>NC_064642.1:414058791-416558791 GCF_023864345.2 Schistocerca serialis cubense | reverse complement strand
GCACTACAACACATTTTATGTTTTTTAATGTTGAGAACACATTTCCTAATCTATTGCCCTTTCTATGCTTTATCTCTATGCTTGTTGCCTATTTTTGATAAATGTTTTGATAACATTATTTGCTCTGCCTCTTATGACGTACTGGTTTAGTTTTTATAACAGGACTCTGTGACACTTGATCAGAAGCTTTTGATAGGTTGGGGAATAAACTACAAACTTATTCCTGTTTTTCCAATGCCCTGACTAAGCCTACATAATCTGTGAAATCTGCTGCTGCTGTCTTTGTAGATTGATCTTTTCTGAAACCGCATCTGTGTGCTATTTATTATGTTACATTTTGCTGTGAAATTTACTGACCTATCCTTTATGGCTGTTTTTATAATTGTAGACAGTAGAGATGTGACTGTAATAGGTCTTTAGTTGCTGAGATTCCCTTTGTCTCCCCTTTTGTGAATGGGGAATTGTTCCTTTCTGTAATATTTGATTTATAAGGAACGTGAGAGTCTTACTTGTGTATTTAGCAATATGCTTAATTATTTTTGGAGACATGTCATCCAATCCTTCTGAATTTTTCTTTTTAAAGATCTAATTATATTTATGTCTTCTGATTCTTCTGTAGGTGATAGAAATATACAATCTGTTACCATCTTGGAGGTTTTTATGTTATTTATTATTTAGATGTTTCGGTTTCTGTTCAACCCATCCACTACGTCTATGTAGTACTGATTGAAAATATTAGATACCTCATATGGATTATTAGTCATGTTCCTTCCTTTGCAAGTGTGATGTTTACATGAGCTGCTGCTTCTGTCTCTCTTCTGCTTGTGTTTATGTGTTCCGAGACAGTTTTGGAGACATTTGAGGAAGTTTCAATTTTGTGTTTATAGTAACTTGCTTTTGTCTCATTAAACACCCTGCCGTAGATTTTCTTCATGTCTCTGTAGACCTTACCCTTGCTAAACATTTCTCCTCCTGATAATTTTTATACACTTCTTTTAATTCTTCTCTACTCTGAATAGTTTTTGCTGCGATCCAGTTTTTACTGAGCTTTTTGTGTATTTTCCTAGATACTTTACATTACTATCAACTTATATAGCTATACCCCCACTTTTGTGTTCACTTCTACAGTAATGTGCCATTTTTTTTACATCCTTTTAGGTTATACACAATTATTTCATTTTGCTTTAGCCCATGCTCTGTCATACTAAAAACATTTGGCATCCCAGTTACTAATAATTTTTTCTGATTTATTGGAAGCATATTGCACATTCTGGTGAAGTAATTTAATTTTAGAATGATTATCTGCTATTTTTCAGTCAGCTATATTGAATGCCTCTTTACCTGAGGTTTGCTTCTGTAGTATTTTGTAACACAGAGATGGCACCTTTACACCAGCATCTACTTTATTAATTTTGCTACTTAAAATATTATTTTCACACATACCATTTATCTTGTGTGCTTCCACTTCTGTCCACCTCCAACACAGTAACTACTCTTTGCTTCACTCCGCTTAAGTTTTCTACATCTTTCATTTCCTTACCCGTCTATTTTATTTTTCACCACCCTCTCCTATCTCTGTTATGTACAATGCACTTAGCTTTTCACTTTTATTAACTCATGCATGATTTTTAAGCAGTAATCTCTGTCTGTAATTTACCCTGACATTTAAGCTCTCAGGTTTTCCAATCTTGTCCGATGCTGTCCCCAACAATCAGTCTTTCCTTCTCATCCCATGCGGCAAGTCTCCCCTGACCCGTGGTTCTGGTTGACTTTCCTGAAATCTTTCTCTTTTCCTAGATCTCTCCAGCCCTTTTCCTTCAGCCCTCTTCCTTCCCCTTCTACCCCTCTGCCTGAGAAGGAGCCACTGGCTCCAAAAGCTTGCTAATTATAACCGTCTTTTACATGTGTGTTCTACTGCTGCTTGATGAGCATATGTTTTATCTATACAATTTAATTATTTTGTCAATAATTAATTGTTTTCATTGTTATATATTCTGGTTTGCACAACATATTGGGAACAGTTAGTATGCATTTTTTTCCTTTCTCTGTATTGACTCATCTAGGAAGGAGTCTTAAGTGAAATCCTAATTGACTGATAGTCTAGCCTCGTTTACATAGTTTGGCTTGTAAGTCATCCACTGTTTTGCAGCACCTGATAATTCCAATGCAATATTGATCATCAATGTGTCACCAAAAATTGCATTCTCCTTTATTTCTTAAGGTAAACTGGATTGATTTTCTTCTACTGTAGGCTGACCAACAGTTGTATCAAATGTTAAGAGCAGCTTTTAAGCTGGAATTACTTTCACAAATTTCTAGAATAGTTTGTGTTTTAGACTCATTACTTTTTTTGTCATTCTCTTCAGTGTGCTTCTCTTCAGTGCGCTTTTTCTCTGTTGAATGTCTTTCCTTAACGCTGTTTTTATTGTTATCTGTCATCCTGCTAGCATTGCATGCTAACAGCAAGCTGGCGAGCTCAAATTCCAGTACTACAGTTTTATTCCAAGAAGTGTTCTGATTAAGTGCTGATTAGGATACTGTTTGAAGTAACTGCCTCCCACTTGATTTCATATTAATACCCTTAGTCTCTTATGGTATGTCCTGTTTGATTTCTTCCTGCAATTAAAAATAAACATATAAAATGTGGAATGTAGGCATTTTACACAATGTGTACACTAAACTACCCTGAAGAATACGGTTACATGAAAGAGAAAACTGCATTGAAATTGAACCTGAATCTTTCAAGATTACCTCGAACAGGCAGACAGAAAGATGCGGTTGATGACTTTATTTTATAATAAGTACTGAATAACAAACAAACTTAACTGACTGGGTAGTTCCATTCTTTAATTAGTTGTGGAACATTAGCTATATTTTTAATGGAGGGATAATGAAATATTAAAATAATGTAAAACTCAAACTTGCTTTTATGGCCATGAGCTCTAGTTGCATTGTTTGTCCTGATAATGAAGGGATTTTTGGAAAAAATCTATCGCTGTCACTTTCTTTTTCATCAGTTTTACTTGCAATTCTTTGATTTTTGAATCCATTTTACTTCAACCTTACACTACTTTTCAGTCATCAACATAAGGTATTAACTTGGTCTTGTATGTTTTGTTAATTTTTAGCAGCATAAGCTGCACTGTATACTCCATATAGTTTGCAGTAAAGGATACCTAAATCAATTTTTTTACTAATTTTAAACATGTTAGATAAATTGAAAATCAGAAAATAGTAGAACTAAGAAAAACACTTCCATCACTCAGAAAAAGTCAAGTGTTGACTGAATGATATAAACAATGAAACATAAATGAAATCAGGGCGGCAGGAATTTTTGTCAAGGGCCATTTGGTTTATGTCAAAGATGGCTGATGCATGACACCATAAGTACAGTGAATGGGAATTTGTACAGCCACCATATGTCAAAAAGTGATACAAACAAATTTAAACCTTATTTGGTAATATTGATAGAGTTGGTAATATTTTAAAGTTTTTCATTAGAGTTGAAGTTTAGAGTTGTAATACCTTAGATGTATATGTGTAACTGAAGTTTAGAGTTGTAATACCTTAGATGTATACACGTAACATCTTAAAGCTTGTGACTTGTACCGCTCCTTGTCACATGATGACATACTTTGTTGACCCCCTTACTCCCCTTTAATGTGTGATGTAATTTATGGATGGTCCATAAGGGGCATGTACAGTGTCAGATTTTGAATGATCACTGTGAAGAACATGAAGATGCTGCATACACGTGTGCGACAGCTTATCAGCACCTGACACATTTTAAAAGCAGCTTCATTGTGGGTCCACATCGGGGTGGCTTGTTGAATTGTGAAATAACCAGATTTGTGGGGTATTCAGATGTGAGAGTGGCCTAATGCTGGACTGCATAAGAACATGAGGGCAGGCATACTCATCGTCAAGATTCTAGTCAACCATGTCTGATGACCAGAAGGAATGTTTGTCATATTTTGCAGCAAGCACATCGTTACCTCATGACATCAGCAGCCACCACCCAAGAATAAATAATGGACTCCCTGCATCAGTCTGTGTCATCCCACACCATGGTCAGAGACTAGCTGCAGCTGGAATAGGGAATTACCGCCCCATGCATAGGCAGCCATTAACGCCACAACACAGAATATTGTGTTTGAAGTGGTTGTGTGACTGGGAAGCATGGACTGCTAATGAATGGCATTGCAACGTATTTAGTGATGAATCATAGTTCTGCACTAACCCGCAAGTACGGCGGCTAGTTGGGGAAAGGTCCAATTCTTCCAATGTTCTGGAGAGGCACTATGGTGTTACTTGAGGCATCATGGTGTGAGGAACAATTGGCCATAAATTCAGGTGACAGATGGTAGCCATTGAGAAAACTCTGACAGCACAATGATAAGTCATAGACATTCTGTGTCCTCATGTGTTCAGTCACATATTATTCTATCATGATGCCACTTTTCAGCAGGACAGTTCTCATCCACACAATGCACGTGTCTGTGAAGAGTTCGCATGGTGTTGACGTACTCCCGTGGCCAGCTAAATCCCCAGATAGGACATGTGAGGGACCAGCTCATATGTCAGCCCCATTACAGTGCCAGTATCCAGGATATCAAGGACCAGCTACAACAGTTATCGGTCCAGCTTGCCTCTCAGGAGGATACAATTACTTTATGACGGCCTTCCCAACAGATTCAGTGAATGCATCCGTGCCAGAGGGGGTGCAACATCATGCTGCTAAGTTTGCTCACACTACCAAGTTCCCTGTAAATTTGGCACTCAGTATTGTAATCATTGAAATCAAAATGATAAAATGGCACTGTTGGCCAGGAGGCCCTGTCCAGGGAAGTTCGGCCGCTGGGTGCAAGTCTTATTTTGGATGACACTACATTGGCTGACTTACATGTCGGTAATGTTGAGATGATGATGACAACACAGCATCCAGTCCACAGGCAGAGAAAATCTCCAACCCAGCGAGGAATTGAACCCGGGTCCGTTCCATGGTAGGCAAGCACATTACCACTCAGCTAAGCAGGCAGACTGTAATCACTGAAATAACATCACATAGCTTCTAAACTCATGAAGTTTCTGTTTGTCTTGCCTCCCCTTCTGATGCTTCACTTTTTGTCAGACAACATATAAGTTCCAAAAGCTAGGTAGTATGTGACTTTGATATGTATCTGTTGGCAGTACTACATATTTCACCCCTTGAAGGTAGGTATTGGGCATCATTACATCTCACAGTTTATTAAAATAACATCTTACATTGCCCTGAAGTCACCACTAGGAGTGAACACATTGTAAATAAAGAGGTAACAAAATTACTTCAGATTTTGGTACAAAGTGACTCAATGTGGGACAAACATATTGGTTATATCAATTTCAACTTAAAAGGAGCAGTCACTAATGAAACACTTCTTGTACATATTATAATGTGCATCTAAAATATGGGCTCATGTTCTTGGAAAATGCCCCAGCAGCTTTAGGGACCTTCAGAATCCAAAAGAGAGCCATTACAGTTATTACAAGAGGCAGTGCTAGAAAGTTATGTGAACTATTGTTTAAAATATCAAAAGTATAACCAGTACCATGTATGAATGTGATGGACACACTGATGTTTATTTAAAAACTGTAGCTGCCATTAACAGCAATATAAGAAAAAAATTCTGCTAGAAACCATCAAAATACCAGATTAAAAGGAAACTTACATATAATCATAGCTAGTACAACCTGCTATTAGGCTGGTACCAGGTATACGAGAATAAAACTGTTGAACAAGTTGCCAAATGACTGAAATGGCATGTTAAATAGAACTGCATTTGAAAGATCTGTTAGAGATTGTCTACTGTACCCCTGCCTCTATTCAGTAACTGACTACTTGAACTTTACTGTACATAATTTGTAATGTGTACATACAAACGTGATTAATTTTCTTTGTAAAACCCTAGATTTGAGACAAACCCAAGGTAATCTAGTACACTACACTACATATGATCAACAAGCAAAGTAAATAAATATGTACTTGTTTCTGAACAATGGAACAATGATCCCATCTGTTACATACAGTGTCAAAACTATAGAAGTACAGAAAATGTAGCAGTACAAGAGATTTGTTGCCTTTACTCCTTAAAATATTTATATTCCATCAAGGAATCACCATTACCACATTTACATTAAATTTATTAATTACAACCCCTATTTCTATGCCTGAATTCATTATCTACACATCAAAATTGATAATGGCATTAACAAAATTTCAAAATAAACATTTATGAAATTACAGTCTATTGGAATGAAATGAAGATCAACAACATCAATACAAAAATGTGGTGAATAATAATTTTTACATTTCAGGAGATCTTGCTGCTGCACTTCGTGAGAAAACTGATTTAAGATTTGGTGTTTATCATTCACTCTATGAATGGTTCAACCCAATCTACATATCGGACAAGGCAAATAATTACACTACTCAGGAATTTGTCAATACAAAGACAATGCCAGAACTCTATGAACTGGTAAGAAACAGCGATGCATATTATTTGACAAAATTTAATAATGTGACCCATACAAATATAAGGTACAAGTAACAAAAACAGGAAAGTAATCAGCAAACAGGTAGTTACATGTTGCAGTCATCTCTAAATAATAGAGGAGCACCTTGTAAAGTTGTAAAGAAAAAAGTGTACAGAATTTTAGAGTGTCTAGAGGTGAGAACAAGGAACACTTTTCATGTAACAAAAACATCACAGGTGTACCGTAGACACAAATAGAGCTGGTTCTCATTTGGATGAAGCTGCAGCCATTATTCATGAAACACCATGTGTGATAGACAGTCATTACCATGCAGTTGCCAGTTGTATATAAATAATGTAGAATGTGAAAACTCTTAAAGCTTTTTAAATTAAAAAAGCATTATTAACATTCTACATCTTTATAACTCATGTCTACATATTTATTTCTCAACAGTCACACAGGTGACAAGCACATTTCTCCAAACAAGATACCATTTTGTTGATATAGTCACTGTTGAATGTTTGACTTTATTGATGGAGCCACAGCCTCACCTCTGTTTTCACCACTTCATCACTATCAACGTGAAGTGCTCAAAGGCATTCAAGTTTAGGAAACAGATGAAAATCAAATAGGACCAAATCAAGACAGCATGGAGGATGACTGATGACAGTGAACCCAAGGTGTTGGAATGTTGCAGACGTTGCAGTGCTTATGTGTGCTCTGGCATTGTTATACTGAAGGAGAAGGCACTCCATGCGGGTATGAACTCTTCAGATTCAAAACTCGATTACAGCATGCTGTTTTTCTTGCATCTACATAGTTATATTACAAACCACCATGTTAAACACTACAATTCAAAGTCCTCTAACTACAGAGGGCTTCAAACATATAGACATGTAGAATAAAGATGTAGACTATAAACAACACTGGTTTTATTTAAAAAGCTTTAAGAGTCTTCACACAAAAAATTTGGAGACATTACTTTTCAGCATGCCCTCATAGATGAGTTTTGGCTAATGCTTATGATACTGATGAGATCGGTAAAGACTGCACTTTCTGAATAGTGTCCTTTGCAGTTACAACACTGATGCTGTCCGCCCCCGGTAGCTGAGTGGTCAGCGCGACAGACTGTCAATCCAAAGGGTCCGGGTTCGATTTCCGGCTGGGTCGGAGATTCTCTCCACTCAGGGACTGGGTGTTGTGTTGTCCTAATCATCATAATTTCATCCCCATCGACGCGCAAGTCGCCAAAGTGGTGTCAAATCAAAAGACTTGCACCAGGCGAACGGTCTACCCGACGGGAGGCCCTCGTCACACACAACACTGATGCTGAAAAAATTCCTAAAACTTGCAAGGGCTTCTAAAATTTTATGTTTTAGTGATTAAAAAGCACTGCAGAAATAAAGGAAAATGAGAAGTTTAGTTTTGTAGAATTGCTAGCATACATCTGTTTACATTAGATCTAATTAAGGATCGAATAGTGATAAAAATCAGAGTTACGAAGGCAACAAAGCCAAGTACTGTAATACTGTACTATTTTCTAAAGCACTATTCAGATAGAACAGTTAGGAGCTTTTCATCAATTAGAGGACAAAATTTTAAATTGTGTTACTGTATTTTTACCAAAATGTTTCTCCAACTTAGACTTATGCTGCAAATGCAACTTAACTAGATCTCAGTCTCTGCTTTAGCAGCAGTTAAACATCATCTTTACTAAATAATATTTACTAACCTAACATTTATACATCACATACACATATTTCTTCCATAAGTTAGATATCAGCATTATAAGTCAGCCATTTTTGGTTAAATAAAACTGCAATGTAATTGCAGTTTCTGTTGAAGAGCTATTGCCTATCACTAAATACTGTAGGAGTAATATGAGGATAGCAGAAGTGGCTACACACAAAAAGCAGAATAAACTGTCAGGCCATAAGTCCATAGACCTCAGTGAGTAATTCATTGAATCGCTCTTTATATACTGTACCAGAATAAGTGAACTCGAAATGCACATGGTAGCAATTCTGACTGTTTATAGCTCCATAGTAGTAAATGTTTTAAACTTTATTAGGCAGTAAAAGGAAAAATGAAAAAATGGATTATTTTCATTTGAGTTAGAAAAAACATATAGCACTGTTCAACATACAGCACTGTTCTAAGGTAACTACTCTGGAGAATGTTACAATTGTCAAACATACAGGACTCCTTAGTTAAGATAATAAAATATATATCTAAAGTTAAGGCATGCCAAATTAAAATCGACAGTATGCTTTTGTAGAAATTTACAACAAATAATAATCAATTAAAGGTTACACCATGTCACCAACACTATTTAAAGTTCACATAGGTACTAATCATATGGCATACTCCAAAATATAAATAATTTTTGCTACTTAGGATCTATTTCAGAAAAAAGGAAAGATCAGATACTGAAATTAATAAAAGAATTAGCAACAGTTTGAAGGTCACTAGGACATTCAACTCTGTTTTATGAATCATAAATTTGACAAATAGAGCTAAAAGGATGATATTCAAGTCTGCATCAGAGAGAATAGTCTTATATGCAGCAGGGGCCTGAGCAACTAATCAGAAAACTATTACTGAGCTGAAAGTATTACATATGGGCATTTGTAGAAGTTCAGAATGAATATAAAAAAAAGTAAGGAACAATAAACTGTTAAAGAGAATGGAAGTGAAAGAAGAAATATGTAGTGTGTTGGATGGAAAGAAAGTCAAGTGGTGTGGACATATAAGAAGAATGGAGGAAAAGGAAACCAAAACTAATATTGGGGTGGGAAACTGAGGAAAGAAGGAGATGAGGATGACCCATGACTACTACAGTTGATAATGAGTAGACTTGATTTAGAGAAAGAGGATATAGAGGATGTGCTCATATGTTTTTTCCTTAAAAATAAAACTAGTAGAAATAGCTGGCAAGTGATTGTATACTACTAGTCAAAAGTTTTGTATCCCTGTGATAAAAGCTATGTACTTTATTTCAGTGTACTCATACACTGTTCAACCTAAATATATCAATAAAATAAATATTTTCTCTCTTTGTAATAAAGCACAATACAATATGGTTTAGATTTTGGCCTCTTCAAAGTAAGGCATTCGAACTCATGGCATTCTGGAGATAAGATTTTGTAGTGTTGTAGCAGATATTGCAGTCCATCACATCAGTAAATTATTCCATAGATCTTTAAGATTAGATGATCTGAGTTTTCTGTTTCCCCATCAAGTTAATCCCATTAAAGTTCAGTGGGATTTAAGTTGGGTGACTGACTTGGCCAAATCATATTCCGTTTCCCACATTTGTCTGTTCTGTTGACATATCCTCTGCACAAGTTACAAGCAAGTTTGGAATCTTTATCCTGCTGCAGAACAAACCCATAACCAATAAGTATCTTGCCAGTTTGAACTGCATTGTTGCTCAGTATCCTTCCTTCCTCCTTTAATTCTCACTGGATCACCAACTTTATCATCCACAAAATGTCCCTACACCATGACTGAGTCTCCACCATGCTTCACTGCTCACTCATCATACATTCTCCATGAAGTCAACAAAAACACACATTTGATAATTACTTAAAAGTACTTCAAACTTAGGTTCATCCATAACTAAGCCTTGGGTTATTGCTGCATGCTCCAGTTTTTATGCTACTGTCCCCACTGTGATCTTTTCGTCTTATTTTGTTTGTATAGTAACCCTTTCAACCTTGTTCATGCAGATGACATTGCACTATTGAGACAAAGATTGGAACTGCTCACATACTGTTTATTTCCTCACAAATTTGATGTGTGGTACAAGTCCTTTGATGTTTACTCTGTACACATATGAATTGATCTGTCCTGTATGATGTTACTCAGGATCTTCCAGATTGTGAATCCCTTGAATTGGTACCAGTTTGCTTGAACAACTGCGATGTATATGCCATTGTAGATTAAGCTATGCCAAATTTTGTTGCTACTGTCCCCCTGCAAGGTCCTCAATTCTTAAGGCAAACCACCTGGTGGGCATTTTCTTGTCACACTGGCAGCGGTGCCAGTGGAGAGTATATTTCCCTTCCTCTGCGAGGCCTTTGTTCACATAGAATTGTTGTGTAGGAAGCACGTGTTTCTTGGGCTATGGGGTACAGTGTACTGAGTGCAAGTGTTTTTAACTGAAATGGCAAAATAGAAGTATTCTATTCACCAAAGTGTATTCATGTATGATACAGACACTGAGGTGACAAAAGTCAGGGATGCCTCCTAATATTGCGACAGACCTTCTTTTGCTGAGTGTTATGCAGCAACTTGGCATTGTATGGACTCATCAAGTCATTGGAAATTCCCTGCAGAAATATTGAGCCATACTGCCTCTATAGCTGTACATAAATGTGAAAGTGTTGCTGGAGCAAGATTTTGTGTACAAGATGACGTGTCAGTTATGTTACATAAATACACTCCTGGAAAATGAAAAACAAACACATTGATGCAAGTGAAGAAGATTCACCATACTTACACTGGACACTACGAGAGGGTGGAGCATGCGATGATCAAATGCGCAGCACTGCGGACACACAAGGAACTTTGTTATTGGATGTGGAACATTGCTAGCTGCAAGCAGTTGGTCACCACCAGTTTGCCATGGCATACGGAGCTCCATCTGTGTCTGCAACATTGTTAGCATACCACAACAGTGTGTACATGAGCCATTTGTGCAACTGACGGAGTTTGAGTGAGGGAGTATAGTGGGCTTGTGAGAGGCCAGGTGGATGTACCACAGAATCGCGCAACACATGGGGCATTAGCTCTCAACAATGCATCGATGTTCTCATCAGCAGTCAGCAGAAGGTGCACATGCCTGTTGACCTGGATCCAGACATTTGCAACAGACAGATGCACGCAAAGACCGCCACATCCTATGAAGTGCCATACTGGACTGCACCATCACTTCCTAACAACCTAGGGACACCATTTCTCCAAGGGTATAAGTGAGAACCATCACAACCATGAAGCAGGGCTGCAGTCCCATGTACCATTAAGGCATCTTCTGCCGCAACATTATTCAGACTGCCTCCAGTGATATTGTGGTAGGCGTTTATGGAAGGACTAATGAAGATGTGTCATCTTCAGTGATGAGAGTCACTTCTGCCTTGGTGCTAATGATGGTTGTATGTGTGTCTGGCATCTGCAAGTGAACACCAAAATCAGGAGTGAATACGACAGAGGCACAAAGGGCCCACACCTGCCATCATGGTGTGGGGAGCAATATCCTACACTTGGCGTACTCCTCTGGTGATTGTCAAGGGAACATTGAACAATGCATGGTACATTCAAACCATCATCCAACCCATCACGTTACTGTCCACAGACTGGCAAGGTGATGTACTGTTCCAACAAGACAATGTACATCCACATGTATCCCATGCCACCCAATGTGCCCTTGAAGATGTATGCCAACCACCCTGGCCTGGCCCCCATTGAGCATGTTTGGGACCAGATGAAGCATCATCTTGCATGGTCTGCTTGTCTGGCACAAACTCTGGCCCATCTGAGGCACCAGATTGAAATTGCATGGCAGGCCATTTCGTAAGACATTGCTGCAAAAAAGGAGTGTATATACGGTACTAGCGATGACATTGTGCACTGTCTGTTGACTGTAATCACGTCCATAAGGCCCTGTCTATATGATCGTGTGTTGTATAGGTCCTCAAGAACATGTCAATAAAATTTCCCCCTGCTGGGATGACAAATTCATGGTGTTCGTTTTTCATTTGCCAGGGGTGTATTTGATGGGATTTATTTCGAGCAGTCTGGGAGGCCAAATCATTCACTTGAATCATCCAGAATGTTTTTTAAACCAATCATGAATAATTGTAGCTGGGTGAAATAGTACATTGTCATCCATAAAAATTCCATTGTCATTTGGGTACATGAAGTTCATGAATGGCTGCAAAAGGTCTCCAGCAAGCCAAAAATAACCGTTCCCAGTCAAAGATTGGTTGCGTTGGGCCAGAGTCAATGTAAATACAGTCCACACCATTATGGAGCCACCACCAGAACCTTGTTGAGAACGTGGGTCTATGGCTTTGTGGGGTCTGCGCCACACTCGAACTCTACCATCAGCTCTTATTAACTGAAATCAGCACTCATCTGATCAGGCCATGGTTTTCCCATCATCTAGGATCCAATCAATATGGTCAAAAGCCCAGGAGAGGCACTGCAGGTGATGACGTGCTGTTATCAGAGACACTCACGTCATTCGTCTGCTGCCATAGCCCATTAACACCAGGCAAATGCAGTCCCCAACAATCAGTTTTTCCTTCTCAGCCTGTCTGGTAAGTCTCCCCTGACCCAGAGTCCTGGGTGACTTTCCTGAACTCTAACCCTTTTCCTAAACCTTTTCAGTTCTTTACCTTTGCCCCTCTTCGTTCCTCTTCAGCCCTTCTGCCAGAAAAAGGAGCCGCAGGCTTTGAAAGCTTGCATAGGTAAAATTTTTTTTTAAATATGTGTATTCTCCTGTCACTGCTTGGTGAGTAGACCTTTTATCCATCCAGTTACATTATATTGTCAAAAATTGATTTTGTTGTTATAAACTTATATTATGCAATTCCAAATGAATCAAACTGACTTAAAGATACTAGATACATATAACCTCCAGACAGTTCGTTGGTGTACTTTGAATAATTTCACTGTGTATCCCCTCTGTATCATCCTATGGCATAACATAGCTAAAACCTGAAAAGTATGTATTCTAAAAAAGTGTGCAAAAAGTATTGCGTAAAGCTGGTAACTGAACATCTTGCAGAAACCTCTTTATGGTTCTAGTGATTCTTACAGTAACTTCCCAATACATATACTCCCTAATGATATTTGTGGTTAGTAGCAAGAGTGATTACAATCACTCTGAAATTTGCAATCATATATACTAGACATAAAAATAATTTTTGTGCATACTATGCATTTTTTCTGCAGTTCAGAATGGAATTAGGATGAACTCTGCCATTTGCAGCTGTAATATTTGAAGTAAAAATAATTTTCGTGTAGGCTATGCTTCCTTTTTGAAGGTTTGTATTGGAATTTTATACTTTGGTGCAAAAATCTGTAATACGAGGGGTATTTGAAAAGTCCAAAGTCCGAGAGATGGCAACATCGGTGCATATCGAGGTCATGTTTAGTTAGTAGCATCTTTGGAAAAAAACGCACTCCAAGTTTCAGCCATATTGGTCTATTTCTTTGTTTTTGGCATTCGTGTGAATCAAGGAAGTCGGGTGATTGTCAAAAAATGGAGGAAAAAGAATTTCGTGTGGTGATTAAACATTACTTTATGAAAGGCAAAACGCCTCAGGAGACTACAGATAAACATTATGGTGACTCTGCACCTTTGATTAGAACAGTTTATAAGTGGTTTCAAAATTTTCGGAGTGACCATATGGGCACAAGTGATGCTGAACGTTCTGGACGCCATGTGGAGGTTACGACTCCAGAAATCATTGATAAAATCCATGGTCTGGTGATGGATGAGAGAAGAGTTAAGGTGCGTGAGATTACTAGTGCTGTGGGCATCTTGAATGAATGGGTATATAATATTTTGCATAAATATTTGGACATGAGAAAGCTATCCACAAGATGGGTTCTGTGATTGTACACGCTTGACCAAAAACGGAATCATGTGAAGTGGTGCTAGGATGGTCTGCAGCTGTTCAGGAAGAATCCGCAGGACTTTATATGTCCTTTCATCACTGTGGATGAAACATGGATACATTACTATACTCCTGAGACCAAGCAACAATCTAAACAATGGGCTACCAAGGGAGAATCTGCAGCAAAAATGGCGAAGACCATTCCTTCGGCCAGAAAGTTTATGGTGACTGTCTTTTGGGATTTGCAAGGATAATCCTCATCAACTATCTGAAAAAAAGGGTAAAACTATTACAGGTGCATATTATTCATTGTTATTAGACCATCCGAAAACTGAGCTGCAAGAAAAATGCTGGCGACTGGACTGCAAAAAAGTCCTTTTCCATCATGACAATGCATCAGCACACACCTCAGCAGTTGTGCCCACAAAATTAATGGAAATAGGATTCCAACTCTTTTTGCATCCCCCCTATTCCACAGACTTGGCTCCCTTGGACTACTATTTGCTCCCCAATTTGAAGAAATGGCTGGCAGGACAAAGATTTTATTCAAACGAGGAGGTGATTGCAGCAACTAATAGCTATTTTGCAGACTTGGACAATTCCTATTATTCGGAAGGGATCAAAAAATTGGAACAGCATTGGATGAAGTGTATAAGTCTGAAAGGAGACATTCTTGAAAAATAAAAAACGTTTATCCCAAACAAATAAGTAGTTTTTATTTTTGCACGGACTTTTCAAACGTCCCTCGTAGATTGGCAGTAAACATCAAGCAAGAAACTGAAAATCTGCAGATATTCAAAAGCAATGTAAAATAATATCTCATTAATAGACTCAGCATAGTTTTTTGGGTCCAGCCCAGGACATACTCATATTATGATATTTTTGGGTCCCATCCAAGGAGCAATAGATTGGGGGTTGTGGTATATTCATAGACTTGTCATTTAAAGCCTGTTCTTGAAACTTCATTAATAGACTTCCTTGGGATAGTTTACATCTATCTTCAAGAGTCTTGCAGTTTAGTTCTGTCAGTACATCTGTAACAGTCTGCCATTTGATTAAACAAACCTGTGACCATTTTATGTTGCCTTACATTCAAACCCCTGTTAGTCCTATCTGGTACGGGTCCCACACACTTGAGCAATATTCTAGAACCAGTTGCACAAGTGGTTTGTAAGCGATCTTCTTTGTAGACTAGCTGCACCCCTCCCAGTTTTCTACCAATAAATTTTCTACCAATAAAGTGAAGTCTACCACCTCCTTCACCCATGACTGAACCTATATGATCATTTCATTTCACATCTCTACAAAGTGTTACACTTAGGTATTTGTATGAGTTGGCCAATTCCAACAGTGACTCATTGATATTATAGTCATAGGATACTATGTTTTTTCATTTTGTGAAGTGCAAAATTTTACATTTCAGAACATTTAGAGCAAGTTACCAATCTCTGCACCACGTTGAAATCTTATCAAAATCTGATTGAATATTTATGCAGCTTCTTTCAGATAGTACTTCATTATAGGTAACTACATCATCTGCAATAAGCCTGATTTTACTATTAATATTGCCTACAAGGTCATTAACATACAGCAAGGGTCCCACCCAAAACACTTCCCTGGAGCACTTCTACATCTGATGATGACTCTCCATACAAAAGAACATGCTGTGTCCTCCCTATTAAAAAGGTCCTCTATCCAGCCACAAATTTCACTTGATACCACATATGACACCCCCCCCCCCTACCTGCCCCCCCCCCCCCCCCCTCTGATCTTGCCGTTGGTGGGGAGGCTTGCGTGCCTCAGCGATACAGATAGCCAACCCGTAGGTGCAACCACAATGGAGGGGTATCTGTTGAGAGGCCAGTCAAATGTGTGGTTACTGAAGAGGGGCAGCAGGGCATGCAGCTTTACTGTATGGTTAAATGATGATGGCGTCCTCTTGGGTAAAATATTCCAGAGGTAAAATATTCCCCCATTCAGATCTCCGGACAAGGAATACACAGGTGGACGTTGTTATCAGGAGAAATAAAACTGGTGTTCTACGGATTTCAGCGTGGAATATCAGATCCTTTAATTGGGCAGGTAGGTTAGAAAATTTAAAAAGGGAAATGGATAGGTTAAAGTTAGATATAGTGGGAATTAGTGAAGTTCAGTGACAGGAGGAACAATACTTCTGGTCAGGTGAATACAGGGTTATAAATACAAAATCAAATAGTGGTAATGCAGGAGTAGGTTTAATAATGAATAGGAAAGTAGGAATGCGGGTAAGCTACTACAAACAGCATAGTGAACGCATTATTGTGGCCAAGATAGATACGAAGCCCATGCCTACCACAGTAGTACAAGTTTATATGCCAACTAGCTCCGCAGGTGATGAAGAGATTGATGAAATTATTCAGATAGTGAAGGGAGACAAAAATTTAATAGTCATGGGTGACTGGAACTCAATAGTAGGAAAAGGAAGAGAAGGAGATGTAGTAGGTGAATATGGAATGGGATTAAGGAATGAAAGAGGAAGCCGCCTGGTAGAATTTTGCACAGAGCATAACTTAGTCATAGCTAACACTTGGTTCAAGAATCATAAAAGAAGGTCATATACATGGAAGAAGCCTGGAGATACTGGAAGTTCTCAGATAGATTATATAATGGTAAGACAGTGATTTAGGAACCAGGTTTTAAATTCTAAGACATTTCCAAGGGCAGATGTGGACTCTGACCACAATCTATTGGTTATGAACTGTAGATTAAAACTGAAGAAACTGCAGAAAGGTGGGAATTTAAGGAGATGGGACCTGGATAAACTGATAGAACCAGAGGTTGTACAGAGTTGCAGGGAGAGCATAAGGGAACAATTGACAGGAATGGGGGAAAGAAATACAGTAGAAGAAGAATGGGTAGCTTTGAGAGATGCAGAGGATCAAGTAGGTAAAAAGACGAGGGCTAATAGAAATCCTTGGGTAACAGAAGAGATACTGAATTTAATTGATGAAAGGAGAAAATATAAAAATCCAGTAAATGAAGCAGGCAAAAAGGAATGCAAATGTCTCAAAAATGAGATCGACAGGAAGTGCAAAATGGCTAAGCAGGGATGGCTAGAGGACAAATGTAAGGATGTAGAGGCGCATATCACTAGGGGTAAGATAGATACTGCCTACAGGAAAATTAAAGAGACCTTTGGAGAAAAGAGAACCACTTGCATGAATATCAAGAGCTCAGATGGAAACCCAGTTCTAAGCAAAGAAGGGAAAGCAGAATGGTGGGAGTATATAGAGGGTCTATACAAGGGCAATGTACTTGAGGACAGTATTATAGAAATGGAAGAGAATGTAGGTGAAGATGAAATAGGAGATATGATACTGCGTGAAGAGTTTGACAGAGCATTGAAAGACCTAAGTTGAAACAAGGGCCCGGGAGTAGGTAACATTCCATTAGAACTACTGACAGGCAAAATACCCGCAGACTTCAGGAGGAACATAATAATTCCAATCACGAAGAAATCAGGTGTTAACAGATGTGAAAATTACTGAACTATCACTTTAATAAGCCACGATTGCAAAATACTAATACGAATTCCTTACAAACGAATGGGAAAACTGGTAGAATCCGACCTTGTGGAAGATCAGTTTGGACTCCATAGAAATGCTGGAACACGTGAGGCAATACTGACCCTACGACTTAGCTTAGAAAATAGATTAAGGAAAGGCAAACCTACATTTCTAGCATTTGTAGACTTGTAGAAAGCTTTTAGCAATGTTGACTGGAATACTCTCTTTCAAATTCTGAAGGTGGCAGGAGTAAAATACAGGGAGCGAAAGGCTATTTACAATTTGTACAGATGGCACTTATAAGAGTCGAGGGACATGAAAGGGAAGCAGTGGTTGGAAATGGAGTGAGACAGGGTTGTGGCCTATCCCCGATGTTATTCAGTCTGTATATTGAGCAAGCAGTAAAGGAAACAAAAGAAAAATTTGGACTAGGAATTAAAATCCATGGAGAAGAAATAAAAACTTGCATGAATATCAAGAGCACAAATAGAATCCCAGTTCTAAGCTGTCAGAGACAGCAAAGGACCTGGAAGAGCAGCTGAACGGAATGGACAGGGTCTTGAAATGAGGATATAAGACGAACATCGGCAAAAGCAAAACGAGGATAATGGAATGTAGTCGAATTAAATCGGGTGATGCTCTGGGAATTAGATTAGGAAATGAGATGCTTAAAGTAGTAAATGAGCTTTGCTATTTGGGGAGAACATAACTGATGATGGTCGAAGTAGAGAGGAAATAAAATGTAGACTGGCAATGGCAAGGAAAACGTTTCTGAAGAAGAGAAATTTGTTAACATCGAGTATAGATTTAACTGTCAGGAAGTCGTTTCTGAAAGTATTTGTATGGAGTGTAGCCATGTATGGAACTGAAACATGGATGATAAGTAGTTTAGACAAGAATAGAATAGAAGCTTTCGAAATGTGGTGCTACAGAAGAATGCTGAAGATTAGATGGGTAGATCACATAACTGATGAGGAGGTTTTGAATAGAATTGAAGAGAAGAGAAATTTGTGGCACAACTTGACTAGAAGAAGGAACTGGTTGGTAGGGCATATTCTGCAGCATCAAGGGATCACCAATTAAGTATTGGAGGGCAGTGTGAAGAGTAAAAATTGTAGAGGGAGACCAAGTGATGAATACACTAAACAGATTCAGAAGAATGTAGGTTGCAGTAGGTACCGGGAGCTGAAGAAGCTTGCACAGGGTCGAGTAGCATTGAGAGCTGCATCAAACTAGTCTCTGGACTGAAGACAACAACAACAACAACTCCATACGATAGTACTTCTGACAATAGGTGTGGAACTGAGTGAAATGCTTTTCAGAAATAAAGAAATTCTGCTTCTACCTGGTTGCCTTGATCCAAAGCTTTCAGTATGTTATGTGAGAAAAATGCAGGTTGGGTTTCATGTGGTTGATGTTTTTGAAATCCATGCTTGGTCGCCATAAAGGAGGTCATTTTGTTCAAGATATCTCATTATATTTGACTCAAAATATGTTCTAAGATGTTGAGCTGCAGACAGGCACAACAAATGGGCTACTAAACAAGTAAGCTTTTAGCCAGATGGCCTTCTTCTGAATTAGGCATTCAGGCAAATGCAACTCATGCACACACTAACTGCCTCTGGCTGTCATTATTCCATCCTGATTTTTCAATTGTTTAATCAAATGAATAATACATTTAAATGTAACTTTGCCTATATAATATTTTGACATAGTCATACACATATTTCATATGCAACAGTATTAAAAATAGAATGAAAAATCAGGAAAAAATTTGGTTACTGGTGGGACTGGAAAGCATAACAGATGGAGAGTTTCCAACATTCTACATTTGAAGCTGAATGATGTAGAAGAAGGAACAGAGACTTTCTTCAAAGCAGATCTTTTTCTTCTATTATACACATAGAGGGTGTCAAAAATTTAGTGCCCAAACTAACGTGGATGATACGTGACACAAAAACAAATAAATTTCATAAAGCAACCATGTGTTGGAATTTTTGTGTACTTAGTGTGCAGCACGTTATTGCATGTAATTGAGAATAAAAAAGTGTTAAATATTTTTCATTCTTTTATTGTTCTGATCACTATTAAATTACAATAAATGTTCAAAATCAGCACCATTAATCTCAGCACAGAGTTGGTATTGATGTAGCATGGAGTCCCACATTTGCTGGAAAATGCATGGTGTGTTCTGCATTTGTGTGACTGCTGCAATGTAATTGGATAGTTGAAAAAATCTACTCACCAAGTGGTGGCAGGAGAATACACATATAAAAGGTATTACAATTTGCAATATTTCAGAGTAATTGGCTCCTTTTTCTGGCAGAAGGGTTGAAGAAGAAGGAAGAGGAGTGAAGGAAAATGACTCGTGAGATTTAGAAAAAGAGGTAGGGTTTGATAAGTCTCCCCTGACCCGGGGTTCTGGGTGACTTATCCAAACTCTATCCCTTTTCCTAAATCTCACCAGTCCTTTTCCTTAACCCCTCTTCTTTCTCCTTCAATCCTCATGTCAGGTTGCAAAATGTAATACCTTTTATATATACGTTCTCCTGCTGCCTCTTGGTGAGTAGCTTTTCTATCTATGCAGTTACACTATATTTTTAAAAATTGATTATTTTACATGACCTTGAATGTTTATTGAGCTAGTAAATAATTCTTGATCAATGCAGATGTTCTGGGATGGCCTTTGTTGGATTGCACCGTATTCTTACAAAAATCTCATAGTTTTATTCTTGAAATAAAAATACAATACACAAGACCTTTCAATTTTTCTCATTTATTCAAAATAACTTTTTGTATGACACTTGAGCCAACACTATGCCAAACAAATATTGTGAGCAATTCACTACAAGATTCATGTTTAAAGTTTCTTGACAGTTTAACATAATTACAATGATAATTTTTATCAGCATTTCCCTTTTTTGATGGAATTACAAAACCTATCCCATTTGTCTTTCACTTCTCTTAATTTAACATTTTTTTACTTACTTTGGACTTTTACATTCACACACAAGAATTAGAATATTAATTAATATAATAATTTGTCCAGGAAATACAACTCTTCAAAATGATGCCATTATATGAAAATTACATGACTTTTTTGACATTAACAATACAATGTTTCATGTATTCCTATTGACTTAGGTAACTACTTCATTTATAGAGTGATGAGTATAAATAAAAAGTAAAATTACAGTGAAATGTCCATAACTGAAAATACCAATGCAGTACCATGAAGCTGTATATGGGTTGAAAAAATAACTTTGAAAAATGAAACATATATGTGCAATGTGTTCGATATTAGTTCTGTGTATTTTGTTCTACAACACGTGTATCTAAGGCTGTACATTACAAGGTAAAAGATTCAAAGTAGAGACCACTGAATGCACACTAAAAGAACTCTGCATCTCAAATTCCAAAGCATCCATATGAATTATGAACAACATGACACTGCCATGTGTATAAATTAACAAAAAAGATCGGTTCTGTCTGCTTTACACTTAGAAATCCCTACTTGTGTTGACGAGGACACTGGATTGCTAGCATACTTCACATTCTTTCAGTCAATACTGTTCTATGGCATAATCTTCTGGAGTAATGCAGGCATGAGACTAAAATTTGTAGTAAGAATGTTTGTAACAAAACATCTAACAGAAATCTGCACAAGGACCTTGTGACTCTCACATTCAAGTGCCAATACATTTACTCCATAATGTAATTTATAGTTTATCGTAAACATGAATTTAGAGTGCATGATGGAATTCAAATCATGATGCTATGGGATAAGTAACAATAATGTCTGTAATTACAGATTTTCTGTTCATGTCTTGAGTCCAAAAAGAAATTTTATTTTCTGTAACAGATTGCCAAAAGGCATCTGGAAGAAATTAAAAAAATAAAAGAAACCTTATTATACACAACTTCTATAATTTGTTAGAATATGTGGATGCCAAAACTCTACCATCTGGTGAGCAAGATGTATGAGACAGGCGAAATACCCTCAGACTTCAAGAAAAATATAATAATTCCAATCCCAAAGAAAGCAGGTGTTGACAGATGTGAAAATTACCGAACTATCAGTTTAATAAGTCATAGCTGCAAAATACTAACGCGAATTCTTTACAGACAAATGGAAAAACTGATAGAAGCCGACCTTGGGGAAGATCAGTTTGGATTCCGTAGAAATGTTGGAACACATGAGGCAATACTGACCCTACGACTTATATTAGAAGAAAGATTAAGGAAAGGCAAACCTACATTTCTAGCATTTGTAGACTTAGAGAAATCTTTTGACAATGTTGATTGGAATACTCTCTTTCAAATTCTGAAGGTGGCAGAGGTAAAATACAGGGAGAGAAAGGCTATTTACAATTTGTACAGAAACCAGATGGCACTTATAAGAGTCGAGGGGTATGAAAGGGAAGCAGTGTTTGGGAAGGGAGTAAGACAGGTTTGTAGCCTATCCCCGATATTATTCAATCTGTATATTGAGCAAGCAGTAAAGGAAACAAAAGAAAAGTTCAGAGTAGGTATTAAAATCCATGGAGAAGAAATAAAAACTTTGAGGTTCGCTGATGACATTGTAATTCTGACAGAGACAGCAAAGGACCTGGAAGAGCAGTTGAACGGATTGGACAGTGTCTTGAAAGGAGGGTATAAGATGAACATCAACAAAAGCAAAACGAGGATAATGGAATGTAGTCGAATTAAGTCGGGTGATGCTGAGGGAATTAGATTAGGAAATGAGACACTTAACATAGTAAAGGAGTTTTTCTATTTGGGGAGCAAAATAACTGATGATGGTCGAAATAGAGAGGATATAAAATGTAGACTGACAATGGCAAGGAAAGCATTTCTGAAGAAGAGAAATTTGTTAACATCGAGTATAGATTTAAATGTCAGGAAGTCGTTTCTGAAAGTATTTGTGTGGAGTGTAGCCATGTATGGAAGTGAAACATATACAATAAATAGTTTAGACAGGAAGAGAATAGAAGCTTTCGAAATGTGGTGCTACAGAAGAATGCTGAAGATTAGGTGGGTAGATCACGTAACTAATGAGGAGGTATTGAATAGAATTGGGGAGAAGAGGAGCTTGTGGCACAACTTGACTAGAAGAAGGGATCGGTTGGTAGGACATGTTATGAGACATCGAGGGATCACCAATTTAGTATTGGAGGGCAGCGTGGAGGGTAAAAATTGATGAGGGAGACCAAGAGATGAATACACTAAGCAGATTCAGAAGGATGTAGGCTGCAGTAGGTACTGGGAGATGAAGAAGCTTGCACAGGATAGAGTAGCGTGGAGAGCTGCATCAAACCAGTCTCAGGACTGAAGACCACAATAACAACAACATGTGGATGCAGGTCCACTTATCAATTCGGGTTAAAACCAATTTCCATATTAAACAAGTTTGATCTGTTTCAGTATTTAGACAGCCAATAGCATTCTCTGAAATCAGTTAAGCAAATGCTTAGTATAGAGATGAAAAGGCAGCTGAGCAATGTTCGACAAAGCGTAGTAGCTTTTCTTCAAAATAACTGCTGTCCCATTTATACATAAAATATCTCAATTCACAATGTACTGAAACAATTAGAAGTAATTACCATAATTAACAACATAAGTTATTTACCACCAGCTATTAGTATACTTTACATATATATCCTTTAATGCCTGTATCTACCTGCCAGTATGTAATGTCTAGTTCCATGCTTTAATTCTCTGCCATGAGGGATACAATAACATGAAGTGTGAATGAATGAATAAGTGAATGACTCGAGGATGTAATGTTACCCAACCTGACCAATGATTAATACTGCTTCACAGCACCTTAACCTTGAAGTATCTTACTGAAAACTGGGTTTCTAACTAAGCTGAACAATAATAGGTGCAACACCATCAAATTAAGTTTTAATTATTTATATATTTATAATTTGCAACACTTATTTTTGGTAATAATCAGCTTTTCCTATCAGTTCTGTTTCTATTTCACAAATACAAGACTAGCACTTACACTTTATGATCCTTATCAGTGGCAACATATTTTGTAAGCGATTTCATAACAATCTCAGCACTCAAGCTATATACACATTAATCTTCCATAAGAAAATTGTAAATTATGTGCAATTGTCAGAGTGAGGAAGAAAAACCGATATCAAATACAGACTGGCGGACATAGTTCATATGCATTAGTGCTAATCAAAGAAGTTCATAAAGACATTTGCTAGGATCAACTTTGATACACACTTTGGCAAAGAGATGTGGACCTTGACACAAGATGTTACCTGGACAAATTCCAGCGCAGATTTCTACTCTGAAATGTTACATAGCTGCTAGCTGGAAGGAAAGTTTGAAACTGAGATGTTAATGCAGATTCCATCATACAGATCAGAGGCAGTCAACCTGGTTCCTACAGCCCACTAGCAGGCATTCCTGATTTCAGAGAAGCCAGTAGGTGGTACAGGTCTTACAAACATTTCCCCTAATTATTCATAAACTTTGGACATAAAGTATTTGGTAGATAATACTTATTATATGCTTTATTTCACTGTTACTCCTCTTTATAAATTTTAAAAAAGTAAAGTTACTTCCCTACTTTATAAATCACCAATATATTGTGGAACCATTGGGCAGTTAGAAAATTTTGTTACTAACAGAAAAAACAGGCATATTGATAATATGTGAAATTGGTACATCTATTTTATTATTATATAAGGATCAACTTTATTAGTGGTGGCTCGATTCAAATAAGTTCTTCTTTTGTTTAACTGTATGCTACAGATTCATAAAATTGTTAAAGTTCAAGATGGTGTTTGATTGATACACTGTATACTTATGTGGTGGCTCATGTAAAGTTCTCAGGTTCTTAATTTCCCTAATTTATGCAGTTTCTCATTTAGTGATTTATTTGGATAATCAAATGTACTGCATGGGTCAGAAAAATTAAGGCATCAAGAGGATAACATCAAATCTGGGAATAAACAGATTTAGAATTTCAAATGATGAAAGTAATTTCAGGTGGGTCAAAACTTTAAAATTTAAGTACAAGTGATTGCTTAGTTAATGAATTTTCAGAGAAATTGAACTAGTTACTGGGAAGAGTGACATTAAGGCTATCCAGTGTGCTAGATCTGTTTAAGAATGAACAGTTACTAGCTCACCACATCTTCATTATCACTTGACATGGTAACAACTTCAGTTACAGGTTTATCTTAAAAGAAAATGTATAATGGAAAACTAAGTATATCATTGGAATTAGTAGCACTCAAATAATCTAGTACAATAAAATTTTTAATAAAGTACACATTTGATAGGAATTCTGACACTTTAATTAAACTAGGTATGTATGCTGCCAGTCTGATCATTAAAAGAACAAAACTGGTTATCTAAAGTAGTAGAATTGTGGCAAGTGGGTTAATTCCATCTTGCTATGTTTCAAGTGGAAGTTGTAATTATGGCAAAATATAAAGGATGGATTGCTGCTCATCACATAAATAAGCGATGACTAGCAGACAAGCAGAATGAAAAAGACTGCTAAAAAATTTGAACTCATGGACAAAGTCCTTCTTTCAGTGTAGAAAACACACACATATTCACACAAGCACAACTCACACACAAATGGCCACTGTTTCATGTGCTGGGGCCTGACAGCAGCTGCATCATCTGACATGAGCAGGGAGTGTAGTGAGGGTAAGGAGAAGTCATGACATTGGGAGGAAGAAGGATATCGGGGTAAGGGTGCGGGAAGATGCTGGTGCTACCAGTGGAAGTGTGCCAGGATGCGGTGGGGACAGATATGGCTGACAGGTGCAGTGCTGGGAGGCTGTGCTGTGAGGGAGGAGGGACAGAAGCAGAGGAGAGATGTAGGCAAAGGAAGAGGACTATGTATGTGTGTTGGCTGGACAGAAGGCATGTGTAGTATTGAAATGAGAGCAGGAAAGGGTATAGGTGGATGACAGGGACTAGTGAAGGTTGAGGTGCTAGGGGGGTTGTGACAATAAAGGACATATTGAGGGAGAATTCCCTCCTGTGCAGTTCACAAAAACTGGTGTTGATAGGAAGAATCCGGATGATGCAGGCTGTGAAGCAGTGAGTAAACTGAAGTGCATCATGTTGGACAGTATGTTCAGCAACTAGATGGTCTGGCTGTCTCTTGGTCACAGTATGGAAATGGCTGTTTCAGGTGGACAGACAGCTTGCTAGTTGTCATTCTCATGTAGAAAGTGGCACACAGTAATTGCATCTTAGTTAATTGAACACAATAATGCTTTCATAGGTGTCCCTGTCTTTGATGAGGTACGAGATGCCTGTGACAGGATTTGAGTAGGTGGAAGTCGAAGGATGCATGGGACAGGTCTTGCATCTATGCCTATTGAAGGGATATGAGCCATGGGGTGAGGGGTTGGGAGCAGGTATGGAATAAGAATGGGAAAGGATATTGCATAGGTTTTTTGGATGGTGGAATACCACTGTGGGAAGTCAAAACCCTGGTGGAGACTGTGAATCAGTTACTCCAGTTCGAGGTGGTAGTGACATGAGACACAGTCAAAGTAGGGCCCCAGTGCCTGGCAACAGTGGCCATGTCTATGTGAGTGTAATTAGTGCTTGTGTGAATGTGAGGGTATTTTCTACTTTCGAAGAAGTCCTTTGTCTGAAAGCTTAAACGTTTTAGCAGTCTTTTTCATCATGCCTGTTTGAAACTCAGTGTCTCCTCTGTGTGGTGAGCAGTAATCTATCCTTTCCTATCATTGTTATTACATCCTGGACTTCCAAATGTTTGATTTTGCCTAATGGCTTTTGTTCCATCTCACAACCAACTGCTGTTTCCCTCTGCCACTGCTCTAACACAGTACTTTACTAAATGTCTGTGTCTTTTTTCCTCTTGTTTCATATGTTTTACTGCTGTCTTTTGAACCACACAGGTTCTGACTTCCAAGCCACCATATTTCAATAGTCTTGTCCATTGCTACTTGACCACACAGATTGTAGATGAACAACTTTTCATGCCCCACATTCTTCCCAACACTATAACTGTTCCTAGACCTTCAAATGGACCATACTACCTCTGTTGACTCTCGCATTTTTTTCATGTTTTTCTGTACCTTCCTATGGCACATGTACTTCGCTGAACAACCCCGTACCTAAGCACCCCCCCCCCTCTCCCCCCCCCCCCCCCCCTCTCTCTCATGCTCTCTTCTGTTATTCTAGCATGCACATACTGAACTTACTCACTAATCCAGTTACACCTGCTGCCCCATCTCTTCACAGACATCCACCCACCGACCTGTACACCCACTATTGTCATCTTTTTATTTATTTCTGTCTTTGGTCCCATAGTGTTTTCACATCAATTTTGGCTCATTTTTGTGTTTCACTATAGGTCCTACTCCCTCGGGTTTCACACTCTTTCACTATACTTCATTGGTTTCATCCATTTTGTGATGTTTTCTTGCATATTGTTATGCATCTTTTATCCTCCACCACTGATGCTCACTCCCTCCATGTGCGCCAACAAATGGAAGTTTCCCTATCCCTAGCCAGAACTCAGTCACATGTACTGTTCCTGCAATGTTGCCAAGCTCCTGGAATCTCCCCATGCGGCCTGTTCATAAAATTACCCTTCTCTGGTTGCAACCTTCCTTCCCCAGTAACCTTTATCCATAAAATTCCGTCAGTCTATAGCTTTTGTCAACCTAGTCCTGTTTTACCATACAGATCAGGCCTAAACCTCCATGCAGTACCTCGTCTCCATCTGTAAAATTCTCCTGCTCTGCAATCCCAAATTCTTCCCCCAACCCCCCCCCCCCCCCCCATTTCCCAGATTTTTAGCAGCCCCCCCCCCCCAAACACCCACCCACACCCACACCACACACAGGAATTAGAGCAGCATGCCTAACATCACTTCAAAAAGCCCTCAAACCTTTTCACCTAATATTTCCACCCTGGATTGCCACTAAACACCACCTCTAGATGTGCCTCTATTAAATCTCACTTACATACCATTATAGCTGCCAACCTTACCTTGCTATATTCGCCACACTCTCACAAACTCCCTCCCACCACCATACAGAATTCTGACCTTAAACACACCTGGAACGTAGTCAAGAACCAGTCATTCAAAAGCCTCAGTCCCACAGAAGTATCAGTCCTTCCCAAAGGCCTTACTTCTTGCCCCACTCCCAGATTTTATCATACTGGGCTTCTTTCATTCCTGGTATCTACAGTTGGAACACTTTTTGACCACCAATCCTACCAATCAGACATAATTCAAAACCAATATTGTGAAACAAATACTAACAAAGAGATAGAGGGGCGGGCCAGTACTTACCTCAGCTCAGTACAACCGATAGGTACACAAAAAACAGAACCGAAAATTTACGTTCCTAGCTTTCAGAACAAATGTTCCTTCGTCAGGGAGGAGAGAGGGGGAAGAAAGGGAAGAAGGGAAAGTGGATTCAGTTACTCACAACCCAGGTTATGAAGCAACAGGGAAAGGAAAATAGGGAGGGTAGCAAGGATGGAGGCATGGTTGTCAGAGGGAAGCCAAAGATATCTTTCCCCTCTCTCCTCCCTGATGAAGGAACATTTGTTCCGAAAGCTAGGAACATAAATTTTCGGTTCTGTTTTTTGTGTACCTATCGGCTGTACTGAGCTGAGGTAAGTACTGGCCAGCCCCTGTATCTCTTTGTTAGTATTTGTTTCACATCTTGATATGCGATTTTCCATTAATCATTTAAAACCAATATTGTACTCATCCTGATTCAGTTTACTCTTCCAGCCAACCATGATCCACCCTCACTGCCCTAAAATCACCCTCTGCTAACTTTCCAGAATTTCATAACCTCGAACTTTGCCACACCATCATTCCCCAAATCCCTCCATGTGGAAATCAACCTTACATCCACAGAAATAACCGTAATCCACCACCTAAAAATTGACCCCTGACTTATAATCTCATCTGCCAACAAAGGCTCCAGCACTGTGGTTATGATCTGCAGAGAAATTCCACTAGCTGTCAGATATGACCATCTACAAACCTTGCCATGGTGACCTCCTTTCATAAATCCAGCAGAATCTCCAGTCCCTCCTCAGATCCTCCGAGCCATCCCAGAACCTCTCCTCTGAGTCTATCTGACTCCTCATCCTCACCAGACCATGCACTCCTACCTTCTACACACTTCCTAAAGTCCATAAATCAAACCACCTAAGATGCCCCATTGTGCCTGGTTGCTGTGCCACCACAGAGAAAATCTCTCAGACACCTTCAGTCTCTTCCCCGTAACCTACCCTGCCATATAAAAGACACCAACTATTTCCTCCAGTGACTCTCCACAATACCTGTTCCTTTACAATCCACCTTGCTGAACACTAAAATCTATGGCATTCAACTATAGAACACTGCATATGAGTGGTTTAAGTCATATCTACTGAACAGGAAGCAAAAACTTTCTTTATATGGTTTAAGTAATTTGAGGAAGTTTGCCACTTCACCTAACTGGGATGAAATTACACTAGGTATTCCACAGGGTTTGATCATGGTCCCTTTCTATTAATACAAGTGAATGACCTCTCTTCATATCTGAAACAAGAAGCTAAACTGACACTGTTAGCTCATGAAACAAGCGTCATTATTAATCCAGTAAAAGAAACTCCAATACAAAATGATACAAATAATGTCTTTGGAAAAGTTATTTATTGGTTTTCTGCGAATAGGCTTGCTCTGAACTTTGAAAAAACACAGTACATCCCATTTTCTGCTGCAGACAGTACAGTTTCTTCAATAAATGTAACACATCAACGGAAGTCAGCAGCCAGGGTAGAGCATACTAAGTTTTTGGGTGTACATATAGATGAGAATCTTAATTGTAAAATTCATATTCTGGATCTCCTAAAGCATCTAGGTTCGGTAACTTTTGCAATCAAAATAATTGCCAATTCTGAGGACATAGAAATTAGTAAGCTAACATACTTTGCATACATTCATTCTCTGGTGTCATACGGAATAATATTTTGGAGTAACTCAACACTTAGGCAAAAAGTATTCGCTGCCTGAAAGAAAGTAGTTAGCACAATGTGTGGGGCTCATAGTCATACATCTTGTAGGCATCTGTTTAAAAGGCAAGGAATTCTTGCAACAGCCTCACAGTACATTTACTCAGTAATGAAATTTGTTCTCAACAATATGGACCAGTTCAAAAACAACAGTGGCATTCATGATTATAATACCAGAAGGAAGAAAGGGATAAAATATGCTATTATAAAACTTTTCAGTAAATGGCCAGATGAAATAAAATGTCTGACAAACAGCAGCATTAGTTTCAAAATAAACTGAAATCATATTTCCTTGACAACTCCTTCTATAACATAGATGAATTCTTGGATTGGTATAAATAAATCTATAGGTATAATATATGCATTTTGTACCATTTAAAGGAATGGGGTAGGTAATAAAAATTTTAAGCAAAAAAAAAAAAAAAAAAAGAACCTTGATTCACATGTGCATTTCTTATGCAATTGACATGTTCCACATCATAACAACTACCATGAGGTTCATCAATTGAGCATGTAACTAACTGACTTAACTACCTTTCCCAATGTCCGAGTACCTCATAACCTACAAGCCAAGCTAAAGTTTTCTGGGTACAAGAACATCCTGCAGAAGCCTGTTTAGGGAACTAGGGATACTAACTACTGCTTCCCAATATATTAATTCCTTAATGAAAGCCGGCCGGAGTGGCCAAGCAGTTCTAGGTGCTACAGTCTGGAACCGCGCGACCACCATGGTCGCAGGTTCGAATCCTGCCTCAGGCATGGATGTGTGTGATGTCCTTAGGTTAGTTAGGTTTAAGTAGTTCTAAGTTCTAGAGGACTGATGACATCAGAAGTTAATTCACATAGTGTTCAGAGCCATTTGAACCTTAATGAAAATTGTCATTAAAAATATATCACTCTTTCAAACCAACAGCTCAATTCATGGAATAAGAATAAGAATAATCTTCACAAGGATTTAAAGTCACTTACCCTTGTACAAAAAGGTGTGCATTATTCAGGAGCACACATTTTCAATAACTTGCCAGCAGCCATAAGAAGCTTAACAACCGATAAAATTCAGTGTAAGAGAAGCCTAAAGGATTTATTGGTGGTCAACTCCTTCTACTCCATTGATGAATTTCTCAGTACAATCTAACTTCTGCACCATTTCAGTGCAGTAATGTGTTGTGTTCATTAAATAAGTATTGTAGTAGTTCTATTGTATGTTTATTACCTTATAAATAAAAAACATTTTTTTTTATTTTAAATTCAGTGCATTAATGTGATCTTAGTAAATGAGTGTTTGTAAAATAATTCTTTCATATAGTGTGCACTAAAAAAAAAATGACGATCATTCCATTTGGGACCTGTAGAAGCTACATTAGCTTATTTGTTTCAGTTGTAAATATTTGTCATGTATTATTGTTTTTCTGACATGTTCTACATCCTGGAGGACCTCCTCACTACGGATCAATTGGAATGAAAGTAAATCTAATCTAATCTAACCTGCCTCCTAGTACCATATCCTAGTAACTATATCCTCACCCACAATTGTTTTGTCTAAATTATTTCACTTGCAAACAAAACAGTAGTACAGCAATGTGCATCCACATAGCATCATCGTAAACCAAGCTATTTGTGGCCTTCTAGAGGAACCCTTCCTAACCACCCTGAATCTCAAACCCCTCACCTGATTCAAATTCATTGATGACATCTTTGTGATATGGAGAAAGGATATGTGATATGGACCTGTCCTCATTCCTCCAGATCCTCACAACCTTCTCCTCCATTCACTTCTTCTGGTCCTCTTCATGCCCACAAGACACTTTCCTCAAAGTTGATCTCCACTTCAAGGATGGCTACATCAGTACCTCCGTCCACATCAGATCTACCAACCACCAACATGTTCATTTTAACAGCGGTCACTCATTCCATACCAAGAAGTCATTTCCATACAGCCTAACCACCCATGGTCATTGCATCTATTGTGACAAGCAGCCCTTCTCCAAATGTTTCAGGTGTCTCATCGAGACCTTCACAGATCCAAATTTACACCCCCCATCCTTGTCCAGAAACAGATCTCCTCTGCCTTGTCTCTCCAGTCACGTACTGCCTCTCACAGTCCAGTCACCAATGAGCACTCTTCTCATGACTCAGTACCACAGAGGACTGGAGCAACTGAATCACATTCACTGACAGGGTTATGACTACCAAACATTGTGCCCTGATAGGGGCGCTCACACAATGGTATTCTGCTGTCCATCTGTACTCCACCTATGCTGCCAATCTCTTGCCCCATGGCTCATATCCCTGCATGTCATCTAAGTCCATACCTGTCCTAGACATTCTCCCACTACAATCTACTGCAGTCCTGTCACAGGTCTCCTATCACATTAAAGGCAAGGCCATCTGAGGAAGCAAACATGTGATCTACCAACTGAGCTGCAACCATTGTGCAACTCTCTACAGGAGCAAGATAACTAACAACCTGTCTGTCAGCATGAATGGACACCATGAAACTATGGCTAAGAGACAGCTGGACCACCCACTCACTGAACATGTCCCCCAACATGATGTGCTTCACATTAATGACTGCTTCACAGCCTGTGGCATCTGGATTCTTCCTAAACATACTAGCTTTCCTGAATTCCACAGCTGGCAACTCTTTCCTATAACATGTCCTTCATTTCCATAACACCATGGCCTCAACTTTTACTAGTTCCAGTCCTCCACCTAACTATCCTCTTCCCTGCTCATACTCAAACACTAGACATGTCTTCTGTTCTGCCAATGCACCTACTAGTATTTCCCCCTTCTCTACTCCTGACCTCTACTCTCTCCCTTTTCCAACCTCCCCCTCCCCCCCCCCCCCCTCCAGTTAATCCTCCCAGCACTGCACCTAGATGCCTATCCGGTCCCCACCACATCCCTGTATGCTCTGACAGGCCGCACTGGCATCTTCCTCCATTCAGTGCCTTGTCCTTGCCCCCACCAACACAACAGACTGCTTCTCATGTCAGATATGCTTACAGTCAGGCCCAGAGCATGAAAACAGTGGTCATGTGTGTGTGTGAGTGAGTGAGTGAGTGAGAGAGAGAGAGAGAGAGAGAGAGAGAGAGAGAGAGAGAGAATTGTTATTCCAATCTGGATTTTCCATTGTCTGATAACAAAATAAGTTTGATAATTACATCTATGTTTCATATAAGCATCACATTTTTGCAGGTGAACACATATCAGCCTGAAATTGTATGGTCTGATGGAGAGTGGGAAGCATCAGATGAATATTGGACATCAAAGGAATTTATTGCCTGGTTGTTCAATGAAAGTCCCGTAAGAGAAACTGTGGTCACAAATGATCGTTGGGGTACAGGCACTTTATGTACTCATGGATCTTTCTATACATGTACAGATCGCTACAATCCAGGTACATAGTTGATATATATATGTAGATTTATGTAATAAACATATTTTATAATATACTTGTTTTTATAGTTCATCATGAGATTATGTTAAGTGCTCATTTCAGGATGTCATGGTGATTGCCAACTTGGCCTGTCTATAGGTTTCCTGGTACATTATATTATTTACACACCATACAGCTTACAATACACACCATACAGCTTACAATATGATTTCAAGTAAAGTTTCATAAATAAAGAGTTATCTCTAAGGATGACAGGGGTCATCCCATGTCTGTTACCAGGAGCAAAAGACAAAGTCAGCATTGAGAGGAATGTGTGTATGCAACAAAGGTTTACACTCTGCAGCTGAAAAAACTATATTCTTTTTTAAATGGGAGAGCCCAAACATTAACATTAGTGTTTCTAGATTTTGTGCACTAAGACCAAAGCAGTTTATTTTAGCTGATGCTGCAGGCACCCATTTGGTGTGTGTCTGTGATATCCATCAAAATGTAACACTTTTGGATCTGGAACACAATGAAGAAACTTATAAAGAAGTCATAAAATTTTTTGTATGTGACACAGAAAACTGTGGCTGCACGCATCACTGTGATAATTTTTCAGTGATGTCAAATTGTCAGAATTTTTGAAAGAAAAATTAGCTCACAAAGGTGGTGATGGTGAAATTGAGTACAGACCATTGGACAGGACTGGTAAAGCAGTCTTCAATTGTTGATGATGACACTGAGTTGTTGATACCAAAATTATACACACTTTTACTGTAAGATATCACTTTGGTGAAGTGATGTGTTGCACAAGCATTTTTCAACGCAAAGAACAATGATCACCATTACAAAAAGCTTATGATGCATTACATAATCTGCTTTTAGATGTATGTATCATGAAACTGGTCTACAAGCCATGATGACAATACAATCTTATCATGTTCACGGTACTTGCGGGTCATGTGATTCATTCCAAGTCATTGGGCCCTGCCTTGGTGATATGGTATGAACCATAGAGGAAGAGTGGTCATGATAATGCAGATGACATCATGGGAACAAAAAAACTTGCTATACATTCTCTCAATTGGAATCTGTTGAATAAGACAGATCATTTTTGGACTTGTTCATATGAATATAATAGTTATGTTCCAAATGATTAGGTACTTTTATATTGAATGGTTATTGTAAACAAGACTACAGTGGATGATATGTTGTTTAACAGAAGCACTGTATTTATTTTGAGAACTAGATGTTGGATATGTACTCATAACTTCCAGCAATAGCTGCAGCGCTTAGAGAAACAAATTTCAATCAGAAGAGATTGGCGAGTATGCTGATATAGTAAGATGAGCAAGATTAATTCTTAGGAAGTCTTAGCTTGCAATTGGAATTTATTTTGCCACCCAGTATCACAATAAAGAACCAGTGGAATATCATACAATTAAACCACCCTCATTTTTATCTAAGTGTCAGGCAAGATCCTTGAATAATCTGAAAGAAAATCTAACCCCCCAAAAAAACCACTCTGTTAAAGGCCTTTGCTAAAAACTACAGTTATGTAACTCAGAATTAAATCCAGAGTTACTACTGGACAGGAAGCAGTTGTACAATCCATATTATTTGCTTTTATGTGATAAATGAGGAAAATAAATTGATAGTAGCAAAACACTGCTATATAAGCGATGATATGGAGCACATTGTAGGATTTGTAAATGCTGCTTAGAAAGGAATGGTTAAGAGTTTGGCTGTAAACTGTCCTTGAGTCAAGAAACTGCATTATTTCACTGACATATGCACTGCTTAATTTAAAAATAGAAAAAGCCGTAAAACATGTGAACACAAAAATGATTTTTCTATTGGTACTGAATGTTCCTTTTTGGTTACTAGCCATGGTAAATCTGTGTGTAATGGGCTGGAAGCAGCTGTAAAACAGTTCTGAGGAAAGCTAATCTTCAACTAGAGGATGATCTACAAATAACAACTGCATCTGAGCTCCACTCAGACTCTTTGTGGATCACTGAAGGAGATGCCTTATGGTCTGAAGATTATCTGTATAGATTGAAACTGATCAGCATTAATAAAACATATTCTATCTTGTGGTCAAGGCTGATTATTTTATTACAATTAAATTTAGACCACTGTGGTTGCAAATATGTTATCCAAACTTCCAACCTTTTGGGTTATTTCCATGTGGTTTACTATTGTCTTCTGTTGTATGCTTCTGCAGGTGCACAGCAATAAAATGCAATATTTCACCTGTAGCAGCTATATTCTGTTTTTATTGTGAATGGTGTTCCCACACTATCTTTAAAGACATATTATGTAACTAACTTTTTCTTTGTTATAATAAGGTGTTCTTCAGCCGCATAAATGGGAGAACTGTTTAACTATTGATAAAGTATCATGGGGATACAGAAGAAATGCTAAGTTAGAAGATTACATGACAACTCATGAACTGATTGAGCAGTTGGTTTCAACAGTCAGTTGTAATGGTGAGATATTTCTGTTTACTTATTTTGAATTATTTTGAAACAATTTGCTGATGTTTGAATACATTTTAAAACCTCTTGGGAAACAATTCACAATGTACAATACTGATGGCACATGTAATCAGTGTATCATGTAGAATAGAGGACAAATAGCACAAACAGTCACCTGTTACATTTTCTAAAAAAATTTACGAAGAAAGTAAAAATTCATAATTTATTTACCTCTGCACATTATATCACCAATTGATGGTACCATATATGTCATGTTTGTGAAGAGGATCGTCCACAGGGTCCACCACAACATTGCCTGCTTTGTGTACTAATAGTTTATTTGCTAAGGCTGAGTAATCCAAACAAATTTGATGTTTTTCAGGTAATGAATAAACCTGATTGACAGCCAGTGATTAATACTTTGCTTCAATTGATTTAAAGTTTGCAGAATTTTTTAAAAAAGTGAAAGTCCAGGTAGGAATATCAATAAACAATGAAAAGGGTAGATTACTGCTCACCATAAAGATGACATGCTGAATTGCACACAGGCCCAATAAAGAGAATGTTATACATTTAGCGTCAGCCAGAGTCTTCTTCAGAAAGAAAACACACACAAATTCTCACAAAAAAGCACACCTCATGTACAAATGACATTTACCTATGGCCTCTCTGTCCAGAATGCAACAGCAGTGTTGAAGGAAAGCAGCAATCTAGAGTGACACAGGGAAGAGGGAGGGATAGCAGGGTATGGGTGGGGGGAGAGAAGAGTTCTGTCTGATAGAATGTGCAGGGACTAGATTGGGGCAGGACAAGGCTGCCAGTTGGACCTCAGAAGGCAGTGGGGGACAGAATGGGGGGTGGTAGAAAAGGAGAGTGGCAGAGAAAAGAAAAACAAAGATGTGTGGTCGGTTTGGCAGAGGGCAGTGCAAAATGGGAGTGAGGAGGCATGAATTGGGAGGAGATGTACAACAGAGGGAGTGGAAACTGTTAGGTGGAGGGTGTGGAAATAGTAGATTACCGTAGGTTGAAGCCGAGGTAATTTCGGGAGTGGAGAATGTGTTGTAAGGCTGACTCCTGTATGTGCAGTTCAGGAAAGCTGGTGGTGGAGGGGAGGATCCAGATGGTCCAGCTTGTGAAGCAGCCATTGAAATCAAACAAGCTATGTTCAGCTACATGTCGTGCCACAGGGTGATCACTTTGCTCTTGGCCACAATTTGACAGTGGATAGTCATCCTGGGGACAGCTGGTTAGTTGCCATACCAATATAAAAAGCTGTGCAATGATTGCAGCAGGGCTGATATATGACATGGCTGTTTTCACAGGTGGCCCAGCCTCTTATGGCATAGTGTAAGGACTTAAAGAGAAAGTGTTAGGTTGGTGGATTGGGTAGGTCTTGCACCAGTGTCTTCCATAGGGATATGGCATAGGATTGCACTAGGATGTTGTGAAGGTTCAGTGGGTGATGGAACACAACTTTAGGTGGGGTGGGAATGACCTAGGGTAAGGTGGATTTAATTTCAGAGTGCGATGACAGATTATCAAAGTCATTATGAAGAATGTGGTTCACTTCTTTCAGTCCAGGTTGGTATTGGGTAATGAAGGGGACACTCCTTTGTAGCTGGTTCTTGGGGGTGGTGGTAGGATTGAGGGTGTGTGGGAAAGTTAACGCAAAATCTGTTTGCAGACTAGGTCTGGGGATAGTGTGTGTCTATGAAGGTTTTTTTTTGAGACCTGCAGCATACTGGGCAAGGGGGGTTTTCATCATTGCAGGTACACCATTCCTGGGTGGCCTGCTGTTGGGGAGGGATTTCCTTATGTGAAGAGATGGCAGCTGTTGAAATGTTTGTATTATTGGTAGTTGGTGTGTATATGGACAAAGGTGTGGATGGAACCATTAGAGAGGAGAAGGCCAAAGTCCAGGAAGGTGATGTGCTGGATTCGGGAGGACTAGGTGAAGCAGATGGGACAGAAGGTGTTGTGAAGGCATGAGAAACAGTGTGTCTTGATCCTGAGTCCAAATCACGAAGACATCAATGAATCTTAACCCGACCACAGGTTTGGGGCTTCAGGAGGCTAGGAAAGTTTCTTCTTGATAGCCTATAAACAGGTTGGTGTAGGAGAGTGCCGTACTGGTGCCCATGGTTGTGCCACAGATTTGTTTGTATACCTTTCCCTTCAAGAAGAAGTAATTGTGAGTAAGGATAAAGTTAGTAAGATGTATGAAGAATCAGGTAGTGGGTTTAGAGTCAGTCAGATTGGGGAGAGAATGTGCTCAATAGTGGCAAGATTCATAGACATGAGCATTGTTGGAGTACAGAGTACTGGCATTAACAGTGGTATTCCAGTTCATGACCCCTCACCCACATGTGCGCCTCTCTCTGTCAATGCACTCACCGGGCTTTTTGCCTCTCCTTTGCCCCTCTCTCTCTTTCTGCTCACCATTCCCTCACCCCCTCCCTCCTCCACAGCCTCCAATGCTGCAACTGATAGCCTTGTCTTGCCACAGTCTAGTCCATGTATGCTCTGCCAGAGAGTGCTCTTCCCTCCACCCTCCACTCCTCACTCACGATTGTTGCTTTCATTCAATGCAACTGTTGCATTCTAGACACAGTGGGTGGAGGTAGCAGTCATGTGTGTGATGCATAATTGCTTGTGTGAATGTATGCACATTATCTTTTCTGAAGAAGGATTTCACCAAAAGTTCAATGCGTACCTATCTTTTCATAAGCAATCTATCATTTTTGTAATATTGTTGGTACTTATACCTGAACTTTCCACATGGCTTTTCTTCCATCTCACAACCCTATGATGTTTTCCTTTGTTATTATTCTCTAAGCATTGAGACCCAAGCCACACTATATCAATGATCTTGTTTGCACATAATGCATAGCTACATGATCAAGCAGATTGTTGGTGCAGCATCTTATGCTCCAAATTCTTCCTGTAAACAATTACAATTATTCACTATTTACAACATTTCCTCCCCATCCTCACATGTTTTCATACAATATTTCCCACACATACCTGTGCCACATGAACTTGTGAACCTAACCAATCCCCCCTCCTCCTCTCTCTCTTCCCTTATCCCAACACGCATGTTCTCCCATTCTTCACCCATTCCATTATTTTTTCCCACGTTTTTGAACATTTTTATATATATTTGTGCGTACTTTTATGTATTTTCATGTATTTTCGTGTATTTGTGTGCATTTTTATGTATTTGTTTGTATTTTTAAGCATTTGTGCCTGTTTTTACATGTCTGTATTTAATTTTCAGGTCTTTTTTGTTATCCAGTTCCCCTCACAACCACTTCATGCCTTCATTCAGCCTTTTCCTAAGTTATTTCCTTTTCCTGGAATGCAATCACTGCCACAATGAACCCCTTCTCCATTTTTCTGCACTAGTTCAGAAATGTATCCCTTTCCCCGGCTAAAGCCCAGTTCCTCATCCTGTTCATAAATTTTGCCTAAACCATAGAATCCCTGCCCCCCTCCCGATGGCCTATAATAAAAATTCCTTTCTCTAGATCCCACCCCCTATCTTTCACAATAACACTCACCTTTTCATATTCTTCCACTCCCTGTCTTTCACAAATCTCAAACTGTAGAAACATGTCTCTATAGCAGAGGCATCCCAGAACCATCTCTCTTAAAGATACTGCTACTGTGTAATCCATACTTATACATCACATCTCCGAAAATGAACCCCTTGCTCTCCAGCACCTGAAAGAGCACTCCAGACACCATCTCCATAAGTTATCCAGCCTGTTGACATCCTACTGCTGCCTTGGGGCACCATTATTCAACCTCTGTCCTACCCACAATGTTCTTCCTTGTCAACCCTTCATAGCACCCAGACCCTCCCTAGCGCATCTGTTCAACATGCCACAATGCCTGAAACACCCTACAAACGCTCCACACAATCCTGGGACACAGTTGTTAACATTCCCACCAAAATCCTCAGCTCCACAGAAGTTTCAGTCCTATCCAAAGGCCTCACCTTCAGCCCAACCCAAATTTAACCATGTTGGATTTTCCAAATACCTACTCTCCTTCTCCTAATCCCCGCAATGTAAACAGTTCTTTGAATGAGTCACTCCAACAAAACTCACCCACTCCCAACACTGAACCCTTCCTCTTCCAGTTCGTACCACCATCCGACTGTTATCCTCTTACCCTCCCATATAACACCACCTGGCCATATCCCAGGAATTCTTACCTACAACTTGGCCTCAACATCCCTTCCCATGTCCCTTCCTCAGAACACCAACCTCTCAGCAGAAGAGAGGACAGCATACACAATGTCACATCAAATCCTGACCTAATCACCCTATCTGCAGACAAAGGTTCCACAACTGTCATTATGAATTGCAGTGACTATGTGTCTCCTCCACCTAGAAACTCTGCCATCCCATCCCATACATCCAACATAACCTCCAATCACTGCTTAAATCATTATGCCCTTCCTAGAACATCTCCCATGAATCCATTTTTATTGTCACCCGTATGACCCCCATGACACCCATCTCCTACATCCTACCCAAAATCCATAAACCCAACAATCCTGGACACAACAATGTAGCTGCTTATTGTGTCCACATTGAAAGAATTTCAGCAGTTATTGACCAACACCTCCAATCTGAAATGTAGCCCTCCACGGGAAAGATAACAACCAACCACTTCCTTCACCAACTCTCCGCTATCCCCCACCCCTTGACCTCCTGGATCCCTACTTGTCACTGTTGATGCCATTTTCATATGCACCAATATCCCTCATGCCCATTATCTGGCTGCAGTTGAACACTTCCTCTACCGAAGTCCCTCACACACAGTACTAACTTTATCCTAACTCACAAATACTTCTGCTTTGAAGGGAAGGTGTACAAACAAATCCGCAACACAGCCATGGGCACCCACATGGCACCCTCTTATGCCAACCTGTTTTAGAAGAAACCTTCCTAGTGTCCCCAAACCCCAAACCCCTTTTCTGGTTCAGGTTCATTTATGATATCTTCATTATCTGGACTCAGAGTCAGGACACTGTTCACATGCCTTCACCACTTTAACACTTCTACCCCATCTGCTTCAACAAGTCGTCCTCAATCCAGCATGCCACCCCCCTGGACTTTGACTTCCTTTTCTCTGATGGCTCCATCCACACTTCTGTCCCCATTAAACCTACCAGCTGTCAACAGTACTTGCATTTCAATAGCTGCCATCCCTTTCACACCAAAAATTCCCTCCCACACAGCAAGGGCTCCAAAGGATGGTGTATCAGCAATGATTGGAACCCCATTACTCCATATGCCGAAAATCTCACAAAGACCTTGACAAACAAGTACTATACTGCAGACAACAAACATATTTCCCATGCCATATCTCCACTCGCTCCATCCTCCCACCAACATCACATACCAGCTACAAAGGAGTGCCCCTTTGTCACCCAGTACTGCTCCAGACTGGAACAATACCACATCCTTTGTAATAACTTTGATTATCTATCATCATGCTCTGAAATGAGACATCCCACTGAAGACCCTTCCCAACCCTCCCAAAGTATTCTGTCACCCACCAAACCTCCAAAACATAGTAGTCACCCCCATGTCACGTTCCTATGGAAGACCCAGGTGTGAGACCTGCCCAATCCACCTACCCAGCACTTACTGTTCCAGTCCTGTCGTAGGCGTATCATACCCTGTAAGAGGTTGGGCCACCTGTGAAAGCAGCCACGTGACATATCAGTACTGCTGCAATCATTGCACAGCTTTTTGTATTGTTATGACTACCAACCATCTGTCCACCACCTAACTGAGGCAAACAGTAAAGTGGACTGCTGTATGGCACAACATGCAGCTGAACATTACACACCTGATTTCCATAGCTGCTTCACAAGTTGGGCCATCTGTATGCTCCTCTCCATCACCAGCTTTCGTGAACTGCACCGATGGGAGTTAGCCTTACAACACATTCTCCACTCTTGAAATTATCCTAGCTTCTATCTTCAGTTATCTACTGTTCCCGCACCCTCCACCCAATAGTTTCCACCCCCTCTGTCCTACACCTCCTCCCAGTTCACATCCCCTCAATGGCATTTGTGCGCCACCCACAGGTCTTTTTTCTCCCTTGTCTGCCCCTCTCTTTCTCTTCTCCCTATCCCCCCCCCCTTTCCTTCTCCATAGCTTCTTGATGCAGCACCTGGTAGCCTTGTCCTGCCACAATCTAGTCCCAGCATGCTTCACCAAACAGTGCTCTTCTCTCCTCGCTATTCTCTGCCATACCACCCTCTTCCCTGCCCAGTCCAGACTGCTGCTTTAATTCAACACAAATGTTATGCTCTGTGTGAAACTGCCGGAAATAGCACTCATTTCTGTGTTAGGTGTACTTGCTTGTATGAATCAGTGTGTTTTTTTCTTTTCTGATGATGGCTTTGACTGAACTCTAAATGTGAACAGTCTCTTGTTGTGCCTATCTGCAACTCAGTGTTTTGTCTTTGTGGTGATTAATAATCCATCCTTTTCATAATACTGTAGAATTTAAAAAAGGTTGAATTGCACTTTGGAGTAGTTAAGACTGAAGTAATGTTCAGCTTGTAGTATTAGTGGAAAATATTTGGAGCTCACAATAAATAGATAAAGATAATATTATGAAACAATATAAAAGAGGACAAGCTCATGAATAGTAGGATAAGGAAACAGAAAATTTAGATTTGTTGGAAGGATTTTGCAAAAAGTATAGTGCAGCTGTTAAGAAGATAACATAGGACACTAATGTAATCTGTTCTAGATTACTGATGCAGTATTTAGAATCATTACATACTTATTAAGTCAATCTGGGTACAGACATTGAAGGACTCAGAGAAGTTGTTATTATTAGTGGTTCTATAGGTAATATGATGGTGTAACAGATATTATCAGGGAACTCAAATAGGAATTGATAGAATAAAGGCAATATTGTTCCTGCAAAATCTTGTTGGTGTAGGAATCCACAAATAGGGGTAGGAAGGAGTTTCCGTAGAGAGACACTTACCCACACACCCTGGATTATAGAATACAAACTTAAACTTCTTACTCTTTGCTGAATTCTCATGCATTTCTAGAAATGATTCAGACATTACATTTTCCACTTGATGAGGCATCAAGGGATCACCAATTTAGTATTGGAGGGCAGTGTGGAGGGTAAAAATCGTAGAGGGAGACCAAGAGATGAATACACTAAACAGATTCAGAAGGCTGTAGGTTGCAGTAGGTACTGGGAGATTAAGAAGCTTGCACAGGATAGAGTAGCATGGAGGGCTGCATCAAACCAGTCTCTGGACTGAAGACCACAACAACTACAACGGTAAATACTGTGGCTTCAGTAACCCCTACATGACCTAGCATTGTATAGTTGTCTCGCAGTTAATGGGAAACTATGCCATTTCCTTTTTGTGTTGGTAGTGTTGTGTTGTCACACAGTCAAAGCAGATGTAATATTTTGCTGAACAGACCTGGAATAGTGTATTTATTTTATACCCACTGTTTCCTTGCTCATATCTTTATTAAGCTAAAGATTAGTAAGAGTCCATTTCCAGTTCCCATGACAACCCTCTCTACCCTCATCAGCCAAAATATGCACGGCTGTAATGTAACCTACCTGACAGACATCCACCATCTATTTCTGGAAGAACATCGCTCCCCACAGTAGGTGCTCTCATCTAAGATCTAAATTCATCAATTAAAAAAAGAACACATAATTTTCTGCACTAGCCATGGCACTCTGAGGTAAAAACAAAATTCAGTATGTACACACAGAGTAACAAATTCCTGAATCCACTGGCATGTTTGCATAATAATGTGTCAAACTAGGGAGACAAATAATGTTTAAGTTCAATCCATGGTGATAACAGAAGGTTTTATCAGGTATTTTAAGCAGGGTTTTGGGAGGTATCCCACATTCGTCTATTCAGATTCTGTTGCTTGGTTATTCTATACAGAACAATTCCAAAATTGTAGTTTTCAACACATTCAATACTACACTGCTGAAAGTAGATTTCACCATTATTTATAGCAGGCTCCTTGGACATATCCCACATTTATATTGTAGACTGAGACTGATTTTATTCCTGACATATAAGCATTGTCAGTGCAGTAATTATGATGCCAGCTTTAACTAACAACTGTAAGTGGCAGACGTGAATTTCAACAGACTGTTGTGGGCAGGCAGTGGTAAATGGGGGATGTGATCAAAAGTATCCGGACACCCCTGAAAACATACGTTTTTCATATTAGGTGCATTGTGCTGCCACCTACTGCAAGGTACTCCATATCAGTGACCTCAGTAGTCATTAGACATTGTGAGAGAGCAGAGTGGGGCACTCTGCGGAACTCACAGACTTCGAACGTGGTCAGGTGATTGGGTTTCACTTGTGTCATACGCCTGTGCTCGAGATTTCCGCACTCCAAAACATTCCTAGGTCCACTGTTTCTGATGTGACAGTGAAGTGGAAATGTGAAGGGACATGTGTAGCACAAAAGTATACAGGACCACCTTGTCTGGTGACTGACAGAGACCACCAACAGTTGAAGAGGGTCGTAATGTGTAATAGGCAGACATCTGTCCAGACCATCACACAGGAATTCCAAACTGCATCAGTCCCCACTGCAAGTACTATGACAGTTTGATGAGAGGTGAGAAAACTTGGATTTCATGGTTGAGTGGCTGCTCATAAGCTGTACATCAAGCCGGTAGTTGCCAAGCGACGCCTCGCTTGATGTAAGGAGCATAAACATTGGATGATTGAACAGTGGAAAAACATTGTGTGGAATGACAAATCACAGTACACAATGTGGTGATCCAATGGCAGGGTGTGGGTATGACGAATGCCCAGTGGACATCATATGCCAGATTGCGTAGTGCCAACAGTAAAATCTGGAGGCAGTGGTGTTATGGTGTGGTCATGTTTTTCATGGAGGGGGCTTGCACCCCTTGTTGTTGTGCATGGCACTATCACAGCACAGGCCTACATTGATGTTTTAAGCACCTTCTTGCTTCCCACTGTCGAAGAGCAATTTGGGGATGGCAATTGTATCTTTCAACATGATCGAGCACCTGTTCATAATGCATGGCCTGCGGTGGAGTGGGTACATGACAATAACATTCCTGTAATGGGCTGGCCTGCACAGAGTCTTGACCTGAATCCTATAGAACACCTTTGGGAAGTTTTAGAAAGCTGACTTCAGGTTCACCAAGACCAAGGAAGGTGTGACTGACAAAACTGAAAGTGATGATAGTGCTCATCACTCTTTTTGATCCTCATGCCATTATCCACAAGGAATTTGTTCCCAATGGGACCATTGTAAATTGGCAGTATTATTCCGGTTCGCCCACAACAAGGGAGTGGGAACGATTTCTTCTTGCTACATGACAATGCGCGCACACATGATGGCTGCTTCTGTAGTGCAGTTTCTAATGAAAAAACAATTGGCAGTTCTCAACAACCTTCATATTCACTCAGTTTGGCACTGAGTGGCTTTTTTTATTCCCAAAAATAAATATTCACATGAAGGCTCAATGTTTTAATGATGTAATCAGCATTTAAGCCACTGTGATGTACAAATTAAACAAGATTCCAAGAAAGGGATTTCTTGACAGTTTCATATGACTGTATGAACATGCTGTGGATTGTACCCATCTGGACGTGGGGGTAACTAAGTAAAACACCTGAAGCATTAAAATCACAATCTTAAGTTTTCATTGACTTTTATTACTTCAGCCTCAAAATGTATGGATTGATGGGGTATAACATAAAATGATTGAAGACATGAAAATGATTCATTAACATGACTGAAAAAATGGATAGAATACAAATGAAATGCTCTGCACAAAATTATTTTGTGTCCGTGCAGATAACGGGATGATAATTAGTTATTTGTTCGTAAAGCAGTTTACATTATTTATAATTATTAAATAAAAGAATCAATTAGTTTGTATATTTCCTAAACTGCGTAGAACTTTCTTATTTATTATAACTTACTGAAATGGATATTTAAGGAATTAAGTATGAATTCATCTTCCTTTCACCCCCTATATTTGTTATATCTTCTTTTTGTTCCATGATCATCAATATTATTTTCTACTCTTCTATTCAAACAAGACTGCATTTTTCTATTTTCTCTACCTGATTCAACTGTCAAGCACCATAGGAACATACAGCAAGTATATATGTGTCTAATATTCTTTCCTGTCATATTTGCTTGAATTAGGCAGGGTCAATTGATATAATTAACTATGAAATCATCTACTCTACATTGCTTCATTCAACATTTCATGTAACAATAAATATTCAGCATTTATCACTATTTGTGAAAAAGTCCATTAAAATTATGTTCTTTTTTTATTATAAATCAGTCAAATAATTTTTTTCTTCTTTTTACTCTCATCTGACAAGGCAACATGCTAATGAATGTTGGACCAACAAAGGATGGTTTAATAATGCCAATTTATGCTGAGCGCTTAAGGGATATGGGAACATGGCTTCAAATAAATGGTGAAGCTATCTATGCTTCCCAGCCGTGGACAGCACAAGAAGACCCTACAACAACAGGAGTATGGTACAGCGAAAATGTCAACTTTATTTCTAATAAACCAGATATATTTATTTAAGACCGATGTCTCATAAATTTGCTGATGGGAATAGAATTTATTCATTCTCCTTAATTGCTATGTTACATTGGAAGTGAAAACCAAAGTTTTTAAAATCTGTGTCACAAAAAATCAATCAAAATTAGTCATAGGACGTGGAGTTAGACATTTTGTGCAAAAAACTTGCCTTATCCATAGCATTTGATAAGCTAAGAATTCTCTTGGGTCATACCAAACAGTAAGAAATTGTAAGAAACTAAAACAATCTTGATGGAGCACAGGTTTGGTGGACTTGGAGTTCTTGTGCTGGAACTGGTGAGTACCATCGATTCCTTATAACTGCAAGCTCTGGGATAGCTTCAACAGCAACTTTTAAAGTGTAATAGATGGATGGACCACAGCTACATTAGGCTTATTCATGTATTGGATCTCTGTTTCAGTTGACATGTTCTAGATTCTTGTGGGAAGAAGATAGAGCTTACAATCATATCTCCTTCAGTTGGATGTTCTATTAGTAGGTATCAAATTGCAAGTTCCACTTGTAGGAATCAACACCAGACCTACAATGAGAGCTTAAGTAAGCAGTCCTCCTTATGAATATGCTGTAAAGCAATGAATAATAAATAATGAATAATTGCCACACAGCGTTGCACGGATCTCTTCAATGCCAAAAAGAAAATTAATGTAACCCTACTGCATCCATTTGTTGATATCATGGCAGAAATTACCTAAGGCAATACAATAAATCAGCCATTAAAGGTGGCAAGTGTTTTCTCCATTTTCTGCTATAATCAAGCATTGAATATTTTATTAAATATTAACTTCTTTGCTGTAAATCATAGATAGGCAACAAAATGACTTTGACTCTGGTGAAATTTATATAATGACACAGTCACTTCAAGAACAACTTTATTGATGGATATCTATGTATATGATAACTGTCATTGTGTGCCTGTTGGTGTGGCAAGACATTAGTTGTAATTGTAATATAATGAAGTACTTAAAAACATTTGAGTGTGGTCTCAAAGGTTGTTTCTAAAACATAATATTGAAATGAGTCAAAATGTTGCTCATGAATATTATATAATTACAGGTACTGATGTTTTACTGTAAATCTGACTCTCTGGAAAGTAGTAAATCTGAAGACATAAAATTACATTAGAGCATTGAAACTGTCATGCATTCTGAATGATAATTTTATGCTGATGCAACAATGAAGATCAGGACGTGATTTTAAGGGATAAATACATGACACTTGTTTCTTGTCTTGAAGTAGTTACACACTACCAGCAATGAACTTTGTTTTTACACTCCAAGACAAAAAATGGTACACCACAAAGGTATTATTTGAATGGGGATGGAAATTGGTAGATGTGATGTACATGTGCAGACAAACAAATGATCATAATTTCAGAAAAATTAGATAATTCATTCAACAGAAAGACCTTCACAAACTGAGCAAATGAACAATGTTTTGGTCCACCTCGGCCTCATACCCAAGCAGTTATTCATCATGACACTGATTGACAGAGTTGTCAGATGTTCTCCTGAGGGATATCATGCAAAATTCTGTCCAACTGTCACATTAGATCATCAAAATCCCAAACTGGTTGGAGGGCCCTGCCCATAATGTTCCGAATGTTCCCATTTCGGGAGAGGTCTGGTGACAATGCGGCCAAGACAGGGTCTGGCAAGCACAAAGAATGGCAGTAGAAATTCTCACCTTGCGCAGGCAGACGTTATCTTGCTGAAATGTTGAAGTGTAAGCCCCACATGGCTTGCCATGAAGGACAACAAAATGGGGCATATAATATCATTGACATACTGCTACACTGTAAGGGTACTGCAAGCAACAACCAAAGAGGTCCTGCTGTGAAAAGAATTGGCACCCCAGGCTATCACTCCTGGTTGTTGGACTGTATGGTGGGTGACAGTCAGACTATCTGGGCCACCTCCAGACCGGTCTTTGCTGGTCATCAGGGGTCAGTTTGAAACAGTATTCATCACTAAAGACAGCTCCAATCCAGTGAATGAGATTCCAGGCTGAATGTGCCTGACACAACTGCAAACGGGCTTGTTGGTGTACAGAGGTCAATGGCAGTCAGCACAAAGGGTGCCGTGAGCTCAGAAATCTTTCTGTGAGCCACCTGTTAATGATCCTTGTGGTCACTGAAGCATCAGTTGCATGTTGGATCGATGATAATGAAGAATCTGGGCTCTAAATGCCTTTCTGATGATTGTTCAGTCCTCATGTTCTGTTGTTTCTGTATATCTACCACTTCCTTCTTGATGCTGTATTTGGAAATGATTCACCCATTCCTCCCAACATTATCAAATAGTGTCATTGCTCCTATTCAAATGTTGAGTGATTTACCGACTACCTGAAATGGCTTCTTCGAGCCCAGCTATATGTCCTCTCTCAAATGCTGATATCTATATACATTGTTCACACTCCTATCTTTGAGGCATAATTACTGTCCAACTAAATACATGGAATGAAATTTGCAAAGATTTTATTCTCTAGTATTGACATGTCCTCTGTTTACTATCATTGCTTGTCTTAGATTGTAATTTAGGTCATAACATCAAAGCTTTGTGGATAGTAAATTTCAAAGGTTTTGTGGACAGTAAATTTTATGAAATTACTGCAACAACTTGTTCCAAAAATGACACTGGCCCTACAGAGCTATCATACGCTGTGTTGTGTTTTCTATTAACATAAATACTGGGAAATTAGAGGAGCATATGAATATAAAGAGAATAAAGCAACTTCAGTTATACAAAATTAGCAATCACAGGCATGGTCTGCCTGGGACACAGCAGATATGGTAAATAATATGTAGATAAGCAGCCACAAGTTGCACATAATGTGACTTTATAACAAGCAATTTCATGCATCAGACGTGAGCATCAGTTGGTTCCATCTAAAAAGCAAAACTTGTTATAAAATTACATTCTGTGCAGCTTTTGTTTTATCTGCACACTATAAATATATTATCAACCATAAATGGAAACAGGACAAAAAATAAATAAAAAATAAATAAAATATAAAGAAAACAGAAATCTGCACTCAAACTAATATAGTGCCCTTGCATCACTAAGGCATAGGCGCATTTCTCAAATATCATTGCATATTCTGTGGTAGTTTAGGACACCCTCCATAATACTGTTTGGTAGTTCTATAGGTACATTGTCTCACACTTCCATCAGTGGCATTTATAGATTCTTAGATGTTGGCATTGTCTTGTAACACACTTTCTAAGAGCTTACCAACTTTTCTATGCCTCTTTCAATGTGATCTGCAGGTTCTGAAGAGTCTGAGGTAGTGGCATCTTCTATACAACATATTTTCCAAAAGTATCCAAACAATCTCTGTGAGATTCAGGTTAACTGAAAGTGCTATTCCATCCATTCATATAATGTCTTTACTCTCACAATGTCTTGGCAATGCAAACATTGGTGTGAAAAGACATATTGTTGTTAAAAATAGGTAGCAGGAGTTATTGTAGTGCAGGAAATCTGAACATACCAGTCTCTACACTACATGGTAAAATATTGCTCTGATGTGATTAACTCTATTCTGAAGATACACATTGGACAACTTAGTAATTTATGTTTATGATTATAGAGAAGTATTAAAGCATGTCTCCATGATACTGACTGCAGCAAGCACAACACTATAGAAGGCCACTTCTAAAGAAGACAACTCATTCATAGTTCATTTTAATGGAATGCACGAATCCACTGCTGGGAACATTTGAGTGCTTTACTCTCTAACTGCATGTTGGGATGATGTTGCAGTTTGTGTACTACCAGTGCCTTTCACGTTGAAGCACTGAATGCTTGGATTGGTATTTTACAAAGGAAAGCAAATGAAGCAGTGAATGTTGTGTTTACAAGGTTTCATAGAACTTTTTACTTTTGTGTAAGTAATTCATTTCTTATCTTGAGCTTCTGTATATTTTATTCTTCTAGGTGCACAGAACACGCCCTACTCCAGACAGGGTAATCTCCATAGCAATTATGGCACTTCGGAAGAAATAAACAAGTAACTCCACCAAGAGCAGCTTTACTGCATTTTCTATGAATTGTTTCTTCCTTTGACATCAGTGTTGTGTGGGCAGTATGCTGGCATTTAAGGCAGCTCATCATGTTTCGAATGAACAGCCCCATCTTAAGACAAATATATCCTGCAGTGAGCTTTGGGAGAAAAAAAAAAGTCGACCGTCCCTTGTAGAGTCCACTAGTTTTTTAATTCTTCTTTAGATATATCTATGTCTCTGCTTTATGCCACAATGTACCCATTGTAGATCGAGGTGTTGGGCGATTCAATTTCAATAGCACACTTTTTCCAGTAGTTTTACACCTTGGAGACTTGTAGCCTGTTAGGAAGTTGATGTGTCTACCAAGAGAGTCCCATTTCTTAAGTGCCCTTGATCTAACAAATACTTTCTAGTTATAGGAAGGTGATACTTATCAAAATTGCCTTCATTGTTATGTCACAATCAAAAATCATAATGTAACAAACAGTTCATGTTCTTTTATTATTTATTAAACATTGCTTTACAGCATATTCTTGAGGAGGACTGCTTACTCCAGCTCTCTTTGTAGGTTTGTGTTGTTTCCCACTAGTGGCACACACAATCTGATACCTACTAACAGAACATCCAACTTCATGGGAGCTGGAGAAGATATTCTTGTAAGCTCCATCTTCTCCCCAATACAATCTAGAAAAACATGTCAACTTGGGATTCAATACGTGACTAAGACTAATAAAACTGTGCCGCAGAAGATGCGTTGGAAGTTGTCACTAATGGATTTTGCCTCACAAGTTATCCAGCCTATCAACGCCCAGTATGCTTTGAAAATTGCTGCTGAAGTGAGCCCAAAGCTTACGGTTATAAGGAAATGATGGAACTCGCCAGTTCCAATGTGGGAACTCCAAGTTCACCCTACCTGTGCTCTGTCAAGATTGGTCGAGTTCCTCAGATGCTTGCCATTTGGTATGACCCAAGGGAATCTGTAGCTTATCAGGTGCTAAGGATAAGGTGGGCATTACCCCTCTATTGCACAAAATGTCAAACTCCAAGTCCTATGACTAATTTTGATTGATTATTTGTGGCGTAGCTTTTAGAAACTTTGATTTTCACTTCCAGTGTAACAAAGCAAATTGTACATAAATCAAAGTCTGTTGCACAACTAATCAAATGATCCAGTGCAGTTGTTCACTGACCTCTTATTCAGAAAAATGGAGTTTGCTCTGACTGGCCATCTTGATTTAGGTTTCCCTCATTTCCCTAAATCATTTCAGGCAAATGTCAGGGAGATTCCTTTATAAAGGCCACAGTTGACCTATGCTATCCTATCCTCATGAAAGCATATTACATATATTATGTCAATATATACTCTGAGCTATTTATTTTCATTGTATTCTGATGACAAATCCTGTGTAATCTGGGAATGAGTAATGAATAATAAGTGAATCAAATCAAAATGTAATCAGTTTGCTCAGATACAAATAATTACGCAACCATAACACTTCTGGTAGTACTGTAGTTTTCACAAAATACTTACATTGGGGAGGGTGACATTTCAAATCTTTCATCTGGCCTTCCAGATTAATATTTTCTGTGATTCCCCCTGAGTTGCTCCAGACAAATGCTGGGAGGGTTCCTTTGAAAGGGGCAGACCTGATTTCCTTCTCCATCCTATGTAGATCTTTTTCTTCATCTCTAATGACCACACTGTCAGAGAGGTATTAAACTCTAATCTTTCTACCTTTTTTCTACTATAAGTGATAGGGTTTTAATATTTCATACACAACTGTTTCATGGAACTGAGTAAAGGTGGGTGTTATAACGTCAAGTTTAACACATATATTTCAGAACGACACAACACATATAAGTCACAGAGTAAGTTGACAAGCAAGACATGTGTACATGTTAGCATTCGAATCAGCACTGAGTTCCAATCTAGCGGCCACTGCTCAGCTGGCCGCTTAGGTGGCGCAGCTGCTGCATGGCTGGCAGACAGCGCCGCATGTAGAGGACGCGCGTAATTGTGCAGCGGCGCTTTGAATGATCGGCGAGTCACAACACTTTTCCCCCCTTTGAAATTGTTGCACTGGTCTTGATGGAGGTGTCCTGGAGATGGCTAACGTCCATAGGTGTTGTTTGACTCACCGTAAAGTCTCGAGGAGGAGGCTTCCCGTATGGATGAAAGTGTCCCCAATGATAACGGGTCGAGATGACAGGAGACATAGGGGTCGAATCTGCTGGGCCCCATGCACCAATCTGCCCGTTGCGGCAAGTCCAGTTGATACGACAGGAGACATGGGCAATGTGTCGGCGTCTGTTGGAAGAGGAGGCGAGTAGATTTGCTCTGACAGAGGATGGTCATCCGGTTCCCGCATGGGCACGTCTCGTGGTGGTGCCTGTTCTTGTGCTGGCATCGCGATGACGGTGAGAGGGCTGCGTTGTGAGTATTGAGAGATGCCAAGATCCCGAGCATCAGGTAGAGCCAAAGGTGGTGTAGTGGCATTCGGAACAGGCGTTGCCGGCACACGAGGCCGAAGCTGGTCCAAATGACGCAGTGCAACACCCGTGTCCATCTGGATTTCATATAGGCATCTGCCATGGTGTCATAAGATGCGGCCCGGGCTCCATTTTGGCCGCCTGCCATATCCCCATACCCAGACGAGGTCGTCGGCGGTGAACCGGCCAAGTGGAGGCACCCGCGGCCGTGAGGTGGAAGGCCGCAGAAGATGAAGTAGCGTGCAGGGCTGTTGGCCATGTAAGAGCTCAGCCGGGCTGTGGTCGCCCATGGGGTAAGACGCCAGAAACTGGAGAAGCGCATCATCAGCAGCAGAAGAAGTCAGAAGTTTCCGCATCTGAGCCTTAAATGTGCGGACCAGTCGTTCAGCCTCACCGTTGGATTGTGGATGGAACAGCGGGGTCGGCATAATGCCATGACAAACACAAAAATCCACAAATTCGGAAGAGGCAAATTGTGGACCATTATCAGTAACAAGAGTAGAGGGGAGGCCTTCCAAAGAAAAAATGCGGGCGAGAGCACTGGTGGCTGCCGCGGCGGTAGGCGACGTGCAACGGACAATGAAAGGAAAGTTAGAGTAGGTGTCAATTACGAGGAGCCAATAAGTACCTAAAAAGGGTCCCGCAAAGTCAGCATGAATGCGCTCCCAGGGCTTCTCAGGCGAAGGCCACGGTGACAAAGATGACTTCGGGGCAGTGGCCTGTGACGCAAAAGAGCCGCAGGCAGCGACCATGTGTGCTATTTCAGAGTCGATGCCAGGCCAGTACACATGACGGCGCGCCAGAGATTTTGTGTGAGACACACCCCAGTGTCCTTGGTGAAGGAGGCGCAAGACCGAAGCATGCAAAGACGCAGGTATCACAACACGCGGCGAAGTATTGTCAGTGGAAAGGAGGATAACACAATCCCTAGCCGTGAGGCGGTAGCACAAAGTGTAGTAGTTCTGCAACGGATCAGAAGTCTTAGTGGATGGGCGATCTGTCCAACCCTTCTGAATACAGCGTAAAACCTGGGAGAGGGTAGGGTCAGAACCCGTAGCAGCCGCCAGCCTGTCCCCAGTGATGGGGAACCCGTCCACAACCCACTGCTCGGCAACATCCAGGTGGAAACACAAAATTTCGTCCCTATTGAATGCCTGATCAGGACCCATGGGAAGGCGAGACAGAGCATCAGCATTTGCATGTTGAGCTGTTGGCCAGAAATGAATCTCATAATTGAAACAAGACAAGTAAAGAGCCCAATGCTGGAGGCGGTGTGCAGTCTTGTCGGGAAGTGACGTTGATGGATGAAACAAGGAAACAAGTGGTTTGTGATCCGTAACAAGATGAAATTTGGAGCCATAGAGAAAAACACCAAACTTATGAAGAGCATAAATAATGGCCAAAGCTTCTGACAGGTCAATTTTAGAAAAATGCTGGCCTCCAGCAAGTTTAGTGAACAGTTCTTCAGGACAGGGCATAGGGTAAGTGTCGATGAGGCACTGAGCATTTACAGTGACTTTGAAATCGCCACAGAGATGAATATCACCATTTGGCTTAACAACGACAACGACAACGACAGGAGAGGACCACTCACTGGAACTGACAGGAAGCAAGACCCCTGAAGTAGTGAGACGATCCAACTCCTGTTTTACCCGATCATGAAGGGCCACACGAATAGGCCAAGCCCGAAAAAACTTAGGCCAAGCAGTGGGTTTGAGCATGATATGAGCTTCAAAGTCGTTTGCATGGCCTAACCCAGGAGAAAAAAGGGACGAAAATGTTGTCGGCAAGGAATCCAGTTGAGCATAAGGAATAGCATCAGAGACATTATTGACAGAGTCGTCTATGGAGAACCCAAAAACGTGAAAGGCATCGAAACCAAAAAGATTTTCTGCATTGCTCTGGTCGACCACAAATATGGGAACAGTGTGAATGATGGATTTTTAAGATACCTCAGCATTAAACTGTCCCAAGAGAGAAATATTCTGTTTATTGTACGTCCATAATTGCCGAGTGACAGGTGACAGGAGTGGAGAACCCAACTGAAGATACGTCTGAGAATTAATTATAGTGGCAGCAGAACCGGTATCCACTTGCATGCGAACATCTTGACCAAGGATTTGGACAGTGAGGAATAACTTCCCTGAAAGGGAAGAAGTGCAATTGACAGACAACACAGAATCAGAATCAGCGTCATGTTCATGAACATCATGTATGCGGTCGGATTTGCAAACGGAAGACACATGACCTTTCTTTTAGCAATTGGGACACACAGCCCAACGTTGGGGACAATCCTTGCATGAATGTTTCGTAAAACACCGCAGACATGAAGGAAGTTGCCGGGGGTTTTGCTGCAGTTTCTTAGCGGGTTGTTTACGGTTAGGGCGAGGCTGCATGTTGGAGCGTGCTGCGGCCACGTCGGCCAGCGGGGACGCGTCGTCAACAGTGCACAGAGGTTGTATTTCCCCGACATCACCCCACGCCTCTATTTGCGCCCCAGCGGCGCGAGAAATTTCAAAAGACTGCGCAATGGAGAGAACTTCATCTAGAGTCAGGTTCGCCAACTGAAGGGCACGTTGCCGAACTTCTTTGTCGGGTGCCGACCGGATAATAGCATCCCGTACCATGGAATCGGCATAGGATTCTTTGTGAACATCAGTAACAAATTGACACTTTCAACTGAGGCCGTGAAGTTCAGCAGCCCAAGCGCGATAGGATTGATGTGGCTGTTTTTGACTACGATAAAAGGCAACACGAGAGGTTACCACATGTGTTTGCTTTTGAAAATAGTGAGACAGAAGTGAGCACATTTCAGCAAAGGACAAAGACGCAGGATCCTTCAAAGGAGCCAATTGCAACAACAACCGATACATTTGAGATGAAATCCAGGAAAGGAACAGAGACTTACATGGTTGTTCGTCCGTGACATGAAATGCCAAGAAGTGCTGTCAAAGATGTTTTTCATAATCAGACCAGTCTTCCGCTGTCTCGTCGTAAGGAGGAAAAGGAGGTATAGTCAACAACAAGAAACGCCCCACATTTGACGCCGCGACGAAATCGCGAATCGCCGCTGTTAGAAGCGTTTGCTGTTCAAGGAGATTTTGCAATAGTTGCTCGACAGTAGCCATGGAAACCTGTGGGTCAACAGTGAAAAGGAAAATTCCCATCCTCGTCACCAATTGTTATAACGTCAAGTTTAACACATATATTTCAGAACAACACAACACATATAAGTCACAGAGTAAGTTGACAAGCAAGACATGTGTACACATTAGCAGTCGAGTGAGCACTGAGTCCCAATCTAGCGGCCGCTGCTCGGCTGGCCGCTTAGGTGGCACAGCTGCTGCATGGCTGGCAGACAGCGCTGCATGTAGAGGACGCGTGTAATTGCGCGGCGGCGCTTTGAATGATCGGCGAGTCACAACAGTGGGTAAAAGCTTTAAATAAAGGTATTTTTGAGAAATGTGAACTACTACATGTGGTAACATGTCCAAGTACTGAAACAAGTATTTTTATCTCTTTATACTGTGTTATTGCCTCTTATATTCAGGTTTTCAAGATAGCATAAGTTGAAAATTTTAAAAAGTATAAAATAAAAGGGCCTGACATTATAGTAGATAGAATTTTTACTTCTCTATTGAAGAAACTTACAGTTTTTATACTATAAATTCTGTAATTATGATTTATTCCATTATAGGGAGTTTTCTGTGGTTAGAGGAACATATTTTAATTACATTGGCAATAAATATTAAGTACACTAGTTAATAATATATTTTGTAAGTCATTTACTATATGACACTAAACTCAGTCTTATGTTGACATAAGGTACACAAAAAGTGGAAATAACTCTTCAGAAGTATTTGTCTATGCAACATTACTGAACTGGCCTACAGACAATGTCATCACTCTTGGTGCACCATCGCTATCAGAGAACTCAGTTATTACTATGCTTGGAGTCGATGGCACTCTTGAGGTACAAAACTTATTGCAGTGAATAATTATTAGATATTCACATAAATAGAAAATACGTATTACACTCCAGTGTCTTTTCTTTTACTTCCACTTCTGTTTCAGTGGCAGACTCTGGAAAATGGAATTGCAATAACTCTTCCAGACAAGCAGCATGTGGCAAATGACTGGGCCTGGGTATTGAGATTTACAAATGTTCAAAATTGACAGATGGAACAAGTCATTGCATATTAATTTGGAGCTTGAAAAGAAACAGTGTAACTGCAGATATATGAAATATCTATACTTAAATATCAGTAATTGTATTATTGGCTAATGATCAGAGAAGTGTATTGTTCTACTTGAGAGTGAGCCATCAAAACTGTGTGAAAGTTATGTAAACACCACATTTTTAGAGTAATAAAAACACTGTGCATTTTTTCTCCTCTGAACTGAAAGTTGTTGTTGATAACAGTTTTCGATGAATGCCTTGCCAATTTGTTACCTGTCCTGCCTGTGCCTTTATGCTCCCTGGATATACATTATTCTGCCACTGGTTTCTGAATATTTATGTATTGAACAAATCAATGGATCACACAAATTATTACTATACCTCAATCTGAAGGAGAAAAATAGAGTAAACTAAAAGAAATGAGTTCATAATAGTTGTTTGATTTGGTCTGAGTACTCCGTTCTTTTTTTAAGTGATAATTGGCAGTTATCTCTTTTTATGTAATCTGACAGTAGCACTTTATCTCACAAAACATTAATGTTAATGAACAAGTTGAATCTTAATCTTAACAAAAAAAACCTTGCAATGCACATCCTGAAGAGTATGAAACATATTATTAATTAAATATGAGCAACTTCCATAAAACACCTGCTTCAAAGCATATTCATGATTTCTAATTCATATGGTAAAAAATCTTTGTTTGCCTCAGTTCTATAGATCTCAGACAATTTATCAAATTTATTTGCTTTCAAGGAGCAAGATTTGATTGCATTATATGCTCATTAAATGAAATAGACATCAAGATACACACTGCATACCAGTATCTTCAACCACTAAGCTGATATTCAAATAATTAAATAAAATACATTGCCAGTACCCAGTTACCAAATTCAAGGAATGGTCTGTATTGTGGGGAGGACCTTGATCTGTTTGCAACAAGCAATGCTTCTTGGGCACATTGTTGCATTCATAGATAGGTTCTTGTTTCTTAACACACGCCTGATGGATGAAATCTGTGCTGGATGATGCAATGAAAATAATTAATTTTATTAAGGCTTGGCCTACAACTTTCCATGTATTTCCAGTACTTTGTGAGGAAATGGAAAGCATTTATAAGTGTTTATTGTCTCACACTGAAGTTAGGTGGCTATCTTGAGACAGAATTATTTCCAGCCTGTATGAGCTTAAACATGAAGTTTAAATTTTTCTCTCCAGCCATGCTTTTCACAAAGCAATGTGCATGGAAGATGAAATCTGACTTCAGACTTTAACTTATTTGGCAGATATTTTCTCAAAAATTAACAGTGTAAACTTATCTCTATAGGTGTGAAATGTCAATATTAATATTGTGCAAGACCGTATCAAAACATTCATAAAAAAAACTAAAGTTTTGGGAAGCATGTTTCAATAGGAATCAAACCAAGTGCTTTGATACTCTTCACGCCTTTCTGGTGGAAAACCATCTATCATTGGACAAAAATGTCAAGAACATGGTTAAAGAACTTTAGAATGATCTTGGAAAAATCTTCACAGAATACTTCCCTGCTATGTCCAGTAATAACAATTGGATTTGTAGTCCCTTCAAAGAGCCAACAATTTTAGAATCCACATTACAAGTAAATGATAAAGACAAGCTTCTTAATATTTCCATTGATTATCAGTTACAGAAAAGTTATAAATCTTTGTCATTAACTGGTTTTTGTTTACACTTAAAGCAGTTCCCAGCATTAGTGAATAAAGCCATAATGGCTTTGTGCCAAAGGTTGTGCCTATTTAAAAAATAAATACAGAAACAGATTTTGTGCTGAAAGTGGTTTGAGACTTATTTAACTGCTGTGGTTCCTGACAAATCTCTGTGCCATGGAAATCAGATGCAACCTTCTCACTGAATGCCAAGGAAGAGGTGAGTAATTACAATGAAAATTTGTGTTTATTTTCACAACTTGTCCTACACATTGTGTAACGTTTAAGATGTAACTACAATAACTGTAGATTTTTAACCATTAAGGGTCAAGTTAATTTAAGGTTATTAAACCTTTTATTTGGAATTAAATTGTATGCATGTCTGCTGTATGTATATTTAAAAGTCAGTGGTTCACCCAACTCATATCATTGTAGAAGGGGTTCATGAGTTGAAAAAGGTTGAGAACTGCTGATCTGTTGGAACATTTACTTGACATGAAGCGTCATGATGTTGAACGATTACATTATGTGGATGGCAGTCACAGTCAGCATAAACTCACATAAAAATTATCAGTTAAAATATTTGAAATACTTTTATATCGCAGCTATATATCACATTCTGAACTGTGTGGATTTACAACTTGTACTTTAGTAAATTCATCTTGCTCAGTGTTAAGTCTCATGCTACTATTTCCTTCCATAACCATTTTTGTGTTCTTTCCTATATTTACGATAACAAGAAATTTATACAAAAAGCATTTAAAGGAATTTTGAATGAATTATGATTTGAAAAGTATCTTCCTAGTAATCAGTGTTATCAATGCTTATCAATTAAATTACACACATAGGATCATTCAAATCATCCTATTTTACCTCAAAATACCCCCCATTTGAAAAATAGTTGCAGGTGTGCGTACATTCAAGAAAAAGACCATCAATTACACGAAAAATTAAAAATTAAACATTTATTAACCTAACCCAAGTTTTCTGACACTGAGCAATGCTATACACTGCTTCTCATCATTTCAAGAGAAACACATCCTTCTTCACCTTCTAGGCCCTCTTTTTCAGCCATCAATGCTACTATAGATTCAGTTTTCAGTCTGTTCCTGTGAGCTGTTTTTAATCATAGTAAACACTCATTCCAGTGAGGCATTGGAAAAGGGAAAACAGAGGAGAAGGAAGATTACTTTTTGTAAATTTGGGAAATTTGGAGTTGTGGCTGCAGGTGTCATATGAAAAAATTTCTTCCCATATACAGTGGTAGGTTTAGATACAACTGATACAAGTTTCTCATTCTCCAGCTTAGCTCCATTCAGAATTTAGCTGCTGCAAGTTGATGAGTTTTTGAAGAATAGGGAACGTCTTTAGAATAGGGAGCAAGGATTTAATAGCATAGGATTGGGCTACTTTAGGTTTCACTATGGAAATTAATTCAAAAATTGGATCTGAGAAGTCATCATCTTTTGATCTGTTATACAAGATCTACATAGAAATGCAAGCAACTCTTGTAAAAACAATATAAGTCCTGTAGATGTACTTCATTGTTGGCTATGAGTCCATCAAATGTTTCCTGTGCAGCAATATCCAAGTATATCTTATCTAATTCAATGAAGTGCCTTGGATTTGTATAGTCTTAACAGCAAAGTTGGAGTTGTCTTAATAACATCAAAATTATAATTAAACACAGGCTGGCCTCCAAATTTCATTTGAGAAAATGAAGTTTATAATGAACATAAATTCATCACCAAGGGAGCTTGCAGTGGGTCAAGGCAAAATTACCGAGTTGAAAAGTTTAAATGTCTCAGAGAATGGATAACATCCACCTTATCAGAGAAAGAAACCTTCATATCACGCATGAACAAAATGGAAATGGCATTCCATTTAATCAAAAACATATACAACAAAAGATCAGTATTGTTCAATGCAAAGTTAAAGCATTACTGCAGTGTTATCTGTCCGGAGGTCTTGTATGCTTCTGAATGCCTGTAATGAACAAAAAAGGCCTAATCAAAAAGCAGGAGGCCAAGGAAAAGAAGATTTTGAGAAAGATCTTAGGTCCCATCAAAGAAAATGGGAAATATAGAAGACATCATAATCATGAACTGAATTCCCACATAGAGATGATAACCGATACCCCCAGAAGAGAAGGACTATGTTTTACGGACATATGACCTGAGTGAGCCCTGGAAGACTCGCCTACTTTCAGGAGAAGAAACCAAATGGGCCTGGTTCACAGAGGTGGAGAAAGATCTTAAAGAAGTGGGGATCACCCATGATGACATCTTGGAGCATGTCCCACACAAGGAGAAAGTTATGGCATGGCAGGGTTTCCAAGAAAAGCCAAAACTAGAAACAGGAAAGGCCTGGACCCAGGAGAGGAAGGAGCAACACAGAGAATGAATGCAGGAGAGCTGGGCAAACATCAGAACACGTAAAGCAAAATAGTTGAAAGAACATGGCCCAAAGATGGCCTATACGAAATGAATGAACACAGATTATTTAACACAGGTCTTTTAACATGTTTTTCTACTTTACACATCTGTCTGTGAAGGAGAGGGACTTCATTTGCAGAAAAGGATGTTAAAACCTGTAAGTGTACCTAAAACATATGACATGAAATCCAAATATGCCAAAGTAAATGTGTTATCCATAGTTGAAAGCATACGTTCTGTAGTGAATATGGGTTTCCATGACAACATTTCTCAGGTAAGCCTAAAGTGTATTATACTGTTCCAGTACCCTATTCTTTTAATTGTCTCGCTCCTCCCAAAACTTCTACTGAAATGAGACCCTAATCTAAGTTTCTCAGCAAATCCTCAATGGTTCTTGGAAGTTTTAAGTGTGCTTTAGAAACAAAAGATGAATCATATGAGACGAGCATTTGAGACATGCTATATGTGGTAAGTCTCTTTTAAGGCTGGAAAAATGGTACAATGCTCTCCAACCATAACAATTACTGTGTCAAAGCTAAAACCAACAAGATTACCAAGATTAATGCTCTTTGATTTTAAAAAACCTGTCATCGCTGTGTATAATGTTCTGGCAGTACCTGATTCAACTTCAAACATTTCAAAGAAACTAGTTTTAATCTGGCCTAAATCCATATCAAAATACATGACTGTTAATGCACATTGTTCAGTAATAGTTAGATCAGTAGTTACATTCATGATCAGTGAAAGAAACACACCTGACACTCTCTGAAAATGACTTCCCTAACACATCCTTAATAACACTTGAAGATTTCATACAATTTAAAGCAATCTTCTGAGCGACTTTTGAATCAGGAAAGATATTCTTATGAAGGGGAATCAGTGTACCCAATGTGCTGAATGGTAAATTACTGGCAGTGACAAGTGCTGTAAATTTAATTTTTGATTTTTTTATGTCATCAGCATTGGTATTTAGCACTGAAATATTAGAAGGAGATGCAACAGTTGTCATTTGATTAATATATTTGGAAGACTTTGTATGCCTGAAAATTTTAGATCAATGCACTGTTAAAACACTTTCTTGCAGTATACAAAATCACATCCATCCCTCCATTTGTTGCTTTTCTGTAACCAACCACTGCACTTATGCAAGCCTAACCAGGAATCACAAAATCTATTTATTTTGGATTGCTTTGATTTTCCATTCCTTTTCAATAAGCTCACTTTGTAGATTAAGAGTTTCAGGTAAATTAGGTGAGACAGGAAATTCAGGAAGAGCATGCAGATCTTCTGCAGATGTTGCATTTACATTTGCATTAAGCAAGCACTTATTCATTTTAGTAAAATAAAAGCACTATAGTCTAATAATTATACAATACTGACCACAAGTATAATTTGCATCAGAACATTCAATATAGGATTCCAGCAAAACTGTGTGATACTGTTATCACAAGAGCAGCAAACTGACTAGTAGGCTTATGAGTTATGATATATACCAGTTCAACCAAACAGAAGAATCAAGAACAGAGAAATCATGGAATTCCCAGGCTCATTACACAATATAATTTGTATCACAATTCTCATATTCTCATGCCGTGCCTGTACTTACATTTTAAAAAGTTAAAGAATGATCTGAATATGAACAAAAATATTTGGTGTCAAAATTTTCAAATTACCTCGAAAATACCCACCATTTCATATTACTCTCTAAAATATGCACCAACCAAGGTTTTACCCAAAGATCAGGTAATTACCCTCATGTTGGCAATGCTGCTGGTAAAAGTACTTGACATTCACTTTTATCTAGATTATCAATGAAGCATCATGTGTATGGCATAACTTCACCACTGCATGAGGTATATTACAAGAATAGCCATCTTGTTACCAGAAATCACTGTTACATAATGGAATTAATCTTACATACATCTAAATAAATTTGCTACAAGCTGTATGCACTTTAATATGAGAAAATAAATATGCTGTCCTTACCTTATGTGATAGCACCATGTATCCTTAATCATGGTTTCTGTTAGTTTTTGTTAGTCCTTTTACTTTCCTTTCAAGGAGCGATTCCTGTCATTTTCATCATAGCAGTTTTCACAACTTGGTTTATATATATTTGTCCTGTTTCATTTCACTTCACTTTCTACCTGTAATTCTTCAACCTTTCCCAGTGAGGCGTTGTCATGTTGATTAATCAGGTTTCTACCGGTTATTCATGTCTTTCCTGCATGACATTTCAACCGTATGACTCGCAGTCTTCCTCAGACGCTGTATGATGATGATTCCAGTGTGGAACGAGCCCAGTATTTATGCCTACATTGTGCTAGGCGTTCCCTCTGTGGTCCACGCCGCATCTGACACTCTGTCCGTGGTGTGCGCCGACCAATAGCAACGGCTGTAGCATTTTCTTCTAGCCGCAGCTGCTCCGAACACTGTGCACGTACTTTGTGGTTATTATCCATTGTCAATATAGCTGAATTAAGTTTTGAGTGGCGTCCAAGTTGTGCTAGATGTTTTATCTTCCGATTGTCATCATTTGAGTTCTTCTGTGAATTAGAACGTTCTGTTACCGTGCTGTGTCGTGTTAGCTGCTCTGTCCCATGTTCTTGCCCCACAGGAGCGGCTGCAGCATCATTTTCAGGCTGATTGTGTTAAAATCATCCCTCGAGACTCGAATGAGCGTCCTCAGATACTTTGTCTGTTGTCTGAGGTGCCATTTCACATATGTCCTTAGTTACATACAGTGGGCTTTCATCTCTAGTTTCATCCTTATACTTGTGGCTTGGGGCCTGGATGTTGTCTATGTTGCATCTTCAGATGATTGAGTGCTGGGTTCCAGGCCGAGCTCAGCTGGAAACCGGTGTCCCAGTTAATGAGATTCTCCGCAACTTTAATCTCAATAGATTTTTTGATGACACTGTCCCAGTATCTTGATGTTTGTGTTAAAATCTTGGTATCATTATACTTCATAGAGATTGAGTTCTAAACAATGTTCAGCAATCGCTGACTTGGTTGCCTGTCTCAGTCTTGTGTGCCTTTGGTGCTCTTTGCACCTGATGTCAACGGGCCTGGTCATCTGGCCGATGTATGCCATACCACATGGTTGTGGTAAACGCCCTGTTTCTGTAGACGCAGATCATCCTTCACACTCCCTATCAGAGCATTAATCTTGGTGGGTGGATGGAACATGCTTTTAATGTTATGTTTGCGGAGAATTCTGTTGATTTTGGCAGATATCAGCCCAACATATGGCAAATGTGCAACCTTTTGCGTTTATTCTTGTATCTCTTCAGGAACCTCTCATGGGGAAACAGGGCACAGCACTTTTTGAAGATCTCAAGAAGAGTACCCATTTTTGTAGAACACGGATTGTAGATGTTCTGTCTCCGTCGCCAAATTATCAGGATCTGACAGAGTTCATGCCCAGTGAACCAGTGTTCTGAGTACACCGTATTTTGTGCCGGGTGGTGGCAACTGCTGGCCTGCAGGTACAAGTTGGTGTGAGAGGTTTTACGGTACACACCATGACTAGTACATCTAGGAAAGGGAGTAGTCCTTCCTTCTCCAGTTCCATGAAGATTTTAACACAAACATTGAGATACTGGAACAGCGTCATCAAAGAATCTATTGAGATTAAGGTTGCAGAGAATCTCATTAACCAGGACACCAGTTTCCAGCTGAGCTTGGCCTGGAACCCAGCACTTGATCTTCTGAAGACACAGTGTAGACAACATCCAGACCCCAAGGGACACAAGTATAAGGATGGAATTAGAGATGACAGCCCACTACATGTAAATAAGGACGTGCATGAAATGGCATCTCAGACAACAGACAAAGTATCTGAGGATGCTCATCCAAGTCTCGAGTGACAATTTGAACACAATTGGCCTGAAAATGATGCTGCAGCCGATCCTGTGGGGCAAGAACTTCGGACAGATTGCCTAACACGACTCAGCACGGTAACAGAATGTCCTAATTCTCAGAAGGACTCAAATGATGACAATCGGAAGATAGAACGTCTAGCACAGCTTGGACGCAATTCAGAACTTAATTCAGCTATACTGACAACGGTTAATAACCACAATGTATGCGCACGGCATTCAGAGCAGCCGCGGCTAGAAGAAAATGCTACAGCCATTGCTACTGGTCGCACACACCACAGACAGAGTGCCAGACGCGGTGAGGACCACAGAGGGAACACCTAGCACAATGTAGGCATAAATATTGGGCTTGTTCCACACTGGAATCATCATCATACAGCATCTGAGGAAGACTGTGAGTCACACAGTTGAAATATCGTGCAAGAAAAACGCGAATAACCAACAGAAACCCAATTAATCAACATGACACTTTCTACCTGTTCTTTTAAGGTACAGTCTTTTAAGATGATCAAACTATCTCAATCTGGCTTCAGTGTGAGCTCATTATATCACCATTCTGTTTAGACTTCATAGACTTAATAATCTAGACCCTCTTCATGTTCTGGACTGTAATTTTGAATATAATTTCTCAACTTACAGCTCATGTGTATCTCTTCTAGTTGGCCAAACTTGTACAAAAAATTGTTGTAAACTGCTTATGTAGAATTAGATTTTAAAGGATGCAAATTAGTGAAACTCTTTTCCTTTCTTTGGTCTTCCAATTATTTCTAGTGAAATTTTTTTACTACATTATCAATATACTGGAAGTGGTGGACCAAATGAAATGACTGAAGCTACACAATGGAGATTACTGTCTTTAATTATTACTTTGCACCATGAATAGTTCCAACAGTTGCATAAAAAATAAAACATTTTATCAAATAGCATGTAATGTATAGAATAAAATACTTGTTAATGCAGGAAATGGGTTCAAGAAAACTTGTCAACAGCACTTTGTGTCCTTTAGGGGCTAATATTTAATGCATAGATCATTCTAAATTGAATGTGAGCTGGTTTTAAATGGAACCAAAATCACTGATTTTGACAAATTATGATATGCTGCTACAATGTTCATGGCACTGCTTAAAGCTTATCTAATTCTTGTACTTCTGCCAGGCGATAGGGAATGGAACAATGTCATGAAAATAGGATACTTCTCAATGTATAATAAACTTAGTTATGGAACAAACACACATTCTGTATTAGTGTTTTTGTTGTTTTTAGTATTGTGAAATATCTCCTGAATTTCTTAAGACTTTGGAGACCAGCCCCGAGCATAGTTCAGGCCACAATGCTGTGTTCGTAAGACCACATCTAAGTGTAGCTCAGGCAGAATCTTCTTGATCTGTGGGCTGCCTACCACTCAAAAATTTGATGCATTTCACATGAGAATAATGTAAAGACATCTCACTATCTATTCCTTGACAGGTGCTGCCTTCTGTTATCAATTTCTAGAATAATTTTGGAAGAAACATTAGTGAACACAACAGCTGCAGGCACGAATTGCTGAGCCTGCATATGATCATGTGCATGGAGAGAGCAAGAAATTTTGAATGCTCAAGAGGAACAAATTGCTCAATAACTCACCTTGCAGGTTTTTTGGAAGGATGATTATATTTTCTATAATCATTATTCATAGGCCTTTGGATTCTGGAGAGCCTAGAACATCATGTAAGGAAGAGTCGGAGTTTCTGAGTACTTCTTCAAAGATAAGACCCAAGAAAAAGCATCTACTGGGGACTCTGAATATCAACACACTTATGAAAGTTGGAAAACTAAAACACCTAACGGACGCTCTCAATCAACGCAACATACTTATATTAGCTCTTCAAGAAACAAGGTATCTGGATGAAAATGCATTTGAATCAGGTGGATACAGGATCTACAAAGGAAAACCAGCCATTAAAAATTCCAATAATACGACTATATTAGGGACCGCATTTATGGTCAAACAGCAACTTACGGAATCAATAACTAATTTTAGCTCCCCATCAGAACGAATTTCATTTCTGACATTCAAGTCAGGCAATAAACGCTACACTATTATAAATGCACATGCACCTATTAACCAACATAACAGAACAAATGTTGACAAACTGGAAGATTTCTGGGAAACGCTTGAACACGAAACATCCATATTACCAAAAGAACATATAAATTTTTTAGTGGGAGACTTTAATGCACAAGTTGGCAAAGAAATAAAATTTAAATCAGTAGTTGGAGATTATCCAGCACATGCAAGAACCAACAGAAATGGGGAAAGACTTATAGATTTTTGTAGACAGTTTAATCTAAAATTAATGTCGACATGTTTCAGGAAACTTGCAAGAAAGAAAAAAATGTGGGTATCACCTAATCCAAATCAAGGTGAATATCAGTTGGACCATGTGGCAATAACGACTCGCAACTACAAGGAAATCTTGGATGTCAGAGTGAGGAAGGGCCTAAACATAGACTCAGATCATTATCTGACAGAAATAAAGACCATGTTCCAACCAAACAAACCTAAACCAAAACCAAGAAGATTTCCAAGAGTAAACACTAAATTTCTCCTGCAAAAGCAGGACAAATTCTATCATATACTAAACACAAGAAAAATGGATAATTGGGAAGAAATTAAAGAAACAATGATAGAGTCAGTTAAAGAAATGGGACAGCCACGAAGAATACCAAAATACAGATGATGGAATGAGCTGTGTGATGAAGCAATTGACAATTGACTAAAGGCATGGAAAAAATGGAACAGCAATAAGAAACACGAATACTGGGAAGAGTTTAAGGAAGAAAGGAAAAAGACAGCAAAAATCATCAGATCAGTGAAAAGAAAATATGACAAAGACAGATTAGAAGAAATGGATTCTGATTTCAAAAGGAACAACACTAGAGACTTCTATAAGACTTTCAGAGAAGTTTTAACAGGATTCCAGTCACCAAGTTTACATTTTAAAGATAAAAATGGAAAAATGGTTTTAAGCAATAAAGAGAACTGCCAAATCTTAGCTGAATACTTTGAAAATCTATTAAATTGTGAGGAGCCTAATGACAGGTTACAATTTCAAAAACCACAACATGAAAATCCAATGTCGGAACCACCTACAGTAGAAGAAATAGAAAAGATTATCAAAGCATTGAAGAATAACAAAGCACCAGGTGAGGATGGGATAGTGGCAGAAATGTGGAAACTAGGGGGCTTATCCGCATGTCAGAAAATTCACAAAGTAATTAAAGACATTTGGACAAAAGGAATCATACCCAGTGACTGGAAACAAGCATTGATCCGCCCTCTCCATAAAAAAGGAGATAAAACAGACACCAACAACTACAGGGGCATATCCTTGTTACCAGTGACATACAAAATACTTTCTAAAGCACTTTTAAATAGAATAGAGGAACAAGCAGGACCTAATATAGGAGATTATCAAGGAGGATTTAGAAAAGGTAGATCATGTGCAGAACAGATTCTTAATTTAAAAACAATTTTGAGAGTGAGAGCTATACAAAATAAAAATACAGTAGTTACTTTCGTAGACTTCAAGAAGGCCTACGACTCAGTTGACAGACAAACACTATTCCAGATACTTTATGAATCAGGGATAGATGAAAACACCAGAAGACTTGTTGAACAAACGCTCACAGATACAACATCAAGAATTAAGTTTCAAGGCGAAATTTCTGAACCATTCAAAATCAAAACAGGAGTTCGACAAGGTGACGGACTGTCCCCAATTCTCTTTAACTTGGTTTTAGATAAAGTAGTAAAAACATGGGAAAACACATTAAAAAACAGAGGCACAAAGGGTATAAGCATGGGTCAAGGAAAGAACAAATTTGAAGTAAAATGTTTAGCCTTTGCGGATGATATGGCATTGATAACTGAAAACCGAACAGACGCAACAGTTATGCTTGATATGTTACACGAGATTGCTGAAAAGACTGGGCTAAAAATATCCTACGAAAAAACCGAGTATATAGAACACAAACATAATACAGAAAAGTTTATGAAAACAAAGTATGGAAAAATTAAAAGAGTTGATAGATTCAAATACCTGGGGGAGTGGATCCAAGCCAATGAACTGGATAACACAACAAATAAAGAAAGAATAAAAAAGTTGGAATTTGCATATAAATTAACACAAAACTACTACAATAAGAAATCAATATCCATACAAGCAAAGATTAAACATTATAATTCAGTTATTAGGACACAAGCAACATATGGATCAGAGTGCCTAACATTGAATAAGAAAGGCGAATTAAGAGAACTAGAAAAAAGAGAGAGAAAAATATTAAGAAAAATTCTAGGTCCTGAGAAAAACAAGGAAAACAGGTGGATTAAAAGGAGAAATGAAGACCTATACAAAAATACAGAAAAGATCACAGACACAATGAGGAAGAGACGGCTAAAATTTTATGGACATTTAAAAAGAATGGAAGAAACACGAGTTACAAAGAAAATTTTTAATTACGTTAGTAAGCTGAAAAACACCATAGGATGGATAGAAGCAGTAAAGAAAGACGCCAACAAAATAGGTGCTACAGAAGAAATAATACGTGACAGGAATAACTTTAGGCTACTTATAGAAAACGCAAACTATGAAGAAGATGCGCCAAAACCTCGACCCAAGAGAGTGTGGACAGATGAGCAGAGACAAGCAGTTGGCGAGAAAATGAAGAAGTACTGGGAAGAATGGAAGAAAAAGAAACACCATAAGTCTTAAGTTGTATGCGGTCCATAGCTGGCCAAATTCATAATTAAAAAAAAAAATTTTAAAAAAATTATTCAATAACTCACATAGCAGGTTTTTTGGAAGGATGATTATATTTTCTATAGTCATTATTTTAAAATTTGTAGTCTTTCAAAGAACTAAAGTAAATATGAAAAATAAATTTTAAGACTTGATCTATTTTTATTATCTATTCCTCTTTAAGATATATCAGTTACATATGAGCCAGTAACGCTTTCAATATTGGCATAAATGGCTTGTTCTCTAGGCCAATCTCTTAGGGAGTCTAGTTTCTACCAAAATTATAGTGTCCATAACCTGGCAAAACTGGGAATGAATCGAGACTCAATAGAATAGTTCACCCAGCAGAGGGCATCACAGCAAGTTGCCCGAGAGTAGACAGGTGGATAATAACAACTAGAGATCACATGGCAGGATAACAAGTTCAGCAAGTAAAATAAAATTGGAAACCTAAGACAGGTCAAGTTCAGGAACAAGATATCAATATCTACCGAAACCTATACAGTAGCACACATAGAATGTGGCACAGTGGTTGCAGCTTAGCTTGTAGATCACATGACTGTTTTCACAGGTAGCCCTGCATTTGATGGGATAGGTGATGTTTGTGACCAGACTGGAGTAGGTGATGATGGGAGGATGTATGGGACAGCACTTCCATTTAGATCTATTACAGGGGTATGAGCCATGAGGTAAGGGGTTGGAAGCAGGGGTTGTGTAAGAATGGACGAGTATATTGTGTAGGTTCCACGGACAGTGGAATACCACTGTGGGAGGGGTGGAAGGGATAGTGGGCAAGACATTTCTCATTTCAGGGCATGACAGGAGGTAGTCAAAATCCTGACAGAGAATGTAATTCAGTTTCTCCAGTCCTGTGTGGTACTGAATTATGAGGGAATGTGGCCTGATGGCGGGACTCTGGGAGGTGGTGGGAGACTGGAAAGATAAAGCACTGGATATATGTTTTTGTATAAGGGTGGGTGGATATTTCGATAGGAACCACTTGTCACCACAGATGCAACAACCACAGATGGCTAAGCTCTACGGAAGGGGCTTTTTGGTATGGAGCAGGTGGCAGCTGCCAAAGTGGAGGTATTGCTGGTGGTTAGTAGGTTTGATAAGGATGGAGGTACTGATGTAGCCATCTTTGAGGTGGAGGTCAACATCTAGAAGGTGGCTTGTTGGGTTGAGTAGGATCAGGTGAAGAAAATGGGGGAGAAGCTGTTGCTGTTCTGAAGGAATGTGGATAGGTTGTCCTCACCATTGATCCAGATCGCACAGATGGTATCAGTGAATCTGAACCAGCCGAGGGGCATAGGCTTCTGGGTTTTTAGGATGATTTCATTTAGATGGTCCATGAATGGGTTGGCATAGGATGGTGCCATGTGGGTGCCCATAGCCATACCCAGGATTTGTTTGTAGGCATTGCCTTCAAAGGAGAAGTAATTGTGGGTTCCATAGAGCCTAGCCACCTGTGGTCAGTGCATCTGAAGTGACAAGCAGTCCCTCTCGAAATATACCGAGGGTCTCACTGATGCCTTCACAGACCACAATTATCCTCCCAACCTTATACAAAAACAAATCTACTGTGCTTTATCTATCTAATCCCCCACCACCTCCCATAGTCCCACCATCCAACCACAGAGGAGCATTCCCCTCATAACTCAGTATCACACAGGACTGGAGCAACTGAATTACATTCTCTGCCAGGGTTTCGACTACCTCTCATTGTGCTCTGAAACGAGACTTGTCCTGCCCACTATCCTTCCTCCCCCTCCCACAGTGGTATTCCACTGTCCACTGAACCTACACAATATACTTGTCCATCCTTACACAACCCCTGCTTCCAACCCCTTATCACATGGTTCATACCCTTATAATAGGCCTAGATGCAATACCTGTCCCATACATCCTCCCACCTTCACATACTCCAGTCTGGTCACAATCATCACCTGTCCCATCAAAGGCAGGGCTACCAGTGAAACCAGTCATGTGATCTACAAGCTAAGCTGCAACAACAGTGTGGGCATGACAACCAACAAGCTGTCTGTCCACATGAATGACCACCGACAAACTGTGGCCAAGGAACAAGTGGACCACCCTGTTGCTGAACAAGCTGCCAAACATGATATCCTTCATTTCAATGACTGCTTCACAGCCTCTAACATATGGATCCTTCCCACCAACACCAGCTTTTGTGAACTGCGCAGGTGGGAAGTTTTGCTGCAACACATCCTGCGTTCCTGTAACCCTCCTGGCCTCAACATTTGTTAGTCACTGTCCTCAACCAACCAGCCCCTTCCCTGTACCAATTCCATCACTATGCAGCCGTCATCCCACCATCACGCCCAGTCTGTTTACTTCTCTCCTTTCCCGCTATTCCGCCCCCCCCACTGCAGTCACATTTGTGTGAGCTGCGTTTGTGTGTGTGTGTGTGTGTGTGTGTGTGTGTGTGTGTGTGTGTGTATGTGTGTGTGTGTTGTCTATCTTCGATGAAGACCTTACTGGCTGAAGGCTGTAATTGTGACAGTCTTTTTGTTGTGCCTATCTGCGTCTCAGCATCCCTGCTATATGGCGAGTAGCAACTTTTATTTTCGTAAGATTGTTACATTCCATCCTGGACTTTCCGTTACCCAAATGATCGTGAACTTGAAAAAGACAGTGAACTGAAAATGAATAGCGTTTTTTCAAATAATGTCAACAACAAACACAGATCATCAGGGAAAAAGAGTAGTGTACTATTACTAGCAGACAGTCATGGCAGGAATCTATCCAGCATGCTCCATGAGAAAAATCGCGACATAGCAGTAACTAGTGTAGTGAAACCAGGAGCGGGATGTAAAAATGTTGTAGACATTAACTCTCAGACAAAATTAATGTAAGAAAATGACTTTATCGTCTGTATAATGGGTTCAAACGATGTGGCAAAAAATGAAGCAGAGGTTTGCGTGAAAACGCTACAGAATTTTTTACAAGCTAATAAATGCAGAAACACAGTAGTTGCCACACTTCCTCATAGGCATGATCTGATTTATAATTCATGTGTAAACAAAGAAATTCAGAAAACAAACATTAAAATAAGGAAACTGTGTTCTCAATACACTAAGTGCGATGTACTGGATATAAGCAAGCTGCATGGAAATCTGCACACGAAGCATGGAATGCATTTGAACTATGATGGGAAAAGATTTGTTTGTGATCGTGTTAGTGAAATAATCAAAGAAAGACTTGTAAGGGATAGAACAATTTATCAGCTTCCTGAACATCCTTCCAACAGCGAGGAAAACAAAATAAACAAGAAAGAAGAACGAAAATACAACGCTGCTGACGTTCCTAATTTAAACTAGAGGTATGTGATGCTGTAAATATGATTCCCAATTACCAAATCGTGAATACGCCCGAACTAAAAATTTATCACCATAATGTGCAATCCCTGCGTAATAAGATCGATGAAATTAACATTCTATTAATACATGAACTTAATGATATCTCAGTGTTATGCATTTCTGAGCACTGGCTTAACCCAGAATTAATCCAGAATACGAAAATAAACAAATTTGTCTTGGCTGCTTACTACTGCAGGAAAAACAGCAAACAGGGTGGGGCAGCAATTTACACAAAAGAAAATGTAGATTTTATTACACTACCTGACTTAACTAGGGCAAATGTCTAAAAGGATTATGAAATTGCAGCTATAAAAATTACTCTGTTCAACCTGGTTATTGCTACAGTTTACTGATCACCGTCCGGGAATTTTGAACTTTTCTTAAACAAAATTGAGTCATTGCTAAATAAAGTAAATAAAATAGATTGTGAATTGATAATCTGTGGTGACTTCAGTATTGACTTCCTCATGAATAGTGGAAATAGGGAGACCATTTTGAACCTTTCAACGTCCTACAATTTAAAGGCTGAAGTAAAAGCAGCTACCCGAGTATCAGAAACTTGTCAAACAGCTCTTGATCAGTTTCTAGTAAAGAAGAGTTTACACAACACCTCACTAAAAATTTTCAATGCAGGTTTTAGTGATCATCTTGCTCAAATATTAAGCATAAAAGTACAAGGCAGTATTATTAACAACATGTCTCTTAGAACAGCATATCGAAGCTATAATCAGCTTAATGTGAACTACTTCAACAACTTATTACAGAAAGAAAAATGGCTAGGAGTGTACAAAATGAATGATATAAATGAAAAATTCGACACTTTCATTGATACATTAACCCATTTCTTTGAACTTGCATTCCCACTGAAAACATTAACCGTACGGGGAAACTCTAGAACAAACAGCTGGATCACAAAGGGAATAAGGGTTTCATGCCAGAAGAAAAGACTACTTCATGAAATATGTAACAAAAAATTCCTCACCTGTAGTACGCGCATACTATAAAAAATACTCCAAAATATTAAGAAAAGTAATAAAAGCAGCAAAAATAATGCATAATGATGAAATCATTTATAATTCAGCTAATAAATCAAAGGCTATGTGGAGTGTTATAAAAAAAGAATGTGGAGAATACAGACAACCTTGGAAAAATATAACACTATCACATAAAAATAAAAAAGTAACAAACCCCTTACAAGTAGCTAACACATTTAACAACTTTTTCACAGGTGTTGCTGAAAATATGTTACAATCAAACTTTAAGAGCATCCAGGCAAATGAATATAAAATAAGTACATGTAGAGGATCAATGTACATCAGTTCTGTTTCACAAGATGAAGTAGCTAAAGCAATAAAAGGACTAAAAAATTCCAGATCAGCAGGTATTGATGGTATACCTGCAACAATGTTAAAGAAGAGCACATCAAACCTAATTGAAGTACTCACACATTTATGCGACTGCTCACTTCAGGCAGGCACTTTCCCTGATGTGTTAAAAACATCAAAAGTTATTCCTGTATATAAAAAAGGGGATAAAGACAATGTAAATAACTACAGACCCATCACAATTTCCTCCTGCATCTCTAAAGTACTGGAAAAAGTTATGTATGAGAAACTTATGAAATTTGTAAATAAAAACAGCATCCTATGTAATGAACAACATGGATTCAGAAATAAGAGCTCAACGACAACTGCTGTCTAGGAGTGCATCAATTCCATCCTAAACCTGATGGACAAAAAACAGGAAACAATAGGAGTCTTTATTGACTTGTCAAAAGCATTTGACATGGTGGACCATAAAATTCTGCTATCAAAGCTAGAAAGATATGGTATTCGAGGTCTGTCCAACAAGTGGATCAGTTCCTTCCTGACAAATCATATGCAGGCAGTGTGCATCAAGCACACAGATATTGAACTAAAAACTGTATCTAATCACTTATCTGACTATAAACAAATAAAATGTGGTGTACCCCAAGGATCCGTATTGGGACCCCTTCTGTTTCTTCTGTACATAAATTATCTAAGCTTAAATATTGATGCACACAAATCAATCATATTTGCAGATGACACCACGATTCTATTAAAAGGAGACGACGATGAACAGTTACAGCAGACAGTAAACACGGTCACGAAACATCTTAGCAGCTGGGCACAGAGTAACCAGCTTGTAATAAACAGTAAGAAAACCGTTGCTCTAAAATTCCACAATGTTCCTAACAAGGACATGTTTATCCCATCAGTCTCTATCAATGACGAACCAGTTGGTAACAGTACTGAAACCAAATTCTTAGGACTTTGGCTGCAGAGTAACATCAGATGGAATAAGCATATTGAATGTCTCAATACAGAACTGAGCAAAACATGTTATCTTCTTTGTTCATTAAAATCATGCTGTAGTGAGAAAACAGTAATGAATGTATATCATGCATACTTTCATTCTCGTCTTAGATATGGGGTCACCTTCTGGGGAAACTCTAAAATAGCTAATAGCACTTTTAAACTACAAAAAATGGCCATTAGAATCTTGTTTGGGTGCAAGCCTAGAGACTCTTGTAAACCCCTGTTTAAGAAATCCGGTATTCCCCCATTACTGTGTGTATACATTATGGAAACCCTTTTGTTCTTTAAATTAAATGTAATAGGCAAGGACCAGAGGCTACAAAAAAACTGTGATATACATGAGCACTTTACCAGACAAAACAGGAACTTACATATGACTCAAATCAGCACAGCACTGTGCCAAAAAGGTACTTTTCACATGGGAGTTAAGCTTTATAACAAACTTCCTGAAAACATAAAAGCTATCACTGAGGTCAATACATTTGGAAAATCTCTAAAGTCATATTTACAGCATCACTGCTTTTATTCCATTGAAGAATATTTAAATTTATGAAATGTGTTATATAAATACTTGTGTGTAAAGTGTATTATTGTAAGCTTAAATATGTATTATTGTAAGCTTAAATATGTATGCCTTGAAATTACTTTCAGCCTGTATATTTATAACTTGGCTTGTCCAATGTCTTATGCATAAGCTGCTATGTAGACAACAGGACCAATAAAATACAATCTACAATCTACAAGTAAGTAAAGTGCATGAAGGATAGAATGTTAAGAATGAAATGCCCATTGATTCCGAGTTTGTCAGACTGCATCATCAGATTAGGCACAGAAAATCACAAAGGAATTTGTCTTGGATTGTTACAGGTATCTGGGAATCCACAGAAAACTTAAATTTGGGTTGCTTGGCAATTTGTAATCAGATACTGGAAATATTTTCTTGATTGATGTACAGAGGTAACCTTTCTTTTAGATGTGTGAATCTAGTGAGTTAAGAATTGTTGTTTAGTGTCCAAGTATTATACAATATTAGTTACTTTGTGGAGCTGCTTTTAGCTTACATATTTTTCACTAGATAAATGTCTTTAAACACCTATCAAGCTATGACAGAAGGACTAATCAGTGTGGTATAAATGTGATGTAGTGTGTTGTAATGAAGTGTGTTATAGACATGCTGGAATGAGAGATTGGCTGAATTTTACTTTCAAGTAGCACCAAGAAAATAGTTAACACTGATTACTGTACTACAACTTCTCAGTTACTTTGTGCATAAGTTCAGAAGTTACCAGCCCACTGTTAATAACCTGAATATTATTGAAGGCAGTTGCCAAGAGATTTTTCTATGGAAACAATATCTGTTAGATACCTTTTTAACTCCTTGTTGAATAATATCCTTCAACAGTGGCATAACTGGGGCTTCCTGAGACATGTCGTCTTTGTAACTCCTTCCTCTCACAGCTCTATTTCAGGTATAAAATCAGTGAATTCCAATACAACAGAGTTAAACAAGAAAATGCACACCTGATGTTACAAGCTGATCTTCATTCTTTACCTAAAATGTTATTTGCGTCAATTTTAATCAGCCAAATTGCATTTTTAATTGAACTGTCATGGAAAATAGGGGAACCATTCAGTGTGTTTAAGATCTATGGAGGAAAGCACATAGGAAGTTTAGGGAAACAAAATGCAAGCAGCAACACCTGCATGATTGTACTGTACCATAATATTTATTTATTTATTTTTCTTTATTTACACACATCAAAAAAATTTTTCCATCACCTTGGTTCCAAGAGTTCCAGAACCTGACAGAAAATTGGAGTAGAGATCAACATAGACATCATTTACACCCTTTTTATCGCTCATGAAAACCACACATTGCATGTTGTACCACCATACAGCGAGGCCTTCAGAGGTTGTGGTCCAGATTTCTGTACACACTGGTACCTCTAATGCCCAGTAGCATGTCCTCTTGCACTGATGCATACATGTATTTGTCGTGGCATACTATCCACAAGTCCATCAAGGCACTGTTGGTCCAGATTGTCCCACTCCTCAACAGCAATTCGGTGTAGATCCCTCAGAGTGGTTGGTGGGTCACATCATCCATAAACAGCCCTTTTCAATCTATCCCAGGCATGTTCAATGGGGTTCATGTCTGGAGAACATGCTGGCTGCTCTAGTCAAGCGATGTTGTTATCCTGAAGGAAATCATTCACAAGATGTGCATGATGGGGGAGTGAACTGTCATCCGTGAAGACAAATGCCTTGCCAATATGCTGCCAATATGGTTGCCCTATTGGTCAGAGGATGTCATTCACGTATCAAACCATCAGCAGTGTATGTTGGCCCCACATAATGCTATTCCATAACAGCAGGGAACCTCCACCTTGCTGTACCAGTGTGTCTAAGGCATTCAGCCTGACCGGATTGACTCCAAACATGTCTCCAACGATTGTCTGGTTGAAGGCATATGCGACACTCATCGGTGAAGAGAACATGATGCCAATCTTGAGCGATCCATTCAGCATGTTGTTGGACCCATCTATACCGCACTGCACAATGTCGAGGTTGCAATGACGGACCTCGCCATGGACATCGGGAGTGAAGTTATGCATCATGCAGCCTATTGCACACAGTTTGAGTCAAAACACAGCGTCTTGTGACTGCAGAAAAGCATTATTCAACATGGGGGCGTTGCTGTCAGGGTTCCTCCAAGCCATAATCCATAGGCAACAGCCATCTACTGCAGAAGCAGTCCTTGGGTGGCCTGAGCAAGGCATGTCATCGACAGTTCATGTCTCTCTGTACCTCCTCCATGTCTGAACAACATCACTTTGGTTGACTCCAAGATGCCTGGACAATTTGCTTGTTGAGAGCCCTACCTGGCAAAAAGTAACAATGCAGATGTGATCAAATAGCAGTATTAACTGTTTAGGCGGGGTTGAACTGTGGACAATATGAGCTGTGTACCTCCTTCCTGGTGGAATGACTGGAACTGATTGGCTGTCAGGCCCCTCTCTCTAATAGGCACTGCTAATGCATGGTTGTTTGCATCTTTGGTTGGGTTTAGCGACATCTCTGAACAGTCAAAGGGTCTGTGTCTGTGATACATTATCCAGCATCAATGTCTATCTTCAGGAGTTCTGGGAACCAGGCTGATGCAAAACTTTTTTTGATATGTATATTTAGCCATCTGTAGACATTTTAAAATGCATGCAGTTACATCATTTTTTCAACACAGGTTCTTACACAGCAAGAAGATAACTGGCCCATAATGAGAGATTGCAAGCTGCTGATGGCAGTTCAACATTAAGTCTTGGTATGGCTCCTTTCAGCCACTCAGATCAAATAACTATTGTTCACACACTTCTGAGTGGTACATTATCCTTAGATGATTTGATTCATTAACGATAAAATGCAACACCTTGTTTGAACTTTCTTTATGTGTGTACATTAGTGTACATCATACTATAATCAGTATATTCTCCATTTTAAAATTTACACTAATAATCTGTTTTCTTATTTCTGATTTTCTGATATTATTTTGTGGACTTGATTTGTTTCTGTGTGCTTGTTATTTATTGGTGTATTGGCACTAGTGTTTTAAGTTGTCATGAGATGTGACATTATTATTATTTTAAAATTTGTCATTTATTTTTCTTAAACCAGAGGCAGCTTAGGAACTGTTGAAGTACTTTGTTTACATTGAGCATTAAAAAAAGGAGTGTTGTGGGAAATTGGATGACAATTACACAATCTGCTTCATTCAAATTTTTGTAATCAATTACATTAACAAAAGATGGTTACAATTGGTTTGCAGAATTTCAAGGTGGCAGTGTGTCCATCAGCTATGATTATTTGAAGGTGGACCAAAATCTGAAAAAATTCCAAAAACCATTAATGCTGGGCCAACCTGCTTTTTGTAGGGGATTCTTCAATACTGCCTGTTCAATGATCAGTCATCAAACAAGGCATGGACCATTATTTTGCAGTTAGTTTGCATTAAATCCCACATCACATCTGTAGTTCTAAATTAGTACTTAATGTTGTTTGTTCATTGTTGTGTTCGTAGTCTTTCATGGAATATGCTGCTGGTCCCAAGTCATTGTCCTTGAATCAAGAAGCATTAAATTTTCAAAGAATTAATATTAAATGGTCAAAGGATTATTGCTCAGGTAACTTCCAATGGTTATTCTGACAAATGTAGTTTCAGAACCTTAAAATAACTATATGCTTCAATATTTCCACTCTCAGCACTATTAATACACAATACCTCTGCCTTCACCAATACTATAAAACAAAATCAAGTCCCTTAGCAACCACTCTCCTTCAAAGAGAATCCAACTCACAACACATTCCTACCAAGTCTCTATACCTCTCTCTTACTGAACAAGAACAGTGATCTCACGTAGAGGATAACAAATGCTGGCACAACCTCATAACAATTAATATAACAGATTCACATGAATTTAAGTGAAATGTTTCAACATTAAGATAAATGTGCAGGAAGTGTGGAATAACTCACATTTATGAATGTGTGTACATCAAAATTATGCTTATCAAACAGGAAAGATCAATACCCACTGGCATTGTACATTTATTACTATATTACTCACTTGTTGCGTTATACAATCCCCCCCCCCCCCCAGAATTCCAAACATAAGCATTTATGAGTGGGAATCTGCTATTCCCATAATTCAACAAGTCAAATAAATAAACATGTTTTGTGAAAACCGAATCATTAGAAATTACCAAAACTGAGTATTAGAAAAGTTACACAAGAAATAATGTCTTATCTTCTGGTTTTTTCCATTGTCCATCCTCCACTCCAGCATAATGTCCATCCATTGTAGTGCAGTATCAGTAGTCTCTTACTTTATTGGGTCATCATTTGTTTGCCCTGCAACATGTTTTTGGTGTCAATACTGTTATAATGTCAAGTTGAACAAATATATTTCAAGGATGACACAATACATGTGAGTCACAGATTAAGTAAACAAGGTAAGACCTGTGTACATGGTAACAGTCAAATCAGCACTGAGTCCAAGTCTAGCGGCCGCTGGCTGGCTGTTCGCTAAGGTGGCGCGGCTGCTGCATGGCTGGCAGACAGCGCCGCGGCACTTTGAAAGATCGGCAAGTCACAACACTTTTCCCCCCTATGAATTTTTTGCACTGGTCTTGATGGAGGTGGCCTGTAGATTGCTAACGTCCGTAGGTGTTGTTTGACTGGCCATAAAGTCTCGAGGAAGAGGCTTCCCGTACGGACGGAAGTGTCCCCTATGATAACGGGTTGAGATGACAGGAGACTTGGGGGTCGAGTCTGCTGGGGCCCCATGCCCCAATCTGCCCGTTGCAGCAAGTCCAGTTGTTATAACAGGGGATATGGGCAATGTGTCGGCATCCATAGGAGAAGGAGGCGAGTAGAGTTGCTCCGACAGATGATGGTCATCTGGTTCCTGCATGGGCACATCTCCTGGTGGCATCAGTTCTTATGCTGGCACCGAGATGATGGTAAGAGGACTGCGTTGTGACTAATGAGAGATTCCAAGATCCCGAGCATCAGGTAGAGCTGAAGGTGGTGTAACGGCATTCGCAACAGGCGTTGCTGGCATACGAGGCCGAAGCTGGTCTGAATGGCGCACTGCAACACCCGTGTCCATCTGGATTTCATACAGGCGTCGGCCACGGTGTCGTAAGATGCAGCCAGGACTCCATTTCGGCCGCCTGCCATATCCTCGTACCCATACAAGGTCGCCAGCGGTGAACCGGCCAAGCGAAGGCACCCGCGGCCGTGAGGTGGAAGGCCACAGAAGATGAAGTACCGTGCGGGGCTGTTGGCCATGTAAGAGCTGTGGTCACCCATGTGGGTGAAATGGTAAGAAGCCAGAAATTGGGGAAGCGCATCATCAGCAGCAGAAGAAGTCAAGAGTTTCCTCATCTGAGCCTTAAATGTTCGGACCAGTCGTTCAGCCTCACCGTTTGACTGTGGATGGAACGGAGGGGACATGACATGCATGACACCGTGACGGGCACAAAAATCCGCAAAATCAGAAGAGGCAAATTGCAGACCATTATCAGTAACAAGAGTAGAGGGAAGGCCTACCAGAAAGAAAATGTGAGCTAGAGCATTGGTGGTTGCCGCGGTGGTAGGCGATGTGCAACGGACAATGAAAGGAAAGTTAGAGTAGTCATCAATAACGAGAAGCCATTAAGTACCTTAAAAACATCCCATGAAGTCAGCATGAATACGCTCCCAGGGCTTCTCAGGCGAAGGCCACAGTGACAAAGATGACTTCGGGGCGGCGGACTGTGACGCACAAGGGCTGCAGGCAGCGAACATGTGTGCGATATCAGAGTCGATCCCGGGCCAGTACACATGACGGTATGCCAGAGATTTTGTGCGAGAGACACCCCAGTGCCCTTGGTGAAGGAGGTGCAAGACTAAAGCATGCAAAGATGCAGGTACCACAACACACAGCGAAGCATTGTCGGTGGAAAGGAGGATAACACCATCCCTAGCCGTGAGGCGGTAACGCAAAGCGTAGTAGTTCTGCAATGGATCAGAAGTCTTAGCAGACGGACGATCTGGCCAACCCTTCTGAATACAGTGTAAAACCTGGGAGAGGGTAGGATCAGAACCTGTAGCAGTCGCCAGCCGGTCCCCAGTGATAGGGAACCCATCCACAACCCACTGCTCGGCAACATCCAGGTGGAAACACAAAATTTCGTCCCTATCGATTGCCGGATCAGGACCTATGGGAAAGCAAGACAGTGTATCAGCATTCGAATGTTGAGCCGTCGGCCAGAAATGAATCTCACAACGCTGGAGGCGGTGAGCAGCCTTGTCGGGAAGTGACGTTGATGGATGAAACAAGGAAACAAGTGGTTTGTGGTCCGTAACAAGATGAAATTTGGATCCATAGAGAAAAACACCAAACTTATGAAGAGCATAAACAATGGCCAAAGCTTCTTTTTCAATTTGAGGATACTTTCATTGGGCATCCATGAGCATTTTGGAGGCATAAGCAATGGGTTGTTCAGAACCGTCAGAAAAATGGTGCGCAAGGACTGCATCAACCCCGTATTGAGAGGCGTCGGTGGCAAGAACAAGGTGTTGGCCAGGTTGATAAGTAGCCAGGCGCAGGGACTGTTTCAGCATAGTCTTCAATTTCTGGAAAGCCGCATCGCATGACACGGACCAGTGAAAAGGCACGTTTTTATGCAACAGGCAATGCAATGGCTGACCACCAAAGCAGCAGATGGTAAAAACCTGTGATAGTATGCTATTTTCCCCAAGAAGGCCTGCAGTTCCTTAACAGATGTAGGGCGAGGAAGGGGATTGATCGCAGCGACAGTTTGCTGAAGTGGACGAATACCATCCCGAGAGAGTTGAACCCCAAGTATGTGATAGATGCCTGAAAATTTTTGATTTCTGAAGGTTACACTTAAGACCGGCAGTCTGTAAGATACAAAAAAGTGTGTGGAGATTCTGAAGATGTTTTTCAGTGGTGGAGCCAGTGACAACAATGTCGTCCATGTAATTTATACACCCAGGGACAGGGAGCAATAATTGTTCCAAGAATTGCTGAAAGAGAGCAGGGGCGCTGGCAACCCCAAATGGCAATCGTTGGTATTGATAGAGGCCAAAAGGTGTGTTAAGGACCAGGACCTCCTGGGAAGCAGCGTTGAGAGGAAGTTGATGATAAGCTTCTGACAGGTCAAGTTTAGAGAAATACTGGCCTCCAGCAAGTTTAGTGAACAATTCTTCAGGTCGGGGCATAGGGTAAGTGTCAATGAGGCACTGAGCATTTACAGTGGCTTTGAAATCGCTACAGAGATGAATATCACCATTGGGCTTAGCAACAACAATGACAGGAGAGGACCACTCACTGGTACTGACAGGAAGCAAGACCCCTGAAGCAGCGAGACAATCCAGCTCCCATTTGACCCGATCACGAAGGGCCACAGGAATGGGCCGAGCCCGAAAAAACTTAGGCCAAGCAGTGGGTCTGAGCGTGAGATGAGCTTCAAAGTCATTTGCATGGCGTAACCCAGGAGAAAAAGGGACGAAAATGTCGTCGACAAGGAATCCAAGTGAGCATAAGGATTAGCATCAGAGACGATATGGACAGAGTCATCCATGGAGAACCCAAAAACGTGAAAGGCATCGAAACCAAAAAGATTCTCCACGTTACTATGGTCGACCACAAATATGGGAACAGTGCAAATGACGGATTTGTAAGATACCTCAGCATTAAATTGTCCCAAGAGAGAAATCTTCTGTTTATTGTACGTCTGTAATTGCCTAGTGACAGGTGATAGGATTGGGGAACCCAACTGAAGATACGTCTGAGAATTGATGATAGTGTCAGCAGAACCAGTATCCACCTGCATGCGAACATCCTGACCAAGTATTCGGACAGTGAGGAATAACTTCCCTGAAAGGGAAGAAGTACCATTGACAGACAACACAGATGCAGAATCAGCATCACGTTCACAAACATCAGGTATGCGATTGGATTTGCAAACGGATGACACATGACCCTTCTTTTTGCAATTGTGACACACAGCCCAACATTGGGGACAATCCTCCCATGAATGTTTCGTAAAACACTGCAGACATGAAGGAAGATGCCGGGGGGTTGTGCTGCAGTTTCTTAGAGGTTTGTTTACGGTTAGGCCGAGGCTGCGCTTGGGAGCGTACTGCAGCCATGTCGGCCGGCGGTGACACACCACACTTGTCGTCAACAGTGCACAGAGGTAGTATTTCCCTGACATCACCCCATGCCTCTATTTGCGCTCCAGCAGCATGAGAAATTTCAAAAGACTGCGGGTTGGATAGGACTTCATCAAGAGTCAGATTTGCCAACTGAAGGGCACGTTGCCTAACGTCTTTGTTGGGCGCCAACCGGATAATAGCATCCCGTACCATGGAATTGGTGTAGGATTCTTTGTGAACGTCAGTAACAAATTGACACTTTCGATTGAGGCCGTGAAGTTCCGCAGCCCAAGCGCGATAGGATTGATTCGGTTGTTTTTGACAATGATAAAAGGCAATATGAGAGGCTTCCACATGCGTATGCTTTTGAGAATATGCGGACAGAAGTGAGCACATTTCAGCAAAGGACAAAGACGCAGGATCTTTCAAAGGAGCCAATTGCGACAACAACCGATACGTTTGAGGTGAAATCCATGAAAGGAACAGAGACTTACATGTTTGTTCGTCCGCGACATGAAATGCCAAGAAGTGCTGTTGAAGACATTTTTCGTAATCAGACCAGTCTTCCTCCATCTCATCGTAAGGAGGAAAAGGAGGTATAGACAACAACGAGAGACACCCTGCATTGGATGCCACGACAAAATCACGAATCGCCAATGTGAGAAGCGTTTGCTGTTCGATGAGACCTTGCAATAGTTGCTCTAAAGTAGCCATGGAAACCTGTGGGTCAACAATGAAAAAGAAAAATTCACTACCTCGTCACCAATTGCTATAATGTCAAGTTGAACAAATATATTTCAAGGATGACACAATACATGTAAGTCACAGGTTAAGTAAACAAAGTAAGACAAGTATACATGGTAACAGTCAAATCAGCACTGAGTCCAAGTCTAGTGGCCGCTGGCTGGCCGCTTAGGTGGCATGGCTGCTGCATGGCTGGCAGACAGTGCCACATGTAGGGGACGCGCATAACTGCGTGGCGGCACTTTGAAAGATCAGCGAGTCACAACTGAACTGAACTGGATATACTTGAATTACTAGACAAATATGTATGTCAGAAAATTCTGTGAGGTGAAATTAGTCAACAGTTATAATCGTAAGTATATAATAAAATCAGCATCAACAACATTGTATATTTTTTCCATAGTATTTTAATACGAATTAATACATTTCAAAATTGTGTCTGTATGTACTGTTATGACAGAAATAACATGAATGAAACAGCAAAATTATGTATCCCAAAAACACACATTATTAATAATGACACACAAAACAACTTTAAACTTTTTCATAAGCTTGCAAAGGTAATATTAAATGCAAATATTGTAATTAACTACAATGGTAGATCATATAAACACATATTAAATACTGAAACTTTAGTTAAATATTGACTGAAAATATTATAATTCGTATTCTCCACTTAAGTGGTAAATGTTCAGTCACTGTTTGCCAATGAGTATAGGTTCCCTGAACCATCTACAGAATTTATAATAGTGTGTGTTTGTGTCCTTACACAGCAACATCAAATCAGTACAGTTATGTAGCACTACTAATACATTACATAACATGTTCTATTCAACTGTCTCAATTATTAAACACTATAAACATGTATTCAATTGTTCAACATATTAAATGCTTTCAGATATGGTTAATAGTGACAAGGTTCATCACTACTTTCTTGAACCAAAACACTAACTGTCACTCAGAAATACAAGGGACTGTCAATGGCTCAATGTAATTATTAATTCAGCATTAAATCATTGTATTTTTTGAGATAAGTAAAAACACTGAGTGTGATGGTGCAATGATGGCTGTGTAGTGCTGAAATGGAAACAGGGAAAGGGCTGGATGGGTGAAATGATGGTGGAATGATGGCCGTGTAGTGCTGGAATGGGAACAGGGAAGGGGCTGGATGGGTGAGGACAGTGACTAACAGAGGTTGAGGCCAGGAGGATTATGGGAACATAAGATGTATTGCAGGCAGAGTTCCCATGTGTGCAATTCACAAAAGCTGGTGTTGGTGGCAAGGATCCATACAGTACAGACTGTGAAGCAGTCATTGAAATGAAGGATGTTATGTTTGTCAGCGTTTTCAGCAACAGGGTGGTTCACTTCTTTTTTGGCCACAGTTTGTCGGCAGCCATTCATGCGGATCTCCCAAGTCCCACCGTCCAGCCACAGAGAAGCATTCCCCTCGTAACTGAGTACCACACAGGACAGGAGCAACTGAATTACATTCTCTTCCAGGGTTTTGACTGCTTCTTGTCGTACCCCAAAATGAGAAATGTCCTGCCCACTATCCTTCCCACCCCTCCAACAGTGATATTCCACTGTCCACCAAACCAACACAATGTACTCGTCCGTCCTTACACTACCCCTGCTTCCAACCCCTTACATCATGACTCATACCCCTGTAATAGACCTAGATGCAAGAACTGTCCCATACATCCTCCCACCACCACCCACTCCAGTCTGGTCACAAACATCACCTGTCCCATCAAAGGCAAGGCTACCTGTGAAACCAGTCATGTGATCAACAAGCTAAGATGCAACCACTGTGCTGCATTCTATGTGGGCAAGACAACCAACAAGCTGCCTGTCCACGTGAAGAACTTTGTTACAGTCACCAAATGCTACAACAGTCATGACTATGGGCACATTGCAAAGTACTGTAGGGAAAACAAACCAATATGCTCCCATGTGGAGAATGTGACCATCTAAAAAAAAGGACTTAGGAACAACAAGTGAGCAGTAGTGTGCATTTCATGTGCAAAAATGAGGAAATAATGTGGACAATGAGGTAAAGATGTTGCGACATGCCAAATGTTCTCAGCGCGGGAAATTCACAGAACAGAATATGGATACTGAACCATTGTGTAATCTGCTGATGATCGTCACAGACAACCACAAAGTAAATACGAATGCAACCAATAAAAGGCTGACAGTTGAAGAAGATGAAACATTGTCTAGCAAGAAAACTATTGTATGCAAGCCCAGTGATCAAATGGATTGTAAAGCGACTTCTAATGCCTGTAAGAAATGGAAATTTCCATTGAAAAGAAAGTGAGATACAGAAAGATCCAAAATATTCTAGTCCAATGTGAAGGGTAGAACAAGAAGAGACATAGCAACACAAACTGAAAAAATTACTGACTATATAAACAAAGCCAATAATGAGATGGGCAGTAAAATTACCATTAATAAGAATCCAAGAGGAAAGGAGTGGAGCTTCTGGAAGTGGCTAAGCAGAAAGGACTACAAGGAATGCACAACATGCTTATCTCTAGGCAACTAAGACTTAAAGAAGAACATACTCTCAAATTCAGAAAGAATCGAAAGTACAAGGAATGCAAGGCGTGATAGCACGCAACATGTTATAGTAGCAGAGTGTGATAACATGCAACAATTAATAGAGGAAGATTATGAAAATACACAGCTCATAGGAGACTCTCACACATGGCAACAGGAATCATGAAAAGGATGTAAACGATGACGGACATGACATGAGAAATGGAAGACGTTTATGGTTGGACTTGCGGCTGTTTATGAAACGTGTAAAAACACAATGAGACTATCTAAATTGGAGGATATGCACGTATTAATGACAGGAATAAGGCACCTGGTTAGACACATTCATCCAAAAGGCTGCACCATAAATTTTCCTGTCATGTAGGAAGTTGTTCTTATTCAGCTCAGTGTCAACAACTTGCCTACAAATACAGAGGAACTGCATACCCCACTTGATGTATCTTAACAGGAGGCAGAAGACACTTGATATTGAACATCTGTAGAAGCAATTAGTGCTGACACTTGTGTGAATTGTATATGATCACAGATCAGAATGGCTCCATAGCTACGTGCTTACTTGGTTCCCGTAGCATTCACATACAATGTGCTTGCACATCAGAGGCAATGGGACAGAGACAGTTACCAAAATAGGCCAGATAAATACAATGTGCAGTGCCATGGTGATGGAAGACCTTTGGAAAGTGTGAGAGTTGTACCTAAACATACTATGCACACAGGAGCCATATTCCAGAAATGGAGCATTACCGCACACACCAGTTACACTACTGGTCATAACATTAGGTCACCATTCAATAGCCACGATTGGGGTGCCAGATTAAGACATAACAGTGATGATGATACATTGACAAATGGAGACAACAGAAAAAATGACTGCCTTAGGAAAATTTTACATGACCAATAAATATTTTCAGTGCAGCCAGAAGATACAACCATGTATAGAAACAGCAGCAATACTGGGTTGATACGGCAGACACATCTTCATAATCGATGAAAATGGGAAATCAACATTGTGGCATGGCAGAGTTACTGATGAAGAGGTGCAGCAATAAATATAAATATCACCCTCATAAATATGAAAGACAGTGGCCAAATAGCATATTGGAAGGATATGTGATGGATGTGAAACAAATGACCATTATCCCATTTACTTCAAAATTACAGATGCAGATAATGACTTAGATGCTAACATCCAGTACGAGCAACTTTAAAATCTACACAAAGTAGACTGAGAACTGTTAAAGACAGAACCCAACTTACAACCACTTCAAGGAAGAAGATTTGATTTTTCCGCCAAAGCCAACACATTGGTGTAAGGTTTGCAGGTTGTACAAGAGAAGATGGTCCCAACATTTGTTAGGAAATCAAAAGGATGTAAAATTCCCTGGTGTCCTGTCATAGAGTCTTTAAGACACAAAGCAAGGCTGGTTAGAAGACACCATCAGAGATCCTTAGAGGAAATAGAAGGCTAAGTTTCTATCGAACAGTCAAACAACACTATAAAGAACTACTACATCAAACAAGAGTAGAAAAAGGGAGGCATACTTTAAGGACCAAATGGTAACAGATGTTTGTGGATTTCCATACAAACTTGCAATGAACAAGTTTCAATCACCTGCTGTATTACCAACCCTGAGATGATCCTATGGCATGATGAGTTCAGAGTGGGAAACATCAGTGCAGCATATATTCAGAACTATGTTGCTGAATGATATGTTGAGGATGAAAGACACAAGGTATCACTGTCAATTTTGCTCTTGACAACTACAGCAGCACATGAATAATACTGTTGTGATTCCATTTTCCGAGGAGGAAGCACGGCTGGGAATAATGAAGTTCAAGAAGAAGAAGAAATCACCAAGGAATGATGTAGTTATGGCAGAAGTGTTGCATCAGCTAGTGGACCACATTGTACCATGTATAACAGAGTTAATAAATGAATGTTCTTTGCAGGGATGGGCGCCCAGAGTCTGGAAAATCTCAATTATCATTATACTAAAAAGGGGGAAGGCAAAGACCCAAACCTTGCAAGCTGATTTGTTAGGTAAATGATCTAGCCAAAATACATGAAAAGCTTTTGTACCATTGACAGTGGGATGGACATGTAATAGGCATGAGCCCCCTGCAGTACAGTTTCAGGAAAGGGAAATCCACCTAGGATAAAATAAATCACAAAATGGACATTGTGAACACCTCAGACAACAAGTATGTTATAGGCATAATGACTGATACAGCTGCAGCATTTGATAATTTATGATGGCCTGCCCTGTTCAAAAACTGAAACAGATTCATTGTCCCAGGTGTCTATAAAAGCCTACAAGATCATTGCATGGACAGCCAGATGCAATTAGAATGTCCTGGAAAGAAAATTGAGAAAAACATCACCAAAGGGTGCCCATAGCTCTGTGTTTGTAGTCCACAGTTCTGGAGTGTTGGCTTAGGGCCATTACAAAACCAGCTTCAGAGCATAACAAACACTAGAGACTGCATTGCCTATGTAAACGATCTGCTAATAGTATTTGCCAACTCAGGGGCTAAATTAGAGGAAAATAGTAAGGTAGTTCGTGAAATAGTACATGAGTGACGTCTAGAAAACAAATTATCAACAGCAGCACACAAAATAGTTTGTTTATTACTAAAAGGAATATTATCAAGACCACAAGATGTGCCTCTGCAAAACATCCAGCTGCAACAACCTGTGAAAACAGAGGAAGTATGTATGCACCTTGATATAACAATTGATCAAAAGCAAAATTAGGGTTTCTTCCTGTTCCAATCATGGAAGGAGTGCAAAAAGAAGATTGTTTGAATGCTTCTGTGTGTGCAGTAATTATTCTAATCTCATCCTCATGATCCCTATGTGAGTGATACTAAGCAGATTGTAGGATATTCCCTATCACTTAAAACCGGTTCTTGAAACTTTGTTGATAGACTTTCTCGGGATAGTTTACCGGTACATCCGTCATCAAGAGTCTGCCAGTTCAGTTTCTTCAGTATCTCTGTGACATTTTCCCATGGACAAACCTTTTATCATTCATGCTGCCCTTCTCTGCATACATTCAATACCCCTGTTAGTCCTATGTGGTATGGATCCCACACACTTGAGTAATATTCTAGGACTGGCCGCATGAGTGATTTGTAAGCAATATCTTTTGTAGACTGATTCCACTTCCCCAGTATTCTACCAATAAACTGAAGTCTACTATCTGCTTTACTCACAACTGAGCCTATGCGATCATTCAATTTCATATCCCTACAAAGTGATACACCTCGGTATTTGTAAGAGCTGGCCAATTCCAACAGTGACTCATTGACATTACAGGCTTAGGATGCTACATCTATTCATTTTGTGAAATGCAAAATTTTACATTCCTGAACATTTAGGGCAAGTTGCCAATCTCTGCACCATATTGAAATCTTATCAAGATTTGACTGAATATTTATGCAGCTTCTCTCAGATAGTGCTTCATTATAGATAACTGCATCATCTGCAAAAAGCTTGATTTTACTGTTAATATAGTCTTCATGGCCATTAATATTCAACATGAACACCAAGGCCTGGAAGTTACTTCTACATCTGATGATGACTCTCCATCCAACATAACATGTTGAGTCCTTCCTACCAAAAAACCCTCAATTCAGTCACAAGTTTCACTTGATAGCCCATACGATCATACTTCTGATGAAAAGCGTATGTATGGTACTGTGTCAAATGCTTTTTGGAAATCAAGAAGTTGTCTTGATCCAAAGTTTTCAGTATATTCATGTGAGAAAAGTGCAAGCTGTTTCATATAATCAATGTTTTTGAAATCCATGCTGGTTGGCATCGAGGACATCATTTCCTTCAAGATACCTCATTATGTTTGAGCTCAGAATATGTTCTAAGGTTCTACAGCAAAATAGATGTCAAGGATATTGGACAATAGTTTTGTGGATCACTTTTACTGCCCTCCTTGTAGGTGGGTGTGACATGTGCTTTTTTCCAAGAACTGGGCAGGGATCTTTGTTCAAGGGACCTATGATAGATTATTGTTTGAAGAGGAGCTAACTCTGCCGCAAAAGCAGTATAGAATCTGATATGGATTCATAGGGCCCTAAAGCTTCGTTCAGTTTTGACAATTTCAGTTGTTTCTAAACATCACTGGCACTATTTCTGATTTCAGTCACCTTTTCAGGGGTACTAGAATTAAATTGAGTTCTCCTGAGTTTTCCTTTGCAAAGGAATATTTGAAAATAGAGTTAAGCATTTCAGCTTTTCCTTTGCTATCCTTAGTTTCAGTTCCTGTCTCATTCACCGGGGACTGGACACTGACTTTCATACTACTAACAGGCTTTACATGAAACTAGAATTTCTTTGAGTTCTGTGAAAGATCACTTGACAATATTCTGCTACGGTACTCATCATGCACTGCTCTCTTGACAGAAAAATGCATTTCATTCTGTAAAAGTTTCTTTCAGTGAATGTATACCATGGAGGTTCTATGCCATTATGAACTGTTCTACTGGGCACATATCTATCCGCTGTGAGGTCAACTATTCTTTTAAACTTGAGCCAGAGTTCTTCTACATGCTCCTGCCCTGTGCTGAAAGCTTCAACTTCCTCACTGAGATATTATACTAGTTAGTTTTTATCTAGCTTACTGAACATATACACTACTGGCAATTAAAATTGCTACACCACAAAGATAATGTGCTACAGATGCAAAATTTAACTGACAGGAAGAAGATGCTGTGATATGCAAATGATTAGCTTTTCAAAGCATTCACACAAGGTTGGCGCCGGTGGTGACACCTACAAGGTGCTGACATGAGAAAAGTTTCCAACTGATTTCTCATACACAAACAGCAGTTGACTGGCATTGCCTCATGAAACGTTGTTGTGATACCTCGTGTAAGGAGGAGAAATGTGTACCATCACGCTTCCGACTTTGATAAAGGTCGGATTGTAGCCTATCGCCATTGCGGTTTATCGTATCGTGACATTACTGCTCGCGTTGCTTGAGATCCAATGACTGTTAGCAGAATATGGAATTGGTAGGTTAAAGAGGTTATAACGGAATGCCATGCTGGATCCCAATGGCCTCATATCACTAGCAGTCGAGATGACAGGCATCTTATCCGCAAGGCTGTAATGAATCGTCCAGTCACGTCTCGATCCCTGAGTCAACAGATGGGGACGTTTGCAAGGCAACAACCATCTGCATGAACAGTTCGACACATTTGCAGCAGCATGGACTATCAGCTCGGAGACCATTGATGTGGTAACCCTTGACGCTGCATCACAGACAGGAGCGCCTGCGATGGTGTACTCAACAACGAACCTGGGTGCACGAATGGCAAAACGTCACTTTTTTTTTTGGATGAGTCCAGGTTCTGTTAACAGTATCATGATGGTCACATCCGTGTTTGGCGACATCACAGTAAACGCACATTGGAAGCATGTATTCGTCATCGCCATACTGGCGTGTCACCCGGCATGATGGTATTTGGTACCATTGGTTACACGTCTCAGTCACCTCTTGTTCACATTGACGGCACTTTGAACAGTGGACGTTACATTTGAGATGAGTTACGACCCGTGGCTCTACACTTCATTCAATCCCTGTGAAACCCTACATTTCAGCAGGATAATGTACGACCACATGTTGCAGGTCCTGTATGGGACTTTCTGGATACAGAAAATGTTCGACTGCTGCCCTGGCCAGCACATTCTCCAGATCTCTCACTAACTGAAACGTCTGGTCAATGGTGGCCGAGCAACTGGCTTGTCACAATACGTCAATCACTACTCTTGATGAACTGTGGTATCGTGTTGAAGTTGCATGGGCAGCTGTACCTGTACACACCATCCAAGCTCTTGTTCGACTCAATGCCCAGGCGTATCAAGGCCGTTATTATGGCCAGAGGTGGTTGTTCTGGGTACTGATTTCTCAGGATCTATGCACCCAAATTTGCGTGAAAATGTAATCACATGTCGGTTCTAGTATAATATATTTGTCCAATGAATATCCGTTTATTATCTTCATTTCTTCTTGGTGTAACAGTTTTAATGGCCAGTAGTGTGTATCTTTCTGCTGCTTTTAGTTGTCCATTGAAATATGGTAATCATTGTTGCCACAACCCTGTCATGGTTTGTGACACGGGTTTTAATGTGGACAATCTAAAAGAAGTCATGTGTATTTGTTGCCATTAGGTCCAATATATTTCCACCGTGAGTGGGGTTCCTAATTATCTGTTCCAGACAGTTCTCAGAGAATGCGTTTAGTAAAGTTTCACAGGATGTCTTACCATGCCCACGACTGACAAATCTGTAATTCTCTCTGTTAATTGTTGGTTGTTTAAAGTCTCCAATGATGATTACATTATGGTTGGGGAACCTACATACAAGTGAACTGAGGTTTTCTCTAAAGTTTTCAGTTACATTATGAGACTTGTCTGGTGGGTGATAGAAGGATCCAATTATCATTTTATGCCCAACCTCCCCAACAATGCTACAAATTGTTAGCTTTGTTAAACCTCCCTGGGCAAGGCCAGTCTTCTCAACCTTCTCTCCCAGTCGCTGGAATGACCCAAGAATGACCTCTCAGCCCAGCTGACAGGCATCATTTGTACCAATGTGTGCCAGCACCCTGTTCCCTCAGTGGTTGCTGGAATTGCCTCTTCAACTTGTTGAATGCGGCCCCCAGGATTACACGCTGAGTGCACCAGGTGGCCTTTTGCATCCCTTCCTGCCATTTCTGTAAGGGGTACCATCATTCAACGTCCTTTGGAACTGCTGATGTTTAATAGATCCATGCCCTTTTGCAATTGTCTCTACCGGACACTGGACTAAACAGATTTCCCCAAAACAGGTGAAGTGAGTCCCATTCGCTCAGTTTCAGTGAAAGACACCTCCTCAAACTCGTTGGTTAGGAGGACTGGTACAACATCCTTAGTCCTCCCTGGTCTCCGTCCGCTCTGCGCAAGATGCCTAGATTACCACTGACATGCCACTTAAACTCAAATGGACGACCAATGATAGATCCTGTACTTTCTGCAGAGGAGAATAGTCCATGGGAGAGGATAGTACTTGAGGTACCGCTGATACAGGTATCACATGACTCTCAGGGGCTCTATCCACACACTGATGTGCAGCAGCTGCCAATCGTTTGACAGCAGTCAGAGTGATTTCCATTTGCTTATTAACATCAACCAACTCATCCCATGTTCCGGAACAGCATTTGCAGTGAGGCTGCATCTTGGCTGGTGCAATGTATTACAATGCAGTGAACAAATAACTTTAAATTAAGCTCGCTGGTTATCTTTTAAGCTGTTGAGCCTAAAGGTTGTGAATTACCTATAAGAATTGAAGCAAATACACAAAATGCAATTTTTATTAAGGCAACACAAAATCCTGTATTAATATCTACTATAGTTTGTTTAAAACTGCTTGATAGTTGATACTTCATGTGTTGGAGGTGTCTTCCTCCAATCAGTGCGCTCCATGTGACACTTGAACTTTTCACTTTCAAATGGCTCTGAGCACAATGGAACTCAACTGCTGTGGTCATTAGTCCCCTAGAACTTAGAACTACTTAAACCTAACTAACCTAAGGACATCACACACATCCATGCCCGAGGCAGGATTCGAACCTGCGACCGTAGCAGTCGCACGGTTCCGGACTGCGCGCCTAGAACCGTGAGACCACCGCGGCCGGCAACTTTTCGCTTTGCCGATCTGCCACAACAAATGGTCAATTAACTTCCAATTCCTTGTCTGGCTTTATTTCTTGCAGTGTTCAGATTCCAAATCCTGGGTCTCGTCCTTTTACTTCACAATTCATCACACTCACATGTTTATTTTTATGGTATTTATTTTATAAATTTATTTATTTTCGTGTTCCATAGATCCTTGATGGAAGTGTGTTGCTAGGATGTAGAACATGTCAGATTAGTACAGTAATAACCATATCTAAATGGTCATGAGCTTACAAACTGAAATATATATAAACAAATACATGAAGTTAAAGTGTTTAACCTTTTCGTGGGCACATTTTCTGGGCTTATTACAAGTGACAGTTCATAGATCAGTGACTTGCTATGAAACCACCTATGCCATTCCATGTAAAAACAAAAACAAAAATTGGCATCCATTTTTTTGAAAATTTATGTGGGAGGGTGGTTTCTCACGGCCCGCAGGATGATACTATCAAATTTTTAGGAATTTCTTATTGTAAATATTGACACTGCAAAACAAAATAGAAAATATACATCATTGCTAGATTATCTTTTACTCACAAAATATTAACAAAAATTCAATTACTGGATGTTACGTAAGTCTGAAACATGGATCTACATAAAGTAACACTGCAATTTGAGCATATTATTCTCGTTCTATTTTCTTCTTTTCTTGTATTGCACATACGACAACGTCTACATTGCACAATTTTGTCTGGTAGATGTTCACCCACATTTGAAAGTCTGAGTTCATCAGAAACACCAATGCTGTCTCCTTTTTTCTGAAATGAATACAGGAATTTCCTTGATGAGAATCCTGACAGTAGGCCTAATTCTCTTGCCAACTGTAAACGGAATGTTATCTGCTCTCCATTTCCTGTGACTGCAGTGTGCATTATAAACGCATTCACAATGGAAGCATCAATCAGAAAATAAAAAATTCTGTGCCACCATTTTAGCGATCACCATCCAACTTCATATCATTCTTTCTTCTGGTCAAAGAGATCCACACTGCCCATTACACAGTCGTACAAACTTACAGCACTTGGACACGCAATGCTACATATAGAACCATCTCTTCCTTTTCTGGAAACGAATGTGCAACATTGGGAGATGCTGCAGTAGACAAAACCATAATGGTACTGTCCTTGTATCTCGCCACTTAATCATAACAACTGAATCTTTTATCTGTGCCTTGAACTCGCCTCGTGAAACTTTGTCATTTTTCTTCATCATTTCTGGCCAACCTTTTCTGTTGACTCTGGCAGTACCACTATCCAGAACAGTTTTCATTAGGATGTATGAGTGAAATAGTTGTCAAATACAACATCACATTTAATGTTTTTCAAAGATGAACCCAATTTATTTATTTTGATCCAACATCAACTGATTACAAAAAAAAAGGTTTTTTTTGTTCCAGTCTTCTGGATAAGGCAGAGCCTTACTTTCTGTTGACTCTGGCAGTACCACTATCCAGAACAGTTTTCATTAGGATGTATGAGTGAAATAGTTGTCAAATACAACATCACATTTAATGTTTTTCAAAGATGAACCCAATTTATTTATTTTGATCCAACATCAACTGATTACCAAAAAAAAGGTTTTTTTTGTTCCAGTCTTCTGGATAAGGCAGAGCCTTACTTACTAGGGTTACATATTATTGGCTGGCACTTTTATCTACACAACTTTTTCTAAATTTAGTTGAGGGAACAGAGTTACATATATGAACTATACATAAAAGAAATCGTTATTTCTATACTTAGATTAACGAATCTACAGTTTGTGACACAGTATTCATATCTGACATTCAAATATTTACAGTTTGTGACACAGTCTAAGATCTGAGATTACATATATTTTAAGATAGATGGTCTTCCATCTTATGAGTGAACTAAATCTAGAAACTCATCTATTGAATATACAGGATTGTTTAGGAGCCATAATTTTAATTTCGTTTTTAGTTTTGTAATGGGCAATTTGGAGATATTAGGATGGAAGCAATTCAGTAGTTTTATGCCTGCATAGTGAGGGCTTTTCTCATAAAGTGTTGTTCTATGAGAGATGATGTGGGGTCTCTTTCTACCTCTAGTGTTATGATCGTGTATTTCTTTATTAAGTGTTTTGTTATTGTTTACTGCCATAATGATTATCTTCAGCAAATACAGGTTATGAGCAGTTAGTATTTTAAATTCTTTAAACAAATTTCTGCAGGACTCCCTGGCACATTTCTTTGCCATAATTCTAAGTGCCTTCTTTTGTAAGATAAGTACACTTTTCAAATTCCCTTTACTGCTGGATCCCCATACCTCTATCCCATAGTTTAGATGGGATTCAAATAGTACAAAATATATTTGCCTCAGAGTGGTGATGTTACAAAAAGGTGTCAGTTTTCTTAGGACATATATGGTAGTACATAGCTTTTTGCAAATCTCATTGACATGATCAGACCAGTTTAACTCCGCATCAAGTTTCAGGCCAAGAAATTTGGTCGAGTATTGTCTTTTAATGTATTTGTCACCCATTAAGATTTGGTTTTCATGAGTTTTTTGCCTCCCAAGATCAAATTCAAGATAGACATATTTATTTGTGTTTAATTTTAGTTTGTTTTCATTAAAATACTGCAGAATTAAGCCTGCTGCAATATTGGATTCCTCTTCAAGCTGTGAATAGCTTGGATTGCAGCATATTAACGTGGTATCATCTGCATATAGGATAGCTGTTGCATGGTTTGTTATGGACTGAACATCATTAACACAAATAATAAAAAGAAGTGGTCCTAATATTGACCCCTGTGGAATTTCAAAATTTATGTCAGTGGTGATTGATTTGTTTGCTCTCCCTGTAGTGCTAATAGATACAAACTACTTCCTATTTGTCAAGTAGAACCTCATCAGATTATGGGCTGTGCCTCAAAAGCCATAGTTCTACAGTTTGTCCAGCAATATGGTCGTATCAACACAGTGAAATGCTTTTTTTAAGTCCAGAAAGATGCCACATACATGTTCTTTATTATCTATTGCTTGAGTGACACCTTCGATTAAGTTGGATGCTGCTGTAATGGTGGATGACCCCTTGACAAACCCATACTGCCCCTTAGAAATAACTTTTTTGCATACCAGGAAGTTCCAAATTCTTATGTATATTACTTTCTCAAAGATTTTGGATATTATTGAAAGAACAGAAATGGGTCAAAAGTTTTCTACTAGATTCTTGTTTCCTTTTTTAAAAATAGGCACAACTCGAACAATTTTCAACTCATCTGGAAATAGACCATCTTCCATATGAGAGTTGATAACTGTTGATAAAGGTGATGCAATTTTACGTATACATTTCTTAAGAGTGTCCAGACTAAGACCATCATATCCTGCTGCATGGGAATTCTTTAAGCTACTCACTATTTTAATTAGTTCTTCTTTACTTGTTGGCATCAAAAATATACTTCCTGACACTGGTGTTCCTCCGAATTTGTATTTATGATTTTTAAGCTGATTGTTTATGCTGGAGCCAATAGAAGGAAAGTAATTGTTAAATAGCTCTGTTATCTTAATATGATCAGTTTCTATTGTGCCATTTACACCAAGTGATTTTCAGTTGTATGTTTCTCAGATTTACCTATTTCTCTATTTACTAGTGACCATGATGTTTTGGAGATATTATTTGAGCTCTGAATGACACTTTCAAAATGTTTCTGGTTTTCCGAAATTAGGAGGTCTACATAGTATTTCTGATACTTTTTGAACTCTTCTTTTAATTTTTTATTGCTCAAGTCATTTAACATAGCATACTCATACCATCTTAGTTTTTCTCTAGTCTCAGTGACTGAACTTGATATCCATTTTCAGGTTACAGCATGTGACTGAATTCTCTTTTTTATTAATGAGCAGGCTTGGTTAAGAATGTAGAATAGTTCACTTGAGAATTTGCCATAACTATGAAGTGTCATTAGAACACTGTTCCAATCCACATTCCTTAACATATTATTCAAATGAGTTATATTTTATTCTGTATTCATCCTAATATATCTATAGCAACTGTGTGTAGGAACCTTTTTTATGTGCGCACTTAGTTCTACTGCATGGTGGTCTGACAACACACTTGTAACAGCAGAAGATGTAAGATTGTAAAGACGAATACCAGTGATTATGTAATCTATTGCAGGCTGGCATGTTTCAGTCTCCCTGGTTGCAGTGTTTATCAGGTATCTTACATTATATTCAAGCAGAGTATTCTTGAATTGTCTAGTATGTAACTTATCTGCTAATACATTTATGTTGAAGTCTCCTATAATTACTAACTTGTTCAGGTGTGATACAAAAACATTCTCTATCATGTCACAAAACTTTGTTAAGAAAACTTCGAAGTTTCCACCTGGCAGTCTGTATAAACATATAACATAAATTTCATCATTTGGTACCTTTATACGTGCTGCACATAATCCAGTTATTCCTTCTAATGAATATTTACTTACATTTACAGAATTAAAATCAAATGTGCTTTTTATATACATTAACACACCCCCACTTCTGATGGTAGATCTGCAAAACTTATTAGCTAGTACCATGTTTAGAGGTTTAAAAAGTTCTAATTTGGCGTCAGATAGCCAGTGTTCCCTAATACCAAGCACATCAGGCATAGTTTCATTTACAAACATGTCTAATTGTTCATATTCCTTGCTCAAGCCCTGTACATTCTGGTGGATTATTTTGAAGTTGTAAATACCTTGTTGTAGATTTCTCTGCTTTACCGACTTAAATAAGGTCACATCTCTGTTTCTCTTGTGGGCTTCCTCCTCTTTCTGGTTTCCACTAAAAAATCATTTAGATAGGATGGAGGCACTGGCTTCCGTCTGCTGTCTGAAGTTTTTTTTAGTTGACAGTATTGGTTCTACTAATGTTGGAGTTGATTCTGCTGCTATTCTGGATGGCTCTGCTGTTGCTAATGATGGTTCTGTTGCTTTTGCTGTTGATGTTCCTGTTGGTATTAGGGCTGGCCCTGTAGTTGATGGAGCTGTTACTGTATTTGTTGTTGTTAGTGTAACTGTTCTTGATGTTTTTACTACTTTTGGTGGAGTTGGTCCAGCTACCATTGATTCTGTTGCCGCTGCTGGTACCAGAGGGGCTCTGCTGTTAATGTAGCTGCTGTTGCTGCTTTTGTTGTTGTTGCTGTGATTGTTTCTGATGCTTTTAGCATTTTTTGTGGATATACTTCTGTTGATGCTTGCTTTAAAACTGTTGGAGCTAATGGTAATGACATGCTGTCACTATGTTTGTTCAGTCTCTCTAACATTTCACTGATTTTCCCACGCAAAAGTTTCTTGCCCTTTTTCTTCAGATGCATCCCATGTTTCGTGAAGCAGTCTCTCTTAAGAAAATCTGTGCAAAGAAAGTTTGTATTTGGATACATTTTGCATATTTCCTGAAATTGTGAGTTGGCTTCCCTAGTTTCAGTGTTTACACACGAAGTAGGGATAAGGTCATGTCTACAGAAGAAACATCAGGCAGCCTCCTCATCTGAATGATCTTTTACTACCAAAAGCAGTAGCTACAAATTGCACAAACAAGAAACATTTAAACTGAAGGTAGGTGGTACTGTAGATTTTCCCACAAATTCTGTAATAAAGATCTTTCACCAAAATGTTCAGTCCCTAAGCAATAAAGTAGAAGAACTAAATATTTTATTAATGCATGAACTAGAGGATATTTCCGTAATGTGTCTTTCAGAACACTGGCTTGACAAGAACTTAATTAAGTCTGTCCGCCTACACAATTTCACTCTGGCTAAGTACTATTGTAGACTTAGTGGTCACTATGGAGGTGTAGCCATATATGTAAAAGATAATATAGAGGTTATTAAAATAGATAATGTCACCTCCCTAAGTTGTGAAAAAGACTTTGAGATGACAGTGATATAAATTCCGAAATTAGGTTTGATAATAGCTACAGTGTACTGCTCTCCAACGGGAAAGTTTGAGGTATTTTTAGAAAAAACAGAAATTTTCTTAAATAAGCTGCATAAAACAAGGTGTGATGTTGTAGTATGTGGTGACTTTAATATAGATTTTCTTAGTAAATGTAAACAGAAAACCGCCCTTGGCAATCTCATTAAAACACATAACCTTACAGCCACAGTTAAAGTTGCAGCGAGAATAACACCAACCAGTCAGACAGGTTTAGATCAAATCCTGATTGATAAAGAGAAATTGGAGTGGTCAGTAAAAGTGTTTAACACAGGATACAGTGACCACAAAGCTCAAATACTTGCCACCACAAAGGAAGGAAGACCGGTTAAGAATAACTTACTAAAGGTCAAGAGAAGGGTCTACAGGCAGAAAAGCATTGACCACTTTAACTCACTTTTGCATACTGAAGACTGGTCTGATGTCTACGAAAAGCAAAATCTGAATTCAAAATTCAATATTTTTCTAGAAAAAATGGTAAAGCATTTTGATACAGCCTTCCCTCAAAAAATGGTAAATATAAGAGAGAAGACAAGAGGAAAGGGTTAGGGAATCAGAACTTCTTGCCAGAAAAAAAGGGAGCTCCACAGAATCTGCAAAGAAAATAATCCCACTGAGGAAATGCATACTCACTACAAAACATACACTAAAATCTTACAAAAGGTCATAAAACAGGCAATAAGAATGTACAAGGATTACTACATAAATAATTGTACAAATAAAGTGAAAGCTATGTGGGACATCATTAAAAAAGAAACTGGCAAAAATAAGAGAACTGAGGAGAACATTGTCTTGATATACAACAATGAAAAGATTTTACAGCCTAGAGAAACAGCAAACATATTCAACAAATACTTCACTGGGATAGCTGAAAATTTAATAAAAACTAATTTTAGTTCAACTCAGCATCAAGTGGTAAGCAAGTGCAACAGTAATAAATTTTCAATGTTTGTGGACCAAGTAAGCAGGAATTGATGGTATACTGAACAGAATCCTAAAACTCTGTTTCCAAAATACAATTGACCCCCTTACTCACTTATGCAACTGTTCCCTAGAGTCAGGCATCTTTACAGATCAACTAAAAACATCCCTATTTTCAAAGCTGGTGACAAAGATGAAGTAATAACCTATCGACCCATTACATTAACATCCTGTTTCTCAAAAGTAATAGAAAAAATTATGTGTAGTAAGTTGTTAAAGTTTATAAACAAAAATAGTGTGCTATCTAATACTCAACATGGCTTTAGAAGCAAGAAATCGACGGAGACAGCAATATATGAATGCATATCTACTGTATTAAAAACAATAGGTGAAAAACAACAAACAACAGGTATATTTTTGGACCTAACCAAAACCTTTGATATGGTAAACCACAAAACCCTATTGAAGAAGCTAGCGCACTATGGAATTAGGGGGTTGGCAAATGATTGGATTCGCTCATTTCTCAGTGACCGTAAACAAAAAGTATCCATCAGACATATAGATGATAAAGCACGAATAATCACAGAATATGTATCATCAGAAAGCCCAATCACTTACGGGGTACCGCAAGGGTCGATAATGGGACCCCTACTTTTCTTGTTATATATCAATGATTTGGATATACATATTGATTCCCACAAAGTAATACTGTTTGCTGACAACACAACAATACTGGTAAAAGCAGCAAAAAGTGAAGATATACAAGAAGAAGTAAACACAGTTACAAAACATCTAAGTAATTGGACAGCAGAAAATCAGTTGATAATAAACTACAACAAAACAGTACCCTTAAATTTCCATAACTACCAAAATACCACATTGAGATATCCAGAAATAAAAATCAGTCAACACCCTATTGCAAGTGATGAGGCTACAAAATTTCTCGGCATCTGGATACAAAGAGACTTAAAATGGGACAAACACTTAGAACAAATTAATGCCAAGCTAAGCACGGGCTGTTATCTTCTTAAGGTTCTCAAACGATGCATAAATGAAGAGGCACTATTGTGTGCCTATTATGTGTACTTCAATGCCCATCTTAAGTATGGACTCATACTCTGGCGAAATTCCCCAGCAGCTCAAGGGACTTTCAGAATACAAAAAAAAAGCCATTAGGATTATGACAGGGAGTGGTGCTCGACAGTCCTGCAAACCAATATTTAAAGCACTGAATATACTACCTCTACCGTGTATATTTGTTGTTGACACACTAATGTAGCTAAAAACTATATGATTGGAAATGATGATAATACTTTAAAAAACAAAGATATATATGATTATAATACTCGAATAAAATATAACTTGCATGTACCCCCAGCCAGTACCAGTTTGTATCAGAAAGGTACATGCTATATGGGTATCAAACTCTATAATAGACTATCAAATATTATAAAATGCTTACAAAATATTAGTGCTTTTGAAAGATCTGTCAGAGAATATCTACAGTACCACTGTTTCTACTCAGTAAAGGAATACTTGGACCAGAATAACTGTTAATAACTAAAGCTACTGTAATTTGTAACATTGTATCATTGTAAGACTACAACTATTGAAAATGGTAGCATGTTGAAAAATGATTATTTAAATATGTATCATTCTGAACTTAGTAATAAGTCCAATATCATCCTGTACACTGTACTACATATGATCAAAGGACTCAATAAATAAATAAAAATACAAGGAATGCTAGTGACAATCACGTTCTGCTTCTTAGTACCGTCCTGAAATTTCCTTAAGTTGTGCACAGCACTCAGTAACTCATTCCTGTAAACATCATTGGCACCTCCAATTAATAAAAAGTACACCTCCAGTTAATAAAAAGTACAACCCTTTCACCAAGAGGAACATTGGAAATATTGTCTTCCCCTTTCCCACTTCAGTAGATAGCATGTCTTAGCATCATCCAGGCACTAGACCTTGTACCCTCTTTTTATAGGCTTCATGTGCATATATTGTTTTATGCATGATCTTCCCTTGAAAGGTATCATAACTTCATCAACAGACAATCTGCCTGAATGATTATATGCTTCTAAGAAATTAGCATTTAGGGGATCGGTCAGGGGCTCATACCCATGAGCACCCTTCCCCACTGCCTTCCAATTATCGTTCAAATGAAGGTTTTCAAAAAATTATTTTTAACCATTTTAGCGTCATCACTTTCGAGACTGATTCAACATGCAGAAGGGCACCTGAACTCCTGTAATTTGATAAATGTGACCATCCCTGGAAGCCCATAATGATAAACGACCCAATAAATGCTTTTATTTCTGAGTCTGTTGTGTCCACCCAGCCCTTTGTTCTTATAGGTGTTTTGGAACTCAGTCGAAAATTGTGTCGTTCTTGGGATGCATACAAGTTTGTTTGTTCGGCAATATTCTGAATGATATTTTCATTGGAGATCTCAAGAAAATACTCATTTTAGAGAATGCTTTCTTTGGCAATGCTAAGCTTTCTCTAACAGAATCTATGTCTGAACATTGAGGCAGTGTTTCATCCCGATGAGTTTCAGCACTCTCACCACCATCGTTCAAAGCTGGATTTTGTTTAGAGTCTGTGGGAGAACCTGCGGAGACTGAACACATTCCACGGACTGAAACATTGTTTCATACTGAAGGCGCTTGTTTAAAAGTAGCAGGAGACTGTGGGTGGATGCTTAGTATATTACTTTACACATCAGTTAAAACATCGTCTGATTTAATGTCGAAAACTGACTCATTCCCAAGAAGGGAGAAGAGATATTCTAGCACGTCTTCCTCTCTGGTAAAGTAACTCTGCAATGAGAAATGCCTAAGCTAAGTGAATATGCCTAATAACACATCAGTAAACAGGCCTATTGCCTACACTAAATGTCTGAAATAGTGACAGACGTATCGCCAACTTGGGCTGTGGGAGGAAATATTCTCACATGTTTACAACATATTTTTCGTATGTTAGAATCGACTAGGAAATTTTTTCATGCGTTAACACGAAGAAAATTGCATAGAATATCGAATAAGTACCGTGGAGTTAATTACAAATGCCACTGTCTGCAGATACGCAAACAAAATCACATCAAAACGACGTCTACTTGCCACCAGATTGAGCACAATAGAGATACACAGGATGTCTGAAATGTCTTTCCCTGATTACATAAATTGATAACTCAGGCTAGAAGTACGATACAAACATGAAATTAGTGTCTAATTGTTTACAAACTATCAAAGTTTTTTTCACACATCGGTAAACTTCCACATGAGAACTCTTGGTAGCCCATAGCACATCTAGGCGATATTCAATTTCCGTCCGCACATTAGCCAACATCACTGGAGGGATCGATTCAACGACTGTGGTTATCCATTGCCGTAGGGTTTCAAGATCTGGTACACGTGTTCGGTTGACCTCATCCTTGACATAACCCCATAAAAAGAAGTCTAATGGGGTTATGTCAGGAGAGCGTGGAGGCCAAACCGTTGGCCTATCACGAACAATCCATCGCCCAGGAAAGGTCATATCGAGATAGGCACGGACATCCAAACCCCAATGAGGCGGTACACTGTCTTGCTGAAACAAGACATCGGGGTGATACTGAAGCAGCTGAGGAACAGCATACAGTTGCAACATGTCCAGATACACTGCAGTGATGGTAGCCTCAGCGAAGAAGAATGGCCCAATAATTCGATCATGCAATAGTGTGCACCAAACATTCACCTTTGGACTGCCTCTGGTGCACTGCATGACCTTGCCAGGGGGTTGTGAAACCCAAATGTGCACATTATGGCGATTCACTACTCCATTGACAAAAAAGGTCGCTTCGTCGGAAAAGGCAATTCGTCTGAGATAACCATCATCATCCTGAATACGTGATAGCATTTCAACCTCAAAGTCATATCGACGTGTACTGTCATTGGGCAACAAGGCCTGTACGATTTGCACTTTGTATGCACGAAACAATAAACGTTTGTGTAAAACGTCATGGAGAGAGCTTTTTGGCATCTGTAATTCACGTGAGGCCCTGCGCACCGATTTCTTCGGACTTTGCAGAGAAGACTGCCTTACAGCTTCCACCCTGTCTGCTGAGGTTCTTGGTCGCCCAGACCTCGCAGAGTCAGCAACCGATGCTGTGTTCTTGAACTTCTCATACCAGGCTTTAATGCTCTTGACATCAGGTGGATTCCTTCCAAAAGTTGTCTGGAAGTGTCTCTGCATTGTGGTTGGTGATCGTTTCTCATGGTACCACACGACACACTATGCCTTCTCCTGATTGGTTAACATGGCTTCTTGGGCACTGCACCTCATCCACTACTTACGTACTGCGAAAAAAAACTTTGATAGTTGTAAACAATTCGACAGAAGTTTCATATTTGTATCTTGCTTCTAGCCTGAGTTATCAATTTATGTAATCAGGGAAAGACTTTTCGACACCCTGTAGTACTCTGTCAATTGTTGCCAGAGCGACTGCTGGCAGCGGCGGAAATTTTCACGTGTTTCTAATTCTAGTCTACAGATGGCAGCACCAGCTAGACGTGGGATGTCAAGTCCTTTGGCACCTGGAGGACGTTAAAGTATGTGGGAAGATATCTTCCCATTGCCCACGAAATGGTTAAACAGCAACACAGATTATAGAAGTAGTAATGATTACAGAAACAACTAACAAGTCTTACATTCTGATACACATAAAAAGTATTCTGTCATCAATTGGTATGCCAGTGCAACATAATCAGTTCTTGTAAGAATGCTTAAAATTAAACACATTGTACTAATCGTTACACACTGTCAAAAAGTTCCTGTAAAAAAAAAAAGTCTTATTTCAGTCGTCGCCACATTGGGCGACTTGAAGATGAAGATGAAAGATGAAGATGAAAGGATGATGAGGACAACACAACACCCAGTCCTCGAGCGGAGAAAATCTTGGGAATCGAAACTGGGCCCGCTTGCATGGGAGGCGAGCACGGTACCACCCAGCTAAGCAGGCGGACCATTCCTGCAAAGAATAGAAAGAACTATTCAAAAGATAAAGTTTCAGCTGTTTTTTTTTAATTTACCCATATCCCCAACACACACAAAACGATGGTAACGAAATACGCACTTTTCGTACACACCACTAGCCAAACACTACTGGATTCTTTAGCACAAGACGCGATTCAGCTTCACATAATCAATTGTCATCATAGAGATAGGCCTACAGCAGGTAAGCTTCATACGACATAGCATAAAACGAACTTTTTGAAGGCAGAAACTGCTAGTCGCAACTCCTTCAGTAGATAAATAAATAACATTTATGTTTGAAGATGTGCTATCTGCAATAGGATACGGGTTCGTATAACACCAACTGAACATTTTTTTTTCCTTTTTTAAATCTTTACCAAAACTACTCCAGTTGTTATTATTTTCAGTTACTTGGTTTCAACATGACTTTTTTTTGGGGGGGGGGGGATCTGCCTCGCGCCTACAGCCCGTAATTGAGTTCCAACAACAGCCTGTAATTGAGTTTCGTCCAGGACTGCTCATCAGTCGGTACCGTGTCGGCTCCCATAGAAAAATCGAGAAGTTGTAGTTCGCTTTTAGCACAAAAACAGATTTTTTTTTTTCTGCCTCCAGTTTCCTCGTACGGGTCAGCTTTAAGCCCTGTGAGCAAAGCGAGCGTCATTAATAGTTCTGCCGTGCGTTCCTGACCGTCGTTTCTCCTATACGTTGCACGTCAAGATGTGGTTACGTTAGAACGCAAGGGTAAACCAACGGCTCCTAAACGGGTAGTCTGCCGCAGTTCAGTCATTGGTCATTTAAAATCATCTGTGGACAGACCATATCGTGATCCCGCCATACCTGCCACCTGTCGCCTGTAACTCAGGAGGTAGCCAATATGTCAAATATTGTAGCGCCAAGTGACAGACATCGACTATCAAGTACTTTTAAATGGACTATAGATTTCCAAAACGTTTGAGTTTTATTATAGGTGCTAGCAAACTCGAAAATGGAGTTAATTACAATAAATGCAGGCAACATGTAGCGCTACTCCTCTTTAAGGGAAAGCTAGATGTAACACAATATGATAGTTAAAAACATCTGCTACAGTAACTAAACCACGAACGCCGATTTTCTACAAACTGCTCCTAGATTATGCAAAGGACAATGCTAGCTTCCGAAAAGTCTCAAAAACACACGTTTCTTTGTATTGATATACAATAAAAAACAGGGGATGTATATTTTGGTGGAACTGTGAACCACAAACGCTGAAATGAAATGAAATGTCGTGTGACGAGGGCATCCCGGCGGCTAGACCTTATCGCCTGGTGCAAGTCTTTCGAGGTGACGGCAATTCTGCGACTTGCGCGTCGATGAAGATGAAATGATGGTGAAGACTGATTTGCTACGAATTAAATTATGTATCCAAAACCCTCATACTGCTAACATACGAAATATTAGTTTTGTAAGCGTCCGAAAATTCTGAAAGTAACCTGTTTCTCACATAATTGTAGAGTGGAATTAGAGAACGATGGTTTTGAACCAGGATAGGAATAGGCCTACAGTTCCTAAAAATTTTAAAAGAGCAGAATTAAGTTTATTCCAACAATTAATATTAATACTTGTCCCACAGGTCATGAATACGTACCGTAATGATTGGAGCTTGTAAGCTTAAAATAGATTTCTTTACACAATACAATTCTTTTTCCTACGTAATGTCTAAAAATTTGTCTTCTTCTTTTTGTCCCTTCATATTTAAAAATTCATCTATTGGGTAGCAAGAGTTGTCATTCAGAAATTCTTTTAGTTTGTTTTTAAATGTTGGTTGGCTATCTGTCAGGCTTTTAATGCTGTTTGCTAGATGACGAAAGGTTTTCACCTATTTCTGTGCCAAAGTCAGATTTAAGGCAGAATAGTGAAGATCATTGTTTGATCTAGCTTGGTAGCTATACATTTTGCTATTATTTTTGAGCTGACATAGGTTATTAATAACAAATTTCATGAGTGAATATATGCATTGCGAAGGTACTGTGAATATCCGGAAGTAATTAAGTAAATGTCTGCAAGGTGGTCTTGGGTGGGTTCCAGTTATTATTCTGATTACACACTTTTGAGCAATGAATACTTTTCCTCTTAATGATAAACTGTATGATTCCATATGGAAGCAGTGAATGAAAACAGGAAAATAGTTAATTTACTGTTATGTTTATCACCAAAATATGCAATAACCGTAATGGCATAAGCAGCTGAGCCAAAATGTTTCAGCAGATCATCAATGTGTTTCTTCCAACTTAATTTCTGTCAGACATTTTGAATATTCTGCCTTAAAAACAACTTTTGTTCAGAATCTATATTTATCAATGGTGTTATGCCATTTACTGTACAGAACAATGTATACTGTGTTTTTTCAAAATTTAGTGATAGTCCGTTTGCAGTAAACCACTTAATAATTTTTTGAAAGACATTATTTGCAATTTCCTCAGCTAATTCTTGTATGTTCGAAAAGTAAAATATGCGAATATAGACTTTAAATTGGCACACGACCTTGTATATGCGGTCTCACGTAAAGGAAAATTCCTATATCGTATTTTGTATACAAATAAACGTACGTATTGCACGGATTTTTCATCTAGCTGATTCTACACAGGCGTGCCGAAGAACACCGCAGCACAAGTTTACCTCAATCAAAATCGCTAAAATATGCATCACCAACAAACCACGTCTTCTGCTTGTTGCAGCTAACAATGCACTGTTTAAGGAACCATGTCGCCATGGTCACGCTACCATGATCCCTTGCGAATCGAGGGTGACCATTTACCCTCGCTCATTCGTCGGTGAACTTTCGTAGCAGTAGTAGCGCTCAAACAGTGGGAGGAGGGCCGAGGGAGACATATTGCATCCACAGAACATGGATTTTTAACCGGTCTGGGCAATACGTCAGCGTCGAGGAACTCCGTTCATTTCGCTCGTGCTCTTATGTGCTGTTTATTTTCGTGTTCTATCGAATTTATTCTTTCTGTTTGACTTTAACAATGCCGAACTGCGCTGTGTCTGTGCGTGAACAATGCAATCAGAAAATAAAGGTAGAAATGTTTCCTTTCATAAATTCCCCAAAGATCCTGAAACAAGTGCTTGGTGGGTTCAGCGGTGTAGAAGAAGTATCATTCCACGTCAAAACACACTATAATTCAAGGGTTTGTAACCCACTATTTCAAATTTTGCTTATGCTTATAACATAAGAACTCCAGTAAAATCTTTTTGTTCCCAGACTACAACTTTATTTTATATCGAATTTTAAATGTAGTGATATTCTGATAACTGGGCTCTGTAGGAATGTCAAAGCAAAATGGTACTTATCTATATAAATGGCCATAACTCAGGTTTTTACGAAGTTCTTGATTTTGAACTGCTTTCAAAAGTTAAATAAGGCATATAATTAACAGCTATCCAGTTATTGAAGCAGTAATGTTAAAAAGAAAAATTTTAAATAGTATTATTGTATGTCGGTCTTATATTTCAGAAAAACTGCAGGGGTGTGGAAAAATGCTTATATCATATTTCTCCTACCTGCTGGGAACTTGATTTTGGTCCTCAGTAATCCCATTGATCGTAAGCTTTCTAACAAAATAAAATATTTAATGGGTTTTCTGCTAATTGACACACACGTCTGTAATCAAAATACTTTCTGCTGTGATGGAAAAGGGTCACTTTAAGAAAGTTCATCCACTCACTGTATCACTGCCTCAGATGCTAGGGTATCAAATTACCATATTTAAGTATAACTCCTCCTTGGCAGGTAAGTTAACTTTAAGTGTCAAAATTTATTTCCTTTTATTTAATTGTTGTTGTTGTGGTCTTCAGTCCTGAGACTGGTTTGATGCAGCTCTCCATGCTACTCTATCCTGTGCAAGCTTCTTCATCTCCCAATACGCACTGCAGCCTACTTCCTTCTGAATCTGTTTAGTGTATTCATCTCTTGGTCTTCCTCTACGATTTTTACCCTCCACGCTACCCTCCAATACTAAATTGGTGATCCCTTGATGCCTCTGAACATGTCCTACCAACTGATCCCTTCTTCTTGTCAAGTTGTGCCACAAACTCCTCTTCTCCCCAATCCTATTCAATACTTCCTCATTACTTACGTGATCTACCCATCTAATCTTCAGCATTCTTCTGTAGCACCACATTGCAAAGGCTTCTATTCTCTTCTTGTTCAAAGTATTTATCGTCCACGTTTCACTTCCATACATGGCGACACACCATACAAATACTTTCAGAAACGACTTCCTGACATTTAAATCTATACTCGATGTTAACAAATTTCTCTTCTTCAGAAACGCTTTCCTTGCCATTGCCAGTCTACATTTTGTATCCTCTCTACTTCGACAATCATCAGTTACTTTGCTCCCCAAATAGCAAAACTCATTTACTACTTTAAGTGTCTCATTTCCTAATCTAATTCCCTCAGCATCGCCACACTTAATTCGACTACATGCCTTTATTCTCGTTTTGCTTTTGTTGATGTTCATCTTATATCCTCCCTTCAAGACACTGTCCATTCCGGTCAACTGCTCTTCCAAGTCCTTTGCTGTCTCTGACAGAATTACAATGTCATCGGCGAACCTTAAAGTTTTTATTTCTTCTCCATGGATTTTAATACCTACTCCACATTTTTCTTTTGTTTCCTTTTCTGTTTGCTCAATATACAGATTGAATAACATCGGGGAGAGGCTACAGCCCTGTCTCACTCCCTTCCCCACCACTGCTTCCCTTTCATGTCCCTCGACTCTTGTAACTGTCATCTGGTTTCTGCATAAATTGTAAATAGCCTTTCGCTCCCTGTATTTTACCCCTGCCACCTTCAGAATTTGAAAGAGATTATTCCAGTCAACATTGTCAAAAGCTTTCTATAAGTCTACAAATGCTAGAAACGTAGGTTTGTCTTTTCTTAATCGAGCTTCTAAGAAAAGTCATAGGGTCAGTATTGCCTCACGTGTTCCCATATTTCTACGGAATCCAAACTGATCTTCCCCGTGGTCGGTTTCTACCAGTTTTTCCATTCGTCTGTACAGAATTCGCGTTAGTATTTTGCAGCCGTGACTTATTAAACTGACAGTTCGGTAATTTTCACATCTGTCAACGCCTGCTTTCTTTGGGATTGGAATTATTATATTCTTCTTGAAGTCTGAGGGTATTTCGCCTGTCTTATACATTTTGCTCACCAGGTGGTAGAGTTTTGTCAGGACTGGCTCTCTCAAGGCTGTCAATAGTTCTAATGGAATGTTGTCTGCTCCCGGGGCCTTGTTTCAAGTTAGGTCTTTCAGTGTTCTGTCAAACTCTTCACGCAGTATCATATCTCCCATTTCATCTTCATCTACATCCTCTTCCATTTCCATAGTATTGTCCTCAAGAACATCGCCCTTGTATAGTCCCTCTATATACTCCTTCCACCTTTCTGTTTCCCTTCTTTGCTTAGAACTGGATTTCCATCTGAGCCCTTGATATTCATACAAGTGGTTCTCTTTTCTCCAAAGGTCTCTTTAATTTTCCTGTAGGCAGTTAAGCCTCTACATCCTTACATTTGTCCTCTAGCCATTTATTGATTAATTCAGTAATTTTAAAGACTATAATATATGTGATTTATGTGTTCAGCCAGTCACCTGCTCACAGTGATAAAAAAAAAGTGTTCTTGGACGGTAGTAGCTTGTTTGAAACCTTTATAGGCATCAAAACAATGCAACAATTGCTGAGATTCATTGTTTAGAATAACTGGCATGCAAGAATTAGTCTATTTGGTCTCAGTTGTTCTTTGTCTTTCTGTGAGACAGGTCATATCTGTTTGTAATGCAGCCCTATCATGTATAAAGTATGTTTTAAGTGAATTAGTGCTCAGTTAACTGCAATGGAAAATGTTAATTCATGCACTGCTGGAAAATTACTAAAAACTCAATGTCATTTGGCAATGTATACCTTAGTGAAAACTCTACAAAACAATAGAAAGGCTGAGAGAAGACCAACAAGATTTGATACTGCTGCAAGCCAATATAAGGTTTCCACATCTGCTGTTTTCCTGGCATTTAGACGGATGTGATGCACTTGATGAGTAAGCAAGCAACAAGCATAAGCGCAGCAGAGAGGCTGTGCCTGTCGAGTTTTAATGAAATGAATGTGGACAGTCGCATATGTAACGACCCAAAAACAGACACCATAATGGGCCACATAGCCAGCCAGGTACAGGTTGATACGGCATGTTGTTTATGTAGAACCTGGAAGCAGCCTGTGTATTATAATTTTGATAGGAGGATGGCTTGGGATTTGCTGGTCAGTATCATCAAAGAGACGCAGAAAGTGGGATTTGTTGTAGTTGCTGTTGTATCTGATTCGAGAGGTAAAACTGGGAAAGTGTGCAAGGAATTCCACATCGACTACAGAAACACATGCTTCATCACCACTAACGATGAAACGAAATGTGTGTGGGTATTTGCTGATGTACCACACAAGGTGAAACTTTTGAGTGTCCCTTCTTGGGTGATGGTTTCTCGTTACGCCATGGAAAAACAATAACAAAAGGCGCAATCGAGCAGCTCTCGTCGAAAGATTATGGCGAGTTAAAACTGTGCCCTAAACTTATACTGCTCATCGTCTGATAGTTTCCGGAAGGGAACGACAGCGTGTTCGTCTTGCTTGTCAGCTCTTTTCCAACACTGTGTCGGAGGCAATTTGTTTCGCAATGTCTGGAGAAAAAATACTTAAGAATTTTTTAAGTTGATAAACGACACATTTGACGCCATGAATTTGCTGATATCTGTTGGCAAGCGGCCAATTTCAAGTGCTTTTGGTTAAAACTTTCTAAAAGATTTGTAAAGCTCTTGCGATGGCTAAATGTACCAATCACGAATCTTGCAGCTCTTCTTTGGACCTTCTCAATCTCTTGAATCAGACCCAACTGGTAAGGGTTCCAAATAGACGAACAATACTCCAAGACTGGACGAACTAACGTATTGTAAGCTATTTCCTTTGTTGAAGGACTGCATCACTTCAGGATTCTACTAATAAACCGCAGTCTAGAGTTCGCCTTACCCGTTACTTGTGTAATCTGATCATTTCATTTGAGATCATTTAGAATAGTCACACCCAGATACTTGATGGACGTTACCGCTTCCAAAGACTGGGCATTTATTTGTACTCGTACATTAATGGCGATTTTCGCCTTGTTATATGCAGTAGGTTACACTTACTACTATTGAGAGATAACTGCCACTCATTACACCACGCATTTATTTTCTGCAAATAGTCACTGATTTGTTCCCCATTTTCGTGCGATACTACTTTCCTGTAGACTGCAGCATCATCGGCAAACAGTCGAAGGCCGCTGTCAATACCATCAACCAGATCGTTTATGTAAATTTTAAAAAGCAGAGGACTTATTACGCTGCCCTGGGGCACACCCGAAGTCACGCTTGTTTCTGTTGAAGTCACCCCGTTCAGGACGACATACTGCTCCCTGTCTGTTAGAAAACTTTCCATCCAACCGCATATGTCATCGAATAGACCGTAAGTGCGCACTTTTTGTAGCAAGCGACAGTGCGGAACTGAGTCGAACGCCTTTCGAAAGTCGAGAAATATGACATCAACCTGTTGTATATCATGCACAAAGAGGGCCAGCTGTGTCTTGCATGACCGCTGTTTCCTAAAACCGTGCTGGTTTTTGCAGATGAGCTTCTCAGAGTCTGGAAAGGTCATTATGTCTGAACACAAAATCATGTTTCATGATTCTACAACAAATCGATGTCAGTGAAATTGGCCGGTAATTATGTGCATCCGATTTTCTACCCTTTTTATAGATTGCTATGACCTGGGCCTTCTTCCAGTCCCGTGGAACTTTCTGCTGTTCCAATGATCTCTGATAGATGATGGATAAGAATAGTGCTATATTTGTAGCATAGTCAACATAAAGTCTTATGGGGACACTGTCTGGGTCGTATGCCTTCCTGGCGTCTAAGGATCCTAACTGTTTTACAATCCCAGATACACTAAACACTAGTCTATGTCACCATGTGCTCACTAAATTCCGAAATCCGATCTTCGCCTAGGATGTAAAGCACATATATTATTACCACCTGTCATTTGTTCGATAATTAAAAGGGGGAATGGTGCCGCAGTCCTCTACCGCAAACGAGTTTTTGAAAGCTAGGTTTAGGATTTCGGCCTTCTATTTATCATAATCAGTTACATTACCTGTACTGTCAGCAAGAGAAGGTACTGAATTATTTGAAGCGTTCATAGATTTTATGTACGACCAAAATTTTTTGGGGTTATTTTTAGAATCTGCAGATAAAATATTGCTTTCAAATTCGTTAAAAGAATCTCTCATTGTCCTGACAGCTGCTTTCATTTCGCATAATTTCTGTTTGTCAGCAGGCAGTGATTACGTTTAAAACGATTGTGCAAAATTCTCTGCTTTCTCAGCAACTTGCTAATATGTTTGTTGTACCAAGGTGGATCCTTCCCCCCCCCCCCCCCCCCTATACTTTTGCTCGGCACATACTTCTCTAGCGCATGGTGGACAATACCTTTAAATTCCGACCAAAGATGCTCAATATCTTTGTGTTCCGCGGAGAATGCTTGGAGCTGACTATGAAGATATTCGTTAATGACACTTTTATTTGCTTTCCAAACAAGAAAACTCTACGCTTTTTCTTTGGTTTTTCTTTTTTTTTTTTTCTTTTTTTCTTTTTTTTTTTACAACTTCCACATAGAAGCCACAATGACATTATTGTCACTAATACCTTCTTCTAGATTAACTTCCTCAAAAAGATCAGGTCTGTTTGTCGGCAAGATATCTAATATGTTCCCATCTCGAGTTGGTTTTCAAACCAATTGCTCAAGGTTGTGTGATGAGAGCTCTCCTAGAATAACTTCACACGAATCTTTGCTTCTGCCCCCTGTGATAAACGTGTAATTTTCCCAGTCAGTGGATGCCAGATTAAAGTCTCTACCTATAACTAATGGATAATTTGGATATTTACTTCCTATGTACTCAAGACTTTCCCTGAAATGTTCTGCGACGTTCGTTGCAGATGCTTGTGGTCTATAAAAACATCCTAATACATTGGTCAATCCTTGTCTGATTGACAGCTTTATCCAGACTATTTCACAGTCCAACCCAGTATCGATCTCAACTGTGTTTAAACAGCTTTTAACTGCAATGAACACACCACCTCCGATAGCATCAGTCCTATCCTTCCTAAACATGGTCCAATCCGAGTTCAAAAGTTCACTGCTTTTTATGCCTGGTTTCAACCAGCTTTCGGTACCTAATACAATGTTAGCATTGCTACTGTTTATTTCGGAGATTAACTCGGGGATCTTGCTACAGACACTTCAACAATTTACTAATAAGAGATTAAGCATATTTAAATCCTTTGGAATGACCTGCTTAGGCGAACCCACATCAGTGTCACAAACTGGTAATATTTCAGGCCAGCGGTTTGTTTCCCGCGGGGAGGAACCTAATCTAAAAAAAAAAAAAAAAAAAAAAAAAAAAAAAAAAAAAAAAAAAAAAAAAAAAAAAAAAAAACGTGTTCACGCCACAAGTACTGTGCTACCCATGTAGCTGCTTCATGTGTGTAGTGCACCCCTGATCTATCGAGGGGCGTCCTACAACATTCCACCCCATAGCGTAGGTTGAGGAATCTAGAGCCATTTTCGTCACAGAGTCGACATAGCCTCTGGTCTAGATTCTCCACTCGACTCGAAACCAGAGGACTCCGGTCCACCCTGGGTTCGATGCTGCAGATCGTCAGATTGGCTTCCACTCCTCGAGAGATGAAGGCCGCGTTCACCAATTTAGCCAGCCGTCGAGAGGACCCAAGGATTTCCTCGGAACCCCGACGACAGGCATCGTTGGTGCAGGCATGTGCAACAATCTGCACCTGGCTGCACCCCGCACGCTCGATAGCCGCCGTAAGAGCCTCTTCCACATCCTGGACAAGGCCCCCCGGCAAGCACACCGAGTGAACGTTGGACTTCTTCCCCACCCTAGCCGATATGTTCCTGAGGGGCTCCATGACCCGCCTAACAATGGAGCTCCCAATAACTAACAAACCCCTACCCCCACGTGCCTGTCCGGACCTTGCCGAAGGAGCGGCCACTATCCTGGCAGAAGGTGCGTTCTGTTCTGGCTTAGCCTCCCCCCCCCCCCTCAAGCATCAGATAGCACAGTGAAGTATGTATTGACCTCAAGGTTCAACCAAGATCTCCTGGAAAACTTACTTTCCCAGATAAGAGCAATTCGCAGGGCCTATGATCCTCTCTTACCAGTGTACTTCAATAGCCGTTTGCGTATCTTAATTATGAACAAAAGTTTTGCTGACGTTCAGTTACGTAATTCTTCACCAGTTGAAGCGGAAACTGATGCAACCTATCTGACTTCCAAGTTCTTTACAGAAGTTGTGCTGGACATTGATTGAGGAATCGTCGTCAATGATAGACAATGAGCAACAAATGAGAGACATTACACTAGATAATTTAACTGTTTCACCGTTGATAGAAGCTTCAGAATGTTCTGTAGAAGGTCTCCGCTACGTCGCTGGATATGCACTCCATTTGCGCCTCCATAGACCAATAGCTTGGCCATCCTAGTGGCAAGATTATGGAAGAGTCAGAAGAACCTATAATTTCTGAGGTAGTTTAGAAACTTTCTCGTGGCGACTTAATCGTCCCTTCAGGTGAGTGGTTTGAAGTTGTTAAGCAGTTAGAGGTGTTATTTGCAAATTTTCGTGGCAGCAGTCTGTGTAAAGATGCCAATATGATTAGGAACTTAATGGTACTTTTATTTGGGAAGTTTCCAGCTTTTTCTCAACCAGAATCTTTATCGGAATAACACATCAGCAAAGCACAGAGGACCAAAACAGAAGCAGAAAACACCACGCTACTGCGGTTCACTCCAAATCGGATTATGACATTTCAGTTCTTCTTCAAATTGTTGAAAATGAGGCAATCAGGCGTCTAGCTTCTGTGTCTTCATGCGTAGTTATGTGTCAAGTAACTGGACTTATAGCGTTTACTTACTGTTTAATATCTGCATGAGAAAAGTGTAATACACTATTTCCGACTGTGACGCGAAAAATACGTTTACTAAACTGAAAGATCTTGTGATTGTTGCGTTTACGTACAATTGAAAATTGTATAAGACCATATTTGAAAACTTACTGCAGGATGCCAGGTTATGAGTTACGAGTGCTTATTTGAGTTTTATAGTCGTAGTAAGTAGTAACATTCAGTCCTCGTATAGGTAAACACCTGTAGAAGCCATGACTGGTTACATTGCCCTTCAGTTTTCATAAATTAATGTTATTATGAGCGGAATATCACCATACGCAAACGTGAGAATACATCTCGCGCAGCTGACGCTTCTCGACAGTGACGTCACGCGGAAGCTCGCTACCGCTGCCGAACGAACTGGCCCAACCTTCTACGTAGGAAATTTGGTATTGAAAATGGAATGCACATATTCACATGAAAGGCTGGACAGTGAAGGGGGAGGCGTGTTTATAGCGACAAGAAGTGCAATAGTATCGAGGGATATTGACGGAGATCCGAAATGTGAAATAATTTGGGTGAAGGCCACGGTTAAAGCAGGCTCAGACATGGTAATTGGATGTCTCTGTAGGCCCCCTGGCTCAGCAGCTGTTGTGGCTGAGCACCTGAAGGATAATTTGGAAAATATTTCGAGTAGATTTCCCCACCATGTTATAGTTCTGGGTGGAGATTTTAATTTGACGGATATAGACTGGGAGACTCAAATGTTCATAACGGGTGGCAGGGACAAAGAATCCAGTGAAATTTTTTTAAGTGCTTTATCTGAAAACTACCTTGAGCAGTTAAACAGAGAACCGACTCGTGGCGATAACATATTAGACCTTCTGGTTATAACGATATGTTTACGTAATGTGTATACACAAACATACAGTTATAAATGTCCCCGTTCGTAGTCGCCAATTATAACAATACGTTTACTTTTGTGCTGTAACATATAGCTATAATCAGCGGTGGAAGTATATTTGCGAACGGCGGCCGTGTGCGGCTGTTTCTTGTTGGATCGTCTGATCAGTCGGAAGTTGCATTGCAGAGGAGAGTAAATGCCTATTCAAAATATAATTATTTTGGGATAGCTCAACATGAATTTCCTAAGGGACCGTAGTTTATCATGCATTTACCAGTAGAATATGGCACGGAGAAAATATTTCGCCGCATACAACTTCCGTCCGATTTCGACGAAAGAATTCGTGACTGTGAACTCTCTATTTGGTAGAAACATAAAGAAAATTGAATAACTTCATGAAGGAGTGAGACATAGATTCTATATTAAATAAATAGTCCATACACCAGTTCCATTTAACTCTGCATTTATGGCAATTAATAGATGAACTTACACTGCAATGAAGGATTTAACATGGATGCCGTTTTGACTGGCACTTCTCGTAATGAAAATAATTCCTTTGACGTTTTCACATACACGTCGCACAATAAATCTACTGCTGTGCAGTATTGCACTTTTAGTAATGCACTTTTACTTTACACTAAAATAATATTATTTTTAACAATAATAAAACGGCGGCAAGACATGCGCGCCCGACACAAGTTACAAGAGACAAGAGAAGTATGAGTTACTGTTCATCGAGAATATCTCGTACATCAAAAGAAATGTGTAAAAGTGTTCTTCTTCTGACCGTTTTTCGCGCCGCGGTTTTCAAAGTCAATAACACACTGCATCTCTGACGGCGCTTCGACAATAAACAAGTTACGTCACAGGTCGTTCACCTTTTAAATTCTCGCAACATTATTTGCTAACTGTAGCTGTTGCCGAGCGACTGCTCGATTAGTGAATGATTTAAAATGATAAGGCAATCACATAATGTTACATGGTGACAAACAGACAAGAACTATTTGAGACAGTTAACACAGAACAAGGAATCAGCGATTATAAAGCGGTTACTGCATCGATGATTTCAGACGTAAATAGAGATATTAAAAAATGTAGGAAGATTTTTCTGTTTAGCAAAAGTGGCAAAAAGCAGATTTCAGAGCACCTGACGGCTCAACACAAAAGTTTTGTCTCAAGTACAGATAGCGTTGAGGATCAGTGGACAAAGTTCAAAACCATCGTACAATGTGCGTTAGATGAGTATGTGCCAAGCAAGATCGTAAGAGATGGAAAAGAGCAACAACCGAGTTAGAAAACTGCTGCGGAAGCAAAGGGAACTTCACAGCAAAAATAAACATAGCCAAAGCCTTGCAAACAAACAAAAATTACGCGAAGCGAAATGTAATGTGAGGAGGGCTATGCGAGAGGCCTTCATAGAATTCGAAAGTAAAGTTCTATGTACTGAATGGCAGAAAATCCTAAGAAATTTTGGTATTATGTCAAAGCGGTAGGTGGGTCAAAACAAAATGTCCAGACACTCTGTGACCAAAATGGCACTGAAACAGAGGATGACAGACAGACTAAAGGCCGAAATACTAAATGTCTTTTTCCAAAGCTGTTTCACAGAGGAAGACTGCACTGTAGTCCCTTCTCTAGATTGTCGCACAGATGACAAAATGGTAGATATCGAAATAGACGACAGACGGATAGAGAAACAATTGAAATCGCTCAAAAGAGGAAAGGCCGCTGGACCTGATGGGATACCAGTTCGATTCTACACAGAGTACGCGAAGGAACCTGCCCCCCTTCTTGCAGCGGTGTACCGTAGGTCTCTAGAAGAGCGTAGCGTTCCAAAGGATTGGAAAAGGGCACAGGTCATCCCCGTTTTCAAGAAGTGACGTCGAACAGATGTGCAGAACTATACACGTATATCTCTAACGTCGATCAGTTGTAGAATTTTGGAACACGTATTATGTTCGAATATAATGACTTTTCTGGAGACTAGAAATCTACTCTGTAGGAATCAGCATGGGTTTCGGAAAAGACGGTCGTGTGAAACCCAGCTCTCGCTATTCGTCCACGAGACTCAGAGGGCCATAGACACGGGTTCACAGGTAGATACCGTGTTTCTTGACTTCCGCAAGGCGTTCGATACAGTTCCCCACAGTCGTTTAATGAACAAAGTAAGAGCATATGGACTATCAGACCAATTGTGTGATTGGATTGAAGAGTACCTAGATAACAGAACGCAGCATGTCATTCTCAATGGAGAGAAGTCTTCCGAAGTAAGAGTGATTTCAGGTGTGCTGCAGGGGAGTGTCGTAGGACCGTTGCTATTCACAATATACATAAATGACATTGTGGATGACATCGGAAGTTCACTGAGGCTTTTTGCGGATGATGCTGTGGTATATCGAGAGGTTGTTACAATGGAAAATTGTACTAAAATGCAGGAGGATCTGCAGCGAATTGACGCATGGTGCAGTGAATGGCAATGTAGACAAGTGTAATGTGCTGCGAATACATAGAAAGATAGATCCCTTATCATTTAGCTACAATATAGCAGGTCAGCAACTGGAAGCAGTTAATTCCATAAATTATCTGGGAGTATGGATTAGGAGTGATTTAAAATGGAATGAGTCGATCGTCGGTAAAGAAGATGCCAGACTGAGATTCATTGGAAGAATCCTAAGGAAATGCAATCCGAAAACAAAGGAAGTAGGTTACAGTGCGCTTGTTCGCCCACTGCTTGAATACTGCTCAACAGTGTGGGATCCGTACCAGATATTGAAAGGGTACAGTACCGCCCGCCATTGAAAATAGGTACAACATACTTCATTATTCTTGTCAGAACAACACATTTTTTTGGTAAAAATAACTCAATTTCAATTAATACAGCGAAGCCGGATACCAGTGTGGGAAAGAATGACAATTTATTTATTTAATTGATCACATGTGCACTCCCACAAAATAAATCCCTACATCCAGTTTGGTGAGATCAGCGAAATGAATGAATGTATGGTCGTCTGCTAACCGCAGATAGTGAATGTGAATATATGATCATCTTTCAGACGAACCTTTGGCCATCTTTGGTGGAACCAAAGAGATGAAACTTACCGGAGCTTTGAGCGCCTGAAATGTGGCTGACCAATATGGTAGCATGGTCTTCCCCCACCTCGACAGAGGTGCAAGATGACCTGAAGAACGGCCATGTTTCAGCACTCTGCCGCTGGATCTTGTGCTGTTAAGACCTGTCTCGGGTGTGCTCCGTAAAGACAAAAGAGTGGAGACATGGTATGCATGTAGAATATTTAAGAGTAATTTGAAATAATAATTTCTCTATTTCAGGAACTTTTGTGGGGAGAATTAAATGTCAGGCAGGTAATATTAATGGGATCGTAGTAATCTTCGGAAGTGACCAACGGACACAATGAAACCACGTGTAGTAATAAGTTGAATACTTCCGTGTGCTTAAGTTAAGCTGAATTACTAGCGTGTGTACAATAAGTTGAAATATTTAAGAAATAGCGTGTGTACCATAAGTTGAAATATTTAAGAAATGGCGTGTGCTGGACTTGAAATTAGAGACGAGTACTTCCACGTGGTGAGTACTGTGTGAGTCTCAATCTGTGTATGAGACAAAGGATAAAGAGAAGTACTCGTCCATGGTATCAGTTGAGGACTCGCGTGTGTGGTGAATATGTTCTTAATATTACTTTGCGTGATATGATTCCGTGTGATGCTAGATTCAAACTCTGAGAGAGAAGCAAGGTGAGTCGGCCGTCTATCCAGCAACGCCACTTGGCTTGCATTGCACAGGAAGACGTGCATATATCTCCAGAGTTCATAGTAGGAAAGTAGAATTACAAAGTGGGGCAGTGTCGTGTGAAACTGGGATAAATACTAATTGAAGTGGGAAAGCTGAAAGTGATAGTGTTGTGACTATTCATTCTATTGTATTCCATGTCGTAGTGTGGTGTATGTCATGTAATTTGGGTATGTGTGGTTTGCATGGGAGAGTAGCAAGGTAGTTTCAAAAGATTAGTGGGTTATGCTTGTTCCTTCGGTACAGCTCGGTCTGGAGGAAAGTTTCGTGATGATGATTGTGAGAGTCGAGGTGTGAGGTATAATAAAAGATCCACCATCCTAACCAGAAAGTGCACTGTAGCGTTAAATAATTATGAGACCATAAGGTAGAGAATCACCAATGTAAACCCATGCCCACTGGGCGGAATTTCTCATGTGTTATTGTTGTAGGTTATAGAATTTGTGTGTTTAGGTTATAGAATTTCTCGGAATAAATAAGATAGTGAAAAGAAAAGGATTGGCGGACTTTTCCTTCGAATTGTATGAGTAGTGTTGGCAGAAGCGCCAACACTGTGTTGCTAGAGGAGGCCGAAATGCACGCGTTTAATTACACGCTGACTGGCGTGAGGTCTGGAACAGGACAATATCTTGAGAATTGCAAATAAAGTACGTAGATGATGTAATACTTAACTTTAATCCACAATTGTAGAACATCTCTCTTGATGATACATGCTTCACATAATAAATATCAATTGAATACGGTGCCTTGCTAGGTCGTAGCAAATGTAGCTGAAGGCTATGCTAACTATCGTCTCGGCAAATGAGAGCGTATCGGGTCAGTGCAGCTTCGCTAGCAAAGTCGGCTGTACAACTGGGGCGAGTGCTAGTACGTCTCTCTAGACCTGCCGTGTGGTGGCGCTCGGTCTGCGATCACTGACAGTGGCGACACGCGGGTCCGACGTATACTAATGGACCGCGGCCGATTTAAAGGCTACCACCTAGCAAGTGTGGTGTCTGGCGGTGACACCACAGTATATTGTCATGATGTCCCGAATTTATAATGTGTGCGCCATTCATATTCAGTGTGGTGGCCACGCGTTGATAAAAGCCGTTAAATAAAAAAAAGGAAAAATGTGGTATTGCCAGTGCTTAGTGAACAGTCAGAGTTCTGTAAATTACTGATAGTCAGATTTGCGTTTCCGTTGCGTATTATTCATACAGGAGGTTGATTAGTGACTTAATTGTGAGTACGAGAGTTCATGTTACTCGATAAATAAGACTGAATCCACTCGCTTGGCGGACCACTCATCTTGCAGGCCTGACTGCTTGATGCCACAGTATGAGCAAGGCAGGTGGGTGCCTCTCAATATGGTTGATAGAAGAGATAGAGAAGATCCAACGGAGAGCAGCACGCTTCATTACAGGATCATTTAGTAATCGCGAAAGCGTTACGGAGATGATAGATAAACTTCAGTGGAAGACTCTGCAGGAGAGACGCTCAGTAGCTCGGTACAGGCTTTTATTGAAGTTTCGAGAAAATACCTTCACCGAGGGGTCAAGCAGTATATTGCTCCCTTCTACGTATATCTCGTGAAGAGACCATGAGGATAAAATCAGAGAGATTAGAGACCACACAGAGGCATACCGACAATCCTTCTTTCCACGAACAATACGAGACTGGAATAGAAGGGAGAACCGATAGAGATACTCAAGGTACCCTCCGCCACACACCGTCAGGTGACTTGCGGAGTATGGATGTAGATGTAGATGTAGAAAGCTAAATCTGAATAAGCCTTCCAAAACTCATTTTACTCGCTTTATGTTAAATACAACGATGAATTACTCCACACCACAAATTTCGCAGATTATTCAACCACAGGCAGATACACATTTTTGGTTGCAGGTTTTGGCAAATATGTGGATTAGGCCGAAGGTGGCAGTTTGATGGTGAGTTCGCGAATTCGCCGAATGTGCTGCAAGAGGATGACTGTAATTATTTTTATTGTTAGACATGTTGCAATCGAAGAGTCATTTATGTCCGTTATTTTATGATGGTCAAATGCTTCAATTGGACTCGCAAAACAGTGTGCATTTAATCCTAAAAAGGCGGGGCAGGGACTGTGAGGCCCACTAATGTTTTGTTTCACTGAATTTATATTCTTATAGTTGCTGGCTCGATCGATCGCTAGCTTCCTGTAACATCCGAGAGAAAGCATTCACGTCGTGAATGAGGTTTTAATTTTTTTAGTCATTGTTTGGCAGTCTTCCAAATAGCACAGGTCAGTCAGAACCAGCTCGGCCGTTTACAATACTAATTTCTGCCAGTGAGATCCCATTTTTATTTTGGTATAAGACTAGCACTGAGTTACTTTGCGAACTATTTGTGATATCCTCAAACTGAATTATCATTGTCAATAGTTTGCAATTTCAAATGGCAAGAAAAAATCTTTCATCAGTGAAATTTACAAAGTTTTTGTATGACTGTTTCTAACATGGAGCTAGACTTCGAAACAAACAGTGATCATGACAGTAATAGCGAAATAAGTGATGATGAAGTGGAAGGTGTTCAGCTTTCTGCTAGCACCGATGCACCTACTGTTATTGATTCAAGTACATTTCCCATAAATGACTCAGATACGCCACTTATGCGGATTTATAAAGGAAAAAACGGAGCTACTAAATGGAGAAAAACTTGTCTCGCACAAAGTGTTCGAACAAGACGTCACATCATTCTTACAATGCATTCGAACTGCAATAGATGTTAATTCAGTGTTAGAATCATGGCAGTTATGTTTTAGCAACGCATTGATTGATTTAGTTCTTCAATTAACCAATATATGTATTAAGTGAGTTCGAAGCAAATATACAAATGATCCAAACATTGCTAGGCCTGCAAGTTTTGATGAACTGAAGGCATATTTTGGCCTACTTTACTTAACTGGAACATTAACCCGCCAAGGTAGCCAAGAGCACTAACGCCCTGCTTCCTGGACTTGGGTAGGCCCGCCGGCCCCGGATCGAATCCGTCTGGCAGACGAACAATGAGGACCAGTGTGATGGCCAGCCTTGATGTGGTTTTTAGGCGGTTTTCCACATCCCTTTAGGTGAATACCGGCTTGGTCCCCACGTTCTGCCTTAGATATACAACTCGCAAAGATTTGCATCACGTTTGCACTATCCCATGGATCACACTCGATACAGACAGTTGGGATACACACACTCCGTGCCGATGGGGGGGTGGGGGGTATGGGGTATCGACAAGAATGGCATTCAGCCACCCCTTAAAATTAATATGCCAAATCTGGTTAACCATAACAGCAGACTCCGCTGTTGTTGTTGTTGTGGTCTTCAGTCCAGAGACTGGTTTGATGCAGCTCTCCACGCTACTCCATCCTGTGCAAGCTTCTTCATCTTCCAGTACCTACTGCAACCTACATCCTTCTGAATCTGTTTAGTGTATTCATCTCTTGGTCTCCCTCTACGATTTTTACCCTCCACGCTGCCCTCCAATACTAAATTGGTGGTCTCTTTATGCCTCAGAATATGTCCTACCAACCGATCCCTTCTTCTAGTCAAGTTGTGCCACAAATTTCTCTTCTCCCCAATTCTATTCAGTACCACCACATTAGTTATGTCATCTGCCCATCTAATCTTCAGCATTCTTCTGTAGCACCACATTTCGAAAGCTTCTATCCTCTTCTTGTCCAAACTATTTATCGTCCACGTTTCACTTCTATACATGGCTACACTCCATACAAATACTTTCAGAAAAGACTTCGTGACACTTAAATCTATACTCAATGTTAACAAATTTCTCTTCTTCAGAAACGCTTTCCTTGCCATTGCCAGTCTACATTTTATATCCTCTCTACTTCGACCATTATCAGTTATTTTGCTCCCCAAATAGCAAAACTTATGTACTACTTTAAGCGTCTTATTTCCTATCCCGCAAGTCGGGATTAATGCTTGGAAAGGGAGAGACTTACCTGGAACACTACATGGGGTAAAATGAATATTGAAGTCTTCTGGAGTACAGATGGTATCAGGAAAGAAATCTTTTGACGTAGTAAGTCACTGAAAAGATTCAGATTTTTGACTCAGTATGTCAGATTTGACAATGAAAGAAAAAAAGCACAAGATAATCTTGATGTCATAAGATCCATTCTTGATATATTTGTCTCCGACTGCAATGCATATTTTGCTCCATCAGAAAACGTTACTTTGGACGAAATGCTTGTTCCACATAGAGGCAGGTGCATGTTCAGTGGCAAAAGGAAGAAACTAAGTATAATAACATACTACAACAAAACAAAGGGTCGTGTAGATTCCTTGATGTTATATGTGTTGAATGTACTGTTGCTAGAGGAACAAGACAGTGGTCTCTCTGTCTCTTTGTTACAGTTGTTGAGTACTGCAGCTGTCAATGGCTGCATTGTACTAAACGCAAACAAAAACGTTTCATTTAAAAGAGAATGTCTCAGAAACATAGGAAAGTCTTTCAATTATCATATTTGACAATACATGCAATGTGCGCCAAACCTCCAGCGCGAATTTTTCAGGCTTGTCTCCAACCTCTCTGGTACCAAAGAACAAAAAATGGTTGAAGAATCATAACCAGGAAAAAAGGGAAGATGTTACAAATGCAAGGGCAGCAAAACTAAACACTTTTGCAAAGCTTGCAAGGTGTGGTTATGGATGGCGCATGCTGAAATGGTTTGTGGCGACTGTTTTTAATTCCATTTAAATAATGAAAGTTCAACATTCTTGCTTCTTTGTTCTGCAACTCATTCTCATTTACAGTCGTACTTCAATCATATTTTCTTGTATTTTTAGTTTACTTACATTTAGTACTACAAAGAAGTATTATTATTGTATAATTCTGGGAGTTAAAATAATATAAATATGGCATTTAGTAGTACCTGAACAAAATAAAAAATGTGTCATTTAATGTGAATATACCGTAACCTGTTATAAGTGTTTTATTTATTGGGTCCCACAGACCCAGCATGACCGTTCTTGAAACTGTTTTTTGCCCGACTATTCTAGGATTAATCTGTGAAAATTACATTGACATAACTATTCAACCCACTTGTGTAAGGTGTCACTACACATTACAGCACAGCAATCGGAACAAGTTTCTCACGAGGAAAATATTCAACACTGCAGTAAAGTGCCACCAGTTAACTATAATTTTAAAGAAAGTATAGGCACAGGAAACATCATAGAGCTGTTTGGATTAGAAATGAACCTGAATTATAAGACTTTCAGCTGCAAATTCATTTACAGATCCCTACACACAGAACTCAGAAACATATAAAGGCTACCTTCTCAAAACATGCCCTTATCAAAAACTGCAAAATAGATGAATATTTCCATCTACATTCCGTTCTCTTGCTACAACAATTTCTTGTCAGGTAAAGTTACGTTGTAGACCCCCACCCCTTTGCATTTTTCATAGTTCATGTGATATGCATCAAAATATTCACCTGGAACATGTCCATGATCTAACATAAATTCTGTGAATTTATGAAGCAACTTTAGTTTTTATGATGAAATGTTCGTCAAACATAGCACAATGCGTTACACACAATGTGAACAGGAAATGCAACAGGTCAATCTTGTACCACGTTTGTTGGTTTTGCCAACCCACAACCAAAAAAGTATCACCACCAAACCTACCCTGTAACTGAATTGATCATTTCAAAAAGGTCATGAGTCACAAAAATTAAATTTTACAGAAGACAAAAACTTTCTACCACATAAACTATTTGTGAATTTGTTATTACAGTGTCTCCAAGGATTGTGTAGCATTGCATATTTTAGTTTTCTAATTTATAGTTTAGCATAAAAGTAAATTTAAAAACTCCTGACTCATAAAATTTCTCCAGTGAACAAATATTTGTTATAATAAATGATTGTCATATTTACAAAAATATAGATTTTATTACAAAATCACTAAGTATGGTGAACTGCAAACTCAGAGGACACTATTGCTATTTTATTCGCTTTTTGACCTGTAGCTGTGGTCCCTATAAGAACGCAAAACACAATAACATAAGTTAATCTTTTTCATCATCATTTTGTGTCCCCCCTCCACCTTCCCCACTGTTGGCCGTTCTTGCAATTGCTCCAAATTCCATACACTGTACTGAAATATATATTTTCGCATTCAATATATCTTGAATATTTTTGGCACTGATGAGCACCTGTTTTTCAGTATACGGAAACTCACTGGGAAGTACAGGATCCATAGAGAAGCTCCAAAGCAACTGAAATACCTCTGTCACAGCACCGTCAATGAACTGTCTAATGGAGTGTGAATCTGGGTTATATCGGTTTATTCCCCCAAAACACCTTCCACTGCTTCACAAGATGACTTACTTGGAACTTGCAGCTACTCTTTTTTACTGGCTAGCCAGCTGCTGGAAACTCTCTTGACTTCTCCGTGGAATAACGCTAGGTGCAGGAATTTTCAGACTCATTCTACTTATGAAATAAAAAGACATACAAACTTTACTTTTCATCAATTAACCATGTATTTGCTCACCATACACAATAAAACCCTCACTTTCCGCAAAAAGATGTAACCACTGGCAAGTCCCTGGTACAGTCGAACATCAGAAACAAATTAAATAACAGTTAAAAGAAATTTGGCTTAGATACCACAACTTTTCTTTACATGAATCAGAAAATAAGTCTTGCCTATAGCAGGCTTACGTCAAGAGTTTTCAAGAGTTGTTTTTCAACTGTCCACAACAATAGTCAATGACACAATAAGCACAGAGCTGCATATAAACTCCATGGTTCTTCCTTACACACTCACTAAAACATCTATGGATTGCCTAACATGTACTTGTCGGTGCTGTTCGTCTGCGGCGTCTACTTTCTTCCCCGCGACTGATTTTAAACTTGCACACACAAACATGTGATGCGCAGTAGGTAGAATTCTACCATCCCACACTCATATCCAGAATATCGTGTGTTTGTGATGGTAGAAGGCTGAGTGGTTCTAGAATTTACACAGAAATTCACGAATCACTGCATATCCTCTCCCCCCCCCCCTCAGATCGAATAGGCGATATTTTATACATAATCATTATGTAAAAAATATCACTCATAACAACATTTCGTATCTTAACAGTATACATTTCTTACATATGTTTATATACATATCTTTCCTTTCAATAACAATTCTCTGTCCTCTCTTAAACAATCTTTCATGTATTGTTTCTCTACTCTTTTCTTATTTTACTTTGTTATTGATGCATTAGCGTTTACTCGTGATTTTAGTCAGCTTTTCTAATATTTAGGAATTATGAGGATTCTTTTTCTCTTCTTTATTTCCCTTTGTTTTTCCAATCGTAAGCTTCAGGTGTTTATGACAAATGAGTAATCTATTTTCTGTTCTTTTCTTTTGTACTTTCTAGTATGTGCTATTTTCATTATTTGTAGCTTGGAGGAACTCTGGACGAATGAAAGTGTTCTTTCGACACTCGTTTATTTCCACGAAACCTAATAATGCTAGTCTTTCATAGAATTCACACTTCCTGGAATATTCCCTATAAAATTTGTGACTCCATGTATGTATACCTGCCCTTTATACTTAGTGAATGCCGGGTATGCCCCCCTATCCTTTCTGAGTAGGCCTCATGGCTCATTACCCTAGTAGACATTTCTATGTGTACCATCTTGTGCTAAAGATACAAATCTATTTTAAACTTCGCATTCATTCTTTAATATATCATTTACTCCCTAGAGTCCTCTTCTACTTATCAACTTCTATATTTTCAATAGATAGTATGTCTACATATACTATTTACATCCCACTATCCTTCAATTTATCAGAGTACTTATTACACTGACGTTTCTTAATGATCAACATGACTTATTCCTTTCCTACTTTCGTTTTATTTCTTTGCTCACGCCTCTTTCTTATTTATCATTACTCATTACTACTTTATAGTTGTTTGTTATGTATCGTTTTTGTTCCATAAACTTATATGCTTTTGTCTCTCTTTGGGCATGAGTTCATTGTGCCTATTCTAATATCTATTTAGAACTGCCACTGTTTTTTTATGTGCTCCCAATCTTATTTATTCGATGTAGAACCGCCATAGCTTCCTATATATGGGTGCATATTTCCATATGTACACACATTTACCCCTAACACACCTGGCAGTTCTCACATCGTGACAGGCTTTGTCCTATGGAATTTAATGTTTGTGTAGAAGTTTATATTTGTGTATATGTGGCTGTGTGTTCATGTAGCCTGATTTTTCGGCCTTCTTATATAAAGATAAGATTTAGATTTCTAGTAAACATGGAAATAAGGAAGGACTTCAGCGATAGAAGTTTGTGAATATGAAAAGAGGGGAAAAGTAGACAGGTCCTTAAATAAGAAGTAAGAAAAGAAAAAATAGATGTGGATGATAGGATCAAAGAATAAAAAGAAAGTAGCCCCAAAGACAGGAAGCCATTTCAACCCCCCTTTCCTTCGATCCCTACCCCTCAGTTACTTGAGTGAGATGCCAGAGGAGGTCTGGTGATAAATCATCTCCTGCAGAACAGACTTGTCCCAATTTAACCCTTGAGGTCCCTGAAGGAAATCCTAGTAACCTTATGGACACAGAAAATGATGAAAAATCAGGTACACTTGTTTGTGGGGGTTGTTTTAAAGGTGTGATGTATGTTTTATGTTAGTCAAGATTTATCTTTTCTAGTAAATCCTGCTTTCAGCTACAATACCCACCCCTTTCAAAATTTATACAAACCCTCCCATCTATACCACATCTCATTAAAAGTATAAAATTCTCTGTACCAAATAGAAAATCTATACACTATAGTATAACAGTTCTTCAGCTAGTCACATCATTTATATTTTCCACAAATATAATACTCTATTCAGTTTATTTCGTCTAAATATCACTTCTTTCTGTGATTCTCCTAAGTAGTTCTCTATTTTATAGTCATATCCGGTTTTCTAAGCAAAAATATTACAGAATATTTCTAGATTTTAAAGGAATTTGGTGCAGGAAAACTATTTTGGAAAAAACCCCAAAAACAACTCAGCATCTGACAGTCGTTACTCCGCCCGTTAACTCAGAATGTTAATGTCCCTGGGGGATAGATGACAGAATAGTTTAAGATTTTAAAAGAATTTGGTGCAAGAAAACTATTTTGGAAGAAACACCGAAAACTACTTGGGATCCGAAGGTCGTTACTCTGCCCGTTAACTCAGAATATTAACAACCCTGGGGGATATACAATTTTACATCCTTTGTTACTCAGTACAAATTCTTGAGAAGTTACTAGGTCTAAATTTGAAGGTGGATGTTTCTTTTGATAAATGCCATTACAACTTTTCTTATTATACTGGTGTACTTTTGCTAAGTTTGCCTCATGGTTTTTAAAATTATTTCAGCTATTTCTTTTATAGTTCGAGCTTTCAGTTTGGTGTTAAGTTTCACTGTAGTATTTATTTATTACATCAAGTGCATCAACAAAAGACAACTCTTCTACAGTTTTCTAACCACTACACAAGATGTCTTTTCTCGCACAGCTTGGAAATCATCTAATTAAAATATGTACTAATCCTTCTTCTTCCACTGTCTACTCTAAATACTTTCCTCATGTTAAATGCCAATTTCCTCATAGTACCCCAAGTATTATTACAATATTTTGGGTTACATAGCTCTGATATCAACTTTTCTTGAGCACTGGCAGACCAGTACTTCTCTTTAAATTTCTTTTGAAAGTCTCCCCAAGAGGAAAAATTCTCAATATTTACTGTTCTCTATTCTGAGGCTTCCCCTACATGGTAGCCCACAGCAAATTCGATCTTCTTGGAATCTTCTCAATTTTTTGGTAAAGCTTGGTTAAATCTTTTTAAGAATGGGTCGGATGTACCTCTCTGTCTGGCTTTAATTTAGGGAATTGTCAAGATAACCCTGAATTAGCTCCCCATTGCAAATCAGTCACTGCTTCTCTAGTTAATACAACATTAGGTGAAGTTACCCTTTATTCTGCTTTATCTTGGATGAGCTTAATTTCTCTCCACAGGTCGTCCATACCCTTCCTGGTATCATTGAGTTCAGAAGAAGAAATAGGCGATACGTTTCTGGTTGTTATTCTCTTGGTAAACTTTCGATCTATAATTTCTCCAAATTGTTCTTCCAAACTAATTACATTTATAATATTAGAGTTAGTTATTTTCTCTTTGAAATTTCTTTCTACATTACCTAACCGTGTATTTACACCTGTAATTTGCGACTGAATGACTGGCATTAATTCATTCTTCTTATCTACACTCTCTTTCAAAATATTCAACCCCTGCCTTACATCATCATACTTAATATTGTAGACGTTTTAAAAAGATCCCAACTTTTCAATAAGTTCGTATTATACATTATTACATTTGGTCTCAACGTTAAGTTCTAACCTTTTCGATAAATCCTGAAAAGTGTCATTCTGTTACTGACTAAGATCAAGAAAGATGTGATTTATATGAGTGGTCAAAGAATTCGTCAACTAGTTCTTTAAATCTACTTTTAAATTCTCTACTTTATTACCTATAGCATCGAACTCAGTCTTCAAAGCACCCACACTTTCACATAGATTACTAAATTATTTGCTTTGAGTGTCAACTTTGGCGTTTAACAAACATAAATTTGTCGTTTCAATATTTAGAGTTTCGCTCTGACCATTTAAAGCTTCACTCTTGGTATTTAATAGAGAACTTACTGAGTTTAACTTAAGACTCTGTGCTTTGATTAAATTTATCAGTTCAGCCCAGTCAGGCACTTCTTTGCCAATTTTCATGGCCATAGCTGGGTCTTGAGTCTCCCAAACCTGTTGCATATTTTCCATACTTTAATATGCCTTAGCCGGTCGCGGTGGTCTCGCGGTTCTAGGCGCTCAGTCCGGAACCGCGCGACTGCAATGGTCGCAGGTTCGAATCCTGCCTCGGGCATGGATGTGTGTGATGTCCTTAGGTTAGTTAGGTTTAAGTAGTTCTAAGTTCTAGGGGACTGATGACCTAAGATGTTAAGTCCCATAGTGCTCAGTGCCATTTGAACCATTGTTTTGAATATGCCTTAGCTCTTGTAAGCATTTAAAACTAACTTTAAATATGATAATTACACAATAAAAGTTCAGTATACAGTATCTTGTACCACTTCATATTAAAGTAATCAACTTTTGTTTCACGCTCAACCGGTGTAGAATTCGCGTTGCATAGAGGAGTGGATGTGGAGGCAGGTCAGCACCGGTGAACAGCAGCTGGTGTCAGCGACGTCGGATGTATGTTGGTTTCTGCGTCTGCATCCCCACAATGTGTGTGAGAGCTGTATAGTCCCTGCACTGGATCTTCTTGGTTGAAGCATTCTATGCGTATATCTTCTTAGACAAATACGTCGAAATCTTCTTTGCTGTTTTATCGTTGTGAATTTTTCATTTCTTCATCTTTTTCCATTTAAATTTTGCTCCACTGGATACTTGAACATATTCCAATTTCTCAGAGTAATTTCCTTGTCTTATTATGTTTGGTAGCTATGGCAACACGTAACAGTTTCTTCTCTCGTTTTTGTCTTAAAGTTCCTGTTTTCTCGGTCCTTTCACACAGGTCGCCACTTTCTAAAGTTCTAACGACTTAAAGTGTGAGTGTGAATCAGGGTTATATCGGTTAATTCCCCCACTTCTTTACGAGGTGACTTACATGGAACTTGCTGCCACTCTTCTTTACTGGCTAGCCAGCTGCTGGAAACTCTCTTGACTTCTTCTCTGTCAAATAACGCTAAGTGCGGGAACTTTTAGACTCATCCTACTTATGAAATAAGAAAACATACAAACTTTACTTTTCGTCAGTTAACCATATATTTGCTCTCCATACACAATAAAACTCTCACTTCCCACATAAATATGTAACTTCCGGTAAGTCCCTCGCACAGTCGAACATCAGAAACAAATTAAATTACAGTTAAAAGGAAGTTGGCTTAGATACCATAACTTTTCTTGACATGAATCAGGAAATAAGTCTTGCCTATAGCAAGCTTATGTCGAGAGTTTTCAAGAGTTCTTTTTCAACTGTCTTTGTTTTAATAACAATAGTCAATGACACAATAAGCACAGAGCCGCATATAAATTCCATGGTTCTTCCTTACACACTCACTAAAACATCTATGGATTGCCTGAGATGTACTTGTCGGTGCCATTTGTCTGCTACATCTACTTTCTTCCTGCGACTGATTTTAAACCTGCACACACAAACATATGACGCACAGTAGGTAGGATTCTACCATCCCACACTCATATCTAGAATATCGTGTGTTCAAGACGGTAGAAGGCTGAGTGGTTCTAGAATTTACACAGAAATTCTCGAATCACTACAACTGCTGTTGTCTCACTTACCCAGGATACTATCCATAATACTCAAAACTTATCAATTTACAAAGGAAAAAAAATTTATGTTAGGAAACTTTCCCAAACTTGATTCATAGAGAGACAGACTTTTTAAAGCAGACAGATGACCAAATTTTTAAATTATAATATTGCAGCATGGTCAACACTTTTCAATGACTATAACTTGACGCTTTTTTTATTATTATGGCATACCCTTCAATCATATATGTCCTGTCAGGATTGCTCATCAACTTCTTTATAGTTCCGTCTTTATCATTTGGTAGAATATTATGCCCATTTATAGGGCTTTAATTTTCAACTTCTTCTGTGTTCCAGTTGGTAAAGTGTTAAACCAAAGTGAATCATTGTGTTATTCTTTTTCTAACCATCACAGCCACTGGAGAACAGGTGACGCTCATGCACATCTTTTTGGAGCAGCTTTTGAATTTAATGGTGTAAAGGGTGGATTTTCCACCATGTAAAAACTCTAGTGATTGATCAATGAGAGGATATGGAGCAAAATAAACTAATGAACTTATGTCTGGAAATACATAGTTTCCATGCTAGAGATCATTAATTCAATCATACATTGTTACAGTGACTATTGTCTAACATGCACTGTACCATGCAGCCACAGTTCAGTATGTATGGTTTCCTACTAGAGAGTGGTACTGTTCCTCATATGTCACGCCCTAGCGCCCTGTTCTGCTGTAGTAATTGGAAATGTTGTGTCCACTTCTATTGCTGACTCACCTTGTAGTGGATGTAATACAGAGTTGCACACAATTGTTCTGTATTCGAATTGAGATACTGTTAACATGGTGAATCACAGCATCCAATGTTTGCAACAGTGTTTCACCATGTGTCTGAGACAGGTTCGTTTCAGGAAGCAGGAGATCATGAAGAATAGACTCAAAATGTTCATAACCATACTTCAACGAAAATGTGATTGACACAGAGGTAGGCAGCCACTGTGTCAGTACCAGACAGTTTGCCTACCAGTGCAGGGTAAGCTAAACGACCATGTGAAACATTCTCTATGACTACCCTTATCACTTAAAGTGTATGCAGGGCTTACTGGCGACAGACTTTCCACATCAGAAGCAGTTTTGTCACTGGTTTCTTCACCAGACCACCACAATTCTGGGATTTGTGTCATCCATCAAATGTTCAAATGTGTGTGAAATCGTAAGGGACTTAACGGCTAAGGTCATCAGTCCCTAAGCTTACACACTACTTAATCTAAATTATCCTAAGGACAAACACACACACCCATGCCCGAGGGAGGACTTGAACCTCTGCCGGGACCAGCCGCACAGTCCATGACTGCAGCGCCTTAGACCGCTCGGCTAAACCCGCGCAGCTGTCATCCATCCTATTCACAAATGAGGCCACTGTTGCACGAAGAGGTAACTCCAATTTTAATAACGATCATCTGTGGGATAGTATGCAGAACTACCATGGTATGGTGACAGTGAATCAATAGCATCGGTGCAGCTGGAATGTGTGGGTAGAATAATTGGTGACTGTATTTTGGGACCAGTCTTCCTGACACTTTGCCTAACAGACCGTTACTATAGGCGTTTCTCATATGTGACTTTGCATCCCCTCCTGACAGAAGTACCATTGATGATTCGAAGGGTTCTGTGACTCGTACCTGATGATGCTCTGGGGCACTTCGCCATTAACGTCTGGACGCATCTCAATCGTATCTTCCTGGTTGGTGGATCTGATGATTGGATCCAGTTGCATGTCCTGCTCATTCAGCAGATCTCAACTTGTGCACCTTCTGATTATGGGGCCATCTCAAAAGTATTGTGTATGCAGATCCCATTCCAGGCTTAGAGACACTGGAAGAGCGTAATTCATGCCACCTTTGACACTGTTTGGATGAAGGCTGGCCAATGTGAACGTGAGACAGAACATGTTATGGCGCATACATGTTTGCATTGAGGCACATGGAAACCATTTTCAGCACATACTGTAATTGGGCTACATGGTACAGCGCATATTAGACCGCAGTCTCTGTAAGAATTTATGATTGAATAAATGGTCTTTAGCATGGAAACGATGCATTTTTGACACAAGTTCATCAGAACATTTTTGTTCTGTATTCTCTCATCGATCAGTCCCTAGAGTTTGTACATGGTAGATAAAACCACCCTGTAAAAGCACCTTTCATTTCCACATTTCTTCACTTCGCCTTCATGGTAGTTTTAAAAGAATGAGTGGTTACTTTTCATATTATATATGTCAAAAACTTTACCCCATGTATTTTTCAAATAAAATATATCCTGAAACCGGAATATTTTGTAACAGTAAATCTTTCATGTAGTCAAAGTTCAGCCTATAAATATTTTGGGCATTTCGTGGTGAACCACTAATCAGATTGTTACATTTTATTATTGCAAAAACCCTACAAGTCAATGACTCATGATCTTCCTACATGGAGTGAAGATATCGAGCTCTGATAGTGACGCCATTTGAAGGTTGATAACTTCCCTTCTTACATGGAATAATCTGGCTACTATTTATCACATAGTTCCTATGTAAATCTATTTTCTAAAATAGTTGAGTCATGAACTTTTTGCAGTTATCGATTCAGTTCGGGCTAAGCTTCACATCAGTCTCTCACCACAACCAAAATTTCAGTAGTGGCTCCAGTACCACACGCTAGCCCCTTTTAATTCATCATAGTTTCGTTCAAACCGGGAAACCGGAATTTGTACCAATTGCATTCCAACACCTTCCTTTCAGCAACAGCATTCATTTGGAGTTGCGAGCTTTTCGAGTGAATTTTCTGACTGTGTGCATATTAGTCTATAGAAGGAGACACATTTCTTAAATCTGAAGGACCTATACTGTTTTCTTAAATTGATGCTTTAATTTATCGTCAAAAATGATTCCCAACACTAACAAACCACGGCGTCACCGCAGAGACATGTCGGTTCGCTCGGTAGTCCAGGGATCCGAGGGATGGATTCAAGTGCAAGGGACCACGGTAGCGTGACCGTAGCGCTATCTATCGGTTTACTCAGTTCAACTACGGAGAAAACCGATCGCTTAAACGCGCAGTTCTCTCTTTCTCTCTGTCTTTTTTTTTCCTTTCTACTCTCGGACAAAGATAGTTTATATCCGTACTAGTGATTTCCATAAGGACTTTAGAATAATCACACAATCTAACATAATAACAGACTGTGGTAACCACTTTGTCTCCAGTCGTTTGGTCGAAGACCGAATAAAACAAAATAGAGATCTTTGATCCGTACACAAAACATTTCGATCTTTGTTTTTGTAACGTTATCTCTGTCTCTGATTTGCCCAGTTTGAGGCGATAAATCAACGAGTTAATTCGTTGCGATAAATGCAAAGTTCACCTCGTTGAATTATGGATTTCTTAATCTGTACGAAACACAATACACATTCATGTTACATTTGCTCTGTTTAATAGAGTTCTATGATTACAGTAGTGTAATAGTGAATATGTTGAAGCATATAGCTAGAAAGATTTAACATTTGTATTTTTGGCTTTGAGGAGTAGTAGCATAAATTCACGAGTTTACGATCAGGTTCCCAGAAATATATTTCAGAAGTACAAACCGAATTTACACGAATAAATATTGATAACATTGTTTTCTGAAAGGTGAAAGGCATGCAGTTACAAATTTGTGGTCATGGGCACGTGACCAATGTTTGTCATAAGCCGGGCCATAACAATTACTACTACTTGACGCAGACGCTATTCCGACCGCAAACAATGCATAGTCAGAAGTTGGTGGGAACCATGACCTAAGCCTTATCACTGGCAGTTGCATTCCTTGGCAGTAGCGTTCGGTTGTTTGTTGACTTATTAGTCAGCACGCGGAGATGGCGTGGTTTATATTTCGAATAGTGTTCTCGGCGAGCTTAACATTTGTATTAGCAGATGGGCAAATTGTCTCCAACAAATACGATCCTACATGGCATAGCCTAGATACTAGGCCGCTACCTAACTGGTATGACGATGCGAAATTTGGAATATTCATTCACTGGGGCGTGTTTTCTGTTCCCAGTTTTGGATCAGAATGGTTCTGGAGAGATTGGCGAGGTAAGACTGGCAACACGCAAAGAGCGACACATTATGCACATTTAAATGTTGTTATGGGGGTAACCAAACAACAAATCACTCAACGCTGCGAATAAGAAATAACATGACGAACGGCATCTCAATTTTATCATTTTTGTATGTAAAAACTCCTTGGCAGCACGATACTGGATTCTACACCTACCATGTATCTATATACTAGAAGTTGTAATGTTCCTAAAAAAGAGCATGCTAAAAAATGGAAATGTATTTATTCAAAATAAATCTGTACACGAACACCATACAAGGGCAAACAGTGACATACACAGACATCATTGTTATACCACACTGTGCAAGAAAGGTGTATATCACTCAGGTTCACATTTGTTTAATAAGCTGCCAAGTAATCTAAAGGCCATAAACAAAATCCATAGCTTTAAAAAATCTGTAACATCATATCTCTTGGAAAACTGTTTTTACTCAGTTACACAGTATCTTGAAAAATAAGTTGGTTGTCACAGTATAAAAATGTAATGTAACAACATAGCAATATAAAAATGTAACAATTTATAAATGTAATTTATACACCAATGTAACAGTATATTAATGTAATATTTTGTCCAACATCTAAGGTATGGTATATGTACCACAAAGATTCAGGACGTAAATAAATAAATAAAATACCTTCTGGTATTGTTAACCGTACCAGGACGTCATCTGTGACTTCATGGAAGCCATCAAATCCTCATAGAAGCAAGACTGATGAACACCCAACCATGACTGCTTTGGGCCATAATTCCATTTTCTGTCGCGTAGTCACTTTGTTAGGGAGTGAAGGAGTGAAAAGTGTTCATATGTGGAAATTGATTGGCAGTCACCGTTTTATAGACACAGTTAGTTACTTTTTCTTCTTTGTATTAATCTCAACATATTTAGGTTACAAAGTTATGGGGGAACAAAAGAACAGTGATAGTTGTTTACATATTTACAAAAGATACAGAAACCATTTTGAATTAATAAAATGTTAATCTTCACACAGCAAGACTAATAGCCAACATAAAAAAATGTAAACACTAAGAAGTGCATTTTATGTAACTTTAAGAAATATTTTATGAGAAAATTTACAGTAATATATAGCATGAGATAAAACAGATGTTCCTCTCAAACTATACTAGTTCTTCATTAATGGCAGCACAATGCCTACTACAGATCTACCTTTATACACTCTGCACAATGTTAGTTTTCCTTTATTAATGAAACAGATAAACACAGCATAAATATTATAATACAGAAACAAATAATGCTGGATAATTCTTGCAAAAATACATAACTAAAATAAAAATACTAACACTTAGCTAGCACCTAGAGTATGTGACAAAAAGGAAAGATATTTATAGCCTCTACTTTAAATTTGAGTATTCTCTGAATTTGCCTTCAAGTGTACTTCTTTATTCAGAGATGAGATGATCTTTCAGTTGATTTGTTAAGGAGCTTAGTTATTTTAATATCAGTGCTACGTGACCATCTGTGGTAAATTAATATTCCTGCATTTGTACAGTTCTGTTCACTATTTTATGGTGTTAATTGGAAATTGTCTCTTGTTCTGTGTTCATGGAAATATCTCTGTTTAATGGTAGTGCACAGTTTATCACTAAAAAGAGAAATAGTGTGTCACACACACAAACACACACGGTTCAGTTAGGTTCTGCCACTCATCCCAGTATTGATGTAGAGTACAATATGTATGGGAAAATAATTCCACAGTACATTATAAATAAAGTTTCTGCACCCATTGTATAAGGCATTTTATTTAACAAAAATGTAATTTTGAGATCTTGCAGTGTATTTTTCTTGTGTGAGAATTTATCGAGCTCTATTCGCAGGAACCTAGTACAGTCCACTTCTAGGTCAGAAACCCCAAAGCCAGCTGTAAAATCTCTGTGTTGTCAGTTCTGTTTGCCTGAAATTTTATGTACTGTGTTTTCTTTCTATTTATGAATATCTTTGTCACTTTCATGGCCTCATTGGCTTTCCTTTACTGAGTCACTACACACTAGTAGAATTGCATCACCAACACACATTATGAGCTTTCCGTTTACTGCAGTGAGCATGTCATTAATATACTGCATGTAGAGCAGAAGTCCTGGCACTGAAACCTGATCGTCTGCCTCCTTTGGCCCAGTAGTGATGTTTCTATAGAAGAATGATATGACAGATACAGTTGAAAAATATAAACACTTTCCTGTGATCATCCAGGGCCCCAGCTATGAAACTTGCCACAGCTCTCTTAATAAATCTACCATATTTGAACCCTGCTGTGATTCGTGTTTTCTTTTTCTGTGAAGCTTGTTGTTCTATTCCTAATGTCTGTTTCTACTGTTTGAAAGTGAATAATTGTAATAGTTATTAGTATTTGGTTTCTTTTTTCCTACATCCCCTTCTCCAAATGTTGACTGTTGTTTTGCTCCCCTTTAAGCATTTTGAGATTTCTCCTTCCTTCATTACTAAATTTACTAAGAATGTCACACACTCTGTAACATAATTAACACTGTACAGATTTTTTTTTTTGGTGTGTGTGTGTCATTTCTGCCACAATTGACTCTTGGAAGCTCCTTATTATGTCACTTTGAACATGCAACAACAATAATGTTAAAAATCATATGTCCATTTTTGATAAGACTAGAGAAATTTACTATGTTATTAGAAACACAGTTTCACAGCAAGATAAGAAAAATTTCCAAGAAATATTTGTATATGAACATGTATAATGGAGTTTTGGTGAAAAAGAAATCACATAAAGTGTGTTGAGCTTCAGAAGGGAAAAACATAAATTAAGTCGAGAAGCGGATATTGCAATTTTATGATATCATAAATGGATGAAAACAAGTTTGCAAAGAAAATACTAAACTGTGTTTACGAATTAAGCATTACAGCAATTGGCTAGCAGTATTTAGCAGGGACTTGAAAGAAATTTACTTTCATGAAGGAATAGATCAAAATTCTGAACATGGAAATGCCAGACAGAAATTTGCTGTAAAACTCACTCAGAAAATTATATAATGATCTGAAGAATATAAGAATAAATACAGAGAACAGATGCTTAGATTCTTGGAGGAGAAGGTGAAGAATCCTAAATAAGCTGGAACATTGCATGTTTTGTCACATCAACATCTACACCTATATTCTGCAAACCTCTGTGAAGTGTGTGGCATAGTGTACATCCCATTGTACTGCATATTAGGGTTTCTATCCTTTTTCAGCGGAGTGCGGGAAGAATGACTACTTACCGTCTGTTGAAAAATCAACAATCCACATCACCCGTAGATGCACTAGCTATACTCAGTATAGCTCGCTGCAGCGAAATCTCATTTTTCAAGACAATGAGGCTTAGGCTTGAATCATTGTGACCTCTTCATTTGTATAATTCAGGGGTGACTCATACACACACACATAGGTATATAGCTTATAATGACATTCTGAAGCTAATGCCAGATGAAGTCTGTAGCTTATGGGCGTCTGCAAAAATTGATGTCTCGCTGCAATTCGTCAAGTGATGCTTCAATTAGCTGAATGAGAGAGGTTTAGCAGAATCGAGGGAAATCATTTCTATAAATGTGTAATATATTAAATGCTGAACTCAGGATTCTAGAGGGAGGCGGTAAGTGCTCCCTCTTACCACCACCACAAACCTCTGCACCGCTCTCCCTTGCAGACCTATATGTGTGTTGCGATTCCACGTATGATGGAAGGAAATGTATCTGTGTGCAGTTGATGCTTTTTCATTGAAATGATTAAAGTTTGAAGCAAAATACAACAAAAAGAACTTGTTTGAACTTCTGTGGAGATAGGAAATCCCCCAAAACAGGAACAATACTGTCATTATTACACTTCACAGTAAAGCAGATGGACAGTACTATTCTCCTACCTGGAATCTATAAGATATTCACTGCAATTATTATCGACCGTATAAGGAAAACAGTGGATTTTAATCAGGCAGAGGGACAAACTGGCATATTCAAGTTCAAACTGTGAACAAAATTGTTCTGCTGAACTATTAGAATGAATTATCTTTATTTATTGGGTTTGGGGAAGCCTTTGACTCAATGTCAACTAAATCTGTACTAACAGACCTGTAGTGTGTGATAGTTATGTCTCCTGAGTTCAGCATCTCACTCATCATAGGGAGGGGGATGCTGATTCAGTTTATCACATGGACACGAGAGGGCATAAAAATGTGCATGAGAAATAGTGGCCTGTTTATGGGCCTGGAGTCAGTTATCCAAATGGACTGGATTTAACATAAGGGGCTAGCAGCAAGTTTATGGTTCTGGAGTCACCACTGGATGACCTTAATGTGCGCTGCAATGAAGAGCAAAATTGTGTTAATGTCAAAGAATATTGTACAGTAGGAATGAGCTGAATGGAGCAGTGCAGTTAAGAGACAGACTTCGCACTTGGGAGGATGGAGTTTGTTCTATCTGACCATCCTAATTTATGTTTTATTTGGTTTTCCTAAACAATTTCAGGAAATGGTGGGATGGGTCTTCCACCTACGTCATGTCCAATAATCTATCCTATCCTCATAAAGCATACTTTATATTGTGTGTATTTTTTGCTATTTATTTTCATTGTATTATTATGTAAATCCAATATCATTGCCTGAGATGATCCATGGGGAAAAAAATCAATAAATAAATAAGGAGACCACATATATAAAGGTATTGAAATTTGCAAGCATTTGGACGCACTAGTCTTTCTAGCTGAAGGGTTGAAGGGAAAGGAGCAAGGTCAAAGGAAAAGGACTGGTGAGGTTAAAAATGGGGAGAGTTTGGAAAAGTCACCCCGAACCCCAGGTCAAGGTAGACTTAGTGGATTGGGTGAGAACGAAAGTGAAGTAGATAAAGATGAAGCTGTAAGACACTGGCATGACAGAAGTTAAAAACATAATCAAGCATATGAATCGCATACTGCGGAAGACAACTGCATTTGAGCTAACTTTCAGTTCTCCAATGTTGCCGAAGCATGTGTTATGTTGGTGCATAAGTTAAAAGCATTCTTCCATAAGTTTAATATACAGAAGATATACACATAAGAGACTTTAGTCGTCAATAATATATTCAGTATATTCTCCTTCACTATTTACAACAGTCTGTCAATGCTGGGGTAACTTTTCTATTATGCGACTGTAGAAATCACATGGTTTCGAAACAAAGAACTTACCGAGCCACGTTCAGAGTGCATTTTCATCCGGAAAGGAACTTCCTTGAAGGTTGTTCAATAAGAGAACAGACAAGGTGAAAATCTGAAGACACAAGATCAGGTGAATAAGGTGGGTGCGGAACTGCTTCCCAAGCCAATTCCTGTATAATGTTTTGTCAGTCTAGCAGCATGTGGGAGGGTGGTATTGAATATCATCACTTCCTGCAGTCTTCCTGGTAATTGTTTATGAACTATGTCTGCAAGACGTCTCAGGTGTTAACAATAAATATTAGCTGTGATGGCTATGCCCTCAGGGACGCAATTCGTTGTACACTACACCACCCCTGTTCCACCAGATGCATTACATTATCTTTTTGGATGCACATAAGTCTTTGTGCAGGTAGTTAGTGCTTTGTTTGAGCTCAACCATTCCATTATTTTCCTTATGTTACCATAAAGACACCATTTCTCATCACCAGTAATGATACAGGATCAGTATGGTCAGTGTTGTTCACGAGCTAATTGATGACAAGCAAGCAGAGATGCACGTATGGCCAGGCACTAATTGTTGTGATTTTGGCTTAGAGTATGCGGTACCCGTACAATCGATTTTTGACCCTTACACATTGCATGCAAATGTTGATTGTTGGTGGAATGATCACGACCCATCACATTTGCCAATTATTGGGTACACTGACATGGATCCTTGTTTAATGTGTATAAACAATCCTCATCAAACAACGGACATTTTCCTAAATGCAGAAAGTCAAAATGTTCCTCATTAAAACTTGAAAAACAGTTTCTTGTTGTGCTCTGTCCAATGGCATTATTGTCATTTCTAGATGCCTCCACTGTTGTCACCCCTTTATTGAGCTCACCCAGAAGAATGTGTCAGAAATGTCCAAGTTTCTCCACTTGGCACTCCATTTCTAGTGACCACAGCCCTATTCATTATCTCCAAATATCAGTATGTAAACTCAAACAGCAACAGTGAAGTACAATTTAAAAATGACAATCAAAACCCATGCCAACCAAAATATCAACATGCTAAAAAAAAAAAAAAACACTACAAATTTATGCACCAACCTAATAACAACTGATTCCACTGACTTAGAAGTTAGATCACACCTCCCTATGCAATGGGCTGTTTCAACTGTTAGCCACAGGGACACGCCACAACAGCATACAACATGTGAAACATGTGGCAAATCAATATATGAAGTTGATAACGTCTGTTCAGATTCTCTGTTGTGTGTGAACTGCAGAGGAAACCATGCTGTTTGGAGCATGAAAAGAAAATTTGGGAGATGAAACTCAAATAAAAATACTCTACTTTGAAGCTAAAATCTACCTATATGTTGCTTTGGAAAAATCAGTTTGACAGAGAGCTATTCTTACCTCATGACAGAACTTTTAGATAAGCAATAATATGTTTATTCGGTGAGAGAGATTCAATATAGGTAAGTATAAATATTCACGTATAAAAAAGGAAAATTGTTGCTGAAAAAAATCTTGCAAATTGTGGTGCTCTACTTTTCTTTGAGAAAGTGTACTATAATTATAAATCTAAATTATTCCACATCATAGTGAGAAGTCACAGTTATGATCTGTGGAATGTGCAAATAAGTAAACTAAAATAAACCAAACCAACATTTGTGTGTCAATATCCTTCAATGCCCTGCCATGAACCATCGACCATGCCATCTGTGGGGTGGCCTCCTTGCCGCATCAATACAGATAGCCATACTGCCTATAGGAAAACCACAACAGAGGGGTTCAGTGGAGAGGAAAGACAAAAGTGTGGTTCCTGAAAAGGGGCAGTGCCCTTTTTATTAGTTGCAGGGGCAACAGTCTGGATGATTGACTAATCTGGCCTTGTAACACAATGAAAACGGTCTTGCTGTGCTAGTACTGCAAATGGCTGAAAGCAATTGGAACTAAAGCTGTAATTTTTTCCAAGAACATGCAGTGCTACTGTATGGTTAATGATGATGGCATTCTCTTGGGTAAAATATTCCAAAGGTAAAATAGTCCCCCATTTGGATCTCTGACAGAAGCCATCATTGCCATCAAAAATTAAACAAGTCATGATTAGAAACTAACTTCTACAATCAGGAGAAGCAAAACTAGCATTCTTGAGATCGGAGTGTGGAATGTTTGAGTCCTTAGTCAGGCAGGTGGTTAGAAAAATTAAAAAGGGAATGGATAGACTGAAATTAGATATAGTGGGAATTAGTGAAGTTCAGTGGTAGGAGAAACAGGACTTTTCGTCAGGTGAATATGGGATTGTAAATACAAAGTCAGTCAGTGGTAATGCAGGAGTGGCTCTGATAATAAATAAGAAACTATGAACAGCATAGTGAGCACATTATTGTAGCCAAGATAGGCACAAAGCCCCATGTGTACCACAGAGTACAAGTTTACATGCTAATTAGCTCTGCAGATGAAGAGATTGAAGAAATGTATGATGAGATAAAAGAAATTATTCAGATAGTTAAAGGGATGAAAATTTAATTGTGGTGGGGGACTGGAACTCAATAGTAAGAAGAGAAAGAGAAGGAAAAAGAAGTGAAATGGACTCAGGGAAAAAAATGAAAGTGTAAGTGCCATGATAGAGTTTTGCACAGTTAATAATTTAATCATTGCTAACAATTGGTTTAAGAATAATAAAAGAAGTTTGTATACATGGAAGAAACCAGCATACACCAGAAGGTTTCAGATTGCTTATATAATGGTTAGACAGAGATTTAAGAACCAGATTTTAAATTGTAAAACATTTCCAGGGGCAGAAGTGGGCTCTGACAACAGTTTATTGCTTATGAACTGCAGACTAAAACTAAATAAACTGTAAAAAGGTCAACCAGAGGTTGTTGAGAGTTTCAAAGTTGCATTGGGTAACGGTTGACTAAAACTGGGTAAAGCAGTACAGCATAAGGTGAATGGGTAGCCAACTGTGGGGATTATCATTTTGGATTCAGGAGAAATTTAGGAAAACGCGAGGCAATACTTATCTTAGAAGACAGGTTGAGGAAAGACAAACCTACATTTATAGCATTTGTAGACTTGGAGAAAGCTTGTGACAATGTTGACTGGAATAGTCTCTTTCAAATTCAGAAAGTAGTAGGGGTAAAGTACAGGGAGTGAAAGGCTACATACAACTTGTACAGAAACCAAACGACAGTTATAAGAGTCAAGGGGCATGAAGAGGAAGCAGTGGTTGAGAAGCAAGTGAGATAAGGTTGAAGCCTATCCCCAGTGTTGTTCAATCTGTGCATTGAGCAAGCAGTAAAGGAAAGAATAGAAAAATTTGGAGCAGGAATTATAGCCCAGGGAGAACAAATAAAAACTTTGCGTGTTGGATGACATTGTAATTCCGTCAGAGGTGGCAAAGAGCTTGGAAGGGCAATTGTACAGAACGGACATTGTCATGAAATGAGGATATAAGATGAACATCAACTAAAACGAAACAAAGATAATGGAATGTATTCGAATTAAATCATGTGATGCTAAGTGAATCCAATTAGGAAACTAGACACACAAAGTAGTAGATGATTTTTGCTATTTGTGCAGCAAAATAACAGATGATGTCCGAAATAGAGAGGATATAAAATATAGACTGGCAATGGCAAGAAAAGCACTTCTGAAGAAGAGAAATTTGCGAAAATCGAACATAGATTTAAGCGTTAGGAACTCTTTTATAAAAGTATTTGTATGGAAGGGAAACATGGACGATAAACAGTTTAAATAACATGAGAACAGAAGCCTGTGACATGTGGTGCTACAGAAGAATGCTGAAGATTAGATGGGTTGGTCATGTAATTAATGAGAAAGTACTGAACAGAATTAGAGAGACAAGAAATTTGTGACACAACTTGACCAAAAGAAGGGATTGGTTGGTAGGACACATTCTGAGACATCAAGGGATCACCAGTTTAGTATTGGAGGGAAGTATGGGTGGTAATAAACACAGAGGGAGACCAAGAGATTAACGCAGAAAGCAGATTCAGAAAGATCTAGGTTGCAGTGGTTATTTGGAAATAAAGAGGTTCACACAGGGTAGAGTAGCCTGGACAGCTGCATAAAACCTGTTTTCCAACTAGGAGACCACAACAACAAATACCTTCAGTGACCAAACCATATTTCAGAACAGAGACTCCTCAATGCAGACTTGACCAACTGAAACTGCACACAAACACTTGCACATGCTAGCGCTCTTGTGATGGTGAAGTTGTCAGTTCTCTACTTTGTGCAGCCAGCAGAACTTTCAGGCTAACATACTCCTCAAGCTACAAGTGGCCTCGCCTCGCGCCTCCCCCCCCCCCCCCCCCCAAAAAAAAAAAAAATCTTCCCTGTTTAATATTTTTTGTGGGATCTGAAATTTAAAAAACTCTCTCACACCAGCGTGATTTAGCTTCACTGATCAGGATAGTAAAAAACATCCGTATATTAAGGGAATTTTCATTCACAAAGCAAGCTTATCGCATTCACACAGTTCAATGCTGTTCTATCCTGATTAAATTGAGCTGAACTTAAATTCCATAAGGCAGTGAAGCAATTTCGAAGTCTCGGTGCGACGAAAATTGTCAGTCGATCTCCTGAAAACACTTGTAATAATTATTAACTTTCGGTGATCACATGGGGAAGACCGGAGATCTGCTGGGAAGACCGTGTTAGCCTATTTATTGAAAGTAATGAACTGGATATCTTGAGCGTACAAAACGGCAGGTTCGTCCAGTGTAAATCAGATGTTCCCCACTGATCCCGTGCAACACAGCGTAGTAAGCAGACACTGTCAATAATAATCAGTTAAATAATACGCGAACACACTTACTTTAATTTAGTTCATGTATTAAATTTCTTCTCATACAGAATCTCATCAAGATGGGGACTAGCTCAATAATACATACATATACATCTTCGTTCTTGCCTGGCTAATCGGCAAGATCTGAATCATTCTTTTCATAAGAGAAAACATAGATAGCAGAGAAGCTATTCCATGGAGTAAATGGACGCTCCAAGGAATAATAGGGCTTGAAACTACTTTGCAGTGATAATCATCGTATATTAAAGTTTAGGAATCGGTAAGGTAAGAAGAGATATTTCGAGATATGTACTGAGTTATGTAATTTATAAAATTTATGAAAATATCGCGGAGAGACCGCTGCAAGAGACATTACACCTGAAACTGAGTAATGTTTCCACAGTGATGAAGTCACCACCATCTCCATCAAAGGAGAAAGACACTAGTCTTGTGTGGTTAATCTGTAGAGAAGGAAACTCTATACTCATCGACATCTACATGGTTACTCTGCAATTCACACTTAAGTGCCTGGCAGAGGGTTCATCAAACCATTTTCATACTACTTGTCTACCATTCCACTCTCTATTGGCGCGTGGGAAAAAGGAACACCTAAATCTTTCCTTTCAAGCTCTGATTTCTCTTATTTTATTATGATGTTAATTTCTCCCTACGTAGGTGGGCGTTAACAAAATATTTATGCATTCAGTAGAGAAAGATGGTGATTGAAATTTCGTAAATAAATCTCACCGCAAAGAAAACCACCTTTGTCTCAGTGACTGCTACTTGCGTATCGTATCAGTGACACTCTCACCCCTATTGCACGATAACACGAAACGAGCTGCCCTTTTTTGCAGTTTTTCGAAGTCCTCCGTCAATCCTACCTGGTAAGGATCCCATACCGCACAGCAATATTCCAGCAGAGGACAGACAAGTGTAATGTAGGCTGTCTCTTTAGTGGGTTTGTTGCATCTTCTAAGGGTTCTGCCAACAAAGCGCAGTCTTTGTTTCACCTTCCCCACTATATTATCTACGTGGTCTTTCCAATTTAAGTTGCTCGTAATTGTAATTCCTAGGTATTTAGTTGAATTGACAGCTCCTAGATTTGTGTGATTTATCGTATACCCAAAATTTATTTGATTTCTTTTAGTACCCATGTGGATGACCTTGCACTTATCTTTGTTTAGAGCTAATTGCCTCTTTTTGCACCATACAGAAATTCTCTCTAGATCATTTTGTAATTGGAATTGATCGTCTGATGATTTTACTAGACGGTAAATCACAGCGTCATCTGCAAACAATCTAAGGGGGCTGCTCAGATTATCACCTAGATCATTTATATAAATCAGGAACAGCAGAGGGCCTATGACAATACCTTGCAGAATGCCAGATATCACTTCTGTTCTACTCAATGATATTCCATCTATCATTACGAACAGTGAGCTCTCTGAGAGGAAATCACGAATCCAGTCACACAACTGAGATAATACTCCATATGCACACAATTTGATTTAAAGTCACTTGTGAGAAATGGTGTCTAAAGCCTTCTGGAAATCTAGGAATACGGAATCGATCCGAGATGCATTGTCGACAGCACTCATTACTTCATGGGAATAAAGAGCTAGCTGTGTTGTACAAGAACGATATTTTCTGAATCCGTGTTGGTTATGTATCAATAAGTCATTTTCTTCAAGGTGATTCATAATGTTCGAGTACAATATATGCTCCAAAATCCTACTGCAAATTGAGATCAGTAATATGGGTCAGTAATTCAATGGGTTACTTCCAGTCGTTAGGAACAGAACCTTTCATCAAGTGAGCGGTTGTATATGATTGCTAAGAAAGGTGCTATTGTGTCTGCATACTCTGAGAGAAACCTGATTGGTATACCATATGGACCGGAAGACTTGCCTTTCTTAAGAGGTGTGAGTTGTTTCGCAACACCTAAGATATCTACTTTTATGTCACTCGTGCTAACAGCTGTTCTGGTTTCGAATTCTTTAATATTTACTTCATCTTCTTTCGTGAAGGAATTACGGAAAACTGTATTTAGTAACTCTGCTTTAATGGCGCCATCTTCGGTAACATTTCCAACGCTATCACACAGTGACGGTATTGACTGTTTTTTGCCACTGGTGTACTTTACATACAACCAGAATCTCTTTGGGTTTTCTACCATTTTTGGAGACAATATTTCATTGTGGAAACTATTAAAAGCATCTCTCATTGATGTCCACACTAAATTTCAAGCTTCCGTGAAACTTAGCCAGTCTTGGGGACTTTGCGTTCTTCTGAATTTGGCATGCTTTTTTTTGTTGCTTCTACAACAGTGTTCTGACTACGGGTAAAGAAAATACAAAACCTCAGTATTGAAATGGCACCCATTTCACAGTGGAACATAAATGTGCCCAGGGCCCATGTTGAGGAAGTCAAGACATCTAACACAGAACTGACCTATATGATTTTGTTTACAAGAAAAACATTTTAAATTCCTCACATTATCATGGTAAGGATTTATAGCATACACAGTAATAACTTTGGGAGATGAGGGAAGGGGTGGGGGAGTGTAAATGTATTTATAGGCATGATGCATATGACTCCTTGCCTCTTTGATCAGCACCAACCTACAAACAGTTGTAGTTACAGTGTGTGTACAGCATGATCCCACAACCTACCCTTCCAGTAATTAGGGATGAGCAGCATTTAATGTAGCTATTAAAGCAACACTGCTACTGAGGTTAGGTTAGGTTAATGTTGTTTAACGTCCCGTCGACAACGAGGTCATTAGAGACGGAGCGCCAGCTCGGGTTAGGGAAGGATGGGGAAGGAAATCAGCCGTGCCCTTTCAAAGGAACCATCCCAGCATTTGCCTGAAACGATTTAGGGAAATCACGGAAAACCTAAATCAGGATGGCTGGAGACGGGATTGAACCGTCGTCCTCCCGAATGCGAGTCCAGTGTGCTAACCACTGCGCCACCTCGCTCGGTCACTGCTACTGAATCACATCTATTATGCAAGTAGTAAGTTCTGTGCTGGACCTCGTAATTCTATCTCACAAGATGTTATGCACAGATAGTTCCTTGTGGTTAAGCCATCTTCACACAGCACACCTTTCTTATTGCAAAGCATACCAGACACAGTGTCTGTTGTGGTTGTTGCATGCTCTGCTACGACATGCTACATCTCACAGTATGTGCTCCTCATCACGATTTGTGATCTCGGTGCACTCCTGTGGCAGTTCCCAGCTGCGTCCAACATATAAATCACACTGTTTCTCTACGAAAATTTATGCTCATAAAACAGCTGTGTTAGTTGTTGAAGAATAGTGGAGAAAAATCTAAAATTATTCTTGACTTGTCAATGGCTTGAACAAGCAAATTGCTAGTAGAGAATACTACATAGGGCTGTACAACAATCTGAGATACATACTAGTAGAAGTTATTTGTTAATTCATTGAATTTTCACCCCATTTTCAGTTTTAAATTGAATTTGGTTAAATTATAGTGTCTAATGTCAGTTTGCACATGCAATGTATTTTTGATGTTGCAGTGACAACCATCTAACATACTTCTTAACATAGATTTCAAGATCAAGATTTGTTTTGTAATTTTATTTCAATGGGAGAGGAGAGTTTTTTGAAGCTGCTCACCACAATTGAAAAAGAAGGAAGACATCATCAGTAGGAATAACAATTCAGTCTGTTAACATACATGTCCTTATAAATAATTGGTGCCACACCTTGGTCTCAACATCATAACCATAGATCCATGTCTCATCATCAGTTATGATTCTGCTAAGGAACATCTTGTTCTCATTTGCGCGATCCAGAAGCTCTTCACAAACTGCGAGGCAGAGGTCTTTCTGGTCATGACTCATGAGCTGTGGGGCAAGCTTAGTGGCAACATTATGCATCCAAGACACTGTGTCAGGATTCATACAATCCAACTGAAATATTACATTCTTTTGCAATCTCTTGGACAGTCAGTCTTCGATTGGCATGCACGATTTTGTTAACGCTGCTGGAATGAGCGTTGTCAGTAGATGTTGAAGGATGTCCTGAACGAGTGTCATCTTTAACTTCCATTCGGCCATTTTTAAACTGTGTGAACCATTTGTAACACTGAGTATTGCTTAAGTACTCATCATCATAGGTTTCCTGCATTATTTGGTGTGTCTCTGTAAAGGTTTTCTTGTCTTTCACTCAAAATTTACTGCAGATGTGTTGTTCCTCTATCTCTGCTATCTCGAAATTCGCAAACTGTTGGACGCAATGTTCTACACAATACAGCGCTGAACAATAACTAACTGACATACAACAATGAAATGTCTGGCAGGTACATATTGAACACAGGCATGCGCAGGGATGCCAATTGCATTTCGCTCCATCACACCATTGGTGCAAAATTACAAATGTTCCAGATATTTTGAACAGACCTAGTATTTCTATATGAAACACTTGTACAAAAGGACCCAACAACTTAATCTTCTATGAAGCGGTCTCCTTCCCATTAGGAAAGATAAAGGTTGGTGATCTGTATTCCCTGTAGTCTTTGATCCCCTAGTAAGTGTCTGAAGTTCCTTTAAACTCTATACTACTGCCAACAATTCTTCTTCTGTGGCTCAATTATTCAGCTCATGCTTATTTGAGGCTTTGACTGCCAAACGTGGTTATGTGTCACACTTTTCATGGTCCCATTTCCCTTGGAACAACTCTGCTCCCAAACCGTATTCTGACGTATCCGAGGCAAAATTAAAAGGTTTCGCTGACCTAAAATTTGAGCCTTTACTGAAGTTTACTTTATCTTATTGAATGCTTCCATTTCACTGTCATCCCTGATCCATCTGGCCCGTTGTTTCAACAACCATAGTTAACGCAGATCATTCATAGTTTGTCCTTGTAAAAAAAAAACCTATTAAACCAAGGAAGGCCTAGAAACAAGCACAATTGTGTAACGTTCCATGGTTCAGGACAGTCTCTGATACCCAGAATTCGTTTGGGATCTTGTTTACTGCCTGTCACTCCCACCACATGACCGAAAAATTTTAACTCGTCTATCGCAAAATGTGATTTTGTTAGCTTTGTAGTTATTCCTTTCTCTACCAATCCTTGCAATGTTCAGCTTAACACTGTACAAAGGTCATTCCAATTTTTGAGACCATCAAGATGTTGATATTAATCCTTGGGTTAGGTCTGTACGTAAACAGGGTTGCTACAAGTTATGGAAATCAGGGAAATTTGAAAAAAAGTGGAAAAATCTCGTTTTTATTTCAGTAGATGAAATGGTTTTTTTACTGACCTGTCATGCATCGTCACTGGCTGGGTGCAGCTCAGTACGTGCCCTGCTTCCCTACTCCCTCATTCCTACTGCTTCTCCCCTTCCTACCATTCCCCTTAGCTTGCAGTTAGTGCTGCCATCACTCCTTTCCACTACCCAAGCAGCTGCTGACGAGAGGCAGGCAAGTGTGAGGAGTGGTTTGTTTGGACCTGATTCTCAGATACTGTAGATGCAGCGGCTTGAGATGGCAGTCATGTGAGCACGAGTTGTGTGTGAGTGATTGTGTGAATGTGTGTGTGCTCTCTTTTTCTGACAAAGGCTATGGCCAAAAATTCAGTTGTGAGAGTGTGATTGTCTTTACTATGTGCATGTCTGCAGCTCAGTGATCATCTTTACAGTGTGTTGCTGCATTTCCTTATTATTATTGATCCCCAGACTATATGCACAAATTATCTGTTGCATGGATTGATCATTGTAGCCTCATTTCATCAACATGCTTTCTGTGACTCATGAATAGTTGGCAACATGAGTGGATTTTCCATGACAGGCCAAAACTGCAGGCCATTTCTGCAGGTGTCGGGGCTGCTGATCTGAAGCGCATCATTTCCCACTAAGGTGCAGGTCCTGCCTGTCAGATCTAGTCTCACCGACCTGCCCGCAGGCCGGGTCTGTTTGTGTGTGGCGTAATGCAGCAGTTTTCCATGGTTTATCCTTGGACCCATGACTGGGGTGCTCCTTGGCAGGCCAGAGGCCATGGGTGATGCATTTCAGGAATTGTGGCAGAACTACTTAAACCTAACTAACCTAAGGACATCACACACATCCACGCCCGAGCAGGATTCGAACCTGCGACTGTAGCGGTCGTGCGTTTCCAGACTGTAACGCCTAGAACCGATCGGCCACTCCGGCCGGCTTTCCGATGCACCACTCCTACTTTACAGTGTGGTATTTTATAGACATTTTATTTATTCAAGTACATCTGGGCACTTTGAAAGTAGTTCATGTATTAGAAAGTGTGGATGGTGAGAAGAAAGAAACTGTGGCAGCTGCTGGCAGTTCGTATGTTATCTACGCGTACATTTCTCAAAAGAAAAATCACATAATACCTGTAAAATTATAGACGTAGCACAATGGGTAACAACCAACAATAATGAACATGTAGAACCAACCTTTTATTGGCAATCACCTACAGCGTTGCTTTACACAACTATTCCCCTCCTTAATACAGTTCTTTCAAGAGGCCTACTTTTTTCTGAGGCTATTTCTGAAATCAGTGAAGATATTTTAAACCTGTCTTGTGACTTCAAGGAAGTGTATATTTTTGTCACCAGATGTGTTTTGTTTTATTGGAATAAAATAACCTCAGTGATCCTAATGAAACACACATACCATTTGGGTTGCTTTCTCCTTCTAAAAACCATTACAAAAGATGTTGATGTTAGCACTTAAGATTTGTGCTCACATCAGAAAACACCATGTGCTTGCAAGTTTTTTTAGATATTTCCTCTCTTGGCACTATTGTTTCTTGTACCATATCTGCAAAAGTGGATTTAAAATACCTTCAGTTATTATAAAGCAGCTATGGACAATATGGTCACACAAACGAAGAATTTTTTTCTGAAACTTCATTTCAAATGATGTAGCTTAGTTTATTTAACAACACTGTGGTCCACAGTTTGAATACTGTCTAGAAAATTTTCAACTGTTTCTTTGTATGCCCTATTTTTTACATTCTTGTTTGTGTAATGTTCATGTGTCAATTTTCACAAACAAGATATTTCACGGAACAATTGTATGTTTTACAATATGGCCCCTTCATTATCTTTGTAGCAACTAAAATTTGCTGACTCTTGAAAACCACTGACTCAGAAGTGGCAAATTTCAAGTTACAGCTACATTTCTCTTGTTTCCTTATTAAAATTTACTTCCTTTGGCAAAACGAGGCAAAGTTTTTACTGTGTCACCTCGCTGACATCCTAATCCACTTTCTGCTGTGACAGAATCCTTAAACATTGATTTCTTAAATGAGGAAATGTGGTCAGTTCAGGTCAAAAGTTTATAAAAAATCACATTTCTGGTATAAAAACAAATGTGTAATTTCTTACCTTACCTTCTTTCAAGACCACACTAACTCTTATTTCAGCATGATTCCATTACGTAAGTCTGCAATTAGTCGTGTAGTGCGGTAGATAAGAAAATTCCACGTGCTTAGTATGTAGAAAAATATTCAAATACTTCCATGCTATCATTTGCCAAAATCTTCTTTCAATTACTCGGATCATTTATGAGGCATGGGGGACACTGAGAATATTTTATTCCTGTATTCTGCATGTACAGTCTCAAGGTCAGGCCTCCACAAACAAATATGCAGGGACTCCAGGTATCAAAGAATCTGTCGGAAATATCCCTGACTTATCGGGAAAGCCCTTTTTTTGTGTGGCATCTTGCCTTTGAAGGTACACCAGCTTTTGATTGTTGCAGAAACATTGTCAACAGCCAACTTTCTGTCCTCAGTCATTTGGCATCCCTCACAGTGGTCTCATAGTATATCATGGTGAAACCAAGTAAGATGAAATTCACTGCTGAATGGCTGAATGACTGGAGGGTTACAGGCATCATGGTCCACAAGACATCAGAATGCCAGGTGCATTGCACAGTATGTAGCAAGTCTTTCAGAAACATTGGGAAGATGGCCGCAATAGGCCATGTGGAAGGATCTACACACTCCAAGGCTGTCTCAGCAGTCAAGAAGACAGTGGACATTTGTCTCTTTTATCAGTCCTCGGTAAGTGAAGTACTATGACTGTTAAGTGATGAATAGACTCTTAAAGGCTGCCCAACATCTCACTGACCCTAATGGGACTTTATTTTCAATGACTTTTTTTTCACCCTGCCATTTTGTTGATGCAGTAGCCCATTGAAAGGGTATCCCAATAATGATTTAAAATGTAAGCGAGGAGAACAGGAATGGTGGGCGACCAGGAAAACCTTACCAACAGAGTAGTCTCAAAAGTGACCACCAAACTTTGGCATTTTCGACGTACACTTGCACAGCTTGATGAAACCTATCCTTTTCTAAACTCAAGTTTTGGTGTTCATTACGGAAACTCCCCCCTCCCCCCCCCCTCCTCCCCCGCCACCCCCTCCTGCATCTCCCAATGAACCATGGATCTTGCCAGTGGTGGGGAAGCTTGTGTGCCTCAGCAATACAGATAGCTGATAGCTGTACCGTAGATGCAACCACACAACGGAGGGGTATCTGTTGAGAGGCCAGACAAATGTGTGGTTCCTGAAGAGGAGCAGCAGCCTTTTCAGTAGTTGCAGGGGCAACAGTCTGGATGATTGACTGATCTGGCCTTGTAACATTAACCAAAATGGCCTTGCTGTGCTGATACTGCGAACAGCTGAAAGCAAGGGGAAACTACAGCCGTAATTTTTCCAAGGGCTTGCAGCTTTACTATATGGTTAAGTGATGATGGCATCCTCTTGGGTACAATATTCTGGAGGTAAAATAGTCCCCCATTCAGGTCTTCGGACAGGGAGTACTCAAGTGGACATTGTTATAAGGAGAAACAAAACTGGCATTCTACAGATCGGGGTGTGGAATGTCAGATCCCTTAATCGGGCAGGTAGGTTAGAAAATTTAAAAAGCAAAATGGATAGATTAAAGTTAAATGTAGTGGAAATCAGTGAAGTTCAGTGGCAGGAGGAACAAGACTTCTGGTCAGGTGAATACAGAGTTATAAATACAAAATCAAATAGGGGTAATGCAGGAGTAGGTTAAATAATGAATAAAAAAAGAGGAGCATGTGTAAGCTATTACAAACAGCATAGTGAATGCGTTATTGTAGCCAACATAGACACGAAGCCCACGCCTACCACAGTACTACAAGTTTATATGCCAACTAGCTCCACAGATGATGAAGATATTGAATAAATGTATGATGAGGTAAAAGAAATTATTCAGATAGTGAAGGGTGACGAAAATTTAATAGCCATGGAGGACTGGAATTCAATGGTAGGAAAAGGAAGAGAAGGAAAAGTAGTAGGTGAATATGGAGTGGGGGTAAGGAATGAAAGGGGAAGCTGCCTGGTAGAATTTTGCATGGAGCATAACTTAATCATAACTAACACTTGGTTTAAGAATCATGAGAGCGAGAGAGCATTAGGGAATGATTGTCAAGAACAGATGAAAGAAATACAGTAGAAGAAGAATTGGTAGCTTTAAGAGATGAAATAGTGAAGGCAGCGGGGGATCAAGTAGGTAAAAAGATGAGGCCTAGTAGAAAGCCTTGGGTAGAAGAAGAGATATTGAATTTAATTGATGAAAGGAGAAAATATAAGAATGCAGTAAATGAAGCAGGCAAAAAGGAATACAAACATCTCAAAAATGAGATCAGCAGGAAGTTAAAAATGGCTAAGCAGGGATGGCCAGAGGATAAATGTAGAGTTGTATATCACTAGGGGTAAGATAGATACCGCTTATAAAGAGATGTTTGGAGAAAAGAGAACCACTTGTATGAATATCAAGACCTCAGATGGAAAACCAGTTCTAAGAGAAAAGGGAAGGCAGGGAGGTGGAAGGAGTATATAGAGGGTCTATACAAGGGTGATGTACTTGAGAGCAATATTATGGAAATGGAAGAGGACCTAGATGAAGATGAAATGGGAGATATGGTACTGCGTGAAGAGTTTGACAGAGCACTGGAAGACCTAAGTTGAAACAAGGCCCCAGGAGTAGACAACATTCCGTTGGAACTACTGATAGCCATGGGAGAGCCAGCCCTGACAAAACTCTACCATTGGTGAGCAAGATGTATGAAACAGGCGAAATACCCTCAGGCTTCAAGAAGAATATAATAATTCCAATCTCAAAAAGCAGGTATTGACAGGTGTGAAAAGTACCGAACTATCAATGTAATAAGTCTCGGCTTTAAAATACTAAAACAAATTCCTTACAGATGAATGGAAAAACTGGTAGAAGCCAACCTTGGGGAAGATCAGTTTGGATTCCGCAGAAATGTAGAAACACTTGAGGCAGTACTGACCCTATGACTTATCTTAGAAGATAGGTCAAGGAAAGGCAAACCTACATTTCTAGCATTTGTAGACTTAATCAAAGCTTTTGACAATGTTGACTGGAATACTTTCTTTCAAATTTGGAAGGTGGCAGGGGTCATATATAGGGAGTGAAAGGCTATTTACAATTTTACAGAAACCAGATGGCAATTATAAGAGTCGAGGGGCATGAAAGGGAAGCAGTGATTGGGAAGGGAGTGAGATAGGATTGTAGCCCATTCCCCATATTATTCAATCTATATATTGAGCAAGCATTAAAGGAAACAAAAGAGAAATTTGGAATAGGAATTAAAATCCATGGAGAAGAAATAAAAACTTTGAGGTTCGCCAATGACATTGTAATCCTGTCAGAGACAGCAAACGACCTGGAAGAGCACCTGAACGGAATGGACAGTGTCTTGAAAGGAGGAAACAAGATGAATGTCAACAAAAGCAAAATGAGGCTAATGGAAAGTAGTCTAATTAAATCAGGTGAAGCTGAGGGAATTGGATTAGGAAATGAGACACTTAAAGTAGTACATGAGCTTTGCTATTTTGGGAGCAAAATAGCTTACGATGGTCAAAGTAGGGAGGATATAACATATAGACTGGCAGTGGCAAGGAAAGCATTTCTGTAGAAGAGAAATTTGTTGACATTGAGTATAGATTTAAGTGTCAGCAAGTCTTTTCTGAAGGTATTTGTATGCAGTGTAGCCATGTATGGAAGTAAAACATGGACGATAAATAGTTTAGACAAGAAGAGAATAGAAGCTTTCGAAATGTGGTGCTACAGAAGAATACTGAAGATTAGATGTGTAGAACACATAACTAATGAGGAGGTATTGATGAGATTGCAGATTGTATTATAAACCAAACAAGATATAATATTGTAGAACCTTTGAAGCATATTGTTAATCACTCGTTTTCCCCAGGTACCTTTCCAAATCTTCTAAAGATTGCAAAAGTAACCCCCTTGCACAAAAAGGGAGCCACAGACAATGTTAACAATTACACATCTGTAGCACAGCTTAGTGGCTTCTCAAAGATCTTTGAGAAGCTCTTTTATAGTAGGTTGCTAGAGTTTGTTAACAAAAACTCATTGCTGTCAAATCATCAGCATGGATTCAGGCAATCTAGATCCAAAACCACAGCAGTCTATGAATATTTGCACCCCATTCTAAAAGCTGTAGATGAAAAGCAAATGCCTACTGGAATATTCTTGGACCTATCAACACATTTGACATTTTAGATCTTGGTATCCTACTACGTAAGTTGGAAAGAAAGGGAATTAGAGGTATTTCAAATGAATGGATTAGATCATATCTTACTAGCTGGCAACAAAAAGTTGTTCTCAAACAAGAGACAATAACTGAAAACATTTCAATAAGAACAACATACACATCAGAAAAAACTACCATCAACTATGGTATGCCACAAGGCTCAACATTAGGTCCTATCCTCTTTCTTTTGTATATTGATGACCTGAATGACACTGTCCATTCAAACAGAAAACCTTATTTGAAGATGATACCAGTATTTTGATTACAGGGTCAGACCAAAAAGAGCTTCAAGTAACTACAGATGCATCGTTGCTGGCGCTAAGACACTGGTTTGAAAAAAATAAACTTATAATTAACACTGGGAAAATGGTGGCCATGAACTTTCATATATCACACTATAAACAACAAAATGAACACACATTGAAAATAAACAACAAAATTGTAAAATTAGTTGATAATGTTAAGTTCCCAGGAATATATCTACAGAGTGAGCTCAAGTGGAATACACACATTAAAGCTCTTACAACCAAGCTATCATCAATCTGTTACATTCTACTGATACTAAGCACAAGCTGTAATAGAGAAATAATAATACAGGCATATCATGCACATTTCCAATCATTAATCCAATATGGAATAATATTTTGGGGGAATGCACCCTGTAGTCAATCTGTTTTCAAAAGGCAGAAACGAGCTATCAGAATCACCTGCACCATAAAGAGGCAAGGTTCATGTCACTCTCTTTTTTTCCTACTCTAAAGATACTGAATCTTCCACACATATATATATATATATATATTTTTGAAGCAATAGTCTTTGTAAGAGAATATTTAAGAACCTCCAATGCCTATCAGCTGAACAGCTCTGTGCACAAGTACTCAACAAGAAATGGCAATAACATTCATGTCTCATATGCCAGAACATCAGCCTACCAGAAGAGTGTCCTTCATAGAGGCACACAATTGTATAACCTCCTTCCTAACAACATCAAGTTGGTAAAGCAAGACAGCTTGTTAAAAAAAAGCTGAAGTTATTTCTGATGGACCACAGTTTCTACTCTGTAAATGAATACCTCTCAGAATGAAACAGAATTTTATAATGTTAAATTAATAATGTGTGTGTGTGTAATTTTTAACTTTCTGTATCATTCATTGACCTGTCCTATATCTGTACAAGATGTCACAGGACCAAAACTAAATAAATAAATAAGAGGAGATCCTCCTGGATGTGGAACATGTCAGATAAATGCATTACAAAAATGTAATTAGAAAATTTGAGTTTCATTAATTTTAATGATCATCAATCAATAAACAGTAAAATTATGTACATGAATTAAAATTAAACTTCTAATATTTACAGGGTTAATACTTACATCTGCTTTTGTTAAATCCATCATTCACACAGAAGGTAGTTACTTGGCTATTACAACCAAGTGTTGTCAAAAATCAAAGTAAATTATCCATTTAAATGACCATCAGTTAACAACAGTCAAATTAGTACACGATTTAAAATTAAAATTCCACTGTTTACAGACTTAAGACTTGCATCTGCTTTCCATACATCCATCATTCCCACAGTGGGTAGTTACTTGGCTGTTACAACCAAGTATTTTCAAAAATTAAAGTATGATAAATTTTCATTAAAATGGTCTACTGCACTTGTTGAGAAATTCATGGATGGAATAGAAGGAGTCCAAAAATTCTTTTAAATTATGTTTAAATTGTGCCTTGTCTGAAACAAAACTCTTAATGGTTGCTGGTGACTTATTGAAAATATGTGTTGCTGAATACTGGACTCCTTTCTGGACAAGAGTAAGTGATTTTAAATCTTTATGTATATTGTTCTTATTCCTAGTATTGATACTGTGTACTAAGCAGTTAGTTGGGAAAGAGATGTATTATTTACAACAAACTTCATTAGGAATAAATATACTGAGAAGCTGTGGTTAGTATGCCCAATTATTTGAACAGGTTCGACAAGATGTTCTTGGATTTACACTACACATTACTCTTATTATATGCTTCTGTACTCTAAAAATTTTTTCTTGGTTTGTGGAGTTACCCCAAAATATGATACCATATGACAAAATGGAGTGAAAATAAGCAAGTTTTTTTATATTTATATCTCCTATGTATGACATCATTTGCATTGCAGACACACACCGAGCGAGGTGGCGCAGGGGTTAGACACTGGACTCGCATTCGGGAGGACGACGGTTCAATCCCGCGTCCGGCCATCCTGATTTAGGTTTTCCGTGATTTCCCTAAATCACTCCAGGCAAATGCCGGGATGGTTCCTTTGAAAGGGCACGGCCGACTTCCTTCCCCGCCCTTCCCTAATCCGATGAGACCGATGACCTTGCTGTCTGGTCTCCTTCCCCAAAATAACCAACCAACCATTGCAGACACGACTTGTTTAGGCGCTTTAGCAGTTTGTTAGTATGTCGCTCACAACTGAATTTATTACCAAGTTGTAATTCCAAGAATTTTACACTCTCAACTTCTATTTCCATGTTATCATATTTTTTACACACACTAGAAGAAAATCTCTTGGAAGTTCTGAACTGCATATAATGAGCCTTTTCAAAATTTAATGACAGTGAATTGGCTATGAACCACTTATTAATGTCAGTAAAAATTTGATTAGCTGCCGTTTCTAAATTTATATTTGATTTACTATTTATTGCAATGTTTTTATCATCTGCAAATAAGACAAACTTAGCATCTGGTAATGTAACAGATGACAGGTTATTAATATACACAAGAAAAAGTAGTGGACCTAGTATGGAACCTTGGGGAACACCACATGTAATTTCTTCCCAGTCAGATGATGTGTGATTGCCTCCTGCTGAAGAGTTATGTGATGACACCCTTAGTTTTCTATTAGTAAGATATGACTGAAACCACTTTGCAGCACTACCAGTGATGCCAAAATGTTTTAATTTACTTAAAAGAATGCTTTGATTCACACAGTCAAAAGCCTTTGACAGGTCATAGAATATGCCAATTGCCTCTAATTTGTTGTCTAATGAATTAAGGACATTTTCACTGTAAGTGTAAATAGCCTTCTCAATATCAGAACCCTTAAGAAACCCAAACTGTGACTTTGACAGTATGTTATTTTCACTAAGATGCATAAGTAGACACTTGAACATAACCTTTTCAAAGATTTTTGAAAAAGCTGGCAAAAGTGAGATCGGTTGGTAATTTGATGGCATTTCTTTGTCCCCTTTCTTGTGGAGAGGTATAACTTCAGCATATATAAGCCAGTCCGGGCATGTCCTGTGATAAGTGATTGATTACACAAATACCTTAAGATATTTAGATTAGATTTACTTTCATTCCAATTGATCCGTAGTGAGGAGGTCCTCCAGGATGTGGAACATGTCAGAAAAACAACAATACATGACAAATATTTAAACTAAAACAAATAAGCTAATGTACCATTCCACAGGTCCCAAGTGGAATGATCGTCATTTTTTAATGAACACTAGGAGTCATTTTACAAATACTATTGCACTGAATTTAAAATAAAAAAGTTTTATATTTATTTATAAGGTAAGAAACATGTAATACTACTACTGTAATACTTATTTACAATGAACACATTACTGCACTGAAATGGTGCAGAAGTTAGATTATACTTACACACACACACACACAAATTTTCAGTGAACACATTACTGCACTGAAATTGTGCAGAAGTTATGTTGTACTTATATACAAATCAGTTGGTTTTCCTCAGAAATTCATCAATGGAGTAGAAGGAGTTGGCCACCAATAAATCCTTTAGGCTTCTCTTAAACTGAATTTCATTGGTTGTTAAGCTTTTTATGGCTGCTGGCAAGTTATTGAAAATGTGTGTTCCTGAATAATGCACACCTTTTTGTACAAGACTAAGTGACTTTAAATCCTTGTGAAGATTATTCTTATTTCTAGTATTGATTCCATGAATTGAGCTGTTGGTTTGAAAAAGTGATATATTTTTAATGACAAATTTCATTAAGGAATAAATATATTGGGAAGCTGTAGTTAGTATCCCTAGTTCCCTAAACAGGCTTCTGCAGGATGTTCTTGAGTTCACACCACATATAATTCTTACTGCACGTTTTTGTGCCCGGAAAACTTTAGCTTGGCTTGATGAATTACCCCAGAAAATAATCCCATATGACATTATGGAATGAAAGTAAGCATAGTATGCCAGCTTTTTCATTTTTATATCCCCTATGTCTGACAAAATTCGCATTGCAAACAGAGATTTGTTAAGACGCTTCAGCAGTTCTGTGGTGTGCTCCTCCCAGTTGAATTTATTATCAAGCTGTAATCCCAAGAATTTAACACCGTCCACTTCTTCTATCTTCTTGTCATCATATGTTAGACATATACTCTTGGGACACCCCTTACAAGTTCTGAACTGCATGTAGTGTGTTTTTTCAAAGTTTAGTGACAAAGAATTGGCTAGGAACCAGTGATTAATGTCTACAAATATTTTATTGGCTGATCTTTCTAAGACTACACTTGATTTGCTATTTATTGCAATGTTTGTATCATCAGCAAACAAAACAAACTTGGCATCTGGTAATGTTACTGATGAAAGGTCATTGATATACACAAGAAAAAGTAAGGGCCCCAAAATGGAACCTTGTGGGACCCCACATGTAATTAGTTCCCAGTTGGATGATGCCTGATAGCTTGATACATGTCTCTTTCCTAATAACACCCTTTGTTTCCTGCCAGAGATATAAGATTTGAACCATTTTGCAGCATTTCCTGTTACACTATAATATTCTAGTTTACTTAAAAGGATATTGTGATTTACACAGTCAAATGCCTTTGACAGATCACAAAATATACCAGTTGCCTGCAATTTTTTGTCTAATGAATTAAGTACATTTTCACTGTAAGTGTAGATAGCCTTCTCAATATCAGAACCTTTTAGAAATCCAAACTGTGACTTTGACAGTATGTTATTTGAGATAAGATGGTTATAAAGACGACTGTACATTACTTTTTCGAAAATTTTTGAGAATGCTGGCAACAGTGAAATTGGACGGAAATTTGATGCTATTTCTTTATCTCCCTTCTTAAACAGTGGCTTAACTTCAGCATATTTCAGCCATTCGGGAAATATTCCACTGATAAACGACTGGTTACACAGATAGCTTAATATGTTACTTAGCTCAGAATCACATTCTTTAATTAACTTTGTTGATATTTCATCATACCCACTAGATGTTTTTGATTTTAAAGATTTTATGATGGACATTATTTCTGTTGGGGTAGTGAGGGTCAAATTCATATTATGGAAGTTACTTGAAATGTCTGGTCTGAGGTAATCCATAGCAGCATCTACCGAACCTGACAACCCCATCTTTTCAGTAACAGTTATAAAATGTTTGTTAAAAAGTTCTGCAACACTATACACATCTGTCACCAATGCATCATTTACTCTTAATGCTATTTGTTCCTCTTCATGTCTGGTTCTACCGGTCTCCTCCTTCACTATATCCCATATTGTCTTTATTTTGTTATCTGATATGACTATCTTTTCCTTGTAATATATTTGCTTTGACATCCGTATTACAGTCTTTAATATTTTGCAGTATTTCTTATAATGTGCTATAGCATCAACATTGGAAATGTTTCGGATTGACAGATACAGTTTTCTTTTTGTTTTACAAGATACCCCTATTCCTCGAGTAATCCATGGCTTCTTTGTAGACTTTGCTCTAACCTTGGTAAGTTTTGGGGGAAAGCAGTGTTCAAATAAGGTAAGCACTTTATTAGCAAAAATGTTATATTTTTCATTCATGCCATGAGCACTGTAAACATCAGTCCAGTGAATGTCTCTGAGGAGTGTCCTAAAATAATCAATTTTTGGCTTACTGATTACCCTCTTGAGCTCAGATTTAACAGATTTTATATCCTGTTCAGTATTAACATTTAACAGAAGGAACTGCATGTCATGGTCTGAGAGGCCATTGACTATTGGTTTTGTAATATAATTTTGTTCATTTGACTTTTCTATAAAGATATTATCAATGGCTGTTTGTGAGCAAGTGGTTATCCTAGTGGGGAACTTTACTGTGGGAATTAAGTTGAATGATAGTGTTACTAACTCAAATAGGTTCTTATTGGGAGAGTCTTTAAGGAAATCTACATTGAAATCACCAGCAACCACTATTTCTTTGTTTTTGGTTGTTAAATGGGCCAGTACAGCTTCAAGGTGGTTTACAAACAGATTAAAGTTACCTGCAGGTGCTCGATATACACTTAATATTATGAAAGATTTTTTGTGAAAATCTAATTCTGTTGCACATGCTTCCATATGCTGTTCTAGGCAAAATTTATGAATGTCTATGTTCTTAAATTTATGACAGTTCCTGATGAATGTGGCAACTCCTCCTTTCTCCATTTCTGATCTACAATAGTGAGATGCTAACCTAAACCCTGTAACACTTAAAAGTTCTATACCAGTGGTCACATGATGTTCAGAGAGGCAGATTATGTCAGCTGGGTTTGAAGACTCTAATTCATCTATGCAGATAGTTAATTCATTAATTTTATTTCTCAGTCCTCGAATATTTTGATGCAATAAAGATAGCTGACATTTCACATTGACTGACTTAAAATTGGATGGAGTTAAAATATCTGCTGACAGTTGAAAATTCTTAACCAATGGCTGTTTATGTTGATGTAATAAGCTGGAATTATGTTTTTTGATTTCTTTCTCAAACTGAAGGTTTGTCTCAGTTCTAACCTCTCTTAAAATTTGTTTTCTTTCTGTCCTCCCTACCCTAAAAAAGGGTCTTTTCTGAATCCTATAACCACTGGTATTTTACCACTCATGACAGTGCCTCCCCCCTTTAACTTTCCTGCTATTTCCCCAGCCAATTTACCCTTCCCCTTCCTGTTGAGGTGAAGGCCATGCCTAGTATAATCCCACCTACTGACAGAATCAACATGAACCACACCAATGTGTGACCCCGCACCCGACATGAGCAGCCGTTCCAGCTCCAAATTAACTCTCTTGACAGAAGAGTTCAAATGAGGTCGGTCATGGCGCCCAAGAACAGATACAAACTCAACACTGGTATGCCTCGATGCTGATGCAATCTTCGCCAGGTCACACTCTATGCTGTACCCAGGATCTCTGTCAATACTGTTACCTGCCCCACCCACTATAACCACGGTGTCTTCCTTAGTGAAATCTTTGCAAAGTGATCCTAAATCCTCTGTCACCTGCTCCAGACCAGCACTAGGTTTAAAAAAATTACTAAGCTCACACGAACACTCTTTTATTAACTTTGTTGATATGTTATCATAACCACTAGAATGCTTTGATTTCAAGGACTTTATGGTGCAATCTATTTCTGTGGGTGAAGTAAGTGTCAATTCCATTTTACTGAGATTGCTTGTGTGCACTGGTCTCTGATATTTCATTGCATTATTTACTGAACCTGACAACCCCATGCTATCAGTAACAGTGACAAAATACTTGTTTAAATGGTTTGCAACACACATGCATTTGTTACCAGGGTTTCATTTATTTTTAGAGCTATTTGTTCCTCCTCATTTCTGGTCATACCTGTACCTGACTTAACTATATCCCATATTGTTTTTATTTTATTGCTGGATGTATTTATCTTCTTCTCATCAGGTGTTTAGATTTCTGGATATCCTTCTTCAGTATTTTGCAGTAATTTTTGTAATGAGCTATGATGCTAGTATCAAAGGTTTCCCTACATATCAGATAGAGTTTCCTTTTTGTCTCACATGATATCTTTATCCCTTATGTGATCCTTGGTTTCTGGTTAGACTTCTGCATGATTTGAGTTACCTTCAGGGGAAAACTATTTACAAATAAGGTGCTAACTTTATTAATGAATGTTTTGTATTTTCCATTTGTGTCTTGGATGCTGTAAACATCCATCCAATTAATTTCCACGAGCAATCTCCTAGATTTCTCAGTTTTTGACTGTTTTATTGGGCTTCTGTACTCAGTTCTGATAGATGTTTTACCCTGACAATTTTCAAAATTTAATGTTAGGTGTTGCATGTCATGGTCAGATAGCCCACTTACTACTGGTTTTGTATTGTGGCTTAGTTGCCTAGAATTGTCTATAAAGATATTATCAATGGTAGTCTTAGAACATTTGTATACCCTAGTTGGGAAATTTACAGTAGAAATTAAATTGAATGACAATGTAGCTGATTTCAGCAACTGTTCACTGACAGTGTTTTTCAGGACATCTATATTAAAATCACCAGCAACCACTAGATTTTTTTTTTTTTTTTTTTTTTTTTTTTTTTTTTTTTAGATGAGATAATAAATCTTCAAGACCATTTATAACCAGGTTGAAATTTCCTGAAGGAAATACATATGCCTAGAAATGACTTTCAGCTGTATATTTATAGGTTGACTTGTCCAATGTCTTATGCATAAGCTGCTTTGTAGACAGCAGGACCAATAAAAATACAATACAAGGCAATCAAGGTTGTTAATGCGCAGGTGAATTGCCATTTCCAGCAATGTGTTAAAAGGATGTGTACTATTGTTATGATTTGAATTGTTGTTAAAAATTGCTTAACAACTTTTCAGATAATTGTGTATGATGTTGGGCAGGTAAACATTCAGTATTTGCTGAAAGTTAACTTCAAGTACAAATTTTAAATTTCATGTGCCTGCACCTGACAAAATATAAAATAATTCGTGTATACAAAGGATGAAGAAATCTACTGTTATTCTTTGTCTTTAAATATGTCTGCTTGTGTCTGTATATGTGTGGATAGATATGTGTGTGTGTGTGAGTGTATACCCGTCCTTTTTTCCCCCTAAGGTAAGTCTTTCCGCTCCCGGGATTGGAATGACTCCTTACCCTCTCCCTTAAAACCCACATCCTTCCGTCTTTCCCTCTCCTTCCCTCTTTCCTGATGAGGCAACAGTTTGTTGCGAAAGCTTGAATTTTGTGTGTATGTTTGTGTTTGTTTGTGTGTCTGTCGACCTGCCAGCACTTTCATTTGGTAAGTCACTACATCTGTTTTCTGTGTGTGTGTGTGTGTGTGTGTGTGTGTCTTGTTATATTACTTTAGCACTTGTATATAGTTGTTCTGTTTGCTTAGTCCTCCAATCTCAGATGGTAATTATTGGAACTGCTGGTAATTATTGAGACTGAAGCTGTGTAAAAATAAACACACTATCATTTAAGACTGAGTATAACGCCTGAATCTTTGGACTGCTCATTTTATACACGGAGGGTGTTTTCTCACAGCTTAAAATGTGTTTGATTTTTACATGAAGGGACCGAAAAGTCACCTAATTTTCTGAAAATCACTGAATTTTCACATATTGATTTTAATCTGATGAACAGTTTTCTGTTCTTATTAAATTCTTGCACTGTGATTCAAACTATTTGTATGATGATTTTATGCCATCACGTATGTTTAAAAGGTTTGATTCCACAGAAAATATGCTTTGTCTTTAAAAATGTTCATGGAAACTATCACATGGTCTTAATGTAAACACCTTAAAATCAAAGTATTCAACATGATGTATGAGATTTTGGAGTGATAAATTGTAATTAATTATTGGTTTCTGCCATAACAGTTTCTTTTAAATTATGATTTCACAAATGTCACTGTCATAGCCATTAGATCAAAAACATTTTTAATCAAGTAAAATTTTCTGTAGAAGCTTTAATTCTTTTCTTTGATAAATTTGTGTTTTTAAGGTTACAACATAACAGATGTGTGTCAGCATTTGTTCTGCATTTGAAGAGAACTGATATTTTTGTAGCATTTTTACCTGAGTGTTTTACAATGTAATGGTCACCATCTGTGTATTTAGAAGTTGAAAAAAGCAACAAAAAATATGAAGCTAACAAGAACAGAAGAAAAGTTTGCGAATAAAATGTTTTTGTCTCAGTTTGTTCTGATTTAGTGTCAGCAGTTTCGGGATTGCTGTTAATTCAAAGGTAGAGTTAACTTGTTAGTAAACCAGAAATTGTTCAACTAAAAATGGCTTTCATTTACACAACTTACCTGTTTACATAACCTTAAGATCATAAATCCAGTAAAGGAGACAACTTGCTGTTCGTTCAAAACCAGTGTGTTAATAACACATTTAGAAAAATAGAAGTCCTTACATTTTTTGTCAACTTATGTCTTTACTCACCCTTGAGATCTCAAAATTTGTCTGGTAAAAATGCTAAAATTTGTCGTGAAATCAGAGCATTATCAGGGAACTTCACTTGGAGAAACTTGTGGCAACCCTGCTAAAGGGGTCTCCAGGCCTTGGATAAATATCACTATTGTTGTGTTTAGGCCAAATGGTGGCATCTTAAATTGATAACATTTTCCCTCAAATAGAAAAACTGTGTAAGGTCTTGAATCTTTGTATAAGGGTACCTGTCAGTACACGGCTGTTAAATCCAATTTTGCCTGTTGAAAATGAGACAGTAACTTGTCAATACCATTTCAGTCTGTATAGTTCTTGCATATAACACTAGGTGCAGCCTGCAGATTTCTTCACTTCCCATAATGAATTGTTGTAAGCAATATAACTTTTTAAGAATACCGATATAATCACCGTTTAGTCCTCGTTTATCTCAGAAATCTCCTTTCTATCATAATAATGTGTTCTGTAAATCCTCATTTTGGTCTTTGGGTAGTACACCTGATTTGTGAGCTTCCTCACAAATACTCTTTATTACCACTGTTTCTGTAATCAGCTGGTCATCTACTGCTATAGCCTTTGCTGTTTCCACGATATGAATGTGGGCTTCTATTCATAATTAAGGTTTAAAGGAAAGTGTATTATATAAAAATAACATTTTATAAGCTGTATTTTGGAATTCCTATGACACTATATTACCCTGCAATCTAAAGATTCTCTGTAATTCGAAACCCAATCCTATCCCAGCAGTATTGAATATTCAAGTAATTTAATGTTTGATTATGAACACAGTCATTTAGGTTTACGGGCAGTCGCATTCCTTCTTTTATCAGCCTTCCTTTATTCCCCTTAATACTCACTGCATATATGCCCAGTCATAGGAAAGATAGGGCACACACATTTCCTTTGAAGAATTGATGTTAATTACTGGTATATAATCAATGAAGAATTGATGTTAATTAGTGGTATACAATCAGTGTTTGACTGCCTTAGTGTAAAGATTTTTCCACTTTTGCTTCAAAGATTTTTTTCTGCTGATGGCTGGGCAAGTTATTTCTTGCTTTTATTTATTATGTTCCTCTAGTAACCAATCTTTTATTGATACTGGGTACATTAGGGCCACCAATATCTCTTTAAATGGGCCTACACTGCCATTGCCATATCCTCGAGCCTGGCCTATGCTCCAGAACATCCACTGTTTTCTGAAGGGCTGGATCACTAAAGACTGATGTATGTGTTGTTATTAGTAGCTGCGAATCTCTGATTAGTCAGAAAGGACGATGTAACCATTTTTGACTGATTACCTCTCTGTTCATCTTGATTAGAGTTACTCTGCTTCCTTACTTTGCAAAATTTACTTTCATTCTGGTGCAGAAACCAAGAGGGGTAGCAATTTCCTTCCTGATTTTCTGAAACTTGTGTTATCAGTCTGAGAGTAATCTACCTGTTTCTTATTTAATATATATCCTTCCAAGAAAGTTAATAGATTACTTATCGTTTTCCAGTCTATATACCAAATTTCCTTTCTCACACGAGAAGGCAACCTTCTAAGTGAGACTCTGATCGAGTGATTGTCCTCGAAGGGTTTGTCTAGGTGTTTTGAGCTAGTGAAATGCCAGAACTTCTTTTGTTCTGTGACTTTTTCATGCACTGTCAGGATCATCTTCTTCCATGAAGGCAGGCACAACTCTGAGGTGAGGGTCCACTGCAAGGATAAAACATAGGAACAGTAAGTGTGACCAAATGAGAGCTGCTGCCAGCCCACCCCATCCACTGGAAATGCTGTTTCTATTGCCATTCAGTTAACATGCTTGTTTAGAGAAACCTTACGCTCAACACATGTATCCCACCTCCCACACTACATTAAATAATTTTTTTTAGCAGTTGACGATCGTCATTGGTCAGTCCTAAATGCTATGTGCAACACAAAGTGGTATGTTACACTATGCTGTGGAATGTCGCCTGTATCTGCTATGCAAAGCCGTTGCAGTCTGACCAACTCTGGACACATTTATAGTTCAATCATAGAGTATTACACTAGTCTTACTGTTTCAGATATCGAGGGTACAGCTATTCATAACAACAGAGAACATCTTTTGCTTGAGGGAAAGAAAAGGAATAATGAAACCAGAACTTTTATGAAATAGCAGATTTCATATTAACTGATGTGCTCTTTACAATTTTGCAGATAATTGTGTCAGGGGTTTGTTAATACAGTGGATCTCAAAGAGAAAAACAAATAAGTATATAAGATCCAGTAACAACATTGTTTACAAGTTTTGTTGCTGTCATAGTTGGCTTGAATAGTTACTGTCATAACAAAAACTGCTGAATATTTTTTTCATAAAAAATTTTGCATTTCAGAGTCCAACAGCAGCAGTTATGCAGAATATATGAGAGACAATTATAGGCCTGGTTTCACTTACCAAGATTTTGCTCCTGACTTTAAAGCCGAGTTTTATAACCCTGATGACTGGGCAGAAATCTTTAAAAATTCTGGAGCTAAGTGAGTACATTTGTGTAACCAGTTACTTCATAATAAGAATGTAGCTTGTAAGGTAATAAATTGAGTTTACTAATCATGTGTACCACACAATTAAAAATAGCCCTCTGATTGGTATGATGAAAGAAATAAAGTAACAAGTACAAGAATTAAGATTTGAGGCATGTCATTATCCACATGGGAAACTATGTCCCTTACTAGAGTACATGTCTCAGTGAGCTTTCTCTCCATGCATTTGGTGAGTTCCCTGCAAAAACATTTATTCATTCATTTCACTGCACTTTTTGTAGCCAGTGTACACTCATTTGGCACATATCAGCAACTGGTTCATCTGTCCAGGGGCTTTGACATGGCACCCTACAGACTTCAGATACTGATATGTGTCAACACCTAAATAATTACTCAGGTATTTATCCATAGCCGCAGTTTTCCTTAATATTTGCAAGATTTTCCTTGCTGTTTCCCCCCCCCCCCCCCCTCCCCCTTGCTTTTTTTTTTTTTTTTTTTTTTTTTTTTTTTTTTTTTTTTTTTTTTTTTTTTTAAGTCATTGCCAAGGATGAATTATCTGTGCTGCACATCCTCTGCTGTCATTCTGTACTCATTATTCACAAGCATGGGGCAGCTGAGTTCACAGACAACCTTAAGGGTGGATATCATGTGGTTGGCTGGGGGCTTGGTGAGACACTTTTAGGTTTGTGGAATACAAATGAAACTCATAATGTGTGTGGCACAACACCTCTCGCAGCTTCCTCCATATGCACCCCAGTGTCATAGAAAATAATAATGAAAAAAGTTTGATGTCATGTCATAGCAGAAAACTGCTATCTTTGTATAACTTTCAGTACACCAGTGTCACTTTAAAGCAGCCTTCATTGAACTGAACTGTAGATTTTGTCCCAAAACTCACGTGATGTTTCAAATTTATGATATTTAAACTCATTACATTACGAGTGACCGTCATACATCCTGAGGAAGATGTGAGTAGACTGTCCGTGAACCAGAAATGACACGTTCATCCTGACCATAATCCATTTAACTGCATAGGTAATTATCCAGCCAGAAGTTGGGAATTCCCAAGTTTGGAGTTTGTTGGGCGACGGGGGACAAACACTAAACAACATTTAGCCCACATAGTACCTTCACCTTATAAAGGCTTCGTGCCGTCCGTCCCATCTCTCTGCTCTCTTGAATTATATTGTATTTGAAGAATATAATTCAGTAGTTAGGCTTGTACTATATATCTACAATTGCCAGAATCGATAGACAAATGGTATGCGTTAATGAAACAGGCGTCTTCTTTTACGTCTTGCTGCTCACGCATTCCATTGCATTGTTCCAAGTCCCACTGTAGACATGAGGACACACATGATTCTGTGTTGAATATGTAGTTTACAACTGGATCCAATTGGCTTTGGGTAGTATAATGCGTTAATGTTGAAACAAGCTTGCATATGCCCCCATCAGGTCATGAGTATTATTCTGATTGTTGTTCCTAATGTGCTTTGACGAGTTAACAATAATTTGTGAGATCTGCCATGGTACTGGGTAAGATTGCTCCTTTCTTGCATTGATTCATAACATTGATTCCCAACATTCCCAAAGGCATGCATATGCCATCGCTTGCACTGCAGTAGAATGCACACTGTCATAACTGCATTGCGAAGAACTATTGTGGACGTCATGTGTGTGATGTGACAGGTGGAATTTATCTGATGGTTGTGATTGTCAGAGGGGATAATTACTTTTGGTTCTTGCAACTGTTTAATGTATGAAGAAGAATCCACCAAATATAGACCCTCTTGTGATGATATTTATTTTATGAATACCACTTAACAATGGAGCAGAGTTGGTTCATGGGTGCAGATGTCACATGGAACACCCTGCTCTGAACAGCTGGTGTTGAGGGTTGCATTTAGTAACCATACCCCTTCTGATCATTAAAATGGGTCATTGCTTTCCAATTTTGGACTATACAGTGATCAGATAATTCTCTACCAAAAGGGGATCTTTTCCTGAGTGGAACTTTTTAAAAGTGTGATGAAAAAATTGGCTTGCTGTGAAAGATTCTTTCAGATATGGATTGCATCTGAAATATTTATGGTATTGTAAATGAAAACCACATCAAATGCTTAATTTCATAACTCTGTAGCACGTAATATTTTCAACATTATATGTCAAAACCAAAAGGTAGAGGGAGTATATAAATTATGAGAATTTACAAATTATGAGACATGCAAAGAATATATACATATGTAGGTTTCTGTGGCAGATGTCAATCTCAGTAATTTCCCTCTGGGTATCTGTTGCATCATCTTATAAAATACATAAAAGTACCAGAATACTGAAACAACCAACATTTCAGATGCATTGCAGTGACTTTCCTCATGGTGTATACTGTGTGACAGTTCTGCCTGCTTTATATCTTCGTTGATCGTTACCCTCAGTGTCGACGTACTGACTGAAAATATAGGGGGTGGAACTGCAACTACTGTCTACTGTAAATGTGGTAGCTGATAGACGCACAGTTGCGTTTCACGGTGTTTTACTGTCACTATTCACAACCCCCCATAAACACATTTATACGGCCAGAGCACTATTGTTTGACTTTTGATAAGCCTCATTAATAGGTTGCAGGTGAACATCCACATACTGCTACAATAATTTCCTGTTGAACATCTGTGAGCAGTAAAACCTAACAACAAAGTTCACAGTTCTTGAAGAATAATCAGGTACATATGGAGCAGACACTGTCATTGGTTTAACACATGGCCTATTGGTGTAACACATATTTGACTGTTAAGTCGATGCATTGTTGTCATTCTAACCAACACAAGTTCCTAGTCTGAAACTCGGCCGTGGACTGACTGTCTTGTGACCAAAAATTGGGCCCTTATATATCCTCACAATAATAGGTGCTGAAACTACACATTTTTTGAAGTTTAATTTATAGAAATTACAATTAAAACTTAACTCATTAAATTAACTGAATACATCAAAAAATTCCATCTTTTTAACAATTTCTTCCACTACAAGAGTTAGGCCAAATTATTTGTTTAAATCATGAAATTAACAAGTATCGTTATACAAACAATACTTTTGACAAAACTTTTGGGCTAACATGTTTTCGAATAGATCCAAATAGACCCTTTAAAATTACTATTAGTTGTTCCCCCAAATGTTTATAATTAGTACAGAATTTAAATTTGTTTATACATCAACAGTAGAATTTAAGTTACAAAACAATTGAAATAAATTATAAAATCAATTAGATACATAAAGCTAAGCACAAAATTAGATATGTTGTTATATTCTTTAAAACTGAGGGCCAACCTTTCTCTTTCATGTGAATGCAGATTATATTCATATGTTAATGGTTATTAGTTGAGAATTGAAAAAATGAATTTAAGGAGGCAGATGGCAAAACAAGAGGGTAAGTAAAACTATCTCAGCTTGCTTCGTCACAACTGGTGTAGCTAGGAAGAGGAGGAGGTAGTAGAGGAGATAGATGTTTCAATGTATTGCATTCCTAATGGTGTCGTGAGACCACAGACTTCAATTTCCTGAGATTTTATTGGCCCTAAAATTCTGTTCTAAATTGGTGACAAGTTTGTGGGAACTGCAGTTTCATGCAGAAAAATGACATTAGTTCCGCTTGTGCTGTTTGTTTAACCTGCTGCAGCAGTGTCCAGTTAGTTTGCATCCCAGCTAGTGCACATGGCTTGTCTTAATAAGGTTACTGACAACCAAAATTTTGAGAGCCTTCAACTGTCCTCTCTAGGGTGCTTCAGAATTTCAGCTGCCTCTCTTATTTTATGTATGCACACCCATGGCTATCTCACAGGTTTACTTGCTTACTGGAACTTTATAGGCTGCCTGCAATTGCAGTGGTACTCTACTAGTGCTGGACTGTTGTGCTGCACCGAGAGAGGTGGCGCAGTGACTAGTACACTGGACTCAAATTCGAGAGGTCAGTGGTTCAAACCCGTGTCCAGCCATCCTGATTTGTGGTGCTACCCTATTCTACATCCTACAGCTACTTCACAGTATTGTGGTTCTTCTTATTATTTTGCTGTCATATCCATCAACTTTGGAAGGTGTTGTGTGGGTCAGCCTACCGCATTAGTAATACAAACCACATAAAATGAAAACTGAGAGAGTCATGTAACAAATTCCAAGCTAACAGAAACAACAGCATACTAATAAGAAAATTGCAAAGTACTACAGGAAATGCTGCAAATCAACAGCCGGTGGGGCACTTACCAAACATCAAGGGCTTTGCCGAGAAGGCACCAAACCAATTAATGACTCATGGAATAAGATCCTGGGTAGTTCATCACTTGTGTCAAAGTATTTATTGCTAATTAAATTTGTCATAAATAACCCATCGCAGTTTGAGAACAGTGATGTTCACAGCTGCAGAACTAGCAGAAAAAAGACAATCATTACTGATTATCAAGTTTCAGTGGCTTGTAAAGGTATACAACATGCAGCCACAAAAGTCTTTAATTGTATTCCCGATAACGTAAAAGTCTGACAGGTAGAAAACAGATTTTTCATTTTATCTCTAATTTTTTCTTTTGCCTCCTACTCTGTAGTGAGTTTTTAATTAAAAGGAAGTAGCTTGTGCAATGTAGAAGACATATATGTTTACTTTGTTTGCAAATGTAAGTATGGTTCACTAATAACATGAGTAGTTTCAAACAAAAATGCACTCATTTTTATTAAATTGGGTCATTGTATAAATTTTTATAACTCCCAGGATGGAGCAATTAATCCAAACAAATTGTTCACATGTATCTAGTGAACTGACTCTTTCCACATCATTTCAATCGTTACTGTACAAATTATCTATGAAACATTGAGCTAATGAGGTAATTATTGATAGCAGGCCTTTTTATTCCTATAACACGCATCCGTCAGATTCCATATCTTTTGTTCACAAGTTTGTCAGAAAAGTCTATATTTCAATACTTGAATTATATATGTTGCCTATTTATTTGGTCTCTCCATGGGCTGTATTCTACTGTGACTTTTATTGTCAGTTGATACTTGTATTAAAATTTGTTTTCTTAATTAACTAAGTGGGATAGTTATTTCTTTTACTTTTAAACAATAACTTGTGTTTTTCAAAAGAGGAACTGAACTTTGTATCTGTCTGGACGTAGAAAATTGAATTGTAATTTGGGAAATCAGTTAATAAGAAATTATTCATTTTTCATTTTCAGGTATGTTGTTCTTACAAGCAAGCATCATGAGGGATATACACTCTGGCCCTCAAAATATTCATTCAGCTGGAATGCTATGGATGTGGGGCCGCATAGAGATCTTCTTGGTATGATTTAGTGTGTTCTTCAATTATTATGTTTTTAGATATAAAGTGACACACTGTGATTCTGTAAAGGTAATGTATTGTAGACCTGCACCTAGATACTCATCATTGTACTGTGTTTCCTTAAATGTTGTTGCAGGTATATTTATATCTCTTTATTTAAAGAGTATTATGCTGGTGTAATGACAGCCTTTGGTTATACCTTTGAAAGTCAACATGACAGTTTGTAAATGAGTTAAGTGATTCCAAGAACTTAAAGTTCATTTCATATGATAAAAATTTGCCAACAGTGTGAAGATATTTGAATCCCAGGGAAGTTTCTCCAAGCTACCCATGAAACGATTCAGACCAGAAAGAACCATCTTGGTGCCCATCTCCTTACCACTGATATATTTGTAGACTTGTCTTTCAATTATGAAATAAGTGTTGGTATGTGTCCTGAATCCCAGTACAAGATGATACTTTGTGTATTTTAATGTGAAAGTAATACAAAAACTAAAGAATGATTTTCCAGTGAGAAGCTTCATACGTGATACCAATATCACACAAATCATAAGACAGTAGAGTATGACATGTTTATCTTTTAAAAATTCTCCCAGAAATATTCAGATAAAAAGTAGACTTGTCAGATAGAGATGGAATTAAAAATGAAATTGTCTATGCTGTGTCAAACAATAAAGAAATCATTCTGGATATGACGGTCCTAAACCACTTTCAAATTGCGAGTGATCATAGATGTTAAGGTACAGAGTAGAAATGGATGCAAAGCTAGATAGAAAGAAAGAGCCTTTTCAGACAGGAAACAAGGATTGTAGATTTTAAGAGTATATTTAAGAACAAGATGGGATACCAGATTAAATTATGCAAGTGTTTTAGTATCGTAGTAAATGATTCTTATGCACACTTAGAGAAAAGGAACAATTATTTAACAAAGGTGATTATGCAAACATGAAGAAAGTAAAAGAGAAGAACATCTCAAACACAAAAAACATCCTTTTACGAAAATGGAAGAGGCTGAAGCAAATGGTAATAGAAGGATGCCAGAATATTCTAAATTAAAACAAAACTAAACATATCTTTATTTTCCCCATCCTCATAACAGGCTGGTTCCTGTCATCCTGATGTCTGAGCGACATGCCCAGTCTCTTCTTCCCTAACCAATCTCTGTCTTATCCATGAGGAAGGACCTAATAGTTCTAAAGTCCTCTATGTGTAAATGAGATGTTCAGCTCAGAAAAATGTTGGAGATAGTACATTATCCATCTTGGACATTGGGCATAAAATTTTCATTATTATGTACAATGTGTATGATTGTATACTGTAGAATGACAAAGATGTTTATTCATATGGTACAGAAAGTTCTGGCAGAATGTAAATAATTAAGGAGTGAAAGTAATAGCTTACCAAATAAGTAGAAGCTTCAAGTCATCAACAGGCGAAAAAGAAGGAACAAAAACCCCGTTAGTGTTCAGATAAATCCTTTGCCAGTAGGATTGCAGAAACGAAAGATGTGTTACAAGAATAACTCCTATCTACGTAGTAGAGGAAAGTTGGTGTTGGAGCAAGAGTCCAGATAGCAAATTTTGTGAAGAAGCCATTGAAATTGAGCGTATGGTGTTCAGCAATGTGTTCCACTACTGATTGGTCAACTTGACATTGATCACAGTTCGGTGGTCACCATTCATTTGAGTGGACAGTTGTTTGCCAGCCACGCTCGTCTACAGTGCTGTGCAGAAATTGCTCTAGTCAGGGAGGTGCTCGTATGCAGGTGCTTCTTAGGAATGGTGAGAGGATTAGGGGTAAATGAGGCTATAGCATGAGAAATCTGTTCGTGCACCAGATTCGCGGTGGTAGTGCCTATCGGTGAAGGACTTTGTCAGACCATCAGGCATACTGTGCAAAGACATTCTCATCATTGCAGATATGCTGATATTCTGTCCACAAGTAGCCAGGCTATATGGAAGTGATTTTTTGATGTAGAAGGGATGACAGCTGTCAAAATGCAGGTGCTGTTGATGGTTAGTGAGCTTGGCAGGCACAGAAGTATGGATGGAGCCATCGCAGAGGTAGAGGTCAGTGTTCAGGAGGTGGCATGTCGGGCTGAGGAAGGGCAGATGATGTGAATGGGAGGTAAGGTGTTGAGGCAGTTGTCATGATCTCTCTCCACTATGCTGAAAAAGTTATCTCCATAAGGACACCATAATGGTGTGGCTAATGGCTGTATAGTACTTTGTAGAGCTGGCCATGATGTCTCCTTTGTTGATGCTGCTGAGTCTGCATTGTCCATGTGGCGTCTTGTTGTCTAGGCGATGATTCCTTTGCTGCTCTGGCTCCAAGAAAAGGGTGCATGTTTTTAATTATCACTGGACTAACAAAATCATGACACAGTATTCCACAGTTTATTTGTAACAAAAACACATATTTATTGCCCAAACTTGAAAACAACTACGCTCAACCACGGCCAAAACTCAAGTGGCCGAAAACCCGTTGTAGACCAAAGATCACAGTCATAAGCTGCAAAGAAAATACAATTTCAATATTGATTATTGATCGCAACACCTAACCTAGAATTATATTAAGCAAATGCTTTTTAATACAACTTTAGTGTATAATATAACAAAATGAGGTCTATATGTCAGTTCCCCAATGAACAATGGACCTTGCCGTTGGTGGGGAGGCTTGCGTGCCTCAGCGATACAGATAGCCGTACCGTAGGTGCAACCACAACGGAGGGGTACCTGTTGAGAGGCCAGACAAACGTGTGGTTCCTGAAGAGGGGCAGCAGCCTTTTCAGTAGTTGCAGGGGCAACAGTCTGGATGATTGAGTGATCTGGCCTTGTAACACTAACCAAAACAGCCTTGCTGTGCTGGTACTGCGAATGGTTGAAAGCAAGGGGAAACTACAGCCGTAATTTTTCCCAGGGGACTTGCAGCTTTACTGTATGGTTAATGATGATGGCATCCTCTTGGGTAAAATATTCCGGAGGTAAAATAGTCCCCCATTCGGATCTCCGGGTGGGGACGACTCAAGAGGACGTCGTTATCAGGAGAAAGAAAACTGGTGTTCTACAGATCGGAGTGTGGAATGTCAGATCCCTTAATCGGGTAGGTAGGTCAGAAAATTTATAAAGGGAAATGGATAGGCTAAAGTTAGATATAGTGGGAATTAGTGAAGTTCGGTGGCAGGAGGAACAAGACTTTTGGTCAGGCGAATACAGGGTTATAAATACAAAAGTCAAATAGGGGTAATGCAGGAGTAGGTTTAATAATTAATAAAAAAATAGGAATGCGGGTAAGCTACTACAAACAACATAGTGAATGCATTATTGTGGCCAAGATAGACACAAAGCCCACGCCTGCTATGGTAGTACAAGTTTATATGCCAACTAGCTCTGCAGATGACGAAGAAATTGAAGAAATATATGAGGAAATAATAGAAATTAATCCGATAGTGAAGGGAGACGAAAATTTAATAGTCATGGGTGACTGGAATTCGTCAGTAGGAAAAGGGAGAGAAGGAAACGTAGTAGGTGAATATGGATTGGGGCTAAGAAATGAAAGAGGAAGCTGCCTGGTAAAATTTTGCACAGAGCACAACTTAATCATAGCTAACACTTGGTTCAAGAATCATAAAAGAAGGTTGTATACATGGAAGAAGCCTGGAGATACTGACAGATTTCAGATAGATTATATAATGGTAAGACAGAGATTTAGGATCCAGGTTTTAAATTGTAAGACATTTCCAGGGGCAGATGTGGACTCTGACCACAATCTATTGGCTATGAACTGTAGATTAAAACTGAAGAAACTGCCAAAAGGTGGGAATTTAAGGAGATGGGATCTGGATAAACTGACTAAACCAGAAGTTGTACAGAGTTTCAGGGAGAGCGTAAGGGAACAAATGGCAGGAATGGGGGAAAGAAATACAGTAGAAGAAGAATGGGTAGCTTTGAGGGATGAAGTAGTGAAGGCAGCAGAGGATCAAGTAGGTAAAAAGACGAGGGCTAGTAGAAATCCTTGGGTAACAGAAGAAATATTGAATTTAGTTGATGAAAGGAGAAAATATAAAAATGTAGTAAATGAAGCAGGCAAAAAAGAATACAAACGTCTCAAAAATGAGATCGACAGGAAGTGCAAAATGGCTAAGCAGGGATGGCTAGAGGATAAATGTAAGGATGTAGAGGCTTATCTCACTAGGGGTAAGATAGATACTGCCTACAGGAAAATTAAAGAGACCTTTGGAGAAAAGAGAACCACTTGTATGAACATTAAGAGCTCAAATGGAAACCCAGTTCTAAGCAAAGAAGGGAGAGCAGAAAGGTGGAAGGAGTATATAGAGGGTCTATACAAGGGCGATGTACTTGAGGACAATATTATGGAAATGGAAGAGGATGTAGATGAAGATGAAATGGGAGATATGATACTGTGTGAAGAGTTTGACAGAGCACTGAAAGACCTGAGTCGAAACAAGGCCCTGGGAGTAGACAACATTCCATTAGAACTACTGACGGCCTTGGGAGAGCCAGTCCTGACAAAACTCTACCATCTGGTGAGCAAAATGTATGAGACAGGTGAAATACCCTCAGACTTCAAGAGGAATATAATAATTCCAATCCCAAAGAAAGCAGGTGTTGACAGATGTGAAAATTACCGAACTATCAGTTTGATAAGTCACTGCTGCAAAATACTAACGTGAATTCTTTACAGACGAATGGAAAAACTAGTGGAAGCCGACCTCGGGGAAGATCAGTTTGGATTCCATAGAAATATTGGAACACGTGAGGCAATACTGACCCTACGACTTACCTTAGAAGCTAGATTAAGGAAAGGCAAACCTACATTTCTAGCATTTGTAGACTTAGAGAAAGCTTTTGACAATGTTGACTGGAATACTCTCTTTCAAATTCTGAAGGTGGAAGGGGTAAAATATAGGGAGCGAAAGGCTATTTACAATTTGTATAGAAACCAAATGGCAGTTATAAGAGTTAAGGGGCATGAAAGGGAAGCAGTGGTTGGGAAGGGAGTGAGACAGGGTTGTAGCCTCTCCCCGATGTTATTCAATCTGCATATTGAGCAAGCAGTGAAGGAAACAAAAGAAAAATTCAGAGTAGGTATTAAAATCCATGGAGAAGAAATAAAAACTTTGAGGTTCGCCGATGACATTGTAATTCTGTCAGAGACAGCAAAGGACTTGGAAGAGCAGTTGAATGGAATGGATAGTGTGTTGAAAGGAGGATATAAGATGAACATCAACAAAAGCAAAACGAGGATAATGGAATGTAGTCGAATTAAGTCGGGTGATGCTGAGTATATTAGATTAGGAAATGAGACACTTAAAGTAGTAAAGGAGTTTTGCTATTTGGGGAGCAAAATAACTGATGATGGTCGAAGTAGAGAGGATATAAAATGCAGACTGGCAACGGGAAGGAAAGCGTTTCTGAAGAAGAGAAATTTGTTAACATCGAGTATAGATTTAAGTATCAGGAAGTCGTTTCTGAAAGTATTTGTATGGAGTCTATTCATGTATGGAAGTGAAACGTAGACAAGAAGAGAATAGAAGCTGTGGTGCTACAGAAGAATGCTGAAGATTAGATGGGTAGATCACATAACTAGTGAGGAGGTGTTGAATAGGATTTGGGAGAAGAGAAGTTTGTGGCACAACTTGACTAGAAGAAGGGATCAGTTCGTAGGACATATTTTGAGACATCGAGGGATCACAAATTTAGTATTGGAGGGCAGCGTGGAGGGTAAAAATCGTAGAGAGCAGAACAAGAGATGAATACACCAAGCAGATTCAGAAGGATGTAGGTTGCAGTAGGTACTGGGAGATGAAGCTTGCACAGGATAGAGTAGCATGGAGAGCTGCATCAAACCAGTCTCAGGACTGAAGACCACAACAACAACAACAACAACATGTCAGTTCCATTACAATAGCCCCCCAAGAATTTTGTAAGTATGAACATGCGAACAAAATTCTGACACCAGAATAATAGAACTGCTAAGAATATGATTTTAAATAAATTAAAATTGTTAATAGGACTGTTTTCTTAGAATTGTGCTAACTTTCCACCCGTAGTGATTGGCATGACACTGAAATTGTGTTACACAAAGTAAAGGAAAACATACAATTGTTAATCGTAAGGTAAATGAAATACAAAAGAAGATTCACAATTTTCACTTAGAAGAGTCCATAATGCTGTAGAACTTCACATTAAACCACTGAAAGATTGTAACTTTTAACTACTGGTTTGTTTTACTTTCTTTTGTTGACCACTTTTCTCACTACTCACAGTAATGTCCCACATTGTCCATCTGCACTTAGGTGACTTCCATTAATAGGTCTGATTTCTGCTTGTACTGCAGCATGACCATTTCCACAGCTTAGCTGTTTGTATTGCTTCATTGATTATAGTGCCATTTTATCTAAAAATCACATACAGGGATCACCTTTTGGTTACATAATGTTTATATGTAAGTACATGGTTAGGATACATATTTATCCTTCTGGTAATGTTTATCCAGTGGGAGACGTTTACAGGGTCTGTGATACACAGGTATGGATTGGTCCAAAAAGGATCCTTTAAATAATAATAAATTCAATAAACATGTAATACAAATGCATTAACATATTGGGTGTAAAATGCCTTATCACAAACTATAATACTTACTCCAAGGATAAACAAAAAAATAAATTGTTTTCAAAAGTAAAGTTACAGTCAGTCTGTTACAATGGTTCATAACCACAGTAAAAGTGCAAGGATAGGATCATGTTTGAAAGTTTTAGAATGGCATGTATATATCAAAATTAGAAAAAAATATTACTGCCTATTCTTTGCAGTGGCTGAGAAACAAATATACAGTAATTCATGTGGTTTACTAAAAACGATTCTCCCCTAGTATAGTTGGACATTCCAACCACTTAGGTGTGTTGTAATTAGAACTCTGCCTTTAAGAATAAAAAAATTTGAAAAAACTGTTAATTGTTCCGAGTCAGAAGAAGTGCTGATTAGTGGTTTGCATTTTAAATGATGTCTCAACGAGTATGGTGTGAGAAGGTTACACAAGCTAAAATTACACAAATTATCAAATATCATTTAAATTGCATAAACATATAGAAATATCAAGAACTAACATGATAAACATATTACACAGAGAAAATCCTTTGCAAACACTTCGTACAGCAAATTCATTTTAAACAAATAATAAACAAGGACACAGAACTGTATCAAAATCAGTAAGTTTTTATACATAACATTTCATAATTTCCAGTGAAAAACTTTTGTTGAGTCACCTTTTAACTTTCTCAGAACAGTCTTACCTCTTTTGTTTATACATTTTCAATGAAACAAATTTCCTTAGCCCGAGAACTTTCCTGGATTTAGGATACACCAACCGGTACGCATTAGGGTGTGGATGCTCTACAATCTCGAATGGACCCATGTATAATCAAAGAATTTCTTTATTTCAGAAGTTAGAATTTTTGATTTCTCATATGATTTTACTAAAACATAATCTCCAACTTTAAACTTGGTTCCTTTGATCTTGTCATCATGTCGTCTTTTTCTAATTTCCCCCTGTTTTATCATGGTTTCTTTGAGTATGGCTTCACGTTCACCCATAGTCATCATTGTGCATGGTGGAAATTCTGCGAGTACAGTGATAATGTTGTCTGGTTTTAGACGAAACATAATTTCATAAGGTGAAAATCCTGTGGAAGTGTGTTGCAAGCTGTTCATGACATCTTCAAAATCTCGTACATGGTCGTACCATGTAGGATGTTTATGACTGCAATATGTATGACATAAATGACCAATCTTGCACATATACCTCTCAGCTGGGTTTGACGACAGATTATGTACAGATATTTGAACATGTTTGATTCCCGATTTATCAACAAAGGCTTTCCAAGCTTTTGACAGAAACTGAGAACCATTATCCAACGAGATTGCTTTTGGTTTCCCAACGTTTAAGAAATAGTCTTTTTCAACTTTTGTAACTATCTCTTTGCCTGTGACTTTTCTGGCAGGATACAACTTGATTAGTTTAGAAAATACATCCACCGTGACAAAAATGTAGCAGTGGGCACTCCTACTTCTTGGAAGGTTGTGCAGGAGCTCAGGCCAGCATAGATTCCAATTATCCGAGTCTTCATCAGTTCTCCTCAATAAAGTACCTTTAAACACCTTGCAGTACTTGTCTAATTTTTCATAGTTCTTTTTCCCTAAACAGCTCTTTATTAATTTCCGATTTGTATCAGTTCTGGCTCCTCCTGATTTTACCACACAATGATGTAACAACGTTTTTATCTCTGACTCCTTTAATATACCTCATTTTCAACTGTTTTTCTTCATTCTGATCAAAAATTTCTGTTTCCCCTCCTACCGGTAGCCTTGATAGAGCATCTGCAACTATGCTGTCAGTGCCTTTAATATAATTAATTTCAAAGTTGAATTGTTGTAAATACAATGCCCATCTTGTAAGTCTATCATAATAGAGCTTGCATTCCTGTAAATAGCTCAAGGCTTTATGATCGGAGTACACTATTATCTTATGTTCAAGTAAAAGGTCCTGAATTTTGAAAATGACCACTGCGTGGCTAATAACTCTCTTTCTGTGACTGTATAGTTCTTTTCATACTTCAGTGACATTCTGCTTGCAAATGTGATTGTAGAATGAACTGTCTCCACATTGACTTCTTTTTCTTGAAATAATTCAGCACCTAGCCCATAATCACTACTGTCAGTATGTAAACAGAAAGGTAAATTGAAATCTGGTCCGTGTAACAGGTTCTGGTTATTCAGTTCCTTTTTTTATTCTGCTGAAAGCCTCTTGACAATCATTACTCCATATCCAAACAGTGTCCTCCTTTAACACGTTACTTAGACAGGGTGTGTTTAAGCTTTATTTACTTTCAAATTTTCTGTAGAAGTCACATAGCCCATAAAATGATTTCTGTTGTTTTATGTTACAGGGTATAGGCAACTCTGCAATAGCTTTAATTTTGTCTGGATCTGCCAAAATTCCTTTTTCGTTATGACATGTCCCAAAAATTTTAACTCAGGCACTGCAAATTTGCCCTCTTCTAAGTTTCTCACATGCCTGTCTTAAAAGCTTTTGGGTCATAAATCAGAAAGTATCGCATCTCGAGGGAGCGATGAACAAAAAAATTGACAATGTCTTACTGTGGGGTAGTAAACTTCGCAACGATATAGCCAAGATAGACAAGAAACTTAGCAGGGCAGAAAGAAAGATTTTGGCAGTAGAATCTAAAGTGGGAGAAGTAAAATCTAGTCTGAGTAACAAAATTCAATCTGTAAAAAATGAATTGGTCTCAGACAGAGAGAAAAATGCAAAGTGTTTTGTTAATGTTAATAGTCAAATAGATACAGTTTTTGTATATGTGAAAACTATGGTGGCAGATCTTGAAAATAGAGTAGATTCGAAACTAGCTGTTGCGAATGATAAAGTGGAAACAGTCAGTAACGCAGTAAAACTCCACGAGACTGAAACTAAGAAAAATTTTAGTGAACTAAAAAGTACAGTATCAGAGTTGAACAAGAAGTTTGAAATATTTAGCAATGATGTAGCCAACAAAACTTTTTCTATGAACACATGTACCTTATTATCCAATATTCCAGTTAAAAACTTTTCTAATAAGTGTAGTTTGCATCCTGTCGACTTTCTGCAGAGTTGTAGAGACAACTTCTTGCCCAATATAAGTGAAAGTTTCAAAATTAAGTTTGTAAAAAAATTTTTGGAGGGGGTATCTTTGTCATGGACCAATCAAAATTTTTCTATGGACATGTCTTATGCAGAATTTGAAATTGAGTTCTTAAAATGGTTCTGGGCTGAAACTGAACAAGCCAGGATAAAGAGCGAGTTCCTAAGTGGACCAAATTCTAGGGAAACACGGGGGACTATGAAACAGTTTTGTAAAAATCAATTGAAGAAACTTGTACATTTGAGTAAACCCTTTGGTGAGCTCACACAGATAGATGCTTTAAAGAGAGGGCTGCCAACAGATGTGCAATGGGACCTCTTTCAACATAGACATTACGCATTTCATATCTGAAACTGGACTGGAGACTTTGGGTAGTGTGGATTGTTGAAAGACTGATGTAAGAACATACTGTGTTTCAGAAACTACATAATGTTTTTAAAGTCATTTGGGTTAGATTTTGCTGTTTTGAATGGGCTATAAGACTAAACTGTTATCTGGTTTATAAAAAATGTTGAATGTTACTAGATTATAAAAGTATACCGAAACCTGTTATGATTCCACTGTGGTAATGTCACAGTTGTGGTTATGACATTCACTTTGAAAATAATTTGATATAACAATAAATTATTCAAAATCTTAATTAGTGGCATAATCAATTAGTGGGAAATGTCATCTGATTCAGGAAGAAATATAGTAACCAAAGTACTGTGTTATAGTTCAGAATTTACCAAACATGGATGCAAAATGGGAGGTTGAAATCATCGAGGGCCCAGACTTTTAATATCAATTGTTTTTGTAAAATCAAACAATACATTTTTCTTCCATCCCTTAACCCAGTGCTGTTCTCCTTTGTTACTATTTTCTAATGCATTACTATAATCGGTGTCAGGGGGCCCATGTGTTTCTCTTATTGCCATGCAAACTGCACTGCATGCTCTAATTACGAGCCACAATGTGTCAACCATCTCGTCCGTGCACAACAGATGGCTACAAAACTGTACTGATTGTTGGTGCAGCATGTTCATGTCCCACATTACTCTTGTCGATATCATTAATCCTATGGCTTCAAATTGATCACTTCTCCTGCATCACTCTCACATATTTTCATGTGTTATTTCTCATACCTTCCTGTGCCACATGAACTTCATCTCGACCTACCAACCCCTTCCCACACCCCCACCCCCCCACCCCTCCACCCCCCACTCCTTCTCCTATCTCTTCCAGTTTGTATGTGCTAACTTTAACTAATCTAGTCACATCTGCCGCTCCCCTTCCCCAATTTATCCCCCCACAGATCTGCAGCCCACATTGCAATCTTTTTATTTATTTTTTCTTTGATCTCATTGTGTACTCACACCAATTTCAGCTGGCTTTTGCATTTCACTATCGGCCTACTCACTTAGATTTCCTCTTGTTTCCCCGTATTTCACCTGTTTCATCCTTTTCGTGATTTTTCCCATGTCTTTGGTAGTATTTTTGCTATTTTTTGGACATATTTCTACATTATTTACATATTTCTACATATTTTTATCCTCAACCATGGATTCTTGCTCCTTCTATCTGCGTCAATACAGAAAAGTTTCCTTATCCTTAGCCAGAATCCAATCCCATGCACTGTTTCTGTGTTGTTGCTTGGCTCATGGAATACCCCAAAAAGACCTTACCATCAAATTACCCACCTCGTGCTGCCACCCTTCCTTCTGTAATGATCTCCATCAGTTCAGATTCTGCCAGTCCTTAACACTCACTAACATAGTCCAGCAAAACCATATCAATCAGGCCAAAATCTCCTTGCAGTAACTCCTCCCCATCCGCAAAGTTCTCCTGCAATGCAATCCCAAATTCCTGGATCCCATATCACACGCTGGAACTCTTGCCCTCCAGGAACTAGAGCAACATGTGCAATGCCACCTCAAAAAACTCTCCACCCTGTTCAATTCCTATCTCTACAACAACGTCCAAACCTCCCCCGCATCCCCTCATAGCTGACAAACCCTGTCTCACAGACCTACTACATGTACCCCTCCCTCATAAACTCCCTCCAATCACCATACACAATCCAGAACCTGAACAGACCCAAAACACAGTCATGCACCTTTCCTGCAAAAGCCTTAGCCCCGTATAAGTATCAGTCCTTTCCACAGGCCTCACCTTTTACCCCACTCCAAAATTCAGTCATACAGGACTTGTTAAAGATCTTCTCGCTTTCTTCTGGTCCCTACTGTGGAAACGCTTTCTTGCCACCACCCTACCAATCAGACTCAACCAAAGACCAATACTGAACCCTGCCTGAGTCAGTTCACTATCCCTCCAACCATGATCTGCTCCCACTGCCCCCAAATCACATCTGTTAACTTTCCAGAATATCTTAACTTCAAACCTTGCCTCACCATCATTCCCAAAATCCTTCAACATGCAAACCTTACATCTGCAGAAAGAACTGCAATCAACCATCTAAAAACTGATCCCCACCTTATAAATTGTATCTGATGACAAAGGCTCCACCACTGTTGTTCTAAACTGCAAAGATTTCTTGCAGGGCTCCACCAGCTGTCAGATTCATCCAACTATAAAACCTGCCACAGTGACCCTATTCCAGAAATCCAGCAGGATCTCCAGTCTCTCCTCAAATCATTAGGCCCAACCCAGAGCCTCTCTCTGAAATCCCATCACTCTCCTCCCCTTACCACTCCCTGCACCCATACCTTCCACAAGCTTCCTAAAGTCCATAAACCCAATCACCCACGACGCCCCATTGTGGCCAGTTACTGTGCCCTCAATGAGAGAGTGTCTGCTCTTGTAGACCAAGACCTTCAGCATTATTACCTGCTATTTACCCTCCTATATAAAATACATCAACCATTTCCTCCACTGATTCCCCACAGGTCCTGTTCCTTTACCCCATGGCGCCCTGCTCATCACTATTGATGCCCCCCTCCTTTACACTAATGTCCCTAATGCCCATGGCCTTACCACTATTGAACACTACCTTTCCCAACAACTGACGGATTCCAAACCTACAACCTCATTCCTAGTCATCATGACCAACTTTATCCTCACCCAGAATTACTTCCCCTGTGAAGGCATTCTAGAACAAATCTGGGGTATGGCTATGAGCACCCACATGGCACCATCCTATGCCAGCTTATTCATGGGCCATCTACTGGAATCCTTCCAAAGTACCCAGAATCCCTAACCCCTCACCTGGTTCAGATTCATTGATGACATCTTCCTAATCTGGGTCGAGGATGAGTACATCCTATTCACATTCATCCAGAACCTCAACACCTTCTCCCCCATTTGCTTCACCTGGTCCTACTCAACTCAGCAAGCTACCTTCCTCAATGTGGACCTCCACCTCAAAGATGGCTATGTCAGTACCTCCACCCATATCAGACCTACCAACCATCAGCAATATCTCCACTTCAACAGCTGCCTTCCATGCCAAGAAGTCCCTTCCATACAGCCTGGCCATCCTTGACCATCGCATCTGCAGTGACAAGTGGTCCCTCTCGAAATATGCGAATGGTCTCACTGAGGCCTTCACAGACTGTAATTACTCTACCAAACTTGTACAAAAACTGTTCTCCCATGCCTTATCTCTCCTGTCACTCACCATCTGGTCACACAGCAGCATTCCCCTCCTGTCTCAGTACCACCCAGCACTGGAGCAACTTAATTACATTCTCCACAAGTGCTTCGACTACCTCTTGTCGTGCCCTGAAGTGAGGAATTTCATAGCCACTATCCTTCCCACCCCTCCCACAGTAGTATTCCCCCGCCAACCGAACCTAAACAATGTCCTCATCCATCCTCACACAACCTCTGCTCCAAACCCCTTGCCTAATGGCTCATATCCCTGTAATAGACCTACATGCAAGACCTGTGCCATGCGTCCTCCCACCACCACCTACTCCAGTCTGGTCACGAACATCACCTATCCGATCAAGGGCAGGGCTACCTGTGAAACCAGTCATGTGATCTACAAGCTAAGCTACAACCTCTGTGCTGCATCCTACATGGGCACGACAACCAACAAGCTGTTTGTCCAGAAGAATGGCCAGCAACAAACTGTGGCCATGAAGCAGCTGGATCACCCTGTTGTGTGGCACGCTACCCACAACAATGTTCTTCATTTCAGTGACTGCTTTGCAGCCTGTGCCATTCGAATCCTGCCCACCAACGCCAGCTTTTCTGAATTGCACAGGTGGGAACTCTCCCTGCAGTATATCCTACATTCTCACAAGCCTCCTGGCGTCAACCTTCATTAGTCATTATTCTTACCCTTCTAGTCCCTTCCCTGTTCCCATTCCAACACCACACAGCCCTCTACTCCACCTACACATCCACAGTCTTTTTACTTCTCTCCTTTTCAGTCCCCCCACCCCACCCCACAGACACACACTCCCCACATCCCACCCACATCCTCTGTCTAACCTCCCAACTGCAAATAGCTGCCATACAGTCCCTCCACCTCATCCTTGTTTGCTCCCACAAGCAGCACCTTACCATCCTCCACCCCTACCCTGCTATCTCCTTCCCCACCCCAGCCTCCTCCTTACCCTCACCACTTGGTTGCTTCTCTCATCATGTGCTGCTGCTCACAGCCTGGTTTTAACACCCAGACCATGGTGATGTGATTGAGAGGGGTGTGTGTGTGTGTGTGTGTGTGTGTGTGTGTGTGTGTGTGTGTGTGTGTGTGTTTATTTCCAATGAAGACCTTGTTGGCTGAAAGCTTGCTTTCTGACAGTCTCTTTGTTGTGCCTACCTGCGACTCAGAATCTCCACTAAAAGGTGGGTAGCAGTTATCCTTTTCATAATGTAATTATTTTTATATGTTATTTAATTTCATGTTATTTAAAGTATGTTTTTGGAAAGAGTCAAATGTCTGCTTTGAAATGAATGAGATCAGCACTTCATATTCTGCTGAGCTCAAAATGTTTTTTCGTATTTACTGTAGTATAATTTTCAATGAATTATAACTTTTAATTAACTGAACTTCTCATAAAACCAATGGCAACCACAATCAGGAATATCAGTAGAATCAACAGAACTATGCCTAAATAAAATTTTGGAATTTTTATGTCCATATTACATATTACATGTGCAACTGTACTGAAAAAAAAAGTGTGGAAAAATATAGTTATTTTTAGGAGTAGGAAATGTAACAGATGGAGGATTCCTAACTTGTGTCTCATGCATCTTGGTGTAATGTAGTCTACACTGTAAATCAAATTGGCTCTTGTTCATCTGTGACTGATGAGAGTGTAGCTACTTGTATGTGTTTATGGCCACAACCAGTCAGTAATTCGACTGGTTGCAATCGTAAATATGTAGCTATTAATGGTTTCTGTCTTGTATAGACTTGCAGGAGAAGTTTCTGTGCTGATGGGGACATTTGTCTGGATTTATTCTTAAAATGTACCTAGTTCTCCCACTCATTTCACCATGTGTTTTCCAAAACATGTATCCTATGCTGATGATCCATACTGGCACTAGTGCATGTCAACAGCAGGCACGAGCACTCAAATCATGCTGTATCCACCTTTGTGACCTACATCAACCCATTGCCTCTTTCCAGAAGACACAACACACTAGGCACTGCCTGTATGATATCTAGACTAATTATCTGGCATCCATTGCTAGTGGCCTTCTCTGCAGCCTGATCATTACTGCCAGTGATCCCTTCTCACATAGAGATGAAAGCCAACCCATACCAGAACACTGTCCTATCTAGCCCAGCAACACCGACTGTGACACTGGGTCTCACTTCTCTATTACAAACTGGCCCAAGACTTGGTATGAACAGGCATGTTCTGCCATGAAAAGTTATCACTTGCATCTTGAAGGTGACATGTCTACAGAAAAATATTGGTGCACTGAGAGGTGTCTGTCATGGTAGAAGAAATGGTTGGTTAATCTGTTAGCTCACGGGCTGCCCCAAAATGATCACCTCACTCTAGACTTCACTTGGAATTATGTTGTCAGGTTGACTTCAAAATTTTTCCGCATGTATGTGTAACATTGGAGTCTTGATCTTCCTGTGGCTGATAGACTTTTATGTTTGGATATTATTCCAGTTAGGATCCTGTTGAGACTTGTTTCCTCAATGCATATGATGACTTGGCTTTGAACTGATGCCTGGCTTTCTGCCGTTGTATATCCTGTACCTATTCTACCAGTGTACTTGTAATACTAAGTGTACATATGCATATATACTACTTAAAATACAGACTAAAGTTATTTTCAATGTTCACCAAATATCATTAAAAAAGAAGTTTTTTCATCATTTACTATCAGTATAATATCTCTATAGTCGTCATTTTACTTTTAAAGGTGATCTTGCTACTGCTATTCGTAAGAAAGGTGGAATGGTGTTTGGTGTGTATCATTCCCTGTTTGAATGGTATAATCCTTTGTACCTGAAAGACAAGTCTTCAGGATTCAAGACTCAAGACTTTGTGAAACAGAAAACCATCCCAGAGCTGTACGAGCTGGTAAGCATAGCACACATTTTGATAGTCATCAATATAACAACTATTTGCAATAAATTATCTGTATTCCACTAAGGCAAATTGTCAGCATATTAAATTAACTAAATTTTTTGATAAACAAAAAAATTGTGGAAATATAAATATGGAAGTTTGAATACAGCATAAAAAAATGTATATTGTGTTGGGTTGATTGGTCTATAAGAAAACTATCATCATACTTTCAATCTTATAATTTGGTTTTTGTGAATGTGAGATAACAAGAAAAGAATAAATGTTGCATTTAGTAAAGCAAGCAAGATTGTGTCATTCAGCACACAAGAGGTGGGCTATTTGTTCTCGTCATTGTGTTCCTTTTTCTTTGGCTCTAGCTCCCAAATTAAGCAACACACAATTAAAAAAAAAGTGATTTGGTATTATGCTTTTGGAGTTGTTCATAGGACTATCTTTGATGTTCACGTTTAATGACGAGTTTTGAGACTGATGTTGTTTTGTTGTTGCAGTTTATTATTGCTTTATGTTGAATTATGAAAAGTGGTTTAGATTTTAAGTTAATGTAATGTTAAATTCCTCCCTTTCCTCTGGTACCTTTGTATTATTTGCTCAGTATTTTGTTGTTCATTTTCCTAAACAATTTTATAATAATTTTTCTGCTTCCCAGTGTATCAGAAACTTCATATTGCCAGCATTTTCCAAACTGCACCCATACATTATGTATGTCTTTCAAATCTCAGAACTTTTTTATGTTTCATGCATTTCACCTTTAATGCCAAAGTTGTCACCTCTGTGGAACATTACTGTTATTTCCAATTAGAAACTTTAACTGCTGTGTTCATTCAAGGATACATGTTAAGTTGTTCTTTTCTCTGTAACTTGTGTAGCCATGATTTCAATTTGTTCTTTTCCATCCAGTTCACTTACCTTTCAACATTATATTCTTACTGTACTGGACTTAGCTGATGTATGGATACAAATTTTTATTTAAATAGTTTTGTTGTCCAGCATTTGTGAAGTCTGTGGAAATAATTGTGCTCACGAGCTGATATGTATTTGAGTGCATTGGTCGAGATTATGAAGTAACCCCTAAATACTAATAACAAGGCCCTCTCTCATGTCTGTTACTGCAAAATCCTAACTTAACTTGTGTCTGGCAGTCCTTATCTACCTCAGAATTCCTTGGAAACATTGACATCAATGTTTTACTCATCTCATAATGCTAGTATGTTCCACAGTTTTCATGAACAGTCCTTTTGCACCTCTAGTTGTATACACACATTTTACCTTTGCACTGGACATATTACTGGATACTATCTTGTTGCAAAATTTATTTCTTGCCATTATCCAAATTCTTGCAGCCATTTTATTTACCTGGGTTTTATTCTTCTAGGTGATGTATAATGCATTTAAATAACTTTAATTGAAAATAGTGAGACCTGTTTCACTTTCCCTTCAAAATGTACTAAAATTCCATTAACTCAAGCTGCATACATCTGTGTTCTTCTTCTTACCAATCCTTTTCTCATAACAAAAAACAAAGATTATTTCCCCTCTTTGGGTACAGAGGAATCAAACCATTTGAAAGCTGGGGACACACAGCAGCAGTACTGTGTACCACTCACAGAAACATGGACTCCCTATCTTCTCTATTGTAAAGGGATGTACGGAGAAGAGTGGAGGGATGAATGATTATATAGGGAAGTAAACGATTTGATAGTTGGAGGAGCATGGCAGCCATGCTGTGTAATAGTCACACAACTGTTCCCCTATGTATTTAACTCTCACTGCTGAGACTGTACTTTTTTATTTAAACTATGTTTCTTCACCAAATACCCTCTTGAATCTGGACTAAAGCAGTTGATATAAGTTTGCATGTGGTTACAGTTACACCACAAAAAGGACTATGATATTCAAGGAGAGATTTTTTGTTTTCATTCACGATCTTCTTAGATCTCTTGTTAGTGTTTACAAGGACTATACCTCTTTCCCAAAATATAAGGACTTTAACTGTACCACCATGTCTCTTCTGTCTTTCTTGCATTTCCTTTTTCATCTTTTCTTTGATGATTTTCTGGTGTCCTGTTTCCTTTTGTGTATCATTCAATTTATCATTGCTTTAGTAAATACTACAAGAGCTATCCATAAAATACCTTCCGTTTCATTGAAAAAAAAGAATTTTTATTACAATACTTTGAAAGTACATACTCGATGTGCCCAGATAGCAGTGTGTGCTAAAGCACCGCCTCTGTGATGGGGAGGTGCATCAGACCTGGATTAAATCTGCCCAATGGACTAATGACAAAGGTCAGTGTGCTGGCCAGCCTGGATGTGGGTTTTAGGCGGTTCCCATCACCTCACTGCGTGAATGCCAGGCTGATACCCGAGTCCTGCCTCAGTTGCTTGACTTGCAAACAATTAGAAAACTCTCACTCATTTTCACATGACTGAGATTATGTGCAGACAGTTAAGGTATACATGTTCTGTCCTGAGGAGTAAAAGGGGTGGTGACAGGAAGGGCATCTGGCCACCTCTTGAAATAACCTTGCCAAATCTGTTAATAGCCAGGCTAACCTTGTGCTTATGCAGGACAAAGGCCCAAGAAAAAGAAGAAGAAGAAGAAGAAGAAATGAAAATACATCGTCTAATTTATTTTGCCATGTAATTTCCAGCCACATTGAGACATTTTTTGTAGCGTCTGAAGAGCTGTGAAATTATTTAACTGTAGAATTCTGCTGCTTTCAACTGAAGCCAAAATATGATGCCATTTTTCAACTATTCATCGCCAGTGTGCTTCGAACTAGCCACTTCTTCATGTATTTGAAAAGATGATAATTGCTAGCCACCAAATCAGGGCTCTCGGGAGGGTGATCCAGTAATTTCATTTGAACTCTTGCAGTTTGGTTGTAGTGTGTCACGTTGTATGCAAGCAGCAAATGCCATGCAGGAAAATGATTCTAGAGCTCAGCGTACCATGGTGTTTGTTTCGAATTGCCTGTTAGTGAGTTATAGTAACTTTCAACATTAATGGTGGCATTTCTCTCCAAGAACTCCACTAGCAAAATTTCTATTCAGTCACAGATGGCAGCTACCATGAGTTTCCTGCTGGAAAGTGTTTGAAACCACTTTGTGAGTTTTTCCAGTGATCCAGTAAGACATCACTGCATTCATTGCAGTTGTCTTTCTGCATTCATTTACTGAATCCATGTCTGACCTTCTGCCCTACACCCAAATTTAACCGTGCTGGACTTTTCAAAGACCTACACTCCCTCTTCAGATCCCTGCAATGGAAGCTCTTCTTTGCAGTCAATTCATCCAACCAAAAACAATCTAATTCCAGCACTGAACCAAGCCTCTTCCAGTTCCTACCATCATGCAAACTGTGATCCTCCTCCCCTTCAATCTAACCACCTACTCATCACCCTCCAGGAATTCCTTATCTCCCATGTACCCACACCATCCTTCCCCAGGTCCCTACCTCAGACCGCCAGCCTTTCAGTTGGTGAAAGAACAGCCATACACAATCTCAAAACAAATCTTGAGCTAATCATCCTGCCTACAGACGAAAGTTCCACCACTGTTGTTATGAATTGCAGTGAACACCAGGCAGAAGGCCACCACCAATTATATAACTCCATATATAAACTCTGCCAGAGTGACCCCATCCCAGATGTCAACACAACTTCCTATGTCAATCTGTTTATGCACCATCTAGAGGAGACCTCATCCTCTCAGATGGCTCCATCCTCACCTCTGTCGACATTAAACACACCAACCACCAATAGCTGCACTATGACAGCTGTCATCCTTTTCACACCAAAAAATCACTCCCATACAGCCTGGCCACATCAAGATGGCGTATCTGAAATGATGAGAACTTCCCAGCTCATTATGCTGAGAATCTCACCAAGACCTTAACATACAGGCACTATCACCCAGACCTAGTCCCCAATCCTCCCACTACCACCGAGAACCAGCAATCACCCTTCATCACCCAGTACCACAGTGGACTGGAACAACTGAACTACATCCTTCATCAGGACTTTGATTACCTATCATCATGCCCTGAAATGAGGGACCTTTGACCCGAGATCCACCCCTCCCATCCCAAAGTGGTATTCTTTAATCCACCCAATCTCCACAACATCCTAGTCCATCCCTATGCCACTTCCAATCTCAACCCCATGTCACAAGGATCATATCCCTGTGGAAGACCCAGGTGCAAGGTTGGCCCAATCCACCTACACAGCACTTCCACTTCCTATCCTGTCACAGGTTTATCCTACCCATCATGGGCCAGGCCACCTGTGAAAGCAATCATGTCATTTACCAGCCGCCCTGCAGCCATTCCACAGATTTTTACGTTGGTATGACTGCCAACCAGCTGTTGAGCAGTGTGACTGACCACTACCAAAATGTGACCAAGAGCAAAGTAGATCACTCTGGGACACAACATACAGCTGAACATATCATGCTTGATTACAATGGCTGCTTCACTACCCAAGCCATGTAGATCCTCTCCTCCACAACCAGCTTTTGTGAACTGTGTGGATGGATGTTATCCTTACAACACGTTTTCCGCTCCCATAAGTATCCCAGCCACAACCTACGGTAACATACTGTCCCCACACCCTCCACCCAAGAGTTTCCACCCGGTCTGTCCTACCATCTTCTCCCCCTTCTTGTCTCCCACCCTCTTTGTGTGCCTTCGTTCCTTTTTTCCCCATCTCCCTTCCCCACAACCTCTTGACACTGTGTATGTTGGCATTCTAGTCCCTGCACACTGTGCCAGACAGCCTTTGTCCCTCCCCCCACCCGTACACTACTATCCCTTCCCCTTCTGCCCCGCCTCCCTCTCCGGATTGCTGCTTGCTTCTTATGTGATAGCTGCATACCGGCCTGCACTGCCAGTATTGGCAGTCATATGTGCATGAGGTGTGCTTGCTTGTGTGTATGAATGGTGTGTTTTTCTCTTTTGCTGATGAAACCTGTGGCTGAAAGCTTTATGTAAGAGTCTTTTTATTGTGCTTGTCTGCAACTGATTGTCTTCTTTGCAGTAAGTAGCACTATGACTTTTCCTACATTGTTGCATTTCATTATAATTTTATTGTTTTGTGGTTTCTCTTTATACAACAGTATCATGTGCTAACAATATTGTGCCAGCTTATGCAGTAAGTTATTTATTTATATTGTATACAGTACTATCCCTGTAATACTCCTTGGGAGACTTCTGAAGTTATTTTTACGTCTGAAGATCTCTTGCCTTCAAGAATGACATGTTGTGTTCTGTTTGCTTGGAACACTTCAATCCATTGACACAGCTGGTCTGATATTTTGTATGCTCAGATTTTGTTCATTAGTGAACAATGTTAAACTCTATCAAATACTGTCTTGAAGTCAAGGAACACAACATCAATCTAGATAGCAGTATCTACTTCCCTCTGAGTCTTGTGGACGAACAGAGTGAGCCAGATTTCACAAGATGGTTGTTTGTGCAATCTGTGTTGATTCCAACGGAGGAATATATGGTGTGTAAATATTCATTGTCTGCATTGTTCTACAGTGATGCAGAGAGAGTCAAGATGAAAAATTTGAAACTACTGTAAATTGACCTACAAAAGCCACCTAAGCTACCGCGCATGTGCGGTGTGTGAGATTTTCAATATTCTCTCATTTTCTGCATGCATACTATTCCTCCAATCAAACAATGGAAACTCTGGGCTGCAAGTCAACAATGTAAGGATTAGATAGATTGCTATTTACCATAAAGATGATGCGTTAAGCTGCTTATAGTCACAACTAAAAGACACCTTACACACTAGCTTTTGGCCAAAGCCTTTGTAAGAAGAAGAAAGAGAAATGCACACACACACTCATTCATGCTAGCAAGCACACACCTCATGCACACATGATTGCCATCTCCTGCAGCTTGGACCAGAATTCAGCTGTCATGTAGACTGGAAGCAGCAGTCTGGAAAAGGAGCGAAAGAGGAAGGGTTACCAGTGTACAGGTGGAGGCAGAGAAGAGCACTGTCTAACGGAGTGTGCAGAGACTAGACATTCAACAAGCACAGTGTTAGGAGGCTGTGGGGCAGTGAGGAGGGGGAGGGGAGCGAGGAGTGAAAAAGGAGAGGAGTGAGGAAGGAGAAAGATGGGCAGGTTTGTTGGCAGAGGGTGTCACACAAAGAGGGTGGAAGACAACAATTGGGAGGAGGTGATAGGACAGAGGGGTTGAAAACTGTTGGGTGGAGGGTATGGGGACACTATGCTACCAAAGGTTGAGGCCAGGAGAATTTCAGGAGTGGAGAATGTGTTGTAAGGATAACTCCCATCTGTGCGGTTCTGAAAAGCTGGTGGTTGAGGGGAGGATCTGGATGGCATGAGTAGTGAGGCATCCATTGAAATCAAGCATGTTGTGTTCAGCTGCATGTTGTGCTACAGGGTGGTCTACTGGTGGACAGCTGGTTGGTAGTCAAACCAATATAAAAAGCTGTGCAGTGATTGGCACAGAGCTGGTATATGATATTGCTGCTTTTACAGTTGCCCGCCTCTGATGTGATAGGATAAGTCTGTGACAGGACTGAAACAGGAAATGCTGGGTTGGTAGATGGGATAGGTGTTGTACCTAAGTCTTCGACAAGGGTTTGATCCTTGTGACAAGGAATTCTACATCTACATCTACATCTACATCCATACTCCACAAGCCACCTGACGGTGTGTGGCGGGAGGTACTTTGAGTACCTCTATCGGTTTTCCTTTCTATTCCAGTCTCGTATTGTTCGTGGAAAGAAAAATTGTCGGTATGCCTCTGTGTGGGCTCTAATCTCTCTGATTTTATCCTCATGGTCTCTTCACGAGATATACGTAGGAGGGAGCAATATACTGCTTGACTCCTCGGTGAAGGTATGTTCTCGAAACTTCAACAAAAGCCCGTACTGAGCTACTGAGTGTCTCTCCTGCAAAGTCTTCCACTGGAGTTTATCTGTCATCTCTGTAACACTTGCACAATTAATAAATGATTCTGTAACAAAGCGCGCTGCTCTCCGTTGGATCTTCTCTATCTCTTCTATCAACCCTATCTGGTATGGATCCCACACTGGTGAGCAATATTCAAGCAGTGGGCGAACAAGCGTACTGTAACCTACTTCCTTTGTTTTCGGATTGCCTTTCCTTAGGATTCTTCCAATGAATCTCAGTCTGGCATCTGCTTTACCGACGATCAACTTTATATGATCATTCCATTTTAAATCACTCCTAATGCCTACTCCCAGATAATTTATGGAATTAACTGCTTCCAGTTGCTGACCTGCTATATTGTAGCTAAATGATAAAGGATCTTTCTTTCTATGTATTTGCAGCGCATTACACTTGTCTACCTACTATGGAAGACTTCTCTCCATTGAGAATGACATGCTGCGTTCTGTTATCTAGGAACTCTTCAATCCAATCACACAATTGGTCTGATAGTCCATATGCTCTTACTTTGTTCATCAAATGACTGTGGGGAACTGTATCGAACGCCTTGCGGAAGTCAAGAAACACAGCATCTACCTGGGAACCTGTGTCTCTGGCTCTCTGAGTCTCGTGGGCGAATAGCGCGAGCTGAGTTTCAAACGATCGTCTTTTTCAAAACCCATGCTAATTCCTACAGAGTAGATTTCTAGTCTCCAGAAAAGTCATTATACTCGAACATAATACGTGTTCCAAAATTCTACAACTGATCGACGTTAGAGATATAGGTCTATAGTTCTGCGCATCTGTTCGACGTCCCCTCTTGAAAACGGGGATGACCTGTGCCATCCTAGTCCATCAGGATGGACTAAGATGTTGTGGAGGTTGGGTGGGCAACGGGATACCACTTTCAGAGGGGTGGGAAGGATCCCACGTAGGATGTCCCTCATTTCAGGGCACGATGATAGGTAATAAGAGCTCTAGCGAAGGATGTGGTTCAGTGGTTTCAGTCCAGGGTGGTATTGACGAAGGGGGCGCTCCTCTGTGGCTGGTTCTTAGGGGGTAGTGGGAGGATTGGGGGTGTGAGGGTAAATGGCACGGGAGATCTGTGTGCAGACTAGGTCTAGGGGTTAGTGCCTGTCTGGAACGGCCTTCAAGAGACCCTCAGCATACTGGGCAAGAGAGTTCTTTTTACTGCAAGTGTACCATCCCCAGATGACCTGGCTCCATGGGAGGGACTTTTTGGTGTGGAATAGGTGACAGCTCTTAAAGTACAGATAATGTTGGTGGTTGGTGGGTTTAATGTGGACAGAGGTGTGGATGAAGCCATCAGAGAGGAGGACATCAACATCCAGGAAGGTGGCACACTGGGTTGTGGAGGACCAACTGAATCAGATGGGAGAGAAGGTGTTGAGGATGTGTAGGAATAAAGATACAATGTTTGTCTTGTAGAAAATATGAATAGGACCTTTTTGTAGAAAATTTAATGTAGTTTAATTTTTTATGGGGAATATGGTTTCACTACAGGCTGCGATTTTAGAATTATTCAATAACAGCGTAGGCCTCTAGTTTTGTGTGTCTGTTCAAGGACCTTCCCAGAATATGGATATGACTTGTAAAATTTTTAAATCACTGTAACATCTAGTTCCTCCAGTGATATACAGTACTCTACTGCAGGAAGAGAGTTCATTTGCATAATTGATGTGGAATCTTATAGCCGGCCACTGTGGCCAAGCAGTTCTAGGCGCTTCAGTCCGGAACCGCGTGATTGCTATGGTCACAGGTTCAAATCCTGCCTTGGCCATGAATGTGTGTGATGTCCTTAGGTTGGTTAGGTTTAAGTAGTTCTAAGTTCTAGGGGACTGATGACCTCAGATGTTAAGTCCCATAGTGCTCAGAGCCATTTGAACCATTTAGAACCTTATAGGTATCCCATCAGGTCCATTAGCCTTTCTTATGTTGAATGATTTCAGTTAATTTTCTACCCTGTTGTCATTTAGTTTAATACAATGGTTTAAAGCAGGAATCACAGCGTGAGCTCCTTCAGTGAAATAAGTTTGAAAAAAGGAATTTAGTACTTCATCCTTCTCTCTGTCATCCTTCATTCATTGCCACTGTGGTCACCGAGGGTCTGGACAGATAGCTTCGCTAATTTAACATAAGATTAAAACTTCTTAGTAGATATAATTTTATATTTGAATGTATTGAATGCTTCATGCATGGCTCTCCTTGTGCTGATTTTGGTTTTGTTCAGTTTGTGTTTGTCTGTTAGGCTTTGGCTATGTTTAAATCTGCAGTGAAGGTCTCTTTGCTTTCAAAACAGCTTTCTAATCTGCTGTCAAACCATGGTGAGTCCTTTTCACCTCTCAAAGCTTTGTTTGGCACACATTTGTTTAAGGCATATTGTACAGTGCTCTTGAGCTTAGTCCATAGATACCCAACATTTTCAGTCTGAGATATGAGTGCTTCAAATTGGTCACTCAGGTAATTTGAAATGTGTTTCAATCATTAAACACATATATCTTTGTACCTTTTCTACATTCCTATACACCCCCATCTTCAGTGATGCTATAATAGCCTTATGACCACCGATTTCCTGTTCTACATTAACTGAATTGAAAAGTTCAGGCCTGTTTGTAACCCAGAGATCTAATGTGCTATCTTCACAAGTCATTTATATGATGAACTGCTCAAGATAATTTTCAGACAAGGTATTTAGAACAATTTCGTGATTTCCTATCTACCACTACTGTTCCTGAATATGGTTTTATACAATCATACAACTACCATGTTTTGTTCATCTTTAACACTTATCTGCACTCACATTTTTTAGCATTTAAAGTATGTATTAACCTCACTAGATATTATTGTATAATTTATAGCTGTAAACACTGCTCCAGCACACCAGCATTCGGTCTATCTTTGTAAGATACATTCCAATTGAAATTTATAATTTCATTGCTATTAATATCTGGTTTCAGCCAGGTTTCTGCCTCTAGTATTAAGTGGTCACTATTACCATTATAAGTAAGGCTTGTTCTGGGACTTTTTCATGAAAGTCCAGGCAGTTAGCTAATACTGTATTCACTATTTCTTTCTCTGATCTGTGATGATGAAAGTTACTACCTTTAAATTGTTGGGACTGATGTTCTCCCCTCTCTGAAATCACAGCACAGATTACAAGCCAGTGGATGGATTTCTCTATCCTGAAAAACCCATATATGTTTACTGAATGTACTCTGCTTCCACAGTTACCATTTTCTCCATGTAATCAAGTCCTGAACTATTATGAGTGGCTCTACAATTATCCACACAATACCAAAGGCTGTGAAATCTGCATCTAAGATTGGAACACGATCATTTGAGCATCTGGTTTAAGCCTTCCACTTGGCTCTAAACCAGATGGCTGCAACATGCTAGCTCAGCTTCTAGCCCTTGTATGATGCTAGCTATTTTCACCAATGTACCCAGCCACCTGTAGCAACTGAGGAGAGCATGTAAACCCAGCTGTCAGGTGTCATCACTGCCTCCATGAGCCACAGTTTGTAGTTGGGTGTGTCGACTGCACACAACTGCCACTGGCAAAGCTGCCTCCATATCCTAGGTGAGACATCCAGGTGAATAAACAGAGTTGATGCTCTGCATTGCAGCAGTGGCCCTGACATTGCTGCAATGAATGCTGAGGTAAAAGAAGAAGCCCATTTATGGACACTGTTTGGTTTTTATGTCTCTTTAAACTGCATCTTGAAAGCCACGTGCTGTTTGTTGTAAGTGGTATACCACTGTTTGCCTAAAGTATGAGCAATTGTGCCTGTCAACATAACAATTTTTTTGCCTGTGTGCACCTTAATGCACATTACATTATTCAGTGGATAGATGTACATCAACCCATGCCTGGCCTCCCTAATGGCCTTCTTTTCATGAGGTTATTTCATGTCTACAGCTTAAATAAAACCTCCAATGATACAACATGATGGATCATGGAAGTATGTGAGGCAATACGCAGTAGGCCAAGTGAATCTGAGTATGTTCGAAAATTTCAGATGTGGAAATCTGGAGCCTGTATCCAGCAACCATTAGGCACAATACTCTGTGTGAATTGTGAATTATTCATAAAATGCCGTAGTTGTCAAGTATAATCTTTCACCTCTAGTGGTCTTTTTATAGACTCCAAATATTTCATGCACCGATCATGGAACAGCCGCTAAAACACTGCAATATTCAAAGTATCTGTTCTGCATCTACATCAGCGGTTGAAATTTTCAATTAAGTAAGCCAACAGACATAGCATTACTCCATATAATGGAGCATATTAACCAAATTTTGTATTTTTAATGTGCCTTGTAAAATGTATGTAAATGGATGACATTGATGTTAAAGCGGTGTTAGGCTGAATTTTGTTGTACTGGTAAACACATGATGTTTTACATAATAACCAATTCTAGATAGAGCCTGTGTCTGAAACATTCATACATGTTTGTTGTCTGTGTCTGATCTTTTTACAGTGAATACTTTTGCCTATCATCATCTGCCAATTAATTCTTTGCTATGTATGCACCCTTTGTTTGGAGCTGTGTATTAACTGGCATATTGTACTTAAACAGGTACAAAACTACAAGCCTGAAGTTATATGGTCAGATGGAGACTGGGAAGCAGGTGATACATATTGGACTTCACGGGATTTTCTTGCCTGGTTGTATAATGAGAGTCCTGTCAAGGATACTGTTGTTGTAAATGACCGTTGGGGAAAAGGTGTTACATGCAAGCATGGAGATTTTTATACATGTTCAGACCGCTATGATCCTGGTAAAGTATTGCTGTACTGCTAGTAACAGCTGACCTGTAATCAATGATATTTAAGTAATAACTTTTGTAATGATATATGTAATTGTGAAAAATTGGTCTGTATGAAGCACTGTGTAAATATGTGCACAATTTTATCAGTGTACTTTACCATTTGGCACATTTCATGTAACTGGAACATCATCTCCATGCTACTCTATCCTGTGCAAGCTTCTTCATCTCCCAGTACCTGCTGTAACCTACATCATTCTGAATCTGCTTAGTGTATTCATCTCTGCCTCCCTGTATGATTTTTACCCTCCACGCTGCCCTCCATTACTAAATTGGTGATCCCTTGATGCCTCAGAAAATGTCCTACCAACCGATCCCTTCTTCTAGTCAAGTTGTGCCACAAATTTCTCTTCTCCCCAATTCTATTCAATACCTTCTCATTAGTTATGTGATCTACCAATCTAATCTTCAGCATTCTTTTGTAGCACCGCATTTCGAAAGCTTCTATTCTCTTCTTGTCTAAACTATTTATCGTCCATGTTTCACTTCCATACATGGCTACACTCCATACAAATACTTTCAGAAACGACTTACTGACACTTAAATCTATACTCGATGTTAAAAAAATTTCTCTTCTTCAGAAACGCTTTCCTTGCCATTGCCAGTCTACATTTTGTATCCTCTCTACTTCAGCAATCATCAGTTATTTTGCTTGCCAAATAGCAAAACTCCTTTACTACTTTAAGTGTCTCATTTCTTAATCAAATTTCCTTTCCCTCAGCATCACCTAATTTAATTTGACTACATTCCATTATCCTCGTTTTGCTTCTGTTGATGTTTATCTTATATCTTTCAAGACACTGTCCATTCCGTTCAGCTGCTCTTCCAGGTCCTTTGCTGTCTCTGACAGAATTACAGTGTCATCGGTGAACCTCAAAGTTTTTATTTCTTCTCCATGGATTTTAATACCTACTCCAAATTTTTCTTTTTTTTCCTTTACTGTCTGCTCAATATACAGATTGAATAACATCAGGGATAGGCTACAACCCTGTCTCGCTCCCTTCCCAACCACTGCTTCCCTTTCATGCCCCTCAACTCTTTTAACTGCCATCTGGTTTCCATACAAATTGTAAATAGCCTTTCACTCCCTGTATTTTACCCCTGCCACCTTCAGAATTTGAAAGAGAGTACTCCAGTCAACATTGTCAAAAGTTTCTGTAAGTCTACAAATGCTAGAAATGTAGGTTTGCCTTTCCTTAATCTATTTTCTAAGATAAGTCGTAGGGTCAGTATTGTCTCACGTGTTCCCATATTTCTACGGAATCCAAATTGATCTCCCCGAGGTCGGCTTCTACCAGTTTTTCCATTTGTCTGTAAAGAATTTGCATTAGTATTTTGCAGCCATGACTCATCAAACTGATAGTTCAGTAATTTTCACATCTATCAACACCTGCTTTCTTTGGGGTTGGAATTATTATATTCTTCTTGAAGTCTGAGGATATTTCGCCTGTCTCATACATCTTGCTCACCAGTAGTTCTAATAGAATGTTGTCTACTACAGGGGCCTTGTTTCGACTCAGGTCTTTCAGTGCTCTGTCAAACTCTTCACGCAGTATCATATCTCTCATTTCATCGTGATCTACATCCTCTTCCATTTCAATAATATTTTCCTCAAATCCCATATACCTTATAAATGGCCCAAAATGGTTGTGATTAATACTTCTGATGCACTTGATATTCCACACGTAAGCAGACAGTGAGAGAGTTAGTAATTTTTGTTGGATGTAAAAGCCACTGAAAAACTGTTGTGACAGTTGGACAGTATCACTCCAGTTGAATTGTCATAAAAATCCACTGCAGCTAAGCAACAAACAAATGTCAATATCTAAATTTCTACAGTAGTCAAGTGTACCTGTGGTACATCATACAATAATAATAATATGTATACGTCCTTTGATCATTTTATAGAATGATATAGGCAAAACACTTTCCAAAGAGGCATACGATACACAGAATGCAATGATCATGCATCTCATTACTCCTAGAGTCTAGAGTCATACATGCACATGTGCACTCTCTCTCTCTCTCTCTCTCTCTTTCTCTCTTTCTCTCCCCCCCCCCCCCCTCCCTCCACCCATCTCTCTCTCCCCCGCTCCCTCCACCCATCCCTCTCTTTTCCCTCCCCCTCCCTCCCCCCCTCCCACCCTCCATCCCTTCCTCCCTCCACCTACTCACCTTGCACCATTCCATACACTCAACTTTGGCAGCACAGTCATTATTGGACTCCACCAGGTCCATTGTGACAGCTTGCTGAACACTCAACTACACTAAAACAATAAAGCAGAAAAGCAGGCAAAAAAATATTCTTTTTAATCCTGCAAATGTCATAATTTTAAGTTAATTAAAAACTTTCCTAGATGATTTCCAATTAATGACCCCTTCAATTTTTTGTATTGCTCATTTTTTAATTTTATTGGGTTGCTACATAAGTTCATAGTGCTTTTCCATAAGTTTAACATAACAAATACACATAACAGATAATTTAGTCATTAATAGTATATTCTTCTTCAATATTTACAACAGTCTCCAAATGTTGGGTAACCTTTTGATTCTGCAATTGTAGACCTCACATGATTTTGAGGTGAACAACTTACCGAGGTGAACAACTTACCGAGCCATGTTCGGAACACACTTTCATCCGGAAAAGAAGTTCCTTGAAGGTCGTTTGATAAAAAGCAGAAAAAGTGAAAATCTGAGGACACAAGATCGCGGAATGACTTCCCGTCCCAACTCCCGTGTAGTGTTTCTTGTCAGTGTAGCAGAATGTGGGTGGCTGCTATCATGTAGTAGCATCATTCACACAGTCTTCCTGGTTGTTGATCTTTGATTGTGTCTGCAAGATGTTGGAGTTGTTAACAATAAATGTGAGCAGTTAATGGTTGCACCTTGGGGAAGCAATTCATAGTAGAGCACATCATCGCTGTTCCACCAGACGCATAACACTACTTTTGTGGATGTGTGCAGGTCTTCGTATGAGAAGTTGCTGCCTTGTTTGGGCTCAACCATTCCTTTCTTTTCCTTATGTCAGCATGAAGACACCATTTCTCATCACCAGTATAGGATAGGAATGGTTGATGTCATTCACGAGCCAACTGATGACAAGTGAGCAGATGTGAACCTGTGGCCATCCCCAGATTTTTGTGATTTTGGCTTACAGTATGCGGTATCCGTACGCCCAATTTTTGGACCTTTCCAATTGAATGCAGATGTCACACAATGGTGGAATGATCACAGTTCATCACATTTGCCTGTTCTCAACTACGGTGATGATCATTGTCGATTAATGCATGTAAATAATATTTGTCAAACCCCAAAGACCTTCCTAACTGTGGAGAGTCACTAGTCTCAAAGCAATGCTGCTTAAAATGAGAAAACTATTTTCTCGCCGTGCCCTGTCCAATGGCATTATCCACGCACACAACATAAATGTTTGTGGTCACCTCTGCTGCTGTCTCCCCTGTATTGAACTCAAATGAAGAGCATGTTGGAAATGTTCTGATTCCTCCACTTGGCCCTGCATTTTCTAGCATCCACTCAGTATCTCCAAATGGCAAAATGACAATGTGTAAATTCAAATAGCAACAATGGACTACAAATAAAAAACCCATTGCAACCGAAATACCAACATGCAAAACAAAAATGCTATGTTCTTATGCATCAACCTAATAAATGATTTTTTTGTGAATCTTGCATTTCCTCAGAACAGTATGCCATACCATAAGAGCCATGCACTTTAGTATCATGAACATGCCACTCTGTTTAAGTGTTACAGATCTCTCTACATATTTTTAAGACAGTTTTTACTGAGTCTTTTTTCAATAGTTTAAAGCTACCTTCCTGTTTTAAATGATCATCTAACCCTATTCCAAGAAAGTTTGTACAAGATTCAGTGCCACACCTAACTCAAACATTATAATTCTTCTGGTTTTTGTTCATGTATCTCCAAAGCTCACCCATCTTTCTCTTTTCTCTGTTGGTACAAAAACCTTTTGTTGGAAATCGGTTTCATTCTTTTCCATGTAATAAAAAGGTAATACCGTACTCATTTGGCGTTGGAGGAAATTCCGACCTGCAGGCTGAAAACACCACAAGACTGTTCATTTGATATCGACATTGCAAACCACCAGCATCCCTTATGGTTTGAGCATCTATGTGATAAGAGTGAAACAATAGTCTGGTTCATTTGCCCCAGTCTCATGCATGAAGGAAAAAAACAAACAGAGCATCTACCTGAGACCTGAGCCGGTAACAGTGAAGACGAACCTGGTTATTCAGATTCTGGGAAAACAGGAAGAATCAGAGATTTCAAAAACTTCTCAAGCCACAGTAAAGAAAACTTATTGCCACTCTCAACTTATAGACATTAAGCAAAACAATAAAATTCAAGCTCCTGATAGATACTGGTAACAAGTTCAAAATTCTTATACTCACTATACAAGAAACATGTTTTTGTAACGATGATCACTTTGGTTCAGATGTATATTGTTTATAGAAAGGAAAAGCTGCATCTAGACATCCAAAAAGTTAATTACTTACGTTGAACACCTCGTTATTAGAACATATTTCTTCAACTTTGTCTTGCCTGCTTTTTGTCATGTGAATTTTGGATAGGACTTTTACTATTTGTGACTATGAGATTTGGAGTTTTATTTTCAGTGCTAACTTGTCATTACTTTATTGGTTAGTAACATGTGTGACTACTTTCAAAAACCATAGTGGTTTTTTGACACAATGTATTTTATACGCTGCAGTCTGTAAATGTGTAACTCTTTGTTTGCCTTGTTTTTGACAGGAGTTCTGCAGCCTCATAAATGGGAGAATTGCATGACTATTGATAGAAATTCATGGGGATATAGACGCAATGCACGACTGAAAGACTATTTAACAACACATGAACTAATCGAGGAACTTGCAAGAACTGTTAGTTGTGGTGGTAAGTAACAGAATCTCCATTCTTATATTCCAATGTTGCTGAGGGTGTGACCATGGCTCAGTAGCAGCAGCTTGAACTCACCCCACTTTGATGTACAGTTTGTTGTTTAATGCCAACAGATCATTCAGCTTTATGTTAAAGGCTTTGGAGAAACTGAAAACAATTCAACTTCATGTATTGCACTTTTCTACATTTGTATATATGATCCAGCCACATTAATGTGACCACCACCTATGTTCAATATCAATGAGCAATAACCACTCACAGACAGCTAGTGGTAGCACTAGCAGTGGAGGTTATATAAAACGTATCAGAGGACACAGAAAACAGTGCACTCATTGTCATAACGTGGAAACAGAATGATTTATCTTATGCACAGAAGGACATAATCATTGGGATTTCTTAAATTTCTAAGTTTATAAACTGTTGCATTCTACTGTGTTTAAAATATACCGTGCATGGCAAAAAGGCAGTATCAAAAACTGGCACCAAGGCAACTGTTGTGCACCACAGGCCAGAGATGACAGGGCCAAACGACAGCTTCGGAGATGTGTACAGGTGAATAGACATGCAACTGTTGAGCAACTGACCACCCAGATGAACCAAGGCACTACCAGCAGTGTATCCTCAACAACCATTCAGTAAACATTGCTGTGTATGGGCCTCCATAGCAGATGTCTGATCCATGTAACCGTGCTGTCTGCTGTTCATAAGCAATGAAGGCTGGAATCTGCACACTAGTACTGCAATTGGACATCCACTGAATGGCAACGGGTGGCCTTTTCAGATGAATTGTGTTTTCTGCTCCGTCAAACAAATGGCCATTGGGGTGTACGGTTTGAAATGTCTGAAAGCAAACAAGGAAGGAGTGTTGTGGTCTGGGGAATGTGTTCCTGGGTGATCTCATCATTCTGGAAGGCACAGTGGATCAACACAAGTATGCACTTAAAATAATAGAAAAGCCACAATCGCTTCAATATTGTTTACTAGATGACCGGTTTCAGCTTCAGTTTTATATTTTATGTAAAGAACGACCATGAGAGTAGTTTTTTATTATTTTTTATTGGTTGTGACAATGATTTTTATCAGATGGTCTGCCTCGTGCCATTATGTCCATATGGTTTTATTAATGTTAATCCACGTTTCAGATTCGATGATGTCACCTTCAGAGTGCTGAAACTGGTCATCTAGTAAATGATATTGAAGCGATCGTGGCTTTTCAATTATTTTAAAAACAGAGTGATCACCCCACGACACACCATGTGCTCACTGCAAAACAAGTATGCACCTATCCTTGGTGGCCATGTCCACCCCTATATGCAGTTTGTTTTTCCTCGCCACAGTGGCATCTACTAGCAAGACAGTGCAACATGTCACACAACTTGCAGTGTACGTGTGTTCTTCATATGGCGCAAGGATGAATTTACCGTACTCCACTGGCCAACAAACTCCCTGGATTTATAACCATTGAGAATCTGTGTGACCACCTCAATCAGGCGGTTCACACCCTGGATCCTCAACCAAGATCTGGTGACATGGCTGAAGTTGGCATGGCTCCACATACCTGTCAGTACCTTCCAGGATCTCATTAATTATCTTCCCACATGTCTGTGTTGCAAAAGGTGGTTATTCAGGCTTTTGACAAGTAGTGGTCACATTGATGTGACTGGACAGTGTAATTACTACATTCATTCAGATGTGTTAGTCAGCTCTCACTGAACCACGTAGTGTATTATTAAATATAGTAGTCACACATTTGGGAGGAGATGGATTAAAATGTCCATCCAGTTATCCATATTTTCATCATCATCTGTTTTCCAGAATCACTGCAGATTAATGGTGGATTGGTTCCTTCAGCAAAACTGTCTGTTTTACTCCATATTCTAGCCCAGACTGTGGTACTGCTCAGTCTCCAGTGGCCTCATTATTTATGAGACATTAACTTTCTGTCTTCTCTCCCTCCTTCAGTCAGTTGTGAGCAGGTGTGTTGAACCCTGCTCAACTAATTTTCATTCTGTCAGTAATTAAGCTCTCTTCATAAATCTGCAAGGTATTTTGCCTTGCTAATTAAGGCTTACATGATAACACTCTGCTAGTGCTATGGCTACGTAAAAATCTGAACCAGTGTGTTGAACCTGCTCAACTAATTTTCATTCTGTCTGTATTTAAGCTCTTTTCATAAATCTGCAAGGTATTTTGCCCTGCTAATTAAGGCTTAGGTGATAATCCTCTGCTAGTACTATGGCTACATAAACATCTAAACCATTGTGTACCCTTTTATAACACTAGTAAACTGTTGCACATAATTCAGTAATTTCAAAAATGAGACACCACCCTGTGTGAGTAAAAAGTGAACTAAATCGAATTTTGGTCAATCGAAATTGAGTAGTTATCTTCTTTTCTAGATACAAAATAGCACCTCACTTACTATCATAATCTTCCAAACAACTTATTAATCCTATTTACAAAACCAAATAACTTATTACACCTATTTACAAAAGCGTTTCAGTTAGCTGACCATAAGATACTAATCCTAAGCTGTTAATAGCACTTTACTGCATTTATTTTGACTCCTTTATATTAAATCTGTATTTATTTATGTGGACATGCTGCCACTGTGACCACCAGCCGTGGTACATTCATGGACAACTGTTCAACCATGTTATTGGTACTGACTGTTACGAAGCCATGATGCTCATGCTGTATGCTGCCTTGTTGACAGTGTCAGCATTTTCACATCATAAAGTAAGATGAGAGTGCGAATCTGTTGCTAAGATGTTGTGACTAATGTAACTCAATAAATAATACAAATTCAGAATTTCTGAGTAAGAACACAATTTATTTGTGACTTCAAACAAGTAAATAGTATTGATGCATTCACAGTATATGAGTGATCATGAGTCATTTACTTTACTTTACATGAGGCAAGGGCCTTATTGACCATACAGCTGCTCTGTGAGCCTCTTCCACTTCTGCCTGTCCAATGCGCTGTTTGTCCAGTTGCTGTTGCTGTTCATCCTAGTTGTATCCTCCCGAATGTTATCCCGCCATCTGATCCTGGGTCTCCCTCTTCCTCTTGTTCCATCTATTGTTCTGCTGAATGCCATTCTAGGTAGTCTATTCTCTGTCATTCTTGCTATATGGCCTGCCCAATTCAATCTTCTCCTCTTGAGAACTTCGACGATGTTACGGTGTTTGTACAGTCCTCTTAATTATTTATTTCTTCTTATTCTCCATTCCATGTTATTTTCGTCGTATACAGGTCCAAAAATTTTCCTTAATACTTTTCTTTCGAATATTAACAATTTTTCTTCATCTTTTTTTCTAAATATTAATGTTTCACACCCATATAGCATCACAGGTGTAATGGTCGATTAATATAAGCGGATTTTGAAGTTACTGCTAAGTGATCTTTTTCTTAGAATTTTGATGAAACTAAAAAGTGTCTTGTTTACTGTTGATAAATGGGAATCTGTTTCTATATCTGTTCTGTTGTTATTACTAAAATGACTTCCTAGGTACTTTATGTGGTCAACAGCCTTGAAATTGAATCCATCTAAAGTCAGAAGTGCAGAGAGTCATACCAGAGATTAACTGAACTGTGCCGCTTGGCAGGAATAGTGGATCCACTGTGTTAGCTAAAAAGAACACAATACTCCTGAAGTATTTGATGAACTTCTACTGCCACATAGATCCCCCCCCCCCCCTCCTCTGCCTCTGCCCCCTTCAGCAGTAGAGCTGAGCTCGGGGAATGTGGCGAACTGGTGCCAAACTCACTGTCTGCCCCTCATAGTATAAACTCATAGTATAGTATGGCAGCAGTCATGGTTCATTGGGAATGTCCTTGCGACATGACACTGGCAGCTCTAGGTATTGAAATATGCCTTCCCGGCTATTACACAAGTTGAAAATATGGTCACTATTTTTTTTATAAACTTAAATTTGCCATATTTCGTGACAGTACCTTTTCCATTAGACGTTTGCAAGCAAATATAAGTCTTGGCTTCAGTTGTCTAAGTATGATTCCACAATGCATTGTTGTCGGCTGCAGAAAATGACGTGGTTCAGCGTGTTTCTCTCATTTTGGTGTTTCAAATACAGTTTCTTCCAATGTAGTGTCTTCTTTTCAGATAATACAAAAATAATAGTTAACATAATTCAAAATTATTTATGACTGCGACCTTCACATTGTTCTTCCGTCAACACACACCAAGAGTTAGCTTCCGACTCGGACTGACTATAGTCAAAGACTACTCCAACGTCAAAGATATTTTACACAATCAGTTTCTTTGCTATTCTTCGATACATTTTCTAATAGTAATCAATATGCTTTTACTCTCATAAACAGAAGTAAATTAACATATAATAAGACAAATTATAATAAATTCTGACAAAAATATAAGAAAACATTTTCAATTCAGTATCGACAAATACGGTAAAAAAATAACATCTCCCAGATCCATTACAGTATGATGGCAGTGAAACCATAACTGAAATGGGCAGCTTATTGACCTTTCTCATTGCAACTGTTGATTATAGACAGGTGTGCCAAGTTGGTAGGTTGTTGGCTGGTAACAGGCAACCAGGCTTCGCCCTTTTGAGTGATTCTGTCATAGATTTACCATTTTATAAGATTTCTATAGCATTTTCATTATGCTTCAGAACTTGGTAGGTGCTAGAGTAAGGAGGTTTTAATGCCGCCTGAACAGCACCTGTCCTTAACAAAAATGTGAGCACTTCTTCAAACCATTATGATTGAAAATGTTGGCTTCTCTTTGGGGGGATGCCAGTACCGGGCAGAACTCTGAGATTCCACACTAAACTTGTTGCAGTAGGATTGGCAAAGACATTTGTTGTGTAAAAAAAAAAAAAAAAAAAAAAACTTCTCGTGGTAGCTGCAATGTGTCTCCATAGAACATCTCAGCTGTTGATGCATCATTGTCTTGCGCTTCTGTCCAGGCCGTGTCATGGCATGTAAGCATGGCTTTGAATGTCCAGTGCCAGCTCTATATCCTACCTTTGCTGGCCGGGCATTAACTAGTAGTTGATGATGTTGAAATCCCCATAAGTAGTGATTTTAAGAAGGCCAGACTTCAACTGCTGTCCTTTTTCAAATATACTGGGTAGATGGACTGAGCAATCCATGTAATGAGGAATGTCATAACTGTTGGTTCTCCAGAAATGTCTGTAGTTGTAGTATAATTAGCCCAAAGGGCGAACTGGTCAGTTTCTGTGAAGATGTATCTGAATTCTTCAGGAGGAGGCAACAGCCTTGCCAGGTCAGTGTGGACATGTGTGAAATGATGGGTTGTTTCAGAAAATTGGTCTATTGGTTTGTGAACATGGTGGCCAACCTTGGATATCTAGCGTGCCAAATATGATTTTTCATATTCACCATATAGAGGAGACAATGAATCACAGACAGGCACAACAAAAGACTGATATACATTTAAGCGTTTGACCAACAGACCTTCTTCTAAAGTAGGAAACACACACACGACCATTGTTGTATCCTGCTTCTAGTCCATGTGAGCGTGAGTGCACTGAGAGTGGTGTCGCCGTACATTTGTGTGTGAATTGGCTACCAGATGTATGAGCGTGGGCCGGCCGCTGGAGGCTGCCTGTGAGAGGTATGCATGCAGTATGGTCTCTGCCACACCATCTGCTGGTGACTCGCGCATATATATGTGTGGAGCAGTGCTGACTGACCCACTCTTTGTCCAGTAGTACCATTCACACCAGTTGTTCTGTGTCTCGTAATGTGTGGATTCATGAGAAGCTTATTTCTGTTATTGCCCAGAGGTTTATGAATAAAACCATGTTTGTGTTACTTGGATTGACTTCATATATTACTTGGTTACTACATGATTTGTGGTGAGGATGGAACAGTTTCCGTGCATGCTACCTCAAGTGCAGTTTCATTAGGTTTGTCATAATGAACACCATGCTACCGGCCCTGATTTAACAGCTTACTTAGGCAGTGACCACTTTGTCAGCTTCCATGAACAAACAGGGTTCCATTCCACAATCCATCCAACCACTTTTCCTCTCTGATGGTTCAGCTGAGGATTGAGAAACTTATGAAATTTTTGGCTTTTGGTGTGACAGACTCGAATTTGTGCAAAGCCTTCTTCCTCTTGTGGATTCCACCTAACAACCTAACATCCTCCCCCCCCCCCCCCTCTCCCAATGGCAGAAATTTTGCAACTAGGACAATATTTTGAACTTTCTTGGGCAGGTTGACCAAATTGAAGCATGGGGTGATGTGACTGTAGTGTCACAAGATGTGTCCAGGAGGCTGATGGAAAGCTTGCACAAGTAAGTGGCAGTGATGGCAGTAAACATGCAAGCCCAGTGCTGGATAGACCAAGGCTGGCCCAACAGCCACAAGCACCACAGTGCCAGCATCAGTATTCTCTATTTCTGTCTTGTCCTTTCTGTTTTGTCAAACATGAATGTTCGGCAAGCTCTAAGTGCTGGGCAACTTGTAATGCTTGCCAGAAGAAAGGCCACACCGCCTCTGTGTGTTGTTTGCTGAAGGTTGCTCAGGATGTAAACATGCACGTAAACAGTGTGACTCCAAAGCTTGTGACATCTCCCAAGTTGTTTATTGAGTTAAGTGTTTTTCAACAAGTGCTCCAGCTACAGGTCAACACAGGTGCTGCAGTGACATTATTGAATTCTCAAACCTATGTGAGTTTAGGCTCGCTGCCATTGGCACCGATCACACGGAAGCTGATCAGTTATAACAAACAGAACATTGCACTGTAGGGACAATTTACAACATCTGCCTGTTACAAGTGAGTGGTTCATTCCTTCACATTTTTGGTCGTTGTTGACGCCAGTGTTGAGAACTTATTTGGAATGGGCGTCTTTCAGGCATTTGTATTTTCTGTTACCAATGCATTTCACCTTTTGTCTGATCAGGTGCCGTATATTCAATTGGGAAAACTGTATGAGGAGTTTTCAGACTTGTTTTCGGAAGGTATAGGGTGTGCTACAAATTTTTCTGCTCATATTTCTTTGAAATCCAAGGCTTGGCCTTGTTTTTGTCATGTGTGTCCTATTCCTTTCATCCTGGAAGATGAGGTGGAAGTAGAACTGGACAGACTTCAATCTCTGGGGGCAGTGCAACCTGTTATGGATAGTGAATGGTCATCTCTACTAGTTGTTGTGTGGAAGCCATTGGGGAAACTTTGCATCTGTGGTGACTACAGTACTACTGTCAACGTGCAGTCAGTAATGGATACGTATCGTCTCCTATGCCAGGACAAACTGTTGGCAAAAATATCAGGTGGCCAGTACTTTTCTAAAATTGATTTGTCTGAAGCATATCTGCGGGTTCCTGTGGACGAAGAGTCTGAGTGTGTTCTAGTTTTGAATACTCCTTTTGATCCCTATCAATATTAGCACTTTTTTGTGTGGCTAGTGTCCCTGCTATTTGCCAATGATTTTTAGAGCAGTTGACTATTCCTGTCCTGGGTTGCATTAATTATCTGGATGATGTTATTGTCGTGGGCTCCTCCATGGCCGATCATTAGAATAATTTGTGCAGTTTGTTTTCTGTCTTACAGTCAGTGTGCTTACTGTGTAACCTCATGAAATCCCATTTATTTGGGGTTCGAGGTCTTGCGAGATGGGGTTTGCCCGCTGCCAGACCACATCTCCGCTGTTCCATCCATACCTTGTCCCTCGTGCACAAAGGAGCTTGAGGTCTTCCTCAGGCAGTTAGCCTACTACCATAAATTCTTGCTGGGGGGAGCCATATTGGTCCTTCCGATGCATGCCTTCTTACATGAGAATGTACCTTTTTGTTGGAGACCATATTGCAAATGCACTTTACAAATATTGAAATCCAAACTACTCTTAGCCCCATGTTTAGCTATGTTCTTTTTGGATCAGCACATAGTTTTGGTTACTAGCACCTCACAGAATGGTCTGAGCATGGTTCTAGCACACTGATATGCTGACAGCTCTGAATAATGTGTTGCTCTTATCTCTAAATCTCACACTCCAGCCCAGCAGTGCTACTCTCAGGTGGTAAAAGAGGCTCTTGCCATAGTCTATGCTCTCCAGAAATTTCATTTTTTTTCTCTCTCCAAATTTCACCTTATTACTGGCCACAAACGCTTGGTCCCTCACACTTGCCTGACAAGGCAGCTCACTGCCTACAACGTTGGGTGCTGTTCTTGTCTTGGTACAGTTATGAAATTCATTTTCGACCGTTGTCTAAACACATAAATTTGGATGTCTTGTCCTGCCTTCTTGTGGGTCCTGATTCTGATTTTAATAATGAAGAATTGCTCTGTTCCCATCTTGATATTGATATGCAGGCCATAGTCGAGGGTTTCCCAATTACTGGCTCCCCATTACACTACATAGCAGCTGCCATTGTCACTGACCCACTTCAGCACCAGGTGGTTCAGTTTGTTCAACAGGGCTGGCCAGATAAACTGCCTGCTCAGGCTTTTGACCCTCTGCACAACTATATTTCTTTAGTGTATCGCCTCTCTGTTTTTGGCGGGGTTTTGCTGTTGTCCAGGGAAGACCTCTCTCCCAGAATAGTCATTCTTTCCATGGTATGGCATGAGGGTCTATGCCTTCTCCACCAGGATCATTGGGGAGTTTTGTGCACTACATTTCAGCTAGGTGACATGGTATGTGGCCAGGGATGGATGGCAGAATTGTCTGTTTTATTGCTGCTTGTGAGCAGTGTCCGCAACAACAGGCAGCTCCAAGTACATCACTGTACCCCTAACCTCTCCCCACCAGCCATGGGAATGCATTCATGTAGACTCTGCGGGCCCCTTCTTGAATTCTTATTGACCCTTGGTTGTGGATGCATTTTCTCGGTTTCCTTACATTCTCCGGTGTGCATCAACATTGCCTCAGGTTTTTCTATTGAGGGGTTGTCTTATCTCTTAGTTTCTGATAATTGTTATATTCCTGTCATGACATTTGTCATGTTATGGCTCTGCCATTCCATCTCAGTCAAATGGCAAGATTGAATGACTAGTGCATATATTCAAGTCCCAAAATAAAAAGTTTGTTGTGGATTCTTCGCTGGATGATGCCCTTCTCCATGTCCTGAGCATCTACCGCTTCATGTCTATGGGGGTGTGGAGACCAGCTTAGTTGCTTCACAGCATAAAGTGTTAATTGTTAGTGTAAACAGCATTTCATAACTAGAACCAGTGTATGCACCAAAAGGAAGTTCCAGCATATAAAACTCAGATTCTGACTGCTGTGGTAAATATGGTGGGATTTCCTCTGTACCTCAGTATGTGGTTTTCTACTATTTTGTTGATCACCATTTTTATCTTTCTGACTTCTACCTTTCTCCTGTTCAATATGGTCTTAACCCACCTGCATATGATAGGCCTAATGCCATGCTCCTTCTGCAGTTCTAATCATGGATTTTAAGGTTGTATTGCTGAAAGGCCCGTAAATATCCAAGAAGACGCAGAGAGCAATTTCCAGAAAGTGTAGTGCTTTTTCCGTCCTCCCAACAAGATGGTGAAGTGCTGTGTCACACAATTTATCTGGTTGATGTGCATGTTGGTTTACATGTAGAGGAATGTTAGTTAACCTCCTTTCCCTAACATGCACATTAACCAGTTTTTCTAATGTCTTTAAAAGAGAAGAGGACAGACTAATGGGTCTCATATCCTTGACCTTGGTATGATCAGTTCTTCCTGGCCTTCGAATGGAAGTAACCCTCGTTATCCTCCAGGCATAAATAATGACTCCTGCTGCTAGACTAACCCAAAACAGCATAAATAGAACTCTGACTAAACTCTCTCCTGCTTTTGGCAGTTGAGCAAGAAAGATTCTATCTCGGCCTGGTGACTTGGGTAGTTGAAACATTCCCATCACCCACTGGATTATTTTGAAATCAGCACCTTCTCGCACAGATTCCCAGTTCTCCCTTTGATTACCTGTAAACCAGTGCCTCTCAAGGATGGAACGTTGGTCTATGTTGCCTGCCAGAGTACATTGAGGGAAGTGAGTCTTAAGGAGCACATAAAGCATCTCACTCGCTTTCCTTGTATACTCACCATCCTCCTTCCTTAGAGTACCTTCTGAGTAGTTGATATTCTTCTGAGGAGTTTTTGAAGTTTGGAAGTTTGTTGTAAGTAGCTGTTCCTTCACTTCCTCATAGTATACCTTTCAGGATGATCCTGATAGTTCCAATGTCCTAATCACAAAGTTGTATTTGCCAAGCCCCCCCCCCCCCCCTTGATGCTTTGCCCATTGTCCCCTTCTTACAAGGTTGAACAGTCTTCTTATCTGCTTCCTTTGCAATTTGATGTTCCACCAAGGTACATTCATGTTTGAGTGCTTCTTGGTAATTGTGCAGTTTCCTAAAAAACAGGTCACAATGGCAGACGTCACTGGGTCTCATATTTCCTCAAAAACTCTGGGAATCATTATTGAAGTTCTGATTTCAGGTAAGCACGAGTTGAGGTCTTTCCTGTATAAGTCCCAGTCTGTTTTCCTAGGATTCCATTAGGCTATAGTCTGTTTAACATTCAGTTCAACTTCAGACTTAATATACATGTGGTCAGATAAGGTTAGTCCCAATGCCACATGCCATTGTTTGGCATAGTTGCGCATTAGAATGGACACAACAGTTATGTCAGTTATTTCTTCCCTTCTTATGTTCCTGAACATAGGTTCCCTGCCTGTTCAGAATCTGCAGGTTGCTTTAGAGAAAAAATTTGAAAAGGCACTCACCTCTGTTGTTGTTGTTGTTACTGTTTCCCAAGTTGTGGGCAGTGACATTGCAGCCATCTAGCAGTCGCTCATTCTGCCGTGAGCAGCTATCTACCAGTCTCCTCACTTCCTGAAAAATAAAGTAAGCAGAAGTCATTGAATTTCCCTCATGCTTCCTTCCTCACATTATTTCTTCCTGATGGTAACTAAGTCTCTAAAACTGCAGTGCACAATCAGCATGAATGAAATTCCATTCAGAACATAATGCATGTTCTGGAGTTCTAGTTTAAACCAGCTTGCCTCCAATTTCTGCTAGAGCTGAAATGCCTCATTTATGTAGAAAGAATTTCTAGACCAGGGCCACGTCCTCCTCTTGTCTTCCCAGAATGCTATTCAGGGCAGCAGTTGTCCCTTTACTGTGTTGCAGGTATATCTTCAGCACTTTCCAGCGTGCCACCATGGCCACTTCCAGTGCCTTTAATTATCCTGATGGTAACCTATGGGAACACTAAGTACAATCTCAGTTCCTGTTCTTGCATTGCCAAGAGATTGTTCGCCGACTTCCAGCATGAGGGTTTGGCCGTCGAATATGTCAAAACCTTTCTCAAACAGAATCTTTGGAAGAGTATCCTTAAGACTTTTTGGTATTAAAACTGATACCTGGTGGTTTTGAAGAGCTCAGCTTCTTTCTTGGCCAGCAGCTTCACTTCCTCCCAAGGAGATATCTTGGGCATCATCTCCTTAAGCCAATCCCAGATAAAGGTAAGTTCCATCCCCCTCTCCCCAATTTTCTCGGAGAGAGCCATATGAACAAGTTCCATCTGCGGCAAAGTGGTGCTGACCAGTGTATATCCCTGCTGGATAGCAGTCATTGTGTAAACCAAGTCTGCACTCCTATAGATTTAGTTCCGTATTTCCTGCCTCAGCTTTTTCTCAACATGATTATCCTGAGAAGTGAGAGGGTTATACTCCTCCCTTGTTCTCTTTTTCCCTGTCTTAGAGGTAGAAAGGGTCTGATTGCTTTTCACTCTGAGCCAGTCCTTTATTGGAGGTTTTAGGTTCAAGACCTTTTAGTTCCCTCAATTTTTGTTTAGGAAGCAACTCTTTACCTTCCTTTCATTCCTTTTCTGTGGGAAGTTTTCATCTCTGAGCCCCAGACAAGGATTTAATTTGTAAGGAAAATAAGTCACAAGGTGTTTCAGGAATACTTATTTGTTCTGATTTATAAGGGGCAGTCAAATGAAAGTAAAGCAGTTGGAAAAAATTAAATAAGCTGTTTATTATTTCAAAAGTAATCACTGCAGCTGTAAATATGTTTATCCCACTGTGAGACAAGACAGCCAATGCCTTCATGGAAAAAGTTTACATTTGCCAACAGAATCATGATTGTACCCAAGAGTTTACCTTTTCATTCAGTACAAACCAATAGCCACGAATGTCTTTCTCCAGGGTGTAAAAAATGTGAAAATCACTTGGGGAGGGATCAGGATGGTGTGGAGGAAGCGTAAAGACTTCTCAGTGGAACTTCTGCAGCATAGTCGAAACAATATGTGTGCCAGCTCTCCGGAAGCCATGGTGACCTTTCTCCTTGTTGCAAGAGCCCACTGCTCACTGACTTTCTGGAGCACAGTGGCACAATTAAAGCACAGAAGTACATGGACACTTCCCAAAAACTGAAGTGCGCCTTCAACTCCAAACACCCACGAATGTTGGCAGACGGCATAATTCTGTTGCAAGATAATGGCCGCCCACATGTTGTCAAGGTTGTTTGGACTATGCTGCAGAATTTTTCTGGGAAGCCCTTATACCTCCTCCATTCAGTCACAATCTCTTCCCATGTAATAACCATATTTTTGGAGTCCTGAAGAAAGGCACTTGTGGCCATCAATTTGCTTTAGACAAAAAGGTGCATCCCTGGGAATAATTGTGGCTCCATAGGCAACCACAAACATTTTTCCATGAAGACATTGACCATCTTGCCTGACAGTGGGCTCAGTGTATTATTAGTTATGGAGATTACTTTTCAAATAATAAACATTTTACTTACTCTTTTTTTCATCTATCTTATTTTTATTTGACTCCCTCTTATAGATTAGCATATAAAGTGTGAGTTTAACTGTTTAAATGAAGAGTGTATTTTTAAGGATTGCTTTGTAAAGTTACAGAAACTAAATGTTGTTATAAAGTTGACATATAAAATCCCAGGGAAATGACAACTGAGAATTTTCGGTGTATATTTCAGAGTTTGCTAGAACACCTCAGTAAAGAAAAAATGTAAGTGTTGCTGATTTCAACATCAATCTGTTGCATGAAAACTGTGGGGCATCAAAATTCATTGACTTAGTAAAATATATGGTTTAAAATAAAAATTTTGTGACTTTACCAGAGAAAATGCTTGGTCAGCTACACGAATTGACATTGTTGTAACAAATTATGTGTTTGAGGCTGCATATAGATTTTGTTTGGATTTAGGAATTAGTGATTATCCAGTGTCATTCATTGAGCTGCCTAGAGCAAGTAGGAAAGTTCTAAGTAAAAAAAAGTCGAAGTAAAAGAAAATTTAATCGAAAGGCTCGAGTTTATTTCATGGAAATCTAATGGGACTGAATGGTACTTTTATCAGAATATTTCAGTCACTGTAAATTTTTAAGTAATTTGTCAAATGTTTCCAGTGTAACATTTCCATTTGAAACTTGTTTTAATAAAGTGACAAAAACTTAAAATGGATTACTAAAAGTATAGAATTCTCAAGTGCTAAGAAAATACAGATACACAAGGAAGTGAGATATAATAAACACTGACTTTTGAATATGTTAGACAATGCAAAATTACATTTAAGAAAGGTTGTCAAGACAGGAAGCAAATGAAAAATAATGGTTTAATCTTAAGGCAAGAGAATAAATCTAAGGAGTGTGGTCAGCTGTGAAAAATGAATTAGATATTAAAGCCTAGAGACATGAAATTTTTAAAATTAAACTTGGAAATGAGATTATTGCAAATCCAGCTCAGATTTCAGAATTCTTCAATGAGTTCTTCATTAATATGGTGAAATCAGGTGTCAGTGTTGCAGACTGTAACCAAGTATATCCCTTTGGGCTAAATCAAAAGTATGAATGCCTCACAAAATTTAAAACAGTTTCAGCAATAGCTGTAGAAAATATTATATTAATGCTGAAAAACAAAAATTTTGCAGATTGAAATGGAGTACCCATGAAAGTCCCAACATATGTGTGCAAAATAATAGGGTACCCACGACCTATAATAATAAGCCCATCTTTTGGCCGTTGATGTGTCCCATAGACACCAAAGTCCAGAAGAGTCAAGACAGGAAATAGAAAATTATCATTCCACCTCTTTTCTTCCAGTCTTGACAAAATTAGTTGAAAAAAGGTACTGCGGTCCAGAATCAAAATTTTACTGGGAAATATAAGGTTATTTTGAAAAATAGGTTTGAATTCTAGCTTAGAAATAGCTCTACAGATGTAATTTACAAGTTTGTTAACAAAATTAGCAAATCATTACATAAGAATAAAGTTGCAGGAATCTTTTGTGACCTCATAAAAGCCTTCGACTCAGCAAATTGTGAACTGCTTATCTATAAACTTAACAGAAAAGAACAAGGGTAGTGCTCTACATTGACTTACTTCATACTTATGCAATAGAAAACCAAGAGTGATTGTCTCTTGAAAGGCAGAAAATTGTTCTTACAAATGTGAAACAGTAACACAAGGTGTCCCTCAAGGTTCTATTCTAGAAGCTGTTTTGTTTTTGTTCTACATTAATGATTTACCCATCAATGTAAATCCCCATTTCAGTCAGTGAGTCAGAAAACATCCATGTCTCAATGAACAAATAAAATAGAAACACAGTTTGAGTTCTATGGATTATAGAGTAGCTGTGGTATGGAAAATACCTGAACATCACAATATCCATATGATTCAGCTCAGAACAAATCCCAGGAAATTAAAAAAAAAGTTGTCATAATCCAGATCTAGAAGAAGTGGGTTCTGTGAAACTTTTAGGATTAAACATAGGATAGAAACGTATTGAGTATCTAGCAAGCAAATTATGTAGCTTTGTTTTGCAATCTAGTTAGTGCCACTGACATTAACAAAAGGAAAATCACATACCGCACATACTTCCAATAAGTTGGAAGGCACAGTATTGTTAATGGGGAATTCGAGCAGCATATTGCTTATACTGAAACTACAGAAAAGAATTGTTATGCATGTGTGCCACACATCCAAAGAAATTATGATGCTCATTGTTCAAAAGTGTGCAATCATTAACAGTTCCTTCCTTGTACAGTATTTTGTGACATTATCATATTTTTTCATAGCAATTTAGAATTATTCAAGAAAAACTATTGTGATCACAAATAAGATACAAGAAATGAAGATAATATCATGAAAAAGATAGATTGCTTCTCATCATGATTATCATCATATAGTGGAGATGCTGAGTTGCAGATAGGCACAACAAAAAAAACTATCCAACAAGTAAGCTTTTGGCCAAAAAGGACCTCATCAGAATTAGACAAAACACACACACACATGTGCAAATGCAACTCACACACACAAGGTCACAGTCTCAGGCCCGAGGCACAGTCCGGATACACTTCATGCAGGTCATCAATGGCCATGTGACGCTTGGAACGAATATGCTATTCCAGCTTTTGCACCAATTTATCAATCACCACGGACATGTGCCCACTTCTCTCTTCATTGTGAATTCCTGTTCTTCTGAACGTGAAATTCAGTACCTAACAATGGAAAATCCAGGATGGAATAATCAATGGTCTGGCCTCAGCAGCCAGAGACTGTGGGCGCGTATGTGCGTGGGTGGGTGTTTTGTGTAATTCTGATGAAGACCTTTGTGGCCAAGAGCTTACTTGTTTGACAGTCTTTTTGTTGTTCCTATTTGTGATGCAGCATCTCCGCTGTATGGTGAGTAGCAATATATCCTTTTTATAGTACTGTCATTATTCCATCCTGGATTTTCCATTCTTTGAGAAGTAAAGATAATTTTATATTACCTGCTCTTTGTTTAAATTTTATGCTCAGACTTTCCAGTACATGAAGTATGAAAATTGACAACAAACTAAAAGGCAGGAACATTCTAAGTATTAATCTAGACTTATTGAAAAAAGCTACATGATACTCTAATTCAATGATGCTACTACTCAGTTGAAGAGTTCATGAAGGATTAACTATATATTTGAGAAGGATGTAGTTTATCAGTAATACTTACTTATTGGTCGGCACTGCAGAACCATAACTTCCTTTGCCACATGCCTCCATTCTTGTCTGTCCATTACATTCCTTTTCCAATTCCTGACTCCCATTGCTTTTAGGTCCCCCTCCATATCTTCAAGCACCTCTTCCATGGTCTTCTTTTCTCCTTTACCCTCAAGCTTATATACACACTTCCTGAACACTTCAAGTCCCTGGCATTGTCTGTACGTGCCCAGCCCATCTTATTCTTCTGTGCTCAGGTTTCATTATAAGATTCATCTGTTCAAAACTGTTTGAAATTATATGTTTGTCCTTATTCTCCAGCTTTCTTCCTCTCCCACTGCCCCAGATATTTTTCTCAAAATCTTCCTTTCCTGTCTCAGTAACCAGCCTTCATCTTTTGTAGTTGTCACCCGGCCTTCCAATCAATGCATTGTTATAGCTTTTAATATAGTCAGATTTGTGTTGATTTTTGTATTGCTACTAATATTTCTGGACTTGAATATGTTCTGCCATGAATAATAGCTTTGGTTTACACTTACTATCGTTTCTTGAATTTCTACTGCTGTCCTGTTATCTTCTGTTATTATCAAACATAGATATTTAAACTTTTCCACTCTTTGGTAACCTTTCCCATTTATTTTTATTTAAGTCTCTCTTCTGTCCCTACTAAGACCTCACATCATCATGTACTTTGTTTTACCTGTATTCACTTCCAGTCCTAACTTCTGCACTGCTTCTTCCTATGCAGCATAATTATCCTTCAAAGCTCTTGACATTCCTTGTAATTAATGCTACATCATCAGCATATACCACTCTCTGGGTTAAAAAGTAGTGCAGAGATCACATCTCCCTGCTGCAGACCCTCCTATGTGGAACTCTCCTGAACAAATCTTGATACATTCTGACCTTGCAAACTGTTGCTTTCATTGCCATTTCTGTCAGCCTCACTAATTTTTGTGGGATTGTAAATTCTTTCACACTTTGGAGAACTTTATTCCTGCATAGGCTGCCATACACTGGTTTAAAATCAATATACAACTGATGCAGTTGTTTGTCATATTCATAAAATTTTTCTGGCACTTGCATGGATCTATTTCTCCTAAATTCAGCCTGATAATCTCCCAGTATCCTTTCCTCCCAGATCGTACGAAACACTGTGTACAATGTATGTGAGAGAGTGATTGCATGGCAATTGCTGCAACCTGCCGTATCACCTTTCTTATGTAGTAGGTAGATTATTCCCACACTCCAATCCTTAGGCATTTCTTCCTTTATCCATATTTTCTTTATTAATTCATTAACAGCCAGCACCATCTTCTTTCCCTCAAATTCTAATAATTAGATCACCATGCCATCTTCTCCTGCTCCTTTATAATTTTTTTTAAGTTTTTAATTGCATTCTTCACTTCTTCTGGGTCTGGTGGTTCAACTTCCAGCTCCTCTGCTTCTAATTCCAACTTAAAATCCAGTTCCTCCTCTTCTTCAGTCAAGGGTACCTCTCTGTTGCCTTCCCCTTTCCATCAAGTAACTCAGTAACATACTTTTGCCATCTTTATACTTTGGAATACTGCTCTCAGTTGGAATCTTCTCTTCATTTCTCTACATCTTTCTTAGAACTTTTGTATCTCATATTGTCCTTCATTTCGTCCAACTCCTCTATCTTTTTACGTTTGCACTGCACTTTCTTCACCCTACATAACTTACCTACTCTTTCCCTCTTCTTTTTATTGTCTTCTGCCACCAGTCTTCTTTTCCTTTACAGCATTCATTGTCTCACTTCATTTCTGTAGTGGGTTACCAGTGAGCACTCCTTGCTGAACTATTTCACTGTTCTTTGGTATTCTACTCTCTATACTACTTCTTCTGCGCGTACACTGATGATTATTTTCTGTATCTCCCATTAAGTTTTCACATCCCCTTCCTTCCATGTGTTCTTTCTTGCCTCCGTAAGCTCTTCTAGTTTCTTCTTGTATTATTTCTTTAATTTGGAGACTTTTTATATTGTGTTTCGCTTTTCTGCTACTCTTTTTTTTTTCTTGCCATATTTATCTTCTGTCTGTATATGGCCTGCAGTAAATAATCATCAATCTCTCCAGTTCTTTGGGGAAGCCTTAGTCCCTTGCCATTACTGACTTCATGCAAACTTTCTTTTCCTGTTATGTTTCTATACACTTTTTCTTTCTATAGTTTTGGATTCAGGTTCCCAAGGATCACTTTTTCATCTTGCCTTTGAACTTTGCTGATTTCCTCCTCCAGTTTGGAGAAAAATGCCTCGTTCTCATCTTCATCTGATTCCTTCAGAGGGGGAAAGGCACGTGATTGTAACATTGAAACATTGTTCCATAAATCTTAAAGAACACAGCCTGTCACTAACTGCTTTGAAACTCATTATATTTGCCTTCATTGAGCTATGTATAAGAAAGCCAGTATTGTGGTGGCTTGTATTCCTCCCACTATACATCAGTATATGTTTCCCCAGTGCACTCATTCCCTGTCCTTTCCATCATATTTCTTGTTGTGAAGCTATTTTCACTCTGTACTTACGCATTTCTTTTCTAATTTCTTGGAATTTGGCAGGTCTCTTAAGTGGTCATATTACAAGTGGCTATTTTAGCTATGTGTCACTTTATATGTGATTTCTTGCTGTATTAAAAGAGGATTCTCAAGTTGCAGCACAAAACACTTTCTTAACTTCACAAATTCCTAATGATGATTGTCCCAAAAACAACAACTGAAAGATCATCTGTTTTCACTTGAAATATCAAACATAATGTTTACTGACATGATAACAGATCTGCAAGAAGCATCATCTCATATGGCTGTAGGGCAGTGTCTGATGAGTGATCACGCTGCATGGAGCAGCATTGTCACAATGACAGTGCAATGTAGAGGGAACATCCTGGCTTGTCTCGGCGAATTTCATTAGATGGACTATGAGTGCAGCTGGCTCCTGGCCTCGAATTGCAAAAGCAACTGCACCTCGCTGTACTGGTTCTGGAACTCAAACCAGAACTACCCTGGTGGAGGCTGAGCCTGGTCTTTATGTACCCTGCAAGTAGAAGTATATGTGTGTCCACATGATGTTTGAGCGGTGTTTGTTCTTCGATAGCAGGCCGCCATTTTCCTGGTGCATGTGGTACTTGGAAGCTAAGCTGGTGCCTTCTGGTAGAGCCTGTAACAAATGGTATATAAATATACTGTTGTATACAGTACTGTGTCGCAACATATGATGCCCATCTTGTACGACTAAACAATTGCTGGAGGAGAGTCACTTGCAGATGACGGATAGGCAACCCTGCTTGGCAGAGAAGTCAGACGGGCAGTGGACATATGCACCCCATGGCCAATATATAACATCTTTTCCCACTTGCGAAGCTTTAAAATCCCTTCCCACTTACGAAGCCTGCTGCATTGTGGTGAAGTCGCAAAGCAGCAGAGCAGTGTCTTGCATGGGTGATGAGAGGGGACTTGTTTGTCAGGCATAATGAGCCATTTAAAGACTGTTTGCGCTGCAACATGTGGATTCAAACAGGCTGGGGCACAGGAGCCATCGAAGGCACTGGAGCCTAATGTGTTGCAGGAGCCTGACAAGTAGGTGCTGGATCAGCCCAGACACATGGGCAAGTGACAGCAGTTATCAGTGGCAAACTGTCTCCCTTGACATTGTTTTGCCCTGCACCTGGACATCAGTGATGAACTATCTCCCTTGACATTGTTTGACCACCAGCACTGACCTCGAGAAACCATATGGAGTAACAATAATCAAGTCCAAAGCATTGAAAAGAACCAAAAACAATTTACAAAACCAGAATCCTTGACTTGACATAAACCTCTGAGTACAAGATACAATGAACAAGCCTGCTGAGTGTGAGGTGTAGGACCCATGACATCTGGTACACAAGAACAGAAACAGTACATAAACATTGCCTAACAACTACAAAATCCTCAGTGCCATTTGTCTGAAAATACAGGATTGAACCACTAATTAATGCAAGAAAATGATCCCAAAATATCCCAGAAAGGGAATGGCAACAGGAAAGACGGGGTGTTGGTGGGGCTAGCAGTGAAACTCTAGGCTTCAGAAGAACACATGATAAGATCAGCTGTGCCAGCTAGGACATTGAGGTTGGTAGCAACAATGGGAGCGGCCATGTGGACGGCCATGGCGTTGCCAGTGGGAATGACTGGGCTGGCCACAGGAAAGGCCGTGATAGCAGTGAGGGGACCAGTCATGGTCACACCGGTGCTGAACACACAGATAAGACAGCTGGCACCAGAATTGACGTGGCTGCCAAACCGTGGTGGGCCAATCGGAACAGAGCTGGTGGTGCAAAGGCTGACAGTAGGACAGACGTAGTCGCATACAGACATGGCAACAATTGGAGGCCGGTTGTCATAATATGATGTTTTTTCCTAGGGCTCTAATTCCTGCTCCTCATGTCATGTATCCCTTTCGATACAAGCAATTTTGATGCAGCAGTAAGTTCCACCAGTGTGTGGGCAATATATAACCATTAGTTTGAAATGTGGCTTGCTATAGAGGGTGGCCATACACCATCACTGTATTTTATAAATCACAACTATAATTAAACACGCATCAAAAATTATTGGAATACTGAAGATGGAAACTCATAATGGTAAGATTATTTGTGTCTCTATGGTGGATTCCATTGTTTTGTCACTATTTACATAGCAAACTAAATTGTTTTTAACATTTTCTTTTATTTGTTTAGTTAGAAAAACAATCTGTTTATTACATTGCAGGCAGTATAGTTTTTATTTGCAGTATTACAAGTGTGATTTTCATGATGGGTTCAGATGTTACAATTTATTATAAATAGTAATGGTAGTAATGTTAACAATTTTTTAACTATTGAAGCTCCAGGCATGGCTTTATGTTCAATGAGCTCATTCTACTGCCACACTTCCAAAGTTGTCATTGGTTTTTCTCCAGCATATTTGCAATTAATTTTACATATTTTTCATTAAAATGATGTTAGTGATGACATTCCAAGTCAAAGGCCTCGTCATATTAGCTCATCCCATGACCATGCTCCCAGAACACACTTCTCTTTCTGTGTGGAAAAACCCTGATGACTGCTGGGCCTTGTGGCTTACTAGCTGCTTTTACTTGCACTCAGCTCGCCTGTCACAGACCGTCTGACAGCTGGCCACCCCCAACAAACATTCACACTAGACCATTGCCAACCTGTCATATTCAGTCCATATTGTGGCGGTCGAACCAGCTGCTTGGGATTTACAACGGAGCCGGCAATGTGAAGACTGACCACAACAATGACAGGCATGGCTCCAACAGGAGAGCCAGCAACAGACGGACTAAGGACATGACTGATGTCATCTCTTACAGACTAAGTGACAACATGAGGCCTGGCCAAGATGGGTCCGGCAGCTAGCAGAGAGATGACGGGGCAGATGTCACCTCTGACAGGCTTGGCAGCAGCAGGATGACCAGCCATAACAGAGCCGGCAGTGACAGGAGGGACGCCGGGAGTAGTGCCGGCACCGAGAGGCCTGACACCATCGATGACAGTGTCAGCAACTGATGGTGTCACAGGGGAGGGCTGGGCCAAGAGTGGCAGTACAGCTGTCGTGGAACTCAGTGGACATGTTACGGAATACCACATGGTACAACAACCTGACTGAAGGTGGCCCAGCTTGCTAAACACATCATTCTTGGTCATCCTGTCTGGACATTTTTCACGTATGTGCTCATTCAGACGTAGAGAAAACTTTTGGCCAGGAACTCATAATGAGGTGTGCACATGCAATAACTGGAGGCGACTGTTACTTCATCCAAAATGCACATCCCCTGTTCCACCAATAAGTTGCAGTCTGCCCTCCAGACAAGAGTCTGGGAAAAATTGACAACACAGATTTCTGCACCTGCAAGAAAGTGAGGAGAGGACTGGAAATTTAATATGCTGTGGGCTATGAAGTGCCACTCCAACTGTTGATGATACATGGTCCAGTCCTCCTCCTGACCATCAAAAGTCAGAACTTTGGTGCATAAATGGGAGCTTTTGCAGACAAAACCTGAATAGTGAACAACATGAGACAAAGACAGCTCCACTGATGGGACACATTGCCAATCATGAGACTTGAACTGTCACAGGAGTGTGAAAAAAGTGCTAACTAATCACTGAAAACAAGACAGACCAAAAACATCAACTAAGATAATTCCTTTGGCAACAACACATGAACGGAAGACATCGTATACGAAACACAGAGATTGTCAGAATATTCACAGAATGTCTGCAAGTGTCTCTCCTCTGAATAAGATAGTGACGACACCAGAGACAGGAATATACTTCCCCATCAAAACAGATTGACGCATAAGTGAAAATCCATTTGCTTGAAACCTCTCAACCAGTGAGAAAAATGGAACGCAACCCTATAAAAGAACACACACACAGCAAGAATCATAAACTGCACATGAAAACAGTCTTGTCACCAATCTCCCCTATGGCAGACGAGGAAAGAGAAAACAACTGCAACAATGTGGACACAAATACATAGCCACTTTTCTGTGCATACTTTATATGTGGTTGCTTGCTGTGTTAAAAGATGATTCTCAAGTTGCAATAAAAAACACTTTATTAACTGCACAAAGTCATAATGCCATTTGTCCCAAAAACAACAATTGACAGATCATTCATGATCACTTGAAGTAACAAACACAAAATTTACTGGCATGATAACAGATCTGCAGGAAAAACATCATCCCTTATGGCTGCAGGTAGCATCGGATGAGAGATCCTCCAGAATGGAGTAGCGTAGCCATGACAATGGTGTGAAGCAATGCAGAGCGTCCTGTCTTGTCTCAGTGAGTTCCATTAGAAGGACTAAAAATGTAGCCAGTGGAACTGCAAAAGCAACTGAACTGCAGTGTACTGGAACTCAAACTGAAACTGGCTTGCTGGAGGCTGTGCCTAGTTGTATACACCCGGCAGGTGGAAGTATGTGTGCATCCACAAGATGTGTGGGTGGTATTTGTTTTTTGATAGCAGTGTGTGGTGCATATGCTGCTCGGGAGCATAGCTGGTGCCCCCTGGTGAAGCCTGAAACAATTGGTGTATAAACATACTGCTTGTGTACAACACTGTGTCGTGACATGTGATGCCCATCGTGTACAAATACACAATCGGCAGAGGAGAGACACTTGCAGATAATGGATAAGTGAGCCTGCATGGCGGAGATGTCGGACTGGCAGCAGACATATGCAGCCCCCAGCTGATGTACAAAACTTTCAGGATATCAATATTCCTTCTCATTAACCTTTTTCTTTGATGGGTCACATCTTGTAATCTGTATCCTCCTGAGGGCAATGCGTGTTACCTGCAAAAATTTCATCACCCAGCCTCTGACCTGGGGGTGGGGGCAGGATTTTCTGTTGGGGTTTACTCCCCAAGAGGCTGGCTTCCCTATGCCCATAGAAACCCCTCCCCCCCTCTCTTGCCCTATGTGGGACATGATTTGTCTGGCTCCTCTATTGAGGCCTGTGTGGCTTTGGTGACTCAGCTGGTAGTTATGTTTCTGCTGTAATAGCTCTCAACTGCAATGGAGCACACAAACTCTCCTATTCAGCACTAAAAGTGCTTTCAGATAAGGCTGTGTATCATGGGAGTGCTTTAACAGTAGTCTTGTTGTGTAAATGTAGCTGTTTTTTCACAAAAAAGTTACAGAAATCTGAAAGTACTGCTGCGTTTTATTAGCCATAGTTTTATATCAGTGAAGTTTGTATTACCAATTTTTTGACATTTGTTGTGTACTCTAATCAAAATTGCAATAGTGAATAAAAACAGTAATATTTAAAAGGAAACATGAAATCATTGAAAAAATTGTTTTTATTGTACACCGTATATGAATAGATTATTTGTGAATGGGTATATTATTGTTTTTATAGCATTTGCAGTGACGTAGTCTTGTTGAAGTGCAAATTTTGCTGCTGGTTTGTGGAATAGGATCAAATTTATTCACTTGGAAAACCTAAAATTCCTTTCCTCTTTATACAATTAAATTAAGCATTATGATCAAGAATGTCAAATGCTTTAACAGATGTGTAATGTTTCAGCATCCATTTCCTTTCCACCTATAGGTTTTATGATAACTCACCTATAGGTTTTATGATACTCACATAGAGCAGATATTCACATGTGTATGTAGCCTGACTGTAGCTCTGTTGACTGGTGGTAGTGAGTTCTTGTTTATCAAGTGCAGCAGTGTGTTATGAAAGAGCTTCTCAGTTGTTTTTGGGATATCACTAAGCTGTGTAGCAGGCCTGAATATATCTGTGTTATCTGTAGTGCTCTTCTGGTGGAGGGTGGACAACCTTAGCAACTTTTGAAGATTGTGTAAAGAATCTGTAGTTAAGGACTGATTCATAATGAGAATCAGAGGTGCCATTTGTATTAATAATACAGTTTGAAATGTCCAAAAATCGCAGGGCTATTTCTTCTGTGAGCTTAATGCAGATATGATTTCACCTCGTGTAAATTGTTTGAGATCCAGTGATACACTGTGATATTTGTCATTTCAGGAACTTTATACATTTTGAGTTCCAAAGTAAATTTTGAGAACTTGTGCTGTCTAGTTAGACTACTATGGATTTTCTAGTGTTGGCATAGGATACTTACGTACTACCTAGCTGTAACTGGAATATTTAGCGTATTTGTTTTCTACTTGTTTCTAATTAAGTGCTGTGTCCCTGCTTCTTATTGATTTGGAGACATAGTCATCATTCCTCCTGTTTTCATCAGTTATAATTTGTTGATGGATCTTATTGTACTGTTAGACATAATTTTGCATTTCTAGTAATTCAGTTTTTTAAAAAATGAAAGAAAGGAGGGGATGCAGAAATATTTTCTGGAGATTTTTATACTAGTTGCATGCCAATTTTCATTCCTAGTCAGCTTTAGTATATGTTGATAGGTCGGGAAAGCTAAGACAAAATAATAATGATATGGTTTGAAAGGTACTGAACATACTATTAATGTTTGTCCTGGTTAACACTTCATTCCATTATTTCCCATTTCTATAGGCAACATAAAATTGTAATATTTCTCTTACTTAGGTCTCTGCTGCTGCACAATTTGATGGGTAGTCTTTACTGTGAACATCGATCCAGTGTTAACAAGAAAGCGTGAAGACCACTGTAGCCCATATTTAATGCTATAGTATTATACATGAGTTGTTTTCTTGATTAATCACCTAATACAAAGCAATTTTAGTGTCCCTCATTCTCAATTATGTCACCTGAAGGAGAGTAACACAGAAACCATACCAAATTCAATTGGACGTAGTATTAGCCATTACAGATTCCTAGCATCTGGCTACTCAGTGGAGTTGGATGAACACCTCTCTGAGACTTCACACTTACTAAATGATTCCTAGAGAAAAGAAGTGCTGCTCTCCTTTGAATTTTCTCTTTCTCCTCCATTAATTCTATCAAGCAAGTGCCCCATACTCATGGTCGGTACTTATGTGTGTGAGCTGCAGTTCCTTGGAATTCTTCCAGTAAATTTCAATCTGCCACCTGCTTTCCTACAGCTAGTTTATGCTTTATTCCATTTTAGGTCACTCTCAACACATATACCCTGGATCCATGTATTCCCTTCCATCTAATATCCATTTGAAAGTAACTATTTCTTCCTTCTGTTTTCATATTTCCTGACTTCCCATCTTCAAAACACTTGTCGAATAAAGTATTTCATGAAACTAAAGGCAGTGATATTCTGTTTCAGGTAATCTGCTTTTGAATGTTGGTCCATCAAAGGATGGAATGATTCCAACTATATTTGAGGAAAGATTAACTGACATGGGCAAATGGCTTGATGTAAATGGGGAAGCTATTTATTCTACTAAGCCATGGAGTGTACAAAATGACACTCTTACTTCAGGTGTTTGGTATGTATCAATCTATGACCAGAGATGTTTTACAGTTCAAATATTTTCATGAATTAAAATTAGAGCCAGAAATTAAACAGTACCATCAGGCACATACAAATATTATACTAAACAGGAAAGTACATATGAAAAAAATGTTTGAACTGATGAAGTAGACAACACATAGAAGTGTGTGCTTGTGAATTAATATTGAAAAACAGTTCACTTTTAATTGTAACTGTATATAGATCTCCATTGAAAAATTTTGAAGTGTTAATGGGACATGCGTATTTCTCACTATCCTATCTGTCAGACAACATCAAGCCATTAATAGTTGGTGGCTATTTCAGTACAGATTTTCTAAAGAATTCTGATAGAAAAGATTATCTGGAAGCCTTATTACAAACCTACAATGTGATCACATTAATTAACTTTCCGTCATGGACAGATAAAGATAGGAGGACCCTAACTGATAATGATTGCCTCAGTCATATCCAGGGCAAGAAAATAACTATACGCCCTGTAACGAATGCTCTCTAATCATGATGTGCAGGTAGTTAGGGTAAATAAGATGTTGCCATACAGTATAGATACTTTTCAGTGGAAATTAATTACAATAATTAATTATTGTAAGACAAACATTTTTAAAAATAGTTTACAAGAACGAAATTTATAATGAACCAAATGTTGATATAAAAATTAATCAGTTCCATAATAAATTCATATCTTTATTTGACTATAGCTTTCCACATAATCTAACCGGAAAGGATATTAAACAGACGTGTAAAAACCCCTGGATCCCTAGAGGGATGAAAGTACATTGTGAAAGAAAAAGGGAAATATAACTGTTGACAAGAACGAGTGAAGATCCTGCGGTAGTTGCACTCTAAAAAAACTGCCCAAAGTGCTAAGAAAAATTATTAATATAGAGGAACATGTACATTATGTCAGAAATCAGTAATAAGCACTGTTGTTTGCTAAATATATAATTCATCACTAACTCAGGGCACTGTTCCAGAGAGATTGAAATATGTCATTGTTAAACCCCTCTATAAGAAAGGTGATATGAGGGATGTCAAAAACTACTGACCCATTTCACTACTGACATCATTTTCCAAAGTAGTTGAGAAGGTAATGTATTGTAGAATAGTATTCCACCTGAGCACCAATAATATCCTCCACAACTCTCAAACTAGATTTAAGAAGAGTTATTCAATTGAGAATGCCATTTACATGTTCGCTCACCAAGTTTTACAATCACAAAAGACCACAAGCTGGTATTTTCTGTGACCTACCTATGGCATTTATCTGTGTGAATCACAATATTCTCCTGGATAAATTGAGGTTATGGACTTGGCATCATCAGTCAATGGACAATGTCATATCTAACCAAAGAATGTGGAACGTTATGCTTGATAATTCAAGCAATGTTAAGCGGAAGAGATTCTTATGGGGTTTGACAAACTCAATCTTATGTGCACTGTTTTTTCTAATGTAAGTTTACAACCTTCTGTCAAATATACAACAAGCAGAATTAGTTCTTTTTGTAGATGACACTAATATTGCAGTAGATCTAAACACGCATACAGCAATGGAAGAAATGGTAAATAATGTTCTTAAAGATATTATTGAGTGATTTTTTTCTGTGAATAGTCTCATTCACTATTTCAAAAAGACACAGCATATTCAGTTCTTCCCACCTAGAGATACTACACTAATGAAAAGTGTAACACCTAGTGAGGAAATAATAACTTGGGTGCAGACTTCAAAATTGTTAGGTGTCCATATTGAAGACATCTTGAACACGGCAGCAGTCAACAGCTGTAGAATTATGGATATAATGGGAATAATATTGCCTGCCAGTTGCACACCAAAGGTTCATTCAGACCTTTCCCTAGGTTTCGACAGATATAAACCTGTCTTCCTCAGAAGAATTATGTGAAAAGATAAACAAAGCCATAAAGCTAAGTCAGCAGTAAAATTATCCATCTAATTTGTGTAGATGTGAGTTGTCTGTTTGTGTATGTGATGCAAGTTGACCTTAGATTTTACATGGATCATTTTACTTTGCAATATTTAACATGTGTTATTACTTCTTCTGAGGAAGATAGGTTTATACCTGTAAAAACCTAGGTAAAGATGTGAGTAAAATTTGGCATAAACTGGTTAGCTGTATGGTTCCCCTTGTATCCATATTGATGAACTGATGAGAATTTGAATTTGAAGGGGGAGGGGGGGGGGGGGGGACAACACTTTTTGGAATTCCTAAAACAACTTAGTTCAGCCACATTTTCACTTCAAATCATTGCAAATCTTGGGCAGAGACAAATCAGCCAAGTTGACATATTGTGCTTAATTTCATTCAATAATGTCATATGAAATAATATTCTGAGGTAGCTCATACTTATAAAGGAAAGTGTTAATTCTTTTTGGGGGGGGGGGGGGGGACCATTGCCAACCCACTGTGATGCACGGACTTTTTTTCTTAATGAGGAGAAGAAAACAGTCTTGGTTGCGATATTGAAAGTACTGTTTATTTATTCATCAATGACATGCATTTCACCTAATTCAAGGTGTCTTCAGATTGGCCTACATTAAAATACAATCAAATCAAGAATACTTGACCGCATCTTGGGATTGGATGAAATTACAAAATTTAAAATAAATTTTGATAAGTAAAGTATGGATGTAATTGATAAAACATCCAAAAAAATAAATGGCCCTCGCCATGTGCAAGTAAAGTAGTTGAGGTAAATTATGCTCCTGTCATGTATTAAGTGTGTAACATCCAATAACCTTCAAATAAACAGAAAGAATTAAAAAGTAGAAACTGCAACCAGTCATTTTCATGAAAGTTATAGTCCACAAAGTGAAGGAGGAAGAAGTGGAAAATATGCAAAGTAATAACCTGGCAAGGCAATACCAAGTTAAGTCCAATTTAAAATTAGCTAATTTTGTACAATCCCAAGGTAGGGTCAAGCTCTTCTAGTTTTATTGATTTTAATGTAGCACAATTTGTAGATGCCTTGAATTAGTCGAAATGCGATTCAGTGATGAATAAATAAAAAGTAATTTCAACATCATAACCAGGGCTGTATTCTTCTCCTCATTGTACATACTGGTTGCTGTATCACCATACCATGGAGTGGAAAACCTTTTTTTCTTAATGTCATAACACAACTGTAAACTCAACACTCATCTCCTGTGATGGTTTCGTGAATGTTTTGTCAACATGAGCTTGTTAAAGAAGTTTCTTGCAAATGTTCACTTTATGTTCCTTTTGCTCTTCAATCATAAAATGAGAAATAAACATTGCTGCAATTCAGTTCATGTACATTTTTTGTGTTAAAATCTCATGACCTGCGTCATTTGAGGTGCCAGCTTCTGAATGTTCTCTTACAATTATGTAATGGTTGGCACGTGCCTGGTCATTTATTTTCTGATTGTAATCATCATCGGTTGAAATTGGAGGTCTTCCACTTTGAGGGTGATCTTGAGTTGACTGACAATAATTTTTGCATTGGGAGAACCATCTGTAACATTGCATTCAACCAAGAGCATTATCTTCATAAGCTTGCTTGAAAGGTAAAATATTTCACTACCTGTTTCACATTGCATTATTGCTCATGTAAATCATACTTCATAAAAGTCACCATTAACACTATGCCACCTTATACAGACAACAACAAAATTGATGGAGACAACAACACGGTGGTTATTTAGGTAGTTGTGATGGCTGAATTGGTACCAATGACACCTCACTGCAATCCTTTATTTCCATCTAAAAACAGTTTTGTTATTAACTGAACAGGTCTTGTATCTGTATAAAGAATGTGAACTTGGAAATACAATATTACGGAATGTTTTGTGCCAAAGTTTGGGTGATTATGATAAAGACATAACGGCATTTTTGTGTGATTGATTCTCTTTTTCCTCTCAGTTACTTTTTTTCTTTTACATCACATTTTTTACTCCTAATCAATAGTTAAAGACTCAAGGATTCAAAAGCCAAGGGAAAACACTACATGCAAGCTGTACAAAGTTAATGCAACCTTTCTAATTACATTGTGATCTCTTACATTACAAAGAAAGTGTAGAGGTAGATTAGTCTCCTATTCAGCTTTGTAGTTGGAAACAACTTACCTGATATCAGCACGATACACTAGTCAAAGAGTAGTAGCTGCTGGCTTTATGGCACACTGTAACGAGTAAAACAGTTCTTTATGTTTAATTATTGCACCATGAGCTTCTTAAAGTATATTCAATTTTATTTTTGCACAGGTATACCCAGAGTGGTGATAACGCAGTTCAAAAGTCAGTTTATGGTATAATATTGAAATGGCCTAAATCAGGAGCCATTACATTGGGTGCACCAAAATTTAAGAATACCTCAATTGTCACTATGCTTGGTGTAGGAAAACCTCTACAGGTATGTAACATCCTTGCCCATCAAAAAATTAATTTTGCATTAAACATACTACTTACCAATGTCTTAAATGTGTTATATTAAAACTATTCGGTAATAGCTATTTATGTATAAATCTTTACTTGTTGTGCATGAGTAACCTGTCAACTTTCCTTATCTCCATAAATCTAAACACATAATGACAATACCATAAACCTCAATCAATTGTCAGGAAATGCAGCATGAGTTGAAACAAAATGATGAAAATTTTGCTAATGACTTCTTCTGCATTTTGGCATCACCATGTCCAGTGCAAACCATAGCAGTGAAAAATAATAATGTGTGAAAGTGACTGTATAGACAATGAAATGTACAAGCAAGGAAAAAGGTAACGCTGTTCCAAAGCAAAATGTTTGAAGACTGAGAGAATGTTCATCCATATGGAGTTTTCTGTAAATATCATTAATATTGTAAGGACAGACTAGTACATACAAGAAGGAAACTTGTAGCTCGCATATTAAATAAGGGAGCAATACGGCTGCTAAGGTTTGAAATGTCATAAATAGTTTCCAATAAGAAAGGATAATTTCATTAATGACCGCTAATGAATTATAATGGTAATATAATAGAATGTCAATGACTTTATTGTCTTCTCAGAGATCATAGAAAGGTTATATGCACTTGAATTATCATGTTTTTCAGTAAACTGAATCTTTGAGAATCAGAATGGTTTTAATAAAAAAAAAAATCAACTGTGGTAGTTGCTGCACAGTTTATCGATGAGATAATTATGGCTATCAAGGAAAAGGAATATCTTACAGGCATATTCCTTTATCTTGAAAAGATATTTGACTTTGTCAGTATCTCATAACTCTCATAGAAATTTTGGAATGTAGGCATTGTTCATCATCTAATAAAATTTTATCTAAGAGAAAGCCAGTTATATATTGAAACAACAAGTGGTTTTCACAGATCTAGCATTACAGATATGAAATACGAGGTCTGTTCAAAAAATTCCAGAACTGTGTCCACAGAATTTTTCTACACTTACCTTTACTTACTGTGCATGGTCTCCTTCGAAATATTCTCCTCCACAATTGATACACCACTCCCAATGCTGTTTGCAATTCCAGAAGCAGTTTTGGTGAGCCTCTTGCTGGATTGCGTGAAGTGCCATCTGCAAATTTTTCTGTCATTGCAAATCTTCATCCTTTCAACAGGGTTCTCAACTTCGGAACTAAAATAAAAGTCCACAGGGGCCAAAACTGGAGAGTACAGAGGATAAGGCAGCACAGTAATTTTGTTTTTTTGTGCAAGTCACACACCAACAGGGATAAATGTGCGGGTCCATTATCGTGATGCAAGAGCCATGAATTGTCTCACCACATGTCAGCCCATTTCCTTGCAGGTGTCACAACACATCTTGATAGTACCATCAATTAACAGTTTGTCCCCATAGCACAAATTCATGATGAACTAACCCTTCAGAGTCAAAGAAAACTATCAGCATGGCTTTGACATTTGACCTGACCTGATGAACTGTTCTTCGTCTTGGAGAACTTTTCGCAATCCATTGTGAAGATTGAATCTTGGTCTCAGCATCATAATAGTAGGCTCACGTCTCAACACTGGTTACGATTCTCTTAAGAAACATCTTATTCTCATTTGCGTGAGGCAAATGCTCCTCACAGATTACAAGATAAAGGTGTTTCTGGTCTTTACTCATGAGCTGTGGGACGAACTTAGTGGTAACACGATGCATTCCAAGTTGCTGTCTCAGAATTTTATGACATGACATAACTGAGATGTTACATTCTTCTGCAATCTTCAATTGGCAAGCACAATTTAATTGACATTCCTGGCATGAACATCATTGGTAGACATTGAAGGGCATCCTAAATGAGCATCATCCTTAACTTCTGTCTGGCCATTTTTAAACCATGTGAACCATTCGTAACACCAAGTACAGTGTAAGTACTCATCATTGTGGTTTCTTGCATCATTTGGTGTGTCTCTGTAAAAGTGTTCTTGAGTTTCACATAAAACTTAATGCAGATGCGCTGCTCCTCTAACTCTACCATCTCGAAATCCGCAAACTACACAACACGACGCTCTACTCAGTACAGCACTGAACAATAACTAATGGACATACAACAGTGAAACTTACGGCAGTTACACATTAAGCACAGCACTGTGCAGGGATGCCAACCGTATTTTGCTGCAACACACCATTGACGCAAAATTAGGAATGTTCTGGAATTTTTCAAACAGATCTCTTATGGGGTACCCAAGAGCTTGGTACAGGGATCCCTTCTTTTCTTGATGCATGTAAGTGACATAAAATACTGCTTTCCAAATGCAAAGATAATTATATATGGAATTTCCATTGTTTTGCTACAAATGAATTAGTTCAGTACTTCAGTGAAAGTCACCTCAGTGTCACCAGCAAGGAAACAGCAGTAATGGATTTTAACTCCACAGGGCAGACAGATTTTGAAATAAAGTTGTACAATAGAACTGTTCTTGACATTAATGGAAACTGTAAAATTTCTGGGAATAACAGTACAAGATAATCCTCCATGGGATGTGTGTGTTCACCCTCTGTCAAGAAAAAAAAACAGCACTTAGAGATAACATGATTGTATGTCAATGTAACTTTGTACAGGTATGCAGTACCAGCGGTTATTAGTGTTGCAATTCCCTGTGACAGGTTGAACGGCCAACAGAGTGCATTAGTGTGTTCATGTATAGTATTGTTATCAGGCCTGGTAGGGCATGAAAAGTGGCATATGATGGGTCATGACTGTGGAGAATGCTGAGAAACCGCATACTCATGTGAGACAGATTTATCAGCATCTGGAACAGTCTGGAAGGGGCTCCATTTCGAGTCTCCATTTGGCCAGCTGATTGTAATGTGCAATACTAAGAGTTATGAGGCATTTGGATGTGACAGACGCCCAATGTTGAACTGCATGAGAATGTGAGGGCATGTATACCCATTGTCAAGGTTCCAGTTGACTAGTATTATGCACCAAGCGTGTCATAACCACTTTACATGTGACCTGCCATCCAAATACAAGTAATGGACTTCATGGAACATTGTGTGTCATCCCGCACCATTGGTCAGAGACTAGCAGCAGTCAGACTAAGGAATTACAATTCCATGCGTAGGCTGCTGTTCACACCGTAACACAAATGGCTGTGTTTGGAGTGGTGCCACGCAGGGAAGAATGCAGTGGTGGTGTGTTCAGTGAAGAATCCTGGTTCTGCACTATCCTAGATGACCAACGTCATCAAATATGGTGTCAACCTGGAGACGTGTCTCATTCTTCTAATGTTGCGGAGAGGCAAAATGCTGTAACTTGTGGTGTCGTGGAGTGGGGAGCCACTGGGTATGACTTTAGGTCAAATCTAGTATTGATTGAGGGAACTCTGATGGCATAATGGTATGTCACGGGCATCCTACATCCTTACGTGTCACCTCTCATGCGACAGTGTCGTGGTACCATTTTTCAACAGGGCAATGTAAGTCCACACATGGCATATATCTCTATGAACTGTTTGCATATTGTTGAGGGAGTCCCATGGGCAAAATAACTGCCAGATCTGTCCCTGATAGTACGGTACATGTTTGGGATGGGTTCCAGTGCCAGTATCCAGGTTATCAACAATCAGTTACAACAGTTGCCACAGGACGGGATACAATGGCTTTATGACAGTCTTCCCAACCAAATCAGTGCATGCATCCAGGCCAGAGGTGGTGCAACATCATACTGATAAGTTGCTCATACTGTCAAGTTTGTTGTAAATTTGACTCAATTTTGTACTCACTGAAACAGTATCTCTCATCCTATCAACCCACAACGTTACATTTCATTTAACCTCCCCATCTAGAGTGTTTCACTGTTTTTCAGGCAGTGTATATTTGTAATAAATATGCTTAGAAACACTGCACTGATACCCACATACTATGGACTGCTTCTCATGCATTGGTGCCAGCATAAGCCGTCGAATAAAAATATAGGGTGCCACACACAAGCAAACTTTCACAAGCTTTTAAAGTTAAAAGAAAAAATGGCTGTAAGACTAATTTGTGGTGCAAAATCAAGAGACTCGTGCAGTGCTCTGTTCCTGAAAGCTGGGATATTAAGCATTATAAATATGTATATTTTTAAATCAGTCGTACTGGACCAAATATGTAAACAAAATGGAAACTCTGACCTACACAAAAACGACACTAGACACAAGGATCTGTTTCATCTTATAAGCCAGATAACTGCACTATATGAAGGCAACACCTTATGCAGGACTAGGCTTTCCAGTGTATGCTGAATTCAGTCACATCTCTCACCATTGGAAAGTTTAAAACCAGTCTAAAAAGAACATTGACTGCCAACACACACTGTTTAGTAGATGATTATCTATGCTTTGCACAGAATAATGAAAATTGTATATAGGCTTCAAGCATGTATATTAGTTAATATTCAGTTTTTGTTTTATTCTTAAATATATAATGTAAAATAAGTCTTAGTTGTTGATGTAAAGTGTTTGCTGCCCTATATCAAGCCTCTTAAGCAAATAAGCAAATTACTTGTAAACCTGTCTTGCCATATCACAGTTTTCTCTCTCTCTCTCTCTCTCTCTCTCTCTCTCTCTCCCCCCCCCCCCCCCCTCTCTCTCTCTCTCTCTCTCTCTCTCTCTGTGTGTGTGTGTGTGTGTGTGTGTGTGTGTGTGTGTGTGTGTGTTATTAAATTACTGTTATTATTATTACAGTATTAGAGCAGTAAATACAGCAAATGCTTTCACTGTGCTGCGTCTTGTATGTTATCACTTCTCAAGTGTCTAGGACTGGATGATGTATTAGTGCAGATTGCAGTAAAGTGGCCCTTCGTAGTTGGCAAATGGATATTTATTTATCAATGCAAATGATTTTCAGGTGCCCAATAAGATCTTTTGCACTGTTCCTAATGTTCTGAGACTCACTGGGACCACTTTTGCTGGTTTATGCTGAGTTGCTGTAGTCAAGCATTCATATCTGAAAAGTTTTTCAATATGTTTGTCACTGATTTTGCTATCACCTGGAATGGCAATGTTGATGATCAACATGTTCTTTTTCTTCTTTGTGATGTTTGCTGTATTGCATTTCAGCATTCAACTTGCCTGAAGTCAGAAGTTAGTGTGTTAATTTTCATCAACTTTTTCTGGTGTGTGGTCCCACCATTTCATTCAAGTGGTAGATGGTAATTTTTGGCATAAGTTCCACTGGATCATTCATGCCACATTATTGTGTCTCAGCCTGTAATCATTCTAAGCAATATTTTTGCAACAGCTCAGGATGTGTTAATTGTTTCAGCAGACAATGGAAAATTCAGAATGGAATGTAACAATATTAGGGAAAGGAAAGCTGCTACAGACCATATTGCAGAGATGCTGAGTCGCAGACTGGCATAACAAAAAGCCTGTCACAAATAAGCTTACGACCAGCAAGGCCTTCATCAAAAATAGACGACACACACACACAAACACACACACACACACACACACACACACACACACAAATGCGACTCACACACACATGACTACAGTCTCTGGCAACTGGAGCCACACTCAGTTCATATTCATGGTATATGTAGGGCAACGCCACAAATGAAAGTGACAGAAGTGAGAGTTCCAGATAACCAAGAAGTCAGAAAAACTAGCGTCTTTAGTGTGGTCAGGTGAGGCATGAGCCATGTATGTTAACTTACATTTCAGGCAGTGATTGTTGCAGTGGAAGGAGTGTAGAATGATAATCCAAAGGTTATGGGGTCAGGTCCCTCTGAGAAAACATTTCTTTTATCTTCAATTTTTTACATTACTTACACTGCAAATTAACCAGAATAATGCTCAATATATTGTTGTTGTTGTTGTTGTGGTCTTCAGTCCTGAGGCTGGTTTGATGCAGCTTTCCTTGCTACTCTATCCTGTGAAAGCTGCTTCATCTCCCAGTACTTACTGCAACCTACATCCTTCTAAATCTGCTTATTGTATTCATCTGTTGGCCTCCTTCTACGATTTTTACCCTCCACGCTGCCCTCCAATGCTAAATTTGTGATCCTTTGATGCCTCAGAACATGTCCTACCAATCAGTCCCTTCTTCTAGTCAAGTTGTGCCACAAACTCCTCTTCTCCCCAATTCTATTTAATACGTCCTCATTAGTTATGTGATCTACCCATCTAATCTTCAGCATTCTTCTGTAGCACTACATTTCAAAAGCTTCTATTCTCTTCTTGTCCAAACTATTTATCGTCCATGTTTCACTTCCGTACATGGCTACACTCCATACAAATACTTTCAGAAATGACTTCCTGACACTTACATCCATACTCGATGTTAAAAAATTTCTCTTCTTCAGAAACGCTTTCCTTGCCATTGCCAGTCTACATTTTACATCCTCTCTACTTCGACCATCATCAGTTATTTTACTCCCCAAACAGCAAAACTCCTTTACTACTTTAAGTGTCTCATTTCCTAATGTAATTCCCTCAGCATCACCCGACTTAATTCGACTACACAATATATTGTACTGATTAATATTTTCATGAGAGGCATGAACAGGAAAGGTCAACAAAAATTTGGTATTGTAAATAAATTTCCAGGAAGTCAGCCACATATGAGAACTTCACATACAAAATTAGGTACTTTTATTATTTTACAGCTGATGATTCCAGCAAGCTGGGGTGATATTCATAGTTAATTGTCTTGGCTTCTTGCACATGCCATAAATGTCACATTTTTATAATTATAAGATGGTTTAAAAGTTTTTGTTGTAAAACAAACTTTGTTTACATTCATAAAAGGTTCTCTCTCATTGCACACTGTGCCAGAAAATCATACGTGATGCGACATTTCACAAAATATTGGCAGTGGGATGTATTTTGATGCAGTCTTCTTAAGATATGACTTCTTTTTCTCTCTCGGTGCAATAAAAGCAGTTTTGGAGATTTTCATCAAGATTGTCACCTCATGATTAAAATAGATATTTGCAGGGTTGCACTAATGAATCAATTTGTGAGAGAATCAATTTAATACTGCATGATTGCAGTCCTTTTTCCTTCTTGAAAAATCACATCATACAATTGTGGATTTGTTAGTCTGCCCCATGAATCAGTTAACAAAAGAAATTTGTTGTCCTGCATGTAAGGAAGGCTCCATTACATAAGTCAAAAATGTTTTGTATAAGGTTGTGAGTTAGCTAGATTTTGATGAAGTACTGACATTATTCTTATGTTTTGCCATGTACTCATCCATCATATTTTCTTTTACCTTTCCTTTTCATGCATTTTATGAAAATATTAATAAATGCAATATACTGAGAATTATTTTGGTTCATTTGCATTGTAAGTAACATAAAAACTGAAAATAGAAGTGCTTTCTGCAGAGGGACTCAACCCCATGACCCTCAGACGACCGTTCCATACTCTTTCTGCTGCGCCAAGCACTGCCTGAAAGCCACGTTAACATAAAAGGCTCATGCCTTGGCCAACCTGCTCCAAAAATGATATTTTTTCTAAATGCTTGGTGATCTGGACCTCCCACTTCTGCCACTTTCATACACCATGCATACGCTATAAATATGGACGAAATTGGTGTTGACAGGTAAGCGCAGTCACCTAGTCAGTCTTGAAATGTTCCATCAGCTTCCACCAACCAATGAAGGCTTTTCAGTGGTGATACAGTTTCATTCACTCAGTTGGCAATACGGAACTGGAGTCACCTTTTTCTGTTTATGCACATAAGCAGCACCCCCTCTCCTCCATGCTACAAAAACACTCTCGCTATCTGTACATATGGATTATATAGGTGACACATACTACAGTTGATTTCCATTTAAATAAAAGTTGTACAAATATATAAGATAAATAACAAAATATGAAAAAATTTAAAAAGCACCAAAACCTGTCCTGCACCAAAATTAATATGAATATTATTTGTTTTTGTATAACTGGCTAGAGAAAGGCTTTTCATACTACCTCCAATAGGCCAAGCATTGTAAGGAACTGTGGTGTTCAAACCAAACCATTGATAGTGAGAGATTTACTTACTTTAAGAATAAAATAATGATTTAAAGCCAAGTAGTTTATGTTAAAAGAATAAATAAATATTGAAAATTAATTTATTTGCACACTTGAGTGTGTTTCTTAACTGCCTCATTGAATAGAACTAAACGCATCACATTTCAGTGTGAAGTTCCATGACAGTTACTAAATTCTATCACTTTATAAAGTAATTCAGAATTTGTTGATACTTAAAATACATGTCTGTGACATGATAGGATGACAAATGTATACTATTCATTCATCATCTTCATCACCGCCACCATCCATTTGTCATTCACTGCTGCCAGAAGGACTCGTCTAGACTTCTCTATACTATATGGTTTTTAGCTATGATGTTATTTACCCAGCTTCCTTTAGGTTGTCTGTTTGCTCTTTTTATATCTTAGAATCCTGAAGTGTGCTTCTATGTTCAGTGGATTGTCTATTTGCCTTGTTACATACAATGTTCATCTCCATGTTATTTTTATTATGGTCATAGTTACATCTTACACATCAGTTTGTTCCATGATTTTTTTTGTTTGTTTAAATTCACTTTGTGCATCTCCCCAATGCTCACTGAGTAATCATAAATTCCTGAATGGTTTAGCATTTAAAGTTCTTGTCTCATTGCAGTAAGTCAAAACTAGTACCATACACTGATTGTAAATCTCCCTTTTGAAGCACATGAGAAGGTTTGTGATGGGAATTCCATTTAATTAACCAGTAGCACTTGCAGCCATTTTTACTCTGTTTATTTGCTTTGGTATCCCTCCAGTATTCATCTTCAGTTGCCTTTAAAAAATTTATTCTGTGACTTCGTTGCTAAAAAAAGTATTGTTTTCCTTCCTGTATAATGTTACACATGAATTTACACTTTATTAAAAATAACTCTGTTATTGGCATTTCAATGAGTCAAGTCAGAGTGGTCAGCTGCCAGCCAACTGCACCATATCATTCTGTGTGGGCTCACTGTTTTAAGTGATCAGTTTTCACACCCCCTATGTGCCTGCAACCTTGGCTGGTGGCTTAGCTCACCATGGCCTTGCTACATTCCGGATATGTAATAGTCATGTAAAGGATGAATATCCCTTCCTTATTTCTTGGCAAATGCTAGTAATGCCTAATGTAAGACCTTTATCATTTCTAGTATCACACACATAGTTTTCTACTGAAGAATCATTCTTTAATTTCTGTATCGACTACTATCTTGTAGGTGAATTTGATGTCATTTATAAATTTCTGTAACTATTTTTGGAGGTATCCACTCATCAGAATGTGAGCTCTTTGGCATGTAGATTTGAGACATTATGATGGAATAGTTTTTGTTTATTTTTAAAGCTGATCTTGCTGTTGCGTTCGAGATACCTTGGATGTTGGCCTTAAATGTTGTATAATATTGCCTACATCTCAGTTTCCTCCCTCTTCAGTTCCTCCATAATAAAATACATGTCCTAATTTTAATTCTATGTGATCTTATTTTTTGCCACACTTCTGATAACTCTGCCATTTACCATTTGATGTTATTTCTCCTCCTATTCCCATAACCTATCATAAGATCCTAGAGTTATGTACATTATTTTTCTTAAATAATGGTGTGTGGCTTGGTGTGTAAATGTCAAACAACAAATCTGGAGTCCAGGGTTGAATCATCACTTGTTGCTTATTGCACCGCTTGAGGTGATTATTATAAGAGTGAAGTGTTAAATTGTGGCATAGTTCAGAGTCAATGTTAACCTATAGATCCCCATATAATTGACTGGATGTCAGCCCAAAGGTAGCAAGAAGGCAAGGACATACCACTTCCGATATGACCATCCCTACTAATGTCCTATATGGCTCAAACAAACCTTTGGGTTAATGATAACTTTACCTTGTTACGTAAAAAAAAGGTACCCCAGGTATTTGTACACACCAGTAGGGCCTCCACCAGTCCTACCCATAGTGTACCAGTCTACAAGGATATGAAGGGTTTAGTACGGCATGTGGAATTGATAAATCTCAGCAGAACTAACAGTATTTTCAGATCTGAATCTCAGAGTCGAATATGAACACAACCAGTTTGGATGGTGGTTTGTACCATAAGTGCCATAAAGTCTCCAGTTAATGTTGTTGAAGAGAAGTCCATTGGTGTTAAGATATAGTCTGGAGGGTTGCAGACATTGACTCACCAAGCTGTCTGCAATGCAGACTAGAGCACCCCTTTCATATTTGTTCCCTATAAGATGGTCACTTTATGAGTACTAGCAACTGCTTGGATGGTGTAAACACTGGAAATGGATTTGTGATCTACCCCAGTTGAGTCCCTTAATCCTTGTCCCTCGGTTCTTAGTACTGTCACCTTTTTGCAATCTCATTACACCAACTGCACATAATATTTGCAGTGTTTACTGATCATAAAAATTCATAAAACTAGGAGTCCATGTACATTTTCAAAGCTCTGATTTTTACATTTTTATGTTAACTTACTTTCCAGGTTTCATATTCTGTGTAATGTCAATATCACTATTTCTGTAAGTATTATTATAACCTTTTTTTTTACTTACATATTTTTTCATTTTTAGTGGAATGCCTCAGGAAAGAAGGTGGTTATTACTTTACCAAATAAATCACAAGTTCCAACGAACTGGGCATGGGTACTGAAGTTTTCAGATCTTGCAGACTCAGTGAGTTCATGGGATGCTACATCATCAGAGTGAAGGTTTCTGATGGCTAAATAGCACAGTTAAAAAATTATATATATATATATATATATATATATATATATATATATATATATATATATATATATATATATATATATATATAAAAAAATGGTGATTCAGATAAAGTATAGGAAATTATGTGAATTTATATTTGACTATGAACTGATTATATGTGAATCTCATTGCAGTGAACCATACAAATAAATTTTGGAACACTGTTTCATACACAAATTGTGTATCAATACATTTTTTTCTCCTGCTACCTGCACCCCTTTTATCTGAAGAAAATGTCGATGTTACAGCACAAGTAAACTTTCTGCTGTTAATATTCCTGTTCAAAATACAGACATCTACAGACAAAGTGATGTGGACAGTCTTCTGGGATAGGCAGAATGTGTAATTTGAGTTGTCTTGGAGCCTAAAGCAACTGTCAATTTAGAATGCTACAAGATTGCAATGACTAGGCTGAAAGCCCAAATTTTCCAGTCAGGCTAGACTTTCACTTGCATCACAATAACAAAATGCCCTACCACAGTCTTATGACCACAGAATTCACTGAAAATTTGTGTGGACAGCGTTGCCACATCCACTGTACAATCTTGATTTAGCACCTTCAGACTTCAATCTCTTTGGGTGAATAAAAGAGTTACTAGATGGGTAACATTTTCTAGATTCAGATCCTGTCTTCAAAGCTATAAGCCACATCTGGATCAGGTTTTCATAATCCCCACATGCAGGGTCTTGTTCATCATTGGCTAAAGTGCATAATGAATGAGGGTGACTGTAAGGAAAATCCAGGTAGCTGTGAATAGGACTCATACAACATAGGTTCCATCATTGGTGTAGCGTGAAGGGAGACTTTGAGACTTAGTCTCCCCTGTATTCGTGCTTAAAAAAAATGCAATAGTAATTCATAACAAAAATATAAACAACTTTCTACTAAGAGTTATAAATGTGCGAAGACATCAGTTTTGTAGCCTGCGCCACACCCTGAGTATTGGTGTATTTGCCTGCTTGAGACTCGACTGCTCTCAGTCTCTGTCTCTCTTCCCTTAGCTGGCTGTGTGCGCCTGTGTTTTAGTGGCATTCTCGGCTCCCCTCCACTTCCCCTCTTCCACGAAGGCTGGTGCGCTGCACTTGCTAGCAGGTATCGAGACTAGTCTCTGCCGTTTCTATGCTGGCTTTTAACACAGAAGTGAACAGTCGCGCGGTTTGTTTTCATAGTCATTCTTGTGTGATTTTAGTGCATATTTTCATTGTGTCGTCAACATGAGTGAGCCAGCAACTGAACACCTTATAGAATTTTTATTTAAAACACCTTTTTCTACATTAACGTACGAAAAAAAGAGTGTGAACTGAAGGACAAACGACCTATTCCTATACTCAGTGTAGTTTAAAGTGAAGCCAAACAAAAACGTACTTTTCAGACCACCTGGTGCAGTTAATAACAGATTATATTGTTATACATGTCTTCTGTTTGGTGGTGAAAAGGAATGGTGCAATGAGGGCATTTGTACAACAAAGAACTTTGACAGGAAAGCACGAAAGCATCAGATATCAAAATGTCACCTCCAGAACAAAGAATCATTTCAGTTATTGGGCAAAAGTAGATTTGAGCACACCCTTTCTGAAGGCACTCGTCTGAAAGCAATAAAATACAATATTCATGCAGTATTGAAAGAATGGAATGTGGAAGGAAAAGTGGTTAGTCAAACATATGATAGCGCTTCAGTAATGGCGGACAGAGAAATAGGACTACAACAATGGTGAAGCAGTTCTGTCCCTAAGTGCTGTTTATTCATTGTTACGTACACCAACTGAATTTAGTGCTGTTACATGCCTCTAAAATCATACGACAAGTACACATGTTTGAAGTGATCTTACTGCATTCCATTCGTTTTTCAGCAAATCATCAAAACAAACTGTACTGCTAGCTGAGAAAGGATTTAAACTGCCACATTTAAGCAACACTTGCTGGAACTTTCGTTTCAGGGCAGTTTCAACAATATCTAGTCATTTCTCAGAGCTATGCAGTGTTTTTAGTTATATAATTGATGATACAGACTCTCAGTGGGATCCAGAATCTTTGAGCTGAGCTGTGGGAGTGAAACGACAGATGGATGATCCTACGTTTGTCTACTTGCTTTGGTTCTACTGAGGGTGCTTTGTTTATGTTGATCGTCTCTTTAACGTTCTTCAGTCAAGATCTGTCAGTATAACTGCTTGCCATGACGAAATAAGAACTGTTTTGAGAAACTTACGACAATTAAGAACGGGAACATTCATTGACAAATGCATTAAATGCAGCTTGTGTTTGAATGGTAACTTATCATTCTGTGACAGTCAAAAGACATCACTCAGGGCACTAACTTACAAGATACTGGATTTGCAAACTGTTCAGATGGAAAGAAGATTTCAAGACTTTCCCCAAAATGTAACATATACACTGATGAGAAAAAACACTTATCTTCAAGAATCCTCTTAAAGTACGTTGTCAACAATGATTTAGATTCTGTTTATGAAGAAACAACAAAGTTCCTGCATTTGGTTTTGACCCTACCCGCAACTACAGCAAACAGTGAACGAAGCATGAGTACTCTTAAATGAGTGAAGAATTATTTAAGGAATTGTGTTTGAGCATGTTAGCAATAGAAAAGACACTACTTGGAGAGCTATCCAGTGATCAGATTTTTGTAGACCGAGTTATAGACTTATTTGTGGAGAGAAACGGCAGGTGCATTGCACTTGTGTTCAAGAAAATGTAAGTGCTTCTACTCTTGCTGCTGGAGTTCTACAAATTTTTCATCATTTCTTGAACAAGTTAGTTATTATTATTATTATTATTGTTATTGGTGGTGGAAGTGGTGGTGGTAGTAGTAGTAGTAGTAGTAGTAGTTGTTGTTGTTGTTGTTGTGTTTTATTTGATGCATTTTGTTTCATTTGTTTTAATTATTGTTTATTGCACTATTATGTCTCCCTGTCTTCACAACCTTTACAACCACGCTACGCCACTGGGTTCCATATAAGGAGATTATGATGTATATGCAATTCCCGTATATATTAGAAATGTGTGCTTTCGCTTTTTTTCTTTCTTTTCTATTTAAGCTGACTGAGGCACAGCAAAGTGTGGCCATGTACAACTGGTTATGTCTATTCATTCATCCTGGGAATCAAGAACCTGGACGATTTTTGACAGTTATCAATGTCGATACTGGCATGGTATCAGTCCCAGGAATTCCAAAACTTTCAACAATGTTTTAATTTTAAGTTTCAAAATATGGAAAATGCAGGATGGAATGGGACAATTTTATGAAAAGGAAAGTTGCTACTCACCATATAGTGGAGATGCCGAGTCGCAGATAGGCACAACAAAAAGACTGCCACAAATAAGCTTTTGGACAACAAGGCCTTTGTCAAAGCATCTTGTAGATGGTTTGTGAGTATGGCTTCAGCTGCCAGAAACATCAGCCACATGTGTGTGTGTGTGTTTTGTCTATTTTGGCAAAGGCCTTGTTGGCCAAAAGCTTATTCGTGATAGTCTTTTTGTTGTGCCTATCTGCAACTGAGAATCTCCACTATACGGTGAGTAGCAACTTTCATTTTCATAATATTGTTAATTTTAAGTTTAAATTTTTTGTGTGATTTCATATTTGCAGGTACAATTTTACATTTATTTTATTAATTTCATAGTTATATTAACATGCTGTGCTAATGGCAGTTGTAGATGTGTTAACTTCATCTGCTCTCATTGCTGTTGGCATTACTAGTAAGATTTGATGGAAGTCTCCAAGTAAGAAAAATGGTGCAGCTCGTCATAGTGCTACTGGCTATTGTTGTTACACAAACGTGCGTAACATTTCAGTTTTTATATATTTTTATGGAAGTGCAATCTTGAATCACTTACCAGTGTTAGTTTGTTTTGAAACATTACAGATGATGTACATGTAGTAGACTTAAATTATCAGTGTGGTAATTTAAAATTTTAGAAAGCATTCTGGAGCACAGCTATCGGTATAAATGCTAAGAATCAGATAAAAACAGTCTCAGCTGCGCTTCCAGATTTTTAAATTTGTTTGCAACCAATTTCGGCCCTTTCCTCAGGCCATCTTCAGGCTTTTGACTGCCATTGTGGCTGCTGGTGGCGGCAGTTGGAGAGAAATCCTTAAAAGTAATGTTGTCACTGCTTACTTCTAAGGGTCTCGCTCCACCTGCCACCACTAGGAGCCACAGTGGTGGTCACAAGCCTGACGATGGCTTGAGGAAAGGGCCGAAACTGGTTGCAAACAAATTAACAAATCTAAAAACACGATCACGACTGTATCACTGCTAAATAGGAAAGGCATGGTTTTCATTGTGGCAGGGGCTTCATTTCATCATAGCTCAGCCAGAAAGCACAAAATATTTGTAAATTATATATAGAAACCTTCACTCTCCTATTATTGAAAAGCATATCAAAATCCATACAATAGTTCCAGAGATAGATTTTTGACAGATTGCATATGCAACATAATGACAAAAAAAATATTTTTTTGTTATATAATTCCAATTTTTTTGTATTCTTCTTTACTTGTATTGTGAAACCTCACTTCTTGCCAAATTTAATGATTCTAGGTCAACAGGAAGTACCCTATAGGTTTTGATGTGTGAGTTTGAGAGTATCAAACTACACGACATAAATGGCCATATCTTTTGATTGTGATGGTTTAGAAGCTTAAATTTTTTACACCATCTGTAGACCTTAGTAGGTGATATATTTTGTGGCGGTGTTCGTAGCGACAAGCAATTCGCTGTAGAAACGGCTTATGAAGTCACCGCCACACTTTTAATAGCGGACCGACCGGTCCGCTGGAACAGTGAACAGAAAGATGAAAACCCAAACACTCTGATTAAATAAAAGTCGGTACTTATCTTTATTAACGAAGATACAGTAACACAGTGGTGAACTCCGTGTCTACAGAAATCTGTCTAGTTCGAGTCGGAGCGGCTAGGTCAGCGTCGGCTGACGACAAACAACAACTCTGCTGCGATGAAGACACAACTGACTAGCAAGTACACAATTCGGTGGCGAGTATACAACTGAGTGGCGAATACAGAACTGTCCTAGCGCTCGCGACTCCAGCGCTTAAGAAGCCAGAAGCCAGCGGTGGCGTGCGCAGACTTGCGGCGATTTCCTGTATCGCTGGCGCTGCTTATGCGGACGGCGTCCGGACTTTGATGCTGCCAACCTTTTGGCAGCGGGCTCGGGTGGCATTACTGGCTAGGATATAACAATATAAATTTCAACATGATATGTCTATCCATTCCTGATAAAAAGGGGTCTCAACAGACTGATGGATGGACTTACAACAAAGTGTCCTATAATGGTTCCATTTTTACTAACTGGGGTACAGAACCCACCGAGATACAGAACCCTAAAAATGACGAAGTGAACAGCTACAATCTTGCTCTATTCAAATGCAATATTATGATTTCTGTACCTATTGTAGTGTCCATTACTTTTGGAGTGATCGTTGCCTTTCTGCAACAGCTGTTATAAAAATGGCCACAAGTGTAAATTTAAATAGAGTATTTTGTAGTAAGTCAAATAATTGTTCATTCACATTAATACATGAGGTAGGGAATTGGTAATATATGACATGTCGCTTTAATTCCTGCAACACAGAGTTAAAATATTTGATTGCTGTCTACATTCAAAGGCACACTACATGTCGTGAATGGCATTGTGGCCTAGCCGTATGTAGTCACTCTTTAAGAGGCAATATAGAGTGCCTGTATGTACTCAAGAGCTCCATTCCCATGTTACGTTATGCATGCGTCCGCTGGTGTGTCACAGTGCATATGCATAGCAAGTCACTACATCATATACAGCCTGTCAGCCTGTGGTTTAACCTCTGTATCTTTCAGTAAATTGACTGTAATAGAACTGTATGCAACACTGTCAAATAATGATAGTAGTTCGCCTCTCCAATTTCAAGGTGATTGCCTTAATAGTTACTGAGACATATTCCATATTGTATAAACAATACCTTCCTAACATGCTGGTATGCCATTGTAATAAATCATAAAAAAATCTAGATAAACACTTTATTTCAAAACACACCAGAAAAATGGAAATAAATGGGTAATAGTGTGCACAGATAACCTTACCCATTATTCTGCTACCACTGTACCTACTGCTGGAGCTCCGGAAATAGCCAGGTTTCTTGCTAAAGATATAATTTTGAAGTGTGAAGCACCACATGTAATTATCTCTGATAATGGAAAAAATGTTCAGCCAAGATTGATGCCAGAAGTTGTAGTAATAATAATCATTATTGGGTGTCATATGGATGACTTGCTCAATTCCTGCCTCCTGGAAGTATTTATTATTTAACATTTGTGACCTCCTGAAGTTTATAGGACTTACTAATTGATGGAATATTGTAAATAGCTGTCCACCTGACTAGCTGAATGGTAACGTGCTTGCCTCCCATGCAGTGGGCCTGGGTTCAATACCTAGCTTGGTTGTAGATTTTCACCGCTTGTGAACTGGGTGTTGTGTTGTCCTCATCATCATTTCATCCTCATCACCGGCACACGAGTCGCCTAATGTGGCGAAATAAGATTCGCAATCAGGGGCCTCCCGCCAAGCAATGCCATACGACCATTTATTTTATTTTATTTTATTTTTATTTTTTTTATTTTTTGTAAATAGCTAGCGTAACATTCAATGTGTGAATAAATAGGAGCACTCTTTGCTGAGGCAGGTAGTTCAACTCCATGTGTATATGCATTCACTGTGAGTGTTAGTTCTTGTTGATGACCTTACCCTCGCAATTGGTCTGTGATTCAGGATTCAACATAGCATTGTTATGAAGTGAGCTGTTGCTCCAAGGTGGAGAAATGAAAGTATCACAGAAATAGGCCTAGATGCGAGTACATAAGGAAGATTGGTGATGACATAGGTTTCAGCAGTTAAGCTGAAATGAAAAGGTTTGTGGCAAGAAAACAAGATTGGAGAACAGAATCAACCTTTGAAAGCAAGACAGAAACAACAACAATTCTATCAATAGATACAGAAACCTTCCACCATGCACCAGATAGTTTCACACCAACATTCAAATATGCACTTTGGTACTTAATGAGGAACAGTGATCCTCATCACATACACAATTTACAGACCAGCAGCAAATCATGAATACTGTCACTGTGGAAGAAAAAATTTGTAATTGTATTGAAGAAAATCTTCCTAAAACTGCTTGAAATATCCTCGTTTAGTGGAGCCATGACCTCTACACTAAGACTACCTGATCTTAAATGTCTGGATTTATTGCCCTGAAAATGAACAAACAGCTTGTATATGAAACTGTCATCAGAAGGTACTGGTACTGTGACTGTGCTGTGCTTGAGGTTCGAGTTCTCCCTCGGGCATGTGTGTTTGTGTTGTTCTTAGCTACGTTAGTTTAAATAGTGTGTAATTCAAGGGACCAATGACCTCAATAGTTTGGTTCCTTAGGAATTTACACACATTTGAACATTTGGAACAAATGATGCCTGTCATCTGGGCTTCGATGTCATACTTGGGTCATCCCAGTGACTGGCAGAGAATGTTTAGAAGACCACCATTGCACATGGAATCAACAAAGCTCACAATTTGCTGCATTGTCCCCAGAACTGATCAGGGCACCCTGGTTTTGAATCAAGTGAAAGGACTGAAGCAAAGACTTTGACATTTCTATAATAAGCTAGGCTGTGACTTCCTGGACTTTGTGCCATAGGGTTGAAAGCTATAGGGCCTCCTTAAATGGGTCAGGCGTGCAGTACACATCAAAGGCTGCTACCCAGGTAGATTGACTGTGTGTGCGGTGCACACAAGGTTTGTTTTAGATTAGTTGAATCTTTGTCCAGTCCATGTAACCACAGCTGCAGCAGACCAAGAAGAATAAGTGTAAGATCCGAAGGAATGCCCCCCACAGGCAACACTTTTAAAATCATAGTAGCTAACTCCTTAAGCATTAACAACAAAATGCCAGAATTTGAAGCACGCCTGAAAAGCAATGAAGGTCACATAATAATAGGTACAGAAAGCCGTTTGAAGCCTGAAATCCATAGCAATGAGATTTTTGGGGAAATTTTAAGTGTAAATCAAAAGAATAGGCTAATGGGAAATGGAGGATGTGTATTGGTCACAGTAGACAAGAAAATGGAATCCACCAAGAGAGAAACTGAAGCTGCATGTGAGATAATTTGGGCAAGTCTCAGTATCAGGAGTGGATATAAAATGGTAATTGAATCCTTCAATCATCCACCAGACTCATCTTGTGAATCATTACTAAATGCCTTCTCTGAAAACTATCTAGAACAGATAGTTTAGACTGCTGCTCATAATGGAACTATGTTGGATTTAATGGTAAAAAAGAAACCTGAAATCTTTGAGGAAGTCCTCACTGGATCTGGTATCAGTGACTGTGAGGCAGTTAACACAAATGGCAACTAAAACAAGCAACCAGGAGCATGTAGAGGAACTGTGGCTCAAGTTTGAAAGAATAGATGACATCTACTGAGTAGATGTGTACCCAGTAGAAAAATTATAATGGAAGGGATCCTCCATGTGGTACAGTCACTGTAAAGAAACTTCATCATAGGTATAAAACAAAGCGTAGGGCTACAGATAGGCAGATGCTGAATCAAATGCATTTGGCAATCAAGAGAATAATACGTGAACTTTCATTGACTACCGTACCAGAATATTGTCAAATCATCTTTCACAAAACCCAAAGAAATTATTTGCATCCAACAATACTACAGCTCCTGCACAGAGGTCACTAGGGTGTCTCTCATATGAAGCTGCTCTCCCGGCGCCTTGTGTACTGGGCAAACACAACCGGCAGGTCAAGCATCTTGTTCACAACTGTTCTCAGTGCGGACAACTGCAGGCAGCGCCACGCCATACGTTCTCTTCCTGATGAATGCCCTCCTGCCTGTGGGTGCAGGTACATGTTGACTTTGCAGAAGCCTTCTTCGATATGACTTGGCTGATTGTCATCAATACATACTCATACTTTCTGTACCTAGTCAACAGTCAGTTCATGATTGCGAAAGCTACACTTGCTGCAATCGGCAGGATTTTTGCTGTTGAAGGTCTTTCTGTAATGCTGGTGTCCAACAATGGCATGCACTTCTGTTCCCAAGTTTTCAGCAAGTTCTGTCACCACAACATCATTCACCACCTGCCATCACTGCCTTTACACGTCCAGTCAAATGGAGAGGCTGTAAGGCTTGTGTGCATTTTCAGGACACAGATGCAGGAGTATATGACTGATGTTTCTCCAGATGAGGCTCTTTCATTTTTTTTAGAGTTCACTGCATTGATGTCAGTGCCAATATGGGAGAAGAGCTCAGCAGAACTCTTCCCAGGCTGTCAACCCCTCACACTTTACCAACTCGTGCTACCATTTCCATTGCCCATGCACTGCACCATCTCCTCAATTTCTGGCTGTGCACCCGTTTGTGGGTATGAGGGTTCAGACCCCAGGTCAAGTGGATTCTCACGGTCATCCAGCAACAGTGGGGCCATGATGTATTTATGCTGGACATGAGGGATTGTACAGTGACACAATATCAAAATCAGCTGTGCCTGCATCAGGGGACTCTGCTGCCCCCTCCTTTGGACCCTCCAGCTGTTGTGCACCTTAACATTCCTGCCAACCTTCATTCCTCCTCCATCACACCCTTTGCTCCCTCCCCTGCTGCTCCTGAGGTATTCCTGCATTCACACTCTCTGCCTTGTGTGCTGGCCATGGCCCCACTTTCATCTTCCTCTGTTTGTAGGCCATCCAGACTTCACTGGCACTGTGGCATAGTTTACACTACATTTTAAATATATGCAGAGATACTAAGCTGATTTTGTGACAGTGATGCTATGACTTTATTATATTAGGGCATGTTATAAAATAGATCTGCTGACTGAAATCAGTAGTCTAAGGACCAAAAGTTTTAAGACCATTGGCAGAAATAAAGGAAATGTATTCTATTTTGAATTCAATTGATGAAAAGAGAAAAAATAAAAATGCAGCAAATTAAGCAGGTGACAGGGAATACAAACATCTAAAAGAGTGAGCGTGACAGAAGTGCTAAAAGCTAAGCAGGAATGGTTGGAGAACAAATGTAAGTCTATAAAAGCATGTATAACTAGGGGAAAGTTAGATACCAGCTACAGGAAAATTAAAGAGGCATTTGGAAAAAAGAGAAGCAGATGTACAAATATTGAAAGCTCAGATGAAAAACCAGTAATAAGCAAAAGGGGAAACCTGAAAGTTAGAAGGAATATATAGAGGGGCTAAACAGGAGAAATTAACTTGAAGGCAATATTGTAGAAGAGAGAAGAGGAAGTAGATGGAGATGAAATGGGATACATGATATTGTGAGAAGAATTCAGCACAGCACTGAAGGACTAAAGCCAAAACTAGGCCCCTGGAGTAGTTGACAGTCCCTCAGAACTGCTGATATCCTTGGGAGTGCTAGCCATGACAAAACTATTCCACCTGATACGCAAAATATATGAGACAGGGAAAATACCCTCAGACTTCAAGAACAATGTAAGAATTCGTGCTAACAAGTGTGAATATTACCGAACTGCCAGTTTAATAAGTCATGGTTGCAAAATACTGACCCAAATTAATTGCATAAGAATGGAAAAACTGGTAGATGATGATGTTGGAGAATAGCAGTTTCATTCTGGAGAAATGTTGGAAAACACGAGGCAATACTGACCTTAAGACTTATCTTAGAAGGTAGTTTAGAGAAAGGCAAACATATGTTTGTAGCATTTGTAGACTAGAGAAAGCTTTTGACAATGCTGATTGGAATACACTCTTTGAAATTCTGAAGATAGCACAGGTGAAATACAAGACACTACTTATACAGAAATAAGAAAGCAGTTGTAAGAAATGAAGGGCATGAAAACGACGCAGAGGTTGAGAAGGGATTGATACAGGATTGTACACTGAGCAAGCTGTGAAAGAAAGCAAGGAAAAATTCTAAGAAGGAATTAAAATTAAGGGAAAAGAAATTCAAATTTTGAGGTGTGCCAGTGACATTGCAATTCTGTCAGAGACAGCATAGGACTTTGAAGTGCAGTTGAACAGAATGGACAGTGTTTTGGCAGAGAATATAAGATGAACATAAGCAAAAGCAAAATAAGGGTAATGGAGTGCAGTTGAATTAAATCAGGTGAAGCTGAGAGAATTAGTTTAGGAAATGAAACACTAAACATAGTAGATGAGTTTTGCAGTTTGAGCCATAAAATGACTGATGATGGGTAAAGTAGAAAGGATATAAAAAGTGGACTAGTAACGGTAATAAAAGCATTTCTGAAGAAGAGGAATTTGCTAACAGTGAATATAAATTAAGTATTATGAAGTCTTTTTCTGAAGGCATTCATCTGGAGTGTAACTAGTATGGAAGCAAAATGTGAACAATAGGCAGTTTATACAAGAACAGTAACCTAACCTAACGTAGTAGCTTTTGAAATGTTTTGTTACAGAAGAATGCTTATGATTAGATAGGTAGATCACAATCCTCTCATTTTTCTTGCTAATACCAAATTCTCTAGCTGGTTTCTTTTTCTTTTTTTTTTTTCTCTCCCTCTAACTTCATAGATGACCACACTTTAGCCTCCTGTTATGATTAAATTCTTGGACACTTTAACATATTTTGTGAGTTAATTACTGTTATCATACACTTATTCCGTTTCAGTCATCTAAACCTGTGGTTGGAATGTATTCCTATATTATTAAAATAAGCCTTGGGTACCCCATCACTTCACCATCACCATTCTTTGTTTTCTGCAGATAACCCTCTACTCAGCTGACAGTTTCACTATTTATTAATTATTATTCCAAGTAATAGCCATACGGAAAGGACATATGGCTACTCACCACAGAGAAGAGTTGTTAAATCAGACAGGCACAATGAAAAGAATACTAGTTACTTATTTCATTGAGCCTGTCTGCTGCTCAACGCTTCCTCCATTTTGTGAGTAGCAATCAATTATTTCCATATTGTTGTTATCTGTATTCCATCCTAGACTATCCACTGTTTCATTATTATGCTTACTCCTATTCTACCATCATTTGATCCAGTACAAAAATTTCTGTCATTCCAATTTAAAAAACTGCTATTGTCTAGCCATCTTGCCTCCGCAAATGCTAAAATATCTTTCTGCATACTTTCATTTAAATGTTCTAGTTTCCTACACTTCCTCAGTATTCTAACATATCACTTGGCTACCCAATACAACAGTGTTTTTCAACCTTTTTGGGTATGTGACCCCTTTCCAAGTAAAACTATTATGGTGACCCCCAGAACCATAATAAAAACATATCAGTGATTTCAAAAGCAACGTGTTTAATTTTCTTTCTGTTGGTACTATGTTCATTGAGAAGTCAAGTGCAATGTGGAAAGAGGTTGCAGTGCTCTGCGGGCAGAGATATAATTGTATTCTTTGCCACAGTAGAGGTGTTGGGGGTGAGAAGGGGTCAATGGTGGCCAGGGACAATTCTAGAAGTTGGTCAAGGGGAGGGGGGTGGTTAATGGGGGGGGAGGGGGTTTAGGGAAATGGAATATCGCTTAACATAAGGAGAATTGGGGTCCTCCACCAACAAATTGGTAAAATTTGATTTTGCTTAAAGTAGTTTTTGGTAACTGTCTTGGAGTTCAGGGTAAAAAAACGTGTATTAATAAATAATAAGATGCCCATTTTAAGTTAAATGATTTTTACTGGTTTAAATAGTAAGTTATTTGCTGCTCTTATTCTTTTGTTAAAATGTGTTTGAAATACATTGCAACCTATATTGCTACATAATTTGAAAAAAAAAAAAAAGAATCTGTTGGAGTAATATATTTGCTGATTTCTGAAGTCATCTTATCCAGAGTAATATCATACTCCATTGGGAGGGGGGGGGGGGGGGGGTTTATAGCCGCCATAGCCCCCCCCCCCTTGCCATCAGCCCTGGCGGTGGCATAGTCACGCGTTTTCGGTCAGTACAATCAATTGTCCAAGTACACCAGCAAGTACGAATGTGATTACTGTCTTCGCACTTCGCTCTGAGCAAGCATAAAATGGACAAGTTTCTTAAAAGATGTGTGCAGCCCTCCACGTCTGGTACAAGTGGCAGTAGCAGAAGTGAATCAAAATCGAGAAAAAATAGACTCTATGACAACAGTTATCTGAAGTATAGTTTTACTGTCATGAACAGTAAATCTCAATGTGTAATATGCAGTGAAGTATTGTCATGCGAGAGTATGAAACCATCAAAGCTTCTGCATCACCTCTCAAATAAACATTCCAAGAAAGCTGATAAACCGTTGGATTTCTTCGACAGGAAACTGAAAATACTTAACAGCAGCAAACTACTATGATTCAGGTAATAAAATAGTAATATTATTTGTTGATTTAAAATAGTATTAATGTTTCTGATTTCTTGTTTGTTTTTTCTGATTTAACAATATTTTTTACCTGATTTTAGGTATCCAGTGTCAATGACAAAGCATTACTAGCTAGCCATCGAGTCGCTTTCCGAATTGCTAAAGCAGTAAAGCTGCATATAGATACAGAGAATCTTATTTGGTTGAAATTATGTTGGGTAAGAAAGAGGAAAACAAGCTATAAAGCATACTACTTTCTGATAATACCATTGAATGCAAATAAATGATATGACTGGTGACATTTGAGAACAGTTAGTCGAAAAATTAAAAAAAAAAAGAGCCCACAATTTGCTGTGCAGTTTGATGAATCTACTGATTTTTCAGATTGTGCTCAATTTATAGTATTTGTGCACATCGAAACAGATGAAAGACGTTATATTTTTCAAAGCAATCCCTGCAAACACTACTGGCCAGTGTTTGTATGACATGTTTTTAGAAATCACTCACAACTACGAGATTGACTGGGCAAAATTTATTGCCATTTGTAGTGATGGTGAGTAATCTGATTGCTTCCGAGTGCGACAACTCACAAAGTGCAAAGGCATCCTCATATAGTGAAGAAAAATTATTAATTTCCTAAATTATAAAGGGCATCTCTTCTTATGCTCCTATCTCACTTCACGTTCATTTAAGTTAATGAGGCTGATCGTCTGCAGAAGCCTTCACTGGAGGAACACTGTATTTGAACCTTGACTAAATGGGGATTGTCTGCAGAAATCTGCTTATGATATGAAATAAAGCAGTAATTGAAAAAATCAGAAATTACATGAGTTTGTGATGATCACCAATTAAAACTAATGTGGTGTGCTTCTATGTTCTTTCATCTGCTTATCTGCTTGAGAACTTCAAAATTATAGAGCAGAAATTGATGTTTTTATTAGGTCACAACGATCATTAGAAATTTTATACTGGTAATGTAAAAGTAGGCCAAACACTCTCCAACTGCAGACTAAGTAGCTACATACACACCTGTCCTCATGATATTTGAACTACATATTTTAGTTCTCGGGATTTAACAATATATATCAAAAATTATCTTTTTGTTTAAATGAAGACACTACATTCAGCAATCCATTTGTAGTTCTCAAAATCAAAATATTAGACCGATGAAAAATTTTGTCATACAAAGAAATAAAATACATATTTTTGTCACGTAAATGTGTGTACAAATATTTTAAGAAAGTATAAAATTGGAAACAAACAATTTTAAGAAATAGGGCTCATTGGATTGGGTCAACTATGCAATGTCTTACATAAAATACATTTAATAACTTGTTAATTAGTTATAATATACCTTTTATTCATTCAATAAAGGATAAACAATAACATTATGCCATATAAAAACATATCTGGATTACACTCAAATAATCTGCTGTACGATATACTTAGAGCCTCGCTACTTCATACAGGTATGCTCCCAGCAGCTTTGTCTGAAAAAGAATATGATAGCTATTAAAACAAAGTAATTCTCAAGAAAAATTTGATTGGGTAGCTAAGTTATAATGCTATACTGCCATAAACATTGTGTTAGTGTACACCCGACTCAGATGAGATCATCAGCATTTTGTTAGGAATTGCATTGAGTCTTTTACCCCTCTGCTCACAGAAATTCTTCACCTCTCTGGTTCTATCAATCAGATAGGAAGGGGTCAAATGTTTTGGATAGCACTTCGCCTAGCAACTTTAAGTATACCTATTGGAAGACTGGGCATACTGTGGCCATCCCACAGTATAAGGTCAAAATTTAAACATTACACACTTCCTCCAGCGTACGCGAACTGAGCAAATCAATTGGTTCTTTTGAATTCGATGTGGTCTACAGTGGGCCTTAGGTGGCTTATAAAAGTACCATTTGCTCATGGGCGATTCTTGGGTACCAAAAGTATCAATTGTGGAAATGGTGATTTCTACAATTTCTATTCATGGCAAAGCATTGAAATTTTTGCCAAATGTACTTAATATAATGATCTCAAGGAACTTCAAAATCTTTTTAGATATCATTATCTGTTACCGAGATCCAGAGGTTCTAAGTTACCGTACTTGTGCAGGAAACCACAAAAACCAGTGTTTAGCCATTTTTGCACCATGGGCCACAATTATCTGAATAAGTAACTGTAGAAAATGGCTTAAATTTTAACTGTAAATTTTTTAGACTTTTATCTAGAAATGTCACTTTCCCATTTTCAAAAATCTTTATCCCTTATCAAAATACAGTCAGAAGATCATGATTTAAGTGCACCAATTAAGGTTATATTACACTTCTATAATTTCTATTCACGGCAAATCATAAAATTTTTTTAACCACATGTTCTTTAGATGATGTTCTCATGAAATATTAGAACTTTTTTTGATATTGTTATCCATAACTGAGATCCAGAGGTTAAATAAAAGTTATTATTGAAATTAAGCACATCAAAATTGCACATAACATCTGGTCTGAGACATAAATGTAGTTTAACTGACATAGCAAATATATGGCAAGGGTTCCAAAGTCACCAAAATATATTTTTAGTCACAATTTTTTTAACAATAAAACTTTATGTTGCACCATCTCTGTATAACACTCATGCATATTCTCTTGGCTTGGAAATTATTCCATGGTGCACTTTACAAAAAATTACTTTCTTGTACAAAATTCTTTGTACTTGCAAATTAAAAAGCATATTTTTTGGTATACTCTAGGTCAGGCCTAAAAATGTTCATTTTTTTTGTAAAGAAGAATTACATGAACATGCACTGGATGGGAGAGTATTTTGTGTTAACCATATATTATGCATACTTATCTGTGGTTTAAATGTGTCAAAGTGTATAAATAAGAAGACAACCAGTTGAAAAATGCTTCTATTGGAGCATAATAAAGGTGAACATGCTCCTTTAAAAGAATCTGACAGAAAACTGGGGAACCAGCTGCCTCATTCCGCCTTCCTCACCAAAAAATTTTGGCATGCGAACATATTTCAACTTTTCTGTCCTGAAAGAGTGTAGCAGAGAGACAGTGACCATGCAAGGGTGAGGAGACAGTGATGGTTGTAGAGAGAAATTGGCAGTGAAAGAGAAACAGAGATGGATGAAGACAGTAGCAGTAACAGTAACAGTGGCAGTCAAAAAAAGAGGAGATAGTGATGGTCAGTGAGAGACAGTGGCAATAGAAGAGAGAGATAGATGGAGGGAGATTGTGGCAGTGATAGCAAAAGAGAGAGGAGACAGTGTAAATGGAAAAGAGAAATGAGTGGAGACCATACATAGGCTTAGGGGTGGGGGTGGCGGAAAGGCGTCTGGACCCCCGAACCCCCACTCTCTGTTAGTTGATAGATGGATCCTATTGTAATTTTATGCCCAAATACACTCACATGCAGCTTCCATTTCTATCTCAGTGGATCTGAGTTTCTTGTCTAGTTCAACAAATACGTCATCTACATTTCCCATTTCCCTATCCTTTTGGTATATGCTTCACTTTTCCCCAAAGATATGGATACTGTCAACTTCACATTTTAGCTAGCTTTCTGTGCAAAGTATTATGTGAGTTCGGTGCTTTTTAGGAGTGCTTCAAACTCTGACAAACTCATTGCAAATGTTTTAGCAGTAAACCACTAGAATTTTGAAACTCTCATCTGCAGGAGGCATTTCTTTGGATCTTACACTGGTATTTCTGGGTTTCCCACAGCTACCATTACCTGTACTGGATGGAGAGTCCCCTGATCTAAAAAAACTCTTGCGTGCACCCTATACACAGTCAGCTACTTGGATAGCTGCCTATGATATGTAGTGCACACCCAACCTACTTAGGGGGACCCCACAACTCTCAGTTGTGTGGCACAAGTCTAGGAGCCCACAGCCTAGCTTGTCACAGAACCCTCAGAGTTTCTGGTTCAAGCCTTCCACTCGATTCAGAAGCAGGGGGAACAATGCTGCAGATTGTGACCTTTGTTGAAACTCTATGAGCACGGCTGGTATTGTCAACCTTCTCTTGTAGTTACTGGAATGATCCAAGTATGACATCAGAGTCCAGACAACAGGCATTGTTTGTTGCAATGTGTACCACAATCTGCAGACGATTGCTCCCTGTCACCTAAGTGGCTGCCGGAATAGTCTCTTCAATATGCTGAATGAGACCTCCAGGCATACTCACTAGGTGTATGTGGTGTACATGACTGTGGTCCGCCATGAAGGGAAAATCAGTAAGTGTTACATATGTTAATAAATTTTCAAGATTTGACTCATTCTTTTTATTGGGACAGTATTAGTTTTACTATTGGTTCTTTTTAATTTGAAATTGTCTATGAGAATTGATATGGAATTAGTAACACAAGCATCATCATTCAGCATGAAAGTATTGACCTTGCTTTCATGAGTCCTGTAAGCTTTTGTTACGCCTGTATCCGTTCTTACTTCTGTAGACATGCAACATGTAGCAGTAGACAGTTAATATAGTGCTCAGTAGGTGGCATTATCAACACTGCTTGGAGCATAAACAGATATGTAGTGCATGTGTAAGTGGCAGCACTGTGTAAGCTTGGCAAATTCCTTCACAATGCCATCATCCTTGACCAGTCAATATGCTGGGAGCTTGAGGCAGAAATTGCTTGAAAAAATCTTGGTTTTCAAGCTGCATCAGTTCCAACAAAATACTCAAGCTCTTTATGGCTAGCTCTGCCATCGTCATCAGGAGTAAAATTACTCATTGCTGGGGCTGGCACTATTTCCCACTTTGGATGTCAAAAGGAAGCAACACTGGATGCTTAATGCTTGTAGGGATATGGGAGCTGCAGTTTCATGTGTGTCGCTCGCCTCTTGCACCACCTTATGTCGCTTTGTCTCCACCACCTTATGTCGCTTTGTCTCCCGCATTGGGCTGGAGTTGCTATGAGCTGCCCAAACAATGAGGCCATTGGTCCCATGACCCGACGTGGCAGAAACTAATGGAGGAGTGACACTAACAGCACAGCCCAGTCACTGGGAAAAGAAAATGAGCAAAGAGGCATCAGGAACACTGGGATGGGAGGAAGAGTAAAGAACAGCAGGGAGGGAGGGTTGAAAGCAGTGGCTGCCCCAGATGTGCAATGGGTGATGGGGCTCCAGCCCAACCTCTGACCCATCCTGATCTCCATGCCGTACCATGATTGCAAAACTACGGAAACACCACCAGGGAAAAAAGACAACAGGGGACAATATGGCAAAAAATACCAGACAAAACAAAGGGAAAGGGGGGGAGGGGAGGAGAAACCTTGCCAAGGTGGAGGCGACCCATCTCCATTGCTAACTGCGGGACTTGAATTCTGGAAGGAAATTCAGTGCTTAAATCTGGGAGGACAAACCACTTTCGAAGAAAACTGAGGATGCGTGTGACCATGCAATGGTAGGTCAACGTAGTACGGCTTATACAAAGATGGCAGAGGATGCTAGTTTCCTGCCATGAGAGGCAGATGGAAGTAAGCCACTTGCCAGGACTCATATTAATCGCACAAAGTTTATTGAACAGGGAGGGGCCTCCCCCAAGAATCAGCCCCCGAATGAGCAAAAAGAATTTGATGTGAAGCTATAAATCTGCACCTGAACAGGTCAAGGTGAACGGAGGGGGCGTGGGGGGGGGGGGGGGCTGCCCTCCCCAGACAGATGATCAGCAAACTTGTTACTTGGGATGCCCATGTGGCCAAAGGAATCAAACAAACAATAGCACAGTCAAAATCAGCGAGAAGTTTGTGGATGGGAGATTCCACAGAGTTGCAGGAAAAACACTGTGTAGCAGTGTGAAGGCCACTCATTGAGCCCATACATAACAAAATGGTATGAGGTGAATGAGGGCAGTATGGGTGAATGAGGACAGTTTAATAAGAAAAAGGCCCAGTAAATGACCATCAGTTTGTTGAGGAGAAAATGTGGGGAACAAGACAAAGAGGGGAAGACAGAAATCGTGACTGAGAGAATAGAGGTGGAGCCAATAAGTCAACCCACCCGAGGGTGGGCAGCGGGTGGGTTACATCCCAAAGCCACAAAAAGAATTGGATAGGAGGGTTGAGCAGCAGTTTTGCACACCCAAAAAAAAAAAAAAAAAAAAAAAAAAAAGGTTGGATAGGAAACGAGGAGTTGGGACCACCAAACCGAAAGGGAGGGAATCCCAGTGTCAACCAGGAGACTATCGACAGGGCTAGTGTGAAAGGTACCAGTGGCCATATACCAAGATGGTGGACTGGGTCCAAGAGGAGCAGTATGGAACGGACAGCTGAGCCACAAACATGACAATCATAGCCCAGACAGGACACAACTAAGGCCCAATAAAGCTGAAGAAGAGTTGAATGATCTGTGCCCCACGAGGTGTGGGTGAAGGAAGGACACTGAGTTTACGGAAACAGTCAATCTTTAGAAGGCGGATATGGGGCAACCAAGTAAGCTTGTTGTCAAAATGAAGACCCAAGAAACACAACTGAGAACCACCGTCAGGTATTGCACTTCATGGTACAGCTCTGGATCGGGATGGAGTGTAGCACGGTGACAGAAATGCACCACCCATGATTTAAGGGGAGAGAACTGTAAAGCATGAGAGAGTCCTTGTGGAAGCACTCCAGATGGCAACCTGGAGCTTTTGCTCCACAGAGGAGTTTTTGCTCCGCAGAAGCCTGTGTGTGGGAACTAGCCCAGATACAGAAATCATCCACGTACAGAGCAGGGGTGAACAATGGTCTGACTGAGGCCAAGAGTCCATTAATTGTGATAAGGAAAAGGACACTTAATACAGAGCCCTGTGGAAATCCATTCTCCTGGTAGAGATGAGAACGGTGCTAACCTGAATTCTGAACAACCAGTGGGACACGAGCTGGCAAATAAAAACTGCGAGTGGCCCAAAGACCCCACTAGTGGAGCGTAAGTAAGATGTGATGGCGCCAAGCCATGTCATAGGCAAGCCTTGTCAAAGGCCTTACAAAGAACAAAGAAAATTGTGACAAGATAGTGGCGCTGAGAAAGGGCCTGCCGAATTGTGGTTTCCAAGTTAATCAGATGATTTATTAAGCACCATCTCTCCCGAAAACCGCACTGGTAAGGAGACAACAGGCCTCAAGATTCGAGAGCACAATAGAGCCAGTGACCCATCATCCATTCAAATATGGGGGTTTTTGGTCACAATATCTTGGCTGGTAACTATCAGGGGGATGGATCCTTATCGGGCCTAAGAACTGTCCCTCCACTGAGAGAGGAAACCTCATGGAGTCAAATGCAGTTAATCACCTGGAGGAGACATTGTCACTAAGGAGGATTGCTTATGAATGGAATTGGGGCCAGGGGCTGAATCATGGGGAGAGGAGAGGGCCACAAGTAGTTCCCAATTAGCAGAAGGGGCCTGTAGGATTCCACCTGCCAACTAGTAAAATATGATACATAGCCCTCTGTTTACAGTGGAGGAAAGTGGCTGGACACTGTTGCAAAATGGGTCACAAGATGTTCCACGGGCAGTGCTTGATTCGTACAAAAGCCACCTGTGAGGGCAAGGCCCAGGATGGACGACGGCCATTGGCAGCCTTGGATGGTGCGGAGCATAGTCCACACCCATTACAAAGAGACAAAAGAACCTAGCGAGGAGAAAAAAGATTTTCAACAAATCTGTTTGTGAGTTGTGAAGGAGGGCAGATAGGGCAATGGGCCTAGACAGTCAGGACAGAGACAGAGACTGCAAAGCATGACCACAGAGTCCAGGTGGGCCCAGGCAGAAACCATTTCCAAAGCAGTATGAAGGAGGATCCATGTACTAACAAAGTCTGTACAGACCAACGTGCAAACACCACTGGAAGCCCTCAAAGGGCCGACCTGGTTCCAACAGAAAGCTTGAAACCTACAAAGGGTCAGTGAGTGAGCATCAGTAAAATGTGATGCCTGTAGAACAACACAAGGTGAGGAGAAAAAGGAAATATATGTCGAGGGCACAGGGCCCAGAGAGACAGAGAGAGCAGGCTTCAGTGAGATCTAGAAATGAGAGAGAGCATGTGACCTTGGGGTGCAGAGACTATGAGTCCCATGGCCGGTGTGTGGCAGCAGGTCTCCAGTCTGCGAGATGCCAGGGGTACGGGTCCTGGGAGGGGGCCCATCACCACACCGGCTGATGCTGAAAAAGGGGGACAGTTCTCTGGCCAGGTAGTGGGAGTGGCAGCTAGAGGGGAGGGCATGGAAACCACAGGGGAGGAGGAGTGGAGAGGGGGGGGGGGGGGGCAGAACTGGCATAAGGAGGAGGGGGAAAGGATGTGAGAGACGCAAAGTTAGGTATTACAGACCCAGTGTGAAGACAGTTATATTTGTGACGAGCCTTAGTGTAGCATAAATGATGAAGGGACTTATACTCCTGTAGTTTCTTTTCCTTTGTATAAACTTGGAGCCCTGCCATGCATGGACAATGATGGTCATGACAATTAACACACATGGGTGGCAGTACACAGGCATGCCACTCATGGAGTGTGCATCCACATTCACCACTTAGAGGGTCCGATGTAAAAGTGGGAAAAATGTGCCCAAATCGCAAAAACAAACAGCTCATGGCGGTGGGACGTACAGTTGCACATCTCACACTGATAAACCATAAATGTGAACATCTCTGGGAGGGTATGTTCCTCAAATGCCAGAATCCACACCAATATTGGCGTGACTGTTCTCATGGCCTTTTTGAACAAGTCAAACAAAACAAATACCACACCATTCCAGACTGGGCAGGAGTTCATCAATTTGAAGGATGAAGTCCCTATGAAAAATGACTCGCTTGACCACATTCAAAGACTGGTGAGGAGTAATGGGCACCAGAATGTCACAAAGATGGTCACAGATATGAAGGGCCACAGATTTGGAAGCAGAAGAAAGTTTGATCAACAGTGAACCCAATTGCACCTTATTCAGTGTGTCCATGACACCAAACTTGTTTTCAATAGTTTCCACGAAAAATAACGGCTTGGTGGTGGTGAAAGGGACCCTTCAGTCCTGGTGCTGACCAGGTAGTTGTGAAAGGGTTTCACCCCAACCTGTTGAGGCTGGCCCTCACATGAGGGGTAGCCAGGGAAGGGAAGGCATTAAAGGATCCATTCCTAACTAAAGAGATGGGCAGCTTTTTGGAGCTTAATACCTTTCATATACAAAGTGACTGCTGTGATATATCACCGATTCTGATCAGGGCTCAGGGCTCTCCCCATGGACACTAGACAGCCATAGCTAGGTCCGTGTGGGATGGCAGCCATTGCCGGGAGGTTAAATGTTCCATAATGGGGGGGAACTGCTGCTAGGCATACATGGGATGATAGCACCCCCGGTACCAGAAATGTTGTCCCTGTGTCATAAGGGGAGTCAACCAAAAGGGTGCTTAATGCCTCCACTACATGGACTGGCCACCTTGCTAGCTATGCAGTGTTAAAGGACAAGACTGTTGAGGGAAAGATGGAAGAGGTGGTAAGGCCACACACCAAAGTAAGTGTTGATGGCCGTAAACTGTTCTCCAGTTATCATACACTATGGAGACAAAATCTAGGGGATATCAAATGCCAAGAAGGAAAGGTGTAAAAAAACAAGATGAAGAAAACCATAAGGGATAGCAGAAACCAGGAGGATAGCTGGGCCCATGTAAACAAGGACAGGGAAGAGAGGGGGAAGGAAGGGGGCAGAGGGAAGGAAGCCAGGGAAGGACAGGTATGGGAATGGGGTAGCCCATCAAGGAATAAATAGCTTGGGGCCATTTGTGGACCATGTATGAACTCACAAAAGAGCTGTGAGTCCCCTGCGAGGCAGAGCAGGAGAAGAGGCTGTCATTTTTGGCAGTAGACGTACAGTTCCCAATGCTGTTTCAACTGTGTTTTGGAACCAATTGCTTTGCTTCTGAACTGTCAGGCTTATGATCACATGGTCAGTGTGTTGAAGTGTGGAGTTGTTACACTCTCGTTCAACAGCAACAAATACCCATTTCCTCCCTGCTACATGTGAAAAAATACAGTAATGCACTACAAACCTGTGTAGTGCACCCGGGTAGCACGGGATTTCAAGCTTTTGCAACCAACGGTTGCTTCATCAGGAAACAGGGAAAGATGAAACGATGTGGGTTTTAAGGGAGAGGGTAAGGAGTCATTCCAATCCCGGGAGCGGAAAAAAGGACAGGTATACACTCGCACACACACACATATCCATCCGCACAAACACAGACACAAGCAGACATTTGTGTGTGTGCGAGTGTATACCTGTCATTTTTTCCCCCTAAGGTAAGTCTTTCCGCTCCCGGGATTGTAATGACTCCTTACCCTCTCCCTTAAAACCCACATCCTTTCGTCTTTCCCTCTCCTTCCCTCTTTCCTGATGAAGCAACTGTTGGTTGCGAAAGCTTGAATTTTGTGTGTATGTTTGTGTGTCTATTGACCTGCCAGCACTTTCGTTTGGTAAGTCACATCATATTTGTTTTTAGATTATTTTTCCCACGTGGAATGTGTGTGTGTGTGTGTGTGTGTGTGTGTGTGAGAGAGAGTGAGTGAGAGAGAGAGAGAGAGAGAGAGAGAGAGAGAGAGAGAGAGAGAGAGAGAGAGGGGGGGGGTGTATTTATTTCCATTGTTTTTGTTTATTCATTCTTTTTTATGCCACTAGTCCCAATTACAAAAGAGAGGGGAGGGGGGACCACCCGCTAAATTCCACAGACCAAATTTTAACCATGGAACTTGCATTGGCTATTAATGCTACCTAGTCAAATTTTGCCTGTCGTCCACTACTGCTCTGACTTTGATTGCCTTTACTTTGTGTAATTCAGTGACTAAAAACCATTGTCCTCTCATACTACTGTGCAAACTACACTACTGGCCATTAAAATTGCTACACCACGAAGATGACATGCTACAGATGTGAAATTTAACCGACAGGTAGAAGATGCTGAGATATGCAAATGATTAGCTTTTCAGAGCATTCACACAAGGTTGGCGCCAGCGGCGACACCTACAACTTGCTGACATGAGGAAAGTATCCAACCGATTTCTCATACACAAACAGCAGTTGACCAGCGTTGCCTGGTGAAACATTGTTGTGATGCCTCGTGTAAGGAGAAAAATGCGTACCATCACATTTCCGACTTTGATAAAGGTCGGATTGTAGTCTATATCAATTGCGGTTTATCATATCGCGACATTGCTGCTCGCGTTGGTCGAGATCCAATGACTGCTAGCAGAATATGGAATCGGTGGGTTCAGGAGGGTAATACGGAATGCCATGCTGGATCCCAACGGCCTCGTATCACTAGCAGTCGAGATGACAGGCATCTTATCCACATGGCTGTAACGGATTGAGTAGCACGTCTCAATCCCTGAGTCAACAGATGGGAACATTTGCAAGACAACAACCATCTGCACGAACAGTTCGACAACATTTGCAGCGGCATGGACTATCAGCTCGGAGACCATGGCTGCGGTTACCCTTGACGCTGCATCACAGATAGGAGCGCCTGCGATGGTGTACTCAATGACAAACCTAGGTGCACAAATGGCAAAACGCCATTTTTACAGATGAATCCAGGTTCTATTTACAGCATCATGATGGTCGCATCCGTGTTTGGCGACATCACGGTGAACTCACATTGGAAGCGTGTATTCCTCGCCGCCATACTGGCATATCACCCGGCGTGATGGTATGGGGTGCCATTGGTTACATGTCTCGGTCACCTCTTGTTCACATTGACAGCACTTTGAACAGTGGACGTTACTTTTCAGATGTGTTACGACCCATGGCTCTACCCTTCATTCGATCCCTGCGGAAACCATACATTTCAGCAGGATAATGCACGACCGCATGTTGCAGGTCCTGTACAGGCCTTTCTGGATACAGAAAATGTTCGACTGCTGCCCTCGCCAGCACATTCTCCAGATCTCTCACCAATTGAAAATGTCTGGTCAATGGTGGCCGAGCAACTGGCTTGTCACAATACACCAGTCACTACTCTTGATGAATTGTGGTATCGTGTTGAAGCTGCATGGGCAGCTGTACCTGTACACGCCATGAAAGCTCTGTTTGACTCAATGTCCAGGCATATGAAGGCCGTTATTACAGCCAGAGGTGGTTGTTCTGGGTACTGATTTCTCAGGATCTATGCACCCAAATTGCATGAAAATGTAATCACATGTCAGTTGTAGTATAATATATTTGTCCAATGAATACCCGTTTATCATCTGCATTTCTTCTTGGTGTAGCAATTTTAATGGCCAGTAATGTATGAGAATTGTGCAATTATTGTTAGAGCTTGAGATGTAGCAAGGTGAAATGGATCCGTTCACTACAGTTCTACTCCTTAAATTTTTATCTTCCATTTTATATTTTCCTCTTCTTCCAGAAATGTTTATGCTTATGCATGTCATTCACAAAGCCTCTTTCAATCTTCTCTTTTCTCCTTCAGTCTAATATTCAGTATTTGTTCCCATTGTAGACCTCTCTGAGTCACATCATCCTTCTCCTGGTCTCTCCATCTTGTTTACAGTCTTCCAACTGGTCTTCTTTGAGGTTCTGTCCATTCCAGAACTCTAGTTGGTAGTCTCTTTTTCCATCCTTTTAACATGGCCAACCCATTTCAGCCTTTTTCTCTCCATGGTTTCATTTAGGGGACTGATATGAATTGTGTTTTGTATTGTTTCTATTTCTTACCCTGTTCATTCTTGTCTTAATCAAGATCCGTTGTAGAAAGCATGTCTCTGTTGCCTGTATTCTGCTCAGATGTTTCTTTGTCCAGGTCCAAGATTCTGGCTCATAGATGAAATTCATAAATCATATGATTTGTATACCATGATTCTTGTTTTGGCACTTATTTTCCACTTCCTAATTGTGTTTTATACACAATAATAAAATTTTGAACAGTTTTCTATGCTCTTCATAATTTCTGTCTTGATGTTTCCTTTCCCAGTCAGCTTAGAAAGTGTCTACTTCTCTAATAATTTTTAAAGCCTCTGCTTCTTTAATAATTTTTCCATTACAACTTTCATTCTTCATTTTTTTTTCATTTTCCCTGTTGATTTTCCATAACCTCACTCTTTTTTAATCTTATTTCTGTGCCTGATTCTTCAATTACCCTCAACCAGCTGTTTAGTTGTTCTTCCAATTCCTGCTTATTGTCTTCACATATCATCACATCATCTGCATATGCTATGATTGTGATATCATCTGCTGTTGACCCTTGGCAAACTTTCCTTATGTTGTTGTCCATGACTATACTGAAGAGCACTGATGGGAAGAGCATACTTCCTTGTCAAACCACTCTGCCTGTCCTAAATGATTCTGATTTTTTGCTATACATTGTAATACAAGTCAGGCATTTGTTATACATGTTTCTCATTGTAAGTGGCATTCCTTTTGACAGGTCTTGTCTATTCAGAGTTTACCATGTGTATTCCCTTTTAACAATGCCATAGGCCTTTAGTATATCTATGAATGCAACTGTGATGTCTTTCTCAAATTCTTTTCTAGAACATGTCTAGCTATAAAAATGGCATCTACAGTTGGGCCAGAGGCCCAGAATTCATTTTGTTGTTATCTCGAGTGTTGCTCTACCTAGTTCCTGATTTTCTGTAAAATTATCTTTTCCTAAATCTTAATGCAGTGACACAGTACTACTATTTTTCTATACTTCTACCTTTCTCCAGTCATTAGAAGTCTCTCCATAGGTTCATACTATTCTCATTATTCTATATAGTCACTGAATTCTGATACTTCCTGTGGCTTTGATAATTTCCACTGTGATGTCATCTTTAATAATTACTTTATAGATACTGTTGAAAATGATGTCTGTATGAAACAGGATACGCAGCTTATACTTGAGTCCACTAACAAACGCAACTGTAGTACACTACCTGCAGTAAACATGGACGGCATTCTGCAGCTTACTGACAGCCTCAGAAACAAAAAGTCAACAGGATTAGACGATTTTCTCCGTACCTATTAAAGGAATGCAAATATGAATTAGTGCAACCATTAGTTCATCTAATAAACTGTGTTCTCGAAGACGGTATATTCCCTGTCAAGGTGACATTGGCTGTCGTCAAATCATTACAAAAAACGAGGAAAGAAAACATGTTCATAACTACAGGCTCATTGTCCTAATCTTAACACTTAGCAAACTGACTGAGAAAATAATGTTAAAAGGAATCTAGGAACTTTACAACAATGCTGACATGTTAGATGATTTCCAGCACAGTTTCAGAAGACGTTGAAGTACCGTATCAGCAGCAGTACAATTTGTCCATTATGTATTGGAAAAAAAGAAATGAAAACTCCTAAGCAGCAGGAATATTCCTGGACCTCTCAAAAGCTTTTGATAGAGTACATTGTGATGTGCTCTTATAAAAAATTGTGTCACTGGGAAACTCGTGTAGCTGCTGGGAATATATTTAAAATATAGGCAATAGTGTACAAGCATTATATACTATAATGGAGAATTAATGAAGAGGAGGCAGTCAAGAATAAGAAATATATGTTTCACTGTTCCTTAGGGTTACATTTGAGATCCACTCGTATTTATATGTTATGTACAGAAAGTTCTAGTTGAAAATTACAAATTATTTAGGAATACAGGAGATGACTCATCAAAAGATGGAAGTGCTGCATTGTTGATAGGTACACAAACAAAACATACAGAGCTTTGATAGCTTTCAGAATGAAATTCCTTTTTCAAGCTTGTAGGAGATTCACGCGTGCACACACACACACACACACACACACACACACACACACACACACACACACACGCCTGTCTGCTTAAATTGTGCTCAGGAGACTGCCAACTCTTTCCTGGCCCACAGTGAGTGTACTGGGATGAGGTGACGGTGCAGAGTGAGATGGGATAAGGGATGGAGAGAGGCTGGAGGCAAGGAGTGGGTTGGGGGGGGGCGAAGCATCTAGCAGCTTGTGGGAGAGTGGGGAGCCATCTGCGGGCTACCTAGGGGTGCAGGAAAAGGGGGCAGGTGGCTGATGGTTGGGCACATGATTTCACAGACTAGGGTGTGAGATGGCAACACACAACTAGCTGAAAAAAATTGGGTGGCGGTGATAGCTCCCATCTGCACAGCTCAGAAAAGCTGGTGGTGGTAGTGGTGGAGAGGATCAAGATGGCACGGGTTGTAAAGTAGCGATTGAAATCTTCCATGTTGTGCCACTGGATGGTCTGCCTTGTTTTTGCAACAGTTTGGTAGTGGCCATTCGTTCTGCATGACAGCTGGTTGGTTGTCATACCAATGTAAAACACAGTGCAGCAGTTGCAACATAGCTTGTATATGACATGGCTGCTTTCTTAAGTGGCACTGCATCTGATGGGGTAGGATAAGCCTGTGACGGGACTGGAGTAGGAGATGCTGGTTGGGTGGATTGGGCAGGTCTTGCATCTGCATCTTCCACCAGGGTATGATCCCTGTGGGAGGGTAATGGGGGGTGAGAGCGGCATTGGGATGGACTAGGATTTTGTGAAGGTTGGGTGGGCAGTGGAACATCACTTTGGAAGGGGATGGAAGAATCTTGGGTATGACGTCCCTCATTTCAGGGCATGATGATGGATAATCACAGCCCTGACGAAGGGCTCGGGCCCGGGTGGTATTGGGCGACAAGGGGGGGGGCCTTCACTGTGGTTGGTTCTTGTGTTCTTGTGATGGTTGTGAGGATCAGGTGTGTGAGGGGACATGGCATGGGAAATCTGTTTGTGTGTTAGATATGGAGGGTATTGCCTGCCTGTGAAGGTCTTTGCGAGGCCTTCAGCATACTGGATGAGGGAGTTCACATCACTGCACACGTGTCTGCCATGGACGGCCAGGCTGTATGGGAGGGATTTTTTGGTGTGGAAGAGGTGACAGCTATCAAAGTGCAGGTACTGTTGGTGATTGGTGGATTTGATGTGGACCGAGGTGTGGTTGGAGCCACCTGAGAGGAGAAGACTGACATCTAAAAAGGTGGCATGTAGTGTATTCACTTTTGCACTTATAGGTCTGGCATCACATCTGAAATCAGTAGAACACAAGCATTCTATGGTACTGTAACTCAATGAAGCTGTGACAACATACTTTTTATGCACAATACCCACATAATGTTTTGTCATCTAATGCCTGGGACTTGTTGACAATGCTATACTATGCCAGCATCACCATCAAGTTTATTGGTTGTGAAGGCACATGGGCATCACAAGAATATGCAAGCTGATGAAAAGACCAAGAAAGGTACCACAAAATAATCAGACCTTTGAACACCTGCAACAAATGTATAATCACAACTGTGGTACCTATTCTGTAGATATCTGGATATGGAATTGCAAACTATAATAACCTGCAATAAATTAAGATTGATTAAGAGAGCCATCATACCATGGAGGACCTACCTACAAGCTCCTCAAACAAATACATCACACTATATATACTATGCTTTGCTCACAACAGTCTTGACCATGACCCTACCTTAAACCAATAGGATCCACCTCTAGTGAATGCTATGACCCTTATACGAGGGATATCCAGAAACTAAGGATACAAGGCCTGTGACTCTACCAATGAATTGCTTTTTTCACAGTCTGTACCACTGTTGTAAATGGTAGTACACACTGAAACAAAAGTGCTGGTAATGGTCATCAGTAACATTCCGGTTCTTGCTGTGGTGATGGTTAAAGATGAGCTCTCTCATTCCGTCTGCCACCAAGTGCAAAGTGCACACCGTGATACGCTACCTGAATGTGAAGGGTATGAGCACTGGCATGATGCATTATGGAATCTTGTCAGGGAAGGGGAGGAGATTATATCACAGCAACATATGACAAAACAGGTAGAGAACTGCACTTTCAGAAGAATGAAAATACGCAATGAAGACAGAATGGGTTGCCTGTCCATGGGGACTGATGAACTGGTGCAAAAACTCTAACAGCATACTCGTCCCTATCACCATGTGGCCATTGATGACCTGCATGAAGCATGTCCTGAGGTTTCTGGAACTGTTCTTCATGAAACTGTGAGTGATCAACTAGAATATAGCAACGTGTGTTTGCAATGGTTCTGAAGAGGTTTACTGCAGAACACAAGATCAACAGAGTCAAGGTCTCACACAATGGTTTCTTGATTGTTTTGTGAGTGACTAAAAGACTTTCATTAACTCCATAGTAACAGCGAATGAATCATGGGTTTACCATCACACCTCAGAGAACAAGTGAAAATCAATGCAGTGATACTACACTCATTCCCCTTCAACAAAAAGTTTCAAAACCCAGCAATCAGCTAGAAAAGTAATTGCAACCATTTTCTTGCAAAGTAACAACACTATCAGCTCTGCATTGCACTGTGAGAGCCTCAAGAATCTCCACATATGCATGCGGAACAAACACTATGGGTTGCTGAAGAACGGAGTCTACCTCATCCATGACAATGCTGGGATGCACTCTGTTCGAGCAGCGCAAGAGTTTTTGACCTCATTTTGTTGGAATCTTTCACACCACCCCTTTCACAGTCTCAGTCTTGCACCTAATGGCTATCATTTACTTCCTAAGTGTAGGTGGAAAACAGTTTTGCAATGATGAGGGGGCAAAAACCGAAGTGGACAAGCATTCATTATTTTATGGGGCTGGCGGGAGACACCTACAATGAAAGGGGCGGAACAACTCATCCCACAATTGACAAAATGCATGGAAGTAAATCATTATTATGTGGAAAAATGATGTGAAGCCTTTGCTACCATTCCTGTACGCTTCATTGTAATACATGTATTTCTGTTTGTGTAAAAATTGGCCAACATGATGAAAGACCTGAAGATGGACTGCTCCCTACAGCTCATAATCACTACCTAAATCTTATAGTCACTCAGATATTGAAATAGCTATCACAAAACCCCAGAATTTTAGGAGAGAGAACACACACTATAGTAAACTTAACTGGCCCTCTTGTTCTTTGTCGGTGTTTGGGATGGTTACGGATGGTGAGAGGCCCTTGGTGCAGTTCCTGTGCCCTGAGATGCCAAGCAGGCCATCTCTCTCTGCAATGACCAATCAATCTTTCTTCAACCGTCTAAGCATTCCATTACACACACACACACACACACACACACACACACACACACACACACACACACACACACCAAACTGACCTTGGGCTTAGGTGGGTATGAAGAAAGTGCTTCCCCCCTCCCCGCAGACACAGCCCAAAGAGACCTCCAGCATAACATATTACAAACCAGTCATCCTACTTATTGTGTAACTCATTAAACCTTCTTCAAAATTTACAACCACTACTAGTCCCATGTACAGGAAGCAGCCATTCTTCTCCCTTTGCATAATTCCTGTCAGGCAAGCATTTTGGTATTTTGATACTGATGACTACACAGTGTGACCCCTTAAAGCAACAGTCACCACCACCACCACCACGGCAGTTCAACATATGAAGGTGTTAGTCCTCAACTATGGAAACCTGGACAAAAAAGTGAGAGTGTTTGAATTCTTCTATTAAAGTAGCAAGTCACAGATAGTATTCAGTACTTAGGCTGGTTCCACAGGACTTAACTGTTGTTTAACAAAGTAATTAATGAACTGAGCTTATATGGAGTGGTAGTTGGTTTATTTGTTGCAGTAGGTAAGAAATCACCACCAATTTAAATCTACTGAACTGAAACAGTCTGCATGTCAAATCTTTGAGAGGGGGAGGGGCAACATTTGCTAAAAAGCTTAAGATAAATTTCTGTGAAGTATTTCTGCCAATGTGTTTTATTGGAAAAATAAAACCATCTCCCTTCTGCTATTTATCGGTTTTTCTCTGAATTCTTCCCCCTTCTCATCAATCGTGATCTTGGGACATCCAGTAATAGTAGTGATGCACTTAGGAAACTATTTTTTACTGAACATGAGCTTTGAAAGGTACTTCTGTGTGTTTAAAATAAAATAATTATTACAAGGAAGAAAAACTTACCCCTTCTATGTAGTTTCTGATATTTATCTTCTCGTTTTGTGCATGGGCTCCATCATCTCCAGCTCCTACAGGCAATAGGAGAACGTTTTTGCCAGTTACTTCCTGTGAAAACAGTAACAGAAAATACCTTTTAGTGTGTTTAATATTTTAGTTAAACCTCATAATAACTAACAAATAATGTTTATCGTAACTCAGTCTCTGGCCAGTGCATTAAGCAAATACATATTAAAGCAGAAAATGTGCCTCATAATTGATGTAAATACTAACATCTTAAAAGTGTTGCACCAGCATGTGCAAGTGTCATCACAGGAATAAAAAAAGACAAAATGGCAGTCAACATGCATTAATTATCACCTACGCCTTCAGCAAAATAACTTGTAGCTCAAAAGAAATTTCTCATTGTGACTTATTATACATTATTACCTGAGGGTGGTCTATGGCTACAAAGACTTTATGTACAAGCTTCTGTTCCTCACCACTGGGTCAGTTCTTGAAAACAGTCATTAATAGTGTGTGAAAGAACTAACACTATGGAAAGATGCCAAACATTGGCCATGCATGAAAAATATTGTTCTGCATTCAAAGCCATCATCACCATCATCATCATCATCATCATCATCATCATCATCATCAACATCCTCAGCAGCCATTAAACATCTATATCTGGATAAAAGCCTACTCCAGTTTTTCTATGCTTATGTTCTTCAGATGTACATGTTCGAGTCGATGCAACATACAAGGGTTGCCCAGAAAGTAATACACCACACTTCTTTCATCAACAAGTCTTTATTGAACATAATGAGAATTCCACATATGAAGGAATAGTGTTTTATCTACACATCCTATTTTTCCACATAATCACCATCCCATTCTATGGCCTTCCTCCAGCATGAAACAGGAGCATGTATGCACTGTTGGTACCAACACTTGTCCTGGTGGCAGAACCAGTGCTTCACTGTGCGAATCACCATCTCATCGTCCTCAAAATATCTTGCACAAATGGCATCCTGTAACAGCCCAAACAAGTGGAAGTCCAAGGGGGCTAGGTCAGATGTGACAGCTGTGGATGTCTCCCCGATCACAGCAAATCGTGGAATTCCCCCAAACCGCCTTCTGATGACCTCACCCTCCATGCCCAGTGACTAATGATACTTCTGTCAACAGCAGATGCTGCATAGACTTGGCACAAGCATTTGTGAATATTCCCCACAGTTTCATTCTGTTGGAATTGACGGAAACTTTGTGTGCTCACTCAGGAGACTTCAAAATAATACATACGTAACGTTTCACATTCGTAGCATTGTTTTTGATTGAGAAAGAAAAATGTGATGCATCACTTTCTGGGCAACTCTCGTATTTTCTACTGTTACTGAACCATCTTCCATTGTGGCGTCTTGTCTTGTCTTGTCTTATCTGTTGTAGCCCAACAAAGATTTTTTTATCACACTGTCATAATTACTTTTTCCAAGCAATCTACTCCCTGATCAAGTTGCTTGTTTTCCCGACTCTTCTAGTAATCCATAACATCCATCTCCTTATTGCTTGCTGAAGAATCCTCAGTTTATTAGTAGTTTTGCATTAAAGTCCATGGCTCAAAAGAATTGATGTGTGTATCATCTGTTCTGACGATGGAAAACTTTCCTTTTCAGACATTTAGTGTTGAAAACCATAAGCACCAATATGTTTGTTATATATTAGTGTAGTTTTATTATACTTGATTTTAGGTCTACTTTCAAGAGTGTTCTATTAAGTTCCTTCATTTATTTTTAACTTCATGTGTGTGGTGTCATCATAACAACAGCGGTGATTCATATTTCTTGCATTAACATTGTGCACTTTCTTGAGAATAATTTTGGTAATATAGACATTCTTTGGCTGATTCCTCATTCAGTTCTGAACTTCTCGCAATCATGATTAAGTCTAATGGGAGTTGTAGCATTGACACTCACATTTTTCAGTATGTTGCATACACTGAATCAATGTCTTGTTTCTTGAGTGCTGTTAGTACTGATTTTTTGAATCTTAGTCAAAAATTTTCTCAGAATCTATGAATCCCAGAGATAGTGGAAATTCATACTTATGGCTCTGTTCTCTAATTTTATTGATGACTTACAAATGGTCCCTTATGCACTTACACTTTGGAAGCCAACTTGTTCCTTTGCCTGATTAAAATCCAATGTTTTTTCCTATGTATTGACAGTTTATGCAATGATAAATATTCTGATTGCCAGTACCATAAATTACATTGAATAAAGACTTGAAATATTGGTAGCCAATAAGGCAAACAAAGCTAGAGTTGTCACTTGAAGTAAGCAGTTTTTCTTTGGAACCATAGTGCATAAATAATAGTTCTATAATTCTAACACCAAGCAAGAGGGTAAAGAACTGAAGCTCTTGACTCGTATCTGGAGGAATCCATGGAGCAAGCCAGTCTTGCACATCCTGACTGGTTTTTTGATAGTTTCCTTAAGTCCTTTTCAACCAAACCCACTTGAAGTAAAAGTCTGTATTATTAAACAGGACTCTGAATCATACCTATCACAACATGAGAAATATTGTGGTGTTTTATAAAACAACAAAAATTTTATGAATTTCAATTAGTTTAAATCCATTGCTAGCTGTGATATGGGAAACTAATGTTTTACTTAACAGCAACATGGCATTCAGGAGTCTGAATGTTTGTGCTCTTTGCTCCTGCAGTTTATAATTATGGTACAATTCCGGCATGGAACTGTAATATAAAAAGTTGTTCAGTCCATAAATGTTACTCAAGTAAGGTGCATCCACAATATGCAATTGTCTTTTGCTCTAGTGCAATGAAAGTATATGCGCAGCAGTACTAACATTTTGCTTCACTGCTCTTGCAATCAAATTCCGCTGCAAGATTTTGCTGTTCTACTTGGAAAACTGACAATGCATCTATTTACAGAGACTAAGGCTGACAATAACACCTCATTACTGAGAAACCAGTTATTTATATCCAAGTTTGAGCTACAAATTTCAAAACAAAACTTTTGGTCCTGTGGCTGATGGGTGCTATGTCCAGTGAAATGCCCAGCTACCGCAAAACTGATATAATGAATACAGGAGACTCTGGTGCAACCAGTGTAAAGCCTGGAGTGGTACTGGCCACAAAATGGTGCAGTGGCACTCTCCCGATGAGGTTGGTGCTGCCGAACACCATGGAGAATGTGGGACGCAACCGAACACCATGGAGAATGTGGGACACAACAAAGTAAACAGCCTGAGCAGTGTCAAAGTAAGCTTTGTAAATAGCTCGGTATGTTATGTGGATGTAAGCTGTTTACTCGCATCCTCCAGCAGATGCAGCAGCCCACAAAACATGCCTGTTATGTGGAGCAGCATAGTCACAGCAGTCACTATAAAAGCATTTCTGTGACTGTGAAACTGCAAAATTCACGCATAATGTTCTCAGTGATTATTTTAAAAAAAGATTAAAAAGATAGTAGAATGACATCATTTATTGACTTATTGTACACTACTGGAAAGTGCCCTGAAATTGCAAAAATACTCATATTTATTATATGTCAAACTTACTAGTTTGTAGGTCATTCAATCATTTCCTTTCCTATTTCCAGTGGGCCTTGTTTCTGATCACAACATCTACTAATAATGCAAACTGATCCAGGAATTAGTAAATAAATACATACTTTGTAACAGTGTGATTACACTTCACTGCTGATGTCAAGTAGCACACAACATCCCCATAAAAAATGGGAAACTATGCACGTTTGACACAGATCATGTTTTTGATAACACACACAAACCTTTCTTGTGCTTCAGAATGCCCTGTCTATCATATTATGCACCTTCCAAGTAATACTATTTTAGAATATTAAGGGAGGACCAAAGTCCTTGTCTAGATCTGAGTATACTCTCTGTTCCTCAACAATATAATTCATTCTGAAGAAAACTCCATGCTTTGTTACAATAGAGACTAATCTCTGCTAAGATGCTCCTCTTCCACAATATTTTTGTGATACCAGAGTTAAATGCCATTGTCAAGTCATATTGTCGCAAACCCAATACATAAAAAGCAAAAACCATTAAAAACAAATACTAACAAAGAGATAGAGGGGCTGGCCAGTACTTACCTCAGCTCAGTACAGCCGATAGATACACATAAAACAGAACTGAAAATTTACATTCCTAGCTTTCGGAACTTTGTTCCTTCATCAGGGAGGAGAGAGGGGAAAAAAGGGAAGAAGGGAAAGTGGATTCAGTTACTCACAACCCAGGTTATGAAGCAACAGGGAAAGGTAAACAGGGAGGGTAGCAAGGATGGAGGCATGGTTGCCAGAGGGAAGCCAAAGATATTCTTTGGCTTCCCTCTGGCAACCATGCCTCCATCCTTGCTACCCTCCCTGTTTACCTTTCCCTGTTGCTTCATAACCTGGGTTGTGAGTAACTGAATCCACTTTCCCTTCTTCCCTTTTTTCCCCTCTCTCCTCCCTGATGAAGGAACAAAGTTCCGAAAGCTAGGAATGTAAATTTTCAGTTCTGTTTTATGTGTATCTATCGGCTGTACTGAGCTGAGGTAAGTACTGGGCAGCCCCTCTATCTCTTTGTTAGTATTTGTTTCACATCTTATATGAGATTTTCCATTAATCATTTAAACCATTAAAAACACTTTGTTACTTACACACTGATGGACACATATTGACACCTGCATAGTCTTGCCTGTTTGATATGAAGTACTGTTCATACCTACTCACATAAGCTATTAATGTGTCATCTACTTGACCTGTCATATTTTCCTATGTGTAATGTCAAAAATTAATAGTCAGTTATCAAACTCAACTTGACAGTAGTGCTAAATATATTCAACATAATTAACTGACAACTTACCTGGAGGGTAAGTGTGACTGGAATTGAGCCACCTTCACGTGTTAGATCAGGATCTACACCATAGACATGTTTTGTAGCTGCACGCGCTGCCAAATAGTGTGGATGATTTGGGTCTGAAAGCCAATATCGGCCACCGTGTCCCATTTTAACCTGTAAATAGTAAATCTTTCTTTAAAAAAATGTAAGTGTTGTAAAACAGCTATGTAAAGGAGGGGAAAAGAAAGAAAATGAATAATTTCAGATGTATCTGCCATCCTCAGTCTAGCCTACTGCAGTCTTGAGATTTGAGCAGAAATGCTCTGTCATTGTGTGTGGCACATAATAACGAAAAGAAAATTCTTACTCTTCTAACAAGTATTATTTACAAAATTTATACAAGTGTATCTGTATGAAATGATATAGTCATGTGATAACCACTTTCAAGTCTAAATCCAAAAGGAGGGTTGTCTAGGAAATACAACACCTAGCACTGAATGCACATTTTTATGAAAACCAACATACAGCCAGAACAAGAACAGAACTGACATCCTGGATGGAGAGTGTGGCTATTTATACAAACATTTACTATTTCAGAATGCTAGTATTTCTACAGACATAGAATACTCCAGAATACACTAACATTACAAAAATACAATATTTCAATGATCTTCAAGAAATGATAAATACTAGGTAACAAATAATTGCTGGTGATCAGGCTTGAACTGCTGACCTGCAGCATGCCAGCCAGTGACACTAACCACTATGCCACACTACATGCACCACAGCTCACAGCACTGCTCCCTCTCCTGAAGAAACAGTGACCAGCCGCTTCAGAAGTTCTCATTGGAACTGACTGCAGCACTCTGGGTCTAGATCTAGTCAATGGTCCTACGTGTAATGGTGTTGGCAGATGTTATTTGCATGCTGGTTGTGTTGTTACACCCTCTTCACAGTGTTGAACATCGAACGTAGCCCCCTCCGCCCCCTCCAATCGATGCTTCGCAACTGTCGAATGAGTCTTCAATTTCCTTCAACCTCTCATGCTCTCATGGTCAACCTGCATCTGTGGACTGTAGGTGGGCTTCTTACAAGGAACATGCATGATGTCTCTGCACTTCTGTTGTCTTAATCAAAGTGCTCTCGAACTTTCTCCTTGGCATCCAGGATCTGAATGGAAGCCAGCTAGCTGTCTTGCTTCTTCAGTCCTGGTGACAGAGTGTTTCATATAGTCACCCTGTGTATTGTACAGATGGAATGGGAATAGTGTATCCGTTGTCATTTCAGCCTCACAGCCATGAAGCAAAAAGAGAAATGTGAGGCCTGTTGTGTCTTGCTTCACTGTATTGTATGCAAATGCCGCAACAGGGGCAGTATTGTAGCCCAAGCTCTCTGTTCAATGCCAATGTGCATCAAGAGCAAATCTGGCAGAATTTTATTAAAGCATTCTGTGAGAGCACTCATCTACAGCTGGTAGGTATTTGTCATCCTGTGGTTGATGCGAAATTAATTCTGATACTAGGTTCAATTGGAAAACTTTTCAGTGATCAGAGACCATTACAGAGGATGCTCTGTGCTTCAAAATGATAACTTTGACAAGGAAGTTCGCAGTTTTCAGGGGTTTGGAAGTCAACACAGCTTTGGTGGCAGTATAATGGGTGAACTAGTCAACACAGACTTTCATCCATTGGTTTGTGTTTGTTGACTTCAGGAATCTCCCCAAAAGGCTTGGTGGAATGGCGATGGAATTGGTACCAGATGCCCCAGAGGTAACCGACGGGGCAATTGCCTCTGTTGTTGGCATTCCTTACAGTGGCTCACAGGGTGTTTAATGGGTCAATAGAGACCAGGTCAGTGATACTTTCATTTTGAGTCTGTCTAGAATTTCCATGAATCCCAGGTGACCATATGTTGGAACATCATGGAAATACTGAAGGACAGCTGGCCACATATGAGTTGGGATGACCAGAAACTATATCAACCCCAGTGAATCATAGTTCCTCTTGTACAATGGTCTCTTTATGAAATAGAATTCTCCTTTGTTGTTCATCCTTCTTCGAGTCTTACGGTTTCTAGCAATGCTGTATCTCCCCTCTCTTCAGCAGAAATGTCATTTAAAGCATCACTGTGCTTACATCTGCTTTTGTATACCACGGTTATGTCGTACTCCTGAAGTCTCGGTGCCCATCTCACTACTCAACTGAGTGGAGCCTTCAGACTTGTCAGCCAGCATAGAGAATGGTGATCCATCTTCATGGTGAATGTTTTGCAAAATTAATAAGTACAGAATTTGTTGATGGCCCAAACAACTGCAAGACACTCTTTCTCTGTTGTAGGAAAGTTCATCTCAGTGTTGGAGAGACTCTGGAAGCATAAACTATCACATTTTCAGCACCTTCGTGAAATTGCACTAGGACACCACCTACCACATGACTGCTAGCTTTGGTGTGAATTTCTGTCTCTGCAGTCTCATCATACAATGCTGCAACTGTAGAAGATATTAGCACCTCCTTAAAGACAACAGAAGATGTTACTTGCAGCTCATTCTAGGAATATATGGCTTCTCCTTGCAGTAGTTACTGCAACACATGTGCCTTACTACAGAAGTTGTTTATGAATGGCCAGTTGTACAAGCACATCCCAAGAAAACTTCTCATATCACATTGTGCTGAGGAGTTGGAAAATCTGGATCAGGACAGACTCCATTACCATTCTGTAGACACCTCAAGATTTTTATTTCTTTGGAGGAGAAGAGGCATTTTTTCAGTTTCAGACAGAATCCTGCAATTTGAACACTCTTCAATAAGATTGTCAGATGGCTTAGATGTTCTTCAGATGTCTCAAAAATGACAATGTCATCCAAATGTAAACAAAATATCATCCATTTAAGGTGTGAAGCATGTTAACCATCACACATTCGAATGTGGCTAACCATTACACAGTCCAAACGGCAGAACCTTAAATTCATACAGGGCATCAGAAGCTACAAAATTAGTCTTTTACCAGTTAGCTTTTTCAGCCTCAATTGGCAAGTAGCCTATTTCCATGTCCCTAGCTCCTTTTACGCAGTCTATAATGTCATCAATGCTCGACAATGGTTAGACATCTTTCTTCATGATTTTGTTCGGTCATCAGTAGTTGACATAGAAATGTCATGTGCCGCACTTCTTCTTCACATGTACCACTGAAGGGGCCAAGGACTTTCTGAAGGTTCAGTGATGTCATCTTTCAGCATCTTCTCCACTTCCTCTTTGGTTATCCTTAGTCCATGCAGTGACACTCTACATGTATGGTGGCGATGGGTGGATGATTCCCATTCTTCATACAGTATTTTACCATAGGCTGCTGTGTTTTGTCACTGATAGTTATTGTTGCAATACACGTTCCTGTTGGCTGGACATATTTCCCACTTGAGACTTCCAGCACAATAAGCTCTTGCATCACAGAACATTTGAAAACATACAAAAACTGATACAGAACGGGTGTCACTGGCCAACATTGTTCATAGGTCAAGCCAGGTCCCATTCACAGTTCAATAATAGCTTTCTCCCTCAACTTGTCTACCAGTAGTGGAGTATGATTCTTCATCAGTGACAATAAGCTGGTCTTCCTGGACTGGTTCTGCTGTCCCTACATGCATACCTTTAGGGATGAGTTGTGGCTACTTGTGACAATTGGTGATCCATAATTTTCCTTGAGTGGCTACAATGCTTACGATTGTTACTTGCATTTAGATTTCTTTTATAAGTCTGAGTAGTGAGTAGGTATCTGCAAGAGGTAAAAGCTACACAGTTTAACTCGTCTCATTGATGAGGGTGGGATAACAGTATCTTCAACAGCAAAAAAACAGTTGAAAGTAAACTCAGTTACATGTACTTGTTGGGATCGCTATGTCAATCTGGAGCTGTGATTACTTGTGATGCCTGCAAGAAGCCCCAGCTGAGATTAGCATTATTACTACATTCCGTTAAGACGACAGTTCGAAGGACTGTGTTCCATCATTGATAGCTATCCTTTGAATACACATTCAGCTGGGCATATATCCCATTTGTGACTTTCAGCACAATAGCTTTCATATCACAATGCATACCATTCTTTAGGTGACAACGATTAGCATCCAACATTACAGTAAAGGAAGTTGCCTCAAGATGACTAGCACAAAGAGGTTGGCCATCTATGATGACATTAATGAAGTTTACTGATAAATTGGTAACTGTCAACCATGGAAGATTTGCATCTGTGATGGCTAAGCATATGGCTGGTACCTCTGTTTGGCAATGGAAAATGACTACAGCATGCTGGATACAACAATGGGCTTCGTCACACAGGTTGACTATAATTACCTGTAATGATGGCTGATGTGTGGCAGCTTAGCTGTTGTCAAAAACTTGCCTTCTTTCTCTGCAGTAGTGTACAATATGCCCAGGCCATCCATATTGGAAAAACACTGGCATGTGTCCTCTGTCCACCAACTGTTTGTTCTTCTATGGAGCGTTATACTTGACATAGGACTAGGTTCTACCTGTTTTGGTCAGGGGCTGGGCTGCTGTTTGATGGCTGCAGAATAAGTCTGAGGTGTCCTAGTCCATTTTTCCTGGCAGATTTAGCTATTGCCTCCCGAAGTACTGGTCAACATTTGTAGCTACCATCTCTTGCTTACTCAGTCCAACAGTTCTAGTTGCCATAAAATGCTGTATCTCTTCTCTCATTAACTGTTGTATGACAGAGGTGAGGTTGTCACCACAACTGTCATAGAGACCACATAGGGGAGTCAGGTCATAAATCTTCTGTCTGCTTCTTTTCTGTTGCATTTCCTAGATGCAATGGCACTACTTAATAATCTCCTTGGCTGTTGTGACATCCTTTACCAGAACAGATTGGTACACATCTTCTGCGGCTCCTTTCATGAAGTATGGGATATTGTTAGCTTCTGTCATATTCAGATTCACCATTTGGCATAGGGCCAGAACATTCTCTACATATGAAGGTGTCATTTTCCCATGACACTGGTGTTCACGTTCTTCAATTGTTCATCCACCAGTCGGACTGCCCGTTGATTGTCACCAAATTTTTCTTCATTTTGGCCTGAAACATCTCCCAGCTAATGAGCTTCTCCTTATTGTTCTCAAACTCTCCTGAGAATTTCTGTCCAAGTAAAAATACACATTTGCCAAACACATCACGTAATCGCAACTCCTGTATTTGGTGACTCAATTGAATCCTTTCACCCATTTCATTGGGTCTTTACAAGCATCTCTGAAAAACACTGATGAATGGCCGATGTGCAGCTTACTTACTGCTGGCTTGGAATCCATTGGTCTCCTGAATACAAGAACTGTGGGAATGATGTGCTGCTTGTATTCGAGTCCCTGTCCATGTAGGTAACAGCTTTTACATTGCCAAACTCGATCCACGATGATGTAGATCTTTTGAAGGACCCAAGCCCTCCACAAACATGACACATTGTAACCATAATCCAAGTTCAAATGGCAAAAGCAAGGTTGTCAATGAAATACAGCACTTAGCAGTGAAAGCACACTTTTTACGAACGCCAACATAAGCTACTACGGAACTGACCTCTTGGGCGGAGAGTGTAGCTATTTATGCAGACACTGAATATGTTAGTACTTATACAAATGCTGAATATTCCACAACATACTAACATGGGATATTTCAAGAACTTCCCAGAAATGATAAATATGAGGGCAAGCTGAAAAATAATGCCCCTGAATTTTTTATGTGAAAACTTTTAAAGCTTTTTAAATAAAACATAGTTTATCAACATTCTACATCTTATTCTTCACATCCATAAATTTATTTCTCAACATAGTCACCCTGGCAAAGAACACATCTTCCTCACTATCAAAGTGAAGTCCTCAAAGATACTCTACGTTTTGAAAACAGATGAGAATCAGATGGGGCCACATCAGGACTAGTATGGAGGATGATCGATGACAGTAAACCCAGGACATCAGAGTGTTGCAAATGTCACAGCACTCATGTGTGACCTGATATTGTCATGCTGAAGGAGAGGGTGTTCCATGTGTGGACAATTTCTGTAGTTAGAAACTTGACTACAGCATTCTGCATGCATTGACACAGTTATGTTACACACCGCCATGTTATGCACTACTATTTGGAGCTCTCAAGGGGCAGAGAGTTGCAACTTGTGTCAGTAAAGCGGGAAAGTCAATCAAGTAATATGCATAACATGTAATATCTCAACTAATATTAAGAACAGAATAAAAATTCAGAAGCATTACTTTTCAGCACACTCTCATACTAAATAACAATAGCTGCCGCTGGTCAGGTTTGCACTGGTAACTCACAGCATGCCGGCCAGCAATGTTAACCACTACACCACACTGCATGCACCACAGCTCATGGCAGTATTACTTTATAACAATATAATATTTTTCATAATTGTGTCTCAAATTTCACAATATGATTTCCTCCACAACTACTAATGTCAAGCTCCCTTCATCCTTTGCTATAGCATCTTTCCACAAAAACTTTATTGTTGGTGGTTGTTGTTGTTGTAGTTATTGGAGGGAGTGGCAGGTCATGGTCATTTACATCTGTGCTTATATGCGGAGGTATGTGAGCGAATTATATACCAGGGGTCCACAACTAAAGTTCCCATTTCAAAATGCTGTAGAAAGAAAACCACTGCTCAGAATGATGTCAAATTCGAACAGCACGTTATTGATGCAAGGGGAATCATCATTTAATAATAATTTCACCAATAGATGGTGTTGTGAGCGAAATAATGTAAATGGGGTCGGCTACAAATGACAGATGAATCACAAATAGAATGACTATAGCTTGAATTGCATATTACACCATCCATATTGTTCAATGCGTATGACTGCAAGAGTTTGGCAGTCAACAGTTGTAGCACTGTTAGTTAAGTGAGCCCTTCATCACAGCAAAGGTGTACCACATTGGCTGCAAAAAAAAAAAAAAATCAGTATATAATTGTTCTCAGGCCAAAAACCACATAAAAAGCAAAATAACATTGGTTTCTAATTGTTGTGAGACTGGCACAAGACATGTTCAATATGCTGCCCACTGTTTTCTGCCACAATTTGAAATCAAGAAGCAGCATTTTAGAAATCAGTGTGTCTCAGAATGTGTTGAATAATGCTTGCCTTCAATTCAGCTGCATTCATAACTGGAGCACTGAGCACATCATGTTTCAGATCACCTCACAGCCAGAAGTCACATGGATTAAGATCAGGTTATCTGGACAGTCAGGCTGCAGGGAAATGACAGCTGATAATTCTAGCATTTCCAAAATGTCTACAACAGCTGCTTCACTGGCTGGGAAATGCGCAGAGGAGCACCATTTCGCATAAAAATGTTGGAGGCTTGGAATGATGTTGGAGCACAAAGGGTTCTCATAGTGTTTACTGAAGACATTATAGGAAACAGGACCCCTTGAAAAAATGCAGCTCTGTGATAAACAATGCTGTCAACTCACACCACACAGTCACCTTTGTAGAATGAGGTAGTACTCGATGTGTGTGCAGATTTTCCATTGCCCATATTCTGCAGTTCCATGTATTGACATATCCTTGGAGATGGAAATGGGCTTTGTCTGTCCACAGATCGTTCATTGTCCACTTCCATGTGAGCAAGAAATTCCAGAGTAAACATTTGTCTTACTGGCAGGTCAGTAGGAAGCAATTCCTAAACATGGGTGATTTTGTATGGATAACAGTGCAGAATGTTTCATAGGATTTTATGCACCATGCTTGCAGGTGTCCAATTTTTGGGCAATTCCCTGTGCACTACATGTTCACACACCACTGCTCAACCCCTCCTACAATACTTTAGCAACATCTTTGGCAGATGTCAGATCAACTGCTTTACTCCACTTGCCACATTGTTCTTCAAAAGAACCTGTCTTTTCAAGTTTTGTAATCATTTTCTCCAGACCCTTCAGCAGACATTGGATCAATATCTTTTATCATATCCTCAAGTATCCAGAACTTCTCCAGGGCTACTGGTGCACAATCACCATTCTCGTAAAAGATCTTCAACAGCAGTGCATGATCCTGCATGGAGACAGTCATGTTGGGCATCTCAGACGCACACTGAGGAACAGCCATGTGCTGCATGTCTGTTGGTGTGCATATTCTGATGCTTACCCCAGGATGTTTCCTTCCACAGAATGATGAATAAGTGTCTTTACAGGATATCAATACACAATTTATTTGTGAGTTTGGCTACATGCTAACCATCTACTGACTACTTAAATTTAATGAGTATGAACATATTAAGTCTCTGGTACTATTCATGTAAGTAACCATACATTGAAAATATTCTTTTAGCTACCTGGCTATCAGGTTTTGATAAATATTCAGATGTGGAATAGAAGCCATTGTAGAGAAGAAATGATTTAGCTGTGCTACTCAGCAGATATTTCAATGCACATCACAAGCAATGAGGCTTCACTCGCACCTGTCCCCAGGTCAAATAAGGGAGCAGTTCTTCAAATCGAATGATATCTACCTCCTTAATAGAGATAAAGTGGCATACTTCAGTGCTGGAACTGGATCATCTTCTGCCATTGATCCGCCACTTTACTCTCTTGCTATAACTCATACTGTTCTTTGCATATTCAGAGAGGATCAGCACTTCAGCGATCATTTCTGTATTTGAATCAAACACTATGAGACACGTTAGCACCTACCACCAACCAGCGTAACTGGATGACAATCAACAGCATTCGAAATCCAACATTCCAATCATATGGTAATTAACACGGTGGCCACTGCTGGACTGAAGGTCCAGCTTTGTCACAGAGTGCAACTGTCCATTTTGCAGGGGGGGGAGTACGATCTGGCTTCATGAACAATACCCTGCTTCCTGGAGGGAAGTGATAATAAACCTCTCCTGAAAATAAGGAAGGATTACAGCAACCCTCATAGTCATCAAAGTATTGGACTTACCACTGGTATAGAGAAGATATTATTAATATCTGCTTCATATGGATTTTTGAAATCCAGAAGACTTCTCAGTTGCCTTTGGTGTGATTTTAGGAGGTATTACTCTATGTACACAGTCCAAGTCTTCCTGGTGGTGGAACACAAAATATGATAATTATTTGACATTGAAAAGGCCTGAAAGAACTACCTGGCAATACAGTAATTGCTTCCAAAGGTGTCTTTCCATTACTGTATGCTCTTCCTTTCAGAATGGTACTTCAGGTTTAATTGATGTACCCAGGAGAATGGTATTTCACAGAGGAAATCTTAACTCTTCCTTTTTTTAATAGCCACTAACAGCGTATTACCCACAGATGCAAGTAGTGGAAATTATTTCACATTTGTGCATGATTTTTGTTTGTATTCTAATCTCACTTACTAGACAACTCAGTTAACATTAAGGGGTCTAAAACTAAGAGCAAAACCCAGGTCCTTCAACTTCACCTAGATGAATAAGTAAATGTGGATTATCAGGTACATCATGTTATTAATCACTCTGAAGTGTGACTGATAATGTAATCCTTAGTTTTAAGAACCAGTAAAGTTCATGATTCTCATCTATGGTGAGAAACTCACGTGGTTACCATACCTGAATGATCTGAAGAGGAAACACTAAATGTTCTAAAGGTATTACATCGTCTTAGCGGCATGTTCAGGACAGAGGACATGTATGTGACATTTTACAGAGCTTATGTGTGCCCACTAGTCAGCAAATGAACCCAGAAGATTAAGTGGCAAATAAGATACAAGTGACATCCTTAAAATACTATGGCCACAAGGGAATCAAATGTAATTTTATTGGGTATCAGGAAATGTGGAAGACCAGAGAAATGAGCAGTCTGATATAGCAGCAAGCGATGCTTGCAATGAAAATAATGTAATTCCATAGCCTGTTTCTATGGGTGCTATTGCCTTATTGTTTGTTGGGAAATAGAAAAAAAAAAAAAATTATCTGAATGTGCAAATAGTGTGAACAAATCACCCTTAACATAATTAAGGACAGAGATCCCAACAACACATGGTCCCTTCTGCATGGTGCCTACTAAGGATCAGTTTTGGTGTGCACCCAATTTGATTGATTCTGTTTTGTATCCTGAAATGAGGCCAGCAGTTATCCTTGACACCATATTTCAGTTAAGAATGAGATAAAGTACAGGTAAGGTTTTAATGTTTCATGAATTGTCCCAAGTCCTGTCCAATGCACTAGGTACAAACAATGAGGTGTGAGCAGGTGCGTTATCATAGAACAAAATCCATGAATTTTTCCCTCACAGAACTTGGCTTTTTTCCGAGACTGCTTCATGCTAACAGTATTGTACTTTTAAGTAGTACTCCTTATTGATTGTTCAATCTTGGGGCAAGTAATCATGGGGCACTACAATATTACAGTTGGAAAACACAATGAATGTAACTTTAACATTTGATAATGCTTGTGGAGCTTTTTTTCATCCTGGTGATCCAAAATGGTTCCACTGGGATGATTGAGCCTTGGTTTTGATGATTTATCAGTAAATCCATCTTTCCTCCTAATCCTCATGGTACATTCCAGTAGTTCAGCATCATTACTGAATCATTTAGTGACACCCAAGCAACTTGCATTCACTCCTGCTTTTGTTTGAAATTCAACACTTCTGGAACAAATTTTTATGCCAAACATGTCACACCCAAAACCTGCAAAGAATTTTCATGGCATGAGTCAATGAATACGCCAATATCATCAGTGATATCTCTGACTGTAATTTGACAACTGTTCGTGATTTTTCCCCCCTTTTTTCCCGCAATTGCACCAGTTGACGATGTAATGGGATGCTCAGAGCTCTCTTCATTTCCATTATCTTCACAGCCTTCTTTAAAATGCTTATACTTCTCATAACTTGTTTTACTCACAGCAGACTCACTAAAGGCAATTTTTTCTTATAAAAATAATTTCCAGCACTACTAAAACACATGTAACCTTTTTGACAGCTGACAAATTAAATATTTGATATGGCTAATATTGTACAGATAATTTTCAGACATCTTTACCAACACTATAATGAAAAAAAATTGCTGAGTCAGATAAATACAACATGCAAAATTATAATTTTCCATTACTTTGTTTATACATCTTGTATCTGTTTCCTCATTCCCTTCTGTCCTAATATTGTTTTGTCAAAGATGGTCCAGCCACATTTATTTAAATAATGATTTTGATCCTATCTGTCCACTTTCCTTTTTGGGTAAGTGCTAAAAAAATTTAGTTTTACACACAGTTGTTGTAGCTACCATTCATGGAAGGGGATGTATCACATACATCAAATACAGAGCTCAGAGTAAAGATGTCCATGATCACAATTAGCTTGTAAACATCAGGCCACATATTGTGGAAAAGTATTACTCAACAGGTGCAGAGTCTACCTGCTGGAGAGCATTTGTAGTCTCCATCGAGCAAGAAGGAATGAAGAAGTCCAGTACCATGGAAGATCTGTGGCACCAAGGGAGACTAATATGATGTATATATATGCCATTTTTGATATGTACTATTCACAGACATGTTACTGAGGAGTCTTTGAGATACTAATATTAGTTGGTTCTGAGAGTAGTAACTTCCCATGTAATGTATAACAGTTTACGAATGTTTGTGGCAATGTACAGAGTTAACTGGTACCAATCTACACTTTATTTAAGTTCAGAAGCAGTGTTTTTCTTCTAGCCTGAGCTGCCAGAGTTGGCAGTCTTATCTTTATGAGGTGTGCCTGCTTGTGTGTATGAATGGTGTTTATTTTTCTTTTGCTGATGAAGACTATAGCCAAAAACTTTGTATAAGTGTCTTTTTATTGTACCTGTCTGCAACTTAACATGTCTATCTTTTCGTACATTGTTGATATTCCTACCAGGAGTTTCTGTTGTTTAATTTTCGGAGCCACTGTGACACAGTAACAATTTATCAGTCTGTTTAACCATCCATCATCATATTTTCTGGTTGGGGCATATCTTCAACAAATCACAGTAAACCAATAGATACGATTTAATTGCAATGTATAAAAGAAATGATATCTTACGTCACACATCAAGTCCATACTCTCTCTCTCTCTCTCTCTCTCTCTCTCTCTCTCTCTCTCTCTCTCTCTGCAAACATGAAAGAAGTAGTGACATGTATACCTTAAAATTGTTTGTGCTACCCCGCTTCTTCCACTGTCCATTAAGATATTTTTCAACAAGAGCCTGCACTCGTTCTGGTGTCTGGTTGGGTACAATACGAATCGAAAATTTACCAATGACCTTTGCAGGTATCACTGTTTTTGCTCCTGGATCACTAAATGCACCTTCAATTCCATGCAATGAAAGTGTTGGATATCTCCAGCGATGAAGTAGCAGCTCGATCTATTAACAAAAAGGAAATAAAAGCCAATTAACATAAACTTAGCAAATTTTTAAAATACATGAGACTGACTACATCTTCCATGCTTTTTCGCTGATCGTCTTGTGTGAGCCAGTTCATGCTGAAGTCACAGTGCCAAGCCAATGGTCAACTCCTGAAGACTATGGGATGATACAGGGCAAATAAGTAAATGAGGGGCTGAATTATGATCATAGAGCTGTCTACCGTCCCCATTTTAAAATAAGCAGTCATTTTCAAAGTGGCACATGAGCACAAGTGCTACTGCACACCAAGCTGATTCCTAGAAAATTAAGCAAATTTACAGTTAAAAATATTTTAGATAAACTGAAAGGTGCATGTGTATTTTACACACAAGCCCTCAAGAATGTATTCTTTAATGTCGATGTTATACAGGAGAGTCAAAAGTATACTTTATTTTTTTGTAACACACTCATGACATTCTCAGTTCAGGGATGTTCCACTTGGAAAATCAAATTTGCCTGCTGTCATCCAGCCACTTATTGAATAATTTTTTGGACACTGCCTTAAGAGAAAATCATATTTATTTATGTGGGCAATATTGAACTGCCAGCAAAGTGTGAGTACAACACACTCCAGTCACTTGGTTGAGTATTATAAGCTTCAGCAGAATACAGCTACAAAATTAATTTTGCTAAGTATCAGTTCTTCAAAAGAACTGTTGGGTTTCTTGAGTTTGCTGTACAGTGCAGAAAAAAGGACTTCCAGATGAGAAGACAGATGCCTTTCAAAACTTTCCAGAAATGAAATCTATTGCAGAATTACAAAGTTTCTTTGGATTAATGTGATATTTAAGGAAGTTTATCTCAAATGATTCTACAACCAACAAACCTCTGCATGACTTAAGGAGAATAATTAGGAATATAAGTTTAAAGAGCATGCTCAACAACATCCTTTCATGAGATACATTTGTGGCGATGCTAGTATTTCACCACAAAGTAGCAGCGAAAGAAGTGAGTAGAGCGTTATAGCATCAAGGAACTTTTATATTTGATTAAAAGTTTTTTTTTTGTTTATTCCTTGGTTGTTGAGTTGTTAGTGTGTTAAATAAAATAGTGTACTAGATTATCTCGTGTGTCTGGTTATTGTGGCTCATCATAACTGGAAGAAAGTAACCACCACCGTAATGACCCTGATGTGATTCATTGTAAATGAAGATATTTTTTCAAAGAGAATGACCAGCGTAACCATGCAAACAGCTGTGGCACATGTCAAAATGGAACAACCCGCAGCCTCAACTACATCGCAATTCACAGACACCAACTTCATTCGTCAAGATGCAAGTTCAATGAATCATCTGGGATGTGTCAAGCATTTGCTGTTTTGACCCAACATCTAGATTTATGCACGTTGAGTATATCCCCAACAGCACGATGTACTTACAAACACAAATAAATACATCATCATGGCAGAACATTTAAAGACTGTGGTAGAGGGAACAGAAGATGTTCTACCACAACACTGCTACAGCACTTTAAAGGAGGCGCTTACGCAACCATACACTTTGACGCTGGAACTCTGAGTAGAGAAGGCCTTTTAACAATGAACTGATGGGTAACCAATCTCTATCTCAAGTGATGGAGGCCTTACACGCATTGGCAGGATCAGATTTGTTGCCTGAACAGTCGTTACGCATGCTTTGGCTGTGCGAGTTGCCTATGGACTTTCATACAGCAATAGCCACTTATCAAGGTTTGTCACTGCAAGAGCTAATGGGAAAGCCAGACATAGTAGTGAATAGCCTAGTGGAAGTTTCCGTATGTGTCACCATCATAGAGTAACGATGATCAAGGAAGAGATATGGAAGCAGCACAAGCCACTGACAATTCATATGGGCACTCAACAATGGAGGCAACACAAGAAAAAAGGGTAGAAAAGTTGGAGGAACAGAGAGCATGCATGAATCTAATATCATAGAAACAGCAGCAGAAGGTATATTGCCATTATGAGTGCCGTATTCCGGAGAAGCAGATCGTGAGCGAGGAGGGTGATTAATGCTCATCTGAGACGAATATGGATCTGTGGTGCTGGTATCACAGGCATTTTGGGGAAGCTGCACATCATTGTACTAAAAACTGCAGTTACCCAAATTCCATGAGCGGACCTTAAAGGATGCTGATGTCTGCCACCAACAGCTTGTGTGTCCACAGAAGAAGGTGTGAAGACAGCTGGCAAATGAAACACTGATAGCAGGGCACAAGTCACAGCAGCAAACAAGTTGGCCATCCAAATCTATGGAAAACAGAGATGGACACTGGACTTAGGTCTTTCATTTGAGCCTGTGTGGACATTCATGGTTACAAATTTCACTGACCCCATACACGGTGCCAATTTTTTTTTATCATATTTCTGCCTCTTGCCAGATTTAGTCAACAGATGGTTAATTACTATGAATCACAATTCCGATCTGATGAACGTGTTGTCCATGCTGGCAGATGAAGAAGAGTCCTCTGAGCAGAGTAAAAACCAATCGACTGCACTACACAATAGGATGTCCGATGGATTGATGGCATATGAGGATGAGCACTGTGGCCAGGTAATACAAGAGTTCCCATTGATCACCCACAAATTCACTACCAACAGGAGATGCAGGCACTCTATGAGGCACAATATCTGCATGTTGCTGGACCAGCCTGTTGCAGCTTATCCGAGGAGATTTCCACCAGACAAACTCTTGGTGGTGCAGATTGGGTTTGTAGAGCTCCTGAAAACAAGGATAATAGACACATCAGACAACCCGTTGTCATCTCCCTCACACGTGGTGACAAAGAAAGATTGATCATGACTTATGCAGAAACTATAGAGTACTCAGATAATACTCAACTGTTACCAAGGCACAAAAGTAACACACTATAACAGAACTACTGCCCAAGCTCAACTGTTTAGTGCAGTTGACTGTCCAAAAGCCTATTTGCAAATTCTCATAGCTGCAGGGATGTACCAAAAACCCCAGCAATAAAACTTTTCACGCTTTTTCAGTACAAATTTATGACCTTTGGCTTGAGGAACTGTGCACAGACATGGCAGAATTTTATGCATGAGGTATTACAGGGTCTGCCACTTCTCTACTGTTACATTACTGTTCTCTTATTTTCATCAACAGCTGAAGAGCATGCATCCCATTTGCAGCAGCTTTTCCAGCATCTGCATTTGGCACAATAGTTAATGCTGATAAGTGTAGATTCAGCAAACGAGAAGTACACTTCTTAGGATAAGTTGTCTGTTTGGCCGGACTGGCCCCGCAGTGAGGGCTGGTCAAGGCAGTACAGAATATGCTCATACCAACAATGTACAAGGGATTGTGTAGATTCTTAGGTATGGGAACCGCTATCGATAACACTTTTGTGGGATGGCAAGACAATAGAAACTGCTCACCACATTGCTCATGGGCAAATACATGGCCAGCAACCTGAAAGTACCTTAGATACCAGCAAGCAAAGCCGCATTTCTCTCAGTCAAGTGTTGTTTGGCGAAAGTGGCACAATTGGCTCGCCCATGAATTAACAGCCCATTGGCCATCAAGTGTATGCAAGTCAAAATGCCACAGGAGCAGCATTGCAACAAAAGGTGGATGGCAGGTGACAACTGCTTGCCTTTTATTCACATAGCCTCACGCCACAGCAAAGGAAAAGAAACACCAAAGGAAAAGGAACACCACTGATCGGGACATGTTGGCAATCTACATGGCTGTTCAACACTTTTGGTCGTCAGTAGGGGGCAAACAGTTCACAAACTACTAATGTTGTTCTTCCACTGTGCCACAGCTCGCAGATCACCACGGCTGTGAAAATAGATTGAGTATATAGCAGAATACACAACCAACGTGTGACACATTTCCAGCAAGGACAACATCATCGCAGATTGTCTGTCACAGAACTGCGCTAGTTTATAAGCAGTACCGTGGGTGGAGATAGTGGTAAAGTAGTGTGATCAGTATCAAATGAACATGCAGCCCTATGGCTATGATGAATTCCTGCCTCATATGGTGATACAAGCATCTGGTGTGACAGATTGTGAGAAGTACAGCAATCTTACCTTCCTGAGAATTTAAATGTACGGCTTTCCAGGCACTACAAATTTGGCTCACCTAGGCATACATGCGACAGCAAAATTAGTAACAAGTGAAGTGGTGTGGCCTGGAGTACAGAAGGACTGCTGAGCTTAGACATGTTCTTACCTTAAGTGCCAATGGAGCAAAATTAGTCACCATGCTTTTATACCAGTTAGGCAGTTTCCAACACCCAGTCAGATTTTCCAACACTCGTGCTGACAACATGGCACTGAAACCATATTTGGGTGGCCAATATTTTCTGGTTACAGCCATTAATCGGTTGACAAGATGGCCAGAAGCTACTATACCAGACATCTTGGCAGAGAAAGTGGCCAAGGCGTTAGTGGGTATATGGTTTTCAAGATTTGGTATGCCTCGCGCAGTTACAATGGATTGCGAATGACAGTTTGAATCATGGCTTTCAGCAGAAATCCTACAGCTATTCACAACCATCTGTGCATTACCAGTGATCACTTTGAATGTAGCTTGATGGTGGAAAAGCTGCATCATACACTAACGGCTAAACTGACCCATTCTTCATATACATGAGCGGAAACAGTACCACTGGTATTGGCGGGCCTGCACATGACAGTCATGGAGGCTTTACAATGCTAACCAGCTCAAATGGTCTACGGGGAGCAGTTGAGGGCACTGGTAGAGCTCGTAGGCCTAACAAGAGTTGAGACCCAACCATCAGAAGTAATGGTCTTCACATGGCAACTCAGTACATGCATGAGATATTTGCAGGGAAGCCCACCAGTCAGACATGTAGAAAGACAGATTTTTGTTCACAAGGACCTACATATTACACCATATGTCTGGCTCTGAGGCAATGCAGCATAGCCCCCATTAAGCCAACCATATACTGGGCCATACAAGGTATTTTCAAGGCACACAGACACCTTCAAAATTGACCAGAATGGTAGACATGGAACAGTATCCACAGACAGGTTAAAGCCATCATATCTAGACGTGGAGAAACTGGGACAACAACGATTTGTCAATTATACATCAAAACAAGATTATCCGACAGCACTGAGTGATGTGGAGGGTTTCACGGTGATTCCAGAAGAGACTGCTGCTATAGTACTCACTGCTACTATGCCAGAACCTCCGTAGACCGTTCCTATCTGGATGTCAACTCAGTTACCAACTTTCCCTGGGAACCAGGATTTAGCCCCTTAACATAAACCCTGAGTTACCACATTTTTATTTTGACAGAAACTTAAAATACCAAGTATACTAGGGCAACTTAAGAAGAGACCTTCAAAAAAATAAAATCCAACACATATCCATTTCAACACTGATAGTTATATGTTCGGCCATTAGAGAGTGTCTGGTACTACATTTTTAGCCTGGCTGTCATGTTTTGATTGAGGTAGTTGCCACTTGATATTGTCTTTACAGTATGCAGACTTAGGTACTCAACAACAAAATGCGCACTTTCAGACTCTCTCTTATATTGTTGTTTACAAAATGCTTTCAAAAAAGGATTACTACAGTGATCCTGGGTTTGACACTGAATTTAGCAGCTCTAAGAAGAATGTGATGTTACTTCATTAGACATTGAAAGTGATGATAGTTCATCAGTTGAGTGACAAGTGCTCACCAGTGGTACAAGAAAATACACCCTTTATGCTTCAGTCAGCTCCTACAGGACTCTGTGTTCACAGGAATCTATTGTGAAATACATGGTTAGACTTCATAGCTACACAAAAATTAAAAAATGACTTCAAGTTTCAGGATATTTTAGTCAAAGACCAGTGCATGAGTATACTCAGGATTTTATTACTGGTGATTTTCAAAACTTTGTAATTCATTATTTTGATCTTCAAAAGTCATCTTTATATGTATATACATAATTCATTCATTATAGGATGTTTTTCCATTAATAAACTATTTTTTGGAATGTAATTTGAAAAAAAAAAGTTAAGTTGTTCTTTGTGTGGCTACAATTGCCTGAGACTGCAGTCATATGTGTGTGAGTTGTGTTTGTGCATGTTGTCTATTTTTGACGAAGGCCTCAAGGGCTGAAAGCTTTATTTGTGACATTCTCTTTGTTGTGTCTACCTGCGACTCAGCATCTGTGCTATATGGTGAGTGGCAACTTTCCTTTTCATAATATTGTTACAGTCCATCCTGAACTTCCCATTGTTTGTTAAGTTAAGGGTTTAGAGGAACATGCGGGTGGGGGTACTTGTATATTTGATAAATAGTTTTAGTTGTTTATTCCTTGGTTGTTGAGTTGGTGCTAGTACGTTAAATAAAGTACCAAGCTAGATTAACTCATGCCTGGTTATTCTGGCTTATCATAATTGGAAGAAAGTAGCCACCAAACATCTTTAAAAACTGGCAACCTACATTAGGAAACTGGGCTACACAGATATGCAAGGAAAGAGGGCTTCTTTGTAATTATATCTCCAGATGATGCCACCACCATGACAGCATCTAACACAAATCTGATTTTAGGATGAAACATGTAGAAGTTTTAAGTTTCTGTGAAAATGTATAGTTTGGTTTTGCAGGTGAGCTAATATCAGAAAGAGCCCATGAAAAAGATAATGGTTTGGTAGCATACGAAAACTTTCTCAATGAATGATCTTATGACAACTTCTTTACAAATTCAACAATGGAAGAAGGATTTTAATGGTTCCAAATTGTGCAGTATGAAACCATCAGTCTTGTGCACAAGAAAGGATGTTGTTAAGTGAAGCAAAGAGGGAGTAAAACAAAGTTATTATTTACCATAGGTGACTGGCAAGTTGAAATGAGTGATCTCCATCTGTGTAAAATGTTTAACTGTGAATTAAAAAAAAAAAATCAGGAAAGAAGGAAGCCTTCCTTCAACCTTTATTTTGTACTTGTCACATGGATCACAATAATTACTTTAATTGGCTCATACGAGACACAAATGAATCGTAAGTATTACTGATGATGCTTGTAATAAGTTTATTTGCCTGTGTCCTGTAAAGACTACAAAATTAGTAGAAAGAATTAGTAACGTATAATTGCAGAAAAATAATTTTGAGAGTCCAATCCAAGTAACTACTGATAAAGATACTTGCTTTACCTCTCAATAATTTGAGGATTATTGCTGACTGGTAGAAAACTGACACATTTTAATAACAACAAGACTCCTTAAAGAGGGAAAGGACAGACTGACGGTATAAACTGTATTATGGCTACAGCTATTGCTGAGCTTCATATAGACAACCATATCAAATGGTTCAAAATCCAACAGTTCAACATACCATGAATTCAACTTACCATGGAAGTATTTGGAAAACACAATTTGTACTTTTCATGGGATTTAGAGTGCACACATAGGCCACACTTCACATCATGAAATTACTAGAAGGATGCTAAATATAAAACAGTAAGATGTAAGACAAAAACTGTGCTAGCTTCAACCAGTCTCAAAAGAAATCCTTCATGTACAATGTTGGGGATCTTGTGCCAATAAAATGCATACAAACTGGCCCAAAATTAAAGTTGAAGGCAAAGAATATCACTTCCTCCTCAGTGACAGAATTCAAAACAAATTATATGTATTATGTTCATGAAGAAAATGTTACCCATCAGGGATTTAAGACAATGACAGTAAGTGCCAAAATCATATAATCCTGACCAAGTTGGATGCTTGTCAGGACAGTCAAATATGGGATTCAGATGGGGGGATTTAAAAGTTTTCTTGCTGACAAGATAGGCAGTACACAAGAGAAGTCAAATAATACTGAGCAGTTGTTCATGGAGAAGACATGAGTTACATCATCCAGTTTTTTCCTTTCTTTTGTACAGAATTTGTAAATGTGGTAATAATAAATAATTTGTTTGACTCTCTGAACCATTTTTCGAGCACATATTGTCCTGAGGAATAGTTTTTTCTAAAAAAGTGTTAAGTTAAAAACAGAAGAAAATAATGTAAAATTGAAACAGCTAAATATTTTTGTGGTAATAGAAGCACGACATAACCGTATTGCAGATTTAGACTGACTGAAACTGACCTGGGGTACCTGTTGTCAGATTTACAAATAGGTACATCAAATTTTCATACGGTAGTTTCTGTTTTTCCACAATTGGTTGAGACAACAAAAATTTCTACTATTTTAAATCGTTACACAGATATACAATTATGTAAGATTAAACAAACTATTTGACTGAAAATAAATATTTTGAACACATGACTCAAGAGGGAAATAAGGAGTGACACAATGTGAGGCAACAACATTAGATTATTAGGCAGTCCATCTCTTACCTTATCCTCATTGTGGAGTAATTTATTAGTTCCAATGTCTGCACGGTATTCATCTACACTGAACTCTATATTTTTGTACATCTGTCTTTCTTCATCAGTCAAAGGTGCCACATCGTCCATAATACCGGTAATCAAAATCTTCCCATCCTTGTCAACAAGGGTATTCATTAAATAAATAAGGTCAGACATACCCTCACGCCTGAAAAACATTAAAGCATGTATTTTATAGTTTTCAGAACAATAACTATAACCAAAAAAATGAAAACTTCAGTGCGATCACACAATTCCAGAGGTGACTGCTATACTTCTGTGCTGATGCTCTTGGTATCTTATGCCACATCACCCTACAAATATCTTAGTAATTAACTATTATGCGTGGCAGAGAATCATACCAGTGACAGATTTCTCTAGACTTTGCATTATTTGCAGATTAATATATGCCACTAATGGATCTTTCTATAAGAAAGGTGATGTCACAAATGTCAATGATCAACAGCCAGTCTCACTCCTCACAATGTTTTCCAAAATTTTTGAGAGGGTAATGTAGTCTTCAGTTGTCACCCACTTCAGTAGTGTTGGAATATTGTCTCAATCCTACCTTCAATTTCAAATGGACAGCTCTACAGAGGCAGCTATTTATACATTTGTTCACTGACCACAACCCCATTCGACACATCTCTTCCCCAGTCTCACACACACACACACACACACACACACACACACACACACACACACACACACACACACACACATATGGAGAGGGAGAGAGTTAGCCCAAGGATGAACATTGTGTAAAAGCTCATTTACATTTTAACTGTATGCCAAGGGGTTACCTTTACTCTTGCATTATTTGTAATCCATCCAGAACTTTCTTTTATCGTATTTTAGTCATAAGAAGATGAACAACTGTCCAAAACTCCCCACAGAGAAATTAAGGACAAAATTTAGGCTGAATATCATGTACAATCAATTAAAGTCACATTTAAACCCACTTGTTATCATTACAATTCATCAAACAACCTAGTTGTTTTCTGCTTCACATATCATTTGATAAATTTCATGATGCTGATCACAAATATTTACTTCATAATTTTTCCATCACATTGTAATATTTTAAAAATTTAAAATTTTAATGTGGGGTTTGAAACACTAACAGCAGCTTATACAGTCTCAGCATTTCTCTTTATTTTGCAATGTGTAAAATTTAATAACCAGTTGGAAGGAAAATAATGACGAGGTAAATTCCATTTATTTATTTTCTTCCTTTTTTACTTGTAACTCTGAAGAATGCTTTCCATCTTTGTGTTGATCTAAGTTTAGGTTACTGTGCTCAAAAAGATTGTTAGTTACCACTTTACTCCAATAGTTGCTGTATTGGCATTAAATTTCAGTGGGTACCTTGATGAATCTGCTCACTTGTCCCATTTCATAGTTTACCCAACAATGTTATGGTAAACTATCCAAATGGGAAAACCGTATCTTAATCTTCAAACATTGAGCACTCCAGTTATCTGGGATTTGACCTGCAGTTTTCACCTCAATGTGTATTTAAATCATAAGATTCTTGCATCCTGATACATTTGACACACATCATTCCAGAACATAGGAAATGTTCGTTCTCATCCTATTCATGGAGTTTTAACAGTGTCTAATGAAGTCCCATATGCACTTCCAGCCAGAGTCCATGCAGTCTTAGTGATGTGTGATACACAAGAGGAATTATGTGATGTATTTCTCAGTAGACTTCCTCTGAGATGTTTGGTGGCAGACCCAGATTACTTCTGTGGATTACTATGCTTACACTATCATGCTAAATGAGTCACCAGCCTCATTTTGACCAAAGGTACAGGGGTAAAATAGCCACAGCTTCTGCATCACTTTTCAGTAAAACAACTTTCAAAAAACTCTCAGATCCAATCAAGAGATTGGAAAACGAGCAATTTAAACATCCACTTCATTGCCTCCAACCAGTTTCTTGCATCTTCTGTATAAACAACACACAATATCAATCTAAAGTTAGAAGGTATAAGATCACACACAAGAACACACTTAAAAACTTCTACTGGTGCCAATTGGAATTTATTGTCCATTAATAAGCCTCATCAATTCCACCTCATTGTTATCAAACAACAGCTCCATGTAGCTACCTTCTTCACTCTCTGGTAGGTGGTCTTTTCTGACAGAGTCCTTGTATGCTTGCTAAACAGCAATACCCATCTTGAAAAAGAAAAAAAAAAAAAGGGCAACTGACTAAACCAGTTTCCAGAAATGTGCATGGGAACTCGCTTCCAAACACTTCCACAACTTTACTGATCACAACTTCTGAAAAACACAACACCACCTCCACCCTCCACCACAGCACAGAAGCCAGAAAACTAGACGCATGCATTTCACAGGAACTGTCTGCTGACACCATGATTTTACTAGCTCCAAACAAAATTATTTTAACAAGCATGTTAGTCTTTGCCCATCAGTCTCCAGGACAAAAGGTAGGCACTTTGATTGCTTATTTCCTATTAATGCTCATACTACAGCTGTAATGTGCCGCTACCAGCCAACATCTTCAGAAGTTTGTTGTACAGCTATTAGGGAACAGCAGCCATCCTATAGAAATCACTCACCTTTTGGGCCAGCCCCCTACCATTTAGCTGGATTAAGGGGCTGAGAATAGATCCCATCTCACAGAAACTGGAAACTCACTACTGTCATTCACAATAGCAACCAGCACTACAAACGGTCATGGCTAGGATCTGATATGTAACACACAGACCATGCTTGTCAAGGTTTCATTGGAATCCGTAGCCTATAGAAATATTTTCAGAGGGAATCCTCAAAACACAAAAAATGAAATGGGTGTCTGTTGGCAGGAGGGGAGGCAGGGGGAGGGGGGGGGGGGGGAGGCAGAATGATTGTGATGAGTAGGTTTGGAATGGGGTTAGTGATTCAAAAAAGGAATGGAGGAGTGTTGAGCTTCTGGGAGGTGGTCACAGTTTTGGCTTTGTAGGCTGGTTACTCTACCCTCACAAAAAAAAATTATTCTCTTGACGACCAACACATTAAATCTGTACCCAAGGCACCACCCACTTCATCCACTAGATCTCCACACTTTCTGTCTCTTTATCACTTGGTGTTCTTGTCACTATCAATGCCACCATGCTGATTCCACTAATATTGTCACTAAGCATGACCACTCCCAACATACAGGCGATTCCATATCTATTACATAGTCCCTGGTATTCAAGATTACTAGTACTTTAAAAAAAAAAAGAACTTCTACAAACATATCTGCAACACAGCCATAAGCACTTGAATAGTTGTATTGCGACCAATTTGTTCATGGGCCATCCTTAAAAATTCTTTCTGGCTACTTAGAATCTCAAAACCCTCATCAAATCAGACCCACAGCGAGGGTGCTTTTTCCATTCCTCCTGAACCCGATCTTCTCACTCACTGAGTCTGCCTTGTCTCCTCATCTCAGCAAGTCACTTTTATCTTTATCTTGTTGATGGGTCTAGTGAAACCTGTTTTTACATCAAACCTACCAACATCAATGCAGGCAGGATCTGAGCTGCAGGGGTGAGCAACTCTTGCTAGTTTCCCAATGGATAGTGAAATAATTTTGAGATTACTTGGCAAATGGATTTCAGTGTACTTGCTATTGGCCAGTATCAATCAGATGTTTAGTCATTGTTCAAACAAACATTGAATTAATATGTTTGTTTAAGTGGTGGTACAGGATTTCAGTGTAGCTTTTTGCATGGACTATGCTGCATAAACACTATATGGTCAACTTCAAAACTGCTTCATAGCCTGTGTTAGTTATATTCTCTGCAAGTGGAAATTCTTCCTGCAACATTTTCACCATTCTCTTAAGACTCTTGTCTCAAGTTTCGCTAGCCTGTATTACCTGCCATTCCTTATCATCATCTTCATTCTTGCATGTGTTTTCTTGTTACATTCCAAATTTCTTAGCCAATGACAACTGCATAATGCACAATAATGCATACATGCTGCACAACCTAGAGCATTATTAACAATTCAACAACTGGCACTCAACATTTTTTTCAGCAACAACATTCAGGATAACATTTACTGATTTAAAATTATTTTCAAAATAAACATTCTAGGTTTTTTTTATTCAAATAAATATGTCTACAAATCCCAATAACTGACTGATTACTCTCTGACAGTAGTCTTAATACTTCTGGAAAGTATCCATAGTTCATTGGTTCATGGAATCACATCGGATAATGTTGTGGAAGCCGCACAATGTTTCAACAAGACAGCTGATTATCATCTTCAGGTGCTTACTGACATGTTGCTGCAATGGGTCACCAATATATACACTGGCTTGCTAGAGAAGCACAGGTGCCAAGGGGTGGGGCTAGAACATCATTGTAGACAAATCAGAGAATACAGCAACATTCAGTGCCCTCTACTGGAGAAACAGGCCACAGTCTTCACATGTATGACACAGGAAAAGCACAGCTGCAAATCGCTGCCCTGAGCACGTGCGGGCAGAGTGTTAGCACCCAGTTTAAGTGTGTGGATTCTGATTTCCCACCTGTGTTGGCTCCGATTCATTCATCTGCGGCTGACAATGCCTCAGTACTGTGAACACAGATGGGGAATCTGAGTCCACACACTCAAATTGGGAACACACACAACACAGATCTGTAAGTCCACAGTATTGGTGATAAGTTGGGAAAACTATCCCGAAACACATGTGCTACAAAATGCCACTGTTTCCTGCACATGTACCCTGACATCAATATGGGATATGATCACTGTGCACACGTACACAGGCTGCACTAGGGGTTGGCATACTCTGGATCAGGTGGTTGAGCACCTACTGTGGTAAAGCCTCCCATTCTTGCACCAGTGCCCATCGTAGCTCCTGAAGTGTCCTAGGGGCATGAAGACGTGCAGCAATACGTCAACCGAGAGCATCCCAGATGTGCTCGCTCAGACAAACTGGTGCAAAATGACGTCCCAATACACCTTACATGTTACAGTTCCTCTGTCGAAGACATGGAGGGGTGTACGTGCACCAATCATAATCTCACCCCACACCATCAAACCACAACGTACTTACAGGTCCCTTTCAAGGACATTAAGGGGTTGGTATCTGGTTCGTGGTTCACGCCAGATGAAAACCCAATGAGAATCACTGTTCAGACTATACCTGGACTCGTCCGTGAACATAACCTGGGACCACTGTTCCAATGACCATGTACTGTGTTCTTGACACCAGGCTTTATGGGCTCTCCTGTAACCAGGGGTCAGTGGAATGCACCTTGCAGGTCTCCGGGCGAATAAACCGTGTCTGTTCAGTCGTCTGTAGATTGTGCATCTGGAGACAACTGTTCCAGTGACTGCGGTAAGGTCCCGAGCAAGGCTACCTGCAGTACTCCATGGCCGTCTGCGGGCACTGATGGTGAGATATTGGCCATCTTGTGGTTCTTTCCACTGTGGATGTTTCGTACTGTAGCACCTGGACACGTTTCCTGTCTGCTGGAATCATTGCCATAATCTTCAGATCACACTTTGTCACACATGGAGGGCCCTTTCTAAGACCCGCTGTGTTTGACCAGACTCCAGTCACTCTAGTATTCTGCCCCTCATAACGTCATCAATATGTGTTCTTTGAGCCACTTTCAACACACAGTCACCATTAGCACGTCTGAAAATGCCTGCACACTTACTCGCTGCACCGTACCCTGACGTGCACCAACACACCTCTGCGTATGTGGACTGCTGCCAGCACCACTGTGCGACAACCGCAGGTCAAATGCATCGCATGGTCATACCCTGAGGTGATTTAAACCTGCAAACCACCCACCAGAGCATTGTTTCACCATGTATCAGCATTATCCTTAATTTATGAGCATGGGTGTATCATGATGTTATAGCCCCACCTGTTGGCACCTGCACTTTTCTAATGAGCCAGCTTATATATTGGTGAGCCACTGCAGCAACATGTCAGTAAGCAGCACCTGAAGATGATGAGCAGCTGTCTCATTGAAATACCTTACAGCCTCCACAAGATTAACCCATGTGATGCCCTGTAAGATAATGGGGGCAGTGTCGTATGGTAATACATATCACAGCTGTGGCACGATCTGCTGGAACATGTATATTGTGGGAAATTTCCCCAAGAATTTTCTGGCGAGCCAGAAAAGTGCTTTAGGAAAAATAAGTACTAAGACAAGTCATCCATAAAGAAACAGTTTTACTTTAATCTGTATAAGATTTGACTGTGTTTTCAATGAGAATTTAGAAATTGATATTAAAAACAAAAAAATAACATTTGAATAACACATAGTAAGACTCTTGACTAGTGTATGTGAAATGAAATGATCGTATGGCATTGTTGGCCGAGAGGCCCCATTCAGGTTAGGCCACCAAGTGCAAGCCTTATTTCAGTCGATGCCACATTGGGTGACTTGCGTGCCAATGATGAGGATGAAATGATGATGAGGACAACACCAAGTCCACGAGCGGAGGCAATCTCCAACCCGGCAGGGAATCGAACCTGGGCCCGCTGCGTGGGAGGCAAGGACATTACCACTCAGCTAAGCAGGCAGACTATTATATGTGGAATCTGGTGATGTAACGATCTAAAAAACAAGTAAAAGTGAATTTTATAATACTTATGAAAGCAAGATTATTTTAATTTTTGTGATAAATAATTTTAATGAATATGATTTAAGTGTAAAATATAAATGACCATTTGTGACCAAATGTGGTTTGCCTCTGATGTTTTGATTAGGGTAGCGGTTAAGTGACTCATGGAGCTGAAAGTACACAGAGAGATTTTCTGAGCCTTCTGCTGGTGGACATGGGTGTTCAGGCAATGAAATACTGCTCAGGTATGTGAGCTGAGTATGCCATTTTGGAAGTCTTTTGATGTTAGGACTGAAATTTGTATTTCAGCACTTCTGAAATACCAACAGCTGGTTGTCTTTTGAGTACTATGTAACGTCTTCTTCTGGATTTGCATATACATAATTTGTCAGCAAACTGCTTTCAAGCACTGGCAGACACATGACCAACCCAGTTTGTACTTGGAATATTACCATATTGATGAATCTTCTATTGTGAACTATTATCATTAAATCAAAAGTTTTCAAAGGTGTTAACGTGTTCTTCATAATTCACTGACAGATTCACTGGCCACTTGATGAAACTACAACATCCACATAAGGGGTAAATGCAACCAGAAGGCAACTGCTCCCCTCAGAAGATGAGGAATCTGCTAATTTTAGGATGTTCATTTGGGTGAAAAGTAGCATTGGTTCCTGTTATTGAACTCTCAACAGGCATTTACTTGTGCATGCTACCTCCCTGGTATGTTGCAATTGGATGGGCCCAACTTGGATTCAACTTTTTCCAGGTAAGTATTTCAGGATCGAGTATCCCACAAACTGTATAGGCCTGTTAACAGTCAGTGTGGAGGCTCGGACCTATAGACAGTGCATAGCAGTAATAGTCTGGCTGTGCAATCATTGTGCATATGTGAACACTAATATAGCAGTAGCCTGCAGTGTAAGAGACTCTACAGTGTAGGCCTAGCTCATGCTGCCACATTTTGTGTGACAGTCTTTCACAAATTTGGGAAGCTGCTGGTCCACGTGGTAGACATAGTGAGATGCCACTGACCTTACCAGCACTGGTCAGTGTTTCTGTTCTCACTTGCTGTGCCACACATGAACATGTCTCGACCATCTCCATGCCATCGCCAGGCCATCTCCATGCTCACGCTGTAGCCAAGCTATACCATCGCCAACGTTCATCCCATATTGTTTCCTTGCTGCTGTCTTCACAGTGTCTTTATCGTCACCTGCTCCACATGTTGCAGTAACAGTTGATGTCATAGCAGCCACAAGTTAAGTACAAGCATTAGTTGCATTATATGTTGCTAGTCATCAGCCATGGATGATGAGATACAGAAACTTCCAAGTGAATGAAGATCAGAGGATGTTGGGAGTGATAGTAGAAGCTCTGTTATGCCAAAGGAGCATGGTTGGGTGCCAGGAAGTGAACTCACTCGATTATTGAACACACTGATTGAGAAATTAGTTGAAAGTTTAGATTTAAAATTGGAAAACATAAAATTTGATCTAGATGGAAGTATAAAATCTGAAACTGAACTTGGAGAGAAAATGAATGCAGTAAATCAAAAGTTTGAGCTGTTGGAGATCTGATTGGAAAAACTTGAAAATAAACTAGAAACTCATGAAAAATCTTCAAAAGGGAGCCAATAAATGGACAAAGTAGAAAAGGAGCTGGGAACCAATGTGGAGACTGTAGAATCTGAACTTGAGGGATAAATTGAAGCAAAGGAGAACAGTGCAGGAAATGTGAACTCCAGACAGATGTTGAACTAGAATCTGTAATTAAAATCGGCAATGAAAAGTTAAAAGGGGAAGCCAAAATGATGCAAGGAAAGATAGACAATCTGAATGAAACCCTAAGTAATGCAGCAGCAGGACAGGCAGGCATGATGATAGTGTGTCCCATGGGAATTAGTAGTAATATAAAGCCATTCAATGGTGAAAGTAAGTACTATGTGTAGATTTCTTGGCTACATACAAAGATAGCTTTGTAATAGCGATGAGTGAGGAGGCAATAGTTAAATTTCTAAAGAGAAAGCTGGAGGAACCAGCTCAGACTTGGGCTAATCAGGATGCTGAGGAATTAGTAGACAATAAGAAATTTGAAGCAATGTTCTTGCATAAATATTGGGGGGCAGGCCAGGCAATTAAGGTTGCAAAATGATTTCTTAAATAGGCTAAAATACAGAAGTGGTAGAGAAACTACAAGAGAATTCAGTGTGAGGAGCTCAGCAAACTAATGCATTTAGACAGACCATTAGGGGTACTAACAGAAATAACAACATTAAAAAGAAGGTTGCCAGAGAACTTGCAATGGGATCTAATACATAGCCCTACTGATTCAATGGAAGCGTTTTTGAATTTTATTGAGAACATGGACAGGGCACTGTGCTATAAACCAAAATTGGTAGAACACAAGGAAGATCGCAGAAATCAGAATAAGGGTAACAGTTATGAAAATAATTTCAATGATAATGGGAACAGGTGGTCAAGTAATAAGAATGGGGACTGGAGAAACAGCCAGGACAGAGAAGAAATAAACCATTAAAGGGGTAGAAATGACTACCACCTAGAAGAAATGATAATGAACACAGGCACAGGGGATGACACAGTGCAGAATTTCAAAGTAGGTGGACAGAAAGTCAGACAGAGCTTCACCTAAGGTGCATAGGACGACTAGGACATATGCTGTGAATAGGACCAGAGAAGGGTACAATAAACATTAGAGGGAAAGGAGGAAGTTGGCTATATGCCAGATGGATGCTGTGCTGGGTAACATATGTGGGGAGGTTTTATGAAATTTAATAAGAGAAATAAAGATACAAGGGGGAGAAGTATCAGTGATGTGACAATGAACTGGGTTACATAAGGGAGTTATTTGATAGGGGACGAGAATAGCATTGGTTTGTCTACATTTGGGGGTGCTGTGGGACTGGAAATTGGAGCTGAGCCTGTTAGAACTCTAATAAATGTTGCTGACAGTATTGGCGGAGTAAATCTCAAGAGTTCTTTGCATAATGTAAATGAGTTTATTACAAAGGAGGCAGCTGATATTGTATGTGACAATGGTCTAGCAAGTGTGAAAGATTTGAATATGCCAGTACCAAAGATAGAGCAAGGTAATATCAGTTTTATTAATAATGAATTGATCTGCTCAGTAAATACAGTGAAAACACTTGTATTCAGGGAAGACAGAAATCATGTGGGTCTAAGTAGGGATATTATCAATGAATGGATAGTGAAGGAGGAGCATTAATGTAAATTATGGGGTGTGATATGCAAAGGTGCTTCAGATGTTGGTGCCAGAGGAATGGGAGCAGTTAAAATCCAAAGTGGCTAGAAAGATGCAGAAATTGAAATATGGGAATGCAAGTGAAATATCTAATGATTTATTTAAAGGGGATATGGAGACTGAATATGGGAATGGGTGTGGGGATGCATGTATGATGGATAAAGAGAGCAGGGAGGAAACTGAGGTTGATATGATGGAGGAAGCTGAATTAAAAGTCATAAACGTACAGAAGGTGCATCCTATTGTCAAGTTAATAGTGCGGAATGTTGAAAGTGAAGCATTGCTGGATACTGGCTCAAATATATCACCTGTGTTTGAATCCTTGTGGCAACGAGTAAGAAGTAGGAATCTACTAGAGCTAATTGTAAGTGCAACTGGGGCATGCAATAAGTCCATCAGAAATAAAATAATTTTAGAATTTACGATAAATAATTATTGTTTTAGTGTGTGCTGTTTTATCATTTCACGATTGCCAGTAAACATTATTTACAGCATGGACTTTCTGTATAAATATGGCTGTAATATTGGGGATAAGGATATAATTTTGGATTTTGATGCTGGAGGGTACTAAAAGAGAACAAAGTTTAAAGAAGAATTAAAAGAAGATACAGTGATGGCACATTTACAGAAGGAAAATGAAAAGTATGAGGAGTCATGTGCAGGTGAACAAATAGATAATAAGGTAAAGGAGATGCAGGACTTATCAGAAGTGAGAAGATTTCAACAGGGTGAACTTCTGCATAAACATAAAAGTGTGTTTTCTGATAAGCCAGGGAAGGTAGTGAATTTTGAGTATTCGCTTAACGTGTCACCTCATGTTGTCATTAAGGTAAAGCCTTTCCTGATTGCAATGACGGACAAAGATGCAGTCACGGATAGAATTCAACAAATGCTGGAATGGAAAGTATGAGAACAGGAAAGGAGTGAATACAACAGTCCAATTGTAGTGGTTAGGAAGAAGGACGGAACTGTACACAATGTGCTAGATGCCAGGAGACTAAATACAGTAAAATAATGGTAAGAGAAAATGACCAACCATAAACTATGAATGAGTTGTTGCTAAAATTTAATAATGTGATGTTAATGTCTAGTGTGGATCTGACCTGTGTGTTATGGCAGGTGCCACTTCCAAGAAAATCTGAAGATATACAGCTTTTTTGTTTGAGGGAAGGACATACATGCTGAGAGCTGTTCCATTTAATCTATTAATATAAGATACTATTTTTATTAAACCACTGAGTCATGTACTTGGGTATGAGTTGATGAGGCAGCTTACAGTGTACGTAGATGATATACTGATCACTAGTGGTATATGGCACGGACATTGTCTGTTGTTAGAAAAGGTGTTCAGGGCATTACAGAATGGGGGAATGACACTCAAACTTAGTAAACATGAATTTATGCATGTGGAATTAACTTCTTTAGGCCATCAATTAACAACTGAAGTGATACTGTCTAACACGGATAAGATCAAGACCACTGCAGAAAGTATGAGGCCAGTGACCAAAAAACAGTTGATATCTTTCACAGGGATGTGCTATTTCTACCGGAAATTCATCAGTGACCATAGTACGAACTCTCCAAATTTGTATAAATTATTAAAGAAAAATGTTTCCTGGAATTGGATATTCCCCCCCCCCCCCCCTCTCCCCATCCTCCACCCTCCCAACCACCACAACAAAATAGAGTGCGTTCCTAACCAAGTGATGAGAATGATAGCCCATGCTGTAAAATTTCCACTACAAATTCAAGATCTCAGATATCTGAATCTACTTTAAAAATACGCAAAGGCTCACAGCCTTATCAGACTTACAGTACCATCACCACTCCTACCATAGTAGCCACAGGCTAAAACTGCACGAGGGTTATGTCTAAAAAGTAATGTAGGAAATAAAAACTATGCATATCATTGGATAAATGTAAGCTACTGACTCCAACCAGCCCACTTGAGTTGCATCACACCAGTCACACACTACATTTTACGTAATGGTTAGGGGAAAAAAAGAGTCTAAGTGCTCAAAGTTTCTGCACTGAAAACTATTAGATCTTGATATGAAGAAAATAAATAGCTACAGGTTTACAGTGATGGATTCCAGAGAAGATTAGAGACATGGGAGCCAGAATAGAATGCCAACAATGCACAGGATACGTAACATTAGGAAACAACATATATATTTTGATGGAGACATTAGAGCCATAACTATTGCTCTGTATCATTTTACCTACAGATATCAGATTTGGTAAACCAGTAATATTAAGTATTTCAAAAACAGCTGCATTGGTGATCTGTAATTACGTGGTGCTTCCAGTGTGCAGAGAAAACATTGGAAAGTTATGACACAGGCAAGAATACCTGCTTTCAGTGGATACCCTTCCACAGGGGAACTAGAGGGAGTGAAATGAAAGACCAGAGCAGCTGCAAACATTCATTATCAAGCTGGTCTGCATATAAAAATCAAGTATAATCCTTCGAAAGGTGCTTTGTAATTTTCACTCCCAGAATGGCCCCGAAGAGAAGCTGTTTTGAGATTTCCAAGCACAACATGACACAACCACTTCAGCAGCCCTTTTCACAATCTAGCTATTCTTGACAGTTCAAGCTGCACACACTGCAACAGCTGGGATTCCATGGACGCTTTATGCTTAATTATTTATACACCACTGTCTGCAAAACATGTTGTGGACAGGTACTGAGAAGCAAGAGATAAAATGATGAATTTGTAATGTTATTACACCATACTTTGTTGTGCATAAAGTAGCTTCAGATATAAAAGGTGTTATCCAAAATTTTCAGGACTGGTGCTGTCATCTGTTGAAAACCTTACCTTTGGACTAATGATCACCACCACCCTCGAAGTAGTTCCCATTCGCACGTACACAGCGGTCCCAGCACTTCTGCCACTGGTCAAACATTTTCTGGAAGTCCTGTTCCTTGAGGGCATTTATCACTGCCAGTGATGCTTCTTGAATCCTCTCTAGAGTGTCGAACTGACGGCCTTCCAACTTGAGTTTCAGTTTTGGGAATAACACAAAGTCGCAAGGTGCCAAATCTCGTGGCTATGGTGGGTGGGATACAACCGCCATGTTGTTTTTTGCCAAAAAGGTCCTGTGAGTAAGGATGTGAGACAGGACGTGTTGTCATGATGCAGCAGCCAGTTCCCTTGATGCCAAAGATCGCGCCGTCATCGCCGCACGTTTTCACGGAGCTGTCGCAAACCATCACAGTAGTACATGGAATTCACTGTTTGGTTGGATGGGACAAATTCTTTGTGCACAATTCCCTTGGTATCAAAGATGAAGATCATGATCTTCACTTTGCTCTTCACCTATCTCGCTTTTTTTGGGTCTTGGAGAGCCTGGGCTCTTCCACTGGGACAATTGTTGCTTTGTCTTTGGGTCATAACAGTAAATCCAGTTGAATCATTGAAGGGTCTCCGTAGCAATTTTCCCGAGATTCACACAGAATTTGATACACAGGTGACGTTCTGTTCATGGATCCATCGTAAAATCGCCACACACCAAACACAGAGTATTACGGAAATCACCATGGACACACAACACATCCTCCCAGCTGAATGCCACTCCACACACTGACTCATCAGATGTGCAGTTCTTGCCACCTAGCGGTGCAAAGATCTACTACGCCTACTTTCCAGATGGCAGCACCAGTCCCAAAAATTTTGGAATCCACCTTGTATGCTTCTTATCACTGTTAAATTTTTTCTCTTCCAATTTTATTGCTGTAGGCTTGTGACTTCAAGGCTAATGGCTATATAAGTGCCACAGCAGTAAATAAATAATTTTGTTTTGACACAATGTGGATTTCTGTACTATTTTTCCAAAAGGATAATCCAAAGACAATATGACTAGACAAAAGGAGAAAACACTGGGATGAAATACGATTTAAATCTGAATTAAATAAATTATTCTTGGACACCTTGATATGTAATATGATATTGTTGTAATTAGTTGAATAGGAGAGAGTGCATGGTTGATTTTTCTCACTTCTGCATTCCTACACAGAGCAACTGGACCGTTTTATACAGTACTGTGAAAGCATTCAGATTTGTTCTGGAGTAATATGATAATTTTTGCCATGGCTGTCCATCATAAGGATAAAAAAGTGCACGCCAACAATTTCCACTCCACATCTGAAAGGGGAAACCTCTCTTTCCACTTATTTATACCAAAATGATCAAAAATCAAGAATACAACAGTCAAACCATATCCCTAGCTCTGAGAGGAAATTAGTATGCATTACTGCAATCACCAGTTTTCACTAACAAGAAGAGAGATCCAGTCAACAATGTTGTTAGCTGAACTACAGTGAAACATAGTTTTTTTCCCTTTTTTCTTAGAGGTTAATGTTCTTTACAAAGACAAATACTCCTGTGGAAGTCACATTTAACAATATGCTGAGTCACAAAAAAATCTTAAGTAAGGCTGAAGTGACACATCTGAAGCAGTGTCATATCTTGAACATAAACTTTAGCTTAGGACTGCACTTCTTATTAGCTATATATACGAGAAACCTGTTCTAGCATGTAATATTTGTTGACTTCTTGACCATCTACTAATTTCAAGTGTGGCAAATTAAAACTTATTATGTTAGATAAATACAAAAAAGTTCATCACTTCTTCTAATGAGTCAGATGAATTCACATTAAACAACAGAACTCATGTTACATCCACATTTATTTTTTCCAGTTTTCCAGTTGGGAACAGAAAGCTACAAGAAACAAGAGAAAGGTGAGAGAAGGAGGGAGGGGGGGGGGGGAGAGGGAGGGGGAGAGAGAGAGAGAGAGAGAGAGAGAGAGAGAGAGAGGGGGGGGGGGAGGGGTATTTATTTCCATTGCTTTTGTTTATTCATCCTTTTTTATGTCACTAGTCCCAATTACAAAAGAGGGCACTTTTCACTTATGTGACACTTGCCATAAAATTTAAAAAAATATGTTCGAAACTGTGCAAGCAACATTATATGCATATCAGAATTGAAATATATCTAAAAACCAAAGATGATGTGACTTACCAAATGAAAGCGCTGGCAGGTCGATAGACACACAAACAACTGGACCGTTTTATATAGTACTGTGAAAGCATTCAGATTTGTTCTGGAGTAATATGATAATTTTTGCCATGGCTGTCCATCATAAGGATAAAAAAGTGCACACCAACAATTTCCACTCCACATCTGAAAGGGGAAACCTCTCTTTTCCACTTATTTATACCAAAATGCTCAAAAGTCAAGAATACAACAGTCAAACCATATCCCAGATTCAACCAAACAGCCCTCGTCAAAGATTTGTTTGTGTGTCTATCGACCTGCCAGTGCTTTCGTTTGGTAAGTCACATCATCTTTGTTTTTTAGATATATTTTTCCCACGTGGAATGTTTCCCTCTATTATATTAATATCAGAATTGAAATACTTACACAGTGCCTCCCATCACACCACTATGCAGATCCTTTGCAGATGACTCAACTTCAATAAAGAAGTAGCAAATTCCTCTTAGCCCATAAGTCAAACATGGCTTGGTTGTTCCAAGCCAATAATTATCAGAAATACAAACATAGTCTATATCCTTCAGAAATGTATCTTTGACAGAATATAACAATTCATCTAATCCTTCACTGCCCGATTCTTCCATTCCTTCAAACACAAACTGTAACAAAAGGAAATAAACACTCAGATTTTCATAAGATGAAAATATATTCAAGCTGTTACCTATACTTTTAAAGAAGATTTATGGCACTGTAATGCTTCTAGGGAATATTTATCATGCAAGTAAATAAAAAGATGCAGGGAGACAGAAGAATATATTCACAGTGAGGCTACCTATGTATACTCTGGGATTGCTTAAAAAGACAGGAAGATCACAGAACAAGAGGCGAAGATTTGTACCCTCTAGGCAAAGGCAGGAGCTCTTTTTTAGGGGGGGGGGGGGAGGAGTAATCATAAAAGGGTGTGGTTTGATGAATTTTATTAGCATTGAGCTTGTGGTTGCTATTGATGCAGTGAAATATAAATTCTGTTAAAAATATTGCTACATATTGAGGTATGTAGTCTTTTATTTCAGTTTATCATTTCCTATACAACATGATTTCAAAAAATATATGCGCATTTATTGTAGTTTTGTTTAGTGCTAAATAAGGAATTATTTTTACTATACCATAGCTGCAGAACCCATAACATGATTGTAAGTGTGCAAAAATCACAAACATTATACTAATTTTATGGCATTAATTTATATACACTGTTTTATGGCAAGCTCTCCATCAAAGAACACAAGCACAGAAATATCGCATATGGCTGTGAAAATATCACCTTTCTGGCAAAGAAACATGAGAATAAGGCTGTTCTTTTGTTTTTATGGATGCCCTTAAGTATAGGAAATATGTCTACACAACTACAGGACCTCCAGGGTCTGCATGAGCCAGACACTTATCACCAGTAAAATTTGCAAGAGAAAAAATTGAATTTCTAGATGTCATCAACCTTGGGTTATATCGTCCTTCTAAAAGTTGCTGGTCTAATCTTCTCATCTTGTTCCAAAGAAAAATGGAACTTAGCGTCTCTGTGGAGATTACAGAGCTGTAAATGCTGTCACTGTGTCAGACTACCATCCGGTGCTTCATTTACAAGATATCAACTGCTAACTCTTAAACAGAAAGATATTCTCTAAAACTGACTTTATCTGAGGTTATAACAACATTCCTGGTGTGGCATAAGATGTGCCTGAAACAGCTGTTATTTACACCATTTGGACTTTTCACATTTTTGAAAATGCCATTTGCTCTCTGCAGTGCAGCCCAAACATTCCAATGGTTTATTCAGACAATTTTGGATGATTTGCCTTTTTGTATTCCTACTTAGATGGCATTCTCATTACCTCAGCATTAGATGAAGAACATATAATGTATCTGCAACATCATCTTGAATGTCCGGATTATTAACATTTTAATATAAATGTGGGGAAATGCATTTTTGGGGATAAAGTGATATCTATATCTATATCTACATCTACATCTACATCTACATCCACATCCATACTCCGCAAGCCACCTGACTGTGTGTGGTGGAGGGTACCTTGAGTACCTCTATCGGTTCTCCCTTCTATTCCAGTCTCGTATTGTTTGTGGAAAGAAGGATGGTCGGTATGCCTCTGTGTGGGCTCTAATCTCTCTGATTTTATCCTCATGGTCTCTTCGCGAGATATACGTAGGAGGAAGCAATATACTGCTTGACTCCTCGGTGAAGGTATGTTCTCGAAACTTCAACAAAAGCCCGTACTGAGCTACTGAGCGTCTCTCCTGCAGAGTCTTCCACTGGAGTTTATCTATCATCTCCATAATGCTTTCGCGATTACTAAATGATCCTGTAACGAAGCGCGCTGCTCTCCGTTGGATCTTCTCTATCTCTTCTATCAACCCTATCTGGTATGGATCCCACACTGGCGAGCAATATTCAAGCAGTGGGCAAACAAGCATACTGTAACCTACTTCCTTTGTTTTCAGATTGCATTTCCTTAGGATTCTTCCAATGAATTTCAGTCTGGCATCCGCTTTACCGACAATCAACTTTATATGATCATTCCATTTGAAATCACTCCTAATACCTACTTCCAGATAATTCACAGAATTAACTGCTTCCAGTTGCTGACCTGTGTTAGCTTGTGTTATCTTGTATCACAGCATGGAATTTTACAAGAGGAAAAATTGAAAGTAAGCAAAGATTTTCCTCATCCTGAAACAGTAACAGAACTCAGACTGGTAAACTTCTACAGCAGAAATCCAACAATCTTCGTTTAACTTGTGCAAGAACATCAAGAGGAAGGGTAATCATCCCTATTACATGGATCGATAAAGCAGACAAATCAATCACAAGGTTAAGAGTAGAACTTGCCAGTGTAATTCAGCTTGCTCATCCCTGAACACATCTACCCTTAATTTTGATGGTTGATGCTTTGGACTATGATATAGGTGCTTCTTTTCACCAATTGCAAGAAGAAACACCTGTGCCATTTGCGCTTCTCCCTACGTCTCTGACCCACAAACACTGTAACTGTTGTACCTATGATTGTGAATTGTTAGCAGCATATCCAGCAGTCAAACACTTTTGTTATCTTCTGGAAGGCAGAGAATTCACAATATTCACACACCACAAGCCATCAACACTTGCTTTCAAACAGTGTCCAGAAGAAAAATAGCACCTAGGCAACTGCAACATCTGGAATTTCTGTCAGTTCATCAGATATATTCAATACCTTTCTAGAGGAGAAAATATTCCTGCCGATACATGTTCCGGATATCATCTTGCTAGACAGTATTTCATATGAAGATATTGTCAGTCTTCACAAGCAAACTGGTATTGGAAAAATACTACAAATCAGCAAATTTGTCTAAAGCTCCACCATGTATAAAGTACCACAATCAACAATCATATGTAAAGAGGTAAAAAGAAATCAAATTTTAAGTGCAAACAGCAAATGATTCACTGTGGCATTTCTGTAATTGATAGGAGAAAAATGTTTACTTACTCCATGGATAAACACAACTTACTTTGATATTAACTGGTACTTCAATGCCAAGATTTTTATATGCTTCTATTGCATTAATCCAGCCAATAACTGGGCCTTTATCATCTGTGGCACCTCTTCCATACAGTTTCCCATCTTTTTCTGTCAGAGTGAAAGGGTCAGTGTGCCATCCATCAGTAACTGCAGCAGGTTGAACATCTAAGTGTCCATACACACAAACCGTTTTCTTCTTTGGATCTTTACCAAGAATACCACATAAAACAGGTGGCAAAGGTAATTTTTTTCCACTTGGAGTAACCTGTAACAACAACATTTAATAAATAAGTAAATAAACTAATTAAGAATTGTACTAACATTTAAATATTATTAATATATTATATGATATCAGTTTTTAAGTAATAAAATAAAAGCAATATAACTAATTTTTTTTATTTTTCATTTTTTTCCTGTCACTGTTCTTGTCACAGTTAATCTGATGATGATTATGATTTTAAAGAAACTAAATACCTTGGTTATCGGTTTTTATTGCACTGTAAATTCACATAAAATGATGTGGAACAGGAAAAGAAAAATCATTAGCTTCAGTGTCTGACCTTGTCATTGGAGATGAAAATTTGTGCAACACTAGTGTGAGAAAACATAGGTAGGTAAAAACAGTTGCCAGTCACTGAAGGATACATCAAGAAGAGTCATCATAGTCAGTCAGTACTACAAAAATGTGGGGAGAAAATGAAGATCGTATGAGTGGGAGTGTCAGTTTGACTAAACGAAATACATACATAAATATTAAAAAATGCATGAAAGTGCAGGGGTACAAAGCAGCCAAAGGCCAGTCAGGTAAAATGCCACAGCAAGAGGCATGCCCCCATTTGCACCCTTGACACCGAATGTTGAGATACATTGCACTTTATTATGAAATCCACTTCCCCTCAGGAAATATTTGACTTTTGTTAGCTGATATTCCATCACCTGCAAGTATCTGGGTAAGTAGGTAGATAAGTCAATGGCCCATCTCAAATCAGCCAGCAGGGCACACACTGTCAGAATATCAACTATAACGAGACGGCTACCACAGCTGCATTGAAGGCAGTCCTCTTGACATAAATGGAACTCTTGATGTGGACAATACAGTCAGCAGAGTACAATGACATCTTTCCAAGAGGCTCGGAGGGAATATGCTATACTGTGGTGGGGTCCTGGACAGCACTCAGCTTGTCAAGTGTTGTGGTAGCCTGCCATTTCATATCCAATATTTTGAAATTTTTATGACACATTTGCAATTTTAGATCTGGTACACTGAGTTCAAATTTGTCTCTTGTGGCTGTGTCTTTATCTAATTTGTGGCCGAGCAGTTCTAGGTGCTTCAATCCAGAACCGTGCTGCTGCTACGGTCGCAAGTTCGAATCCTGCCTTGGCCATGGATGTGTGTGGTGTCCTTAGGTTAGTTAGGTTTAAGTAGTTCTAAGTCTAGGGGACTGATGACCTCAGATGTTAAGTTCCATAGTGCTCAGAGCCATTTGAACCATTTTATCTAATTTGTGAATGAATTCATTTCCTGGAATACCCATGTGGCTTGGTGTCTAGATGGTTCTGCAGCTGTGAAGGTCAGCTTGTAGGTCTTAATCTGTTGTCTTGGATATTAGTGACCAAAAAATTTATGGGTAGTGCTGAGTATGCCTTGTAAGCAACTCGTGGAGTTACTACAAATAAGAAAGTCCACCATGAGTTTTAATGTATTGCAGAGCCCGTTTGTGGCAACCAACTCTGTAATGTATATTCTGGATGAACTTCACAGAGTGCTTCTCATGTCCCCTTGTGTGCAAAAGCATAACCAACCCTGTCATTACCTTTTGATCTATGTGTGTAGATGCACACTGGATTCAGGTAGTCATGGAGATCCTAACAGAATAGGTGTCTGAGAATGATCAGAGCAGTAGTTTCCTTAGGGCCACACAACAGGTCCATCCTAATCATAGGACTAGATACACAACACGGGGAGGATGCCAAGAAAGAACTCTGCGCACACAGGAAAGAGAAGACAGTTGGAGCTCCTTGCACGGAGCACCCAATCATTACCCAGCTGGTCCCCCTATTTTTGAATGATTTCTAAATAGTCTGAATTGTTGACTGTGAAACAAGAGCCGATTCACATAGACTGTTAGGCATCTGATAGTTTGTGGCTGCATATTTCACAAAAAGTTGCTAGTGTCTGACCCTCAGTGCTGGGATTCCAACTTCTATTAGGGGAATGCCTATGGGGTTCTTATGGAAGGCTTCAGCTCCCAACAGCACATCACTGTGGTGGACAAGGTTTAACAAGCTCAGTACTGATGGTGCTGCTGACCTGTAAGCAACACGTCCATAGTCCAAGCAGGAAGAAATCAAAGCTTTGTAGAATCATGGAAGAACTGTGCAGTCTACATTGCCCCCCCCCCCTCCCCCTCCCACTCCTTCGCAGGAGGTGTTGCTGAGAAATCTGGGGATATTAAGTTTCCTTATACACTTTTCCTTGAGATGGCAGACATATGATAACCATGTTAACTTATTGTCATATTTGAAACATTCAAAAACTAAAGTACATCATTACAATAAAAAGTTCTGGGTGCGGATGCACAGTCACCAGTCAAAAATCTCCATGACACAAATGGCAGAAAATTAATGTCCATACTTCAGGTCCCCATTACATACTTTCTCTATGGCTCCCGGAAGTTGACGCGCTGCAATGTGCAATAACATAGAGCTGTAATACAGGTAGAAATTGGCCACATGCAGTGGGTCTTACTGCAGTCACAATACCATTGACTGCAGTGGTGAAGATGGTTGCACTCAGAGCTAATCCCCCGACGGCCCCAGTTTCCTGTACATATTGGCTGCTATGGGTTGAACCTATTCAGAATTGAAAAAGTCAGAGTGATAGAAAATTCAGGATAAAATGAGTAGGAAGACCCAGAAGCCCCACTCATGTATTGTAGACGGGATGTGATGGCACCAGATAGTATCATATGCAATCTGTAGGTCAAAGAAAACAGCAGTCAGGTGTTGGTGATGTGCGAAACCACTGCGCACTGCAGGTTTCAGGTGGATGCAATGCTCAAAAACTACTCTGAAATTGTGATAAATGCCTTCTGGCTTCCAGGCACCAACAGAGTCATCAATTGACCACTCTTTTGAAAAATTTACACAGCTCAATTATAAGAGAAAGTGGTCAATAATTAGTCAGAATTTGAGGGTTTTTTTTCTTTTAATTTTTGGGATACGATAAATAATACTGCCATACCATTGGGATGTGGTGGCCTTTCCCACCAAATATGATTGATAAACCTGAGGATGAATTTTATGCTGTCACTGCTAAGATGTTTAAGCATTTGATTGTGGATTTTACACGGACCATGGGCTGTTTCTCAAACTCTCATTCACTAAATGGAACATTGTATTTTTTGAGGCCTTGTGCATGAAGGATATGCAGTTTTGCTCTGCCAGGTGTTTGTGGGTCAGGGAAATAGGATGGTAGTTACTGCACGCAAACACTTCAGCAAAATTACCATGAAGCATTCAGCAATGACTTCGGGATCAGTACTGATGTCAACATTGAGGGAGATACCAGGAACTACTGCAGATGGTGTGTGGTCACAGAAGCGACAGAGTTTAGTCCATACTTGAGAAGATGGGATGTTGGCTCTGATAGATGATACACACTGTTCCTGTCGCCCCTGCTTTCTCTCTCTCTCTCTCTCTCTCTCTCTCTCTCTCTCTCTCTCTCTCTCTCTCTCTCTCTCTCTCTCTCTTTTTTTAGAAACCATGACTTCACTTGATGAATGCTATTAAATGCTCTGTAGAAGGATGGCATTTATGTTGTTGAAGTGAACTTCAACATTCTCTGGTAGTGTAGCTATTTCTTTGGAGCATCACTGCACAAGTTTCCAGTGGAAAGGGCTGGAGTATGCAGTATCATCGTTTCCACAGCCTGTATAATTGTATAATTACGTCATTAGTGTCTTATATCACTCCTTCAATATCCTTCTCTTTGCTGGTTTCGAAACTAGCTTTGGAGAAAAAAAGCTTGCCAATTGGTTTTCTGAAGTTACCAACAAGGACAGTGATGCATGTCCACTGATCAGTGGTTTGAGAAAGAGAGAGTGACATCCATGAGGTCACTGTTGCAGAGGTCACCAGGGACATATCACTGGATCAAGGGTGAGATGCTTAGGCTACAGACTGTAATATCTATGGCTGAGCATATTTGACAGGCCATACTGAAATGTGTTGCATGCAGCTCCAGTGTTAAGTAGGCAGACCTCCTGGTCTGAAATCAATAGCTCCATTACTTGGTCCCTGCTAAATGTAGCTTGACTGCTCTACAGAGGATTGAGGGCACTCAAGTCCCTCAGTAGGAGGAAGATTGGAGGCAGAAGTTCCACTAAATCTACCAGCTCGTGATATGGTATGCACCTGTTTGGGGGCAGACAGATGTTACTTACTGTTACCCTAACTGCCAGGTAGACATGTCCAGCCACAGCTTCTAATGCAGAGGTTAGTGGCACCTGCTCACTGAAATGTCAAGAGCGTATGAGCATACTGAATTCTCACAGTGTTAACACAACTTTTACAGTAGGATTTGTAATTTTTAATAGTATGGATTTCTGAGAACCATTTTACTTGAAATGCCACATCAGTTGCAGAGTACGTAGCCATTAATTGACGGAGTTCTGCCAGGTGATGATGGTAGTCACTGCAGTTCCACTTAAGGAATGTCAGAGTGGGATCTGAGCAATGAAGGGGAAAACAAGAAATTATATTACTTTGCTGCTGAGTCAGACTCCACCTGAATGTATGATTCTTCATCAGCATTCAAAGGCTTGACCTCGTGAATGGTGGGGACCAGACTGACCACAGCAGCAGTGCTCAATTTGACTTCGAATTTTTCCTTCTTGTCACTCGCTGCATGGTTTCTGTTTTTGTGAGGATTTTACTGTCTTGACTTCTGGAACAGAAGTGGCCCATTCTTCATTATGACCCAACGCACGTGGCTCTTTCAGCCACTGTTTGGTGGCAGACTGGTGGTCTGTTTTCTTGTGGGAGCGAGGCATCTTGGGAGGTGCTCTTTCCCCTGGTGATGACAGAGGAGGACAAGGCATCTCCAGCTGCACTAATGGGGTGACTACCACCAGTGCTGTGGGTCTGTGGGTGGAGGGAGTTGGTGTCAACTCCCCTAACTGAGAAACAGGCACTGACACAGGGCTAGAGATGGGAGTTACTGTTTGAGACCTGATCATCACACTAGGAGTGGACTTTGACACAATGTGTGCAAAGTTTGACATCATATTGATTGGGTGGAGTCATTCAAATTTTTTCTTAGCATCTTGATATGACAGGAGGTCAAGTGTTTCATATTCCTGGGTTTTCCTCTCCCTCTTACAAAACTGAAAATGTCAGCGAATGAGAGGGGTGGTGTTCTGGGCAGTTAACATATGTAGGAGATTGTCTGAAAGGGATCTCCTAATGTTTTGTCCTTCCTACAAGTAGCCTTAATAGTAGAGCAGGAGGACATATGTCTAATCCTCTGCACCTAAAACATCTCACAGGAGGACGAAAATAGGGCTTGACCTCACATCTATAAGCCATCGAAGGCTAGGATGAAAGCTCCAGCATCCACTCTATTAGCCTTAGATCCTCTATGAAAGCGACAAACAAAATATACTCCATGCTGCTCTAGTTTACATGCACTTCTTCATCTGTTTTTAGCATTAGGTCCCAGTGGATGATGATACCCTGAATCATGTTGAGTTTATTAGGAGGAAAGATGGCCACTTGTTTATTCTTGAGCATTCAAGGCATAATTTGCCTGTGATTGTTCAGCATTCAAAGTTTTGATCAACAGAGTTCCAGTTCTCATTTCCTCTACTGCAGCAACTCCTCTGAACCTGTCCTCAATATTTTCAACCAAAACAATGGCTTTGGTGCTCAAAAAAAAATTCTTCCATCAGTTCCAGAGGATACCAAGAACTGAGCAAATGGTCCACCTCCATTTCTCCTCACCTGATTATCCCTTCCATGGTGAGGCCCAAGACAGATTCATCATCAGGTTGTAAGCCCCTGAATTAAAATCTTGCTTTCAATCTGCCAGATGACCATTTCACTGTGGATCATCTGCCCTAATATAATTCACTCTCATCAGAAGCTGTCACCGTGGGTGTGATTCCACCATTTAAAATGGTACTTGGCATAATACCATTGCCCAGAGTCCCAGTGCCCCAGCTTAGACAGGCACCTACTCTTCAGCATACTGGGAAGGTTATAGCTCAGGCATCAACAGTGCAACCTTTAAGTTGACAGAGGGCTACGAACATGAGGGTACATGATGACCACACCATGGCAGATTGGCTACCATGCTGGATTTTGGGTGTGAAGTTAAAACCATTTTAGCAGTAGGTGCAGTCATAATATTTTTCTTTCTTTCTTTCTTTCTTTCTTTCTTCTGACTTAATAGATGTCAGGGGCCTCTCACTCAAATTAATGGTTACGGATGATGGTGTTTGACTGACCAACCAACAAGGTCATAGGTCCCTAAATCCTTTGTGTGTCAAGCCAGGAATACTCCCCAGAGAGGAATGAAACAAAAAAAACGAATACCAATTAACCTGATTGTATCACAGAATCAAGAAAACCAAGAGATAGGAGCAAGAAGAGTTGACAGAGGGGTAAAAGTGTGAAAGTGGGAAGGCTCCCATGCACAGAAAGTAGCTGGAGCCCCTGGGACATGTTATGCAATGGGAGATGCAACCTCTCCATCTGACCAGTGCTTCCACACCTGCCATTACCAGAAGAAAAGGAACAAATCTCGGTAAAACAACAACAGATGTAAACTAATAAGAATTAGAAAAGTGGGAAGGGTAGGAGTCAAGCCACACCATTTAGCAAGGGCAGCCTGGTGTCCCCTGAGACATATCCAAGGATGTGGTACACACCACGGGGGCACAGACGATTTCTCCCTGACGAGAGGTGATAGTGGGGGAAGTTGAACTTCAGGGCAGAGACTCTGTATGCAAACTACGACTGTGACGTCCTCAGCCTCTGTTGTGGGAGGTAGGTCTGCCTACCAGTAGAAAGGACCCAGCAGTTTCTAAGCTCAGTGGAGCAGTGAGTTTGTATCACATAGCTCAGCAGGTGTTGTTGCTGCCTGATCTTTAGGGGAGGGAGCCTGGAGTACTTCCAGGAGTACAATGTTCACAGGACTAATCTGAATAGCACCTGTCACAAGTCAGATTCCACAACTGTGTGTTGGGTCCACAACGCTGAAAGGTGATGCCAAGCCATATGTCAGGCTCCCAGAATCAAGACAGGATGAGATATGAGCTTGGTAAAGCTGCAAATGAGTAGAGCGATCTGTGCCCCAGCTGATGTTACTGAGGCAGCAAAAAGTATTAAGATGTGACAAGCATGTTCATTTACATTGTCAAAGATGGTAAAACCATGTCACTTGGGCATCAAAGACCAATCCCATAAACCAACAAGACTCCGCCACACTGAACACTTCGTCATCAAGGCAGAGTTCTGGTTGGGGTTGGACAGTACAATGGCAACAGAAATGTAAGACACATGTCCTGGCAGTGAAAAACCCACTGAAAGCTCAGAACTGTGCCTTTTGTATGGCACCCTGCAGTTGGCATTCAGTGTCACCAACAGTTCAGAAGCAGTAGTAGATGCAAAAGTCATCAGCATAGAGGAAAGATGACACAGAAGACCCCACAGCTGCAGCTAGACCATTGATAACCACTATTAAAAGGGCCATACTCAATGTAGAGCTCTGGGTGACCCTGTTCTCCTGTAGCTTGAATCCAGAAAGTATGATGGGACAAGAAGTTCCACAAAAAAGTTAGGAGTGGTCCCCAAAGATCGCATGTATATGAGGTAGTGAGGATGTGGTGATGCTATGTGGTGTCATAAGCCTTTTGCAGTCAAAGAAAACAGTGATAAGATGCTGACGCCAGGGAAAACCTGACCTGATAGCGGACTCCAGGCAGATCAAATTGCAGCAACCTCGACAAAACTCACCTTGGGACAGAGCCAAAAGACCCCAAGACAACGATGTGACATTGGCAATCCACCGGTAAGTATTTGAGCACTTTGATGTGGATGTGGTCTGGCCCTGGAACCATATCAGGACAAAGAGCTAGGGCAATGAGAAATTCCCACCCACTGAATGGAACATAACATGGTTCCAGGTAAAATATAATAATTGGTAAGTGCATTCACTCCACCAGCTTTTTGAGAATACAAATTGCAGGCTGATAATTCTCAGATGCAGAGGCTTAAGCATAATGCAAAGCAAAATGTTTGGCGACAGCATCCGGGTCAATGAAGACAACACCATTCACAGAAATATTACATACACCTGCAGTGGACTGGTGTCCATACAGGCATCGAATCTTTGCCCAAACCTGTGAAGGTGGGGTATGCGGTACAATGATAGCAACATACCATTCCCGGCATTCTCATTTCTGTCTTTTTATGATGTAGTGAACCTGGGCAATTTGAACGTGTAGTCTCCAGTATTACAATTACATACACCATAATTAACCAAATGAAAAAAATTCACAGTACACATCTCACACTTTTCTGACCAAAGCTTCAAGTTTCAATTTCTAAGGAAAAAACTGAAGAGAAAAATAACTGGATACAAAGACAGCTAACATTGCAGATAAATGCACAAGTAGGTGGGGGCTTCAAAAAGTTAGTTAAACATGTCATCTCATGTTAAGATCGTAATGCAACAGGAGTGGCACAATGCCAGAAGTGATTACATGTTCGAGGTTGCCTATAGACACAGTTCTGCTATGGTATGAGTATGGGATTGAAATGGAGCAAAAACTAGAAACATATTCCAAAGTTGAAGCATGTAGTGCAGTATAGTTCTTGTGAGCAAAATGTTTAAATTGTACACACATCCACCATGAAATTATGGGGTATATGAACTAAATGCAATGTGGCATCCAGCTGTTGTGAAATGGTGCCAATAATTTTACCAAAGCCACACAGATGTGGGTGATGCTGATAAGGAGGAGATTTTTCAGTGATGAGAACATTCACACAGTGTTCTCGAATGGCTCCATGAAGAAGTAGTGAATTTCTATCTTTAATAGGGCGAACAACTGGTAGAACATTCCTATTATTGGTTACAGAGCCTTGGTGACTGTTGAAAAATAGTGTCATGTTCTTAAGTCACTCTCTAGCAGTCAATAAATGTTACCTGGTCTGCCATAATTCTGTGTAGCTTACCCTTAGAAATCCCCTCACAACAAAGAAGGAAAGATCCAAAAAAGCTAAATAAGAATTGCAGCGTAATAGTCACTTTTGAAGATATGCTATAGTTACTGACATGTCAAAGACACCTGATTCATGAATAGAAATTATGAGAAAAAAATACAGTCAACGAACTCACAACACGGAGCCTGTAGTTGATAAACATACAAAAGGAAAAAGTGAGTGAAAATATGTGAGGAAAACATAACGTTGTGAACCCTTAAGGAAATACATCACACTGAATATCTGCCAAATTTTATTGTAAATTATATGACGTAATATTGTTTTAGCTGTTATTCATACCACATAATATTGATCCTCAAATAATACTGTTCTCCCTCATTCTTGTGGTACAATTATTAAATGAAACTCTTGACTGATAACTGAAAGATATATTTTAGTCCATCATTCTCTCAAGTTCTCATAGCTAGGATATGACAAATTGTACTGCAAGAAAAGACAAATGCTTTAGAAACATGTCACACAAGTGAATCATAGGGCCTCTATGACAGTAGCTGAACAAGATTATGGAAACCAACAAATTTTGAAAAGTTTCATTGGGTCAGGGAACACAACGGACATATATGCAACTATAGGGTCAACTGCTAAAAATACAAAATTGTGGTTACCTACATACTAATTACAAACAATATCACACAATATAAAAAAAAACCTTAAACTGTACCAGAATTCAGGTCTACATTTTATAAACATGCGGGAAGCAAAGAATAATGCATTGCATAACTTTTCCTACCAGTAATAAGAAAGTAATAGGCAAAAATGTGAAGTGCTGGCATCCCCAACCTAGATGAAATTTGCTGTAATTAATTCATTTACTCTCTCTAAAAACAAAATGAACATACAAAATTAGAGGATACTAACCTGTGTACCAACATCATGGAGTTCTGTTTCTGCACCTAACTTTTCTAGTCTTTCTTTTGTCCAATGAACCATTTTTACAATGTCATTTCTCGTGTGTTCCCATGCTGACACAGATTTAATGGCTACAGCTTCTCTCAGGCGTTCAATATACTTGGTTTTATTTGCATCTATGTGACTGGAGAAATAATAAGACTCTTTCAAAAACATATTCTCTCTAGATACAAAGTGGGAAATATAATGTAATGATATATATATAATTTTATTTTTGAAGTAGTGCAAGAATGACAATCCTAACAAGTTATTCAAATAAACATCAATGCCCATTTCAGACAAATCATAGAAAACCAGAATCTGAATGGCTAGCTGAAACTTTTCCTACTGAATGAACGCAAGTATGGTCCCCATTTTCAGATGCACTCCTGGCACATATTTTTAAATTAACATGACGTATGTATAAGAAGTAGTTTCCATTAAATATAATGTCATTGCATGATCTCTTCTTTCTCAATTTATATTACAAGATACTTTATGGAACTGAGGAAGTGCAGTCACCAATTAGAATGCAAAGATCTGGATTACAAAATTTCTGAAAAATAGCTGAGAGCACAATAACAGCTATATGTACATCCTTAGCCAGTTTCAAGAAGAAAATAAATGAATGAATTGATTTGAAAGCTGAAATGCTCTTTACGTATGTTCAGTAATCATGTACTTTAAAAACTAATGGATCTGTTGCTATTGACACTAACATTGTCTATTTCGGCTTTTTCATTATTACTTTCAGAATATTTTCGGCCTCAAGTCTAGCCGGACACCAAAACATTTAATTCAATATATATCACCCACATACTTTGTACTGCATTAGTACGGTTGCACTTTGTTTTATTTTCTTTTTTTCAAAATGTAATTTACAGTCACATAATTAAAACTACCGTTTAACAGCACATAAAAACTTATATGGATCTGTTAACACAACAAAAAATATTACTGTGCTCTTCATACCAGTTTTGACCCTATCACCTCAAAGCACATCCATTGATCCCACTGTGAAAAATAAGTAAAAGGGTAAATTAATAGTACTTCATTTTCGGTCATCATATATACTGAGTGTTTCTTCTAAGAGTTGTTAGCCGCACTTTCTCTGTTGTTGTGGCAAATATTTCCAATTTCGTTTTTGCAATGTGCAGTTTGAATCAGCCCAAAAAAATACTGCTCATCATTTCAGTCACATAATGCCCAGTGTCGACAGAAAGAGTCCGTTTGTTTTGCTGTTACAAATAAAATTATTTTTAAGGTGGAATTTTACTTTCCCATCCAATAGAGTGATTCCACATCAGTGTAGTGCGATACTCATGTTAGCATTACGCCTTCAGAGGGACAGTAAAATGCGAAGAATAACCAGTATTCCAACAGTAAACCAGTAGTGCTGCAGACAGTACCAGACAGCGCAGGCCAGGGCAAATGCTGGAGTACTTGTTATTCTTCATTTTTTATTACCCTGTGAATACATAATGATTAAATGACTATTGCCCTCGACTAACGTTAGACTGCTATTATCAAAAGAGCATGTAAAATTCAGCTTTAAATATGCTTTCTGTCAACACTGGGTGTCATGGGAAAGGCGTGATGATCAATATTTGTTTGGGCTGTTTCTAGTTATACATCGGAGGACTTTCCAGTTCTACGTCACAGAAACTCCAAATATCTGCCAAAACACCAGAGAATGTACCTAATGACTCTTAGAAGACACACCCTGTGTGTGATTTTTATTAATCTCCATAGAATTTATAAACAATTAAAAATAAACTACTTCTATAAAGAAAATATATCAAGTATGTTTGATCATCCATACTGAAAACAAGTAGTCACAGAGTATGAAACAAAGACACATTTTCACAATGTTTTGAAGAATCACACCATTGAACAGTAGGATGCAGGCTCATTCTTGCAGTGTGTTGCCCTTATTTGAATCATGTTAACTAATGCATGAGTATCAACACATTGAGATTAGGGTGCCAGAAATGGACTGCAGTAAGATTGGTCATCATATTGGACACTAAATACAATCAAATACATGGCAATTGTCATCCATCAACTGGGTCTTGGCATCAGTATTCCATCAAACTGTGTGATACTGATAGTCTAGCTCAATACAGTATGAATCTTTTCCATTTTCCATTAGCATCTAATAAGTATTGGGTTCGTGGTGTTTCTGTTGTGACCAGTTTATAAGAACAAAAAAATGGCTCTGAGCACTATGGGACTTAACTTCTGAGGTCATGAGTCCGCTAGAACTTAGAACTACTTAAACCTAACTAACCTAAGGACATCACACACATCCATGCCCAAGGCAGGATTTGAACCTGCGACCGCAGCGTTCGTGTGGTTCCAGACTGAAGTGCCTAGAACCGCTGGGCCACTCTGGCCGGCTTATAAAAACATTCACGGACGTATGTCTGTGTTCAATGACAATCAAAGTTTCAACTGATGACAAGAAATCCAACTGTGGCTACATTCTGGGCAGTATAAAACCTGCAGATTTGCACTGAAATATCCCATTTGATTTCCAAGTCTTCCAGTTGTAAATATTTTGTATTACATTCCACATAGTCCTAAAACTAACCAAGTCAGACTGTGTAAAAATATATCAGAGCAGACAATATGACAACTCCTGGCTGCATCCGTAAAGAAACCTGGACCTGAAAATTCTAATAAGAAGAATGTAGAATGTAACATCACATAACAGTCCATGTTAACATTTTAATTGAGTAAGTGGTTGTTTTAGCACAATATGGGCTCTTGATCTTACTGGACTTCTGGGTATTGTTGATAGTGAGATATTGTATGTATAAGTACATGATGAAGGCCCCAGGATGCCGTAAAATTAAGATTTATTAAAAAACAAAAATTGAAGCACTGAGTAACCAGAGGGTTGGCAAAGACGTTAATTATGAAGGCGCGCGGTAAGGCGCAGACAAATGAACGAAACAAAACAGTCAACTATTGTACAGTTTTTTTTTTCCTTCTTCAATTTTACACACACTCTCGTATGTAGAAGAATGGTGAAGATGTGCGACTTTAGATATGAAGTATTGTGAGTTCTATGTATCATATGTGTGCTTGAATAACATTATATGGAAAAACAGTATCAAGTATTTTTATTGAAGTAAGTGAAGAGGAAAATTACAGGAAGAGAATTTTCGTGATTATTACAAGCGCCGATGTTCCCGGAGTGCTCTGCTGCCTGCAGCTTCAACTAGGTCAGCGAAATCTGATCGTCAAAAAAAAATTAAGATAAGCACAATTACATCTTTTTTTTTTTTGTATATCACAACTGGCGACCGTGACAGGACTTCTGGGCACAGGTCGTGAGTAGTGTTTATTAACTATTGTTACAGTGTGATTCATATTGTTAGTAAAACAAAGATTTGTGACACAATAGTTTGCGCATCATAATAGACGTAAACCAGGCTTTGACATTACGTAATTAACATTTATCAAGTGTAATAATTAACGTGTGAAATTTTTAAAATTTTGTGAATTTTCTATTTTTTTGTAAATTCATGTTACATGGCCGAAAAATATACGCCCATTGTTGATAGCGATAGTGAAAACGCAATCAGCCAAGATGGCGTAGAACTGCGAGATCGAACAATTGAAGATCAGGCGCCATGCATGCCTATTGCAGAAATTTTAAGTATGGTAGATCAGAGATGAGTGTCGCAGGAGTGACAAATGATGGCGACGCTCCACAACAGAATAACTTTGACGACACAATGTTTACAACCGACGAGACAATGTCACGCATCTCCCAGGGCGACATACTGCTCATGAATGAAACGTTGGAGAGTGATCGAAATATGAATCTTGACAACACGTTACAAACACCACTTGGTCACAACACAAACATTAACTTTGGAAGTACACCTGGCAGCAGCCAGGGTAATAAAACTGACACACTGCTATGGCAGTTATTATATAACATTAACACTGATCTCAGCGATATGAAACAAAATATGAATACCAAGATTGATAATTTGAACACAAGATGCCGGCCGGTGTGATCGAGCTAGGCGCTACAGACTGGAACAGCGCGACCGCTACGGTCGCAGGTTCGAATCCTGCCTCGGGCATGGATGTGTGTGATGTCCTTAGGTTAGTTAGGTTTAAGTAGTTCTAAGTTCTAGGGGGCTGTTGGCCTGAGATGTTAAGTCCCATAGTGCTCAGAGCCATTTGAACCCACAGCAGGTACCGGTGACAGTTATAGATAGCAAAACGTAAACATACCCACTACTCCAATACCTGAACAATTACCAGCAGGAATTACAGGTAACTACAATAACAACATAAATACGATCGAAAATGCCACGAGTCTATCAACTATTTTTGCAGACGAAGGTTTGCTGAGACATCGACAATTTCCTACATTCACTACCGAAGGTAAAAGAATGAATGCCGTAGTATTTATTAGTGCTTTTCGACGTGTATTTCCACGCAACTGGACGGAAGCACAGAACATCAGATTTGCCATGCGATATACGCGAAGTGGTGTGCTGTTATGGGCAGCTGAAGTGGCCGAACGTTGCAGAACTTACATCCATCTTGAACGAGCTTTGCTCGACAAATACAGGTCTGAGGCAGTGTAAGAAAGACTCAGACGCGAGGTTTTCAACGCTGCACCATTCAATTGCAAATACAGTAGTGTACGTGGATACTTTGAAAAATACCTGAACAAGACACGCTACTGGACGAACCCAATAGCACAGGTAGAAGTGTTAAAAACATTTTAAAAGCCGTTTTCCATCGCATATTAGAGAAAAATTAGTCACAACGCCAGAGCATGGCACTGAATATTTTTTTCAGTACTAGATTCTATCGACTTAATCTATGAGGAAAGACCTGTACCCAATAGAGCAATAGAAAATCACGCACAACAACATAATTATGTAAATCGGTCAGCAAAACGTGATTTAAACACACAGCAAGGTTGGTACACACAACAGCAAAAATTACATATCCAGAGGTAACGAGTACGGTAAAGGTAACGAAAAAAACAAACGATTTAAAAGAAATTTCCAAAACAAATTTCAACGCACGAGCGAATTACAATTCACGATCGCAAGGCCCTATGCCGAGTCAGACGCAGCAGTGGCCGACGCGCGGCAACAATGCCATGCCTACGCTGTATCGCAGCCGACCTTTGGGCAGCAAAATAACTCCACAACAGCTAACGACACAAATTACCCAAACAGTACTGCTTGTTCACAAAGAGAAGAGCTAATTCTTATTGCGGGGGAAGGGGGGTGCAGGGTATAGAGGAGGTACGCTCCGCCCACCGGCACACAGTATATTGGCAAGGTATAAGTCGCGCTAACGTTACACAGTGCTGGCAACATTCTGGCGTCCACATAAAAGTTGTGCTCCAAGCGGTATACACAATGCCATCTATTAGACGCAGCAGCAACTGTTAATGCTGCGCATATACTAGCGCAAAAGCGGACAGCGGCATAATAAAAGATTGCAGGATACGTGAAATTATTTATGTGTAAAACCCAATATTGCAATTTCGACGGTTGGTCGTTATGAAGTGAAATCGAAAGTTCCATATTGAATGATTGCTACTAATTTCGTAACAACTCTCTTGGACAATTTGGCATTATACAGAACCAGCAGAAAAACTTACATTGTGGCAATAAAAAGAGAAGCAATAAATTTGGAAAATTTATTGACAATTGTTACGCTGTATTGTACCCTCAAATACATCACTCAGAATCACTTTCATTGTACTCTTTCTTCTGTGTGTGCTTCATGTTCGTCGCTATTGTCCGTTTCGGCAGTGTTAATGATGTCTATTGCTAGTTCAACACCACCATCACGCCTCCAATATTCTTCTTCTAGTTGTTGGACCTTCCTGCAGTACCCTTCCCAGTCATCGGCAGTTACAGACAAAAGGGATTCACTTGCTGTCGCAAAAAGGTTAACTTTCGATATGTCCCCTGAAATGTTGCGCTCCCTAAACAACCGTTTTAATTTCGCCCATGTCAGTTCTACCGCACTCAGATCACAATTGTAAGGAGGCAAGCGTACAACCATGTGGCCTTTCTCTTTCGCCATTTCGTCAATAACATGTTTTTTTAGCAGGTTTATGCTCTTGTATTAAAGCGAACAGAACCTGCTTTCTCATGCTCTCATTACAGGTGACACGCCTATTTTGAAGTCATTCCAAAATCCTCGCTTTGGTGTCATACCTGTTATGGTATGGACCGTTGTCCATCACAATTACCGACTTCGGAGGAAGTTTCGGGAGTACCATGCTTGAAAACCACCTTTCAAAATTTCCTGAATTCATCTGACCATGGTAGTCACCTTTCGTTGAATTAGCCCAAAATTTTAGTTCGGCTTCCCTGACAAATCCCGTCCTTGATCCAACGCTTCCAATAACCAGTCTTTTGGAGGAAGTTCCCCAACCCACAATGCCGACAATATCACTCTTCTTCCAACATTTACCTACTGTCATATTACTGTCGATCCACGTTTCATCCAAATAGAATATTTCTTTGGCTGCTTCCCTCAGATGTTTCATTTGCACAATGAAATGCAACCGCCAATCAACAATGTCTCCACGCTCTAGCAGTAAAGACCGCTTATTTTGTACTTTTTGCCATGTGAATACCATGGATAACAAAATATTCCGCAGTGAAGTAATACCCCACGTCCAACCGATCTTTGTTGTAGTACAGGACGAAGTGTTCTCAGACTGGGAGCAATCTTCTGTACCATACAAAAATCTTCGATTGTTTGTTTTACGACAGTCCTGTCGAAATTATCCAACTGAATTTTTCCAGTAGATCTTGGCCTAAATAAAAGAGAGTTTCAAAAAAGGGTTAGAGAGTCAGACTGTAAGAATGTGTAGTTAGAAGCATCAAGGAGACGTTTCCAGGTGAAAAATCTACTTTTTTTAAACACTTATAGAGTAATGTTTGTTAGTGTCGTAGGTTATGGTCCCTGGTGTCGTACTATGCAGTCACATTTCACTGAATTGAGTGAAAATGATTATAACAGTCCTTGCTATTAATATTAAAAAAACTGCGGTGTAACAGGATTCGGGCCCGTCACCATCGGTACAGCAATCAAGCACCATAACCGCTACGCTACAAAAAGCGAATTGCGTGGATATGACTAATTTACAGCTTTAGACTCAATTTTATATGCCTATTGGAGGACAAGAAATTATTTCACACCATACAAACAAAACGACTACAGTAGTTCAGACAAACGGTAAGGCAGATTCAAAGCAATGTCGCACTGAAAAATTTGAACTGAAATTTACCTTTTTTTTCGGGAGTTTCTGGTGATTTTCCAGGGTTGTCTTTAGAAAATCCACGTATTCTTTTCACGGAACTGACGCTCACCCATGTGTAAGTAACTGTTCGTGTTATTGGCTGCGAAAGAGGGTGGAGCAATTTTTTATTTTTGCTCTCTTCTTCGCAGCATTTAGCGACATTACTAATTATTTTTCTTTATCGACTCCGTAGTGTGCTACCCTTTGCTCTTCTCTGAGGAGTGCATGGAGTATTTGGCGTTGCCCGCGATGGGCCAGGAATCTCTTCGTCACTCATAACGCAGTGTAAAAATTCACTAAGGAACGTAGCGAAGCTCACCAGTCGCTTTACAATGGCTACTCACAGTTCAGTATTACATCACTGAGGTAGTAAATACGATGCCATATCCCGTTTTCTAGCGAAAGAAGATATAAAAATCCAAAATGAATTGAACTTAACGAAAGAACTTAACAAATATATTTTTAGCAATCAACGGTGTTTTGTAATCTGATTACAATAAGATTGATCTGAAAACATATGAATGTATGCCCTAAACAGTATGTATGACGAAGAAAAAAATGTTACCTTGTTATGTGTGTCAGTGCATTTATTTGTGATGGCTAAAAAGTTTGTATGCTAGAAGCCAATAAAAATTTAAAAAATATTATCACTGGTATTGCCAACATTCTCGACAGAAAGTAATCCATCATAATTCTTACGCTGCAATGTTGACATCCAAATTTTGTCTAATTTAACACCTCTTTTCTGTTAAAATTATTATAGTGTTTATGAATCTCAATAGCCTCTCTATACATACGTGCATAATAATGCAATGTTTCGATATGACACTACTCGTCTCATTTGTGCACGTATACCAAAAAACACAAAACTTTCAGTGGAGCATAATACATCAACTTTGAGAGCAGAGGAAGACAATTCAGATGACACGTAGATTTATTTCATATCAGCTTCCTGGTGATCGATTACTTTCACTCAAGACTTTTGGCAATACCGGGGATAATCTCGTAGTTGACATCATACACTATTGGCCATTAAAATTGCTACACCAAGAAGAAATGCAGATGATAAACAGGGAGATAAGAGGGAGACCAAGAGATGAATACACTAAGCAGATTCAGAAGGATGTAGGTTGCAGTAGGTACTGGGAGATGAAGAAGCTTGCACAGGATAGAGTAGCATGGAGAGCTGCATCAAACCAGTCTCAGGACTGAAGACCACAACAACAACAACAAACAGGTATTCATTGGACAAATATACTATACTAGAACTGACATGTGATTACATTTTCACGCAATTTCGGTGCATAGATCCTGAGATATCTGTACCCAGAACAACCACATCTGGCCGTAATAACGGCCTTGATACGTCTGGGCATTGAGTCAAACAGAGCTTGGATGGCGTGTACAGGTACAACTGCCCATGCAGCTTCAACACGATACCACAGTTCATCAAAAGTAGTGACTGGCGTATTGTGGTGAGCCAGTTGCTCGGCCACCATTGACCAGACTTTTCAATTGGTGAGAGATCTGGAGAATGTGCTGGCCAGGGCAGCAGTCGAACATTTTCTCTCTCCAGAAAGGCCTGTACATGCGGTCGTGCATTATCCTGCTGAAATGTAGGGTTTACGCAGGGATCGAATGAAGGGTAGAACCACGGGTCGTAACACATCTGAAATGTAACGTCCACTGTTCAAAGTGCCGTCAGTGCGAACAAGAGGTGACCGAGACGTGTAACCAATGGCACCTCATACCATCACGACAGGTGATACGCCAGTATGGCGAAGACGAATACACACTTCCAATGTGTGTTCAAAGAGATGTCGCCAAACACGGACGCGACCATCATGATGCTGTAAATAGAACCTGGATTCATCCGAAAAAATAACGTTTCGCCATTCATGCACCCAGGTTTGTCGTTCAGTACACCATCGCAGGCGGTCCTGTCTGTGATGCAGCGTCAAGGGTAACCGCAGCCATGGTCACCGAGCTGATAGTCCATGCTGCTGCAAACGTCGTCGAACTGTTCGTGCAGATGGTTGTCGTCTTGCAAACGTCTCCATCTGTTGACTCATGGATCGAGACGTGGCTGCACGATCCGTTACAGCCATGCAGATAAGATGCCTGTCATCTCGACTGCTAGTGATACGAGGCCGTTGGGATCCAGCACGGTGTTCCGTATTACCCTCCTGAACCCACGGATTCCATATTCTGCTAACAGTCATTGGATCTCGACCAACGCGAGCAGCAATGTCGCGATACGATAAACCGCAATCGCGATAGGCTACAATCCGACCTTTATCAAACTCGGAAACGTGATGTTACGCATTTCTCCTCGTTACACGAGGCATCACAACAACGTTTCACCAGGCAACGCCGGTCAACTGCTGTTTGTGTGTGAGAAATCGGTTGGAAACGTTGCTCATGTCAGCACGTTGTAGGTGTCGCCACCGGCGCCAACCATGTGTGAATGCTCTGAAAAGCTAATCATTTGCATATCACAGCATCTTCTTCCTGTCAGTTAAATTTCGCGTCTGTAGCACTTCATCTTCGTGGTGTAGCAATTTTAATGGCCAGTAGTGTATTATAGACTGTGATGCCCTCTGCACTTCCTATATAACAGCGCTCCCTCGAGTTTTGGTTGCTGTTCACCATTTGTCTCCCACAGTCAGAGAGGAAACATTAGGAGAAAGTTTTATACATCAACCACGGCCTAATAGCCCGGAAGTTTTAAGTGACAGCAGTACCAGCCGTGAAAGCTTACACTGTAAGACTGTAGGTGGTTTTCTGGTAGGGCGAGCAGTCGAAGAGGGCGCTGTAGGTGCGGCCGCTTGCCGGCATGCGGTTCAGACACTTGCCAAGAGGCCAGGGAGGTGCGGTGCAGTATAGGATGGATGCCGGCTAGAGCACGTGGTCCTACCAGATTCACATGGGTCTGGACATGACATAACATTCACCACTGAAGTTTTGTACACATTTGTGGACATGTAACATAAACCACAAAGCTTTCAGTGGAGTATGATCCATCAGCTTTTGAGAGTAGAGCAAGACGATTCAGATGACATGTAGACTGGCAACGCAAAGGATATATTTCATTAGTTATTGAGACAAGAAGGTATCTGTAATGGACATTCATAATATCTTTAATAACAACTGTAATAATTTATCTACAATAAAGGCTAGCCAACCATATAAAAGCAAACATCATGGACACATCCAATGAACTAACTATATGTTTATTTGTATACTTAAGTAGCTAATGAGATTCAATCGAACCAGATGCTTATTAAAGTCAGCCTCATTAATTACCCAAGACCGCTACACAAACAGGATGGCACTATCTGGTGTTTAGTGTGGACACGTCTTGTAAACACTACTTAGCCCATGAGATTTTTTTTTTTTTTTTTTGTTGCTTGGTTACAGTATTGACTTAAATATATGATCCTATTTTTTCATCCATAATTTAAATTAAATGAAACATCCATAAATTCTGATGGCAGCTTTGGAAAGAGGGGACTATTATCTGCAAAACTGATGTCCCTTCTACAATGGTTGGACAAAAATACAGAAACACTATGAGAAATGTATGCCTGAACACACAAACATGATGCTAGGCAAACTTGCAGGTTGCACTGTTGTACGTTACCACAGACGTCATTTGTGCAATGTCCTCAGTACGTTGCAAGTGTCAGTTGCATTCAGAACAATGTTCTGTGTAGTTGTGAATGCATTACATTGGACCTTTGTGACTTTGAACTTGGGCAAACGGCTGGTGCTTATATGGTGGGTGTTCCCGTAACAGTCAGCCAAAGTGTTTAGTGTTTCAAGAGGCACCATATCTGAGATTTATACCGCATACAGGGAAAGCAGAAAAACATCATCCACTAAGTCAATGTGGAGAAAAATGTGTGTTGAGTGACTGTGGAGGATGGTCATTGAAGAGGACGACGACGAAAAATATGAGGGCAAAAAGTGCAAAAGTCACTGAAGACCAATGTTACACCCGCAAACCATGTCAGCAGCAAACCAGCACAAAGGGAGCTCCATAAGCAGGGAACAGCAAGGCAAGCTGGAATTCCAAGACCACACGTCAATGATGCACATGCCCATAACAGGAAAACGTGGTGACCAAGCCATAAAACCTGGTCTATGGAGCAATGGAAACGAATCTGGTCGGATAGGCCTGTTTCACATTGTTTCCCAACTTCTGCCCAAGTTTACTTCTGATGTACACCGTCCTAAGCTTACGATGCAGACTGCTAGTTGCCAAAAGTGAAACATGGAATGGGTCTGGTGATGAGGTGCCCAACCATATCATGGAATTCTATGGTGCCCATGGTTATTCTGTGAGGTCGCATTGCTGGTAAGGACTGTGTGACCATTTTGGCTGATCAGGTCCATCCCATGGTACAATATTTGTTCCTCTACGGTGATGTTGTTTCACAAGACAACAGAACCGCTATTCACACCGGTCGTTTTGTGAGTACGAGGATGTTTTGTAGTATCTCCCTTAGTCCCCACAGTCATCAGATCACAAAGTTACCGAGCTTTATTGGTCTCTTTGGAGAGAAGGGGAGATGATTGCTGAGTGTGTGTTTTAGGGGCGCCCAATTGCGTGGTTATAAGCGTGCATGATTTCTATCCACTTCCATCATTGTTACCTGAACTTCGCCACTATTTTGTAGGAAGAATGGTACAAGATTCCCTCCCATACGGGATCTGTATTTCTCCATTTAGAGACTACTGAAAGTTGTTTTGAATGCCATCAATTATCCTACACCGTATTAGGCAAGGCAATTTGTTACGTTTTGGTGTTTCCACATTTTTGTCCACTCCCCTACATGTGTGTATTATAACTGTTCAAGATACAGTCAATAAAAACTGAATATTGATGTCTTTATTTGAAATGTGTAATCATTCTAATTAAGATTGTGGGCGAACTACTTAAGCATTTTTATTATAAACTGTTTTTAATAAACGTTTTAGCACTCTTCTACTGGTAACTCCAACTTTTAAGTTTGCTTTTCTATATCAAAAGTTTTAATTCCGACTGGTGATCTCTCTATCCCGCCAATTATGTAAATTATCGGAAATAGTAGGGCCAAGAGAACCGTTTCTATCTTTGCTTTTCAGCACTCGTCTGGACGAAGTTGCAGAGGGTGGTTTTATACCAGCGTTTCCACCTTGGTTAAAAATGTCTCTTTTCAGGGAAATTGCGGGATTCTGTGGGAAGAAACCGGGAAAAAGTTCATGGAGGGAAAAATTTACCTCTGAAGCTTTCTAAACACCGTTCCACAGCATACAGTCTAATCCAATTTTTATTTAGTCCTTAATCTAAAAATTATCAATTTATTTAATTCAAAAGCGATATAATAGTGGTAGATAAAGTGCATGACGAGACTGTATGTATCGTAGTCGACAACGCAGTTTCCCGTTACGCGATAGAAGCCACTCGGTAATAGTCGCTGTACGTCATAATCATCCTTCTTCCAATGCGGCCAATCTTTGTGATGTATAGAAATTGGAACCAAGTACTTCAGTTTTCGCTCGAACTGTGTAGCGTTGAAAGTAAGTTTCCGGTTCTGTACGAGATGCTTCTGTGGCACCGACACTTTGCCTTGAAAGACAGGAAGCTTCTACATTCCTCCCCATAAAACCACTTGAGGTGACCTTTTATTGTGGGTGCAGTGGTATCGTCCTGTTTGAATTTTATTGTGCCTTTTTCAAATACTGCCAGCTATAGTTTGCCCCTCACACAATATACCATGTCGTCCCATGTCGGCACAACTTGGAACATTGAAGCAAGGAACATAGAATAACATTGAAGGTCGGCTCTCAGCTGTCGTCTGTTTCCGATTGTTTACAGCATTAGCGAACTGTTAGCAGTGGCCAACACACACACACACACACACACACACACACACAGATAGAGAATAAGCCGGGCGGACTTCTTTCCCCGTACTAAAAATAGTAACTACTTCTAAGGCCCTTGACTGGCAATATTAATATTTTAATATTTATCGGCACCTATTTTAAATACAGAATTTAATAAATAGGAGACAATGACACATCCCTTTGATCCCCCACAGCTCCTCGCTCCTCTGCAAGAATGAGTACTGCTGCACATTATTGGCAAAGTTTTTGTGAAGGTAGCACTGGTGGCGGTGTAATTCTCGTATATGATTGCTTCTTTTGTGAATTAGACAGATGCTTGAACGAGTAATTTGGCGTCTGGATTTACTTCTTTACAAGGTAGGCCTATGCACATGTTAAATTTTGTAATTGTATATAAAACTTAGCAGATGGTTAAAAATATAGCAGTTCTGCCAAGTTCCGCTACACTGCGATACATAAAATTCACGTTTCAGAACATTTACAAATTAAAAGCCTGATAAAATTACATCTAGTTTAGCAAACAAGGAGTCCGCCTGCCCCCCCCCCCCTCCCCCCCTATAATTTAGTGCTCGTGGATGCAGCATTACTTACATTGATCGAACAGAAGCAGATAAATTGCATGCTAGGAAATGTGAAATTGTTTTCTTTTTTATCGCTCAAATTAGTGTTTAATCGTAAATGCTAAAGTGTCAACAAAATAAAACGTTGAGCTCTTAGTCTATTCAGAACCAAATACTTTTCGTGATTGATGAAGTGATCATATTGGAAAACTATTTTAGAGAACCTCAGTTTCTACAGTTTTCGAAAACTCTCGATAATCGTTTGCTGTACGTGTACATTTCGTACCAGACTGGTAGTCCCCATGTTCTTTAATTGGAAAATTTCAAGCCGATTCTCTTGCGTTTTCAATTGCTGTCACCCTGTACGACCCAACGGATAGGCTCTTTAGTAATTATTTTCCCCTTACTCATTGCATTGTCTACAATGTGCTTACACGAGCACTTCTCATATCCATGTTTAATGTCTACTACATCTGCTTATCACGAGACGTGCACACCCCTGGGATGGTAGCAAGCAAGTAAACACTACTCCTTATCCTCCGGACGTCTTAAGCGATACGACTTCCTGCCCAATACGAACTACACAATCTACTGGACGTTATTGTCAGTGTTTCCTACGAGGGAGTGGCAAAAACGTGGTTCAGTTACGATTTGCCTCAGCGTGTGCCCCCGGTTTTGTCCTTTTGAACGGCGTACCCTGATTAATCTTTATCAGGAAGTGTGCAAATCGGTACTTCAGAAGTTCAGACTAATCGAGTGGTTGGAGCTTGTTCCTTGCAGCGGTAAAAAAGACCTTTGTTGTATTAGTGTAGTTTCCACAATTTAAAAAAATGCAAAACAGACTAATCTATAAGGGACTACAGTTAATCTCGAAGCAAGGAAAATCTAGTTTAAATGATCAGGTTTTTCAATATTTTGGAAATATCATGCAGTATTCCATGGAAATATTAGTCTGTTTAGTTATGTAACAGTCTGGAAACTTCATAGCGAGTTCAAGTGCACCAGTTCCATTTGGCATATTTTATACTTTCTGTGAGCTGTCTTTTGGCACTGCTGCCAATACCTGCGTTGTACAGTACTGTAAGTTAGCTTGTTGCGACGCAGTAAGTAATGTCGTCAGCACAAGTGATGTTTCCTTGGCTCGAGAGATAGGCAAACTAAAACACGTAGCTCTTTCGAAACTAATGAAGCAGTGCACTGTAATGTTTCGATACGCTTTTTCGAAACAGTGAAGTAGTTGGTGTTCTGTAATCGTATAGCCCTGCACATTATATCATTTTGAGTTTTTACTGTATAAATATTTCCATATAAACACAAATGAGGTGTGAGAGTGCCAATCTTATAGCAGAAAGTATGAAACTTTCACTTAGGTGTCTTGGCAGTTTCATATTCCTTCCAGCAAATGCGCTGGTTATGTGATATGTGACTTTCATACTTTTCAATTGGCTGAGGACAGAGTTTTAATGTTTGACATAACAGATTTTGCCAAACTAGTTTCCCTGTATTCTAGCTCCTAATTTTGATATGTTTTATAAGTAAAAATCTGTATGTGCTCTTAAAAAGGCATATCATGAGATGTAATTTATTGACATAGCGTTCTGGAAAGCGAGGCACCGAATTAACATTTATGAGTGTGCCACTCAAACTTTTCTTACGCGCAGTTAAATTTTCCATAGTTTGTCACAAAGAGCAGGACTGCAAAGTGACCGATGCACATAGATCAAAAAATTACCATAACAGACTGGAGCATATAACTCAATAGTCAAGTATGGCAGTTTCTCATCAAACATTCACAAGTCAGTTGGATACAGCTCATAATATGTACACTTGATAGAACTGGAAAACACGTTAAAACATTTCAAGGTAACAAATGCAGAGATCGGCATGAGTATAAAATCCAGAATAAAATTTAAAACAATTTATACAGTGTAATGCCTTTGTGATACCGACATCATGGCAGATGTGGCTCTACACCACTTAACAATTCTTGCTGAAGAAGTTTGTTTGATGTACAGGCATACGGAGTTCCCACAACTACTCACAGCAAGCAGATATATTATCATTTTATTACATATACATACATAAATCAGATAATTATTCTCAAACACATAAATAAATTACTCAAAAAATTAAACTCACTAAATGGTGAGCAAAAACGTGTCGTCTGTGTGCAACAAATAGGTTCTTGTAAGGTAGCTACATGTAAGATTTAGAGGACTAACCAAAATACAGTCAAATACAAATTCGGTGCACATTGCCCAGAGAAGAACAAAATCAATTGAAATTTTACTGTTTCATTTCTGAATAGATCTAATGTATCTATTCGAAGTTGTTTAGAAATAACAGTTTTGATACTTTTTAACTTGAAAGACAGGATCGTCTGTCATTCTTTGCTCCTGCTGTGAAAATATGCGCTCACGTAGAACAGAGGTGGCCATAATACAAAGACGCCATTTCATTATTTCAAACAGCAGAGGAAACAACACATGATTTTCTTTCCACCACAACAATAGATCTTGTGATCTGGCATCTTCATATATTTATCAAGCTTGACTATACTTGCAGCAAGTGGATTGCCTACACTTTGGATCAACCCTCCTACAGCTAGATCAAAATCTTGCTAAATGTTGCCTCTGCTAGAGTTGAATATGCTCACCACAACTGGTTTGGCTGGTGGTGGATTGTCTGTAGAATACTGAGTGGGTTTTTTGTAGTATTAAACAACACTTGCTAATTATGGCATCTTTTGTTTCTTTTAATCGATGCCCAGTTTTTGGAAATCCATTTTCCCTGAAGTAATGTTGCTCCACAAGCAGTTGCTTTATCCGCAAACTTTTGAACGAGGCGGGTACAGATTCCATCCGCAAGTTTGGAAATTACTGTATTAATGGTTTCACTGCTGTAATCTGAGTTTTTCAGTTTCAGACAATGTCTTTGTAAACCTTTTGCTTAGTAAAACAACTTTTGACGGTTACATTTCTTCCGCTGCTAGTTTCTGTTGTGACTTGCTCAAAAGGAGATACTATTTCACAAGATTTTTCAATAACTGACCAGTCTTCATCGGACAGTTTTGTTTGTGAATCCACACTGAGGATGGTGAGGGTCCTTTGCAAAGGCACTTTGATTTTCAAAAGCCTGTCAAACATTTGATACTTGGAATTCCATCAGAGAAGCCCATTTGCTTCTGAATATTGTGTAATTCCTCAAATGCTTGAGGACTCATTTTTAAAATTCCACTGTTGACTTCACTTTTGGCCATATCTCTGTAATTGGTTCAAGTCTTACGGTATTAGCACAATTATATTCAATGTATGTGCAAAACAACGTACATGCCACCATTTGTACAGCATCACTGCCTTCACCATATTAGGTGTCGTATCTGTAGTGCAAACTATAATTTTATTGGTAATACCCGAAGTTGAAATCACATTTTGTAATTCACTGAAAATATTTTCCAGCTGTACGCTAGTCATGGAATTTGAAACTAGATAACAATTATGACTTCAGATTGCAGTTTTCATCAATGAATTGAGCAGTCCCTACAATATAATTCTCATTTTTCACAGATGTAGGATGCAGTTTGTACTGCAGATCTTACTCGCACTAGTGTGATGTCGAACACTTACGAGAGTAAACCGTTAGAGAGGGTTTTTCTGCTGGGGGGTACACAGTTTTCATTTAATAAATAAGTCATTTTTCTAAACTCTACACCCTCAACTACATTAAACGGTAGATATTCTTTAACAACAAGTCTTAAAATCTGTTCGTGTATTATGGCCTGTTCGGATGAAGGCACTGGTCTTTGTGCAAATCCAGTAATCTTTGTTTGTCTACCACATCTACCCAGAACTGAACCGGCAGATACCTGAACAGTTGCTGTGGACGTTGATCTGGCTTCGTCACCGCCCAGATTCATAAAAACTGGTTACGAACGAGTTTCACGTAAATTAACTGTTGGATGCATGTCACAAATGTCTGTTGTAAGCAGGAGCTTGAACTACTTGTAAACGACAACACTGCCGAGCACAAGTTGCACTTAATTTTCTCAGGATTCATCTTCATAAAATAATCCCACACCGGGCTTCGTAAAGCCGTAGCAGAAGAACCACCACGAACGGAACTGGAGTCGGGAGCAAACTGCAGAAACAACGGATACGCTACTGGGATTTCCACATTCCACTAATATGGGTAATATACCCATCCTGCTAATTTCCATGCACTCAAAAGGAATCATTGTGGAGAATAGACACATTGACTATAGACTCACAAATGACGCCACGTAATTCGAATAAATAACAAAATATAACAGAAAGAAATTTTTGTCCCTCAAGGTGTTTCGAAACATTACTATAAATTCACCATGCTTCCCAGCCCTTTCCGTTCACCATTACACCATCAGTTATCCGTCAAGCAGATTGCTTGCAATTATACCTACATCCATTTTTGGTATATGTCTAAAAACTGCCACTCTACGTCTTTTTTATTCAAAATATTGTAGGTTTACTTGCGTTTTTTTTTAATATGGTTACTGTACATGAACAAGCAAGAGTATGCTATAAAAGATGAGTAGTGTAACTGAATGATTTTCACTCATTTACTATTTTGAATGTGAATAGTATGCGATAATTTATTGTTTGGTTAGTTTTATAAATAAGATATTACGCCATTTCGGAATAGGGCAGTCAATTAGAAACGCAGCTTTATTTTCGGAAATCTTAAGCTTCATGCTATTGTGTATCAAAAAGATTTCGACGTTCCCGAAAGTATTTTCATGAAATGGTATGTTGAATGTATTTCAGTATCTGTACCCAGCCTGAATCTCGTCCGAGACAGAGCGGAATGAAACGTCACTGTTTCGATGCAATTAGTCGGTTCCAAGCACAAGTGGATTGAAAAAGCGTTATTTTGAAATAACGATACAGCTTCTGTGTCTGGCTCGAGATCGAATCTGGTCCCATTATCAGAGACAGAGCGGAATGAGAGACCACTGCTTCCAAACAGTGAACCATAGCCGTTTCGAAACACTGAAACTGTTCCACTTATCGAGACACTGTATCGAAACATAAAAACAGTGGCCAAATCTACTTGGCACTCCTTTTCCTCTTCCCACATACATCTCAGTGTTGCTAACTCATTATGAATTTTGCAGAGAACATACACTCGTCATGTATGTAGACTAACGCAATTATTATCTGTCCGAGGGTACAGACATGGAAAAACCCTTCATTTGAGCTGAAATTGAAGTAACGTACATGGTAGACACTCAAGAATGACAAAACAAAGCACTTTGCTGATGCTGCAACATTGTAGATCGTTGTTTAAATTTCGGAATCAACTAAATAGCATCACACAAGAAAAAAGATTTAAAGTATTTCACCATAGTTAACATGATTTCATTTTCGTGGCATTCTGCGGTTCCTAATTAATGATGATAATGACGATGATGATGGTTGTGGTTTTAGGGGGGCAAAAGGCGAAGTCATCGGCTTCCTGTCATAGTTAAACTCAGCGAACTTTGGTAGTATATTTTAAGATTTTTATTTCAATGCTACTTTTAAATTGATTATTAAATTGTTACTATAATATCTACTATTGTAGCAGACGCCGAGTTCATTGCTACTGAGCACCGAAGAAGTCAACCACTTAAGTATTTTATTTCCTTCAATTACACCTCAAAATAAGTGCTTTTGGCACTTCTAATTCGAGAAGCATATTGTGAAAGTCATCAAAATGGGAAAAGATGGGTGGCCGGAGAAACTGTCTGGAACAGGGTATGCTCGTTTGGAACTGTGACAAAAGTAACCGAGCGATTACGACCACGTTTTCCAGTGGCTAGTCGCAAGCTGAACCAAACTCTTCATTTCGTTTTCATGCAACATGTAATATTTGTGACTCGACCAATTTAATACAAAATTTATGAAATGAAACCTGCAAATCTACAAGTACTGTTTATGGAAGTCAAGGAACCTGACAAAAATACCAGATAATGAAATGTCTCTTTTCATAAATTATCCGACTATTGCATTTTTAACTACAAGCAACATCAGGAAAGATAAAATTTACATTTTGAAAACAAAATTTTATACTCTACAATTTTTATTTTGCAACATTTTCCGTCAAATTCACAGAATCACAATTATTGCATGCTTTATAGGGACAAATTGACATTTTTTTCCGTAATGACCAGTCAGATTTTTTTGAGATTATGAAGCAGGCTTATTAATAAAGTAAAACACACATCAAATTTCTAGGGAATACATTTTCCAGTAACCAGTTACGTTAGAAGCCAAAGACGAAAGCCAGCAAAATGCTTGCAAGTTGCCACAACTTGTCTGCAGTCTGCACAGAAAGCACAGTTGTTCCAACGTGATCACTTGCTCAATCAATCAACGTATTTGTTCAAAATGGACGCAGACATTTCTTGGTTACGTTAGCGTTTCGATTAAATTTTGAATCTGAAGAGAATTAAAGGGAAATTACAGTACAATTATTATGTAAGATTTATTTGTTAAATAAATGATTCAAAATATAGTAATAATGTTATATAAAAAATCTAAATGATCAAGAATATTTCGTAATTGCTAATAGTTAAACATAATTATTTTTTCCCATTTAGTTTTTGTTTTAGTTACCATAGGGCCTAAGTACAGTTTAACGGACGTGGATAAAGTGTGGAGAAACTTATGCCTAGATAATATGAAGAATTACACCGATGTTTATCAGTTTTGGAGTAAGGTACTTGAAATTAAACAAGCGAGTGGCGACAAGTAGTATGAAAACGTCATGAAACAGTATATTATTTTTTTTTACTTTGCCCTTTTCGAATGGATTAACTGAAAGGTTGTTTAGCACCCTAGAAGATATCAAGTCTAATAGTCGAAACAGGCCTGATGTACAAGGTCTGTCTGGTATTATATGCAGCAAAGAAGATTTAAAAAAGACAAAAATAACCGCTTTAGTTATTTTATCTGGAATGTTTCTGAAATTAAATTTTGTTTCTTCGCACAGCGCAGTCAAAACTTTCGAGAATTACGGACGGTGGTGATTAGCCTATTTCAGCAATTGTAAAATTATAACGAAACTGCAACTTTGTCTTTTATTCCAATCTGTTCATGTATTTTTGTGAAGATATTTTCTGTAGCCTTACGTGCTTTTTCAGCCCTCATTTTTTTCTATCTTAAGCCGAACAAAAAAAGTGTACCGTGCAGTATTAAAATTTACTCTTTTCTCATTTACTATTTTCAGTCGTTTTTGTCTACCAGTTTAAGAGTTCATCTAGATGGATTCCAAGATATTTGACGTTTGGTCATGGAGTAATTTCTTGTCCCCCAAGTTGAATGTGGAGGTTGAGGGGGCAGGGGTCCTGTTGCTGGCGATTAGTAAGATTTCTGTGTCTAACAGGAAAAGTTGACTTTTGGTCGGATTCTCCATTTACTGAGCCAGGTTTCAAGTTTGCTGATGTAGCTGTTGGTTTTTTCATTGATTGCACTGCAGGTGGATGCATTACACAGTAAGTGATGTCATCCACGTACAGAGCTATGTCTTCATTCCATCATGAGGGTCTTTGGGTGTCAGTTGTATGTATCTTACACACAAAGGGGGAGATGACGGATTGCTGAGGGACTCCCGCTTTTCGTGTGAAATAGGGCGATTTTTGATCCCCAACTCGTACTTTTCTATTTCCAATGAGATTAGCTATTAATTGTACTATTTCAGTTGGGAAGTTGCATTTTAGCATTTTCTGAGAAGTCCCACATACAATACCTTATCGAAGGCGCGTTCTATGTCCAGAAAGACGGCAGCAGTCGCATCTGTTAAGATGCATGCTTCTGCTACTTTGCCAGTTAGTCGTAATACGGGATGTATACGGCCCGGAAGATCCGGGAAAAACCCGGGAATTTTTTCATTCGGGAGAAAACCGGGAAAACCCCGGAATTGTTTAGAATTCCGGGAATTTTTCATTGTTTTGGTTTTCAGTTAAATGTTTGTGATTTTTGACTGGTAAGAACCAATACTCTAACAAAGGATATTACTGTATCCCGCTACTGCAGAATAATACTGCAACAACAAAACATGAGCGGAAAAAAAACTTTAGTTGCAAAGGAAATCGCCTTATACAACAACAAAACACAGTACTCATACAAGTGTCTGCCAACAGCACAGTGTGTCGAAGGCTTAGGAAGACTGTGCAATGCTTCATAACGACAAATTGCTTCCGATGAGTGTGCCGTGACAACTGTTTAGAGTCGTTTGAGTAGCTGCGGGCGGGCTCTTTCGCATGCGCAATTTAGTCGCGCATGCGTAGTACCTTCTCCCGCTTCTGGTTACCGAAGTGTGGCTGGGCGCCACTACCTAACATTGCCCCGGTTCGGAAATATAGTAAATCTGGAGCTGAAGCACAGAGCAGTCAGAGTTGTGGTGGGGAGGTGGGTCGTCTCCACGTGACCTGTGTTTAAGTTATGTGATTTTGTTGTTTCGTCTTCTTTTATTGCTCTCACGTTTAATGATGATGAAACGGATTTTTGTGGCCGGGAGCTATCAAATGAATTAAAATACGTTCGCTTAGTAAAGGAAGGCAAAAATATGTTATTACTTTCAGATTTTATTTCCACTTCTCTGACAGTCAAGCACTAATCGCCTTGCAGAACAATGAAGTTATTTTTGTCGGTTTGTTAAAGAGATTTGACTATTATTAATCTTTTCTGCTGAGGCAGTCAACTTATTTGAAACGAAGTGTTTCATTTCACACTCTTGGCTGGTTTCAACTGTTCGCTGCATTTCAAGTGCATGTGTGGCATTATACCATAATAAAGAACCAAACTTGAGATAATACAGCCCTGGTACTCCAAGAAAATTTACATCCGAATATGGACATACGAATGTGCACTTTAAGCCGAATTATGCATTTTAGTGTGGTTTACGAAATTCCGATGCTCTTGAAGTATCCTCTGATGTCTTGTTTCTTTAATTGCATAATGTAAGATCTTTTAACTCTTTCAGGGGCAGAGGTTATCAGTGTTAACCACATATTTTTTGACTCTTAGAGAGGCGGGAATTTTTTTTAATGAAAACATGTGATTTGTCAAAATTATAAAACTTCTTACCAAACAAAACAATTTATGTTAATACAATTTTACAATATTTTGCTTACTTTTCTAATTACAGTCAATTCAATTGTGGTTACCTCTGTTAACCACCGCCCATAATATTCATTAGTTATTTATTTGTTGAGAAATTTTGAGAGGTAAAATTTTGGACAGTTTTCTTAGGAAATTATTTACACAAACAAGTCAAAAGTACATCATTATTGAGAATGAAATGTTTGAAAGCAAGTCTTGCCTTTTCGTAGACAAAGAGGTACATTACATGAAGAACACATCCACACTGTTCTAACAGGAACAGCACGTGTGCTACATACTGCACATCTTCTTGAGGTGGCCTGGTTTGGCTGATGTGCACTACCTTCCAATCTGATTTGTTTGTCCACGTGTGGTTTATGTTTACTGAGAGTTACGCTCTTCCCTTTTTGATTTAGGCCACTGCAATGGACAATTGCCTTGACAATCAGTCCTTAGTGCAATTTCCTTCGGAAGTCTTTATTCGTGAATTTTTCCATTTCATTTTCTTTGTGTATGATAAACGCATTCACTACACACATATCAATAAAATGGAAAAAAAGCCTATGGCACCATTTTTTTACTTTTGCGATCACAACCATAATCTCCTTTTAGACAGTCAAAATTGTCAACAAAATTCATGCTCCTGTTATAGTCACTCGATACACGGGTACATGCCACTACAGTAGTTGATCCATCTTTTTCCTTCCTATTTACACTTGTGGTGTCACTTGGATCATGCATAGTAGAGATCAAATTCACAGCTCGTTTGTCCATCCACTTGTAAAATGCTACACCATGATTGCTGACTTTGCTGACAAAGTCTCCTCGTTTCATCTTTTTATCTTCCTTCAGTTTTGGGAGGAATTTACGTGTGGGTTCACAGTTCCAACTGCAAATGTTTTCTGGGTTTTTAGTAGGAAAAAAAGATTACAAGATCTGAAGAAATTATCCATAAAAACAATATGATTTTTGCCATAAGGTTCTTCACATAAATCTGTTACTACCTGTGCACCCAGGCCCAGTTCGGACTTCTCTGTAGCTAATCTTCCAGTATAAATTTGGAACTTCAAATTATATGCAGATTCATCACACAGCATCCATATTTTATAGCCTCTTTTCACAGGCTTGTCCCTCATGTATTGCTTCATTGAGCTTCTGCATTTAAATTTCACCATTGACTCATCAACTGTTACTTTTTGGTGAGGCTGATAGCATTGTGCAAACCTTTTATTCAACATTTCAACAAGAGGTCTTATTTTAAAAAGCTTGTCAAAATTGGCCTGTCCCCTTTTAGGCATAATCGATTAGTCATTTGAATGAATAAGACTGAGGAGAAAACTGAATCGTTTTACAGTCATCAAGTCACATATATTTGACTCATTTAAATCCGGAGATGAAGACCAATAATTTCGATAACTTGGTAATTTTTTAACACTCATAAATAAATTGATGCCTAAGAAAACCCTTATCTCATCTTCAGTAGTTGGGATGAAAGTCTTTCCTTTTTGTGTGGCGTACAAATTGGTGTGAAATGTAATGTGTTTTACCATTTCATCAGTAAAAAATTCACAAAATATTTTATGTGGCGATGGATTTGACATCTCTGTAAAAACAGCCGTAGGGCCAATTTTTTCCACAAAATTAGGCAGTGCTTCAACTCCGAAATTTTGGCTCCATTGTGGAGGATCATCCTGAACAATGGGTACACTTCCAGACCCATCAGAGGTACCAGAATGATTTGGGATGTTTGGCTGTATATGTGAAGAATTAACTGTCACAGATGTCGTTGCTTTAGCCACTGGTGATCTCTAACGTCTAGGCATGGACAGAGAAGCTGATTCAGAGGCAGACGAATCATCATTTGATGGAATTGTAGCCATGCAAGGTTGTTTATTATCGCACAAGTGATTACTTTCTGGTAAATTATCATCTGATTCATTGCTACTCTCTTCAGAACATGATAACACAATATTATCACATTCAGGTTCATATGTAGGATCAATGTCAGAGTCTTCTAACAAACTTATTTCACTATCTGAGTCTGATGGAAGGTCCTCGAAAAGCAGTTTTCGTATTTCACCATCACTAAGGCACCTCCTAGCCATACTGAATGAAAGCTGTATCCCATTTGCTCGGTGGTTAGCAGCGCTAACCTAGATTAAAGTAACAAAAATATGAAATAAATAAACTTGTTTCACGTAACTATTGCACTGGAGGTCATTAGCATGAACTAAATTTACATGAAAATACTTGCTTGGAAATGAAAGTAGTATATATGGGCCAAATTTGTTTTTCAAAACGTACACCAAGTAAACGGCACAAAACTGCTGCAAGGCAACAAACGAATTGTGCTGTACCAACAATAGGAAAGCAAAATGCGTGATATCCAATGCCATCCCATCTAGAGTAGGGTGACAAAACGTCCCGGAAAACCGGGATTGTCCCGGTTTTCATCCCTGTGTTCCGGTGTCCCGAAAATTTGTTTCGGGACGCTCAAAAGTCCCGGAATTCAGTTTTTAAATACATTTCGTGAATCTTTCTCAAATTTTTGGGATTTCACTATATTAAAGGAAATACAACACAAGAAATTAATATATTTTAGCTTATTTGTCTAAAACCTCCATTGTCCCTTACTGGTAATTACAGTATCAGTATTGATACACTCAGGCAATAATTTACTTTGAGCGGTACTTTGGCCAAGTTAAGTTGTATTATTGTAACAGAGCTATGAAACCGTCCGATTGCCGCGCCACTTACTCACACACTCATTGTCCGAACGGTGTAGTAGTTTATGTTTTGTCAGACAAACTGCAATAGTTTTTTTTCATATTAGTGGTATTATTGCTGCAGTACTGTGAAACGCGATGCTGAAACGTGCCTGCGAGTTCAGTGACTGTTATTCCAAGGAATGGAATTTCACTAAGAAAGGTCGTTTTGATTACGAAGCAGAGTGTTCCGTATGTAACTGTTTTATTAGTATAAGTCATGGTGGACGTTCCGACATAGTTGATCACATCAGGTCACAGAAACACATTAACAGATACAGTGCACCGAGCTGCAGTAAAACTCTACAAAATTATTTTGTGAAACATCAGTCAAGTGAAGAGACCAAAGTTTGAGCAGCCGAGCTTACACTAGCCTACCACACGGTAAAACATCACCATACTTATAGATCTAGTGATTGTGCTAATAAGCTTAACAGCATTATGTTTGATGATTCTTCCATTGCAAAAAAGTTTAGTTCAGCAAGAAATAAAGTGTCAGCCTTAGTGAAAGGAGTTATTGCTCCCCAGAGTGTAAAGGAAAGCCTTGAACACATCAGAAAGTTTTCTTTCTACGGGATATCCACTGATGCCAGCAATCATAAGACCACTAAAATATTTCCGTTTGTTGTTCAGTTTTTCGATATTAATCAGGGAATTCAGACCAAACTTTCGAAAGTGAATTCCGTACCTAATAAACATCTGACGAAACTTCAAGATTTTGTATGAATACTATCGAAATGTTTGATCTTGAGAACAATAAATGTGTGACATTTTGTGGAGACAGCACCAACACAAACTTTGGTGGTTTAAAAAGACAAATGCAACGTATTTACCAAATTAAAGGCAACATTGCATGAAAACATTGAAGGCAAACATTGAAGGCATAGGATGCCCTGCGTGCAGACATCTGCTGACAGTTTAAGCTGTGATGTTGAAACTATCGTCATGAAGGTACACTCACACTTTTACATATATACTGTTAGAACAGAGAGGCTTAAGGAGTTCTGTGATCATGTGGGAACTGAATATATGAATGAAATGTGTCACTCGAAAACTCGCTGGTTATCACTGTTGCCAGGAGTTGAAAGAGTAATACGCCTGTTTGAACCATTAAAAGATTTTTTTCGTAAATGAAGACAAAGCCCCCAAAATATTGGTTCAGTTTTTCAGTAACCCTTTAAGTGAAGCCTACTTATGGTTCATTCACAGTCAGCTTAGCACTTTGCAGCATGGGATAAAGGAAATTGAGGGAAGCACGAAAAGTGTAATAGAGGTAAATGATGTTTTGAAAAATACTCTGGAAACTGTTACTAAGAGGAGAGAACAGCAGTTCATTTCTTTTAATGTTAAATCTGCCCTTAAAAGAGCAGAAGTATCATAAGTAGCGGAAAGGAGTTTTAGAGAAGAAGTTAACAAGTTTTATGACACTTGTGTAGAATATCTCAGCAAGTGGAGCGCCTCATATTTACCCTCATCGCCGGTGTTTGATTGGATGTTACTGAAGAGAGTGCAAAAATGGGAAAGTGTTGAAGAGACAGTTTCTTATTTGAAGAGTAAAGAGACTGAAATCGATGATTCTATTCTCTTTCATCAGTTCGGCATACTGACAAATTTTGTTGAAGAAAGTCTTCACAAGTGGAATGATGTATGAAAAAAAAAAAAAAAAAAACGCCATTGGAATGTCATGAGAAGTGGGTGAGTTTTTTTAAAAGCTGTGACTGTCTTCAGCATTACTCTGCGTTGGTAATAATTGCAAGGTATTTATTTGCAATCCCAGCCCATAATGCCAATGTGGAAGAATATTTTCGTTCATGAATATCCAGTGGACTGATGAAAGAAACAGAATGGAGGTGGACACTCTTGAAGCAATCCTGCAGATCCTGTACAACTACAAAATGGATTGTGCCGAGTTTTATCACTGTGTCTCAAAGAACAAAGACATGATCAAGAAGGCTGGAGGCAGTGAAAAATACCCTTTTCTCCAAGGACAGTCAATTACATCAACAAGCGCTCAGTAATATTAAAGCTCATGTTAATATTAATTGATTAAAAGTTGAATGGCTGTAAAATTTTGTAAAATCGTAATACATTTCTTTATTACTGCATACGTTTATTAAATGTCATTAGTTATACAGATAATCTAGGTTATATCAATCTTTTGTATCCTCTTATTAGTTATAATAATCGGGTTAACAAAATGTATCAACAAAACATTAATATTTAAAATTAACAAACCTGGGTACATGTGGAATGAGGTGTCCATTGGCACCCGAGTGAATGTGTCCCGGTTTTCACCGAAAATAATTTGGTCACCCTAATCTAGGGAGAACTCCCTCAACTGTGTGGTTCGCAGTGACAACTGCTGCCCCATTCCGTCACCAGGTGTCGTAAAATAGGTGGTTAACATTGATAATCACTGCCCTCGAAAGAGATAATGCCTGGTGATAGCAACTGCCCCTCAAAGAGTTAATGTTTTACACTAACGAACATATGGGCTGCCTGCGTCATCGTAGCTGCACAAGCGCGGTGACGCCTGTTAACTGGCGCTCTCTTGCAACTGCTGAAACGAACCTATTTCTAACAGGTCGCGGGAAAATATTGCGAATGGTGGTTTGAAAAGCGTTACATTCAAAGTAAATTTCCTTTTGCGCAAGATGAACTGTGTGCGAGAATGTACGATGAATTTCTTAAATCATAAAGCGTTTGACTCACATTTAAAAATCAACTTAAATATCTTCAACATTTCGCGGCCCTGTCAGCAACTGTATAAATATTAATTTTAAAAATGAACAGCCTCAGTTGCACGGTTTACCTAGAATTTACTGTATTAGTGTTTAGATTCTGAAGAAGGTTGGGTTATCCCGACTGAAACCTAGGTAAATTCTAGGTAAACGGTGCAACTGAGGCTGTTCATTATTAAAATTAATAAAAATCAACTCTTTGAGGACGACTATTTAAACCGCGCGACCGCTACGGTCGCAGGTTCGAATCCTGCCTCGGGCATGGATGTGTGTGTTGACCGTAGGTTAATTAGATTTAAGTAGTTCTAAGTTCTAGGGGACTGATGACCTCAGATGTTAAGTCCCATTGTGCTCAGAGCCATTTTTGATCGACTATTTAGAAGAATTTCGAGCCCAGACCAGACATTTACATCGTTATTAAAAATTTTACTGGCACATTTGTGTGATGTATCTTAATTTAAACCACGAACATTTCTTGTTTGTGTGTTCGCACTACTTAAGAATGATCTTGCTATTGGCTGACATCATCATCCTATGCTGCCATCAGTGGCCGAGATCAAGTGACATGAGCTATGACTGGCTTACAAAACCGCATCGCAATCTCGATTTCAATGCTTCTGTAAGTGACATGCGGTGTTTGGTGGAATTCAAATTTATACCTTCGTAATACAAAAATATGCAGTGTACATGGCCCCCCCTCCCGGGAGTTTCGTTTTCTGAAGTGCCGGGAAATTCTACGTCGGTATATAAAACCATAAACATTCAAAGGATTAATGAGTTTTACAGTGCTGAGGAAGAGTATACTGTCACTTAACACAGAAAAAGTGTATTTTCGCCTGTAAGAACGTGTATTTTTTACCAAGAAATCCGGGTATTTTTTTTTCTTTGTCCACGTATACACCGTGTATTAATGGATCAGTGTTACTGTGACTGTTTCTGAAACCGGTTTGTTCGTGCAATATAATGCTGTTTTCTTCTGCGAACTGTTTTAGTCTGTTGTTAATTATTGCTTCAATGGTTTTGCCAATTGTGATAAATCTGTATGAGTTAGGGTTGTTTTGGGTTTTCCAGATTTCGGAATCATTCTAATATGCACATTTCCATTGGGATGGTACAGTTTTTTATGCTGCGTTAAATCAAGGTTTTAATATTTAAATAACTACCTATTTTAGAAATAGTCTGAGATGAAATCGTCCGATGCCGTCGTTTTCAAGAGCTGTATTTTTTGCCACTTAGTATAGCAGAGGCTGTCTCATAATCTGTTATTTCTTTCTGTAGCGGGTGATCGGCTGGTGTGGTATTTTTGTATAGATAGTGAATGAAGTTCCCTAGTAACAAATTTCTCGTGGTTGTCGTCAAATTTTGGGCCCCGTAGATGACCGTGTATTTTCTCCAGTAGATCACGGAATATTTCAGCCTTCTCCCATTCGTCCGCCGTGATGTGGTCATCGATTTGTAAAGCCGGTTCTTCGGTGACGATTTTGCCCATAATTTTCTTGAATTTATTCCAAAAGAGAGTGACTCACACTCCCATCTATTTTCTCTGAGTTGGCGAATCTCTGATCTAATTTGACTGTCGAATCTCTGATCTAATTTGATTGTTAAGACGGCTCCATTCCGTTTTTGCCGTTTAATTGGTCTATATATTTTTTTCTTTGAGTAGATTAAGAATACCTGTAGGAATCCTGCCCAAATGTTCTATCATGGTTTTCTCTGGTGCAGTGCTAGTGATAGAAGATTGTATCATTTGGATGATTAGCTGGTTATAGTTGTCAAGGTTCCCTATACTATTAATGGCTGCCGTGTTGGGCTTTGTGCTTAAAAATTCTCATCTGAAGTTTTCTGTATTAAGGTTCCTGGAGCAGCTGAAAGTCTTCCTGTTGTGGTCGTCACTTTTGATTTGGGTTATAGTCGCTGTTTTTATGATGGGGAGGTCGTCGCTGGAAATGGTATCACCTATATTCACTTCACTGCAGTAACTAGCACTTCGCGATGTGCAAATAATGTGATCAACTATGAAGGTTCGAGTGTAATTGATGAAAGTAGGTGGATTATTTTCAAGGTTGATCAGATTGTATTTTTAGAGCTGCAATGACGAGATCGCCGTTTTTGTTGTCGGTTTTGTCACCAAGAACTGTTGATCTGGCACGAAGGTCGCCTGTGTGATTGCTGGATCAATTGTAGAGATGTAATCAGAGGTCTGTTGGTGGATCCTCAGTGGGAGGTACATATACAGTTGCGAAGGACTGCTTGGTGGGTGTTCAGTTTTTCTGGAAAATCAAGTCTTATAGCGGCTCGTTGTTTTTACGAAAGTTGGTGACTGCTCCTTGTGAACCTCTTGCACTCGAACCAATTTTTCTAGATCTTTTTTAGCACAGAAACCATTTGCGATGACAAAGCATGTAGTTACACTGTCTTTCCTCGATGTGAATGTGAGAAGATTACCAAATCTGTAGAGTCAGACTCGGCAGAGGAGACTGGCGGTTTGCTGACGTAGATGTGTGTCTTGTTCCAGGCGTGCGTAATTTCCATATCACATCAGAAGAACTTTCTGGAAAATGATTTTATCTTTTCAATAATGAGGGATCTATGTTCCGGAAGAACGTTGAGTAGTACAGCGGCGAACGCACGCAGAAAGTTTTCAGTTTGTGAGCATTCCTGCAAGGGGTAATTGTGTTCATCAGCGCACTTGACCTTTTCTGTTCCGTCGACGGAGATAGGTTGCTTCGGCCTTCCCGAGAAATTTCGACCGTTGGCGAGGTAAGTACCATAGCAATTGCTACATTTAGGTGTCCGCTATATTTCCCTTATCTGAGCTCGTAACTACTGTTTTCTGAAGTGTGCATTTTTTTGGACTGTGTTGGTTGCGGAGGTAGTGGGTTGGATGGTTCAACCATATGTACTACGCAATACATCCTGAAATGGTGTGCAAGAAGTTTTATCTATGGTTTCCTTGTGATCAAAAATGACACTATATACCCTATAAAGTTTTGTGAGTCACGAGTAGATGCGCGTTGCCTTTTCAGTTGGCATCCCTGCATATTTAGTTCCTCTTCGACTTCCTCTGTGGTGACGTCGTGATCGACATTAGTGGTGGCGACACTTAGGAAGGGTCCATGTGGTTTCTAATGAGGTTGTGGTTTATTGTGAGAGTTTACTGCCTTGACAGTTGCTTCCGCTCTGTAAGGGGTGCCAGTTTTTTCTGAATCTGGTTTCAGTCAGTTTGGTATGTGTTTAGTTTGACACTATTTCTTCTGCAATTCATTTCAGTCACAAATTAAGCAAGTTTGAATTGTTTTGGTGCCATATGAAAGCACTTCGCGGTGTCCTTGGGCTGCAGATTTTTCAGTGATAGCAATTCCAGGTTGAATGTTCAGACCAAACTGGGTCCCCGCCGGATTCTGTGGACGCAGTGGAGTTCCGTCTCGAGTTACGCTGGAGCGTACCTCTTGAAAACAGCCATCGTCGTATATCTTAGGAGATTCCGTTTCATGAGGAGCGTCGTTTGTTGGTAAATGAGTTCCGGGTTATGGGTCGGACTGAGATTGCTGAGATTGTTGGGGATCGGTTGGTGACTGTTTTAAGATTCGGTCGGTGTGCTTGTGTTAAATTTGTTGTTTCTTGTCACGTTTTTCGTTTGACGTGTTGAGCGTTGATTCTGCATGGTGGAGATGGAACGATTCAGTAGCCTGCAAAACCTACTCGCGTTTTCTAGTTCTGGCCCTAAACTCAGTGCCTTAGCCTCGGCGGACGCGGGCGGACAGTCCCTAGTTACCCGCTCTCTGTCACTAGCTAAGTTTGAGTAGTGCTGCTATTGAAGACCTGCGCGCGAACATTTACGATGCTGACCTCTTACTTGTGATGACATTCAGACAGGCAAATGTTTTAAAATCAAGTGTCTCGTGTGCAACGGAAGAGAAGCTGAGGCTACCCAAGTGGTCTCAGCCCATCCTTTCTGTGGTGTAGCGGTTATCACTTCTGTTTCATACGCACAAGGCCCTCGGCTCGATACCGGGTGGGAACACCATCTTTAGTCTCATCGAAATTTCGTTTTGGTACCCGCTTGTTAAAAATTTTACTTTTTTGCTTACACCAACACATATTTTAGTGAATACACAATTGATTTACGAATATATTATTTCGAATCGCAGGCAGCTGCAGCCAAATGTCCACATTTTTATAATAAGGCGAAAACTACCACCATGACTGTGGAAAGGTTTTTATTAAAACCACGACTGCTTTCACGCCAACTTAGGCGCATCTTCCGGTGATATAAATTGTGTCTACGACATTATTTTATTCTGCCCTAAAGTCTATCCCCCTCCTCCCCAAATGGTTCATATGGCTCTGAGCACTATGGGACTAAACTCCTGAACTACTTAAACGTAACTAACCTAAGGACATCACACACAAGCCCGAGGCAGGATTCGAACCTGCGACGTAGCGGTCGCGCGGTTCCAGACTGTAGCGCCTAGAACCGCACGGCCACACCCCCCCCCCCCCCCCCATCCTCCCCATCATTAATTTATCAGTGACGTGAAGGACGGGAAAAAGCCCCAGGACAGCATAAAATAATGTTGTAGACACAACTCATATCACCTGAGGATGCGCCTAGATTGATGTGAAACCAGTAGTGGATTTAATAATAAAAAAAAACCTTATACAGCCAGAGTATTTTTTGCCCTCTTATAATAAAACAACAGATTGTGTGTGGCATTGAATAGTTTGTTAACTGGGTTTCTGTTTGGACCTACTCTTACTGCGAGGTTTATGTATTTTTGTGATTATCCCGAAATGCTTCTTGCGTAAGCAACAGGACGACATGTTGACACAGATCATACCGAGGTCAAAATTGCGTAAGTTCTTGCTAATGCATGCTTTTTCGGCTGGCTAGTATTATAGGTACTATTTCTCTTTATAAATTAGTGTTTTATCATACGCATATCCCGTTAAGTTGTAACTCATTTGCATTAGAACACAGTATATTCTATAGATCAGAAGTATTTCGGAAGAGATTGCTTTCTAGTCAAGTTCGTGGATAGATTCTTCTGTCAAATCAACTGGGAGTAGACTGGGGTTCTTGTACAGAGCAACACTATAGTTGGCAGTTTCCTTGGTCGCCCTTCGTGTGTTACGGCCGCAAGGTCCCTCACTTGTTTGAAAACAGATGCCAACTGCGATGGACACGCCGCTGGGATGCAGTTCTTAACACAAACCATCTTCTTTGAGAGACTAGATGCATAACGTTACGGTTTTGAGGACTCACACTGGCATTACTTCAGTTATTTTCAGTTTATGAGGTTAATACACAGTGGTTCAAAAACCGTCTGTTCGTACTCATTTAAATATCCCGTTATTTTCTTAAGTACATATTTTTTTGCCATTTGTTGTTCGTCTGTCTGTGTGTCGTTGTGTTAAGATCTCTCTTTCTCCCGAACTGTTAAAGGTGTCAAGTTAAAATTCATGACAAATACTAATGCCTACGATCATTTGGTGGTGTCAAACGCTTAAGCCTCTAAGACAACGCAATCAATAGTTACGATGACATTTGTCGCATATTTTTATACTCGCAAACTCACTCATCAAATATATAGATAAACAATCTATATACATGTCTGGTCTAATGGAACATTATGTGATCAAAAGTATCCGGACACCTGGCTGAAAATGACTTTCCGTGGCGCTCTCCATCGATAATGCTGGAATTCATTATGGTGTTGCCTTGATGGCAGCTTCCACCGTCCCAGGCATACGTTCAATCAGGTGCTGGAAGGCTTTTTGGCGAATGGCAGCCCATTCTTCACGGAGTGCTGCACTGGGGAGAGGCATCTATGCCGGTCGGTGAGGCCTGGCAGAAAGTCGGCGTTCCAAAACTTCCCAAAGGTGTTCTATAGGATTCAGGTCAGGACTCTGTGCATGCCAGTCAATTACCGGGATGCTATTGTCGTGTAACCATTCCGCCAAACGCTGTGCATTATGAACAGGTGCTCGATTGTGTTGAAAGATACAATCGCTATCCTCGAATTGCTCTTCAACAGAAGCAAGAAGGTGCTTAAAACATCAGTGTAGGCCTGTGATGTGATAGCGCCACGCAAAACAACAAGGGGTGCAAGCCCCCTCCATGAAAAAGACGACCACACCATAACACCACCGCCTCCGAATTTTACCGTTGGCCTAAACACGCTGGCAGATGACGTTCACCGGGCATTCGCCATACCCGCACGCTGCCATCGGATCGATACATTGTTTACCGTGATTCGCCACTCCACACAATGTTTTTCCACTGTTCAATCGCCCAATGTTTACGCTCCTTACACCTAGCAAGGTGTCGTTTGGCATTTACCGGCATGATGTGTGGCTTATGAGCAGCCGCTCGACGATGAAATCCAAGTTTTCTCACCTCCCACCTAATTGTCATAGTACTTGCAGTGGATCCTGATGCAGTTTGGAATTCCTATGTGATGGTCTGGATAGATGACTGCCTATTACAGATTACGACACTCTTCAACTGTCGGCGGTCTCCGTCAGTCAATAGACGAGGCGGCCTGTAGGCTTTTGTGCTGTACGTGCCCGTTCCTGTTTCCACTTCACTATCACATCGGAAACAGTTGACTTAGGGATGTTTAGGAGTGTGGAAATTTCGCGTACAGACGTATGACACAAGTTACACCCAATCACCTGACCATGTTCGAAGTCCGTGACTTCCGCGGTGCGCCCCATTCCGCTCTCTCACAATGTCTATGATTACTGAGGTCGCTGATATTGAGTACCTGGCAGTAGGTGGCAGCACAATGCACGTAATAGGAAAAACGTATGTTTTTGGGGGTGTCAGGATACTTTTGATCGCGCAGTGAATCTGCCGGCACGATATCTCAGCGTGTTCGGTCAGCGGGCTGGCTGCCTTCTGTAATAAAAAACGATGAATTTCAAGAGGTGTCCTGTGTCGTCCGCCCAGACCAAATGATGAGAACAATACGAACAAAATGAAGGGGGGGGGGGTGGTAAATCTCGTGCCTGGAAACCGAAAGGACGAGGAATTAATTCTGGGTCGTATTACTTATTTTTCAGTCTTCCTTTTAACGTAGTCTTCATCTCACAACGATGTTAAAAGTCGCCAGAAAACACTCGAGGTTCGGATCCCACATTAAACTGTAGGTACCTTTCCCCTGTTGGATATCTGGAGTAGGCTAGGGACACTCAAGTCGCCGAAGTGGCGTCCAATAGAAAGACTGGCAGCAGGGCATTGGACCACATGAAATAATAAATACTAATACTAATAATAATCGTTGAACATAATTAAGTTTATGCGGAACCCTCAAAGCGCTAGACCTACACGCACTAGTCCGGATTTTGCAGGTAAACTTTGCGCTGATGGATTAGATACATCAATACTCTTCACATAATATTCTGCGTGAGAAAAGGTCACTACGGCTTGACTACATAATTATATGAGATGAAATGCGGTTTAAAAGCGTGAAGTTGAGAATGTGCTCGATATCTGGGCACTGCGTTACACTGCACCATGTTTATCAGCCGACCATAAACACATACATCGGCACAGAATCACTAAAGGAAAGCGAAAATGTGTGTGAAATGTTAAGGGACTTAACTGCTAAGGTCATCAGTCCCAAAGCTTACACACTACTTAACCTAAATTATCCTAAGGACAAACACACACACCCATGCCCGAGGGAGGACTCGAACCTCCGCCGGGAACTAAAGGAAAGCAACACTTTCTGCAGAAAGTTCCGCATCGTACCATGTTGCAAGTCCGTGCAGATGGCTGACGAGTAATTTTACTTCAGTGATTACAAAATCAAATCAAAATCACACATTGGGTAGCCAAGACAGCCTGTGAATATCGATTGGATGAATAGGGAAAGGAACGTTTCGAACAGGTTGTAATCATACTCCAGGGAATCAGAATTCTCTTTCAGTGTGAATCATCTTTCTTTACGGCACAATCATGAGACATTGCTCTCTGTAGGTTGTCGGTATCTAGATACGTTTGCTTAATGTCTGGGTTCGATTCACACACTAGGCAATCATTTTTAACAAGCACAAACAGACCTTCTTCACCTCCAGTAACGCCGGTTGAACAATGTGGGATTGCACCGTGTATCCATATCCACATTAAACATGACGTCCCTTCCATAACTATTACAGGAGAGTCGGTGTAGGTTGGGCCATGATAGGCCGAATTCACGCCAGTTTGAAACCCTTGTAACTAGTAAGCTTCCGTACACGAGGTTTTTTCTTTTTCTTTTTTTAATGATGCAATCGTCTTGTAAGGTCCCAAGACACGTTTATTTTTGTATTTGAACTTGAGATGTTGAAAATATTGGTGCTGAACTGGAATTCGCACTCAAATCTCACCCCTTTGAGACCATATAGTTCCATCATTTCCCCCAGAATCCGAACTCCACGGTCTCCACGAAGAGCGTCTGTCTGGGCTCGACTCCCGTTCTGGTACAAAAGTTACCATCCTGTCACTTCAAGTTGTAGCACGTGCACACCAATTACAGGTGACAATTGGTTATGATCTGTAACACCTTTCTGTGCATTGTCAACAACAGTGATGGGTACCAGTTTCGACTTCCAGTCCGATACAGAACTTTTTGTCATATCATTTTAGGTTCAAACATGCCATGCCACTTTTAGTTACTGGCGAGAAAGAATTTGAAAGTTGACGTCTCTTCGTGAGTAGGCAGCAACCATGAAACACCCAGTGATTGCTTCTCAGCGCAGAACTTCTCGACATGTTATTTTCAATACAGGTATGTCCACTTCCCTCTCTTGATGAAATACACCGATCTTTAACGTCTCTTCGTAGGTAGAAGTCAACGACAATCGGTGCTGGGTTCGAGTACCGTAAGGCAAAACTTTTTCATTTTGTCATTTCATTTTCAGTCATCTCGCTACTAGTGAAAAATTACGATATATAACATTTGATTGTGCGTAGTTAACAGTCCGATTAGGTGCCGTGTTCGAAACTCCACCCAACAGAAAACTTTATGCCACGTAATTTCAAGTTTAAATGTGTGCACTATTTATTACTTGTGAATGAAACCATCTTTAAGAACTTCCGTGTTTAGTTAACAGGAACAATAGTTGTTGGATTGAGTCGTAGTCCAGTACAAAAATTATCGGCGTATAATTTCAGGGTGTAACTTGATTTTTGAAATGTCATTTACTGTTATAAATTTGAGTTTACAAGCGTAATGCCTGTGTCATCTCCAATAGTGTGTTTTCCATATCTGCATTCTCGTGGCATTAATTTGCATTTGGACTGATAGCCATACAGAATACCTATCTCCTGTGGTCTCCTGAAGTAACCATTTTGTGTAGTGAAATTACTCTACCGAAAGGAGAACAGAGGTCCTGCACGACAGTTACTTTATATGGGTTGCATACAAATCTGGCGAAACTCAATTCAGGTCGTTCGGATACTTTTCAGCATGACAGTACACAACTGAAGCTTAACTCTGTACACGGAATAAAGGAAACAGTGTCTGTTCATTTAAAACGAAGCTAGCGTTTATATCATGTGTTTAAATGGATTCCAAGTGCTTCCAACAATGTCGTTGGAAGTAAAATGTCACATTGTAGGCCTACATCGTATGGAAGGTTTTCTGTGAAAACGTGTCCTGCAAAGACTGAATTTGTGTCTCGCAATTTCCAGCTTCTCTCATGTCTCGACAACTATTTTGCTATGTCTTTAAGACCAATACATACTTTTGCCTGCAGTGCTTGCGGGTGAGCTTCTACAAACTACTTTGTGCCAAAGGTTTGGCTCTGTCTTTACTATTTAACTACGTTATTTTTATTGTTAAACAACGGTCTGTAATTAATGGGTTTTTTTTTTTTTTTTTTTTTTTTTTTTTTTTTTTTTTTTCTTCAAAGTTATCTGAAATTTTCCCAACATATGCGATGGTGCACCAGTCCCTTTCACGGCTGACTGCTTCCTGTTGACCGGGATAGATTTTAACATTTTGTTGCGTAAAATATTATGAATTGAGCACAGCTATAACCATTACTGAAAGCAATGCGTCTGATTGACTGTATTTCTGTTTTAAAGGCAGATTCAGATAACGGAACAGATATGGGGCGATGCAGTGTCGAGTGGAAAGTTGCATGTATGTGACTTTGTAGGTCTTGGGAGCTTGAAAGGATTACACTGTCAGTAGCTATTAGGAATTTTGAGATTTTACTTCGAAGTATTCAAAAGATAGTAGTGGATTTTTTACAGTTTTGTTCTTCCCTGCACTTCCAAGCCTCCTGGGACACACAGATAAAATAGTGCTGATGAGAATAGAAGTCAGTCCGGTAGATTCACATATTTGATCTGGATGAGGTCTGAGCACCCAACAGAAATGGCGTGAAATCTCTATCTCTGGAAAATCAGTTCAACGTGACCATTGACCAACAATTTAGTCTGACTGAAATTAGTCGGCATTTGACGTTTAAGCTCCAAAGTGAGGACGTTGACGCGAACAGATAGTAGCTTATTGTACGCAGGCAGCCGCCACAGACAGAATATCGCTTTAAAGCTTCCACCTTCGACAGAAATTACCTAAAAATTAGATCTCTGAAATTTTAATATGCTACTGTTGTGTATAGCATATTTAAGGAATTCAAAAATCTGTTTTTAATTTAATTTTTTTTTTCATCGGAGAAATTTTCCCGTCCGTCTAATTGAAACCCATTTAAACATGTAAATTTTAACCATAAACAGTAATTTCTGACATAGAGGTGTATGGAAATATGTACTTGAGGGAAAGTTACGACAAATATAGTTATGGAACCTTAATTACACTAATGTGTAGAAACTCTGTAAATGAAGGGAACATTTTCCATGAAGGGAGTCTCTAGTAATTAATAAAAGACGTAAATGTATTATTGCAATTTCTTATTCGAGAATTTATTCTCGAATAAAATAACAGACATGTTCTAATATCGTAGTGTACTACCTGTTCTAGAGTAAATATACAATCATACGTGTATTTTCATTTTTATGTCAATTTTAATTGTTAATTAAACAAACAATGATTATAAACAACGCCGAGGATTGTTCGGGATTGTTAAGAACGTATAAATGTTGGCAAAAGGGGTCAGTACTTTGAGTGTATTTAGACAGAAAGCATGTAGCTATTTCATTATCGTAAGCATGTTACAACTTATTTCAGATTTGCCAAGATGCTTTTAATTAATTTGAGATTACAGTAAACGTTCAATGGCAACAATATACGGGATTAATCATTTAAAAATAACTTTATAGTTATTTTTTTACAGTAAGTGTCTCCAGGACTTATGCTGCGACAGACTGCCATATCTGATGAGTAAAATGACGCATAAGAATGTTATACGGGGAACAGTTTCAAACTATCAGACCTCACCTCGGAAGCTACTGAAAAGTTTTTCTTTTGTTGTTCATCGCAGTGTCTCATTCGGCAACGCATACTTTGAAAGTTGCTTATCGCATTGCGTTTGTTGTGTATAAGCTTAGGGCAATTTCCTTAAGAAATTTGACATTAAAACAATCTTCTGAGCACCGCAAAAGATTAACGATCTAGGAGATGTATTCCAAAACTAAGGTACGATTCGTTATAGATAAACAAGCCCAGGAAGAAAGGTTTTTATTGACTAATATTTTACTGCATGTTTACTTTAGTTTTCCAAATTCTCTCCGTTCACGTACCGCTTTCTGGGAACTGAACCAGTTGGTAACGCCAGTCTTTAGTTCATCCTCGTTTTGAAATCGTTGTGCAACTAGTCACGTTTTCAAATGCAAGAAGAGGAAACAGTCGCTTGGTGCAAGGTCGGGACTATACGGATGGTAATCTAAAAGTTCCCAACGAAAATCCTGAATCTTCTCCTTGCCTTTGGCAGCGATTTGAGGGCGTGCGTTGTCGTGAGGGAGGATTATGCCAGACGACGGTTTCCGGCGGCGTCGATTTAGGATCGCACCTGCCAGTTTGGTTAGCATTTCAAAGTATACGTCAGCTGTAAATTTTGACCAACGGTCCATGAAATCCAAAGTACCCCTCTTCGTCCGAAAAAACAGTAGCCATCATCTTTCGATTCGAGAACGGAGAGTGCGTAAACTTTTTGGTTCGGGTGAACTTGAATGGTGCCGCTGCATTGACTGTTGTTTCCATTCTTCGTCTGTGTACGATATCCACGTCTCGTCGCCCGTAACAATGTGGGAAAACAAATCATTTGCATCTTGTCTATAGCGCTTCAAAAACTGTACTGCATTACGCATTCTTTATGTCGATCAGTTAGCATTTTTGGAGCCCACCACGCACAGTCTGTGATATCCAAGCTGTCCAGTGACAGTCCTGGTAAATTGAGGTTCGAGCAACATTTTGGAATTCATTAGCCAGACCACTAATCGTCAATCACCGATTACTTCGAAGGTTTTGGTTCACTTGATCAATTATATTGTCGGTCCGAATACCGGGCCTGACAATCCAACGTTCATCGTGAACATTTGTGCGGCCATTTTTAAATTCTCAACTCCGTTTTCGATCTTGTTTGTCACTCATTATTTCAGATCCATACGACAGGCTCACCCCGCGGTGCAGATACTGACTGAGCTAGCTCACAATACCATCAGAAGAGAAAGCTGGGAGAAGCAACCTCCTCACTTTTCCCCCCTGACCCCACCGGTTACTTCCTGTTGGACAACGCATCAGGTGGCGGCAACTGTGTAATACTGATACCCGGGAAATTCCTGTCGAAACACACACACACACACACACTCTCTCTCTCTCTCTCTCTCTCTCTCTCTCTCTCTCTCTCTCTCTAGAGGTTACTCTTCCCGACCAGCGAACGTCCATCACACGCCAGTGGTAACCACGCTAAACCCTCTTTTGTCCTGAACATAGCAGTAGATACCTGGTAAATCCCCAATCCTCCCCAAAATGCTGGGCTGTGGATGTCTTGGAAATCGTCCATTTTAACTACCAACACTCAAACAAATTGACTGACCAAGAAATTAAGTTGATTTACTCTATGTGGAGCACTTTGTCCTTGCTTCCTATTGTGCATACTAGGATTGGCGTATTTCGCAGGAAATTCTGGGGCTATCCAGGATTACATCCCGCTATTGTCTAGTTTCCAAACCCTACTCTTCCCCCGTCTGTATGTTCCTTATCTCCTATTGGCGGATACTGGCACAGTTAGGTCGTTTGGTGGGAAATGCATTACGTTGGAGGTAGATGAAAGGTGTAGTGAGAAATTCAAATTTCAGCTCAATAGCGCTATGCCCTTAAAAGTTTCCAGGAGATAAGGCAGGGGTTTGACTGGAGTGTACTCACATTACCACTGTTGGAAACAATAAATTGATTAGTCAGGAATTTGACATTGTGATTGGAAGTGGTGCTGTATTAAATAATAGTTGTAATTTCAAATTTCGATGGTAATTTATTCCATCACGGTTGTGGAATTCCCAACCACTTAGAGGTATGCTAAGTGTATTTTTTAAAGCACTATAGAATTACCAAGTCGGTCCTCTCTGCTACACCAGGAAGGAGATGGTAGGGCAAGCATCTACCGTGTGACAGAATAGTAACGACAATAAATCCACTTTATTTAAACAAATACCACTCCATCTTTCCGCTGCAAGACCGCGTGCACTCAATGCCACACACAGCAGCTGTCATCACATGGATAGGGTACATATACGCTTAAACCATGATCCGTTCCGTAGTAACTGTCACAGTCAGATGTTTTGAGATTGCGGAAGCTTTCGTAGGCCACTGCCGTGCACTGGCCACGCTGACAACTGCACGCTCATTTCCCAGCATCCCCACACTAGTAACCCCAGATGCTCAGAGGTCGGAGAGAGTGTTGCTATGACTGCCCAGCCGTCAGCAGATCAAATTGTATAAGGGGGGGGATAATCGTCAAGCGCAAACACTTGTCATATTGAATCTTCCCAAATTTCCACATAAAATTCAGAGAACACGCGCAACACACGAGATAATGAAGGGTGCGCAAAACATACTGGATGTTAATTCGCTACTCACTTGCCCAGGGGGGCAACACAGGTAAGTCAACTGCACGCTCATGCCCTGCCTGATCGGTTCGAGAGGCTCCACAGTGGCTTGCACCTTAAGCCGGAAATTTCCAGTTGTTCTGGCGACCAGCTCCCTCCACCACACATCCACGAATCAGGCGGTGTCGTCCTAGGAAACCAGCCATATATTTATATATTACGGTCGTAGCGCCAGTCTGACATTTGACAATTAGCGAAATATCAGAAATACCTCCTCCTGATGACTGTGCTTCTGGAAATAGCAATTTCCCATGCAAATCTATATCCCTCTTATGACTGGACATAGTTTTCCATGTAAAACCATTTATACCTCTTACAGGTATCAATGAGTTGAAATCACAATTTTCCACATCAAATCTATACCTCCCTGTTGACCTGAGATAGTCCCACCCACATAATAAAACACACACACATCCGATTAACGTTTTTATAAGTGTATATTGTCTGAAAAAATTCCGATATATCCACACACACACACACACACACACACACACACACACACACACACACACACACACACCAGCTAGTTGTTTCAGTTCTCCTCGGTTCTAGGAAATTATTTAACATTGTCTTCCAGCCAATTTGTTTCGCGAACAGCCTGCAGACTGCCACATCTTGGACATTGATCGAGTCTTCAGTTTCATAATTAGAGTGATTTTAAGTCAGTGGCATGGGTGTGTGATATGCTGCAATCTCTGTGCATACATTTGCTAGACGGATGTTGTGTGTGGAAGAGACTGTGTTCTGCTCATGGAGTTCGTACAGCATGGGGAGTAATTCCACGTGTCAAACATCGCTGCTACGCATTTGTCTATTTTCTCATAATATGTCGTAGTTTCATGCATTTTCCGTAGCTGACGATCCCCTTATAGGACTGATGTGAGCAAAGCATATTTCTGAACTGCAATCGGACGTGAAAGGTGGACGTCGGCCGTTGTGGCAGAGAGGTTCTAGGCGCTTCAGTCTGGAACCGCGCGAGCCCTACGGTCGCTGGTTCGAAATCTGCCTCGGGCATGGATGTGTGTGATGTCCTTGGGTTAGTTAGGTTTAAGTAGTTCTAAGTTCTAGGGGACTGATGACCTCAGATGTTAAAGTCCCATAGCGCTCACAGCCATTTGAACCATTTGAAGGTGGACACTATACATCTCAAGAAGGCTGTATGGTGCATTATGACAAAGAATCTATGTTTTCTTCCTTTGTTGTAATAGTTTCATTATTTTAAAAGCTTCTCACCACAGTGATTGGGATAGAAAGGTTTCAGGGATGATGGATGTCAAGTTATGGAAATAAATTTCCGGCATTGCAGTATTAACAATGTTGCGTTCCATGGAAGTAATATATATCAGAAACCTAACTGCTTTAACATTATAGGATGCTTAAGTGCAGAGCCGTGTACCCTTAAGAGTGTGTGTTCATGTTCTGTGGTCATTTCTCTTTCCAGTACCTTCTTGATATCCAAATATCGAAACACTACAACAATACTACAGAATTAATAGCACAAGTGAATTGTTTAGCAGATTCGAACAGACTGCAGGTACTTTCAGTCAGCACTTTTGGGAGATGCTGCATCCCGCCAAGACTCTCTCAAACAAGTGTTGTATGCACAGGCATCAGGCACTATGCAAAAATCAACAGCGCTCTCGCGGACGAAAGGGTTGGAAGGACATCACCAATATCGGTTGATGTACTGTAACAAATATCGCAGTCTATAGTGTGACAAAGAAAATGTGAAGATCTGCTTATGGGAGCCAGTGAGAAATCTTCTGCGTATCCATTATGTTACAGCCGTGTTGCCTGTCGTCTTTGTTCACTAGAGCTCATGCAGTTGAACCCTTGCATTGGTATATTGTGCAGGTGTTTACAAAATTAATCTATCACCTCTCATGATCACATTCAGACTCCGTCCATCTCGAGCTCCATCATGCATAAACACTACGTTGTTTCTTCTTCTTAATCGTCACCACAACACTCTCAAATGTATGAGGCTCATGTGTGCTATACACCAATAAGGAGTGCTAGCCTCCTCAACCACGGAAGCACTGTTGATTATCATGTAGTGCCGGATGCCTGTTCTTCACAACATTTGTTTGAGAGAGTGTTGGCGGGATGCAGCACCATCCAGAATTGGTGACTGAAAATATCTGCGGTCTGTTCTCGAATCTAATTATCTGGAAGACCTGAATGGTAAATAATTCCCTAATTTTTTCCAACGCTAAGCACATACAAACGATAATCGGCAATGTGTGTGTGTGTGTGTGTGTGTGTGTGTGTGTGTGTGTTGGAGTGTAAAGTTACTGTATTCAGTGTTCCAACATGTACAAAGAAAATTACGTGGATGGAACTATGTCCAGTCATCAGAAACGTATAGATTTGGCGTGGAAAATTGCGATTTCAATGAATCGATAGCTGTAAGAGGTAGAAAAGATTTTACATGGAAAATTATATCCAGTCATAAGAAAGATATAGATTTACATTAATATTTCCAGAACCACAATCACCAGAAGGAGGTATTTCCGATACTTTGCTCATTGTCAAATATCACCAGATTGGTGCTACATTCGTAATAGTTAATTGTAATTACACTGAAATTTGTGGCTAGCTTCCTAGGACGACACTGCTTGACATGCAGGTGCATCGAAGAGGTAGCTGCTTGTCAGAACAAATGGACATTCCTGGCTTAAGGTGCGAGCCACTGCTGAGTCTCGTGAGCCAGTCAGGCTGGATACAAGCATGCAGTTGACCCACCTATGTGGCCCTCTGGGTGGGTGTATAGCGAATCAATACTCAGTTTGTTTAAATAAAGGTGGATTTGTTGTTGTTACCATTCTAGCACACGGTAGACACTTTCTCCTCCTTCTTCGTCCTGATGTAGCACAGAGAACCACTTGGGAATTCTTTAGTACTTTAGAAAATATACTTAGCCTACCTGTAGGTGGTCGGGAATTACACATCTGCGATGGTATAAATTCCTGTCGAAATGTGAAACTATAACTACAATTTTACGCAGCACCACTTCCAAACACGATGTCAAATTCCCGACTGATCAATTTATTGTTTGCGATAGTGGTAATGCGAGCCCATTTCATTGGTCTGTAGCACCATCGAATCCCGGTTAGCCACAGAATTTCCCGCCACAGTAAGACCCAAGGATAAGCTGCCCCACACAGAAGGTATCGCCTTAATTAATTAGTCAGTCAATCTGGCTGAGTGGGGTAGCGAAAATGGACTATTTCCAAGACATCCACAGCCCAGCGTTTTGAGGAGGGCTGGGAATTTACCAGGTTATCCTACGCAGAAGTGCTGCAACACGATGTGGCATGGACTCAACTAATGTCTCAAGAAGTCCTGTAGGGAACTGACACGAGGAGAGCAGTCCATAAATTCCTAAGAGTACGAGGGGGTGGTGATCTCTTTTGAACAGCACGTTGCAAGGCATCCCAGATGTGATCAATAATGTTCATGTCTGGGGAGTTTGGTGGCCAGCGGAAATGTTTAAACTCAGATGAATGTTTCTGGAGACACTCTGTAGCAATTCTGGACGTGTGGGGTGTGGCATTGTCCTGCTGGAATTGCCCAATTCCGTCGGAATGGACAATGGAAATGAATGCATACAGGTGATTATACAGGATGTCTACATATGTGTCACCTTTCACAGACACATATCAGAGATTCCCGTATTACTCTAACTGCACACGCCCCACACTATTACAGAGCCCCCACCAGTCTGAACAGTCCCCTGCTGACATGCAGGATCCATGGATTCATGAGGTTGTCCCCATATTCGTACACATCCATCCACTCGATACAATTTGAAACGAGACTCGTTCGACCAGGCTACATGTTTCCAATCATTAACAGTTCAATGTCGGTGTTGACTGGCCGAGGCAAGGTGTAAAGCTTTGTGTTGTCAGTCATCAAGGGTACACGAGTGTGCCTTTGGCTCCGAAAGCCCGTATCGATGATATTTCATTGAATGGTTCGCATGCTGACACTTGTTGATGGCCCAGCATTGAAATGTGCAGCAATTTGCGGAAGGGTTGTACTTCTGCCACGCTGAACGCTTCTCTTCAGTCGTCGATGGTCCCGTTCTTGCACAATCTTTTTCCATCCGCAACTATGTCCGAGATTTGATGTTGTACCGGATTCCTGATATTCACGGTACACTTGTGTAATGCTCATAAGGGAAAATCTCCACTTCATCGCTATCTTGGAGATGCTGTGTCCCATCACTCCTGCACCGACTGTAACACCATGTTCAAAGTCACTTAAATCGTGGTAACCTGCCATTGTAACAGCAGCAACCAATCTAACAACTGCGCCAGGCACTTGTCGTCTTGAATAGGCGTTGCCGACTGCAGCACCATATTCTGCCCGTTTACATATCTCTGTATTTGAATAGGCATGCATATACCAGTTTCTTTGGCGCCTCAGTGTATGTGCAGCGAGTGTTTCTTGTTGACCATTTCATGACGGTATTTCTTGTATGATCGGAAAAAGGTGAGGTATTTATGTATTTAATTACTTCTTTTCAATGTATTTTACATGAACTGCATCTTCCAAAATTAAATAAACAGCAGAGAATGATAAGCTTTTCCCGCGAAAAAGAGAGATCCAAATCGTGCCAATTCATCTGAAAATTGAATTTTGTAAATAAACAATATATTTTATACCCTCTGCAATGTAGGTGAAATTCCTCTCGTGGGATCCTTCCAGTCCACCAGCTCAGCACAGACTGAGTGAATTTTCCTGCTAATCTTTTCTAGGAGGGATGGGGAGGGATGGAAATGAAACATGGACGATAAATAGTTTGGACAAGAAGAGAATAGAAGCTTTCGAAATGTGGTGCTACAGAAGGATGCTGAAGATTAGATGGGTATAGATCACATAACTAATGAGGAGGTATTGAATAGAATTGGGGAGAAGAGGATTTTGTGGCACAACTTGACAAGAAGAAGGGACCGGTTGGTAGGACATGTTCTGAGGCATCAAGGGATCACAAAGTCAGCATTGGAGGGCAGCGTGGAGGGTTAAAATCGTAGAGGGAGACCAAGAGATGAGTACACTAAGCAGATTCAGAAGGATGTAGGTTGCAGTAAGTACTGGAAGATGAAGAAGCTTGCACAGGATAGAGTAGCATGGAGAGCTGCATCAAACCAGTCTCAGGACTGAAGACCACAACAACAACAACATTGGGGGGGGGGGCCTCGGGGGGGAGGGGGGGTTGGGACGTCCTTTGGTGATGGAGCTGTGCACTAGTTGAGGCGGTCCCTGCACATCAAGGAGAACACACACACGAATATTTTCCAAGAAAATACTCCCCATCTGCAGCAGTGTAAATCTGTAATTAGAACATGTATTTTATAAACAAGGTAATACTTGCTCCTTTCAGTCAAACACCTCAGCACAGACGGTATGGTATGTTTCCCGACATTCTTGCAGGTGGAGAGAGGCTGAGCTTCTTCCACAAATTTCCAACAGAGTAGCACCCAAAATAAAAATAAACTATCCTATGTCTTTCCTCTTCAGCAGCTGAGCATAGACAAGCAAATTTCCAGACGGTGGAGGGTTGGGGGATGTGGGGGAGGGGAGGCCTGGCGGATTTATGAGAGGGAAAGGCATTAATTAATTGATCACTTTAATTTATTGGTCAATTAATTTGACATCGATGTGGGCGAGGGGTGAGAAGTTGAGTATTGCATAGAGGGGTAGGGGAGGATGAAGGAGTAGGGGAGTTGTGGGGAGTTTCTCAGAAGGCGGTCATAAATCAACACCCAGGGGCTCATTAATCTATTAATCTCCAGGGGGTCATAAATCAAACTCGTCAGCCACTGATGTACAAGACCCGCACTAATAAAATGCGCTGACACCACCCTTGCCCTACTACTCCCATGTGTGGAAGCTCCTAGCAAAACTGACATTGCCAAATTGCATCTGTCATTGTCACATGGGACAAGCAACTAGCGTGATGGTATGACATGATACTGTGTTTCGACTCACCGGTAATTTGGACAGCAGCGGTTACTTTTCTGATGTGTTAAAGGGACTGGGCATGGTCTATCTTAAGCTCTCCGTGACATTGTCACGCTCTTCTCACCTAAATCGATACCGACTGTGACTGACTGCTGCACTGACCAGCACTTTCTCCAGCTCTCCTGCACATTGAAAATGTCGGGTCGTACGTTACCGAGAGATTTTATGCCACCACGTGCCCACCTCTACGACTGAATGAACTCTGGGCTAATGTTGAAGCAGCATGGAATGATGCAGTCTTGTGTGAAGTTTAGTTGAATGAGCTGCCTGTAAACCCAATGTATTTTGGAGGTATGTAGAGTATTAGTTCATAGAATGAATCGAGAAAATAAATTAATGGAGTCTCTTCAATACCACAACTTCAATTGTAACATCAGGCATTCTGTTTATCGTAAGCTCACACATGATGATGATGAAGTCCCATACTCCTTGACAGAGCGTAGGGGACGATGCGGAAGACCCGCACCGCTGTACTAGGCAAGGTCCTAGAGGAGGTGGTTTGCCATTGCCTTCCTCCGACCGTAATGTGGATGAATGATGATGAAAACGACACAACGCCCAGTCATCTCGAGGCAGGTGAAAATCCCTGTCCCCGCCGCCCGCATCTCGTGGTCGTGCGGTAGCGTTCTCGCTTCCCACGCCCGGGTTCCCGGGTTCGATTCCCGGCGGGGTCAGGGATTTTCTCTGCCTCGTGATGGCTGGGTGTTGTGTGCTGTCCTTAGGTTAGTTAGGTTTAAGTAGTTCTAAGTTCTAGGGGACTGATGACCATAGATGTTGAGTCCCATAGTGCTCAGAGCCATTTGAACCATTTGAACCTGACCCCGCCGGGAATCGAACCCGGGACCCCGTGTTCGCCAAGCGAGAAAGCTACCGCGAGACCACGTGCTGTGGACAAGTTACTGATTAGTATTTGCAAGTGTCAAGTGGTCAACACCTGTCGCAAACTACAAGTGTGCTTACAACACTCGCACACAGTGCTCACACGTGTCTCTGATCTAGATAAGTTTGCCGAACGAGCTCGCCCACCTAATGACAGTGTTTAGAAAAAAATGGATATTTCACCCAGCAGATTAGCAGGGCACTGTCAGTTAAAACCAAACTTCAGGAAGCGGATAAAGAAGAGAACACGCTTACGGACTAATTTCGATTAAAGTACCTAGAATCCTCCGTAAATTTCAAGCGAAAGTGATTTTCCGCCCACCATCTAATATTGCAGCTCTTTTGGGATCAGTGAATAACGACTTATCATCGCAGAAAGCCAGAATTTACAAAATACCTTGCCAATGCGACATGGCTTGTATAGGAGAGATCAAATGCACTGTGAAAGAATGCCGCACTGAACATCAACGTTGCACTAGTCTTCTGCAACCAATCAAGTCCCCTATGGCCGAACACTCTTATTTCCAGTGGACATGCAATGAAAAAATATGATGGAACTACAATTCTGACCACAGCAACATCTTTTTGGGACTCCGTTATTAAAGAATCCCTGGAAATAAGCCTGGCGGAAAAGCTGACGAACCGTGATAACGGTTACCTGTCTGACAGTGCATGAGACCCCATCATCTCCACGATCTCTTCTAAACAAAGACGGCAGAGTACGCCAATGGCAGCGGCGAGCGGTGATACACAGGACAGCTGACAATGAGTTCAGCGATGGCGCTGCTGCCGGAAAGTGCGGTCCGTCTTTGACACATGCGCAGAATACTTGAAGCGCGTTTATATTGCGGAACAAAGCAACGTGTTTGTCTGCCTTCGAAGGCTTACGTAAAGACGACGGGCAAATGTCCAGTCGAAATATCGTTAGATCTATTAGACGGCGACTGATTGCGAGCCCGAAACTTTTTTGAACATGAATTAGTCTTATCTTTCATCCAAGCTTAGTCCGACACCGTGCCCAGCTAGGTTAGAGCCACTGTTGCTACCAGAAGGTACACTCTTGTTTACTAAATTTTGCACCCTGTGTACGCCCAAATCTCCTACACATTTAGCCATGTATCCTTCCTACTATACTATACACGCACGATAAGTAAAATTTCGTTATTAGCTATCCTCCCTGGTGTTCGATTTTTAATGGCAACCAGTGTAACAATATTCAAACACATGACTACTATCACACTCTGAACGGAGGTCTGAAAGAAAAGGGCATGCAATCAGAACTCCCGTACTTGATTCAGCAAGTATTTGTACAAACCACGACGGTAGTCAGGAGAATTACATAAAGTTGAGACTAAGTGAAAGCACGTAACTTAATTTTACTAATTCATGTGTGTGAAAAACTGGAATAAAAATAATAACAAATTCGTAATAAAATATTATACGAAACTGCTGAAAGAATGAAGGGAAATTAGGGTTTAACGTCCCATCCATAACGAGGTCATTAGACGCGGACCACGAGCTTTAATTCCAGTGTGCCAACCCCTGCACAACATGGCTTGGTCATGAAAATGTTGCAATGACAAGAACTATACGTAACCCTGTATCTGTACTCGTTGCATTCTCACATATATTCCACTTGTAGAACAAATTGTACGGTACGGTTTCGTATTCTGTTGCGATTATACGAAGCATTGGGCAACCATGCTCTAACAATGAATTGTATTCGGGACAGTCAAATCGAAACCGAACACCCGCCACAATGGAACCATGAAATAGTTCCATTCAAAAGTAATCACCACTTGCGTTAAGACATTTATCGCCCTGGGAGACGAGACGAGACGATCAATAGCTGTTTCTTAGAATGCGGTCGGTCGCTGACGCATCCACAACTGCACCCACTTCCTCGTTCGACTGAAAGCGACGTCCACGCATGTCTTTCTTCAGATCGTCAGGGAGGTGAAAACCACACGGTGTAAGGTCCGAACGGTAGGGAGGATGTTGCAGTGTTCTCTAATTAAATCGCTGAAGCGTAGCCTTCGTGCGCGTTGGGGCGAGTGTTATCATGCAACAGGATGATTCAGTCCGACCGCATTCTGACAGCCCGAGGACAAACGGCAGAGCCAACCGTGAAAGCATCCCACATTCCCCCCCCCCCCCCCCCCCACACCAAAGATATCCAAAGCCGTTTACACAAGTTCCGTTAAGGTCATGACGACCTTTGACCGCAGGATCCCTCTGCTCGTCGAGTCCATCGAGTAGAATTACAATCAATGCGCAGTGCTGTAAAGACACATCGCAGAAACAGTACCCGCGCTATAGAGGCAAAACGCTCTGGAATGTCGGACAGAATCATCCTGTCGCACGATAACGCCCGCACCCCCATAGCCACTGCACTTCACCGATTTTCACATCTTTGGCGACCTGACGAAATATATGCGTGGACGCCCGTTTCAGTCGGACCAGAAAGTGGAAGAGCGGATGCGGCTGGGATTCCGTCATAGGCTGACCACGTTCTACGAAACAGGAATTGATCGTATCGTCCCCCTGTGGGATAAATGTCTTCACACGTGTGGTGATTACTTTTGAATGGAAACATTGTATGGTCCCGTTGTGGCGGATGTTCGGGTTTATTTGACTGCCCCTAATATAAATATATAAGTGGAACACAATTTGATTTCCTAAGGGTTTCACGTATGATCGGGCATCATCAAATCTATAAATATTAGGGTATTTAGAAGCATCAGATAGTCATCACTTGAAATCAGCTTATTATACTGGATTTTCAAAGTTTATTGTAAGCTCATCGGTCTGGCGTATGATCAAAAAACAGTTGTGAAAGCTACCACATTTGATTGATATTGAAGAGCGATATTGAAATGTGTAAACCACGTACTATTTTAATCTTCTGTAACACTACATTAAAAAAACGAAAAATTTCGTTCGAATTGAACTCACCCTATTTATCTAATAAATTTTGCGGTTTCCCTTTCTTTTCCACAGATATTTTCAGTTCTTCTAGCACACGTAACAACGAGCCTTTATTTGTTGTATGGGATACGCTCATTCTATCCTGAATTTCACCTAAGGTATGCTTGGCTGCGTGTGTGTTGCCTTACGTTTAGAGATTCATAGCGTATATGAGACGGCCCTCCTGTTTGGCCGGTTTATGTTTTCGAAATATCTGCAGCCCATTTTGTACAACCCGTGCTCACTGTACACTGATGTGACAAAAGTCACGGGATAGCGATATGAAAATATACAGCTGGCGGTAGTATCGCGTACACAAGGTAACTTTAGGGCAGTGCATTGGCGGAGCTGTCATTTGTATTCATGTGGAAGAGTTTCTGACTTGATTATGGTCGCACGACGGGAATTAACAGTCTATGAACACGGGATGGTAGTTTGAGCTAGACGCTTGGGATGGACTGGGTTATTGATTGGATATCGTTATGTTCGTTTACTTGGAGGCCATGTTTCCAAACAACGATGGAATTTTTATGGATGACAATACGACATGTCATCGGGCCATAATTGTTCGCTATTGCTTGGAAGAACATTCGGCATAGATCGAGCGAATCATTTGGCCACACAGGTAGCCAGAAATGTATCCCATCGAAAATTTATGGGACATAAACGAGAGGTCAATTCGTGCACAATATCCTGCACAGGCAACATTTTCACAATTATGGACGGCTATAGATGCAGCATTGGTGAGTATTTTTGCGCGGGACTTCCCCCCCCCCCCCCCCCCCCCCCCCCCAACGACTTCTAGAGTACATGCCACGTCGAGTCGCTGCACTATGCCGGGCAAGAGGAGGTCCGACACGATATTTGGAAGTATCCCATGACTTTTGTCACCTCACTGTATTTATCCCTGCGTAAGCTAACATTAGAGATCCAACGCACAGCAGTTCCTGTTTAAGGGGTGTGGTATCCAGGACCGATTTAAGGCGCTAGCGACACAAGGGGCCACCTCGGACGCCAAAGACACCCTTGGTGCAAAATTAGTACACAGAGTGTATCGTAATTAGTAACGAAAACAACCAGTTTCCACGCTCACTAAACTTGGATTTTTTACAGGTCTTACCAAGGGCCCAAGGGACGGCAAATAAAGTATGACGGAAGGTGGGTAAAGGCATGGCAGAGGGGGTGGGGGTCCCAAATGATATGTCGCTTCAGCGGATAAATGTTCTCGAACCGGCCGATTTCATGGTGCCGGAAGATACTTTTAACTTCCTAACGTGTTGCCACTTCAGAAATTTAATACATCAGCTGATTTATAGTGGTTAACTATATCTGATGTTGATAAATATTCATTTTTTACAGATCTAATGATGCACACGTACGAATTTTGCCGCAGGAACCACGCAATTCAAACACCCTTTTTAACTGCGAAGCTTTGTAGAGATTCTGTGATAGACTGTCTCGCCGCTGTTTTAAGTTATGCCAAAGATCGTAATTAAAGAAAAATCAACTGATGGTATCTATGAAACCACTTTAGATGATGATGTGTGTTGATTTGTCAAGACTATCCCCCACTGTGAGCTGCATTTTCTAAAGCGATGATTCCCGATTCACCCGACTTACGCCACGTAGCAAGATTTGCATCACGAGCATAGGCGCGAAGTAAGACGCTTGCCTGGGCACCATAATCGCGATTTGTTTGTTGTCAAGCCATAGTGATTTTTAAGCATTTTTAACTGCTCGGGGTAAATATATATCAGTCTGTAGAATGATACAGACTATTTGGATACTAACACTGACATTACAAAATATTATTTCGTCCTAATCATACAGTAAACGTCGAATGTTTGTTTTGATCACAAATATATCAGACAATAATCACATTACGTGCGCGAGTCTGTGACAGTATGCCACTTCTTTTCCAAATACTTTACAGACTTCATAGCCTGATATATGTGTTTTTGTGGTACTGTTATAGTCTCATTAGGCCCTGATCATGTTATGAGAAAATAATTTCTTTTCAGTAAACTCTGTCTCCAGTACATACTGCGAGGGCAGTGGAGAGGTAATTTATATCAAAACGACGAAATTGCTTTCTTCTGTCAATTATCTCACTCCTGTCTATAACATTAAATTAACGGTGCGAGAAAACTGACTTGACCTTGCGTCAAGAATACGAAATAACCTCTGAATCAACACCTAAACAGTCTGCCAAGAGAAAGCAGCAAATAATAGAATTCCCAATATTACGTTACTCACAGAATGAAGATTAGATTAGATTCGACTGACTCCGTGTACCATGGACCCGTATCGAGGAGATCCTCATGCAGGCGGAACTTACCTGATTTTTGATGCATTATGAGGTATTAAAAAAAATTACTGCAATAATAATCACAATAATAATAATACGTACTGCAGATCAACTATATCTGTTCAGAAATTCGTCAACGGAGTAGGAGGAATTGTCCACAAGTCGGTCTTAGCTCCTCTTAAATATCTTTGTGTCTAAATTTTTATGCTATCTGGCAAGTTATTGAAAATGTGTATTCCTGAATAGTGATCCCTTTTCGGACTTTATGAAGTGCCTTTAAGTCTTTGTGTAGATTTTCTTGACCATAGTATTAATTTTGTAAACTGAGCAGTTAGTTGGAAAAAGAGATATATTATTTACAAGAAGTTTCATTAAGGTGTAAATATACTGGTAAGTACTAATAGTATACCCAGTTCCTTGTACAAGCTTCTACATGCTTTTCGTCAATCCACATAATAAATAATGCGTATTACACGTTTTTGGACACTGAAAACTTTTGTTTGACTTCGAGTTCGCCAAAACAAGATACCGCATGACATTATGGAATGAAAATATGCAAAGTATGCCATCTTTTTTATTTTTATGTGTACAATGTCTGATAACACTCGCACTGTTAATAAGGATTTCTTTAGGTGTTGTAGCAATTCTGTGGCATGCTGCTTCCAAATGAATTTTTTATCAAGTTGTAATCCCAGGAATTTAACTGTCAGCCTCTTCTATCTGCGCTTCATACTTCATGCATATGCTGAGCTGAAACTTCTTACACGTTCTGAGATGTATGTAGTGAGTATTTCCAAAATTTAATGAGAGTAAGTTGGTTACAAACCATTCATTAATGTCAAAGAAAATGTAATTAACAGAATTTTCTGAAACTATCGTAGACTTGTTGATTATTGCAATACTTGTATCATATGAAAATAAAACAAGCAATGTAAGTTACGAAGGATTATTAAAGTATACAAGAAAAAGCAATGGTCCTAAGCCGGACCCTTCTGGAGTAATACACTTAGTTACTCCATACTCTGATGATGACAGATACTCTCTCGTCCTGAAACACTTTGTGGCGGCCGAACGGTTCTAGGCGCTTCAGTCCGGAACCGCGCGACTGCTACGGCCGCAGGTTCGAATGCTGCCTCGGGCATGGAAGTGTGTGATGTCCTTAGGTTACTTCGGTTTAAGTAGTTCTAAGTTCTAGGGGACTGATGACCTCCGATGTTAAGTCCCATAGTGCTCATAGCCACTTGTGAACCATTTTAATGTTTACAACATATGATTTTAAACATTTTGTAGTGTTCCCAGTGATGCCACAGTATTCTGTTTTACTTAAGAAGTTGATGTAATCCACTAATTACAGAAACTACAAGTAGATTGTAATTAATTACGTAACGAGTATGTTGTGTAAATGTCTTCTCAGCATCGGAGCCTTTGAGAAATCCAAACTGCGTCTTGGTCAGTATGTTATTCCGGCTCAGATTGTTAAGAAGCAAGCTAAAGTGAAACTAGTCAGTTGTTTGGTTGCATTCCTTTATCATCTTCCTTAAACAGTGGTTCTACGTCAGCCAATCACGAAATGTTCAAATAATAACAGACTAACTGCACAAATAAAGTTAAGGTTTTATTAAACCCACAAGAACACTCACTTAACTACATTTGATGATGTTTCATAATAGGTCTACAATTCTTTGATTTTTAAAATTTTATTGTACGTATTACTTCTTTTAGCAAAATGCGTGACGCATTTATTAGAGTATAGTTATTTGTAAAGCCCGGTCTCGGGCATTCTATGGTGTTATTTAGTGACCCTGTTCAAATGGTTCAAATGGCTCTGAGCACTATGGGACTCAACTTCTGAGGTCATTAGTCCCCTAGAACTTAGAACTAGTTAAACCTAACTAACCTAAGGACATCACAAACATCCATGCCCGAGGCAGGATTCGAACCTGCGACCGTAGCGGTCTTGCGGTTCCAGACTGCAGCGCCTTTAACCGCACGGCCACTTCGGCCGGCTAGTGACCCTGTGAATAACATCCTATCAATAACAGATATGTAGCACTTGTTAGAGAGATTCGCCACACTATACTCATCTGCTACCAACCCAACATCTATTCTCAGAGCTATACGCTCCTGTTCCCTATTAGTACTACCAGTCTGCTATTTCACTATATCCCATATTGCTTTAGTTTTCTTGCCTGACGTTAGTACCTTCTTCTCACAGTCCGTTTGCTAGATGTCTCAATCACTTTCCTTAATATCCTGCAGTATTCCTTGTAATGAGCTAAATCATTAACATTGGAGCTGTTCCTGACTTACAGACGCAATTTGTTATTTTAGTAACTGAAGAGGTGTATTGGCGGACAGATCAGTACTCGACTCCGGTACATTATTGCCGGCCGTGCGGTTGTAGGTGCTACAGTCTGGAACCGAGCGACCGCTACGGTCGCAGGTTCGAATCCTGCCTCGGGCATGGATGTGTGAGATATCCTTAGGTTAGTTAGATTTAATTAGTTCTAAGTTCTAGGCGACTGATGACCTCAGAAGTTAAGTCGCATAGTGCTCAGAGCCATTTGAACCAACATTATTGCCTCGTCAAGTGTGCATATTCATGATGACTCAGTGTGTGATGTATTTCTATACGAAAACCGCTCTTGTTAATTTTTCAAATAGGGAATGGAACAGTGCCATATGAAAGTAAAACGAACACAAGGTCTCACACGAGTGAAGCTTATTTACATATTATACATTTGGACATTATAAGAATATAGCATCACAGAGTCCAGATAATCAGTAATGGACAGTATTAGAAAAGGAAGACAATAGATATTAACATCTTGTTGTCTATGGGATGGGACATGTAATAGAAAGTGGATTTTCCAAATGGTTACCTTAAGCGATTTAAGGAAACCACAGAAAATCTAAATCTGGAGTATGTGGACCCTAGTTCCCTCGAAGGAGAGGTTTATTCCGTAACTACTTTGCCGCCCATTTGGTCACAAATTGTCAAGGACGTTAGTTTCAGTATATTGTGTACCCATGTCTAGCTACAACGCAGTCCTGGAATGTGACAGCTGTTTTCTTGGGAGTGGTGTTTCCGCTTGGCTGTGTCAATGGATCAAGACATGTTTTCAGTAATGAATAACAGGGCAGCCTGCACGTGTCAAATGGAAGGGTGTCTCAAGATCATGCAAATAACTAGGCGAGTTGTTGGAAAACCCCGGAAAGCATTCGGGCTGTATTTGGTTCTAGAAAAAGGGTAGAACGAGCTCTTATATGTTCTGTGTGCATTCCTATCCTGCCCTGTTACATGTTGCCACAACAAACACTGGAGACGTGCAGTCATTGTTGACATACTCAACATATATTCACAAACCATATACATAAAATTTGTTTTTCTCTGGGACGATCAACGACGCTGCCCGAAAATAAAATAGTTCCAATCCCCTAGTACCCACCAAGGTTTTCAGGTTTTCCTCGGTTGTCAGGTAAACAACGGAACTGGTAGCATCTCAGTTATTCCCAATAGGGAAATCCCACGGCCCCACTACCAGCTCGCTTGGTAATGGGCTGAAAAGAAACGCGATTCTGTAGTGGGCCCGATCTAAAACAGCCTGTCTTACTTGCAGTTGAGAAAGTACAGTATAAAATAAACAAAAATATTCAAGACAAAAGGTATAAGAAGGAAGCCCAGCGAGCGGCAGCCTTTATCGTACATCTGGTTTCAGCAAACAGATTACGGTGGTAATAACAGATACTGGCTTGCGTTGTGCTGTTATCACCTTTCAGAATCCTGATCGGACCACGGGTTTTTCAGTACGTGTTTTAACCCAGCTTTCACCTCTCATAAGCGACACGTGGTTCGGATTCTGCGTTAAACTTTAGCTAGTTCTCCTTTCCCCAGTTAAGTAACTGGGGTAGGTTACGGATACGAAATTATCATCATCATCATCATCATCATCATCATCATCATCATCATTCAGTGCTATGCCGTCTGGAGGCAGGACGGTGAGCTTGTCACCTCCTTCAGTCAGTCGGCACCAACATTCAAACACAACCGATTTATTAAGAGGCCTCACTACTTCAATAACATTGTCAAATCGTCAACATATTGGCCTCTGAGAGCGAGTATTGGCATATTATCAATAATAGAAGTGCTGACGAGCAGTACTGACGGTCTCAACAATAATCTGAAGATTGTCAATACGTACTGAGCGTGTGAGGTCCCAATATTCGTCATTCAGATACTGACAGACTTTTATGAACCAGATGAGCCGCGCTGCGTTAATAAGCGCCGTTACTGTTTTCAGTTGGTCTTTCTGCTTATCATTTCGCAGATTAATTTTTAGTGTAACCGTTTAACACAAAACAGTTTTAATAGGACTATCAAGGGGTGGCTGGTGTATGTACTACTTTAGAACGGTCAACGAAGGACTTAACTGGGGCACTGCTTTCTTTATTAATTTGAGAACATAGAACGCCCATTAGCTTGTTGAATTACACAGTAGTGTAGAGAAAGGCTAGTACTTCGAAAAGTACGTCATAAATATGCAATGAGAAAAGTACGTCATAAATATGCAATGAGAAAAGTACGTCATAAATATGCAATGACTAGTAGTCTGGGAAATACATAGGAACCTCACCACATTACCACAAAAAATACGATTTACGTTAATTAACTGAATATATCACCGAAGGGTAGATACAATTACTTCACAGGTTTCAATAATAATTTTGCTAACTGTGTTTGCTGATATTATCGCATTAAACTTTAAGTATTCGAATTACCTGCTTGTCGCCGGAGTTCTGAAAATTACACACAACCTCTCGTAGACTGCGATTGCCTCTTTCCGTGTTTTAATTCTTTATTACATGTCTTATCAGCTGTACCCGGCCACACGTTGCTGTGGCTCAGTCTGTCCAAATGGAAAACATAGAAAAGAGAAAGCCCACGTTTCGAATGTATGTGGGAAAACAGAAAAGAGAAAGCCCACGTTTCGAATGTATGTGGGAACTGGATAGACGTATTAATCTCCTCCTTTCCCTCTCTTTGACCATCTACTCCCCTTCCCCCTATCTGCCTGCCCTTTCTACCTCCTCTCTCTGTCCATTTTCTCCCCCCCCCCCCCCCAATCTCTCTCTCTCTCGCTCTCGTAACAGTGTAGCAGTATTCTAATCATTAAGCCGATAAGCTAGAAATACAACTTTCCTGTGAAAACAAGTCTGCGAGGAAGAGAACAAAACAGTACATTGGTGTGTATACAATATCTGTTGAAATATATAATGAGAACCAATATATATGGCAGAAACAATTTGTCTAATGGTTTAAATGTACTGCTATCGTAGTTAAAACTGGCTACAAGGAAGGTCCAAATGTTCATTAGAGCATTGCATAAAAATTTAAAGTAAATCTTTGACGAACTCTTACGAGATTTTTGATAACAACGTTGCTCCTACTCATATATATTGTAAAATGGGTGTATAAAAAACGCTTGCAGGCACCACTGTGTCAAAATTTCAATGCAATCTGTGAAGAATTTTAAGAGATTTACGATTTTGAACAAAAGAAACATGAGATTTTTCCTAACAACTTATCCCCTTTATTTAAAGGGTGACCCAAAGCACAGTTTATATCTGATGTGCCAAAATACAATAGAAGTTGAAGTCTATGACATCTTTATTTATTATTGAAATATACAGTTTAGGAATTTACTTCAGGAAAGTAACGTCATTTAAATGCAATCCAGCACGCCTGTGGCATTTGTTTAAACGATGAACAAAACATTGCATGCCGGCTCGGCATGTAGGCAATAGGATGGCTGGCGTTTCTACGGAAATTTCTTTCATTTGCTCCAGAGAATCTGAATTATTGACATACACTTAAGATTTAACAGGTCCCTATCAGAAACAATCCATGAGGCTGAAATCTGGACTGCAAGGAGGCCAATTTATGTCACTCCTCCTGGAGATCAATTTGACAGGGAAAGTTTCACAAACTCTTTAAGTATAGACGCAATGGACGTGTGCGCTGTGGCTCCGTCTTGCTGAAGCCTTGTTCTCAGGTTTTGCAGTTCAGGCACCAAAGTGTCATTTAACATCGTCACATGACGTTCCGAATTCACTATATCTGCACGACCGCTCTCATCCTCGTAAACATACCGGGGGCCAATTATTCCTCGAGCCGACATCGCACTCCATACAATAACTTTTGGCGAATGAACGGGTTTCTCATGCTCTTGTTCATGATTTGTTGCACTCCGGTAGCATGATTTGTTGCACTCCGGTAGCGGCAATTTTGCTTCTTGACGTGACCGTTCAGGTGAAAATGAGCCTCTTCAGAAAACAAGACGTTGTTAAATGAAGGGCACTCATTAACGAACTGCGGCCTAAGTCTGGCATCCTGAGGTTTAATTCCTGCACCAGTTCGATTTTATAAGTGCGCTGTTTAAGATCGTTTTGCAGAATTTGGTATTGTTGTTGTGGTCTTCAGTCCTGAGACTGGTTTGATGCAGCTTTCCATGCTACTCTGTCCTGTACAAGCTGCTTCATCCCCCAGTACCTACTGCAGCCTACATCCTTCTGAATCTGCTTAGTGTATTCATCTCTTGGTCTCCCTCTACGATTTTTACCCTCCAGTACTAAATTGGTGATCCCTTGACGCCTCAGAACAAGTCCTACCAACCTATCCCTTCTTCTAGTCAAGTTGTGCCACAAACTCCTCTTCTCCCCAATCCTGTTCAATACCTCCTCATTAGTTATGTGATCTACCCATGTAATCTTCAGCATTCTTCTTTAGCTCCACATTTCGAAAGCTTCTATTCTCTTCTTGTCCAAACTATTTATCGTCCATGTTTCACTTCCATACAAACACCTTCAGAAACGACTTTCTGACACTTAAATCAATACTCGATGTTAACAAATTTCTCTTCTTCAGAAACGCTTTCCTTCCCATTGCCAGTCTACATTTTATATCCTCTCTACTTCGACCATCATCAGTTATTTTGCTCCCCAAATAGCAAAACTCCTTTATTACTTTAAGTGTCTCATTTCCTAATCTAATTCCCTCAGCATCACCAGACTTAATTCGACTACATTCCATTATCCTCGTTTTGCTTTTGTTGATGTTCATCTTATATCCTCCTTTCAAGAAACTGTCCATTCCGTTCAACTGCTCTTCCAAGTCCTTAGCTGTCTCTGACAGAATTACAATGTCAACTTTTCTTTTGTTTCCTTTACTGCTTTCTCAATATACAGATTGAATAACAGTGGGGAGAGGCTACAACCCTGTCTCACTCCCTTCCCAACAACTGCTTCCCTTTCATGCCCCTCGATTCTTATAACTGCCATCTGATTTCTGTACAAATTGTAAATAGCCTTTCGCTCCTTGTATTTTACCCCTGCCACCTTCAGAAATTGAAAGAGAGTATTCCAGTCAACATTGTCAAAAGCTTTCTCTAAGTCTACAAATGCTAGAAACGTAGGTTTGCCTTTTCTTAATCTTTCTTCTAAGATAAGTCGTAGGGTCAGTATTGCCTCACGTGTTCCAACATTTCTACGGAGAATTTGGTGCAGTGATGAAATATTCGCGTTTAAAGAACTTGCACACATACGAATGGAGAGGTTAGGATAGTCACGAACAGACGGATTAACACAGCAACTCGGCTAGGTTTCCAGAAAGCGTTTGACACGATGTTCCACTGCAGACTTAACAAAGGCTGGAGCATACGGAATATGTTCGCAAATGTTTGAGTGGCCCAAAGACAATAACTCAGTACACTGTCCTCTGTGGCTAGAGTTCATCACACACAAGGGTATCGTCAGGAATGCCTCAGGGAAGTGCGATAGTACCTCTCTTCTTCTTTATGACATAAATGATCTGATGAATAGAGTGAACATTAATCTGCAACTCTTTGTTGATGCTGTAGAATACGGGAAACCATCGTCGTTGAGTGCTGTAGAAGGATACAAGTCGACTCAGAATTTCTGTTTGGTGTCATGAATTGTAAATTGCTGTGACTGTAGAAAAATATCTAGGAATATCGCTGCAAAACTATTCAGAGGCGTGTTGCTAGATTTGTTACTGGTAGTTCGGTCAACGCTTATCACAGAGATGCTTCGTACATTCATATGGGACGACGATCCTTTCGCAAAACAATATTTAGAAAATTTAGAGAACCTACATTTGCAGCCGACTGCAGAACGACTGCTGCCGCCACGGTACATTTCGTGTATGGCCTGCGAAGACAAGAGAGAAATTAGGTCTCGTAACGGGGGCATACAGACAGTCGCTTTTCCTTCACTCTAAGTGTGAGTTGAAAAGTACCCTCCGCCATGGAGGATATGGTGGCCTGCGGATACGTACATAGGTGAAGATAAAACGAAAATAGTCTACGAAACTTTAGGTCTGGAGTAAGTCATCGTTGTACAGTAGATAGCCTACCCTGTATCAGAAAATACAAGATTTCCTTTGGAACAATGGATATAAGAAGACATGTCCGATAAGGGCGCGATAAAGACACTATGACAACAGATAAACGGGAAGTCACTCCACATACTAAGGAGCGCAGCTCAGGGCTGAGAAGCACGGAGCGGAGCCATCAGCCTCAGCCAGGTCACGCATACGAGTATATACCGCGAATGCGGATAACATCAAAGTCACGTGGCGGGTGGAATGTGGCTGATTCCCAGTCAGTGCACACTATGTGAACTGGAGCTGCCACTTCTAGTGATCTCTCATAGCTGGAAACAAGAACATTTTTGGTGTCTATTGTTTAATGCTACAAACCTGTCAATGCTTTCCAATTGCTAAATGTGTGTGGGAATCGGAAACACGTCCTTACCTTCTCCTCCCCATCTCTTTGTCCTTCTACTACTTCTTCTCCTCTTCCTCCTCCACCTCCTCGCTCTTTTCACCTCCTCCACCCCATCTCCTTCTTCCCCTCTTCCTGTCCATCTCCTCCTACCGTCCCTCTACGTCCACTTCAAAATTCTATGTAAGAAGAAAGAATATAACATTGGAGAAACAATTTGTCTGGTGGTTTAAATGGTTTGCTCTTACAGGTAACAGTTTCTCGCAGTTGGTTTTAACATAAAACCTGTACGTTGTTGTTTAAAGAAATATATAACCTATGTCCGTCCAAATGTTTATTAGAGTATCTTGTGAAAATCTGAAGTAAATCCGTCAAGAAGCTTTCGCAATTTTTACTAAGTTCCCCCAATGTCTGCACATATTGCCTACATCCGTCCGAATGTTTATCAGAGCCCCATGTAAAAATTTGAAATAAATCTGTCAAGAATTTTTTGAGATTTTTCCTAACAACATTTCCCCTTTATATAACACCCATATTTATATATCATATATTGCAATATATTGTCTACGGGCGTCCGAATGTTTCTTAGAGTATTGTGTAAAAATCTGAAGTACACTGGTAAGGAAATTTTCGAGATTTTTGCTAACAGCGTTTCAACTTTATGTATTATATATGTAAAATTTATATAGCATATATATTAAAGAAATATTTAGCCAATGCCCGTCCGGATGTTTATTAGCCTATTGTGTAAAAAACTGAGGTCAATCAGTCAAGTTGTTGTTGTTGTTGTGGTCTTCAGTCCTGAGACTGGTTTGATGCAGCTCTCCATGCTACTCTGTCCTGTGCAAGCTGCTTCATCCCCCCAGTACGTACTGCAGCCTGCATCCTTCTGAATCTGCTTAGTGTATTCATCTCTTGGTCTCCCTCTACGATTTTTACCCTGCACGCTGGCCTCCAATACTAAATTGGTGATCCCTTGATGCCTCAGAACATGTCCTACCAACCGATCCCTTCTTCTAGTCAAGTTGTGCCACAAACTCCTCAACAATTCTATTCAATACCTAGTCATTAGTTATGTATCTACTCATCTAATCTTCAGCATTCTTCTGTAGCACAACATTTCGAAAGCTTCTATTCTCTTCTTGTCTAAACTACACTCCTGGAAATGGAAAAAAGAACACATTGACACCGGTGTGTCAGACCCACCATACTTGCTCCGGACACTGCGAGAGGGCTGTACAAGCAATGATCACACGCACGGCACAGCGGACACACCAGGAACCGCGGTGTTGGCCGTCGAATGGCGCTAGCTGCGCAGCATTTGTGCACCGCCGCCGTCAGTGTCAGCCAGTTTGCCGTGGCATACGGAGCTCCATCGCAGTCTTTAACACTGGTAGCATGCCGCGACAGCGTGGACGTGAACCGTATGTGCAGTTGACGGACTTTGAGCGAGGGCGTATAGTGGGCATGCGGGAGGCCGGGTGGACGTACCGCCGAATTGCTCAACACGTGGGGCGTGAGGTCTCCACAGTACATCGATGTTGTCGCCAGTGGTCGGCGGAAGGTGCACGTGCCCGTCGACCTGGGACCGGACCGCAGCGACGCACGGATGCACGCCAAGACCGTAGGATCCTACGCAGTGCCGTAGGGGACCGCACCGCCACTTCCCAGCGAATTAGGGACACTGTTGCTCCTGGGGTATCGGCGAGGACCATTCGCAACCGTCTCCATGAAGCTGGGCTACGGTCCCGCACACCGTTAGGCCGTCTTCCGCTCACGCCCCAACATCGTGCAGCCCGCCTCCAGTGGTGTCGCGACAGGCGTGAATGAAGGGACGAATGGAGACGTGTCGTCTTCAGCGATGAGAGTCGCTTCTGCCTTGGTGCCAATGATGGTCGTATGCGTGTTTGGCGCCGCGCAGGTGAGCGCCACAATCAGGACTGCATACGACCGAGGCACACAGGGCCAACACCCGGCATCATGGTGTGGGGAGCGATCTCCTACACTGGCCGTACACCACTGGTGATCGTCGAGGGGACACTGAATAGTGCACGGTACATCCAAACCGTCATCGAACCCATCGTTCTACCATTCCTAGACCGGCAAGGGAACTTGCTGTTCCAACAGGACAATGCACGTCCGCATGTATCCCGTGCCACCCAACGTGCTCTAGAAGGTGTAAGTCAACTACCGTGGCCAGCAAGATCTCCGGATCTGTCCCCCATTGAGCATGTTTGGGACTGGATGAAGCGTCGTCTCACGCAGTCTGCACGTCCAGCACGAACGCTGGTCCAACTGAGGCGCCAGGTGGAAATGGCATGGCAAGCCGTTTCACAGGACTACATCCAGCATCTCTACGATCGTCTCCATGGGAGAATAGCACCCTGCATTGCTGCGAAAGGTGGATATACACTGTACTAGTGCCGACATTGTGCATGCTCTGTTTCCTGTGTCTATGTGCCTGTGGTTCTGTCAGTGTGATCATGTGATGTATCTGACCCCAGGAATGTGTCAATAAAGTTTCCCCTTCCTGGGACAATGAATTCACGGTGTTCTTATTTCAATTTGCAGGAGTGTATTTATCGTGCATGTTTCACTTCCATGCATGGCTACACTCCATAGAAATACTTTCAGAAACGACTTGGCTCTGAGCACTATGGGACTGAGGTCATCAGTCCCCTAGAACTTAGAACTACTTAAACCTAGGGACATCACACAAATCCATGCCCGAGGCAGGATTTGAACCTGCGACCGTAGCGGTCGCGCGGTTTCAGAACGACTTCCTGACACTTAAATCTATACTCGATGTTAACAAATTTCTCTTCTTCAGAAACGCTTTCCTTGCCATTGCCAGTCTACATTTTATATATCCTCTCTGCTTCGACCATCATCAGTTATTTTACTCCCCAAATAGCAAAACTCCTTTACTACTTTAAGTGTCTCATTTCGTAATCTAATTCCCTCAGCATCACCCGACTTAATTCGACTATATTCTATTATACTCGTTTTGCTTTTGTTGATGTTCATCTTATATCCTCCTTTCATGACGCTGTCCATTCCGTTCAACTGCTCTTCCAAGTCCTTTGCTGTCTCTGACAGAATTACAATGTTATCGGCGAACCTCAAAATTTTTATTTCTTCTCCATGGATTTTAATACCTACTCTGAATTTTTCTTCTGTTTCCTTTACTGCCTGCTCAATATACATATTGAATAACATCGGGGATAGGCTACACCTCTGTCTCACTCCCTTCCCAACCACTGCTTCCCTTTCATGCCCCTCGACTTTTATAACTGCCAACTGGTTTCTGTACAAATTGTAAATAGTCTTTCGCTCCCTGTATTTTACCCCTACCACCTTTAGAATTTGAAAGAGAGTATTCCAGTCAACATTGTCAAAATCTTTCCCTAAGTCTACAAATGCTAGAAACGTAGGTTTGCCTATTCTTAATCTATTTTCTAAGATACGTCGTAGGGTCTGTATTGCCTCACGTGTTCCAGTAGTTCTTCGGAATCCAAACTGATCTTCCCCGAGGTCGGCTTCTACCAGTTTTTCCATTCGTCTGTAAAGAATTCGCGTTAGTATTTTGCATCCGTGACTTATTAAACTGATCGTTCGGTAATTTTCACATCTATCAACACTTGCTTTCTTTGGGATTGGAATTATTATATTCTTCTTGAAGTCTGAGGATATTTCGCCTATCTCATACATCTTGCTCACCAGATGGTAGAGTTCTGTCAGGACTGGCTCTCTCAAGGCTGTCAGTAGTTCTAATGGAATGTTGTCTACTCCCGGGGCCTTGTTTCGGCTTGGGTCTTTCAGTGCTCTGTCACACTCTTCACACAGTATCATATCTCCCATTTCATCTTCATCTACATCCTCTTCCATTTCCATAATATTGTCAAGTACATCTCCCTTGTATAGACCCTCTATATACTCCTTCCACCTTTCTGCTTTCACTTCTTTGCTTAGAACTGGGTTGCCGTCTGAGCTCTTGATATTCATACAAGTAGTTCTCTTTTTTCTAAAGGTCTCTTTAATTTTCCTGTAGGCAGTATCTATCTTACCCCTAGTGAGATAAGCCTCTACATCCTTACATTTGCCCTCTAGCCATGCCTGCTTATCCATTCAAGCACATTTCTAGATTTTGGTAACAACAATTCCACTTTAAATATTAACATGTATCTATATATTAAATACACTAAAAGATATAAAGTCTAAGTCTGTTTGAATGTATACTAGAGCGCCGCCCGCGTAAAAATCTGAAGTACACTGGTCAAGAACTTTTCGAGATTTTTTTCTAGCAGCATCCAAGAGCTTTTTAATATCTCCGATTTCGACAGCTCTTTCTACGCACGTGTTTATATCGGATACAGTTCTCCGCCGTGGGGTGGCGTTCAAAGACAAGGAAAGTACGTCATCGCGGGAAAATCGCGTCTTGGCATTTATTTGTCCGTCAGAAGTTGGCATTTATTTGTCCTTCAGAAGACGGAGTTTCGTCGCAGGACGCATGACGTCTGGTTGTGAAACACTCATCGGCGGAGAGGATGACGTTTGTAAGTTTCTCTACCTGGGGTCCACTCCTGTGGAACTGTTTTGTCAAAAGTCGCAAATAAAGAGTAGAGCTTCCAGTCAGCTATAGAAAGCTGCCAAGTCGTTTTATGCAAGTATTGTACAGGTTCAGTAAGATAATCACATATGGCAAATGGTCTGAAACGATGAACCACTGTACGTAGTTCGGCAAGCTGTACGCCGCAGAAGAAGAAGAGATCCAAGTGTGTAGAATCGGAAAGAATATGGGTTTGTGAAACTTTTACGTATTACAGTTCAAAGGCTCAATCTTCACACAGTAAGAGGATTTAAAATTCACTCTGACATGCGTAGAGATACGGTGAATAATCAAAATACGCACAATATTTGTAATTATAAGCTCACCGAACAAAATATTAGTCGTCACTTCAAAGAGAACACTGTTCGCTTCGGAGCGCTGTAGGTAGTGCAGAACTAGTACTGTTTGTGCAGACTGTTGACAATCGGCCAAATGGCTGATGGGAGCTACTCTAAAGGTATTTCCCCACACCGACGGCTCGACGAGGCTTTTAAACTGCAGTGTGTAGAGGGTGCAGTTCAGGACGGAAATGTGATGTATTGCGTGTGTTTTTAGCACCATAACGTGGTCCCATTCATCCAGGTTACCGTGAACACCAACTAGGACGTTTATTTCAATATTCTCGGCGACGAAACTGTAACTCTTTCTTCTATATCTTCGTTATGCGTATGCTGTAATCCAGGTGTGCCCAAGATTTTAACTTACCTGGGCCGCATTAGAAAAATACGAGTATTTTTGGGCCGCACTTAACAATAACAAAGTGTATAGTTAACACATTTAAGTATTTAGAATCTAATAACTTGTTATTCTTTGTTCTAAAGAACACACACCGCAATTAGTTTAATATTTTGTATATGAGATTTCATTAATAATTTTATATATAAGTAATTACAAGTCAAGGATTAATGCGACATTCGACTTTGAATTTGGGAAACTGATGTAGCAATATCAGGTTCGATCGAATTGTTTGCAATTCTCATGATGTTCTCAAGGTTTTCTTCTGCGATTCTGGTTCTATTTTTACTCTTTGTGTGCTCTGCTCTAGGAAATAACTGTTCGCAAACGTACTATACGCGCAAACTGAGTTGACACTCGATACAGTGGCTGATGGGATCTACGGTAAAGACATTTCCCATTTACAGTCGCTCCCATCAGCTACCGCGCTGTCAACTTAGTTTGCGAATATTGCAAGCTTCCAAACAAAGATGACATGTAGAGGGATCCAGAAAAATTTAGACAATCTTTCATAGTTAAATATCTTTGCGCAGATGACAGTACAGCAATGACTGAAGAAAGATTGTCGTTTGACCAGCGTGAGGCCGTAATGGTCATTTAGGCAACGAAGGCTGGAATGAAGTGGTACTGGAAGTACGAAAACATGATGGAGGTACAACGGCAATGGCGGTTCTAGGCGCTTCAGTCCGGAACCGCGCGGCTGCTACGGCCGCAGGTTCGAATCCTACCTCGGGCATGAATGTGTGTAATGTCGTTAGGTTAGTTAGGTTTAAGTAGTTCTAAGTCTAGGGGACTGATGACCTCAGATGTTAAATCCCATAGTGCTTAGAGCCATTTGAACCATTCTGAACAACGGCAATGGCACAATGTGTGCGGAACTCAGCCACCAACACTACAACAATTTATAGTATTCGGGATAAATTTGAAGCCGACGGTACTGTTCTGGATGTGCACAAGGATAGGTCCACAGCTACTGTGTTGCAACATTTTTCTAAGTTGCCTCAAAAATGTGTGAAGCTGGGTGTATGTGAAAGCGGGCTAAAACGATTAAGCGTACGAGAATTCTGAAGGCTGCGCATTATGAACGAGGACGACCAGATCGAAGGATGGAGTACTGCCAGTAGTCTGAAGGCATGGTTTGTGAGGATGAACTGTTTGCAGGGACTATTATCTCATCTGACGAGGTCCAGTTCAAACGGTATTGTAAACCGCCACAACTACTGGGCTGAAAAATCCTCACGTTCGCGTGGACAAACATGCTGATCTACCGGATGTTCATGTGTGGTGTGGTCTGTCATCGCGCGGTCTGTTTGGTCCATTCCTCTGTTAAGGTATCGTAACAGGTGAGGTGTATCTTAAGCTGCAAACATCGATCTTACCTGCCATCCGAGACGTATTTGGAAATGAAAAATTTTACCTACAATAAGATGGCGCTCGGGTCCACTACCACAGGGATGTCAGAGTATACTTGGATGAAAATCTACCTGGACGACGGATAGGTCGAAAATAATCTGTGAGTACCCACCACTATCTCCAGACCGTACACCTCTGGGCTTCTACCTATGAGGGACCTTGAAAAATGAAGTTTATCAATAGAAACTAGCTACACTGAACAGCTTCGAGGAACCATCGAGACGTCCTGTGCGGTTATAACATCCGCAATGGTGACAGCCGCAGTTCGATCAACAGTTCAACGGCGTTGCGTTGTTTGGCTGCTACTCAGTTTGAACACACAAAATAACCTTCCCTCCGGGCAAGAATTGTTACAGTATGTTATTTCGTTCCATTAATATCGACTATCAACGAGTGTCTACATTTTTCTGCACCCATCTGTATATAACGCGTGACTACAGCAAGGGATATTTGTGAAAGTTCAAAAATATACAAGGTGTACAACTTTTCTTCCGGCGTTTGCCGATAGGTGGCGACAGCGGTAAGTAGCGGTCGAAAGAAACAGATCGCAGACGTCAGGCAGTTAGTTTGGACCTCGGTCAACATAACCTCATTCAAACATTAGTCGATTTGTGTCTGCATCATAAAGTTGTTCTTGACTGAAAATGTCAGTTTACGAGCCTAATTCTCGTCATTTGCGGGAGGTGTTACTGTTTTGTTTCAGTATGAATAAAACAGCGGCTGAGTCTCATCGAATGCTCTCAAGTATGTATGGTAAGGACGCTATTAGTGAATGTCGTGAGTGGTTTCAACGCTTCAAGAACGGTGATTTTAACGTCATAGATCGGCACAGTGGTGGAAGAGAGAATGTTTTCGAGGATGCAAAATTGGAGACTGAGTGAAGACTCGCCAAACTCAAGAAGAATTGTCTCGATTAGTGGGAAGGGATATCTGCATCGCATTGTGACCGAGACGAAAAATGGGTTCATTACGATAACCCTAAACGCAAAAAATCGAGGGGATGTCACGGCCATGCTTCGACGTTGACGGCCAAACCGAAAATTCACGGTTCCAAGATCATGCTCTGCATTTGGTGGGACCAGCTCAGCGTCGTGTACTATGAGGTGTTAAAACTAAGTGAAACAATCACAGGTGTTCGTTATGGAACGCAATTAATGCGTTTGAGCAGAGCATTAAAAGACAAACGGGCACAATACAGCGAGAGGCACGATAAAGTGATTTTGCAGCACTACAACGCTCGACCCCACGTTGCAAAAGACATTGCTCCCTCCGACTGTCACCTGTTTAGATCAATGACACATGGCCTGGCTGACCAACACTTCCGATCTCATGAAGAAGTCACAAATTGGATCGATTTGTGGATCGCTGCAAAAGATGAACAATTTTTTCGACGCGGGATCCTTACACTGCCCGAAATATGGGAGAAAGTAGTGGCCAGCGATGGAAAATATTTTGAATGATACATGTGTAAGCAATTTGTTTCATCAAAGCTTCAAATGTTGGGGAAAAAACGGCGGAAGCAAAGTTGTACACCTTGTAAATGATGAAATTTTTCTTTTAGTTGGATGGTCAGACTGCAGCTTATGCATTCCATCTGAAAATATTCTGGCAACATATTTATACTGCTCGTAAAAGTGTCGCATACATACAAAATGTTTGATTATTTTTTCTAAAATCATTAAATCATTTTCAAACTCTTGCTTGAAATTGAAAAGTATGGCTGCATATTTCATCCCTTCCTTAAGTTATGTCCCTAATTCTATAGTTTCGCAGTTGCAATCAAAGTATCCGTAAAGTGACAGCGCGTTTGACGAATCGATTGGTTATGAGAACGATAGACTGGAGGTTCAAGTCTAGCACGGACGGCAAAATTAAGAACGGGACGGACCAAAGAGAGAGTAGCTTCGTATGGCGGGAGTTTATCATAGCTGCATATATACTTTTTCTCTTTTTTAACAATCCTGTAATAGATGCTCATTCTTTCGCCGCATTGATAACTTGCTTTTTGTCGGATGCGACTCGCGGTTAGGCACCCCTGCTGTAGACACACTCCTCTCCGTTATAGATTACAGGAGCCGCTGGCTTGACGAACGCTCAAGCATCCCGCAGCAATTCAACTGGCCTGCTACATCAGCCGATCTTATACCCATGGAAAATGTGTAGCACTATTTGGAACAGAGGTTGAAACATAGAAAACAATGCTCCCGCAATTTGGTAGCTCTGTGGGATTTATCAAAAATGAGTGGCTTCAGGTGAATATGGCATACCTGAAGAAACTTGTGGAATCTCTTCCGCGTAGAATTGAGACCATTATTAAGTCCAGAGGCAGACACTACAAAAGTAAATAGTCTTACAAGACTGTGCTACGAAATGGAAAAGCTGATGAACAATATACTTTGAAGCCTACTATGAGAATGTTTGAAAACTTCAGTACTAGAAACAGAAGTCATAATCGGTACAGGCGACGGCAAAAGAATGAGATATGCCGGAAAGAGAGCCCGCAATTATTTACAGACCAAAGGATCTCCAGGAAGGAAATAGAAAGAGAAGAAGAAAAGCAATGTCAAATTTACTGAAGAAGCTGACTTTCCTTGCAAGGCAAAGTGGGATTTGGTTTATAAACACAGGCAAAAAAGCCCACCTCTCGCTTTAATCCCTCCAGTTCAGACGAATTTAATGAATGCATGGCTACTATAAATGATTCATTCGTTTCAGAGGTTCTATATTTTCTAGAGTATTACACATACAAATACACTACTGGCCATTAAAATTGCTACACCATGAAGGCGACGTGCTACAGACGCGAAATTTAACCGACAGGAAGAAGATGCTGTGATATGCAAATCTTTAGCTTTTCAGAGCATTCACACAAGGTTGGCGCCGGTGGCGACACCTACAACGTGCTGACATAAGGAAACTTTCCAACCGATTTCTCATACACAAACAGCAGTTGACCGGCGTTTGCCTGGTGAAACGTTGTTGTGATGCCTCGTGTAACGAGGAGAAATGCGCACCATCACGTTTCCGACTTTGATAAAGGTCGGATTGTAGCCTATCGTGATTAAGGTTTATCGTATCGCGACATTGCTGCTCGTGTTAGTCGAGATCCAATGACTGTTAGCAGAATATGGAATCGATGGGTTCAGGAGGGTAATACGGAAACGCCATGCTGGATCCCAGCGGCCTCGTATCACTAGCAGTCGAGATGACAGGCATCTTATCCGCATGGCTGTAACGGATCGTGCAGCCACGTCTCGATCCCTGAGTCAACAGACGGGGACGTTTGCAAGACGACAACCATCTCCACGAACAGTTCGACGACGTTTGCAGCAGCATGGATTATCAGCTCGGATACCACGGCTGCGGTTACCCTTGACGCTGCATCACAGACAGGAGCGCCTGTGATGGTGTACTCAACGACGAACCTGGGTGCACAAATGGCAAAACGCCATTTTTTCGGATGAATCCAGGTTCTGTTTACAGCATCATGAGGGTCGCATCCGTGTTTGGCGACATCGCGGTGAACGCACATTGGAAGCGTGTATTCCTCGTCGCCATACTGGCGTATCACCCGGCGTGATGGTATGAGGTGCCATTGGTTACACATCTCGGTCACCTCTTGTTCACATTGACGGCACTTTGAACAGTGGACGTTACATTTCTGATGTGTTACGACCCGTGGCTCTACCTTCATTCGATCCCTGCGAAACCCTACATTTCAGCAGGGTAATGCACGACCGCATGTTGCAGGTCCTGTACAGGCCTTTCTGGATACAGAAAATGTTCGACTGCTGCCCTGGCCAGCACATTCTCCAGATCTCTGACCAACTGAAAACGTCTGGTCAATGGTGGTCCAGCAAATGGCTCGTCACAATACGTCAGTCACTATTCTTGATGAACTGTGGTATCGTGTTGAAGCTGCATGGGCAGCTGTACCTGTTTACGCCATCCAAGCTCTGTTTGACTCAATGCTCAGGCATATCAAAGCCGTTATTATGGCCAGATGTGGTTGTTCTGGGTACTGATTTCTCAGGATCTATGCACCCAAATTGCATGAAAATGTAATCACATGTGAGTTCTCGTATAATATATTTGTCCAAAGAATACCCGTTTATCATCTGTATTTCTTCTTGGTGTAGCAATTTTAATGGCCAGTAGTGTATTATTGAAGCCTGAAAAGGACCGTAAGTTCACCGAGCTTGCATTGTGCCACCAGTCGGCGTTAAGAGTGCAGTGCCTTGGCAAAATCGCTACAAAGCAACGAAAGAATTTAGGTACCGCCCCGCCACCTGCTGATATTCCGCTACATATGGACCCTCCATTTATCTGTAAAGGTTAACCGCCACAGTGTGAGTGTGTGAGGCACTGAAAATCCTTGTGAAATTGAGGCACGTGAACTAGATTCGAAGAAGGTAATGTTTTCTGTGCAGTGTCATAGACGAACCTGTATGGGACTTTTCCTTCTGTGAGTATACTGTTAATGGGTACTTCTTATCTTGATTATGTTGCAGTTGTGCTTGATTCCAGAACTTACTGCTGATTCTGAGAATTTCATTTTCCAACAACACGGGGCACCCTCTCTTTTGAGCATCGATGTTCGTCGCCACCTAAACTCTTGCTGATATTCCGCTACATATACAGGAACAGCTCAGAGGTCACATCAATGCTGTGTTGATGACCATTGCTACGATGTCGTCGTATGATGTATGGAACGAACTCGACCACCGCTTGGATGTGTGTCGTGCGACCACAGGAGCACTTAGAGAACATTTGTAGAGTGGAAAATGTAAACTTAATGAGTTTGGAAAATACTGAACTTTGAAAATGAATCAATCATTTGTAGTAGCCCTGTATTTTATACATATAGTGGAAAAACAACAGGTCAAGTCAGACCTTAACTTGTCTCGGCGAATTGAATGTTCAAATAACTTACGGGTTTGCTGCCGGGTGACGTCGTCGACCACCGCCGATATTTCGACAGGAGCACACCCTGCCATTCTCAAGGCACAACTGCAAGGAGGAAGCAATGTGCAAGGGAATTTAATACCTCGGTTCACAGAGGAGAAAGAAGAAAAATACCACACGCAGGACGAGTAACCTCAGCGTCAACACACAACCAAAGATAACAAACATCAGAAATATACTTTTGTTGTCTGACCTCATGGTAGTGAGAATTTAAACCGGTTTTTGGAACACCTGAATTCAATCCATCCGAATACTGTATTCAGTTCACTGTGGAGGTGGAAAAGAATGGATGCATTCCCTTCCTTGATGTGTTGGTCAGAAGGAAGACTGATGGTACGTTGGGACATTCTGTTTATAGGAAGCCTACTCACACTAACTTGTATCTACGAGCTGATACTTGTCACCAACCAGCTCAGCGTGAAGGAGTACTTCGTACCCTGGTTCACAGGGCCCATGTTATCTCAGGCCCTGAAAGTTTGTCAGCTGAGCTATCACATCTCGAAGTCACACTTCGTCAGAATGGTTACAGTGAGAGGCAGATCAAACGTGCGTTGCGCTATCAGCCTTCTGTGCAACGGGTGAGTAACTATAGCAACGAAGTGGCACCTAAGTCTACGGCCTTTTTGCCCTTCGCAGGAAGCATTTACAACAGGGTTGGCCATATTTTGCGGAAATATGATGTGAAATGTGTTTTTCGACCACCTTCTAAGATTAAGGCCCTGTCGGCGTCCGTAAAAGATGATCTTGGTTTGCGTAAGGCTGGTGTCTATCGTATTCCTTGCAGTTATGGCATGTCATACATTGGTCAGACAATCAGGACTGTGGAAGACCGGTGTATTGAACATAGGCGTCACACACGCTTACAACAGCCGAGCAAATCCGCTATTGCAGAACATTGCCTTGACACCGGTCATCCTATGGAATACAACAACACGGAGATTCTGGCTTGCACGTCCAGCTATTGGGTTAGTGTTATTAAGGAAGCTGTTGAAATCAAACTATCAAGCAACCTTATAAACAGAGATGGTGGATTTTGTTTAAATGCTGCTTGGAATCCGGCTCTGTCTCCTTGGAATCCGGCTCTGTCTCTCGTAAAAAAACAGAGGGACAGAATTAGTGCTAGCTCACCCGTTGATTAATTAGCCGCTATCGATATTTCTGATGTTGGTTATCTTTGGTTGTGTGTTGACCCTGGGGTTACTTGTTCTGTGTGTGGTATCTTCCTTGTTTCTCCTCTGTGAACCGAGGTATTAAATTCCCTTGCACATTGCTTCCTCCTTGCAGTTGTGCCTTGAGAATGGCAGGGTGTGCTCCTGTCGAAATATCGGCAGTGGTCGACGACATCACCCGGCAGCAAACCCATAAGTTATTTGAACAGGTCAAGTTTCTGTCTTTGGAACAGATCCTGCAGTTGCTGAGAAATTTGGAAATGAATGCAGCATGGTAATGTGGAAGGCACTTATCTAAAAGACATAATAAAAACGGTAAAAAATTATAAACACTTAGGAAACCCTGATATTTGTGTCCTGTACTATGTTAAAAACACAATTTCTCAACCACCGACAGCCGTAATAAATAATTCCGTCTATGCTGAGGAATTTAGAGACTTCCTAAAATTAGCACACGTAGTATCAATTCACAAAAAAGGTATTCCGCAAGATGAGTCAATCTATAGGCCCATATCTATAATACCAAAGCTAGCTAATGTGGTGAACACAATGAAAGATCAGCTACCAAGTTATTCTGTAGGAAATAATCTCTTATGATATGCAGCACGGCTTTCGGACAGGACAGGTCATGACAACAGCATTACTTGACTTGTTTACAAATACAAGTCAGGGGTTTTGAGACAGAGTCTATAGCACTGGTACTGCACGACCTTAGTAACGAATTCGATTGTACACAGCATAACGCCCTGCTCGGCAAACTAAAAATCATGTGGTACTGGACGCACTGTTCTACGCACGCTCTAATCCTACATAAATAATAGGCGACAGATTTTATCAGTGCAAGGAGCAGGCTCAGGTGAAACGAAGTCACAACACAGTGCGCCACAGGTATCCGTAAAAGGGCCTCTATTGTTTCTGATCTTCGTTAACGGCATAGGCTCCAGTGGGCACGTATTACAGTTCGCGGATGACAGCCTTGTTCTCAAAAGAAGACAATATCGTTCAGGCTGCTCAACAAGCAGAAGTCCTATTCAAAAGACCAAAGTCTGATTATCGTGAACAAGACGAAAATCAATGAAGACAAAACGCAGAGGACAATGTGCAGCCTCAGTGACACTGGTGCACTGAGTGCTACAGCAGCCATTAAACGTTTGTGCTTTTTCACTGACATTAAGTTATCGTGGCAACAAACCAATAAACATGTACCTTCCAAACCTTCAGCTATGGCTGCTATTGTGGGGTCACTCTACAGGCTGCAAAACTGTGCTTTTACTGAAAAAAGATAACAATGAGGATCATTACCTCAAGCAAAAGAAGAAAAAACTGACCATTTTAAAATATTTTTTTCGGATTAGGAGTTCTGACTGTTTTCAGCCGATATTTTCAACGGGCCCGTTCACAGAAAGATGAATCATGAAACCTACAGAAAGATAAACGGTTATCAACACCGCACTCGCAATAAAAACAGTATAGGCAGCCAAGACATAGGTTAACAAAGCCACAAAACACCTTCCCAATGGTGACACTTTGGTTCTGAAATTGTACTCTTCTATTAACAAAGCTAGACGGACTTTCATGTCTTGAAAATGTGCGCCGTTACACACGTGTAATGTTGCAAAACATTTCAAGTTCAGTTCCCTGACCTGCTACCTCAATACACTTGCATTCTGAACACATCTGCTTCCATTACCTCCGTTTATCATTTCATGATCATCTCCTCGGCACACATGAATAACAAGCCAGCAGTCTTTAGACGTTACATTTCAAAGCCGAAATAAATCATTCACGTAAGCAAAATGTCCCTAATATTTTTAATAAACATGGACCATGTTTTCGATCTTCCAATATCAATGTGTTGTCCCCTTTGACATTCATTTTTTCTGATTTATAGATTTTAACTGTACCTTTACACACATTAAAAATATAACCTTTTTCCATTTCTGTACGGAACCATGTACAGGGTTATAATTCAACAACTTACGGCGATAATTCGACTCCACCACACTTTTAAGGTAAATCAGTTTAAACTTGATCTCATTAAAACTTACACGTCTCGGAAGAAAAGAAACTTAAGACGCAAACCATCAAAAGAACTAGAATACCTTTATTAATTAAAACACAATTAAAATTTTAAATAAGTAATATTTTCAGACTATGTAGCGTTCGTTTGCTTCCCTTAGTAATCCTCTTAACAAATAGTCTCCATCGCGTTTTACGCTTTACTGCTGCTGCAGTATTCGTTTGATCATTGTGAATATCATTAAATATGACGCCTTATTTAAATGTATTTCTCATTAATTTATTAAAATGGTGTTGCATATATAGTTCACTTACGCTTGCAAAATACACCAAATCATATGAACTTTTATCTCTTCTGACAGAGGAAGTGTATGTATACCAACTTAAATGTATGTCTCAAAAAATAATGCGGATTTCGATATCCGATGGAATTTAAACGTAGACCCGTGACAAAGCTACTTTCAACATTCTTCAGTATTTTTAAGTAGATCTTACCTTATCCATATAGCATACCCTATGTGATCAAAAGTATCCGGACACCCCCAAAAACACGCGTTTTTCATATTAGGTACAGTGTGCTGCCACCTACTGCCAGGTACTCCATATCAGCGACCTCAATAGTCGTTAGATACCATAAGAGAGCAGAATTGGGCGCTCCGCGGAACTCACGGACTTCGAACGTGGTCAGGTGATTGGGTGTCACTTGTGTCATACGTCTGTACGCGAGATTTCCACACACCTAAACATCCCTAGGTCCATTGTTTCCGATGTGATAGTGAGGTGGAAACGTGAAGGGACACGTACAGCACAAAAGCGTGCAGGCCGATCTCGTCTGTTGACTGACAGAGACCGCCGACAGTTGAAGAGGGTCGTAATGTGTAATAAGCAGACATCTATCCAGACCATCACACAGGAATTCAGACTGCACCAGGATCCACTGCAAGTATTATGACAGTTAGGCAGGAGATGAGAAAACTTGGATTTCATGGTCGATCGGCTGCTCATAAGCCACACATCACGCCGGTAAACGCCAAACGACGCCTCGCTTGGTGTAAGGAGCGTAAACACTGGACGGTTGAACAGTGGAAAAACGTTGTGTGGAGTGACGAATTACAGTACACAAAGTGGCGATACGATGAAGGGGTGTGGGTATGGCGAGTGGCCGGTGAACGTCATCTGCACAGAGTCCTGACATGAATCCTACAGATCACCACTGGGATGTTTTGGAACGCCGACTTTGTGCCATGCCTCACCGACCGACGCCGAAACCTCTCCCTAGTGCAGCAGTCAGTGAAGAATGGGCTGCCATTCCCCAAGAAACCTCCCAGCACCTGATCAACGTATGCCTGCCAGAGTGGAAGCTGTCACCAAGGCTAAGGGTGGATCAACACCATATTGAATTCCAGCATTACCGATTGAGGGCATTACGAAGTTGTAAGTCATTTTCAGCCAGGTGTCCGGATACTTTCTACTTTCTTGTTACATTCTGTTTCATTAGCGCAAGTGCTAAATTCCTTATTAGGCGATGAGCGGTTTTCAGTACTAGACTTATTTTCCAGTTAGTTATTGCACTACTGAAAGACCTTCCATTGTTTATATCTAAGAAATACAGTTCCTAGTTGGTTCGTCTGAACATTTTGCTGTTGATCAGTCCAGTTTAGCATTAACAGACTGACACTTATTAACGTTTAAAAAACCAGTAAGCGACCTAAATGACGCAGAGGCAAGTTATTTAATGCTGACGATGAGCCAACTGAACCCATCGCCAAAGTTAGGAACCAAAATGTATTAATAATATCTATACTGGGTGATTCAATAAAACTTTACAAACTCACATGGCACATCGGGAATGCAACAAGGATCAGTAGTAACGTAGGGAAGGTGACTCGCTAACGCCAAATGAGGGTCTTACGGTCACGTGTGGGCTGGCATCGTCGGAAACTGTTTAGTTGGGCCGTATACTCTCCTGGACCAACTTGATGGTGCACGTATCTCGTATTACTGCGAGAGGTTCTGCCGGATATGCTGAATGATGCCCCAATGCGTATTCGTCGCCGCATTCGATGTCAGCAGCACGGACCCCCCGCTTATTTCAGGAGACAAGTGAGGGCACATCTGCAGGCAACCTTCCCCGGCAGCTGGATTGATGGGCCACTACGATCACCCGATCTGTCCTCAATCGATTTTTTCCTGTGGGGGTGTCTGAAGGGTAATATTCATGCTGTCAAACTTCAGCATCAGCCATGTCGTTTTAATTTATTACTTTTTTTACTACTAACTCTATTCACAACACAGTCCATAGGCGGTATCCATTTATACCGAAGCGTAAAAAAAAACTGGTAAAGGCATGCATATTCAAATACAGAGATATGTAAAAAGGCAGTTGCTGCTGGCAACGCCTATTCAAGACAAGTGTCTGGCGCTGTTGTTAGATCGGGTACTGCTGCTACAATGACACGTTATCACGATATAAATGAGTTTGAAAGTGGTGGTGTAGTCGGCGCACGAGCGATGGCACACAGCAACTCCGAGGTAGCGATCAAGTGGGGATTTTTCCGTACGATCATTTCACGAATATACCATGAATACCGAGAAAGCCGATAAAACATCAAATCTCCGACATCGGTGCGGCCGGAAAAAGATTCTGCAAGAACGGGACCAACGATGATTGAAGAGAAACGTTCAATGTGACAGAAGTGCAACCCTTCCGCAAATTGCTGTAGATTTCACTGCTAGGCCATCGACGAGTGTCAGCGTGCGAACCATTCAACGAAACATCATTGATACGATCTTTCGGAACGGAAGGCCCACTCGTGTACCCTTGATAATTGCACGACACAAAGCTTTACGGCTCGCCTCACACAGACATTAGACTGTTGATGACTGGAAACGCCTTGCCTGGTCGGACGAGTCTTGTTTCAATTGTATCGAGCATCGAGCGGATGGTCGTGTACTTGTACGGAAACAACCTCATGAATCCATGGACTCTGAATGTCAGCAGGGGACTGTTCAAGCTGGTGGAGGCTCTGTAATGGTGTGGGACATGTGCAGTTGGAGTGATACGGGACCCCTGATACATCTATACTCACATGGCACATCGGGAATGCAACAAGGATCAGTAGTAACGTAGGGAAGGTGACTCGCTAACGCCAAATGAGGGTCTTACGGTCACGTGTGGGCTGGCATCGTCGGAAACTGTTTAGTTGGGCCGTATACTCTCCTGGACCAACTTGATGGTGCACGTATCTCGTATTACTGCGAGAGGTTCTGCCGGATATGCTGAATGATGCCCCAATGCGTACTCGTCGCCGCATTCGATGTCAGCAGCACGGACCCCCCGCTTATTTCAGGAGACAAGTGAGGGCACATCTGCAGGCAACCTTCCCCGGCAGCTGGATTGATGGGCCACTACGATCACCCGATCTGTCCTCAATCGATTTTTTCCTGTGGGGGTGTCTTGGAAGAGCAGTTGAACGGAATGGACAGTGTCTTGAAAGCAGGATATAAGATGAACATCAACAAAAGCAAAACGAGGATAATGGAATGTAGTCAAATTAAATCGGGTGATGCTGAGGGGATTAGATTAGGAAATGAGACACTTAAAGTAGTAAAGGAGTTTTGCTATTTAGGGAGTAAAATAACTGATGATGGTCGAAGTAGAGAGGATATAAAATGTAGACTGGCAATGGCAAGGAAATCGTTTCTGAAGAAGAGAAATTTGTTAACATCGAGTATAGATTTAAGTGTCAGGAAGTCGTTTCTGAAAGTATTTGTATGGAGTGTAGCCATGTATGGAAGTGAAACATGGACGATAAATAGTTTGGACAAGAAGAGAATAGAAGCTTTCGAAATGTGGTGCTACAGAAGAATGCTGAAGATAAGGTGGGTAGATCACGTAACTAATGAGGAGGTATTGAATAGGATTGGGGAGAAGAGAAGTTTGTGGCACAACTTGACCAGAAGAAGGGATCGGTTGGTAGGACATGTTTTGAGGCATCAAGGGATCACAAATTTAGCATTGGAGGGTACCGCGGAGGGTAAAAATCGTAGAGGGAGACCAAGAGATCAATACACTAAGCAGATTCAGAAGGATGTAGGCTGCAGTACGTACTGGGGGGATGAAGCAGCTTGCACAGGACAGAGTAGCATGGAGAGCTGCATCAAACCAGTCTCAGGACTGAAGACCACGACAACAACAACATTATCACCTGCATCCATTCATGTCCATTGTAAATTCCGACGGACTTGGGCAATTCCAGCAGAACAATGCGACACCCCACACGTCCAGAATTGCTACAGAATGGCTCCAGGAACACTCCTCTGAGTTTAAACGCTTCCGGTGTCCACCAAACTCTCCAGACGTGAACATTACTGAGCGTATCTGGGATGCCTTGCAACGTGCTGTTCAGAAATCTCCACCCCCTCGTACTTTCATGGATAGCCTCGCTGGATTCGTGGTGTCAGTTCCCTCCAGCAATACTTCAGACTTTTAGTCGAGTCCATGCCACGTCGTGTTGCGCAACTTTTGCGTGCTCCCGGGGATCTTACACGATATTAGGCAGGTGTACCAGTTTCTTTGGCTCTTCAGTTTATAACATTGTATGTACCTGCAAATTTATATCACTGTATGGCACAATGTTCAGGAGATATGACGTCATAAACATATAGATGCGCGAAAAACTACCTTTTGCCTAAAACAGAGCGCAAAGTACGTGGTTTGTCAGAATGAGATTTTCACTTTGCAACCGAGTGTGCGCTAATATGAAACTTCCTGGCAGATTAAAACTGTGCGCCGGACCGAGACTCGAACTCGGGACCTTTGCCTTTCGCGGGCACGTGCTCTACCGACTGAGCTACCCAATCACGACTCACGCCCCGTCCTCACAGATTTACTTCCGCCAGTACCTCGTCTCCTACCTTCCAAACTTTACAGAAGCTCTCCTGTGAAGCATGCAAGACTAGCACTCCTGAAAGAAAGGATATTGCGGAGACATGGCTTAGCCACAACCTAGGGGATGTTTCCAGAATGAGATTTTCACTCTGCAGCGGAGTGTGCGCTGATATGAAACTTCCTGGCAGATTAAACTGTGTGCCGGACCGAGACTCGAACTCAGGACCTTTGCCTTCCGCGGGCAAGTGCAAAGGTCCCGAGTTCGAGTCTCGGTCCGGCACACAGTTTTAATCTGCCAGGAAGTTTCATACGTGGTTTGTGTTCATCCAGTGCTTTGTAATAAGAGGATTCAACGACTACCAACAAACTGCAAGCATAATTTCAAACATTTTCTAAACTTTTTCTCGCCCACATGCATAATGGCAAATATTTAACTCGTTATCTCATTTCTAAAGTAATCAGACGCTTGAAGTTTCTTTTTATACATGGGAGTTCGATCTTTTACAGAATCGGGGGCTTACCCTGTACTGCTTTGTGCCTACATCTACGTAACACGAAACAACAGCTTTTTCAGGACGTCGTTCTCTATTCACTAGCGCTGTTTAGGAAGAGTGCCATATTATTCCCTAACTAGATACTTCTACAATCTCACAAGCAATAATATGCACCATACAGCAGTGTCCTACGCCTGCGTCTAATTACATACCTCTAGATTCTTCACTTAATATTGGTTCTTGAAATTTTGTAAGGAGGCTGTCGTGGGATAATCTGCTTCTATATTCTAGAGCCAGCCTGCTCATCCAGGTTTTTTAGGATTTACGAGACGCACTCCCGTGAAACAAACAAACATGTGATAATACGTGCCGCCGTTCATTGTAACCTATACGTTCAACGCCCCCTAACGTTCTATTTGGTGTGGGTCCAACAACTGAGCATTATTCTAAGATGGGGCGCAGAAGTAATTTGTAAGCAGCCTTGTTTATAGCCTGCCTGCATTTTCCCTGTATACTGTCAATGTATTGAAGCCTGCCACTTGCCTTTCCTGCGACTGAGCGTGCATGATCACCTTTCGCTTCTTAACCCTACATATTGTTGCATGCATCTATTTGTATGAGTTGACAGATTCCAGAGGTGACTGACCGATATTGTAGTCATAGGACACTATTTTTCTACATTTTGTAACAGTACAATTACGTTTCTGAACATTTATAAAGCAAGCTAACAGCCTGTATACTACTCCGAGATTTTGTCAAGATCTGACATGGATATTTGTGCTAGTTTTTTTCACATGGTACTTTAGTATAAATAACGGGATCATCGCAAGGCTTGAGGTTACTATTAAAATTTCTGTCAGGCCATTAAAATATTGACTGCCGCAGCATAGTGAGGATGTTGTGAGACCATCACAGCAGACAGGGGAATGAGTGTTCGATAAATCTTTTACCACATAATGTACACGGGGATGCACAGTTATGCTATGTGTGATTAATGGAAGTTCAGTGCGTCCTCTCCCCCTCCTCACCCCACTTCTCGTAACTGAATGGTAGCCAACTTGCTTACCCAACGTCTCGAAGACATTGCCTCTTCTCCGTCGGTCGAGATCTAATGTTTATGCAATAAACAGTGCATGCGGCAAGTAGTTAAGTTTAAATGATAAGCATAATGAGACCCGTAAAATGCTAGCATGCCAACTTATTTTGTTTTATTTGCCCAATCACAGAATTAGTAAAACAATTTCTAGAGCCAGTCTATCGTTAACATAACAAGACACCCGGTAATTAACCATTAGTTCCCGACCAACGCAGAAGTCACAAAAATGCTTCACTCGATCTTTGAATTCACATGAGTCCGCACAAATATGTCTTATGAGGCAACTTAAAACAATTAATTCTGTATTTCCGTGGAGTTGCACATCACACACTAGTTAGCGCGTATCGCCACCTCGAAAACCGGTCGTAGACGTCTGTAAGCTATCTTAACAGTTCGACTTCTGCCCTTTCAGGGCGCACTTATGATTGGGCCATCCTTTCTGCCAATAAGGACTGACAGTAGCTAAAATTTGTAATTAGCATTTCTGATTAACTGAGTTATATTTAAATTACTATTAACAAGTTGTCGGTCCAAGTAACTTCATCATGATGTTTGGAAATGTATATTAATACTTAAACAGAAAATATAAATAACAGAAGATTCGCCTTTTGGCTCCTTGCGTTGTAGGCGAATCCCCACTGTCTCAGTTTCATTACCATACTGCCACACTCACCACCTGGCGCGTCGTTCGATGAATCTGCCTTGCGATCCTACTTACTTCCATGCCTCCCGTAACAACATCTTCCTTTACCGTGCATTAAAACATTGCAACAAGATATAACAAACGTGGGCAGGGATATGACGTAATCTCCACAATGTTTCACCGCCAGGCCATGCTGTGGCCGGCCTAGTCGCAGATACGTGTTAATATACGGCACGATATGAACTAGAAACCTGACACACTTCCCTGGGACACGCATGAAGTTGTAATATGGTACGTCCCCCTTACCAGGAAATCCTCAATCCAGTCACAAATTTTGTTTTACAAGCTTCATAATTGGTCTTTAATTAATAATATTGTTATTGTGGTGCCGGATCAAATGGTTTTCGGCAGTCGAGAAATACTGCATCTACATGATTGGCTTCATCCATGGCTTTCGGAATGTCACGCAAGGGAAGCGAAAGTAACGTGTCGGTAAAGTGAATACCTCTATATATCGCATACCTCTATATATCGCATTCGATCAAGCTTTCGAATCGCGCATATTGACAAGTGTTAACAGGCTGGCTAATTTCATTCATCATAATCGATGTTTTTATAATATAAATAATAAAACACTCCAACATTTTTTCATGCAGTGCGCGACGCGTTTCGAGAATTTATTCTGTTTATCAAGTGAAATAATTACAAAAGTGTTTTATATGACGTTTAGGACTGGTTAATACTTTTTTTCGGTATCAGACCGACTGGAAATGAAGTACCTATGTTTTATACGCTTGTTCAAAGTGAAGCATTTTTTTTATTTTGTGAAAAATACTTTAGATGTAACAGGTCAATATAGCACTTAAACCTCTCTAACCAGTTACGTATTGATAAACATATCCATCTCATCGCAGTTATTTTTTATGAGTTATCTAAAGCTGTTAAAATTTTTATCATCGTGCTCCAAAAAAAAATTCTGTAATATGATTAGGGGGTGCTGTGTGTGCTATCTCATTTAAATGTAACCCGATAATGTACTGTTTACGAAATCTTAAGGGTGCCGCGTTACTCCTAATACGTTGACAAAAAAATATACGCAACGCCAAACTATACATTGTCTGTCAATAAGAAAGAATTACATTTCAACACATCAAACCTTTTATTTTGCTCCGTTAGCGGTATTTATATGGTTTATAATATTTAGGATGATGAGGGCTGTCGCGGCGATATTACGTTTTGTTGTTGATCCTATCGCTTTCTTTTCTAGATTACCTTCTAAGCTCTACGAGATAAGGGCATAAACATTAATACACGATAAAAGTGTGAGTAACGATGCAGATATTACACTGTGCCTGCTGCGGTATTCCCACGGCGCTTTACACTCTAGATCCCAAGGAGGCTTTGTGTTCTCTGGAGCTGGCAAAGAGGAGTTTATTTGTATGTGTTGGGTGTGTGGGTATCATGCAGATTCCTTGGCTGTACCTGCCATTCACCTACTGAGTCAAAACAAAGACTTGTACCATGGGCGAGGATTCACAACTACACTTTGATTTTACTGAGGTTAGGCCAAGCCAGAACAACATTAAGGTAGATAGGAACATAGCTGTTAGACTCTGTCGTGCACGATTTCATTCGGCGTTCGTTAGGAAGCCAATAGTGTTTGTAGTGTAAAAATTTGATACACTGATTGTATGTCAATTTAACGGTCGGCTGACTGACTGGGGATAAGCGACTAAACAGCAATGTCATCAGTCCTTCAGTCAAGGGTTCATTCATCCAGAGGTAGTGACTTCACCAAGAATGTTCGAGAATGGGGAGAGCACACAGGACAGGTAAAAGTGAGACACTCGTGCCAGAGCTGAAAAACGATTTACAGAGAAGTAAGAGTATATGGGCTAGATCGGCAAGTTGGTTAGAGCAGACAAGTGGTCTCCAGGGTTCATCCATGCCAAGAGAAACCCCCATCTATCTGATTAAGTGCGAAAAGCAGATGCCAGATTTATAAATAGAACGCGTGCAAAAAATCTGTCATCGTCTCGTAATTTCTCTTGTGCCCAGTGGCAGAACTGTACACGCCGTTCAAAGTCGCCATGCAATTCCTGGTGCATAGAAATATGGTACAGGTGCAATCGATGTTGATGTAGCATCCTCAACACCGACATTTTTGAGATTCCCGATTCCCGCGCAATTTGTCTGGTACTGATGTGCGGATTAGCCGCGACAGCAACTAAAACACCTACTTGGGCATCATCATTTGTCGCAGATCGTAGTTGACGTTTCACATGTGGCTGGACACTTCCTGTTTCCTTAAATAATCCGGCGAACGGTCCGGACACTTGGATGATGTCCAGAATACCGAGCAGCATACATAGCACACGCCCGTTGGGCATTTTGATCACAATAGCCAAACATCAACACGATATCGACGTTTTCCGCAATTGGCAAACGGTCCATTTTAACACGGGTAATGTATCACGAAGCAAATACCGTTCGCACTGGCGGGATGTTACGTGATACCACGTACTTATACGTTTGTGACTATTACAGCGCCATCTATCACAAAGCGAAAAAGTGGTCCAACTAAAACATTCATATTTCTTTACGTACTACACGATTATGTAATAAAAATGGGGGTTTCCATTTTAAAAAAGGCAGTTGATATCCGTTTGACCTATGGCAGCGCCATCTAGCGGGCCAACCATAGCGCCATCTGGTTTCCCCCTTCAAGCTAGACTAGTTTCGTTCTTCGCAGCTTTTTCGTTTGATGCTTATTTCGTGAGATATTTGGCCCGGTCACTATCAATGGACCATCCTGTATGCGACAGGGGCAGCCCCTCCCACACCCGTCCCACCTCCAACCCATCATAGGCAGAACATTACAGAGGAGAACTGCACCCATTAATCAACAAAGTGCTACTCCTAAAACAGGAAACAGGGTGCAGCAAGAAAAGAGGCAAACCATCTAAAAGCAGTTGAAGATCAATAAAGACCGCAATGAGGTGCTGCCATTTAGAAAAAGCCTGCCGGACTGCTGATTCCAACCTAATCAGATGACTGGTTGCAGATTGTCCATCCCGAAAATCATACTATAAGCGGGATTATAGACCCTGAGATTCAAGAACCCAGTTTAATCGGAAAGTAACCATTCTTTAAAAACATTTGCATAGAATTTTGGTGAGGCTAATCTGCCAGTAGCTGTCATTGGATGTTGGATTTTTGCCTGGCTTAAGAATTGGAATGATGACACTATCTCACCATTGTAAAGGGAAGACAGCACTGAGCCAAACACTGTTGAAGACCCAAAGGATATGGAGCCATTGAGGAAGTCAGATGTTGCAGCATCTGACTGTGAATGGAATCAGAGCCTGACACCATACAGTGAGTTGCAGCAAGAGCCTGAAGCAGATCTCAGTCAGTGAGGGTTTTTTTTTTTTTTTTTTTTTTTTTTTTTTTTTTTTTATATAATTTGGCATGCCGAGTACTAAAGCAGAGGGGATGGCTTCAATTCGTCACTTATACTCCCAGAAGACAGCTCATAGGAATAGATGCAGATGCTGTAGCAACATGGGTGGCAAGAGGTTCAGCTAGAGGCAGCGCATCAGTACAGAGACCATTCTAAATGAAGAAACCCAGAGGAGATTGAGGATCTTTAACAGTCAAGAAGACTAAGGAGCTTGACCCACACCTGGGATGAAGAGGCATAGGCTCCCAGAGAGGAGATGTAGCATTCCTGCTTACTGTGTTTACTTAGATAACAATACTTAGCATGAAGTCACTTAAAAGTGATAAGGTCAGTCTGCGAAGGAAGTCACTTGAAATGTTGTAAGACTGTTTGGCAGTCCTGAACAGCTATTCAAATGTCTTCAGTCCACTGTGGCAGGCGACCTGTAGAAAGGGGAATAAAAGTTCCAGCGGCATAGGTGATCGTCTCGGAGACATCTTGCACATCCTTGTCGATGCAATCTAACAGGGGAGGGGAGGGGGGGGAGGTGAGGAATGGGGGTAGAAGGTGGAAGGTAACAGTGGAGGCATACTACTGCCAGTTGGCTCCTTGAAGCACCCGTTGTGGTAGCCAGTTGGTCTGGCCGTGGCAAGTATGTGACAGGAGAACTGCAAAGTGGGTATGAGTTTCGCCACTGAGGGGGACAGATCATGGTTGGCAAGAAGCTCTTCTAGCAGAAGGTCCCTACCGTATGAAGTGGTATGCCCCCACAAGGAGGTGGTGTCCACTGAAGTCACCAAGTAACAAAAAAAGAGAAGGAAAGTTGTTGGATTAATGTCATCAGCTTAATGTAAGTATGTGGTCTGCCTTGAGGTAAGTAAATGTTGCAAATTGTGATCGTTGGGGTCATTCCCACACTGCCATTGTTTCCAGCATATCCATGTCAAACGATTTACAGACCTATCCAGATGCCCTCTCAGGGCCACTGCGATTTCTACAGAATGCGCAGTAATTACAGGCCATTGGGAAATGGTCATCTGCATTTCTTGTAGAGCAACGTAAATTGCAGAAGAGACAAAAATAAGTTGTTGCAGTTCCAGCAGAGGAAGAGGACATAGATGAAGATGAAATGGGAGATACGATACTGCAGAGTCAATTTGGCAGAGCACTGAAAGAACTATGGTGAAACAAGAACCCTGGAATAGGTGACATTCTGTAAGAAGTACTGACAGCCTTGGGACAGCCAGTTGTGAGAAAACTCTTCTAAGTGGGGTGAAAGGTGTATGAGGCAGGTGAAATACCTACAGACTTCAAGATAAATGTAATAATTCCAACTGCAAAGAAAGCATCTGCCGACAGGAGTGAAAATTATCGAACTATCAGTTTAATAGGTCATGGCTGCAAATTACTAACACGAAGTCTTTTCAGAAGAAAGGAAAAACTGGTAGAAGCCGACCTCAGAGGAGATCAGTTTGGATTCTGGAGAAGTGTGGGAACACAGGAGGCAGTACTGACCCTAGGACTAATCACAGAAGATAAGTTAAGCAAAGGCAAACCTAAGTTTATACCATTTGTAGACTTAGAGAAAGCTTTTGACAATGTTGACTGGAATTCTCTCTTTGAAATTTGGAGGGTAACAGGGGTAAAATACAGGCAGTGAAAGGCTACTTACAAATGGTTCAAATGGCTCTGAGCACTATGGGACTTAACATCTGTGGTTATCAGTACCCTAGAACTTAGAACTACTTAAACCTAAATAACTTAAGGACATCACACATATCCATGCCCGAGGCAGGATTCGAACCTGCGACCGTAGCAGTCACGCGGTTCCAGGCTGAAGCGCCTAGAACTGCACGGCCCCACCGTCTGGCGGCTACTTACAACTTGGGTAGAAACCAGATGGCAGTTGTAAGAGTCGATGGGGCATGAAAGTGAAGCTGTGGTTGTAAAGGAGTGAACACGGTTGTAGCCTGTCACCCACGTTATTCAGTTGGTACATTGAGCAAGCAGTAAAGGAAACAAAAGAAAAATTTGGACTAGAAATTAAATTCCAGCAAGAAGAAACAGCAACTTTGAGGTTTGCTGATGACATAACACTGTCAAAGATAGCAAAGGACTTGAAAGAGCAGTTCAACAGAATGGGCAGTGTCTTGAAAGGAGGATATAGACGAACATCAACAAAAGCAAAACAAGGATAGTGTAATGTCATCAAATTAAATCAGGTCATGCTGAGGGAATTACATTAGGAAACAAGACACTTAAATAAGCAGATAGGTTTTGCTTTTAGGCATCAAAATAACTGATGATGGCTGAAGTAGGGAAGATACAAAATGTATACTGGCATCGACAAAAAAAGCGTTGATCGGACACATTCTGAGACATCAAGGGACCACCAATTTAGTATTGGATGGAAGTCTGGGAGGTAAAAATCATAGAGGAAGACCAACAGATGAATACAGTAAGCAAATTGGGAAGGATGTAGGTTGCAGTCGTTATTTGGAGATCAAAAGGCTTGCACAGGAGAGACAGCATGGAGAGCTGCATCAAACCTGTCTTTTGACTGTACGATGGCTATGATGACGACAACAACTCACTGACTGGCACCAATGGGGATGGAAAAACATCAATGAGCAATAGTTCAGAATCCAACTGCGTGTGGGGATCTAGCGCCTCTGGGGTCACTGGAATATCCTTGTCCTCCTACTCATAAGCATCTTTTGGTGGTCAAGATTCTTGCGACTGTCTATCCCTGATGAACTAGGGGGTGGATGTACATTGGGCAGCCCTGGAACCTACAGGCCATAGTTCTTTTAGCTACTGACTGGCATCAGGCCTCTCATGTGCATGTTTCCTGGCAGAGGGAACCCAAGAGAGAGTCATGTCGCCGGTAGGCATCGGAGGAGGAAGCTGCTGCTCTAGACATGTGTGGTTCCCAAAGATTGTGCCACAGGAAGCACGAGAGAAACGTGGTGGATGCTGTATTTTCTTTTATACCATGAAGACTGAGCAACTGAGTGAACATGGAAGCTGGTGTTTTCTGTAGTTAACACACAAAGGTGATTGTTCAGAAGCCTACCTCCGTGGAGTCGTCATCCGCAGTTTGTCACATTGTAGGTCACTGGGCAGTGGGATTTTATGAACAAAGTGTAAGCAATAGAAGCAGCTCATGGGTGGTGGAATGTAACATTTTGTGTTTACTGTGTACCTATGACTAACTTTTCTGAGGAGAACATTCCCTTGAAAGACTAAGAAAAGGTGCCTGTGTCTATTTCAATACTCCTGGGATCTGTTTGGACCTGGCAGACAAAATGATGCCTCACTGCTCATGATGAGCCCATAGGTCCTCGTCTTTTTGATGTGTAAGGTCTTTGTGTAAGACAATCCTTGGACCATATTCAAAGATATGCATTGGGCAGTGGTCAGTGATATGTCACCAACATCCCTGACGAGTTATAGAAAGTGCAACAGAGAAGGCTTTAATCATAGTGATCCATTGTGCATTTTCCCAAAGACTCAACTTCCCCAAATTTATCTTCAATGTATTAAACAAAAAATAATGGTTTTATGAATGTGTGGTGAACATTCATTCGGACATGTCCAAAAAAACAGACACTACACGAAATCTGCAGCTGCAGTACATATTATGGAAACTGAAGGTGGAGGGGGAAGAAAGGAAAGGAAAGGGAAGGAACTAATGATATCAGCTACACTGGGACTTTATGAGGAATCAGCATGACAAGTGAAAATGTGTGCCAGGCTGTGACTCTAACCAAGGCTCTCCTGCTTAGGCATTGCGGTCAGCAAGAAATCCCAGGTTTGAGTTCCTTCCTTCTCTCTCCTCCACCACCAATTTACATAACATGTATCACATCTGCAGATTTCGCACGGTGTCTGTTCATTTGCACATGTCCGAAGGAACAAGCATTCACATATTTGCTTCACCTCAATGGGCAACGAATCTACAACTTTCAGTGCGGATACACGGTTACATTTGACCTACAGCAGGAATCTTAAATTAGCGAGCATGGACGACATGGATGGGGACTGCTGATAGGTAGCACTGTGTGGGAATGTGAGTTGCCTGGGAAGCGTGCCGAGATAGTCAGTGTATTGGCAATAGGCCCTGTGTTCGGGTGGCGCAGTGGTTAACACAACTGCCTAGGAAGCAAGATATTCTGGGTTTGGGTCCCAGTCCAGCACACATTTTTGCTCATAGCTGCCAATTTCACATAAAGTCCCAATGAAGCTGATATCATTAGTTCCTTCCTTTTCCTTTCCTTTCTCCCCCCTCCATCTTCAATGTACATAAAATATAAAAGCTTCGCAACAGTAAAAATATTCCCATCAGTTCGAGTGCATAATAAGCGTTGGACAAATTGTTTCGCTTTCAAATGTCTGGCTTGCCCCTCTTTCCATGGGATAGTCAGTGTAGGGAAAGCAGTAGGATTGGAAATGTTCACACTGAAATTTCTAAACCTTCTGACAAGACAGTTGTATCAACACAACCACAGTCTTGGTGTAAGTTGATATGTCTTATGTGCAAAAAAAGAATTCTGCTTCTAGGTAGCAGCCAAGGGAGGAGCGTAGGCCAGCAGTTTCAGGAGAAATTAGGTGAAGGGTATCAGGTCACAAGCTTTGTGAAACCCAAGTGTTAGCCTTAGCCAGGTGACAGAAAACTTAGATCAGCTATGCAGGGACTTTGAGAAGGAAGATCAGATAATTACTGTTGGGGAAGTAGGAAACAGACTGGCTATGAATCCAAGATATAGTATTAGGAGTTACCTGGACAAAATAGGAGCAGAAACTGGTCAAACAAACATGGGGTTTGTGGAGGTCTTTCAGTGCCATGATCAGCCCTGGGTAAACACTGCTGTAAGGCTTGTTAACACTGAGCTCAACAGGATGCTCCGGACACCAGCAAAATATCATATGAGTGTTGTTCCAGTTAATGCTATTGGTAGGTGGGGATACACTACACGTGGCCTGCACATAAATAGGAAGGGGAAAGATAAGTTAGGTTCTCTATTGGCAGATACTGTAAGGGGGCCACAGTCACACAAGGGATGATCCCTGTGGTTAATGGGACGAGGCAGACAGGTTTCTTTAGGTTAAATCTTAAGTCCAGATAGGTAATAATCAAGACAAATAGAATAAAAAAAAGTTTCATGTACAGTAAATAGGGATAATGCTAAGGGTAGTATAAATTTACTTCATCAAAACATCAAGGGAATAAAATATAAAGTAGATGAGGTGTTAGTGTGTTTAGATGATCTCAAAAATAAGAATGAGAGTGATATACTTTGTCTGTTTGAACACCACGTAACTGTGGGGATGGAAAGCGTAAGTATAAATGGGTATAATTTAGCAGCTTACACTTGCGGATCTAGCATGGATAAAGGAGCTGCCATTTACACAAAATAAGGGTATCAGTACAAAACTGCAGAAGTAAGCTAATTTTGTGTCGATCAGCACTTTGAAGTTTGTGCATGTGAACTACAGCTGGATATTGTAGTGTTGATATTAGCAACAGTGTACAGGTCCACATTGGGACAGTACCAGAGAAGGAAAGTTGCTACTCACCATATAGTGAAGATGCTGAGTCGCGATAGGCACAACAAAAAGATTCACACAATTATAGCTTTCGGCCATTAAGGCCTTTGTCAGCAGTAAACACACACACACACACACACACACGCACACACACACACCTGCAGTCTCAGAGAAATGAAACCACACTGCGAGCAGCAACACCAGTGCATGATGGGAGTGGTGTCTGGGAGGGGGTAAGGAGAAGGCTGGGGCGGGGAGGGATAGTATGGTGGGAGTGGCGGACAGTGGAGTGTTGCAGTTTAGATGGAGGGCTGGAGAGAATGTGTGGAGGGGGGAGGGGGTAAGTGGCAGAAAGGAGAGAAATAAAAAGAAATTAAAAGATTGGGTGTGGCGGTGAAATGACAGCTGTGAAGTGCTGGAATGGGAACAGGGAGGGGCTGGATGGTGAGGACAGTGACTAATGAAGGTTGAGGCAAGGAGGGTTACGGGAACGTAGGATATATTGCAGGGAAAGTTCCCTCCTGTGCAATTCAGAAAAGGTGGTGTTGGTGGGAAGGATCCATATGGAACAGGCTGTGAAGCAGTCATTGAGATGAGGGATATCATGTTCAGCAACAGGGTGGTCCACTTGTTTTTTGGCCACAGTTTTTCGGTGGCTGTCATGCAGACAGACAGCTTGTTGGATGTCATGCCTACATAGAATGCAGCACAGTGGTTGCAGCTTAGCTTGTAAATCACATGACTGGTTTCACAGATAGCCCTGCGTTGATGGGATAGGTGATGTTAGCGACCGGACTGGAGTAGGTGGTGGTAGGAGAATGTATGGGACAGGTCTTGCATCTAGGTCTATTGCAGGGGTATGAGCAATGAGGCAAGGGATTGAGAGCAGGGGTTGTGTAAGGACGGATGAGTATATTGTGTAGGTTCAGTGGATGGCTGAATACCATGGTAGGAGGGGTGGGAAGGATAGTGGGCAGGACATTTCTCATTTCAGGGCACGACAAGAGGTAATCGAAACCCTGGTGGAGATCTGTAGATAGATAGTTTTGTTTTCCCAATGATGTCATCCTCCTGAGTAGTCCCTGCCGAGAAATCTGCAGGGAGGGCTATTCTACCTACAGAATATTTTGTCCAAGGGGATGCCATAACCATAAGCCATACTGTAGAGCTGCTACACATACTCTAAGCTATTTGCAGTAGCATCATGGCATTTCAATGGTGGCTCATGTTACAAGTCCAGAGCAGTTAATCATCCAGACTGAACCATCTCTCTACAGATGCCCCTCCATTGCACTGATATGACACAGAAGCCACCTCCACTCGGCAAGCTCCATGGTTCATGACAAGGAGTGGGGTGGAGTGTGGCAAGTTGTAGCTTTTGATTCGTTACGGAATTCTCACAACCATTAATTCTCTGGGTTATACAAAAGTTTTTGTGTCACCTATAACTTTTTTTTGTGGCATAACACATCTCTAGAGTGACTAACCCATTGATATAAAACATGGCAATTTTAGTGTCTTACAATCATCTCCCCATCCACCTTCCCCTCCCCCCATCACCATCACAAGAAGACTTTCTGCAGACAACCATGCATGGTTATTGGAAGAAAGAACTCTTATCATATTACAAAAGTATGCCCTCAGCATTCTATGACAAGGCGTTGGCTGTACTGTCTTTGAGCCCCACAGGAGCAGTTTAATGCTGGAAAATTTCCCACTTGTACAAGTGGAGATGAGATAAATAACTAAATGTCGAAAAGAATATTTAGTTTTTTATAGACACAAAAAGCTTCTCACTGAAAAAATTCAAGATTATACCACCAGCTGAAAGTGACAACTGCTAGCCACATTACAGTGGTGTATAAAATTTTGCACTACCTCAGATAAACTTGCTTACTGTCGTACAATGAAAGGGAGGCTAGAACCCTATCAACCATTTCCTTGCTAGTCCCTAGTGGATATCAAACACCAACAACTTCATGTAAAACCATAAGGGAAAAAATCCACCACATGCCCATCACAGAAGATTGTGTCTTGTTGTTCGTGGTATTGCCATCAAATATGCCGAAGAAATCTTTACTGTTTAGAAACACATAGATCACATTATTTACTTATTAAAGACCTTATCAGCCAAAAACATTCATTTTCTGGCCATGGCTCCTAATCTCAAACCATTTGGTTTAGAATCTTGTATTGTATATAAATTTGTGGACCCTTAAGATTTGTGAACCCTTTAGTAACTTACTGTATAGGCCCTACGTGACGCAGTAAGAGCATGGCACTGAGTAACAGCTTTTGTTTCTATTGTTTATGATGTTCATTTACATGAGTTTTGAAAGTAAACAGCATAGATCTGAAGTTAATGCCCTGATTGATACGCATAGTTCATGGCAGCTGCGTTGAACAAATGCATTCTCTCACACTTGAGAATTTGCGGTCTCCTTTGTCATGTAATGTAATGAGGATGAGAGATATATCACAATACACAAAAAGAAATACAACAGAACACCGATAATAGTTCTTCTTTGTCTATATTAGTTTTTGAAATGTGTATTGTAGTAACAGACTGAATGGTAGCGCATCTACGGTACATAGGTTGTGTGTTGGCAACGTGGTACTGAATGGTTTAGTTAATTAGGCTTACTTAAAATTTATTGCACATGTTTCCCTTAAACTTACGAATGTACATAACTACCGAGGTACACCCAACTTTCCCCACAGTTATCTTAAAAAATTGCATGTCATTTTCTCACGTTATACAATTCGTATGTTTACATGAATTCTTCAAGGTGCAGAAGAAACATAGTTATGTTTATAAGCTGTCAGCAAGTACGACAAACTCCCATGATGCAAAAATGCACTGTTTAAGGTATATTAATACCCCATATGATTTTTGGCCCTAGATAAAGTCCTGCTCAACATTTGACCAATAATAGGAAAGTAATAAATGCAACATGTTACTGGAGCTGCAGTGAAGACCCGGACAATACAAAGAAATGAAACACTTTTAAACAAAATTACGAATCTACAGAAAGCAAAAAGTATTTATGCTACGCGTACCCCGGAAAATATACGTTATCATTTACATTTCATTTTTCTTAAATAAGGTCTGAAAGTTACAATAAAGAAGCACATATATGCCGTATACATACGCAAATAATTTCTGGAGCGTTTCTGGGGCTGACATGTCTCCAAAGCTATCTTCAAAGATTTATTAAATTCTGAACTCCCCAGTGGCCTCCTGTCACGCTACAGTCACTGCACGCCCTTTTATAACCGGCGACCGGCTAACACGTTATCTGTCAGCAGTCAGCACACCTATCAGGAAGTACAGTTTCATTGCCTGTAGCGATGTTGCCAAGTTATAATTCGCCCTCACATACCAACAAAAACAGAGGAGAAAAGCTGGAACAGCTACTACCACACTTTTTATGTGGCATAATTCCGCGTGATTCGCCATTGGACATCTTCCATCTAACAAATGAGTATTATCCGCTTTTTTGCCATGAACAAAAATTTGTTTGTCATACTTGTCATCTCTCCAAAATTTATATCGAGAGATGTTAGTTTGGATTGACAATCGCTACTTTTTCGACCTCATTGATCGATTAACGGCCGCGCTATCGAATGCGTAATATCGATAGCACTTGCCGTTCAAAACAGCAAGCAGAATCGAAATAGATTTGGGTTTAAATGAAATATTGTTCAATTTAAAACTACTGAATGTCAAAGTTGCATGTAGTTGTTACTATTTCCATTCACAATATGAAAGAAACACAACCATTTCATTACATTTATACGTCATGTCATAAGAATTTACCATTTCGGAACATGCCTTTCATTTGTTCGTAAAACTTCTAACATTGAGTACTTCCGGCCATTCAAAACAACAAAACATTGGAGGGATTTTGCCGTTGAAGTTGTGTAGTTGTGTTTTAATTTAGGGCATAGAGTGAACACAAATGGATGGTAAATAAATATTTGTTATTCTTATAAGTATGGTACTTACTCCGGAATTTTTTATAATTTGTATCATACGAAATGTTTAGATAATAAAGCATGTTTAGGTTATGCTCGTACAATTTGTTGCAAGCTAGATTAAATCCTTGTTGTCAAGTATGTGTAAATTATCGTGAAACCAGAATATTTAATGAATTACGATACCTGTCATGCCGCTAGTCGAGCGTAACGTCATTTGCATACGTCTGCTCGTGTATCTAATGAGAGATACTCTACGGATGGCGATATTTACAGTATCTTCGTTTGACAGATTTCGTGAAAAATTAATATGAACTATATTACACGAAACATTTTTGTGTGAAAAGTAACGGAATTTATTAAGCGTGTGAAACGTTACTATTTTTTTCTAATTTCAGTATTAATTTGGAAGTAGTATGTACTCATGGTATTACATTGTTACCTGTATTAGAAACCACGGAAAATTCAATTGCTTCGAATCGACATCATACTCAATGAGAATATCGAAGAAATGTTTCCACTTACATTTGGAGCGGTGTTCTGTACTGGTTTTATTTGTGTTCATCTTGTCAGATCCAGATGCCCAGGTATCGAAAGATTTAGCATTTCATGACGTGGGATGTAATCTTAAGTTGTAATTTATTGTGAATTGTCAGGTTCCTCCCGTTTATTATAAATTATGTGAACACGCGTAATTCTTGTTTCATTACGTTCTGTAGTTAACTACAACGTGTTAACAAACTCCAGAAAACTGAAAGTTTTCTGCAGTTTTACAGCTTGAGCGTTTAATGTAAAAACTAATCACCATTACCTCATTTAAAGATCTTGGAAACTTCTTATTTCTATTGAACCAGGAAATTCATAAAATCGTGCGACGGTGTATAAATTAAAGTCTGGATTGTTTTCTACCATAATGACAGTAAGCTACTTATAAAAAAAATCCGAATGCAAGGTAAAATTATAGCAATTAGTTCAGTATTGTTAGGCCTACATATACAATCTTTGTTGAAGTTAATCAACTTAATAATTTCGTTCATAGTTTGTCACAGAAGATGATGAAAGGGATGTTACCTTCACATTTTTTCCTTTTTTGCCGAAAATCATATTTTTCTTTTAGTATTGATTAATGATAATGTTTCTGTTCCCGGTTTGAAAGTGATATTTCGTTGCAGTCATGTAGCGAATGCATTTGGTCTTTAATTATACGAGATTTTGGCAGTTGTTAACAGTGTACCAGCAGGATCTGAGATTTTATAGTATATGTATGTCAACATACAGATTTACATATGGTTTCAGTATATAAACATTTATTTGTAATATTCTTTCTTTTCAGATATACAGTCATGGTGGGAAGTGCCCTGTATAGCTCACTTTTGTTCCTTGTTTAGGGCAGCTTTCAATCTGCTGGATTTTGACATTGAGGTTAGTGCTCACACCTCATTTGTTATTTGTATCATATAGAATATAATTTGTTACGTTTCATAATTTTTGATTTCAAGTAGAAGAATCCACATTTATTTGTCATTTGTTGTACCATAGTTGCCAAGGTTGAGAAATAGTTCTTGTAAAGAAGCAATATGTTTGTTTTTCTGAAGTTACAAATTAAAGAGAAGGAAACTTTGAAATTTGGAAAAACATATGGAGTAGTGGTGATTTGTTTCTCTCTCTCTCTCTCTCTCTCTCTCTCTCTCTCTCTCTCTCTCTCTCTCAACTATTACTAGAACTTGAAGTTATTATTATTAGAAATTGAAGCTAGTTAAATTTATGCTGTAAGATGGTGAACATTTAGAAACATTGTGTTCACATTACTGGCAGTTACTGTTTCTTCCCCAAATTCAGATTAAAAGTAAAATTTGAAGTACTTGCATCCGTTGTACCGTCCAGAATGTAAGCTTCATGTTAGCAGTTATAATGAGTACTCCACAAACTTTGGTATTGCTTTTTCCAAAACACTGTGCACTTTGGCTTTGTATAGAAGTTGCTACTTGCTTTGTATAGAAGTTGCTACTTGCACAATTGCTTCCAGAAATTACTCCAAAACAGTCTACACACAGCCCTTTCATTGACTACGTACAATCAGCTACTGACACATTCCTTTGCAATCCCCTGCGGGTTCGGGAGTAAGAATAGGCTCATGGTATTCCTGCCTGTCGTAAGAGATGACTAAAAGGAGTCTCAAATGTTTTGGCCCTTATGTGATGGTCCCCTCTTTGGTTTGACCACCATATTTCAAAACTATTCCGAAGAGCGAGCCGAGTAGGGAAGGGTGCCTTACTTGGTGCATTGTGTCCATTGTAAATTGAGACCTTTAGCTAGCTTATTCGTCGTTGCATTGCAGTTCCACTCGCTCTCCATCTCTTGGGCGAGGATACATTCCTGGGTGCGATTTCCACCACGCACACTGCAGTGTCGCTTTCTGTGCTGACGACCACCATGGACCACTTGCCACCTAATAGACAGCATGGTAGCCAGTCCGTTGTGGTGGGGCCGCCATGTACCCTGTTGGTTGTAGGCCCCTGACAACACAGGGATCACTCTACTGATGCCTGAGCTGTTAACTTCCAACCTATGCCAAGGAGTAGACGCCTATCTCCCTGGGGCATCGGGACTCCTGGCAGTGGCCATCCTTCCAGATGGCCCTTGCTGTGGCTAGGTGGCGCCCGTGGGGAGGGCCCTTGGTCGGAGTAGGTGGCATCAAGGTGGATGACACGCAATGAAGCGTGGCACATCTTCTCTTGCTGATGGCCAGCCACCAGCAGTCTCTAAGCATTCGAGGGCTCACTTTAATTCAAACATGTATGACTCCAAATTGTTCCCCTCCCTGGCCACACCATGGGAGGAACGAAAGGCTATGAATGGCAGGGAGATGTATTCGCCCCAGTATCTAGTCTGTACGAGAGCTGATGGGGAATCCTTTGTGTCCGTGATGCCTCAGTTCTTTGTAGAGCATTTAGAGGACAAGTTCGGGGAGGTGGAGGGCTTGTCAAATATGTGGTCCGGGCCAGTCTTGATAAAAACAGGATCCTCTGCGCAGTCACAGGCATTACTCGCTTGTAAGAAGCTGGTGGATGTTTCTGTCACTATAACACCCCATGCTGCGTTGCTCTTCAGGAAACTTGGTTTCCAGCAATGCAAACCCCTGCCCTCCTTGTCTATCGGGGTTATTATGAGAAACTGGCAGCTCATGAGAGGGTATCTGGTGGCATCTGCATCTACGTCCTTCACTCTCTTTACAGTGAGTGTGTCTCTCTACAAACACTTTAGAGGCTGTCGCTGTTCAGGTGTGGACACCTCACGCTGTTACTGTCTGCAGTGTCTATCTTCCACCGGATGGTGATTTCCTGCAGCGTGTCTTGGCTGCACTTATAGCCCAATTGCCCTCACCTTTTCTGTTGCTGGGCGACTTTCTGCCACTGCGTCACTCTTCTGGGCACCCCTCATACTGGCTATGAATAAGGCTGACTGGGACTTGTTCACCTCCATTGCCACGATTGAGCCTCTTTCTAATGACGCCATTGGTGCGGTGGTTCACTCGGTCACCACTGGCATCGTTACTGCCGCAGAATCTGCCACTCCCTGCTCTTCTGGGACCCCTCGGCGGAGGACTGTGCCTTGGTGGTCGCCCGAGATCACTGAGGTGATTAGAGATTGCAGGCGGGCACTCCAGCATCACAAGCAGCATCCCTCATTGGCGCACCTCATCGCCTTTAAATAGCTCCGTGCGCGGTCCCGCCGCCTCATTCGCCAACTTAAGCAGGAATGCTGGGAAAGGTATGTCTCCACCATTGGCCTCCGTACCTCTCCATCGCAGGTTTGGGCCAAGATTAGACGACTCTATGGCTATCGGACCCCCGTCAGTGCAACTGCACTTTCACTGAATGGAGCAGTCTGTACTGACTCCGACACAATTGCAAACCGCTTAGTGGAGCATTTTGCTCAGAGTTCTGCTTCTGCGAATTACACACTGGCCTTCCACTCCCTGAAAGAGTGGTTGGAACATCAGAGCCTTTCATTTCACACACACCATCGCGAATTGTACAATGCTCCGTTCAGTGAGTGGGAATTCTAAAGTGCCCTAGCCGCTTGCCCTTATACGGCTCCCGGGCCAGATCGCATCCACTGTCAGATGTTCAAACACCTCTCGGTGGACTGCCAGCAACGCCTCTTAGAACTTTTCAACCATATCTGGGTTGAGGGTGAGTTCCTGTCAATATGGCAGGAAAGCATCGTAATCCCCATGCTGAAACATGGCAAGAACCCACTGGAGGTGGACAGCTACCGCCCCACCAGTCTCACCAACGTTCTTTGCAAGTTGCTCGAACGCATGGTGAGCCGGAGGTTGAGTTGGCTACTTGAGTCTCGGGGCCTTCTGGCTCCGACATCACATCCTCTCTACGCTTCATGGTTGGGGTCTTCGGGGTCCGCTCCCGATTTTAATACAAAATTTTCTGTCGCTTCGTTGCTTCCATGTGTAAGTTGCGGCCTCCCATAGTTCCTCCTGAGTTCAGGAGAATGGGGTGCCGCAAGGATCTGTCTTAAGTGCCTGCCTCTTTTTAATTGCATTTAATGGTCTCGCTGTGGCGGTGGGAATGTCTGTCTCAGCTTGTTTGTATGCTGATGACTTCTGCCCATACTTTAGCTCCACTGGCATTGGAGCTGCTGAACGGCAGCTGCAGGGTGCCATCCGCAAGGCGCAGTCTTTGGCTGTAGAAGCACGGCTTCCAGTTTTCGGCTGCCAAGACCTGATTTTGCATTTGTGCCGGCAATGCAGTGTTCACCCTGAGCCACGGCTTTATCTTGACAGCGAATCTCTTGCTGTGGTAGAGAAGCATTAGTTTTTGAGACTGGTTTTTGATACCCGGTTGACTTGGCTCCCTTATATTCGGCAGCTGAAACAGACGTGCTGGCGGCATCTTAATGCTCTTTGTTGCTTGAGTCACACCAGCTGGGGTGCTGATTGGTCTACCCTTCTACGGCTGTACCAGGCGTTAATTCAGTCCTGTCTAGATTATGGGAGCCTGGCTTATGGTTCAGCATCCCCTTCCGCATTGCGGTTGCTGGACCTCATCCTTCACAGCGGGATCCGACTCGCCACTGGAGCTTTCCGGTCTAGCCCTGTCAACGGCATACTTGTGGAGGCAGGTGTCCCTCCATTGTGGTTCCGGTGCCAACGATTACCAGCCGCTTATGCTACACACTTTTGTAGCTTGCCCGGGCGTCCCAATTATCATCTCCTGTTCCCTCAGTCCATCGTCCACCTTCTGGAACAGTGGCATGGTCAGGGTGTACGATCGCGGTTCATGTCAGAGCTCTGCTCTCTGGGCTTCTCTTTTCCGGGCCCATCTGCATATAACCCCGTGGTGTGTGCCCCGCCCATGCCTTCTGCTTGATTTGGCACAGGGCCCGAAAGACTCAGTCCCTCCTGAGGCCCTCCACTGCCGCTTTCTTTCAATCCTTGCCACGTTTGAAGACTCTGACATTGTCTATACTGACGGTTCGATAGTTGCTGGTTGTGTTGGTTATGCTCTTACTCTAGGGGATCATTATGAACAACACTCATTGCTGGCTGGCTGCAGTGTTTTCACTGCTGAGCTGGTCGCCATCTCTCGCGCCCAAGAGTATATCCGCTTCTGCTCAGGTGAGTCCATTGTTATCTGTAATGGCTCCCTGAGCGGTTTATGAGCTATCGACCAGTGTTTCCCTCACTATTGTCTGGTGATGGCTATCGAGTAGTCCCTCCATACTCTTACCCGCGGCCCCTCTATGGTCCTTATGTGGGCCCCTGGTCATGTCGGCATCCGGGGAAATGAATGTGCTGACACGCTGGCCAAACATGCTGTCGGTGCACCAGCCTTGGAGATTGGCCTTTTGGAGAGTGACCTCAGGTCAGTTTTGCAGCAGAAGGTACTTCACACCTGGGGTGAAAAATGGCGCACCCTTCCTTCACCCAAAAAACTTCGGGCCATCAAAGAGGCTACCGATGTGGGGCGCTCCTCCTTGCAGGTCTCTTGCAAGGACTCTGTTGTCCTCTGCCGGTGGCGCATTGGCCACACCTGGATGACACACAGTTATTTATTGGACCATTAGGACCCACCTTTGTCGCTGCGGGTCAGCTTTGACGGTGGTCCACATCTTGTTGGACTGCCCGCTTTTAACTCTGGTCAGGCAGACGTTTGCGCTGCCTGATACGCTTCCTGCACTTTTATCAGATTACGTTGCGATGGCAGATTTAGTTTTGAGTTTTATTCGTGCATGGGGGTTTTATCGCTTCATCTAAGTGTTTGTCATTTTTTTGTGTTGAGTCTGGCCTTTGGCCTACGATTTTAGGCTGGGGTTTTTAGTGCGTTTCTTGGTGGTTGGCTTTTCCTTTTTCGTTTCTATGGTCGGCCAACCACTTTCACACTCGGTGTGATTTTAATTCCTTTTTTCTGGTCTCTGTCTGTGTCTTTCTTGTCTTGTGTCGTCTCTTGTCATCTCCATTGTTTGTTTTTATTTCTTGTGGGTGTTTAAAGTTCGTGGAATAAGGGACCGATGGCCCTAATAGTCTGGTCCCTTCAATCCCACAAACTGACCAACCAGTCATTTGCATTTCTCTGACACCATACAGTAAGCACTTTAACATTGTTATGAGAAAATTGTAAGTAATGTTATTACCACTGATCTACATTCGTACTGAGTTGTGCATTATTCAGCTAATTGTACAATTTGCTGTTGTTTTTTCCCTTGTTTCCAAACAGTGATCATGGTTTGAAGTAACTATTTGTTGTTGTTGTTCTCCAGTCGGAAGTCCACAACAACCACTGGGTGTTCAGATAGATAGTAAATTGTTGCGGAAAGCCCAAGTTCAGGATCTTGTTCAAAGACTTAAAGCTGCCATTTTTAATATTCGAACAGTATCCGAAGTAAGTGATTCTTTGACATGAAAATTAGTCTACTTTACTTATTTTCATTCTCTTATGTCATATGGTATTATGTTTTGGGGCAACTCTTCCCGTTCTCAGAGGATGTTTTTGGTAGAGAAGCAGGCAGTTCGGGCAACAAATGGTTAAGTTGGCGAACCTCTAGTCAATCCCTGTCCACTAGTCTGGGTATTTTGACATTGGCCTCTCAATATGTATATTCTTTACTCTCGATTCTTATTAACATTATCAGCTTATTCCCAAGAATTTGCAGCTTTCGCTCATTTAATGCTAGACAGAAATCCATTTACTTAAACTTATGGCTTGACTTTTTTGGGAGTTATAACCACTTTATTTTATCTGTTATTACTTTTATGTTGTAATTTCATGTACAGACACGTTCCACGACCATGGAGATATGCTCCTCAATTAGTTCCTACGGAATTAGATGTATATATAAAGATGAGTCGTGCTGCCCTGCATGGTAGTCTTATCTTGTGCAGTTCTCTTCATTTCTTCACAACTACTGCAATCTAAATAAATTTGAACGTGTGTACTGTAATGATTCCTAGGTATTCTGTAGCAGCTTGTACCTCACGTTTCCCTCAGTTACCAAATTAACTATTTCATGGTGCCTCAGGAGCTGGCAAAACCAAAGATTGCGGCAACACCCGTCCCCTTTCACCTCTCATTTTCTCATTTCAGCAAGGTGGCAGACACCCCCCCCCCCCCCCCCCATTTCAAGCTTATACAGTACAGTGACCATGACATCACGCATTACACATGGAGACACACACAACCAATAAGAAAAAATTTAATTGCAGAAGTAATGTAATACTAATAGGACTGTTGCAGAAATCAGTGGGGGTTTTGACGAGGGCAGACTATACAACAGTCCTAATACTAAACCCACCAAAAGAAGCAAAAATGAAGCAGTAGAAATCCTCAGCTGTCAATAGAACCACAGTAAAAATAGGAAAACATGTACTAGAAAATACACATCACCTGTGTAGCTTAAGGGAAGCCCACAGTAAAAAAAAAAAAAAAAAAAAAAGGTACTAGAAATTTACACACAATTCAAAACACAGTACTGGAAATTAAGCTTTGTCTGTATATGAAATTCACATGCAAATCAACAGATCCAGTATCAGTTGACTTATATAGCTAAAACAGTCTATGATACCACAAAACCAAAACTTTCCCATATAACTAATATCAAAAACCTAATCTCACCAAGTTTGCCAAAACAAACTCCAAGTACCTATGAGTAACAATCTGTCATAATTGCCAACAGCACAAAAATTCATGGGAAATTATATTAACACCAATTTTAACATGCAAGAAACACTCAGTTATGCACATTAGCAACCTACAGTACTTGCTACAATAAGTAAAACCATAAAATACTTGGTAACCAAAGTCAGCTGACACATAAATCTAGAAATTGACAGATTGCAAAAATAGTATGCCATCAATACAAACCTATCAAATGACTGTCCTAGACTTCTAAAACCAAGAACACCTCCAGATAGAATGCCTTAAGTTGTCCAGTGACAACACCTCATATACTGGTCACTGCTTTGGGATGCAGCTATGTTGGTCAATTTTATACCTTCGCTAGAAACGTAACACTTCATGTACTAAGGAAATTAACTGAATAACTGTAGCAATTTAATTGTGATAGACATATTCCCCATTGCAGGATGCTGAGACCTACTCATGAACTTCATTGTCACATCCATAAGTAACAAGAAACAAAACTTTTAACAAAATCTCTAACCATAAACAGTACACCGCATTGATAATTTGAAACCTGTAAATGAATCTGTTGCCCATACTTCCTAACAACAACCTAACTCTTCAACAAAACTTTTCCAATATTAGTCTCACAAACAGCAGTCAAGGAGTCCAATGAATTGCTAATAGCCCTCGCAAACAATTTAGAGGCATAAACTTTCCCACTCTGAAAGAGTACCTCTTTATACTCCATCATGTCCTCTTAGCGAGGTGGCGCAGTGGTTATCACACTGGACTCACATTTGGGAGGACATGGTTTAAACCCACGTCTGGCCATCCAAATTAAGGTTTTCAATGATTTCCCTAAATCACTCCAAGCAAATGCCAGAATTGTTCCTTTGAAAGGGCGCGGCCGATTTCCTTCCCTGTCCTTGACACAATCGGAGCTTGTGCTCTGTGTCTAATGGCCTCGATGTTGATGGGTAACGAAACACAATCTTCCTTTGTCCATTCTTCCAAACATGATCCATTTTACACACAATGTTACACAACACAACAGCTACATCACAGGTCAAAGCAAATGGGTTGTACCGTAAACTTCGCTTGACCTGCCTCCTGTCAACGTATCTCTCCCTCTAGCAAGTTTTTTTTCCATGGAATTAGTTTCTTCCCTCTTCAGTGCAACACCTCTTAATTAATCCAATCTGTGCATCAGATCTTCAGCATTCTACTTTAACACCACAATTTATATTCTTCTCTTTTTATCTGTGTTCTTAACCATCCATGTGTTTCACTTCCCTATGAGGTTACATTCCAGACAAATACTTTCATAAAAAAACTTCCTATCACTTAAATTTATATTCAGTATTAACAAATTTCTCTGTTCAGAATGCTTTTGTTGCTGTTGCAAGTTTGTGTTTTACAATTTCTTGACTGCTGCCATTGTCAAGTCATTTTGCTGCCCAAATAGGAAAACTCATTTATTACTTTAAGTGTTATCTATTCCTCAGCATCACCCAATTTAACTTTACTACAATCACTTACTTTCATTTTATTGTTGTTGATGACCATCTGATAACCTATTTGCAAGACGCTATTAATTCCATTCACTTGATTTTCAGAGTCCTTTACCATATCTCATAGAATTTCAATGGCATTGCCAAACCTTTAAGTTTTAATTTCTTCTCCTTAATTTTCAATTCTCTTTCTTAATTTAACCTTGGTCTCCTGCCCTTTTTGCTCTATATGCAGATTGAATAATTTTGGGGGGTAGGGTACAACTCTGCCTTGCACCTGTTTCAAATTTTATCCCTTATAACTTCAGGATTTGATAAAGTGTTTTCTTGTTAACAGTGTCAAAAGCTTTGGTTCGATAATACTCACACCGGCTTTCTTAGATACTGAGATAAGGTTTATTATTGAAGTCATGAGGAGAAGTATTGCCTGCCTTATTTGTCCACCACACCAGATGGGAAAGTTTTGCTGTAATTGCAACTTGTAAGGATGTCAGTAATTCTAAAGGGTTGTCATCGCCTCCAGATGCTTTGTTCCAATACAGGACTTTCAGTGCTCTGTCAATTTTTCTTGCAGTGTCACATCTCCTTTCTCACCTTTATCTACTTCTATCATTTACGAGATATGGATTGAAGTTTGTTTCCTGTATATTGCCCTTGTACATATTCCTTCCATCTTTTGACTTCTGCTTCTTATCTTAGTACTGGAATTCCATTGAGTTCTTGATGTTCAGCTGCTTATCTTTTCACCAAAAATTTCTTTCACACACACACACACACACACACACACACACACACACACACACACACACACATCTATGGATTTATGTTAGTGATCTAGCCATTCTTTCTTTTCTCATTTTGCATGTTCTTCTGTCTATTTTTTTCAGATAACTGAATTCACTTTCCTGCTTTATTTGCTACATTTTTATACACTCATGTTCAGAAAAAAACAGAACAACTTGAATGACTAGAGATAGGATGTTCATATTCACAAGACATGTACATTAGTATGTTCTGCAGAAATGATTAGTATTTGAACCATGTCAGTCCAGAGCTTCAGGGTCAACATCAATATCACAGTGTGACACCACCTACTAGTAAAATGTGCCTGCGGCTCTCATTGTCACTATAAACTCAAGGTAATGGATCAGTGTGACTGATCGTGCGAGGTACCCCACAGACGTATGCACGAACAATACTGTCAAATCAGTGAGTCTGAAAGGCATGAGAGAGAGTGTTGCATCCATTTGTGAAATTGCTACTCGTGTTGGATAAAGTCTTTCAACAGTGCAATGGGTGTGTGCAGAATGGTTCATAGAAGGCCGTAGAAGACGACAAGATGGGTTATGTTGCAACCCCCCCTCCCCCAGACCACCCCACGAGAAGATCAACCCCTCATCCGAGTGGCATTGCAAGACAGATCCTCACCTCTGGTGCAACATTTGAACAGTGTAATGGAACAGTGTAATACATTGGACACTATCTGGGGTGACAGTCCATTGTTGTTTATTATGGCATGAGTTACATGCGCATCGTCCACTTCTCTGCCTACCTTTGACAAAAGTGCAGGAATGGCATCAGATAGTGGTTTCTGATGAATCCAGGTTCTGTTTGTTTGAAATGATGGCCGTGTTTTGGTTCGCCGCAGAGAGGGGGAGTGGCATCACAGTGACTGCATTTGCACAAGACATTCAGCACCAACTCTAGGCCTTATGGTGTGGGGTGTTATTGGGTACAACCACAAATCTCAGTTGTTGCATATCCGGGACACTGTGACCAGTGGGGAATGACATCCTGTGACCTGTAGCCATACACTTTCTGCACAACACCCCAGATGCCATTTTTCAGCAAGACGATGCACAAGCACATGCTGCTGCATGAACACACACCTTGGTGTCACAGGATGTAAGCCTTTGGCCCTGGCCCGCCAGATCACCAGACTTGCCGCCAACTGAAAATGTGTGGGATATGGTGAAACGACAGGTGCAGTGCTGTGACCCAATGTCAACCACCACAGATGAAGTTTGGAACCAGGTGAATGCAGCGTGGATGGCTTTACCACAGAATGCCATTCGTACCGTATACACATCGATGCCAACACACATGGAACAAGTTATCTGGGCTCATGGTGGACCCTGTGCCTACTAGCCAGCAGGGCATATGCTAATCTGAGGTGACTGGAATGTTAATCATTTCTTCAGAACATACTAATGTCCGTGTCCTGTGACTATGAACGTCCTGTCTCTAGTTGTTCGAGGTGTTCTCTTTTTTTCTTCACCTGACATTTCCCCAGATCCGGATTCCATCCACAACCAGATGATTCGACATTGGATGTTACCCAGAGGCAACATATATTCATGGCCTTCAACCGCATTTGGCACACACAACCCAATGTTTCTCGACAACTACTGACTGATTGACCTAATGAATGTTCTTTGTAAGTTGCTTGAGAGGATGGTTAGCTTCTGATCATGTTGGGTACTCGAATCTCAGAGCCTTTTGTCCCCATATCAGTGTGGCTTCTGAAAATAACAATTTCCAACTGAACATTTTCTCAGATTGGAAACTGCAATCTGACAGGTTTTTGCTAACTGCTAGCACCTTGTCGCAGTCTTCTTGGATCTACATAAGCCGTACAACACAGTTTGGCACCATCACATTTTAGTTACCCTCCATCACTGGGGCTTTCGCAGCCCCCTTCAGAATTTTATCCGCAAGTTTTTATCCCACCGGCTCTTCCAGCTTCGAGTTGGCACTTCGCTCGGCATCCCTTGGATTCATGAGAACAGTATCCCACAGGGTACTGTGTTAACTGTCACTCTCTTCGTCATAGCCATCAATGGGCTTGTAACCTCTGTCGGGTCTCTGGTTACCCCAGCATTTTATGTCGATGATTTTCCACCTGGTGGAGCTCCCACTCGGTAGCATCTGCTGAGCGCCGGCTCCAAGGCACCATCTGACAGGCCTCTGCATGGGATCTCACACATGGCTTCCAGCTTTCTCCCTCCAGAATGCGGGTTATTGATTTTTGTCGTCGACCCTCCCTTCCCCCATCCAAAAGTTTTATATAGGCAACCAACTTCTAGATGTTATAACACAGTTCTGTTTCTTGGATCTTATTTTTGATCTGCCCAATATTTGCCACCTGAAGATTACATGCGTGCGGAAAGTTAATTCTCTCCGCCTCCTGCCCCCTGCGGGTTCGGGGGTTAGAATAGGCCCGCGGTATTCCTGCCTGTCGTAAGAGGCAACTAAAAGGAGTCTCAAACGTTTCGGCCTTATGTGATGGTCCCCTGTCGGGTTTGACCTCCATATCTCAAAATTTTTCCGAAGAGCGAGCCGATTGGGGAAGGGCGCCTTACTTGGTGCATTGTGTCCATGTTGTGTTGAGGACTTTCGCCATCTTATTCGTCGTTGCATTGCAGTCCTGCCCGCTCTCCATCGCTTGGGCGTGGATGCGCTCCTGCGTGCTCTTTCTGCCAAGCACTGTGCAGGGCCATTTTCTGCACTGGCGACGCCCATGGACCACATGTCACCTAACATCCAGCACGGTAGCCAGTCCGTTGTGGTGGGGCCGCCATGTACCCTCTTGGTTGTAGCCCCCTGACAACACAGGGATCGCTCTGCTGATGCCTGCGCCGTTAACTCCCCACGTATACCAAGGAGTAGATGCCCATCTCCCTGGGGCATTGGGACTCCCGGCAATGGCCATCCTGCCAGGTGGCCTTTGCTGTGGCTGGGTGGCGCCCGTGGGGAGGGCCCTTGGTCGGAGTAGGTGGCATCAGGGCGGATGACCCGCAATGAAGCGTGGTACATCATCTCTCGCTGGCGGCCAGCCGTCAGCAGTCTCTAAGCGTTCGAGAGCCCATTTTAAAGGTAACGTTTATGACCCCAAATCGTTCCCCTCCCTCGCCACACCATGGGAGGAACGACGGGCATTGCGTGACAGTGAGACGTATTCGCCCAGATATCTTGTCTGTACCAGAGCTGATGGGGAATCTTTTCTATCCGTGAAGCCTCAGTTCTTTGTAGAGCATTTAGAGGACAAGTTTGGTGAGGTGGAGGGCTTGTCCAAGATGCGGTCTGGATCGGTGTTGATAAAAACGGCATCCTCTGCCCAGTCACGGAGGTTGCTCAATTGTGACAAGTTGGGGGATGTTTCCGTTAGCATCACGCCGCATAAGAGTCTGAACATGGTCCAGGGTATTATATTCCACCGGGATCTTCTTCTGCAGTCCGACGATGAATTACGCGCCAACCTCGAACGACGAGGTGTTCACTTCGTCCGGCGCGTCCATCGGGGTCCGAGGGATAATCAGGTCGCCACCGGTGCCTTCATCTTGGCCTTTGAGGGTGATGTCTTACCCGAAAAGGTTAAGGTGATGGTTTACCGTTGTGATGTGAAACCATATATCCCTCCTCCGATGCGGTGTTTTAAATGCTGGAAGTTCGGGCACATGTCATCTCGCTGTATTTCCAGCATCACGTGTCGGGATTGCGGACATCCTTCGCATCCCGATACTCCATGTGCCCCGCCTCCTATCTGTGTTAACTGCGGAGAACACCTTTCCCCCTGCTCGCCGGACTGCAGGATATTGCAGAAAGAACGGAAGATAATGGAATATAAGACCTTGGACCGGTTGACCTACCCCGAGGCTAGACGGAAATATGAGCGGCTCCATCCTGTGGCAATGCCGTCAACCTACGCCGCTGCTGCAACGACGGTTCTCCCGTCATCACGTATCGGCTCTACGATCGGTCAGCCTCCACCGGCCCCCTTGCTTGTGGGGGGCACTTCACACCCTGTTGCTCCTGCTCCATCTTCTCCAGGAGCAACACCCTCCCAACCATCGGGGACATCAGCTCCCCCTTCCCAGCCGGAGAAGCGTAAGACTTCTTCGGCTGCTCTCGCCAGGAAGGGATCCCTTGGGGACCTCCCTTCGCAAGTTCCGACCAGTGGAAAAGCGGACGCCCGCAAGTGGTTGAAACAACCGCCAGTCCCTGGTCGTCGGGCCTCGCGGTCGTCGTCTGTCCCCGAGACTGACCCAGTGAAGCCCATGCAGCCTGAACCGCCGAAGGCACAGTGTGACAAGCAGAAAAAGAAGAAAGTCCCCAAGACCAACGGTATTGCGGTGGCACCGATCCCACCGCTTCCTACAAGCTCTGCCTCTGAGGACGAGGTGGAGATTCTTGCGTCCGCTGAGGACCTTGCTCTTGCCGGTCCCTCGGACGCAATGGATGGCATTTGCACGGATGCTCCATCGGCGGCAGCAGGTGACCCAGTGGCGTAATCTGCCTTCCCAGTCCCTTCACGCCTTTCCCAGCCATGGACAACACCATCCTCCAGTGGAACTGCAGCGGTTTCTTCCACCATCTAGCTGAGCTCCGTCAACTAATCAGCCTTCACCCTTTCTTCTGCATTGCTCTCCAGGAAACTTGGTTTCCAGCAATGCGAACCCCCGCCCTCCGTGGCTATCGGGGTTATTATAAGAACCGAGCAGCTTATGAAAGGGTGTCTGGTGGCGTCTGCATATATGTCCTTCACACTCTGCACAGCGAGTCTGTCCCTCTCCAGATGCCTTTAGAGGCTGTCGCTGTACGCGTGTGGACGCCACAGGCTGTTACCGTCTGCAGTCTTTACATTCCACCAGATGGTGATGTCTCGCAGCATGTCCTGGCTGCACTGGTCGCCCAATTGCCGCCACCTTTCTTGCTATTGGGCGACTTCAACGCCCATAACCCTCTGTGGGGTGGGTCAGTGGCAACAGGTCGAGGCGCCATCGTTGAGCATTTATTGTCGCAGCTCGATCTCTCGCTGTTAAATGATGGTGCCTTCACACACTTCAGTGTGGCGCATGGCACCTACTCCGCCATTGACCTTTCAATCTGTAGCCATAGCCTCTTACCGTCTGTCCAATGGAGTGTGCATGACGACCTGTGTGGTAGTGACCACTTTCCGCTCTTTTTGTCACTACCACAGCGCCTCTCTTCTGGGCGCCCTAGCAGATGGGCTATGAATAAGGCTGACTGGGACTTGTTCTCCTCCACTGCCGCTTTTGAGCCTCTCTCTACCGATGACATTGATGCGGTGGTTCACTCGGTCACCACCGGCATCGTTACTGCCGCCGAATCTGCCATTCCCCATTCCTGTGGGTCCCCTCGGCGGAAGGCTGTGCCTTGGTGGTCGCCTGAGATCGCTGAAGCGATTAAAGATCGCCGGCGGGCGCTCCAGTGTCACAAGCGACATCCCTCCGTCGACCACCTTATCGCCTTCAAACGGCTGCGTGCGCGGGCCCGCCTCCTTATCCGCCAAGGCAAGAAGGAGTGCTGGGAGCGGTATGTGTCCACCATTGGCCTCCATGTCACTCCATCGCAGGTCTGGGCCAAGATTCGACGCGTCTACGGCTATCGGCCACCTGTCAGCGTCCCTGCGCTCTCACTGAATGGAGCAGTTTGTACTGACTCCGACGTCATTGCAAATCGCTTAGCAGAGCATTTTGGTATGAGTTCCGCTTCTGCGAATTACCCCCAGGCCTTCCGCTCCATTAAAGAGCGGATGGAACGTCGGAGCCTTTCGTTTCGCACCAACCACCCAGAATCTTACAATGCTCCATTTAGTGAGTGGGAATTTCGCAGTGCCCTCGCTGCTTGCCCTGATACCACTCCTGGGCCAGATGGCATCCACTGTCAGATGCTGAAACACCTTTCAGTGGACTGCCAGCGGCGCCTTCTCGATCTTTACAACCGTCTTTGGGTCGAGGGGGAGTTTCCGTCGCAATGGCGGGAAGGCATTGTCATCCCCGTTTTGAAACCTGGAAAGAACCCTCTGGAGGTGGACAGCTACCGTCCCATTAGCCTCACCAACGTTCTTTGCAAGTTGCTTGAACGGATGGTGAGCCGGCGCTTGAATTGGGTACTGGAGTCTCGGGGCCTTCTGGCTCCATCTCAGGGTGGGTTCCGTAAAGGCCGCTCCGCCGCCGACAATCTGGTGAGCCTGGAGTCGGCCATCCGTACTGCCTTTTCCCGTCGTCAGCACCTGGTCGCTGTCTTTTTCGACATGCGGAAGGCGTACGATACGACGTGGCGTCATCACATCCTTTCTACGCTTCATGGATGGGGTCTTCGGGGTCCTCTGCCGATTTTTATCCGCAATTTTCTGTCGCGTCGTACCTTCCGCGTGCAAGTCGCGGCCTTGTATAGTTCCTCCCACGTCCAGGAGAACGGTGTGCCACAGGGTTCCGCTTTTAAGTGTCTGTCTGTTTTTAATAGCCATTAACGGTCTTGTTGCGGCCGTGGGAAACTCTGTCTCCGCTTCCCTGTATGCTGACGACTTCTGCCTTTACTACAGCTCTACTGGCATTGCAGCTGTTGAACGTCAGCTACAGGGCGCTATCTGTAGGGCGCAGTCTTGGGCTGTAGCGCATGGGTTTCAGTTTTCGGCAGCCAAGACCTGCGTTATGCATTTCTGCCGGCGACGTACTGTCCACCCGGAGCCGCAGCTTTCTCTTAACGGCGAACTTCTTTCGGTGGTGGAATCACATAGGTTTTTGGGGGTGGTTTTCGATGCCCAGTTGACTTGGCTGCCTCATATCCGGCAGCTGAAACAGACGTGTTGGCGGCATCTCAATGCACTGCGATGTTTGAGCCACACCTGCTGGGGAGCCGACCGCTCTACCCTGTTACGGCTCTACCAGGCGTTAATCCAGTCCCGTCTGGATTATGGGTGCCTGGCATATGGCTCAGCATCCCCGTCTGCGTTGCGGGTGCTGGACCCAATTCTCCACAGCGGGATACGCCTTGCCACTGGTACTTTCCGCACCAGCCCTGTGGACAGCTTACTCGTGGAGGCAGGTGTCCCTCCACTGCGTTTGCGACGCCAACGTTTGCTGGCCACTTATGCTGCCCATGTTCTAAGCTCGCCCGGGCATCCAAACTATCGTCTCCTGTTCCCGCAGTCAGTCGTCCATCTGCCGGAACGTCGGCCCCGGTCGGGTTGTCCGATCGCCATACGCGTCAAGGAGCTTCTCTCCGGGCTTGGGCTTGTCCCTGTTCCACCTCCTTTCCGGGCACCTCTGCGTACACCCCCGTGGTGCGTTCCTCGCCCTTGCCTTCGGCTAGACTTGGCACAGGGCTCGAAGGACTCAGTCCCTCCAGAGGCCTTCCGCCGCCGCTTTTATTCCATCCTGGCCACGTATCAGGGCTCTGGCATTGTTTACACCGACGGCTCGATGGTTGCTGGTCGAGTCGGTTATGCGCTCACTCTAGGGGACCATTCCGAACAACGTTCCTTGCCGGCTGGCTGCAGCGTTTACACTGCTGAGCTGGTCGCCATCTTTCGTGCCCTAGAGTATATCCGCTCCTGCTCAGGTGAGTCCTTCGTTATCTGTAGCGATTCCCTGAGCGGTTTACGAGCACTCGACCAGTGTTTTCCTCGTTCCCGTCTGGTGATGGCTATCCATGAGTCCCTGCATACTCTTGCGCGTTGCGGCCGCTCTGCGGTCTTCGTGTGGACCCCAGGCCATGTTGGGATCCCCGGCAACGAGAATGTTGACCGGCTGGCGAAAGAGGCGACTAGTGCACCATCTCTGGACGTTGGCCTCCCGGAGACAGATTTGCGAGCGTTCCTACGCCGGAAAATTCTGGACCTTTGGGACACTGAATGGCGCGCCCTGCCTTCACGCAACAAACTTCGGGCCATCAAGGGGGCTACCGGTGTGTGGCGCTCCTCCTTGCGGGTCTCTCGCAAGGAGTCTGTTGTCCTCTGCCGGCTGCGCATTGGGCACACTCGGCTTACGCACGGCCACTTATTGCGCCGTGAGGACGCGCCTCTATGTCGCTGCGGCTCCGTTTTATCCGTGGTTCATGTTTTATCGGAGTGTCCATTTTTAGCTGCGCTCAGGCAGTCGTTCGCACTGCCTGACTCGCTCCCTGCCCTTTTAACAGATGACTCGGCTATGGCTGACTTAGTTTTACGTTTTATTCGGGCAGGGGGTTTTTATTCTTTAATCTGAGTGTTTCTGTTTTTATCTTATTGTTTTGTGTTGATTCTGGCCTTTGGCCTCCGGTTTTAAACTGATTTTTTAATGTGTTTCTAAGTGGTTGGCTTTTCCTTTTTTATTTCTACGGTCGGCCAACCACCGTCACACTCTGTGTGGTTTTAGTTCGTTTTGTCTTGTCCTTGTCTCAGTTTCTCTTGTTCTGTATCGTCTGTGATCTCTTCTGTTCCTCGTTTTTCTTCTCTGTGGGTGTTCTTTGTCTTTGGAAAAAGGGACCGATGACCATAGCAGTCTGGTCCCTTTAATCCCCCCAAACCAACCAACCAATCTCCGCCTCCTGGCCCACACGTTTTGGGGTGCAGACCATGCTACTCTTCTACATCTTTACCATGCTCTGGTCTTGTCCAGACTAGATTATAGTAGTCAAGTTTATGGCTCAGTGGCTCCCCCCCCCCCCCCCCCCACTCTGAAAATACTAGATTTTGTTCACCATTGGGGGGGGGGGGGGGGGGGGTCTGGCTATTACTGCCTTTCGCATTAATTCCATTGACAATCTCCTTGTAGAAGCCGATACTTACCCCCAGTCCCTTTCATGATTCCAGCTGTGGATATGCAGACCTACATCATATGCCTTTGCCCACAAGTGGAATGACTTCTGGTGTGCTACTGTTCTCAGTAATAAACTCCACACAATCAACGAGGCTCTTCTTTCTGTACCTCTCGGAAGGAGTCCACTGTCTTATGCCATCTACGCATTGGTCATACCAGGATCACCCATTGTTTCATCCTGCGTAAAACCACCCCCACAATGTGATTGTGGAGCTAGACTGACAGTGTCCCATATATTGGTGGAATGTCCCTGTCTTTTGACCCTTCGTACTAAGTATAGTCTTCCAGATTCCTTAATTTTAATATTAGCAGATGATTCATGGATGGTTGAACTGGTCCTCAATTTCCTCCATGAAAGCGATTTTTAATTCCAGATATAAGGTTTTGCTTTACACATGGAGCAGGGGCAGGGTGGTGATGGTTGGGGTCTCTCTTCACGGTATCTGTCTGGGACCCCATGACCACTCCCCAGTGGGAAAACCACTCTTTTTTCCAGTTTTTAGATTTTGTCTACTTTTTTATGCCTTCTGCTGTGTGTGTTTCAACTTCCTCATTCTATAATTTGACTCTTCTGACTGGATCCATCTATTTTTAGTGGACTCACTCTCTTCCATGAGTAACTTCGGAATCACAGGACTGACGACCTCACTGTTTAGACCCACAGCCCCTCTCAGTTAATCAATCAATCAAATCAGGCTCTAGTCGTTCATCTGTATAATTATCTTTAAACTGAGATGTACGTACCAGTTCTTCTGTTTTCACAAAAGTATCTGCACAGTTATCACAACCCTTACTTCTTGACCCTGCCATTGTCACCATACAAAAAAACAACAGTTCCACAACGAAGATACAGTAGGCTGTAATCAAACAATGGAAAATCCAGAATGGAATGTAACAATATTACGAAAAGGAAAGTTGCTAGTCACCATATAGTGGAGATGCTGAGTCACAGTGTCTATCTGTAGTGCCTGTCTGCGACTCAGCATCTCCCCTATATGATGCGTAGTGACTTTCCTTTTCATAATATTGTCGCAGAAGAAGCCGAGTAGCGCAGTCGCCATAGTGTAGTGGTTATGATACTAGATTGTTGCATGAAGGGTCGTGAGTTCAGAACGTGATACCGCACATTATCGACGACACGGTGGCTCCCATCAGGCCATGATAGAGCTGCCGTTTATGTGGCGAGAAACCCGAGTTCGAGCCATATTCAACAACTCACAATCTATCGGAGACAGAAGAAGAAGAAAGGGGCGTCAAGATGACAGCAACTGTGTGCCACCATATGAGACATCCTTCCGCCTTCTCTGGTGACGATGGCCAAGATCCAAAGAAGTGGCATATAGCCAAATTTAACAAAAGGGGTGACACTGTATTTTTCTACTTGGAGGGCACTGCCAAGCAATGGTATGAGAACAACAAGGAGAAGTTCACAGCCTGGCGAGTATTCCAGGTAGAACCGAGGATGAATTCCTCGAATGGAGGAAGACAAGGTTGCACATCTCATGAAGGGTGTTGCTGAGGACATGTATCAAGCCCTACTCCTGGAGGAGGTTTCGACAGACGCTGAAGGGAAAACTCCTCCGCCGTCGATCACTACAAAAATGGTAGGAAACTATGTCGATATCCTCATGGATGGCTGATCAGCCCAAGCTCTTGTGGACTCTGGAGCATCATATTCATCATATTTAAGAGAAGTACCATCACCAGTTGCAGAAAACCGTATTCATCGAGAACAAAACATCTCTGCTGAAGGTGGCTAATGGGAAATATGTCATTCTTGTTGGTATAAGTGGCCATACACAGCTCTTAGAATTCATCATCTTACAAGAGTGTAGTCATGACGTCATTCTCGGATGGGACTTTTTGAAAGCTTGTCAAGCAATTATAGATTGTGATTGCTCGAAGGTTGTGCTAGACGAGATGAGATACTGTGGACAGGAAGATGCACATCTGAGTGTGTGCAGACTGTGTGTTGGATAAAGTGACAATTCCTGCAGTCAGCAGTAGAAAGGTAGCTGTCATGTGTCATGCCATGCATCAACCCATCGATCTTGTATTGGAATGTAAGAGTAGCATACCACTGAAAAATAACTTGGCCATCCCAGCCTCTGTAGTCTCGTTTAACAACAGATTCGGTGAATTGTGGATAATTAACTGTCGCCGAGAACCACAGATCCTTTCCAGACACATGTGCATAGCAAACACTGGGCCGTTAATTGTAGAACAGCTGAGCACCATAGAAACCTCCCATGCCAAGTCTGTGGGCGACATTAGCGCTACCACTACGAGACAAGATCTTCTAGCTCAACTATCACCAGATCTCGCTAAGGTACAACAGAAGAAGCTACTTCCCATTTTTCAAGATTTCTCTGAATGCTTCAATCCACTGGTGAAGAGCAAATTAGACAATTCGACAGTGAAGCACCGGTTTAGCACTGGAGATTGTCAACCAATAGGTCAGAGAGCATACAGTGTGTCAGCAACAGAACGTGAAATAATTCGCGATGAGGTAGAGAAAATGATGAAAAATGACATCATTCAGCCTTTGCACAGTCCATGGTCATCACCAATGGTTCTCATCAGGAAGAAAGGTGGCAGTTGGCACTTTTGTGTTGATTACAGGAAGCTTAATAAGATTACTAAAAGGGACGTTTACCCTCTTCCGCGAATTGATGATACACTAGATTGTTTGAAGAGGGCTAAGTTTTTCTCGACCATGGACATGAACTAGGGAAACTGGCAAATTTAAGTAGATGAGGCTGATAGTGAAAGAACTGCATTCATCACCCCTGAGGGCCTGTATGAGTTTAAGGTAATGCCGTTTGGTTTGTGTAATGCATCAGCAACTTTTGAACGAGTGATGGATAATCTTCTAAGGCACCTGAAGGGGACGGTGTGTCTTTGTTATTTAGATGATATTATAGTGTTCTCAGAGACATTTGATTAACACATAAAATGACTGTGGGCCATTCTTAAGTGTCTCCAACAACCCGGACTGAAACTTAATCCAAGAAAGTGTCTCTTTGGAGCAAAAGAGATCAAAATACTTGGACACCTTGTGTCAAACGAAGGTTTGCAGCCAGACCCAGAAAAGGTGAGAGCTATAACGGAATTAATGTGCTGCAAAAAGCACTGACGACTGACCCTGTACTTGGTCTGTATGATGAGAGAGCACCTACAGAACTACACGCAGATGCCAGTGGGTATGGGATTGGTGCTGTTCTGGTGCAGATTTCAGATGGAAAAGAGATGGTTATAGCCTATGCTTTTAGGACACTTACTAAAGCCAAGAAAAACTACTCAACTACAGAAAGAGAATGTCTTGCTGTGATCTGGGCCATGTGCAAATTTCGACAGTATCTCTATGGAAGGCAATTTGCGGTTGTTACAGAACATCATTCACTTCGTTGGTTGACAGGTCTTAAGATTCCAACAGGACGACTCGCCAGGTAGGCACTACGTCTTTAAGAGTATGACATTACCATAGTGTACAAAAGTGGAAGAAAACACCAGGATGCTGACTGTCTCTCAAGAAACCTTGTGCGAGATCATCTATACTTTGATGAAGATAGCGACTGTCTCGCTGCACTCTAGGATCTTTCTGCTGAGCAGAAGGAGGAAGCCAAGATATCTCAAATTATGCTTGCTTTAAATTGGTCAGAGGATGTGAAAGAACAATTTAAGTTAGTTAATGGATTACTTTGTGAGAAAAACTTTGTTCTGTTTGGAAAGAGGTAGCTACCAGTGATTCCTAAACACATGCGCTTAGATGATCTACAGAAATTCCGTGACACACCTGAGGCCAAACATTTGGGATTTATTAAGACATATGATAGGATCCACAAGAGATTTTTCTGGCTGGTTTATTTAGGAGTGTCCATCACTATGTGTTGCACTGTCGAGAGTGCCGGAGGAGAAAGGCAGTTCCTCAGAAACCACCTGGCTGACTCATATCAATTCCACCAGCTGAAACGCCTTTCCAGCGTGTCGGGATTGACCACCTCATCAGATTTCCAACATGTGCTAGTGGCAATAGATAGATTATTGATAGCACTGATTATCTGACGTGCTATGCCATTACAAAATCCATGAAAACAGCTGAAGCATTTGGGGTAGCCAAATTCATTGTAGAAGACATTGTATTAAAACTTGGTGCCCCAAGGTCGTTAATCATAGATTGAGGGAAAGTTTTTAAATTGAATCTTATGACAGAGATAAACCGTCGGTGCAACATTACTCATCACATGACGACTGCCCACCATCCGCAAATTGACGGGCTTACTGAGTGCCTTAATAAGACCTTGGCTGACATGCTATCAGTGTTCGTCAGTTTTGAGCAGAGCAAATGGGATGAGGTGCTACCTTTTGTGACACCGCCAAACAAGACACCACAGGATTTATGCAATTTTTCCTAGTGCATGGGTGTGAGGCAACTATGACAATAGACACTGTGTTTCCCTCATCATCCTGATGACGTGGACGACAACTACATCAGCCAGGTGTTAACCAGAGCTGAGGAAGCTCGGCAGTTAGCTCGACTCTGCACGCTGCAGGCTCAACAAAATGATCGCCAAAGGTATGACGCGAGCCACCGCCCTGTTGTCTACCAGCCTGGTGATTTCATCTGGATCTTCACTCCTGTTCGGAAGGTTGGTCTCTCGGAGAAGCTCCTCAGGCACTACTTTGGACCTTATAAGGTTGTAAGACAGTTTTCTGATGTTACTTATGAAGTTGAAGATTTCGACCCCGACACAAGACGACGAAAGATCAGAGATACGGTCCACGTCCTTTGAATGAAGCCTTATAAGGATCCTGCAACCCAGGGTAAATTTGAAGCTCCAGCAACAGGTAACAAGCGGAAAGGTAATTAAGAACGCAGCGACAAGGGAAGTTCCTAAGAAGACCACCCTCAGGGCGAACGTCATTCATCGGGAATCGAAGTATGCAGGAGCAATGACTTGTTCCCAGACTAGGAGGACGTAACACAGAGACGCTGTTCTATTAAGGGGGGAGCAATGTTGCAGAAGAAGCCGAGTAGCACAGTCGCCATAGCGTAGTGGTTATGACACTAGATTGTTGCATGGAGGGTCGTGAGTTCACAACTCACCTGAACTGAAAAATTTTAATTTCTATATTCGGTTCGAGTACATTCTAGAAGTATCCACAAATGGCAAGAATCATTGTACTGGAATGTCTGTAGCTGTATATATACCATATGTGTTCTGGCCAGAGGCAGTTCGCTCTGCACTCTTTTATATGCAAGTGCTGAATAATCCTTCATTAAGTGAAGTTAGTGTTCGTCATTCATCTACTTAATCCTTCCTCTATGTGACGATATTGTTGTTGTAGGCTGTGGTTCGTATAATATGCTGCAGGTGGTTGTACACCCTCTGCTATTCACTGCAGCAACATCAACTCTCCTGTCCCCTGACACCACTGCTGGGTACCAGCAGCACTTGGTAGGGTGAATGGTGTGGTTGCTGGCCAGTGAGCCCCAGTAGATACACTGTTGATGGAGAAACAATACTTTATTAACTTCAGATACACAGTATGCTGTTAGCAATGTGAGGCGCACACACACTCCACTCTAGTGACTTAGGCCGGCAGATGCTTGCAGACATTGGCTTCCACCTTGATGAGAAGGAGTACCATCAGTGCCTGTTAATGCTGATGTTAAGCAGTGATGGCCTGTAGTGGGCCTTGGCCTTGGAGGTCGGAGACACTTTGTGTTGTGCTGCCAAAGCATCCTGCAATGGCAGATCCCTGTACTCGGGTTACTAAGGCGCAGTGATGTCAACCACGTAGATGTAGGCAGACTGGTGTGCACAGGATATGACCCACTGCCCTCCGGCTTGAGTCAGATGGTAGTAGGCACAGATGACAGGACAGCGGCGCTGTGGCAACAAGTCCCACAAGGAGTCTCAGTGCTGGCAGCAGCTGGCCTGACCTGGTCTTGAACACATGGCTGCTGCTGGCAGTGCTGAGTCCACTCATTGTCCAGTATGGACCTGGCGTGGTGGTGGTGGTGGTGGTGATGGTGGTGGCCCTAGACTGAATGCCTCTGCCTCAAAATCTGCTGCTATTTATATGGCTCTGAGGCACAATTTTGCACTAAAACCCCACACTAAGTCACATAGCTCATAACAATAGCCTTACCTTGGTATGTTGACACCATCCTTCCAACTGCTGCTATTATCCATGTCGTCAAACTGCGCTTACACAATATTCCAAGTTCTATGGAAACTAGGTAGTGATACTACAGTAGTTAGTGTTAGCATCATAGTGCATCCTGTCATAAAGCAACAGCTGTGAGGCAATAGTTTGTCTATACCAACATTCCTGAAATGGACTGGCCTGCCCAGAGCTCTAACCTGGAACCAATGGAAAACCTTTGGGGTGAGTTAGAATGTGGTCTTCACTCCAGACCCCAGTATCCAACATTACTACTTTCTCTGATTTTGGCTCTTGACGCAGTATCCATCATACAGGCAAAATGTGGACCCAACCTGTGTTAATGTTAAATAAAAGGTGTCAGAGTGCTTTTGATCAGGTAATGTAAGTATGGGCCAAGTAACTATTGTATAAGTGGTTGTCAGCTAGTAACCATTATTTCTTTTCACTGAATGGGAGCTCTGTAGTGCTCTGGTATTTGCCAAGACAGGGTGCTGGAATTTGGTGTAATCCACAATCAAATGTTAAAATACCTAACTGTGAATTATCAACATCACATACTTGTTGTTTTCAGTTGTATCTGGTGTGAAGGTGTTGCCAACCCATGGAAGGGAAAGCACAATTGTCTCAGTTTTGAAACCAAGTAAAACTCTGTATGAAATGGACGGCTATAGAACCATCTGCATTACAGATGCTAGTTACTTGAACGAATGGTGAACTGATGACTCTGCTGTACTCTTGAGACAAAATACCTTTTGTCCAACTGCCAGTGTGGATTCATGGAGGGCTGATTCACAACCGACCACTAATTTCGACTGGAGTCTGCTATGAGGGCAGATTTTATCAGTCGCAAATACTTCCCTGTAGTTTTCTTTGGGTTAAGGAAGGCCTGTGACCCAAAAGGCTGTACCATATTCTAACTACACTGTACAGGTGGGGCTGGCCCTCTTCTAATTTTTATCCACAATTTCCTATCCAGTAGTTTTGTGTTATAGTTGGGAAATCGAACTGTACCAGCTATTTACAGGAAATACAGGACCACTGGGATTTATACTTAGTGTGATCCTTATTCTGATAGCAATTAATGGGCTTGTAGAGGCTGTCAAGCGTATGGTCTCACCATCTGTGTGTGTGGACGACTTTTGGATTTACTGGAGTTTTCCAGCCATAAATGTTACAGAACGCCAACTGCAAGGTGCCATCAGGGAAGCTCTGTTCTAGATTCTCATCCAAAGCTTTCAGTTTTCCACTATGAAGAAATGTGTTGTGCACTTCTAACACCATAAAAATGTTTATCCACATCCAAAACTTCTTTCACAATGAACTGCTTGATGTGGTAGACGCAGACAATTTTTTGAGACTGTTGTGTGATGTTTGGATGATGTGGCTGCTGTATATTCGCCCTCAGCAGCTCAGCATTCATTTGCTGGGTAGGAGCTTGGCGACACCATGGCTCTTGAGCTGGGAACTGGTAAGCGCCGCCCGTCCCCCGTCACGTTAAGCTCTGAGAATGCTTCAGCGGCCGCTGTGTGGCGAGACGGTGGAACTTTGTGTGTGTCAGGCGACAGAGATCTTGGCTTGACCACCCGGATCGTGAATTTGGTAAAAACCTCTATTAAAAAAAACCTCAATCCCAGTGTGTGCTGTGAGCTGATGAGATGCGCGGCTGTTGAGATGAAACAGTCATTTGTGAGCAGTCTCTGAGGAACCTGCCACCCCTCAGTTGTATAACCCTTATTCAGGCACGTGGGGCTCTGTTTGAGTGTACTATTGTTTCCCTAGCTACTTGTAGGACTGTCACCTCATATTCTTCCATGGTGCAGAAACCTATTCCCAAGGTGGACGCTTCGACGCAGACGACGTCTAATGTGCCTGTATCCATCACAAGCACCTGTATTTGCATGTGTACATGCCAAGAAAAAAGAGTAAGGACAAAACAATCCAGGCAGCTGCACCAGGAAAGACCAGCAACAGTTCCACAGTGAGCATCCAGAAAGTACAAGAAAAGTAGAGTGCCTCTCAATGCTCCCTTTTCCCCTCATCTTCGAAGGGACACAGACTGTGTTGCAAGGCCACCAAGAGCTGTTGCATAGTGATTTGATTCACGGATCCAGTTATATGGCTCTTTCTGTGTATAGCGATTTTACGACTATGATGTGTGGGACCTGAAGATGGCATCAATGTAATGCCGAAACTGGTAGCACATCAGAAGTTCATAAGATAAATTTCTACAGTACTTACGGCTGTTGGTAAATTATTACATCAAGAAATACATGCCAGCTGTTGTCCCACAGTCCATAATGGATCAACAAAGAAGAGGCAACTGGTCTGTTGGTGGAGTGCTCTGCAATCAGGACTAGGCGTGCGACTGTGTAGGTTCAAGTGTCAGCCAACTACAGAGTATCTTGCAGCTTTTTGGGTGGCAGGGGCAAAGTGTCACTGAATTATTCGAGAGAGGAAGAAGAGGTCACGGCAATAGTTCCTGAACACCATTAATTGTTCTATGAAGAGTTCTGTTGTATGGGAGACCATCAGGAGAATTTCTTGGAGAGGAAGGAGGTGCCCTGTGGCTGCTGTAATGGCACTCTCCAAACCAATCCATAGGACATTGCCCAACTATGGCGGCCTATTTTGTCACAGTTACTGCAGCTGCCAGTCAGGACCCAAGTTTCTAGCACCATAGAGCGGCTGCTGAGAAGTATAGTTTGGACTGTCCACCACTGATGAAGATAATACAACTGCCCATTTTCCATGTGTGAGCTGGATTCTGCATTGTCTGTGGCTCATGGCACATCCCTTGATCATGACAGAATCCATTGTAGTATGCTGCGGCACCTCACTGGGCGGAACAAAGATACCCTCTTTGCAGTTTTTAATGCCATTTGGGTGTCAGGTCACTTTCCCAACTCGTGGCGTGAGGCAATTTTAATTCCTCTCTTAAAACCTGGGAAAGACTGTGCATCCCCAAGTAGTTACCGTAGCGTTGCCCTCACTAGCTATTTGGGAAAGGCCTTGGAGCGAATGGTGAGCTGCCGCCTCGTTTGGCTCTTAGAATGAAGGTGCCTCCTTAGCTGCTTTCAGTGTGGGTTCAGGAAGTATTGCTCCACCTTTGATAACCTAGCCCTACTGGAGGGGGCTATACAACAGTATTTCCTATGCTGGCATTACTTTCTAGGTATATCTTTTGACATTGAGAAGGTGTACGATACTACTTGGAGGAATCTTAACCTCAAGCAGCTTCATGAATGGGGTTTTCGTCTTCCCATTTTATTCAGTCCTCCTCTCGCCATGATATTTTAGTTGGTGATGTCTTGTCTGACCACTTTGAGCAGGAGAACGGTGTCCCTAAAGGTAGCAATTTAAGTGTGACTGTCTTTGCCATTCCTATTAATAGCATTACATCCATAGTGAAAAGTCCTGTCCAGTGGTCTTTATTTGTGGATGACTTTTCTGTTTTTTGCTCTTCTTCAAGCCTCGCAGTGACATGCAACTAACTCCTTGATGTTTGAATGAACAGACACAGAAGAGTGGTTTTAAGTTTTCCACAAAGAAGTCTGTGTGTGATCTTTCTAACCATTCTCATTCCATTTTAAACCTGCCTGAGTTGAGGATGAGGGTCACTGTCCTTAGCTTTAAAGACACAGTAAAGTTTCTGGGCCTCATATTTGACTCTAAGCTTACGAATTAACACAGTACTAGTCTCCTCCCTGTGTCTTCGTTTGTGAATGCAGTCTACATGTTTGAACAGATTTCCTCCACACCCTCACCCTGCCCCCTCTTCCTCAACTCTCTCAACACAGTTCATCCTCCCTCTTCTGTCTGTATGTCTCTTTCTCACTAATGCTCTTTGTCTCTCCATCTCCTCCTTCCTCTCTCTCTGTATACCTACTCCACCCCCTCTCTCTAACGATCTTTCCCTCCCATTCTTCCTTACCCACGTGGCGATTACCCCTCTACACCTTTTATTTGCCTCCTGGATATCCCCCTCCTTTCCCCATGTGCCTATGTCCTCTACCTCCCTGTGTGCCCATCTCCTCCTCAGCCCTGTCTGCCGTCTCCTCAGCCCTGTCTGCCGTCTCCTCAGCCCTGTCTGCCGTCTCCTCAGCCCTGTCTGCCGTCTCCTCAGCCCTGTCTGCCGTCTCCTCAGCCCTGTCTGCCGTCTCCTCAGCCCTGTCTGCCGTCTCCACATCTCCTCAACCATGTCTCTTCATACCTGCCTGCCCACCCCCTCCTACCCACCTGTCCACCCCCTCATACCCACCTCCTCATACATGCCTGCTCGCCATGTCACCCCCATCCATCTCTTCACCTCTGCCTGCCACTGTCTCACTTCCCCACCTCTTACAGCTCCGGCCCCGCTCCCCCCTCCCACCCACCACCTCCCCTCCCCTCTCCTCCGCATCCTCAATCCTGTGTCATCTACCACTCTTCTCCCCTTCCCAAGTCCTCATCACCTCCCTTTCTACTGGACTCCACCACATGCTGCCTCCATGCACTCCTCACAGCCTCCATAACACCTGTCCCTTTGTCGCGGCCCTCCACCCCACTCATCCACTCGTCCACGGCCCTCCACCCCACCTGTCCACTCATCACAGCCCTCTGTCAAAGAGATCTGGGTAAAGGAAAATGTGCATTACCTACTCACTCGTAAGTTACTGGCTGGTCGCAAACAAACAAACCAACCAACCAGCTGTAGAACAATCCGTCAAACTCTTGCCTTAAGGGGCGAAGCGATCAGCTACACAACTGGTAGGCCGGAAAGGATAGAAGGCATACTCCCGTGTAGACTTCCTCTGTCCCTCCAGCAAACGATTCTTTATCTAATCGTAAAGGCTCGAAGAAGTCCACCAAAGGCAAACTGTGTTCTTCGCCAACTCGAAAATACTCTTCGACGGTGTCACCACATGGTTCCTTAGCCCGGTCGGCCTCTGTATCTCCGGTGTGCATCACCAACCATTTTTCAGTGTTGGACTCCACCGATGGCCGCACAAACGAGCCGATGCTTTTGTGGACCCCATGGAGCAGGATCTTCCTACTTCTGTGCCCTCTAGAAGCGACTTTATACCGTCTGTCACTCAGCAGGTGCCGAGTTGACACCCCTACATCTCTTCCTCCTCATGACTGTCCTCCAGTGGAACATTTGCTGCCTTTGGTCCCACAAAGAGGGTTTACAGCTGCTTTTAGCATTGCTGAATCCCCTTCTACTCTGCCTTCAGGAAATGAAATTGTGCCCTCATGACTGCTTTGAGCTTTCGCATTACTTGCTGATTCACTTTGTCCTTCCCCTTGAGGTCGGCATTCCATCTCATGGGGGGTCATGCTGCTCACACGGGATGATCCATTCATAGTCCAACCCATCTCCTTGACCAACCGCCCCCCCCCCTCCCCCCCATGCACTGTGGGTCCGACGGTTAGAATAGACCCGAGGTATTCCTGCTTGTTGTAAGAGGTGACTAAAAGGAGTCTCACATGCTTCAGCCTTTACGTGATGGTCCCCTGTAGGGTTTGACCTCCCATTTTTCAAAATTTTCCCATAGGGTGAGCCAATTGGGGAAGGGCGCTTTACATGGTGCTCTTGTCCATCATGCACTGAGACCTATCACATCTTTTGTCGACGTGTATCTGCACTTCTGCTCATTCTACAACTGTTGGGGCGAGATCACCCTCCTGGGTGTGTATTTTTCCATCAACTCTGCAGTAACATTTTCTATGCTGACGATGATAATAGACTTGTTTGCTGGATTGCACCTGATATCCAGCATGGTAGCCAGTCAGTTGTGGTGGGGCCGCCATGTACCCTGTTGGTTGTAGCCCCCTGACCACACAGGGATCGCTCTGCCGATGCCTGCACTTTTAACTCCCCACATATGCCAAGGGGTAGATGCTCATCACCCTGGGGCGGTGGGACTCCCGGCAATGGCCATCCTGCCAGGTGGCCGTTGGTACGGCTAGGTGGCGCCCGTGGGGAGGGCCCATGGTTGGAGTGAGTGGCATCAGGGTGGATGACACGCGATGAAGCGTTTTACATCACTATTTAAGGGTTCACGGGCTCAATTCAACACACAGAAGTACAACCCCAAATCGTCACCCCCCCCCCCCTCCCCCCTCCCTGCCCTCTCCTGGCCACACCATGGGAGGAACGTCAGGCTAAGAATGGCAGCGGCTCTTATTCACCCTGGTACCTTGTATATTCAAGAACTGATGGGGAATATTTCATGATGATGAAGCCTCAGTTTTTTGTTGAGCATTTAGAGGACAAGTTTGGGTAGGTGGATAGCTTGTCCAAAATGAGAACTGGGTCAGTTTTGATCAAACAGCATCCTCTGCCCAGTCACGGGTGTTACTGGCTTGTAACAACCTTGAACAACCTTGAACACCTACATCCCGTACGTATGACACCATCGTACGCTGTCGCTACAACGGTTCTAGCCCCATTAGCTCCGCCAACCCCAGTCACCTAGTTCGGGGGCAACCCCCACTCCCAACCATCGGGGATATCAGTCCCCACTTCTGTGCTGGAGAAGCATAAGTCTTCTTCGATTCCTCTGTTAGGAAGGGATCCCTTGGATCACTCCGTTCCCAGGTTTCTGCTAGTTGGAAAGATGACACACCATCACACACTGTATGAGCTTAAATATGGTCCAGGGTACCATATTTTACAGGGACCTTCTTTTGCAGTCTGACGATGAGCTGCATGCCAATTTAGAACGGCGAGGTGGACATTTCGTTCGGCGGCTCCACTGGGGTGCGAGGGATAATCAGGTTGCCATTGGTGCCTTCATCTTGGCCTTCAAGGATTGTACATTACCCGAGAGGGTCAAGGTGATGGTCTAGCACTGTGATGTAAAGCCCTATATCCCTCCCCCAATGCGGTGCTTTCAATGCTGGAAGTTCGGCCATATGTCTTCCCGCTGTACTTCCAGCGTCACATGTCGAGATTGTGGACGTCCTGCTCATCCCAATACTCCATGTGCCCTGCCTCCCATCTGTGTCAACTGCGGAGAGCACCAATTGCCTTGCTCACCTGATTGCAGGATTCTCATGGAGTACAAGACCTTGGACCAACTGACCTACACTGAGGTTAAGAGGAAATTTGAACACCTACATCCCGTATGTATGACACCATCATACGCTGTCGCTACAACGGTTGTAGCCCCATTAGCTCCGCCAACCCCAGTCACCTAGTTCTGGAGCAACCCCCACTCCCAACCATCGGGGATATCAGTCCCCACTTCTGTGCCGGAGAAGCATAAGTCTTCTTCGACTCCTCTGCTAGGAAGGGATCCCTTGGATCACTCCATTCCCAGGTTCCTGCTAGTGGGAAAGATGACATCCGCCAGTGGCTGAAGAGCCCAAAAGCAGCCGGTTGTGAGACTTTACGCTCATCATCAGTCCCGGAGACTGAATCAGTGAAGTTCTCCCAGCCAGGGAACCCAAGGAGAATTGAGAGAAATCCAAAAAGAAGATCCCCAAGACCAAGGGAATTGCAGTGGCGCCCACACCACCTCTACCTAGAAGCTCTGCGTCAAGGACCTAGATCTCGCTGGACCCTCAGGCACAGTGAATATAGACTGTTCAGGCAATAAGTCGGTGGCAGCAGGAGACCCTGTGACGTAAACTGCCTCACTGAATGTTCCATCCCTTCCCAGTCTCCCAATGACGACATCCTCCAGTGGAATTGTGGTGATTTTTTTTTTTTTTCCCCACCGCCTGGCTGAGCTACGGTAACTGTTAAGCTTTATACCTGTTTTCTGCATTGCCCTCCATGAAATCTTTCCTCCTTTTGGGAGATTTTAATGCCCATAGCCCCTTATGGGGTGGTACCGTGCTTACTGGCCAAGCCAGAGGTGTCGAAACTTCACTGTCTCAGTTCGACCTCTGCCTCTTCAATACTGGGGCCGCCACATATTCCAGTGTGGCTTATGGTAGTTACTCGGCCTTAGATTTATCTTCCTGTCACTGCCCCGGCGTCAGGCCTACAGAAGCCTGCCCAGATGGGCTTTAAACAAGGCGGATTGGGAAACTTTCACCTCAGCTGTCACCGCTGAATCTCCCCCACACGGGAACATCAATGTGATGCTTGAGCAGGTGACTAAAACAATCCTTACTGCGGCAGAAAATGCAATCCCTTGCTCTTTAGGGTGCCCCCAGCGAAAGGCAGTCCCTTGGTGGTCGCCGGAAGTCATTGAAGCAATTAAGGAGTGTCGGCGAGCTCTACAGCGGCGTAAGTGGCACCCTTCCCTGGAGCACCTCACAGCCTTTAAACGGCTCCATGCCTGCATTCGCCAACTTATCAAACGACGGAAACAGGAGTGTTGGGAGAGATACATCTCGACCAGTGGTTACCATACGTCATCTCCCCAAGTCTGCACAAGGATCAAATGTATTTTCGGGTACAAGACCCCAACAGGTGTTCCCGGTGTTGACATAAATGGCATGCTATCTACCGAGGCAGATGCGATTGCCGAGCACTTTGCGGAGCACTATGCTCGAGCCTCTGTGTTGGAAAATTAGCCCCAGCCTTTCTCACTCTCAAACGGCAGCTGAAAGGGAAAGTTCTCTCACTCACTACACACCACAGTGAATCCTATAATGCCCCATTTACAGTGTGGGAGCTCCTCATTGCCCTTGCGCATTGCCCCGACGCAGCTCCTGGCCCAGATCAGATCCAGAGTCAGATTATTAAACATCTCTCATCTGACTACATGTAAGCGACATCTCCTCGTCATCTTCAGCTGGATCTGGTGCGATGGCGTCTTTGTATCGCAATGCTGCGAGAGTACCATCATTCCGAAACTCGGACCCAGTAAAAACCCACTTGATGTGGATAGCTATTGGCCCATCAGCCTCACCAACATTCTTTGTAAGCTGCTGGAACATATGGTGTGTTGGCGGTTGGGTTGGGTCCTGGAGTCACATGGCCTACTGGCTCCATGTCAGGGCGGCTTCTGCCAGTGTTGCTCTGCCACTGATAATCATGTGTCCCTCATGTCTGCCATCCGAACGGCCTTTTCCAGATGCCAACACCTGGTTGTTGTCTTTTTAGATTTATGAAAACCGTTTGACACGGCCTAATGACATCATATCCTTGCCACATTATATGAGAGGTGTCTTCGCGGTCTGCTCCCGATTTTTATCCAAAATTTCCTGTCGTTTCGCACTTTCCGTGTCCAAATTTGTGCCTCCCATAGTTCCCCCCATATTCGGGAGAATGGGGTCCCACAGGGCTCCGTATTGAGTATATCTCTATTTTTCGTAGCCATTAATGGTCTAACAGCAGCTGAGGGCCGCCTGTCTCACCTTCTCAGTATGCAAATGACTTCTGCATTTCGTACTGCTCCACCAGTACTGGTGTTGCTGAGCAGCACCTACAGGGAGCCATGCACAAGGTGCAGTCATGGGCTCTAGCCCACGGTTTGCAGTTTTTGGCAGTGAAGTCGTGTGTTAAGCCCTTTTGTCAGCGTCGTACTGTTCATCTGGAACCAGAACTTTACCTTAATGATGATCCGCTCACTGTAGTGGAGACATGTCAATTCTTTGGACTGGTTATCGACACCCGATTGACCTGTCTTCCTCACCTTCGTCAGCTTAAGCGGAAATACTGGCAGCACCTCAATGCACTCTGCTGCCTGAGCAATACCAACTGGGGTGCAAATCGCTCTGCACTGCTGCAGCTCTACAGAGCCCTTGGTCAGTCCCGTCAGTGACTATCGGAGTCTGGTTTATGGTTCGTCGGTGCCCTCAGCATTGCGTTTACTCGACCCAGTTCACCACTGTGGCGTTGCCTAGCGACAGGAGCTTTTAGGACAAGCCCGGTGACCAGCATTCTGGTGGAGGCTGGAGTCCCTCCATTGCAAGTTAGGTGTGCACAACTGCTGGCCAGTTACGTTGCACACGTCCATAGTTCTCCTGCACATCCGAATTACCGTTTCCTTTTCCCACCCACAGCGGTTCATATCCCGCATCGGCGGCCCAGGTCAGGGCTTCCAATTGTAGTTCGTGTTCAATCCCTCCTTTCCAAACTGGAGTCCTTACCTGTACCATCTATACTTGAGGTCCATTCACGTACACCTCTATGGTGTACACCTAGGCCGTGGCTTCACCTGGACCTTTCACATGGCCCTAAGGACTCTGTTAAGCCCGCGACTCTCTGCTGCCACTTCCTCTCGATTCTTGACATGTACCAAGGACATGAAGTGGTTTCCGCCGATGGCTGATGATCACATCGGCTTCGCTTGTGTCCATGGAGGAGGATATATTGAACAGCATTCCTTGCCCAATGCGTGCAGTGTTTTCACTGCTGAGCTGGTGGCTATATCTCGTGCTCTTGAGCACATCCATTCATGCCCTGGGGAGTCGTTTCTTCTGTGTACTGACTCCTTGAGAGTCTACAAGCTATCAACTAGTGCTATCCTCATCATGATTTGGTAGCAACCATCCAGGCGTCCATCTATGCCCAGGAATGGTCCAGTTGTTTAGTGGTGTTTGTCTGGACCCCAGTTCACGTCGGAATCCCAGGCAACAAACTTGCTGACAGGCTGGTCAAACAGGCTACGCAGAAACTGCTTATGGAGATCGGCTTCTCTGCAAATGACCTGTGTTGAGTATTATGCTGCAAGGTTTTGCGGCTTTGGGAGACGGAATGGCATAACCTCAGTATGCACAACAAACTGTGTGCCATTAAGGAGACTATGAATGTCTGGAAGACCTCCATGCGGGCCTCTCTCAGGGACTCTGTGGTTATCTGTAGGCTCCTCATTGGCCGCACTTGGCTGACACACAGCTACCTCCTGCGCCGTGATGACCCACCTCAGTGTCGATGCGGCGCCTGGCTGACAGTGGCCCATATCTTGGTAAGCTGTCCTTCTTTGGCTGCCCTGCGATGGATCTTCTGTTACCAGACTCGTTGCCATTAATTTTAACTACCACGCCTCATCGGCTAATTTAGTTTTGTGTGTTGTACGTGATGGTGGATTTTATCATTCTATATAAGTTTTCGCGCATGTCCTTTGGCACTTTGTGTTCTCCACACTAACGCTTTTCGGCTGAATGTTTTAATGTGTCGCAGAGTGGCTGGCTTTTCCTTTTTATTCTTGTGGTCAGCCAGTCACGGTCATCTGCTCTCTTGTTGTTATCCCTTCTGCCTGTTTCTTGCTTCTCTCTGTGGTTTTCTTTTACTGTTTTGTCCGTAGTAGTGTCGGTTGTCTTTCTGTCATTCTTCTGGTTTTTCCATTCTCCTGTTATTGTGCTGTATGCCTCCATTCTTTTCTTCTTTCCCTCGTGTAATTATTTTACAGGGAACAAGGGACCGATGACATCCCAGTTTGGTCCCTTCCCCCATCCTTTAAATCAACCAACCAACCCTGACTACCAGTCTTCAAGCTGTTGCAGTTCGCCTTTTCCTTCTCCATCCCTCCATCATTCGATGTCACTAGGGCAGACTTCCTTCAGCTTATTGAGCAGTTACCCCCCCCCCCCCCCCCCACTTCTGCTACTCGGTGACTTTAATGTGTATCACCCCTTTGGGGTTCTCCCAAGAGCTGTCAGAGATGTGCCCTCTTGGCTGACCTTCTTAACCAACTTATCCTCTTCTGCCTTAACACTGGAGCACCACCCACTTTCCTTTCTGTCTCCTCGCACACCTATTTGGACCAATCCTGTTGCACTGCCCAGCTTGCCCATCATCTTGAGTTGTCCGTTCTTTCTAACACTTACTCGAGTGACCATTTCCCATGTGCTCACCGGTTGCTGACTCCTACCCCATCCTCGTACATGTCGAAATGGCAGCTTACTAAGGCTGATTGGCAGCTTTAATCCTCCCTGGCGACCTTTGAAGAACAAGATTTCTCCAGTTGTGACAACCAGGTGGAATATCTCACCAAAGTTATTCTTACTGCTGCAGAACGTTCCATTCCTCACACTTCCTCTTTGCCACGTCATGTCCCAGTCCCTTGGAGATGTGCTATCTGCATTTTTAACAATCATCCTACGATCGCAAACTGCATTCATTATAAATAGATGCGTGCAAAGTGTCATCGCATGGTTCGGGATAGCAAACGAGCTAGCTGGATTTCATTCACTAGTTCTTTTAACAGTTCCACCCCTTCCTCTGTCATGTGGGCCAACCTCTGACGACTCTCTGGGACCGAGATCCGTTCCCTAATTTCCAGCCTCACAGTAGCAGATGATGTTATTGTGGACCCTGTTGCTATCTCCAACACCTTGGGCCACCATTTTGCGGAAGTTTCGAGCTTTTCCCACTATCACCCTGCCTTCCTCCATCGGAAACAACTGCAGGAGGCTCGGGCAATACCCTTCTCTTCTCTGAATTGTGAGTGCTACAGTGCTGCCTTTACTATGAGGGAGCTAGATCATGCTCTCAGTTCATCCCGATCCTCTGCCCCTGGGCCAGACGCCATCCACATTCAGATGTTACAGCACCTTTCTCTTGCCTTTCTCTGCCTTGCCTTGAAGCACTTTCTGCTTAACATGTACAACCGCATCTGGGCAGAGAGCACATTTACCAGACGCTGGTGTGAAGCCACTGTCATAGCCATACCTAAGTCCAGTAAGGACAAAAACCTTCCTTCTAGCTACCGCCCCATCTCTCTTACCAGCTGCATTTTCAAGGTGATGGAACATATGATTCATGCCCGGCTGGTATGTTGGCTTGAATCTTGCAATTTGCTGACGAATGCACGGAGTGGATATTGAGTGCGGCCTTCTGCAGTTGACCATCTCGTTACTTTGTTCACTCATGTCATGTTTGGTTTTCTGCAGAAATCCCAGACTGTGGCTGTTCTTTTCGGTTTGGAGTAGGCCTACGACGCCTGCTGGAGAAGTGGTATCTTCCATACTCTCTGCATGTGGGCCTTTCTTTTTCCAGACATTTTTAAAAGCTTGAGTTTTCAACGTGTATATGGGTTCTGCCTTGTCAGGACCCCTTTATCCGGGGAAACGGTGTGCCTCAGGGTTCTGTCCTGAGTGTCATCTTCGTTGCTATCGCCATTTACCCTATAACAGCCTCTCTCCTGCTGGGCATCTCCAGCTCCCTGTTTGTTGACAATTTGCCATCTATTGCAGTTCTCCACAGACCTGCCTTACTGACCGGCGTCATCAGCGATGTCTTGATCGTCTTTACACCTGGAGCATCGACAGTGGCTTTCGTTTTTTCAGTGGCAAAACTGTCTGTATTAATTTCTGGCAACACAAGTGGTTTCTCCTACCAACTTTACATCTTGGGCCTGGTGCCCTTCCGTTTGTTGAAACTATGAAATTCCTGGGGATCATGCTCAATAGGAAACTCTCTTGGTCCTCCCATGTATCTTACCTGACAGCCCACTGTATGCAGTTCCTCAATGTCCTACGTGTCCTCAGTGGTACTTTTTGTTTGTACCGGACCCTTGTCTGTTCAAAACTCGACTGTGGGTGCTTTGTACCGGACCCTTGTCTGTTCAAAACTCGACTGTGGGTGCTTTGTTTATGCATCTGCACGCACATCCCTCTTACGCCATCTCAACACTATCCACCATCATGTTATCTATTTGGCCACGGGCGTCTTGTTCGCCAGCTGAAGCTGCTGAACTACCACTGTCTTACCACCGTGCTTTCTCCTCAGCAGGTATGCATGCTGTTTGTCTGCCATGTGTGGCCACCCACCTCATGCCTCCTTCTTTGATGATTCCTCTAATTGTCAGTATGGAGCTCATCCCTCTTCTCTGTTACATCCTGGAGTCTGCTTTCAGCACTTGCTACGGTGGGTGTGAACCCTTCACCACCTTGGCATCGTGAAGCGGCCCCATGTTAACCTTGGTCTTCATTTGCTTCCCAAATACACTACTCCAGCCTCAGTTTATCGTCAGTTAACAACCTTCATGTGGAACTTCGCGATAGTACCTTTGTATACACTGAAGGCTCTCAGATTGACTGTTAGGTCGAGTGTGCCTTTGTCATTGACACCTGTGTCTTTTGATATCGGCTTCCAGAACACTCCTCGGTATTTACAGCCGAGCTCTTCACTTGTATCAAGCCACGGAATACACCTGTTGACACAGCCTTTTCAATTGTGTTGTCTGCTCAAACTCACTTAGTGCTCTTCAAAGTCTGTGTGCGCTGTACACTGCCCACCCCTTAGTGCAAAACGTCAGGAAAACTGTCACTTGCTCACTCTTGGTGGAGCCAGTGTGATGTTTCTGTGGGTTCCTGGTCATGAAGGTCTGCCAGGAAATGAGGCTGCTGACGCTGCTGCCAAGGCTGCAGCCCGCGAGTACCAATATTCCCTCTGATGGTCTCTGTGTTTCCGTCTGTCAGGAGGCAGTGTCCCTTTGGCATCGCCAATGGTCCTTCCTTCACAGGAATAAGCTCCGGCTTATTAAGCCTCTCCCAGCGGCCTGGACGACCTCATCTTGGACCTCCTGCCGGGAGGAGGTTATTTTAACTCAGCTGCGTATTGGCCACTGGCTTTTTTTAGCCATTGTCTTTTACTAAGTGGTGCTACCCCACCACTTTGTACACATTGCGCCCAAGTTTTAACTATCCGCCACCTCCTGATGGAATGCCCATGTTTTAACTGTTTAGTTCCAGCTTGGGTTTGCCATCTGATTTATCTGCCGTTTTAGCATGGGCTGTCGACTGTGTTTTATTTTTTATCCACCAAAGCAATATGGCGAAGGCCATTTAATTTTTAGTTTTGGGAGCTCTGTTTCTGTTTTTAGCTGTCTTCTATTATGTCAGTTGGGACTGACGTATAGTCGTTTTTTATCTTCTCTCTGTCTTTGTGTTCTATATAATCACAAGAGTCATGGTTATCAGTGATCTGCAGTACCTGCTCAAGAGTAAGATCGGAATATTTCAGAATTTGTTCTCTGACCTGTTGTCTGACACATTCTGTGTGATTGTTTCCCTGATCATGTAGTCACTGTAACATTGTCCACATCCACAATGGAACTTATATTTCCGTGTTAAACCTTGTAATTCAGTCACCCACTAATGGTGTGTTTGTCCTGGTTGCTTCTTTAAATGAAAGAACTTAAATTGGGCAGCTGACAGTGTTGCTACAGTCTTCATAGTATTTATGTAATGCACTGACTAATGTCTCAAATGGGACGTCTTCAGCCTGTGATGTAGGGAAGAGTTTTGCAAGAGTCGTATACATTGATACACTGACGAAAGGAAGTGAGCCTACATCACATTATCTGATATTTGGTGCGCTGCTAGGTGGGCCCTGAATTGTGCAACATACTCCATGTAGTTTCTGCAGTTTCGTAGAAGGCGTGATACGGCAGCAGGAAATGTGGCACAGAAGCTGCAGGTGTGGCTGCCAATGCAGTGCTTACTTATTGAGCCACTGCTTGATGTGTGATGAAAATTGTCTCTGTCAGCTTCTGAAGTGACGGCGTATGAAAGCGAAGGAACATATTAAGATCCTCATTAGACAATGGTTCGGTAAGAACAGATACAATTGGCAGAATCTGTGGATTTGCAGGCATAGGTGACAGTTGAATCACGGGATAATGAATTATAAATTGTGGGTGGGTAGTGGTCGGGGTTGACATCATAACTAGTTAGACGATAACAATGACACAAAAGCAAAAAGTGATGTACAAGAACAACTAGAACAAAAAATGTCACAAATTTTTGGTGTTGGGTTAGGAGAAACAAGGCAAATAAGAACACTTTGAATCAAAAGGCGCGGGAAGCTGCCATCTCGTCACCAGTTTTCTAAACCCTCGTCACCATGTTTGTAAAGGCCTTGTGTCTACTGCTGAAGAGGCCAAGTTGCTACTGTTGTTATGGTAGGCCAAGTTTGTGAGTTCATGAAACGGCTTCTGGTTCAGTACACCACTAAGGCAAATTCTCCCTGCCACTATTATGCATCTGTGCCCCAGGGTCAGGTAACAGGATGAAAGAACAAAGGTTCTACAACACTCCAACAAATTACTAACAAAGTCACACAAATGAGTTAAAAAGGTTTACTTATCTTTGTGTCTTGACGAATAAGTAGTCTTCAACACTACTCATAATATAATGCAAAAAAGGCCCTCATTGACTTATGAGCAAATAATCATATGTAAACTTCACAGTACGTATCAAGTGCTACAACTGTATGTTCAGTTCTGAGTTCACTAAATGACGTTCCCTGTGTACGTCAGTCCTCGATAATGGTCTATAATCAAGTGACGAGAGGTGCTCTTCTACCTTCAAAGTCATCTGGTCATTGGCAGATTGTACTCAGCTAGCAATTGGCCGAGGCGAAGTCGCTATCTTCATACTCAGCACTGCCCGTGGCACTGGTGAAACTCGAGTAAATGGTGAGTCTCTATGGCATCTTTGCGCCTGTGGTGCTTTTTCCCTGGCTGTGTCTTGTTCGGACAACACGCCAGTATAGGTCTGCATTCACATATATCATTATTTGTTGTGTTACAGGGTGAGGTTGTGCAGTAGTAAGTCACAGGACTCACATTCAGGACAGAAATTCAAATCCCCACCAGAGTATCTGACATTGCTGTTGTGTGTGTAAATTGTTTGAGACAAATTCAAGGATGATTCATCAGAATGGGTCACGGACAATTTCCTTCTCCATCTTTACCCAGTCTGAGCTTGTACTGTCTCCTAAGGATCTTGTCAATGATATTGTGGTATTCAGGTGGAAAGCTGTCACTTATCTCTAGCTTGTGGATTACTGTGTTTGACAATGACATTGCTTTTCTCAGTAGGAATGTTGCAGGTAATAAGAGTTCATTTTTGTTTACCTAAACAGTGATAAAGGATATCCTAGAATTTACTGTGTAGAATTGAGGACATAGTACTAAAGGTTTTTCATTGCCCATAAAACCAATTTCCAACAAATTAGTCTTATAGTGCTTAGTGAAATAGAATTGCATTTTCTGTTCTCACAGAACCAATTCCTGTCCACCTAATTTCTTTCAAAGCCACTATAGTTAGCCCGTACCAAGTCTCATCAAGCTCAGTAAATCTGCTGGTTGATACAGGACTTTGGCATTCCAGTTTTTCAATTGCAGTCCAGACCACTGTCACAGTCATCTCACTTAGGTTGGTGTTCAGTGTTCAGTCCTAAATTCAGGGACCCTGGTTTAAAGTTCAGCTCAAGTTAGCACCCTTTTGTCAACTTTGTCTAGAGGAAAAGGTTTGTATTTAGAGTTTTCATCAGCTAGTTTGTTACTTTTATTGAGCTAGGAGCCTGATTTACCTCTAATTTATGCTCATAATTCCTTCCACTACCACATTAGGAGCCAACTTATATCTGAACAATTGTGCAAGGGCCATTGCCCATTGTTTGATTACACTTATTCACTATTTCCATGTACTGTTACTTGTGGCACTTGTTGGAGCTTACCTGTATTATGTCAACCCTGCCAAACCCTCATAATCTTCCTTTCTGAGTCTGGGATTGCTTATCTGATTTTGCCTTACTTGCCATTGTCACCATACATGGTGGAATGTTTACTGTCTACCACTTACATTTCACCTGCTATTTCAGGCTTGCAATGATGAATGTTTCTGCTTTGTCGGTATTAAATTGTGAAAAATCTTACTTTCTGTTATTAATTGAGGAGGACCCCAGTAGATGTTACAAACAGCTTCTTTATTATTATGCAAAAGACTGGTGGTGCAATAGGTATGAAACGAAATTAACTTCACTTCTTCAACAGTTCCAACTAAATACAATTCTGAAGTATAGACTCCACCTGTCTGCTGTGAGCCAGAACTAAAGTGAGAAAAGCTAGCACTCAAAACAATTGTTGCCTAACTTCTCAGCATGACGCAGTCTTCTCCTGTGGCATGTCAATGACTTCAGTGATGGACTGCAAGCAGTGCACGCATGACTCAACCAGCTCTCGCTGACAGGAACTGTTCGTGTTGGCTTAAATAGTCACTCTTCAGGAAGAGATGTGTTGTCCCCCTAGTTACTTGTGAAACTATGGCATTGTGGTTTTGTGATGTGGCCAGCTACCTCTTACTGATGCCTGGTGAGGTACCTAGTGGTCCGTAGCTCTCGGTGCACCTCCTGGTGGTCTGGGTTTGTACTTGACTTTCCCGTGTGACCACAGCAGAGCAAATGAGTGTCGCCTACTTTAGCCCATGCATCAAAACTATAGCTAGGGTTGCGGGTGCTGCTCGTGGTCACCATAGCACATTGGCATATAATATGCTATGGGCTTGCAGTCATTTCCAGTGTTTGTTTGGAAGATATAATTGCCCTATTCATAACCCTACTCTGCTGCAGATTACCATATCAAAACATCACCTCAGAGACACGTTTTTAAATCTTCATGAAGTTTGTGGTGAACCACAAGTAGGCATAATTATCCAAAGCTGTCTCTCATTTGCCTGTAGCGATTTAGGGAAATCGTAGAAAACCTAGATCAGGACAACCAGAAACGGGTTTGGACCGTTGTCCTCCCGAATGCGGGAGGATGACAGTTCAAACACGTTTCCGGCCGTCCTGATTTAGGTTTTCCATGATTTCCCTAAATTGCTTCAGGCAAATGGCGGGATTGTTCCTTTGAAAGAGCACAGCTGATTTCCTTCCACATCCTCCCCTAATTCGAGCTTGTGCTCCATCTCTAATGATCTCGTTGTTGACAGGAGTTAAACACAAATCTGCTCCTGCTCCTCCAGGACAGCCTCCAGAGTGAGGCTTGACTCGAATTTGAGGACTTCTGTTTAATCTTCGTAGGTATCAGTAAAGGAGGCTTTCATAACAATATGGATCCAAAATGGTGGAACAACTGCACCAAAGGTGCCATATCTGATAAGAAACTCGTTTACGAAGTGTGCCAGGAAACTTACAGAAACAGATGGGGAATCTGACAGAGAGGCTAAGAAAATATTCTAAAGAACATTTCTACTGCGGAAGAAAAAGCTGAGTTCAACTTCTATAAATGGATTGAAAAAGGAAATAACACGGAAATATACAAAATAACAAAACACTAACATAACAGCACTAGAGACTTTAAAACTACAAAGTGCTTCACAGACAGCAAAGACACACTACTAACAGCTGGTAAGGACATATGTGAAGGATGGTACGAATGTTGCAGTCTGCTATTGTTGAGTTTCCTCAATAGCCACAGATAGGCTCTGATACTACCTGGCCCTATAAATGAAAACCCAGCAATGGTCTTCTAAGAAACTAAGCATTAATGACAACAATGACTACTAGTGGGATAGATAAGGCCACAGGATAACGTTAGCTGACTCCGAGTAATGGTAAAAGGCAAGGACAAAGAAGTAAAAGATATGCTGTGTTTCTCGGCATAGAGGGCCTTTGAATAATGAATACTGTCAGCTATTCCAGCTTTCAGCACAAGATGATAAGGTTACTGTTAATGGGAACAAATTTAAATTGAATGCTTTCAGACTGTGGACCATATATGTATTACCAAACCCATTTATTTTCCTAACATATTTTCACAATGACTTAAAGCAACACGTCACTGTGAGTGCTAATCTTTTGTTTACCCCCCCCCCCCCCCCAAAGGCATTATTGGCATTTAATGTGGCCTTTATTTTAGGCAAGTTTTGAAAAGAGTATATTAAGTTTTAAAAACTTTTGTTTTGTCAAACATTGTACTACATACATTGTAATGAATATCAGAATGGATATTTCGTATAGCTTTGCAATCCTTTAACCTGTCAGACATAGCTCTTTGTTGCACTTACACATTATGAGTGTCTCTTAGCTTGATCACCTGGTATATCCAGTGATTTCCTTGTCTTTATTTGGATTACATTTCACGTAGTATTGATATTCATGTACAGATGTTTCATTACTGTGTCATTTTGAACCTATTCTTTATGTAATAAGTCTTTGGTTTTCCGAGGTATGTGGAACCAGGTGTCTACATGCACATCTTGCAATTCTTGAAAATTACAGGCAAGTGATTCCATCGGGTTCAGACCGCCTGAATTTGAAGGCTGAGACATCAACTTAAATTAATTACCATGGCCTCTCAAACCACTGTAGAACAATTCTGACCATGTGACATGTACAGTTATCCTGCTGAAAGATGCCTTTGCTGTCTGGGAAGGCATCAAGCATGAAGTGATACACGTGACTTGCAATATTGTTCACACAGTCGATAAGTTGCAATGGTGCTTTCAGTTACCACTGCGTCTCCCTTGGAAGCCTAAGTGAATGTCCCCTGTATCATAATACTGCCCACACCAACCTGTGACGATGGCACAGTTCAAGATCCAAGCAGCCATTTACCTGGATGAAAGTTATCTGGACATGATCAGCAGTGTGGTGTAAAGAGAAATGTGATTTATCTGACCAGGTATCAAGTTTCAATTATCCACTGTCCAGTCTCAATGATCCTGTGCCCTCTGCAGTCAGTAGGTGATACTGTTGTTGGGGCTACATAGGAACACAAAGGGTTTGTATTCCATGGAGTCCCATCATTTAACAGTGTGTGCTGAATGGAGTGCTCAGAAACACTTATGCCTGCACCAGTATAGTCCTCTGTCGTCATATGTATCAAAGATCACCACCAATCCTGCTGCGTTCCCAGAGTGGATCGGGGTCCTTTGATTTGGAGCCGAGTGGAGGGTCTCAACCAGAGGCTTCATCTCAACCAGAGGCTTCGTCGTCTCTGTGACGGTCTTGGCTTGCAGATTTCTAAACTTGCGCTATTGGGTGGGGAATTGTAGGACGCCCCTAGATAGGTCAGGGGTGCACTACACAAAGGAAGCGGCTACTCGGGTAGCAGAATACTTGTGGCATGCACATGGGAGTTTTTTAGGCTAGGCGGTAGTGCGAGGTGTCTTGATGAACACTCACCAGTTGACGTGCAGGAAGGGAAATCAGGACACGCTCAGTGTAAAGACACTTCAGCTATCAAGATATTAGCAGTAAATTTTCGGAGTGTTTGGAATGAAGTTCCTGAATTTACTGCCCTCCAGGAAGCATGTGGCGCGCAAATTATTCTCGGGTCTGAGACCTGGCTGAACCCTGAGATAGGAAGTTCTGAAATATTTAGTGAGGATTGGAACGTGTATCGGAAAGACAGATTAGACACCGTAGGAGGTGGTGTCTTCATTGCAGTTGACAAAAATATTGTGTCTACTGAGGTCGAAGTAGAGTGTGATTGTGAAGTTATCTGGACACGTTTAACAGGGCTAGGAGAAATAAAATTAATTGTTGGGTGTTATTACCAGCCACCAGGTTCCACCGTGACAGTTCTAGAATCATTCAAAGGGAGTCTACACTCTTGTCTCGCAGAAGTACCCGGATCATGCTATATTAGTCGGAGGCGACTTCAACCTACCTAGTATAGACTGGGATGTCTATGGATTCATTACACGTGGTACAGACAAGACATCGTATGAATTTCTTTTGAACACATTATCCGAAAACTGTCTTGAGCAGCTCCATGTATACGCTTTCCTCACTGTGTCATGTGCCTGCAACACCACCAGCCAGCACTCAATCTCACAGTGGATAGTGGTCATAATGTTAAGACTCATCAGTGAATTTTGAAGCTTGACAACTTCATTAGTTTTTGTATTGGTTAATATGAAGATGATCTTACAGTGACGGCTATGATATTTTTGTCCCAATAACTGTCAATTTTAAATCTGTGATAACTTGTCTGTCTATTTTATAAGTTGCACTTCATAAGCAGACAAATGCTGCATTTTTAGTGCAGGCAATTATCTACAGGTTTCAGTTGCCCATGACAGAGATCACTATAGTGGGGTGACATTCATAATTGATGATCAGAAAGCAGGTGTAGCAGTGTATACTTACTGATTATATCCCAGGAGACAGGCATTTTTGATACAGCAACACAAACGTTTGTCTCGTGATATGATAAATGTATTGCTTCCAGCAGAAGTAGCTAAATGATCACTTTAAGCAATACAGTGCCTGAGTAACCTCAGTATTGTACACATTTGGATCAGCATTGTTCAATTAGACTATTCAACTTGTAGTTAAAGCCTGGCTTAGTGGGTTTCTTGAAGTTTCTCTGGCAGATAGAATATTCCATCATCTTTTGGGTTTGTGTGTGAGACAGTATTTTTTTCTTGTTCTGGTATCTCAGCTGATAACCTTACAGCCATCATCAGAAGTGCCAAATATTACTGATTGTCTAGTCCGTAATTTTTATGGATTTACCGCCCATTTATGGAAGTAAACGGAATTACTAAAAAATTACAAAAATAGAAATTTTACAACTTGATGTTTTAAAAAATCAAAAAAAGTACTCTTTACATTTCGCAAATCATGTGCTGCTAAAATATTTTATAGATTGTAATGATTTCCGTCCTGAGTACATAGTAAACCTGTCTACGAATGATTGTCATCTTGCCTTTCTAAGATAGATTATGCTGAGTGATGACAAAATTTTTTTCATTCTGCACTTGTCAGCTTAAAGGATAGAAATAAAACTGCTTTTGAAACAAGTGACACCACAAGGTTCAAGTAATGCAGTCTGTGAGAGAGTGTTAAATATTGTTAGGGAAAACAATACTGAATTTCAGTCTTGTATGAATACAACAACAACCTTGAGTGCTTTGGTGATTAGTAAAATGAACAATTTGGTGTCAGGAAGAGCATGTTACCAAAATGATTTCACAAAGGATCGGATTCGGACTGCAGAGAGTGCAACAGGATTATCACTCAAGAGAAAATTACCTTGTCATCTATGAAAATACAGATTCTGTAATATACAAGTATAGGCAGAGCCTGGAAGTGGATGAGTATTCTGAATATTTTTGTATGAAACACTGAAGGCTGGCCACCCATTTAATACTGCAAGTGGATTTGGTTTCCATGTTGTACTTCTATTTCCACCAAATATTCGAGCAAGATATGTATATAGATTTTGCAATATTTGAAAATTATGGAAATGTTTCTTAAGTGCCCTTGACGTTTATTAAGCTAATTTTTAGCCTTTCCCACATAACCTAATGCACTCATTTACAATTGTTCTTATTCCTGGGAAATCTTCTTTATTTTGGGTTGGGAAGTGTGTGAAATGTAGCATTGAAAGGCCTACATCAGGCTTGTAATTTTTAAAATTTCCCAGACCTCTACTGCCCCCCCCCCCCCCCCCCCCCCCGCCCACTCCACCCCTACGTTTGTCATGTGATTACTGACAGCTTCTTCTCAAGGTTGACAGCCATCAAGGCAAGTGTTTGGCAAAATTTATACAACTTGATTTAAATACATACGTGTAGAAAATGGCTGTTAGGTTTAGGTTATCTGCCAAAACATCGGAAAAAGATCTAATACTGCACTATTCCAGGTGCATGCCCAAAAGAACTTGGGATGATTGCCTGGCATTTCGTTTGAATTTGTACTTGAGTACTATTTCAAACTCATCTAGTTTGTATAGAGATAAAGAAGTGAATGTTTCAATATTCTTTGTTTCTTTATGTCTTTATTATATATTTTCAGGAGCTGGAAGAAGCTTTGCTGACTGATGGCGCAGAAGATTCTGGAAGCTCATTACTTCAAGAACTGATTGTTAGGCTGTTGTGTGGCTGTTTAGGGAACAATGACATTTCAACTTTTAACTACCAGATGTTTTTGAGACGTCTGTTCCGACAAAAGTGTCAGGTAAAATTTTGATATATTTACTAAGATGGTATCTGTTCTTTCAGACATGTCCTGGTCGGGGCACACATTTTCATCTGTCCCTGTTGACATATGTCAATGCCTGTAAGCAGCTAAGGGTGTTCATTTCAATGTAAAATTATGATGTTTGCTATCCATTTTATACCTTTTTTTACTTCGTATTCTCTGTTTTATAATGTGTGTTATTCATTTAATCTCAACAGTAGTAGAAGTAGTAGTAGTAGTAGAACATCACCTGGCAATACTACTGAACAATTGTAGCTGCACCACCACACACACACACACACACACACACACACTCACTCTCTCTCTCTCTCTCTCTCTCTCTCTCTCTCTCTCTGTGTGTGTGTGTGTGTGTGTGTGTGTGTGTGTGTGTGTGTGTCCTTGTCCTTGTTGCAGTCAGAGTATATGGGAAAGCCGTCCACTCTCTCTCTCTCTCTCTCTCTCTCTCTCTCTGTGTGTGTGTGTGTGTGTGTGTGTGTGTGTGTGTGTGTGTGTGTGTGTCCTTGTCCTTGTTGCAGTCAGAGTATATGGGAAAGCCGTCCACTCTCTCTCTCTCTCTCTCTCTCTCTCTCTCTCTGTGTGTGTGTGTGTGTGTGTGTGTGTGTGTGTGTGTGTGTGTGTGTGTCCTTGTCCTTGTTGCAGTCAGAGTATATGGGAAAGCCGTGAGAATAATCCTGCTGTCATACAAAATCACCCTTCAGACCATTAACTCCAGGTGTAGGTTCAGTGTGTAAGCCACTGGTGATGTAAGGGAGGTGCAAGTAATGTGGATTATTTCAAGGTGTGTTGCTGGCAGATACTTTCACCAGCAACACTTCACGGGTCGAAGTTCGCACCTCCGCTGTCTGTTGCTACGGTTACCACTGAAACAATCTAATCGTTTAGTGTATTACTTCTCCTTTTAACATAACGGTATTTACCTCTTCTTTCTTGAAGAGAAGGGAATATCACCCATCACCATGATAAAGAATGCAGTAAAATACAATCATGATCAAAGTTGTCTTTGTTTTAGAAGATTGCAGGTTGTCGTGCTTCCAGGTAAACTTTCCAGAAGGAATATTTTAGAAATGAAAGAAACTGCCTTCCTTTCCAAAAAAAAAAAAAAAAAAAAAAAAAAAAAAAAAAAAAAAAAAAAAAAAAAAAAAAAAAAAACTTTTAAATCACATGTCCATCCAGAATCACAGACGGGAAAAGACAGATAGTTGAAGAGTAAAAAATTGGATATAAGCTAAAGACACATAAGAGTGGACATTTTTTTTTCTTTCTTTATGTGTCTCCCTTTAGTGCATGCATGATTTCATCTTTGTCCTGCACAGTGTTCAGATACTTAACAAATGACATATACTTGTGGATAAACCAAAATAAAATCCATCACAGTTGCACCCCTACCATATACTGGTGTTGTCCATGGGCACTGAATGACAGTATACAGTACTGGTGGCTTTACAAAATATATAACATAAATAATCAAATTTCATATGAAAATAACACTTAACCTAAGTTTTGGCCTTGCTGTGGATCAAATCCCTGTATTTGTGGCCAGTGTTATGTCTTATTTATCTGTAGCACTTGTCAGCTTTATTTATATTACATTTAATGTACATATAACCTACAAAACTTCCTAAGTTTAGTTTATGGGAGATCATAACTTGACAAAGGGCATGTTTGAATTAGATTCGGTTGCTCCATTATTGAGACGTAACCACCACCCTTAGTTTGTGCGGCCACATCTCCATACGTTAAGCAGTGTTTGTTGTGCGCATTCCTTGCAGTACCATGAGTGCAACTATGGAGAACAGTTCAGCCTCAGGTCTATAACATTGTAGATGACAACAAACTGCACATCGTTATAGTGTCCACAGGACAGTTTTGTAGGATAAGTGCACATTGATGTGCATTTGGGTAAAAAGTTTGATGCTGCGACAGAGAAACCATAAAGTTCCGACCATGGTTATGTAGATCACGTTATCCATCACATATTTCGGTGCCCAAAAGACCCTCCCGTATCGAGTGCTCACCATATTCCAGGTAAGTCCATAAATTACTTGCTTTAATTCCTCCTCTGTTGTAAAGTTAGGCATCCAACACCACCACAAAAGGCACTTACATTGTTTTCTTCATTGTAGCTACACATAAATTTGATCACTGCTTCAAACGAGTGTGTATTGTACTTCAGTGTACTTAATTTATACTTTTCTCTGCGGGATACAGCTCCTGTATATTATAATATGTAGAGGTATAACTATTATGCTACGAAGGTTGTATCAAATGTTCGTGAAAGGACGTTCAGATGTCCTGATCGTGTGTAATTGTGTGCTGAACACCTGTATTTGGCGTTCATATCTGTTACTTGCATTCTTCAATGTGTGGTGTGGCCCCTTGTTTTTATCCTTTGATAGTACAGGACCTTGACTTCATTGCTTGTGATGCACTATAACTTCTTTATAGTCACACCCAACATTCACATTATCACAGTCATACACACATTCATGTATAAATAATTACTCATATTTCAGTGTGGCCCATTTCTTTTGGCACCAGCTGCCTGAGTCCTCTTTCTTCTCACCTTGTCACTCATGGTTGTGTGATCCTTTCCGTAGGTGCTTATGATAGTAGCACACAATCAGCTGACTAGCTATGCGGTTTGATGTACTCTTTCCTAGATCCTAGGCCATAACAATCTGTCCTTTGTCAAAGTCGTATGTGTCAGCAGAGTTCCCCATTTATTGCCTGTATTGTCACTAGAATAGTGCCCTATTCACCTATACTCCACTTATATATTTTCCTCATGAGTCGTTCCTGGAGTGCCAGCAAGCAGGATTCAGTCTCACTGTCGACCAAGTTCGTAATGTTCTGCTGCATCATTGTATTTATACTCCAGATCAGTCACCATTGTCACTAACCATCATTCACAAAGGTGATTGGCAATATGGGCATTGAAGCTTCAAGTATATGTCACAGTAGTATCAAAAATGGACGCAAACACAAGGAAGCAGACTGCTTTTTTGTGGAAATCATTGGAGGAACCTTTACTAACACACATTGCTGTTGAAGAAAGGAAAAGAGTCACCATTGCTGAAGACCGTAGAGACTTGAGAGAGGAAAGGATGTTCCAAATGAGAATTCTAATTAATATCTGGAACATAGTATGAAAAAAAGGCTCATTTACAGTCACCAAGTGAGGTAGTGCAATGGTTAGCACACTGGACCTGCATTTGGGAAGCCCCCCAGGAGCTACAGTGCTACTTTGCTTTCCGTGCTGCAAGTCTGTCTTTCATCTCTACCTTTCAGTTGGTTGGTCTTCTTGGTGCCAGTTGTGTTTGGATTTGATTTGTGTTTTGGACACTTGTTTTCTTAAAGTCCAGCCTTCTACAACTTTTCCTTATTAATTATTGGTCCCCTTCTTGGTATTGACTTGAGCTACTTCTTTTCTAAATTATAGAGAAGTGCGGATTGTACAGGGAAGGTCACCCAGTGTGCTGTATATTCCACCTTTGTGCCTTTCTCTCTTTGCACCCTTCTTTCTTGCAACCATACTATGCTCAGAGCCCAGCAGAATAGACCCTCTTGTGTGTGTGTGTGTGTGTGTGTGTGTGTGTGTGTGGAGGGGGGGGGGGGGTCATAATGCAAGCCAAGGAGTATGTGTCCATCACGGCTGGGGCACAGGCAACAATTTGCTGATCAGGTAACCATTGCTGTGGCTGGGTGACACCAGTTGGGTAGTGTCCCATTTCAGAGTGGGTATTACTATGGCGGAAGATTTGCAAGTGAAGTGAATTAAACTTTCTTAAGCTGGTGAGTACACAGCCTCAGCAGTCTCTTCTGAAGTTATGAGAGAGGTAAAACCCTAAAATATTCCCATTCCTGGCTGCTTCAAGGGAGGAACATAGGGCTGAGAGACAAGGTGAGAAATACACGCTCCAATACTTGCTTTGTTCTAGAATGGATTCTGGAACCTTCATCTTGGCCCTTTAAGGTGATTTGTTGCCTTAGAAGGTCAATGTGATGATATACTGCTGTGATGTCAAGCCATATATTCCTCCTCCCATGCGCTATCCTTTGCACACAAACCCCCCATGTTCCCAGGGCTGTACCATTTTCAGACACAAGGAGAAAATCCGGTAAAACAAAACCCTTGACTGCTTCATATATCAAGATGCCAAGAAGAAATACAAATGTACACAGCCTTTGTGTATGAGAATGACATATGCTGCTGCTACAATGTCATCCTCCTTAGTGACTGTGCCATTGCCCTCCTTGTCTTCTATGTCTGGCCCGCAGGCCACACAACTACACTTGCTTGCCAGGTGGTTGAGGGTCCTACTGCTTCCCTCACACCCCCTTTGGGTTCATCGACTCCCTATTGGTGGGGACATCAGTCCCTAACCCCCAACTGGAGAAGCAAAGCCCTCCTCTGGCACCCCTTACAAGAAAGGCCTCCTTCGGGACACTCCTTTCCCAGGACTCTGCTGACCTGGAACAGGATGCCAGCTGGTAGCTGAAGGGGCCACAGGTTGCAGGTAGTAGGACTTCCCATTCCTCCACTGTCCCAGAATCTGAGGCAAACAAGTCCTCACAGAAGTCTAAATCATCTAAGAGCAAGTAATAATCCTCTAAAAAGCAGGAGATTTTGATGATCCTCGTTCCGTCAGAACCTACTTTTTCTGCCTCTGCATCTGATGCAGCGTTCCTGGTGGCCCCAGTGGCCCCAGATCTCCCCAAGCACTCTGATTCGAAACAAATGTGTATTAATTGTATATCTTCACAACAGAGGCAGCAGGTGGCATGGAGATGAGAGACATGATCTGCCTCTTCAGTCCCTTCATGGCCCCACAGAATATTTATAGCATGATCCTCCAGTGGAACTGTAACGTTTTTTTTCCTGCCACATGACTGAGCTACATCATCTTTAGTGTACTTCTCCCATTTTTTCACATTGTCCTCCAGAAAACTTGATTCCCAGCAATGTGAACCCCTACCATCCATGGCTATTTTAAAGAGCTGTGAAAGAGCTTAGGGTGGTAATTGCAGTTACATTGTGGACTCTGTCTACTGTAGATCCTCAACATGACTTTGGGGGCTGTGGATGTTTGTGCAAAGGCACCTCTGAAATTTACCATCTGTAATGTGTATCTCCCTCCCAACAATGAAGTGTCTCAGAACACGTTATCTGCATTGTTTTCTCAGATCCCCTACACTTCCTAATACTGGGTGACTTAAATGCCCATAACCCTTTGTAGGGTGGACACTGGTCATGATAAAGCTGTCGAAAACTTGCTCTCAGAGCTCTATTCTTGCCTTTTAAATACTGGTGTTCCCACCCACTTCAGTGTGTCATATGGGTCTTATTCAGCCAACGACCTTTCCATTTGCATCTCGGTTCTTCCCCATTCCATCTATTGGAGAGTCCATGATGACCTGTGTGACAGTGATCATATGTTTACCATTTTGACCCTTTCTCGGCGACACTCACCTGGACATCCATCCTTCACAGGTTTGGGCGAAGGTTCAATCCCTCTAAGCACACCATTACCTTGTAGTTGTACCTGTTATCTCTGTGAATGGTTACTGAACATCTTGCTTTTCATTATGCTTGTGCCTCTGCATCTGAGTATTATCAGGCTGCATTTCGTGTCCTCGAAAAGTGAGTAGAGCAATTTGCTTTACCATTTACTACACTTCACCTGGAATCGTATTCTGTTCAGTGAGTGGCCTAGCCCTTTGCCCTGACTTGTCTCTAAGGCCAGACCACATCCACAGCCAAATGCTCATTTACCAGTGGACTGCCGACATCACATTCTTGCCATTTCAACTATATCTGGAACAAAGGTAAGATCAGTCTCATTGGCGAGAAAGTGGGATCATCCCAGTACTGAAACCAGGTAAATACTCCCTTGAGGTGGACAGCTGGCTACCAATTAGGTTCACTAATGTTCTGTACAAGTTGGTGGGATATGTGGTGAGGAGCCCACAGCTGTGTAGGTACCTTGAGTTTTTTGGCTCCATCCCTGGATGAATTTCAACAAAGCTGTTCTGCTGCTGACAATTTGGTCTGTCTTGAGTCTGCTATTTGGTCAGCTTCCGCCCTGTGTCAGTATCTTGTTGCTGTCTTCTTTGACTTGCATAGGGCTTATAACACCACATGGCATCACTACGTCCTTGCTACCCTCAATGAGTTAGGTCTCTGGGGCCAGCTTCCAATTTTTGTCCAGAACTTCTTTCTTGTCTCACTGTACTTTCTAGGTTCAGGTTTGTGCTTCCCACGGTAACCCCGTATACAAGAGACTGTGATCCCACAGGGCTCTGTATTGATTGTACCCCTTTTTCTAGCGTCTGTCGATGGTCTGGTTGGAGCTGTGGGCTCTACAGTGTCACTCTTCTTGTATGCTGAAAACTTGCTCCTCAACTGTGGGTGTTGCTGAATGCTGACTGCAAGGTGCCATACGAAAGGGCAGTCCTGGGCTCTCTCCACCACCAAGATGTGTTGTGCACTGCTGTCCCTGTTGTACCATCCATCCCCAACCAGAACTCTACCTGGAGGACCAAATGCTCAATGTGATAGGGTCTTATCGTGTCCTGGGATTGGTCTTCGATGCCTAGTTGCCATGGCTTCCCCATCTTTGCTAACTTGAGCAAACATATTGGTTGCATCTTAATACTATTCACTGTCTCAGTAACAGCAGTTGGGGTACAGACCACTCTACACTTTTTGTCTCTACGAGGCTCTGATTTTGTCATATCTTGTCAGTGGGAGCCTGGCTCATGACTCAGCATCGCCTTCATCATTGCATACTCTGGACATGATACGTGACTGTGGGATCCTACCTGCGACAGGTGCCTTTCGGACCGCGCGTGCCCACACACACACACACACACACACACACACACACACACTGCTCCCCTGGGCATCCTGTTTCCTGGTAGGAGATCTACCTCCTGCAGCAGAGGCTAAGGTCGGAAGTCACAATTGCAGATTGCATAGAGTGTCTCTGCTCTGAAATCCATCTTTCCAACTATCGCCTCTTGTCCGGGAGAAAACACTTGTGCCCCCATGGTGTGTACTCCATCCTTGGATCTCCCTTGACCTCTCATTTGGTCTGAAAGACTTAGTAGACCCTCTGGTTTTTCACTGCCTGCTGTTCCTGGAAGTCTGTGGCACATTTTCAGGCTCAGATGTGTTATACATACAACCTCTAACAAGAAAGTTCAGTGAACGAAGTCAGAACGGTTGATAAGGCAACACTAGCAACCCACAACACTGCACCTGTGTAGCAGCCAGTGTTGACAACCTGCCCCCACCATATTTAGGTGAGCATTGTGTGTTCCATGTTAGACCTGTTGGACGAAGTGCTTATTTAGTGTGTTGGTTCTGAACTGAGGACAGGACAACGAATGATCAAAGGATCAATTTAAAGTTTTGTTTTAGGCTTGGCTAGACACCGAAAGAAACACATGCAATGCTGGTACATGTTTATGTGGATCATGCACTGCCCATGAAGTGTGTGTACGAGTGGTTCACTCATTTTCGAGGAGGTGGGGAAGGTGGTTCTGGCAATTGCCGTAGTGGATGACCGGCGACTGCCGTCAGTGACGAAAGTGTGGACATTAATCACAAACGACCGTCAATTAACTGTGCGGGTGCTAGCGGATAAACTGCAGATGAACTGTTAATCTGTGCGACAAATCCTTACCCATTAGTTAGGGAAGAGGAAAACTTGTTGTCTTGTGCCACATCACTTGACTGATGATCAGAGGCAGCCATGTTTAGAGGCTTCACAGAATGTTGTCAAAATGGTCGATGCGACACCCTCTTTCTTGAACCATATTGTCACTGAAGATGAAACCTGGTGTCTTTGGTACAAATTTGAAACGAAATGGCAAAGCATGGAATGGCGTTCTCACCTCATCAGAAAAAGGTCAGAGCTAAAAAATCACGCATCAAAACAATGCTCATCACCTTTTTTGATAGTCAAGGCATCATCCACAAGGAATTTCTACCTGAGGGAACGACGACGAACGCTGCACAGGCGTTGAAATTTTGACCTGTTTTGTGCAACGTCTATGCAGGGTATGACCCCAGTAAACACAACAAGATTGCTGGTTTTTAGTTCATGATGACGCTTGCCCACACACAGCCAATATCGTCAAACAGTTCCTGGCAAAAAAGGGGGTGGTGCAACTTGAACATCCACCATACTCGCAGGATCTCAATCCTTCAAACTTCTCCCTATTCCCTCGAATCAAACTTGCTTTGAAAGGGAAGAGATTTGACAATATTCCTGACATCCCACAAAACATGATGCAACTCTTGAACACCATCCCGGAGGAAGACTTCATGCAAAATTTCCAGGATATGTATCGCAGAGCTCAATGGTGCATAGTTATGGGAGGTGACTATTTCTAAGGACAGTAAGGTAATTGTAGTTCATAGTTCATCTACATTAATGTTGCAAGACTAGTCACCAAACTTTATTGTCAGAGGTTGTACTTGGCCCTATGGTCGTTGGATGAACCAGTTTTCATATACCAAGCAAGATGCAGTGAACTATGCTCCCTGCTGAACAGATGTATTGTATTCACTGCAGAATTCGTTGTCATTGCCCGAGACTTCATCCACCTTAGTTCTTACACTGGTGAGTCATTCTTAATTGACAGTGACTCCTTGAGTGGTCTCCTGGTTGGCAGTGGTATTCTCAACACCCATTGGTTGTGACTGTCCAGGATCTCCTGTACGACCTCCACCACTCTGGAGAATTGATCGTTTTTGTACGTGTCCCTGGTTCACGTTGGGATCCCAGGGAATGAACATGCTGACCAATTGGCAAGTTGACTTCCAGGACGCTGACTTTGGAGTTGGTTGTACCAGAACTAGACCTCTGGTCAACTTTGTGCCGACAATTGTTGGAAGCTCGGAGTGCAGATTGGTGTGTCCTGGTTTCTCCGAATAACTGCGAACCATAAAAAAGACCATCACCATGTGGCAATCTTCTCTTTTGCTTCTTGCAGGGAATCTATTGTCCTCTCTCGGCTTCACATTGGCCACACTTAGCTGACTCACGATCACATGCTCAGACTTCAGGATCCACCCTACTGTCAGTGTGGTGCCTGTCTCACAGTGACCCACATCTTACTGGAGTGCACTGATTTAAAGAAACTTTGAACTTACTGACATGCTACCTCTGCTACTAGGAGACAACACCAAAGTAGCTGATTTGATTTTATATTTTATCTGTGAAAGTGGTTTTTACTCCTGTCTGTGATGTAGGGTACATTAGCCTCATTGGCCATTTGAGGCATTTGGAGAGCTGTCCCGTCGACTGCTGTGACCCAAGTGGCCTATGACTACCCTTGCTTGGTGGTCCAGAATGGCTCCTGTCCTTTGCATCTTTGTAAATCATCTTATTCTTTAACATCTGTAGCTGGTTGACAGTATCGTCGTCATTCTTCTCTTCCCTAGGATTTTTATATCTTGTCCATGTAACTAGTTTCTTGTGGTCATGGAGGATGTGGAAGCAATGGTCGTATGCAGGGGGTGTCTTTCTGGGTGCATAATATGCCCCGGAGGTTCCAGCTGCTCTCTGGTTGGGGCAACAATCCCACCTTCACCCTTTTACCCCTCTCTCACTTCTGCTAGCTTCCATCTTTTGGCTTTCCTAATTCTCAGATACAGTTGAGTCCATTGGGATTTTTCTTGTGTGTCCTTCCTCTATGGACAGACAAAAAGATTAAGGGAGGCAGATGACCTCATAGTTTTGTCTCATCGGGAGGATGATCGTTCAAATCTGTGTCCAAATTTATGTTTTCCGTGTTTTCTCTAAGTTTCTCAAGGCAATTGCTGGGTAATTTCGTTTGAAAAGGGCATGGCCGATTTCCTAGCCCATCATTTTGTAATCCATACATGCGCTCCGTCTCTAATGTCCTTGCTTTTGACTGGAGATTATGCTCTAATCTTCCTTCCTTATTTTATGAATAGCTGTACTGAAGTATTTTGGTGAATCTTCAGCATCAGGTCATATGGAATTTGCATTTACATTAGTAGAGTTAGAATCATGTATCATGGCCACATGTTGACCAATGTGTCAGGCATTATGTAAGCCCCTGTAAGGTACAAGAATGACAGGAGCATGTGTCAAAATTACCTCCCATGACATCTGGTACCATGCTGTTCTTCAGTTTCTCCATTTCACAGGATTGGAATCAACCGTATGAGGAAGTTTCACAAGGTGACAATCCGAAACAGAGTTGCGTGCACTGCCTTATTTGCTATGCTGTCACTAATGCTTGCTGAAACATCAGAATTTCGAAGATTTCCTGTTGAAAACGTAATTTGGAAATATGGAGCACCTCTTGTGTGATCTCTGATTGTGAAGAATTGTTTGTCAGGATTGATGTCAGTAGTAGTTTCACAATCCAGTGCTGTCCACAGAATGACAGTTACATATCACTTTCAAACAAATTGCCTCGTGGTATGTTTTAATTAGACATTGTCAGATATGCTCTTTACATACGTTAGTGTTGAATGGAGAAACCTGAATATTATGCTGCATCTTGTGATATTCTTATACAATGCAGCAACCATTCTGTCAAAAGCGAGACACAACATGTTTTACACCATTTTTCTTCACCCATGCTTGAGAGCATGAAACAACAATGAATACTTTAATGTAATAATCCTGAGCATTGTCATATGAAATGGAAATAAATGGCTATCACCAAATTGAAGAAGCAAGACAGCTAGCATGGATATGACCAGAATCAGGATGTGAATATTACTCAGGGCATATAATCCCCTGGACAACCGAGAAAAATCAGGGAATTTTTTCATCCAGGAAAAACCCGGGAAAACAGTGGGAATTTTTCATTGTTTTAGTTCTCAATTAAATTTTTGTAATTTTGGCTGGGAAGTACTGATACTCTTAACAAAGAATTTTACTTCAGTCTGCTACAGCAGTACAGTACAACAGCAGTAAAACGTAAGCCAGAGAATAACACCAAAATAAAACTTTAGTTGCAAATAAAATGTTCCATTTAGAGCAACAAAATACAGTGCACAGAAAAGTATCTGCTAACAGCAAAATGTTTCAAAAGGCCTTAGGACAAAGACTATGCAATGGTTTGTAACAAGAAACTGCTTTTGATGAGCCTGACATCGCAATTGTTTACATTTACAGCAGGTCATGGTAAAATATTGCTAATGATGGTTTGAGAAGCATTACTTTCAAAGTAAATGCCCTTGTATGCAACATGAATTATGTTATGTGTGAGAATGTGTGATGAATTTCATGAATTCTCATTCAAAACTTGGCACTTTGAAGACTACCGACTTAGAAAAATTTCGTACCCATAGGACCAGCCATTTATGCCATCACTTACAATTTTATTGGCGTATATGTGTTTGGTACATCTGAAAGTATAGCACATGCTAAAAACAACCAAGGTTCAAGGTCAGTTTTTCATATTTATTTTAGTTCAACCAATGGGTGTTGAGAATACCACTGCCAACCAGGAGACCACTCAAGGAATCACTGTCAATTAAGAATGACTCACCAGTGTAAGAACTAAGGTGGATGAAGTCTCGGGCAATGACAACGAATTCTGCAGTGAATACAATACATCTGTTCAGCAGGGAGCATAGTTCACTGCATCTTGCTTGGTATATGGAAACTGGTTCATCCAACGACCATAGAGCCAAGTACAACCTCTGACAATAAAGTTTGGTGACTAGTCTTGCAACATTAATGTAGATGAACTATGAACTACAATTACCTTACTGTCCTTAGAAAAAAAGTGTGAGGTGAGTTCATAGCAATTTCACATTAATTGTCTTTCCTATGCAAAGGCCAAAGTGCTCTACAGAACATGTATTCTGCCAGGTAACCCAAGAAATGTTTGGTGCGCCATACTGAAGTTTATAATCCTACTTGTCAGAAACATTCAGCTGCTGAAATTTAAGCTGTGTACTTGGGATTCTGCACAACCACATCCTCGGGAAGTACGGGAAAATACTTTAACTGTAATGTTATTGTTGGCTGACTGCATCACTTGTCCTATGCTTTGAGGACCTGTTGTCACTGGCTAGCAAGATCGTGTAACATTTGCTATGGTTGGCTGACAAAAGTTATCGCAATCTCAGTTTCAGTGTTTCTGATGCCACCGTGCTGTATTTGGTGGAATTAGTATATTAGTATCTATACTTTTGTAATACAAAATGTGCAGTGTACACGTGGGTGCAGTGCACCAAAGAGCTTTCCAAAATGCCCTCCCCCCCCCCCCCAAAAGTGCTGGAAAATTCTATGCTTGTGTATAAAGCATTTACCATTCAAAGGATTGATAAGCGTTAGAGCTCGGAGGGGAAGTATATTGTCACCACTGGGGAAAAAAATGTACTTTCATCTAAGATATAGTGTATTTTTACCCAGGAAAAAGTGTATTTTCAACCAGGAAATCTGGGCATAATAGAGGATTTTTTTTCCTTGTGCACTTGTACACCATGTTATAATGTCAATCACCGACCTGTAAGATAGTATGAATTTCTACACGTATTGAGGAGGTCAGTCTTGTAACACAGCTGGACTTATCGATGTAAAGTACAAAACTATGAACAAGTGTATGTACATCTATGTCCAGTGAGTGTACTGGCCACTACTAAAACAGTATCTCTGGCTGACCGTCCGTGAGATACCATCTAGTTGGCAGATCGAAGATGATCATGTCATGTAAGATTTGTTATTTCTGTAATGTTTTGGAACTTAACTTACGTATGGAATATTGGAATTTACTAAAACATTTTATGTATGTAAAATGGGTACACTTTGCTGAGGTAGGTAGTTCAGCACATTGTGTACTTTTGCTTATGTGTAATAAACATGCTGTCATTGTGAAATGTTGGTTATTGTTGCTGTACTTGCTAATATAAGTAGTACTTGATTCTAGATTCTATATGCCAATGTATTAAAAACAGCAAAAGACCCAAGATACAAATTCAGTATATAAGTATTTTCACGTTTTCAGACATTGTCATTGCCTGGTGAGAAGGGCAATGGTGTTTATCCACTCCTTGACCTTTGCTGCTCTTGTTGTGCAACACATTGAGCAAGGTGACACAGTGATTAACACATTTGACATACATTTGGGAGGAACGGGGCTCAAACCTTGCCTGTCTTTCCTGATTCGGGTGTTTCCTGGTTAGCTTGTATCATATGAGACAAACATTGGGATGGTTCCTTCGACTATCAAATGGTCATTTCCTTCCTTATCCTATCACAGCTTTTGATCGTTCTCATGACCAAATCGCTGATAGTGTTAAACACTAATCTTTCTTTCTTTCGTCCAGTGAGTTGTGTGTGCTTTGATCACTTTTTAATAATCTGACACATTTGTAGGTTTTAAGTCCATTGGTTTCAAACAACTCGATTGTAGCCTGCTTCAGAGGAGCCTCGTTTTTGGCTCGTCTACATATAGCTAGATGCATAAATAAGTGAGAAACTGATCTTATTTACTACCATAACAAGTGCATAACACAATGTAAAAATGATCACTTTTACCACCGCACAAAGAAACTGCGTTCCAAATAATAGGTGTTCACATTATTTTGATAAGCATGTGTACACTGTGAAATACTGATATTTTGATTCCCTACTGGTTTTGTACTGCAGCTCTTGGCTATAACAGTGCAGTTGTGATAAGTTGGTACTAGTTTTGGAATGTGTCAACTCTTCGGCATTTGTTGTGGCCTCACTGTCATTGTGGATGTTGGTATGTTTCAGTGTGTCAGTGTGTGTGTGTGTGTGTGTGTGTGTGTGTGTGTGTGTGTGTGTGTGTGTTTGAAATTGAATGAGAGTCAGTCAGTAGTGTTAAGAGATGCACAGTCATTTTGAAACAGACAGTTGTTACAGTCCACCCCTTTAACTGAGTGGTCAGTGTGTTTTACTGCCATCCAGCAGGCCTAATTTTAACTTCCAGCCGGGTTGGATATTTTCTCGACCCCAGGACTGGGTGTTGTGTTATCCTCATCATTATTGACATGCAAGTCACCCAGTGTGGCATTAAATGGAAAGACTTGCAACTAAAGGACCTAACTTCCCCTGCTGGGGATCCCGGCCATAAGTGCCACACAATCATTTAATATTTTCCCGGTGGTCAGACGGAAAAGACAGAAAAACTGTTAGGTACCTTCAGGCCGCAGTAAACTGGGAGTCAAGTCATGTATTCCTCTGCAGCGTTTGTAAATCGAAGTACATTCCCTGTAAGATGTCCCACAAAGTATTGTTACTGCCATCAGTATGAACTCCACGCATAATGTTTCTGTAGCAGGGATGTTGCCAAAGGGGGATGAAATTCATAAATCTCGAAACCATCCTCTTTTCAGTCGTTAACTGTCAGTTTGTCATGCTCCTTGCATCTAGTGAACTGTTACCGGTAAATTATAAATGTTGTTGTGGTCTTCAGTCCTGAGGCTGGTTCGATGCAGCTCTCCATGGTATCCTATCCTGTGCAAGCTGCTTCATCTCCCAGTACTTACTGCAACCTACATCCTTCTGAATCTGCTTAGTGTATTCATATCTTGGTCTCCCTCTACGATTTTTACCCGCAACGCTGCCATCCAGTGCTAAATTTGTGATCCCTTGATGCTTCAGAACATGTCTTACTAACCGGTCCCTTCTTTTTGTCAAGTTGTGCCACGAACTCCTCTTCTCCCCAATTCTATTCAATACTTCATCATTAGTTACGTGATCTACCCATCTGATCTTCAGCATTCTTCTGTAGCACCACAATTCGAAAGCTTCTGTTCTCTTCTTGTCCAAACTATTTATCGTCCATGTTTCACTTCCATACAAGGCTATACTCCATGCAAATACTTTTAGAAACAGCTTCCTGACACTTAAATCTATACTCAATGTTAACAAATTTCTCTTCTTCAGAAACGCTTTCCTTGCCATTGCCAGTCTACATTTTATATTTTCTCTACTTCGACCTTCATCAGTTATTTTGCTCTCCACGTAGCAAAACTCCTTTACAACTTTAAGTGTCTCATTTCCTAATCTAATTCCCTCAGCATCACCCGATTTAATTCAACCACATTCCATTATCCTCGTTTTGCTTTTGTTGTAGTTCATCTTATATCCTCCTTTCAAGACACTGTCCATTCCGTTCAACTGCTCTTCCAAGTCCTTTGCTGTCTCTGACAGAATTACGATGTCAGCGGTGAACCTCAAAGTTTTTATTTCTTCTCCATGGATTTTAATACCTACTCCAAATTTTTCTTTGGTTTCCTTTATTGCTTGCTCAGTATACAGATTGAATAACATTGGGCAGAGGCTACAACCCTGTCTCACTTCCTTCCCAACCAGTGCTTCCCTTTCATGTCCCTCGACCCTTATAACTGCCATCTGGTTTCTGTACAAATTGTAAATAGCCTTTCGCTCCCTGTATTTTACCCCTGCCACCTTTAGAATTTGAAAGAGAGTATTCCAGTCAGCATTGTCAAAAGCTTTCTCTAAGTCTACAAATGCTAGAAACGTAGGTTTGCCTTTCCTTAATCTTTCTTCTAAGATAAGCTGTAGCCTCAGTATTGCCTCACGTGTTCCAATATTTCTACGGAATCCAAACTGATCTTCCCCGAGGTCGGCTTCTACCAGTTTCTCCATTCGTCTGTAAAGAATTCGTGTTAGTATTTTGCAGCTGTGGCTTATTAAACTGATAGTTCAGTAATTTTCACATCTGTCAACACCTGCTTTCTTTGGGATTGGAATTATTATATTCTTCTTGAAGTCTGAGGGTATTTTGCCTGTCTCACACATCTTGCTCACCAGGTGGTAGAGTTTTGTCAGGACTGGCTCTCCCAAGGCCGTCAGTAGTTCTAATGGAATGTTGTCTACTCCCGGGGCCTTGTTTTGACTCAGGTCTTTCAATGCTCTGTCAAACTCTTCACGCAGCATTGTGTCTCCCATTTCATCTTCATCTACATTCTCTTCCATTTCCATAATATTGTCCTCAAGTACATCACCCTTGTATAGACCCTCTATACACTCCTTCCACCTTTCTGCTTTCCCTTCTTTGCTTAGAACTGGGTTTCAATCTGAGCTCTTGATGTTCATACAAGTGGTTCTCTATTCTCCAAAGGTCTCTTTAATTTTCCTGTAGGCAGTATGTATCCTACCCCTAGTGAGATAAGCCTCTACATCCTTACATTTGTCCTGTAGCCATCCCTGCTTAGCCATTTTGCACTTCCTGTCAATCTCATTTTTGAGACATTTGTATTCCTTTTTGCCTGCTTCATTTACTGCATTTTTATATTTTCTCCTTTCATCAATTAAATTCAATACTTCTTCTGTTACCCAAGGATTTCTACTAGCCCTTGTCTTTTTACCTACTTGATCCTCTGCTGCCTTCACTACTTCATCCCTCAAAGCTACCCATTCTTCTTCTACTGTATTTCTTTCCCCCATTCCTGTCAATTGTTCCCTTATGCTCTCCCTGAAACTCTGTACAACCTGAGGTTTAGTCAGTTTATGCAGGTCCCATTTCCTTAAATTCCCACCTTTTTGCAGTTTCTTCAGTTTTAATCTACAGTTCATAACCAACAGATTGTGGTCAGAGTCCACATCTGCCTCTGGAAATGTCTTACAATTTAAAACCTGGTTCCTAAATCTCTGTCTTACCATTATATAATCTATCTGAAACTTCCTGGCAGATTAAAACTGTGTGCCGGACCGAGACTCGAACTTGGGACCTTTGCCTTTCGCGACTAAGCGCTTTACCGACAGCTACCCAAGCACGACTCACGCCCAGTCCTCACAGCTTTAATTCCACCAGTACCTTGTCTCCTACCTTCCAAACTTCACAGAAGCTCTCCTGGTTCGCAGCAGAGCTTCTGTGAAGTTTGGAAGGTAGAGACGAGGTACTGGCGGAATTAAAGCTGTGAGGATGGGGCGTGAGTCATGCTTGGGTAGCTCAGTCGGTAGAGCACTTGCCCGGGAAAGGCAAAGGTCCCGAGTTCGAGTCTCGGTCCGGCACACAGTTTTAATCTCCCAGGAAGTTTCATATCAGCGCACACTCTGCTGTAGAGTGAAAATTTCATTCTATATAATCTATCTGATACCTTCTAGTATCTCCAGGATTCTTCCATGTATTCAACCTTCTTTCATGATTCTTGAACCAAGTGTTAGCTATGATTAAGTTATGCTCTGTGCAAAACTCTACCAGGCGGCTTCCTCTATCATTTCTTAGCCCCAAGCCATATTCACCTACTATGTTTCCTTCTCTCCCTTTTCCTACTCTCGAATTCCAGTCACCCATGACTTTTAAATTTTCGTCTCCCTTCACTACCTGAATAATTTCTTTTATCTCATCATACATTTCATCAATTTCTTCATCATCTGCAGAGCTAGTTGGCATATAAACTTGTACTACTGTTGTTGGCGTGGGCTTCGTGTCTATCTTGGCCACAATAGTGCATTCACTATGCTGTTTGTAGTAGCTTACTCCCACTCCTTTTTTAAAAATTCATTATTAAACCTACTCCTGCATTACCCCTATTTGATTTTGTTTTTATAACCCTGTATTCACCTGACCAAAAGTCTTGTTCCTCCTGCCACCGAACTTCGCTAATTCCCACTACATCTAACTTTAACCTATCCATTTCCTTTTTTAAATTTTCTAACCTACCTGCCCGATTAAGGGATCTGACATCCCACGCTCTGATCCGTAGAATGACGGTTTTCTTTTTCCTGATAATAAATAACTATCACATGCAATTAAATAATTGAGCATATGTCCACAGTATTTGTCGCGGTGACAGTAAAGAAATGTAGCTGTGTTGGGCACTGTTGCATTTCGTGATATGTTGCTCAGAAAGACTGCTTATGTTGGCAGCATGCATATGGTCAGGAAAATGACTTACAGCTTCGAAACTGTTATGGAAAAGAGAAAACCCCCTCACATAGTTTAATTCCATTAGTACAATCAAATATTGTGACCGACGTGTACTAGAAATAGGAGTGAACATGAATACTCAGTTAAATTAGGTACAGTAATGTTGCTGATGTGAAATTTAAAGGAAGTATTAGGGAGGGAAGGAGGGAGGGATATCAACGTAACATAGTGTACAATTATATAGAAACATATGTTTTGGTGTGTGATCATGTGTTTGGAAGTAAATAGAACAAGTTGTTGCATTGCAGAAATGAAGCTGTTAGGCTGGGTTGTGAGACTTGATTTGATAGCTCATTTGTTAAGAGCATTCCCCACAAAAAGCAGGAATCCGAATTTGAGTCCCAGTCTGGCGTACAGTTTTTATCTGTCAGGCACTTTGAAAACAGTGCGTAGGTGTACTACTGGTATATGTGTGTGCATCTTGTGGTGTAATTGCGTTTGAGGGTGAGGGAGGTTGAGAGAGTTCATGTCTGCAGAGGCACATGGATATTCTGGTGTGCTGGAGTTTTCATTTAACATTTTGATCACTCATTACAGATTTTTATCTAGATAAGTTACTGTTATATAATGAGTTGTCATCTGTTGTCAAGATCATCTATTGTGTCTGTTACATTTTTTATTTGTTGTTTATTCTGTATAAATTGACATATGTAATGTTAGAAATAATATAATATAAAATATGTGTGTTATGTAGAACCGTGTGGAGTTTATTTGTGTAATAAATTGCAGGGTTGTTAAAGTATGACATGGGAAATGATTGCTTTTCATTCACTGCAGAACAGTCATTTAATTTTCGTATTATTTCAGGAATATGGAAGAGAGAATCCCTTCAATACTGACATGGACTTTCAGTTCCTACCTTTACGAACAAAGGTTGAAATATTGCATGCTTTGTGTGATTTCCGATTGGATGCTGATGATGTCCAGGATGTACTGAAGGTATGAATCTGGTGGTTTTAAAATTGATTTTATCCCTAAGAAGTAATTTATCTATATGCTTCCAAAATTTCAACAATTAATTTCTGAATTTACTCTTAGGTTTGTTAGATTACAGCTCCACCATCTTATAAGTATTATCAGGTGGTGCCAATTGAAGACTGTACATGAAATGTTCGCATTGTGTTGTTCACTATGGGTATTCTTAAACACAACCACAAGTTTGTTTTAAATGCATGTCTCGTAAAAGTTTTTGTTTTCCACTCAAGCTAATTTTGTAACAGTTTTGAAGGGTCATAAATACAGTAATATCACGTAATTAAATTTGTCTTTTTTATGAAGTCTTCCATCGCTTCTTGATAGAACGTTTCCATATTGAGGGTTGAATAACACTTAGACAGTTTTTTGTTCCACTGATTTTTATTTGTATGAACTAGTTTTCGGCTTATTAGGCTATCTTCAGTAACTACTGGCTATTGTTATGCCAGTAGTTATCTGAAGATGGCCTAATAAGTGTTATTCGACCCTCAATAAATTTGTCTTTATTTTCTTATATCATCAGGACAAACATTGCTGTAGTTGTAAAGTGAGCTTTGGCTGTGTTTAAGAATGCAGATAAAGAGAATATATTTTGTGACTGATTCTGATGCAACTCTCTTCTCAAATATTTATGAACAGGATATCATTATTCACGTACCAGAACTAAAAGTTTGCACACAAGCATAAACAGCAGCTTTATTAATGCTTGGGTGCATATTTTCATTTATGAAATGTTTTACTCAAAAAAGTGATCCGTAGCGAGAACTCACTTTGTCACAGGACTATACCAACGGCTATGTTAAAGTTCAAACTGGTGCACATTCTTACCTGGCAGTGCGAGCATGGAAAGTGATCAGATGTGATATTCAGCAGCAGTTTCTGCAGAATAATGCGAAGAAATATCAAGTTTTGAAAAAAATTGTACAGCTTTTGTAACGCAGGACTGGACTGCAATGCTAGTAAAGAAAAACATAGGGAAAAAAACCCCAATTCTATGCTTATGATCATGATGTGTACTATTAAAACAGTAAAAAGTAGGAATTCCATCATGGTATAGATAAAAACTGGGGCTGCTAACAGGGTGAAGAAAAAATTCCGCCTTAAGCAATCGACATGCAATTACTCACCCCAGTTCGAGACAAAAGTGTATGTAGCAAAACATAGTGCTACCAATAGGTTTAGTAGAAATGTAATTTAAAAAATAAGGTTCTGGCAGTGCTGTAACTGCATGCAGGTAGCATGAACTGTGCACTGTGCTGGAGCTGTCCCAATAGCTCAGTGAGATAAGGCAGTACCGTGAAAACAATATGCAGGCTCGACAATCTTAGAGTTACGTTCAGACGAAACATTTAATTTTTTTTAAATTTTTTTTGTTTTTATTTTTCCTCCCTTCCAATTAAATTATCAAATTGTATCCATTTTACACTTCGACAATGCGTTATCTTGTGTATATCTTTCTGTTACTATTACTTTATGTAAACATTAAGACATAAAACGAACTTCTTACAGATATAAACAACCATTTTGTTTTGTCCATGACACAAATAAAGCCAGTAGAAAATTATTGTGGCTACAGTAACATCATCTGTATCCAATGAGGTACAGAATGCGTAACAGGTAGGCTACACAAGATTGCACACTATGCTACTCGCAGTTAATTCCATTCTATACGTTTGATGTCCAGGCTTATCTTCACAGAGCCAGTGCGTACACATATGAGCAACACTCAGTTTAGAGATGATGTTCAAAGTGACCATCTTGCATTTGCAAGCTGCACACACGCAAGGTATTTGCTCATGTACATCCTTGGGTGAAATACTATAAACTTTTTTCTATAAGTGTCCCCACAGATAAAAACCTATTGGATTATGATCCAGAACGTTGGACCTCCCTATTGGATTAAGATCCAGAACGTTGGACCTCCATGACCAATCCATTTTCCTGGAAATGCTTGTGGCAATGCACCATCATGCCACAACTATGGGTGACATGTGGGTTGTGTTCCGACAAATAATGTGTTTTGTGGAGGTTGAAAATACCTTCCCGAATGGTGCAAAAGCCATTCATAAAACTATACTTGTCAAATGCAGTCATTTGGCCCCAGGTGTGGAGTTAACATGTAATGCAGTTCTTGATTGTGCGACACTTCAGCAACCAATCTTTGAGGTGTCTGCAACTGTCTTGCAATATCAAAGGCATTTTGCTGAGGTGATTGGTTAACTGGTTTCAAGAATCACATCCTTTAGTGGAGTACGCCTAGTCCTTGGACAGTCTCAGTCCATTACTTGTGGATGAAGATTACTGGTTTCCCAAAGGCATAGCTCCAGTTGACAAAAAACATTCTTATTGCGATGGTGCCTTTGAGGGTACCCTGCAGCATATGCACGAGCAGCAGCAGCATGAGCATCAGGTTGGTTATCTGATGCACCCAGCTTCAAAAGAATATCAACATATTCATCATTTGTGTTCTACATGGGGAAGCTGACACACAGGAACTTGACATGAAAAGTTATGGTTGTGCGCTGTTAAGTTAATACACACATGCATGCAGTTTAATGGATCCCATTGTTATGTGATAGGCTGTGTGTCATGTGACAAAATAATGTCCTGCTTGTAAATGATGAGAACTAGGGAACTGACATCTAAAAAAATTAAAAAGCAGGCTTGCGATGGTTCGAACCGTAGCCCCATGGTGTATGTCGGTTTGATGCCCCAGCAGTCTACTCAGTGAGCTACAATGGTTGTTAGGGTAGTAGGAGGTAATACATGTTCCTCTGTATGTTCTGATGTATTGCACAATGTGTCATTGTTGACAGCTTCTCATTTTTGTACAAGTGTTTTCAAAATGCTCTCAATCTGATTTTGCTAGATATCTTGAACCTGGATGAGGAATTGTAAGTCGACACCCGGGTGCGGCATTTTTTCTTCACCCTGTATACAAGTAAGCAAGTGAAGCACTACTTACAGAAATTTATGTACCATGTTTATGGTGAGATCAATGATAAGTGTATGCCAGGTTTGTGAAGTGTTGCAAATGCGTGGGAGTATATTCCTTTAGTTTTTCACAGATGTAAAATATTTTGCAAAGCACAGTTGTGAAAGTCTTGGTAGCAGCAGTAGTTTTAGTAGTAAAAAGTAAGAAGATATTAACTGCATCTGTAAGCAATACATGAATCTATAAATATAAAAGGAGCAATTGCCCTTTTCTGTCCTATAGGTGTTGCATAACAAAAAAAAGTAATAGTGCTTCTTTTGAATTCTGTGTACTGGTTTGTGGCTATTTATATATTTGAGAGAAGAGGGTTGATAAACTTTGTGTAGAGGCTGTAGGAAATATTGATCTACTTCTGGACTTGTCAGTGCAAGGATATTGCTACTGCATCTCTTAAACAGTGTCTAGGGCATTCTAATATCAGTCTGAAGTACTGCAAACACTGCGTAGCTATGCAGTGTGCAGTGCCTTGTTATTCACTTAATTGCATTCCCTTTACACAATATGGAATTAGAATCTTCCTAGCGCACGCCATATGCGGTCATGACTTTATGTATATTTAACTCTGGATTTAACTGACTGTTGTTGGGTCCATGGCTGACAAAAGTCACAGAACCCTATGTTTGAATAAAATGAAACTAATGTTAAAATCTCTTTTCAGAACTTGGAATCAGATAGTTTAAGGGTTGAGCCCCTTGGTCATGATGAAAACCATTCAGCATACTGGTACTTCTATGGAACGAGATTGTATAGGGAAGATTATCCTAAAGCTGTAAGTAGAGGAAACAGAAGCTATAATTGTTGCTATAAGTGTTAGATTTTTTAAAAGTTATATTGTTGAAGTTTTTAATTATGTTGAATTTGTAGGAAGTGTGAAGAATGGATTTTTGTTGGTAGGTATTTCTGGAATTCTATTCCAATTTTTGTGTGGAACAACAGTTATATGCTGACGTAGGGGAGGGGGGGGGGGTTGCTTCCCCTTCCATAGTTAGTTGTATTCACAGGAGAATGTTTCTGGAAGTTTTGGGCAGATAGGTAATGAAGCTGTTCTATGTACATGTGCATATGTGCATGCCCCACACACACACACACACACACACACACACACACACACACACACACAGGAGGACAGAATGTGGGATGGGGAGTGGGGGGGATCAACAGCACAGGAGATAAAGAAAAGATGTCAAATGAATGTCACTTATGCAGGGAGGTAGGAGATGGTGTAAGTGACCACCAAAATAAATGTTGACAGAAGTTGAGTGAATGTGGGAAAGGGGTAAACGGAAAGAAATCTACTGGCGTGTTCAGATAGAGTGGTAAATTAGTGGTGGTGAGTGCTAATGTACAGTAGGATGGTAGGAAAATCAGGAAGGCACTAATAGTTTTGAAAACTAGGATTAGTTTTTCACTCCTAAATGTGTATATTGACTATACTCGAATTTCACTTCCATAATGTAATTACTGGCCAGTCATTTTCTGTTTGTAAATTGTAGTTTTCTCAAATGAATTTCCTTTTGATACATTTGAAGGTATACTTATACTTTATTTCTCAGCATTTGGGGCTTTTACATTTCCAGCCTGACATTTACTCGCAAACTGGTATATACTTCTTGTATTCTGGTTGTGAATTCCACAATATGTCTTAATTCATTCTGTGTTATTAACTTCAAATACTATTAAGGAGAAAATGTGTTGACACACAGTTGTAAAAACCCAAATGGTTCTCAATAGATTTTGGAAGGATGTTTGACTATCAATTTTACAGGTTCAGGATAGATATTAAGAATAGTGACAGAGGGACAGGTCTAAGTGATGTTGACAGGAGAGGAGAGGAGAGGAGAGGGGAGGGGAGGGGAGGGGAGGGGAGGGGAGGGGAGGGGAGGGATGCCATTGACGAGGGTGTTGCACTGAGAGATCAGTGAAGTGTTCTGCATCTTGTATGAAGCATTTTTTCTAATATTGGCATACATAGCTGTACTTTGTTTAACATAAATTTGTAACTGACAATAGGATAGTATGTTTATCTGAGCAGAATTGTGATTCAGAGTTGCACAATAATGGAAGAATTAATTTTAGTACAAAAATGGTATGTATATAAGTAACATGCAAACAAAAGATGTATAAAACCTATATGGAGTTGCAGTAGATTTGGCTTAATGCTCAATACACCAGCCTTATAGGCATGTAAATAGTGCTATATAGTGATAATATCTCTAGAAAATAAACTTTTAAGCTGCAGATATTCCCACTAAATGTGTGCAAGGACAGGGATGCATTCAGTAGGGTGATGTTGTCCGACAAGAGATGGACATTTGTTTGGTCACCAGTTTGCTGTGACAACCAGACCCTCTTCCAGTACACTTAAGGTTTTGCTGAAGTCTTTGCATACAGAATTTCACCCTAGTTTAATCAAAACAGGACTCCCATGCCTTATCTCCAAATGCAGCCAATACTCCTTGCAGAGCTGCCAACCAGTTATGAAGCAGCATCTCCTTTATCTCGAATATACACGAAGACCTGGCCCAAAGGGACCACATTTGCTGCCAGGTATTTGACAATGTTTCTCCATCTTTTCTAAAATGTTGCTGTGTTATCCATATCACAGTATTTGGTAAAAATGGCATAGTGCAAAACTTGAAGCTCCTGTGTCATGTATCTTTAACTGTGCAACTGGTTTTGGTCAGAGACAGTTTTCCAGTACAATTTTTTGTTGATAGCACAGGGAACATAGCCCTTGTTCTGCCAACCTGCACTATTCACTATGCTTGACCTACATCTGCATGTACATAGATACTTTGCAAGCCACCGTATGACGTAGTGTAGGGTATTACTACTAGTTTTTTCCTTTCCTGTTCCATTCGCAAATAAAGCAAGGGAAAACAACTGTCTGTATGGCTCCACATGAGCCCTAATTTCTCGTATCTTATCTTCATGATCCTTTCACACAGTGTATGTTGGCTGCAGTAAGATTGTTCAACAGTTGACCTAAAATATGGGTTCTCTAAATTTTCTCAGTGGTGATCCTCGAATAGAACATTGCCTTCCCTCCATGGATTCCCATTTGAGTTCCCAAATCATCTCAGTAACACCTACATGTTGTTCAAACCCACCGGTAACAAATCTAGCAGTCTGCCTCTGAATTGCTTCTTTGTCTTCCTTTAATCTGACCTTATCCATACTACAGGGTGCAGCGCAGGAACTTCCTTATTTGAAATGTGCGGCACACAGTGGCTGTTATTCATTGTTGCGTGGGTTTCAGTGCAATCAAAAGTGCGAGATTTTAACGTGTTTTTTAAGATTAGTTTAATAGCGATCATGCAGTGGGCAAGAGCGGAGCGCGCGTTCGCTGTTGTGACCTACTTTTTGAATGGACCTTTGGCCATCAGAACTCAGCGTGCATTCAGGAAACAGTTCAACATCGTGCCTGCAGGTCATGTTCCTCATGGTAAATCAATTGTTATGTGGGTAGACACCTTTATGGATACTGGAAGTGTGCAGAAAAAGAAATCAGGACCTTCAAGAACCATCAGAACGCCTGAAAACATTGAAAGGGTAAGGATGTCGATTCTGAATTCCCCCAAGCGATCTGCACACACACACTTGCAGCTGCCCTCGCAATTTCTGAACGCACATTGAGACAAATTCTTCATGAAGAGTTGAAATTTGATCCGTATAAGCTGTCAGTGGTGCACACACTTGATCCGTGTGATTTTGTTTCACGAAAAAATGCGTGTGAAGCCTTGATCGATGAGCTGCCTCAGGACACCTTAGTGTTCTTTAGCGACGAGGCACATACCGGGTGATCAAAAAGTCAGTATAAATTTGAAAACTGAATAAATCACGGAATAATGTAGATACAGAGGTACAAATTGACACACATGCTTGGAATGACATGGGGTTTTATTAGAACCAAAAAAATACAAACATTCAAAAAATGTCTGACAGATGGCACTTCATCTTATCAGAATAGCAATAATTAGCATAACAAAGTAAGACAAAGCAAAAATGATGTTCTTTACAGGAAATGCTCAATATGTCCACCATCATTCCTCAACAATAGCTCTAGTCGAGGAATAATGTTGTGAACAGCACTGTAAAGCATGTCTGGAGGTATGGTGAGGCATTGGTGTCGGATGTTGTCTTTCAGCATCCCTAGAGATGTCGGTCGATCACAATACTCTTGCGACTTCAGGTGACCCCAAAGCCAATAATCCCACGGACTGAGGTCTGGGGACCTGGGAGGCCAAGCATGATGAAAGTGGCGGCTGAGCACACGATCATCACCGAACGAAGCTCGCCAGAGATCTTTCACGCGTCTAGCAATACCCTTTTTTGTTCTAATAAAACCCCATGTCATTCCAAGCATGTGTGTCAATTTGTACCTCTCTATCTACATTATTCCGTGGTTTATTAAGTTTTCAAATTTATACTGACTTTTTGATATCACCCAGTATGTGGTACTGGAATGGCACGAACCCCCGAGAACTTCATGAGCAGCCCTTGCGTGCAGAACGTGTGACTGTTTGATGTGCACTATCTAAAGTTGGTATTATTGGCCCATGGTTTTTCGAAGAGAATGATAAGGCAGTGATGGTCACTTCTGATCATTATGTTTAGATGATTGAATAGTTTTTTCTTCCAGAACTTGAAGAAATGGATGTGGGTGATGTTTGGTTCAAACAAGATGGTCCCACAGCTCACAGGGCACAAACATCGATGACCATGTTGTGTGAACACTCCCCGATCGTCTCATCTTTTTGAGGAGCAATCTCCAGTGACCAGCACGCTTGCCAGATTTAGTGCCATGCGATTTTTTTCTTAGGGGGCTATCTCAAATCCTTGGTGTGTACCAGTTGTCCGCAGACCCTGGCTGAGCCATGGAACAATATTTGTGTTGCTATTGCCAACATCAGCATGGGAGAAAGTGGGCCGAAACTTGTGATTTTGACTCTCCAAATGCATTGAGCAGAATGGAGACCACCTTCAAGGTATCATTTTCAAAACTTAATGGAACAAAACTTTAGATGTTACTCTTTGTAAAGGAAAAAGAGAGTTAAATTGACGTGTCTAATACTCTCTGATTTATGATTTTTTTTTTTTTTTTTTTTTTAAATAAGGAAGATCCCACGCTGCACCCTTTACTTTATGGATTTGTTTTTCCTACTCATATGCAGTAACTTAAATTTTTCCACATTTAGAACTAGCTGCCATTCATCACACCAACTGGAAATTTTATGTAAGTCATTTTGTATCCTTCTACAGCAACTCAACTTTGACATCATACCATACACTGCAGTGTAATCAGCAAACAACCACAGATTGTTGCCCACCATGTCCACTAAACTATTTATGTATATAGAGAACAACAGTGGTCCTATCACACTTCCCTGGGGCACCCCAGATGATACTCTAGTCTCTGATGAAGACTTGCTGTTGAAGACAATATACTGTGTTCCATAACTTAAAAAGTCTTTGAACCACTCACATGTCTGGAATCTATTCCATCTGCTTGTACCTTCTTTGACAGCCTGCAGTGGGGCACCATGTCAAGTGCTTTCTGGAAATCTAGAAATATGGAATCTGCCTGTTGCTCTTCATCCTATTTCACAGTACGTCATTTGAAAAATGAGCAAGCTGAGTTTCACATGAGTGACAAAAATTTTCTTGAGGCTGAGAAGCTTATTATATTTGAACTGAGAATATATCCAAGGATTCTGCCAATGTTAGGAATATTGGACTGTAATTTTGCAGGTCTGATCTTTTACTCTTCTTATATACAGAAGTCACATACACTTTTTTCCAGTTGCGTGGGACTTTGCGCTGGGCAAGAGATTCATGATAAATGCATGCTAGGTAAGAGTACTCTTTGTAAAACAGAAATGGCATTCCATCTGGACCTGATGACTTATTTGCTTTCATATCTTCCAGTTGTTTCTCTGCACCAGGGATACTTGTTACTATGTAGTCCATATGGGAGTCTGTCTGGTGCTCAAATGACAGTAAGTTTGTATGTTTCTCCTGCGTGAACAATTTCTTGAATGTGAAATTTAAAACTTCCTTTTTGTTCTTGTTATCTTCAATTGCCACACCTGACTGGTCAACAAGGAAGTGGATAGAAGCTATTGACGCGCTTTGTGATTTTATATGGGACCATAATTTTCCCAGGTTTCCTGTCAGGTATGCTAAGGTATGAAGGTGGTAGTAGTTTTATGCTTCACACATAGATCTTTTCACAGACACACTAATTTCTACTAATCTTTGCTTGTTGTCATTTGTGGATTTTCTTTTGAACCGAGAGTGCGACAACCTCTGCTTCCTCAGTATTTCCCGTATTTCTTTATTAATCCATGGTGGATCTTTTCCATCCTTGAGCCACATACTAGGCGCACAACTCTCCAGACTAAGATTTGGAATGTGCTTAAGCTTTGCCCGCAATTCCTCTTCGTCCATCTGACTGGAACTAAGTGAGATGCTAACAACTGCTTATCTGCTCTATCTAGCAGAAACTCTCTCCTGCCTTCTTGACCGATTTTTTAATTTTCCTAACAATAGTTGCGACAGTGGAATCATGATTGCTGTTGTGGATAAGGACCCAATGTATTTTTAGCTACAAGGCCTGTGATATCTCCATTCATGTGGGCTGACGAACCAGCTGCTCAATACAGTTTTCAGAAATGCATTCAAAAGTACTTCGCACAATGGTCTGTCAGTACCACCTGCGGTGGATCCATAGACATCTCAGTCTATACTCGGTAGGTTAAAATTGCCTCCGACTAGTATTGCATCATCTGGGTATTATGCGCAACTGACTAGACCTTCTTTGAATGACTTTACAACTGTCACAGTAGAATTGGTGGCCAGGAAAAACATTCAACAATTAACTTGGATTCAACTACACCTGTTATACAAGACCACATATCTTCACTTTCACGCCCAACTTTGGCCTCAGTAGAGACAATATTTTTCTCACCTGCAATGAATACTACTCCTCCTGTGGCATCTGATCCGTTTTGTCGGTATACAGTCTACGTTTCGCTAAATATCTCTGGGCTTTCCACTTACGGTTTCAGCCAGTGTTTGGTCCCAAGAATAATTTGAGCACGATAACTTTCGTGGAGGGCAGTAAATTTGAGAACTTTGTTACGAATACTTAGAAAATTTACTGATTAAATTTTGATAGTGAAAGTGTCTTTAGTCTGAACATGGTCTGACTTCCTTTGTTTCGTATTTATGGGTGAGTGTTCATCAGAGTACCTCAAACTACCACCTAGCATTAAAAAAAACACCCCTGTGCACTCCACAAGTACTCTGCTACCAGAGTAGCTGCTTCCTTTGTGTAGTGCACTACTGACCTATTAAGGAAAGTCCTACAAATCCCCACTCGATTATTCAGATCTAGAAGTCTGCAGTAAAGACTGTCACAGTCGACGAAGCCTTTGGTTGAAACCCTCCATTGGGCTTCAAACCAAAGGACCCGCATCAACTCTGGGAACATGACTAAAAATTGTGAGTTCTGTTTGTGCTGTACATCCAAGGCCAGCAGCCTTTGCCTCCTGCCAGCTGCCTGTATGAACTGAGGGTTGTCTCCGAACCCATGCAACAGATGTCATTGGTGCCAACATGATCCACAGCTTGCAGACAACTGCACCGTGCATGCTCAATAGCCACAGGCGGATCCATATCTGCACTCGTATGAGGCCCTCTGGTGGACATACTGGGTGCATGGGCTTTCTTTCCAGCTCTGAATGCAAAGGGCCTCCATAATGCACCTAGTGTTAGAGCTCCCGGTAACTAGTAAACCCCTCCCCCCTATGTGCCTGCTGATCAGTAGCCCACCTGCAGAGTGAATGGGTGAATATAGACAGCCCGTCTTCACTTCAGCTCTCCATCTTGAGCGACATGGTCGCATATCACTGACCACTTACCCTGCTGTGATGGTGGATCCATTGCGTTGGGTACACTAGGAGATACCTTCGCAGCAGAGCCGTGGGCAAAACAAGGTACATCTGAGGTGTCCCATGTGATGTGCCAGATTCTCCGCCATCCCTGCTCATCGAGGCAGCAGCCTGAAGGTGACAGACTGTAGCCAAAACTTCATCCAGCTGTTCAAAACTACGGCCAGCTCCTCTTGCATCCGCACACAGCATGCAGGTGTCCTACCCATCCTATCAACTCTTAACTGAAGATGTAAACTGTAAAAGCAGACTGACTCCTACATATGCAACTTACTACCCTCGTGCTATGTCAGCAATGCTGATGCATTAATGAGCTATGTAGCTGGCTTTTGAAAATAAATGAAAACTGTGCTGTAGACAGAATGAATTTACGCTTACAAAATGCGAGATTAAACTCTTAAATAGAAAAACACACATGAGATTTAAGAAATCTACTAGAATGAAAACACAGAAAAAGATAAACACATAACTTTCCACTCTGTAGATGTGTATCAGCTGAGAACTGGGGCCTGACTGATTGGCTTACTGAAAGCACAGATGCTTGTTTTCAAAACAAAATAAATGAGCAACTACTTCTCTTTTGTTCACAGTTCATCCCCCCCCCCCCCCCCCCCCCCCCCCACACACACACACACACACACACACACACACACACACACACACAAAATCTCTTTCCTTTTAGCAAATTGTGGCTCGGTGCTTAGGTGGTGGACATTTTCCCAACATTTTCCATACTGAACTGAGGACCACTGCCTTTCTTAGGCAAGTGCTCTAATGACTGAGCTATCCAAGCACAACTCATGAGCCACCCTCACAGCTTTACCTCATCTCCTATCTTCCAGACTTCATGGACATTCTCCTTCACACTTTGTTGGACTAACTGGAAGAAAGGATACACCCAGGCTGTGGCTATGCTATGTCTCCACAGTATCCTTTCTTCAAGGAGTGCTATACTTGCAAATTTCACTGGCGAACCTCTGTGAAGTTTGGAAGGTAGGAGATGAGGTACTGGTGGAAGTAAAGCTGTGATGACTGATTGCGAGTCTTGATTCAGTAGCTTAGTAGGTACAGCGCGTGGCCATGAAAAGCAAAGGCCATGCCTTTGGGTCCTGGTCTGGCACACAGTTTCAGTATGCCAAGAAGTTTCATATCAGTACACATTCTGCTGCAGAGTGAAAAATTCATTCTGGTAATTTTATCTCTGTTCTCTGCATCTACAGTCTTGACCCTAAATGTTTTAAGATTTTACTGAATTGCTCGGATCCATTGTCGCTTATTCTTTCTAAGATTTCTCATCGCAAGTTGTTGTAAACATCTTGTCTCCTTGCAGTCACAAGATGTGAAAGAAATACAGAGGTTTCTTCTTCTTTTGTATGCTGGTGGTTGGATCACTTTCTCAATAGACAGTTTCATTGGGGAGGATATACAAGAATGCATTGGCCCAGTTTTATTTATGCAAGTTCTATCAGTTTTGAGGGAGGGGCAGATAAGTTCATTTTTTAATTTGGAACAGTGTTTCGCAAGCATAAGTGGTCGCCGAGAGAATAACGGTTTTATATTGTTGGATCTTTGTGTCTGTTTGCAAGCATTTCTTATTATATGTTGATCGTGGTAGAAACTGGGCTTTTCTTCTTTTTGTTGCTGCTGTTTAGCTATCTTTCTTTCCTCTGTGAGTTATGCTTGATGATTTCTCCAAGATAGTCAAACAGTAATTAATTAATGGAAAAGATGATGGATGTTAAGAGCCAAGCATATGTTGGAAAACCAATTTGGAAAGATCAGAAGCACTTTCAAGCCCATTTTACACCAGCAACTTTCTGGTCAGAATCAACTACTTGAAGTGCAAGCACCTTTCATGCTTGCACGAAAATCATCAACCAACCTTGACACAAGTGTGTCTATGGCGTCAGTGATCTGTAGATTGTGCGGAGTGTGGAGGTCTAAATTTCCGAGTATTCTGCACACTGGCCATGCACAGAGACAAGGAACTCTGGTGGCTATCTACAGAAGCTATAACCTATTCTGGTCAAGCTCATTCCTAATATAGAAAATGATTTTGTGCTTCCGTGTAGTCTTAATATTTATTATATTGTTTGCTTTGCTTTCATGGCACATTGAAAATTTACAGAAGATCCTGGGACTTTTTCCTACTAGTGTTCCCCTACGAGAGAGATGAAATACCTGAAAGCAAAAAGTGTTTACGTTTTACAGGGAAACAACCCATACTACATTAAATTAAGAATGTAAACAGGTAAACATGTTTTAACGAAAATTATTTCAACAAAGAAAAATTCAGATTTATTCGTTGAGAAAAAGAATTTTAGTTGTTACTTGGCACTTAGCAAGAAAACAAGATAAAAAAGATTAATCAAAAAGGCGCTGTTTACTACATTCTACATATTGTTAGATGTGTTTGCAAGCACATACTTTCTCGGAACAGTTACATGCATGTGTTATGAAATATTTAAATTACACTTTTTGTATTCTTTCAGTTCTCAATTCTCAGGAGTGTAGAGAATTTATCTCACGTTGACAAGAACTTCCACTAAAATTCTGCTTTTGTCATTATTAAACTCTGTTGTCATTGCTTGTTCATACATTTCATTACTGTATTTCAATTTTTCCATAAAAGGGATTGACCCTCGTAACCTCACTTTCACCATTCAGATGCCAAACTACACATTAGACAGCTCTCACAAGACCAGCAATTTTGGTGCAGACGTGTAAACGAAAATGACCACTCAGAACAAGCAAGACTCAGTGCAGGAATAGAATACCAGGGGCATTGCACTTGTCTTGAGCAGTCACCTGAGACAAGAAAGTTGATCATGTAAAAGGCACTTCAGATCTTTGCTCAGCATGATTAATTATTGTATAAAAGGAAACTGACTATTCCCCCTCCCGCTCTCTCCTCCCCTTCCCCCTGTCCATCCCCATCCCCCTTCCCCCCCTCCCCCTCCCCCTTTCCCCCCTCCCTCCCGTCCCTCTCCCCCCCCCCCCTCTCTCTCTCTCTCTCTCTCTCTCTCTCTCTCTCTCTCTCTCTCTCTCTCTCTCTCTCTCTCTCTCTCTCTCTCTGTGTGTGTGTGTGTGTGTGTGTGTGTGTGTGTGTGTGTGTGTGTGCGCGCGCGCGCACGTGTCATGTGTCAGCATGCACTCCAGAAGAGTGCTCTCAAACTACAAACTGCTCTTACCCACTATTATTTTTGGTATATTCATTTACAGCGTAGCTCCAGGATACAATAGAAAGTTGACATAATGAATTTAGATGGCCAGTTTCTAAGTAGATGGAAGTAATTTTTTTCAAACTTAATTGACCTTAAAACGCCTGTTTCAATCAGAGACCATAAATTAGCAATTTAACCCATCTATCAATTTGTGCAATTACTTAATATTTGTTTCATTTGCTGATGACATTTTATAGTATGTGTTGCCAAAACTGCACTGAAGTGCCAAAGATACTGGTATAGGAATGCATATTCAAATACACAGAAATATGTAAACAGGCAGAATACAGCGCTGTGGTTTGTAGCAGTTGTTAGATTGGTTACTGCTGCTACAATGACGGGTTATCAAGATTTAAGTGAGTTTGAACATGGTGTTTTAATCGGCACATGAGCGAGGGGACACAGCATCTCCGAGGTATTCATGAGTGTACTGTAAATAACAGGAATCTGGTACAACATCAAATCTCAGACATAGCTGCAGCTGGAAAAAGATCCTTCAAGAATGGTACGAATGACAACTGAAGAGAATCATTCAACATGACAGAAGTGCACCCTTCCACAAATTGCTGCAGTTTTCAATGCTGGGCCATCAATATGTGTCAGCTTGCAAACTATTCAACAAAACATCATCAATATGGGCTTTCGGAGCGGAAGGCCCACTCATGTATCTTCAATGACTGCATGACACAAAGCTTTACGCCTCAACTGGGTCTGTGTCAACACTGACTTTGGACTGTTGATGACTGGAAAAATGTTGCCTGATCGGATGAGTATTGTTTCAAATTGTATCGAGCAGATGGATTTGTATTGGTATGGAGACAACTTCATGAATCCATGGATCCTGCGTGTCAGCAGGGGACTGTTGAAGCTGGTGGAGGCTCTGTAATAGCGTGGGGCATGAGCAGTTGGAGTGATATGGGACCCCTGATACATCTAGATACAACTCTGACAGGTGACATGTACGTAAGCATCCTGTCTGATCACCTGCATCTATTTGTGTCCATTGTGCATTCCAACAGACTTGGGCAATTCCAGTGGATATTGCGACACCCCACACATCCAGAATTGCTACACAGTGGCTCCAGGAACACTTTTCTGAGTTTAAACACTTCCGCAGGCCACCAAACTCCCAAGACATGAACATTATTGACCATATCTTGGATGCCATGCTGTTCAGAAGAGATCTCCACCCCGTCGTACTTTTGCGGATTTATGGGCAGCCCTGCAGGATTCATGGTGTCAGTTCCCTCCAGCACTACTCCAGACATTATTCGAGTCCAGGCCACATCATGTTGCGGCACTTCTGCATGCTTGCAGGGGCCCTACAATATATTAGACAGGTGTACCAGTTTCTTTGGCTCTTCAGTGTATTAAGGTGTGCAGTGTGCCATAGTGGTTGGGATCACTGGCTGGCATGCTGGAAGACGTCATTTCAATCCCAACTACCAATAATTATTTGTTATTTAGTATTTATCATTTCTGGAACGTTATCAAAATTTATGTTTGTTATGTTTGCATATGCTGGAATATTCAATGTCTATATAAATAGCAGTACTCTCTGTCCAGGAATTCAGTTCCTTTCTGTCTATACATTGGTGTTCATTATAAATGTACTTTCAGTGCTAAGTGTTGCCTTCATAGATGACTTTGCTTTCAGATTTGGAGTTGTTTGTGGTTACGATGTGACATTGTTTGCTGGAGATGCCAGGTACTTCAAAAAATCTCTGTCACTGTGGTTCCAATGAGGCAGTGTAAGAGCTATTGCCTACATGGACAAGAACCAGAATGCAAACTGTACATCATTCCTAAGTCCCTATATTTAGGAGACTAATGGAGTTCAAGCCGGCAGTTAGTCAGCTGCTCATAAAAGTCCGTCAGTGCTTACCGGGGCCTTATTAAATTGGTGAAAGGATTCAACCGAATCACCAAATACAACTTGTGGGATTATGATATTATGCGTTTTTGAAATGTGTACTTTTACTTGGCCAGAACAGACCAGCAGTGGATTAAGAGCAACAAAGAGAAACTCAATAGTTGTCATTATAAGTTTGAGACCAAAATGAAGAAAACATTTGGTGACATTCAGCAGCGAAAGAACAATTGAAGAACAAGGCCCAGTGATATGGGTAAATGACACAATCTCTCTTATGTTATGGCCCTATGCCACAATGTGAATCTGAATATTACAGCAGCTGATAAAATCCCAGCTAGATGGAAGAAGAAACTTTTCTCGTAAAGGATGTTGCAACAACCATGGAATTCATAAAATGGTGCCAGCACATGGAGAAAATGCAACGGAAAAAAAGAGTTGGTCGAAAGAAGTTTGACTGAGACCTGATTGTGGTCCCTATGAAAGTTGTGAAAGCCCATCATCTCATTGCATGTCTCATACACTAGGTGGTAACAGAAGGCATACAGCAAATTATGGTAGCCAAAACTGTCAGATCAAGTAAGTCAGAGAGAGCAGCCATGAATATTGGCCACGTATGTCAGGAGGTAATGAAGTATGTTGAGGAAGACGTGTACTGATTTTCAGCACCAATCTGTGCTACCAGTTTCATACACCAGGAAGAATGGACTGGGCTAACTTGGACTTACGCCACAGCCATCAAATGATAACTCAGCATCTGATCAATACAGGTACAACCAACATCTCCGCGAAGTATAATTCCCTGCAAAAGAACAGACGTTTGGAGGATGGAGAGCAACACCCCAGTATGTTTCCACTGTGGATGCTCAGGACATTTATGATGCTACAGAGCAAGAATATGAGTGTTAGACAACTACTGCACTGCCAGACGTCACCCTGTGGGATGAAGCCCATCACCGTACATTGGAAAAAGTTGCTCCTCAAGATGCCATAGCCAGTCCGTGTCACCATGCAGACACACCACCCATTCATCTAGCCACAGAATTCAGAAAAAGTAATCAAAGTGACTATCTGTGGAAGTGAGGCCATAACAGATGAAAATTCTCCATGGACGATAGTCACAAAGATGTGTGGAAATCTCAGACATCGTAATTGATGGCCAACCTGTCTGAGAGCATGTAGACTCAGGGGCTTTCTTTTCTTAATGTCAAATGCATACCACCACCAGCTAAAAGAAGACTGTTCCAAAGTACGAAAAGAATTTTGTGAAAGCCATAAATGGGAAATACATCCAGCCAAAAAGAATTTGTATTGCAAGACTGACTATCAATGACAGACCACAACTCTATGAAGAGAACGTAATCATAATGTTGTTCTTGGGTGGGACTTCCTGTAGCCATCACAACCAGTAGTAGACTGTGATAGATCAGAGCTCCAGGCTGACGAAAAAGTTCAAATAAGCATATGTAACAGAGATTGTTCTGGACAGTTGTTTGTCGTTGAATACATTATCCCGCTGTCGTCAACAAGACAAGTCCCTGTTGTAAATGTAGATGATTAGTTAAACTGCGAAACTTTTATCAATTGCGAAAAGCTACTTAGGCTCGTTAAAGAAAGTCTACTTGCCAGCAAGGAATGTAAGCATTGCAGGTGGCCAAGGAGAACTTTGGATCACTAATTCTCATGGGCAGCCACAACTCATCCCTAATGGTATGTGTATAGGGACACCTAAAACCAATCAAGAAAGGGCAGCCTAATACCACTGATGAAGAAATGTGGTGGTGCTATCGGTACAGACCACATGTGGATGGAAGCTGCTGTTGAAACTGCCACTGGGTTTGACAGAGAAACAACATTGCTGAGTGTTCTGGACCAATTTCCAAATGCTTTTGAATCTGGTTTGAAGAAAAGATATGCCAAATGGCCCAAGAAAAACACTCTGACAACACTGGGAATTATCCACTAATAAGTCAGCACTCGTATAGATGTTGTCAGCTGAATGACGAATAATCTTGGAGGAAGTGGAGTAGGTGCTCCAAGATTCCATCATTGAAACTTCAGAGCTCTCTTTTCCATCTCTGTCATCCTCGTGACGGAGGAGGACGGCACTCGGCATTTCTTTGCCAACTACCAATGACTGAATAAAATCACCAAAAAAGATGTCTACTCATTGCTGCATATTGTTGACACCCCAGATTGCTTGAGTGGAGGAAAGTATTTCTCAACAATGGACTTAGAGGAGGGTTACTGGCAAATTGAAGTTAACAAGATTGTCTAGGAAATGACTGTCTTCATAACTACTGTGAGCCTCTGGGTGTTTAAAGTTATACTGTTTGGACTGTGTAACGCTCCAGCCCCTTTTGAGTGTACGATAGACAATCTGCTTCAGCATCTTCATGAAGTATATGTCTTCGCTGTCTGGACAACATTGTCTGCTCCTCACCCCTTTCCTGAAGACATTTGAAGAATCTGTGTAAGCATAAGCCACATGACAACTACGTTGAAGTGTGTTTATGCTGCAAGCCTCCACCTCAGTCTGAAAAAATATCTCTTTGTCACCCAAGAAATAAAAATCTTGGGGGATTTGTTTTGGCCACCAACAAGTTCTGGCATTATTTATTTGGCAAACCATTTGCCATTGTTATGAATCAACTCTCTCTCTCTGTGCTGGCTGACTAGCTTGAAGGATCTGTTGGGTCGACTGGCGAGATGGGCACTGAGGCTTCAGGTGTATGACATCACAGTGTCATTCAAAAACAGATACAAATGCATTGGCACTGATTTTCTTCGAAGGAATCCTGTGGTGAAACACAACAGTGTGGACAAGTTGACAAAATCTCAGTCATCACTGCACAGAATAACATTGCTGCTGAACAGGGGGAAGATTCAGCATTGGTGAAAACAACAGAAGCCTTGAAGATGGAGGAACCAAGCCCATCCAGAAGATAAAGATTGTGTGCTACACCCATGCCAATTCCTCACCACCATAATTACAGGCATGTCAGTTCCCAACCACCATAATTGCAAGCATGCCAGTTAACTTCTTCCCCCATCTCAGTATGGCTGTGCGAGAAGTGGGTTTATTGGAATAGTTACTAAAATGCTACTTTATGTTGTATCATATCTTTTGTCGCTTGTTGAATGCCACATATGAAGTCACGGATTATGTCTCTTTGTCAAGAAAACGAAAGTGCAGAGAGACATTGTCCATGCCCTCTGTATGAAGCCCTGCTATGGTCCTGAGGTGCAGACTGACAATTGAAGCTTCTTGTTAAAGAAAACTGAAGATTTGTTCGATGCTCACAGAGCTTCGACAAGAGGGGCTACCTTGATGGTCATCATAGTAAACAGGGTGTGGTGACATGACCAGAACACAAGGCTCCGTCATGACATGACCAGAGCACAAGGCTCTGTCATTTGTGCTGTACAAAGGGTTATTGACAAGATGTAGACCCAGGGTGCTGTAGTCAGCTCCATTGAGAATATCTGAAACAGGAGAGGATAGGGTGGCAAACTTTCTTAAAAGAAAATAAGGGAGATACTTATATCCCCGACAAAAAATGAGGGAGATTAAGAGCACAGTGAAATTTCACCAAAAATGAAAGCAATATTCCTAAAAGATAACTATTTAATTACAGATTGCAAATACTTACACATATTTTGCAACAGATTTTGCCTCGGTCAGTAGTTTTATATAATTTTTTAGCAAATTTGAAGAATTCACTGCATGAATACGGAAAATTCATGGCAACTTGCAGTTCAGATTTGATTAGGTTTGTACAACTTCTGTTCTTTACATCTGTCCACTTATTATTCTCAAGAGAAAATACTGAGTGTGAGCATTAATTTCTGGTATACTCGTGACATAACCTACCAGTTTACTCAAGTTTTCAAAATTCACATTATTTGATTTCAAAGTTGTTAAAACTTTTATCCATTTCTGGCGAATACTATCCTCTAAAAAGAGCACATTTAATTGCATTGTTAGAACTACAAAATTCCTCATATAATTCATCTTCATTCATGCAATCCAGCTTGACACATTTATAAACTTCATGTTTGTCATTGAATATTAATTCCCTTTTTAGACATAGTGAGATTCAACATTTTAAACTATCATCAGATTTGTTAACTAAGTGAAAATTTAAAGAATCATAGAATTTAATGAAGTTGTTCTCACTAATAGAATTCAAATTTGAATCAAGAACAGTGGCCAACAATTAATGAGTACTGCTATAAAAAAAATCTATCCCTTTCTCTGTCTAACTTTACTGATTAGTAACTGTACAGCTTCATGAGATTTCATGGTACTAATATCAGAATTCTCCAAATACTTTGCTTTTAGGATGAAAATATTTCCAATATTCATTAAGAAACTAATATAAGCCAAACAATTGTGTGTACTTCTGTATTTTCATTGCAAAAATACTTTTTCAAAACTTTAGGACAGTCTGAATCTTCTCATCATCATCATCATCATCATCATCATCATCATCTTGGACAGTTTCCAGCCACTGGCTGGGTCTGTATGGAACATAGGCCTCTCCATCGTCTTCTGCCTTGCCACCATCTCCCCGTCATCACTTTGGTCCAGTCTTCTCCTTTCTTCTGGGTGCATTCCTCTACTCCTTTCAGCCATCTGTCTTTCTGTCTTCCTCTTGGTCTTTTTCCTTCCAGTTTCACCTCATGTATCCTCCTGGGTATCTTCTCCTCCATTCTCTTAACTTGTCCATATCATCTCAGCCTTGATTTCTCTATCTCCTCTTGTAATGGTTCCACCTTCTCCCACAAGTCCAATGCCTCGTCCAAGCCGTGGGAAACACAGCAACGTCATGAAGTAGGGGATTGCCTGTAGGAGCGAGGTGCAGTGGGGACAGTATATGCCCGAGGACCGCTATGGTAGCTGTGAAGGTCCTACAGGAACCCTGAAAAGTGAAGCTACGATAGGCCTAGCAAGCCAGTAGTGGATTATGATTTCTGCTTTCAAAAATAGAACTAGCCTCGGAAAGCCTGAATCTTCTATGCTTTTAAAATCGCTTTTATAGGCTCCCAATTTTTTTAAAAGCCTTTCTACAGCAGGTGTAAAAGAGAACCATCTACATGTGGCAGGATTTCAGCCCATTCAACATTAACAAATACAAAAAATGATTTTAACGTTTCCTTTAGTTTGGCAAAACAAGAGAATTGACCATATGTTTTCGATACTAACGCTTCGACATCTACATATTGTAAACAGTTACACGCACGTTTCATGGCATTATGAAGCACATGGTTAAAAGAACTGGCTTTGAGGATTTTTTCATTCTCATTACTTAATAGTTTCAGGACTGAATGGTGCTTACTGTAATTTGTATTGGCACCATCAGCATAGTGTGATGATATATACTGCCATTCAAATTATTTGATTACAGTGAATTTTTTTAACAACCTATAGGCATCCATTGCAGTTTCCTCTTCCTGTTTTATGAAATGCAACCTTTTTTTTTTAGTTACATTAAGCGGTCAAAATATCATCTTACAACTAGAATTGTGTTCCTGTTTAGATGAATGGAGGCATCTGTTGCTAAAGAAAAGAACATGTTACACTTTTTGAGGTCATTTAAAACGTCCAAAAAATCATTCACACTTCTTGGGGCCATTATGTTCATTATCGTCATTTCAGATTTTTCACCATGTAACACAATTTTCCAAAAATTATTAATAAAATATTTTTCTCCACTTGCTGCTCTTCGTGAAGATTTCCGCAACATTCTGAAATTAATATTTTTGCAACTTATGCTTAAAATATGTTAGCACCAAATAACAAAATGTGTAGGAGGTCCGCTATAACAGGGAAGGGCGTCACAAGAGATTCTGACCACCATGAACTGACAGACACTTGAACAGATATTTTCTTTGAGGCATTAGACCCGCCGAACACATTTCTTTACAGTTTGATCACACAGTCCAAGCTCCTATAGCTTAGATTGTATTGTACTGTGTGGTAGGCTAATGAAAGCTCATGTTGTCGTTTGTTAGGCCTTTACCCCGGTGAGGAGAGCTGAAGAAAGGTTATCTTGGATGAAGTAGTGACATCATTTGCTTTGCTTTTTTGACCTACAAGCAAATACAAGAAGTTAACTCAAAAAATTGCCAATTACTGATTTCTACATGCTGAACAGTAAGATATTTATTTTTTTTAGGATTCATAGTAATAAATTACCACCTGAAATATTCATATGCTGCACACAATCATTCTTGCCGCCATGTGCAATGCAAAACTCAGGTTTGCAGATTAAGCAATTTGCTTTATAATCATTTGTGTGCTGTTGTCCAATCCAGGAATATAAAGCTTCCCACTTCGTAAGATATGTACACATATGCTTTGTTTTCTTTTCTGATGGCATATTAGCTTTGTCCTCACTGCCCATCATAAAATCTTGAGCAATGATTCACAGTAAGCACTGGCGCTGAAACGAAGTCACGTCTAACTGCCAAGTGTCAGTTGATCATTTTTAAGATAATCGATAGACATAATGTTGATATAGAATAAGTTGTCTATGCTGTCCAACATTTCAGTGATTTCTGACTGTGCATATAAAAACATTTAGCATGACTGACACATGCTGTGAGTTGCCGGTTCAAATCTGATCACCAGCAATTATTTGTTACTTAGTATTTATTGAAGGTTCTTGAAATTCCTTATGTTTGTGGTGTTTGTATATTCTGGCCTATTTGATGTTTGTATATGTAGCAGCACTCGCCCTACGGGAGTTCAGTTTTGTTCTGTCTGTCGATGTTTATAATAAATGTGCTATCAGAGTGAGATGTTTTACTTTATTGACTATTCTGGTTTTGGATTTGGTGGTGATTGTAATTATGTTGACATGGCAATATAATTTTAAAAATAATTTGTTACGTTCCATCCTGGATTTACCATTATTTAATGTTAAAAATATATATTTAACCAGGGACTAGAAATCAGCAGTTTAATACATTTTTCAATTTGTTTAATAACTTAATATTTCAACTCATTTGGTGATGAAATTGTCTGTATAATACATGTTGCCAAAACAATTAAGCTTTTTCTTCCTCAGAAAAAAAGAGTAAAAGAAAAGAAACGAAGATTAAAGGATGAGAAACGAAAGAAGAAGAGAGGAAAATCACCAGCTGATTCAGAAGGAGAGGAACAAAGCAGTAGTGTGTGGCAAGTGGTTTGTTTCACAGAAGAAGACTGGGACAAAGTCACTGAAGGTTTCAGGGACTCTACATCTAAAGTTGAACGAGCCTTGTACCACACCCTGTCGGAAGACTTTCTGCCTGAAATACCTCGCCTATTTTCAGAGAAAGAAAAGTTGCAAAGGTCAGTAAACAGTTCTCTCTCTCTCTCTCTCTCTCTCTCTCTCTCTCTCTCTCTCTCTCTCTCTCTCTCTGTGTCTGTGCACCTGCTCACATTGAGCACATATAATAATGGTGGTAAGATGTATATTGTTTGAAGAACAACTGTGTGTAGTCTCAATGAAAATTTTAGAAGGGAATGTATAATAAATTTTCATAGCATAAATTTTTGAAAAACTTATTTGCTTGGACAGCTTGAGCTAAGGACTGTGCATTTGGTCTCTATTTTTCCATCTAGCTTATTAACTAATCAAAAGGGCAGCCAGTGGTGCCTTAAAGCAGCAGAAAGAATTATTTGTATAGTCAGGTCAAGAAATAAAGGGGTGGCTTTTTATTCTAGAATAATAAAATGCGCGTATCATACGTTAAAGATGTAATAATTCGATGGTAGGTGCTACAGCTACTGCATGATAAAAGAATGAAAAACTGTTAAGAGATAGTGGTGTAAAACTTCTGAAAAATGGAATTTAATACTAACAATGAATGAATGTCTAAACAACAGATAGTAAGCTATCCAATCTCATGCCGCTCTGGTGCTAATTATATCAGTTTTGAGTATTTATCTGTAGCATTACTTCTGTATAGTGATGCAATAAATGTATGTCAACAGATGGTGGGATACTGTAGGTTTAATGTAAGTGTTGTAATCCTATATGATGTGGAATATAGTGAATTGTCACATCTCTGTAGAATAAGGGGAAGGGGAGGGGGTAATCAAGTGAGAGTACTTGCAATTGAACTCGTGGGATTGACTGTGGAAGGCTTCAGAGTGAAGATGCATGAAACTTGGATGGTTTATTATTTTTGATCTAATATTACTTTTTCTTGGTATTAAAACAGCACACTGCAGGAGTTATTCCATCTTTGTGGTTCTCATTGCTCTGCAAATCCAAATGGACATTGCTAAGTACACTAATATCATTGTTTTAAAAGCCACACAAAGAAGTTGCATGTGTAAAATATGTACCTAATATTGTAGAGACAGAAGGACGTGTTACATGTACTATTGTAAAATTGACCAAACAGTAGTTTGAGTTACATATTGCAGTTATATTCTTCTTTGGATGTGTGTAGTCATTGTACAAATGGAGTAAGTGATGTTACTATTCTTGTATTCCCAATCTGATGTGACAGTTCTCCAGGACTTCAGTTAAACATTAATTATGATTTTTGTCTTTGAGTGATCTGCCTCATCTTCTCAGATTATGTTTTTGTAACAAATAAACAATTCTGCACCTTAAAGCTTTGTCTACAATACACATACCCAGTTTCTGTCAGTGTAATGGGGTAGAACTGACAGTCCAGGTAACCTTAAAAGTTCTCCTTACAACTTATATCTGAGTTGTGGTTTTAGATGTGCTAGAACTATTGTTTGGGCCAATACATTCACCGTGAATCCGACATCTGCAGTGGAGGTCATATTGTGCTGGCGGTATCCGTTTTTGTGTGATAATGCCGATCCGAGCTAGCACTTGCATTATGTGGCTAATGTTTGTGGTGGATTTTTTTAACCACATTAAAAAAATAAAAATTATATTGTTCTTGAGTCTCAGTCTTAGAGTTCCCATTTATGCAACACCTACAAATGCATATTATTCTTATTTTCATAGGAACTCTTCATCATTAATTGCTTCCAAGTCTTCTTATTTAAACACAATAACTTGTCCGGACTTTATTCAGATTGGCCATAGAGTTGTTTGAAACCATAACATATGTGAAAAGCTTATCTGATACTTATCTGACAGTTTTACCTATAGTTTCTACTTCATGGAGATATGTTAGTAATGGTTCAGTGGTTCAGTTTCAACAAACTGGACCAAAGAATTAGAATTATAAAAATAATAACCTATCATATCCTCTAGGAAGTAAATTTTGTTGATGAATCCAGGAAACACTGTGGTGCAGCTTCATCTTCAATGCATGCACCATACAGATGGTCTTTTTGTCTCTGATGTGTTCCATAGGTATTTGTGTTCTGGTCTGGACCTGTTTTGTGCATTCAAAAAGCAAACCATTATCCAAATCTCAAATGTGTGATTTTATTATGTGTATAAACTACAGTCACCTGGTAGGTAAGTGCACATGGCATACAAGAGTAAAAAATGACAGCAGTCTTGTGGATGCCTTAAATGTGTGGCTTTACCACAATTTTCCTTGGATTCATTAACAAAACTTGCTACCTACGTGACATAACATTTTACAGAAAGGATAGATTGCTGCTCACCACATAGACACGACATTGAGTTGCAGACAGGCACAATGGGAAAGACTGTCAAATATTTAAGTTGAGTTGAAAATGTGTGTGTTTTTTTTCTATTTTTGAAAAAGGACTTGCAGGTCCAAAAACTTAAAATTTTATCAGCCTCTTTCATTGTGCCTGTCTGCAACTCAATCTCTCCTTTTATGTTATTCCATCCTGGACTCTCCATTGTTTGACATAATACTCTTATTTCACAAAATCTGTGGTCCATTTTGTTGGTATTTAACCACCAAAGTCTTACTAGCACATGTACCTGGGGAGAAAGCTCATAGCTGGAGTTGTCACAGGTACTATTTACATCTCAGAAGCTTATGAGAAAAAGACAATGAATTATCAGTTCATTGATGATTGTGAATGTTCAGAGCCGGTGAATGTCCATGGTTAAAAGAGAAGAGGGTGGTGATAAAAGTTTACAGGAACTTGTGGGAAGGATTGTGCTGCTGATTAGAGGCAACAGGAGGTTAAAAATAATGACAGTTGTGTTCAATTTTTCACTGATTTCACATAAATTTTCACAATTTTGAGTTTTAAATGAAGACCGTATTGGTTGCAGGAGATATTCTCCAATTAGTGTTTCACCTACTAACACTGTTTGCACCTTCTTCTACAAAAATGATAAGACATTTTGTGTGGGAAACCTAAAACTGTTTCAACAAGGGTACCATCACTAGTCTGTAATGAATGGTCCAAAGAAATTGGGTGTTGGTATATGATCGGAATTTAATCCTGAATATTTGCTTGTTGCAGTCAGAATTTTCATTTCATTGTAACATTTAAATTGAACTACTACTTTTTATTGATAGACGAAATGTTGATCTTGGTTTTATGTGTTTGAGTCTGCTGTTTAACCCTTTACTGCTGGAGATGCATCATCTGCTTGGCGTGTTGAGGTGCCATGGCCTACGGCGTAATCTGGCTACCTGCGCTAAGTGCCTGTCCTTCGCAGCTGCCACAGGGACCAGAGCAGCCTGTGCTGCGCAGCTCACCCTGTGCTGAATACTTCTGGACTGATTACGCCTCGCCCAGAGCCAGCGTGAATTTTTGGCGACTCTGAGCTGTAATACCTTGGGAAATAGTTTTTGTAAAAGAATCAGATTTGGCCATCTTTACAACTCTATGCATTCTCTTAAGAATAATAATTAAAAGAATTTCATGAGCCATATTGAGCCAGAAAATAGTAGGTAAAATCGCCCAAAAAAAAAGGCACAAAAAAAAATTTCGAAGTTTGGTTTCTTGAATCTCCTAGGCTAATGCTATGATGAACGTGAAACTTGGCATGTAGTAATCTAACAACACAAGGTTCTCAAATATTATGTTTCATTTGCATAGCACTTTCCAGTACCGAATGAATTAAGCACAAAATTGAAGATGTAAAAATGTCAAAAATGTGGTATTTTTGTTCTGATTTTGCTAAAAACAATGCTCTATAAAACATTCCAAGCTGTATAATTGGATGAAAGTTGGGCGCGAAAATCGTTCCCGAAAACAATGTAAACTTTGGATTCGCATATCTGGTAGAGTGAATGCATGATGAGAATGAAATTTAGAATTATAACACAAAGATATGGAATACAAAATTTTATTCCCCTGCTATTTTCAATTATCTACAAATTAGTCGAAATGATGTTGATTTTTATGAATAGAGGAATGCTGGATATATTCGATACTTCTTTTACATATACCATTTTCTATTAATGCTTCAAAGCCAGTCTCATTGGAATAACCAATTTTAAGCCCCCCATCCTCCCCGGAACAGTTTTCATTTCCAATATTGCCTAACAACAGAGGCAAAGTAGCAAGAAAAATCGCACTGAGAACAGAGTTTTAACTTCTGCATGTTATTTCTCGGTGATCAAAGGTGTTTGAAATCAGTTGTGGAAAACAGGTTTTGTACAGGTAGACTGAATGTGATCTATTAAGTACTATTTAGGATAAAGGAATATAACTGTCTATGTTACATGTTAATATTTTAAATGTATCGCATGTAGATTAATATATGGGTTTTGTTATACTGGTACAATTTACTCTGTGTAATTACATTTGCCACAGTACAGACATACACCATCTCAGTCACCAAGTCCATTCTTTTGCCAGCAAACTGCTACATATGAAGAGGTCAGGAATTGTTTGAATAATTTTTAACCTATTGCAACTATTTCCCATCCTTATTTTCGATCTAGGTTTTGGATCGGCACGAAAAAAATATTTCTTGTGCCATTTCACAGTCTAACGCTATTATCCAACTGAGCTCAGGAACATGTCACAATGGTCAACTGCACCCATACTTGAATTGTAATCTACAGTACGTTGTGGGTTCTATATTTTTTCGCCAGCATTTCTTTCAGTCTTCTCTGTTTCAACCATTTGTGTTGTAAGACTTGTGGTTAACATGGACACCACTCTCTTATCGCACCAATTGATAGCACGGATCCTGTCCCTGGACTTAAACTCAGTTTTTCCTCATTTTAATTTCTTCTGCAGTTTTAGCATGTTGCACCTATTCTGACGGACAGTGCCACAAGCAGCTATTCCGTGGTATTGAAACCAGATGAAGTAGTCTGGGCTGGAGTACCAATTATCGACATATAGAATATGACCTGTTCCAAATATGGTCCCATAAGAGTTGCCACTATATTGCCACTTTTCCCTAAATTGTGGAGCCCAATTTCTGTTGTTGCTACTGTATATACAATAAAATCCAAAATATACCCTCTCTGATTGTCACACAGTACAAATGTCTTTATTCCAAATCTACTGCACCTGGTTGGAATAAATTGCTTAAGAGATAATCATCCTTTGAACAGGAAGAGCCTTTCATGTATACAAAGCTTCTGATGTGGAAAAAATTAATTATGAAATGTCTTACGAGCTTTGTCAACAGTCATTCTAATTTTAAATAGACTGTCACCTCCAGTACTTGCTGAATTATCACTGGAGCGCAGAATTCTCCGTATTAGACAAAAATGATCTTGGGATGTAATTTTGCTGAAAACTGATGTGTTCAAAAGTGTATCTTTGGACCAATAATCACTTAATTTTAACTTCTTAACTTCCGCCATTAGAAGGCAAGTAGCAACAATAACATGCTTAATTATGTATGGACAGTGAAATTCTAATCCTGCCCTGCCCAAAGACATCAGGTGGGTCCTCTCATACTTGTCACTTCTTCCGTGTGTTTTTGCTTTTAGGAAGCTTTAATTGTCGAGTGCTAGTAATAGTGTTCCATAGATTTCGTGTTTGTTTTGAATACAGTCAGAGAGAGTCAACCATAGTGCCAATAGTGCCAGTGTTTGTTTTCAATACAGTCCAGAGACAGGTAGTGCTATTTTCATTGTTTTGTACAAGAAGTGTCTAGCAACCACAGTTTAGTCAGCCGCCTTTAGTGAATTAGCAGTCTAGTTAAAAGCTGATTAACTCTCTACAGTAAATTGATTTCTTAGGATGGATAGGATGTGTGACTGCTGTGTACAGATGCAGGAGGAGCTGGCCACTGTTCGCGAACAGCTGAACGTGTTGCTGGCCGCGGTCAGCCATCTTCAGGCTGCTGCCTCGGAGTGTAGCGGCAGTGGGGAGTCTGGTGCGTCACATGGTACACCCCAGGTGTTACATGCTTCACCCACTGTCCCTGCTGTCGAGACATCTTCGCGGGTACCGGGCGCGGTTGGGCCACCCTCTCCCCAAGGGGAGTGGTGGGTTCAGCAGCGTTCACGGCGCACAAGGCGGAGGGTCAATGTGGAGGCTGGCCGTGTGGCATCGCCCGCTCTGCCTGTGAGTGGACATGTGGCTGCTCCTTCAGCAAGGTCCGAGCAGGCGCACAGGGGGAGGGGTTTATTAGTTATTGGGAGCTCCAACGTTAGGCGGGTGATGGAGCCCCTTAGGGAAATAGGGGAAAGGTCGGGGAAGAAGGCCAGTGCTCACTCTTGTCTGCTTGCCGGGGGGCCTCATCCGAGATGTGGAGGAGGCCCTGCCGGCGGCGATTGAGAGCACTGGGTGCACCCGACTGCAAATTGCAGCTCATGTCGGCACCAATGACTCCTGCCGTCTGGGTTCAGAGGTCATCCTCAGTTCGTACAGGCGGTTGGCGGAATTGGTGAATGCGGAAAGCCTCTCTCGCGGGGTGGAATTAGAGCTAACTATTTGTAGTATCGTTCCCAGAACCGATTGCGGTCCTCTGGTTTGGAGCCGAGTGGAAGGCTTAAACCGATTCTGCGGAGATCTGGGGGGTACAAATTTCTCGACCTCCGCTATCGGGTGGAGAAATGTAGGGTCCCCCTGAATAGGTCAGGTGCACACTACACGCCGGAAGCGGCTACAAGGGTAGCGGAGTACGTGTGGAGTGCACATGTGGGTTTTTTAGGTTAGAGAATTCCCTCCCTAGGCCCGACAAGACGCCTCCTGAGACGCGGCAAGGTAGGAGTAGGCAAAATGCAACAGGGAATAACAATATTAATGTGCTAATAGTAAACTGCAGGAGCGTCTACAGAAAGGTCCCAGAACTGCTCTCATTAATAAACGGTCACAACGCCCATATAGTACTAGGGACAGAAAGTTGGCTGAAACCAGACGTAAACAGTAATGAAATCCTAAACTCAGATTGGAATGTATACTGCAGACAGGCTGGACAGAGAAGGGGGAGAGGCGTGTTTATAGCGATAAGAAGTGCGATAGTATCGAAGGAAATTCACGGAGATCCGAAATGTGAAATAATTTGGGTGAAGGTCACGGTTAAAGCAGGCCCAGACATGGTAATTGGATATCTCTATAGGCCCCCTGGCTCAGCAGCTGTTGTGGCTGAGCACCTGAAGGATAATTTGGATAATATTTCGAGTAGACTTCCTCACCATGTTATAGTTCTGGGTGGAGATTTTAATTTGCCGGATATAGACTGGGAGACTCAAACGTTCATAACGGGTGGCAGGGACAAAGAATCCAGTGAAATTTTTTTAAGTGCTTTATCTGAAAACTACCTTGAGCAGTTAAACAGAGAACCGACTCGTGGCTATAACATATTAGACCTTCTGGTGACAAACAGACCCGAACTATTTGAAACAGTTAACGCAGACCAGGGAATCAGCGATTAAAAAAGGTAGGAAGATTTTTCTGTTTAGCAAAAATGACAAAAGGCAGATTACAGAGTACCTGACGGCTCAACACAAAAGTTTTGTCTCAAGTACAGATAGTATTGAGGATCAGTGGACAAAGTTCAAAACCATCGTACAATATGCGTTAGATGAGTATGTGCCAAGCAAGATCGTAAGAGATGGAAAAGAGCCACCGTGGTACAACAATCGAGTTAGGAAACTGCTGCGGAAGCAAAGGGAACTTCACAGCAAACATAAACATAGCCAAAGCCTTGCAGACAAACAAAAATTACGCGAAGCGAAATGTAATGTGAGGAGGGCTATGCGAGAGGCGTTCAATGAATTCGAAAGTAAAGTTCTATGTTCTGACTTGGCAGAAAATCCTAAGAAATTTTAGTCTTATGTAAAAGCGGTAGGTGGCTCAAAACAAATGTCCAGACACTCTGTGACCAAAATGGTACTGAAACAGAGGATGACAGACTAAAGGCCGAAATACTAAATGTCTTTTTCCAAAGCTGTTTCACAGAGGAAGACTGCACTGTAGTCCCTTCTCTAGATTGACACACAGATGACAAAATGGTAGGTATCAAAATAGACGACAGAGGGATAGAGAAACAATTAAAATCACTCAAAAGAGGAAAGGCCGCTGGACCTGATGGGATACCAGTTCGATTTTACCCAGAGTACGCGAAGGAACCTGCCCCTCTTCTTGCAGCGGTGTACCGTGGGTCTCTAGAAGAGCGTAGCGTTCCAAAGGATTGGAAAAGGGCACAGGTCATCCCCGTTTTGAAGAAGGGACGTTGAACAGATGTGCAGAACTATAGACCTATATCTCTAACGTCGATCAGTTGTAGAATTTTGGAACATGTATTATGTTAGAGTATAATGACTTTTCTGGAGACTAGAAATCTACTCTGTAGGAATCAACATGGGTTTGGAAAAAGACGGTCGTGTGAAACCCAGGTCGCGCTATTCGTCCACGAGACTCAGAGAGCCATAGACACGGGTTCACAGGTAGATGCCGTGTTTCTTGACTTCCGCAAGTTGTTCGATACAGTTCCCCACAGTCGTTTAATGAACAAAGTGAGAGCATATGGACCATCAGACCAATTGTGTGATTGGATTGAAGAGTTCCTAGATAACAGAACGCAGCATGTCATTCTCAATGGAGAGAAGTCTTCTGAAGTAAGAGTGATTTCAGGTGTGCCGCAGGGGAGTGTCATAGGACCGTTGCTATTCACAACATACATAAATGGCCTTGTGGATGACATCGGAAGTTCACTGAGGCTTTTTGCAGGTGATGCTGTGGTGTATCGAGAGGTTGTAACAATGGAAAATTGTACTGAAATGCAGGAAGATATGCAGCGAATAGACGCATGGTGCAGGGAATGGCAATTGAATCTCAATGTAGAGAAATGTAATGTGCTGCGAATACATAGAAAGATAGTTCCCTTATCATTTAACTACAAAATAGCAGGTCAGCAACTGGAAGCAGTTAATTCCATAAATTATCTGGGAGTGCGCATTAGGAATGTTCGTCAGTAAAGCAGATGCCAGACTGAGATTCATTGGAAGAATCCTAAGGAAATGCAATCCGAAAACAAAGGAAGTAGGTTACAGTACGCTTGTTCGCCCACTGCTTGAATACTGCTCAACAGTGTGGGATCCGTACCAAATAGGGTTGATAGAAGAGATAGAGAAGATCCAACGGAGAGCAGCGCGCTTCGTTACAGGATCATTTAATAATCGCGAAAGCGTTACGGAGATGATGGATAAACTCCAGTGGAAGACTCTGCAGGAGAGACGCTCAGTAGCTCGGTACGGGCTTTTGTTAAAGTTTCGAGAACTTACCTTCACCGAAGAGTCAAGCAGTATATTGCTCCCTCCTACGTATATCTCGCGAAGAGACCATGAGGATAAAATCAGAGATATTAGAGCCCACACAGAAACATACCGACAATCCTTCTTTCCACGAACAATACGAGACTGGAATAGAAGGGAGAACCGATAGAGGTACTCAGGGTACCATCCACCACACATCGTCAGGTGGCTTGCGGAGTATGGATGTAGATGTAGATATTTTGGATCTGAGTGATGTGTCCTTTTTTTCTCCACATTCTGAAATCCATCCATAAATCCTCCCTGACAAAGGAACCAACAGTTCTGAAAGGTAGGAAAATTTTCTTTTTCCTCTACTTTTATTGTATTTTGGTAGCACAGGAATTTCGCCACCTGGCGATAAGCACTTGCCGATCAGTGTCCTTGCAGGTATGTTTTTGGAAGGCTTACGGTATGTGAAGAATCTGTGACGCATCTTGACCCACTGAGTGTAGTACTCACTGTTGAACTCTGATCCATTGCAGTGGTACACAACTTTACACTACAATTTCTAGAATGTGCCTAAGGCTAAATGAGTCTAGCTGTGCAGTCTTCTGGGCCACCCAAGATCCACAACTGTACTGGGTCTCTTCCTTCTGGATTTTCTTTGTACTGATGCATCCTCTCTAAAAACACCTTGTGAGCCACAATGTAAAGGCAACAATGTACTCCTCTTATGCGGCTGTCCTATGGACATGTAAATGATAAATTGAACACATTCCCCTCTCCTTTGCACCTTGTCATGTCAAATTATATAATGGATGATTCACTGACTGGAAATTGCTTCAGGCTCTTGCCTCATATCACGATATCGTCCCGGGCCCTTATTCCATTCACAGTCAGATGGTAAACAATGTGACTGTTAGTCAACAGTACCTTCCCTTCACAGTTACTTGCTGATTAGCCTCATCAACATGCTCTGCAAATTGCTTGAAAGGATGGTTGTCCACTGATTGAGCTATGTTTTAAAGTCTTGGGGCCTTTTGTCCCCCTATCAGTGTGGTTTCCAGGAGGGGCTATCCATAACAGACCATCTAGTTAGGTTGGAAATGACAGTCTGACAAGCTTTTTCTAAGTGACAATATGTCATTGCAGTCCTTGACCTATGTAAGATGCCATCATTATATTTTATTTACCCTCCATGACTGGGGCTTTCAATGCCCCCTAACAATTTTAATTCATTAGTTTTTTGTTACCAATTGTTCTGGGGCCATGTTGGTACTTCACTCAGCTCTGCATGGGTCCAAGAGAATGGCTTCCTGCAGGGCTCTTTGCTGAGTGTCACACTCTTCCTTATCATTGTTAATGAGATATTGACCTCAGTTGGGCCACTGATCACCTCCATGCTGTATGGAAATTACTTTTGCAATTAGTTCAGCTCCCACTGCATGGACTTGCCCAACACCAGCTCCAAGATACAATCCGATGGTGCCTCTGCTTGGACCCCTTCAGCTACATGCGAAAGCTTAACGCTCTCTGCTTCCTTGTCCCCACCTCTTGTAGTGCAGATTGCGGTACTCTCTTTTGTATTTACCAGGCTCTGGTCCAATCTCACAGGATCATTCCATACCAAGTGGTCCAGGAAAAAAATAATTGGTTGCTTGACCATCTCAGAAAAATTTGGTATTTGTGTGTGATTTCCCTAACATTTAGTGGGATCAAAAATATTTTTAAATTTTTTAAATTTTGTATCATTTAGAAACAGCAGCCACTTTCGTTTCCAACTGCAGGCTGTTTTTTGCATTTGCAAGCATCTGCGATTTTTTTAATTATTCAGTAATGGGTTGCCCCAGACCTTTCAAATAAGCAGCAAAACCATGATCACCTAGCTGAATGTATTCCTTAATATATTTTTAATGGCTCAAAGTTATTGGCCGCAGATTAAAAAACTCTGTTTTTAAACATTATTTTTCCAAAGAAGAAGTAATTTCTCAACCGTAATATTTGTGTGCTATTAGACTGTACAGTATAGCTACTTTTTATGGAATGTAAGTGGTGAAAAGCTTACACTAAAAAAAATACACTATTTTAAAAAATAGCTTTTTAATTTTTTTCATTCTTTGGCGTGCATTATCTTTCTTAGAGACCAGATAAAAATCTGAAAATTACACTCTTAATAGACCTTTATGATATCAAACATCAGTATAAATTTCAACTTTTGGGATTAATTTTGGAATTTACTAAAAAAAAAGAAAAATTACAAACCTGAGTCGAAAATACGTTTCTTCATATCTGGAATGTCTGGACTAATGTAATAAAGTGTATCAAGTATGTAACTTAAACACACGAAAAAAAAAAAACACATGAAATTGAAGTAAGGAATAATTATTTGTCAAAACAATCCTCAGCAGAAAGTTTCAGCAGGCTATCAGACAGCATCTGCAAATTTGTACAGCTCGTAGACAAGCCTGTACAAGTCTGTGTGGTGTTTTCCCCTTCTACAAAACATATGTTCACTCACACTCAGTCAACAATGAGCTCTTGAAGTATGCAGTTTAACAATAGAATGTCAGTTTTTTCTTGGTATTCATATTAATGAAGCTTGCCACGAAAGTGTGTGTGGAGTGTTTCCTAAAGACGTTACTTTAATCAGATATTATAGTGAAGAAAAAAAAGTGTTCTTTCATGTACGAGTTGGCACAGAAGTTAACTCAACATGCGAGTACCATGGAATTAAATACTTAAAGAAATTTTATCACTTTTTTGGCCAGTCTTTTCTTGAACCCTTCTAAGAAACATAAGAAACCTATAACAAAAGGTCTGAGAGAAATAACACTTGATCATTATTTAAAAATAAAAGCCCTTTTATTGATCCAGCACCAGCAAAGTCATTGTGTCCAGCATGTTATTCTAAGATATTTATCATTAACAAAGAAAGCGGTATTGATAGTTCAGATAAAGAATTTTATGACTCATCAGAAACTATAAAAAAGTGGATTCAGGAATCCTAGGTGTGTTGCCTACTAGTAAAATTAGAAAACTAAGTGAAAAAATTGAGAAAGTTGCAATGACTGTCAAGAAGGGTTTGAAAGTTTCATTTGAAAATAAAAATTGCACTAAACCACGTATAAGTTGTAAAACTTCTCTGACCAAATGTGATGATTTGATAGAAAAGCAAAAAACTAAATGTCATATTTCGAACAAAGAGGATGAAGTTAAGATTATCAGCTCACTACCAAATTCTTCGATTCGAGCAAAAGTTATTGATGAGTTTAATGTGTCAGAATGTTTGGTTAAATTAACAAGGCAGTTAGTAAAAGAGCAGGGAATTTTACCTATATGTCAAAAGAAAAATGCAACTAATTTCATAGATGAAAACATGATTGAAAAGGTTGTTAGGTTTTATGAGCATGACAATAAGAGCCATTTGATGCCTGACAAAAAAGATTCTGTTTATGTGAATGAAAATAGTAATAAGGTTCGGAGACAAAAAAGTTAAAATTGGACGATTAAAATTTTGCAAGTTGAGACCGAAATGGTGAATTGTTGCAGGCGCATCTGACACGCATAATGTTTGTGTGTGTTGGTTCTGTATCAACAGAATGTAAAGTTGACGATAGGTGGGGCCAATTTTGGAGTTGACTATGAAGACCGTTTGGAAGTCCTGGTTTGCAGTGTTGACAGTTAAAATTGTGTGATCATGGAAAAATATTAAGACTGTCCTGTCCACAGTGGGCCCACAGCTCTTTTGTGGGTAAATGTGTGGCAATACGGGTTCGTTAGCTATTGCAGCCTTTATTCTTTTCCGGGCTGCGTTACCTTCCCTTTCCTTCTCCTTATTCTTTCCCCAGTCCTTTACCTCTTGGGGTTCTTCTTTATGTCGGCCTGGCTATCCTCCTGCCTTTGCTCCAGCTTGCGGTTTTGGTTTGTTTACTTTTCCTCCTCGTGTTTGGCTTTTCTTTCTTTGGTCCTTCTCAGCGGTTTGACCACCATCACTAAATTGGAAATCTGTAGTGTGAGTCAGACGGGGAAGAACTCCCTCCCTAGCATCTTGGGTGTGGGTTCCTCTCTCTCTCCCCCTCCACCTCATCCCCATCCCCTCTCCCTTTTCCTGCCACCCCTCTCTTCCTGCCAAAGCCCTTTCACCCCCTTGCTAGTTCACCAGCTCGGTAGCCAGTCCATGTGTTGGCGCTGTTATGTGCCCATCTGCCCCCTGACACCACAAGGATCACACTGCTGGTACCTGGACTGTGAATGCCTTGTGAAAATCTATGAGTGGTTGACCGTTTCTTCAGGGCATCGGAACTGGCAGCAACCATCCTGCCAGGCAGCCGTTGCCGTGGCTTAGTGGTGCCCTTGAGGTGAGCCCCTGTTGGTAGTGGATGGTACCCCGGCGGACGTTTGGTGCATTAAATGTGTTAAAACTCTCTGGCCACTCTTCTGCGACCTTGTCTCTTCCTGGAAATAGTTCTGTCTCAGTTCCTGTTTCTGCTTCCCAGCCTTATCCTCCTAGGCCACTTCCCGGGAGGAGGGCCAGGTCCGCCGGCTTGGGACGAAACCCTTTCCACGGTTCCTTGTCTGTACCAGGACTCAGGCAGAGACTTTTGTGCCACAAAACCCCTTTTCTTTGCGGAACATATTGAGGACAGAGTTGGTGAGTTTCATTTATTAAGCAAGATGAGATCTGGCTCTCTCCTTATAAACACAATTTCTGCCAGTCAGTCGGCCTCCCTCTGTGCATGTGATCATTTAGGTGACAACCAATGACTATTGCTCCTCCCAAGTCACTCTACACGATACAGGGTGTAATTTTCCGTAGGCATCTTCACCTCCAGTTCGGTAATGAATGTAGGTCTAATCTGGAATGATGTGGCATTCATTTTATCCAGCATGTCCAGAGAGAACTAAAGGACCATTGTGTAGACACTGGCGCTTTCATCCTGGCATTTGAGGGGGTACCCTTCCTGAAAAGGTCAGGGTATTGGTGTACAGATGTAACACGAAACAGTACATTCCACCTCCCATGTGCTGCTTCTATTGCCTCAAGTTCGGCCACATGTCCTCACTGTGCGATGCCACTCCCAACTGTGATGACTGTGTCCACCCTTTTCATGTAGAGAGCCCTTGCATCCCACCACCTAATTGTGTAAACTGCTCTGGTCTCCATCCTCCCCACGCACTGGAATGTCCAGTATATCTGATGGAAAAAAGGAATTAAGAAAATACAGATCCTTGAAGCTCTCAGCTACTTTAAGGCCCAGAAGAAGTTTGACAGACTTCATCCTGCATATCTCTCCTCTACCTTTGCCTCAATTACATGTTCCTCCCTCCCCACCCTCATCTTGCGCCTCTCCCCTTTTCTCACTCAACTCTTCCCCTGAAGGAACTGCCCCCCCCCCCCCCCCTCCACCTCCGCCAGGGAAGACATCCTTTTCCGTGTTGCCTGCCAGGGATGTGGCTCCCTGTCAGAATGCCCCTCATCGGCGTTCTCATGGTAGAAAGCCTGTAACTATGTGTCAGACGAGGGATCTGCGCTCTGAGGGCACCAAACACCCCCCCCCCCCCCCCCCCAATCTCTCTGTCCGATCCTGACATAATGCCACCTATTGCGAGGACGAAGGTTACTTAGCTTCCTGGGGAACCTATGACCTCCCCTCAGCTTCTATCTGGCTATCTGGACTCTAGCCTCACGATAACCCAGTGGCAACGGAGATTACTGTCGCCTACCAGAAATTCAACAACTCATTTCCTCTTATTCTGCAATCTGTCTTGCTCTTCAGGAAATGCACTTCCTTGATGACCACCCTCCAATGTTTCATGGTTATTGGGCGTTCCTACCCCGCGTGGGGGGTGTGCCACTTCGACGGATAGGGGGTCTTCTAATTGACCAACTTATTACAGACATTGATTTGTGTCTCTTTAATGACAGTTCCCCTACCCACTTCAATGTTGCTTATGGCACCTTTTTTGCTGTTGATCTCTCACTCTCCTCGCCTGCTCTCGCAGCTCCCCTACATTGATTACCCCTTGATGGCCTTCGTGACGGTGACCATTTCCTGGTGATTCTATCGTCATCCTGCCACCGACAGGTCCACGCATTGGGCATTCGATAGGGCCAGTTGGCCTTTGTATATGTCTGCTGTGCACTTTGACATCTCTCTCAGTTTGCATTGATACATTTGTGCAAGACTTCTCTGCTGCTCTTTTTCATGCTGCTGGCACTGCTATTCCCTTATTCACAGGCCTCCATCATCGTCGACTGGTACTGTGGTGGACCAAGGACATAGTAGTCACTGTACAGACTGCCAATCCTATCCTGCCACATTTCTCTGGCAGAAACACTGGGTTGAACAGATGCCCCTCTGTTTCAACCCCACCAAGCTGAGCCCTGTAATGAACCCTTCACTGATGGAAATCTTTGCAGGCTCTTGCCTCTTCATACGACACGGGCCCAGGCTTGGATTCTATTCATAACCATATTATGCAACAGTTGGACATCCCAGAGGCAACGCATGTTCAGGATCGCAAACCACATTTGGTCACGGGTGGCTCCCCCCCCTCCCCCCCTCCCCCCTTTCCACCAATGATGAGACAGTATAGCTATCCCTGATTTTAAGCCTGGGAAGAACCCAATGTCTCTGGACAAGCTACTACCCGATAAGTCTGATGAACATACTTTGTAAACTTTGAAAGGATGGTTAACTTCTGGTTATGTTTGGTTCTTGAATTTTGAGGCCTTTTGTCCCCATATCAGTGTGGCTTGCGGGAAGGACACTCTCCAGCTGACCATTTACTCAGGTTAGAAACTGCAGTCCGACAGGCTTTTACAAATTGCTGGCACCGTGTTGCGGTCTTCTTTGACCTACTCTGCATATGACACGACTTGGCACCATCACATTTTAGTTACCCTCCATGATTGGGGCTTTCACGGCCCCCTTAAGATTTTTATCCGAGAATCTTTATCCAGGGTGTATGTGTCCCAGGTAAACTGGTAATTTTTTCATCTGGGAGAAAGCCGAGGAAAACCCAGGAATTTTACGTTGGGGCAATCCAAATGAAGTGGTCCAATAAAAATTAAATTGGTTGCTTGACCATTTTTAATTTTTTTAATTTTTAATATGTGATTACCCTGTATTTGAGAAGTTCAAAACAGTTTTTTAAAATAATTTATCTTGCATCTTTACTGGATGGTGGCCGTTTTTATTTGTAGGTGCGCAACGATTTTTTAGTCCGGAGACATTAGAGAAAATTTGAATATGTCTGCACTGGGTTAAGTTACAACATTGAAATTGACATGATTGTTTTTAGAAAAGTGTCCTCTACAGCATTGTCTATTACACAAAATACCCTAAATTCAAAAATAACCAGTCAAAATGAACTCCAAGTTTGGTATCCAAATTTTCAAAAAATCCCCTTTTCAGGCCCAAAAATAACAAACAAGGAGTGTTTTATGAGAGTCTATTTTTTTCCTATAGTTAGATATCATACATTACTGGCCTCATATAGAGCAAGAACACTTACAAATGTTCCCTTAATTTTTTATGAATTTTTGAAATTTCAAAATTTTCGTTTTTTGTGAAGTTTGGGGTTAGTTATCTCAGGTGAGACTGAATATAAAAATGATTTTTGCACAGTTTGTACACCTATATGATAGCAACATACTGTAAAAATTTCAACATTGATATCAAAGATATGAATTTTTGAAAATGAGGAGATAATTCACATTACTCTACAACTGATCTCTTGGCTTTGCCTGTTCATGTGAGATATTTGTGGGATATAATTAATTATTATTGAAGTAAGGTACTGAATTATATACAAAAAGTGGAAACATCACTGAAATTAACATCTATATTATTTTGACATGCTTAAAATAAATATTTTCAATTAACATCCTTAGAGATGCAACTGTTCCTAAACCTGGTAGTGAATATTAAGAACACTTATTTCTTCAGACAGCTTCTGTGACATAGATTAAGATCTCCCACTTGCTGTGTTAAGTTCAAGCACTGAAAGTTTCCTTTAAACATTTTTCATTGGTATCCAAACTTTGTCATTAGTAGACTTCTTGAATTATGTTCTTGGGCCAGCAGGGTGGTAAAAATGCACAAAACATCATTGTTTTCCAAACTTGTTGTTTCTACCTCTGCAAGCCACCACTGCCCATCATACACACATGCCACTATGTCGTTCAACATTAAAGACAGAGATGTAATTTTACTGACACAATGATCATAAATTTCGGTTTCTGATGTTACATAGCATTGAACTAAGTTTCCTGCAATGCCAAGGAATTTGTGGAAATGCCATGTTCCTTTTACTGCTATACAGTTTTCAAATCTGGTATGAAGTATTGTTTTCGTATGCAGAACCACTTCTTTCTTGATCAGAAAATAGGTTATGTCTTTAATATTATCCTTGCAAAAGACATACATGTCCTTACTCTGAGAATTTGGTCTGTGGTTGGTCTTTGTAGGCTGGCTTTACTTACTTCACGTTTTGTTGTACTTCCTACTCCACCACATGCATTTTACCATGGCAAGATGCAAAAAAAGTGCCATTCAGCCTCCGACCCAGTCTTCTTTGTTGTTGCACAGATTTGAAAAATTCTTTTTGTTCTTACATTAACCACCACTTCCATGTGAAAAGTATATCAGCTTCTCAACCTTCTTTTATGTAATTTGTTACATACTTTTGAAACACATGTACAGCCAAAGTGTTGTGCTCCAAGTAGTCGCTTAGAATGCAAATTGAAGAACTGCGAACTTCATCTTTCTCATTTTTAAAGTAGAGATAAATGGATCCACTGTTGCCTGGCCATTGACCCAGTGGTACTTGTAATATTGCATCCTGAATCACAAATGAAATGTAAAATTTTCTTCAAAATCAGCCAGCATTATGCATTCAATTTCATGAAGTTGTGGTTCTTCCCCCCTCCCCCCCACCCCCACCCCACCCCTTTCAAGAAACTTACTTTGGATTTTAGAAACATAGTGGTGACTTTTGAATTTTTGAAGTAAGTTATCAATTAAAGATTCCAAGTACTCTTCCTGAGATTTAACCACTGTTATCATTTCTGCCCTGTCAGTTGTGATCCACTGTTTGAAGGTAATACTATCCGGCATTTCCTCCTCATATTCGTGAAACAATTCAATAACGGTTTCCTTACGAGGGCATTTAGTACACAAACTCATCATGCAGTCAAAACTGCCGGCCAGTGTGGCCGAGTGGTTCTAGGCACTTCAGTCTGGAACCGCGCGACCACTACGGTCACAGGTTCGAATCCTGCCTCGGGCATGGATGTGTGTGATGTCCTTCGGATAGTTAGGTTTAAGTAGTTCTAAGTTCTAGGGCACTGATGACCTCAGAAGTTAAGTCCCATAGTGCTCAGAGCCATTTGAACCATTTTTGCAGTCATAACTTAGTGTCATAGACCATTAAATCTAGTAACTCTTTGTAGTTAAGATCACTGAGTTTTGCACCCACAATCATCAGTTTGACATTTTGATGATGTAAACGTACTCATACAGAGTGTGTCCCTGAGGATCCAGCCAAAATACACCACTTAGGGCAGAGGTCAGAAAATTTTGACCTTCCAATTTTGCATTTAGGGTGAGAATTTTTGAAAGCTACATAAAGTTCATTTAAATTTGACAGCACTAGTTGTTTCTGCTTTGTTACTTTAACTCCATTTATAGCAATTCTTTTGCTATCTTTGCAAGCTGGGCACATTCTACTGTTTTCATCATCTTCAAAAAACTGCTGGATCTTTTTAATTGTTGTACTCCTTTCTCCTTTCCTAAAACTGGAAGAATGCCTTGCTCTTTCACTAATTTTCGAGTTAGTTTAACCAAATGATGAAAAACTTTGAATTCAGTGTGTCATGAGAACAGACCAAGTTGGGTTTCACATGATTGATGTCTTCGGAATCCATGCTGGTTGGCATTGAGGTGGTCATTCTGTTGAAGATACTTCATTATGTTTGAGCTCAGAACATGTTCTAAGATTGTTTAACAAATTAATGTCAAGGATATTGGACAATACTTTTTTCAATCACCTCTACTATCCTTCTTGTAAAAGTGTGTGACCTGTGCTTTTTTTCCAAAAACTGGGCACGATTTTTTGTTCGAGAGATCTACATTACATTGTATTTTGAAGAGGGGCTAACTCAGCCGCAAATTCAGTATAGAATCTGACATGGATTCCGTGAGTGTGTGACCTGTGCTTTTTTCCGAAAACTGGGCACACTTTTTTGTTCAAGGGATCTAAAATAGATTGTACTTGGAAGAGGAGCCAACTCAGCTGCAGATTCAGTATAGAATCTGACAGGGATTCCATCAGGCCATGGAGCTTTGTTCAGTTTTAATGATTTCAGCTGTTTCTGAACACCACTGACACTAATAATTATTTCATTCATCTTTTCAGTGCTATGGTGATGAAATTGGAGCAATTTTCTTGGGTTTTCATATGTAAAAGGAACATTTGAAAACTGAGTTAAGCAGTTATGCATTTCAACTTTTCTTCACTGCCCTCAATTTCAGTTCCTGTCTCATTCACTAAGAACTGGACAGTAACTTTGGTGCAACTAACAGCCTTTAAATACAAGCAGAATTTCTATATTCTGCTACAGTAGTGATTGAAGGCATGGCTCATTGCTTTCTTGATAGCCAAACACATTTCATTCAGTATCTCCCGATCTATAGCCCTACACTTTAAGACTTGTTACTCAGTAACCTCTGTTTCTTCATCTATATTTCTTTAAAAAATTCTTTACAATGACTGTATACCATGCAGGTTGCCTCCATTCTGAAGTGTTCTGCTGGGCACATATGTATCTGGTGCATGGTCAGTTATTTTTTTAAACTTGAGCCATGGGTCCTGTACATGCTCCTGCCCTCTGCTGAAAGTTTCCAACTAACTAACTAACTAACCCAAGTTCCTCAGTGACATATGGCACTACCGATATTTTATCTAGTTTACAGCTTGTTTTAACTGTCCTTTGTACATTGGTAATAGTTTTTGTCACAACCGCATCACGGTCACTGATGCCACTTGTGAGTATGTGAGTAGACAAAATCACTGAGCTTGTGTTTACATAATGGAGTTATTTTCAATTTATTGAGTACCTGTTTGCAGTTGTTAAGTGAGCAGTTATGTAAAATAAGTTAATTTGTAAGTGTGGTGTTGTCCGACACCTATGCAGTGTTGGTGGGAAAGGGATTGGATTAGTAAATGTGGCACCTTGCTGCTGTCTATCGTTTACAGTGTATTGTAAAGCTGTGTAACTGTGTTTTAGTCTCCTGTTGATGAAATAATGAATCAGCAAAAATTTACTTCACTTGTGCACCATTAATTGTGTTACTGGTAGATTGTATAAATTTCTTCCATTCAGGAATTGCTAACACTTTCCACTAGGCAACAGTTAGTGATGGCACTTACCACCCACCCACATTATATCTTCCAAGATGGGTGTGAATATGTCTAATGGAATTTGACTGATCGTGTTAAAGTCTAGAATAGTAAGCTGCTGTAATGCGTTGCTTGAGTTACGTGAAAGTAACTGAAATTGTATGACACATAGGTGACTCACTTCTATTGCAGAGGGAGACAGTTTAAGTATCAGAGCCTCTTCAGATGTTGGGACAGCAGAGACTGAGGTGATGTGTTTGATAACCCTCATGCTGTGAAAAGTATTCCAGACAGCTATAGTAGAGACAAAGAAATCAACATACGATATTGGAAGGCCTGTGTTGCTCTGATTAAGATGCAGAATTCCTTTGGACATGCATGCATGCCCAAAGAAACTTTGCATTGCAATCAGAATAACACTCGCACTCCAGTATCTTATTTCCCTGCCGATTCTGGGTGAGCGACTTTCAAGTACAACATATGACCTCCATAGGAATATACATAATAAATGTAAGAGTGTAGGTCGTAGATGCGTGGTTGACAAAATATGGAAGTTTGGGTCTGGCCGTCAGTCGTACACGGATAGCCAAATGGTGAGGCAACTGCTCGTGATAAGCTGGAAATCCTGGTCCGACACAAATTTTCATTGTTGTCACTCCATTCTACAGCTGATGGTTGTCCTTATTTGCAGTTGCAAATACCTTTAATGTATGAAATCAACATTGTCATATACATAATTGACAATATGTAACACTTGGAAAAGGCCCTTCAGTGCGATACACAGTTGATAGCTCCAGCTGTTAAGCTTTTTTTACATAGGAGCTCACTTCACTACCGCAAGTAAGTACTGAGTTAATAACTCCACTATATAAATATGAGCGCAGTGAGTTTGTTTCTCACGTAACAGTACTGGACAGCAAATGCTGGGGATGTATATAGTCTGTCCATAAACTGAAAAGTGAGCAGTGTTCATGGAGGGGAAGTTGCCTTTCCCAGAAGAACGTTACAGTTGCTGTGCAGGATGACTAAGAATCAATTTCTCCTCTAGCAGTTTAGAACAATGTGCAAAGATTTACATAGATTCTGTCCATATCCAGGATTGGTATTAGTGTTACTTGTAACTCTTACCTGCATTCTGTGTAGTGTTAAAGCATTTTGTGCAAAATAAATACAATATACCTCGCTTTTACATTCCCGCAATTAACGTTTGCTCGCCATTTATGACATTTTTTATCAGTCCTGTCAAATTTCCTGTGTCCACAATGTTAATTTGCACCTGATTTTGCGTCAACATATTTATAATTTTCTGGTGTTTTGCACATTATGAAAAAATGTTTGTGGAGAAAAAATGGCGCTGACATGATTTTGGCAGTCCAGAAGGGTTTACAAATATTACATGGTTAAGTTTCTTGACACCAGGGCACTCTACTCAGTGGGTTTGAAACGGTAAACGTGTAAAAGTTTGAACAATTCATGCTGTGTCTCCCGCTGCTGCCAAGCTCTGCTTGGCATTGTGGCTCATGGGAGTAACTAGGTTTGTTCGAATGAAGATATCATGACCAATCACAACCATTTCCAAACCATGTCTGCTGCACAAACGCAGTTTCATAATTGTTGTGATTATTGTTACACGTTTGTCGGACCATATTTAGCGTGTTTTGCCATATGGCTGCTTGTAGTGCTAGTTGACACCGTCATACACTTTGCATTGTTCAGATGTTTTTAGTTTAAACATAACGCCTGTTACATATTTTATTCATGCTGAGCAAAGTGTGTTTCGAGAACTTATTCTCATTGTCAAGTGCAGTATTTATGTATGTATTTTTATGTGATGTTACACAAACAATGTGAGTGATAGATTTTCTCTCTCTCTCTCTCTCTCTCTCCCTCTCTCTCTCTCTCTCTCTCTCTCTGTGTGTGTGTGTGTGTGTGTGTGTGTGTGTGTGTGTGTGTGTGTGTGTGGGGTTTTCTACATAACTGACAACTGATAAGGCACAGTACCTGATAACCACTAGAAGACGACTACAGTGCAAGAGTTGGAGAGTAACACATATTCAAGCCCACACAAAATACTTATTTACATATTTCCACTTGACAACAAGAAAATATTCTCGAGAAGCGTCATGCCAAGCATGAAAAAATACGTAACTAGTGCAGTATATCATTATTTAAATAATGAATGATAGCTGCAGGCTTTCAAAAACATTGATTATGAGATATGAAATTCAGTCCAATGTTCCTACTTCCCAGACAGTTATCAGTTCCAGTTTCATTAGAGATAATAAACCTTCATAGCCCCTGACAAGTCTTTTGATGCCTGTTATGTACATACATGATACATAAAGTGCGAGGGAGTATCCTATATGTAACTTTTACAGCTTAAAATGTTATTTCCAACATTTTACATTTTCTCGAGTTTTAACCATTTTTTTCAAGTCCCTTGAAAAGTGTAAAAGCGAAGTTTCACTGTATTTCCTGGGCATCTGCACACTTTGCCACCAGTGAGTCATAAGGTGCGCTGTGGAGGACCCGTACAATGATGTGAAACACCGTGTAGTTGCTTCTCATGACATAGTGGGGTAGATGGTAGCAAGTCACCTGCTTGACCTCCTATTTGAAGACCTATGAAGGAGGGAAGTGCATTAACATAATCCAGTGACCTATGTTCCCTCATGCTTCTACCTCACACATCTGCTTGTGTCTGTATATGTGTGGATGGATATGTGTGTGTGTGTGTGTGTGTGTGTGTGTGTGTGTGTGTGTGTGTGTGTGTGTGGGCACGCGCCCCCCCCCCCCCCCCCCCCCCCCCCACACACACACACGCACACGCACACGCACACATATCCATCCACACATATACAGACACAAGCAGTCATATTCAAAGGCAAAGAGTTGGGCAGAGATGTCAGTCGATGCGGAAGTGCAGAGGCAAAGATGTTGTTGAATGACAGATGAGGTATGAGTGGTGGCAACTTGAAATTAGCGTAGATTGAGGCCTGGTGGATAACGGGAAGAGAGGATATATTGAGGAGCAAGTTCCCGTCTCCGGAGTTCGGATAGGTTGGTGTTAGTGGGAAGTATCCAGATAACCCGGACGGTGTAACACTGTGCCAAGATGTGTTGGCCGTGCACCAAGGCATGTTTAGCCACAGGGTGATCCCCATTACCAACAAACACTGTCTGCCTGTGTCCATTCATGCGAATGGACAGTTTGTTGCTGGTCATTCCCACATAGAATGCGTCACAGTGTAGGCAGGTCAGTTGGTAAATCACGTGGGTGCTTTCACACGTGGCTCTGCCTTTGATCGTGTACACCTTCCGGGTTACAGGACTGGAGTAGGTGGTGGTGGGAGGGTGCATGGGACAGGTTTTACACCAGGGGCGGTTACAAGGGTAGGAGCCAGAGGGTAGGGAAGGTGGTTTGGGAATTTCATAGGGATGATCTAAGAGGTTACGAAGGTTAGGTGGACGGTGGAAAGACACTCTTGGTGGAGTGGGGAGGATTTCATGAAGGATGGATCTCATTTCAGGGCAGGATTTGAGGAAGTCGTATCCCTGCTGGAGAGCCACACTCAGAGTCTGGTCCAGTCCCGGAAAGTATCCTGTCACAAGTGGGGCACTTTTATGGTTCTTCTGTGGGAGTTTTTGGGTTTGAGAGAATGAGGAAGTGGCTCTGGTTATTTGCTTCTGTACCAGGTCAGGAGGGTAGTTGCGGGATGCGAAAGCAGTTGTCAGGTTGTTGGTGTAATGGTTCAGGGATTCCAGACTGGAGCAGATTCGTTTGCCACGAAGACCTAGGCTGTAGGGAAGGGACCGTTTGATGTGGAATGGGTGGCAGCTGTTATAATGGAGGTACTGTTGCCTGTTGGTGGGTTTGATGTGGACGGACGTGTGAAGCTGGCCATTGGACAGGTGGAGGTCAACGTCAAGGAAAGTGGCATGGGACTTGGAGTAGGACCAGGTGAATCTGATGGAACCAAAGGAGTTGAGGTTGGAGAGGAAATTCTGGAGTTCTTCTTCACTGTGAGTCCAGATCATGAAGATGTTCTCAATAAATCTGTACCAAACTTTGGGTTGGCAGGCCTGGGTAACCAAGAAGGCTTCCTCTAAGTGACCCATGAATAGGTTGGCATACGAGGGGGCCATCCTGGTAGCCATGGCTGTTCCCTTTAATTGTTGGTATGTCTGGCCTTCAAAAGTGAAGAAGTTGCGGGTCAGGATGAAGCTGGCTGAGGTAATGAGGAAAGAGGTTTTAGGTAGGGTGGCAGGTGATCGGCGTGAAAGGAAGTGCTCCATCGCAGCGAGGAGACCAATGTTCCACCCACCTCTGAGATATGAGATACGTTACGCCCCATTAAAGACAACAAAATTCGTAGTGCCCTGTGTTTATGGTGTCTTCTGCAAATGCAGCAGCATATACTTAAGCCAAACAGTTTTTGCTGCCATTGAGTATTTTACTGAACACAAATGACATCAAATATTAGGGAGCTTGTGAAGTGGACCTTGGCAGAACATTGGCTGGAGACAAGACACAAAATACAGTTTCAAAAGACAACAGTCTTGATTTATATGTCATCATATTGGGACTCCGTTGGACATGGAATGAAAGCCAAGACAGATATTTGATACTCATAGGGAGGTGGGAGTGACAGTTTCACATGTGCTCAGAGCCCTCATGCCACCTGAAACCACTCTTATCTCACAACAGGCCAGAGCTGCTAAGAGATGCTCAAATCAGCTTGCTGCACCTGTGTCTCTTCAGCACTCTCTGGAAGGTTCCAACACTGCTGGTGTGCTTGTGTAAGTGGAGCAATAACACCGTGACAGTCACGACAGTCGGGGGTTTCTACTCCTGGTTGTGGTGGTGGTGGTAACAGTTGTCAAAAGCTTGAGCATTTTATTCTTAATGACATGATTTGAAAAACAGTAAGATTTTGGTCATGTTAATTAAATATGTGCAATACAATACTTGCCGAGAGTGACAGAATAGTGAACATGAAAAAGAAAAGATTGTAAAATGCAGTGCTGATGGGTAATGTTAAATTTCAATTAATATAACATCATGTAAATAGAAGTACTCAGGATTGAACACTGCAGAAACATTTGTGGCTACTCACCAGGAAATTATAAGTGCACAAGTGAAACTACCAGACATTAATCATCATAGCAAAAGTAAAATGGTTGATACTGTACATGTAAAATATTATTCTGTCTTACATTTTTAACCATAATTTAATATTGCAAGTTACTGTCCAGTTGTTGCAATATATAGCATGGCCACATATGAACTGCACATAGGCCATACTCAACCAGATCACTGTAAACATGATGTAAAATTTAAACTTACCTCGTAACGTTTCTAGTTTGGTCTTCAACTACACAAGACAGCAGAAGTAACTCACATTTGGAGTCATATATTCCTGTTTTCAAAAAACACCAAAAATTAAGCAGTACAGTCACCTTTAAAATTTATTTATGTATGAGAAGCAGATATGTAACAATTTTCAAAATCAGTTTTAAAGTGTACCTGACTCAATTCTGTGACCATCATTAGTGATTCAGTTGTGAAACTGTTCTCTGAAGTTGTCAGTGGCTGTGTGAATCATTGTGGGTAGAATGACTGCAACTTGGATAGAATGAATGCAACTTCTTGAAGTGGAGGTTTCACTATCATGGTGTACTGCACAGGAAATGTTTTGTAATATTGGTACTGAGCTTTTTCTCCTGGTCAGATGGAAGGGAGCTGAGAATGATCTCTTTGAGGTGGTTGAATGTGCTGGATTACATATGAAATATATCGCTCTTTCTGTCTAAATGATCTTGCTTTCCTAATGTTTCGTATTTACTTTTCAGAAAGCGACTGCTTGAATATCAGCCAAGGCGGCAATCCAGCCGACTAGAGAAGCTAAAACAGCAGAAAGAGGAGGAAGAGCGGTTACAACAAAAAGAGGGTGAGAGACAACGACAAGAAAGGGAACGTAAAGAACGGTTAGCAATAATGGTTAATCTTTTAATAGTGTAGAACTGTCTCCTTTGTGATTTAGATAGTAATGGTGGAGAATTCTTGTATGCCCATTCAGGCACTGACACTCATTAGAGTAGGGTAACGGTTCAGGTACTCTGACAAACTTTCAGTTTTAAGTCTTCCGTTCCTAAATTGCGTAAAATAACAGCAGGGTGTATATGACCTGGGACAACCGGGCGATCCGGGAAAAACCTGGGAATTTTTTCATCCGGGGGAAAACCGGGAAAAACCTGGGAATTTTTTAGAATTCCGGGAATTTTTCCTTGTTTTAGTTTTCAGTTAACTTTTGTAACATTCACTGGTAAGAACCAGTACTCTGACACAGGATATTACTGTATCCCGCTACTGCAGAATAACTCTTCAATAAAACATAAACGAGAGGAAAAAACTAAAATAACTTAAATTGTAAAGGAAATGTGTCATATACAACAACGACACACAGTGCTCGTGCAAGCGTGTGCCAACAGCAAAATGTGTCAAAGGCTTTAGGAAGACTATGCTATGCTTCATAACAACAAATTGCCTCCGATGAGTGTGAAATCACAACTGTTTACATGAGACTCGTTTTAGCAGTTACGAGCGGACTCGTGAGCATGCGCAGTTTAGTCGCATTTGAGCACTACATTGTCCCGCTTCTGGCTACAGGAATGTGGTTGTTGACTGTGCAAGTAGTCGCAGCAAGCAACTAGATGCTACCGGGAAAAGGGGGCACCAAATTCATATTCTTGAGGAAAAAAACTTGTTTCACAAAGCGCTTAGTATCCAGCGCACGTTGGTCTATCGATTATTCATATGATTCTGAAACACATCCCTGTTGGTTTTTGAACATTTTTGAACACATCCTCATCGCATCTAGAAATAAACTTTCCCAAACAAAAGGGGACAGGGCTATACGAGCTGAGCGGAGTAAAGCCAAACGGATGAATGCCAATTGCCGTCTGATTATGTGGTTGATTGGGTTTGCGAATGATCAGTGTTGTTATAATTACTAGCAAAATCCTTAGATTCAGACTACCAGAATGGAAATAAATGACTAACAGGAATAATAGGTGAGAAAGATTACATATTGTCTTCTCGATATATCCAAGAAAATGAAATTTTGACAGAAAATTTTTGTCCAGATCGCTACACTAGTAAGGACCAGTTGTACAGTCCCTGGCCAGCAGCTGCGTAAGTTCTGTTCTGGAAGTAACGCGGAAAATGTGTTGTACAAATACGTAACAACGCCTAACCGGAGAATAATCGCAGGATAACTAAACCTGTGATTCTAGCAGGGTTAGTGAAGTTAATCGGTGAACAAATTTTGACCATGACAGGAATAGTTACACAATTGGTGATGACAAGATTGTTTGTTAGAATGAGGAAGGAGAAGAAACGGGGACATCATACAAATTATGGAAGAATAAGACGATTCCAATTTTATATAACAATTTCATAATACTACTTTTCGATCTCATGCTTGAGAAACTGGTGCGTGTGAATGAAATGTGAAACTATTTGCTAACATTAAGCTTTTTGCTTGTAGTAGGCATAATAGGCATTTTATATTGGTACTTTGTGAATTATATTCTGTCTTGTTATAAAAATGGCCATTTCAGCCAAAACAGTCTCGTTTATTTGGTGTGTGTTACAAAATTGCTGCAATATTAGAAAGTCCTATTTTGTTTTATCTAGCAGACAGTGACGAAATAGACATAATCAGATCGAGAAACCACACCAGTCTTGGGTAATATTTGTGTTAACAGCTTTTTCAGTATTAGATAATGACATTTCAATTTTTCATGTAGCAAAACGTTTGACGAACTTTTATGAGGTAATAGATTCTTTCACAGAAAGGAAAGAACGCCATGTAAAGCTGTAGCAAGATTAGAGAGACAAAAAGTCTGGGAGCTAAGAATTGAGGAAATGTGTACTTTGTTGCTTATCTCTTGTCTTTATTGGTTTTATGTATCCTATTTTTAATTTTATGTCACACAAAATAGCAAGTTATTAGCTAATAGGCAATAAAGAGTGCATATTTTCTGAAGAGTTCTTGTTCTCCCGACTACAAATAATCCCATCCGTTATTAAGAGCGAGATGTGTGTTTTTTTTTTTTAATAGTATTGACCCGGTTAGCAAATATCGTAGATCAGGGGATGATGCGCAGAGCAGTCTGAGTTTAGCGGGTAGTCTCCACGTGACCCATGTTTATATTTAGTGATTTTGCTGTTTCTCCCTCGTTTACTCTCACGTCAAATGAAAACAAAACGGATATCTGTGGCCAGGCGCTATCAAATGAATTAAAAAATGGTTCAAATGGCTCTGAGCACTATGCGACTTAACTTCGGAGGTCATCAGTTGCCTAGAACTTAGAACTAATTAAACCTAACTAACCTAAGGACATCACACACATCCATGCCCGAAGCAGGATTCGAACCTGCGACCGTAGCGGTCGCTCGGTTCCAGACTGTAGCACCTAGAACCGCACGGCCACTTCGGCCGGCAAATGAATTAGAACACATTCACTAATTATGGAAGGCTAAAATATGTTATTAGTTTCAGATTTTATTTTATTTCCACCTTTCTGACAGTCAATCATTAATTGCCTTGCAGAACAATGAAGTTATTTTTGTCTGTTTGCTAAAGAAGTTTGACTTTTCCTAACCTTTTCGGCAGAGGCAGTCAATGTATTTCAAACGAAATGTTTAATTCCGCAGTACTGGCTACTTTCAACTGTTCGCAGCATTTCAAGTGCACGTTTTCATTTTCTAGCACGTATGGCATTATGCCATAATAAAGAACCAAACATGATATAATACAGTATTGGTGCTCCAAGAAAATTTACATCCCAAAAAACACACTGAAAAGCTTAATGTAAGGTTGAGGTATACTTCACTGGGAATCTGGATATACGAATGTGCACTTTAAGTATGCATTTTAAATGTGCACATTTTAGTATGGTTCACGAAATTCCGATGCTCTTGGAGTATCCTCTGATGTCTTGTTTCTTTTCTGATGTCTTGTTTCTTTCAATGTTTTACATGTATGTACGTACGGGCTTCCTAAGCCATGGTAGCTGCGCAAGCACGGTGTCGCCTGTTATCTGCGCTCCCTAGCAACTGCTGAAATGAACCTATTTCTAACAGGTTGTGCGAAACTTTTGCGAGTGGTGGTTTGAAAAGCTTTCTAACAGGTCGCGCGAAACTATTTCGAATGGTGGTATGAAAAGCGTTACTTTCAAAGTAAATATCCTTTTACGTAAGTTGAACTATGTTCGAGAATGTACCATGAATTTATTAAATCACAGAGCGTTTGACTCTCATTTAAAAATCAACTCTTTGATGACGAGCCATTTAGAATAATTTCAAACCCTGAAGATCAGACATTTATGTTATTATTATAAATTGTACTGGCACATTAGTGTGATATATCTTAAAGTATAACATGCGCAAAAAAGATCAACCTTACGTGCGAAAGCTTAGCTTCTGTTGTAGCCTATTAACCTCAGAGACCAATGTTATATGTGAACGCTTTGCTTTCCTTGTAGTAACACTATGTATATTAATTTAAACTATTAAGTATTCCTGTTTGTGTGTTCATGCTACTTAACAGTGATGTCGCTGTTGGCTGCCTACATCACATGTCCTATGCTCTGAATATCCTCTGTCACCAGCTGGTGAGATCACGTGACATGAGCAATAACTGGCTTACAAAAGTGCATCGCAATCTCGATTTCAATGATTCGTAAAGTAACATGTGGTGTTTGATTGAATTCCAATGTATACTTTCGTAATATGAAAGACGCAGCGCACATGTTGCTGCACATCAGAGATATTTTCCAGCCTGGAAATTCAATGCCTGTGGATAAACCCATAGCCATTCAAAGGATCGATAAGTTTTGCAGGGAAAATATACTGTCACTTAATGCGGAAAAGTGTGTTTTCACCCGGGAGAAAGTGTATTTTTAACCGGGAAATCCGGGAAAAATCCGAGAATTTATTTTCCTTGTCCACGCATGCACCCTGAACAGGGCTCAAACAACTGGGGGGGGGGGGGGGGGGGGGGGGGGGGGGGGACACCGTTGTCTCTCCCCAATCGGAGCCTGTGCTCAGTCTGTAATCACCGTTTGTGAGTTTACTTATCTGTTAATAGTGTTTCTTGGAAGTCTTCTTCTAAAATCAAGTTGTTGATTTCTAGGAACATTAAATGAATTTTAAATAACTTTCCACAACATCCTTGAAGTAGATGTTCAGCCTTAAAAATGAAACCAGCTTGGCTACTGGAGAAAGTATGTTGAGGGCAGCTTGAAACATTTGTATTATGTTTAGGGCGAATGCTTTCGGACATATCACATTAGAAAACTTGTTTCAAGAAAGATTATTCTGGTGCAGAATATTTCCACAGTCAGGAAGTGTTGATAATTGACGTGCATTTGTGTGACATTAGCATTCAATAGGCAATGTTCAGAAGTCATATAATATATAGGATTACTTCAAGCTCAAATTCAAAGCAGCAAAAATCAAATAAACGACTAATAATACATTATTTCTGGAATGTCATTGGCTTGCTGACTGAACAAATGGGTTCACAAATAATCATTACACATGCAAAAATGATACTATAACAAGCGGTGAAGAGTGAAGCAAACTGTGGTGACAGGTATCATTTACAGCTATTAAGTATTTCATTTGATATTGCAGCTACAATCCGTAAGGAAAACAAACTCGTGGATAGTTTTGTTTGTTAAGTCAGTAGAATGCATTATTGTGTAGGACCAATACTTAATACAGTTTTGTTGGCTGATTTATACTTCAATCAAAAGGTGTCTCGGTTGTTGGCAAGAAATGCCAACTGTGGTGGACACAACCCTGGGGAGGAGTTGGTAGTGCACGACATCCTTTTTGTGCCAACGGGTGCAAAATATATGTTCACACTATCCTTTGGTTGACTATGTCTTTTTGTCAGGACACAGCCATTAATTTCTTCTTACGAAGTTGAAGCGAAATGTAGTAATGCTCATCTGTTTTAGTTTTGTTGCATCAAATTAGAACACGCAGTACTCCTACACTGAACTTTGCATATTGAAAGCTAATCTAACACAAATGTTATTTGGTCACAGTTCATTACATGTGTCAATTATTGAGATTTCCTGTGGCGAAATGGTCTCTCTGGAAACAAGAAAATCCTGTCCTGACACGATTTGTCTGATACCACTAGCTCGATACGATACAAACATTCCGAGATACCCTCTTCTCCCAAACCTCTCTATTAAATCCAAAGTGAACAATATATCACAAATATTATAACTTTTCTCCACTCGCAACTCTCTTTTACGATGGGGCGGTCAGTAAGTGATGCGACACTTCTTTTTTCTCTCTGCCAGTTTTGCTTGGAAAAATGCAGAAGTTGTTGTGGGACATTGTGGAATATTCCTGCTTCAGTCCCTGTATTTTCATGAAGTTCTGATAGGTAGCAGCACTGTACATAACCTTCAAAATGGGAGCAATGAAGGACCGTGGTGTATTCAACGGAGATGCGTTCCGAGCAGAGAGCTACCATCGAGTGCCTTTTTGCATAAAAGCAGAGCATCACAGATATATTCACGGGCAATTGCAGGATGTCTGTGGAGACCTGTCAGTGAGTAAAAGCACGGTGAATCCTCGCGCGAGGCACCGAACGACGTCGCACAAATCTGTTGGATCTCCTGCTTGCTGGCAGGTCGCACACAGCTGTGTCTCCTTCAGTGTTAGAACATGTGGACATTCTCATTTGAGGTGGTCAGTGGATCACGATCAAACACCTTGCTGCAGAACTGGACACTTGTTGGTAGTGCTGACACTGTTGTCCAGCATTTGGAGTACTTAAAGGTGTTTGCTCGCCGAGTTCCTCACTACCTAACAGAAGACCATAAAGAGCAATGAAGGACCATCTGTGGGGAATTGCTTGTGCATTACCAGGCTGATTGCGATAATTTTTTGTCGAACATCATAACAGGTGATGAAACACGGGGGTTTATACCTTTCAACCAGAAACAAAACAGCAATCCATGGAGTGACACCACACCACCTCTGTTGTTGTTGTGGTCTCCAGTCCTGAGACTGGTTTGATGCTACTTTCCATGCTACTCTATCCTGTGCAAGCTCCTTCATCTCCCAGTACCTACTGCAGCCTACATCCTTCTGAATCTGCTTAGTGTATTCATCTCTTGGTCTCCCTCTACGATTATTACCCTCCACGCTGCCCTCCAATACTAAATTGGTGATCCCTCGATGCCTCAGAACATGTCCTACCAACCGGTCCCTTCTTCTGGTCAAGTTGCGCCACAAACTTCTCTTCTCCCCAATCCTATTCAATACTTCCTCATTAGTTATGTGATCTACCCATCTAATCTTCAGCATTCTTCTGTAGCACCACATTTCGAAAGCTTCTATTCTCTTCTTGTCCAAACTATTTATCGTCCATGTTTCACTTCCATACATGGCTACACTCCATACAAATACTTTCAGAAATGACTTCCTGACACTTAAATCTATACTCGATGTTAACAAATTTCTCTTCTTCAGGAACACTTTCCTTCCCATTGCCAGTCTACATTTTATATCCTCTGTACTTCGACCATCATCAGTTATTTTGCTCCCCAAATAGCAAAACTCCTTTACTACTTTAAGTGTCTCATTTCCTAATCGAATTCCCTCAGCATCGCCCGACTTAATTCGACTACATTCCATTATCCTCGTTTTGCTTTTGTTGATGTTCATCTTATATCCTCCTTTCAAGACACTGTCCATTCCGTTCAACTGCTCTTCCAAGTCCTTTGCTGTCTCTGACAGAATTACAATGTCATCGGCGAACCTCAAAGTTTTTATTTCTTCTCCATGGCTTTTAATACCTACTCCGAATTTTTCTTTTGTTTTCTTTACTGCTTGCTCAATATACAGATTGAACAACATCAGGGATAGGCTACAACCCTGTCTCGCTCCCTCCCCAACCACTGCTTCCCTTTCATGCCCCTCAACTCTTGTAACTGCCATCTGGTTTCTGTACAAATTGTAAATAGCCTTTCACTCCCTGTATTTTACCCCTGCCACCTTTAGAATTTGAAAGAGAGTATTCCAGTCAACATTGTCAAAAGCTTTCTCTAAGTCTGCAAATGCTAGAAACATAGGTTTGCCTTTCCTTAATCTTTCTTCTAAGATAAGTCGTAAGGTCAGTATTGCCTCACATGTTCCAGTGTTTCTACGGAATCCAAACTCCACCACCTCTAATCTGAAGAAAAAGTTCAAAGCCGCACCACCAGCTGGTAAAGTCATAGCAACAGTCTTCTGGGACTCTGAAGGGGTTATTCTGTTTGATGTCCTCCCTCATGGTGCAAGGATCAACTCCGAAGTGTTTTGTGCTATCTTCAGAAATTGACGAAACGACTTCAGCATCTTCATCGCCACAAAAATACAAACTAACTTCTCTTTCCCAATGACAATGTAAGGTCTCGCACAAATATGCGCACCTGAGAGCAGCTCACAAAACTCCATTAACCTGGGCTTCTTCATCCATCTTACAGCCCGGATCATGCACCACCTGATTTCCATCTGTTTGGCTCAATGAAGAATGCACTCCACTGGAAACAGTAAGTGGACAATGGGGAGATTATTGATGCAGCAAGACGTTGGCTCTGACGTCAACCAGTAGAGTCATACCACTTGGGCACACAGGTCCTCCCAGTAAGGTGGCATAAGGCCATCACATTGAATGGAGATTGTGTTGAAAAATGTGGTTTTGTAACCAGAAGAATGGGAAATCAAATAGTGTATTAGAATCCTGAATAAAGCCAACATGCTTCCAGAAAATGTGTGTGTTGCTTTACTTATTGAATAGCTCTCCAATAATGCTTAAACAATTTCACGAGAATTGAATATCCAAAATCCAATATGTAACTGCAACACAAATTATACTTGATAAATATGCTTGTGGTATCCTAAGTGTGTAGTGCTATTGCACAGTATTCACTTGGTTAATCAAAGTTATTTTGGGCAGAAACTCAAAATACAATAAAAAAACTGTTTTATACTTACCAGTATGAGTGCAGAAATGTGGCCAACGTGTGTCGTTGCGTGCTGTGCTGTGTTAAATTCATCAAACGGCAACAGGCGTCAGACAGCCAGTGGTCAGTGGCCGCTATAGGGCAAGGAAACTCTCAAGCATAAACTGTTCTGATCTTGATGCAGCCAAAAGGTCTTCAGTGGAAGTGTTTCTGGAAGGTTTTTGTTACTAGTGGGTTAGAAAGTAAAGCAAATTATCATTGAGATTCCATTAGGCTGATACTCTTAGCAGAGAGCCAAAATACTGTTTAAAAAATAAAGAAAGGAGTAAACTCGAACTCATGACTTTGTCTATGTTGTGCGATGCTTATCGCTAGCTGACAACGAGCACTTTGAGCAGAAGACAACAGTTCATCCAGACACTTCCACATCTTACAGTGTTGCCAAATTGAGCAGATGGCTGGACTTAGAATTCTGAGGGGCAACCGGTTTATTGGCACCTTAAGTCAGTGACTCTTACTTAGTCTCCACAGTGGTCATAAACAGCCAGCCTTTATGTCCTAAAAAAGGTTGTACATTTATTTTCACTGTGTGTCTTGACAATGATCAACTTTTATTTGTACCTCCAACACAACGTATCAGGAACTCGAGGAGTATAACAAAATTGTCCAAGTGACAATAATACATTGTCCTTAATAAATGTTTCTTTATGCTTACTTTTTGTGACTAGCTTTCTGAATGGTAATCACTAGCAGTACTATGCGCTCTGTTCATAAAATTTACATAGTATATCCATGATACGTACTGACTGACCATAAATTTCACTGCACTCTTCTATAGCTCGCCAAGGATTGACCGATGGTGGACTTCATATGATTGAAGCTCTGCAGTGACTTATATTGGCTTTGTACATGATACCTATTTGAAAAGGTGTGTAATAAAGTTTTACAAAAAATATGAAGTTCTTACTTGCTCAGTGGCAACAAGAAAGACCTGCATATACATATTAGACATAGAAATTATTTTGATTAATGTTTGGCTCAGTGTCCTTAAATTGGTATAAATGGGAATGGGCAACTTTAAGTGACCCGCAGACCTTATTCACCTACTGGTTTAAGCTTGTGGGCTGCCTCATCACATGAAGTGACAGTAGCACTCATAGCGCATAAATCAAAACTTACTGTGGAATAATGCACCAATATGGATGTCACCCCCTTTCTCGACACACCAAGCGAACAAATTGTGTTTCAAAACATGCATTTGTGAGAGTACATTCATTTTATGTTCACCCCATCTTCAAATGTTTGCATGTATCTTGAAATGTCTTCATGGGAAAAGACATGTATATAAAAACAGGTGGTTGCAGCTTATCATTAATCATTATAAATTACCTTTAACTTCAACAGGTGCAGTATTATATTCCACCTACAATGGATAAGAATTATTCACTAATGTTAACACGAGACAGAGTAGGAAAACAAAACATGGCAATGAGCTAGGCAATCCCAGTTGGCAAGCAGTTGGGTGTAACTTTGTGATTTGTGGCCACATGCAGGTCATTTGAGTGTTTTAAATTTAGTGTGTTAGTATTCATAAACACTTAGATACCATTTTTTAAATATTTGACCAAAAATCCTTTTGATGCTTGATTACATAGGCATGGATAGTTTCTGTTACATTAACTAAATTAAGCCATCATTTCTTCATTCATTTAAAAAGCTTCAGATGAACTTAGGATACATCGGCTTTATTATATGGAAGCCAAACTGGAAACGCGTGAAGATCCCATGGTCTGCGTTAAGAGCTACAAACCAAAGGCTATCTGAAAATGAACCTTCGAATTACGAAGTTTTCAAAAAACACAGTGTGCTCTTCAGACAGACAAGAATGAGGCCTCCAAGTAAGATATGTCAATCCTAAAACAATTCTTACCAGAGCCAATTTTTTTAACGGCACCCGATGCCAGTGAATTATAACCGGGATTAGGAGGGTCACCATTGGTCATAGAAGTAGAAATCTTTATTTCTGTTGCAGATCAATTTCTTTCACTGCGTGATCATCATTTAGGAGTCCAGGGGGCTTTAATACTAGCACTGATGATGGTCACCCAGTGACTGGAATGGATTTGCAACAGAAGTAAAGATATTTACTTCAATGACGTAATCTTTCTTACCTTTAAACTGTACGAGGTGCATTCGAGTTCTAAGGCCTCCGATTTTTTTTCTAATTAACTACTCGCCCGAAATCGATGAAACTGGCGTTACTTCTCAACGTAATCGCCCTGCAGACGTACACATTTTTCACAACGCTGACACCATGATTCCATGGCAGCGGCGAAGGCTTCTTTAGGAGTCTGTTTTGACCACTGGAAAATCGCTGAGGCAATAGCGGCACGGCTGGTGAATGTGCGGCCACGGAGAGTCTTTCATTGTTGGAAAAAGCCAAAAGTCACTAGGAGCCAGGTCAGGTGAGTAGGGGGTATGAGGAATAACTTCAAAGTTGTTATCACGAAGAAACTGTTACGTAACGTTAGCTCGATGTGTGGGTGCGTTGTCTTTGTGAAACAGCACACGCGCAGCCCTTCCCGGACATTTTTGTTGCAGTGCAGGAAGGAATTTGTTCTTCAAAACATTTTCGTAGGAAGCACCTGTTACCGTAGTGCCCTTTGGAACGGAGTGGGTAAGGATTACGCCCTCGCTGTCCCAAAACATGGACACCATCATTTTTTCAGCACTGGCGGTTACCCGAAATTTTTTTAGTGGCGGTGAATCTGTGTGCTTCCATTGAGCTGACTGGCGCTTTGTTTCTGGATTGAAAAATGGCATCCATGTCTCATCCATTGTCACAACCAACGAAAAGAAAGTCCCATTCATGCTGTCGTTGCGCGTCAACATTGCTTGGCAACATGCCACACGGGCAGCCATGTGGTCGTCCGTCAGCATTCGTGGCACCCACTTGGATGACACTTTTCGCATTCAACAGTCATTCGGCGATCCCCCAAAACAATTCTCTTCACTTTCTCGATCATGTCGTCAGACCGGCTTGTGCGAGCCCGAGGTTGTTTCGGCTTGTTGTCACACGATGTTCTGACTTCATTAAACTGTCGCACTCACGAACGCACTTTCGACACATCCATAACTCCATCACCACATGTCTCCTTCAACTGTCGATGAATTTCAATTCGTGTCACACCACGGAAATTCAGAAAACGAATGATTGCACGCTGTTCAAGTAAGGAAAACGTCGCCATTTTAAGTTCTCATTCTCGCCGCTGGCGGTAAAATTCCATCTGTCGTACGGTGCTGCCATCTCTGGGACGTATTGACAATGAACGCGGCCTCATTTTAAAACAATGCGCATGTTTCTATCTCTTTCCAGTCTGGAAAAAAAAAATCGGAGGCCTTAGAACTTGAATGCACCTCGTATGTTCTTGTTGTATGTAAAGTCCTGTATTCTCTCTATATGGTGTCTATGTATGATACTGACCACAAAATAGAGGCCTGCCATTTTGTCATAGTGTAGTGCTGTGGAGATTGTCATTATCTCTATCAGAAGAAATATACTCAATGAATTACCTAAAATATTATCCTTTTTATTTTTCTGAATAGTGTCTTTGTTTCACAATACTATTCTAATATCAAAGACTCACAAAAGGGGGTTGTTGTGTTTGTGAAAGAGGCTTGGAAACACCAGAAAATTTTAAATTGATTATATAATGGTAAAACAGAAATTGTGGAACCAATTTTAAAATGTAAGATATTTCCAGGGGCAGTGGTGGACTCTGTCCGCAATTTGTTTGTTATGAACTGTAGATTAAAACTTAGAAATTAGATAAAGGTATCAAATTAAGGAGATGAGACCCGAATAAGTTGAAATAACCAGAGGTTGCTTAGAGTTTTAGAGGAAGCATTAGGTGTCAGTAGACTGTAACAGGGAAAGGAATGCAGTCGAAGTCGAATGGGTAGCTTTGAGAGATGAAATACTGAAGGCAGCAGATGATCAAATAGATAAAAAGACGAGGCCTGGTAGAAAGACTGGGATTACGCAAGAGATATTGAATTTAATTGATGAAAGGAGAAAACAAAAAGAAGCAGGCAAAAGGGAATAAAAATGTCTAAAAAATAAGATTGATGAGAAGTGCAAAATGACTAGAGGATAAATTTAAGTATTTAGAAGCATCTATCACTAGGGGAAAGACAGATTCTTCCTACAAGAAAATTAGAGAGACCTTTGGAGAAAAGAGAAATAGCTGCATGAATTCAAGAACTCGGATGTACAACCAGTCCTAAGCAAAGAAGGGTTAGCTGAAAGGATGGAGTATATAGAGGGTCTATACAAGGGAAATCAATGTGAAGGCAATATTGTAGAACTGGAAGAGGATGTAGTGTTACAGGTTAGATATGTAGATCATGTAACTAATGAGGAGGTACTGAATGGAACTGGGGAGAAAAGAAATTTTTTGCGCAACTGTACTAGAAGAAGGGATTGTTTGGTAGGACAAATTCTCACACATCAAGGGATCACCAATTAAGTATTAGAAGGAAGTGTGGGGTGTAAAACTCATAGAGGGATACCAAAGATAAATACAGTGAGCAGTTGCAGTAGTTATTTGGAGATGAAGAGGCTTGCACAGAATACAGTAGCATGGAGAGCTGCGTCAAATCCATCTTAAGACCGAAAGCGATGACACTACCACCATCATCATCACCATCATCATCATCATCATCATCATCATCATCATCATCAACAACAACAACAACAAGTATACCTTATTTGGTGAAGTGTTAGTAATTCAGCAAAAAAGTATTTTTGTGATCAGATGCTTAGAAGTTTGTAAATTGATTCATTCACGTCTTAATCATAATTGAAATTTTCTCTGGCAAGATGATCATACAGTAGGCTAGAGACACAGTAATCCTGTTGCACTCGATACTTTTAGCATGAAATGTACTGAAGGCACTCAAATTGTACCCAACACATTGTTGACTTTTCTGTTTGTCGTTTTTGGGGTTGAACATTGTTCTATTAATTCATGACATATCATGCTTTTACTGATATTAGGATTCATATGTTTGACTAAGAGATTAAAATGTGTTGTACTGGACACTGTGTGTTAGACGTGTAACACTTAGCAATTACTGTAAAAATATGCTGCCAGATATTGTTGGTCAGTAAAATAACAGTGAGCTTATAACCTGGTGAATATTCTAAAAGGGTTTAAAAGGTGCTAAAAACTTGTAACAGCAACAACAACAATAAACTATTTGCACACTGTATAGATTTAAACTGTATGACAGCTCAATATGTTTGGTACTATTTCAGCAGAATTGTGCCAAAATTTTTTTATAAGGTTTATTGCCATATCATCTTGTCTAGATATAATGACAGCTGTTTTATCCTATGATATCCATAAATACTTGTGTAATTAAGGACAGACAATATAGAGCATGAGAAATGGTGCCAAGACCAATGTATAAGGTACTCATCATACACTGATACAGAGGTAAACAAGGAATATAATGAAACTATATGTAGGTACTTATAAGTTCACATCTGTTCACCACATTATTGAGTATTGAGAAGCCTGGATGTGCATAATGCCATCATCAGTAACATATTTATCAGTAATTTGGCCAAGCCACTGCTTCTTTTTAAGATATAAATATATTGGCGTTGTTAATTGTACGAGGTGCATTCAATTTCTAAGGCCTCCGATTTTTTTTCTAATTAACTACTCACCCGAAATCGATGAAACTGGCGTTACTTCTCGACGTAATCGCCCTGCAGACGTACACATTTTTCACAACGCTGATGCCATGATTCCATGGCAGTGGCGAAGGCTTCTTTAGGAGTCTGTTTTGACCACTGGAAAATCGCCGAGGCAATAGCAGCACGGCTGGTGAATGTGCGGCCACGGAGAGTGTCTTTCATTGTTGGAAAAAGCCAAAAGTCACTAGGAGCCAGGTCAGGTGAGTAGGGAGCATGAGGAATCACTTCAAAGTTGTTATCACGAAGAAACTGTTGCATAACATTAGCTCGATGTGCGGGTGCGTTGTCTTGGTGAAACAGCACACGCGCAGCCCTTCCCGGACGTTTTTGTTGCAGTGCATGAAGGAATTTGTTCTTCAAAACATTTTCGTAGGAAGCACCTGTTACCGTAGTGCCCTTTGGAACGGAGTGGGTAAGGATTACGCCCTTGCTGTCCCAAAACCTGGACACCATCATTTTTTCAGCACTGGCGGTTACCCGAAATTTTTTTGGTGGCGATGAATCTGTGTGCTTCCATTGAGCTGACTGGCACTTTGTTTCTGGATTGAAAAATGGCATCCATGTCTCATCCATTGTCACAACCGACGAAAAGAAAGTCCCATTCATGCTGTCATTGCGCGTCAACATTGCTTGGCAACATGCCACACGGGCAGCCATGTGGTCGTCCGTCAGCATTCGTGGCACCCACCTGGATGACACTTTTCGCGTTTTCAGGTCGTCATGCAGGATTGTGTGCACAGAATCCACAGAAATGCCAACTCTGGAGGCGACCTGTTCAACAGTCATTCAGTGATCCCCCAAAACAATTCTCTCCACTTTTTCGATCGTGTCGTCAGACCGGCTTATGCGAGCCCGAGGTTGTTTCTGTTTGTTGTCACACGATGTTCTGACTTCATTAAACTGTTGCACCCACGAACACACTTTCGACACATCCATAACTCCATCACCACATGTCTCCTTCAACTGTCGATGAATTTCAATTGGTGTCACACCACGGAAATTCAGAAAACGAATGATTGCACGCTGTTCAAGTAAGGAAAACGTCGCCATTTTAAGTATTTAAAACAGTTCTCATTCTCGCCGCTGGCGGTAAAATTCCATCTGCCGTACGGTGCTGCCATCTGTGGGACGTATTGACAATGAACGCGGCCTCATTTTAAAACAATGCGCATGTTTCTATCTCTTTCCAGTCCGGAGAAAAAAAATCGGAGGCCTTAGAACTTGAATGCACCTCGTAGAACACTACACTTCAATAATGGTATTACAAAATGACAGTGTCACACAAATTGGTATGAGAGACATACAAGAGCAGTGGAAAAATTACAAACTAACAGACATTGTAAATATCAGAGAGTTACCAGGACTAAAAAGGCTTTATGTAACTGCTTTTGAAATGTTAGGAATGTTAGTAGTCTGTTATTTGCCTTGGTTTTGACCAAGCAACCCAAGTGCATTCAAGGCATATACGGGGTGAGGTAGGATTTTCCATGACTAAGAATAATCTCAATTAACTATTCTTTATGTTGAAAATTCATAATTTTTTCTATCCAAAACTTTTATCTCCTTGTATAAAATCGTCTATGTAATTGTCATTGTCATGTCTGTCTAGTTATTGCTGGTCAACATACAAGTCTCAAGTTATTTTCAAAATAAATATCACAGACTTGTTTTGTGTTGACTATTCGGATTGGTGTCCATTTAGCCTCATGAGGCAGACTGAGAAAGGGTTCTGTTAGTAAACAGTGCCATTAACATTTAATTCTCAGAAGCATTGTGATACACAGTAAATGGCTTTACTATGCAACAAGTCTTGACACAGTTTCGCTTTCGATTTGACTAGTCAAGAAGGCAGTACTTCAAAAGTGCATATTAAGTGGAAACTACTGACTAATCCACAGTTTCAATGATAAGTACTGTAAGTATGCAGCTGCACATGGTGTTCCAGATGCAGCAAAAGTTAGTAAATGCAGTTTTGTAACTAAAATTTAATTGTGACTCTTCAAACTTTCCTGGCGGATGTGTTGTAAATAGTCTTGATGGGTTTGCTGCCGGATCACGTTGTGCAAATTCCACAATATTTCCTCGGAGCAACTGTCCGACATCATCAGGTGGTTCAACCTTGCTTGTGGGTAGGTACGACTGACGGTATCCGCGCACCGGGGCGTCTTTTTAAATTCAGTTAATAAACTGAAGTCAGTCGATGATTTACGTGATCCAATTTTTTTCTCTTCTGTAGCACTCGTGCAAATGTAGTGTTACTGCTTTGACAGAATGATAATAATACAGCATGAGGCAACACACTTGAAAAACTCCTGTTCTCTTCTTGTCTGAACTGAACTGCTGATTGTCTATGTTGGACATCCATTCAAGGCTGTACTCAAGAAATACCGTCAAAGTACTTAAATACTTGAATTTATATTCAGCGTTAACATATTTCTCTTTTTCAGAAAAGCATTCATTTATGCTGCCAGTCTGCATTTCATATCCTCTTTATTTTGGCCATAATCAGTTATTTTCCTGCTCAAACAGCAAAACTCCTCCACTAAATTGAGTGTCTCATTTTCTCACATCTTTCTCTAATAACGCAACCTTTTCATGTCATTAGGATCCAGTAGCAAGTTTGGTTTCTGTGCAAGGTGTGGATGATTTTGTGCTCCATGTGTTTTGTAAGTGATAACTTCAGAATTCCGAAGAGTGTATTCCAGCACCCTTACCTGTAGTGCCCCAAACCTTGCATGATTGTACCTGCATACGTATGCATTGATGATAACTGAGGATATTCTGTGACTTACTTAATTACTGTTTACTTATTCCCCTATATCTTCTTCCACTGATTACTACTGGCAGAAATTATATTTTTGTGAAACCACTGTTCGTGTAGACACGATAAGCTCATTACTCATCAAGTCTCCAACTATTCATATACTAAAATCCTAGTTCTTAAATATACAGTTATTTCATAGTGTCTCACTGTTCTAGTAAATATCCACACACTGTAATACTTAAATCACGCATCAGATGGGTCCCTTATATTAATTGCATTTATCACCATTATTATTATAAACAAAAACGTTCCAACCATGAAGTCTGAGCTATGCCATACAGGAGTACATTCTCTTCCAGGTAGCAATCAGGAGATATCATTTCTTCATGTGTGCCATTTAATACTAATACTGTGCATCCTTAATCTAAATGGACTGAACAAATAATGTAATCTTAAGTAATGTATATATTATTCATGCAAAAGCTAAAAAGAAATCTAGACATTTCATATCTTAAAAGAAAAACCCACTGGACTCTTAATAACAATTTCTGTTAGTAACTGTAATGATATTACTTAATTCTCCTTTACCAGGTACCTCACAGGTCGATATTGACTGTGACTTTCATAGTTTCCATCCCATTGAGCTCAGATTACAGTTCATTACTTGATTACTCTTTAATTTCCATAATTCATCTCTTCACTGATTTACATATGGACTATCGTAGAGTATTCTCTTGCGTTTAATTGACATCATACATCATACTCTCTAACCCCCCCCCCCCCCCCCTCCCTCGCCCCCTTTGCCGTAGGTGGGGAGGCTTGCGTGCCTCAGCGATACAGATAGCCGTACCGTAGGTGCAACCACAACGAACGGAGGGGTATCTGTTGAGAGGCCAGACAAACGCGTGGTTCCTGAAGAGGGGCAGCAGCCTTTTCAGTAGTTGCAGGGGCAACAGTCTGGATGATTGGCTGATCTGGCCCTGTAACACTAACCAAAACGGCCTTGCTGTGCTGGTACTGTGAACGGCTAAAAGCATAGGGAAACTACAGCCGTAATTTTTCCCGAGGGCATGCAGCTTTACTGTATGGTTAAATGATGATGGCGTCCTTTTGGGTAAAATATTCCAGAGGTAAAATAGTCCCCCATTCGGATCTCGGGCGGGGACTACTCAGGAGGACGTCGTTATCAGGAGAAAGAAAACTGGAGTTCTACGGATCGGAGTGTGGAATGTCAGATCCCTTAATCGGGCAGGTAGGTTAGAAAATTTAAAATTGGAAATGGATAGGTTAAAGTTAGATATAGTGGGAATTGGCGAAGTTCGGTGGCGGGAGGAACAAGACATCTGGTCAGGTGAATACAGGGTTGTAAATACAAAATAAAATAGGGGCAATGCAGAAGTAGGTTTAATAATGAATAAAAAAAATAGGAATGCAGGTAAGCTACTACAAACAGCATAGTGAATGCCTTATTGTGGCCAAGATAGACACGAAGCCCACGCCTACTACAGTAGTAAAAGTTTATATGCCAACTAGCTCTGCAGATGACGAAGAAATTGAAGAAATGTATGACGAGATAAAAGAAATTATTCAGGTAATGAAGGGAGACGAAAATTTGATAGTCATGGGCGACTGGAATTCGAGAGTAGAAAACGGGAGAGAAGGAAATGTAGTAGGTGAATATGGATTGGGGGTAAGAGATGAAAGAGGAAGCCGTCGGGTAGAATTTTGCGCAGAGCATAACTTAATCAAAGCTAACACTTGTATCAAGAATCATAAATGAAGGTTGTATACATGGAAGAATCCTGGAGATACTAGAAGGAAACAGAGATTAAGGAACCAGGTTTTAAATTGTAAGACATTTCCAGGGGCAGATGTGGACTCTGACCACAATCTATTGGTTATGAACTGTGGATTAAAACTGAAGAAACTGCAAAAAGGTGGAATTTAAGGAGATGGGACCTAGATAAACTGACTAAACTAGAGGTTGTACAGAGTTTCAGAGAGACCATAAGGGAACAATTGACAAGAATGGGGGAAAGAAACACAGAAGAAGAAGAATGGGTAGCTTTGAGGGATGAAGTAGTGAAGGCAGCAGAGGATCAAGTAGGTAAAAAGACGAGGGCTAGTAGAAATCCTTGGGTAACAGAAGAAATATTGAATTTAATTGATAAAAGGAAAAAATTTAAAAATACACTAAACAAAGCAGGCAAAAAGGAATACAAACGTCTCAAAAATGAGATCGACAGGAAGTGCAAAATGGCTAAGCAATGATGGCTAGAGGACAAATGTAAGGATGTAGAGGCTTATCTCACTGCCTACAAGAAAATTAGAGAGACCTTCGGAGAAAAGAGAACCACTTGTATGAATATCAAGAGCTCAGATGAAAACCCAGATCGAAGCAAAGTAGAGAAAGCAGAAATGTGGAAGGAGTATATAGAGGATCTATACGAGGGCGATGTACTTGAGGGCAATATTTTGGAAATAAAAGAGGATGTAGATGAAGATGAAATGGGAGATATGATACTGCATGGAGAGTTTGACAAAGCACTGAAAGACTTAAGTCGAAGTAAGGCCCCAGGTGTAGACAACATTCCATTAGAACTATTGACAGCCTTGGGAGAGCCAGTCCTGACAAAACTCCACCATCTAGTGAGCTAAATGTATGAGACAAGCGAAATACCTTCAGACTTCAAGAAGGATATAATAATTCGAATCCCAAAGAAAGCAGGTGTTTACAGATGTGAAAATTACCAAACTATTCCCGGTGGGGTCAGGGATTTTCCCTGCCTCGAGATGACTGGGTGTTGTTGTGTCAACTTCATCATCATCATTCACCACCATTACGGGCGGAGGAAGACAATGGCAAACCACCTCCGATAGGACCTTGCCTAGTACAGCGGTGCGGGTCTCCTGCATCGCTTCCTATGCTCCTCGGAGTATGGGACTTCATCATCATCATCAGCAGCAGCAGCAGCAGCAGTTTAATAAGTCACAGCTGCAAAATACTAACGCAAATTCTTTACAGACGAATGGAAAAACTGGTAGAAGCCGATCTTTGGGAAGATCAGTTTGGATTCCGTAGAAATATTGGAACACGTGAGGCAATACTGAGCCTACGACTTATCTTAGAAGCTAGATTAAGAAAAGGCAAACCTACATTTATAGCATTTGTAGACTTAGAGAAAGCTTTTGACAATGTTGACTGAAATACTTTCTTTCAAATTCTGAAGGTGGCAGGGGTAAAATACAGGGAGTGAAAGGCTATTTACAATTTGTACAGAAATCAGATGGCAGTTATAGGAGTCGAGGGGCACGAAAGAGAAGCAGTAGTTGGGAAGGGAGTGAGACAGGGTTGTAGCCTCTCCCCAATGCTATTCAATCTGTATATTGAGCAAGCAGTAAAGGAAACAAAAGAAAAATTCGGAGTAGGTATAAAAATCCATAGAGAAGAAATAAAAACTTTGAGGTTCGCTGATGACATTGTAATTCTGACAGAGACAGCAAAGGACCTGGAAGAGCAGTTGAATGGAATGGACAGTGTCTTGAATGGAGGGCATAAGATGAACATCAACAAAAGCAAAACGACGATAATGGAATGTAGTCGAATTAAATCGGGTGATGCTGCGGGAATTAGATTAGGAAATAAGACACTTAAAATAGTAGATGAGTTTTGCTATTTGGGGAGCAAAATAACTGATGATGGCCGAAGTACAGAGGATATAAAAAGTAGACTGACAATGGCAAGGAAAGCGTTTATGAAGAAGAGAAATTTGTTAACATCGAGTATAGATTTAAGTGTCAGGAAGTCGTTTCTGAAAGTATTTGTATAGAGTGTAGCCATGTATGGAAGTGAAACAAGGGCGATAAATAGTTTGGACAAGAAGAGAATAGAAGCTTTCGAATTGTGGTGCTACAGAAGAATGCTGAAGATTAGATGGGTAGATCACGTAACTAATGAGTAGATATTGAATAGAATTGAGGAGAAGAGAAGTTTGTGGCTCAACTTGACTAGAAGAAGGGATCGATTGGTAGGACATGTTCTGAGCCATCAAGGGATCACCAATTTAGTCTTGGAGGGTAAAAATCGTAGGGGAGACCAAGAGATGAATACACTAGGCAGATTCAGAAGGATGTAGGCTGCAGTAGGTACTGGGAGATGAAGCAGCTTGCACAGGATAGAGTAGCATGTGGAGCTGCATCAAACCAGTCTCAGGACTGAAGACCACAACAACAACAACAACAACAACAACAGCTCTCTCTAACATAAAAAATGATTGTGGGATTTTGTTCAATCCCACTTTGCTTTAAATTTGAACATAATATAGTCAAGAATTTATCACTCACTGACTGCAAAGGGTTTTAAATCTTGCATGTTAACAGTTGCATACCAATGCTGTATGTTGCACTGGCCAACGCCAATGGGAGGGGTCAGCGACTGTCCCCACAACCATCACACATTCTCTATCTAGGATAAATCACATTACTCATGTATTTCCATAATTTTGGCAGATTAGAAGATTAAAACGTTGATTATTATTACTGGGAAAGGGTTTCTGGGACATTTTTAGCAAAAAATAAATAGTTTTTTACATTTATTTGTATTAATTTCACAGCTGCAAGGATTACTCAGATTCACATTCAGAACACTTTACAATACGAACTACTACTTCTTTCTTGCAGGGCAGATATACTTCCTGCAAGAAGTGCAAGCCTTCATGTACTTACGGTCTTTGCTTCTGGCACATAAGTAACAGCGTCCTTTCTTTGGGAGATTATGCACAGCTGCACGTGTTACTTTCTGTCGCGTCTTCGTTACATTGTTTCCTCTTCTCACAGCACCTTGATTTTGATTACAGTCACACCCAAACGTTGATAACGCTGTAGTGTATTTTGAGTGTAGGCCTACAGAATTTTGAGCGCGTCTTTTCATGTTGAGGTTACAAAGTTCACAAGGAAGATCTTTCAGGTACTTCTTTCTTCCAGAACTCTTTGAGCTTTCGGGTAGTTCACCACTAAATTCATTGTCTGAACTCTCAAGCAAATTTCTAATTCCGTCATCTGTCAGTTTCATCATCTTGTACATTCTGTCAAATGCCACAAATATATTACCTTCCACTCACCACTCTGTTTACCGGTTGACTGCGAGTGGTGATTCTTGACTTGATACACATTCAGTTATAACAATCACTGTAACTCAACAATGTGTGTAAACCAAAAGCTGTTCTTATTGTCGATTGTAGCAATTATAATTACGATAAATGTCATGTATTTATTAAGTAAACTACTGAACACGACAGGAGTCTTAGCCTAAAAACTTCGTTGGGGTCAGTTACTGACCCTACCCATCAGTATGCAACTGTTAAACATCCCTTTTTCTTTCCTTGTAATCAGGTTGGTTAGCACAGTTGCTTTTGGGTGAGGTGTATGTGTTATCACATTTTGTCCCTTTAGTCTTTCTCTCTTTGAACTTCTATTGTGCTTACCAAGTCCCCTAATTTATACACATCTTTTTCCTCTCATTACCTGCTTTAGTTAATGTCTCTTGGACATTTGACTGTGCTACTGGAGTAACCCACACATTCTCTTCAATGATTCAGTATAATTTAACAAAGGTTCACCTTCAACTTGCTTGCCTAAAATCTCTCTGTGTGTACCTGGATAACTGAATGGGGATGTTTGTTCAGCATTTTTTCAAAATCACTCAGGAACCCAATCCACTTGGTATGTTTTCCTGCACAATATGTCCTAATTCCTATATTACATGTATGGTGGTGTTAGCCTGTGGGTGGTACCAGTATATGAGGATATGATTGATTTTTTCCCATGCTAGGAACTCCTTAAATTGGCTTGCCATAAATTGTATACCGTTATCCGACAACAAATATTTTGGTCTTCCTACTAACTTTAAATAATGATCTGTCAGCTTCAGTATGATGCTATGGGTCATGCTTTTCTCAGTGGATGGAATTTAACTAACATCGACCACCATTCCAGGATGACGAAAATAAACACCATACCTCCCTGCCCAACGAGGCAGTGGACTGTAGAAGTCCACTTCCACTAAATCCTATAACTCATTGAGTATTATGCAATGAAGTAAGATATGCAGTTTTGTCATCTGTATTTGCACCTTCTGACAAGTCTCAGACTGTCATAAAATGTTTTTAACTTGTCAGTGCATGTTTTAAAAGTAATAATACTTTTTAATGTGCTTGATACATTTCTTGGGGCCAAAGTGACTGTACCCTAGATGTATACGCCATATTATTAATTCAGTCTGGTTGAATGGAATAAAGAGCAACCACTTACTCGAACTGTGACTAGTGGACTAGTACCCATGTGTGAAGCTTCCATCTGGGGTTTAACTCTTCACTCCCATTTTCTAACCATTGAGTATGTTCTAAGTTGTGCTTGACCTTCGAGCTGTTCTGTTTGGAAGTTATGACAGAAATTTATAACTTCCCTACCTAAATTGCTAGTTTTCAAAAAATATATTGTGGAAGTGCCAAGTTCTTTGCAGTCTTTTTGTGGCCATAAACCTATTGGAAGCCAGGACAGTGCATCCAGTACTACATTTTCGTTGCCTTTTACATAACTTACAGAAAAATTGAATTCTTACAAGAAAAATACCGACTAGTGATCCTACTGTGTAGCAAACCTACTTTTTCAGAGTACTGTTAATGATGGTGTGATCGCTACAGACAATGGTCTCTCATCCTGCTAACAGCTATTTAAACTTTTTGATCACCTGTACTACTGCTAATCTCTGTTTTCGGTTATACCATAATTTCTTTCAGTATGTGTGAGCATATGTCTTGCAAATGCAATAGTTTGTGTTCAACTATAACACCCAGCTGTCTTTGTTGGTACAGCTGGGTGCCTAGACAGTAATCCAAGGTATCTGTTGTGAGGTGAAACGGTTGTCTGAAATCAGGAAGCAATAGTGATGGTGCTGACACTGAACTGTCCCTAATAGCTAAGAACTCGGCTGTACATTCTGTGCCCGTTGCCACACTGAATATTGTTTCATTAACTTAGCCATATGCCGTGCATTTAGGACTTATTTGTTCAAAAACTTTCTGTGAAATCCTGCTGTCCCTAAATATACTCACAGTTGTTTTTTTGTTTGATGGTTGCGGACGTTTCCCAATAACGTCCAACGTAATGTGTCTAGTCTTATTCCTTCCCTATTGATCACAAATCCTAAAAATTTAACTTAAGTCCTACCGAATTGAGATTTAGGCGAATTTCAAGGTAATTCGCTGCGGATGTAGCGTATTTACCTGATTATAAGATGAGTTTTTCCCCCCAAATTCATTATTTGACAAAGGGTGCTCTTATTTACACAAATCAAAATAGTGGTCATCAGGTCAGTGTTTCTACATTGTTAAATAGACTAATATAGGGACCATCCTACATTTACAGATGGTTTGGCTATTGTGGTTTTGTACATATTTATTTTGAAGGATTCTGAAGGGTAGGGTTTAACAAACAATGTTTTCATGCAAATAGGCTCAAGAATTCCCAATATGCCAAAGTACTCGACACAGTACTGACATTGCTCAAGCTGTCAAGTGACACACAGATACGCGAGAAACTTTGAACCAGCCACTTCAACTATACTATGCTTTGCCTAACAAATTGACTACTTTGTGAAACACAGAAGGTAATAGCATTAAATTCTATCAACTCACAAACTTTTGTTGTATTTGAACAGTTTTGCTGTAAAAGTTCTCATAGAGGGATATCCTACACACACATTTATGCTGGTTTTTATGTGAAGGTAACATTCAAAAGCGAAAATCTTGTCCTGCAGAAACCATTTCTTGATGCTGAGTGCAAGTCAACTTTTATTTGGTTATGAGAAACTAATGACTTACCAAGTGGGTTGAAAATGAGAAAATTGGTTGCTGTTCACGTACAGGAATACCGGAGAAAAACGGTACCAGCTTCTGATCAACTTTAGAACAAGATAGTGACATTCAGCTGATACAACACTCAAAATTAATCCAGTAATTAATTTGTAACAAATGATCAATCACATTAAACTGACTGCAGTTGTTATCACAAGAATAAATTACAGCAGAAAGACTCGTTTTGGAGGTAGCAAGGTAGCACCAACAGTAGTTGCAGGATGAGCAAAAGTTCAAGATTTGGACTTAATCTTGATTTTGATGTTTTATTTATTTATAAGTTGCTGTTGTTACATTGACCTGCACCCTAGAGGATATTGCTGCCATGTTTTACTGTTACTCAAGCACAGCACTATGGAAGGCTTGGTGAGTGAACAGTGACATCAGATAAGCTGAGAAAATTTTGTCACGCTGCCAACAGCGAGGATCTATACTGCATACCGCTGCTGTTTATGAACATCTTCCATGTCTAAACACAGTTTGCTTGAATCCATTTATTATCAGAATCCAATTGAATTCAGAATTAGACAAGTACTCAACAATAGCATGCACTTCCGTAGGACATGCTAAAAGTCTAGATTGAGGCCAATGACGTGTTTCATGCGGCAATGTTATCGACGCTCGCTATGACATATGATGGGAATGATAGGGCATGTTCAGCTGCTGGTTCTACATGGCCAGTGAGAAAGCAGTGGGCATACGATATGTTTGGAAGCAAAAGACATTGTACATTAACACTATCACATCAGTATAGAAGTGAACAGCCAAATATTTGCGACAATGAAGATATAAGCTTCAGAGCTGTTCATTTAGGATGGCGACGATGACGATGATGATAAAAAAGTACACTAAGTAAAGAAAAAATGCACTGCAAATAAAAATTAATGTAAACTAATTCGTTTTGTTTATTTTATTTTTGGTTGTATTATCATGTTGTATGCACTAAATGGCATAAATTTAGAATAGTCGCAATGTTAGCTTTGTAGGCAGATACCTTACACCAAGAAAAGTTTGTAATTTTGATTACCGTATTTACTCGAATCTAAGCCGCACTTTTTTTCCGGTTTTTGTAATCCAAAAAACCGCCTGCGGCTTAGAATCGAGCGCAAAGTAAGCGGTAGTTCTGAAAAATGTTGGTAGGTGCCGCCACAACTAACTTCTGCCGTCGAATATATGTAGTGCTAAACAGGCTTGCTTTGCAGGCACAAAGATAAATACCGGCGCCAAAACCTCTGCGTCAGTAAATAAATTTAAAAAAAGGTGGAAGAAGAACTTTTTTCTCCGCCCCGAGTTTCGACCACTGCATTTTCATACGTTATCCAACGAAGTAAATACAAATTCCATATTCTTCATCTTCGAATGTAGCAGCATTTCAGTGTACTGAGAAAATCCGACTGGCAAGACTGTTCGGGGTTTTTGTCAATATGGCCAACTCTACAATCTGAATTTTTTCCTACCTGTGAGAAGAGATGGTTGCTGATAGGAACTTTTATGAATTGTGAATCACATGCAGTATTCTCTTCACCATGAGAATAATACGAATATAAACATTTTGCGATGTATTCTTTCGCATTTGCTGCTATCTCATTTAAATCCTGAATGCCTAATAAACTACGAAACTAGAGTGAGACAACAGCAACACATATCATGTCATGTTTATATTCGTATTATTCTTATGCCTAATAGTGATACAGTCAGAAATGAAGCACGGCAATTGACTAGATTTTTAAATCTAAGATGACTCTAATTTCTGTGCAGACGGTAATGTGATGTACTAAAGAGGCGTCTGCAAAGATTTTCAAACGGGGAAAAATTTTCGCTAAACTCTCGTGCAGAACATCTTCTATCATACGCAGTCTGTTATTTGGTTCTTGTTGATCATTATCAAAGAAAGCAGCAGTGTAAGTAACAACAAATAGCAGTCTCTTGCCATGGTTTCGCTAATGAGACGATTCCTTTCTTTTTTAAAAAAATAATTGAAAGCGGCGGTAGCGCGCAGAAAAGCAAGCCATACCGCGAGCGGCAACAGGCCGTAAACACGCACTATCAGAATGCGGCAAACAATGCATGACACAGTACAGTAATGCATTTTCAGCTTAGAGTGACGTAAACACCTATAACAAAAAATGGCGCTTATCAGATCAAAGAAAAATAAGCAATCCATTCAAACCAGACGAAGCACGTGAAAAAGGAAGGGTACCTGTATAAATACGGACGGAGCGCCTGACGCATAGCAATGGCTACCTGGTAAAGCTTAACTGCTAAGCTTACGACTCGAACCAAACTACTGTAGCTGTATTGGCATTCATTCGACCTAAATTGTGTCTCATATTAAAATGGACCAACTTTGTTTCGATTTGGAGGTATGGCCTGAAACTTTTCTCTCCTCTTGAATTTCGAGTCTCAAATTTCAGGTGCGGCTTAGATTCGGGAAATTTTTTTTCCCTTGATTTCGAGTCTCATTTTTCAGTTGCGGCTTAGATTCGAGTGCGGCTTGGATTCGAGTATATACGGTAGTCAGAAAATGTTTAAAAAATTAATTTTTCTGAAGGAGCCCTTAATAAATAAATAAATGGCATCACCGTATATTCAGGGTAGTCGTATACTTGGGTAAATGTGGTAATCGAGGTATTAGTTCATCCAGTACATATACGTGATCAGGTTTACAGTGTTATTAGTATGTCAACTATGTATATCAATATCTTGTCTTTCAGATCATCTCCAATTTCCTTATCAAGAGCTCTCAAGGACACTGACACAGATGTTCAATTTAAATGGTATAAACTTGATTTGATAAGCTCTACCATCAGATAGAAATGCTGTATATTCACTAGACATCTCATGTAGTTTAATTTGCAGATATCCAGATGTTAAATCAATAGTACTAATGCACTTTACCGATGAAAATTTTGCCAACATTTCATCTATTATGGGTGGTCTGTCTCTTTGTGGTTCTGTTATCTTATTTAGTGTTCTTGCATCAAGCACTAGCCTGACTGTTCCATCTGGTTTCTTAATGATAACCAGTTGGTTATTATAACAACTGTTAAATACTTCTATTACATCCCAATTCTATTACTTCCATGACGTGTAATGTCCTTTACTGGTACTGGTATCTCGTATGGTCTCGCATAGAAAGGATCGTGAGGTTTTATCTGTAGTGTGCATGTAAAATCTTTAGTCATTACTGGTTTCAGTGGAGATATCTCTCAATGACTGGTAAGCAGTCGAATAATGTCTACTTTCTCCTTTGCATTAAGTCATTATGATTTATCATATTAGTTGCTGTATCTTCCACTGATATTTTTTCCCTATATGTAGGGCTCATACGTATCTCCATTCATTGTAGCACAGTTACTATTGTGAGTGTTACATGCTTGTGATTATTTGCCATGGAATCCAATGGTGATGATACTAGTTGTGATCATAACCATGTAGAAAAGCTACATATCCTCTACAAAAGTCTAAAATAAATTTAGAATTTAATAGCCAGGCAGTTACAAGAAGGATAGGGATGTTTAAATGAGATACAAGGGCATCAGGTAACTAAACTTGTATGTGCCAATAGAGAAATGAATTAAGATTTGTGCCTGTGCCAATTTACTGTAATTCCCATCAACTTCACTCTGGTGATTGGCAGCGTCAGACAAAATGCATTAAATTATAGGTCACAACACAGATTCCACTGCCTCAGTCCACAATTATATCTACTGATAACTTACCTACCATACCACATAGCTTTATTCAGATGTAATTTTTAGGTGTACATTGATTCTCATATAATAAATTATTTGTCATCACATTACCTTTACCATATCGGATTTGAATGATATTGGTTCCATCGTAACAGCTTTAGAAAATCAAGCCTATCTTCCGAAGCTTATGAGTTGTCTCTTTGTGTGATGTTATGAAATTCTTGAGTGTCCAGATCTCTGTCAGGAGTACTTTGATTAGCATCTCTCCATCTGCATTTCTGTCTGTTCTTATGTTGGATTTTATATTTGTTTCTCTTCTCTTTGTCCTTTAAATTGACTATTAATTTGAACTTGTCTGCTGTCCCTGTCTACTGTCCAGTTATTGTTCCAACATTCTGACTCACTTTTTGTCATATCGAGCTGTTCCAAATATTCTAAAAGATAACTAACCCTTCCCTAGACTTTTCCTGATAATTTATCTCATACTCTCCACAGTAGGTTGTTATTGATAACTTCTGACAGGAAGGAGACGACAGCTGTGTGGCGGTCATCCCTGCGAGCCACTCGCAGGGACTCAGTAGTCCTTTGCCGGCTCCACATTGGCCACTCCCGGCTGACACACAGTTATTTACTGCGCCGGGAGGACCCTCCTCTCTGTCGCTGCGGGGCGGCTTTGACAGTGGCCCACATTTTGTTGGCCTGCCCCCTTTTAGCTGTGGTCAGGCAGACATTTGCGCTGCCTGATAAGCTCCCTGCCCTTTTAACTGATGACCCTGCTATGGCTGGCTTAGTTTTACGTTTTATTCGGGCAGGGGGTTTTTATCGTTTAATCTGAGTGTTTGCTATGTTCTTTTGTGTTGATTCTGGCCTTTGGCCTACGATTTTAGACTGAGTTTTTAATGTGTCTCTCGGTGGTTGGCTTTTCCATTTTTTTTTTTTTCACCCCCCCTCTATGGTCGGCCAACCACCGCCACACTCCGTGTGATTTTAATTTGTTATGTCTGTTCTTGTCTGAGTTTTTATTGTTCTGTGTCATCTGTTGTCTCTCTTATCCGTTTTTTTTTACTCTGTGTGGGTGTTTTTTCAGTTTTGAAACAAGGGACCGATGACCATTGCTGTCTGGTCCCTTTAATCCCACAAACCAACCAGCTTCTGACAGGTGCTTCTCACGAATCAGATCATCGAGATATTTGGCTTTATTTAGTTGAAATTCAACAAAATCTCTGTTGCTATTATAGAGTTTCAGTCCTCAATAATTCCAAACAAAGTTTCTTTTGTGCTCCTTCTCTCTAATGTTTAGCTTTTAATTCTCTTTGGAAATCAGTAAAAGATTTGAGATCACCTACCATCAGCATACCCTGTTGTGCTTAGTTTCCTGATAAAGGACTGACCATGAATCTACTTTCATTTTGGTCCGACACTATATGTGAGGGACTTGAAGGTAATATAAAACTACCAGTTGTAGGGGGGAGAGAAGAGCGTTGTCTGGCGTGCACGGTCTAGATGGCGTCTTGGTGAGACTGCTAGGTGCAGCTTCAGAAGGTGGGGTGGAGGGGGTGAGAAGGTGGGGTGGAGGGGGAGGGAGAGGAAAAGGGAGGAGCAGGGAAGGGGAAAGGATTATGGGTGCATTGGCAGAGGGCAGCACAGGTTGAGGGTGAGGGGATGTGAGGACAGAGGGGGCGAAAACTGCATCTGGCTGTCTGACCCAGCAGAAGTCCCTGCACATTCCAGCAGTGATCTTACCTCCCCCAACCCATACCCTGCTATTCCTCTCACTTCCCTGCCCCATCCAGATTGCTGTTCATGCATCAGTCACATTCTGGTTGGAGCTGCCGGTGATAGCAGTCATGTGTGCATGAATTGTGCTTGCTTGTGAATGTGTGTGTGTTTCTTTGCTGAAGAGGGCTTTTGCTGAAAGCTATAATACGTAAGAGTCTTTTTGTTGTGCCTGTCTGAAACTCAGCAAGTCATTTTTGGGTGAGTACCAATCTAACCTTTTGCTAATATTGTTGGTATTCCAGCCTGGAGTTCACATTGTTTAATGTGTCAGGGTACTGATAGTCATTAGTGTCTCAGTAAGATTGGATGGGCAGTGGCTTATGTCGAACTGAAGATAGTCACATATGAGGAGCATAGTTCCATATTGTATTATTTCCAGAAGACCAAATTTTACAGAAGAAGAAAAAAAAAACTGATTACTCCTAACCTGGAAGATTTGTCACAAATTTTAAAATGTGAAGTTGGGATGTACTTCTAGCAACATCATAAAGAGAAATCAATGTGCAATTGTGTTCTTCAAATTTATGGAAAATTTGTTGGACTTCTATGCTTTGATCAAATACTTTGTAAAATATAGAAATAAACGATTAATGAGGTAAATGTTTAACTAAGCAAAGAATAATGTTATCTGTTAATACAAAATTAAAGTTTTTTAATATTTTTATTTTTTTAAAAGAGATTCTAATGTATAGAATGTTCATAACATCCTTTTGATGCCAGCTGACTAGAAAAATCATTTTGTTACACAATAAATACATTCACATTAATCATTTTATATTGAATTCACAGTGTTTCTGGTAAAAATTTCTATTTATAGAATTATGAGAGTGACCATCCTGTTGGTTTCCCTTCAAATTTGGTACAGTCCTCCTCCTTTGAAGCAACAACAAGCTGACATACAAACTTCTTCCTGACTTCCACTTACAATAGGAACTGCCTCGATGGTGTTATAATGGAAACCAAAATCTCCTGTGCTCTCCCAATCATCCCCAAAACATTTGTGTAGGAAATTATTCACATCAGTCGACTTTGCTTCAGTCACTGTACTGTATCATGAAATTACTGATTAGTCAGCAACAGGGCACTTCTTTTTTTTTATAATTTTTTTTTAGAGGGCTGAACAATGTGAATGGAACATTGCGGTGATACGTTTTCTCCATTTTTATTTCGACTGTGGCATTTTCATCTTTGATTGACTTCCATAACATATTTGTTTCATGCCTCTGACACCGTCCATGTTTTTAAAATGTTCACTGAGTGGCTTGGAGTTTCTCACACTCCCGTCCTCATCTAAAATGTGGATTGAACCAACCAATTTATAAACACTGTGGTAATTTTTGTGTGTCAGTACCTCAGATTTCTTTTGCAGATGTTTTTCCAAAACTCCAAAGACTCTGTCAGCAGGAGTAAATGAGTGGCTTCTTACTGGAAAAACAGCATTATGTTCTTAAGCTGCTGAGGAGCTTTTTTAAGCAGAAAGAAAGTCAAAGTGTGTACCACATAGGATTTCTTATCTTGTTCTCCACAGCCCTCTATAAAAAGCTTCAAGCTAGGATTCACAATAAGAAACTCAAACTTTTCCAGATTATCCCAGAGACCTGAAATAACTAACAGTACATTGTCAGCTTGATCTTCTGTCCAGACATAGAAATGTGGATTTTTATTATCCATGTCTGTAACGCAGAAAGTGTGATACTTTGTGTGACTTGAATAATATGCCTCACTGAGTGATAGTTTTGTAAGAATTTGTATCTGCTATATATCAAAGCATAGGGTTGTTGAATTGGTTGAAAAAGTTTTGCCCTTAATCTATAAGCACCCTAGGTAGTCAGAAAGAATGTTACCCTTGCAGTGATTAAAATTGTGTCATCAATTAGAAGAAATCTAGGTGTACTAAGAACACATGTGTTAAAGACGGTTTTTATCTCTTGCAGATTGCTTCAGGGCATCACAGCGAAAGAAGAACGTGCAAATAGAGCTCTCATGCGCTCAATTTCTCGAACTAATTCAGAGTGTGGGAGTACTAGTAGTTTGACTGATTTGGTGCCTGAACCAAGGGGATTTATTGGTCGGCAGACAAATAACTCCCTTTCTTCTGCAACAGGACAAATAGTTATTCAAGGGCTGCGACGTAAGCTTCGTGGTTCTCAGGTGTAAGTAACCGTTTATGTGAACCCGATAACACCATTTCTTCATAGAGTGAGAGAGATTTTTTTCTTTCAGTTTGGGTGTTGTGCTGCAGTGTTTAAACAAAAATAATTTATGCTGTTTTATGACATTGCACTTTTTTGCAAATAAAATTTTGTGATTAAAGCCAATCTAAGGTAATGTGGATTTATTTTCACGATGCTTAGTACTCATTCCAATCAATGTTAACCAGGGGACAAAGTGTACAATGATGATAGCTAGTGATAATATGACAGAACATGGAAAGCGTTTTACATTAAACATTCCCAGCTAGTACGAGAAAATGAAAATGCGAAGTGAGACTAAAATAGAAGGAAAATGGAATAGAGGAGTGCAGATAACATGTCAGTTAAGTGTGAAGGCAGAAGCAACAAAAGATAATTCCCCTGCCATGACAGATTAACCACTAATGCTTGTTATAGAAGAATTTAAAATGTTTTCTTGCTGTATTCTGACAGAACCATAATTCACGTCTTAACATGTTTGCTTTTGTGGTGCAACAGAGTCCCGACAGGCAGAGACTGTTGCCACCATCTTATGTTGCTTCTTGTCTTGAGTCTAGTTTGTTCATTGTAAATGGCTTAGATATGAGCCAACAAATCGGAGTGAAAAGTCTTTAAGGGAGGAAAACTTGAAATTTGATTGTGTGAAGGATAGATAAATGGGTCCGCATTCAGCTGACAGCTCTTACAGTGGCACGATTTATATCAACCATTTTATGAAAAAACAGACTTTCAGGGAGAAGGTAAATACTTCTCAAATCATTGATAGTTAAGGGTACAATATGATGTGGAAGGATAAAAGGTGGTGGTACTGTGGAGGACAGCATGTATGAGTGTGTCAGATTGCTGCCTTTTCTAGTATACTGGATTTCATGCTGACGGTTTCATTCAGATCATGATCTTATTTTTTGAATGTTGTTGGACATAGTTTTCATTATGAATTGGATATGGTCAGATAATACAGCTTATTTGAAATGGGTCAGATTTGAATTAAATTAGCTGAGTTGCCTTGAATTGTTCCTTTTATTCTTTGCTGATTTTGTCTTCACTCAGTTTTACAGGATCAGGGCAGTAACATTATTTGTATCGTAACCTAAGTACATTTAGATGTCTTATATCTTTTTTCAGTGTCTAACTTTACCAGGATAGTGGCACACATGTACAACAACTTAATTTCAGTTAGGCTATATTTAATGTGTTGGATAACTTTAGTTACTCCAAAGGTTTCGGATAATTAATCAACCTTGTCTTAAGTTGCGCAAGTTGTATTTTAAAACGGGTCATTCTACTTCAGATCAACTAAGAAAAAGACCATATTCTACCTCACTGTCTCACACCAGATTTTCTTTTACAGTTGGTATAGACTTAGAAAAATGTGAAATTTTTCTGAAATACGTCAACTCATTTCTGAATTACAGAGATGTAAAGTTATCATAAATGGGCCCAAAAAGAGGGAATGGCAGTTTTTAGAATTGCTGTAAAAGTTTTCGTAATTGAGCTCCAGACCTGGGATGAATACTATTTTACATCATTTTTCATGCCCCTTCCTATGGCAGACAAAAATATATAGGTTAACATAAGAAAATTCTTTTCAAAACAAAATTGTAATTTAATTTAATTTTTATTTTATTTTATTTTTTTTTTTTCTTCAAGGAGTACAATTTTATAATTTCCAAATTTATTCCATGATTAGCTAGTGTTGTTACAAATCCCAGGCCAAAATATAAATTTGGGATGATATTTTCTTCAGCAGTGAAAAAAAGAAAAGAAGGCAAGCTATATTTCCAATAATTTGATTGCGTACTCATGCTAATTATTACAGCAGTACTAATATTAACATTTTAATGAAAATAAACATGAACACTGTTGCAATAGAGATTCGAGTAAATAGTTTACAGTAAAACTATCTATTCAGTAATTTTATTATTTTAAGTTCGTAAAGGCTTCATTCGTTTGGTACGCATCACATTCAAGTAAAGTGTAATTTCTTCCAGTAGGAATCACGGGATTTATTTTCACCAGAACATCCATTACTGATATCCACAGAATATCAGCATTTCTTGGATATGAGAAGGATGTAGATGGCCCAGCTAGATGAAGAAAAGTCATTTTTACTTCGACGTGAAAAATTCTATAAAATGGTATTCATCACAAGCCTGTAGCTCAATTAGGAAAGCTTCTACAAAAATTCTAAAAGTTGCTGTTCCGTTTTTGGGACCATTTCTGATAACTTTACAGCTCTGTAATTCAGAAACGAGTTGACGTATCTCAGTATATTTCTCTTTTATACCAACAGGACACCTGTGCCAAAGTTCAAGAAAACCTGAGATGGTGAGGTTTAGACCCTGTGTTGCTTTGATGTGGAAGAACTCAAACAAATCATTTGTTGCTTCTCCCAACCATAATCCAACAGTTGAGAGGAACATCTTTTTGCTTCAGTATAACTTCAGAAAAGAACCTAGTCCTGATACTTAGTACAATTGAGGCACTGTCATGAGAAAGGTCGTAACTCCCAAAAATTTCAATTTTGAGTTTTGTATTGAAGAGGTAGTATATGAGCATGCCAGTGGCACAGAGAAGGTAGTATGTCTCAATATAATCAAACTTAAGATGAAAACTTAGTCATTAGATAGTGTAAGTTGTATGTGCCGAGCTGTTGGCGTGGACAAGGTAGTGTCTCCTTATACATTGTCTCAACAACAGTGTGTCTACTTGTGGTGGTATCAAGTAGTAGTGTTTGTTGTGATACACATCTGTGTTTGTAAATCAGTATGCTACCAAAACCCCTACCATTTAGAATGGTAACATGAAATTACTGACTCCTTACTCTTACTTTAGGTTTTTGTGTGTGTTTAACCATAATTGATATCAATATAATACAGGGAAACATTCCACGCGGGAAAAATATATTTAAAAACAAAGATGATGTGACTTACCATACGAAAGCGCTGGCAGGTCAATAGAAACACAAACAGACACATACATACACACAAAATTCAAGCTTTCGCAATAAACTGTTGCCTCATCAGGAAAGAGGGAAGGAGAGGGAAAGACGAAAGGAAGTGGGTTTTAAGGGAGAGGGTAAGGAGTCATTCCAATCCCGGGAGCGGAAAGACTTACCTTAGGGGGAAAAGAGGACGGGTATACACTCGCACGCGCACACACACACACACACACACACACACACACACACACACACATACCCATCCACACATATACAGACAAAAGCAGACATATTTAAAGACAAAGAGTTTGGGCAGAGATGTCAGTCGAGGCGGAAGTGCAGAGGCAAAGATGATGTTGAATGACAGGTGAGTTATGAGTGGCGGCAACTTGAAATTAGCGGAGATTGAGGCCTGGTGGGTAACGGGAAGAGAGGATATATTGAAGAGCAAGTTCCCGTCTCCGGAGTTCGGATAGGTTGGTGTTGGTGGGAAGTATCCAGATAACCCGGACGGTGTAACACTGTGCCAAGATGTGCTGGCCGTGCACCAAGGCATGTTTAGCCACAGGGTGATCCTCATTACCAACAAACACTGTCTGCCTGTGTCCATTCATGCGAATGGACAGTTTGTTGCTGGTCATTCCCACATAGAATGCATCACAGTGTAGTCAGGTCAGTTGGTAAATCACGTGGGTGCTTTCACATGTGGCTCTGCCTTTGATCGTGTACACCTTCCGGGTTACAGGACTGGAGTAGGTGGTGGTGGGAGGGTGCATGGGACAGGTTTTACACCGGGGGCGGTTACAAGGATAAGAGTCAGAGGGTAGGGAAGGTGGTTTGGGGATTTCATAGGGATGAACTAACAAGTTACGAAGGTTAGGTGGACGGCGGAAAGACACTCTTGGTGGAGTGGGGAGGATTTCATGAAGGATGGATCTCATTTCAGGGCAGGATTTGAGGAAGTCGTATCCCTGCTGGAGAGCCACACTCAGAGTCTGGTCCAGTCCCGGAAAGTATCCTGTCACAAGTGGGGCACTTTTGTGGTTCTTCTGTGGGGGATTCTGGGTTTGAGGGGATGAGGAAGTGGCTCTGGTTATTTGCTTTTGTACCAGGTCGGGAGGGTAGTTGCGGGATGCGAAAGCTGTTGTCAGGTTGTTGGTGTAATGGTTCAGGGATTCCAGACTGGAGCAGATTCGTTTGCCACGAAGACCTAGGCTGTAGGGAAGGGACCGTTTGATGTGGAGTGGGTGGCAGCTGTTATAATGGAGGTACTGTTGCTTGTTGGTGGGTTTGATGTGGACGGACGTGTGAAGCTGGCCATTGGACAGGTGGAGGTCAACGTCAAGGAAAGTGGCATGGGATTTGGAGTAGGACCAGGTGAATCTGATGGAACCAAAGGAGTTGAGGTTGGAGAGGAAATTCTGGAGTTCTTCTTCACTGTGAATCCAGATCATGAAGATGTCATCAATAAATCTGTACCAAACTTTGGGTTGGCAGGCCTGGGTAACCAAGAAGGCTTCCTCTAAGCGACCCATGAATAGGTTGGCGTACGAGGGGGCCGTCCTGGTACCCATGGCTGTTCCCTTTAATTGTTGGTATGTCTGGCCTTCAAAAGTGAAGAAGTTGTGGGTCAGGATGAAGCTGGCTAAGGTGATGAGGAAAGAGGTTTTAGGTAGGGTGGCAGGTGATCGACGTGAATGGAAATGCTCCATCGCAGCGAGGCCTCCCCATATATTTTTATTTTCATTTCAGCCTCATGTTACACTTTCCACCTTCTAATACCATGTCATCCTCACAACACCACCACAACGACCCCATTAAGTTTTATTTACATTCCCTCCGCAAACATGCCTTCGCCCTAGCCAGATTACGCACCCATATTCTATTTTCTCAGGCTTGTCTGGCATTTGGCATTACCCCCAAAGGCCTCACACTTAAAGTTCCCATCTCTGGCTGCAACCCTTCTTTCCATCAGTCCCTATACCAGTTCCAAACTGAACAATCCATTGCCCTCACCCACCTAATCCTTCACCTACACATCAACTCAGCCAATGAACACACCCGTCAACTCCTATCCTTAATAAAAGTCCTTAATCTTTCCTCTCCCACATCCACACCAGCTGTTCAGAGCATCCTCCTGCAGGCCAACCGTAAATTAGAACAGCATGCCACCCTCCACCTCAAAAAACTTTCCAATCTCCTGGTTTCCCACCTCCGGAAAGGCAACTCACTCACCCTTCACAACCTTTCCAGCAAACCTCATTGCACACAAACCCAGTCTCTCCCATCTACTCAATCTCCCACTTCTAGCTCCACTCCCTCCAAAACCTCAAAATTCCAATCAACACAATCTGGAACCACAACACCCTAATTCAGTAGTTAACCTTTCCTCCAAACCTCTCTTTCAATCCGAAACCTCTGTCCTATCCAAAGGCCTCACCTTCAGCCCCACTCCCAGATTCAACCAAACAGCCCCCGTCAAAGATTTACTGTCCTACACTCGTACGCTCTGCTGGAAATATCACTTTGCCACGAAGAAAAATGATCCTAATCCTACTCCTAATGATCCAACTCCCCAAGACACCATCCAAATTGAACCCTGCCTGGAACAGTTCCGTCCTCCATCGCAGTGGGACCCACCTCCTCTTCCTCAAAATCACCCTCTCCAAACCGTCCAGGAATTTCTGACTTCCTGCCTTGCATCTCAATCCTTCTTAAAAAACCTTAATCCTACTCCCAACATCACCTCTGCTGAAGCCCAGGCTATCCGTGATCTGAAGGCTGACCGATCCATCGTCATTCTTCCGGCGGACAAGGGTTCCACGACCGTGGTACTTGATCGTCGGGAGTATGTGGCTGAGGGACTACGTCAGCTTTCAGACAACACCACATACAAAGTTTGCCAAGGTAACACCATTCCCGATGTCCAGGCGGAGCTTCAAGGAATCCTCAGAACCTTAGGCCCCCTGCAAAACCTTTCACGTGACTCCATCAACCTCCTGACCCCACCGACACCCCGCACCCCGCACCCCTACCCCTACCTTCTTCCTAAAATACACAAACCCAATCATCCCGGCCGCCCCATTGTAGCTGGTTACCAAGCCCCCACAGAACGTATCTCTGCCTACGTAGATCAACACCTTCAACCCATTACATGCAGTCTCCCATCCTTCATCAAAGACACCAACCACTTTCACGAACGCCTGGAATCCTTACCCAATGTGTTACCCCCGGAAACCATCCTTGGAACCATTGATGCCACTTCCTTATACACAAATATTCCGCACGTCCAGGGCCTCGCTGCGATGGAGCATTTCCTTTCACGCCGATCACCTGCCACCCTACCTAAAACCTCTTTCCTCATCACCTTAGCCAGCTTCATCCTGACCCACAACTTCTTCACTTTTGAAGGCCAGACATACCAACAATTAAAGGGAACAGCCATGGGTACCAGGACGGCCCCCTCGTATGCCAACCTATTCATGGGTCGCTTAGAGGAAGCCTTCTTGGTTACCCAGGCCTGCCAACCCAAAGTTTGGTACAGATTTATTGATGACATCTTCATGATCTGGATTCACAGTGAAGAAGAACTCCAGAATTTCCTCTCCAACCTCAACTCCTTTGGTTCCATCAGATTCACCTGGTCCTACTCCAAATCCCATGCCACTTTCCTTGACGTTGACCTCCACCTGTCCAATGGCCAGCTTCACACGTCCGTCCACATCAAACCCACCAACAAGCAACAGTACCTCCATTATAACAGCTGCCACCCATTCCACATCAAACGGTCCCTTCCCTACAGCCTAGGTCTTCGTGGCAAACGAATCTGCTCCAGTCTGGAATCCCTGAACCATTACACCAACAACCTGACAACAGCTTTCGCATCCCGCAACTACCCTCCCGACCTGGTACAGAAGCAAATAACCAGAGCCACTTCCTCATCCCCTCAAACCCAGAATCCCCCACAGAAGAACCACAAAAGTGCCCCACTTGTGACAGGATACTTTCCAGGACTGGACCAGACTCTGAGTGTGGCTCTCCAGCAGGGATACGACTTCCTCAAATCCTGCCCTGAAATGAGATCCATCCTTCATGAAATCCTCCCCACTCCACCAAAAGTGTCTTTCCGCCGTCCACCTAACCTTCGTAACTTGTTAGTTCATCCCTATGAAATCTCCAAACCACCTTCCCTACCCTCTGGCTCCTATCCTTGTAACCGCCCCCGGTGTAAAACCTGTCCCATGCACCCTCCCACCACCACCTACTCCAGTCCTGTAACCCGGAAGGTGTACACGATCAAAGGCAGAGCCACATGTGAAAGCACCCACGTGATTTACCAACTGACCTGACTACACTGTGATGCATTCTATGTGGGAATGACCAGCAACAAACTGTCCATTCGCATGAATGGACACAGGCAGACAGTGTTTGTTGGTAATGAGGATCACCCTGTGGCTAAACATGCCTTGGTGCACGGCCAGCACATCTTGGCACAGTGTTACACCGTCCAGGTTATCTGGATACTTCCCACCAACACCAACCTATCCGAACTCCGGAGACGGGAACTTGCTCTTCAATATATCCTCTCTTCCCGTTACCCACCAGGCCTCAATCTCCGCTAATTTCAAGTTGCCGCCACTCATACCTCACCTGTCATTCAACATCATCTTTGCCTCTGCACTTCCGCCTCGACTGACATCTCTGCCCAAACTCTTTGTCTTTAAATATGTCTGCTTGTTTCTGTATATGTGTGGATGGATATGTGTGTGTGTGCGAGTGTATACCTGTCCTTTTTTCCCCCTAAGGTAAGTCTTTCCGCTCCCGGGATTGGAATGACTCCTTACCCTCTCCCTTGGAACCCACTTCCTTTCGTCTTCCCCTCTCCTTCCCTCTTTCCTGATGAGGCAACAGTTTGTTGCGAAGGCTTCAATTTTGTGTGTATGTATGTGTCTGTTTGTGTTTCTATCGACCTGCCAGTGCTTTCGCATGGTAAGTCACATCATCTTTGTTTTTAAATATATTTAACCATAATTGCTTATACACAAAATTCTTTCCTAGGCAACATTTATAAGTGCCATTATAAGTGCTGTAAATTCACTGAAGAGGCTATAAGAAAACTTCATACAGAATTTTGGAAATGGACAGCTGATGTATAAGGAATATATTTGATGGGTCTCATTAACACTCGGATGCTCAGACTTTGCCTACCCCCGTGAACGTCCAGAGGGGTCATTTGGCACCTACCATTTAAAAAAAGTTTTCTGAATTATTATTTCGAAATATTAAGCATTTATTATATTTTAATGTTTACAAGATTTATAGCCTTTTCAGATACTGAGTTGTGAATTAAAAAAAACCAGACACAAATTATATTATTTGTTTATATATCAACAAATTTCACTGAACCTAGTAACACCCAAACAAGTGTATGCAAGTAACAGGCTTTTCTGTGTTCTAAATTCATAAAAAATTGAACTTTTCATGTGTACAGAAATTTCAGCTACTTCATTGTTTTACACAATTGACACGTTTGTATGCAGTTTCCTTTGTACATTTTCCACAAACCATCTTCTTACAAACACTGCACTTGAAAATAGTTTCATTACATTTGCAGAATTTTGAGAACTTAACATTTACGGCACTTCTGTGGCATTTCATCTTTATTTTCATTCTTTTCACACTTGTCTGTTGCCATATGGGGAAAACGACTCTCCACATACTCAGAGCATAGTTCATCTGCAAGCTGCTGAATAAAGTGTCTTCTTTTGATCTTCTTCCCTGTGACAGCCCTAAATACTACACATGCTACATATTCTTGCTAGGTCAAGGATATTGTAGGACTGCGCTGGCCATCTTCTTGAGGAAGTCTTGATTGAGTACTGCCTCATCATTTTATCTACTATGACAGCTCCAATTTTTGTTGTTGTTGTAATAACGTACTGTTTGTGGAGTTTATTTTCTCATTTGTATTTATGATAACACTAGGATGAAGGGAAGACATTACTAGCACATTTCTTTCTTTCTTTCTTTCCTTGATAGACTGTCAAGGAAATATCATCATGTCTTACCTCTTTTGTGGAGTAAATACAGAGGATTCTTCAAGGACTTCAGAGCCTGTGGTATTTTTCTTCTTGCTATATTTACAGTTCCTGCAATGGATGTTGATTTTTCTTTCAATTTTTTGGCTAGTTTGAGTGAAGTGAAGTAATTGTCTGTAGTGACATTTCTGCCTTTGCCCAGAAATGGTTCTATAACATGCATCACTACATAATCTGAAACCCCTTCATCTTTGGATCATGCAGTATCCTTACCAAGATAAGGGAGACCATTGAGTACATACTTGCTTTCAATATCTACAGCTAACCAGTATTTTTGCCCATACTGGTCAGGCTTTGAAGCCATGAATTGTGTGAACGGGCACCTAGTTTTATTTGGGAAGAGGTGCTTGTGTATTGTTATGTCACTTCCAGGTTTGTAACACATTGTACAGTTTTCTATGAATTTGTTCTAGACAGGAGAAACCAATGCAAACTTATCATTCTGTAATTGTACAGAGTGTGTAGACTTTCCGGCTAACCTCCAGAATCTCATAATATCACAGAATCTATTTCTACTCATGGTTTCCACCCAAATTGTAGGCCCCAGGAAACTGATCATAAGGTGTGAAGGTCTGTACTTCAGCAACCACTCACACCACGAGCATAAATAATTGCAATAAATGCTTCTAGTTCTTCCACAGTCGTTGACCAGCTGTCATTTTGTCATTTCCTAGTACTCTTGTGTGCCTCTGTTATAGTGTATTACAAGATATATTTGATTATACGGTTGTCTATGAACAAGTGCCAAGCACTTGAGACAAATTCATCACTTACATTTCTTTTTGCATGTGGTGTAGGTCCAGGAGAGTCTCTCAAAATATTGTGATTAGGAAGACACCCACCTTGTGAATTAGGCAGTGCTTCTATCCAGACTGTTCCACCAGGAGCAACTTCTTTATGTCTTTCATCAGACGAAGAAGCAGTCACTTGTTCTACACTCCGAGGAACATGATTATCTCCTCTTCTGTTACATGATTCTTCTCGATCTAGAGAGCACGAATAATAGAACAAATGTAAGAAAGCCACCATAAAATCTAAATTAAGTACAGTAAAATTATATGTAGATAAAAATAAGATTATTATAAATTAGCAGCAATAGTAATAATAATAATAATAATAATATACTTACTAGAACGTAAACTTCCATTATCTGTATCTGAAGAGTCAGATCATTAGTATTAGATGATTAATTTTTCTCAATGACTGAAGTAAAAACTCTTCCTCTGAATCGTCAGAAAAAAGTTCGCCACCATCTGAATCACATTTCATAACTTTTTGTAATACTGCAAGAATTTCTTCATATTGTAAATCCTCTTTTTGATTCATTTCAATCTTCAGCTCACAATTACCTTTGAAAGACTGATTCTTACAAAGGAATGATGGACAATGGTGAACAGAGTCCATTGTTGTCATTTCATATGGCAATAATATGAACAAAAGTAAATTATTGCACTACAGAGTAAAGTAGCTGATGCTTGAGAATGCAGGAGACAAATGTATGGCATAACTATAAACAAAATTATAGCTTTTTTTCTAAAAGGGTCAATATGACCCCTCTGGACGTTAAAGGTGAAACTGGAAAAAAGTGATAATCAATTAGGCGAAATGCACTGTCTTTTAATGTAATGAAAGTACATGCCAAATTAATAAATGTTACAAAAGTAAATGTTGCTTGAATCATTCTGCAAAACATAGCTAGCACTTAAAAACCAAAAAGGGTCATTTTGACCCCTCTGGGCATTAGAGTGTTAATATCATGAATATTCAGAGAATTTGTGGTGGAAAATATGATAATCCAACATTAAGTAGAAGGCAAGTTTCTATTATATATTGCTTACCTTCTTACAGTGGGCTTGTGCAAGTTTTCAGCAGATTTTTTGACCGCTTCACATAATTTTTTAAAATATTTTTTTAATTGATTAAAAACATTCCTTAATGAATGGCATTACATCTAGACATAAAAGGATAGTTTTTAAAGCTCAATATAATGACTTACAAAATTTTGAAGATCATTAATAGTAAATTCCCAAGTATAACCATGCACTGGACTTCTACTAAAATATTCTGAGCCTTGAAGTCATTTTTTAGTTTCTCTGTAGCTATGAAGTCTGCCCATGTATTTCACAATGTTTTCTGTGAACATCAATCTTGGAGGAGCTGGCTGGATCACAGTGGGATGTATTTATCTTGTACCCCTGGTGAACACTTGTCACTCAACTGACGAATTGTCGGCACTTTCACTGTCTGATGAGATAACATTACATTCTTTTTCACTTTCTGAGCTGCTAAATTCAATGTCAAACTGAGGATCACTATAGCCATCCTCTTTTGATAGAACTGCCTTAACAACAATAAAGGACTGAGGCTGAAAGCACGCGTTTTGTTATGGAGTATCCAAAGCTGTACACAGTAAAGGCGATGTCAAGTGCCAACCCCCTCAACCAAAGCATGACAACCAGGCTACAAATATTGTACCAGATGCTCTTTAGCGGCCAAACACTTAACTGTCAGTGCTGCAATGGATATAAGCAGGTTTCTATGTTTTCAAAGTTTTGCTTTTATGTTGCCTTAGTATGCACAGGATTTTCGGTTTTTGTCAAAATTATGAAAACGAGATAGTTCTAGGTTTTATGTTAAGAAGTTAAAAATATGTTGGAGCTAACAGACAAACGTGTATACTGTAATAGAGGAGGAGGAGGAGGAGGAGAAGAAGAACAAGTGCAAATATTTGAAAGTCATTGGAATAAAATTTGTGTTCCTATGTTAAAAAGCTGAAGTCGATAAAGAGAGAGAGAGAGAGAGAGAGAGAGAGAGAGGAAAATCATTGTGTGGCATAAATCAATGAAATATTACCTTACCTCAGATTTCTCTCAGTATTCATAGACTGTACTGGCTGTTGAAAATGTTGCAACCTGAGACTTCTGTAGATCACCAGTTCAACAGGAGAGTGTTTAAGTGAGAGTTTCCTAAGTTGGCATTCCATCAACCTTGTGGTAACACGTGCACAACATGTGACTGATTGACTAATCAGACAAATTGCGTAGTTAGCATCAACAAATTGCACATTTCTGCTTACAAAGCATTGCATCTGTGAAAGGCAGAAAAAGCAAAACCTCTCTCAACAATGATAACAGGAAGCTACATATGCCCTGTGTTGAAATGCAAAAGATAATTTGTGCCCCCCACATTAACTTGTGTTGATATGTTTTGTAGCAGGCAGTTGTCAAGTTACAACCTGTGCCTGTATGTTGGTGAAGTATCACAAAATTATGTTCTCGTGCCATGAGAGCATTGGTGGTTGCAGTGGAAATCGGGCCACATCTTGTGTTCTGAAAGTGCTTTCATCTTTCATTGTCAAATGACATTTACAGATATGGGCCGACAACTGTACTGTGCAGAATTAAAGTCCTACAGTGAAACCCCACTTTTATCCTTTTCAATGGACTTCCAAAAAATGGTGTAAAATGTGGGAAATAATGTTTTAAGCTCTAAAAGTTATGTATAGGATACCCCCTTGCAATTTATGTATGATGTATGCCAGCAGCTCACTGTGAAGTTGGCCTTAAGGTTACCCAGATGCAAACATGAAAGGTGATTGAATAAGATAATGATTTGTTTTACAGGAACACTTTTACACTTACAATTTATTATATTTCATAATTGTCCACAAGCATCCCTACCTGTAACATACCATTTTTTGGCTTATCACTATTGTGATGGTATTCAATTACTAAGTGATAGAAAAGTTATTTAGGACACACATCATGTGTATCACATCTGGATCTGTTGTTCTTTCACCACAAGTCCTTCTCTGGCATACTTGTAAGAAACAAAATGAATTATTTTGTCTTTTCTGATTTGTGTATATACTGCAGAATGTTACGGTAAAACCATTTTATATACATAATAGGATAATAGGCATCAAAATTCTTGTGATGGACTTGTTTATTAGCTAATAAAGGTTTATTATCGAATAAAAACTGCTGATGTAATGGGAACTGATAACTTTCTGGGAAGTAGAAACGTTTGACTCAATTTAATACATTATAATCAATGTTTTTGGAAAGCCTGCAGCTGTCATTCATTATTCCCGACCCCCCCTCCCGCACCCCTCGTCGTTCAGAGCAAGTATTTACATGTGTATTTTGTGTGGTCTTTGCAGATTTGTTATTGTGCATCTCTGGTGCTGTAGTCATCTTTCTGGGGTTATGTAGAAAACCACACACACACACACACACACACACCAAACATAAATAATGCTCTAGACATTGAAAATAAATTCTTGAAACGTATTTTGCTCAGCATGAAAAAATACCTAATTGGTGCAGTGTTTAAACCAAAAAAATTTCAGCAAAGCAGAGTGAGTGAAGGCAAATGTGGTTCGACAAAGATGTGACAATGATTATGACGATCACAAAACTGCATGTGTGCAGTAGAGACATGGTTGTGATTAATCGTATCTTTATTCGGATGAACCTAGTTACTCCTATTAGCCACCATACCAAGTAGAGCTTGGCAGTGGCAGGAGATACGGCATGAATTATTCAACATTTACACGTTTACTGGGCAAATCTGCTTAGTAGAGTGCCCAGTGTCAAGAATCTTAACTGCGCAATGTTTGTAAACATTACCTGATGGCTATCATCGTGCCAGCGTCATTTTACGTCAGTTTTTTCTCCACAAGCATTTTTTATAAAGTGTAAATCATAGGAAAATTGTAAATATGTTGTCTCAAAATCAGGTACGAATTAACATTGTTGGCATAGGAAATTTGATAAAGTGATAAAAAAAGTCATAAATGACAAGAGAATGTTAATTCAGGGAATGTAAAAGCAGGGTTACACTGTAATTCAATATTTCGGCAGTCCATCTCTCCACCATCTGTAGGAGAATATGGCTGTTGTTGCTGAGTCCTGCTGAAAACTGATGCCAAGCTGCAATTCGTCATCCAATATAGACCTGTGTACTGTACACTGTGTGTATGCTGACTGTCACTCTTGCTGCCCTCCAAGACTGGGCTGTTGGCACCATCACTCAAATTGGAGAAAAATGAGATGGAAAAGGAAAGAAAAGACACTGAAATAGATGAAATAAAATAACAGAGAATTGGGAACAAAATGGCACTTATATGCCAAAAAATTGCACTGAATTTGGCAAAAAATGGCCATAAAATAAATAGATTTTTTTCCTGTCCCTAGCTAAGAGCATTTGTCCATCTATTGAACAAGTGTCCATAGCATGTAAGGTAGGCATTTTAGAGTCCATGTGTACTAGATATTTTTGTCTTGTTTTGGTCCATACTACCCGAAATATGGAAAGCAAAGTGTTTTCAGTAAAATGGGTGTGTTTCACAGTATTGACGATGAAAAAGTGCCAATAGCATATTAACATATGCATTTTAGAGCCCATGTTTACCAGACTTTTTTTTTCTCCCCCCCCCCCCCCCCTCTTTCTCTCTCTCGCCCCCCCCCCCCCCCCGCCCCCCCCCCCCACCACTTGTTCTGTTGTAAGCAACGTGTCCTCAAAGTCTGTATAGGGAATTCGGTTACACCCTATCTCTCCAAACTAACTATATTTTTTAACAATTTTGCAGCACTCGCCCCTGTTTTTGACGCAGCTAATAAATTCATATACAGAGTTGATCATGTCTCAGTGTTTGGTGCAGGGCAAATACCGGTGTGCCTATGTAAGCTAACATTTCAGTTGAAATAAAGAACAGTATGCATTCTTGATTTGGTTGCTAATGGCAGCTGCCAGTTACTGGCCAGTACAACTCAAGTTTTGCCCATACAAATTTCATTAATAATTCCTAAATACATACTAGATAGTTTCTTCTTATTCCAGTCAACAGAAGCACATTGTCCGATTGGAAAAATAACCTTACTTTTTTTCTACTTTTTACACGGCCTGTAATAAATTTTTATGTGGACCACTAATTTGTTCTATTATGTCAGCTTATTTGCTTACTTCTTTTTTTGAATCTGTAGCAATATAATTAGATTTTTTAATCAGGAAACTGTTTATTCTTTAGTCTTGAAACAACTTTCATGCCACTGAATGACATTGGTTGAAAAAATGTCTCTGTGTTCTACCAGCTCTTGTTTCTGATCACATGGAAGTGGGTTGCCCTCATAATATTGCCTTTTAATTGTTAAGTTTGTTCTTCCATCCACAGCCTCTTTGGTTTCATATCCTTTCACAGCAAGTGGCTTGTTCAATCTGTAACTAGAACCTACAATTTGTTAACTAGGGTCCTCTCATTTAATCCATATCTTCTTGCCTCAGAAAAGTGTCTCAGGCTTTCTCCAGTATGATATTCATCCCTTCTGAAATGTAAGTTAACCTTAACATTATGTACTCAGTCCACAGTCAATGATATTGTAAATCAATCTGTTATCTACAATACTTTATATGAACATCATCATAAACTTCCAATTTCAGTTGCTATTAGAACTATTTCTTTCACTTTTTTGCTGTGCTTCTTATTATTTCTACCATATGGACACTTATATCATGTGATATAGGTAATGCCCATTTCCAGTGGTGAAACCACCACTTTTGAATTTACTGTACTTATGTTGCTCCAAGATCCAAAGCTATTGAAATGTCTTTCATCCAGATTTACCAGTTGTTGTTGGAAAATTAATATTTTATTCAACTTCAGTTAAGATCCCCTTCATGTAAAACACATTCTTGCTGAATGTTTACTATGGCTTTACAGGGCTGTTGGCCTTAAGATAATTCGATCCTTGTGAGAAACCCACCTCTCAGGACTTCGTTTGTCTGTTGCCTCATTCCTGAGTACCTTCTGTTATTGTTGGTTTTTTACTTGGAAATACAAATTCCCCTGTATCCTCTGCCCTCCAGTCATACATAAATTCTTTCTGTTTATCTTTTTCTTTCTGTGGTTATCTTTTGTAGAAAAGACTGAATTTTCAAGAAAGTCAGGTTGTTTTGGTATTCATTCATTCCTAGCCCACGCCTTTTCTGGAACATTTCTAAAAATTTGGCAAAATATATCTAATAAATGTCTGTTGTTAATTATTTCAAAGTTTTTGCTTGGAATGTTTAAGATACTATTAAAAATATTTTTAAATTTTTATTCTTGTCTCTATTTCTGGATCACATTCCTAACTTTGCCTTTCCAGTGTATGCATTCATTATTACAATCTATTTCTGACTTAGATTTCATTGACTGGGGCTACCCCCTAAGTTCAACTCCTTGACCTTCACTGCTCTGCATAATTTAAACCATTTGGTCATTTATATTTATTACAACTTCTGACTTCAAATTTACTAAATCCACTTTCATTTGACAGTTATTCATTTGGCTTACATTCATTTCATTGTCTGAGATTTGGTATTACTGGTTCACGGGGTCCCGGGTTCGATTCCCGGCGGGGTCGGGGATTTTCTCTGCCTTGTGATGACTGGGTGTTGTGTGTCTTTCATCATCACTGACTCACAAGTCGCCGAAGTGGCGTCAACTAAAAAGGACTTGCAATACGGCGGCCGAACTTCCCTGCATGGGGCCTCCCGGCCAACAATGCTATACAATCATTTCATTTACTGATTAATTTGTGAACAATACACCTGACTGAATTATTAATTTTTACCTTCTTACCAAATCAAACATAGCACAACTCAGGACAATGCACATCTGTGCACCAATATTCACCACATAATTATGCAGGTCTTTTAACAGCCCTATTTATGAAAGTGAGTCTATATAGGATATAATTGTTTTGCATATGTTCCAGACACAGTATTCTGTAATGGACCTTTTCCTCATAGCTGTCTGGTTTGTTTTCTCCTAATCATGTTATGTCATGTGATAACTGAAATCACGTACTTAAAATTAGCGTGTGTAATAATATATCTGATAAACTTCCTGAAATAGCAAAATATTTGTTTATTTTTTTAGATAGGTTCCCATTGCCTCAGTTTTAATGGCTGCTTTTCTTTAAAGCATTTAGTGCCAACAATTACTAGAGCTATTATTTATCAGTTTTAAATTGGGGCATCTACATTGTTTTCAAAATATTACTGACTACTGTAAATCTTTACTACATTTCCATTAGGCCGCAAGATCATTAGTTGAATCAATAGCCTGATAAATGTTTTTTTAGGAGACTGTAGTTTATGACACGACTTGCAGACATTTACTGTGGAGCTTATGATCCAGTGTATGTTAAAAATATAGTCCACGTCATTATTCCCACAGGAATTTTGCACAAATTTGTCTACTATTTTGTACTAGTATCATACTGGAAAGTTGTAAATGGAATACAAATAATGGTAGGTGTAAAGATAACTGATAACCATAGTGTTGTTCTTTCTGGAAGAAAGCTAACAAAACATACACAGATAGATACATGTTTTGGATGACCACATTCTTCCAGTGCTGTAGCCCAAGACAGTTTAGTGTATGCATGTGTGTTTGCGTTCTTTATTACTCAGTCAGGAAGAACTTTGTCTGAAAGCTTAGAAATGATATGAGCCTCATTTATGTGCACTTGTCAACTGTTAGCGCCTTAACAGTAGAGTGGCCACTCTGATTCCTTCCATTATTTTTGTTCGTTACTTATAATCTGAGAAAGACTAAATGGATTTTGGTGTCAGTGGTTTTTAAGATTTCAGTATGGGACATGATTTTGGACACACACAGTTTAAAATTATGTAGAGGCCTTAAAGATTTAATTTATTTCGTTACTGCAACATGATATACTGTTGTCATCAAATGTTATAGTTTCATCATTTTTATTTTATAGATTGGGGCTTGAACACTTATTGTAAATGATGGCAGTATCAAATTGTTTGGGGGAGGGGGGTTAGTGGCATAGTGAAAAAACAGCAGTTTTTAATGAAACATGAAATTTTCCATTTTTTCTGATGTTGAATCAAACTGTGATTTTTGATGGCAGCAGTTGACTGTTATTATTTTCATGTGTTGCATTGTGTAACAAACATTGCCTGTCACTACTTGTTGCAGAACATATGTAATTTAATTACTGTTCAAAATTGTAATATCCATAATTTTTGGTAGAAAACGTTGTGTACATGATTCAGCTGTTCATGCTGAAAAATAACTTAGAAGCTTCTATAGTTTCAGACCAAAAAGTTTCAGCAACATAATGCAATTATTCGAGCTGTGATGTAACTACATTGCAGTGTCAAAAGAAATATTAGTGCTTTACATTGCGCATTGCGCCAGGAATATGTTATCTGATGTTGTGCTTCTTACAGTTAAAGCCAATCTCATCACTTAAAAGCAGTTGAGGCAAGTGCCTGATAAATGCACTCTTGGATTTCAATGCAGTTGGTCAAAAAACTTATTTGTTCACATTCCATAAACTTATGTCATTCATTTGCTATGTGCACACTTTCCCTGTACCTCTCATATTCCTAGTACTGATACGTCAGAGAGGGGGAAAATTCGTAATGATAGCATACTAGTTAAGTTGCCTCTCATATCCCTAGAGCTGATACATCAGAGAGAGGTAAAGTTCATAATAGTAGCATAGTTGCTAAGCTATTAAGCCAAAGAGTAGTGTAACACAGAAACAAGATACAGTGCGGTTGTCAAATGCTGGCTTTAATTTGTTGTCATATTATTTTGCTTGAAGAAACTGGTAATGCAGTTTCCAGTCCTTCACAGCTGCTGGCCATAAAATTTTTCATGGATGGCAGTTTCAGCCATGTTCACACGAAACATACAGAGGTCTACTACCATTGTATTATTTTAAGTTTGTAGATCCTTGTGGTGCATAGAACACAAATTACTTCTATTGTTGGCAGTGTAATGAAAGTGGTGGACCATTGCGGAAGAGGTTAACAGTATTGTCACCAGTATTAAACAGGGTAGAGCCTGTTTGTACGAGTCTGAAAGGTAAAATGTATGGGTAGTACTTTGGATTCAACTTTTTATCTTTGAAACAACTGTGAAATTATTTATCCTTCCAACAGCACATACATACATTACAGTACCTGTGTACACTGGTAACATTCATATCCCACAAATTTGTTGAATAAATTTAGCTCAGAATGATTCCTAACTTGTCTCAGAAATGTTCTTCATTAAAAATCTATTTAATCATGTCATGTTTACTACTGAGATGATGCTCACCTTCTTCAGGCTTTGTTTTTATTTTATTTTTTTTATCAATGTAATGGGATTGTACACCTTGTCTCCATCAAGAGAATTTGTTACATTATTGTATGCATCATTTTCATCATACTGGTGCATTTGCCTGTTCATATTTCTGTATGAAATTAGTTTTTGCTGGTTTCTTGTCAAGTGTTGCCATATTCCTTAGATATGGCACTACGGTTTTCTCAGTGCTCATTTGTGTTGCATTCACTGTATTCATTATTAACTAACACATTGTGTTATATATACTCTCTTTACAGTTACTTGAATTGATTTTCTTCTTCTTCCTCTCTCTGCACTCTTATTCCTACTGGCATTACAAAGTGAGGTGGCTAGGTAATTGACTTTGTTTCTGGAGTTGATCTGAAATTCATGCCAGTCATAGTTTTAATTATCTTTTATTTCCTTAAATCTCCTCAAGTGAAGGTAAGGACAGTTCCTTTTTTGAGGTTACCGTCTGTTCTTTCTTCCATTCTTGCCAAGTGTAACTACATCTGCTGCTTCTTCATTTTCTCAAGCTACGAGTTGGTGGGCTTCTTCATATCTTCTCACCTTTTTGTTTCTAGTGTCATGATGTCTGTGTAGTTTTTACCAGCTTACATTTTGTGGGTGAGTTCCTCTTGCGGCCATCCTTTGTTTTATTCCCTGCATCATTCTCCTGATCGGGTGGGTGAATGGCCCCCCCTCTCTCTCCCTCCTCCTCCTCCTCCTTCCCTCTCCCCTGCCCCCTCCCGCTTTCCCTCTGCTCTCTCCTGTTATTCTCATTATTTCATAGTCTCTGTCTGTCCACGATATCTTCAGCATTCTCCTCGAGCTTCACATCTGTAGAGCTTGCAATGTTTTCTTTTTCCCCTTTTTCAGAGTACAAGTTTATGACCAATACACGCATAATTTTGAAATATTTCTCATTAACTGTTATTCCACTGTTTCAGTTTTACGACAATTTGTTCATTCCATTTATCAAGTTTAAGTTGAATAACAATGTAGACAAGCCACATCCCTGCTCAGTGCCTTTTGATGTCCTTGTATGGGGTCCTACCTTACCTGTGACGTAGCTGCAGAATTATGCACCAATTGAACCATTTGTTCATATGAACGACATCTCTGTAATTAACAATAATGTGAGTGATGTGGCGAACCCCTCTCCAAATTTGCCATGTGATTACTGACAGCCTTTTGTCAAGTTTGGCAGCTATGTTGCTCACAGTGCTTTGCATTACTGGTGCTAAGAATATACATCATATTATGCTTGCAAAAAGCACACAGTACTTATTCCTTCATGTAAATACCTTTTAACATCAGAAGTAAAATATCTTTACTATTTCACCGAGTGATTACAGTACCCCTCATGTTGTCAGTCCCACAAGTTTCAGAATATTTTACCCCTATCATTGCTCTGTTGAATTCCTCCCTCTGTGCTGGTGGTTGGAGTCGATGTTCAACCTCACTCACAATTTATGGAAAATTTTCATCAAAATATTTTCCATCTCTCGCTTTTCCCCCACAAGGCTGCCATTATTTTTGTATTATTTGTTCTCTTATTATCTCTTTATCTTGTATTTTTACTAAAAATTATTCTTCTTTTGAAATGGCTCTGAACTTGATAAGGTCATTCTATTGCATCTTTTGCCTTGTTTTCCTGTATTTCTTCAAACAATTCTTTACCTACGTTTTTTTGTCTCTCTCTTGCACTTCGGAGGATACTATCTGTATCTGGATTAATCACATATTATTGTGGAATTTCTCCATCTTTTCATCATGTTGATAGTTTCGTTGTTCTCTGCGTGTACAGCACCTTACTGTCTTTTCTGAAGCACAGTTTTGATGTCTTGGACACCTCTTCTTGAAACAGTTTCCATTTCTTTTCATTGCCACCTCCATCTGTTTGTTTGCATAGTACTTCATCTGTCATTTTTGAATGAATCCAAAACTGCTATATTGTTCTTGAACAAAGTTGGCTTCATTTCTGATAGGATCAATTTCCTTCTGAGATGTCCATCATATTGTGATCTGAATTGAGATCTGTGATCTCCAGGGTAGCACTTTACATTTTTAATTTAATCCTTGTACCTATTCCTTATTAATATTCAGTCTAATTAGTAACTGTGACCATCGCCTGACATAGTTTGAGTGTATCTTCTCCTCTTGAGATTCCCCGAAAATAATTTTAAAAGTTTAGATCTTAGTGTATTCCCCAATGACTCTGTACTCTTCTTATGGTTTTGGCTATTATTTATGTGCATGTGGAATTGTGTTGTGATTCATACTCGTTCTCTCCTTCAGTTTGTTTCTCTATTATGGATATACTGTATTGCAAAAAGAAGAGAAATTCATTCTCTCTCTCTCTCTCTCTCTCTCTCTCTCTCTCTCTCTCTCTCCTGCTGCTCTCTGTCAGGTGAATGTAGACTGTTAACAGTACTGTGAACCATTTAGAACTAAAAAAAGACAAGGGTAGGGAAGAAAAATCCTAAGTCAGACAGTCTATGTTTTGCTTTGTTAAAATCATTCTATAACATTGAGTGCACAATATTGTGATATCAGACATTGATAGTTGTGAGAAAGTGGTTTCCTCAGATGCAAAGCAGTCAGTTTGAAAATGCCAGAGACTTATTTTGTAAATAAGATTCCAGAATTTTGGCACCCACTTGCTTACATCATACAGAAAGTCTTGAAACCTTCACCAGCAAAGGGGAAAATGTAGCCGAAAATACTGTCAACGTAAATACTTGTGCTTTTTTTGTCAAGGAGCTCCCCTCTCTCTTAAGTGTAATATATCCCTAATGGCCAATTTGTAAGCAGGGAAACTGCAAAGAAAGAGAAAGGTGGATTATACAGTTAAAATCGCATGGTGTTGGCTTATTAATTTCAGTGTGATATTACCTGCTCGACTGTTGTGTGACCATATCTCTCTTGGACTACTTCCTCAAAACTGTGATAATTGCTTTAAAATCCAGGATACATATTTCTTCTACACCACATTTTTATAAATGACTTTCATTATTAGTTACAAGTTAACAAATTATATATTTTTTCCTTGTTACATATATCAACCACATTAAACCATCCTTCCATATACAAAAGAAATTGATATTTTCTTAACGTTCATCTCCCTTCTCTTACAATATGCTTCAATTGTTAATATAACAATTCTTTGGAGGTGTGCATATCTCCAGAGCAGGAGGGCAATCCATGGAGTACTTAATGCATCTGAACTGGTATTTACTGTCGCTGAGTTGCTGTGATTCTCATCCTGTATTGCAGATGCGCGTTGCCTTCTATGTAGCTCACCACCTGCAAAGTAAAAGTGAAACCAACACACAATATGTGTACATTTATATTCAACATGTTATTTTATGTTAGTATATTCTTATTTGTATAAATAAATTCTGTCTGTGAGTATTAATCATCAGTAAGAAGATGTAGGGATACACATCACTCCACTGGAATGGTATGTGTCATCACATATTCTCACCCTTAGTTGTATGATCTAGTAGTAAATATATCTACATGCTATTCATAGTATGGAGTGTTTGCACCATATAAAAGTCTTAAAATGTGAGTAATAATCCCTTTGCTGAAATCTGCTGACCTACATTTACACATAACAGAAATAGAATGATGATGATACTTTTGGTAGCAGCTACCATACATATTTATCAATGATCATATTTCTGGTAGAAGCATTTGACACTGCATTATAAAATTTATAATGAATACAGTGTGATGGTAATAATGTACTTTAAGTGTGGGCATAGCATTGATGACAAACGTTTATTGTAATCTTTTGCATTTGTTAATCGAGATGTAACACTAGTAGGTGTTCACAACAGAATTTAAAAAAACATCTACCTTCTAACCAAAACTTCAGTAAACAAAACTGATCTTGCTTACATGCTATAATTACAAGAAATAATCTTCCAGACATTGACCTCTCATAATAGACTCTGCCTACCCTTTCATCTTATAACAGGATTTATTTAGTCTCAAAGTTAATTTTGGTGAAATTACGTTCTGAGGACTTAAGACAGCTTAAAACTCTCATGATACTTCTGGGTTTTCTTTCTTTCTTTTTTTCCTCCCTGTTGTTTTATCAATCTATATTATTTCAGCTACACAATGTCAGACATTTTTGTAACCTTTTATAGCTTAGGTTTGTTATGTTTTGCACAACATTGGAGTAGGATTCAAAAAATACATATTTTGTTACCTTTGAAATTACATAGTACTATTTTTACTTCATTCCTCAGACCTATCTGATCACCTTTTGCATCCACTTTCCTCCTTTTCCCTTCAGAGACTGTCTCTGTATATTTATACAACAGCCTTCAACCTATTCTCCAGTAGATTAACACAAGTGTAAGTCCTCCTTGGTAGTACATCTACACTCTCTCTTGTGTACTGGTACACCAAGTCTGTTCGTAACCAATACTTCCTCCTCCTAAGCATCCTTTTTTTTTTTTAAGGCGCTGTTAAAATAATAATAATGTAATTGTATGATTTTATCTTACTTCTGTTCTCTAAGTACACACTCTTTTGTTTCTTACTCATTCCTCTGCCATTGTAGCCAGCAAGCTGTTCCGTTGTGTTGCTAATTATTAAATCTTGTTAGCACATCAGAAATGTTGTTGTAAATATTGGAAGGGAAAGTTCTGGCACAAGTTAAAGACTTCAGGAGTAAAGGAGACCAACCATCGAATAGCAAAATAATTCAGTTGTCTACAGGCATACGCAAAAGAGAAAGAAATCTTGCTAGCTTTTGGAATAAATTCTTTGTGAAAGGAGTGATATTGGGGGGGGGGGGGGGGGGGGGGGGGGAGAACAGTAAAGACTGAGTATGGGTAACTAGCGGCTTGGTAGGAGACAACAGATTGGCTGGCTAGTAATGTGAGAGATAGAATTACAGGCGCACAGGCTACCTAGGCGATTCATGGGTACTGGAGCCAGTGGGGTGCAGTGCCCAGTGAAAGTGAGATGGAGATGTGGATTGGGATGTGGTGACAGAACAGAGGAAGGGGTAATTGGTGATTAGAGGGTATGTGGACAGTGGGTTAGTGGAGATTGAGGCCATGAGGGTCAGGGGACCGAAGGATTTTTTTTGTAGGGATAGCTCCCACCTATGTAGTTCATAAAAGCTTGTGGTGGAGGGAAGGATCCAGATGGTCTGAGTTGTAAATCAGCCATTGAACTTGAGCTTGTTATGCTCAGCAGCATTTTTTGCCACTGGTGGTCAACCTTGTTGTTGGGAACAGTATGATGGTGGCTGTTCTTTATAGTGGACAGCTAATAGGTTGTCATACCAACATAACAAGCTGTGCAGCACTTGCAGCAGAGTTGGTATATGAAATAGCACTCCGCCTCCGATGGGATAGGATAACCCTGTGACTGGACTGGATTAGGATATGTGTGGTGGGTGAATCTGGCAGGGCTTGTACATGGTTCTCCGAAAGGGATAGATCCCTTTCGCAAGGGGTTTGGGAGGGGTCAGGGAATGGCATAAGGATGGAGCAGAATGTTGTGTATGTCGGGTGGGTGGTGGAATACCACTTTAGGAGGGGTGGGAGTGATCTTGGGTAGAACATCCCTAATTTCTGACATGATGATAGGTAATCAAAGCTCTAGTGAAGGATATCGTTCATTTGAATCCTGGATGATCAGAAGGTTGTTATTTGTAGCTGATTCTTGTGGGGGGGATTATTAGGATTGTGTGAGTATATTGTACAATAAATCTGTTTTTGGACGCTATTTGGTGGCAGTACCAGTTTGTAAAGGCCTTTATGAGAGCTTCAGCATACTGAGGAAGAAAGTTATTCCTACTGAACATATGCTGTCCGTGGGTCGGCCGGGCTGTATAAGAGTAATTTTTTGACATGGAAGGTGTGACAGTTGTCTAAATGTCGGTACATTGGTGGTTAGTTAGTTAAATATGGACAGAGGGGAATTTGAAGCTATCTGAGAGGTTGAGGTCAGTGTCCAGGAAGGCAGGGCATTGGGTTGAAGAGGATCAGGTAACAAGGATGGAGGAGAAGGTGTGGGGTTTTGGAGGAATGGGAATAGGGTATCGTGGCCCTGAGTCCAGATCATGAAGGTATCATCAGTGAACCTGAACCAGACCAGGGGTTTGGCCTTTGGGAAGCTAGAAAGGTTTGTTCTAGATGACCCATAAAAACATTGACATAGGTGAGTGCTATGCAGTTTATCATGGCTGTGCTGCATATTTGTTAATATACTATTCCCCTCAAGTCAGGTCATCACGTCTTTTTTGTGAACAGTGATCAAGGTGCTGACTCTGGCACACCACAACAAACACTTGACTGTATAAATGGTGTTTGGTTAAGGAATACTTGATGTCAGAACAAAGTAAAGTAAATATCAACAATGAACCACTTGTCCCAATAGTTAGCTTACTATAATAAAATGTTATTAAGTGAATTTGATGGTTGACTGCACACAACAGTACGGTCCTAATTTCAGAAATGACAAAATTGTTGTCCAACAATATTTAAAACAAGAGCGTAGATAAGGTTTCATGTCGACTGTGCCACTCAAAACTACCTGTGAACAACTGTGTCACATCATCATCTCCTGCCATGACAAGGCAGAGGACCAAGTGATTTAGAATCCAATAAGCACTGACTTACCAGCAGCATTTAAAACCACATTGCATCTGCCAACTTTCTATCATTTTTGCTTAAGTATTGTTGTGAAAGCACACTATTACTAATCAGTGGAATAGCTAATGTCCGTTTGTACTTGGAGATAAGGGGTTTAGAAAATTCTGGAACCACTGCCACAATACTACTGTTAAATCAAGATTCGATATTTCTCGCTCAGAATCAGACATTTTAAACAAATGCCCATCAATTACCATGTGATTACAAAAGTAATTCCAATCAATTTCAAACTGTTTACTAACTTCTTTACATATTTCTTCAAGTCAAGCTGTAATTGTGTACGAAATTTAGTCTCTCCCAGAAAGATTCATTGCCTACTGTAAATTTTGAGTAACTTTTTATTTTAGTGCTAAAAATTCTGCTTCTGCTTTCTCAGAATCACCTGATGAAAGAGGTGTTCAATCAGATTATTCTATTTTTTCTTGAACTGGTTGTTCAGTCAGATCATTCATATGATCCTTCTGAAACTAAACTCCATCTGAACAGACCTTGGAAGGCCCAACCATATCATCCTCAGCCCACAAGCATCACTGGATGCGGATATGGAGGGGCACGTGGTCAGCACCACTTTCCTGGCCGTATGTCTGTGTACAAGACATGAGCCATTACTTCTCAATGAAGTAGCTCCTCAGTTTGCCTCACAAGGGCTGAGTGCACCCCGCTTGCCAACAGCGCTCGGCAGATCGGATGGTTGCCAGTCCTTTTAACTTTGGTGATCTGACAGGAACCGGTGTTACCACTGCGGCAAGGATGTTGGCATATGTTCAGTCTATGTTATAAAATTATAACCTGAGAACTATTTCATATGTGTCTGTACATTATACTAAAACATTTACTTGTATGCTAGAATCTGAAATTTGTTGTTGCGTTTATGTAAATTCTCATCCAGTATAATCTATTACTTGTTTCTGTCCCACTTTTACTTCATGAAGCTATTTATTTACCTCATTCATAACTAAATCACATTGCTTAATTATCTCAGAATGTAAATACCCTTCAAAATCCTGTCATGGTCACCACAAATGGGTGGTGTTGGCTTTTCCCTTCCAATGTGATATTATCTGCTTGACTGTTGTCCTCTTGGACTTTGTCTCCAAATCTGGGATAATTACTTCAAAATTCAGAAGTTATATATCTTCTGCACCATATTTTTACAAATAACTGTCTGTTCTAGCTACAAGTGAACCAGCTATATGTTTTTTCTCCTCATTAGATACATCAGTCATAATAAACAACTACAATCATCATTCTTGCCATCTCTTACTGAATGCTTAGTGTCTCTTGATACAGTTCACCACATGCAAAATAAAAACAAAGCACAGTAGGTGTACATTTATACTACACATTTTATTTTATGCTATCGACCCGCCAGGTTAGCCGAGAGTGCTAATGTGCTGCTTCCTGGGTATACGCACCGGCCCCGGATCAAATCCGCCCGGTGGATTAACAGCGAGGGCCAGTTTGCCAGCCAGGCTGGATGTGGTTTTTAGGCAGTTTTCCACATCCCACTAGGTGAATACTGGGCTGGTCCCTATGTCCCGCCTCAGTTACACGACTCGCAGATGTCTGAACACGTTCGTACTATTCCGTGGATTACACTTGACGTAGACAGCTGTGGTACACTAATTTCGTCCCAGGGGGTACCGGATGGTGGCAGGAAGGGCATCCGGCTACCCCTTAACATTAATCATGCCAAATCCGTTCCTAACAATGCGGATCCTGCGAATCCACGGGATAAGGCACAAGCAAAATAAGATTTTATTTTATGCTATTGTTTTCTTATTATATGAATAAGCTTTGGATGCAAGTATCAGTCATTGGTAAGATGATGTAGGGATACACTACAATCATTTATGCATGTTGGTTCATTTCAAGGAAATACAAAAAACAAATGCATGGTATCAGGAGATGTTCGCTAAAAACAGAGGAGGCTGGTTCACTATACTAAGTAAACATATGGTATATTGTACAGGGCTATTACAAATGATTGAAGCGATTTCATAAATTCACTGTAGCTCCATTCATTGTCATATGGTCACGACACACTACAGATACGTAGAAAAACTCATAAAGTTTTGTTCGGCTGAAGCCGCACTTCAGGTTTCTGCCAACAGAGCGCTCGAGAGCGCAGTGAGACAAAATGGCGACAGGAGCCGAGAAAGCGTATGCCATGCTTGAAATGCACTCACATCAGTCAGTCATTACAGTGCAACGACACTTCAGAACGAAGTTCAACAAAGATCCACCAACTGATAACTCCATTCGGCGATGGTATGCGCAGTGTAAAGCTTCTGGATGCCTCTGTAAGGGGAAATCAACGGGTCGGCCTGCAGTGAGCGAAGAAGCGGTTGAACGCGTGCGGGCAGGTTTAACGCGTAGCCAGCGGAAGTCGACGAATAAAGCAAGCAGGGAGCTAAACGTACCACAGCCGACGGTTTGGAAAATCTTACAGAAAAGGCTAAAGCAGAAGCCTTACCGTTTAGCACAGCATGTAATGAATGTGTGATAGTGTTTTATCTTCACAAATAGTGATATTTATTTATTTATTCATTTATTTGTATTTATTTATTTGGTTAAAAGTGCACAGTCTTAATAAATACATGCTTTTACTTAGTAGTTCTTCACCAAAGTTTGCAACCGCATTGATTGATGTAATTGCCTTTCTGTCAGTGGTGTGTTGAGGAGATAACCATCTCTGTCTCTTCAATTTAGGTTTGACAGGTAGCTGCATTTCCATGTTGCAAGATGAAGCTTTGGTTTGTACTTCAACATAATGTAAATTTAAACTCTCTTCTTTTATCAGTAAATATTTGGCACACTTAAGCTTTCACATACACTAAGAGGCTTCCACCACCACCACCATGCACTACTTGTATGCTTTCCCTGACTTAGTGCAATACATCTGATGTCATCCATTAAGTTAAACATACAGTATAGAATATTAAGAATGTGATATTAAATTGGTACAACCTACCAGTGAAAGACTATGTGAGCACAAATGTTTTTCAGCATAATCACCTTTGCATTTAATCTCTCTCTCTCTCTCTCTCTCTCTCTCTCTCTCTCTCTCTCTCTCCCTCCCTCCCTCCCTCCCTCCCTCCCTCCCTCCCTCTCCCCCCCCCCCCTCCTCCCTCCTTCCCTCCCTCCTTTGAACAGATTCCACTCCGAACTTGCAGCTCGGGAAGATTTACAGCATACCCATCAGTTGCTAGCAAAATCACTTCATTGGATTTGTAATGTTTTCCAGCCCCTCATTCTTTAGGTCAGTGGAGTCAGGGGGTGCAAAAATTGACTGAATTAGGTTCATGTTGTGACACTTACTACAAATCTTACAATATGAAAATTCTTTTGTAGACAAGAGCGTTGTCCAAATGAGAGTGATGTGTAAATTTGGAAAACAGGTCTCTTATCAGGTGTTTTTTAAACCATTTGGTCTAGAATGCTTTTTTTTGTTCATTAGTGCCTGTTTTACCACAGTGAGATTAATCAGTAAGGAAAATACCTTTATTATTATTATTATTATTATTATTTCAGAAAATATGAGTCAGTGTCAACTCATATACTTAAAACATTGCCAGTTTGTGATAAATTCAGATGTTAGTAAAAATGCCAAAAAAGTTTTTAGATGTTCCAAAATAAATTCTTGCCTGTTGTTATTAAAATAAATAATAACTGACATTACAAGAAAGTTTCAAGGAAAAATATACAGCATTTTCCCCCTTCAAAAACCAGAAGCACTAACACACTTTGATTGAAAAGAAATCTACAAACACTCTTAAAGTTTATAGACGCATATGATGCACATTTTATCATGAAAACCTAATTGTTATGAGATAAAAAGTAAAGTGCTGTAAGGAGTGAGAAATTGTTTCATTTCTGTAATGAAAAATGTCATCACTGGTGAATTTCTGTTCTGTTACACCTCGTAGATCTTCCAATGAGAACGTTGATAAGAAAACTGTAAAATCAATTTTGGTCCCATCTGAGATATTATTGTATCATGTCACTTACGAACACAATTAATTTACGAGAGAGTCTGTGCGCACCAGCATGCGAGGACATTCCTTCTGCGGCCTGGATTTTAGTTCTGATGACTCAGGTAAATAGGACTGAGAATATTCTCTACCTCTTGAAAAGATTGTATTTGCAGCTGTTACGTACTCACCACCACTGCACCCTTCAACCAATACACTAATATACGCTATACTAGATGTCCTCCCAGGTCATTGTTATTCTTTGATTCGTGTCCAATGTATTGTACGATTTTGCAAAACCCTATGTTCGTCTAGGTAACACACACATCAGTTGTCCTCAGCATGCAGTAAATGAATAGTTAGCAAAATGTAGCTCTCAAGGTGGTAATAGCCCTTCATTAGGAAATTTGCATCTATCATTACATTTTATGAACTTGAAACTGATGTCTTACAAAAGGTAAAGAATGGACCTTTGTGAGCCCTCATATTCAGTTTTATGTTGTAGTTGGGCGCAGACTTTCCTGGTCATAGGATACTTTCCTCTTATGTAGTATTCTAACAATCATGTAGACCACTTCTTTATTCAAATCGTCAATTCGAGTAACTCTACTGTCCTGCTTATCTCAATTATTGCAAATGGAAGACAGCACTCACACCTACGGAATCTGAAGAAGTGAGAATGCTACTAACACATTTTGCTTTTTATGAGACTTCACATGATTGTGTTGTTAGTTTTTGTGCATGCAAAGTTAAATTTATGTCTGTATTCTGTGTCATGACATAGTTTGTTAAAAAATTTGAGACATTAAATATTATATAGTTTGTTTTTTATTGCTCATTCATTCTGGGCCTTACACCAAGAATATGTGGGCTAAAAACTATGGTAAGCCCAGAATTTTGCTCTTCAGTATCATTGTAAAGCAGAACAAGATCATGTTATGACTGAGCAGCAGGTACTGACAGGGCAACATTGCAGTCTCGGGGGCAAAGCAGGGTGAGAGACAAGGGATGGACACGAATGACCTTCAGCTGCCTGGTTTCATGACAGCAACTACAATTACATTCATTGCTGTTTCATTTCTCATGTGAGATGGTGAAGCTATGAAACTCTTCATTGGTAATAAATCATTGCATAAAATGTATTCCGTAGAGGAAGGTCGAAACATTGCCCAGGAAAACATCTGTTTGCTTTTAGTCGGCAGTCATTAATATCGTGGCCGTCTTACTCAAAGCTTTCTCATAGTTACTTCATTCTGCAAAATGCAACATCCTCTTTCTTCTGATATGCTTGTGGTTGCAGTTTATTTTGCGTATATTTCATTGCTAACCATCCATTGTCACATTGTGAATTTCAGCAATGCATTCTCCAATGTAAACTGCAGTAAAATAGACTCCCTGTAAACCTCCATTGACTTTGACTGAAGTTCTTTGTGTGGTAAACTGTTCTAGGTATGAAGAATTTTCTATCAGCCTGTTATTTCGGTTATTCCATTTAAATGAAATGCATATAACATTACTATTTTAAAAAGCCATATATTCCATAGAGTAAAGAGTAAGTTGGTGTTTGATTTATATTACTTTGAAGCGCATAATAACATAGCATAAACAATATTTCATTGATGTTGTGCATTGTCTGTGTCAGGCCAACCATTTCCTAGCTTTCCCTCTTGACAAAAGTATTAAACTTGAGGCTATTGTTAATATTAATAAGTTTCAGTTGTGATATGATATGTTCGGTATGCTTGCTAAAATCGTACATCATGTCCCTCAGACAAACATTGAAGATTTGAAATAGGGGAAACATCTTACTCAAAGCAGCCTTATACCACATTTACAAACAAAAAGATAGTTCTAAAACATGATCCCAAATTGATTAAAGTACGTCAAATTTTGCACATCTGAAGAATTTATATGGGAGGTAATGTAGTAAACCCTAAGTGTGGATACAGTCATGTACTTGTTTCATAACTGCATAGCTGTTTAAGTACATTCATACTTGCTTCCATTTCATTGATGTTGAGGCATTCCACATTTTTGTAAGAACTAGACATGCCCTTATCTTTACACGCAAATAATCTTGACTGAAAGAACAGAAGACTTTACAAACTTGATGTTGCAAGGGAGGCAACCGGGGTTTAAATTGTCTTGAAAAATGTTAAACAAACCGAAAGTCATTTTATGTGGATGTTCATTTCTACGTCGTGCTTCCAGGTTTGAATCTTTATAATCAGCAAAATATGAATCAGCTGGTTGCTGTTTAAAAGATATATAATAATGTATGTAATGTATAATGTAATGTATTAATGTATAATAATGTATGTCATGCATAATAATAATTATGCATGACATACATTTGTCTTTTGCTCTTCCTACTGTAAAAGAAGGAAGAAAAAAACATTATTTTTTTCATTGTGGTAGTTTTATCTTAAGCTATTCTGAGTTAAGCACAAATAAGCAACATTTAGTATAGGATAAAAAGAAAACAAACAAGCAATAGCTAACAAGAAGTACACAGTGGTACCAAAACTAGTGAGAACTAGTCCCATGGTGGTTTAGTTGCACAGGCAAGCTTCCTTCCCCACTTATATATAGTTTATTTCTATTTGACTCTCATCAATTTTTTGTTGTTATTCCTACTTCACCCTGTTGCATATCCATGTTTACTAATTTTCGACCGAGCGAGGTGGCGCAGTGGTTAGCACACTGGACTCGCATTCGGGAGGACGACGGTTCAATCCCGTCTGCAACCATCCTGATTTAGGTTTTCCGTGATTTCCCTAAATCGTTTCAGGCAAATGCCGGGATGGCTCCTTTGAAAGGGCACGGCCGATTTACTTCCCGATCCTTCCCTAACCCGAGCTTCCGCTCCGTCTCTAATGATCTCATTGTCGACAGGACGTTAAACACTAACCACCTACCTACCTACCCTACTAATTTTCGTGCGCAGTTTGTATTAAATGCAGTGTGAAAATGTGTCATTATTTCCCTTGTGCTGTAACTATTGTTGCTGTGAATGTGAACCCCAGATTAATTTGTAGTTGATTAAGAGTTCGTGTGACTAATTTTTTACACCAGAAAACTAAAAATGCTTGCTATATGAACCTTATAACTGCCGTGTTTTGGAATAAGTAAATATCAGAATTTTAATGTGCCAAACTGTCTTCATCATATCATTCAAAGCATAGCTTAATTTGTCAAAAATCTGTACATTCTCACAATAGTAGGTACTGCATAAATGAGCAAAACATTGTGTTATTTCCTATGCTTATTTTGGTTCCAGTCCAATATTCAGCATTACTGTAGCTAATGAGGATTCCTACAGGAACACTTTGGATGAATGTTTCTAGTTGATAGCAGGTCACTAACAGTACTATTGCTTCCAGCAGAGTGAATGAATCAGTCTCTCACTTTCGCACTTAGATTTGTGAAGTGTGTATTGTTGAGTAGATAGTAAAGGGAACTTGGGACACTTGCACTTATCAACTTTTTCAACCCAACAATCTTATTTATGGGAAACATTGAATGGCTTGGATGGCGAACAAAGTAGTCATACCACTGAAGCAGTTAAATCCAAGATCAGATAGTCAGTTGTGATATTACATACTTAGAATTTATGTAGGTATATCTAACACTGTTATAGTGCATAATTATTTGCTTGGATGCTGGTGAAGTTCATTTGCATCATTACTGTGTCAGATCCTACAAAAAGGAAGTAATTTTGCTGCAATTTGCCAGCTCCAATTTTTTTTATAGAGGCCATTTCCAATACTGAACTACCCCAGCCAACTTATCTGTGTCACTTCCCTCCTTGGTTTCCATAGAATTCTTTGAACTTTTAGTGCCATCAGTCTTTATACAAAATTTTTTTCTCTATAAGTGGTGGAAATGTGATACAAGGAAGTGAAAATTATGTGAAAAATACTGGGAACTACTCTAACAGTAATGAACAGAGCATTCATCAAGAAATAGAATGAAAGAATCTTGCACATTGCTGTCAAACAGTTCTTTGATGTCACGTCTTCAGTTTCATGTACAGTGTAATAACACCGTATTATATTCTTGGCTCATCGTAGATGTGTTAAACACAAAAACAATTACAGTGTTGTTTTCTTACAGTCCACCTCAACACACTTTATCACAACTAGAAACAACACTCATCAAATAGTGAATGCTATTATCAAGTAACAAGAGAAGAAAAAAAACTTTGCAAATTGAAGGTACATCATCACTGAAAGAATTTAGAGCCCATAGCCATCTGGCATAATCAGTTGCAGAGAGTAATGGTGAACAGAAAAGTATTTTTGAGATTTCTTGATAAATGGTTCTGGATACACTTGGTATTAGACTTTCTTCATAATACTGTCTGTTGTAGGACTAGGTAAGTGTTTGGTTTTCAGATAATTGCAGCTGCCCTCCTGTTCCCCTCATTATACACTCTATACTATGCCCTTCCATATGACTGTCCCCTCTGATTCACTTGTTCATTTTGTGTGTGTGCATTGTAAATATCAGAAGTGGGAGGAGGGGAGGGGGGGGGGGGGGGATAGACGGGTAAGAAAATGGAAGATGTAGAAAACTAAAGTGGAGTGAAGAAAGCAGTAGGTACTGTGAAGAAATGCTGATACACAAGATATTAACGTAAATTAAGGTCTGGTGAGTGGCGAGAACCAAGGACAAGTTGTAGCGAAGTTCCCACCTGTGAAGTTCCGAGAAACTGGTGCCTGGGGGAAGAATCCGAATGGCGTGTGTGGTTAAATAGGCACCGAGGTCACTATTGTCATGCTGTAGAGCATGCTCTGCAACAAGATATTGCGTGTTGCCAATATACATCCTCTGCCTATGCTCATTCATCCTAACTGATAAATTGGTGGTAGTCATGCAGATGTAAAAGGCTGAACAGCTGGTATATGACAAGTTTTGTTTCGCAGATAGTTCTCCCTTTGACAGTATATGTTTTGCCAAATATAGGGCTGGTATAGGTGGTGACTGGAGTGTGCATAGGGCAAGTCTTGAGCGGGGTGTAGAGCATCAAATGATTCAGTGTGTTAAGTGTAATCACCTGTTCTATAAATGGCCAGTGTTGCCCATTTAACTATGTAAAAAACTGACATTGTCTGAGTTTATGAAGTTGGTGAACATTGCAACATTAACAAAAAATAAGACAATAAACATGGGTCATGCATAGTATAGTCTCCTAATTGAGTGAGAATGCTCATGAAATAGCTGGCATGTTGAGAAATGAAAGGAAAACAAGTAAGAAATGTAAAGCACTACTTTGACAGGACAACTACAGTAAACGTTGACCAAATTTCAAAGACGACTATAAAATTTATGAAAGCACATAGTATTGAGTACGTGAGAGAGAACTGTTCTGTTAATGTTTGATTGCTACTGGTTATTTCATTTTAGTTTGCGGTTGCCCTTAATGTTATTTTGTAGGGCTTGTGCTACATTCCAGTTGCAGGTTACAGTGGATAGTGTCCCAAGTTGAGAGATAATAAGAAATTAAAGTATTACTTCAGTAGTACCAATGAAGTAAAAATTTTGCTTTGCATGACACTGGTGTAATCATCTTTTCAAAGCCTAATTTTTCTCCAGGAGTGCACCTGAAATTGAAAAACTGTGATGATTGGTTAACTTTTGTTTTTTACTCTGTTGTATTTGAAGCTGGTTTAACTTTTTTGTTACCATGTCTTCTCGTTTTACTTTTACTCATGAGAAATTAGTGTTTCAGTCCAGTATTTGAGAAATAATTTCTTGGTCCAAGTTCCTTTTACTAAATAAACAATCTTTTTCTTATGGTCCCAGGGGTAGCAGCCACTGGGCAAGCAGATGGGTGCAGAAGGAGCATAGGGTGTGACAAGAATATTGCGGAGATTGGGAGGGCGATGAAAAGCTATTCCAGTTATGGTGGGCAAAATGTCAGACTGAATGGATCTCATTCCAGGAGAAGATGTTAAGTAGCTGATTAATACATTCCAGATCAGGATAGTTAAGAATGGGGGTGTGTTCTTGTAAAGAGTCTGCTCCTGAACGAATTGGTTATAAGTTTTTGTTTAGCAGATTTTAAAATCTAGTTTAAACAGATAATTCTCTAGTATATTGGAATAATGTTGAGCTGCACTTGAATACGAAGTCTCTTCGTTACGCACACCATATTACGCAAAGAAATTCCATGTTCTGATTAAATTTCTGAAATGTCCTTGTAATGCTGTTGTTTGTTTGCTTAGTCATGGTAAATTATGTGAATAAGATCATTAATCCAGATTAATGAATAAACATTATTCATGTAGGTGTTTGGATAAAGTGCTATACATTTGCAAAGGAACTGTTAGGTGACTCTATACTTCCTTAGAAAACTCGAACAACCAGCATGAACACATACTATTCTGCATGGAAATACATGGTATGGGCTTCAGCTTAATGTCCATTAGTATAAATATCCAATTCAGAAGCCATCAGTTTCAGATATATAGGTAAAGCATGTCTGCAGCCTCCTTCCCTACAGCAACTTTAATGCATCCAATTCACTTTTAAACATACTGCATTTCATTATTTAGTACATTATTCCTTGTTGTTCCTTATGTCCACCATTTGTTTTGACCCAGAACTAGGTACTAAACTGTGGTTACTGGCTCACCCTCATCCACAACATACTCCAGAGGAATAAAATGATACAAGGAAAGTCAGCTAATATATTCCACCACAATTTCTCAAATTACAACCAAAAAGAGGTATAGACTGTAATTTGTAATTTGTTGCCGACCAAAATAGACAACATCTTGAAAGCAACGAACCATTTAATGTCTTAGTACGCCATAAAAACAGAAGACAAGAATCTGTTCAACTACAGAGATGTGCAGTCTTCCCACAAATGAAAGTGAAGTACATAAGGCCACTTGCCGGTATTGTGACCCACGAAATACAGTAAGATCTGTGGGCAATTGCCAGCATCTTGCTCAGTCTACAAAATTGTCCTTTGTGCATCTTGATTGAGAAACCATCCATAAATATTTTACCTTGACTACTTCTTGTATGGTGTAAAAAAGTGATTCTGTAATTGTTGTTAGGTATTACATCATCACTGTCGTATATCATTATTTAACTACTTCATTGCATACATACTGTACGATCTCAGTATATTTCAAATTGCCTCTTAATTTCTTTGTTGGTTGTAGATTCATTTTCATAGTAGACCAAAAGCCATGAACAAAGTCTTTAAAACAATAACGTTATAGAATGAAGTTAAAGCATGAAATGTAGGTTATGTGAAATAAATATTTATAAACTGGTCAAAAACTAAGATTTCTTGTGTAACATGACTATATTTAGGCTTTTTACATTGATTACTTGAAAAATTATAGTATAAAAAACCAACTGAAAGCCACTGTTAGTAATACTTGTGTCTGTTATTGGATTCACCAACATCCTATTTACTCAATTTGTGGAATTGACATTGTAAATTTTGTTATGGAATGTTGTAAGTATATTGACAATAAAGCATAATTTCTAATTGTTTAATGCATAGGCCCTAATCTTTGTGCGGGCACTTAATTGAGTAACGATCCACTTTCCCTTAAATATATTTCAAATAACAAAAACACCAACATCTATAAAATTCTCTCTTAACTGGAACTTTGTTGTTGCTCCTGGTGCCTCTTCTTAAGGAGTCTTGCCCAGAAAATGTGATCTTCCCTTTTCTATTTATGCCAGTTCTATTGACAAAAATTTTCTTTAATCTGTCTTTACCACTGTGGGTTTTCCTAATTAGTCCTCTGACCCATGTTACTGCAATATTTCCCATATCAGTCTTTTTGCTGTAAGTGCTTATGATTTTCAAAGTTTCAGTGGTTGAATTTATTGTGATGGGCACATCTGCTTTCTTATTTAATGTGTGTGGGTGACACCAGCAAATTAGCTAGGCCATTTGTAAATGACTTTGATGATTTGAGAACTTTCTGGACTCTTCTCTGTTTCAAAGGAGCTATCCTAGCACTGCCTCGAGCAATTTTAAGTGAATTTCAAAAACCCTAAAACTGGATGAAGAGATAGGAATTTGATCACCATTGACACTTCTCTTTTCAAAAGAAGTAACTGATAGTCAAAATTAGAAGTATGTTCACTTTCCATAGGTAGGTGTATTTTCTGTTATACTGCCGATGACAGGTCTGATGATCTTAATCTCTTCTTTTTCTCTACATACTTGACAAGATTAGAGAAACATCTGTGTATCTGCTACTATTTATTATAATAAGTCACATTAACCTCCCCACACTAACTCATGGACATCTCTCTCATGCACCAGTAATTGTGTCAAAATGCAGGCATTATGCCATACTGAAAGTGTCAATAAGTAAAACTATTACTAGTCCAAACATACTATTTACGAGTGGAGGTATGTTGGAAAATATGACATCACATACATGTTTTCTGTGTGAAGTAAAAGCTTCTAAACAGAAAATCAGACCCAATTGCCTTTTTAAATTTTATGGTATATTTTAAATCAGTGTTTGACTGAACTGGCAAAGAAATAGTTAGTTCGACACTTGTTTCATGGATCATATTCACACACTATGATGTAGAACATGTGTCAACAGAACAAATGTATCTCCCTCTCCCCCCCCCCCCTGCCCCCCCCCCCCCCCCCACACACACACTCTGCTTGATTTGTATTTTTTTTTTAAAGGGGGGGGGGGGGGGATCTGGTACAGTGACTGTGTGTGTGTGTGTGTGTGTGTGTGTGTGTGTGTGTGTGTGTGTGTGTGTGTGCTGGCTGGACATTAACAGGTTTCCTCTGTGGTATAGGAGTTGTTAAGAAAGTACCTCTTTAATCTACATTTGGACACACTTCTTCTAGAAGTTAGTCATTTTATTTCAGTGGGTGGATTATCAGAGAATATTGTTTTTAGCAGGTCAGCTGTATGGTGTTTTCATTTTAAGTTTTCATTCATACACACACCTAAGAACTTTGATTTTCATAGCCTGCTTATTATTACTTCTTCGTGTACTAGGTTAATAGGAGATGGGATATTTTTTACAGTACAGTACAGAACTGAATGAGTTGTGCTGTTGGAAAATTTAAAGGTAGCTTCTTACTAGTCTGTAAATTTCACAAAAACATTGTTTACTACTTTCTCTATTGAAACTTATTATTCTGCCTCCTCATTCAAATGGAACAGCGAACAGTAGAAAGCCAGTGGTCGAACCCTGTGACACTACCTTTGTAATATTTCCCCCACGCAGATGCAAATTTCTTCCCATACAATGCTGGTTGCACCATTGTTATATCTTATTCAGATAACGTGACAAGCAGTAAGCAATTGCCAGAACATATTTGATTTACAGTTATCAAGTAGCATACCTCTGTTGTTGTCGTCGTCGCCTTGAGCCTGCAGACTGTTTTGATGCAGCTCTCCGTGCTACTCAATCCTCTGCCAGCCTCTTCAGCTCTGCATAACTACTGCAGCCTACATTCATTTGAACCTATGTAATAGATTCAAGATTGGTTGTCCTCAAAAATTTTCACCCCAACACTGATTTGCAATACTAAAATGATGATTCCTTAATGGCTTGGGATACTTCCTGTAAACTTATTCCTTCTTTTAATCAAGTCATATCTTAATTTTCTTTCTTCTCAAGTTAATTCAGTACCTCTTCATTAGTTATCCTGTCCACTTATCTGATCTTTAACATCTTTCTGTAGCTACCCATTTCAAAAGCTTCTGTCATACTGAATAAATTTAACAGCAGTCACACAACCTCCATATGGGAAGGAATATAAACATTTTTAACTTCAGTGATCAGCATGTGTAATTATAAAAGGTAGTGCAGATTTGTTATAGGTTCTAGAATATTAGATACCACAGGAACAAAATTGACTGCTGATATTTTTTGGAGTATTGAGGTGACTGGAGCTCCTTGTACTGGTTTGATGATGAGAAGTAAAGAGATTGAGATCAGATCCTAGACAAAATATTCAGCCATCATTTTGCTGTCATTGAATGGGACCTATTTGTGTATCCATTTCTATTAGTGTTTTAATGTATATTAACCTGTCAGATACTCTTTTTTTGTTTTCCCTTCCTTCAAAGAAAAGACGTGCAACATCATAGCTCATATGCTTTCATATTCGAGTAAAAAATCTTGTATTAAAATATGTTGTGAAAACTTCAGGTCAGTATGTTTTGACATTAGTACATAGGTTTTACATAGAATGTGAAATTAAAGGCATACCTATTAATTTGAGCTCAACTACCATGTTAGAAAAATATACTTTGCCTTTTGAGCTGTTAGAATCTCATAAATCAAATTGAAATCATTTCTAAGCTTTCAGACAATATTCTTTCTCAAATTTAACACACACACACACACACACACACACACACACACAATAAATTGAACTGGTCGTACAGCCCACATTGGGTGAGGAATTCTCCGGTGGGATGGGTGAAATGATCATGGAGAAATGGAGAGCTGGATGGAAAGGAGAGTGATACCAAGGGAGGAAGAGCAATGTAAATTGAAATGTGGTACACTTAACCCAACCCATTGTCATTTGGGCAATATCTGTGAAAGACCCTAGTGAATGATGTGTCCTGCACATTCACTCAACACACCTTATTGAAAATGAAATTATGGTGGGGCATTATTGGCCAGGAGACTCCATACGGGGTTGTTCGGCTGCAAGGTGTTTTTTTTTTTTTTTTTTTTTTTTTTTTTTTTTTTTTTTTTTTTTTTTTTTTTAACAACTTTGGTTACTTGGGTGTTGACGATGTGACAACAACACAACACCCAGTCTCTGAGTAGATAAAATCTCTGACTTGGCCGGGAATCAAACCCCGGGTCCCTGCATGGCAGCCAACTACATTGACACTCAGCATCTTATTCCAGTCCCATCACAGATGTGTCCTGTGCTATTAGGAATGGGACCACCAATGAAAGCAGTCATATATTAAGTCTGCTGTAATTTCTGCAGTAATTTGTGTGGTCATGATTACCAACCTACGGTCCGACTGAATAAGTGGTCACTGAGAAGCTAATCAAACATTGGCAGAATTTGTTGCAGGTAACAAATGATCAACTTGAATGGGTGCTTCACAGCCTGTGCCATCTTGGATTCCTCCCTTGAACCAGCTTCCTTAATTGTGTAAATGGATACTGTCGTTACAACACACCTTTCAGTCCTGCAAACCACTTTGCATTTCTCTGCCCCCTCCCCTCCCCTCCTACTTCATTCAAGTTTGATCTATCTGATACTGTTTTTCTGCAGTCTCCCTCTTCCTGTGTTCTGTCTAAGCCCCCCCCCCCCCCCCTCACTATCAAGGTGCCACGATTCTGTCATGTAATGTTGCTGTTTCTCCTTCCATTCCTGCCCATCACCAAACCTTTCCCTCGCCATCTTTTTTACCCTCTCACTCACTCACTGCACCCACCATAGCTGGTCATTGTAGTTAAACTGCAATGGGGCATTATAGTGTGTGTGTGTGTGTGTGTGTGTGTGTGTGTGTGTGTGTGTGTGTGTGTGAGAGAGAGAGAGAGAGAGAGAGAGAGAGAGAGAGCTCTGAGGGAAGGTAGAAAGCTTAGTTGTGATTTCTATGTTTGTTTTGTCTTTTGACTGCTCACCACTGAGAATAGTTGTCTTTAAATCTTCCATTGTTTGTCTGCCACACAAGAAGTTAAATCAACATAACATGGTCAATTGCTAATGATAGGAAATATGAAGCTTCAGTATAATATTTATTGTAAACATTAAAAATATCTCTAAGCTTGTTAGAGATGCAGAGAATATCGCCCATATTTAAATGTCAGGGGGAATTTGACTCACCATGCATGGAACATGTTCACAAAAATATTGTTTAAGAGATAATAAAACTGAGGAAGTTGCTGCATTTAATTTGCTACTCTGCTTACTATGAGCTATACTACCATGTGACACAAAATTATGAGATTCTGTAACTACACAAACTCATAAAGCATTTTCTCTGCTGTACTTAGATAAATAAAGAAAAGCAAACATTGGGGGAAAATGAAACACGGCTTCAAATGGATCTGAGCACTATGGGACTCAACTGCTGAGGTCATTAGTCCCCTAGAACTTAGAACTAGTTAAACTTAACTAACCTAAGGACATCACAAACATCCATGCCCGAGGCAGGATTCGAACCTGCGACCGTAGCAGTCTTGCGGTTCCAGACTACAGCGCCTTTAACCGCACGGCCACTTCGGCCGGCAAAATGAAACATGAATGGATGGTTAACATAAAATAGTAGTTGCTTCTCTTTGCAATAACAGTGACTGAATTCCTCCCATTCCTCCTCCTCCTCCTCCTTCGGCACCTCTTCAGGCAGTGGGGAGGGGGGGAAGGGAAACAACTCGAAGATGTAATAACTGTGGTATAAAATTAATCATTATACTCCAGTACCACTCATTATTTGAAAACATTAAAGATAAATCGTATCGTATGGTGTCATTCTAGAAATATCCAAGAGCATCATCATATACTGCAAGGTAAAAATTATTTCTGTGAACTGAAATGAAATTTTCAGATTGTTAAGTATCAATACGAATAGTGCATATTACTGCAGTGACTTTCAGGGCTCATTAGTTTCCATTCTTCAGCATTGTGTTCGAACCAAAGTTTTGGGGGCAGCTGTCGACTCCTTCTCATGTACATCACAGCTATTTTCATATATCTGCATAGAATTAAACTAACAGAATTATCTGTATCACATCATCTCAGTAGGAGTATTTTCAGAGACACATTTTAAGCTGCTTCCTCTTTTTTTTTTGTTAACATGCAGTTGCACTGCTTTTTTTTGTAAGTCACAGCAGTGTTGATGTTTTGCAAGCTATGTAGCAGAATTGCAGTGTCTTTACAGCTGTTTTACTTTATTAAATCTTTCTTGACATAGACTGCACATTATGTATGTGTGAAATAAAGTATAATGTGAAACATATTCACTTGGTGTTATATTTTGTAGTTTGGAGTACTTCCCCCATTTGACTAATGTTCTCAATAAGCATCATGTGAGTAAAATTTTGAAATGTTACAAGATTCCGTAGTAAAATCCTAACCTATTTTTCTGGTACTAACTTAGGATTTTGCTTTGCAAAGCATTGAGAACATTATTTTTGTCGTAGATTGTGACATATTATGCAGTTTTGTGGCACACATAAAGACAACAAGAGTTAATAGTTGGGTGATCTTAGGCCATAAGTATTATGAATCCTTGGGTGGACTGTAAAAACATCCATCTGATAAGTGTTGAAGAAAATGTTAAATAACAGGCACTTCCTTGTGAAATGTACCACAAGAAATAATACCATGAATTACTCCTAAAGTCCTCATTAATAATAATTAGACTTTCACATTGTTTATTGACAACAAGGATGATTTTTTTATGCGAGAATTATTAGATAGCAATATGAATTGGATTGATTACAACTTACCATATGTAGGAGGCATTGAGTGACAGACAGGCACACCACAGATTTGTTTGTAGTTTTGGCTATAGGCACTTACCTGACACCATTCAATGCCATCCTCTTCATGGGCTGCCTAGAGAAATCCTTCCTAGTCACTCAGAATTCCAAACCCCTCATCTGGTTCAGATTCATTGCAGACATCTTCATGATCCGAACTGTATGTAGGACACACTGTTTACATTCCTTCAGAATCTCAACAGCTGCCCAGTCACTTACCTGGTCGTCTTCAGCCTCAAACAATCTTTTGTGATGTCAGCCTCCATCTCATGGATGGCTGTATCAGTACCTCTGTTCACATCAAACTTACTAACCACCTATAATACTTCCATTTTGATGTATGAACCATTCCACAGCAATAAGTCCCTTCTGTACAGCTACTCATCCATGGTCATCGCACCTCCAGTAATGCACAGTATTTTTCCAAATGTTCTAAGAGTCTTTCTGAGGCTTTCACAGATTGAAATTACCTGTCCCTCCTTGCCCATCAGATCTCCTGCAGCCTGTCTCCCCTGTCACCCACCGCACCCACTGACCACCCGCACAGAGGAGTACCCCCCACGTTCCTGTGCCTCTGTGTACCACCCAGAACTGGAACAACTGAATCACATTCTCCTCCTGGATTTTGAGTGCATCTCATTGTGCTCTGAAAGGAGATGTATCCTGCCCATCTATCAACACTGGTACTCTGCTGCCTATCTATCCTACACAATATTCTTGTCCATCCATATTCCATCCCTGCTCCCAGTGCCTTGCCATCTGGTTCATATCCCTTCCAAAAGACCCATGTGTAAGTTGTGTGCAATACACTCTCAGTACTACCTGCTCCAGTCATCTTCACAGGTTTTTCCTACCCCATCAAAGGCAGGGCCACCAGTGAAAGCAGTTATGTAGAGTACCAACTTAACCTGCGACCACCATGCAGCATTCTGTATGGGCATGACCATTAAAAAGCCATCTGTCCACATGAATGACCACCGCCAAACTGTGGTGAAGAGAGAGTAGGACAACCCAGTTCCCTAGCGTGCTGCACAAAACTATGTGTGGCTTCATTGACTGCTTCAGAGCCTGTGTAATCTGGGTTCTTCCCACCAACACGAGCTTTTCTGAATTGCACAGGTGGGGACACTCCCTGCAGCATTTCCTTTGTTCCTGTAACCTCCATGGGCTCAACCTTTGCTAGTCCCAGTCCCCCCCCTGTGTCTGTCCTCTTCTCTGCTCCCATTATAGTCTCACCCATGTCCTTCATCCTCCCATCTCACCTGCATAGTCCTTTCCCACTTTCTGTTTCACTTATCAACATTCCACCCTCCCCACCTCCCACCTGCCTCTACTGATGCTTCACCTAGCTGCCTACCATCCTGTCTTTGCCATGTTTCTGCACACCCCCATAGGCAGTAACAAGCATCCTTCCCCACTCCAACATTGCTATCCCTGCCCCTTCCCGTTCCCACTCCACTCTTCTTCTATACCCCAGCCAAGATCACTTCTCACCACAGTATCACGAAATGAGTGTGGCTCTGTATGTGTGAGTTGTGCAAGTATGAATATGTGTGTTTTTGTTTCATCTGGCAAAGAACTTTGTCTGAAAACTGATATTTTCCAAAAGGCTGCTTTTAAATTTGCCTATCTACTTTCAGTGCCTCCCCTATATCATGATTAGCAAGCTATCCATTTCATATTGTTATTCTGTTCTGGATTTTGTATTGTTGGAATTATTAGGTAGAAATTTAATGTCTGAAAGAAGCCACTTCATGCTAAATATGATGTAAGATGTAAACAGATAATTTACTGGCATGCGCAAAACTGATTACATCCCTATTTGTGTGTGGTTTCTTGTCTTGTGATCAGTAGTCAATGTCTGTATTCTCCTGTTTTTATTACATGACGTTAAGATTTAGTGGCTTTTTAATGGCTTTAATTTCGGTTAGTGTCCACAATACTGAAAAAATTTGAAGCAGAAAATAATGGATTCACTGTGTGTCAATCTTCATACAGTGTCATAATTTGTCACCATTTAAAAAACTATTTCTTTTTAGAAAAATTGTTCAGGATTTTGTTGTTGTAGTGAAATGTGACAGCACAAAATGGTTCAAGGCTATCTCACAGACTAGTGATGGGAATGGGTGTACTATACTGGAAAGTAGACACAAGTAATCTTAAGGAACTGTGTAAATATGATCCTGATAACTGTAAGAGTCAGAACTGTTGTGATATTGACACATTCTAGATTACTGCAGCCACCCAGGGAAACTGATTATGATCAAGAGGAAAAGGAAAGACTGATTTACTAAGGAGTAACTAGTGTGGAGTAGTTTACAAAGGAGGCAAATACCAAGCAACTAATTCCAAATATGTCATTAAATTTGAGGTATAATAGGAAAAAATAACACCATCATTCTTGATGGTTTAATAAAACAATACTGGAAGTGCAGATATTAACAGGAGGTAATTTCTGTCAAATACTTAAAGGAAGTGTGTAGGTTTGCCTAGACACTGGCAGTGTTCAAACAATGTAGGTGAACAGCATTCATTGTCAGATTGTTTGAGAAAACTGATGAAAATTTCTGTTACCTGTTTTGAAAAGACTGCAGAGCTGTATCAAAAATCAATACAGTGATTATTATACATTTGTTGTAGAAAATGTGTGATTTATGTAACACGATGTCTTTTGGCACTAAATTATCCTGTTATCAAATTCCTTTAGTTAATATGCCATTGAGCATCATCAAAAACTTTTAAGAACTTGATAATGGGATAATGCAGTTCCAACACGTAATGTGCCGAACCAATCTCGCATGTTCCACAACTGGTGCATGATTACCTCCATACTTCAAATTTCTGTGTAATGAGAGAATAGCATTTAACACCAGGCAACAACATTAGTATTTTTTCATAAAGATGTGCAGTGGATGCCATGTGTGCTATGCTTCCAAGTATCATGCAGTCTATTCCACTCTGTTGTTATTTTCTATACTAACTGATCAGCATTTTCATTAAAAGGCATCCAGATGATAACTTGCTTCTCAGTAATCCAAAATCGTTCCTCCACTATTTCTGTTACTGCCCTCAGACAGAATGCAACCATATATTGTGTGTGTGATGAATTGTCTTCAAATTAGAACAAAATCTGTCTGGCTTTTGGAGCCAGTGGCTCCTTACTCTGGCAGAAGGGTTGAACAGTAAGGAAGAGGGCTGAAGGGAAAGGGTCTGGAGAGCTTTAGGAAAAGGGGTAGAGATTGGAAAAGTCAACCAGCAGATGCGATGAGATCTGGAAAGTCTCCTCTGACCAAGCGTTCTGGGTGACTTTACCAAACTCTTCCCCTTTTTGTAAAGCTCTACAGTTCCTTTGCTTTCACCCCTCTTCCTACCCCTTCAACCCTGCTGCTGGAAGAATGAGCCACTGGCTCCAAAAGCTTGCGTCAGTAAAACCTTCTTTTATATGTGTGTTCTCCTGCCGCCGCTTGGTGAGTAGATTTTTTATCCATCCAGTTACATTATATTGTCAAAAATTAAAAAAGTTTAATGGGCATTTGTGCAAAACAGGAAGACAACTTTTACTAAGGGATATGAAAGAACGAGGGAAGGAGGCCGGGTTCCAACTTTATGAGAAGTGATGATTACCACAATGAAGAAGTGATATGAAGCTCTGTTTAGAAGCAAGAGCAGTGATACCAATTTATTAGTCATGTACAAAACAGTTCATGTCACCTTGTTGAACAAGACACAAAATAATAATCATCCATACCATGGGTTTGATGAAAGTGGTGAAGACTCATAATGCTAATTCCCGAAAACACTTGTAAATGGTGGATTATATTGGACTATATTGGCCATTCCCACAAGTTTACATTACTAGAGTAAAGAAAGGCTGGTGAATGGAGCATACAGTCATTCATGGTGACTACATTGCTAAAGTATTGTTCAAAAAAAGTTTTATTTTGTGATGTAATTTTCTTCAAGGACAGGGCAACAGACAGGTGTGGTGCAGTTGGAGAGAGAAAAATGATAGAAGTACTATTGGCAAGGACTGTGCTGTAGTAGCTTAGGATGAAAAGTGAATGCATGAAGCTATTGAAAAGGCTAGGAAAATGAAAAGGAGTGAAAAGTCAGAGAGACAGTAATACCATAATTGATATTGTGGAACAGGTCAAGGTGCATAGATTGGAGTAACAAAAGTTACCGTAAACTATGTTTTGTGGCTCATCTATTTTGTATGTGAAAGAGTTATTGTAAATAAAGTAGGCACTTAAGAGTGTATGCTCCAGTTAAGAAGACAGAATTGCAGTTTACTGCATTTTATTTTAAAAATATTGTAAATTATTTTAAAAATATTGTAAATTCTGTAAGAGTTGAGATGGTCAGCTGTGAAGACAGAGTTGTGTGTCATCTCATCTAAATGTTGGACCACTAAGTGAACAGTTAATAAACAAAAATTAGAATAGTTGTGATTGCGGGATATAAAGTGTAAGATGAGACAAATTGAACTAGAAAATTGCTGAAGGACTCATGCCATCAATTTATCATATTCCTTAGAAAAAAATGTTCACCATGATATGAATATGAGACTGAGATAGAATTGCTGGTCAATACGTGGCTTCATGAAAATAAGTAAAAGTACTGTACATGCACTTCTATGAAACTTACCTTGCAGAATAAATAATATAAAATATTTTATCTGGTTCCATATACATTAAGATTTTTCTGGCATATATTTGCAAATTTTGTTCACATGTACATCAGTATGATGTATCTACCACAAGAAAATGTATTTTGGTGATGTAATAATGAGATACACGTGTTTCACTCAAAAATGAGTGGCAGGGTGTCTTACTGTGTCCATTTACTGGAATATAATCATAATGATGATCTACCAATTGAAATTAATTACATGGATATATTCAAATTCATCAAAAATGGGAGCACAAGCTGAGAATTTGCTCTAGGGTTTCTTGTTTACTATTACTTAATAAAGAAAAAATGGACTTACGTGAAGAAGATATCCAGAACATGTTGTAGCATTTCTTCCTCTGTTTCGAATGTCTGTTAATCCTTCTGAATAAAAGAATTCATGTTAGTACATACGAGGTGATAAATTGTTTTTGTGTAAAATGTTTTATACTGCAAACAATATTATGAAAAGGATAGATTGGTACTCACCGTGAAGATGACACATTGAAATGCAGACAGGAAAGACCAGAAGACCGTTACATATTTTTATGCAAGCTCTTATGGACCAGATTTTTGAACAATATTATTGTAAATTTTCTAAGAAGAAATGGAACCATTATTTTATTGAACACGACTAAAAGAAAGAAAAATAGTTATAAATAATATAAATAAAGAGGCCTGGGAGAACTCTGTACTGGCAGAACTTTGCAATATGATGTATGGAAGTACTATGAAGATATTCATTGAGCTCTTTGTGAGTATGTAGAAGATTAGTAAAACACTACTTCAGAGACATACAGCAAGAAAAGTAGATAAGAAACATGTCAGCAATCATAAAGAAATATTATTATTATATGTTCTATGGATTTGTTATATAATATTGTAGAATAATCTGGAATGGATGGTATGCTCAAGACTCTGATATGAATAAAATCTCTAAGTACCAGCCTGAAGATAAAATTCATTACTGGGATCTCGGAAAGATTCGACGTCATAACTGGCATCAAAGAAGAAGATATACTTTCTCTACTATTGTTTTAGTGTATTTTGGAGAAAAATACTTCAGCAACCAGGAGAAGAAAATTAACTCAGTTTAGATAAAAAAACTTAAAGAAGTCTGTTAAACAACGAATCGCAGAATTTTTGAAAAATTAGAGTACTTTGAAGAAAGTAGTCCTATGGGCTGGCAGAATACTTCAGTATCATTACAATTTCTGGCTGCACTTGTCTGCCAGTATCTCAGTGCTCTTATTTAAAAAGACAGGCAGTCCAACACAGTCTTCCAGCTCTTACCCTACGCAGTTATCAAGAGGTTTCCTGTGATGATGTACATCAATAATCGATTTTGTCACCTCACTGTTTTTTTCTTATTATGCACACCATCAAACAGGATCTACAGACTGATCCAATAGTCTGATGGTAGGTTTACTCTTACAAACAGAGAGAATGAGCCTGCAACCAGAAATTAAAAATTGGAGTAGCTGACTCCAAAAGTGTGCACTGCATATTGATACCCACAAGACAGAAATTTTGGAATTGTGTAAATGCTGAGGCAATGGTGGCACTAATTATGGTGTACGAGCAAGAGTCATTGCAGCATGGATGCAATGATGTAAAATTACAGATGTTGTATGTGACAAAAAAAATTCCACTCCATCAAAGCCCAACTCTATCTGACAGTGATACAGTCTGTTGCTTTATGTGACACAGAGTTGTGGACAGTGGCAGAAAGTGCTGCATAATACTCCATGCCATGGAAACGTGAATGCTGTGTTGCCTAACAGGAATGTCTGTGACAAAGTGCATGGAAATACCATTATCAGGTAGCAAATCAGTGTGAAAGCAGTCACTTGGAAAATGTGAGAGGACCACTTTTGATGGCCCTGAGAGCAGTACAGTTCACATTGAAAAAGTCTGTATACATGCTCAGTGTGGATGGGAAAAGACCAAAGAAACAGTGAGTAGTCGATGGAAAGAAGAGCTAAATGTTCATATACAAAGTGAACCTCACGGCTAAAGCACAGTACCGGGAGGAGGAGGAAGAAGAAGAAGAAGGTGAGTGATCAGTGTTTAGTGACTGCATAGTTATCTGGAACAAGATTAATTCAGAAATTTTGAAAAAAACTTGCTGCAAAATTTAGCAGGAAGTACAAGTAAAAGGTTCCTTCGCCAAAACTAAATACATGAGAAACTTCAATGTTGAATGAGGATGGATTATTACTATGGAAAGACTGCATTATTTAAGAAGCTGAGATTGTGAGATACTGTAGTAGAATGAACTTAACAGAATGTGATAAGTACAAGGATCCCAAAATTAGGCCATGTTCACCACCACACTTACACCACGCTTCTCACCATGCTTACTACCTACAGTAAGAGGATAAGACAGAATGATGAACTTTACTATGTGTAGTCAATCATGCATTGCAAATTTTGATTTTAAGTACAAATGGGATAATCAGTGAGTTTGTAACAACACAACATAATATGTTGAGAAGAAATTTACATAGTCAGTAGTTTGATGGTCAATTGTGATTAATATCTGCTGAGAAATACTGGACAGTATCATCAGTTGGAGGAGGAGGAGGAGGAGGAGGAGAAGGAGAAGAAGAAGAAGAAGAAGACTGATTTTCAGCTGGCACATACTTGGAATGACAGGTGTATCAAAAGACGAGAGGTCATGGTGCAAAATTACCAAGGATTCAAAATGTAACTGGAGCCTAGAATACTAGAGAGCCAGAAGAGTGAAACGGGGGAATAACTGATGGACTCAAGAGACTCCAGCAGCAGCAGCAGCAGCTACAGAAGAAGAAGAAGAAGAAGAAGGTGTTATTAATAAATAACACACTTGCCATAGACACATCAGAACATTAAAGTAATGACAGAACAAACGAAATACATTAATTACTTGAAATATGTTAATTATTTAAAACGTGTTATTACTTACAAATACAAAAAAATCATAGTTTGTAAATAATTGTTCTATCCTTATAACAATAAACCATGGAAATTTAGCACATTATATAAATTGTGAGGCGGAAGTTAGGCATTAGCTTCATATTTGAGAAAGTTTTAGTGTTTATAATCAGAATAGTATCCAAGGAAAGAAAATACAGAAATTGAATGCATGTAACTCAAGAATGATTTGTTTCATATCAGGCACATAGTCATTATCATCCTAGCTGTGAAACAGCACAATATTCACAACAGATTTCTGTATTAAAGAAATGTATAATTTTTTTCGGTGGTCATGAAGTCTTAGTGGCGAGGGGGGCTAAGGGAGTTCAAAATTCACGGTTTCTTTGAAACTGACAAGTTATGAACCTCATCAAGAAAAATAATATAAGCAGTTATTAAACATGCTAAAGACTGGATAAAAAGGGCACTGTGTGGATGAAAACCAGACAAATAAATTTCATTCAAGAATAATTATAAGATATATTTACACATTGTTTACCACTATACTTGAAGTATACCAGACTAAATGTACTAGAGGATGGAATCAGATAGCTATATATCTTTTGAAAATGGCTGAAGTATTACGGAACATATTTTTATTAAAAGTTGAGAACTTGAAGGAAAAAGAACTGGAAAGAATATTTGAGTCTGCGGAGAATCTGCTTCTAAAGTAATCTCATGCATTGTTGTTCAGTCCTTGTACTTGTATATACCTGTAGAACATTTCTAGAATATGACATTCCCATCTGTGTTGCTTTTACAGGTTATAACTGATCATTTCATACCAAATAGGAGGATGTTATGAAGCAGAATTACATGGACATTAGTGATAGCAGTTGAGAATTTATTTTTGGCTACAGAAACTAATCAGTTGGTAAGGAAGGATGACCCTTGTCACCTGTACTGTTTAAGTTTAAATTGATGTTTCAAGACTGCTGAAACTACAATAATAATTATGTCACAGGTGTTTCACAATAGTATCCATTGCTGACCATGTAGTTTTTCACGGTGACATTCTAGAATAAATGCATTGTGGATTTCTAGCTGCATCAGCTGTGTCAATCTCAAGCTTTTAATGACTTCATCTGTCATATTGTTCAGGAGGTTAGACTTCAGTGGGCCATTAAGTATTTTGTCTCGGTAACATATTGTAGCCAGCTAAAGTGAATTACCTAATGGCCTATTGAAATCGAATTTCCTGACGATGACAATGGATGAGGGTTGCCAAAAGCACAAGATTGACAAGTCTGACATAGTAAGTGGTTCACGAGCATTTACACTAACAACCGTTACTGTTGATCAAGCAACACATAATAAACTAAGAAGAAATTTTAGCTAAGATGCCTACTGTTTAAACTGTCAGTAAGAAAGTGTTACAGTGGAATTTTAAGGGAAAAAGACTACCATTGCGTTAATTTAAAATTATGTCCAACCAATAAGCTATCATTTACATCTTGTGTAACCTGTTGAATATAAAGTAGTTTGCACATAGCACAGTACAGGGCAACAGCTATTTAAATCCATTTGTTTACTGAGAAATATGCAGTATTTTCACTTCATATGAGTGAATATTCCTGAACATGTTTTCAAGTTTCTGAAACCTTCATAACAAGGAGTATCAGTTCTTCTGAATTAATTAAGGGAATGCATGTGTGACACCATTTGTTAGCCTGATGGGTTCCCAAATAAATGGCAAAACAACTTGAATTATAAAAAGGTGTGTGATGTTTAAGTTCCAAAATTAATATTTAGAAAGAGGGAAGGTTCTCTACACATCTGAAAACTGAAAGTAAAAACAGTGTTAAATATTTGACTGAACTTGTCAGTGATTACACCTAATAACATTTTTGAATTATAGATGGTAATCACCAAAGATATAAGAAATTTCCAAATATTCAACGTTTCTAGTTTGAGTGTTATTGCATGACTCTTCTGACTACTGTGTATATTCGTATGTTTTAGGTTATGTTTGGGATGCTTTTTTTGGAAATTTGGATCTTCGATTGTACATATTTTCCTGGATGACTAAAAATGTAGTATCACATACATTTCATAATTTATTCATATCAGAGAAAACAACTTCTTTTTTGTAATACAAAAATGAGGAAAAAAGGTAACCTGCCACCCCCAAACCTGCTGTATGCAAGACACTGCTAGTTTTACTTTTTCTAAACTTGTTTCAGCACTTTTTGTGCTATCTTCAGTGGAATTTTTTATTTTTCAGTGTTACATGACGCAATTTTTATGTTGGTAGCATTACAACTACCACAGATTTTCTTACAGCATCTCACGATTTTGGGTCTCTAGCCTTGCTTCCCATTATTTTTGATATATTAAGACACTTACCTTCTTTTTAACAATTTCTGATGGTTTCACAAATGTTTTTATTTTTTTTAGTTTTTTTATAAAACACAAGATTTCAATTATCATGACTTAAACATGGGTGGGAAAAATAAAACAAACAGAGTCTTTTGTAAGGCAGAATATCTCTCCACTTATGTTGATTTTACTAGTACGAGCGCATGCTCTTGCGGCGATATCCATTAATAAAATATTCTCAGGTATTGGGCTGCTTCAAGTGGTTAACTGCCCTTGAGCTTTCAGCAGAGATCTCCTCTGCCATTGTCAAGTAGTTGACTGTCATGCGAATGCTGCTGACAGCCGTGCTGTATAAGTGCTGTCACTGGTGCCCAGTCCAGCACCATATATGGCAGCTTGTTGGTTGCATCGCCACCGTGCCCACTTAAAATCCCCAGTCTTTCGCAACACCATCGTAAATTTATGGTAACATACCCTGAATTCATCATATTTTTTACACAGTGAAGAATATTCCAACCAGATGGATGGCATCGCTGTGTGGAGCCCATTAACTCCAGTTGTATCCAACCTCTTTATGGAGCATTTTGTGAACATTGCATTGGCCAAATCTCCAGCAAAGCATAGTGTTTTTGTTGCTGTGTCGATGATAGCTTCTTCATATGGCCTCATTGACATGAAAAGTTGGCAGAGTTCGTGGAGCACATTAACAACATCCATGACCACATAAAGTTCACGATGGAAGTAGAGAAGTACAGTTCCTTGGCATTCCCAGACGTCCTTACCCACCATAAACCCAGTGGGTGTCTTGGTCACAGCATTTACGGCAAGCCCACCCTCATGGATTGGTATCTGCACGCCATGAGCTACCACCACCCAGTACAGAAACAGTCTGTTCGGTGGATCTTGGTACATCGAGCTAAAACCTCTGATGCCAAAAACCTGCTGATGGAACTGAGCCACTAGCATAAAGTTTTCAAGGAAAATGGTTACAATACTCAAATTTTGCAAGCTGTTTCATCTAATCTATGAAAGCAGAAGGCCCCCAAAGAAGAAACGAAGATTGCTCTTTTACTGTTCTGTGACTCAGTATCAGGGAAGATTAGCCAGTCCTGAAGAAATATAAAATCACCACAATCTTCAGGACCCCAGCAAAGATTTTACAGCTAATGAAACCTGTGAAGATGAAAGATGATGTAGGCTTCTGAACACCCGGAATATACAAATTACTGTGTGCATGTGAGCAGTTTTATGTTAGTCACACTGTCTGCACTATTGAACAGTGCTGCATAGAACATGACAGGTCTTTCCGCATACGTGCACTATTGAACAGTGCTGCATAGAACATGACAGGTCTTTCCGCATACGCATCCCAAAAAATCAGTTGCAGTGGAGCATGTGCTATAAAATGGACACCCAATTGCGTTTGACGATATTCTATATTAAACGGATCAACAGCTTATGGGATATTGTAATAAATGAAGCAATAGAGAAAAAAATCAGACAATGCCATCAATAAATATGGTGGGTTGCTGCTGAATAGGGCCAGGGATCCTGTGATTGGGGAGTTAAGGCAGGTGCAGTGGTTGTGCAACCGAAACATTGCCAAATATGATGCGGGACTGGGCACCTGTGGTGACACTGGCAGTGGCATGGCTATATAAGCGTGTCACCAGCATTCACACAACAGTCAACCACTTGACAATGGCAGAGGAGATCTCTGCTAAAAGTTTGTGGGCACAGCTTGAAATCAGAGAGTACTTTATTAATGATTTTATTAGTTTCAGATTATTTACCAATAGGCTAATCAAAAGCTAGTTTTTCATATTTCTCAACATTTATGACTTGACATCTATGAACTAAGTGAACTATGGGTTGTACAATGATGGGACACTCAATGCTAGTAGAGGTAGTTGTAAAAGAAATAGTAAATTAAAATGTTGCGATGATGCTAAAGTTTCAGTTCATGAACAATGGTAATTTAGTAAGCAATAAAATTTTCCCTTTTGATATTTTGTGGTGCTTGTAATGGGAAAAAGTTTCGAAAAGGTTTGAAATTATGTGTGTGGTTTATTATAAATTACTACGTGCTCTCATTCTCAAATACTGGATGAATATATGTCTAGTCTGTGTAATTTGGTACTGTGAGTTATGCTGCCTAGAGATATAGAGATGTAAACACCGTTTCTAACTTGACTTTGTATGTTAAACCTGTAGCAGGAGGCTATACCTCTTAATGAGCAGATTATGACAGAATGTTTAATTTACTGAATAATTATATGGAATACTGAAAATCAAATTTTTGTTGCTGCTGGAAGCCATTTGGTAGACAACTTGCAACTGGGATTGGGGGGATTGTTTTAACCCTTGAGTAATATAGATATTTTGTAACTGGAATGGTGACTAACATTTTTCTTCTCGGCATCATAGAACTGTTTCTTTCCTATCTGTGAGATGTGTAAACATGGACTCAAACATAGGGTCTAAAAATGTGTGCATGTGTCTTGCCTTGTTCTCCTCCATTGCTATTTTTAATTTTGAGATATGAGAAAATCTGTTTTCTCTGGAAGTTCTGACTGAAGTATCTATTGTCACTTGCATTTGACAGTCTTATAGAAGTAATTTTAGTTTCGGCAGTAGTCAGTCAGGGATTATTTTTTTGTGTGGACTATTTTTGTGGGCTTGTGGTGGATTATTTTTGTTTGGTGTATTTTACCAGAAAGTGCACTTAACAATTTTCGCTTCAGTAACAGTGTCTTCATTTCAACCCAAGTATCCATCAAGCTCATTTCTTACTGATGAACTCAACCGTTTGAAAACCTATGAACTTTGTACTTTTTTTTTCTTCAACTTCAAGGACTGTGAAATTGGGAAAAAGTTATTTTTCATCAGAACGACATCCACTGGAAATGCAGATACTTGATTTGTAATGTATCATGTAGCACTCAGAGTGAGTTGACATTTCTGTTTCTTCTTAAGTGCCAGATTAATAATTCAAAGGTTGAGTATTTGATATCTAGTCAGTTTTATAACATTTTTGCAAAATGACTGTCACTTTTTGATGTATTTTGTCTCACACACAATGGTTCAGATCCAGTGCTAAACTACATTTCCTTTCCATAATTATGCAGCTAAGGTGGTTCCCAGTTCAAAGGAAGTCAGTTCTAAATTACTTGTTAACCAGGTTGAAAAGTAAAACCTCCATTTTTTTAAAATTCTGTTCTCAGTAACAGTTGAGATATTACAAGCGTATTACTCATTGACTTTCCACCTTCGGTAACACAACTCAACCCTCTGCTACTAGAGGGTTCTCAATTGTAATTGTAATTTGGTGTGTTGGAAACAGTGTGATGTAATCAAGAAAACTGAAAGAATGAATTTGAATAGTTTTTGCACACATCGAGCACCCTCTCCTTCAGCACGAAAATACCAGGCAACAAACAAGTGCTGCAACATCTGTAACAATCCAGTACCTTGGGTTTGCTGTCATCCGCCATTCTACATACAGTCTCCACTTGACCCCATCTGATTTTTATCTGTTTACAGAACTTAAAGAAAACCTTTGATTAGTTCACTTTGATGATGATGATGAAGCGGTGCAAGCAGAGGTGAGGTTGTGGCTCCATCAACAAAGTGAAACATTCTACAGTGTTGGTATCAACAAACTTGTCTCTTGTTGGGAGGAAACTGTTCATTGTCAGGGTGACTATGTTGATAAATAAACATGTAGACATTAAGAGTAAAGGTGTAGAATGTTAGTAAAGTTTATTTTATTTAAAAAGCTTTAAGAGTTTCCAAGTGAAAAATTCGGATGCATCACTTTTCAGCATGCTTTTGTAGAACAGTGTCGAGAAAGAGCTGTTTGACTGTTATATTACTAACCTTTGAACTGATTGCTGAGAGTTGGTGAAGGATCTACAGTCTGAAAGACAAGAACTGTTTGATTTCTGAAATAATTTGCATACACACGTTTAGTTTACTTTTTTCGTATTTGCTTAACAAAGAAGCTGTGGAGGGCTGATCTATTACTATACTAGCAAATAGTTCTAGTTGTTGTCAGGTGCAACATGCAATTGTAGATTTCTGCAGTTAAAGGAAGAAAGAAAGAAAATTGTCTCTGCCTTTGGTATTGCCAAGCCTTGTGTCCAGAAGTGACCTGAGCCTGATTGCTAAGCTTTGTGTCTGGAAATGATTGGAGCGTGTTCTTGCGCTTACCAGTTGAAGTAGTTCTCAGAATAGTGGACATGTGTTTCCAAGGAACAGGGCTCAAATCCCGGTCCACAGGACACATCATTCTACCACTCTGTCTGCCTATCACAGCCAAAGGGAACATTCTTCCACTCCTTGCTGCCTTAGTAGGTAATTAAGGAAAGTTGTACAAGTTGATGTAGGTGAAATACTTCTTTATGAAGATGATCCTCCACTCTACTCTGAATGTGATATATGAGTGTCTTCAAGCCATTCCTCATCGAAGGTGTATATCTTTTATGTTATTCTGTGTGTGACATCGTGGAAAAGCCATGACTGTAATATTTGCATACTGAAAAACTTATCAAAACAGTCATCATCTTGTGGTCTCTTGGAAACATCAATCTACATTTTTTTGTGTTTGTGAACCTTTGTGTAAGGTCTTTACTGTTTTCAGTGCTGCTATCATGGTAGGCAAAAGCCTATGAAATGTCTTCTGGCTTGATATGTTGACACGAAGTTGAAGTGTTCCCATCAAGATGTATATAGCGTGTGTGTTACAGCTGTTTTTATGTTTAATGCTTGTTCCATCAAGATGTATATAGCGTGTGTGTTATAGCTGTTTTTATGTTTAATGCTTGTTCCGAGTAAAGCTAAAGTATAATATGTCATACAATCATGGGACATACCTGATCCAGGCAAACAATCTGTATTTAGATTAAGGGTCACGTAGAAGTGACCAGTCCTAGTGACAGAGAACAAAATATTCTTGGCAGAATTTAGACAGTGAGTGGAAAATACGTATTCCATGTAACTAATCGTCTGAACAATGTTTTATGGGCTTAGTAAGAGAGACTGCTGTTTCTGATCTGTGTATCAGCTGGAAACATTAAGTGTTGTTGCTTTCCAGGTATATATAAAGAGGATTGCTGCAAACACTTCTGTCACCATCTATCTTCTGCCTCTTTAAAACAATAACAATTGTCTGTCGTAATAAAGATATATAAGGGGTCCCATTTCAGGTCACAAAGGGATGTGCTTGGTATGAGTGGAATAATGTGCTCTAAGAGATTAGTGTTTCAATCACTGTTAGTGACCTCAAAACCAGAAATGTCACAGTAAACTGAAACTCACTCTTACTACTTCATGCTAATAAGATGTGAATTGCATGGAATGTTACCCAAATGTAATAATACTGGAGTAGTAAGGAAGAGCTTTGATATACTTAAGTATCCTTACATTGTTGCTTTATCTACCTTTTTTGCTGAAGTATGCAGATTTAACTGCAGGCAAAATTAATAGATATTTTCTTATGTCGTTCTCCTCATTTCCGTAATGTGAAATTGTGTTTGATTTAATGCTTGTTTCCAAATTTCAGATTTGATGTTCAGCATTTAGTATGTCCTTTCTTGAGTCCTTTCCTTTTTCAGTTGATGTTATGAAATAGGTGCCAAAATAGAATGGGTGTATGATATCTGACTTGTTGATCACCACAGTAGTTTTTTAAAAGCAACTAGAAATCATACACTGGGATTATGATATCTATGTTCTAATTAAGAACTATAATCTGTATCCGTAAAAATAATGAAGTTGAAGTAAAATAGTTTTTGCTGTTGAATGTGGTTGCACTTCTGAATTAGCAGTATTAAATTTTATGACTGTTGCAATTTAGCTTTCCTACAGTGGTACAGATGTTGGCAAACATATTTTTCAATTTAAATCTGTCGACATGTAGTGGTATTAACTGTACGAATGTCTCTTCTCTGACAAAGTTAACTGCTATTCTAACGCTTTGGATGACTTAAAGTGGTGAATTATGTGTATAAACTCCCACTTCTTTAACGATACGACTTACTTGAGATTGTCAACTGACTTTCCTTGCTGGTTAGCTTTCTGCTGCAACCTCCTCTTCTCTTCTTCTTCAAAGCATATTTGCTAGGACCAGGAATTTCTCAAGACTCTATCTACTTATAAAATAAGCAGACGTACATAGTTTCTTTTTTTTCACTTAATGACGTATATAAACCTGCACACATGTACAGGTGATGTGCAGTAAATAAGCTCTCTCTTACTTATATTTAAAATATAGTGTGTTCAAGACAGTAGAAAGCCGAGTGGTTATAGAATTTATGCGGAAATTCTCGAAGCACTACACTATCAAAATTGATTGTGAAACCTTTACCTTATAGTAGAATGTGCCATTCAATGATACTTCTTTGCCAACTGAAATTGTGTACCAGATTAGAATCTTTGCCTTTTATTGTAATCAGGCTACAGGCCAGCTATTGGAGCTGATTCCAATACTCCCGCTCGATTTTTCCTGACATCAGCTTAATCCATCCTTAATGAAGTTTTATCCATAGGGAAAAGAATCTGGGGAGGAAGGTTTAGGCCCTACCAGACATTTGTTTCCAGAATGAAACATCTGATTTGCAGTGTAGTTCATACCTTAGTGAAACTGCTGACATGAAAATTATCCAGTAGTGCATGGCAGCCTTGGAATCAGTCTTTGAGCCTCCCCTGGGTGGTTCAGTAATACAGAGTTATCCATAAAAGCCAAAGATTTGTTCTCAAGGCCTAGTACAGCATACAGTTTTAAGCTGCCAGGAAGTTTCATTTGAATGTACAATCGACAGTTTAGTGCAATGTCATTCTGAAAAAATGTCTATGTTCTCGTCCATACCATGTTTCTCAGGGGTTCAGCAAGAAATTCAGGAGTGCCTCTGGAGTTGGAAAGAGTAACAGGAAGATGACGAAGCTTTGAGTTAAAGAGTGGCATGTACTTAGAGGGTTCATTATGTCAAGCAGTTTGGCAAGCAGTTTTAATCTTTCAGAAACTTTCTGTTCTTTGTTCTCAAAAATGTCCTGTGAGAAGAAGAATAGGTAGGAGTGTAAAAGTGACACAGACTTATTACACCATGTAGTAGCTTGTGAACTTAACAGTATATGGTGATGGTTTTCTGTTTTATGGTTTTTGAGAAATTGTACCTTGTATTATTGAATTACTACAAAATTGCTTTATGCACTCGATCAAATGAGCATTAAACATCTCACTTGTTCCCGTATGTAATTTCCTTATGTAGTGCAGGGAACCTGATTTTCCCAGAAACCAGTATAAAGATAAATGCACTAGACTATGAGATATTTCCCTCCTTTTGGTGAATGGTGGTGGTGAAGAAATTATTTTCGGAGTACTAATATTGTTGCAAAGGCAACATAATTACTTTGTAAAAGTGGCCATTGGAATTATTGTCATGAGCTCAGTACATTTGCAAGCAGCATAATTGATTACTTGAGCCTGTAACGTAATATGCAGTATTTTCTTTATTCAAATCTATCCCTAGAATGTAATTATTAAGATGTTCTTTAATCGCAAAGTTACATTCTAGTACATAATCTACTGCCTACTGTTAAAAACATCTGTTGCTGCATCACTATGAGTATCTTCTGCCATGATGCGCTTTGTTTTATGTGATCATTTTAATTAGATAATTATGATCTTTTTTATATATAGATTCTTGTTGGGAATATTTATTGTTATCATCCAGCAGTTTGGGTGATAACAGAAGATAACAGCTTCAAAATATTGTTTATCTTACATTGCAGTAGTGTCAAGCAGAGCTATTCAACCCTGCCACACTGCAACTAACATTGCTGTCTGTATTTAGATGGATAATTCTCAAATATGTTCAAGTTGTTGTTATAGAAACTGCTTTTACTGTGTGAATTCAATATTCCCTACACTTTTGTGCCTAAAATAGTCAGTCTTCTTTAACAGTTCCATGCTATCAAATGAAAATAAAGGTTTTCTATTGAATTTACTTTCAGAAATTCAAATACTGCAAATACCTTCCCCCCCCCCCCCCCCCCCCACACACACACACACACACACACACACACACGTAACTTCACACGGGTTTATTTCATTGCAGATTACATCCCACCATTCAATATGTGCCACATACAGGATTCATATGCATGCATGGCCAAACATTCACAGAGACAGAAAAGATATGTCTCTTTCAATTTTTTTTGTAAAATTTTGTTTTCAGCTACAATAATAATTGTTGCAGGAAATGAGAACAAAATAGCAGTATCTTCATGTGTCCCCTGTTGTCAGCTAAAGATGTCACTCTGACTGGCATAGCAGTGGTCTGCTGCCAACAAAGTATACGCTGCCATGTTGCTTCAGTCCCTGCTGGTGCAAAATGACACACAAAAAATACAAATTTTATAATTATTTCATGGAATCATAATGTGTAAAACTTCAGTTATATTTTTAAAGAAATATTTGTCATTATATCACTCAGATGGCAAACTCGGCAGTGAGCTCAGAAATTCCACCACAGAACAACACTGACCTTTGTACTGTACCCGGTGGATGAGAAAAATCTTATAATTTTAAAACGCACCTCATTCCAATTGCACGTCTATACCTATAGTCTGAAAGCCATATTACGGTATGTGGTCAAGGTTATTCTGTGTACCATTGTCATGTTCCCCTTTCTTGTTCCAGTCATATATTGTTCAAGGGAAGATAAGCCTCTGTATGGGCTTGAATCTCTCTAATTTTATCTTCATAGTCTTGTCACAATACACAAATAGGCAGCTGCAATATATTAATTGACACTTGTAGGAATGTATGCTCTCGGAACTTTTAACAGCAGAACATAACATGATGCAGAACACCTCTCTTGCAGCATCTGCTCTTGTAGTTGGCTAGTATACCACGATGCTTTCGTGCTTGCAAAATGAACCTCTAATGAAACATGCTGCTCTTCTTTGAATCTTCTCTATTTCTTCTATCCGTCCTATCTGATACGGATCCTGTACTGTACTAATGAGCAATGTTCAAGTATTTGGTTGACACACAAACACCTCTGTAGCTGAAGTACATCTGACTATCATGCAGAGAACCCATGTTCAGTTCCTGGTAATGGTATCGGCTGGGATTTTTCCTTGGTGGGAGGTAGCATTGGAATGCAGTCCAATCATTCTGTTTATGCCTATTAAGGAGCTATTTGAATGAGAAGTAGCACCTCCATGATTTGGAAAGCTGATAGTGGCTGGGAGAGTTGTGTGCTGATCCCATGCCTCACCATACTGTAAGTGAATAATGTCAATGTTTAGCCTGGATTCACTGATGTCACAGAGCTTTCCATTTGGCACTTTCTAACCTGTCAGCACTTACCTCACAGTGAATTGCCAACAGTGATGTGGAAGGCGAAGGTGAAACTGAGTACTCTTCGCATGGCTATCCCTCTATGCCCTAAGAACAGGTTTTACGTGTTGCCCGTTACTGAAAGTCCAACTGAGCCAACGGGGGACACCTCTTCTTTAGGAATTGGGGTCAGGCTTTGTGAAAGGTCCAGACAAGTGCAGAGGGTGGAATGACTCGTCGTTATGAGTTCCTACATTAGGCAGGTGGTGGAGCCCCTTAGGGAAATAGTGGGCAGGTGAGGAAGGAAGGTCAATGGCCCCCCTGTTCACTTGCCAGGGTGTTACATCCGAGATGTGGACAACGCTCTTCCAGCTGCAGTTGAGTGCACTGGATGCACTCGGATTCAATTGTGGCTCATATCAGCATAAATGATGCCTGTGCTATCTTGGTTCAGAGGGCATCCGTGGTTCCTATACCTACTTTTGTGAAGACAGCTACACTCATTCGTGGGATGGGAGCGGAAATAGCATTCAACAGCATCATTCCCAGAACCACTTGTGGTCCTCTGGTTTGGAACTGAGTGGAAGGCTTAAAGCAGAGGTGCCAATGACTCTTTTATGGTCTTGGATATCTGTACCTCCACTATTGGGTGGAGAATTGTGGGATCCCTCTTAATAGTTCAAGATTTCATTGTGGCTGCAAGGGAAGTGGAGTACTTTTTGTTAAAGAGGATAACATTTGCCGTGGCAGATTGTAGAAAACAAATCTTAAAATAGTTAACTGCAGGAATGTTTATGGAAAGATCCTAGAAATAGTATCACTTATAAATGGTAACAATGCCCACATAGTACTAGGATCAGAAACCTGGCCGCAACCAGCTGTTGATAGCGGTGAAATTCTAAATTCAGACTGCAGTACGAATCGCAAAGATATGTTGAATGCTGCTGGTGGAGGAATGTTTATGGCAAAAAGCATAGAAAACCTAGTGAAGTTATTACAGATTCCAATTCTGAAATGATTTGGATGAAGATAAGCGTTTAAAGGAGGATGAAATATGGTCCTTTTATAGACCAACTATCTCAGCAGCAGTAGTGTTAGAACATTTGAGGGGAAACATGGAGAACATGTTGCATAAATTTCCTGGTTGTATTATAATTTTAAATAGAGATTTCAACTTAACAGCTATAGACTGCGAGACTGAAGTGGTTGGGGTAGGTAGTACGGACAGGGGATTGTGAAATTGTTGTAAATGCCTTATCTAAAAATTACCTTGTCCAGCTGAGCAGATAACTGACTTGTGATGCAGCATATTAGATTTCCTGTCACCAATAAGCCTGAACTTCATGACTCAGCATAGAACTAGGAATCAGTGTTAATAAGGCTTTTACAGTATCACTGAATATGGCTGTAAATGTGAATGTAAAGAAAGGTAGCAAGATACAGATGCTTAGCAAGGGTGACAAGGAACAGATTTCAGAGTACCTGAGCAGTCACCTTGAAAATTTCATCTCCAACACTATGATGAACATGAGTGCACAGAGTTCAAGAGTATTGTACAATATGCTTTAAACAGATATTTGCTGAGTAAAACTGCAGGGGATGGATAAGACCTGTTCCTGCTGTGGATTGACAGCCATGTTAGAAAGCAGCTACAAAAACAAAGAGAGATTCACCACAAATAGCCAAAAGCTCACAGTCAAATCAGAATTGAACGAAGCTAAAGTTAACATAAGGGGAGCCATGCGTGAAGTGTTGAATGAATTTGAAAGCAGAATTTGTTCTTCCAACTTACCAGAAAATCCTAATCAGTTTTGCTCTTACATTAAATCAGTGAACAACTGATCTGTTCATACAGCTGTAACCATAATAGCATTGAAACAGTGGAAGATACAGAGACGCCTGAAATACTAAATTTCTTTTTCCATACTGTTTCACTGGCAAAGATCAAGCTGAAGTTCCTCCTTTAAATTGTTGCATGAACATCAAAATGACGTATATTGAAACAAGTGACTATGGGATAGAAAAGCAACTGAAATTGCCCAGCGGAGGAAAGGCCCTCTGGACCTGGCTGGATACTGATACTGCATAGGGCAAGCGAAAGAACCTGCTCCTCTTTTAGCGGTAGAGTACTGTAGCTGACTGGAGGAGTGAAGTGTTCCTAATGATGAGGAAAACGGTGCTAGTCATTACCATTTTGAAGATGGGCCGTAGCACAGATGTTCCAAATTGTAGGGTTTTAGCCCTGACTTTGGTTTATTGTAGTATTGTGAAACATGTTTCATGCTTGCATATTATGACATTTCTGGAGACCGCAAACTTCCTCTGTAGGAACCTAACATCGATTCTGAAAACACCGTTCGTCCACGAGACCGATAAACAGTAGGTACCGGTACCGAGGTTGATGCTGTATTCCATGATCTCCAGAAGACATTCAGTACATTTCTGTAGTGCCACCTTATAAACAAATTACAAGTGTATGGAATATCGTACCAGCTGTGTGACTGGATTGCAAACAGAAGACAGCATGTCATTATAAACAGAGGGAAGTCTTCAGACATACAAGTAATTTTGGGTGTACCCAAAGGGAGTGTTCTTTGACCACTGCAATTCATAATATAAATAAACTACTTAGTGCATGATGTCAAAAGTTCCACAAGGCTTTTCACGGACAATGCTGTTTTGTACAGAGAAGCTACAATGCTAGGAAATTTTAGCAAAATGCAGGAAGACCTGCAGAAGATTGATGCATGATACAAGGATTGACAGTTGACTCTCAGCATAAGCAAATGGAACCTATTGTGCGTAAATAGACAGAGACCCATTATTGTATGATTACAAGATTGCAGAACAATCACTGGAATAAGTCAAGTCCACAAAATATCTAGGGGTAAATTAATGTAGTGATTTAAAGTGGAACAATCACATAGAACTAATCACAGGTAAGGCAGATGCCAGACAGATTCATTGGAAGAGGCTTCAAGAAATTTAGTCGACCCACAAGGAAGATGACTTACAAATCACTTGAATATTGCTGGTGAGTCTGGTATCCATACCGTACAATATTGGTAAAAAAAAGTGGAGAACCTCCAAAGAAAAGTAGTGTGCTATTGTTATACATTCACTTAGTAAGGGCGAGTGTCATGGAGGTGCTCAGCCAACAGCAGATACTGTAAGACAGGCATTCTTTATCACAGTGTGATTTACTGTTAAAGTTCCGAGACTGTGCAGTCCTAGAAAAATCAACCAATATATTGCCTCCTCTTATATACATCTCGAAGGAGGAGGAAAAAAAGGCCATGATGACCAAATTAGAGAGATTCAAACTCACATGGAATCTTATCATCAGTCACTTTCTATGCTAAGCATTTACTATTGGAACATAAAAAGGGGGAAGTGACAATTAAGGTGGCTTATGGAGGACAGATGTAGGTGTAGATCCATATGGCACAGAATTACATGACAGCCAGTTGGCATCAGGTGTTCCTCTGGGCCTGAGTGCAGAGTTAGTTTTCTTTAGTGTTGATTTATTTGTAATTGGTCGAAGGATTTTGTTGTCAAGCTACATTTGATCATCATGGAATTTTCATGCTTGCAGATGGAATGTAAGGTTAGATTTTCTACCCTCTGAAAATACTGACACACAGTGCATCATTAGGACCAACATCTTGTATGATTATCTATTGTGAAAACATAATAAAATTGTTTTGGTACCAGTATTGTATCAATCTTAAACTGGCCTTGACATGTTCTATAAAAAATGTTAAACTGTCAATACATTGGCTGTCTGAGGGAGCATTTTGACATATTGTCAGTACTATCAATTTTGACTAGCAGTATTAATGACCCTCAAAATATTCTCAGTATTATCAATAGACTCTGATTATGTTGGGTCAAGTATTGACAGTCTGGCAACATTCTCCAGTCAGATATTGACAGCTTCATGAACCAACCACCCGGCATTGGTGTGCACTGTTCATGTTTTCAATTATCCTTTGTGCATATCATGCCTCAGATTCAATGATTCGTAGAGTAGTCTTCTGACACAAAACAATTTTAACGGCCCTGTCCAAGGATAATCATTGTGAATTCCACTTCTGGATGGTCAGCAGAGGATTCTCTATGACACTTCTTACTTTATTAATTTCAAAATATAGTATAGGTTGGTAAATTACAAAGCCCATTCAAAGGTAATCATTGTGTTGGGGTGTGTGAAATGCATGTCATATCCACCAAATCATCACAAAACATAAAAAAGTTTGTGTTAATTACTTGAACATATCCCTGTGATGCAGATATAGTTGTTTCACATTTTTCATTACAGAACTAAACTTCAGGCATTCAAATGACCTGCCTGTCACAAGAACTTTTGGAATTACTCTTCATTTTTTTGTTGACAGCCATTGATTCCTCATTAATGTGTGTTTCCTATATTTTATTACATATCGACATTTATAATTTGTGGTATGATGCAGGACTGAACCAAAAATAGTTTATGAAATTTTGTGGGAACGTGATTCTGATTTCAATCGCTCTTTTTTTGTTGTTTTCTGTTCTTACAGCAAATATGCCACAAGCTTTCTTTTGGGAGTTTGATATTGTATTGTCAAATCGCATTGTCGGGTGAAAACATGGTCAATAATATTGATGATGTGTTTGCTGCTTCAGTCTATTTAAGGTTTGACAAACTAGTATTGTCAGTAAATACAGTAAATCTACAACCTCCGTAAAGTTCACAGATTAAGTAAATTCTTTCTCTTTGCATTACTAGAATTAAATTTTGGTTGTGAAACGTGAATGTTTGTGCAGACCATGAAGATTTTACAGGTAATGGAAGTTTTTATTGACTATACAAAATATACACAATTATTTAACATTTAATGCTCTGGCCAAAACAAGTCTGCATTCCATGTCTTATATTCTGCCCAGAGTTCCAAGCATCTTCTGATGTGTGAAGTGTGTTAAGTATCACAACTTTGTTTGCGTGGCCATCCTCAGCAGCAAGCACAGAAATACTTGTTTTGTAAGTAAAACTGCCTTTTCCTGCTGCTACTTAATTTATTTTTCCCAGACGCGTTTCGCCTTTTTCTTGCTCTAAGGTATCATCAGTGGGATGATTTGCTGTGACCTGAGTTTCCTCTCATCTGGTCTGGAGGTCACACTACCACTTTATTACTGACACATAAGCACAATTTTGAGTTCCGACCTTTTGCACACTGTTTGGCATGTTTCTCCTTCTTTTTTGTGATGTACTATTATTCTTTTGCCACTCGATAAAACTATTTCTTCGGACACTGTGCTTTTAACAATGTGAATATTGTAACTTCATTACACAACATGAAGTTTGCATACTAAGTTATCCTACTTCGGCCATTCTCATTTATTTTGCTGCCCAAATAATAAAATGCGTCCACTACTTTTTGTGTGCCATTTGATAATCTAATTCCATCATCAGCACTAGATTTAATTCAACTACATTCCATTACTCTTTGTTTTGATATTCATTTTACAACCTCGTTTCGAGACACATCCACTCTGTTAAAGAGCTTTTCCAAATTCTTTACGGTCTCTCACAAAATTACAATATCTGACTCTCTTATCAACTACTGTTTCCCATTCATGTTCTCTAACTGTTACAACTGCATTCCGGTTTCTTTGCTAGTTGTAGACAATCCTTTGCCCCCTGTATTTTATCCCTGACACCTTCAGAATTTCATGTAGTGTATTCCAGTCAACGGTGTCAAAAGCTTTCTCTAAATCTATAAATACTTTGGATGTAAGTATGCCTATCTTCAGTCTATTTTCTGGAGTAAATCATATGATCAGTCTTGCATCTAATGTTCCTATCTTCCCAGCGATTGGCTTCTGCCAGTATTTGCACTGTTCTGCAAATAATTTGTCAGTATTTTGCAACCTTATGTTGCTGAAATGTTGGTTCAGTAATATTCACACCTGCTTTCTTTGGAATTGTAGTTAATATATTCTTTTCTTGTCTCATAAAATTTGCTTGTCAGGTGAAATGGTCTTGTAGTGGTATGTTCTTCCAAGGGTCTCAATCTTTCTGCAGTAATGTTGTCTAACCCAGGTGAGTTGTTTCCATTCACAGTTTAGCATAGTATTTTATAATGTAGTATCACATTTATGAATGGTCACATTTCCCTGTCAAAGAATAAATCTTTATCAGCTTATCTTGCAGGATTTCATTACAGCACAAGAAGTCATTTTCTTAAGTGTGTGGCACGTAAAGGCTAACATATAAAAATTCAACTGATTGAAATCAAGTGTAAAAATTGTACTGTAGTCATCATCTAGTGGCAATTAGTTGGTTTTTTTTGGGGAGGAGCTGGGGGGTGGGGGGGGTGTAACAGAGGTTTGAGTGGTAGTGTAGTGGTACTCAAACCTTGTTCTCATGATCATCAGAGAGTGACTATTTAAGTGGCAGATGAAATACCTGTGCATTAGTGTGACAATATGAAACCAAATGTTTGCTTTAAAGCTGCAAGAAGCAGAATCTGAATGTTAGCAATGAGGACAGGCTTTCTGAATGGTATTTGAGAGTGAATGAAAATTTCATTACTGTCAAATGTGAGACATTAAGAGCAGTTGTCAGATCTTTGCACTGATGTTGTTTAAATTTTTTTAACACTTTGTACCTTCAAATACAAAAGCGTAATTTCATATTAAAACTGCTGTGAGGTGTTGTTTTGAATCAGTTTACTAGAACAGCTAGCTCTTCCTTTAGTCCTCTTTACAAGCTAAATGTTTCAAAGCACTGAAGAAAGTGCCATGGGAATCAGTTTAAGCTGTTGCCTGAATTTAGAGAGAACTTCCAATGAGATACACATAATCAAATAACTAATGCTAGAATGATTTTCCATCACCTTCCTCCTCTCCCCTCATTGGAGTGATTTTATTGTGCTGCTGGTATAAAATGTAAACATTTCTACATGAAATTTAATTTTTGTACCAACGCAAAGATGAGTGAAATACATTTTAGTATCCGTATCATTGAGAAACTACTGAAAAAACTCCTGAAGGAATCTGCCCGTTTCTGTACCAAATTTACAACTTAGTTAGCCCCTCATTTTAATTGTAGCATACAATATACCAAAAAAAATCATGCCATGTGATTGGAAGAAAGCATATATCACACCCATCTACAAGAATGGTAGCAGAAATGATCCACAAAATTACTGACCATTATCCTTTATATACAATTGTTGTTGAACCTTGAAACATATCCTGAGCTTAAATGTAATGAGGTATCTCCAACAAAATTACCTCTTCCATGCCAATCAGCATAGATTACAGAAACATCAGTCATGTGGAAAACAGCTCTCACTTTTCTCACAACATCCTGAAAGCTGTGGATAAAGGCAGACCATATGAGCATGTTTTTCTTGAATTCCAGAAAGCATACGACTTAGAAAGAAACTTACAGCTGTTATTGAAAGTACAGTTCTGTGGGATATCTATGAAATTTGTGACTGGATTTAGAATTTCTCTGTAAGAAGAACACAGCATTTTATCTTGGATGGAGAGTCATCGACAGATGTAGAAATGACTTCATGTATGTCCCAGGAAAGTGTGTTGGGACCCTTGGCACTCATGTTGTGTATTAATGACTGCAGATGGTGATAATTTAATAGTAACCTCAGACTTTTTGCAGATGATGGAGTTTTTTTCTAATGAAGTACTGCGCGAAAATACTGCCCAAATATTCAGTCATATTTCAAAGTGATGCAAAAGTTGATTTTAATGTTCAGAAATTTGAAATTGCGCACTTCAGAAACTGCAAAAATGTAGTAGTCAGTGACTACAATATCTAGTCAATCACATTTGGAATCATCAATTCATACCTGGATGTAGCAGTTTGTAGGCATATGAAATGGAATGATCATATAGGCTGTCATAGCTAAGGCAAGTGGCAAACTTCATCCATGTGTCGGGTACTGAGAAAATGAAGGTGAATTACAAAGGAGACCACTTGCAAATCACATTTATGTCCCATGTTGAAATATTACTCAATTGTGTTGGACGCACACCACTAATGGGAGCCGTTGAACATTTACAGTGGGTAGTGGCATGTATGATCACAAAGCTATTTGCCTCTCGGGATAGCATCATGGAGACAATCAAAAAGTTGAACTGGCAAACACTTGAAGATAGATGCAGATTATCTCCTAAAAAGCCTACTTAGAAAGTTTCATGAACCAGCATTAAGTAATGAATCAAAGACTATACTAAAAAAAACCATGCGTCACTCCTGTAGTGTTTGCAAAGACAAAATTAGACTAATTACAGCATCCACTGAAGTGTTCACGCAATCATTGTTCCTGCACTCCATACATGAATAGAATGGGACTAAGCTCTAATAACTGATACAACAGGAAATCCCTGTGCTGTGCACTTTTCAGTTGTTTGCAGTGTGTGGGTATAGGTGTAGATGAAAAGTATTATGCATTTCTAATCCGCATCACACAATTAGAATGAAACACTAGAGGAATGTTGCTGTAATGAAACAATATATTAGATTTTCATCCAGTTATGCACATCATATTGCATTTGATTATGTTGTGAGTTAGCTACCAGTCAGTGTGCCAAGTACTGATTTTTTCATTTTACTATATGTTTTATAGTTACCAAGGAGAAGTAACAGTTTCTCATTTGAAAACTGTATTAATGGTGAGGAGAACAGTGGTCTAGCCATAGGCACCTCTAATATCTCTATCCAATAGTGATTTTAGACAGATGATGAAGCACTAGCCATTATATTAGTGTGCACATAACAAGACAGGTAGTGGTGCAATGGACAGTGTACCATGACTTTTCAGCTAATAGCATCATTCAGTCTGCATAGTGTTCATCACGAGTAGCAAGAGCCAAGCGTAACTGGGGCTATTGCGAAATATTCTCTGTCTCTGAGCAGATTGCATCACCCAACTGCCTTTTCACTTGCAGACCACTCTAGTTTTGTTCAGCCCTCTTGGGCTGAAAATGAAACTAGTTTTAGAAGTTGTGTAACACCTCCTAGAAACATTTTAATTGTATTGATAATTTCCAATCATTTTCCATGTAATCTGTGCACTAGGTTACACCCCTAAAGAAATTCTTGATCCAGTCACATATCTAATAGGATACTGTGACAGCAGAATTATGTCAAAAACCTAAATAGCAAACCAGACCATGCAGCCAACTGATCACTGTGTTCTAAAGCCTTTTAAGTCCTCTGAGTTTAGAGAGATATTACAGATTATGGAAGCAAACCAATATCATAAGTGTATAATTGTGTAGCCTAATGAAAATTGTAAAGAATAGTGCCTTTTGCTTTCATTTGATCATTTGGTTTACATCTCACTATCCAATAACTTGGTTCACATCTCATTACTCGAATTATTTGATTAAGATGAAACAGAGATGGTGTCTCTGCTGGATGATGATGATGATGATGAGGAGGAGGAGGAGGAGGAGGAGGAGGTCCCATACTTAGAGGAGCATAGTGGGACGATGCGGGAGACCCGCACCGCTGACTAGGCAAGGTCCTAGCAGAGGTGGTTCTCTGCTGGATACTCAGTATAAAATTTGACAGAAAACCCATGAAATCTGATTACTTTCCTAGTTGTTGAAGATAATGTTCCAGTGAAACAACTAGTATTTCTCTCTTTTTCTCACCCTGCCTCACTCTATCTCCTGTGTCCCCAATGGTAAACAAAAAAATAAAAATACTGCTATGATGTAGGGTGACTTTTACAGTAAAGATTTTATCCGTGCCTCACTTTTTGCTTCAATATCATTTTCAAAATCATGACACAATCAGCTTTCTGCTTGGAATCTGAATCCCAGCATCTGTATTTCATCTGTTGATGGTCTGGGAAATTGAAAACTGGCACGTGGCTCAGAAAAGTGTATTTTTTATTTATTTTTTTCCTTTTTGTCTAGAATCCTATGAACTTAAATTTTGCTAGCAAACACGTTTGAATATCCAGTTCATTGTGACTTGTTCTAAAGTTCCTCATAGTGTGTCCAAATTTTCCTCTCACTACATATTTCTCACATTGTTAGCAAATATTGTGCGCTATCTTTCTCTTTATTTTGGCATATTGGCAAGGTTCTCAGGACAAGCAGCCACACTTCCTGATTTTCTGATGAAAATAGTATGGCTTGCAGCTTCAATAATTTAATGTGTTACATAATTCCCTTGTGCTTTATAAATCTATGTTTGAGATGTATGAAGAAGAATATCTCGATACCTTGTCAATGGTAAACCCTGGATTGCATCTTTTTGGTGTTGGCTCCTATCAGGTTTGTAATCGCGGAGGGTAGTAGAGTCAGCGAAAGAAGGGCCCTGACAGCTGGCAGCCCTGTTGCAACCTTTCAGCTGCAAAGTGCAAACAGCTGCAGGCAGAAATGATAGTCTTAGCCAACCCCACTGCAACTGTCAGGGATCTTCTTTCATTGACTGTACTATAGAGAGATCCATCATGTCATTGTTGTGGGACTCACTTTGTCTCCTCTACTAAGACCTGGCCACTTGGACCCTGCTGGTAGCTACTCTACTGCAAGCACATCTCTTAGTTCTGTTGTAGTGCACATACCTCCCACCCACCACTGAAGGGTTGGTGTCAGAAGATTAAGCTGAATTGTTTACCCTTGAAGATATTTGTGCATGATGAGATACCTAATTGGTGCTTTTGTGTTCTTATCTTTTAGGACAAAATTATCAGGTGGTACAACTATGTAAATGCATACGGAAAAGCAATGAGGATTTTACCTCTGCAGAACTGTGAAGCTGTAGTATTGAAAGATGTTCTGCTTATATAAATAAGATATACGTATCTAAAGAGAGCATTGATGCATTTCCAAAGTAACACATCTGCTTGCACTCAACAAGCTGGATTGTCTTTCAGTTGATTTGCAGTCCCATTTACAACTTGGTGTAGCCATTGCAGGCATTCTCTCTGTTGCTGGTAGTAAGTGGTACTTTAAAAACCAGGGAGAGAGAGACCAACTTCACATTATGCTTGTTCAGAATCCTCTTAATCTAGGCGGTGTCTCGTCCAGCACTCTGTAGGAATGCCAGGCCCTTGTAGTTGTATTCCGTCTTTTCCTTTTCCTCCTACTCGTCTGTCCTGAGCGTGTATTTTATTCACACTTGTTTGTTGTGGTTCTTGCAGAAAGTTTCATGTGAATGTTATAGATATGAGGGTAAGCTCTCTTTGTCACAGGGAGCTCAAGCTCTGTGAACAAACGTGTGCCAGATGCTGGCAATTCCACTGTTTAGGTAAAGGTCCATTTGTGTGTACTTGTGGTGTATACAGTACTCAAGTGTACCATCTGATTTCTTCTTTATTAAATGACCAAGAAATATAGGCAGGCATTTTCCTCTACTTCCATGCTGAACTTGCTGCTTACACTGTTGTGCCACAGTCATCAAACTGTTTTGCTCAAGAGCCAATACTGATGTTGTGGAATGGCTGCTCGAGCCACATATGTACCACTCGTATTATTGATTGGTAACCTACGCAAGTTAGTATGTTATGTGCGCTCAATAGACTAGTCATAGTAAGGCCGTGACAAGTTCACCACTGGTGACAGATTGTTAAATCAGCACTATTCAAAACACTCCATGTGGACTGTTCCCTGTTTCAAATTGCTCCCACCCTCAGTGATCCCAAAGTTGTGACACTGTAATTGCATGATGAAGTGTTGTTGTGTTGCCTGTGTGTACAGATGATTAATTGATGAATAACAGTATTGTACATATACTTAAATGTATTATGCAATAAAAGACATAGTCACAAATATTTACTTAACATTTTAAATGCCATTTTTCTACACATCATTGCATTGCATTACGAGAGCCGTTGTTGAAGGTCATTTTCATTGTTACAAATATGTACCACATTTGAAGATGACTGTCTCTGTAATGAGTATTAACGAATCCCTGTTACCTTTTGTGTCAAAATGTATATGGTAGATGCTGATCAGTACGAGTTGCACATGCATTTGAGTTGTCAGCACTGGAGGATAAACAAGAAAACAATCCCTCATGTCAATCCTCCAATCTTGCCGTGGCCGCACTACTTACCCAGTGACTCCGAGGTAAGCGGTCAACTTCACTTAGCTCTTGGCCCAGTTCACTGATGTCAATTAAAATGAACACATCTTAGAATATTACTATCTCTGTAAGTAATTTTGTTTGTTACCGAGCAGAAAAACAACACACTTAGGAAGCTTTTAATATTTGTTGACTTTTTGGATTCAGTTATTAGTCACTAGAAGCATATTATTGTAAAATTCAACTGAGAATGGCTGACAGCTTGGATACTTGATTTGGGCTGCATGTGGCCCCTGAGCTGCAGTTTGATGACCACTGCTGCAACAGGTTTCCTTCCTTCCAGACTGGGCTGAGTGACACTCTGCTCTGCTGTAAGCAAACCTGCTCCAGCAGTGGTGTATGGAAATTCTTGAGGCACTATCTACACAAATGTTTCCCTTTTTATTTTATTTTATATTTTTTCAGTTGTGTGGTAACAACATTGCCTTGGGACCTTGTTCTTCAGATGACAGCGCAGGCAGGAAATTGTGTAGGCAGGCATGCAGTTCTCAAGGTCATTTGAAGAGAAAGCATATTGGTCAAGTGCTCCAAGATTTGAATCCTCTAGGAAACACATGAAATTCATATGTAACACTAATGGCTGCTATGTTGACAGCATCTCCACAATTGTTCAAACACTGCAGATATTTCTTCATGAAGAATGGCAAACTTTCTTTCAGCTACTCATATTTGAACTCGCAGAATTCACCACACACTGATCAAGCAGCCTTGATCAAATCACTATGAATTTTTTTCTCTGCAGAGCAGTGATGGCTGTTACAAAACTTTCTGATAGATGAAAAGTTTGTTACAGGCTGACTATTTCGTGCCTTGGACAGTAATCTTATCGACTATAGTGTGGAGTCAGATTCTTAGTTTTGCCTGGATAAATCTATCAGTAATTGTTTGTCTGCAATGGGTTATGTTCTGGTCTCTATTCAAAGTTCAACACACAGGTTTAAATTATTAGTAACTTTCACAATTACACACACTCCACTGTGGAGTTAGAAACTGCTGCTAGAACAATTCCCAGGCTGTGGCTAAACTGTTTCACCACCATATCATTTCGCCGAACAGTAAACAGCGGAATGCCTGTGGAGATTGGAATGTAGGAGAGAAGTATTGGCAGAATTGAAGCAGTGAACGCAGGTAACAAATCAAGCATGGGCAGATCGTTTGAAAATAGTACTGCTCAAGAAAGACAGTGGTTGTACAGTCATTTCCCTTCCCCAATCTAGCTTGTGCCCTGTCACAACTGATATCATTCTTTGTGTGGTACGTTAAATACTAATCTTCCTTCCTTCCTTCCAAGAAAGGTTAGGGCCTACACTCAAGTCATAGTTCGATACATCATTGTAATGTATCAGGAAGTTTAACATGCACCATATTAAATTATGTTAATTATGTTGTCTTCGTCTTTTTTTTTTAACCCCTCCAGTGATGCTAAAAAATGTGTTCATATGTTTGGAGTCACTGGGACAAGAGAAACGTATACTATGACAAGGTGGAAAAATTCCCAGCACTATGCATATATTGCATTGATATGAAATAGTATTCTTTTTAATTTTTTATTTTATTTTTTATTTTTTTTTGCACATTTTGCAGTTTGGATTTATTCATGTGGCTTTTGAAAATAAGTGTGTTGCATGTATTTTATTTACATGGGTAGTCTACAATGTTGTCATCTTAAAGTTCTTTGACTTTGAAGTTGAAAAACATCCCAAATCTGTAGCCATAGACCTAAATGCTGAGAAAGTGTACAATACAAGGTTTGTTCAAAAAGTTCTGGAACATCTGTAATTTCATGCTAGTGTTATGTTGGAGTGAAATATGGTTGCATCCTTGCACACGCCTGTGTTTAATATGTAACTGTGGGAAATTTCATTGTTGTATGTCTGTTAGTTAGTGTTCAGTACTGTATTGAGTAGAACGTTGTGTCGCACAGTTTGCGAAAATTTGAGGTAGCCGAGTTAGAGGAGCAACGCTTCTGCAATAAATTTTGCATGAAACTCACGAAAAGCTCAAGAGACACATCAAATGATGCAAGAAGTCTACATTGATGAGTGCTTAAGCTGTACTCAGTGTTACAAATGGTTCATACGGTTTCTAAATGGTCAGACGGAAGTTGAAGATGACACTTGTTCAGGACACCTTTTGACGTCTACTGACAACACTCATGTCACAAAAATAATTTGACATTTTGGTTGGATCATGAAATCCTGACACAGCATCTTGGAATATATCGTGTTGCCACCAAGTTGGTCCCACGACTTATGAATCAAGACCAGGAAGACCTTTCCCTTGTGATCTGTGAAGTGCTTCTTGATCACATAAATGAGAATTAGATGTTCCTTAAGAGAATCATAACTGGTCATGAGACATGGGTTTACAGTTATGATATTGAGACGTTTAAAGGACAAAAATTTGTAACAATAGACGAGATAAAAGAAAATGCACAGACAGTGCTTCGCACGATCCAACAAAAGGTGTACCAAGGCAGCTTCTGGAAGTGTAAACGGCATTGGGAGCATTGTATCAATTGTAGAGAGGAGTATTTTGAAGGAGACCATGCACAGCAAGTAAAAGGCAAGCATAGAAAAATTTTGTGGACGAAGTTCTGGAATTTTTTGAGCAGACTTCACGTAATATTGAATGTCAATAAAGTAGTATAAAATAGGTGATGCAACAGGCACATCAGAAGAATGCGTACATTACATTTTACTTGAAGAATAGTCTGTGGGAGAGAACTGTGCAAGATGTGCGTCATATTTGTTACATGCTGACCAAAACTAAATGCAAAAATGGATTTGTTACTTCAGTTGAGTCATGAGTTCACCACTCCATGTCAGAAACAGAACAACCATCAATACTATAGTTAGAAGCATGTACACCCTACACAACAGCAACAAAAAAAATTCCTTTTCATACATGCAGAAAGGTTACAGCCAGTGTTAACTAGTGTGCAAGAAGGATTCTTCATGTTGAGTAGTTTCCAGAGAGCAAAACAGTAACTAGTGATTATTACAGAAGCCGAGATTACAAGAGAACAAAAATCCACTGCCACAGCGGGGGTTCATGTACATCAGAATGCTTTGCCAATAAGGAAACTGAAGAACTAGAGCAAAGAGAATTTTTTTTCCAAGTATCTAACATTATTAATAAAGTTAGTGAGAGCAGTTGAACATGCCTTAATTTTTAATGTCACGTTTTTAATGTGCCTTAATTTTCAGTGTGTCCAACTTTTTTCTCACATAGTCCACACTCCAGTTACATAAAATGCTTGCTCCGGGTGTGCTATTTCAGAAAATTCTTTCTCAGTTCTCTGCTAATATTTGCTGTAAGTATATCTAATTTGTTAAATGTAGTTTTCTTTATCTGTCCCCATCTACTGATATGTTCCTTGCTCTGGCTGTATTATCTAACGTTGGTTTCTGTTCGACAGATTTCTTTCGTTTCCAACATTAACTCTTCATTTTTGGTGTTTAACATGTTGCTATTTTCCTACTATTCTTCATTACTTTCCTTTATTTATGCCAAACCCATGTTCCTCTTATAAAAATTTTGTTTGCTTTCTTTATTTCTTCTCCAATGTGCAAGTTATGCAATAATCGGTAAGTTATGTTCCTACTTTACACCTTTTGTAATAAAAGTTAGCCAGTATATATTATTATTCTTCCCACTTATCTTTTGCTTTATCTTGGTTTTTCTGAGAACTTTGAAAATCTTATTTCATCTTACAATGTAAAACACATTCTCTGGGTCTCATTTGCATTATGGACATTGGGATGTTAGACAAAGTATTCTGAAGAGTCGTTCACTTTCACCTACAGCTTTGCCAGTAATATGAGACTAATGCTTCTCTGGAAGTCTTGCGCTACTTCAGGTTGTTCAAAGATATTGGACACCAGATCAAGTAATGTCTTGGTTCCAGATCTTTCATTATTTAATCACATCTGCTAGCATCTCAAGGATCCTCTGTGTATTTGAATATGTTGTCATTTAGTGCTCTGTAAGACTCTTGTTGCATTAATGTATTACCTTTTCCTTTCACATTAACTTACCTCCTCTTGATCATTCCGTATAATACATCTTCAGTATTGTACATATTTAAGATTTTCTCCTTCCATCCATCCATCCATCCATCCACACTTAACAGTGTACTCTGATTTGCCCTTTATAAGTTCACTGCATTAGTTTTTATTTTTTACATCTTTATTTATGACATTAAAGCTTGCCTTATACATCAAGAATTTTTATTTATTTACACTTCTGTTCGTTTAATTTCTAACTGATCAGCATCATTCCCTTCCCACCTCATCATCTTTGTTTGTGTATTTTCTTCTTGTATCAATAAGTTGAATAATTTTCTGAATAACCATATATTTTCCTCATCTGCGTTTGCTGTAGGAATGGTGACATCTGTAGTTTTTATTTTCCTTCCTTGTTATATTTTGTTCCTTACGTGCTGAATTAATTTCAGTGCTGACATGTTGCTGATTGACCACTGATTTAACAAAATTTTCATTTCAACTAACTCTTGCTGTTAGTTGTAACGTATTCAACCTGTATGTTCCTAATGTTTCCAGTGGCTATTAAACCATTCAGTGATATTATTATCGCATGTGTTAACTGGGTCCAAAGTTTTTATGGTTTTTCCTTTTCACTTCGCAAGTTCCTGCTAAGTTTAGGTTCAGTCGATTTGACCAAGTGAGGGGGTACAACAGTTAATGCATGCCACACATATTTGAGATGGGCAAGTCTTGTGTCCCCATTCAACCATCCATAGTTAGAATTTATCAAATTTGCTTAATGCATTTCATAATATTTCTGAAAAGCCACGAGAGAAGCATAAACCTACAAAAGAACTAAGTAAAAAACTTAAGTCGATTTAAAAAATAGAGCTGTTCAACAAATATAAATGTAAGTTGGAGTCTGTAGGTTTGTGCTAAGACAGTGTGGGTGGATTTCAGTTGCTTGGATAGCTCAGTTGGTAGAACATTTACCCCCAAAAGATGAAAGTCCCCAATTTGGTGCCCAGTCCAGCATACAGTGTTAATCATCCGGAAAGTTTCAAATCAGTGTAGACTCCACTGCATAATAGAAATTCATTCTGGAATTAATGAGAGCATACCTATACCTCAGCAATAGAATGATGACAGTGACATTGTTTAAAGTGAGATACAACAAATAAAATGTCAGAGGGAGAAAACCCCTAAACTTACAACATTTTGTTTCCCTTCTTTCTTCTCTTCCTTTTGCAAATGTTTTTGTCTAATGAACAATTCTTGTAATAAAACACCTAAACACAATATATCGAAAATTACAGTTGCAGTCATAGCTCACAATGACAATAGGTAACATTTATAAAAGCAGCAACTTGGAAAATAATCTATGAAAGTAGACATATGAGATAAATTGTTACCCTTTCATTTTCTTTCTGGTCATGTCTTGTTTTCAACATTTGGTGTGTGTGATTTTCCCACACAAACAAATAAAACTGCTGAGGAAAATGAAATCCTTCCAGCTGATGGTGTGCCAGGAATGACACCACATAGAAATTATTGACCACTAATTTCAGTGATTTATTTCTCCATAGTAGAAACAAACGTATACTTGCTAACAAACAAGCAGAAGAAAGACTTTAATTTCGGAAACACAGTTCTTAAGGAGATAACAAAAGACATTATTTTGTTGAAAACAGTAATTCTTCAGGTGGTGACAGTGATTTTAACAGGACGATAAGAATCTTGTATTGACCATAGCACCAATCTTGTGTTATCTTTGCAATCAGGCAGTAAAACATTTTTGAAAGTTACCAATATGGTAAGATATCAAAATATGTGACATAAGTGGCCATACTTTTTGATTTAATTGACATAGAAGCTTAAATTTTTTACACTGCAAAGGGACTGTAGATCTTATTGTGTGACATAAATTTCAGCTTGATACATATACCTGTTTCTGACAAAAGGGGGTCTTTACAGACAGACACAAAGATTGATTGATGGATAACAAATTACCCTTCTTTTGTGATATAATTACAAATTAGCAATTTTCGGATTTTTTTCCTTTGCCTTTGCTTGTACTACGAAACCTTGCTTCTTGCAAAATTTTGTGATTCTAGGTCAACAGAAAGTACCAGTAGGTTTTGACATGTGAGCTTGCGGGTATCAAAATATGTGACCTAAATGGCTGTATCTTTCGACTGCGTTGATGTAGAAGCTTAGATATTTTACATGGCCAAGGGACCATAGGCCTTAATTTTCAACTAGGTCCATCTACACGTTCATGAGAAAAGGTTTCGTGACAGACAGATAACGATGTAATCCTTAAGGTTTCCGTTTTTACCAGTAATGAACTGTGAAAATGGATACAAGAAAATCGCCTCTCATCAGATTCCATTGTTTCTGATCCTTCATATTTTTTGAATAAGTGGCTTACAGTGCGATATTGCCTCATTTTCCACAGTACTGCTTGTTAAGTGTCTCTCACACAAATGAAGTACTAACAAAGGTAAATAACAAAAACTATCATGCTAGTATATGCTGTGACCTTTCGAAGGCCTTGATAGTGTGGCTCAGAAAATTCTGCTTGAGAAATTAAAAATGTTATTGCATTCCTTTTGTGTGAATAGAGTCTTACCGTCAGCAGAAAATAGGGCGTGATGTTGACAAACTGCACCCCCAGGAATAAAACTGAACTCGGAATGATGTAATAGATAACATTGAATGACTCGGAGTTCAGTGTATGATCATCTTCGATTCCGAACATACATAAATGACCTTCGAATGACACTTGAAGAACGTACTAATAAGTGATTAGTCATAGTCCAAATGGTAATGTAACTGGCCACACAACTTACTTAGAGCAGGCAGTGTTGGTTCACTCCCAAAAGAAATCCCATTATTATCCCATTTCGAAGAAGAAAAAAAATTACCTGTTGGTGCCAGAAGTAGAGATTAATAGTCATTGCAGTGCAATTAAAATTATTTGTTAGTTACTAAGTGCCGCTACAGTATTGACATAGCACTTGTCTACTGCTCTTCTGTTAAAGTCCATTTCAATTGAGAGCATTCTCCTGGCAGTAATCATAAGATTGCTCACTGGAATGGAGCATCATATTATGTATGTACAGTGCATTTCTCTAATATTATAGTTGAACTGACATTTTGTTTTGGCTTGGTGGCTAACTCACACATGATTATGTTGACAGCTCTGATCAGAGCTATAAATTAGACCTTTCCGTCTTGCTTATGTTCTATAGTGAGGTTCTTTAATCTGGCATGTAAATCTTTAGTGGCCAAAGTTCTCACATGTGTGTAACCGATGTTTGCTAAATATCAGTGCAGTCATGCAGACATTAAGCTAACAGTAGTGGATAAAATGCAAGTATTTAATATAACTGAGGAAATGGCAACCTCGTTATCCGAATAAGCATCTGTTGTGTAGCAGTTTAATCATAGTTAATTATTCAGGCAGTTTCGAAGCTGTACTCTCTGTACGTTTACGTAGATTTATTCCAAATTCCCGAGTGTTAGCACAGTGAGATTTAGAGAACACAATGTTATCAGTGAATCGTTAAAAATAAGCTAGTTTTAAGCCAAAATTGCGTTAAGTTGTTGAACATTATTGTTTTGATCATCTTTGTGTTTATTCATTTGAAGTATATTATTTCTTTTATTTTGCGTTCTCTGCACTTTCTCTAACATTTTAGAAGCAATGATATTATTGGTAGACCTTTTCCAATTTATGTAGTTTCAGACAAAGTGAAGAAGATTTGCAAACAGGGATGTACAAAATATTAGAACATGTTAAAGCACACGAGGATGCATGGCCTTTTCTCGATGCAGTGGACGAAAAATATGCACCGCGATATTATTCTATTATTACAAGACCCATGGATCTTCAAAAAATGGAAGAGAAGCTTGATGATGGAGAGTATCTCTCCTTTGCTGAATTTAAGGCTGACTTTCAACTGATTGTGGACAATTGTCGACAGTACAATGGTACTGACAATGGTTAGTACTATTTCCAGAAGATTTTCAGTTTATCTTTTGTTATTGCTGAAGTTTTATTAGCTGAAGAAATGCATTGCATATTTCCTCCATATTTAATTTATGATAGCAGCCTGATTTTATTTTATTTTGTCACCTTAATCAGCATAAATGCCTAAACGTTAAACCATAGCAGTTAACCCATTAATCTGATATTGTGATCTCATAAAATGTATGTACATTTGCTAGCAAATGCTTTACACAACTGACATTCTTGCAAATGTAATTTATTTGTAAATGTGTTTGATGTTGTTAGGTTGTAACAATGTCATTATTTATGTTAAAATTTGTATGCAAGTTTATTGGGAACATTTTAAATACAAAGTGGAGAGAAAAAAAAAGCAGGATAGGGGATGTTGAATCCAGCCATCTTTTCAAAATAACTGCAATTGGAAATGTACCAATATGGAGCTACAGCCATAAAAAGACAGTCAATCAGAGACAAGGGCATAAATTCACTTAATAAAAACAATTCTTCTTGCTCATTTGGAAAATTTTGTTTGATTCAATATTCCAAACCTTGCTTTTGACCTTCTTATCAAGTTGTATTTCTCAACTTTGCATGGTAGAGAATCACCCTGAGAAAGAGAATTACTTCAGACACTGTTATCTGTGTGGTTATGTGTGTAAGAATGTGTAAATGTGTTCTTAAATTAGAGAAAGAGGAATGCTACAAAGCTGGTGATATGCTCAGAACTGTTCCATATGTGTATGTGCAACATACACTGGTGTCCAAAATTAAAGCAACAAGCAGAAATTTTGCAGGGTTGCATTTATTTTGCGTGTGTAAACAGATGACAGGAAAGTAGAAACAATGTCAGGAATACAGAACATAAAAAACTGCAATGTGCATAACGGTAGACAGAAATGTTCTTTGTTTTTTCTAACTTAACTCATTTGCAGACATACTGTGACAACTGGTTAATGTGCTCAGTGTGGGGTGTGATCATCTGTGGCAGCAATATAGGCCTGTCAACCACGGAGCATGCTGTGAACGATGTTATCAATCTCATATTGTGATGCCCTTTGAAAGTCTTGGAGAGGGATTGGTGGATGCTGACGTGATGCAAACCATCTCCCTAGTGCATCCCAGACATGCTCTATGAGATTCAAATAGGGAGAGCGAGCAGGCCACACCATGCATACAGTATCTTCCATTTCCGAGAAAATAACAACCTTCTGTGCTCTATGAGGTCAATCATTAGCTTTCGTCAATATGAATCTGGGCCCACAGCACCTTGCAACAACCACACATTAAGTCTTAAGATCTAGTTACAATAACTGATGGAAGTTAAACCTGGCTGATTCACGCTTGCAATTTGATGCAGAGGTTTTAGACTAGTCAACATGATCCCTGCCCACACCATTAGGGTTTCTCCTCAGTATGGTCTTTTTCCACAAAGTTTGGGTCCCAAAACAGTGTTCCATGCTCCCTCCAGATTGCGAATCCATTGAGAATCGATATCCAGATTAAATTGGGACTCATCTGTGAAAAGAATATTAGCCCACTGTTCGACCATTCAGCTGGAATGTTGACGGCTCCACTCTAGATGTTCCTTTCTATAAAGACGTGACAGAGATACACATACAGCATATCTCTGACAATGAAGGCCTCTCTGCCAAATCCTTCTGTACACTGTTTGCCTTGATACACACATCCAGTCGATGCTGCAAGGTCAGATGCCAGCTGCCATGCAGTACCAAGGTGATACTGTCCTGCCCTGACAACCCAGTAATGGCCTTCTCTTTCTGATGTCACATTTGCTCAGCCTTGTGCTGGTCTTCGGGATACAGTTTCAGTCCCTCTAAACTGTTGCCACATCTGAGAAACAACAGAATGATTCACTTTAAGCCATTGGGCCACATCACTTTGTGACTGTCCTGCTTCCACTCTTCCCATGCCCCTCTAACACAGTGTGTCTGGTAGGGGTCGACTGTGTGCCATTGTAAACAGTGAATGTGGATGAGGGACTTTCCGACAAACACTACCCCTTTTGACAGATGCCCTGATGTCATCATAGGCATGTTTGTCCGTTGACCAGAAAGCCATCTTGTATGCAGAACACGATCGTACAGATATCTGTTGACAGTTTGTATGATTATATCATGAATTAGACACAGGACAGAGAAATAGCGGTTTGTTTGCTTTAATTTTGAACACCGATATATTAATCAGCCACAGATGAGTTTTTTATATCTCTATTTTTGTTTATTGTTACCATCCAGGAATATTTATTGTTATACCATATATACTCGAATAATCCACGCACCCCAATTTTGAGAAAGAGGGAAAAAAAATATTTTTTGCTTTAATTTGTTTTATTTGCAAAAAAATTGTTCCAACGTTGCGATGTGTTCAAAAGTATGTGCAAAAACTACTGGTTTGAAGCAATGCTGCTGTACAGGCTGATACATCGTTAAAATGCAACCGATTCAGCGGCATGCAGCTGGCCAGCCAGCAGGCGGGCGGCCGGGGAACATTATCACTGCCAGCCGGGTCTATATGCATACCTGCAATAAAAAAAAAAAAAAAAAAAAAAAAAAAAAAAAAAAAAAAAAAAAAAAAAAAAGTGAATTATCTTGTTTAAGAATTTGTTAATACGGTATTTGCAATAAAATATTTCAGTCAGTACAGGTACGTTTCCTCTCTTACCACTCTATTCGTCATTTTCATCGTCATCACTAGCGGGAGAATCATTGTAGTCTTCACCATCTTCCCATAGAGCATCGTCCTCTGTTCCATCCAGTGAATTTGTGATTCCACATTTTTTGAAGGATTTTTCCACCAGTGGTTGAGGAATGGAGTCCCATGCACTTTTCACCCATTCACAAATCTGGGACAAATTTGACAGTTTGAGTTTTCCAGTAGGTGTGAACTTATGGTTTTCATCAACCATCCATTGCGTATATCGCTGTTTAAGTGCAGCTTTGAATGGCCGATTTATACACGCATCTAGTGGTTGTAGGTTGGATGTTAGGCCTCCAGGGATAATGACCAAGTCAATTTTCCCTTTTTGCAATTTGTCTCGCACTTCCTTAGTTGTATGTCCGCGGAAGCTGTCCAGGACCAACATGTTGCGTAAATTCATAAACGCACCAGGACGATGTTGCCAAACATGTGTCACCCAGTCAGTTATAAGTTCATTGTGCATCCACCCTTTCGGATTCGCTCTCACAAATACCAGTACGCCTTTTACTGATATATTCGGAATAGTTATCCTTTTAAATATCACGTAAGGTGGTAGCTTTCGTCCATTGCCAGTTACAAACATCACTGTACATCTTTGTTTCTCACTGCCACCAGTTCGTATCATGATGCTGGATTCTCCTTTCCTGTTCACTGTGTTGTCGAGCGGCATCTCAAAATAGACTGGCGTTTGTCCCACATTACCAATTTGCGATAATATATAGGACTGTTTACGGCGCAGATTTATCGCATAACAATGAAAATTCACTATTTTTTCCTCGTAATCACCTGGAAGCTGGTGAGCGATAGTAGTTTTCCTCCAGAATCCTAAACCATTACGGTTGAAAATTCTTGATAGCCAGCCCCGGCTAGCTCTGAAACTGGTAATGCCTAGTTCTTTGGCTAAAGACAATGCTTTAAGTTGGCACATTTCACTCATCACTGCGCATCCGTATTGTCGCTTCTGATCTACATAATCGCAGAACCTTTTCTCGAGGTCTGGATGCTTCGCTTTTTGGCCGCGAAGTGCCCGGCGATTGCTATTAGTTTCTTGAAGCTGCGTTTTATTTTTTCGCCAGTCGCAAATACAACTCTCACTCACGTCGTACTTTCTTCCTGCTGCACGGTTTCCAATATTCTCGGCTTCTTCAATAATTTTCACTTTTTCTTTAGCAGTGTACTAACGATAACGAGAACTAGTAGCCATAATTAACAAGTTTGAAGACGTAAATAGTTCACTCCTAACGTGCTACTGATGCGTCACAGACTGAGGTCGCAACAATGCAATAGTATAATGGGATGTATTGTTGGAGGCGGAGCAGTACCAGCAATGTTTCGAATAATCCTCGCACGCCAGTTTTTCATCCTAAAATTCGGGAAAAAACATGCGCGGATTATTCGAGTATATACGGTAAATGTTGTAACTTTTATGCCAAATTCCAGTGCCGAGTTAGACGATATTGTGAGACAGTTCGTTTTTCTTCTTAATTTTGAACAATCTTTGGTGACATTGACACCTAAGAATGGTGGTGCAGTGGTTGAGACACTGTACACATGTTGTGGAAGACAACTTTATAAATAAGAATTTTGGCAGTTTGCTGGAACTTACGTAATTTTTGGTTTATAAGAGAATAAATTGTAACAGTCTAAATCACAGTCTTTGTTTCCAGTCACATTGACTTGGAAGGCCACTGATGATGAAACTGATCTTCTGCTCCTCTTCCAATCCAATGTCCTGGAATAGTACTATTCAGATAACTTCTGATGTGATTGTCAATGTAAGATGAATTGTGTGGATCACTTTGAAGCTTGGGAAATAGCCCGTTTTCTAGTGTATCTACACAAAAGATTTCTGGGTCAGTGTTTTTAATGAATAAGAATGGTCCATAACTTTGTTTACAAATGGCACAGAAGACATTAACCTTCAACAAGTCTCTTTCATGTTAAATAACTACATTAGTATTTTCACTCACCCAAAATCTGATCATATAGTGATTAAATGTAACGTAAAGATAAAAACTGGATTCCTCCAAAAATGTTAATCTTCATAAAAATTGTCCTTTGCCGTGTCCTTTAGAAATTGCAGTGCAAATCATATCTTTTGTTATGGTCATCTGGATGCTGTGGTTGCAATAACTGCAGTTTGTTGTGATACAGGCAGTATTTCAGAACTTGCCATATCCTTGGTTGAATAGTTTTAAAGTTACTACGTTGTTGTAGTGTGGATGTCAAAGAGCTTCTTTTGTAAGTTGCCTCTGAACACTTGACATTTTCATCTTATGTACATGGAAGGCCCTTTTTTTTACGTTTGCAGACACAACTGCTTCTACAAATTTTCAATGCTACTAGTAAATTCTCTTATCATGAGATGGATCTTTATGGAATTGTTGAAAAAATGCACATTGTTCAAGAACAATATGCTCTGATTTTGCTAATTGTAGCCCACAAAAGATTGTTCCTGTGGTGTCACCTTTTTGCTACAATCGAGCGACAGCACCATTATGGCTTTGAATTCAACTTCTGTGCAGACTGTCCAAAACATTCAGATTTTCTCTGTCAAAGAGTGTTGGATTTGTGTTTCTGCCTCTTGTGGTTTGTGAGAGGTACATTTTTCAAATCTGCTCCTCCTTTTTGAATAATTCTGCATTGTATTTGATCCTGGATATTCACTCCATATGCAGTTGAAATTTGCATATTATACTGAAATAAATTTTGCTGGGAATTTACTTGTGTTTATTGGTAAGGATAATGTGTTACCATTATAATATTCATTTTATGGTTGGTTAATTTTTATTGCATGTTATTTGCTTCAGAATATACTGAAATGGTGGGGAATCTTCAAGAAGCATTTCAAATGGCAGCTGAACGTTACTTGGAATCTGATCCATCATCTGATGAAGACGCATCAGTTGAGCTACCAAAAAGGCAAAGCCACAGTAGTACATCTGGGCATGGTAATGTGCAAGGCAGTAAGAAGAAAGGAAAGACTGATAAAAACCAGGAATTGGAGGACAAGATGGAGAGTGATGAAAGGTATGAATTGTTCCCTTTATTGTTAAATATGGTTGAACCACTTTACTTCTATCATCATATTTTGTATGTTCCAGGTCACTAACACCGTCAAGTATTTTATCTGAAGCTTCAGGTGAAAGTGAAAAGGAGCCGGAGGTGTGTAGTAATAGATTTGAAAACACAGAGTCAGTACATGAAGATGGCTCTGAAAGTGCCAGCTTAAAAAATGAGAGTGAGAGTGAGAATCAGTATCCGAGGAGCACAAATGGAAACAAAAGAAATAAGAAGACAGGTGTAATTAAGAATGCAGCAGCTATTGAAGCGTTGGAACTAGCAACAGAGCAGACACTCAAGGTAACAACTTTATTCAGTTGTTTTCAAATATGTCGTTTTTTACTTCGTTTAGATATTTTCAGTTACTTTTCAGCTGTCCCCCTCAATCATTCCATCCCTTTTCAGACAGTACAAAGTACATGTTCTCTGCCCGCATCTCGTGGTCGTGCGGTAGCGTTCTCGCTTCCCACGCCCGGGTTCCCGGGTTCGATTCCCGGCGGGGTCAGGGATTTTCTCTGCCTCGTGATGGCTGGGTGTTGTGTGCTGTCCTTAGGGTAGTTAGGTTTAAGTAGTTCTAAGTTCTAGGGGACTGATGACCATAGATGTTAAGTCCCATAGTGCTCAGAGCCATTTGAACCATTTTACATGTTCTCTCCATTTTTGTTTGTATTGGATTACCTTTTTTGTTATTGATTGGATTCCTAATTCTTCTCTTATAGCTTCATTTCTAATTTTGTCTGCTCTAGTGCAGCCATTAACAGATTTTAGAACTTTCATTTCTGATGCTTCGGAGTGCCATAAATCTCTCTTTCTCAGCATCTAACTTGCTGCCCTGTATAATAAACAAGCAATTACCATGATTTTATAAAATTTTAGTTGTCTATTTCTTTGTTTTACCCTTAAGTAGTGGTTATATTGTGCCACCAGTGTCAGTTCCAATACAGGTGTTCATATATAGCCCCTTTGCAACATGGATCAGATGTGCAGGAATTCCTCTTTTCATAATTGCCCATGCCTTATCTGTGAATTCTGTCAAATGCTTTTACATAATCCACAGATGCTAGGCGAGTTTGCAGATTAAATTCTTGTTGTTGTTGTGGTCTTCACTCCTGAGACTGGTTTGATGCAGCTCTCCATGCTACTCTATCCTGTGCAAGCTTCTTCATCTCCCAGTACCTACTGCAACCTGCCCGCCCCGGTAGCTGAGTGGTCAGCGTGACAGACTGTCAATCCAAAGGGCCCGGGTTCGATTCCCGGCTGGGTCGGAAATTTTCTCCGCTCAGGGACTGGGTGTTGTGTTGTCCTAATCATCATCATTTCATCCCCATCGACGCGCAGGTCGCCGAAGTGGCGTCAAATCGAAAGACCTGCATCAGGCGAACGGTCTACCCGACGGGAGGCCCTAGCCACACGACATTTCCATTTTACTGCAACCTACATCCTTCTGAATCTGCTTAGTGTATTGATCTCTTGGTCTCCCTCTACGATTTTTACCCTCCACGCTGCCCTCCAATGCTAAATTTGTGATCCCTTGATGCCTCAAAACATATCCTACCAACCGATCCCTTCTTCTAGTCAAGTTGTGCCACAAACTTCTCTTCTCCCCAATCCTATTCAATACCTCCTCATTAGTTACGTGATCTACCCACCTTATCTTCAGCATTCTTCTGTAGCACCACATTTCGAAAGCTTCTATTCTCTTCTTGTCCAAACTGGTTATCGTCCATGTTTCACTTCCATACATGGCTACACTCCATACAAATACTTTCAGAAACGACTTCCTGACACTTAAATCTATACTCGATGTTAACAAATTTCTCTTCTTCAGAAACGCTTTCCTTGCCATTGCCAGTCTACATTTTATATCCTCTCTACTTCGACCATCATGAGTTATTTTACTCCCTAAATAGCAAAACTCCTTTACTACTTTAAGTGTCTCATTTCCTAATCTAATCCCCTCAGCATCACCCGATTTAATTAGACTACATTCCATTATCCTCGTTTTGCTTTTGTTGATGTTCATCTTATATCCTCCTTTCAAGACACTGTCCATTCCGTTCAACTGCTCTTCCAAGTCCTTTGCTGTCTCTGACAGAATTACAATGTCATCGGCGAACCTCAAAGTTTTTACTACTTCTCCATGAATTTTAATACCTACTCCAAATTTTTCTTTTGTTTCCTTTACTGCTTGCTCAATATACAGATTGAATAACATCGGGGAGAGGCTACAACCCTGTCTCACTCCTTTCCCAACCACTGCTTCCCTTTCATGCCCCTCGACTCTTATAACTGCTATCTGGTTTCTGTACAAATTGTAAATAGCCTTTCGCTCCCTGTATTTTACCCCTGCCACCTTCAGAATTTGAAAGAGAGTATTCCAGTTAACGTTGTCAAAAGCTTTCTCTAAGTCTGCAAATGCTAGAAACGTAGGTTTGCCTTTTCTTAATCTTTCTTCTAAGATAAGTCGTAAGGTTAGTATTGCCTCACGTGTTCCAACATTTCTACGGAATCCAAACTGATCTTCCCCGAGGTCCGCTTCTACCAGTTTTTCCATTCGTCTGTAAAGAATTCGCGTTAGTATTTTGCAGCTGTGACTTATTAAACTGATAGTTCGGTAATTTTCACATCTGTCAACACCTGCTTTCTTTCGGATTGGAATTATTATATTCTTCTTGAAGTCTGTGGGTATTTCGCCTGTCTCATACATCTTGCTCACCAGATGGTAGAGTTTTGTCATGACTGGCTCTCCCAAGGCCATCAGTAGTTCTAATGGAAAGTTGTCTACTCCCAGGGCCTTGTTTTGACTCAGGTCTTTCAGTGCTCTGTCAAACTCTTCACGCAGTATCTTATCTCCCATTTCATCTTCATCTACATCCTCTTCCATTTCCATAATATTGTCCTCAAGTACATCGCCCTTGTATAGACCCTCTATATACTCCTTCCACCTTTCTGCTTTCCCTTCTTTGCTTAGTACTGGGTTACCATCTGAGCTCTTGATATTCATACAAGTGGTTCTCTTCTCTCCAAAGGTCTCTTTAATTCTCCTGTAGGCAGTATCTATCTTACCCCTAGTGAGACAAGCCTCTACATCCTTACATTTGTCCTCTAGCCATCCCTGCTTAGCCATTTTGCACTTCCTGTCGATCTCATTTTTGAGACGTTTGTATTCCTTTTTGCCTGCTTCATTTACTGCATTTTTATATTTTCTCCTTTCATCAATTAAATTCAATATTTCTTCTGTTACCGAAGGATTTCTATTAGCCCTCGTCTTTTTACCTACTTGATCCTCTGCTGCCTTCACTACTTCATCCCTCAGAGCTACCCATTCTTCTTCTACTGTATTTCTTTCCCCCATTCCTGTCAATTGTTCCCTTATGCTCTCCCTGAAACCTTGTACAACCTCTGGTTCTTTCAGTTTATCCAGGTCCCATCTCCTTAAATTCCCACCTTTTTGCAGTTTCTTCAGTTTCAATCTGCAGCTCATAACCAATAGATTGTGGTCAGAATCCACATCTGCCCCTGGAAATGTCTTACAATTTAAAACCGGGTTCCTAAATCTCTGTCTTACCATTATGTAATCTATCTGATACCTTTTAGTATCTCCAGGATTCTTCCAGGTATACAACCTTCTTTCATGATTCTTAAACCCTAGTTAGCTATGATTAATTTATGCTCTGCGCACAATTCTATCAGGCGGCTTCCTCTTTCATTTCTTAGCCCCAATCCATATTCACCTACTATGTTTCCTTCTCTCCCTTTTCCTTCTGACGAATTCCAGTCACCCATGACTATTAAATTTTCGTCTCCCTTCACTACCTGAATAATTTCTTTTATCTCGTCGTACATGTCATCAATTTCTTCTTCATCTGCAGAGCTAGTTGGCATATAAACTTGTACTACTGTAGTAGGCATGGGCTTTGTGTCTATCTTGGCCACAATAATGCGTTCACTATGCTGTTTGTAGTAGCTAACCTGCACTCCTATTTTTTTATTCATTATTAAACCTACTCCTGCATTACCCCTATTTGATTTTGTATTGATAACCCTGTAATCACCTGACCAAAAGTCTTGTTCCTCCTGCCACCGAACTTCACTAATTCCCACTATATCTAACTTTAACCTATCCATTTCCCTTTTTAAATTTTCTAACCTACCTGCCCGATTAAGGGATCTGACATTCCATGTTCCGATCCGTAGAATGCCAGTTTTCTTTCTCCTGATAACGACGTCCTCTTGAGTAGTCCCCGCCCGGAGATCCGAGTGGGGGACTATTTTACCTCCGGAATACTTTACCCAAGAGGATGCCATCATCATTTAATCATACAGTAAAGCTGCATGTCCTCGGGAGAAATTTCGGCTGTAGTTTCCCCTTGCTTTCAGCCGTTCGCAGTACCAGCACAGCAAGGCCGTTTTGGTTAGTGTTACAAGGCCAGATCAGTCAATCATCCAGACTGTTGCCCCTGCAACTACTGAAGAGGCTGCTGCCCCTCTTCAGGAACCACATGTTTGTCTGGCCTCTCAACAGATACCCCTCCGTTGTGGTTGCACCTACGGTACGGCCATCTGTATCGCTGAGGCACACAAGCCTCCCCACCAACGGCAAGGTCCATGGTTCATGGGGGGATTAAATTCTTGTCTCTTTGTAAATTCTATGTTTTAGTGCAACAACATTATCTGTGCTTAATCTCCCCTTTCGGAAAGCTCTTTGTTCCTTTGCTATTTTCGATTCCTCTGGTATCCCATATTTTTTACCCAGCAAATGTTGAAGATATGTAGAATTCTTAATTCTGTGGTAATTCCTCAGTGTTTAATCAATTTGGCACTTATTCCATCTGGGGTGATTTTTGCTGTTTTATTTTTAAGAAAATTGCCTTCAGTTCTGTCAGTTCAGTGTAGGCCGTTCATTGCAGTTGTTCTCTTTTATCTGCTTCTTTGATTTCTGGATTGTACAATAGTTCTCCATAATAATCCAGTCAGACAGTTGTATTACATATAGATTTACAGTATCTCTATCTTCTTTGTTCAAATATTTCGTTAATTTGTATGCTATTTCATGTCTCCTATCGTATTAGTCTCTGCTTACAAACACATCCCACAATGTACTATGTGATGATCTTACTATTGCTTTTGCTTCATTTGTTTTTCTGATGGTATTGCTCTTTAGCTTCTAATGATTCCTTCTGTAAGTACTCATTATATGCTTTTTGTGTATTTGTCATTGCTTTTTGTATCTCTTTGTTCCATATTTTTAAACCTCTTATCCAATTGGACCAATGTATTTCACCTAACACTTCGCTTGCTATCTGTTTTATAGGATTTTTAATATTAGACCAGTCTTTGTTTGTGTCTTCAGTAGTTGGTATTTCATTCAGTAGTTGCGTGAGTATGTTCTGGCACAGTTTTTTTATGCTATGTTCTTGCGACAGAGGTATCTTAAATCTTTTGTTTAAATTTTCCTCAACTTTGATTTTATTTTTTATTACTTTTCCCATCTTGTCCATAGATGGAATTTTGATTTTGCAAGGCAGCAGTCCATATTTATGTTGTTACGTCTATATACTTGAGTGTCTGTTATCATTGGTGCGAACTTTTGATTATTATATAAGTGTTAGTGACCAGTAACCTTGTGCAGATACATGTAAATTAGCATATGCCTTTCTTCTTTAAGAAGGCGCTTATCTTCAATTCATTAAATGTTATGAATTCCCTTGGTTTTGCTCCATTTTGATTTACAGTCATCTTCCTCATTAGTACCTGTTAAATTAGAAACTGGTACTTTTTGAAATCTCGTCTTTAAGTCTCCTATTAAAGTTACTTGGTTGTTATAATTTGCTTTATTTAGACATGTCTGAAGTTCTTCATAGTAAATGTCGTGTTTCTTTTTCTTCCCTTCCTCAGGTGCACAAGTTCCTGTTACATGTCCCCTGTCGGATTTTAATCTTACTGCTAAGAGGCTTTCATTTACTAAACTTATTTTATACCTCCATTTTTTTGTCTATTAAAACTGCTATTCCACAACGTGATCTTGGTGTTTGAGTAACTTCATTGTAAAGCATGATATAGTCTTTTGGCTTTTTTGTGCCTTTGTTTCTGTGACCACACCAATATTTATTGTATGCTCTTGGAGAATTCTCTTTAGTTCACTTTCATTTGATCCTAGTCCCTGTGCATATCATTTGGCCACATTTAGTACACCCATTAAACCATTTTTGATGTCCGTGTTCATACCTAGTAGTTTTCTCTGATACTTGATGTGAGACATTGTAGTGTGTACCTTTGTACATATATGGGTTACCAGCCCATATCAAAACCCCACCCAGGTAGGGCAGGTAATTCCCCCTCTCCCCTCTAGCCTTTGATGAGTCAATGCTTAACTGCTAGGCAGCAGTGTTTTTAGGTTCCTTTGAAGATTTATCTTCTGCCAGTTAAGTCATTCCAGAGAACTCTTCTTCCGTCCTAACTGCTGTTGGGTTCTTCACCATTAGATACAGAAGAGGAAACGAAAACTGCCCTCATGCCTTGAACCTTATACCGTTGGGGCCGAAAAAATAAAAATGAGAGTTGCCCAAGGGAGACTGATAAAAATGAAAACAGAAGAATCTTAATAATTAAGATAATCCCAGTTACTTCACATTAATTGTCAGATTTTTCTGTGAGTGTGTGTAATTAAAGATGTTAGTTCCACTTTCTTCTGCCATTGTTACCACTGAAATGATGCTTATGGAGCACTTCAATGTTTTTGCATACGTTTAATGTGTCAGCTCATTTTGGGCTCAGTGGGACAAAGAGAGACAGCTGATGAAATGCAAAGTAATGAACATTAATACTGACTGTGTGGTAAAACTGGTGGCATATAATGATTTCTGAGTTAAAGAAAAATTTGACAAGGTGTGTGCTAGTTGATCATTGTTTAGTCAGATTTAAGTATGAAAGTCTTATCAAACTGAATGAACCAAAAAAATAGTGAAGTGAGTGTTGCATTAAATCTGTGTGTTTTGTTGTCTTGCATTACTAAACACTATATAAATTCACCTAATTTACAAGATTCTTAGATGAATATAGTATATTTGTTTGACACTTAATCAGCCATGGACAAGTAATATTAATTATAATAATAATAATAATAATAATAATAATAATCGTGAAAAGGCAACATATTTGGATATTGGTGTTATGATGTGTAACAATGACAAATTTAACAGATATTATCTTGATTTCAGAATGATACTTCAGATGATAACATCAGTTTTTACACTGTCAGTAACCATAGAATAAAAAATCATCCGTGGTAATATATCATTTTTTGTGTGTCATGTTGGAGTGCCCAATGTCAACTTGGAAACAAATGTTACTGGAAAGTAGTTGATAGAATAACAAGAACAACATGCTGAATTAATTTTAAAAAGGAGTGGTGGTTTATACATTTTGTGGGTTTAGTATTTGAATTTTTTTCTTAAATTAGGATAAATTCTCATGTCAATGAAGTAGCTTTCTAATGTAATTGGATGGATAAAAAAAAGTACTAACCAAGCAGTGGCAGGAGAACACACATATAAAAAAAAAAGGGTTTACATAGGCAAGCTTTCAGAGCCAGTGGCGCCTTCTTCCAGCAGAAGGGTTGAAGGGGAAGCAAGGAGCTGTGAAGGAAAATTACTGGAGAGATTTAGGAAAACGGGTAGAGTTTGGGAAAGTCTCCCGTGATACGGGGTTCTGGCTGACTTTCCAGAGCTCTGCCACTTTTCCTAAACCTCTCCAGTCCTTTTCCTACACACATCCTTTCTTCTCCTTCAATCCTTCTGCTGGAAGGAGGAGCCACTGCCTCCAAAAGGTTGCATATGTAAAACTTTTTTTTGTACACGTGTTTTCCTGCCGCCGCTTTGTGAGTAGATTTTTTTATCCATCCAACTACATTATATTGTCAAAAATTGATTAAGTTGTAGCATTCATTTATTTTCATGGAAATAATGCCGCAAGTGATAATCCATATTGAGTCTTTTATGCTACTACAACTTTTCAGATTCAGGAGGATTTATAATGCAAACATCTCTCCCTGTGAAAGTATTTAATGTCATGCAGCAGATGTTTTTCCTTTTATTTAACAGAAAATGTAATCTGACTCAATACAATGTATTTCATGGGTTGGTACCAAATGGGCGGGGAAAAAAAGAAGAAGAAGAAGAAGAGTTTCAACAAGAGAGAATGCTCGAAGTTTTTAAGATGCCACTGGAAGGAAATAAGCTGTAGGTAAAATACCATCAAGAGCACCATAGAGAGAAAAATGTAAGCTGGAGGAAAGCATCTAAAAAGAACCTATGGACAAAAATTAGGAATGATATAGATGCCACAGTTAAAGGAACTAATAAACCAGTCACTAAGTTCTCTCTCTCTCTCTCTCCTCTCTCTCTCTCTCTCTCTCTCTCTCTCTCTCTGTGTGTGTGTGTGTGTGTGTTGTGTGTGTGTGTGTGTGTGTGTGTGTGTGTGTGTGTGGAGAGAGAGAGAGAGAGAGAGAGAGAGAGAGAGAGAGAGAGAGAGAGAGAGAGGGGGGGGGGGAGGGGGGCTGAGTGAGAGAGAGAGAGAGAGAGAGAGAGAGAGAGAGAGAGGGGGGGGGGGGAGGGGGGCTGAGTGAGAGAGAGAGAGAGAGAGAGAGAGGGGGGGGGGGGGAGGGGGGCTGAGAGAGAGAGAGAGAGAGAGAGAGAGAGAGAGAGAGAGAGAGAGAGAGAGGGAGAGAGAGAGAGAGAGTATTGGGATCCCATCGTTATAATCCGAGAGTAAGAAATTAAGAAACAATTAGCTACTGTGAAGAGCAGAAACGCTTAACTAGAGCAAGAACTTGCTGGAAGCTGAAAAACCGGGTGTACCTCTCAAGGCATCTGTGCTGTATTCATGCTTTCTTGAATGTAGTGGGTGAACTGTGGCATATTCCTATTCAAAGTGATTTCTTTTGTAATCGTGGCAGTTTGTCCATGGTATTTTCCAAGTGAAATCAGCAAAAACACATCATACTGTGCTGTTGTTAAGTGCAGCAACTCTGGGCATAGAACTGAGGGTATTCTTTACCATTGATTTCCGAAAGACTTAGAACTTAATCATGAATAATTGTCTCATTGCAAACTAGAGGACAAGGTCAGTATTAAAAACACAAGGATATGTTCCAAACAATTTCATCTTCAGGATTACAAATGCGACATGCAAAATGGGTTGTTGGGTTTACCTGCAGGAAATTTGCTGAACTCAGATGCAGTTCCATCCCAAAAACTATGAAACTGGCATGGAAATAAACCTGTTGCTGCAAGTTCTAACAACATAGAAGACAACGTAGCAGAAAGAGAACGTCGTAGTAACAACAGACCATGGAAGAGGGCTCTCAAAATGTTGGAAGTTTTGTCTACCGGGCAAACAAAACTGTACAAGTCAGTTAACATAGAAATTCCTTCTGATCCCATCGTTATAATCAGAGAGCAAGAAATTAAGACATTAAGAAAGAATTGGCTACTGTGAAGAGCAGAAACGCTTAATCAGAGCAAAAACATGCAGAAAGTTAAAAAACCGGGTGTACCTCTCAAGGCATCTGTTCCTGCTAGTAAAAACATGGGAAGAGTAAGTAAGGAACTTAATATTACGGTATATTGTCTCAGGATTTCACCCAAGGATAAATTCAACGCCTGGTGAAGGAAGGAAAAAAAGTGTAAAATGAAGTTCAGAAGACATTGCAAATGCTCTTTTTTTTTACAGTGTTCTCTTCAAAAGTATATGCTTATCTAAGAAGAAAGGACTAGCCTTCACTCTCTCAAACAGTGCTCCAAAAATGGACAAAGCAGTTAAGTGCCAATCAGGCATTTGAAAGGTTCAAGTGGCTCTAAGCACTATGGAACTTAACATCTGATGTCATCAGTCCCCTAGACTTAGAACTACTTAAACCTAACTAACCTAAGGACATCACACACACCCATGCCCGAGGCAGGATTCGAACCTGCAACCGTAGCAGCAGCGCTGTTCCAGACTGAAGCGCCTAGAACCGCTCGGCCACATTTGAAAGGAAGCACTACATTTACCTAAGGTTAGGTCACCATTTGAGGCTATGGGTTCGATGAAATGAACTTTCGACAGTGGTGGTGCTGCCACAATACATCTGATGATGTCATAGTTGGGTCAATACAAAAATGTTGAAATATCCATGATAAGAAGTTTATTTTCAAAGTGGAGCAGCCAATCTACACTATGTGATCAAAAGTATCCAGACACCTGGCTGAAAGTGACTTAGAAGTTCGTGGCGCCCTCCATCGGTAATACTGGAATTCAGTATGATGTTGGCCCACCCTTAACCTGGATGACTCTTGCAGGCATATGTTCAGTCTAGTGCTGGAAGGTTTCTTGGGGAATGGAAGCCCATTCTTCACAGAATGCTGCACTGAGGAGAAGTATCGATGTCCATCAGTGAGGCCTGGCAAGAAGTTGGAATTCCAAAATATCCCAAAGGTGTTCTATAGGGTTCATGTCAGGACTCTGTGCAGGCCAGTCCATTACAGGGATGTTATTGCCGTGTAAGTACTCTGCCACAGACCGTGCAATACGAACAGGTGCTTGATCGTGTTGAAAGGTGCAATCGTCATCCCCGAATTACTCTTCAAAAGTGGGAAGCAAGAAGGTGCTTAAAACATCAATGTAGACCTATGCTGTGATAGGGCCACATAAAACAACAAGGGGTGCAAGCCCCTTCGTGAGAAACATGACCACACCATAACACCACCACCTCCAAATTTTACTGTTGGCACTACACATGCTGGCAGATGATGTTTACTGGGCATTCGCCATATCTACACCCTGCCAACGGATTGCCACATAGTGTACCATGATTCATCACTCTACACAACTTTTTTCTGCTGTTCAGTCATCCAATGTTTATGCTCCTTACACCGTTTCACATTTACAAGCGTGATGTGTGGCTTATGAGCAGCTGCTCAACCATGAAATCCAAGTTTTCTCACCTCCCACCTAACTGTCATAGTACTCGCATTGGATCCTGATGAAGTTTGGAATTCCTGTGTAATGGTCTGGATAGATGTCTGCCTATTACACATTACGACCTTCTTCAACTGTCTGCGGTCTCTGTCAGTCAACAGACGAGGTTGGCCTGTACACTTTTGTGCTGTATGTCTCCCTTCACGTTTACACTTCACTATCACATCAGAAACAGTGGACCTAGGGATGTTTACGGGTGTGGAAATCTCGCATACAGACGTATGACACAAGTGACACCCAATCACCTGACCACGTTCAAAGTCCGCGAGTTCCGCAGGGTGCCCCATTCTGCTCTCTCACAATGTCTAATGACCACTGAGGTCGTTGATTTGGAGTACCTGGCAGTAGTTGGCAGCACTATGCACCTAACATGAAAAACGTATGTTTTTGGGGGTATCTGGATACTTTTGATCAGATAGTGTATCACGATCATGATGTGACACTCTTAAGCTGTAAGTTTTTGTGACGGGTCATTTATAGCTAGCTTTGGATGTTAACAAGTGTTGTCATCAGTGCTTCTACTGCTTAACATTTCCTTTCGAAAATTTCAAATAGTACTTCTTTTGAATCATCTTGAACTCAATGAGTCAGATGCTAAAAATGGGATCAAGAGAGACATGAAAAATTGTTTTGCAGTGCAAAATTCCCATTAGTGAGAGTGTGATTGTCCCATGTGGGCTGCTAAGTTACGTAACACATTGCTGACCAATCAAAGCGTACTCGCCAGAATGCCCAACCTTTCTAGTCTATGTACCTTGGATATTGTTCTCATTTTTATCCTCAAGAACATTAAAAACAAAAATTAAGTTTAGTACAAGGGGTAAACAATATGCAGTACTATGTCATGACAATAATTCATTAGTGGTCGTTACGTAAATGCTCTTCATAAGTGCAGATGAAAGGATATTTACATTGGCTACTTACTTGATAGTGTTATTTGGGCAGTAAACTTCACTTTAAAATATTTGACATAATAAGAATGAACCCAAAAATGAGTGGGAGTGATAAGTGGTTGTTATCTATGAGAAGCTGGCTCAAAAAAGTTTGGAGTTCTATGTGTATGTAAAACTCCAAACTGCAGGTGAAATTGGCTCATTAGCTGTGTGGACGTCCAATATATGAAGTTTCTACGTGGAATTACTATTTAAGAAAATATTGTGTTTTTTAACTTTGGGATTAGCTGTAAAGTTGCTGTTGCTCAATTTATCTCCATGGTGGTGACAATAATTTTTGACAAAGATATGAAATAAAAGGTTGATTAAAGGGGTGGGGGAGTCAGTGAAGAAGCATTGCCAAGATAAACTGCAGGGAGGCATAGACTGTAACACAGTGACTGTAATCATAACAAAGGCTTAATCTGTGAAGACTGAATGACAGGTATAACTGTGTCAGCCATTGGCACTTGTCAAAACTTGTAATTAACATATAGTAATGTGCGCAGTGTCATAACTAGTCGCAACTGCTAGCAATCGCAATCTTGGGCGATTCATCCGTAGCAGATTTAATATGTAAACAAATTAAATATTTCTTTAAGATAATATCCATGTACTTTTTACAGGAATCGTATAATTTGATTCTCAACTTACAACAGAGAAACAGTATGAAGTAACATGATGCTTGATATACTTTTAGTACCTGAAATTCAAGTTAAAATATAAATGTTATTGTTTGGTATCAAAATATAAATGGTATTGTTTGGTATCAGTCATCTGCTACCATTCTTAAGCATAGATTTGATCATTAGTGGACAATAATGAATCGCTCATATGCAGAGCAAGACGTCTATCAACTGCAATCTTGAAATACTTATTTTCTTTCTCTTTTTATTAAATGGTATTCTATTTCTAATTGTATTTGAAAGTTATTGGCAGGACAAGTACAGTGATATGATGCTTGTTAACATTAGCATTGAAACTTTCGCAGAAGTATTCTCAGGAATATACCAAAACTGAGACAAAAAGAAGCTAGAGTATGCTGTTTTGGTGCCAACACCACCATCCAAGACTTTCGTTCCACACTTGCTCATTATGGGTAGCAAGAGATAGGCTGAGGTTACTGTGTTAAAAAAAAATTCCTCCTGGCACTACTTAATCCAACAGAGATACATGGTTAGCTACAGTTTTTTATGAGTTGGCCGATATGCCATCTTCAAGCATATCAAAAGGGGCTTAGGAGAACTATTTCAAATCTGCATATGCCCTCACGTTCAAGCAGTTTTTGTGAAACCAGCAACATTTTTCTCACTCAGATTTCCATTTAAGCCAGTGCTGTGGCTTTTAATGGGTGACTTGTCAGCACCAAAAGAGAGAGATTTTCCAACTGTATTCATTTAAAAAATTATTAAAAAGTACCCTGTCCACAGAGAAAAGGATCATCTGTATTCAGCTATGTGTTGACAAAATAATTATCACAACTGCCTTTGCCCATAGACAGCTTGAATGCCTCTTAAAGAATTTGGGTAGCTTTCATAAAATATCTATTATCAGACAACTGTGCAACATACTCAAAACTATGGCTCAAATTGTAGTGATTCATTATCACTTATCATCTGGTGTGGTTGGGACTTGTGTGGTAGATTGCACATTTTAAGTGTTCCCCACAAGAAAGAAATTGTTTAGAGTCAAATCCTGGGACAGAGCAAGTCATTTTACTCCATCATTCCATCCCTCAAGTGATAAGGGAATTTTACAGTCATTATTTGTGATTCATCATGGAAGAGTGAGCTGGATAACTATTCCCTTGGAATCATATACACTCTAATTTATCCAATGATAACTTTGCCAGGGTGGTGGGTAGGAGTTTTTTTGATAAAGGAATGTTCAAAAACCAACAGGGAAGCATTTCAAAAACATATGAATAATCGATAGACGAACATGCGCTGGATGCTAGGTGCTTTGTGAAACAAGCTTTTTTTTTTTTTCCCTCGAGAATATAAATCTGGCCCCCCATTTTACCAGTAGCATCTAGCTGCTTGCTGCGACTGCTTGCACAACCAACAGCCACCCTGTAGCCAGAAGTGGGAGAATCTACTACTCAAACACGAATCAACAACGCATGCGCATGAGCCTGCTTGTTACTGCTAAAACGAATCTAATGTAAACAGTTGTGACTTCATGCTCATCGGAGGCAATTTTTTATGAAACACTGCATAGTCTTCCTACGGCCTTTGACACATTTTGCTGTTGGCAGACACTTGCATGAGCACTGTGTGTCGTCGTATGTGTTAGAGTATGAGTTCTTGCCAGTCAGAATTACAAAAATAAACAGAAAACTAGAAAAATGAAAAATTCCCAGAATTCTAAAAAATTACCGGTTTTCTCCTGAATGAAAAATTCCTGGGTTTTTCCCAGATCTCCTGGTTGTCTCGGGTCATATACACGAAGCAACATTTATTGACAACAGTAACATGAATTTACATTAACATGTAATGGTGGGTATCAGACTATCTCTTTAGGCTACGTGAGTCACATCACCTCATTTCTGCCATTCCTTTATCACAAAAACTCCTACCCACCACCCTGGCAAAGTTATCATTGGATAAATTAGTGTGTATATGAGTCCAAGGGAATAGTTATCCAGCTCACTCTTCCATGATGAATCACAAATAATGACTGTAAAATTCCCTTATCACTTGAGGGATGGAATGATAGAGGAAAATGACTTGCTCTGTCCCATTATTTGACTCTAAACAATTTCTTTCTTGTGGGGAACACTTAAAATATGCAATCTACCACGAAGTCCCAACCACACCAGATGATAAGTGATAATGAATCACTGCAATTTGAGCAAATGCTTAAGTGAAGCATGAAACTTCATTGCACTAAGAAGATTATTCGTCTTGTGAGTAAAATATTTAGTTAATAGCCTTTGGTATTCCATTTTATTATAGTTTTGAGTATGTTGCACAGTTGTCTGATAATAGATATTTTATGAAAGCTACCCAAATTCTTTAAGAGGCATTCAAGCTGTCTATGGGCAAAGGCAGTTGTGATAATTATTTTGCCAACACATAGCTGAATACAGATGATCCTTTTCTCTGTGGACAGGGTACTTTTTAATAATTTTTTAAATGAATACAGTTGGAAAATCTCTCTCTTTTGGTGCTGACAAGTCACCCATTAAAAGCCACAGCACTGGCTTAAATGGAAATCTGAGTGAGAAAAATGTTGCTGGTTTCACAAAAACTGCTTGAACGTGAGGGCATATGCAGATTTGAAATAGTTCTCCTAAGCCCCTTTTGATATGCTTGAAGATGGCATATCGGCCAACTCATAAAAAACTGTAGCTGACCATGTATCTCTGTTGCATTAAGTAGTGCCAGGAGGAATTTTTTTTTTTATCACAGTAACCTCAGCCTATCTCTTGCTACCCATAATGAGCAAGTGTGGCACGAAAGTCTTGGATGGTGGTGTTGGCACCAAAACAGCATACTCTAGCTTCTTTTTGTCTCAGTTTTGGTATATTCCTGAGAATACTTCTGCGAAAGTTTCAATGCTAATGTTAACAAGCATCATATAACTGTACTTGTCCTGCCAATACCTTTCAAATACAATTAGAAATAGAATACCATTTAATAAAAAGAGAAAGAAAATTAGTATTTCAAGATTGCAGTTGATAGACACCTTGCCCTGCATATGAGCGATTCATTATTGCCCATTAATGATCAGATCTATGCTTAAGAATTCTTGAGGAAAAAAAAACTTGTTTCACAAAGCACCTAGCATCCAGCGCACGTTCGTCTATCGATTATGATTTTGAAATGCTTCCCTGTTGGTTTTTGAACATCTTTGAATATGTTTTAAGTTGATTTCTGAATGAATCATAAGTTGATTTTTGAATGTGTGCACAGTGTACATGAGTCTCTGTCAGAAGAATCCTCGTCACATCTATAAATAAACTTCCCGCAGACAAAAGGGGATGGGGCTATAAAAGCTGAGCGGAGTAAAGCCAAATGGATGAATGCCAATTGCTGTCTGATTATGAGGTTGATTGGGTTTGCAAATGATCAGTGTTCTAATTATTAGCGAAATCCATGGAAATAAATGACTAACAGGAATAACGGGTGAGAAAGATTACGTATTATCTTCTCGGTGTATCCAAGAAAATGAAATTTTGACATAAATTTTTTGCCAGATCGCTACGCTAATAAGAACCAGTTGTACAGTCACCAGCTAGCAGCCACTGAAGTTGTATTCTGGAAGTAACGCAGAAAATGTGTTGTATAAACATGTAACAATGCCTGACTGGAGAATAATCATGGGATAACTAAACACGTGATTCTGGCAGGGTTAGTGAAGTCAATCGGCGAACAAATTTTGACAATGGTAGGAATAGCTACAGAATTGCTGATGACAAGATTGTTTGTTAGAACGAGGAAGGAGAAGAAGTGGGGACATCACACAAATAATGGAAGAATAAGAAAATTCAAAATTTATATAGAAATGTCGTAATACTTCTTTTTGATTTCATGCTTGAGAAACTGGTGCATTTGTTATTAGTACCTCCTTAATTATATTTTGTCGTGTTATAAAAATGACCATTTGTCCCGAAAAAGTCTCGTTTATTTGGTGTGTCTTACAAAATTGCTGCAATATTAGAAAGGCCTATTTTGTTTTATCTAGCAGACAGTGACACAATAGGTGTAATCAGATCGAGAAACCACACCAGTCTTGGGTGTTATTTGTATTAACAGCTTTTTCAGTATTAGATAACGGCATTTCAATTTTTCACGTAGCAAAACGTTTGACGAACTTTGATGAGGTATTAGATTCTTTTCGCAGAAAGGAAAGCACGTCATGTAAAGCTGTAGCAAGATAAGAGAGGAAAAAATGCTAGAAGCTAAGGATTTATGAAATGTGTACCTCCTTGCTTGTCTCTTGTCTTTATTGGTTTTATGTATCCTATATTTAATTTTATGTCACACAAAACAGCAAGTTATTAGCTAATAGGCAATGTTGTTGTTTCTAGAATGAAATTTTCACTCTTCAGCAGACTGTGCACTGATATGAAACTTCCTGACAGATTAAAACTGTGTGCCAGACCGAGACTTGAACTCGGGGCCTTTGCCTTTCGCGGGCAAGTGCTCTAGCAAGGAGATGAGGTACTGGCAGAAGTAAAGCTGTGAGGACGGGGCGTGAGTCGTGCTTGGGTAGCTCAGTCGCTAGAGCACTTGCCCGCGAAAGGCAAAGGTCCCAAGTTCGAGTCTCGGTCCGGCACACAGTTTTAATCTGCCAGGAAGTTTCAATGTTGTTGTTGTCTTCAGTCCTGAGACTGGTTTGATGCAGCTCTTGGTCTCCCTCTACGATTTTTACCGTCCACGCTGCCCTCCAATGCTAAATTTGTGATCCCTTGATGCCTCTGAACATGTCCTACCAACTACTCCCTTCTTCTTCTTAAGTTGTGCCAGAAACTCCTCTTCTCCCCAATTCTATTCAATACCTCCTCATTAGTTGTGTGATCTACCCATCTAATCTTCAGCATTCTTCTGTAGCACCACATTTCGAAAGCTTCTATTCTCTTCTTGTCCAAACTATTTATCGTCCATGTTTCACTTCCATACAAATACTTTCAGAAAAGACTTCCTGACACTTAAATCTATACTGTATGTTAACAAATTTCTCTTCTTCAGAAACGCTTTCTTTGCCATTGCTAGTCCACATTTTATATCCTCTCTACTTCGACCATCATCAGTTATTTTGCTCCCCAAATAGCAAATCTCCTTTATTACTTTAAGTGTCTCATTTCCTAATCTAATTCCCTCAGCATCACCCGACATAGTTCGACTACATTCCATTATCCTCGTCCTCCTTTCAAGACACTGTCCATTCCGTTAACTGCTCTTCCAAGTCCTTTGCTGACTCTGACAGAATTACAATGTCATGGCGAACCTCAAAGTTTTTATTTCTTCTCCATGGATTTTAACCTACTCCAAATTTTTCTTTTGTTTCCTTTACTGCTTGCTCAATATACAGATTGAATAACATCGGGGAGAGGCTACAACCCTGTCTCACTCCTTTCCCAACCACTGCTTCCCTTTCATGCCCCTCGACTCTTATAACTGCCATCTGGTTTCTGTACAAATTGTAAATAGCCTTTCGCTCCCTGTATTTTACCCCTGCTACCTTCAGAATTTGAAAGAGAGTATTCCAGTCAACATTGTCAAAAGCTTTCTCTAAGTCTACAAATGCTAGAAACGTAGGTTTGCCTTTCCTTAATTTATTTTCTAAGATAAGTCGTAGGGTCAGTATTGTCTCACATGTTCCAACATTTCTACGGAATCCAAACTGATCTTCCCCAAGGTCGGCTTCTACCAGTTTTTCCATTCATCTGTAAAGAATTCGCGTTAGTATTTTGCAGCTGCGACTTATTAAACTGATAGATCGGTAATTTTCACATCTGTCAACACCTGCTTTCTTTCGGATCGAATTATTACTGTCAACACCTGCTTTCTTTCGGATTGGAATTATTATGTTCTTCTTGAAGTCTGAGGGTATTTTGCCTGTCTCATACATCTTGCTCACCAGATGGTAAGAGTTTTGTCAGGACTCCCAAGGCTGTCAGTAATTCCAATGGAGTGTTGTCTACTCCCAGCGCCTTGTTTCGACTCAGGTCTTTCAGTGCTCTGTCAAACTCTTCACGCAGTATCGTATCTTCCATTTCATCTTCATCTACATCCTCTTCCATTTCCATAATATTGTCCTCAAGTACATCGCCCTTGTATAGACACTCTACATACTCCTTCCACCTTTCTGCTTTCCCTTCTTTGCTTAGAACTGGGCTCTTGATATTCATACAAGTGGTTCTCTTTTCTCCAAAGGTCTCTTTAATTTTCCTGTAGGCAGTATCTATCTTACCCGTAGTGATATGCGCCTCTACATCCTGTTCTCTATCCATCCCTGCTTAGCCATTTTGCACTTCCTGTCAATCTCATTTTTGAGACGTTTGTATTCCTTTTGGCCTGCTTCATTTACTGCGTTTTTATATTTTCTCCTTTCATCAATTAAATTCAATATTTCTTCTGTTACCCAAGGATTTCTACTAGCCCTCGTCTTTTTACCTACTTGATCCTCTGCTGCCTTCACTCAGAGCTACCCATTCTTCTTCTACTGTATTTCTTTCCCCCATTCCTATCAGTTGTTCCCTTATGCTCTCCCTGAAGCTCTTTACAACTTCTGGTTTAGTCAGTTTATCCAGGTCCCATCTCCTTAAATTCCCACCTTTTTGCAGTTTCTTCAGTTTTAATCTACAGTTCATAATCAATAGATTGTGGTCAGAGTCCACATCTGCCCCTGGGAAAATTTAAAACCTGGTTCCTAAATCTCTTATCTTACCATTATATAATCTATCTGATACCTTCTAGTATCTCCAGGATTCTTCCATGTATACAACCTTCTTTTATGATTCTTGAACCAAATGTTAGCTATGATTAAGTTATGCTCTGTGCAAAATTCTACCAGACGGCTTCCTCTGTCATTTCTCTCCCCCAATCCATATTCACCCACTATGTTTCCTTCTCTCCCTTTTCCTACTCTCGAATTCCAGTCACCCATGACTATTAAATTTTCGTCTCCCTTCACTACCTGAATAATTTCTTTTATCTCATCATACATTTCATCAATTTCTTCACCATCTGCAGAGCTAGTTGGCATATAAACTTGTACTACTGTAGTAGGTGTGGGCTTCGTGTCTATCGTGTCTATCTTGGCCACAATAATGGGTTCACTATGCTGTTTGTAGTACCTTACCCGCACTCTTATTTTTTTATTCATTATTAAACCTACTCCTGCATTACCTCTATTTGATTTTGTATTGATAACCCTGTTTTCACCTGACCAAAAGTCTTGTCCCTCCTGCCACCAAACTTCACTAATTCCCTTTATATCTAACTTTAACCTATCCATTTCCCTTTTTAAATTTTCTAACCTACCTGCCTGATTAAGGGATGTGACATTCCACACTCCGATTCGTAGAACACCAGTTTTCTGTCTCCTGATAACGACGTCCTTCTGAGTAGTCCCCGCCTGGAGATCCAAATGGGGGACTAATTTACCTCCGGAATATTTTACCCAAGAGGACGCCATCATCATTTAAGCATACAGTAAACCTGCAGGCCCTCGGGAAAAATTGCAGCTGTAGTTTCCCCTTGCTTTCACCCGTTCGCAGTACCAGCACAGCAAGGCTATTTTGGTTAGTGTTACAAGGCCAGATCAGTCAATCATCCAGACTGTTGCCCCTGCAACTACTGAAAAGACTGCTGCCCCTCTTCAGGAACCACACGTTTGCCTGGCCTCTCAACAGATACCCCTCCATTGTGGTTGCACCTATGGTACGGCCATCTGTGTTGCTGAGGCATGCAAGCCTCCCCACAAACGGCAAGGTCCATGGTTCATGGGGGTAGGCAATAAAGAGTGCAAATTTTCTGAAGAGTTCTTGTTCTCCCAATTACAAATAATCCCATTCGCTATTAATTGCAAGATTTTTTTTTTTTAAAGAGGGGCAGGCTGTCAAACTGGCCAACTGGGAGCAGGAGAGGCACCACAGGATATTTCAGTTTCCACTGTCCTGAATATAGTTCGATGGCATCCATTACAAAATATACACATTTCAATTCCACAGAGCGAAATACAGTGATGTGCGATAGAAGAATGCTGTATGAAGAGGCATGGCACTGCACTTTGGCACACTTGCATTTCGTCTAACACATATGTTTTATGTTTCAGACTTTTCAGAATGATATGCGCTACAAGATGAACCTATTTTTGAAAATTCGATTTTTTTAGTATTGTCCCAGTTCGCAAATATCGTAGATCTGGGGCTGATGCACAGAGCAGTCTGAGTTACAGTGGGTAGTCTCCACGTGACCCGTGTTTACATTTAGTGATTTTGCTGTTTCCCCTTTGTTTGCTCTCCCGTCAAATGAAAACAAAACGGATATCTGTGGCTGGGAGCTATAAAGTGAATTAAAATACATTAACATAATTACAGAAGGCTAAAATATGGCATCAGTTTCAGATTTTATTTTATTTCCACTTTCCTGACAGTCAAGCATTAAGCACCTTGCAGAACAATGAAGTTATTTTTGTCTGTTTGCTAAAGAAATTTGACTTTTCCTAACCTTTTCGGCAGAGGCAGTCAATGTATTTGAAACTAAGTGTTTAATTCCACAGTACTTGCTAGTTTCAACTGTTTGCTGCATTTCAAGTGCACGTTTTCATCTTCTAGCATGTATGACATTATGCCATAATAAAGAACCAAATATGATATAATACAGTACTGGTGCTCCAAGAAAATTTACGTCCCGGAAAACACACTGAAAAGCTTAATATCAGGTCGAGGTCTACTTCATTGGGAATCTGGACATACGAATGTGCACTTTAAGTATACACTTTAAATGTTCACATTGTAGTATGGTTCATGAAATTCCAATTCCTATGCTCTTGGAGTATCCTCCGATGTCTTGTTTCTGCCCCCCCCCTCCCTGCGGGTGCAGGTGTAAGAATAGGCCCGAGGTATTCCTGCCTGTTGTAAGAGGTGACCAAAAGGAGTCTCACGTTTCGACCTTTATGTGTTGGTCCCCTGTAGGGTTTGATCTCCATTCTCCAAAATTTTTCTGAAGAGCGAGCCAATTGGGGAAGGGCGCGTTACATGATGCATTGTGTCCATCGTCCATTGAGATCTTTAGCCCACTTCTTGTCATTGCATTGCAGTCCTGCTCATTCTCAGTCTTTTGGACGAGGTCACCTTTCTGGGTGCGTTTTCCACCATTCACTATGCAGTGCCTCTTTCTGCTCAGACAATGACCATGGGCTTCTTTGCACCTGATATCCAGCATGGTAGCCAGTCCATTGTGGTGGGGCCGCCATGTAACCTGTTGGTTGTAGTCCCCCTGACAACACAGGGATCACTCTGCTGATGCCTGCGGCGTTAACTCCCCATGTATGCCAAGGAGTAGATACCTATCTCCCTGGGGCATCGGGACTCCCAGCAATGGCCATCCTGCCAGGTGGCCCTTGCTGCGGCTGGGTGGCATCCATGGGGAGGGCCCTTGGTCGGAGTGGGTGGCATCAGGGCAGATGACACACAATTAAGCGTGGTACGTCATCTCTTGAGGGTGGTAACCCACCAGCTGTCTCTAAGCGTTCCATGGCTCAATTCAATGCGCAGAAGTATGACCCCAAATCATTTCCCTCCCTGGCCACACCATGGGAGGCATGTATGGCTAAGGATGACAGCGAAGGTTATTCACCCCGGTACCTCGTCTGTACGATAGTTGATGGGGAATCATCGTGTCAAGCAAGCCTGTTTTTTGGGCAGCATTTAGAGGACAAGTTTGCGGAGGTGGAGGGCTTGTCCAAAATGCGCTCTGGGTCAGTCTTAGTAAAAACAGCATCCTCTGCCTAGTCATGGGTATTACTCGCCTGTGACAAGCTGGGGGATGTTTCTGTTTCCATCGCACCCCATAAGAGCTTAAATATAGTCCAGAGTATTATATTCCATAGGGACCTCCTTTTACGAGTCTGATGACAAGCTGTGCGCCAATTTAGTGTGGCGAAGTGTTCACTTCGTCCGGTGTGTCCATCGGGGTCCGAGTAATAATCAGGTTGCCACCGGTGCCTTCATCTTGGCCTTCGAGGGTGACACATTACCTGAGATGGTCAAGGTGATTGCCTACCGCTGTGATGTCAAGCCATATATCTCTCTCCCGATGCAGTGCTTTAAGTGCTGGAAATTCGGTCATATGTCTTCCCACTGTACGTCCAGCACTGCCTGTCGAGATTGTGGACGTCCTTCTCATCCCAATACTCCATGTGCCCCGCCTCCCATCTGTGTCAACTGCAGAGAGTACCATTCCCTTTGCTCGCTGGACTGTAGGATTCTATAGAAAGAACAGAAGATAATGGAATACAAGACCTTGGACTGCCTGACCTACACTGAGGCTAAGCGAAAATACGAGATGCTCCATCCTGTGCTTATGAATTCAACCTATGCCGCTGCTATGACTACGGTTCTACCATCTCTCGTTCCGCTGCATACAGTTGGCTCTGAGATGTCAGACTTCACCTGCCCCCTGATGGTGGGGGCCACTTCACTCCTGCACCACCTACTTCAGGAGCAACACAACAACCCCCCCTCCACTCCCCCTCCCCCCACCCCCCCCCCCCCCACCCACCACCCCCAAACATCAGGGACATCAGTCCTCACTTCTCAGCCACTTCTCCTCTCACTTCTTCTTCAGCTCCTCTCATCAGGAAGGGGTCTCTTGGGTCACTCCCTTCCCAGGTTCCGACCAGTGGATAAGCGGATACCCGCCAGTGGCTGAAGCAACCTCAGTTAGCTGGTCGTAGGGCTTCATGGGCCTCCTCAGTCCCTGAGGCTGACCCAGTGAAGCCCTCCCAGCCAGAAACACCGAAGGAACAGCGAGAGAAACCAAAAAAGAAGAAGGCACCCAAGAATCCAGACCTTGCGGTAGCACCCATACCACTGCTCCCAACAAGCTCCCTGACAATGTGTTGGAGATTCTGGCGTCTGCTGAGGACCTAGATCTTTCTGGACCCTCAGACACAACAGATGTTGATCGCACAGGTACTGAATGGTAGGCAGCAGGTGACCCTGAGGTGTAACTTGCCTCCTTGAGCGCTTCATGCCTTCCCAGCCCAACAGTGACGTCATTCTCCAGTGGAATTGTGGTGGTTTTTTCAACCACCTGGCTAAGCTACGGCAATTGTTATGCTGTACACCTGCTTTCTGCATTGCCCTCCAGGAAACCTGGTTCCTGGCAATGCGAACCCCTGCCCTCCATGGCTATAGGGGATATTACAAGAAACATAGCAAATATAATAGGGTGTCAGGTGGCGTCTGTGTCCTGGTGGATATGAAATTTAATTTGTGCTGTCTAAAATGACAATTCCTATTGTAATATGTCTTCCTCTACGGCTTTAAACTCCAGTCCGTGGATATATGGGTATATGTAGGGCCCATGGTATAGACATTACTGATGACACATTTTAATGAAGTACAAATTGTATTCTGGTGAGAAGGCAACTTTAAATTTAAAGTGATATCCCTTATTTTTGTTTGTTTGTTTGTTTGTGTGTTTATCATAACAACAAATGCTGCATGATAATTTCATTATTATTATTATTATTATTATTATTATTATTGAAGGTGAGAGTTTAAACCTGATTGATCAGAACATCAATATCTGCAGGAATTCATATTGCAGCTGCCATTGGGATGCTAATGAGATTAGACACAGCAAGAAAAGATTGTCTTCCTCTTAATGGGAATGGAATCTTGATGATGTGTGATGCAGTTCTTTGCCTTGAAATCTGATAAACTTTTTCTTTTTTTTCTTCTTCTTCCAGAAATGGATTAACAGGTGTTTGTGAGAAAGAGTACTAACCTACTGTTCCTTAAAAGTGATTAACACATTTTGTGAAAGTCTTGCTGACATTGCACATGGCATTTAAAGTATAGCAGCAATCATCATACATCTTTGTGAAGGGACATAAACAAGTTTTATTGAAAGAATCTACAATATGATTAATCAAATTTAAGAGACAACACTTACAGTCACTTTTTTAATTTTGTTCTACTTTCTATTGCAATACTGGTATCATACCACACCATGGTAGGTCAAATAATATTGGAAGAATCTGCAATATGATTAATCAAATTTAAAAGACGACACTTACAGTCACTTGTTTAATTTTGTTTTACTTTTTATTGTAATACCGGTATCATACCACATCATGTTAGGTCAAATATTTTTTTTTTCTTTTAGGATATTAACAAGTGGCTGGATGACACACCACGATTCTCTGAATTTTCATCTGCAAGTAATTCCCCATCATATTTCATGAACACTGGAACAGAAGAATATGATGGGTCAACTCGTGTGGATGAACATAAAAATGGTTCTAAATCACATGAGAAAGCTTTCCGTAAGGAGCAAAAGGTAAACAATATTTTTCTTATACTTTTGTATGTATTTTGTATTTTATGATTTAATGATTTTTTTCTACATTTGTAATGAATGAGAAAGAGCTGTCACTTACAAGTATTTTTTTGTTGTTATTGATGCACAAGCAGTATCGGCTCTTACATGAACATCACTTATTTAACATTGCAATGGCATTCTTGAGTTGCTAAAGCAGCTCAGTACAGCCAAGAGTACCTGGTGATGGTAAGGTAATAATTAGGCACATGAACCTTTAATTACTTCACCAATGACTGGCTGCAAACTGTAATGCTACCCAGCATTTGGTGTCTATCAGGTGTTTATGTAAAAGCCAAAATATCATAGTTGACTGGCTCATTTTCATGTTGTCTGAGAGATGATCCAGTGTTTGGTACCAGTTAATGAGTTAATGTACTCCTGATTTTTCAGGTTAATGTGGGGGGAAAAGCTGCATAGATAATCGAAGATTTTTTCAAACATATATTCAAGGTGATGTTAGCTCTTTTTTTTATGCCAAAATAAACCTTAAACCAGATAATACGCACACGAAGAATTGAAAATACACTTATATTGTGCTATTTTAGTTTTAAGTCTAGGCAGCTAGTTTGGCAAGAAGAAAGTCGTGATTCTAACAAATACTTCACTTTATTGCCATCATGAATGCACTCCTGGACTGCTCTCAGTGAAAACACCATGAGCAGCATGTGCCCAGTCAACTCCAAATGCATTGCTTGCACCACATTTATAATAAAGAAAGTATTTCCCAACAAACTTAAAATTTCACATATTCTTGCCTTTGAAGATATTTTTAATGCTAAAATTAATTGTTATTACAGTGCAATTATTCTATTCAGCTACTAGGGCAAAATACTCCACAGTGTGTGACACATGTACACAATCATGCTCACAATACTAAGGACTCAGAACCATCTGTGAAGATAACTAAAATGCACAAGTAATGTTTCTGAGATGTTCAGTCTATTGGAATGTCATACGCTGGAAGTTAAAGATATTATTGCAATGTTACGAGGGCAGTTCAATAAGTAATGCAACACATTTTTTTTCTTGGCCAATTTTGGTTGAAAAAACCGGAAATTTCTTGTGGAATATTTTCAAACATTCCCGCTTCGTCTCGTATAGTTTCATTGACTTCCGACAGGTGGCAGCGCTGTATGGAGCTGTTAAAATGGCGTCTGTAACGGATGTGCGTTGCAAACAACGGGCAGTGATCGAGTTTCTTTTGGCGGAAAACCAGGGCATCTCAGATATTCATAGGCGCTTGCAGAATGTCTACGGTGATCTGGCAGTGGACAAAAGCACGGTGAGTCGTTGGGCAAAGCGTGTGTCATCATCGCCGCAAGGTCAAGCAAGACTGTCTGATCTCCCGCGCGCGGGCCGGCCGTGCACAGCTGTGACTCCTGCAATGGCGGAGCGTGCGAACACACTCGTTCGAGATGATCGACGGATCACCATCAAACAACTCAGTGCTCAACTTGACATCTCTGTTGGTAGTGCTGTCACAATTGTTCACCAGTTGGGATATTCAAAGGTTTGTTCCCGCTGGGTCCCTCATTGTCTAACCGAACACCATAAAGAGCAAAGGAGAACCATCTGTGCGGAATTGCTTGCTCGTCATGTGGCTGAGGGTGACAATTTCTTGTCAAATATTGTTACAGGCGATGAAACATGGGTTCATCACTTCGAACCTGAAACAAAACGGCAATCAATGGAGTGGCGCCACACCCACTCCCCTACCAAGAAAAAGTTTAAAGCAATACCCTCAGCCGGTAAAGTCGTGGTTACAGTCTTCTGGGACGCTGAAGGGGTTATTCTGTTCGATGTCCTTCCCCATGGTCAAACGATCAACTCTGAAGTGTATTGTGCTACTCTTCAGAAATTGAAGAAACGACTTCAGCGTGTTCGTAGGCACAAAAATCTGAACGAACTTCTCCTTCTTCATGACAACGCAAGACCTCACACAAGTCTTCGCACCCGAGAGGAGCTCACAAAACTTCAGTGGACTATTCTTCCTCATGCACCCTACAGCCCCGATCTCGCACCGTCGGATTTCCATATGTTTGGCCCAATGAAGGACGCAATCCGTGGGAGGCACTATGCGGATGATGAAGAATTTATTGATGCAGTACGACGTTGGCTCCGACATCGACCAGTGGAATGGTACCGTGCAGGCATACAGGCCCTCATTTCAAGGTGGCGTAAGGCCGTAGCATTGAATGGAGATTACGTTGAAAAATAGTGTTGTGTAGCTAAAAGATTGGGGAATAACCTGGTGTATTTCAATGCTGAATAAAACAACCGCTGCTTCAGAAAAAAAATGTGTTGCATTACTTATTGAACTGCCCTCGTATAACGCCCATAAAGACATCAGATATCATTAGCATTAATAAAACATAAACATTTGTTTTTAATATGCAGAAGAAGAAAAATTTTATAATTTGCTTGCGAAAATTAAAAAATTACGAGAAGAGAGAATGACTGATCGGAACTTACCTTCAGGAGATGCAATTCTAAGTACTGCTGATAGGAGCATATAAAAATACAATAAATTTTCCTAGCTTTCATAACTATTTGTGTCATTCTCAGGGTGGAAAGATGGATAGATTGAGAAAGGTTAAAAAGGAGTTCACTCAGACTCTGGAATAAGAGGAGCCTAACTATTCTACATCTATACCTTGCACACCACTGTGAAGTGCATGTCATTGTGTCGGTTTTTCGGTTTTCCTACCATTCGTGTATAGAGCACAGGAAGAATGATTGTTTAAATGCCTCTGCATGCACTGTAATTAATCTAATCTTGTCCTCATGATCCTTAGAGGGTTGTGGTATATTCATAGAATCATCAATTAAAGCCAATTCTTGAGTCTTTGTGTGTAGGCTTTCTCAGGATAGTTTACGTCTGTTGTAAAGAGTCTGCCAGTTCAGTTCCTTCAGCATCTCTGTGACACCCTCACACGGGTCAAAGAAACCTGTGACTGTTCATGCTGCCCTTCTCTGTATACCTACAATACCTCTGTTAGTCCTATTTGGTACAGGTCCCACACACTTGAGTAATATTCTAGAATGGGTCATGCAAGTGATTTGTAACCAGTCTCTTTTGCAGAATGATTGCATCTCCCCAGTTTCCTACCAATAAACTGAAGTCTACCATCTGTTTTACCCATGACTGAGCCTATGTGATCTTTGTATTTCATATTCTTGCAAAGTGTTACACATAGGTATTTGTATAAGTTGGCCAATACCAATGGCGGTCCATTGATATTGTAGTCATAGGTCATAGTATCCTTTGTATTTTTCATTTTTGAAGTGTACAATTTTACATTTTAGAACATCTAAACCAAGTTGCACCACTTTGAAACCTTATCAAGATATGCCAGAATACTTATGCAGCTGCTTTCAGACACTACTTCATTATAGGTAACTGCATAATCTGCGAAAAGTCTGCAAGGCCATTATATACTACAGCAACAGTAAGGGTCCCAACACACTTTCCTGGAGTACACCTGAAGTTACTTCTATATTTGACAATGAATGCCCATGCAGGATAACATGCTGTGTCCTCTCTACCAGAAAATGCTCAATCCTGTCACAAATTTCTCTTGATACCCCATATGACCATCCTTTCGACAAGAAGTGTAGATGTGGTTCTGAGTCAAATGCTCTTCGGAAATCAAGAAATACTACATCTACCTGACTGCCTTGATCTAGAGCTTTCATTGTGTCATATGAGAAAATTATGAATTGGGTTACTCATTATCAATGTATTTGGAATCCAACAATATTGTGAAAAGGAAAGTTGCTGATCACCATATAGCAGTGTTGCTGAGTCGCGGAGAGGCACAACAAAGAGACTGTCACAAATGTAGCTTTTGGCCAGTAAGGCCTTTGTCAAAATTAGATGACAAACACACACACACACACACACACACACACACACACACACACACACTCATGCAAATGCAACTCTCGCGCGCGCGCACACACACACACACACACACACACACACACACACACACACACATGACTGCAGTCTCAGGCAACTGAGGCCACACTGCTGCTGGAATCCAAGCTGGTTGACTTGGAGGATGTCATTCTGTTCAAAATAGCTCATTATGTTTGAGCCCAGAATATGTTCTAAGAATCTGCAACAAATTGACATCAAAGATATTGGGTGGTAGTTTTGTGGCATCCTTCTGGATGTTACGTTTATACTTCTGAGTCCCACAGCTGTTGTTATCTGATCTGGATGGACAGTCACTATAACCTTTAAAAATAAAAAAATAAACCAACCGTGTGTGCATTCCACAGTCAACTACCTGTGTAGCAGCTTCTGATGTTAGTGCACACCTGACCCATTTAGGGAGCAAGCGCAGGAAATCACAACCTAGCTTTTCACAGAACTGTCGAAGTCTCTGGTTCAGTCCTTCCACTTGAATCAGAACGAGGGTCACATGATCAGTTCTGGAGACTATGCTGCAAATTTTGAGCTTCGTTGAAACTCCATGCATGAGGCTGCTGTTCTCAGACACTCTGCCAGTCACTGGAGTGACCCAAGTGTGACCTCAGAACCCAGATGAAATGCATCATCTGTTCCAAAGACTGCCTTAATCTGCAGGAATAGCCTCTTCAAAATGTTGAATGAATCCTCCAGGTATACACACTGAACGCCATTGGCAGCTGCATGCATGCATGAATGTGTATTCTGTTAACTTTTGGATTCATCCAAAACTTAGTCATATTCTCAGTCTTGCTTATGTGCCTGTAAATGATTCAACTGTATGAGGAGTTACTACCTTCACTCATTCCAGTATTTATTTTCAGATTCTAAATTCTCAGAAGAGATTTATTTTGATAAGTTTGGTATAAATATCAGAAAGCTGTACTTTTGCTATCCTGCTGACAGTTTTAAGTCAGTGGCAGTTTAATAGCACTATTTAATTGTGTTGTGTACAAAATTGTGCAGTAGAATATGGGACAGGTCAAAGATATGTAGCCACAACATTGTTTCATAAAGATATATTACACATTATTCATAATTGTGAAATACCAAGTTCGATTAATTATGCTGGTCATAATCACATGGCTAAAGTTCATTAACGGAAAATAGGCTGTATTTCTAATAAAATAAGGTAGTTTTGAAAGATAATAAAGTATGTAATATAATTTATGAGGTACATTCAAGAAAGTATTGTATGCTGTAGAAGGAGTGCTATGTTAGAAGTGCTCTTAAAGACTTTTTAAAAAAATGTCACTCCTGGAATATGTCATAATTCTTTTGGAAGATGATTGCACAGTTTCGTTCCCATACACTTAACACTATTAGTATACAGTTTAGAAGAACTGATTTTGTTCTTGTACAGTGCATTTATGTTCTTGTTTATAAAATGAGAGCAATTCAAACATGGGTAATATTATGAAAAGGATAGATTGCTGCTCACCATAAGTGGAGACAGTCACAACAAAAAGACTGCTAAACAAGTAAGCTTTCGACCAGTAGGCCAACTTCTGGAGCAGACATTCTTGCAAATAGCGCGTGCACACACACACACACACACACACACACACACACACAGTATCTGGCTGCCAAGGACAGATTGCAAGCAACTGTGTGTGATGAGTGAAGCAATCTGGGGGTGGGGGTAAGGAGGAGGCTGGGCCAGGGAGAGGGAGGGATAGTAGGTTAGGGGTGGGGGTGGGGGGCCCTATAAACTGCTGCTTGGGGACCATACAAATATGAGATGGGGAGAGGGTATGGTAGGTATGTGCAGTCGAGCGGTTAGGCAGTGGGGAGGTAAAAGGTAATGGAAAAAGAGAGAAGTAAAAATACTCTGGATGCATTGGTGGAATAGAAGGCTGTGTAGTGCTGGAGTGGGGAAAGAGAAAGGGATGTAGGACAGTGACTAATGAAAGGTGAGGTCAGAGGATTACGTGAAAGTAGTATATATCGCAGGGAGAGTTGCCACCTGCGTAATTCAGAAAAGCTTGTGTTGGTAAGAAATATCCAGATGGCGAAGTAGCACCCACGACTGGAGCAACTGAATCACATTTTCTGCCAGGATTTTGCCTACCTTTCACTGTACCTTGAAATGAGGAAAGTCCTACCCACTACCCTTCCCACGCCTCCCACAGCAGTATTCCAGTGCCCACTGAACCTTCACAATATCCTGGTCCATCCCTACTCCAACCCTGCTCCCAACCTCATGCCTCGTGGCTCATATTTCTCTAATAGAAATAGATGAACACCTGTCCTATACATCCTCGCACTACCACCTAATCCTGTCCTGTCACAAGCATCACATACCCATCAATGGCAGGGCTACCTGGGAAAGCAGTCATGTGATATACAAGCTAAGACACAACAACTATGGTGTGTTCTGTGTGGGCATGACAACCAACAAACTGTCTGTTCGCATAAATGGCCACTGACAAACTATGGCCAAGAAACAGCTTGTTTGCCCAGTTGCTGAGCAAGCTGCCCAACACAATGTTCTTCACTTCAGTGATTTTTTCACTGCCTGTGCCATCTGCATCCTTCTTACCAACACAAGCTTTTCTGAGTTGTGCAGGTCAGAACTCTCCTTGAGATATATACTATGTTCCCATAACCCATCTGGCTTTATCCATCGTTATTTACTGCCCTTCGTCCCCTTCCCTGTTTCCAATCCAGTACTACACAGCTTTCTGTTCCACCAATGCACCCACACTCTTTTTACATCTCTTTTTTTCTGCTCCCTTTTCCCTCCCCCTTCCCCCTGCCATCCATCTAACCTTCTGATTGCACCTGTCTGCTGTACTTCCCCCAATCTCATCCCTTTATGCTCCCACAAGCACACCTGTTCTCCCTCCCCTTCCTTGCTCCAGCCTCCTCCTTACCCTCACCGCTCAGACTGCTTCTCCTGTCGTGCACAGTTGCAAATCGTCTGTTCTCGGCAGCCAGAGACAGTGGTCGTGTTTGAGCTGTGTTCGCACACGTGTGCATGTGCGCGCCCACATGCACGTGTGTGTGTGTGTGTGTGTGTGTGTGTGTGTGTGTGTGTGTGTGTGTGTGTGTGTGTTTTGCCTACTCCAGAGGAAAGCCTTTTGTCCAAAAACTTACTCATTTAGCAGTCTTTTTTGTTGTGCCTGTCTGCAACTCATCATCCCCGCTGTATGGTGAGTAGGAATCTGTCCTTTTTCATAATATTGTCATTATTCCATCCTGACTTTTTCATTGTGTGATAGAGCTATTCAGATATATGTTGACTAGGGAGAAGCAGCAAGTTTTGTTTTTGAAATAATTGTTTACAGGTTTCTCCTTGCTGTTTTTACAGGATTGTTCTAATTGCTTCTCTTTCTCACTCCCCCCCCCCCCCCCCCCCCCCCCCCCCACAGTTTAAATAATTTTACTATTTAAGTATTAGGACCCCAAGAAATTATTCGAGCATAGTATTGAATGGAAAAGAGCATAATACATAATGTCATTGTGCTGGCATTTGATCATCGTTCAGTGAGTGGAGCATAAACAGGCTTTACTTAGCTTGATACTAATCATGTCAATGTGGTTTTTCCATGTGGGTGTGTCCGTGATGTGGATCTTTAAAAATCATGTCTAATTGACAAATTCTACCTTGCTTCCATTTAGTGTTATTGTTGAAATATGAAGAGTTCCATCCCGAATGGAGGTGAGGAGTAAGCATCTTTTTTACATTCAGAATCAGTCTGTTTGATGCAACCCATGAGGCTAGTTGGGCTGTATTTCTATCAGTTGTTAACTGGAGAGATTCATCTATATTTGAGATAAGGATGTTAGTATTGTCAGCGAAACGAAATGCCTTACTAGTTTATAGGGTAGAATGGAGTTTGTTTGTATAAAGTAGAAATAACAAGGGGTCGAAACTGTGCCCTGTAACACACTGTTTTATGGCTTGTGTAGACAGGTACAGTACCTTTAGGATTTGTGACTGACTTACTTTGTTTATATGAATGTACTGTGCTAGTTCTTTGATGTAACTGCTGACTCAGCTATGGCCAGTTCCCTTTATTCCATACAAATCCAACTTTTGCAAGAGTATGTTGTGGTTTAGCATGTCAGAAACATTCATGAGCTCAAGAAAAATACCTATAGCTGGGCATTTCATGTCAACAAGATATAGAGTAGTAGCAAGGAGCTCATATATAGCATCAGCACACTGAGCAGAGGAGAGAATGTTATTTCTTCTAAGAAATAATTTTAGTTTGGTAGCCATCCATTTTCAGATGTTTAACTGAATACAGACGGCATTGGAACTATGGAACTAAACAGTGGCTGCTGGGTTCACCATTCAATCTTTCTTTATGTATGGTTAGGACTTTTCCTATTTTAACAGTATTATGAAAAGGATAGATTGCTACTCACTGTAAAGATGACTAGAGAAATGAAAACACATTCACACGACCAAGCACGCCTCACACACTTGATCACTAACTCCGGCCAAACTGTAACAGAGTTGCGTCGAATTCGACCAACAATCTGAAGCAGAGGGTGAAGTGGGAGGGATAGTATGGTACAGGTTGAGAACGAGGAAATGGCACTGCCTAATGGAGCATGCAGGGACTAGAGATGGCAGGACAGGGCTGACGGGCGCAGCATTGGGAGGCTGTGAGGGAGGGAGAGGGAGGAGAAATATGGGGAGCAGAAAGGAAATTAGCAGAGAAGGATAAGAGACCGGTGGATGCACCAGGAGAGAACAGCACAAAATGCGAGTGAGGGTATATGAATTGTGAAGAAGTTGAAGAACAGGGGGTGGGCAGAAAAGTGGTGTGGAGGGTGTGGGGACAGTAGGTTGAGGCCAGAATAATTTTTGGAGTGTAGAATGTGTTTAAGAATAATTCTCATCTGTGCAGTTCAGAAAAGCCGGTGCTGGAGAGGCAGATCCTGATGGCCGATCCAGATGGCCCAGGTTGTGAATCAGCCATTGAAATCAAGTATGTTTTGTACAGCTACATGTTGCACCACAGGGTGGTCCACTTTGCCATTGGCCATTCATCCTCATGGACACATGGTTGGTGATCATAACAATATAAAAAGCAGAACAATGATTGCAGCAGAGCTTGGATATGACATGGCTGCTTTCACAGGTGGCCTGACCTCTGATGGGGTGGGATAGTTCTGTGACAGGACTGGAATAGGGAATGTTGGGTGGCCGGATTGGTCAGCTCTTGCACCTGAGTCTTATATAGGGATATGAACCCTTTGGAAGGGGTTGGGATTGGGAGTGGGATAGGAATGGATTATGATGTGGAGGTTGAGTGAGTGACAGAACACCACTTTAGGAGGGATGGGAAGGATCATGGGTAAAAACTGACTAAACTCTGTCCAAACAGGCCTCAGGAGGCCCAACGTTACCTACGACTGCCATATCATCCTCTGCTGATAGGTGTCAGTGGATGCGGATATGGAGGGGCAAGTGGTCAGCACACCATTGTCAGCTTTCGTGATGGGCGCCATTACTTCTCTATCAAGCAGCTATTCAATTGGCCTCATAAGGGCTGAGTGCACCCTGCTTGCAAACAGCGCTCTGCGTACCTGGACAGTCATCCATCCAAGTGTTAGCTCATCCTGACAGCACTTAACTTCGGTGATCTGGCTTGTTACCACCTGGCAAGGCCTTTGGTAAGGATCTTGCATAGGATGTCCCTAATTTCAAGGCATTATGATAGATAATAAAGCCTTAATGAAGGATGTGGTTCATTTGTTCCAGTACATTGTGGTATTGGGTTACAAAGGGGGCATGTGGTTCTCGGGGGGGGGGGGGGGGGGGGGGGGGTGGTATGTGGTGGTGTGGTATAGGATATCTGTTTGGGACTAGGTCTGCGGGTAGTATCTGTCAGTGAAGACCTTTGTAAGGGAGCTGCTATCACTGCAGATACGCCATACCTGAGTGGCCAGGGTGTATGGGAGGGACATCTTGGTGTCAGCTGTTGAAACACAATTTTAACATGCCGCCTTGCTCTGTTTGCATGAATAATAGCAAAACCAACTAATATAGAAAATATAGGCATTGAATAACAATGTGGCCATTTGCGTGATAATACAAAATGAACCAGTGGCTGTAAAAAAAACAACATATGTTACTTAACTTTTGATCGTGTGGCTGTAGAACTGCTCTTTGGCAGATTGTCTAGTTCGATGATCTTGCTTCCTATGAGAGGAATGGGTTGTTGCTTTCATATACATACAGTGAAAAGTAAAAATGAAGCAGGAACTGTGATTTCACTTCAGTTGTTTAAATTTCTGTTGATTCATTCACTTCATAGTACTCATAACACTTCGCATAATTCAACAAAAATGTTTACAAAAACCAATATTCAATGCAGCTCAACATGCCATTCCATCTTAACTGAACAATACTAGATTGCAGAGTCCAACCAACTAAGCAGTCACACAACAACAACTCACGAAGACTCAGATGGACTGGTGCTTGTTATGCACACAAATCGGCACGAGTTACAGTACGTTAAGTTGCAGTATGGAGATGTATGTGTACGTCTCTTTACCTCTAATGAACCTAATAAAATTTACTATTTCTTTTTAAATGTTTTCAGAAGAAATCCTATAAATAAGAAGAATGAGAATATTTTCAAATCATAATTACAATTTTATCTTTCTGAGTGACAATAAGAAACAATAAGTATTATATTTATAGTGGATCACAAGGGTCATTACTTTGACCTTTGTAGTATCGTAATCTACAATACTTCACAAAAAATGAGGGATGTTGAGCAGTTCCATTACTATAGCCCACCAAGAATTTTGTGGAACAAAATTCTGACACTAAAATAAGTTATGATTTGACAAATATAAAGTAAATTACTTTTTTGTGTAAGGGTGCTTTATTTGTATGAACCAAATGGTGATTGAAAGTTACTGTAAACACAGTTATGTGAAACAAACTTTTGTAGCATAAGAAAATGATTCAGTAACTAATACATGGCTACATTTAATGTTGAAGTTTTAAATAAAATTAAGTTCTTTCTATTTGGCATGCAATGCCTTGTACTTCTTTCACTGATTTAGTGTTTGTAACAACAGATGTGTGCAGATACATTCACAACTCCTTTTTCCATGGTTTAACATCACAATTTTGCAGCATATACTTCACAATATTCTGCCGTGACTCACTGAAACACTATTGCTTCTGATATTCCATAACCTGCTAATACAAAACCACTACTGCTTGTTACTCCATGACGAATTGTATTGTACTGATTTACATAAATTAACAACAAAGATTTCCTAGCTTGCAGTTCACAGATATTTGAATACAGTATTTACATCTGAAGATTTATGTACTGTATCAATATGATTGAAATTACAAAAATATTTACATTCATAAAAGCAATGATTATAGGAAACAGTAAATGTTATATTAATGATGTATCAAGAAGGTAAATACTTCAGCATTTGATCTATCGTAATCTCCGATACTTTGCCAAAATGAGGTATACTAAGCAGTTCCATTTAAATTGGCTACCACACCAGGAATCGAACCTGGACCTGCTGGGTGGAAGCCAGCTATCCTAGCTTCAGGACCAAATGCTATTTTAAGTTTTCTTGGGAATATTGCACCTGAAAATGAAGCATTTCATACACAAGACTGTGGATTACTAATAAATTTGCTGCATCTCTGGAGAAGGAAGCAGGGGATCATGTCTCTCCTACCGATGAGCTCTTGATTGTGTAATTGTATCATAGTTTGTCCCAAAATTGTCCTACTATTCAAAATATGCCTAAGCAAAGCACTTCATCTAACTTTACCTGACACTGCAATCTTTTTTTAAACCTGCTCTTCGTTAATGCCATAGTAATGTTATTCGTGAGAGAATAACTTTAATAGTTGCCAGATTGTTACAAATAGTTTTCTGTAGAAGGCAACTACAGATTGTTGTTGCTGCATTAAATTTTTACTCTAAGCATAATATGTGTTGTGCTGAATTTTCATGATTGATGAGCATAACAGCCCTGAAACCTTCATGATGTTAGTCTCTCCACTGTACCCTTTCTCCAAGGAGACACTTATTCAGCTATTTTACCTTGGATGTTTCTTAGGTTTTGAAGATAAGGCCAAAGTTAGTGACAGGTTTATGCTTTATTGAATTAGTTGGTGAAGTGTTTTGAGATAGGTCAAGTGAAAGAGGGCTTGCCCAGCACAGAGTTTTAACTTTACGAATATTCATAATAGATCAAAAACTTTTAATTCATTTGTAGAGCTGGGCTAAAGATACATAAATTTGAGGTGAACTTACCATTTGAGCTGGCGATTGTATCACAAATCTTTATGCTTATGATTCTTTTCCTTCCATGATTTAATGTTTCTTTCACAGTTAACTTTTTCCATAGCTCTAGATGAAGGAACTCTTCACTGTGTTAAGAACCAAGGGAGGTGGCGCAGTAGCAAGACACTGGGCACACTTTTGGGAGAATGTCAGTTCAAATTCTCATCAAGTCATCCGCATTTTAATTTTCTGTGATTTTCCTACATTGCATAAGGCAGATACCAGGAGATTCTTTTGAAAAGGGCATGACTAATGCCCTTCCCCATCCTTCCCTAATCTGAGCCTATGTTAACTATATGATGACCTTGCCGTCTATCTCGATCTTCCACTTTTACTTGTGACATCTCAGTACTAAAGATACCATTTTGAGTTTGTGGTAGTATTAATCATATTGGATGTTTTATTTGCAGAAACTATAAACATATGATTGGCACATGTATCTGTTTCATAATGCTAAGGTAGATGTTTATTTCTTTTTTCTTAGGTCCCTGATGCTTCAGCCTTTCTCCTTTTTTCTCTGTCTCTGGATTTATCCTTTATGTGTACACTGCTTACATGCTTATCTGATCTCTGTTATGTTTTACAGGATGCATCAAAAAAGCGTTTGAACAAGGATCCTGCCAAACAACAACGTAAACGAGAGGTCCAAAGAACAATTGATCGCTTACAGCCAGGCAAGAGTAAAGGAAATCTGCTATCCAACATTCAGAGTACAAGTAAAGTAGCAGAAGATGGGAGTATTGCTGGAAAACCTAAAGATGGAAAAGCATTACAACCTGTGAAGTCTGAAGAAACTATGCCAAAACTTAGTCTGGGGTCTGTCTTAAGAAATGATGTTTTAGCCTTCGGTGTTGGCAGTGGGCATAATTTTTCCACAAAAGAGGAGGCTGAAGACACCAAATTTGATCTCTCAGAAGACGAATTGTCGAAGGTTCCTGTAGATGTTAAAGTGCCTGTCTCTCCAGAATCTCACAAATCCGTGTGTTCAAATTTGTCTGCAAAGAAAGAAACTGAAGAGTCTGTAGAAAGCACTAAAAATATAGTACAACAAACAAAACAAGAAAAGGCTACACCAAATCTTAGTGCGTGGTTCAAAGCATTTGGCGCTCCGAGAACACTGACAGTGCAGAAAAAAAAGTCAGACTCTTGCTCTCAAGAAAATGAATCTCTTCCTACAGGTGAAAGAACTGATTCTCAAAATGTTCCTTTTACAGATAAATCACATACGTTTGAGCGAGAGTCTGTCCCTTCAAAGTATTCTAGCATTGCGATGGGTGATCTCTATAGTGGAAGAATGCCAGAAGAATCTGAGAAAAGATCATTACGCTCCCCACAGCAAAGAAGTGGGCAAGAAGAAGCTACAACTTCACCGTTACAGAACATTTCTCGTCAAAGGAGAATAAGCACGGGTAGCAGCATGTCTGAACGTTCTTCATTTAGCCAGGATCCAATGGACCCACTAGACGGTTCCTCCCCTCGTGTGGAAAATTATTCCACCCATTATCCTTCCCCCCTTCATCGTTCTCCAGTGGCTGCATCACCCCTGATGGCATCTCCTCGTCCAGAAGATAACCTGAAGCTGCCTCCATATCAGCCTATCAATGGAACTATACGGGCTGGTTTTTATCAAGATACATCTTCACTTCAGAAAGGAAGTCCAGACAAAAACAGCAGCAATGGTAGCCCAAGGGACCAGATGCATTCATCTGCATTTCCTTTATATAGTCCACGAATGTATCCACCAGCTAATGATGCAATAGGCTACTCTACATACCAGGGAAGATCACCAGAATCTCCAGCAGCTTTGCTGGGACCAAAGTCCCTGTACAGCAGTGTTCCGGTATATAGTGCAAGTCCCATGATGCAGTATTATGACACAAGTAAGCCACTGACTGATCAGTATAGGGCTGCAAGAACACAAGCAGCAGAAGAAGATGTACCCTCATCAGTTAATACCAGTAATGTCACAACATTTTCAACTAGCCATCAGCAAAGCACAGGAACATCAACTTCAGCATCTAGTATAATGACTAAGTCACTCATGAAACCATCATCCATTTTCCCTGTAAAAAAACGTTTGTACAGTGAAGTGGAGCCATCTTCAGTTGGCAGATTGCCTCCACCAGCACATGCTTCTGATCGAGCTCCTTTGGAAGGATTTGTTGCAGATCAAGCCCGTGATTCTGTGCCTTTGGATTGTGCGCGGCATTCCCCTGAGAGAGCACACCAAATGTCTCTGCCTAATATTGTTTCAGGGAATGAAAGATTCCATAGTAATGTGGAAAACCTTCATGCCCCAATGCCGGTGAATGATAAATCTCTGGCATTAGTCACAAATTCAGATGTTATCTCTGAAAGCTCACGTTTGAAAGAAGAGTTTCTCAATCAACCAAATGTTATGACTGGCCGTGCATCACCTCAAGTGCCAAGACCACTCTCTTCACCGTGTTCAAAAAATACATTATCTGATGATGATGTTCAAGTAATAGGTGTTTTAAAGAAGTCTCATGCCTCATCTCCAAACCTTTTACTTTCTTCTGCTTCTTCACTGTCGCCAAAACAGAGTCATTTAGCAGCTAACAGTAAGTCTCTACCAGACTGTGTGCCAAACGTTAGTAACAAGACCTTTATGACTAATCACTTAGAGCATGATGGACCGCTTAAGGAAAATACTATGTCCAAAAAGAATGCGGAGGCTCCAGAATCTTGCATTGTGTTGCATTCACATAAAGATGTAAATGTCACAGTGCCACATAAACAAATGCGACAGGTGTCACCACCAATGCCGCAACCGAGTCCATCCGCTCTTAGTGTTGCTCCACCAGCACACAGTGGAGATTTCTCCTTTCATCGAGCACCTTTCTCACCTCTTCCTCAGTCGCCAGTAGGAGTAGATGCATCAGCACCTTTAAGAGGTAGTGTAACTAACCTCTCGCACATTGTTGAAAGGTTTCCAACTGATGGAAGAGGTATTTCTGCAATTCAGGGAACTAGCTCTCAATATTACATAGAAAAAACTGTTAAAAACCAACTTATGTTTAGTCAGAACATTTCGTCTTCTATACACGTTCCATCAACTTCAGCTACAAATGTACCCGTGTTCTCTCAAGTCCCTTCCACTATTGCAACATTGCCTTATAGTAGAAACAGCCCTACCGCTCCTTCTCTAAGTTACACCCAGTCACAGTTGTCACCACCTTTAAAAACCACAAATAACCAAGGAACCTACAGCAGATCAGAAGAATCTTCCTTATTATCTGTGAAAAACAGTGTAGCCACATCTGGGCAGACAACATTTACTCATTCTGTTTCAGATTTGTCATCAGCACTGGCTAAAAGCTCTTCTACCTCGCCAAATATACAGGCCTCTTTAAATAAACCAGTTGCAGATCTTTCACCAGTGTTGACAAGCAAAGACTCCCAACCCATAGATCTCCAAGTACCATTTGCTCACCAAGCTACTGATTTGACACCAGCCATTCATAGCAAAATATCTGGTGCATCTGCTAACACTAAATCACACAATAGACAAATGACAGACTATTTGCCATCTAACAAAGCATCCCCTTCTACAGAAATGCAAGGACAGCCAAAGTCTCGGAAACGAAAGACAAAAGTTGCAGTTGCAAATAGTGGAGTGTCTGTTGCAAGTAGTGTTTCAGGGTCAACAGCATTTCAACAGTATGTGGGACTAAAGGGTGACTCGGTGATCTCTGAACCTACGGCTATATCTCTCAAGACAACTAGTGTTGTTCCAGGTAGTGCCTTTAACTTTGGACCTCGTCCAGGTTGCCTGGGTATTTATTCAGACAAAGACACTTTTGCAGGATATCTTGAAGATTATCGGACTGCATCTACAAACTACTACATTGCTGCTTCAGAATCTGGACGTGATAAAATGGTGCAGAATTCACCTGCACCATCGGCAAATCCATTCCAGGTATTCACTCATTCTCAACCTCGTCAACCTGCCTATTCTCCCCTGGCGCAAGCTTTTATAAACCATCAACAAGCTCTGGTTGATCCCCCTGGTGCCCCTGGTTCCATATACCAGCCTTATGAACTACTGCGCCATTCGAGTTCTCCAATGGTCCTGCATCAAGGCCTTTTGCCACCTCCCTCTGGCTTCCCACCTGGCTATCACCCTGCACTTAGTATACGTCAGCCGTATGATTCAGTGAATCGACCATCGTGGCTGTGATCATTGTGACATCAAAACTGAAAGCAGTTGTGACTGTATACGTGTGAAAAGTATTTTAATACCCATAAAGTCAATACCAAAGAAACCACTGCTGATTAACACATTTGCCAATGAGATGCTGTTGTTCATTTATTGTTTATAGACTAGCAAACATCACATTATATGTGTATTGTTGATTTTTATATGTTTTTATGTGACTCAAATCTTACATTTCCATTTTGATTTTTAATGAATATTGATACTGTATCTTTTATTTGTTAAGGAATACTGTGCTCATGCTTTAACCAGTGTCTCAGAAGTACAGCATATTGTTGTGTTTTTATAGTATTTTATTGTAACTATTCCAAAGATCAGCTGTCTGATATGTGAAATGTTTAACTGTGTGTAAATAGTTTTTTATACAAAGGTATATTTATTAATTCTGTGATAGCATTAACTGTGTACATGGGTGCCTTGTATTTCTTGTGTGTGTGTGTGTGTGTGTGTGTGTGTGTGTGTGTGTGTGTGTGTGTGTGTGTGTGTCAGAGAGAGAGAGAGAGAGAGAGAGAGAGAGAGAGAGAGAGAGAATTTGCAGTCACATTCTCTCCTTTGTGTGAAGTTTCCTTGTAGTCAAAATGCATTAAACTTTCACTGCTTTTTTATATCCTGTTTTGCAACACATTTCTTCCTTATTTTTGTCATTGATGAGCAATTAATCATCATGCCTAATATTTAAAAAACTTGTTATGTGAACACTCAAAATTTGTATGCATTGATTCAAAAGCAGCTTTAATGCATAATAATGTAAAAGATTTTAAAGCCACATAGGAAATTAGTCATGTAGTTTCTGTTTACATTTATTATTATTGTTTATGAATTAGTTTCTTCAACTAGGCCAAAAAAAGACTGATTCATTATTCACTAATCACAGATTCTGTTTTGATTTTAGGAAGAGAGAGAGATCTCAAAAGACAATAGATGTAATATTTCAAGGAAATGCCATTACTCCTATGATGATGTGCTAATGGCAGATACGCAGTAAACACACACACACACACACACACACACACACACACACACACACACACACACACACACTCTCTTAGCATGTGTGCTTATCGTAAGATAAAGATCTGCAAAATAAGAAAAGAGCATTGAATGACACCAAGGAAAAAAAGATGAACTTTCCGTTAAAGCCCAGGCGAACCAAAGTATTTTCCATGAATGTAGCCTAAGTGTTGAAAAGCTATACCTCTAACTATCAAAGATAACTTAAATACCTGCAGCCTGTTGCCCTAAGCTGATTCTCTGACATAGCAAAGTCACAAAATAGATTTTTCTGGAGTCCCTTGGGTTCTCCAACTGGGCAGGAAGTGCAAGAAGTTCAAATAGGTGGATTGAATGCCCTCTGCTTTGTCAGAAGCTTTGATACATTTGGATACAAGACTCTACAGACATTGTTGTCCTCCTCTATGGGAAGTAATTGGTATATTTTATGTTGAATAGACTTGGTCAGCAGATCTGGTTAACTGATGAATTGGCAAGAGTTTCTGGCTACTGTGCTTGCTCCAATTATATCCAGTACTACCATAGGCGATGGTGAATGAATCAGAATTTTTATTTATGAAACACTGTAAGTTTAATGTCTGTAAAGCATTTTCTTTTAATGTAGTTGGCTAGGGCCTATAATTCAAAAAGCACAAAAATTTGTGTTTCATTGTTCTTAATTTATTTGTGAATGTTTACTCATCATGGTGCATGCCCCTCTCCTGGCACACAAGAACTTACCAACCAATGGTCATATGGTGCTAAATGTTGTCTTGCCCAGAATTCCATTGGGAGTGCATGGACTATGTATTCCTTTGGAACCATAATGAACTATGTCTGTGCCTTAACCTCATCTCCATTGAACATCAGATTTACAAACATTAATGCTACTCCAGATAATCATAACGCCATAACACAATTTCCTGGATGAGGAAACACAATAATTTAGGCACTGGTCTGTTTTGCCAGAAGAGCAAGACCAATCTGTTTCTTTAATAGTACCCAATCACCTTCCCCCCACCCCCACCCCCTCCAGTCCTAAGTATCTCTAATTACATTGACATGGACATCATGTTGAACTCTGTTCTTCATATATCACTTTAAAATCTCAGTTTACAGTATACTAACTATAAATTATCCAATTTGCATTACTTATGCACTAAAAAATACCCTACAGCAAGTGTACCTCTTGACTTCAGCATTTACAATGATAATTTGTCCCTCACCTGTATGGGGTAGCCTCACCAAAGCCTTTAGAGACAACAAATGTCCACTTATGCACTCCAAAAACATATCTCCTGTGATCTGTTTTACTTAATGGTTAATGGGAGTTTCAAAGGACAATTTGTTTTGTCATTCAGTACCACATTGCTCTTGATGAGCTTAACCCTATCATCAGCGAGCTCCTCAACTACCTATTCTTACATATTGAAATGAGGAACAGCCTCTCCAAGAATCTTAAATTCACCTGCATAATCCATCTAACGTTGTACCTCACCATTTGCTTTACCTGCAGCCTTACATTTTATCCTACATGTCATCCAGTGTGAGACATATCCTGTGCATACACCCATTTCTCCATGTTGCAGCCGTGCCATGAGCGCCTTCATCATAGATGTAGACAGCTGTGAAGGCAGCCAAACTATGCAGCTTTTCTACAACAGTTTTGTGTTTTGTAAAAGTACCGTAGCCATCAATTGACAATCTGTGACAGTTGATTAGCACAGGTGTAATAATGCTGTTCTGCCCATGCCACCTCCACGGTCCATCCTGTACACTAGCTGCTGTTAGATGTGTAGCTGAATACAGTCCTCAAGAATCTAATACAATCTTGCATCTATTGACCATCCCTCTTACACCGCACAAAACTATGATTGCCCTTGTCATCTTTCTGCATCTGACATCTTTATGTTGCTTTCCCTGCATCCTTACCTTTTATGTGTATTCCATTCATGCCCTTTTCTCTGTGTCTTTCTGTATGTCTTGGTGTCAGAAAGTCTCTCATTCATGTGGACTTGCCCTGTGTCATCATCTGATTATGAGAGCTGTTCTGGAAATCCTATCCGTCTTTCCCTATTCAGTCGTGTCTTCGTATCTTTCACTCTCTAGCTCCCTAGACCAATAATCACTCTTTATTGAGAGGAGTGTGATTGTTTTCAATGACACACCAATAACTCAGAGAAATAATACATCTCTGATAACAAAGTAGACATCCCTCTCTGTGTGTGTGTGTGTGTGTGTGTGTGTGTGTGTGTGTGTTCATACCCCCGTGTTTATCTCCCACTTAGTGCTTCATCCTTAGGTTGAGTGTTGGTATTTCCGTGTAATCAATGGATAAATTGTGTGCAGACACATATTACAGTTACTGATAGCTGGAAGCTTTCTGTTAGTTATTGCATCTTGATCATTGTATTTTGGTACAACCTGTTTTCAAAAAGTGTGCTGTTGTTCATAAACCACTAAAATCAGAAAATTGGAGCATCAACACTGGATAGTCTTACCTTGTGTATGAGAGATGGGAAATGTGATAGTATACTTTTTAATATTTGAAAACGCTGTAATATGTGTTTTTCCTTCACCATATTGAAATTGCCTTGATGAAGGAAGTCATAACTGAGAATGGAAAAAAAATTGATGTTCTTAAATAGAGACTGGAAATAAGATTTAAATTCATCAATAACGCTGCATTAGTGATTTCAAACAATGGAAAATCCTGGCTGGAATAACTTTAGTGATTTATTTGACTAAATAGTATGAGCTATTCTTCCTTCTTTGATAGGTCATCTTTCATACATTCATGCTGTACTTCCGAGAAAGGAAAAGTATCTTCTGTTTTTAATCATATGTATAGAAATTGTTGCTTGTTGTGTCTCTTTGTTGGATGCAGTTGTGTTTTTAAAGCTCGTAATTGTACATTTGTAAAAGTAAAATGTCCATATGTACAAAAGAATTGGAAAATTGAAATGTAAAAGAGCTCTTTCAAAGTCAGTGATTCCTGTATGCAGGAAAAACAGCATAAAATGCAAAAAAGCAGTGACATTCGTAAATTGTGTTTTTATTATTTCCATATTTTCTGTGACCTTAAATCAGTTGCAGTCATATGTACTTTCAGACATTTGACAAGTGAAGTTTGGTTTATGATTGGTGTACTAGCCTGGGCATTAATTTAAAGATACTTGATACATAAGCAGTTTTTATGTGTTCTGGATTATGCCTTTTTGTTTTTGTGAGAAAAGAGTAATGTTCTTTTTTCCCATATCAGATTTTCATTTTCTCCCACTTTGTTGCTGTTTTGAGTTCTGCCTTTTTCCCTGGTAGCAGCCAATGAGTGTGTGTAATAGGATTGATATTCAGTGTACTCTGCTCAGCTGAATAATTTTTTTTTTTCGTGAATGAAGGAAGTTGCTTGTTTAATTATTTAAGTTCTGTACTAGTGGAGTCTTCTAACACTGGTTGTTTTCACCTGAGTTATATTGTTTTAATGTTTTCTTTTGTTATTTACATGTAGTGATAATTCTACTCTGCGTAGAGGTTGATGCAGGTATGGTAATTTGATGAATATTTCAATCAATCAAGTTTTTATTTGTCTAATCAATTATGGGAGACTTGTGACTGGTTAAATTATCAGATGCATTTAATTGAAACTGCACCCTGTTATTTTATGACGATTTTTTAAATTCTTCCATTATTTAGCTTTCCAGTGTCAAGTCTCATCCTTCAGTGGTAGATATTTATAGACACTTCGTTATCATTCCATTTGCATCTAATTGCTAGAATCATGACAACTTCAGGAATTACATAACACGCAACATTGAGTAGCTGCATCTGCTATAAAACATAAAAGTACCTCTAAATACATAGTATTTCAGGTTGAATATGCTGTGGCTTTGAAAGCTAGCAAATGGATGAATAAAAGTGTATGTTAAAAGCATTATAAAATGACTGGTCACATCATCAATACAAAGCCGTTGATGATTAACTTTTTGTTTCTGTCTTGCATCAAAACTTATGTGCAGAAAAGTTGTGTATTCAGCCCAAACCTCATACCATGATGCCTTATTATTAGTTCAAAATATTGTTTTAATTGTCTTTTCTTATCCTACTTTGATTTCTTTTGTCCAGAGGAGCAAAACAAAGAATAGAAAAGTTGATACAGTTGCAGTTTCATTTCTGGGATTTGCAGCTGAGTGGTCTGCCTATCTCTCTTCACTCCCCTCACCCCACCCCCACCCAACACCACCACACACACACACACACACACACACACACACACACACACACACACACACACCTTTTTTAATCTTCCACATGTGCTGATATTTACATTCACATACATTCACATATTTCTTTCTTTGATTTGCTTTATTGATAATAACTGAAGTTATTAATTTTGTCCTTGCCAACATTTTTTTAAAGTAAACTGTCTATTCTTTTTCAAACTTTCTGCTTTACATAGATTGAGATCTGTGGCTCAGAATTTATCTTGTGTTTGTTTTAAAATTTTGTCCATTAAACTCCATTGGCATTACTAATTAATACTATAGAACTAATAATCTTTTTCTTTTTGGATACTGACGTTATATATTATCACACATCTTAAATAAGTTGCTAGTGTGTCAGTTATCATGGTCGCAATATCTGACAAATAAAATGAAGTGTTTAAGTCTGTTATTGAGATAAAAATACCTTGTTAGTTACATATTGTGTTGCTTTTTATTTTGCTGTTCTCTGTGTCTTTTTTATACATCTATCACCTTTTTACTCCCTCCTTGTGACACAACTTCTCATTATAATTTTTGCCACCGAAGATAAACTGTTACTAAATCCCTGTCATTGTTGCACCTTTCTGGTAGTAAAGGTCCTCATACTTGTTTTATGTGACTTTAAGTACAGATCCCCTCAAAAAGCATGCCAGTTTTAAATCACAGGTTGTCGGTTTACCAAATTGTTGTGTATCGTTTCAGTTTCCAAAAACATTCTGATTTTTGATTCAGTCTAAATTTCTCATATTCCTTCATTGTTTGTCTAACCATGGAGCAGTTTGCTATTGTGCAGTGTGCACTAATAATGAAAACATGTTATCGTAAAGGAAAAAGTTATGCAGCAGCTGTGAGACATCTAGGGCTCAATGAAGTACCGAATGAATCAACAGTTTGCATTCTAACAGCAGAGTTCAATGAAACAGGTTCAGCAGGGAACATGATCTGTAGAAAACATGACAGTGGTTCTTCACAGTTCCCAGAAATTGGAAGTAGGATATTTTTGAGTGTGGCAAATTCTACAGTAAGATCTGAAATAAGTCAGTCATGGGGAAAAAATGTTGTTTTGTTGACTTTTTTCTGAGAAAGTGACAATTTAGCGAGAAGCGTCATTTTCAGTGGTGAGGTGCTCTTCCACTTAAATGGGTTTATGAATAAATAGATCTGCCATATCCAGGAATCAGAAAATTCTTACATGGTTCAAGAGAGTGAAATGCATCAACAGCAAGTGACAGTTTGGTGTGGTTTTTGAGTGGGCGGTGTTATTGTCCCACTCCCCCTTTTTTAATATACACCGGTGTCAAAAATTAAAGCGACAAACTGCTATTTCCGAATCCTGTGTCTAATTCATGATATAGTCATACAAACAGTCAACAGATGTCCTTAAAATCATGTCCTGCACTCAAGGTGGCATTCTGGTCAACAGACAAACATGCCAATGGTGACGTCAGGGCACTTACTAAATGGGTCTGTGTTTGTCGGGTAGTCGCACATCTACAATCACTGTGGGAATTTTTCTTTGAGGTTATTTTAAATTATTAGTATAAGCCAGTAAGCCCCAAAACATCTGCAAGTTAAAGGATGAAATTCGACAAGCCATTGGTGAAATGCAAATGGAGTCATGTCGGGCAGTCATAGTGAATTTAAGGCACAGTATTCTTGCATGCCAATGCATTAGAGGAGTTCATACGTCACCACACATCATTTTCCATGCCTGAAATGAGAATGTGTGATGAACATGTTTATATATTTTGTTCTTGTGTTCTGAAAAATATAGTTAATAATGTTGTATATCAAAACTAGATAACTTTCTGCAGAAACCTATATTTGCTCCTTGCTTTTCAATAGCTGCTTGCTGTTCAATTTTCTTCGTTAGGTCTTGTGACCTTTTCTTTCTTATTCATATTTTGTCCTTGTTTATTTGGATGATGGATATGGACTTAAAATGTGTACATCTTCTCATAGTTTATACCCCATTTTACAAAGATTTCCTCGTAAAACATTATTTTCAACAGGATTAGTCCCCCTCCATCCTTTATAATCTGTGATGAACTTGTCTGTGAAAGAGACAAGAAATTGTGCTGATTATCAGTCAACCATTTATGTATCTTTTGCTTCATCCACTTGGTTTTAATCTGCATGTCAGTCTACTACTAACTATGTAAAGCCTTGTTTTAACATGTCATTCAACTTTTCATGTTTGTGTCTCCAGTTTTTTTCTTCAATCGATTACATACAAATATTTATTGATATTGTATTATACCATTCACAAAATAAGCACATGTGCAAAGAGATTTCTAAAACAGTAAGGCATTTCTTGCAGGCTATGATCCATAGTTTCTCTTACTTCTAGCAGAATTTGCATAATACGCAAGGTAATTAAAAACTTCCTATTAACTTTATCGTGAGTACGGCATATCTAGAAATTTTCTAGACTTCAACAACATTCCAAAATCAACTGTGGGTTTTTCCATTCTTCCAGTCAGGTAATATAGTTACATATTGCAAAATATTTGATTGCATTCTTTTAGTTTAATGGTACTTCACTTATCCAGTAATGCAATCAGTGCCGCATTCTCTCTAGTGTCTTTATGTTACATTTTGCATGTGTGTTGCACAGCTTAGTGGTGGTTACTGTAAACTGTTATGGGACAGTGTAAGTAGTGGATTATTTATTATATTGGTTTCATTAACTGTCAGAGGCAAATGAATCAGTTATTATTTCACCAGATATAGTTAGGTATCCCATGAGCTCTTGCAAGTGCAGAATATCATCACTTAAAGTAGGTTTATAGGCTGTGCTAATGGAACATATAAATCATTGTGGTCAGGTCATCATGTAGTTGGAAAATTCAGTCTGAATGATATCTTCTTGTTGCCTTTAGGATGAATTAGTACTGCACACAGTGTGTGTTGTATTCCAATTTGATTTGCCATCCAATCAAGACATGTCTTCATTGAGACAAATAGTTTTACTGTTGAATGCTGTAGTAGTCCTAGGGTGCTGCAGCGGTTTTTTAGCATAATACTAGATGGTGTTATGGAAATTACACATTATTTCAACTGAGCACTTGCTCATCATCTGCAGTTAATAAAGTAGATGTTTCATAGAAGCCTGCAGAAGATAACTGTTGGAGTGGAACATGATGTGCACAATGGTCTGTCTTCACTACCTTCACTTAGCTGACTGGATGTTCCATTAGCGAAATAATTTTAGTGTGTCGCGTGTTGCACACTTTGTTTAGTTTATATCCCGAGTTCTTGTGAAATGATGAGTTGTGTGGATGTAGACAGACACTTTAATATTGCTGTTCCTAAAAGAGGGAGCAGTATTAGCAGCCTTGGTGTTTTTGTAGTCCATCCCATGATCATGCCAGTCAACAATTTTCTAGTAACCTGAACCATGTATGAAACCAGTGATGCATCACATGTACTTAAGAGTGTGAGAGAATATCTTGTACACAATTGACGTGTTCAGTTTAGAGCATTCTGCAACTGTAGGAACTATAGCAAAGGGAAATAACAGTTCCTGTTGCATATTTTATTTTGCTGTCATGGCTGGTTTTGTTTATTTCATAATCATCTTCAGATTCTAAACAGGGTACTAGTGGTAAAAGGCAGCTTGGGTGGCTGACTAGTGGGATAAGGATATCATGTACAAGAAAATGGGAATTATATCAAAATGTTGGAAGTAGTCACAATTGAGCTACAGTAGACCAGTACAAACAGTATTGTAAGGTACTTATGTTATTAGAAAGGCAAAGAGTATGTGGTATGCAAATAGAATGCTAATTCGGATGATAAAATTAAAACCATATGGTCAGTTGTGAAGGATGTGTATGGTGAGCAACACAAGGTCAACGATGTGAAGTCAGTTCATTGTAAAAATATTTCTGTTACTGGTAAGTCAGAGATATGTACAATATTTAACAATCGCTTTCTGAGCGTTGCTGGTGAATTAAATAAAAGCTTAGTTTTTGCAGGGAATCATATAACTCCCTTGGAAAATGCCTTCCTGAACTGACATTTGAAGTTCTCCTCTGTGATACTGACAAGGGAGGAGATTGAGTCAATAGTTAAATCACTGAAGACTGAGAATTCTCTTGGGATATGATGGAGTACCCAGCAGAATATGAAAGTACTGTGTTGCACATATTAGCCGTGTACTTAGCCATATTTGTAATTTTTCCTTTAAGAATGGTCAGTTTCCTGAACAATTAAAGTACTCAGTAGTAAAGTCACTTTACAAAAAGGGAGACAGGGATAGTGTAGACAATTTTAGAACTACTTCTATGCCATCAGTGTTTGCTAAAGTTATTGAAAAGGCTGTGTGTATAAGGATAATTGATATTTTTATTTCGCATATTTTGCTATCAAATGTACAGTTCAGTTTTAGAAGTGGTTTAACAATTGAAAATGCTATATTCTCTTTTCTCTGTGAGGTGTTGGATGGATTAAACAAAAGGTTTCGAATACTAGGCATCTTTTTTATTTAACTAAGGCATTTGATTGTGTTGTTCACAAAATATTACTCCAGAAGTTGGACCAGTATGGAATTTGGGGAGTAGCTCACAATTGATTCACGTCTTACTTTAACAAGAGACAGAAAAAGTTCATTATCCACAGTGTTAAGAGTGGCGTTGATGTGGGGTCTGAGTGGGGCACAGTTAATTGGAAAGGGGGAGGGGGGGGGGGATGTCCCAGGGGTCAGTACTAAGGTCACTGCTATTATTTATATTATATTACATAAATGATATGCACTCTAGTATTGCAGGTGATTCTAAAATATTTCTGTTTGCTGATGATAGTAGCTTGGTAGTAAAGATGCAACATTGGCACTGGTTCAAATGGTACAGTTCATGACATAAGTTCATGGCTTGTAGAAAATAAACTAATGTTAAACCACAGTAAAACTCAGTTTTTACAGTTTGTAACACACAATTCAACAAAACCCAACGCTTTAATTTCATAGAATGGCCATATGATAGGTGAAACTGAACAGTTCAAATTTCTAGGTGTTCACATAGGTAGTTAGAAGTCATGGAAAGCCCACATTGTTCAAAGACTTAATGCTGCCATTTTTACGATTCAAGTAAGTGACAGTTCGACACAAAAAGTAGTCTTCTTCACTTATTTTTGTTTGCTTATGATGTATGGTATTATATTTTGGTGTAAATCTTCCCATTCTCAAAGGATATTTAGGCTCAGGAATGGGCAGTTTTGTCAATAAGTGGTATAAGTACGTGAACCTCTTGTCGACCCCTGTTCATTAGTCTGGGTTTTCTGACATTGGATGTCAATATATATATATATATATATATATATTCTTTGCTGTCATTTCTTGTTGACAATATCGGCCTGTTCCCAAGAATTAGTAGTTTTCACTCAATTAATACTATGCAGAAATCCAATTTGCATATGGATCGCACTTCCTTGACTGTTGTGCAGTAGGTGTGCAGTATACTGCTGCATTCATTTTCAATAAGCTGCCACAAGAATTCAAAAATCGTAGCAGTAATCCACGCACTTTCTAATCGAAACTGAAGAGTTTTCTCATGGGTCGCTTCTTCTATTCTTTTGAGGAGTTCCTTGAAAAATTTTGCTGATTCCTGTGTTATATTGTTGATTGTGTTTACATAAACTTATGGCTTGTCGTTTTTGGCTTCATAAACATTTTATTTTATCCGTTATTAGTTTTATGTTGTAATTTCATGTACTGACATGTTCCATGGCATTGAAGATTTGCTCCTACATTTGGTCCCACAGAACTAGACATGTAAAATAAAATCCTGACATTGACAAGCTGTCTAAGAATGCTCTGATGCTATGAAAATTACATACATACTTTCTTGTGGTGGCCATTGAAAGCAAAAAATAAAAAGTTGTTACAAAGATAAATGACACTCTAGACACAAAAACTGTGCTATGTTTTGAAAACAGAATGACTGCAAGAAACCTTGACGCTTTCAATCATTTTTGTCATGTGGGAGAAACCTGTTTGGTCAGAATTAGACCCTGATCTGTAAGTACCTTTCCATTTTATTATAAAATCTTCCATGAACTCTTAAATCTGTGACCTACATGTGATTATGAAAAATTTATGTAACATTTCAGGACACACACTGAAGATGCCTGTTAAAAACAAAAAGAGCAAAATGTATCTGGGTGCATAAGTAAAATAAAAAATTAATGTGCAGCATGTAGAAGGCATTATTCTTGTAAAGTACTGCAATTTAAATATATACCGGTATTGTATTTGTGAAGTTGGTTACTTGATCTTGTACAGTATGTCAATCCTAAAGATTGTTATATAATAGATGAAAACAGAGTGTAGAATTAGTTCACTTGCTGTGTTATTCAACAATATAGGGTTTTCCAAACAGGTACAAAATTTCATAACACCACTTACTATCTTAGACATCTCTAAGACTAGCCTGTACTAAGGTAGATGATGACAGCTTGATTCCTGAAAATAGCATAATGTGTGCATCAGCTTCCAATAAACACCATGACCCAAGGATCATTGTTCTTCGCCAAGCACTAAAACATTTAGAATGGTTAACTGCCTCTTTTTCCTCACCTCTATTGTGAAAGGAGTATTATGAGGGATGAAATTTCAAAAAACTGCTGAAGGAATTGTAGTGCAGCATCTTCATATGTCCTGATGACATAATATTGTCCAATTATCGCAGAAGAATGGTACTTTATATTGGCTTTATGAGATGCTGTCCTCAAAAGTCTTTTGTAAAAATGATTTGGAAGTGTGATTGACAGATAATTTTCTGTTTGTCATTTTCATTATCTTTCTCGTCATCATCACAGTGTTCGGAATATTAGGTATTCAATCAAAAAATTTGCACAGGTAGGGATATGCCCAAAGTTCACTTCCAGCTTGCTTTCAGTGAGATGTAAATACTCTCACAAAGGTACTTTTGTGAGTTTCAAATTCTTGAATCAGTATGCAGGTGACATGTTATTTTTCATAGGAGAGTAAACACCCTCAGGAGACATCACATTAATACTGTGTAACACCACCTCTACCCTCGATTATGGCTTTAGTTCAGCAAGAAAAGAGACGACAAGTATCTTCAGATATGCCAGAATCCACCTGACGTCACTCGTTGATAAATGGATCCTGCAAAGCTATGAAGTTTTGATGATGTTGACTGTTATATTCACATAGTGTTTAAGATAGTCACAGACTTCTTCTATGGGATTAAGGTCGGGTGATTTAGCAAGCCAGTCAAAGTATGATAGGGTGCTGAGTGTTCATCAAACAAGAAACACTTCTGTGCAAGAGTGAGGATATAACTATTGTCATCTTGGAAGATGCAGAAGACTGGACAAAGTTAAGTCACTGACTGTGTTTAATTAAACATCCTGGTTCATATTCACAGTAACCTGAAATTGTGTCCCACTCATGGTATAAAAAACATCACCTAGACATCACAAAACCTCCACCCACCTGAACTACACCCTCTACACACTGTGGGTTAAATCTCTCATTGGGGCATTGAAGCACTCAACACTTTGCAACGTTTTAAAAGAGACATAATTGCAGCTAGTCAGGCCACATTACAAGCCCTTAGTTAGCTACTGTCCAGTTTCTATGTTTGGCGTTTTTGAAGACATGCAACTTTCTGTGCTACTGTGAACAATAGCCTTTTGCAGGATATCGTAGTCACACGTCCACTGCATGCAGTTCGCTTGACAATGATCGCTCGGGAACTCTTTGAGATGGATCTGCATTCAATGACAGTGTCATTTCTTTTCAGGGGTTGAAACTGATTGTTACTGATAACATGTGTCACTCATCTCCAGTCCAGATTAGCATTTTTTTAAGGCCACTGTTTTTACAATCTGTCAAATGGATGCTATTGGTAAGCCATTCCCTAGAGTCTTGTTGGACAGTCCTTTATGATACATCAACAAATTGATCAACTTCATTCGCCATGTGGTTATGGGACTGGCCAAACTTAATAGCTCCTTTGTGCCATTCTGTCATGTCTCTTTATCAACGTGGCCACCTGATATCAGTTCCAAACAATCTGATGCACTCAAAAGTCTTTTTTTAAGCAGTGACTTCTACTCTGTCCAGTGAACTTACTATTTACCCATAACATGGAAGGTGGTTGCATCAGAATTTTGTCAATCAGATGACACTGCATAGATTCTATAACTGTGAACTTAGAGTCTCCCAGAACTTATTGTGGGTATAGCTAGTAATGGTTCCATTACTGTCTTGCACGTATGGTAAAAGGATGAAGTTATTACAACCGTGTGTAAGTGGCATTTTATAACTAATGAACTGCAGTTTTCTCCAAATGAACATACTTTCATAATGAAGAAACAGATTGATGCATGCACTTCCTAAAGATTCTGTGGCCAAGTAGTGTACACTCATACATGTACACCACACTTTACCTCATTCAGAGTCGTGCTCATGGGACCATCTGCATTTATACTTTGCAAACCACTTTACAGTGTGTGGCAAAGAGTCCTTGTATCATTTTCTCTATTAATCCTACATTGTAAGTGTCTTAGACGATGAGTGATACTCAGGAATTATTTGAACAATATTATTGTAAATTACTTCCTTCATTGTTGGATTAAATTTTCTTGGGATACTGAATCCCAGTGTAACATCAGACTTCGCTGTAAATGGTTTTATGTTGTCATTCTTTTGTAGATCCATTTTGTATGAATAATCACATATTCAACATGATGTTAAATGCAGAGATGTTGTCACTGGTGTGAGTGCCATTGACTGGAACTTGCTACAAAGATCTCGGCACACATTTCAAAGCAAACTGCTTACTACTTGAAGCATTCATCTGGTTTAGTGTAGTATGCCTGCAGCAATTATTAATAGGTGATAGGTGTTGGAACTCTGTACCCAGGCATGCTGATGTGGATGCACCACAGTAAGAGCTTCTCAAAGACCTGGACCGATAGTGATCTCTACCAGTATGTTCCAATTACCAGCTGTTGCCAAGATAAGATTGCGTGACAATGTGATGGCAGGGGGGATTTGAAACAGACTAGTGGACACCCTAGCAGAAGTCTGCAGTGGCATCTGGGTGATGTTACAGACTCTGGGCTGATGGCTGGGGCACTACATCTGGCAGCATGGAACCTCAGTGGTGTGGAGCTGGGAGGACCTGAGTTTGTACCTAAGACCCTGAGGCAGCTTCAGGATGGCCGATAAGTGGTCTAGTGGAGATGCGACAGAGTCAATGCAACTTGGCGGCTAGGTCGACAGGCAATGGTTGTTGGCTCATACCCTGGCAGTGTTCAACACTGTATCAGAAGAGCATCATCAACCTCATGACAGAGATGCACACACAGCGGGATTGATGCATAGCCCAGCTGTGCTGATGAGCTGCTCACCTTGCACGAGGAGATACGTATTGTCAAAGAGAGCTTGTTACTGGGGAAGACAACTACTGCTGCGTATAGTGCCATTGGATCATCCTGCAGGCCAGTCATTGCCCAGAGAACTGGGTTGAGGAGAGTTCCCAGTATGGTGAGATGCTGCGTCGGCTGACTACAACCTACAGCCAGGCCCCTGTTGGGCCCCTACTGATATATTTCTTCCCTCTTAGGAATAATCCGCCCACTGGATTCCTGCATGAGAAAATGGCTGTAACAGAAGCTCTTTTGAATTTAAAGTCATTTTTCACTTTACATTCTCCTACTTGAGTCTGGAGTACTCACTCTTGAGCAGCCTATACTATATGGTGTCCTTTTTTCCTTTTCTCTTATTACATCATGTTCACTGTCTCATTGAAATGAGGCACAGGCGTTGAGTCATTCGATCCTGTTTGGCATTACCTTACTTCAGTTCTTTCTTTTTAAGCAACTGTGTTGTTCCACCTTGTAGGAAGGGGGATGGAGTCAGGAAAGCAACATACCACAGTATCCTTGCTAATCTTACCCACTTTTGCAGTAACTTCCTCAACACCACTGATTCCGACTAACGGGAGACGTGAGTAATATGTACGTCCCATGGCGCCATGCCCTATACTATCCCAAGGAAACAATACTAGGTACTCTTCTAACACTTGAGACTAAACCAGATGCTACTTGACCTGCAAATACTTATTTATATGCAGACTGTCTTTTTGCATTCTCACTATGTCATAATAAATAAGGACAGTTACTTCAAAAACGAACAAGTCTGAGGTAGCATTGCTGTGGTCACATACTCAGGTGTAATAACAGGGGAATTATCAAAATTACATTGCTCTATGGCTAAGTGAACACTTTTCCACTACATTTACATAACAGTTAATTTCTAACATTAACTCCATGGTTATATTCCTCACAGTAATTCAGTAATGAAGATAACCCCGTAACACATTACCATAATAGTATCATCTCTTAATAAATCCTCAGTACCTCATCTCAGTTACCTTTAACCCCAAGAGACTTGTCCAGCATATTGCACTTTAAGAGCTCATTGATACCACTGACTTGCTTCCTGGATCACAGTCACTTTCCAGGTACACTTGTGTGTCAGTGCACTTATGATACGTCATGAATTTCCTTAATACTCTGTACTTACTTTTCTAACTTACACAGATACCTGAGGCTGATTTTCCATCATGCTCACTGTGTCTCAGTGGATGAACTCAGCATAACTGACGATATCATGGTCAATGCCTCATTCGCACGGATATATCATATCCACTAATACAGACTACTAAATTCCTACTTTTTCTCTTAATTACAACAACCCATGCTTATATTTATGTATTATTTACAGTGATCTAAATTTTCTTGGTATCCATGTCCTTTCTCATCTTAACCATACATATTATCTGTACTGCCTGGTGCATTGCCCATTCCGTTGGCATACCCAGCAAACTATATTGTGCGAATTGGTGCCCTAGGCTATGTGTCCAGGTAAATTACACTGGGTACACACAGCTGGAGTCCGGTTCATACCTCGGGTCACTTCCAGGTGCTATGACTGAGTCTATCCCTAACATAATGGGAACATATGGCAGAAAGAGGACAAACCCAAGGATACAAGGCCCCAATGAATGATATACGAAATGTACTTGCTTGTACTTTAACTGCTGTCGCACACGTTGAATCACCATTGTAGTTTCCATCAGCATTTTGTCTCCATCTGTGTCATCTCACTGCTGCTGAATCACTGCCATTGCTGCATCCTGTGTATCAGCCAATTCAACCCAAAACAGATATAAGAATATTTGACACCAAATGCGTAGATGTTGGGGAGAATTAAGTAGGGCAGCAGCTCTCTGCTAAAGATGAGTAAGGTGTAGATGATGAAGATATCCAAATATTGTCAGAGTTCTTTATTGTTAACAATAAGCAGACATAGTATAGCATATCAATAAAAAAAATGACAAGCCTTCATCTCTGAATCCAGGCACTCTGGTGAGGACACCCCACCATAAGCCCTTCTTTGAAGGGGCAGCCCAGGATCAGTGAACCTAAATGTGTTTGTGCTATGCATTTAAAAACAGGAACAGGAGGTACAAGCTACAGAACAAAAGTCAGCTGCAGCAAAATGAGGCCATAAAGACGTTTTATTTGTTGCCATCAAATTTGTTTCTCTTTTTATCCAGCATCAAGCTGGGTTGGGAAATGTAGGGTATTTTTTCTCTTCCCCCTTTTTTTCACTATTCTTCATGTGTAACTGATTTTTCCAGGTTCGTCCTTAAACTGGTCTTGACCGAACCAATGCTTCTTGCTCTGGATTTCCGTCTTGTTCTAGAAAGTGCTCTCTGTTATTCATTTTGGCATTTTTTTCTTCTTCGAATGTCTTTACTTGTCCAAATCATTTTAATCTCTTGTTTTCAATTCTATTATTCAATTTTCTTTTTAACATCATCATTTCTCAGTCTGTATCTCCCCGCTGTCCCCTTAAATAATTCTTAAATGGAATTTCATTTCACTGGCCTGGATTCTACTCTCCTCTCCTCTCCTCTCCTCTCTTCTTGGCAGTTTCCAGGTCTTCAATGCAAATGTAAATATTGGTATAAAGTATGACTAAGCCCCTCGCACACTGGTAAAATGCGTTTCTTTGTTGTAGCCTTGTGCTAATTTCTGCCTCCCTCTTTGCATTATGCATTACAACATTTCTCGGATATTTAAAGTTGTCCACTGTTTCAATATGCTGTTACAACCATGGTCTCCCTTTCCACATTGCATTTCATGCCATATTTGTTGATTTTTTTCATGTAAAATGTCTTGTTGTACTGTACATGCTTACTGTTTGTTCCCCACTACACAATATCATTAGTAAACAGCATCTCAGTTCCTCTGAGAGCTGCTTTTGTCTCCTTAAAGAATTCAGCCATCACCATTACAAATAACAATGAAGGACGCCACACTTCCTCGTCTCAGCCATGTAACAGCCCTAAACCAAACAGTTAAACTATCTTGGATGAGGACACAGCTGAAACTTTTGTCGTACATTGCTTGAAGAATTTCAGTTGTTTCTTTTTCAATTCACTCTCTGTTCAGAGTTGAGGTCAGTTTTCTCTGAGGTCATTATCATATGCCTCCATGAAGTCAAGAAATGTTATCACCAGAGTTTTCCCCTTTACATCAACTCTCTCATACTAAAGATTGGGTCCTCTGTTCATTGGCCATGTCGGAAGCCACACTGCTCTTCCACGTTTTCTGTCAATCTTCATTTTGGTATCCTCTCCATTATTTTTGCTACTTGTGATATGATCGTGATCCATCAATAGTTGTCACATACTTTTCAATCTCTCTTCTGGAGCACTGGAACTGGAATTATTATATCCTTTCCGCATTCTATGTGCACACATTCCTGAGCCCATATGCATCTTAGCAATTCATATAACCTTTCATGTTTTCTTTCTTCTAACATTGCAATATCTTGCTCTTCGTCCAGGTTCAAACGCCCCCTTCCTCCTTGTCCAACGTACTTACATTCCTATTTCATAACTATTTAGCACATTCAATGGTTTATCATAATACTCCTTCCATCTTTTCCACATCTCTTCCAGTAGCATTATTAGCTGTTCAATTTCTCCTCTCACATTGTGTAACTGTTTTCCTTCCTCCATGTGATTCCATACACCTTTTCACACCCACCCCCCAATTAACAACCTTTTCCAAATCTCACTTGAATTCCTCCCAACTTTTCCTCATTATTCTAGTATCACTTTCTTACATTTCGCTTTGCTTTCCTGTTATTTCCTTTACTTCCTTTCTTTTTGTGTTTGATCATTCTTGCCATGCTTTCTTCTTTTATTTTACTGCTTCCCTCACTTGCTCATTCCACTGTTGTCTCTCTTTATCTTTCTCATTTCATGGCATTCTGCCAGATGTGTTCTCTACAGAGCTTACAAATGCCTTTTTTAACTTACCGCATTCCTTTTCCACTTTTCCCCATTCAGTGCTTTGGATTTTATGCTTAAGTAATTTTATGGCTGCCTGGGTGTGGCAACCATAATTTGGATATGGAGTAAAACGTTACCAGGTTGTGACTAAAATCTGGTGGCAGGAAAACGATTAGTGACAAATAAGTGCCAGCTAGTATAAAACAGTTACTTAGCTTTATTGACAGCGAAGAGAGTACTATAGATACTGTTCCAATTAGTGTCCAAATAATATTCCTGATTCGTGGCCTAAGTCGTTATACAATACTGAATCACACAGCGAGCTAGTTAACCAGACCACAAACGACTGCACTGATGACTGCAAGGAGCTGTCTGCAAGACCCCCTGACTTGTGGGCCAGCGCTCCTGTTAGATCGTGTAGCCAGAGGGTGCTGTAGGCCCCAGCTCAGCAATGGCGCGACGTCTTTGGTTGGCGGCAACACCATGCGCCGTCGGTGGTTGCGACAGGAAACTGTGGCAAGCGATGCGATGGCAGGGCGCACGCGTGCTATTCAGTTGGGTCCGCGGATACAACATTCCTCCCCCCTTGAAAGGCCACGAAGATGTTAGGTGCTGCCAGGGCCTGACGTCGAAGGGGGATGTGGCTACTGTGAGGCGACGGGGAGCCAACAGAGCGAGGCTGGGTGGCATCGACTTCCACGTCCTGGCATTCGCCCTGCATTGAAGCCGGAACCAGCCGAAATGACCCCAAGGACGCAACGCACAGCAGCCACGATGGACCCAACACTTAACGCGCCTGGGCGCTCGAGGACGACGACGAAGCCTCTGGCGGCGGCGAAGATGACCCAGGGGAAGAGGCAGCAATGGAGTCCCGGCTAGGAAGAGCCGGAGGGTGGGCTGGACCAGCCCGGTCAATTGTGTCGACTTCCATCGGGGAAGGCTCCTGCACCGGCGACGGCTGCGGGGGCGGGGTCGACGAGGGACGCCCGCCATCCAGGAACCGGGGCGATCCGCCTGTGGGTCTGCAACCGAGAAGCCTGCGGCAGTGTCACTAGCACGGCAAAGTCGCAGCTGATTGCGGTGGCGGCGCTGCAAGCCAACGGGGGTGGAAATAAGAAACATGTGGGGGCCCAACTGCCGGACGATGGTACCCTGCCCCCAGCGGCGGCGGCCGGCAAACAACCTGCAATACACAGGAGTGTTAGGCGCAAAGCAACCATGCGGCCGCAGAGGTGCTGGCGGGTGCAGCAGGGTGAGCAAAGTTCTGTGGCGATGGCCATAAAACAACTCTGCCGGCGATGGGCCGTTGTGAGGTTGCGAACGATAAGACGAAAGGAATGCGAGCAAAGCTTGGTCTCTCGTGTGGGTGGCGCGAAGTGTGCTCATCTGTTGTGTAAAAGTACTGACAAACCGCTCAGCCTCACCATTGGACTGAGGGTGGAAAGGAGCACTTGTGGGACAAGCAGTCCCATTGGCAACACAAAACTGTTCAAAGTCACATGAAACAATAGAGGGACCATTGTCTGTTACAATCAGATCAGGTAAACCTTCAAGGCAAAAGATGGACGAAAGGGCGCGGATGGTGCTCGGAGTAGTGATATTGTTCATGGCAACGACAAAAGAAACTTGCTAAAGGCATCCACAACCACAAGCCAGCGAGTACCTCAGAACGGGCCCGCAAAGTCGAGGTGTACACACTGCCAAGGTGCAGAGGGTGTGGGCCATGGAGCAAATGTCTGGGACAGGGCCGACTGGTGTTCGATGCACGAACTGCACTGAGCAGTTAACTGTTCAATATCCTTTTCTATGCCTGGCCAAGTGCAATGTTGGCGTGCAAGTCGCTTAGTGCGTACCATTCCCCATTGGCCCTGATGTATCAACGTCCAAACTTCGCACAGCAAAGACTGGAATAACCACCTTAGTGTCCAGACTGAGATCGAAGCAGCAAAACACCACGTTGCACTGACAGGTCGTGGCGTTGAGCAAAATAACGGTGCCCGACGAGATTTGCAACGTCCTTTGGCGAATGGGGCCAGGCGGTGCACACCAAATGCAAAATTTGTCCAAGTCCGAAGCTGTGGCCTGTGCAATCTTGCGGAAATCCAAAGGAAAATGAGTGACCACGTCACTGTCATGGGAATCGGTGTGACAACACGCAATGTCTGACTCATCAAAAGCATTGTCATGGGTTATTGGCAAATGAGACGACACATCTGCATTGCAGTGGCAAGTTGTGGGGCGATAGACAATTTCATACTGATAATTCGACAATAACAAAGCCCACCGTTGGAGCTTCTGACTCGTACAGTGGGGGAGGGGGGGGGGGGGGGGGGACTGGCTTGGCAGGATGGGACGACGACTGTAGAGGCTTATGGTCCGTCACTAGAAAAAATTTTCAGCCATACAAATAGTTGTGGAACTTTGTGACCCCATATATGATTGCAAAGGCTTCTTTTTCAATTTGTGAATAGTTTTGTTGTGCGGCGGTAAGCAATTTAGAAGCAAACGCTATCGGTCGATCAGCAGATCCAACATGATGCGACAACACAGCACCTAACCCATAGGATGAAGCGTCCACAGCAATCACAACTGGTTGAGAGGGATCAAAATGGGCTAGGCAACGAGCACTCAAGAGGGCGTTTTTCAGTTTCTGAAATGCCGCTTGGCCTTCGGCCGACCACACAAATGGAACGCTGCACCAGCGTAATCGGTGCAACAGTGCAGCTATTTGTGTAGCATTGAGGATGAACCGATGATAATAGGTAATCTTGCCCAACACAGATTGCAATTTGGACAAGTTTTTAGGCGAAGGAAGGTTGGCAATGGCACGAAGGTGCGACTGCAATAGATGGACACCTTGTGCGTTGATTACATGTCCCAAACATTCTATTTCTGTACGAAAAAACACACATTTGTCTTTGTTCACTTTGAGGCCTGCCTTCAACAACACCGAAAATAGGCGACACAAATTCTGCAGGTGTTCATCTGCAGTACGACTGGCAACTATGATGTCGTCCAGATAATTGGTGCAAAAAGGGACTTTGGCAGTCAGTTGCGACAAGTAGCGCTGAAAAATAGCAGGAACTGATGAGCTGCCAAAGGGGAGGTGTAAATACTTAAAAAGACCCAAGTGAGTGTTGATCACAAAAATGTCTTGGGATGGTTTATCTAAAGGAATTTGCAAATACGCGTCCTGCAAGTCAATCTTGGAATAGTATCTGCCCGTGCCTAATTTGTCCATCAGTCCCTCCGGGCGAGAGAGAGGATAGCTATCCGCAATCGTTTGTGGATTCACTGTACTCTTGAAGTCCACACACAGACGGAAGGAACCCTTGGGCTTTGTCAGCACAACTTATGAGGAGGCCCACTGACTAGCACTAACGGGCGCAATCACCCCCTCATTTTGCAAGGAACGGAGTTCGGCTGCAACTTGATCACGCAATGCGTGAGGCACTGATGGTGCTATGCAAAAATGTGGCTGGGCGCTTGCCTTGAGCGTGACGTGCGCAACATAGTCACGGACGCAGCCCAAGCCACCGCTAAACAATTCAGGGAACTCATCACAGAGGGGACAACAGCATCAGTAGTAGGACAATCACTAATTGCTAACACATTGTTTTGAGTGCTGAGTCCGAACAAATCAAAGCAGTCCAGTCCAAAAATGTTTTCGCACAAGCGTGCAGCTACAACATGCAACTGAATTGTCCTGGTCACGTTATGGTATTGTACTGGCAAACTACATGTGTCGAGAACTGAAATACTCTCACCACTATACGCTGTTAGCGGAGAAGAGGGCTTTGCAAGTGTAGGCTTTCCTAGCAGTTCATACACACGGCTATTAATCAGTGTAATGGCAGAGCCCATGTCCAATTGAATTTTCACATGATGCGAAGCCAGGAGCAAGTCAATGTACAATTTGTGAGCCCGTCGGTGCACAGAGGGTGTCAACGCACTACCACTATTAACTACATTGACACTGCGGAACAAGTCACTAGCTAAAACACTGTTTTCAACACTGTTGACGGTAGAGCCAATAACATGGACTGAATGTGCGTGTCCAGAAGCACGAGGAGCAAATGTATTCAGTTTACGCTGTTGGCACACGGATTGCACATGTCCAGTCTTCCCACACATGTAGCAAGAATAGTTACGTGATGGACAATGTTCGCATTTGTGATGCATATTACACTGTGGGCATGATTTCAAAGGCGCCCGCAAGGAAGGGAATTGTTTGTTTTGACACAAAGGCTGTTGGCAGGAATGCAAGCTACTGCCGCCATGCCGTTTGTGTACCTGCGGTGTGTGTGGCAACTTTTCCCTATGACAGTCAGTCTGTCGCACACTAGGGTCGTTCGACACACGACAAACGGATGGCAAGTCAAAACTGTTTTGTGCGTTTTCACTCGCATTTCTACTTTCCAAGATAGTGACGAGGGAGGGATCAGGGATCCGCAATATCTGCTCCCTAACATGTACGTCGTGCATGTTCTGAGTGATGGCGGCACAAATCATAGTGTCTGCTAAAAGTTTACCACAGTCACACGTAAATCGACAATCATGAGTTAATTCTTTGAGGTTGGTAGTCTACTGTTTGTAGGTGTGACACAGCTGTCTATGATAGCGAAAGAACCTGAACCTAGCCGCAGCAACTGGGTTTGAGAATCAAAGTATTGTGACACAGCCTGAATGCACTGTTCGTATTGCAAAAGTTATGGGCGGAAGGCCAGAAACAACTTTTGTAAGAGTCGGTATACTTTAACACCCGCAAGCAAGTTTTAGCTGACCTGGGTGCTGGTGAGCCGCCATGTGTGCCTTGAATGGAGCTAGATATTCATTCCATTTTTCTTCATCCTGATTGAAGGCTCTGAACAGTGGCATGCAGGTTAGTCGGTCCATGGGGCTGACTGCAGCAGGCGTTGTTGATTGCTGCTGCGCTGTTATTAGTTACTGCACGCTGGACAAAAGTTGAGTCATCTGCTGCGCCTGCAAAAGCAAAATCTGTTCAAGAGTGACTGTGGAGGTAGTAGACGCTTGCACCGGATTGGGAGGAGCCTGGTGTGGAGGCGAGGGAGTAGCCATGTTAGTACAATGCAACTGTTCAGAACAAGATACCAATAAACGAAACAAGGGTGCGAAGTGCTCCACACTGAAATCCGAAAATGTCCACAAGAAATTCGGTTAGTTTTGGTTAGGCGCAAGCAAGAAGCAATTAGCAAACAGTTCACAAGAGATAGCAAATGTTGAGGCGAGCGGAATCGACAACGGCGGCGGGAGGCAGAGTCCGCCCGCTGCTCAGCAATACCAAAATTCTCGTCGCCACTTTTATGGCTGCCTGGGCATGGCAACCATAATTTGGATATGGAGTAGGACATGACCAGGTTATGACTAAAATCTGGTGGCAGGAAAACGATTAGTGACAAATAAGTGCCAGCTAGTATAAAACAGTTACTTAGCTTTATTGACAGCGAAGAGTGTACCGTAGATACCGTTCCAATTAGTGTCCAAATAATATTCCTGATTCGTGGCCTAAGTCGTTATACAATACTGAATCACACAGCGAGCTAGCTAACCAGACAACGAACGACGGCACTGACGACTGCAACGAGTGGTCTGCAAGACCCCCTGACTCGGGGCCTGCGCTCCTGTTATATCGTGTAGCCAAAGGGCACTGTAGGCCCCAGCTCAGCAATGGCGCGACGTCTTTGGTCGGTGGCAACGCCATGTGCCACCGGCGGTCGCGACGGGAAACTGTGGCAAGCGATGCGATGGCAGGGTGCGCACGCTATTCGGTTGGGACCACGGATACAACAAGTAACTCTCTGAATTTTCTTCTTCTTTCCTGTCTTTCATTTCGTCTCCCTTTTTGCCTTAATTTCTTCCATTTTACCGATCCTCATCTTTGCACCACTTCTGGACAGTTTATATCAAAAGCTTCTCCTGGGAACACAGTTACACCCATTAACAGTCTGATTTTGCTTTTCCACCAGAAAGTAGCCATTGAACATTGTTGTACTTCTCTCTGCCCAGCCAGGTCTTATTACCTTTTGGCTGTTATCTTCCTGAACAGCAAGTTGCTCACAATCAAACCATTTCTTTCACAATAATCAGCCATTTTCTCTCCTTACTCATTTTTCTTCCCATATCTGTACATATCAATCCTCACTTCCTTCCCTAATTTTTCATTTCCCACCTGTATAGTTAAGGTGCCCGTTGTTATTGCTTCCACATCCATAAGTTAATTCTCTAATTTCTTAGGAATTCCTCAATGTTTCCTCTTTATTTCCTGTCTGTGGTGCATATACTTCTGTACATCGATTAAGGCCTCATTTGAATCTTCTTCGTCCTCTTACTTATGTCTTCTACTGCTTCCACACATTCTTCTAGGGTTGGTTTTTCTTTTGCATTCATTCCATTTTTGGCCTCTTGTCCATCACTCCAAATAGTGTATATCCTTTCCTCTTCCATTTTTGCATGATTTCAGTAAACACCAACATTTTTCGATTCTCCTTCTCCACAAAGTCTGTCAAAATGTTTAGTTGATGTAGATATAAAACTTATATGTCAATTTCAGAGGAAGCCTTTTGGCCCACAAGATCTAGGCAGTCCAATAGATTTGGGTTACTTGTAGTTTGGAGTTCCATTGTTGGTGCATAATGGGGTGGCTCATTTGGGATATGGCTGTCAAGGTTGGGGGAAAGCCCAAAGTGCACTTCGTGTGCATACCAGTGGGTCATCCTAGATGTGAAACTGATGCTTGTGGATGCCATATCAACTGCAGGGTGCACCTAACTGCAGGTAGTCACTCAAATCAGTGCTAACAATGTATGTCACTTTGGACTGGATGAGATTCTCTCTAGTTTCATTCAGCTGTACAAAGTGGTAAAGACTGCTTACAAATGATGGCAAGTGTCGTCAACAGGATGGGCTGAAAACCTTTGGCACAGAACTGAGTGGAGGGTCAGAATCAGAGGCTCAGACAATTTTGCATCTATTTAGGGTGCAGATTTACGCCATGGGATGGGTTTTCAGGTTTTGCTTAATAGGTCAGGAATTCATTACACTCAAGAAGTGACTACATGGGTAGTGGAGGCCATGTGGAATGATCTAGGTTTTTAGATTAGAGAGTCTCAAGAAATTACAGAAAGTACCTCAGTCTAAAAGGGTGCAGGGCAATCGCAGGATGAGGGTAGACCTAGCAACAATTGGTATTGTACACAGTGATCACAAAGCCCCATTACCCCATACTGAGTGTCCACATATTCGTATATGGTAACATTGTATTAAAATGAGATTCTGGCAGAAGATAACTTTGAGGTAGTATGACTATTCTTTACTAATTATTCCAGAGTATCTACATGTACATCATTGTTTTCATAACTGAATGTGATTCTCCTCCATGTACAATGTGAAAATCTCCTTTTCATTGTTGGTATGATGGCAGTAAATGCACATAAAACATCATCCCAAGTTCAACAGTTGCCTCATAACGTGTGGCAACAACTTTCTGTTTAATGAAATCCGATAATGTATTGTTGCAAAGTGACAGTAGGACTTTCTGGTGGCCACTCCAAATGTGCAGGCAAGTAGACAGAACCATGTCCAATCCATTTATCAGGAGATGCCTCATTGACGGATTCTCTAACTACAGTAGAATAATGGGCTGGAACCAGACATCTGAGCATCTTCCAGATGTGGAATAAAACAATCATATAAATGGTGAGAGACACACAACATGTTTCACAGTGTCATCAAAGAAATGAACTCTTCGAATGTGTCTGTAATATTGAGTGGGGAACTCCCAATTTTTGTGACTGCTTACAAATGAACTTTCCTGGCGAACGTTGGACATACACTGCAGCCTCCACACCTGTTTCCAGTTGTGTTAGTGGATGTCCTGAGTGGGGCTTATCTTCTAAGCAACCATTTGCAAAGAGCTTTTTCTCCCACTGTAAAGTTGTTGATTTTCGTGCAAAATGTTTCTGAAACTTACAGTGAAATCACACTGAACATCTTGTTGATTTCCCTGTATAGGGTCGTTCATGAGCCCACATGCTCATTACTATCCATTCCTCCATGAGTAAGTGGACTCACGAGCACATGCAACAGTAAGAAACAACAATTCATTCTCATCTGTGTAATATGTATGGGGGTAAGGGGACTCTGTGGTGACTTTGTAGTTGTAAATTGTCATAGCTGTGATGGGAAAGAATTAGAGCTCCAAGCACTACTGGAAAGCACTGAAGCTGAAATTGTTGTAGGTACTGAACGCTTATTAAAATAAGTTCAGCCAAAAATTTTGCAGCGGACCTAATTGCGTTCAGGAAAAACAGATAAAATACAGTTGCTGGTTGAGTGCCTATTGCTGTTAGAAGTGGTTTACCTTCTAGTGAAATTGAAACAGTAGTTCCTATGATTTAGTATGGGTAGAGGTTATCTTTACAACTAGACTAAATCAATAATTGGTTCCTACAACTGACTCCCTCAACTCAGATGATACAGTTATTGAACAGTTCACAGAAAACTTTAGTCTCTTTTCAGATAGGTACCCTCTGCATACAATTGTAACAGCTGGTAACTTCTATCTACCCCCAATATGTTGGTGAAAATACATGTTTAAAGTCAGCAGTAGGCATAGAACATCTTCCAAAATTGTACTGAATGCTTTCTTCAAAAATTATTTTGAACAGTTGAGGGGTCCACTTGAAGTGTAAATGGTTGTGAAAACGTACTTGACCTTGTAGCAGCAAATAACCCTGAGCAAATAGTGAGCATCATGTCAGATACAGGGATTAGTGACCACAAGGTCATAACAAGACTGAATACTGTAACATCCAAATCAACCAAAAATAAATGCAACGTTTATCCATTTAAGAAAAGGAGGTAAAATGTGGTTGACACTTTCTTAAGAGACAGTCTCCACTCCTTCCATATTGACAATGTAAACATGTATCAGATATGGGTTAAATTGGAAGAAATAGTATTGATGGCAATTGAGAGATACATACAAAATAAATTAATAAGAAATGGAACTGATCCCACATGGCATATAAAACAGCTCAGAACGTTGCTGCAGAAGCAATGAAAAAAATGCAAAATTTAAAAGAACACACAATCTCCAAGATTGTTGACATTTTGCTGAAGCTTGAAATTTAGTACTGACTTCAATGTGAGATGCTTTTAATAGTTTCCACAACGTACCTCAAAATCAGGCAGAAAATCCCGAGAGATTCTGGTTGTATTTAAGTACACCAATACGAGACACCATCAGTACCTTAACTGTGCAATAGCAATGGTAATTTTACCAATGACAGTGCCACTGAAGCGGAGCTACTAGACACACTTTTCCAAAATTGCTTCACCAAAGAAGATGAAGTGAATGTTCTAGAGTTTGGATTGAGAACAGCTGCCAATATGATTGCACAAAGACATCCTTGGTTTAGCAAAGTCACTTAAATCACATAATAAAGGCAAGCCCCTCCTTCCAGATTGCATACCAGTTATGCTGATACAATAGCTCTATACTCTACAATTGTATACAACTGCTCACTCGATGAAAGATCCATACCTAAAGTGGAAAGTAGCATGAGTCACACCAATACTCAGGAAAGCAAACAGGAGTGATCCACTGAATTACAGGCCCATTTCACTAATGATGATTTGCAGTAGAATTTTGGAAGATATACTTTGTTTGAACATTTTGATTTATTGATATATAGTCAGCGTGGTTTCAGAAAATATGATTCATACAAAACACAACTAGCTCTTTATTCGCATGAAGTAATGAGTACTACCAACAGGTGATGTCAAATTGATTCCATATTTCTAGATTTCCAGAAAGCTTTGCATCATCCCTCACAAGTGACTTGTAGTCATATTGCGTACCCTGGAGTATCATCTCAGTTGGTGCGGCTGGATTGATGGTATCCTATCAGTAAGGTCACAATTTATAGTAACTGACAGAAAATCATTGAGTAAAACAGAAGTAATACCTGGCATTGCCCAATGAAGCACTGTAGGTCCTCTGCTGTTCCTAATGTATATACAGGGTGCGTCAAAAAAATGTATACACACTTTGAACTGTCATAGACAATTCATTTCCCATTCTACAAGGTTAAATATCTGCGAGAAAGTAATGTTATGTTTCTTCAACAGGTGGCAGCAGTGGCAAGGAAGTAACTGCAACATGGCGGATGTGCGTTTGAGCTTTGAAGCGCGAAAGCAGGTAATTAAGTGGTACCGGAAGTTTGAGAATGTAGCTGCAGTTCGAAGACAGTGGAGAAGTGAGTATGGTACAGAACCACCTTCATGGTTAACAATTACACGTCTACGAGACAAATTCGAAATTCATGGAACAGTGTGTGGTGTGCATAAAGGTCGATCAGGGCGACCTCGTACAGCTACAAGTGATGATTCCACAACTGCGGTCTTGGAACTGTTTCAACGTTCGCCTCAAAAATCTTCAAGGCAAGCAGCACGTGAGAGTAATGTAAGTCCTAGTAGTGTGCTACGCATTCTGAAGAAAGGCAAGTTTCGTGTGTACACTCCAAGGCTGGTGCAACAGCTAAGTTACGATGATCCAGATTGATGGTTAGAATTTTGTGAATGGGTTCAGGAGATGGTGAGATGTGAACTGGGATTTATTTGTAGCATAATTTGGTCGGATGAAGCCCAATTCAAACTCAATGGAACTGTCAATAGGCACAATTGTGTGTACTGGGCTGAAGATAATCCTCACATTACAGTTGAAAAGGCTGTGAATTTGCCTGGTGTAAATGTGTGGTGTGGTTTGTCTGCAAGGGGACTCGTTGGGCCTTTCTGCTTTGAAGGTACTGTTACTGGAGAAACGTACCTAACAATGCTTGCTGACTCCATATTCCCTGCCATTCGTGCATTATATGGTAATGATGAGTTTTATTTCCAACAAGAAATAGGGACGTATGAGCATACCTGGATCACAGTGTGCCAGGCCAGTGGATAGGACGCAGGGGACCAATCGAGTTTCCTGCACCCTCTCCAGATCTCACGCCGTTGGATTTCTTTTGATTGGGCACAGTAAAAGATGAGGTGTACAAACGTAAACCACGTAACCTGGACACACTTTGGAATGAGATTGAGGCGGTGTGCGCAGAAATCTCATTGGGCACTTTGGTACGATGTACGGAATCAGTGGTGACTCGTACTCAAAAATGTACTGATGCTGAAGGCCACCAGTTTGAACATTAATCACATTTGCAAAGTACATTTATTTTTCAAACTGGACTTTAAGCTTTCCATTTCCAGAAATTTAACATTGTAGAATGGGAAATAAATTTTCTATGAAGCTTCAAAGTATGTATACCGTATCTACTCGAATCTAAGCCGCACTCGAATCTAAGCCGCACTCGAATCTAAGCCGCACCTGAAAAATGAGACTCGAAATCAAGGAAAAAAATTTTTCCCGAATCTAAGCCGCACCTGAAATTTGAGACTCGAAATTCAAGGGGAGAGAAAAGTTTTAGGCCGCACCTCCAAATCGAAACAAAGTTAGTCCATTGTGATATGAGACACAATTTAGGTTGAATGAATGATGATAAAGCTCCAGTAGTTTGGTTCGAGTCGTAAGCTTAGCAGTTAAGCTTTACCAAGTCGCCATTGCTATGCGTCAGGCGCTCCGTCCGTATTTATACGGGTACCCTTCGGTTTTCACGTGCTTCGTCTGGTTTGAATTTATTGCTTATTTTTCTTTGTTTACGTCATTCTAAGTTGAAAATGTATTACTGTACTGTGTCATGCATTGTTTGTCGCATTCTGGTAATGTGTGTTTGCGACCTGTCGCCACTCGCGGCATGGCCTGCTTTGGTGTGCGCTGCCACCGCTTACAATTAAAAAAAAAAAAAAAAAAAAAGAGAGGAATCGTCTCATTAGCGAAATAATGGCAAGAGACTGCTATTTGTTGTTATTTACACTGCTGCTTTCTTTGATAATGATCAACAAGAACCAAATAATAAACTGCGTATGATAGAAGATGTTCTGAACGAGAATTTAACGAAAATTTTTCTCTGTTTGAAAATCTTTGCAGATGCCTCTTTAGTACATTACTTTCTGCACAGAAATTAGAGTCATCTTAGATTTAAAAATCTACTCAATTGCCGTGCTTCATTTCTGACTGTATCACTATTAGGCATAAGAATAATACGAATATAAACATGACATGATATGTGTATTCTTCCGCGTTTGCTGTTGTCTCACTCTAGTTTCGTAGTTTATTAGGCAGACAGGATTTAAATGAGATAGCAGCAAACATGAAAGAATACATGGCAAAATGTTTATATTGGTATTATTCTAATGGTGAAGAGAATACTGCATGTGATTCACAATTCATAAAAGTTTCCATTAGCAACCATCTCTTCTCACAGGTAGGAAAAAATTCAGTTCAGAAACATTGCAAACAGTTTTGCCAGTCGTATTTTCGTAGTACATTGAAAAGCTGCTACATTCGAAGATGAAGAATACGGAATTTGTATTTACTTCGTTGGATAATGTATGAAAATGCAGTGGTCGAAATTCGGGGCGGAGAAAAAAGCTCGTCTTCCACCTTTTTTTAAATTTATTTACTGACGCAGAGAATTTGGCGCCAGAATTTATCTTTGTGCCTGCAAAGCATGCCTGTGTAGCGCTACATATATTCGAAGGCAGAAGTTAGTTGTGGCGGCACCTACCAACATATTTCAGAACTTCTGCTTACTTTGCACTTGAGTCTAAGCCGCAGGCAGTTTTTTGGATTACAAAAACCGGAAAAAAAAGTGCGCCTTGGATTCGAGTAAATACGGTACATTTTTTTGACGCGCCCTGTAGACGGTTTAGAAAACAATCTGAGCAACATTAGATTGTTGCAAATGATGATGCTATTTACTGTCTATTACAGTCATCAGATTGTTGCAAATGATGATGCTATTTACTGTCCAATACAGTCATCAGATTCCACTAAATTTTGGTTACGTGATAAATTACATAAATCTAAAGGCTGTGAATTCAATTGATTGCTTAGGGACTACAATTAAGGATAACTTAAATCGGAATGAGTCTATAGATCATGCTGTGGGGAAAACATAGAAACACCCTGGTTAGTTTGACAAACAGGTTCCAGGTGCTCTCTGTGGCTGACATGTCACTTAGACAGATGCAGTTGCTTGTCCTGTTTCAGCCTGCAAGATATGGGCAAGTACAGAGGTAAATGGAAAGCTAGGCCTCCCATTTGGTACACCACTAGCCTGGTTAAAGTCTTTCGAGTTGACGCCACGTCGGTGACTTGCGTGTTGATGGGGATGAAATGATGATGATTATGATGATGATGATGATGATGATGATGATGATGATAAGGACAACATAACACCCAGTCCCTGAGTGGAGAAAATCTCCAACCCAGCTGGGAATTGAACCCGAGCTGTTAGGTATGACATTCTGTCATGCTGGCCACTCAGCTACCGGGGGCGGACAGTACAGAGGTTGGGATTATTGGTAGTTGTGAACTCCAGTGTTAGGCATGTTATGTGGCCTGGACACTGCTATCAAGGGGAGGAGGAAAGCCAATGTGCACTTCATGTGCATACCGTGTGGAGTCATTCCAAACATGGATTGGGTCCTTTCAGATGCCATGAAAAGAACAGGTTGCACCCAACAGCATGTGGTGGCTCACGTTGGTACCAATGATGTGTGTCACTTTGGATCAGAGAGAGTTTCTCTGTTTTCGAGTGGCTGTCAGAAGTGGTAAAGGTTGCCAGTCTAGCTTGTGAGATAAAAGCAGAGCTCACCATTTGCAGCATAGTCAACAGGACCGATTTCTGACCTCTGGTACAGAGTCAAGTGGAGGATCTGAATCAGAGGCTCAGACATTTCTGCGACCATGTAGATTGCAAGATTCCTCGACTTTCGCCATAGGGTGGTGAGCTTTCAAGTTCCACTAAATAGGTCAGGAGTCCATTACACACAGGAGGTGGCTACACGGGTAGCAGGGGCTGTGTGGCATGGACTGGGCAATTTCTTCTGTTAGATGGTCTTGAAGAAACATGCAGGTTGAACACAGGAAGAATGTAGATCTAGGAACCGTTGGTATAACAATTGTAAACTGCCATAGCTGTGTTGGAAGAGTACCAGAGCTCCAAGTGCTATTAGAAAGTACTGATGCTCATCTCGTTATTGGCACTCAAAGCTGGCTAAAGCCAGAGATACGTTTAGCCAACATTTTTGTGAAGGATGTAATGGTGTTCAGAAACAATAAGCTAGACACAGCTGGCAGTGTCACATGTGTTGCTGTTAGAAGTAGGTCATTCTTGGCAATGGGAATAAAATAGTAATTGCATCCTTTTACTGACCTCCCAATTCAGATGATACAATTGCTGAAAGATTCAAGGAAAATTTGAGGCTAATTTCAAACATGTACCTGACTCATACAATTACAGTTGGTGGTGACTTCAATTTACCCTCAATGTTTTGGTGAAAATGCATGTTTAAATCTGGAGGTATGCATAAAAATCATTTGAAATTGTGTCAAACACATTCTCTGAAAATTATTTCAAGCAGTTAGTTAACAAGCCCACTGAAGTAGTAATTGGTTGTGAAAACACACTTGACCTCTTAGCAATAAATAATCCTGGGCTAATAATGAGCATTAAAATGGATACAGGGATTAGTGAACACAGGGTTCTCGTAGCGAGACTGAATACTATAACCCCAAATATTCAAAAAATACATTTATTTTTATATATATATTAAAAAAATGATTCACTTGATGCCTTCCTGAGAGACAATCTCCCCTCCTTCCAAACTAACAATGTAAGTGTAGACCAAATGTGGCTTGAATTCAAAGAAATAATATTGGTAGCAATTGAGAGATCTATACTAAATAAATTAACTAAACATGGAGCTGATAACCTCTGGTATATGAAACAGATCAGAACACTGTTGCAAAAACAACGAAAATGCATGCCAAATTTAAATGAATGCAAAGTCCTCAAGATTGCCAATATTTCACAGAAGCTTGAAATTTAGCATGGACTTCAATCCAAGATGTTTATAATAATTTCCACAATGAAACTTTGTCTCAAAACCTGGCAGAAAATCCAAAGAGATTCTGGTTGCCTGTAAAGTATACTTGTGGCAAAACAAAATCAGTGCCTTCTCTGCGTGATAGCAGTAAGAATACTATCAATGACAGAGCTGTTAATGCAGAGTTACTAAATATATCCTTCTGAAGCTGGCGGGGGTGGCCGAGCGGTTCTAGACACCACAGTCTGGAACTGCGCGACCGCTACGGTCGCAGGTTCAAATCCTGCCTCGGGCATGGGTGTGTGTGATATCCTTAGGTTAGTTAGGTTTAAGTAGTTCTAAGTTCTAGGGGACTGATGACCTCAGAAGTTAAGTCCCATAGTGCTCAGAGCCATTTCTTTATATCCTTCTGAAATTCCTTCACCAAAGAAAATGAAGTGAATATTCTAGAATTCCAATCAAGAACAGCTTCCGCTTCCAACATGAGTAACTATGAAATTACTGATATGGGCCTGTAATTTAGTGGATTACTCCTACTGCCTTTCTTGAATATTGGTGATCACACCAATATTCAAGAAAGGCAATAGGAGTAATCCACTAAATTACAGGCCCATATCAGTAATGTCGATATGCAGCAGGATTTTGGTACATATCTTGTTTCTGAACATTATGAATTACCTCATAGGGAATGGCCTGTAGACACACAATCAGCAAAGGTTTAGAAAACATCATTCTTGAAACAAGCTAGCCTTTTACTCACACAAAAGTGTTGAATGCTATTGACAAGGGATTTTGAATTGATTCTGTATTTCTAGATTTCCAAATGGCTTTTGACACTGTAACTCCCAAGTGGCTTGTGTGTATGGAATATTGTCTCAATTATGCAACTGGATTTATGATTTTCTGTGGGAGAGGTCACAGTTTGTAGTAACTGATGGAAAGTCATAGAGTAAAACAGAAGCAATTTCCGATGTTCCCCAAGGTAGTGTTATAGGCCCACTGCTGTTCCTTATCTTTACCAATGATTTAAGAGACAATCTAAGCAGTTGTCTCAGGTTTTTTGCAGCTGATGATGTTGTTTATTATCTAGTAAAGTCTTCAGAAGATCAAAGCAAATTGCAGAATAATTTAGAAAAGATATCTGTGTGGTGCAAAAATTGGAAATTGATCCTAAGTAATGAAAAGTGTGAAGGGCATCCACATAAGTGCTAAAAGGAATCCATTAAACTTCAGGTACATGATAAATCAATCAAATCTAAAGGCCATAAGTTCAGTTAAATACCTAGGAATTACAATTATGGACAACTTAAATTGGAAATAAACATAGAAATTGTTGTGGGAAAGGCGAACCCAAGACTGTGATTTATTGGCAGAACACTTAGAAGATGCAGCAGATCTACTAAAGAGATTTCCTACACTATGCTTGTCCTTCCTCTTTCTGAGTACTAGTTCGCGATGGGGGATCCTTAACAGACAGAATTAATGGAGTATATCGAGAAAGTTCAAAGAAGCTCAGTACATTCTGTATTATCGAGAAATAGGGGAGAGAGTGTCATAGAAATGACAAAGGATTGTGTTGGACATAATTGAAAGGCAAGTGTTTCTGATGTGATCCATTATAAATGGTTCTCATTGTGGCAAGATCTTATCATGAAATTTCAATCACCAACTTTATCCCTTGAATGCAAAAATATTTTGTTGATGGTGACTTACACAGGGAGAAACAGTCATCATAATACAATAAGGGAAACCAGAGCTCACACAGAAAGATTTAGATGTTTTTTTCCCACATGCTGTTTGACAGTGAAATTGTAGTGTGTTATTGAGAAGGTGGCTCTATGAACCCTCTGCCAGTCACTTAAGTGTGATTTGCAGCCTATACATGTAGATGTAGACAGGTTTGCATCTAGGTCTATTGCAAGGATATGAGCCATGGGACAACAGGTAGGGAGCAATATGTGACCCTGCCTTTGATGGGATTGGAGATGCCTTTGACAGGAGTGGAGTAGGTGGTAGTGGGAGGTTGAGTGGGGCAGATCTTGCATCAAGGTATATTGTAGGGATATTAGTTATGGGGCAAGGAGTTGGAAAAAGGGTGAAATATGGGCAGACAATGTTATTGCATAGATTGAACTGATGGTTTCCCGAAATTGTAAGGTAAATGTCAAAATATTTTGCATGAGAAGTGTATCTCTCATTTGTTAGCTCTAACCTAGCCCGTGCTTCACCTGAGATAAATGCTTTATGAACAAGAAGTTAAATCATAATCTCTCTTCACCTCCATTACTTTTGGACACAAGTGTAGATCTGCATTAGTATTCTTGTTTGTGTTTATACAATGCTTATGTGGATACCGTTTGGGAGTGCCCTGAATGCTAAGAGAGCTATGATGATGGAGCTCTCCATGCTACTCTATCCTGTGCAAGGTTCTTCATCTCCAAGTACCTAGTGCAACCTATGTCCTTCTGAATCTGCTTAGTATATTCATCTCTTGGTCTCCCTCTACAATTTTTACCCTCCACGCTGCCCTCTGGTACTAAACTGGTGATCTCTTGATGCCTCAGAACATGTCCAACCAACTGATCCCTTCTTCCAGTCAAGTTGTGCCCAATTTTATTCAGTACCTCCTCATTAGTTACGTGATCTACCCATCTAATCTTCAACATCTTTCTGTAGCTCCACATTTCGAAAGCTTCTGTTCTCTTCTTGTCTAAACTATATATCGTCTATGTTTCACATCCATACATGGTCGCACGCCGTACAAATTGTTGTGACAGTGCCACGACATTTAACAGTGCCGCCACGACAGTACGCGCAAATGGCGATAGAGGCGCTCCGCAACTCGGCTGAGCGCGGGAGCGCCACCTAGCTACGAACAGCGCCGGCCGCATGTCACGGCACGGCAGTCGAATAAGAGATACTGAGTTGTTATCATGTAACAAGCTATTGTTTCTAAGTTAGTGTTTTTGAATATCCACGCAATTATTGGTGATTAAAGGTTATAACACTTTTTGGCGATGAGGTCGGATATTTTCACTGCGTTGTGGATTTGTGTGTTCGTGATGGGGCAGACATGGAACAGCTTATGCAAGCGTTCATTGAACAACAAACACAGCTGACGGCTGCTATTCAGGCACAACAAACACAGCTGACGGCTGCTATTCAGGCGTTGTCGATGTCGCTTCCTCATCGTCTGTCTTCCTCTTCTCCGCCTCCATGCCCTCCTTACGACGAGGCCGGTGAAGATTGGCAGGATTATGAGAAGCGTTTGCGGCAACACTTCTTGGCTTTCGGCGTTGTCGACGCTCCTATGTGTAAGTCGTTATTTCTATCTTGGATTTCCCCACGGATCTATCAGCTGCTATCTCAGTTAGCCCCTCTGCGGGAACCTGCCTCTCTGTCCTTCCAAGAAATGTGTGACTTATTGTCTATTACCAAAAAAACACCCACGTTGTTGCCGCCCGTGTGGCGTTCTACTGGTGTCATAAACAGCCCCATCAATCTTACCGGGCTTGGGCGGCAGAACTACACGGTCTGAGTAGCAAATGTCAGTTTGTCACGGACACTCATCATGAGTCTTATGCTGATTCATTGGTCAGGGATGCTATTCTATGGCTTGCTCCTGATAAAGAAGTTCAGCAACGTGCCCTACAACTGCCAAACCCGTCGTTGTCGGAAGTTCTAAGCATCGCTCAATCCTTTCAAGTGTCTCACGCTGCTGGCGCGCAAATAGACGCGTGGTGTGATGTAGGCACTGTACAGTCAACTTTCAACACGGACAATTTGCCTGTTTCACAGGAGAACGAAGATGTGGCGGCGGTTAACGACGTCGCGTTGGGCCGCAACGCTCGCAGCGAAAACAGCAACCACAGAAGCAGGTTCGTTCCGCACTTCCTTGTTGTCCACGTTGTTTCGTACAGCATGACAGGGCCGCATGTCCCAAACGTTGGGCCACGTGTAATTCATGTAGGAAAAAAGGCCACATTGCTTCTGTGTGTCAGTCCCCTAAAGTTCCTGTCGACGAGGACGAGGCATTGGACATGGATGTTAACTGTGTGCTTTCACAAACAAATAAGTTGTTTGTTACTGTTCGTGTTCTGGATAAAGACATTCGCATGCAAGTGGACACTGGCTCTGCAGTAACTCTCATTAATTCTCGCACTTATTTGGAGTTGGGCTCCCCTCCCTTGTCTCCAGTTACGTGAAATCTGAGAACTTATAATAAACAGAAAATTCCTATCATTGGCCAGTTTGATGCTTCCACTGCCTACAAGTCTGTTGTTAGGCCCCTCACGTTTTATGTGGTGGATCATGCGGGCACTGAAAACCTGTTCGGTTATGATGCTTTCCAGTTGTTCGGTTTCTCCATTGATGATGATGTGCACCTCATATCTGAGGATATTCCGTATCAACAGCTGGATGGATTGTGTTGTGAATTTTCGTCCGTGTTCTCTGCTGGCCTGGGTCGTGCCAAGGATTTTGAAGCCCACATTACTCTTAAACCTACAGCTCGCCCTAAGTTTTTCCGGGCACGCCCTATTCCGGTGGCGTTGGGTGCACCTGTCAAGACTGAGATAGACAGGTTAACAGCTTCAGGGATTCTCCTTCCTGTTACCTCCAGCGAATGGGCATCGCCAATTGTGGTGGTTTCTAAACCAAACGGAAGTCTGCGATTGAGTGGTGATTTTAAGGCCACTGTCAACGCTCAGAGCCTCATTGACACTTATCCTCTTCCCTGTCCTGAGGAGTTATTTACCAAGCTCGCTGGGGGCCAGTTCTTTCCCAAACTTGACTTATCGTAGGCGTACCATCAGTTGCCGTTGGATGCTTCTTCCAAGGAATTTCTCGTCATCTACACTCCTTGTGGGTTGTATCAGTACCAGCGGTTACCATTTGGCGTCGCTAGCGTGCCAGCCATTTTTCAGCGGTTTTTGGAACAGCTCACGGCTTCCGTTCCCAGCTGCATAAACTATCTGGATGACATTGTTGTCACGGGGGCCTCCACTGAGGAGCACCTTTGCAATTTGCGTTCCGTGTTTCGGGTTTTGCATTCGGCTGGGTTGAGGTGCAATCTGGACAAGTCACAGTTCTTCCAACCCTCCATTGTGTATCTTGGTTTCCACTTGTCCCGTGAGGGTATACGTCCTCTACATCAGCACGTTGCGGCCATTAACGCTCTACCCCGGCCGTCTACGGTCAAAGAACTTCAGGTGTTTCTAGGTAAGATTGCTTATTATCACAAATTCATTCCATCCGTAGCGGAGGTAGCTCATCCTCTACATCAGCTGTTGCGCAAAAACATCCCTTTCTGTTGGTCCGACGAGTGTGAGCAGGCTTTTGTCCGCCTGAAGGCTCATTTGCAGTTGGCGCCTTGTCTTGCCACATTCCGTCCGGGTCAGCACTTGGTTCTGGCGACTGGCCTAGGGGCTGTTCTCGCCCATCGGTATGAGGATGGGTCGGAACGACCCATCGCCTATGCTTCCAAGACCCTCAACGATGCACAACGGCGTTACTCTCAAATCGAAAAGGAGGTGCTCGCTATCATTTATGCTCTAAAAAAGTTCAGCGTTTTTTTGTATGGTTCTAAGTTTCACCTCATCACCGACCACAAGCCACTGGTCTCTCTGTTCAGCCCATCGGCGTCGCTTCTGGATAAGGCAGCTCACCGCCTGCAACGTTGGGCCTTATACTTGTCTCGTTTTCACTATGAGATTCACTATCGCCCCACGGCCCAGCACGCCAACGCTGACGCATTGTCGCGATTGCCGATGGGCCCCACCTGGTTTTCGATCGTGATGAACTACTGTTTCCACATTGATGAGGAAGAACGTCGTGCTGTCGAGGGTTTTCAACTTACAGGTTTGCAGGTCGCGTCGGCTACTGCGCGGTACCCGGTCCTGCATCAGGTGATCGGTTTTGTTCAACAGGATTGGCTGGACAGGACCAAGGGCCGGGCATCGGATCCCCTTCGCAACTACCATGCCTTGCGCCTTCGTCTGTCTGTTCGTGATGGTGTTGTTGTTCTGGCCACGGATGGCGCATCTCCACGGGTCGTGGTGCCAGCCTCTCTTCGCAAAGATGTTCTCAAACTGTTGCATGAAGGCCATTGGGGTATTTCTCGGACTAAATCCCTGGCCCGCAGGCACGTTTATTGGCCCGGTATTGATTCGGACATCGCCCACATGGTTGCTGCGTGTGGTCAGTGTGCTGAACAACTGGCTGCACCTCGTACAGTGCCCTCTCCGTGGCCTGATCCGGCGCAGCCATGGGAACGGGTGCACGCTGACTTTGCCGGCCCCTTCCTCGGTACTTATTGGCTACTGTTGATTGACGCCTTCTCGAATTTTCCGTTTGTTGTTCGATGTCCGTCGCCCAGCACTGCGGCGATGACGCTGGCTTTGCCCAAAATCTTTGTGCTAGAAGGTCTTCCATCCACGATCGTCACGGACAATGGCCCTCAGTTCTCTTCGCAGGTCTTCCGTGATTTTTGTACTGGACAAGGGATTCATCATGTTACAGCACCGTCCTTCCATCCGCAATCGAATGGGGAGGTCGAGCGCCTTGTCTGCACTTTCAAAAGCCAGATGAAAAAATTCCTTAGTGATTTTTCCACAGATGACGCTCTGCTGCAATTTCTGAGTTCTTATCGCTTCACGCCTCTGAGTGATCGCAGCCCTGCTGAACTCTTGCATGGCCGCCAACCGCGCACTCTACTGCACCTGCTTCACCCTGTCAAGTCTTATGCTGTGTCCCCTAGTGCGGGAAAATACTCGGTGGGCACCGACGTGTGGGCACGAGGGTATGGATCTTGCCCTAAATGGATTCCAGGGGTGGTCAAGGCTCTTCGCGGCTGCCGGCTTTGTGAAACACGTACGGACGATGGCATGGTTGTTCGCCATTACGACCAGATGCGCCCATGAGTGGTGGCCACGCCGGTGCCACCACTCCTTCCTTCGCCTTCACCAGCCCGAGAAGCCAGTCCTGTCGCTGCTGCCGATCCACCATACGTGTTGATGCAGCCGACGTCGCTACTGCTTCCGAGTACGCCAGAACTGGCCCCAGTCGCGACGCCGCCTTCTCCGGGACCCATCTCGCTGGAGCACACCCCCAGGTCCACGACACCTATGGATGCTGCTCCGGAGTTTTCATCCATCATCTCGTCCAGGAGGCACGTTCCACGCATGAGCTTCCATCCTGGACATTTTCGACCATACTCTTGTATCTCTCCGTGGGATCTTCTCGGGGCCTCACAAGAGGCCATGGATGTCTCTGCACTGTCCATGTCTCCAAGGAAGTGAGTGTTTTTTTTTTTTTTTTTTTTTTTCAAGGGGGGAAAATTGTTGTGACAGTGCCACGACATTCAACAGTGCCGCCACGGCAGTACGCGCAAACGGCGATAGAGGCGCTCCGCATCTCGGCTGAGCGCGGGAGCATCACCTAGCTACGAATGGCACCGGCCGCATGTCACGGCGCGGCAGTCGAATAAGAGATACTGAGTTGTTATCATGTAACAAGCTATTGTTTCTAAGTGAGTGTGTTTGAATATCCACGCAATTATTGGTGATTAAAGGTTATAACACAAATGCTTTGAGAAAAGACTTCCTGACACTTAAATCTGTACTTGATGTTAACAAATTTCTCTCCTTCTGGAACACTTTCCTTGCTGTTGCCAGTCTACATTTTATATCATCTCTACTTCGATCATCATCAGTTACTTTGCTTTGCTTGTAGCAAAACGCATCTCCTACTTTAAGTCTCATTTCCTAATCTAATTCCCTCAGCATCACCTTATTTAATTCGACTACATTCCATTATCCATGTTTTCCTTTTGTTGATTTTCATCTTATATCTTGCTTTCAAGACACTGTCCATTCTGTTCAACTGCTCTTCCAGGTCCTTTGCAGTCTTTGACAGAATTACAGTGTCATCGGCAAACCTCAAAATTTTTATTTCTTCTCCGTGGATTTTAATTCCTACTCCAATATTTTTCTTTAGTTTCCTTTACTGCTTGCTCAGTATATAGATTGAATAACATCAGGGATAGGCTACAAACCTGTCTCACCTCCTTGCCAACCACTGCTTCCCTTTCATGGTCCGGACTCTTTTAACTGCCATCTGGTTTCTGTACAAATTGTAAATAGCCTTCCGCTCCCTGTATTTGACCCCTGCCACCTTCAGAATTTGAAAGAGAGTATTCTAGTCAACATTGTCAAAAGCTTTCTGTAAGTATACAAACACTAGAAATGTAGGTCTGCCTTTCCTTAATCTACTTTCTAAGATAAGTTGTAGTGTCAGTATTGCCTCACGTGTTCCAATATTTCTACGGAATCCAAACTGATCTTCTCTGAGGTCGGCTGCTTCCAGTTTTTCCATTCACTATTCAGTATGCTTAGATAAAAAAATCTGTCCACCAAGCAGCAACAGGAGAAAATGCACCAGAGATGTGGAAACATGAGAGCTTTTGGAGCCAGTGGCTCCTTTTCTGGCAGAAGGGTTGAATGGAAAGGAAGAGGGATGAAGGAAAAAGATTGTGAGGTTTAGGAAATGGGAAGAGTTATAGAAAAGTTGTCCAGGACCCTGGTTCGGGGGAGACTTACTGGGCGGGATAAGAAGAAAAGGCTGTCTTTTGGTGCCTGCACCAGCAGAGATTTGAAAACCTGAGAACTTAAAGATGGAAGATTCATTCATAAACAAGACAGAGTTGACTGAAAAAAGGCTGTGAAATAGTCAATAAAAATGGAAAGCCAAGTGCATCATATGTGGTAGACGGGTAAGGGGAGAGGAAAAAAATAGACAGACTAGGGAAAAAGAATAGAAAAATAAGAGACTGAAGAAAAGGAACAGCGACTGAAAAGAAAAGCTGAGAACACAGAAATTAATGGAAATTTAGGTCTGGTTGGTGGCAAGAACCAAGCACGTTCTGAAGCCAATTCCCACCTGCAGGGTTTTGAGAAACTGTTGTTGGGTGAGAGAATCCAGATGGAACGTGATGAAACTGGCTCTGAGGTAATGTTATAGAGGAACCATAGGGTAGGGAAAAGTGAGCAGAAGGCATTGGCAGGATACGTATTAGAGGAGGCATGCGTAGCGCACATGCTCCCCACCCCAACCCCCCTCCTCTTGCGGGGCTCCCTGCATTGCCACCCACACCACCCCCGCCAGTCAGCCCGCATGCTATTCATTCTATTCATTCTTTCCTTTTGTCAGTCAACTCGACTGAATCGAGTTATTGGGTAGTTGTACTTTCATATGTAGCACACGCGTCCGTGTCTACATATTTTATGTTTCTGTCTGGCATTTGTTCGAAAAAATTTGTTAATATTCTATCTTTTTCCTGTATAGAGAACCTTCGATACCTAGCATTATAAATACAGACTATTTGCCGAATAGGGAGCTAGTTTACATTCAGAAGCAGAAATATTAAGACTGAAGAATGAATAAGTAAAAAGTCCCAGTTGTAGCAATTGCAACTGTTAAGATTAGTCAAGAGTGAGAGTGATCAGTTGATTGGGAAGTGTTAATAATAGTAATTCATAGTAATTTCTCAGTTGTGGTGAGTCTCTTCCTGTTTGACAACAACAGGATACTGTGACCCCCAGATTTTTACATTATGGCGGTTTACTTTATGCAATAGATGAAATGTCAATTTGTCTAAAACGATGAGTCATTCAGAGAAAGTGTCCTCTGACATACCCTGGAGGACTAAAGTTCAAAATTCATAGCCTCTATCATGGTTGCCAGGACTAAAGTTCAAAATTCATAGCCTCTATCATGGTTGCCAGAATGCAATTGCTGCAGTAACTGCGACCTGTAAGGCTTCATATGCAGGCATCATTTCAGAGCATGCCACACCATTGTTTGAGGAAGTTTAAAGTTCCTGGCGTGCCCATCTTGTGACATCCAAGGACTCCATGTGATATTTTCATCAGACTTGTGTGGCCCGACCAGTGCTCTTCCCATCACATACTTAACAAACTTCAAGAATTTTGTATGCCTGTCGTAAATCTGCTTGCGCAGAGGTGGTTTCTTGCTTAATCGACAGCGGAACTTAAACAGTGGATTGACTTTGTGCAAACTCCAACAGACAAAATTATTTCTCTCATGGTGTAGCCACCATGTTGCTAGAAACAAAAAATGTTGCAGCTGTGTCAAAACTTTGAACCTTCCTCTATCCAGTGACATGTGCAATGTTTGCATGTAATAAAGAACTGAAATATATCCTTTTATTTAAAATCACCTGGTACTATGAAAGTACTTCTGAAACAACATGCTGTACACCGCTGTTTTGTAAACTCTCTTCAGTCTTCTATATTGCTATGGCTACCACCAAATTATCAGTTAGGTTGAATGGGCGCAGATAAAGAATGTATACTGGCGATGCATAATATTCTGCTGCAGAACATTACAACAAGGGCACTCATACGGTATTTTGCGGCAGGGTGGGAGCTAGACCTGGGAGTATGGAGTATTTTTAATATTTTAGAAGATTAATGGGGACTTGTAAGTGCCGTAAAAAAGTTTCAGTTCCAAACCTGTTAAAAACCTTTGTAATTCAGATTTTCAAATCATATTCAAGAAAGAAAAACTTCTGACTACACTAGACCTTTACTTTCTCTGAGAACTAGTGGGATAGGTATGCCCCTAAGCATGGGCGCTCTTGCATGACAGTCAAGACCCCAGTGACTTATTTCACCACACATGCCATCTGAATTCTCCCTCCTGACACCAATTTCTCAGAACTCCATGGGTGAGTACTGGCTTGACAACATTTGCTTGGTTCTCTCCGCCCATGTGGCCTAAATGTATGTTAATTTCTGTCATCTCAACATTTATTTTCAGTAACTATTCCTTTTCTTTGATCCCTTTTATTTTCCTATATCTTTTATTGTCTGACCTGTCTAATGTTCCCTGCTCTCCTCACCCATCTACCATGTATAATACACTTAGTTATTGTTTTTACTGACTCTTTCACAATGTTTTTTTCAGTAATCTTTCCTTGCTTATCACCATTTAAGTTCCCAGGTTTTTACATCTTGTCCGATACAGGCACCAACGGCCAGTCTTTCCTTCTCATCCTGTCAACTAAGTCCCCCCTGATCTGGAGTCCTGGGTGAATTTCCTCTAACTCTAATCACTTCCTTATCTCACCAGCCCTTTTTCTTCATCCCTCTACTTTTCCATTCAGCCCTTCTGCCAGAAGAAATAATCACTGCCTCTAAAAGCTCACACATTTCCAAATCTTGGTGAGTAAATTTTTAATCTACCTACAGTATATTTTCAAAAATTAATTATTTTTACCAATATAACTACAAACATTGATAGACATCTCAGTAGGTTTGTCAGTATTATTATCTATTATTATTATTATTTGCTTTTATAATGTAAAATCCTTGTTCAGGATAATGTAACACAGCAGACTTTTGACATCCCCAAATTATTTGTTCTGTGCCGCAATATTCTCAGATTATGTTCAAACCTGCTGGTTTCTCATTTACTTTAGGCCAGGCACTAGGAGAAAGCTCTCATTTTGTAGAAATACCAGCAGTAATCTGCGCAAATGATGGTCGGAGTGATGAGATGGCGGTTGCATAAGAAGCGCTTTCGGCTTCATTGCTCTTAGCTTCCATGTGCTGCTGACAAATTGGGTAACAGTGACTAGTAGCAACGTTGTTTACATTTCAATGCCAACACTTGGGATCTCCGGCATGCGAGCACTGCCAGGTGTTATGTTCTCCCATACATTTGGCACAGTGAGCACTACTTCGACACTGTGAACTTAAATGGAAGTGCCTAAGGTAATTGTGACATTGCAAAACATACTGGCCAAACGGTTCAACAGAGCATCAGATACCACACAAATATACACACTGGGGAATTTGGAAAGTTATATGTTACAACAAATTTTGGTGTGAATAGTAGTTTCATTTCATTTCTCCATTTTCAATTACTCTTTGTGAACCTTTGTGCGTCAGTTAGTAAAAATTCTGGCTGTATTTCAACAAGGATGTTTTGGTGGGATAACACAGAATTGACATCATTGATGACTCCCTGTCTGTTTGTTAGGAAATTACGGATATAAGTTTCTGTATTTTTTTCTGTCGGCTGCGCTGTTTGAGATGCCATGCACGGATTGCGAAGCGCCTCTTGCCGGAGGTTCGAGTCCCCCCTCGGGCATGGGTGTGTGTGTAGTTCTTAGCATAAGTTATTTTAAGTAGTATGGAAGTCTAGGCACTGATGACTCAGCTGTTTGGTCCCTTAGGAATTCACACATATTTGAACTTTTTTTTTTTTTTCTGTCGATAAACGCCAAGGAGCTATAATCTATTTGCGGACTGCCCAGTTTTGGTTTCAGTTTTGTACCTGTTGCTACCAATAATTGAGATATTAATGATTTCATGTCTTAAGTTGTTACTTTCTATAAACGATATTCTTCCAAGGGCCGTCAGATGTACTTTCCTACATACCATTTTTGCCCTCTACAAAGATGTCATAGGGCCCCATGTCTGTTGGTTGATATGTATTATCTTTACTAATGAATTTGCTGTTGCTAATAAACGTTTTACTTCCAGTAGGAGGAACTGTTGTGGTCACCAAGTTGTCCACGTCTTTACGACTAACAGACTTTTGGAAGTAGGTTGCCCATTACCATTTCTATCTAATGCATTTACCCTCTTGTTACTGTCTATGTCAACAAGTTCCACAGTGTATGCGACATTATCAATATCTACCATGTCTACATCCCCTTCAACATTACCACTGTGCTTTTACTTGCCTTTGCCTTCTTCGATGCATTTGTGTCTGGAGCTGTTACCTGATGGAATGAGGGTGATTGGTGTCTTGCCTTTTGTCACTGGGCGTTCTTCGTGAACATGATAAATGCTGACCCAATTCCATCTGATCGTTGTGAGGACAGTAATCTTGACAGTAAATTTCGATGGTACCCAGTTAGTACGGTTCTGTAATTACCACTGTTGAAGGAGGCTGTTTGAATACCATTGTTTTATTTTATTTTTATTTTGATCCAACATCAACTGATTACAAAAAAAAGTGACAGTCTAAGATCACATATTTTTAGATAAATGGTCTTCCATTGTACAAGTGTACTGGATCTAGAAACTCATCTATTGAATATACAGTATTGTTTAAGAGCCATGATTTTAATTTCTTTTTTAGTTTTGTAATGGGCAATTTGGAGATATTAGGATGGAAGTCATTCAGTGGTTTTATGCCTGCATATACCGAGGACTTTTCTCATAAAGTGTTGTTCTATGAGAGATAATGTGGGGTCTCTCTCTACCTCTAGTGTTGTGATTGTGTATTTCTTTATTAGGTGTTTTGTTACTGTTTATTGCCATAATGATTATCTTCAGTACATACAGGTTATGAACAGTTAGTATTTTAAATTCTTTGAACAAATTTCTGCAGGACTCCCTGGCACATTTCTTTCCTATAATTCTAAGTGCCTTCTTTGTGTAAGATAAGTACACCTTTCATATTACCTTTCTGGAGGATTAAAACTGTGTGCCAGACTGAGACTCGAACTCCCGAGTTAGAGTCTCGGTCTGGCACACAGTTTTAATCTCCCAGTTAGTTTCAATGGATCAAAAGTTTCCTACTAGATTTCTGTTCCCTTTTTTAAAAATAGGCACAACTTGAGCAATTTTCAAATTCTGGAAATAGACCATCTTCCATATGAAAGTTGATAACTGTTGATAAAGGTGATGCAATTTTATGTATACATTTCTTAAGTGTATCCATACTAAGACCACCATATCCTGCTGCATGGGAATTCTTTAAGCTACTCACTATTTTAATTATTTCTTTACTTTTTGGTGTCCAAAAATATACTTCCTGATACTGGTGTTCCTCTGAATTTGTATTTATGATTTTTAAGCCGATTGTTTGTCGGAGCCAACAGAAGCAAGCTTATTTTAAATAGATCTGCTATCTTATTCTGATCAGTTTTTATTGTGCTGTTTATCAGCAAGTGATTTTCAGTTAAGTATGTTTCCCAGATTTACCTATTTCTCTATTTACTAGTGACCATGATGTTTTGGAGATATTATTTGAGTTCTGAATGACACTTTCAAAATTTTTATGTTTTTCTGAAATTAATAGGTCTACATAGTATTTCTGATACTTTTTGAACTCTTCTTTTAATTATTTATTGGTAAAGTCATTTAACATAGCATACTCATACCATCTTAGTTTTTCTCTAGCCTCAGTGACTTAACTTGATATCCAGTTTCGAGTTACAGCATGTGACTGAATTTTCTTTTTTATTAATGGGCACGCTTGGTTGAGATTTTAATATAGTTCACTTGAGAATTTGCCATAACTATGATGTGTTGTATAGCAACTGTGTGTAGGAACCTTTTTTTATGTGTACACTTAGTTCCGCTGCATAGTGGTCTGACAAAGCACTTATAATAACAGAAGATGTGAGATCATAAAGATGAATACCAGTGATTGTGTTATCTATTGCAGACTGGCATGTTTCAGTCTCCCTGGTTGCAGTGTATATCAGGTATCTCACATTATGTTCAAGCAGAGTATACTTGAATAGTCTAGTGTGTAACTTATCTGCTAATACATTTATGTTGAAATCTCCTGTAATTACTAACTTGTTCAGGTGTGATATAAAAACATTACCTATCATGTCACAAAACTTTGTTAAGAAAACTTCGAAGTTTCCTCCTGGCGGTCTATATAAACATATATCATAAATTTCATCATTTTGTATCTTTATGCGTGCTGCACATAATTCACTTGTTCCTTCTAATGAATATTTTCTTACATTTACAGAAATAAAATCAAATGTGATTTTTACATACATTGACACACCACCACCTCTGATAGAAGATCTGCAAAACTTATTAGCTAGTACCATGTTTAGAGGTTTAAAAGTTCTAATTTGGCATCAGATAACCAGTGTTCACTAATACCAAGTACATCAGGCATAGTTTCATTTACAAAAACGTCTAATTGTTCACATTTCTTGCTCAAGCCCTGTACATTCTGGTGGATTATTTTAAAGTTGTAAACACCTTGTTGTAGATTTCTGTGCTTTTCCAACTTAAGTAAGGTCTTATCTCTGTTTCTCTTGTGGGCTTCCTCCTCTTTCTGGTTTCCACTAAAAAATGTTGTGAAGCATAAGCAAAGCCATAGCCAACCCTTGGCCAGTGTCAGCTGTGATCTCGTCTTTATTTTCCACTTTAAAAAATAGCCGCAGAGAGAAATCTCCCAGCAGCGATATTTTAACACTCATTACTAAAGATTACTGACTACTGAAGAATGGGATACAACCTGTCAGCTTTGAGCAATATCGTCAGAATTTACCAGAGATGATGTATTACACAGATTTAACAACAAAAACGAGTGTTCAGAAACAAAGGGATTCAGGACAGAGAGAGCAGATGGTGAACATACATCACATACATACATATCTCGAAAATAATGTTAAGCATATCTCGCTCGACTGCTACGGTCGCAGGTTCGAATCCTGCCTCGGGCATGGATGTGTTTGATGTCCCTAGGTTAGTCATGTTTAAGTAGTTCTATGTTCTAGGGGACTGATGACCACGGGTATTAAGTCCCATAGTGCTCAGAGCCATTTGAACCATTTAAGCATATCTCTTGTTTGAGTCCTAGTATCCTATTCTTCAGTTGACCTATATAGCTCAACTGAAGAATGGGATACTTGTGCAAAACATGGAATACCTCAGTTGATATAAAATTATATGAGTTGTTTCAAAAACTTAAGTTGATGTGTGTAGGTTAACTGTAGTATGGGATACTAATTTAATGTACGTCAATTTCTTCGTTTTCGTTAGCATTATTATCCCTGAGAGTTGGCATGTCATCTCTCACTTTAACTACACTGTCAGTCAGATTAATATTCATATTTTGTGTCATGATCTCTGAGTTCCCCACTGCTACATTTGGCATATATGGTTTATAGCTTTTTTACATGAGGAAATTTGTAGGCAGAATGTTCAGATAACAGCATGTGTAGCCTGTAGAGAACTTGTACCCGAGGAACCAATTTGGAGGTGACAGAGAACAGGAAGAAAGATGGATTGTGGGCCATAAATGTTGTGGCCAGTAACCTGGCTGTGCGAGTGACTCAGGGAAGCAGCCCTCGGTGAACTGTACCTGCAGAGGGACTTCCGGCCGTGACACTCGCCTCTTCCCACGCAGGGCCGGAGCAGGAGGTCGCTGGCTCGCGAAACATTTTTTATCTGAGCCAGGCAACAGACCTGTACTAGCACACGCATTATGCAATTTCCATACAAGGGAGGACATTTTAATGGAAAGCTGCTGTCTGGTATCGGCGTGTAAATACGAACGCAGGAACGACATTATGGAAGTTTGGATCTGGCCATGAGTGATGCACAGAGAGCCACAGCAGTTAAGATGACCGCTCGCATAAAGTGGAAAATACGGGTTCGAGTCCCAGTCCGGCACACATGCTCTTCATACCATTTCATAGCTTATGGTTGTTCATATTCATAACTACGAATACATTTCATGTATTTGATGTAAACGTCACTCGTTTATGTGTATTTAGATGTAGAACATTTGCAGTATAAATCTAAAGGACTACTCTGCCATATCTAGAACTATCTGCAGCACTTGTAAGCACAAGATGTTCACGCTACTTCTGCTAAGCTGATAAGCAAAAAGAAGGCGTGTGTCGTAGAGACCAATGCATATGGACCTAAGAAATGTTGGAAGGCGTTAAATCATTAGCGCCCAGAAGAGACTACCATAAGAAATCCGCTGTATATGCTAAAAGTCCGATATATACACACTTAAAAAAAAAGTTTTGCATCATGTAAGTTCCCAGAATTCCAGAACCTGTACAGAAAATGGGAATAGCAATCAACATGAACGTCATTTCCGCCCTTTTTATTGTTCACGAACACCACACATTGCATGTTGTACCACCATACAGCGAGACCTTCAGAGGTGGTGATCCAGATTGCTGTACAAACTGGTACCTCTAATACCCAGTAACACGTCCTCTTTGATTGATGCATGCCTGTATTCGTCATGGCATACTGTCCACAAGTTCATCAAGGCACTGTTGCTCCAGATTGCCCCAGCCCTCAATGGCGATTCGGCATAGATCCCTCAGAGTGGTTGGTGGGTCACATCGTCCACAAACAGCCCTTTTCAATCTGTCCCAGGCATGTTTGATAGGGTTCATGTCTGGAGAACATGCTGCCCACTCTAGTCGAGCAATGTCGTTGTCCTGAAGGAAGTCATTCACAAGATGTGCTCGATGGGGGCCCGAATTTTCGTCCATGAAGACGAATGCCTCGCCAATATGCTGCCAATATGGTGCACTGTCGTTCAGAGGACGTCATTCACGCATCACACAGCCATTACGGCGCCTTCCATAACCACTCGTGGCTTATGTTGGCCCCACATAATGTCGCCCAAAACAGCACCTTGCTGCACTCGCTGGACAGTGCGTCTAAGGCGTTCAGCCTGATCAGGTTGCCTCCAAACACGTCTCCAACGACTGCCTGGTTGAAGACATATGCGACACTCATCAGTGAAGAGAACGTGATGCTAATCCTGAACAGTCATTCGGCATGTTGTTAGGCCCATCTGTACCGCTCTGCATGGGGTCGTGGTTGCAAAGATGGACCTCGCCATGGACGTCAGGAATGCAGTTGCGCATCATGCAACCTATTGCGCACAGTTTGAGTCGTAACACGGCGTCCTGTGGCTGCATGAAAAGCATTATTCAATATGGTAGCATTGCTGTCAGGGTTCCTCTGAGTAATAATCCGTAAGTAGCTGTCATCCACTGCAGTAGTAGCCCTCGGTCGGCCTGAGCGAGGCATGTCATCGGCAGTTCCTGTCTCCATCTATTTCCTCCATGTCCGAACAACATTGCTTCGGTTCGCTCCAAGACGCCCTTGCCCTTCCTGGCACAAAGTAACAATGTGGACGCGATCGAATCGCGGCATTAACCGTCTAGGCATGGTTGAACTACAGACAACACGAACCATGTACCTCTTTCCTAGCGGAATGACTAGAACTGAGCGGCTGTCGTACCCCTTCTGTCTAATAGGCGCTGCTCAAGCATGGTTGTTTACATCGTTGAGTGGGTTTAGTGACATCTCTGAACAGTCAAAGGGACTGTGTCTGTGGTACAATATACACAGTTAACGTCTATCTTCAGGAGTTCTGGGAACCAGGGTGATGTAAAACTTTTTTTGGTGTATGTATAACGTAATACACTTATAGTTTCGGTAAGGTTCTGCCAGATCTATGCATATGTTTCTCTTGTCATTTGCTTCACAGTTATTGTGTGTGAGAAAGATTGTGGTGATCTAGTGCTCTGTTCTGTTCTTGTTCATGACATTAGTACAGCATACTTACAGAGAATTGAAAGGTGTATCAGTAACTAAATACGTAAACATAATGTACCTGAGATATGTAGTACCGCTGAACATGTGAAATTGCATGAAAAATAACAAACTGTTATGACTATAAAAATGAAAACCTTTCACATCAGAGGTTGGTCGTTTTTTGTCTTCTGTAAAGTACAGGAGAAGGGGATGGATGACAGATTTATTGAAAATATAAACACTCTTGTTATATGACTAGCACCAGTATTCATAAAAAATGGGTATGGAGCTCTCAATTTCCTAGAACTTTAACGTGATAATTCAGTGGATGTACTGCCGCCACATGTTAGAACTACATGTATTAATTTCGACCTTTTCTACTAGTGTGTTTGCTCTCCAAGAAATATCTTAAATTCCACTGAAATCCATTGAAGAAGTTTCCCAGGCTATTACGCGTTATGTCTGAATGACCGAAAGAAACTGGGTATTCCTACATATAATTCAAGGGATATTCATTGTTTGTAACGTAAAATTCAGTTTTCGGTACAATATTCGTTTTAAAAGCATAAGACTTCACCTGGAAAGGAAGTTTACACTTCTTTAGATGAAAATTTCATTGATTTAGGTACATTTTTCGTTGGTTTCATCACGAAACTGACTGGAAAATTTAACAACTTGCTGAATGTAAGTCGCCTGCCGCCACTTAGAAATCCTATGGAGACATCTCATATTAAGTAGACACCGCAAAATAAATAGAGGCATGTAGCATAAAGGTCCATGACACAGCAGAAAATTTGCTTGCGGGCATGGTTCATAATTATGATCAGCTGCAGACATGCAGCGGCCAGCGGATTGCGTACTGTTGGTCTGTAGCCTGTTGTGCAGTGCCTCCAGAGAATCACATAACTGTAATGTATTCATGCACGGCCGTGATTCATGGAAGAGCGCCGCTTTCTCTGGTGCTGGCAGCGCATGTCGATCCTGTGGGCTCTACACTAGATGTTACGTCCAGTAGATGACGCTGCGGAAGTTGTTTTTTTGCTTTGAAGTGTTACGCGTAAGTAGTGTATTGACCACTACTACTGTAGAAAATATCTTATATTTCCATCACATTTATTTGCATCGCTTTTGATGGCTGCAATTCAACTTGTAAATAATGTATTTCGTTAACAGATATTGTTGCTACATGCCTAGTATGTATAAGTTCTTAAGTTCTGTGGTCGCTTGCTATTTTAAGGACAGGGAAATAGCCACTGTTCATTGCGCACACACACATTTTTATCGTGCATAGTACCAGGAACTATTTTTTTAGGCTTCAGAGCCACTGCACAAGTTTACACCTCAGGAGAACGAATGTGCATTTCTTGATTTTCAATGTCTCCTGTCACTGTTAACTCGGGTCATGAGTTGTGGCTACAGCGCTGTCACAAACAGCATACTAGTGGTAGAGATCAGAACTTCTGCCTTCCACTTTGCATCATGCACTTGAATCGACAAGTAAATGTCTGATCTCTCTCTACACAGACCTGTCAGCAGCGGATGGAGGGCTGACTACCAGCTGCCAGCCTTGTACATATCACAGAGCACAACGATCTTGGAGGCTGATGTCTCAGCACTGCCCAACCTTCCAGTGGCAGCAGGGGTTCGCAGTGACTCAGTTCTTAGTGGTCTGCTGTACACAGGGACAGTATCTGACTTCTCGACTAGTCTGGCAATTGTGAATTTTGCGATGGCGGAAAAGAGGTTCCTCTGGCATGTTATTTGTTTAAATAAAGACACAGTTGTTACTACTCTATTGTGAGCAGTTTAATGATAGCACAGATGGACTTAAACTTAGGACAAGTCAGAACCAAACTTAAAGTGCCAGTTGTTTAAGCTGCAATTTCAGAAGGGTAGGGTTGGGGGGAGGGTGGATTGTTTAAGACAGCTGGACTTTAACTGTGTGTAGGCGGTATGTAACCTGAAGGGAGAACGTGGTAGCCATCTTGAATTCTATACTTTGAACATGTGATCTGAGTGAATAATAGCTTGGAGAAAACGTGTAACGTAGATCAGCAGACTGACATCCATTCTCTAACAGACAGATCTTGGATCTGTAGGTAAACAAAGACCTTCTGTCCTGAAACTGGTATAGGAAGTAGGGGGACTTTACCTTGCAATTTGTTCCAGTACCACAGGCATAGTACCAGAATTTCACGTCTTGGATTCCGATGTCATAGAGCCACTGTTAGTATTTCAGCCCAACTGTCTTGGATCGCCATCTTGGAATATGATGTCATAGAGCCTGTGCCAGTATTCTATGTCAGCCATGTTGAATTCCATATTTAGCACAAGTGACTTACTTCCACCAGCATGACAATGCACCATTTAGGAGTTTTTTTTTTAATTTCCCATAAATTTATACTTAGGACAACAGCACTACTGCCACAGTGACATCGTCGGAGATTGGGAAAATCGTGCCAATTTTGAATTTCCTCCTCATATTTGAATTTCCCACCATTTTATACATAACAGAATTGGTCTATGTCAGAGGAGGGAAGGGGGCTGGTTAATCTGATGATTCATTGATGACATCATCCATTTCAGAGCCTGCTTCTTGTACCTACTTGCATTCTCTTTAGGACAGTAAAAAACAGCCTGCAAGATCTGCCTTACTTGCATCTTCTTTCTTAAATTCTTAAACCACTTTGCCTTACTTTCCATCTCATTACGCTCTTCTTGTTCACTTTCAAATCCTTTGTCTTCCTTTTCTTCAGCCAAATGATGTGAAAACCTTCTACATTTATCACGCATATCTTTTCATGGCCTATGGAATTTCAGATTCAGTCTCATTGGGAATATCTGTTAATACAACCACAATTTCTTGGCTGTCTTTCCGTCTTCATTGCATTGTTCCTGATATAACTCGTATGTTACCTTAATACTCACATCGAAATGTATGTAATTGGCTGCACGTTGTTTCCTCTTGTCATGAGAAGGAAGGGTAGGTAAGGAACCTATACACTTTCCTCTGCTTCTTTATATTTGGTTCACGACACCCTCTTCTCTCTTTATCAATTACATAATGTAATAATGTATGTTTTGTTTACCTTTGATGTACATTACCTCAAAACTAGATTCCTGCAAGTAAAGACAATATATGAGAATTCTTCCATCCAGCAATTTCTACGTCAAGAGAAGAGAAGGTGCTTGGAGGTCACAGCAGAGATTATAAAGAAATAATTTTAGGATTTCTTAAAAGCCCACACCATAGATAGAGCTTCGAGCTCCGTTACTGAATGATCGCTCACATTCAGTAAGATTTCTGCTTGCAAATCCAATTATCTTGGGAGTTTGTTGTCCATCTCTCTTGGTGATTTGCAGTAGTCATGCCCCTAGACAGAAGATGCATCAGTGCTTAAACAAAACTATTGGGGCATATCTGGGTGATGCAATATACTTCCATTGAGTAGAGGTCCTTTTATGTTTTCAACGCTGGGTTGACATTGATTGGGCCATATCCATAAATTATTTTTCTGTAACAATTGTAACAGAGAATTGCTGTTCAACAACTGGTGAGAAATAAATTTTCCAAAGAAAGACATTAATTCCATATCATGTTTGACTTGTGTTTTGTTCTGAGACGTGGGAAAATGCCTAATTGCGTCAAGCCTCCCTGGATCTGGCAAAATGCCTTGTGATGATATGACATGTCCTAGGAATCTGACCTTTTCATTCCCAAATTCAGTCTTCTTTAAATTAGCTATAGCAATGTATTCTGAGAATCGGTATAGTACTTGTCCAAAAAGTTACAAATAATCTTCCAATGTAGGCACTGATATTTACAAGTTATCCACGTAGACAGTAACTTTATTAAATAGTTATGGACCTGAAACTTTGTCTGACATGGAAATGAAGACAACTGCACTCAGATTCAAGCCAAAAGGCAAGACACAAAAGTCATAGCTTCTGACCCCACCTACAAAGGCTGTATACTTCCTAATGTCTTCATGGAGAGCTATCTGCAAATACGACGGCTTTAAGTTGATTATGGTAAGATATTAGTACTTCAATACCGTAACTCTTCTTCTGAGTTGTTGGGATATATCCTAACAGGACTGTTTGTAATCCATGAGTTGAGTACAAGCCTGATGCTGCTGTCAGGTTTGGCAAAAACTAACATAGACTATGATTGATGAATATATGTGTTGTATGACACCCCAATCTATCATCTTTATTTCCTGCTTTACTGCTTCCTCCTTGAACCAGTGTATGGGGGATGATGATGATGTTGTTGTTGTTGTTGTTGTTGTTGTTGTTTGGGTTGTGGGGCGCTCCACTACGTGGTTATCAGCACTCGTACAAATTTCCAGTCTTTGCACAGTCCAATGTCGCCACTTTCATGAATGATGATGAAATGATGAGGACAACACTAACTCCCCGAGCAGAGAAAATACCCAGCCTGGCCGGGAATCGAATCCGGGTTCCCAAGATCCAGAGTCAGCAACGCTAGCCACTAGACCATGAACTGTGGACATGGGTTATCATGAAAATCAGAACATTTTGTCTGGGTAAATGTCCATTTTACATATGTATCATGGTTCATTATCAGATACATGCATTTTCCGAAATATTAATTCCTGTAGCTCCTCTTTGTGGTCTTCTGACAGACAAACTGATTCACTTACCTTAGCTTGTAGTAGTGCTAGTCCATACTTCTTTCATGTAGCTGTTCATCTTTTTGTGCATCACAGAACAACACAGTTGAAAAAGGCACTTGTTCTCCAGTGTATTTGGCAGAGGTCTGTTTTCTTTTGTACTAGTTCTGATCAAATCTTCTGATAACCTTAGTTCATTAATTGTAAAGAAACACTTTCGCTGTCCTATTAATAGGTGTTATTTGAGTATTAATCAGTGATCTCCATACTAATTGGAGGTACATCTTCTGACTTTGACCATAGTGCTTATCTGTGCCGTATCGGGAGTGTTTGTTTATATCTTCCGCCATCTTTTAGTTAGGCAAAAAGTTTCTCTTGGTCATAACGAAGTGTATGTTGTAAGTGTAAAATGATTATTTCGTGCTCTGCATACAACTGTACTAACCGGTGGAACAAGGAAAGAAATTTATCTTTCCACGGGTAATAATTGAATGTCTAGAAATGACAATAATCTCGTAAATATCTTGGTCGTTGCCTTGCATGATGCAATGTGTCTTCTGTTTTGGACAGGTTTCCTCTGCAAAAAGGCGATTTTCTGAAACAGTGGGTCATTGCCACTAAACGCAAAGGTTTCACGCCTACAAGGGCTAGTTTCTTGTGTGGAGATCACTTCTTGGAAGATTATTAATAAGGTCTGGTACTTCGAGAAGGCATCTCAAACCTGATGCAGTGCCATCACAATTTGCGTTTCCGACGCATTTAATACTCAAGGAAAAGCAACCAAGCCGACAGATTAGAATAACAACTGAACAGTCTACTATACAAACTCATGATTATATTGAACAGGTTAGTCACTTCATATGAACATTGTTTCTGTTTTCAAACAAACATGTTTTCTCATAAGTACTTGCCAAACTTTGTTTCATGCTTGTACTACTTGTATTTCATTCTTGTTTCAGTTTTCTCAGAGTTGTGAAACATCTAAGGAATGTGGATCTCAAACACAAACAGAAATGATTGACAAGGTCACTGACACATGCGGTTTTTACCAGATATTGTGGAGGCACTGAGAAGAAAAATCAAGAGCCTGCAGGAAAAAATTAGGAGAAGAGAGAAGAAAAACTATTCAATGAAACACATCATAAGCGCTCTGAAAGAGAAGAGTCATCTAACAGAGAAGATGCATGAATTCTTGAATCAACAAACAGGGACTCAGGTGGAATTAGTGTGCAATTTGTTGAATAATAGTGTGTCATCCAAGGGAAACAGGTACAAAACAGACATTAAAATGTTTACAATGACAGTGTGTTTTTACTCTCCTAAGGCGTATGAATATTTACAGACATTAATGCCTCTGCCTCACAAATCACTGATTTCTTGTTGGGCAGGGACTGTGAATTTAACCATCAAGTGAGGACTGAATTTAAAGATTCTAGCCTCGTAATAGGCAGTATGGCAATTAGAAAACAGGTAGTGTGGGACCAGGAAACTAAGAGGTATACAGGTTTTGTAGATTTTGGAGGAGAAGTTGAACAATCAAAAGAAATGAAAGAAGCTTCAGAGGCATTAGTTTTTATGCTTGTGTCCATAAAATGTAAATTTAAGTGTCCTGTAGCGTATTTTTTTAGTGAATGGCTTTGATGGTAGTGTGCAGGCGGAGTTAATAAACTCTGCTCTGGAGAGGCTAAGAAATTTAGGCATCAGAATTTGGGCAGTCACTTGTGATAGCACAATGACAAATATAAGTACTCCTCATTCATTAGGATGCAGTATTAATTTTCATCAAAAAGTTTTTTTCTTCTCAGTTCCTTCACCCAGTTTCAAACCACAATGTTTACTGCGTTTTGGATATGTGTAATTTAGTGAAACCTACTCGAAATGCATTAGCAGAAGTAAGTGTTACAGAGTCGACAAATGGCCATATTAAGTGGCAGTACTTAAAAGAACTAAATGAGTTGCAAATTGAGGAAGGCATGACATTTGCTAACAAGTTGTCAGGACAACATATTAATTATGTTAATAAAAAGATGAATGTCATCTTAGCAGTTCAAACACTCAGTTCTAGTGTTGCAGATACTATAAATTTTTTGAGAAGAGCTGGCAATCCCAGATTCCATGGCAGTGAGGCAACAGTGGAGTTTTTGAGATTTATAGACAGAATTTTTGATGCCTTTAACTCCAGAAATCCTCTAGCTTCAGGATATAAAACCAGCCTGAAACTCAGTAATTGGGCATATTGGGTTGATATTTTTCATCAGACAGAATCTTATATGAGAAGTTTAAAAGTAAATGGTGTTTCTTTCCCGCATCACCCATTGGCATAATTTTGAACATGCATTCGATTAAAGCCATTGCACTGGAAATAATGACTAGGGAAAATTCTCCTCTGCAATGTTTGACATATAAGTTTTCCCAAGATCATATTGAACTCTTCTTCTCACGTGTGAGATCTAGAGGGGGTTGGAATAACAACCCAAATTCATATCAGTTGACGTGTTCTATGCACTAGTTGCTTTTAGGCACTAATGTTAGCACTGTTGAGGGAAACTGTGCAAATATTAACATGTGTTCAATGGTACCTGTAGGACTGGATGATTTCCGATCACAAAAGTGTCCTCTTGTAGATAATTCTTGTATGTTTGTAGATGAGGTAGGAAAATGGTGCTCACTTATTGAAGAGGGTACTCTGTTTTCCACATGCAAGCAGAACATTTTGTACTATGTTGCAGGATATGTTGCCCTCACAATTTCAAAACAAGTTACATGTAAGGACTGCCTCCACATTCTTAGGCCACCCATTGTTTGTAATGACGCAACATATGCACTTCTTAGTAGTGCAGAAAAGAGCTCATTCACAAAATTTGTAAGCCAAGGCAAGCTTATTGAAACAAGTAATGCTGTATACTCTGTGGTGGAGCACTCAGAATAATTGTTTCAAATGTTTGTTGTCAATGGTGACATGAGGCAAAAGCACTTAATTAGTAAGATTGTCATTTGTGAACTATTCAATTCTCTAAACTTGACCATGTCTCCAGAATGTATGCGGAATTGAAGATTTGCATGAAACACAGCTTCTACGTAAGATTGCATCCAGGTACATTCAGGTGTGGCTGAAAACATACGGGAAAAAGTTTTCACTTGAGAAAATAGGTCACAATACAAGTAGTGTAAGACAAAAACTCAATAAGATTATTTTATTCCGTAATGTGTAGTATTATGCGTGTAACATTGCAGCAGTGGTTAAAAATGTATGGAATTTCGTGTTTCAATGTGTTTTTGTGTTCTCATTTCAATACCCTTGCTCATGCTTAATGTTCACAGTATTCATCATTTTACAAATGATAAAGAAGTACATAGACATATGGAGATGTTCCTTGGTTCATTACAATCAGAATAACTTTTAACTAATCATAGTATCTTTGTACCAATCGCTATTCTTGTTTCAAATGGTTGGTGTTTCACCTGTTTGTATTACTTTATACCAAATGTAACGTTTTTATTATCTCTGTGATACATTCAAATGTCTTTCCACCTCCCTAAAAGCTCTTAGGCTTGTGATTTTTCTGTAATTGCTTTGACTGTGAAGTGAGCTTCTGACAGTGATTTAAGTTGAACACTGCCAGGTTGATATTTCAAAGTAAATCTGGGAACTAAATCAACACTGTTTTTTCTTCTTATTAGCACCTGAATTCCTTTCGTGGGGATGTAAATTTATTCAGAACATTAGATATGGGGAAAATACTATGATTTTTAAGATTAAAGTTACCCAGAATGACTGAGTAATTTTGAACCAGTATTAAAATTGAAATTTTACTCCAAGAGAGCGTCTCTAGTACATATTTCCTCATTGCCAAGCACACCTTAGCCATACAGGTGAAATTTGGTTTCTCTTGTGATGTACATTGTGTGTGTGTGTGTGTGTGTAGTACTTTCAAAAAGACGGAAAAAGTGGTGCAAAGCTACCCAGATTGACTGAACGGTATATATTCGTTAGTTCTCATTTAAATATGCACTTTAAACTCACTGATTTCATCGCAATTTCCACGTTGGTACATGTGTATTAGTTCAGTAAAAGAAAACAATTTTCGTGTCAGTGCACACGTAATTTTGGTTGTTCCAGACAGTGCCTGACAATTGGCATATTGTTGTGGATATCCAAATTCACGTTTAAATAAACCCCATTAAGTTTTTTGCCGACGCCAAAGATGATGTCGCCATTGATGAGTGCATTACATATGTGAATAAAACTGTTCCTTACGCCTGGGAAAAATATTGTTTCGCTTTTAGGTACTCTTTATTTACGATATTACAGTAGACTTTAGTGTTCATGAGCGTAAAACGAAATTGGTAGTTCGTTGCTTTAATGTTAATCTAGTTAGTTTTATTATTGTCAAGAATGTGGATACTTTCGAACGAAAACGAGTGCCGCCTTTCTAACTGAAATATCACATACAGTTTCTTGCCTAACTGCAATATGGCGGCTCAGACAACGGCACGCTGAGACGGAGGATGCTAAGTTCACCGGACGTGGATACGATGTGACGTCATTATGACGCATACACGCTACATCAAAAACGATAGAAACCGTATATCGACTATTCGACTTTTGTGAACTTTCGAGAGATTGTGACATGTAGCGCTGTGCTCTGCGCCATTCGTTTAAATGTGTTTTGCGTTTAAATCGTGTATTGTACTGTGTTTGTGTCCTGTGCGTTGTTTTTCGTTTGCTCGTCTCTAATTATGTGTTCACCATTCGAGAGACTAATGAGAGAAAAGCTTACCACCATGGAATGCTTTGACACTGCATTCAATCATTTCATACGTCAATCAGTACTAGACACTAACCTTTGGTTAAGATTACATTGAGAAATCCACTTCCCCTCGTATACCATCTCCGGTCGACGATTTTTCTTCAACAATGCCTCATATTTTTCTTTTTAAGTTCGAAATTCAATCATTCTACACATCAGTCATTACTGGACACTAAGGTACCTGTCCGAGTGTAAAATTACTTGGAATCATGGTTAATAAAAGACTATCGTGGGATGGACATATAAATTACTTAGCTAACAAACTTGCACGAGTTCTCTTTCAGCTATATAAATTAAGAAAAAAAGTCAGCAAGAGTATGCTGCTACAATCTAATATGTACTGACATTGTATGAAACCATACTAAAATGTTGATAATAAATAAATATTATTTTCGGCGTAAGCATTCAATACAACAATCACACAATCTAATCTGGTCGAGACATAAGAAGACTTCACTTTTTTACGTGGTGTTTTCAAGGCCACGGTCAGGAATATTTCTATTAATATCCAGCTCTTTTATTTTGGCGAAATACATATACGCTACCACACTGAGCTGTTTTCAGAATCGCACGTGTCAAAACAAGCCACTAGCTGACGACAGTTTACAATCTCAAACGTTCGTAAAAGTCGATAGGTGTGTTAATCGACTAAAGCGTATATACGGCATAATGACGTCACATCATATCCAGGTTGGGTGAACTTAGCATCCTCCCGCTGAGACAGCCGAAGTTCGCCATCCAGTTAGTATAGAGATCACTGGTATTAATCGATTGTACAATGATGTCATATCTTTGTTCTCGAACTGTTACATGTGAGCGTGCAGCGATGTTGTAAGCGATATCACAGGGTTAGGTTAGGTTATTATCTTCGGTATGCACGTAGGCACAGAGGCAGATAGTGGTTAGCTGTGCCAAAGTCAGGAAGCGGTTGTAATGTTGTGTTTCAAATGCAAAGTCTCAATTTATCGATGTATTCAATTAAGATGATTATGTAATGATAACTGATCTGAGAAGGAGGAAGTGCAATGGAATCTTTTATTTACGTGAACAGGAATCATAAAGTAATTTTTTTGAAGTCACTCTTTTTATTGTTGCAGTGCCATTTTTCACCTGTCTTTCTCTTACAATTTTTAATTGATCGTTGTTTTTTAAAAAGTATAAAAGGGACCAAGAGTGTTCTGAAAAATACTTAGATTTACAACTAACAGATTACTCATTGCACCTCAACGGGTCTCTATTTAGATATAGTAATTTGCAGCTTTAGGATAGAGGCAGGCAAGACAAAACAGTACTGCAACACATTATCACGATTTGTGCAGAACAGAGATAAGGACTAAATATTTTGATACATTTCTTTTTTTATTCAATCAGGACCAGCTTTGTCATACAGAGACTGTTAGATATTTCTGTGCTGTGTGTCAGTCATATTCGCTGTCTTTGTCTCAATACACACTTCAAATAACAATTCCCTGATCTGTTTTCATCCACTTATTTCCATGTAAACAGGACTTCATAGTTATAGTCGTATATAGTACACCACAGTAAACACAGCATCACTACCTTAAAACAAATCCTGAAAAACTTCTAACATCAAAATAACTATCAGTCTTCTTTCCAGACAACACAATTATCATCCCAACAGTCTGCATATCTCATTAAAGGTGGAGGAAAGCATTAAATGCATCTGTATTGTTTAGTGTACTCGTCACGGCAGCAAATCACTGGAGGTGTTGAGCAATAATTGAAATTTGTTGCCTGACAATGGTCGCCAGATTCTTGTCAAAAGTTGCCTGCCGTGTGAGGGGAGTCGCTCTGGCATGCGGTGTAGCCAACTGTTGCTGTGCACTGTAATGCAAGAAACGTTTTAGAAACAGGTGACATGTAGTTCTGTCATCTGGATACAGCTTTAGTATATAGGATTATTCTATACATGGTTTGACATGTGAAACATAATGAAGTCCCTTGCTCTTGAGTGCCAAATAGTTTCTTTCCATAACATTGTCATGTACAATTCTACGAATCCTGAAAGAACCCTTACATACAACAGTGAATTTGTGACTAAGATGCTTGCTTTCACAAGATAAAGGGTGAGATTTAACCAGAATTTTCTGTCCAGTCTGTAGATGTTTGATGTTTACTTGTCCCTGCTGAGATTTCCTCCTCCTTTCTGTAGCCTTTTTTATGTTGTTTAGCGTTGTATCTACAACTACCTTATGTCGTAATTTTTTCGAAGCTGGAAATGGTATTAACTCCCTGATACGATCTGATAGTTGTTGATTTTTAAGTACAAGTAACTGTGACAATGCGGTAGAATTGTGTAGTGACTCACCGAAAATCTCTTGGAATGTGTGAAATTGTTCGTCCCATGTCTGATGTTGACGTTGACAATATATTCTGCACAGCTCGTTAATTTCTCACATAATGCGTTCTAAACTATTGGAGTGAGGCCACTCTAGTGAAATAAAAACAAGTTTAATTTTGTTTGCCGTAAAATGCATAACCAAATATTTGAGCGAAGTTGTGTACTGTTAACGAAAATGACTTTATCAATGTGACCAGCTTTTCTCAGAAAATTGGATACTGTTTTGGCAGCAGCTTTTCGTAAAGAAGTGAATGAAACGCATTCTGAAGTCAATTCAACAGCAACAAAAATGTATTAGAATCAACTGAGTGATTTTTCAAGAGGTCCGAAGAGGTCTACTGCAGTCAACTTTTTTAGTTTAGAAGGAATTACACAAAATAATAGTGCTCGATGTGTAGTGCCTCATGGTTTGGCTTTCTGACACAATTTACATTTTGCTAAAACTTTATGTATTCTTTTCTACATGTTTTTAAAGTACAGTAACAAATGGTGCGAAGTTGATGAAACCATTTCTTGGACACAAGTGAGCACAGCTGAGATGTGTATACCAAATGAGATTATTTACAAGACCATCGAGTGTGCACACAACCCAAAGAGATTCACTGATTGTACATGTTCTAAAAATAATATGATGTACCGAATAAAATTATCTTATTGCAGTGTTTGTTTTGTCAAACTATTCACATTTTACATTTTTTCAGATAGGATTCTTATCCTGTTCATATGCTATATCTGATAAACAAGAGAAGATGAAGTTTTCAAAGGCTACTTCTCTCCAAATCATTTTCAGAAGTATTCTTGGAAAAACCAATACGAGAATATGATAAAGTAGCCGCTATATTATTTTGAATATTGGGTATGTGAACAACAGTGAAGTTAAAGTCTTGTAAATATAAAGCCCATCATTTCAAACGATCATGGGTTAGTTTAGATGACATTAAAAATTGGAGTGTTCAATGGTCAGCGTACACCTTAGTATGTTTCCCAATTGAGAAGAACCGAAATTTAGAAAATGGCCAAATAGCTGCCACTGCTCCCAACTCGGTTAAAGAATAATTTCTTTCAGATTCAGACAAGACACGATTGGCAAAGGCTATACTTCTCTGCACAGTTACACCAGTCTCTTCAAAATCTTGAGAAAGATGAGCGCTAAGCACAATTTTTGATGAGTTCATTGATACGCAAAAGTCCCATGATAAATCAGAATAAGCAAGCATTGTAGCATTAAGAAGTGCAACTTAACAGTGACTCTCTAACTGTGCCTTTTTGTTCCACTGCCATTTTTTTTTTTTTTTTTTTTTTTTGTTTTGCCAGTGAGTGAACATAATTTAGGGGTGGCAAGTATTTTCTTGTTTAAAAACGGCGATAAAAGTTTGTTAAACCACAGAAACTCCTAATTTCTCGTCTTGTGATAGGAGAAGGGATTGCCCTAATTGCTTCTAGTTTCTTCAGGTCTAGTTCAGTACCTCATGATGAAGTTATGTCACCTAGAAATTTTACTCTTGTATTTCCAAACTCTGATTTTTCTAAGTTGACAGTGCTAAGTTGACAGTGCTTCCCGAATCCACAAAAATGTGCAGTAAACTCCTCAAAATACAGTTATACTATGACCAAGATTTTGCTGCTGTAAGAATATAATCAACTTAGGATGTTATGTGTTTTTTCAAGTAGTCAGGTAAAATAGTGCGCAAACCTCGATAAAGGCAGCCGATGAGATGCTGAGGCCAAAAAGTAATTTGTGGAACTGGTATCACACACCAAAACATGTTGTTGTTGTTGTTGTTGTGGTCTTCAGTCCTGAGACTGGTTTGATGCAGCTCTCCATGCTACTCTATCCTGTGCAAGCTTCTTCATCTCCCAGTACCTACTGCAACCTACATCCTTCTGAATCTGCTTAGTGTAAATTTTCTAACCTACCTGCCCGATTAAGGGATCTGACATTCCACGCTCCGATCCGTAGAATGCCAGTTTTCTTTCTCCTGATAACGACGTCCTCTTGAGTAGTCCCCGCCCGGAGATCCGAATGGGGGACTATTTTACCTCCGGAATATTTTACCCAAGAGGACGCCATCATCATTTAATCATACAGTAAAGCTGCATGTCCTCGGGAGAAATTATGGCTGTAGTTTCCCCTTGCTTTCAGCCGTTCGCAGTACCAGCACAGCAACACCAAAACATAAGGAAGCAATATATTTTATACAATTTGAGTGAACTCTATTTACAAAACCTTCTGAGGAGGTCTACAGAAGACAAAATTTGCACACCTTAGAAACTGTGCAAGAGTTCTTCTAATATTTTTGGTCTGTCTGTTTCTGTTGAAATAATATTATTAATCTGCCTAGAATCTAAAACAGGTCTAATCGAGTCACCTTTCTTATTTACGATATGTAATGGGCTTTTATATGAACTATGCTATGACTCCCTATTCTAGCATGTACTGAATTTCAGCCTTCACTTTTTCTCTGTAGCAAGCTGGAATGATGTGTGTTTTAATGCAAAACTTATTGTGATCTTTGCCCAGGAATTTATATCTTGAAAGCATTTCATAGTCCTTGCACGATGTTTAAAAACAATAGAATGTGTGCACAGAATGTCAAGAAGATCATTTTTGTCAGCTTCTGTACATTGCTCTACTCTATTCACCTTTTCTAGAATGTGTCTCTGAATATCGATATCCTGAACCATTTCATCGTAAAAGATATGTGCACAAACTTGTGTCATTACGAAAGTACTTAGATGGAATTTGTAATGCATTATCTGTCAGAAAACATAAAAAAATTATTTCTCCTTCTGTTTCGAGATCCAGACTTGCAATGTTAATGAAACTGACATATCTTCTACTTCCATTCCTACTTCGGTGTCATTGAAATTCAAAGCAGCTCTATATTTGGTTAGAAAATCTACTCCTAATATTATTTTAGTGGACAAGGGAGGAACAATCAAGAAATTCATCTAAAATTTATAGCCTTGACACAGAAAGTCTAAATAGGTTTGATGCTTCATGTCAACACTTTTTCCAGAAATCACATCTTTCATTTTAATCTTACATAAAGGTAAAGTCAGACAATTTGTTGTTGTCATACATTTGTGGAATGCAGTGTGACTGACCACAGAAATAGTGCTGCTAGAGTCAAGGAGAGCAGAAAGTGTAGTGGTGCCTAATAAAATGTCTATTACTGGATGTACTAGAGAGTTTTGTTTCTCATCAGTCTCTTACAGTGAAATGTCTCTAATGTCCTCAACATGCACAAAGTTCAAAGTAACTTCTGTTATGCCATGTATTTTGCAGATTCGATCTACCTGAAGTGTATCTATGAGAATTTGTTTGATTACCATCTGACTGAGGGTACTTCCTGTGACTATTTCGATTGTTGTGACGTGCCTGATTACGACTGTTCTCATTACCAGAGTTCTTGTAATGTTCATAGTCAGAGCTCCAGAAATTACTTCTATCACAATAATCATTATTCAACTGCGAAAATTGAGGGTCATACAGACGATGTCGGTTATCCCATCAGTAAATTGTCACTGTGGTTACGCTTGTTGCGAATTTCCCATAGTTTTTGTTTTCATGCGGTGCAAGAGCGTCATGCATGTCATTCTTCTGGTTGTGATTGTTATTGTGTCTTTTCGTTAAACTGTTGTCTTGTCCAAATACAGTTCCTGAAGTAATGTTTGAAATGGTTCTAAATCATCTTTACATCTGCTGGCCAACATTACAACTCTCAAATGTAAGGTAACTTTGTTAAACAAATGCTAATTAGCTCTGACGGATTGTATGGGCTTGATAAGTGCTGATATCTGCGTACAATGTCCTAAAAGTATTTTGCTGGGCTCGAGAAGCTGTTCTGCTCAAAGTTCTGTAATATTATAATGTTATGTTTTACTCGATCTTGTGTGGGCTGCGACCAGTACGTTGACAAAAATGCTTGATAGAAATTATTTACGGTTTGGCAGTCTCTCACTATTGACAGAATTCTCGCTCCAGGTTCATTTTCCAAAGAACCGCAGAGAAATTCTAATTTGTGTTCAATTGGCCAATTTGGTGGTAAAGAAGAACTGATCAGTCCAAGCTTGTGGAATTTCGTTGCTGTAGTTCCTGCAAACTTTGAATTTATTTGCTGTCAGAAGGCGTAATCGAAGTTATCGTTTATGAGTGAACCAGATTGTTTTCTATTGCACCACATACGTTTCATTGTCGTATCTGTATGTGTGGTACTGTTCTCATGGAAACGCCATAAATTTGTGTGGTCACCAGTTTTCCGAATATGAGTGTACACTGTCAGAATCGTTCTTTTTACTGTTGTAGTTAAGCTTTCTTTCGATGTGCTCAACCTTTTTGTTCTGTTGCTGTAACATTTATTTTTTGATTAATTTTCTCTTGGCTTTCTTTAAAATTTAATAACGACTGATATTTTGCTGCGCCTGTAAATTGTACTGGCATTGTGTCATTTGAATCTCTATCTGCTTTGGTCGACAAATTTGCCATTTGTGCTGTCAAGTGACCAACTTCTTTTTTAATATTACTTAACTGTTCTCTTTGTTCTTTAGAATGTGGTGTCAAAGTTTCCACTAGTTCGCTGATGTCTTTTACCATTGTGTTAAATTGTTCGTTCTGTTCTTTTACCTATGTAACTCGGAACTACAGTGTTGACTTCAGCCACCAATTTGTCCTTGTCATTATGCTGATTTGTTTTCAAGGTTTCGTGTTGTGTTTCAAGATCGCATATTCTAGTTTCAAAACGGTTAATTATTGGTTGAGGATTATTTTTAATTTCTTCCCTAAGTGATCTACTAATTCCTTCCTGTGACTTGTCAATTCATTCATTTCATCTTCTGTTTCTTTAGGCATCTGGCGAATTGATACTAGAAAATTTGTCAGATTCGCGCAGGGTGGTTCTTTATAACTGTCCACTGAAGGTAATGTGTGTTGTGTTCGTGCAAAAGACATTGATGCAAAACCTGATTCTGTTGTGTTGATTACCACTTTTCACACGACTGTTGTGACTTGTGTACGACTTATTGCCAACCGATTCATCTTCAAAATTTGTGTGGTTATATTTCTGTTTCATTATTGTTCTCTGAATTGGTTAATAATTGTGGATCAACGCAATTTCCTGCAGTCTTATGTAAATTACTGGTATTTGCTAACCACTCAAGGTGATTTATCTCATCCTGTACCGACTTGTTATTTTGCAACACCTTCTGTTGTCTTGTACTATGACGAACTTTCATATTGTGTTCTGTTGTACTTAGCATGCTCTACCACTCTTTCTTGGAGAAGCGAAATTGCTGCAGTGATCAAAGAAACAAAAACAAAACTTCACTACTGTGCACACAAGTACTCAACAATGAAAGAAATCCAGACAGAACCAGTACTATTATGCCAATTGCTGATACAACAAAGTAATCGACAATTGTCACACGACACAAACATTCACAAATTGAACACAGAAATTTAAATGATTTTCCTGAAAAAGATGTACAACATTAGTAAAATTAGCGCAGCAGTATTTTTGCCGTCGAGAAACTCAAAACTATCTGACTACGTATTACCAAAACCACCAACGAACTATCATGGCAGAAAGGCCGACGTATGTAGTATTTCCATTATATTTGTTTCTGTATGAAATTTACCCAAACTTTACCTCCCACTTTATAAAATTTATGTATTAGCTGAACTACATATTCACAAACTCTTATCAAACTTACACTTTGTAACTAACCTGTTTCTACAGGTTATTACGTTATTATTGGGAATGGAAATGCTTGCCAGCCAGAGTGACTGTGCAGTTCTGCGCGCTACAGTCTGGAGCCGAGCGACCGCTATGGTCGCAGGTTCGAATCCTGCCTCGGGTATGGATGTGTGTGATGTCCTTAGGTTAGTCAGGTTTAATTAGGTCTAAGTTTTAGGCGACTGATGACCTCAGAAGTTAAGTCACATAGTGGTCAGAGCCATCTGGAAATGCTTATTGCTTGTGAAATTAATGTGTGAAGATTAGGGTCGATTCTAACCGTACAACTAATCAAAGGTTTGGTCGAGTCGGAAAATAACTTAATTTGATCACAGACCAATAACTCATGACAGTGGATACATTGTGATGTCGCTCATAGGGGATGTGATGTAATTAATAGTATTGCCCGTGCACTGTAAACGAGAATGAAACACTGAAAATAAAATAGAAAATGCGTGAACACTATGCATAAAATCAGCTCCCAGCAACACCCTTGAAAATAACTTAATCTAAGGCATTTGTTTTAAAATAAAAGGGGAAACCAATCACTGGACCTGATGCTTAAGAAAACGCGTTGGATGTGCTAACAGAAAAGCTACGAGGTGAGTGGCTTAGGTGCCAAAATGTAACCTCGGAATACAAGAGAAAATTGAGGATAAAATCATTTAATCCTAAGATATGAATGTGAGGCATGTACACAATTCCTGATTAAAGAAAAGCATCGATACATTCACCATTATAATCATTGGTGTGAATCAGTCATACAACTGCTGTTGCCTGATAACTGATCGCAATAACTCGTCAAATGGTACACGTTTCACAGTACAGCCAAGTGCCCACGTGGTTTGTGGAGACGCAATTTCTAGGTATCATGGCCAAGTTGCAACAATATCACATCACACAATCATGAACAGTTAACATTCTTTAAAAGAAACATGAGATCGGACAGTTAGTGATGATGGTAGCCCAACAAACTCTAATGTTCAGCCACTTGGTTGGCTCCCGACGGACGAAGGATACACAAAGCAATAAAAATTTACGAGAAGGCAAAGCTATTAATATTTAGAAAAAATAAAAGCTTATACCGGCAAAGCTGAAGGCATACAGACATTCATTCAGAAGCGAGTGCTCGCTTCTTATCGACAACTTTGTGTGGCGCTCTTCCGGCGGAGCCAAGTCTGCTACAGAAATTTACTAAAAGAAAAATCTGCCAGAGTTTTGCATTCCTTTCTGTGACAAGGCAAAGCAATCTTCCAGAGTTGAAAAGCGAGGCCAAAAGCTACCAGCTCTAGTCTCGCCAAGTAACAACGCTCCATGCGGTCAGTCTAACTCACCCTTCTTCGACTGGAGATCAGCTGTGGATGCTTCCAGTACCGGCGGCAGACAGTCTCTCTTTTTCATCTCCAGGCTCTTCCACGCTCCGCGTGGCCCAGAAAACGCAAAAGTGCCATTTTCGCCACCAACCTAAAGCTGGGTTTACACTAGCAAGTCGCTTGTAGAAATTATTGCTGCAAGTTATTGCGATCCGCTTGCAGCTGTATTTACACTGCAACACAAGAATTAAGCAAGATACTTCTGCAAGTTCTTTGGCAAGAAACTTGCGTCAACAAGTTGCTAATACCGTTTACATATGCTTTCAATACCACTACGAGTGTCTGAGGAAGTAATAAATGACAAGTAGGCGTGTGAGATATGCTGCAGCTCTTGTAATTGTAATGAAAAACGTGAAAAAGAAAAAGAGAAGTATTTGGGTTAGAGAGTAGATAATGAGAAGATCGCAATATGGAGCCTATAATAACCTTTTGCAAGAACTTAGTATCGAGAGCATGGATACTTTTGAAGACTTTTGCAGAATGTCCTCAAATGATCTGGAGTGTTTGTTGACATTAATAGAGCCTATCATATCAAAACGAGACACAAAGTTCTGTACTGCTATTTTAGCAAAGGAACATTTGCTTGTCACTCTACGATTTATAGCTACAGGTGAGCTACGAATAAAACAGGCCTTTTCATTTATTTGTGTGAAACATACAACCAAAAAAAGATTAAATTTTGAAATCTTTTCTTTGTAGGAGACTCATACAAGTCCCTGGTGTACTTGTTTCGTATTCCGGTCAGCACGATTTCTCTGATCGTACCCGACGTATATAGAGCCATTTTTGACAAATTGAAAAGGGAAAATTATTTGAAGGGATGTGAAAACACAACAATGAAATTAAATATTTATTGAAATAAACTGCATTTTACAGAATGATATACTTATAAAATGTTTTTTTCTAATGCTCATAAAATGGAAAGTGACAAGCTAGTTAAATAGAACATGTAATAATTACGCATCATCTGTTTCTAGACTCCTAAAACAAGTGAATGGATGCATGTGGCAAAGGGGTATGAAGAGAACTGGATTTTTCCACACTGCATTGGGGCATTGGATGGGAAGCATATTGTGATGCAAGCTCCAAAAGACAGTGGAAGCTATTATTATAATAATAAACATTGTCACAGTGTTGTTTTATTGGCACTTGTAGATGCCAGTTACAAGTTGTTGTACATGGATGTAAGCTGCAATGGAAGAGTTTCGGATGATGGTGTATTCAGTACCTGTGTGTTATCTCCAGCCTTGGAACAAGGACATCTTGACATTCCTCTGCCCAATCCACTCCCTGTCAGAGAAAAGGACACCCCCTATGTAATCACTGAAGATGATGCATTTCCAATGAGGTCATATTTAATGAAGCCCTATCCCTTCAATAACCAACTGGGTCCGAACAGAGTGTTTAATTACAGGCTATTTAGGGCCAGAAGAGTTGTGGAAAATTTTTCGGACACATTGCACAAAGGTTTAAGATATTGAGACGTCCATTGTCCGTCCATTGTTACTAGCTCCTGAAAAAATTGTGACAATAGTTTCAGCTATATATGCCCTACACAATTTCTCAATGGACAGGAAAGATGCAATTATGCAAACCAAAGTAATTTTGATGTAGAGGATGTACAGAATGGTGAGGTAATAGGAGCCTCATGGAGGAATGAAGAACAAGGAACACACAATTTAATCCCCATTCAAACAGGACAATGTAACAGAAATTCTAATGATACTAGAGCAATTCGTGAAGAATTCATGAATTACGTTGTACCGCCATTAGGTGAAGTACCTTGGCAGTACAAATACATTTAAAATTTAAACTGTAGATTTGAAACATATATTTGCTACCTGCAATTCATCATTTATAGCCTTAACATTAAGTTCATTATTGATGTTCTCCATTTCTGTGGCTGGCTGTCCCAGCACGCATTTCACTATATTCCATATGGCCCTAAGCATGTTTTCGGAATTACTGATTTCTGACATTACATACATGTTTGTGGACTTTATTATAAAGTTTCTCAGTAATTTTGAGTATTTTTTTGTAATGTGCAATTACTGCAGGATCAGTTGAACACTTACTTACTTAATGCTAAATTGCAAAGATTGGGTGCAGTGAAAAGTAGTATAAAGCCTATCAATATCTGCCAAGAAGCCTCTTAGTAAGAAGTGAAATTCAGTATAAGATCAGAAGAATTGGAGCCTGCACTATTTGACAAAAGTTGTGCATAATTTTGTTCCACATGGCCATAATGTATGGGCACTCAATGTAATTACAGCTTCACAGAAGATAGAACACCATGTGTATGGTATGCTGTGGTGCAGTAGGGTATTCTATGAAGTCAACTATTAATGAATAATATATTAACAAATTAACAAACAATTATGATGAACAAACAAGGAATCAGTCTATATTTTGGTTTCTTTCCAGAACTTATCTTACCTTAGTGTAATACCTTTAAATTTTGAACGGAGTGTTTTATATGCTTATCCCATTCCAACCCTTAACACATTTTTAGAAACAGGAGAATATTCATTCATATTCCATTTACATTATGGTACTCATCTTGTATAAAATCACACATTTGGAGAACTGCATACTATTTTATTCATAGAAATAGTGGATGTAGTCAGTGACAGTACAAAATAACATAATGGCACTGGCCCAACTGCATTTAAGTTATTTGAGGAATCAATATGTAAACGGGTTCCTCCAACATTACTGCAAATTGGATATTCTCGGCGTTTTAGTAAGGAAATTCAGATGGGTAATGTCAGCAAGATTGGTATTCACAATACTTGGCAATTTATGTTCACTGTTTTGTTCTGGATGGTTGCAATAGGTAGGCAATCTTTTTTATTGGATGGTAACATGGAAAATGGCAGCAAATATGTCCAATCGACTATATTTGACATGCAACAAAACATTTCAATTTTGAAATAAGCTATAGTCTGCAAAATACAATTTACACAAGGAGCTGTGGAGGCCAAGAAGGATCACAACCTACCTTCGAGTTTCTTCCCTTAATTGCAGTTTTGAAAATAACTATTCTGCATATAACTTCCATAAGGAGATCCAGGTCAGGTAAGGAATTGAACCCAGTTTGTTTCTTTACTAAAATACTTCCTTTGTTGCAATTTTGAAATATTTTGCACAGTACAATTACAGCTTCCACAAAGAGTTGTGTAGGCCAAGAAACTAAGCACGACCTACCATTCAGTTTCTTTATGAATTGTCTTTCATTTGTTATTAATATAATCTTAAATTTGTGGCTAATTATTTTGGAACAGAATTGGAATACAACATCTCATAAATCTGTGTTAGTGTACCATGTTTAAGTTTCTAGCTAATAATCATACAGATTTAATATGCATTTACTGTTCCTATATATCAAACATTTTATAAAATCAACTTCTGAAGATATGTTATTTGTAAGACCTTAACAAAAGCCCACAATGTACACATTCCAGTGAGCCTAAATTCATCAATCATTACGGCACAGACTTCAATGCGAGATGCCTTTAATAGGTTCCACAACGAAACATTGTCTCTAAATTTGGTAGAAAATCCGAAGAAATTGAGGTCGTATGTAAAGTACACAAGCGGCAAGACTCAGCCAATACTTTCGCTGCGCAGCGCCGATGGTACTGTTACCGACGAGTGCGCCTCTAAAGCAGTTTTCCGAAATTCCTTCACCAGGGAAGACGAATGGAATATTCCAGAGTTTGAAACACAAACAGCTGCTAGCATGAGTTTCTTAGAAGTCGATACCTTAGGGGTTGCGAAGCAATTCAAATCGCTGGATACGGGCAAGTCTTCAGGTCGAGATTGTATACCGATTAGGTTCCTTTCAGATTACGCTGATACAATAGCTCCCTACTTAGCAATCATTTACAACCGCTCACTCATCGATAGATGTGTACCTACAGATTGGAAAATTGCGCAGGTCACACCAATGTTTAAGAAAGGTAGTAGGAGTAATCCATCGAACTACATACCTATATCATTGACGTCGGTTTGCAGTAGGGTCTTGGAACATATACTGTATTCAAACATATGAATCACCTCGAAGGGAACGATCTATTGATACGTAATCAGCATGGTTTCAGAAAACATCGTTCTTGTGCAACGCAGCTAGCTCTTTATTCGCACGAACAAATGGCCGCTATCGACAGGGGATCTCAAGTTGATTCCGTATTTCTAGATTTCCGGAAAGCTTTTTACACCGTTCCTCACAAGCGACTTCTAATCAAGCTGTGGGCCTATGGGGTATCGTCTCAGTTGTGCGACTGGATTCGTGATTTCCTGTGAGGAAGGTCGCAGTTCGTAGTAATAGACGGCACATAATCGAGTAAAATTGAAATGATATCAGGTGTTACAAAGGGAAGCATCCTGGGACATCTGCTGCTCCTGATCTACACTCCTGGAAATTGAAATAAGAACACCGTGAATTCATTGTCCCAGGAAGGGGAAACTTTATTGACACATTCCTGGGGTCAGATACATCACATGATCACACTGACAGAACCACAGGGACATAGACACAGGCAACAGAGCATGCACAATGTCGGCACTAGTACAGTGTATATCCACCTTTCGCAGCAATGCAGGCTGCTATTCTCCCATGGAGACGATCGTAGAGATGCTGGATGTAGTCCTGTGGAATGGCTTGCCATGCCATTTCCACCTGGCGCCTCAGTTGGACCAGCGTCCGTGCTGGACGTGCAGACCGCGTGAGACGACGCTTCATCCAGTCCCAAACATGCTCAATGGGGAACAGATCCGGAGATCTTGCTGGCCAGGGTAGTTGACTTACACCTTCTAGAGCATGTTGGATGGCACGGGATACATGCGGACGTGCATTCTCCTGTTGGAACAGCAAGTTCCCTTGCCGGTCTAGGAATGGTAGAACGATGGGTTCGATGACGGTTTGGATGTATCGTGCACTATTCAGTGTCCCCTCGACGATCACCAGTGGTGTACGGCCAGTGTAGGAGATCGCTCCCCACACCATGATGCCGGGTGTTGGCCCTGTGTGCCTCGGTCGTATGCAGTCCTGATTGTGGCGCTCACCTGCACGGCGCCAAACACGCATACGACCATCATTGGCACCAAGGCAGAAGCGACTCTCATCGCTGAAGACGACACGTCTCCATTCGTCCCTCCATTCACGCCTGTCGCGACACCACTGGAGGCGGGCTGCACGGTGTTGGGGCGTGAGCGGAAGACGGCCTAACGGTGTGCGGGACCGTAGCCCAGCTTCATGGAAATGGTTGCGAATGGTCCTCGCCGATACCCCAGGAGCAACAGTGTTCCTAATTTGCTGGGAAGTGGCGGTGCGGTCCCCTACGGCACTGCGTAGGATCCTACGGTCTTGGCGTGCATCCGTGCATCGCTGCGGTCCGGTCCCAGGTCGACGGGCACGTGCACCTTCCGCCGACCACTGGCGACAACATCGATGTTCTGTGGAGACCTCACGCCCCACGTGTTGAGCAATTCGGCGGTACGTCCACCCGGCCTCCCGCATGCCCACTATACGCCCTCGCTCAAAGTCCGTCAACTGCACATACGGTTCACGTCCACGCTGTCGCGGCATGCTACCAGTGTTAAAGACTGAGATGTAGCTCCGTATGCCACGGCAAACTGGCTGACACTGACGGCGGCGGTGCACAAATGCTGTGCAGCTAGCGCCATTCGACGGCCAACACCGCGGTTCCTGGTGTGTCCGCTGTGCCGTGCGTGTGATCATTGCTTGTACAGCCCTCTCGCAGTGTCCGGAGCAAGTATGGTGGGTCTGACACACCGGTGTCAATGTGTTCTTTTTTCCATTTCCAGGAATGTATATAAATGACCTGGGTGACAATCTGAGCAGTTCTCTTAGGTTGTTCGCAGATGATGCTGTAATTTACCATCTAGTAAGGTCATCCGAAGACCAGTATCAGTTGCAAAGCAATATAGAAAAGATTGCTGTATGGTGTGGCAGGTGGCAGTTGACGCTAAATAACGAAAAGCGTGAGGTGATCCACATGAGTTCCAAAAGAAATCCGTTGGAATTCGATTACTCGATAAATAGTACAATTCTCAAGGCTGTCAATTCAACTAAGTACCTGGGTGTTAAAATCACGAACAACTTCAGTTGGAAAGACAACATAGATAATATTGTGGGGAATGCGAGCCAAAGGTTGCGTTTCATTGGCAGGAAACTTAGAAGACGCAACAAGTCCACTAAAGAGACACCTTATACTACACTCGTTCGACCTCTGTTAGAATATTGTTGCGCGGTGTGAGATCCTTACCAGGTGGGATTGACGGAGGACATCGAAAGGGTGCAAAAAAGGGCAGCTCGTTTTGTATTATCACGTAATAGGGGAGAGAGTGTGGCAGATATGATACGCAAATTGGGATGGAAGTCATTAGGGCAAGGACGTTTTTCGTCGCAGCGAAACCTATTTACGAAATTTCAGTCACCAACTTTCTCTTCCGAATGCGAAAATATTTTGATGAGCCCAACCTACATAGGTAGGAATTATCATCAAAATAAAATATGAGAAATCAGAGCTCGAACAGAAACGTTTAGGTGTTCGTTCTTCCCGGGGGCTGTTCGGGAGTGGAATGGTAGAGAGATAGTATGATTGTGGTTCGATGAACCCTCTGCCAAGCACTTAAATGTGAATTGCAGAGTAGTCATGTAGATGTAGATGTAGATTACAGGTGTATTGAGCTATTTTTTTAAGGGTGGAAAGGTTATTGAATAAACACTACATTCTGAAAATAAAATAATGTTTTATTTCGGTATCATACAGATATTCTATTATCATTATTCTATGTTTATAAAATCTGTAACATTAAGTATGCTTTGACTGGCAGCACTTGTCTCTCTCACTGTCGAAACTGGAGCGGATGGTATTTCTGCACTGTCGATCTCGCTTATTTCAATGACGTTTTTCAGAATCATAATTTTCAGCTCGTTTCCGTTTTTTTCATTGTTTAGTGACCGCTCACTAGTCACATAATCTCCAAAGGTTTGTAAAGCATCAATTTCCTCGCCCAGAATTTTTTCTGAGTTTTCAATGAGCCCATTACCACTTCCTTTACTCTCCTTTCTTTTTCGTTTCTTCCCCTCATTAGCAACAGGCACATCATCTCCTGTAATTATTTCTTCTTCCTGCAAAAAGTAACAAAATTGAATATAACAGCAGATCATTGAATACAAGAGGGAAAGAAATCGAACATAACTAAGTTTCCATACAGTGTTGATAGGCTTCATTGGAAGCATATTGCTCATACTACAACCAAAAGATAGTTAAGGTTATTAGAACTTAAGTTAACAATCTAAAGTGTGACTAATACATATTAATTATACTATTATGTACTATATGTGTTAATGTTATGTGAAACGACTATCGTGTATTAAGTAAAACAGTCAGCAATCGAAAGATTGATTTGAACATCACAGGACTTTACAAGGCCTGGTCCTGTTGGAGGTGGTATTACAAAAATAATTTGTTTACATTCCCAGAAACCGGATGTACTCAATATTATGCCTAATGATCTTACTGCAAATGTATAATTCCACATGGCAATCTTATTTGCAGAGACTGATATAGTTAGTTAGTTTCATGTTACGTGGATCATTTTGCACAATAAATTGTAATGCTGTGGAAGGAGTCATTTTACATAGAAAATTAATTTGTGAACATGTCTACATGCTGAACATTTATAAGGCATCTATATATTTTTTATATCCATAAAAGTATATAACATAGAAACTAGTTAATACCCACCACGTATTACACTTCACAGTAATAGAAATTCTTCTATGGAAAAGGAGTTGTCAAAGAGAAACTTTTTCAGTTTGTTTTCAATTTTTTACTTTGCTATCTGTCAGACACTTGATATCACTGTGTAAGTAGTCAAAACTTTTAGTTGCAGCATAGTGCACTCCTTTTTGTGTTGAAGACAACTTTAATGTAGAGTGATGAATGTAATTTCATGAAGGCATAAATACAGGGTGTTTCAAAAAGAATACCACAACTTTAAATATGTGTATTTAATGAAAGAAACATAATATAACCTTCTGTTATACATCTTTACAAAGAGTATTTAAAAAGGTTTTTTTTCACTCAAAAACAAGTTCAGAGATGTTCAATATGGCCCCCTCCAGACACACAAGCAATATCAACCCGATACTCCAACTCGTTCCACACTCTCTGTAGCATATCAGGCGTAACAGTTTGGATAGCTGCTGTTATTTCTCGTTTCAAATCATCAATGGTGGCTGGGAGAGGTGGCCGAAACACCATATCCTTAACATACCCCCATAAGAAAAAATCGCAGGGGGTAAGATCAGGGCTTCTTGGAGGCCAGTGATGAAGTGCTCTGTCACGGGCTGCCTGGCGGCCGATCCATCGCCTCGGGTAGTTGACGTTCAGGTAGTTACGGACAGATAAGTGCCAATGTGGTGGCGCTCCATCCTGCTGAAATATGAATTGTTGTGCTTCTTGTTCGAGCTGAGGGAACAGCCAATTCTCTAACATCTCCAGATACTGTAGTCCAGTTACAGTAGCACCTTCAAAGAAAAAGGGACCAAAAACTTTATTGGCTGAAATGGCACAGAAAACGTTCACCTTAGGCGAGTCACGTTCATACTGAGTTGTTTCCCGCGGATTCTCAGTGCCCCATATACAGACATTGTGATGGTTGACTTTCCCGTTAGTGTGGAAAGTTGCTTCATCACTAAACACAATCTTTGAAACGAAAGATTCATCTGTTTCCATTTGAGCAACGATAAAATCACAGAAATCGATTCTTTGAATCTTATCAGCTGCAGACAGTGCTTGAACCAATTTCAGACGATAAGGTTTCATAACTAACCTTTTTCGTAGGACTCTCCATACAGTTGATTGTGGAATTTGCAGCTCTCTGCTAGCTCTGCGAGTCGATTTTCCTGGGCTGCGAACAAATGCTTGCTGGATGCGTGCTACATTTTCATCACTCGTTCTCGGCCGTCCAGAACTTTTCCCTTTGCACAAACACCCATTCTCTGTAAACTGTTTATACCAACGTTTAATACACCACCTATCAGGAGGTTTAACACCATACTTCGTTCGAAATGCACGCTGAACAACTGTCGTCGATTCACTTCTGCCGTACTCAATAACACAAAAAGCTTTCTGTTGAGCGGTCGCCATCTTAGCATCAACTGACGCTGATGCCTAGTCAACAGCGCCTCAAGCGAACAAATGTACAACTAAATGAAACTTTATAGCTCCCTTAATTCGCCGACAGATAGTGCTTAGCTCTGCCTTTTGTCGTTGCAGAGTTTTAAATTCCTCAAGTTGTGGTATTCTTTTTGAATCACCCTGTATACTGTGAAGCAGTAGTCAGAATGCCCAATACCTTAAATAGGTGTCTACAAGATGATTGTGGGTGAGCATCACATATTATTCTTACACCACGCTTTTGGACAATGAAGACTTTCTTACTTAGAGTTGCCCCCAGAACACTATTCCATATGACACTGTATGAAAATATTTCAACTTATTTATTTGTCTTTCCCCAACGGTTCTAAGTTCAAATGTGGTTGAACTGAGTAGTTTTAGGATTCCAAAATGTGCTTTTTCCAGTTTAAATTTTCATCGATATGAACACCTAAGAATTTTGAAGTTTCCACCCAATTTATTATTTCCTCACCATCTATTAACTTATCACTGGTGTAGTACACACTTGGATGTGCAGGACTGATTTTTTTTTCTTTTTAAATTGAGGGTGGGACCATTTGCAGAAAATCAGGAATGATACTTTTGAGAACACTGTTTACCAATTCTTTTGTTGAAGAATGCTTGGATTGATCACAATACTTCTGTCATCAACAAATAGTAGCATGATAAGAAGCCTTTAAAAAATAAGAACCCTCGCAAATCATCATTTCCACAAATATTGAGGCAACAGACAGTGGTGTAAAAACATAATACTTACATTTGTAGGTTCTCAAACATCTCAAGCGAAATAAATAAATTATGAACGTACATGGTCACAGTATTTAGCAGTTAACTCTTTTACATAATACAGACAGGTGGTAAAAGTCATAAAATTGAAATCTCACAATGAAGAGTAGCCTACCCCACTTTTACTTCCCAACAAGAAGCTACAGTAAACGAACAAGGAATCCCAGCTTAACTTCACAGCTGCTTACCTTTGTTGACAGCGAAGATATTCTGTTAGAGGTTGTGGCAATACTACTTTCTAGAAATTTCATTGCAGAAAAATACGGCCACCGAGAATCCGAAACTATGCCAGGAGAGCCGCTTTTCATTTTCTGCAGTTTCCTAACTTCTTGAGAAAATTGGGTCTTCAAGTTATGCCACTTGCTTTGTACTTCTTTCACTGATGTGTCGAATATCGACGAGGTTTCATTCAATGCGCACATCTTTTTCACTCTATCCTTAAAGTCCCAGTTATGTACGTCCTAAATTTGCGGTAGCTCTGCACAGCTTCAATAAAATTGTCTGTGTCCTGCTTCGTCCATTCCCATTTCTCCTCCATTTCTGCAATTTGTTGGCATATAATACGTGGGATGGTTGCATAAAATTAAGTCACCACATTAAGTAAACTGTTAAATACGAGTGTTATGCAGATGACATACTTACTATAACTTGCGCTTCCTACTTGCAGGAAATAGAAATAAATCCTAAAAGCTGCAAGTTACTTGCAGATACCTCTTGCCTGATGTTCACACTGGAATCTGAATTCGAGCAACAAGTCACTTCCGCAATAAATTGCTACGGTCTCAAGTCGACTTGGCGATAAGTTCACACTCGCAACTCGCTCTGCAAGTTCCTCTGCGCAACTAAATTGCTGCAATATCTTGCTAGTGTAAACCCAGCATAGTGGAGGTGGATTTCTCACAAGTAGCGCAAACCTCTTTGCCTACTTGACGACTACAAGAGTTGGCTATTCTAAACAACTGTTGCTGAATCTGTATGACTATCGCAGACTTTTTTCAGCAGACTATGCCACCGTCTAGCAATGTGACACACAACAACATTCATTCAATCACACCACTATGAGAGTTATGAGAAAAGAGAAACAAGGGAAAAGAAGAGAAATTCTAGTGAAAATGGGATGCCTTCTTCTCTCAACGTAATTCTCTTCTTCTGCGTTGTGACGATGCCTTGGTCGCTGAAAGAAAAAAACTTAAAACTAACTTAAAACTAATTGCCTTACATAGCCTGGTGGCCACTGATACATTTGGACATTACATCCATCTGCAGAGTTTTCCTACTAAATAAATTCATCAACATTCTTTTGTTTTGTTACCTATTGTGTTCATTTACCTTACGAAGAAAATTATTTGGCATTTTTAACGGTATTTTGTCGTCTCTCCTTATCTTACACTTCTCATATATTTTTCCATAATGCTGTTGGTAAATATTTTGTATGTAGCTTAGTAGTTTATTAAATCTCTGTGTACATATATCAATAGGTTCCTCAGGTCTTCGCTAATAGATGAAATTTCTTAGTATTTCGGTTTACTTTATACTTAAGTTAGGTACATGTACATTTCGCATTCCCATTTGATAGTGCCTTCTGCCAGTTTTTCGCGCATGAGTACAAGTCTGTGCCCCCTCTCCTACTACTGGGTTAACGTGTATTGTTGAGTGTGGACAGTTGAGCCATAATTGTTTATACTTTCGCTTCACATGAACCACTCTATTACTTCCTATTGCTGTTGATTTTATGCTTCCATGTGCAAATCAAAAGAGTTACTGATGCCTATACACATTAAATTATCTTAAAATACACTCCAGAAGAAAAAACACACTTAGAAGTATGTATACTATGTACAATTATCTTGTGATAGAAAGAAAAAAATGCAATCTAGCTTCATCAGTCTATAAAAGCTTTTATATCTTTGTGAGGCTTGAGATTCTTGCCTATCCCTGTCTCCATTTCATCGGGAAGCCAAAAAGGAAGTTACCAAACTGGAATAGCAAAAACCTAAAAGGTGCAAGGATACACATGTTGTTACTACAAAGTATGTAAAAAAACAACTGTGAAAGTAATACTACACAGGCTGATATAACTGATAGGGTGTCTGCTACACTGATATAAATTATAGGATATATAGATAGATAGATAACTTAAAACTATAGATAACTTAAAACCACTGAAAACAAGTGCAAAGCAGAATGGCAGATTATCGCACAAGAGCACTCACCTATCCATGCACAAGAGGTGTCATTTGACCGAAACAAGCTGACTGAGTTCTCTGTGTCTTCTGTGAAAGAAATTGAAAACAAGTAGATGGATATTGCCATTTCTTTTCCACTCCTTCCCCACTTTCCATTCCAAAAATTCTTTTACTAGAAACGAAAACATCTAATTTCTTCCTTATAAGTGAATATACAAATAAAAAGCTTGTATGAGCTTTGAGAAAACTTTAAAAGAAACCTCTCCAAAGCTGACCTTCAATAATATTGTAAACTAAGTTATTTTAAAGTCTATTATAAATTAAATAAAGACAATTCGATCATATTAAAAATTAAATATTTGAAAAGAAATGAAATAAAGGCAAGGAAGAAATTTAAATGAATACTTTTATAAAAAATAGAAAACAGTTTTATGTTTTCAAAAATAGAGAGGGTAAACCTTTAAAAGAAATTTTTCCACTTTCTACCAATGTGTTTGGGAAGAAAAAAATAAGATAATTCATTTAAAAAATATTTCCATTTTCTACCGATGTGTTTGGGAAAGATAGAATCAGAAAACCAGTTAACCGTTATTTAGTTAAAACAGCATTTAAGAATAGATTACAGACTATGATTTTGGAAAATAATATAAGGTCACTCGATCGTAATGATTTCTTAAATGCGACATAACCGAAAATTATGAAAGCAGTTTAAAAAATCTTAAATTATTTAGCAGTTTGAAAATAAATTTTTATTTATTTTGTGATGCAGAATGCAGAAAAATAATTAAATTATGGGCTATGGACGTCTAACTCAAAATTATAGTATGCCTACAGAAAACAATATGATTAAAACATTTAGGAACAGGAAAAAAATATTTATCAAAAGCCTCTCAATTTTCAAACACAAGGATCAGGATGGACATTAAACAGAAGTACTGTATTAGAATTAACAATTAATAAATAACTTCTGTTATGAATTTTGTCTTACATCAAATTCCTAGAAAAGTAAAAGAATGAAGATTGTGTTAATGCTAAAAGCAATGTTGAAAAATTCTTCCTATGGGCAAGAGCTTCCACATTAAAACCATTAGATAGACAGATACGATAGAGTCTGGACTGTCTGAGTAATTATAAAGATTTTTTAAAAGAACTTGAAGAATAAATACCAGATATTTCGTTCCATGGTGAAATTACTGATACCCACAAAAATCGGAACTGAAATGAGTGCATCTTTTAATGTTTCTTCCTTCAAAGAAAAAAATTACTCCTATGAAAATTATTATGATGTGTATCTATTAAAAACAACAAAATTAAAAAAATTATTAATTTATAATTCACATTACTACTGGATTTTTTCTCGAATTGTTTCTAGTCAAAATAATAAAAATGAACAACAAAAATTTATGTGTTATTTGTTTTTATTACTTTTCAATAAAGAAAAATTAGATAATTACACAAAAAAGTATAATTAATAAACTTGTGAAAGCAGAACGAACAAAAAGAGGTAAATATCTACAATTTTTTCGAATGTTACACTTTGCTAATTATACATATTTTGAGAGGTTATTATTAAAAATGGATAACTGTCAGAGCGACCCATAAAATTCATTTACTGTAAAATATTAAAAACACGAACCAAGTCTTTCTTTCTTATTACATTAGATATATAAATACACTTTATAAAAGCTCAGTTGTTTCTAGATGGCTAAATCTCATGAAAAATTTATAGGATACATTACAAAAAAATTGAATAACTTGGGGAAATTTTTTCTGAAAGTGAAGAAATAAAATCGTTCAGTTCTGAAGAATAATCAAGACATAACAAACCTAAATTTTTTATCTTTATGTAGAATACATTATACAAAAAACAATAAAAAAGTTCGTCATCACGTTCATTTGGATGGAAAATATATGCCAACCTTATGTAATTTACAATTAAAACATCATATTAATGTACCAATTTATTTACATAATTTATTAGGATATGATTCTCATTTATTTGTGAAAGAGCTTTGTTACAGTGAAAAACAAATAGCTCAAATACCAAATAATGTAAATAAATATTTTAATTCTGGCAGAAAAACAGCAAATTTGCAAAAGAATAGTTATTGATACATTTAAATTTATGCGTTCAAGCCATGATAAATTTTCATAAAATTTAAGAAAGATTCAACTTAAAAATGTAAGACAATTTTTCCCAGGGATTTAATAAAAGTAGTAACTAAAAAGGGCGTTTATCCATATGATGACATAGATTATATCGAAAAATTTGCAGAAGCAAAACTTCCACTAAAAGAAGATTTTTTAAGAAATTAAATAAATGTGATATTAGTGAAGAAGCCAATAACTATGTTAAACTAATTTGGGAAAAATTTCATATAAAAACTTAGGAGAATATCATGATTTATATTTAAAAATGATGTTTTCTTATTAGATGATGCTTTTCGAATTTTAGAATAACTTTTATAAAAACATATGATTTAGATCCATCTTGGTATTATCCAGCACCTAGTTTACCTTTTGATGCAATGTTAAAGGAACTGATCAACCAACTGAACTATTACACAATTAGATTTGATTATAATGATTGAAAAAGGAATATGAGCAGGCATAACCCAATGATTTAGTGGTTATGTTATAGCAAATAACGAATATATGATCAAATTTCATAAAAGTACAATAGCCTATTATTTGCGATATTTAAATATGATAATGGTATGAGTCAGTACTTACCTTCTGGTGGATTTCAGTGGGATGAACCAAAAGTTTGTGATTCTACAAAAATAAGTAAAATTTCACACACTTGAAGAATTGGTTATGTTTTTAAAGTAGATTTGCACTACACAAATAATCTACATGATTTACATAAAGATTTACCAATAGCCCCTAAAAATAAAACTGCTCCAGGGAGTAAAGAAAAATTTATAAAGTGCTTCAAATAATAAATATAATTACATCTTTCATTATAGGAACCTTAAATGAAATTTCCCTTTAGGAATGAAAATATGAAAAATACACAACTTATTAAATTTCATCAATCTGTTTTGTAAAAAACAAATCTCGATTTCCATACAGAAATGAAGACAAAGGAAAAAAATGATTTTGAAATACACTCCTGGAAATGGAAAAAAGAACACATTGACACCGGTGTGTCAGACCCACCATACTTGCTCCGGACACTGCGAGAGGGCTGTACAAGCAATGATCACACGCACGGCACAGCGGACACACCAGGAACCGCGGTGTTGGCCGTCGAATGGCGCTAGCTGCGCAGCATTTGTGCACCGCCGCCGTCAGTGTCAGCCAGTTTGCCATGGCATACGGAGCTCCATCGCAGTCTTTAACACTGGTAGCACGCCGCGACAGCGTGGACGTGAACCGTATGTGCAGTTGACGGACTTTGAGCGAGGGCGTATAGTGGGCATGCGGGAGGCCGGGTGGACGTACCGCCGAATTGCTCAACACGTGGGGCGTGAGGTCTCCACAGTACATCGATGTTGTCGCCAGTGCTCGGTGGAAGGTGCACGTGCCCGTCGACCTGGGACCGGACCGCAGCGACGCACGGATGCACGCCAAGACCGTAGGATCCTACGCAGTGCCGTAGGGGACCGCACCGCCACTTCCCAGCAAATTAGGGACACTGTTGCTTCTGGGGTATCGGCGAGGACCATTCTCAACCGTCTCCATGAAGCTGGGCTACGGTCCCGCACACCGTTAGGCCGTCTTCCGCTCACGCCCCAACATCGTGCAGCCCGCCTCCAGTGGTGTCGCGACAGGCGTGAATGGAGGGACGAATGGAGACGTGTCGTCTTCAGCGATGAGAGTCGCTTCTGCCTTGGTGCCAATGATGGTCGTATGCGTGTTTGGCGCCGTGCAGATGAGCGCCACAATCAGGACTGCATACGACCGAGGCACACAGGGCCAACACCCGGCATCATGGTGTGGGGAGCGATCTCCTACACTGGCCGTATACCACTGGTGATCGTCGAGGGGACACTGAATAGTGCACGGTACATCCAAACCGTCATCGAACCCATCGTTCTACCATTCCTAGACCGGCAAGGGAACTTGCTGTTCCAACAGGACAATGCACGTCCGCATGTATCCCGTGCCACCCAACGTGCTCTAGAAGGTGTAAGTCAACTACCCTGGCCAGCAAGATCTCCGGATCTGTCCCCCATTGAGCATGTTTGGGACTGGATGAAGCGTCGTTTCACGCGGTCTGCACGTCCAGCACGAACGCTGGTCCAACTGAGGCGCCAGGTGGAAATGGCATGGCAAGCCGTTCCACAGGACTACATCCAGCATCTCTACGATCGTCTCCATGGGAGAATAGCAGCCTGCATTGCTGCGAAAGGTGGATATACACTGTACTAGTGCCGACATTGTGCATGCTCTGTTGCCTGTGTCTATGTGCCTGTGGTTCTGTCATTGTGATCATGTGATGTATCTGACCCCAGGAATGTGTCAATAAAGTTTCCCCTTCCTGGGACAATGAATTCACGGTGTTCTTATTTCAATTTCCAGGAGTGTAGATTTCTACAAATTGATGAGTATTTCAATATTTGGAAAAACATTGGAAAGTATATGAAATAGAATTGATCTAAAATTAATTAGAAATCTAAATAAATGTAAAAATCAATAGCTAAGCCAAATCTTAAACATAGCACAATATTTATTGAATATAATGAAAATGTAGCTGCTATTCACACAAATAAAAATTTTTTTTTTAAATAAACCCATTAGTATTGGCCCAGATCACGTAAGAAACAGATTGACCGTCCTTAGGGCGGAACAGGCAACCGTAAACATAGTTTTCCCGTCGGTTGTCGCACGCGACGCTACAATGCTAACTGGCCTGTCCATGTCGCGGAATTGGCAACGTTGTATCTTCAGTGACTCGAATGACGCTGATTTGCGTTCGGCTAGAGTGCTGCGCACCAAATGCATTCGTCACACTGCTGACTGTAGCTCATGATCGGCTGTGGTTTTTCCCGAGTTTTCAATCCAAGAATGTAGATTATCTCCTGTAATTCTACAAACCAATTTTATTTCTCACAATCATATGCGAAATGAAATAAATGAAAAGTAACACACACACATCTCTCGCGAGTTACTGTTTAGATGCAGACTGTATTGCAGTCACATAGGTTTTACACTCGCCATCCATGCCGTCTATTTCCTCTTTGCTATACAGCTCTTCGGATATGGATTATGATGGTAAAAAAGATCTCCACGTGCAGGTTAACACTAGAAAGTTTTCAAAATCCGCACTCAGTTATGATGCGAATTAAGGCTGGTCATATTTCAGTGACAATCATTTCACATTTAAATTCTTTTACTTTGCATGTAACTTATCGTAAATTATATAAGAGTGGCACAAAATGATGAATTTTGGATTGTTGTTGAAAGGGGGCTGCAGGCACGGTAATATATAAGTGAAAGCGTGTTTTTCGAGCATATTTTAGCGGTGTCAACGTTGAAGAGCCACAGACGGCAAACCATAATTATGTTAAAAATTTACTTTGTACAGTTTAAAGATAACCCGCAAATATTCGCAACAGACGTACGCTTTTATCTGCAACACAGTTATTACTGGGGATATCCGCACTCGCGCACACCTGTTACTATAAGTAGTGTTGTTTTCGAGTGAAAGCTGTGTGAGGATTATTAGCGCACAGATAAAAACAAATTAAAATAGGCAGCGTCTATAGTTTGCATGCTATGCTCGTTCTCTTCTATTCTCCTCCCTTCATTCCAGTGTAAACGCTTGTTCCCAAGTATAAACGAATGGCAGGGAACATTGGCGAATTATCTATGAATACTCGTTTGCAGCAGTGTAAACAAGGTTTTACACTCGTTCACTTCGTTCGCTCTAGTATATACAAGGATTTAGAGGGACCGATAACCTAGCAGTTGAATGACAGCTATTATTCATTTATTTCACTGTTGCGATTTCAGCTCTAGAGCCATTTTCAAGTACCAAGGGAAAGGTCTTGCAAGGTAATGCTTCTTAAATTGTTTACTAAATGTTACCACACAATGCTTTGCGTTTTGTTATCCATATCTTATATTGGTTTCAGTTTTAATATTGCACACAAAAATGTCTCTACAGCCAAAATTATGATAGTGAAGTGAATAAACAGTTTTAAAAAAGTCCAAATTGCAGCAAAGATTTCCTTTAAAAATTGTATGATATGATTATTGTACAGGAAGGGCTGCCACGTTATATCAGAATATAAGAACGACAAAATTTAGATAGGATCGAATGCTTAGGGCTCTTTATTAATTCTTACTCTTAACTAATTTATTGATTTACCTGAATTTAAAATCCACTCCCATAACCTTTCTTTATCTTTGACGGGAAATTTGAACACTTTTAGCTCAGGATTTGTCCATCTACTCCTTCCACAGTTGATATACTCGCAGGCCCTCGGAATGACTCAATCCACTACCACCGGTACATCAGAAACAGCTGTACTTCACAGACGCCAGATGGTGGAAAGCTGCACGCGTTCGGACAATGTTGCCACATATTTCACAGAACGGAGTGCCATCTAGTGGTTGGTGCCACAAGTAAGGGTGTGATGCTGTTGCCGCCTGGTGACCGTTCCCTGACAAGGGTTGCCTGCTAGACCAAGCGATCGGGCAATCTGTTTCTTATGTGATCTGGGGTACTGGTATGGGAACACTCGATTTAATGATAAAGTAATGTATGATTTTCACTACAATGTTATGAAACCGAAATATGGAGAAACTATTGAACTCTGTTAACAAGATACTGTTAGTTACATCCATAATATAGAAACTGAAGGTGTTTATGAAGATATGAAATCGATGATTGCTTATTTTGATAAATGTAATTATTTAGAATATAATATTTGTAATACGTAACTAGTAAATAAAAAAGTTTTAGAAAAAATGAAAAATAATGGAAGAATTCTGTAGTTTAAGAGGGAAAATATACACTATGTGATCAAAAGATTCCGGACACCTGGATGAAAATGACTTGAAAGTTCGTGGTGCCCTCCATCGGTAATGCTCGAATTCAGTATGGTGTTGGCCCACCCTTAGCCTTGATAACAATTTCCAGTCTCGCAAGCATACTGTCAATCACGTGCTGGAATGTTTCTTGGGGAATTGCAGCCTATTCTTCAGAGACTGCTGCACTGAGGAAAGGTTCAATATTGGTTGGTGAGGCCTGGCACGAAGTGGCGTTCCAAAACACCCCAAAAGTGTTCTATAGGATTCAGGTCAGTACTCTGTGCAGGCCAGTCCATTACAGGGATGTTATTGTCGTGTAAGCACTCCACCATAAGCCGTGCATTATGAATAGGTGTTTCGTGCTGAAAGACGCAATTTGCCATCCCCAAATTGCTCTTCAGCAGTAGGAAGCGAGAAGGTGCTTAAAATATCAATGTATCCCTGCATTGTGATAGTGTCACGCAAAACAACAAGGGATGGAAGCCCAGTCCATGAAAAACACGATCACACCATAACAGCACCGCCTCCGAATTTTACTGTTGACACTACAAACGCTGCCAGACGACGTTCATCGGGAATTTGCCATACCCACACACTGCCATCGGATCGCTACATCGTGTACTGCGATTCGTCACTCCACACAATGTATATCCACTGTTCAGTCGTCCAATGTTTACGCTCCTTGCACCAAACGAGACGTTGTCTGGCATTTACAGGCGTGATTTGTGGCTTATGAGCAGACACTCGACCATGAAATCCACGTTTTCTCACCTCCCACCCAATGTCATAGTTCTTGCAGTGGATCCTGATGCAGTTTGGAATTTCTGTGTAATGGTCTGCATAGATGTCTGCCTATTACACATTACTACCCTCTCCAACTTTCTGCGGTCTCTCTCAGTCAGTAGAAAAGATAGGCCTGTATCCTTTTGTGCCATATGTTTCCCTTCACGTTTCCAGTTCACTATCACATAGGAAACAGTGTACCTACAGATGTTTAAGAGTGTGGAAATCTCGTGTACAGATGTATGACACAAGTGACACTCAATGTCCTTATCGTGTTCGAAGTCCGTGAGTTACACGGAGCGCCCCCTTCTGCTCTCTCCCGATATCTAATGACTACTGATGTGCAGTACCTGGCAGTAGGTGGCACCACAATGTACTTAATACAAAAATCGTATGTTTTTCGCTTTTTATGGATACTTTTGATCACATAGTCTATATGCATATAAAGTTGGTGAAACATAAGAGAAAAATACAAAGGTGTCAAGAAATGTGCCTTCAGGGCTACAAGGACTGTCTATTCAACAATATTGAAACATGTAGAACAATGAACATTAATAGAAACGAAAAATATGTAATCTATACAGTAAAATTCAATAAGAAAGCACTAAGTCCAAGCAACAACAAGAGATATATCTTTGAAAATAAAATATTTACAGTACCAATGAACATTATAAAACAAATAATTAGATTTAAAATTCACATTTCTGTTTTCCATTAAAAAATAAATCTTGACTGAAACTGCCTGTTATGTTCTAGACTATATTTTTTACATTCATTTCAATATTTATCCTTACAAGTTGCAAACTTACAAATACATTTCAAATCTCTAATTCCTTGTCAATTTGCATATTTTTTAATTAGTGTCAGGCAAAGCAGACTGTTCATCATCATTATTTATGGTTTCCATAGGCAATAATGTTTTTGTGTCCTCACCTGGATTTCGTCTTAAATGTTTTTTGTAATAATATTTAAAAATATTTTTTGCACAAACACAAAAGAATTTTAATTTTATTATGTACTTTTATGATATTCATTTCAACAAGGTCAATGTATTTTGCTATAACCAGGTTCTGTAAATTTCTCTGAAGTAAAATTATCAATCTATTTCTCAATCCCACAATATTTTCATAATATCTTAAATTGGATGCCTTCAATTTAGTTACAAAAATCTCTTCCAATTTTTTTCTCTTAGCATTCTATTAAATCTTTCTACAACAAATGCTTTTACTTCTGTAAAACTAAAATAGTGATAATGCCATATTTTTTCATTAGTTCTTCCAAGTCTTTATTATAAATTATTCCATTAGCTACTTGTAATTTTTTGATGTTTTCTCTATATATTTTTTCAACAGCATCAGCTACATTTTTACCTGTTTTATCTTTAACTGAAATAGCTCTAGCTAATTTTGAGAAGACATCGATTACAGTTAACAAATATTTATATCTTTTATCTATTTTTGAATTCCTTTTAAAATTTCAGATGCCATTTCTACTGTATCTGCCAGACACAAATCATGTAGACCGAAAGACACATAATTTCTTCTTTTAAAATTTTTTCATTGGTATATGTAATTCATTAATAATTTCTTCACAAATATTCAGGCCATTACCTACACCTCTTTTTAGCATTGTGTATTATACACAGACTTTCGAACCTTCATCTTCCAATTTTTGGTGCTGTCTCCTTCATGAGTCTCAGTGAATTTTGTTAACTTAAAAAGACCAAATATTTGTCCATTAATATAAAAATGTATTAATTAATTGATTTTATCCTCACAATTTGTTTCCAAAAATAATGCTCCTATATATCTTATGGCACAGTTTTAACAGGGTTTTTAATTTTATGATCAGAAAACTTTATTTATGTTCTATTTTTATTGATATATTGGTAATAGTCACTTTGCTAGACTTCATCAGAAATAGGAGTTAATTTAATATCAAAATAGTTAGGTGGTGAATACCTTTTTTATATTTTGAGCAACAACAAAAAGTTATTAAATATAAAACCATACTAGAAATTATGAATATTTCTTCGTTTCTCATAATAAATACTGATTTGAGCGTTTCCTTCTTGTAGATTTTTTCGCATTTAATCGATTTAATATATGAAACTAAATCGTTTGACAATATATAAACTGATAAAATTTTTCAATTTCTTGTCTTGCAAAGTAATTATCTAGTCACAGACTAAGTTGCTGACTAAAGTCAGCGATAGCTGATTCAAAGTCTTTTTTAGCTGATCCTAATTCTTGTTTGGCAACATAATTATTTAATTGTGAGGAATTACTTGAGTGCTCAGCATTTGTGACCTGATCTTTCGTTTTTCTAAATGTTATATAGCAATACATCATAAACACTTAATCGATCTTTTGTATTGGCTATTCTTCTTCCTTTAAAACTAATAAACCCATGATTATTTGAAAAAATTTAGTTAATTCTTTCTGAAACTGATCGATCTATTTTGTACTTTGGGTCAAATGATTTTTTTCTGGTTTGAATTTGATGAAATCGATTTTATTTCTTCTAATTGTTGCATATATATTTGGCAACCTTTAGGCGATGCCTTATTTTCAAAAAAGTCCATTTATTATGTTCAAAGTATCATTAAAAGTATAATTATCTGTCAATAGGTTTACCACAAATATACACAAATGACCAAATATGATTTCATTAAAATTTTATATTTGATGCCCGTTATAAAACAGCTCACTTCAGCTAAGGTATTTAACTAATTTTTTGGGAATATTTCATCTAAATGAATCAAACACAAATTTTGATCATTATTCTTATAATAACGTACCCAATAAGTGCTTATATTATCAGGAATACCTAAATTTACTGTTCCAGATTAAAAATTTTTTCGTTCATTAGATAACTCACCAATCATAAAAACACCACAAAAGTATTTGATTTTTAAGCTAAATTATGTCTTTTTCCTTTTTCTAATTCTTTATTGCCTTTTTTTTCTTGTCCATTACTGCTTTGGCAATACCAGCTGCTCTGCATGCTAATGTACTAAGATAGCTAAATGTGGTAACACCACCAAAAATAATGGTTAAAATCCTGCTTTGTGTTTTGTTCATCCAGAATCTTCTTACTTTCTTGTTAGGTATTCGAATTTTTTTCACAAGAGGTATACCTAATGTTTTGAGTAAATTATCATTAGTTTTTTTTCTCTCTTTCTTTATTGTGCATCAATCTTAAATTTTCAGTACTAAGTAATATATCATTATTGAGTTTTTATTTTAATTGATTTTAGTTAGTTTTTCCACCAGGTAGCAAATAACAATCAATACTGAAGTTATTCATTTATATAGATAAAAATTTTATAAAGATTAATAGTTTTCAGTCCACAACCATTAACATCAACATTAAAACCCATACCTAATTTTCTCTTCCATACATTATTCCGCTAACTGCTGTAACAGCTACTTTTTCTTCAATTGATGCATCAGAAGCATACATAACCACTTTAGCACTTCTTGACATTATAAGCTAGATAATCACCGATGTTAGAACATGAGTAAGACCACACTCGTTTTATGTGACTTAATAAAACCTTTGATTGTATACCTTATGAATACTGGTTATAGAGCATATGGAGACCATAATACATCAGTGAAAGTAATTTCTTCATACCTGAGTAACAGAAAAGGTGTCTTCATGAGAAACAGACGTTTTATTATGAAACTTTTGAAACATGAGCACCATAGGGATCAGTTCTTAGACTATTCTTTTTCATAATTGATAATCAGTCATTTGCCACATCATATTCTCCATTCTATGACTTCCTATGCAGATACCACAATAATATTTACTGTCCATCAAGACACGTCAGCGTTACAGCAAATGTAACTGAAATCACTAGATGCTTCAGTGAAATGTTTCTGCTGCTATAAACCTCTGCATTACTCAGACAAGACCCATCACCTTTGGTTAGGACTGTCTAACGATATAGAATGTAAGATTATTAAACTTTTAGGATTTCGTAATGACGCCGTGCTGATGGAAAACACATCAGTCATATTTGCAAAAGAAATATCAAGGGTAACACACCTAAAGTGGAAATTTGGCGGGTAGCTAAATCTGAATAACTACTACTAAACTGGTCCAATCTCACATTTCATATGAATTGCTGGTGTATGTTAGTGCTCTTCAGGTATAAGTGATACACTGAAGATATGAAAATGTCATAAGAGAAATATGTAGAGCTAGATCAAGGGATCACCATCGACCTCAAATTATAAAATTTCAGATACACTCCATTTTGTAAACCTATACATGTATGCCACAATATTATACATGAAATTGATTTAAAGTTTTTATGTGGCTACGGGCGTGCATATTTAAGTGTCTGTGTGACTGCATTGCGCATGTGAGTACTACTGACAGAAAAAGAGCTATTGCTCAAATGCTAGTGTTAATGCTGTTTTCTGTTATGTATTTCTGTGCTCCATCGTCAATCTGCTGTAAGTGAGTGCTTGTCTTCCCTTATTTTATATATTGCTCCATTTTGGAATTTACATTATTGTTATGAATGTGAAAGTGTTTCAAGTAAGAGAAAATATTTACCATCACAACACAAGGGGAGAAATTAAATTAGATATTCGAAGACACAGACTGGTAAAAACAGGACAGTCACACACAGTCAGCTCTCTAAAAATCTTCCACAAATTACTCACTCAATGTGCTCCATACTCTAGGTATTATTTCATAAAAATTGTGCAGCGAGTTAGCTGAAATCCTGTTTTATAATATAACATAATTTTATACTGTATAGATTGTGAACATATCTTAAAATTCAAAATATGACGAAATGTCTGTAACTAAGTACATCTTTAATTATCTTTAAGAGATTAAGCCTATTCGATTGTAAAATGGTCAATGCCAATAACATATTTAGCTGTACGGCAAATAAAAAGCATTATGAGTTATAACTGGTGGGTACGTTTCATCTAGACTAGGCCTTCCTGATAGTATAACCTTTTGTTATTAGCTGTGTTCTTTGGTGTGTAATGTGGTGTTTCAGATCTTTCTTAGTGTTAAACACAAATTTCCCATATTTTGGCTTCTAATCTGAAGGCAAAATAGCACACTCCCATATGTGCTTGTCTTCGTGAGATTGCATTGACTTCAGCCAGTTTTCAACATTTTCTGATATCGTTGCTTCTTCCAGTGACGAAGGACGAATGTACATTGCCTGTTTAGAGTGATAAGTTATGAAGTCACAGGCTTCTTTGGAATACTTCTTTTGGAATTCTTAAATTGTCTCTAGTTGCTGCAGTTGCTCCTTACCACTATTTGCATTGTCTGGACTTGATTATCCCTTACAGGTAGTACTTATTAAACTATTGCTTCATGTGATAGAAATAGGTGCAGGTTCAATTACTTCTAGTTCGGTCGTTGTTATTTCATTTTGCTTCATTTATTTCTGTGTAATGAACAGCCGATTTGATTCCTGAGACTCATTTTCTTCTATATACTGCTAAAAAGTACCTTCATCAAAACTAATGTGCCTCAAGTTTATGACACAGTGGCAAATTGCTGCAAAATTTCTGTATGCTTTTCAGTGTTTACGAAATCCTACTAAGATACACTCAGTACTCTCTCTGTCGCATTTTTGTCTGTAGGCTCCCAGAATTTGAACATAGTCCTTACATCAAAATATTTTGAGATTCGAAGATCAGGTATCTTGTTTGTCTGGCGTCTTTTTTTTAGGGCCTTTGTAGGAGATCTACTTGTTAAGTACACTGCAGCAGAGACTACTTCAGCCCAAAATTTATTTTGGAAATATGCTTCGAAGAGAAGGCATTTTGCTTTTTCTACAATTGTGTCATTGCCATGGGTAGCTGCCAGTTTGATTTTGGTATGTAAGGCACTACAGTCTTATGTTAGATTCTTCTTGTCAAAGGAAATTGTCATATTATCGTTCATGTACTCTGTACTATTATCTGTGTGCAGACTCCTTTTGCGGGTTGTCTTTCAACTAGGTTTTCAAAGCCTAGAATCAGATGTTGTACTTGATTTTTATTTCTGAGAGCACTGACATATAGCATTCCTTTTCTGGAATAGCTGTCGGTTACAGTTAGGAAGTATTTGGCTTCTCCAGTCGACCTAGTTTACATTAACTCACAAATCTGAATGAATTAGCTTGAGAATTTCCGTGGCTCTTGAGCTAAATTGTGAAGTCTTGTTTGAGTGCTGTCTAGACAAATTGCAAATTCTCCCTTATATGAAATATCACTAGTCAGACATTTGTGTAGTGCATGCATGGCTTTAGGATGCAGATGACCTAGTCTTTTATGCCACAACTCTAGATTATTTGAATTCAATAGTGATTTTAATTCAAAATTCCGATCAAATGGTTGGTCTAGTCAATACATTCCATTTGCTAATGATTATTTTTTTTAATGTGTCGTAAATACGACAGCCTTGCCTTTCAAGTAAAATAGAATCGTCTTTTTCTACTACTTTACTAACAGATAGTAGATTTGTGCTTAGTTGAAGTACAAAGAGAGTATTCTCCATTTAATTCTATCTTTCTTGTTTCTTATGAAAACATTCACAAATGAAGATCAGGTACACAGAAAAGTTAAAAATGAGCAATGTGGTACCCATCTGTAAGAAAGATGATGAAGATGTTCCAGATAACTAGGGACCAGTAGCTTTAATCTTCAATTTCCCAAACGTATCAGAGATGTCCATGCATAGTAGTGTGACCACATTCCCAGAGAAACATAGTATTTCGATTCTCACACAACATGGTTTCCAGGTATGATATCTACTGAAATCAACATCTCAAGCCTAACAGGCTCTATTATAGATACAACTGACAAGGAATCTCCATATCTGATATGTTTCTGGATGATGAAAAATATTATTTTAAAGGCAAGAAAACATTTTATTGACTTTATAATTACACCCTGGATACGAAAAAAAAACATTTACTCAAAAAAACACAGAAGTTACACAAAAGCAAAGAATAAAGATATTGAGAGCAGAGTCATGGAGCGGCACACAAAGATAGACCTAAAGGAATTTTTTTTCTTTTCTTTTAAGACTGGATTTGTCTAAAGCTTCTGACAGAATCACTCATACAGCACTAACTGAAAAACTTGAAAGGAATAGCTCATGTTGACATGCAGTGCAATGGATAAAATCGTATGTCATTAACAAAAAGTAGTATATGATAACAAAATCTCTTGGCAGATCTGAAATCAGAGATATTCAGTATGGTGTATCTCAAGGATCTGTAGTTGGTCCACTTCTGTTCAGCCATTTATAAACTATATTGAAGTCAGTGAGAAGAATCAAAAAACACAGAGTGCCGATGACACAACAACAGTAAATGTAGAAGCAAATCTGTAAACACTTTAAAGAAGCGTGTTTATGTCAACTTATAACATAGTACAGTGCTTCATGTATAACAATTTTATTATGAATATAAAAAAAGACAGTATTCATGGTGTACACAAATAGAGAAAAGGAAGATTACATAGATAAATTCATAGATGAAACGAAACATCGAGGAGTTGACCTCTATAAATATTTTGGGAATTACTGTTAACAATAAGCTTCAACTGAGACAGCATATAGATAATATCAGCTGTAAATTAAGCAAGAAAACATTTTATTAACTTTATAATTACACCCTGGATACGAAAAAAAACATTTACTCAAAAAAATACAGAAGTTACACAAAGGAAAAGAATAAAGATATTGACAGTAGGGTCATGGAGCAGCACATAAACATAGACCTCAAGGAATTTTTTTTCTTTTCTTTTAAGACTGGATTTGTCTAAAGCTTCTGACAGAATCACTCATACAGCACATGTCGATGACACAACAACAGTAAATGTAGAAGCAAATCTGTAAACACTTGAAAGAAGCATGTTTATGTCAACTTATAACATAGTACAGTGCTTCATATATAACAATTTTATTATGAATATAAAAAAAGACAGTATTCATGGTGTACACAAGTAGAGAGAAGGAAGATTACATAGATAGATTCATAGATGAATGAAACCTTGAGGAGTTGACCTCTATAAATATTTTGGGAATTACAGTTAACAATAAGCTTCAACTGAGACAGCATATAGATAATATCAGCTGTAAATAAAACAATGTAATATTTATAATGTAACAGCTTGCATATTTTGCTAACAAACTACTTCTAAAGACATGTTCTATTTAAACCATATTTACAGTATAGAATTACAGCTTGGGGAAACTCCAACAGCAATAATACAAACTAATTTTTGTATTGCAAGAAAAAGCCTTTGGGACTACCATGAATAAAAAAAACAAACGGAATCACACAGATCAACATTCAATAATGTAAAAATATTGACATTTCTATATGAATACAAACACAGAACAATTATTTCATAAATCAATGGAAACATATTACTAAAAAAAAATTCTGAATAAATACCAACTGAGAAATGTACCACACAAAGGGAGAGCTACCAGAAAAGGTCTGCAGTAATCAGCTGTACAAATGATAAAGCGCCTTCCTAAGAGTCTACAGTGCAGCAAGTGTTAAAAGACATCTAAAGAATTATTTAATAGGAAAAGAATTTTATAGTGTAGAGGAGCATGTGTCTAAAGAATAAAGATTGTGAGGAATGCCATTAGTACTTATTTATATAAACCATAATCAGTTGAATGTACTGTGATATGTAGTATGTAAATAGTTTTAAGACCCAAATATTAATCGAGGGAAAAAGTTACACAATATTATGATGATTACTGTCCAGTTTTAGTTTTATTTTGTAACATCTAGCTCAAATATTTTAACATATTAGGTTGACTTCTTGTGTATTACAAGTACACATTCTGTATATAATGTTACCAAATGCATCCAAATAAAAAACAATCAGTCGATCATATTCCTTTCACAGATACATCGTCATTATTTGCTATTACAGTTTGCAAGCCTGTCACTGTTTTAGCATTATTTTCATCAAATGTATATTTGGACATGTGTGCTGCTGTATATGAATCTACATACCTTTCTGAATGTGTATCTTTACCTGCAGCTGCGTTTGAAAAGAACGTCTAGTAGTTTGCTGCCTTGATCCAAGTTTTCCACTGTTTTTGCTCTTGTTGCAATAATTTTTTCCAGACGCACACACTTGTTGCAGTTGTAGCATCTGGCACTTTTCTTGAATGTAATATAATGCTTTTCCTTGTTAATTCGCAAAGTAACATCGCTGGTGTTTTATTACAGGTGTCGTTGTCTATTTCTTGCAGTAACTTGTTTTTTATTGAGCCAGCTTGGGTTTTCTAAATCCATAATCACGAATTTATATTAGTCTACAAGTCTTGCAAGAATAATACACTCCTGGAAATTGAAATAAGAACACCGTGAATTCATTGTCCCAGGAAGGGGAAACTTTATTGACACATTCCTGGGGTCAGATACATCACATGATCATACTGACAGAACCACAGGCACATAAACACAGGCAACAGAGCATGCACAATGTCGGCACTAGTACAGTGTATATCCACCTTTCGCAGCAATGCAGGCTGCTATTCTCCCATGGAGACGATCGTAGAGATGCTGGATGTAGTCCTGTGGAACGGCTTGCCATGCCATTTCCACCTGGCGCCTCAGTTGGACCAGCGTTCGTGCTGGACGTGCAGACCGCGTGAGACGACGCTTCATCCAGTCCCAAACATGCTCAATGGGGGACAGATCCGGAGATATTGCTGGCCAGGGTAGTTGACTTACACCTTCTAGAGCACGTTGGGTGGCACGGGATACATGCGGACGTGCATTGTCCTGTTGGAACAGCAAGTTCCCTTGCCGGTCTAGGAATGGTAGAACGATGGGTTCGATGACGGTTTGGATGTACCGTGCACTATTCAGTGTCCCCTCGACGATCACCAGTGGTATACGGCCAATGTAGGAGATCGCTCCCCACACCATGATGCCGGGTGTTGGCCCTGTGTGCCTCGGTCGTATGCAGTCCTGATTGTGGCGCTCACCTGCACGGCGCCAAACACGCATACGACCATCATTGGCACCAAGGCAGAAGCGACTCTCATCGCTGAAGACGACACGTCTCCATTCGTCCCTCCATTCACGCCTGTCGCGACACCACTGGAGGCGGGCTGCACGGTGTTGGGGCGTGAGCGGAAGACGGCCTAACGGTGTGCGGGACCGTAGCCCAGCTTCATGGAGACGGTTGAGAATGGTCCTCGCCGATACCCCAGGAGCAACAGTGTCCCTAATTTGCTGGGAAGTGGCGGTGCGGTCCCCTACGGCACTGCGTAGGATCCTACGGTCTTGGCGTGCATCCGTGCGTCGCTGCGGTCCGGTCCCAGGTCGACGGGCACGTGCACCTTCCGCCGACCACTGGCGACAACATCGATGTACTGTGGAGACCTCACGCCCTACGTGTTGAGCAATTCGGCGGTACGTCCACCCGGCCTCCCGCATGCCCACTATACGCCCTCGCTCAAAGTCCGTCAACTGCACATACGGTTCACGTCCACACTGTCGCGGCATGCTACCAGTGTTAAAGACTGCGATGGAGCTCCGTATGCCACGGCAAACTGGCTGACACTGACGGCGGCGGTGTACAAATGCTGCGCAGCTAGCGCCATTCGACGGCCAACACCGCGGTTCCTGGTGTGTCCGCTGTGCCGTGCGTGTGATCATTGCTTGTACAGCCCTCTCGCAGTGTCCGGAGCAAGTATGGTGGGTCTGACACACCGGTGTCAATGTGTTCTTTTTTCCATTTCCAGGAGTGTATATCCAATCCATTCTTCTTTAACATCAGAGATAAAATCATTTAATTTTTTGATATGGAAATTATCTTTGACATGTATGATTCTACTGACGAACAATTTTCAAATCTGGTTGTCAGTAGTGTCTTAAGTAAACCTGTTCGTCGGAAGAGGTCAGAATCTTTGTAGGCTTGCTTTACCTTATCTCGCAGTTCTTCAGCTGTAAAAGTAGCTTGCAGATTGAACGTACATCGACGGAGTATAATTTAGTCTCTTGCTGTGTACGCTTCATGTACGCCCATTATCTTGCAGTTGACGTAATTCCACAATTGTTCGGATAGCGAACTCCCGCATACTGTTGTTTTCTCTTCCCATCAGGTTTTCAATCTGAAGCAGTGAACTGGTATTTAGAGAAACCACTGTATTGGCGATTACGCCGCACCCTGCTATTAATTTCATCTAGCCAATGATCTCGTATTTTGTAGAATATGACGCTGAAATATGAAGTCTGAGCCCATAATCAGATAGCAGAATAAAAAAGTGGCGACATCTGATCATAGCGATAAAATTTGTTATACGCACATGAACAAGGTAGAAACTGTTACACGATCGGATGTACAATATTAAATGGAGTAAAATTATGGAGTGATCATAGCAACGCTTACGATATTTAAATAAGGAAGGCATAGATTCTGAATGCTAACTGTCATCTGAACCGTATATTGGCATATCATTTCTCAAATGAATTACACTCCATCGTGTTGTACCTTGTGCAAAAAAATGTAATTGAATCAGTAAACTATCATCTAGAAATAGTTTTTATAATCAATATTGATCAAACAGGTTAGGCTGTATTACCATGGTTGCTGATTGAGTCAGTTACTGGTGCCAGTGTAAAGTGCATTTGGATCTCCTCCTGCTTTGGGTGCATGCATTTTTACTTTGCTGTGTCGATATTTGATAGGTTCGGCGAATCTTATTTCAAGAGTCTTTGAGCCTTGACGTTTTACTTGTTGGGAGTTGCTGCGTATGAGTCTTTGTATTTACGGAATTGTGTGTTTTTGATTGTTGTTTTAAACGCTTTACAAATAGGTGTGCATGATTTTCATTATTCATTTAAATATTTGCTGTATTTTTTTTGTTTTGTTTTTTCGTGAACGCGAATATTATGTAGTATAGTAATGTTATTGTAGGCCCTCTTGTTAGTGGCAGCCATTTGTTAGGATAATTAATTTAATTATATGAGTAAAGTCATATAGCTCAGTTAAGATTGAGATAACAATAGTTAGGTGTCGCTGCGAATGTAAACGCGCCAAATGCTGCCATTGTATTGGGCAAGTAGATATTTTAAGTACGGTGCTCTATGAATTGAGCAAGAAAGTCACGAAAATTCACAACAATCGTAGATGAAGCATTTCTACACAGATTGGCTTCTCTTATGGGTTATATTAAGTCAAGTGGGCCGGTATCCCCGATGGACCATTTAGGAATATAATGACATTTTGTAGGGAGGTTCAACATTGTTTAGGATAGATAGCTTTGAAGTTTCAGCTAGATATCCCCATTGATTTCACAAATACAGCGTCTCGTAGATATGGACTCCGAAGTTGCTCCCTACTGGCACGCAAAACTGCAACGATCGCACAACTATTATGGAAGGTATTCTTACAAGGCTCTGCTTTGGTAAAGACCTACGTAAGCAAATGCTTGTGCTAAGTAACAATTTAGTCCTGGTAGATTTTTAAGTATATCTGGTACAACGATACTGCATTTAAAATGAGAGAAAGTACACCACTACTCGGAGAGCCCATCTATAACCAGCCATAGATAGTAGTTTTACGGACGGGTACAGCCAAGAATTGACTATACGAAATAAAGCCAAACTATCATTTCGTCAATTTTGTGCAGTAGCTTCTGCCGTTTATTGAAATATACGCACTTGAACGGATGAAAACGGATGAAAAGGTTTTGGGTGTCAAATCTTTTGTTTTTTTGGGTGTCCATGTCTCGAATATAAGTTCTGTAGCCTTTTTATCACACCAAATCTAGAGAATGTGTTCTTCAAGTTTTAGAAGCCGTTGTGTACTTTTAGACAGTTTGTGGACAAAAACCATTGCTCAAAGTTGCTTTGCATTCACAGTATATATTGTAGAATGTCACATCAGTGAGTAAACAGAAAAAAAGTTGACATATTTTGTCATATGAGACATTAGGGCCTATCGAAAGCATTGCCAAAACATTTTTCCCATCCTCCCCTCCCCCTTTTTTTATTTTTTCCCCTCATCCCTCTCACCCCATATTGTGGTGGGGGGAGGGGAGCAGTACAATCAACCTGCTCTTCAGTCAGTAGACATTATACACTAATGTAGAAGTTAAACAAAACAAAGAGACATATTTACCATGTTTAATTTTTTATATGGTGATAATGGGGGAATGTAAGAACTAATGATGTCGTCAAGAATAATTTAAAAACAGTGGTAAAATTGTCGTCCGGCAGCACAGTTAAAAACACTTGAAGATAACTAAGCACATGGGGGTGGGGGGGAAGAAGAAGAAAGGGTCACTTGGAAAACACTGAGCATGACATTTCTGGAAACCCAGAATCTACTATGTAGGAATCAACATGGATTCCGGAAACAGCGATCGTGTGAGACCCAACTCGCTTTATTTGTTCATGAGACCCAGAAAATATTAGATACAGGCTCCCAGGTAGATGCTATTTTTCTTGACTTCCGGAAGGCGTTCGATACAGTTCCGCACTGTCGCCTGATAAACAAAGTAAGAGCCTACGGAATATCAGACCAGCTGTGTGGCTGGATTGAAGAGTTTTTAGCAAACAGAACACAGCATGTTGTTATCAATGGAGAGACGTCTACAGACGTTAAAGTAACCTCTGGCGTGCCACAGGGGAGTGTTATGGGACCATTGCTTTTCACAATATGTATAAATGACCTAGTAGATATTGTCGGAAGTTCCATGCGGCTTTTCGCGGATGATGCTGTAGTATACAGAGAAGTTGCAGCATTAGAAAATTGTAGCGAAATGCAGGAAGATCTGCAGCAGATAGGCACTTGGTGCAGGGAGTGGCAACTGACCCTTAACATAGACAAATGTAATGTGTTGCGAATACGTAGAAAGAAGGATCCTTTATTGTATGATTATATGATAGCGGAACAAACACTGGTAGCAGTTACTTCTGTAAAATATCTGGGAGTATGCGTGCGGAACGATTTGAAGTGGAATGATGATATAAAATTAATTGTTGGTAAGGCGGGTACCAGGTTGAGATTCATTGGGAGAGTGCTTAGAAAATGTAGTCCATCAACAAAGGAGGTGGCTTACAAAACACTCGTTCGACCTATACTTGAGTATTGCTCATCAGTGTGGGATCCGTACCAGATCGGTCTGACGGAGGAGATAGAGAAGATCCAAAGAAGAGCGGCGCGTTTCGTCACAGGGTTATTTGGTAACCGTGATAGCGTTACGGAGATGTTTAATAAACTCAAGTGGCAGACTCTGCAAGAGAGGCGCTCTGCATCGCGGTGTAGCTTGCTCGCCAGGTTTCGAGAGGGTGCGATTCTGGATGAGGTATCGAATATATTGCTTCCCCCTACTTATACCTCCCGAGGAGATCACGAATGTAAAATTAGAGCGCGCACGGAGGCTTTCAGACAGTCGTTCTTCCCGCGAACGATACGCGACTGGAACAGGAAAGGGAGGTAATGACAGTGGCACGTAAAGTGCCCTCCGCCACACACCGTTGGGTGGCTTGCGGAGTATCAATGTAGATGTAGACAGTGACCATTAAACATTAAAAACATAGCACTGTACACTTTCACTAAAACTGGAATAAGACCTGTCCTGGAATCAATAGAGGGTTGATGAAAAGAAAGGTTGATATGGATGGAGGTAGGAGAGGGGTGGTGATGAGGATTGAGGACTGGTAAGAGGTGGGATGAGGTAGGGGTGGATAGTATTGGGTTCTATAAATTTGAAAGGAAAAGTGGATGGGGAGCAACAGGAAAGGGGAAAAGGAGGTGTGAGGACAAGGAGGGAGCACTTGGGGGAAATGGGTATAGTAGGATAGATTCAGAGTTGGTGGGATGGATATATTTGGGGGCAAATTTGTGGTCTAGGGTAGAGAGAGAATTGAAATTTCTTTGGGATAGGATGTGGAGGGTGTGCAGACAGAGGATTGGTGGGATGTGTAGGTAAAGGTTTGGCAGCACACTTGGATTAGAAAGGAGAGTGGGGACGATAGGATTATTGGAGTAGAGTTTGCGGTGGTAGTTTATTTGAAAATGTTCAACGTGAGTGAGGAGAAGTGGGAGTTTGAGGAGTTGGTGAAGGATTTTTGTGGGAGAAGGTGAGTGGATGTGGAAAGCATAGAGTTTGAAGATCTGAAGGGACTTACAGATCTTGGGTGGGATGGATATCCATGTAACATTTGCATAGCAAAGGATGGTGCAGATCAGGGATTTTATGTATGAAAGGCAGTGGAGCGTTGTTGTACAACTGTTTGGCCAGTTAGTAGTTTGTTTATTGTTGGCTATCTGTTGGATGCTTAGTAGGTGGGGTTTCCACATTAGTCGCTAGTTTAAGGTTAATCCAATGTGTTTTAGTTTTTAAGTTAACTGGATACGATAGTCATAAATGGTGAGGTATAAGTCGTGGGGACATAAAGTGCAGGCGGTAATCTCCATAATCATTGCTTGGATTTTGAAGGGGTTAATCTTAAGAAAGTTATTGGTTATTCAAAGAGATAAACTGATTGAGTTGGATTTGGAAGGACTGTTGGGATTTCTGTAATGTATGATAGAGGGCAAGGAAAACAGTGTCATCAGCATATAGGAGGAGGTGGATGGGAGGAGATGGTTTGGGCATATAAGCAGGGTATAAGAAGTAAAGGGGAGGAGAGAGAACGGACCTTGAGGCACTCCTGCAGTGTGGTGGAAGGTATGGGAACTGGTGGTGTTAACAATGACATAGAATGGGTGATAAGACTAGGAAGTGTGCAGGTGGACACAGTTGATTGGAAGTGCATAAGTCTGGCATTTGAAAAGGAGACTGGAATGCCATACATAGTCGTGTGCTTTCTCTAGGTCAAGAGAAACAAATGTGGCTGATTTATGATTGCTGAGCTTTTGAGATAGGAAATGGGTGAGGTTCAGGAATTGATCATCAGCTGAGAATGAGGGACAGTAGCCACATTGAGTAACAGAAAGCAGATGTCGATGGATGTGTCGGGGAAAGGATGTATTCAAAGATCTTGTTAAACAGTGAGGTGAGGCAGATGGAACAATAGGAGGGGGTATCAGTGGGGGTTTGTTCAGTATGAGGAAAAGTGGGATTTTGGAGGTTTTCCATAGGTCAGGATAGTGACTGTAGGGAGGATAGTGGTATACAGTAGTCTAAGGGTGATGGGAGAGGAGGTAGGTCATTCATTGAGATATCAATAAGTAATACAGTTGTGGCCATGGGATGTATTGTGTTTTCTGTGAAATACATGTTCTATGTACTCTGCTGTGATTGAGGTATTGAATTCTGTTTGTGGTATGTTGTCAAGTACCAGAAGCTTTAAGGGAGGGGTGGAACTGTCGTATCTGTGTATTCGTCAGCAGTAGGGAATTGGGAGTGGTCAAACTGAGGATTGTCAGGGATGGAGATGATATTAGAGAGGTAGTGTGCAAAGTGATTGGCATTACTCAGGTCATCAAGTAAGGGATGGTTGTTGTGAAGGATTGGGTAATGAGGGATGGGATGGGTGCCTGCAAATCAGTGGAATGCTTTTCTCTAGTTGGAAGAGTTAATTAGGGGTGTAGCATTGAGTCTTGTGCCAATCCAGCCGTTTTTTCGCATTGAGTGAATTTCTAATGTGTTGTCGTATTTGCCAGTGGCATGTGAATATACCCCAGTCACAAGACCCTAGGAGAAAGTCATATTAGCGACGGGATTCACGGAGGAGTATGGCTTGTGGTGGAAGAATGGGTCAATGAGGATATATGGCTTTAGTTGGGATATGGATGGAGATAGCATCTGACTAGATCTGCTGCAGGAAGACTGTGCCATGGGCGATGTTAGCGGATTAGGAGGTGGCTTTCTGTCAGTGTATCTATGGATCCCCAGCAGTCATTCCAGTTGGCATGGGGAGTAGTTGTGGACAGCCTTTGGATGAAGGTGGGATGGGGTGCATGGGGACAGAATAGTGCGTGGGATATGGTGAGGAGGACAGGTAGGTGGTTACTTCCAATTGGATTGAGGACTTCCACAGTGAGGCAACCAAGGTTGAGTGATGCCAGGATGACTTCCGGGGTGGTGTTACTTTCATGACATGTGTGACTGTATCACCCTGGAGGGAATTCGTAAATTGAATGTCAGCATTGGAGTTCTGCAGAAGGTCTACTATGGATGTTGAGGTCAACAACAATAATATAGAAGAAGTAAATGCAGTCAATGTGGCAGAGGAAGTTGTAGAGTATGAATCTGTAAACTTTGCTTTCGTACTAGCTGTTTATCTTACCTTCCTACTATTGCACCCAGTTTTTCGATGGCTAAGCTATTTTTATAACAGTGGTATATGGTACTTAGATCAGATCTGTAATATTTTTGGAATGCTGTAGAGCATACAGAGATAATGTTTTATGTTCTCACAAATGAGACAAACGCACACAACTAATTTTTTTACCCACAGTGGTTTGTGTGTTACTGGTAATAAGATGCACAAAGCAAGACTCAGACTTCTGGTGGTTTCCTTGGACATTGTTTGGGATGTTTAGGGAATGTTCATAAACATCCAATGATACTGTGGCAATGCTTACACCAGATGACCCTTTAAGTATGTTGTAATTTTTGAGTGAAACTTTACAGTGTAAGAGAGTGGAACTAATTTTGTCAGTTTAGATGAAAAGTCCTCATTCACGTTAACAGTATTAGCGTAACATATTCGTTTTGTAGTCCGTGCTGATCTTCTGATTAAGTTCAGTGGTTTCATGTTTGTCGAAGGTTTCAGTTTTTTTCAAAGAAACTTTTTTGTCGTGGTTGGCCATCCATATAGTAACTTTTTAGTTTTCTTCAGATGATACTGCATTAATTTGCTAAACTAATGTTTTGATGAATGGTGAAGATATACTGAATGCTATTAGCGTCTGCTACAATGCATGATCTGGTGCAGACTGGAAAGTATTTAGTAAAACCTACTGTAGTTTCAGAATGTTCACTGTTAAAATTGAATATATTTATTCTAAGCTGCATAAAATCAACTGTTTCATTTAATATTTTTCCTTCTGTGTGTATACCATATTTTATACCTGGTAAAACTTGACTCTATTCTTTACTTTGCGACTGTTCATTTCGTTTATAAAGCAATATAATCATAAGAAGCATTGCCGTACACACACAGGCAGAGACCCCTTTACAAGGAAAGTAGTAAGACAGATAATAATTATGGACCAGTCTCACTACTTCTCATCCATACTGGAAAAGAATTATGTATGCAAGGACTAAAACACACCTCTCTCAAAATAAGCTAATTAGTCAATCTCAGTTTGGTACTTGGGTAGTTTCCAAGATCTGTTGCAAGTGATACACAGTTGTCACAGAGTGAGATATACATTTTGTTTACAGCACTGACAACAATTCACATGGCTGTGATAGCACCTGATATCCATTTTGTTTACAACCGTAACAACAATGACAAAAGAGGTCCCGAAAAAAAATAAAGTAATTTTTTTTACCTTGCTCGTGATCCAGAATTTTAACATTGACTATTCCGTATTTTGTATATTCAGCCGGGTGCAACCCCTGTGTAGCCATAGCCTGTGTACACTCTTTCACCAAATTTGATACACATTACTCGGTGATAATCCACACAATTGTAAACTCATGATTCAGCGGTATGTGAAATCTAAACCACTTTCTGTAGTACTCAGTCTTGGAATTAACTCCTGGCAGGTAAAGTAGTGCAAGTCAGCACTGCACTGGCTTCAGTTCACTCGTCTGTTGAGTGCTTGTTCCACAAAAACGTATAATATGGATTAGAAATGTATGTCAGACCGGGACTTGGACATGGGGCCTTTATCTTTTGCAGGCTGGTGCTCCACCGACTGAGCCATCCCAGCATGACTCGTGACCCACCTTCTCAGCTTTACTTCTAGTAGTATTTAATCTTCTACCTTCCAAACTTCACAGAAGCCCTCCGCCATCTTATTGCAGGAATAGCACTCCTGGAAGGAAGTGTACTGCAAAGATTGTACAGTCACAGCCTGAAGGTTGTTTCCAAAATGAATTTTCACTCTGCTGCAGGGTGTGCACTGATTTGAAACTTCCTGCAGGTTAAAACTGTGTGCTGAACCAGAACTTGAACCTCTTACATTTGCCTTTCACAGGTACTAAGCTACCTAAGTGCACTCTCTGCTGCAGAGTGAAAGTCCTTAATGAAAACAAACTGTGTGGTTAGGCCTTATGTCTGCAGTAGGTATCCTTTCTTCAAGGAGTGCTAATCCCACAGGGCTGCAGTAGAACTTCTGTGAAGTTTAGAATGTAGGTGATGATGTGTTAGTGGAAGTAAAGCTGTAAGGGCGGATGGTGAGTCTCGCATCTATAACTCAGTCAGTAGACTACTTGCCCAGGAAAAGCATAGGTCCCAGGTTTGAATCCCAGTCTGGCGCAATGTTTTAACCCTGCCACAAGTTTCAAATCGACACACATTTTGCCATAGAGTGAAAATTTGTGTTAGGATACTAAAGATAACTCCAGAACCTCAGTTGAGCATACTGACAACAGCCCCATGTACATCAACCACCAGTTATGAAGTTTGTGGTCAAAAATCAATCATATTTTGACAATGGTAGTGACAGTCATGAATATTGTAATGGAAAGAAAAAATGGTTTATACTCTCTCTCTTTCAGCCTTGGTGTGGCATAAAAAAAAGTGTCTTCTTAATTGCAACGTTACATCACAGATTGTATTGTGGTCGTATGTAGTTACATGAAAAGAACTTTTCAGTGAACAACCTCCAATTAAAATAATTTTATAAAAAAGAGAAAATAATCGTAGCATGGGCAAATGCCTCAATTGTTTGTGCATTTTTCTAGTGCCAATATAAGGAATAATTAATAATTTTTCACAAAGAACTAAAATAACTGTCAAACTACAATAAGTTAATGCTAGTGTTCATTATAGTTCCCGTTAGAGTAAATTGAAACAAATTAGCCCTAGGTCACAATTTTTAGTCGTATCAACCAGGTTGTAACCTGTGTCTGTACAGGTATGAGCAGCCCATAGTGGCTCGCCTTCATGCATACTTTTTAAAAAATTTTGTGACTAAAGCCCTTCTGGCCTGTTATTTATTTTATATGTGACATGTAAGTACTGTCTCTGTCTTGTGTTGTTAGTCAGTACTTAAACTTTTATATAAAAAATTTCTTATCCCTTAAATTTGTAAATATGCTATAGGCCACTTTAAATGTTTAAATTCTGATGAAGGCACTCTTAGAAGTATTGCAACCTGGTTATACGACTAAAAATGGTGGCCGAGGGCTCATTTGTTTCAATTTTGATTTATAAACGGTCACTGAACCAAGCAGCCATGTTCAAAACCTTTCCATTAAAGACTCCAAAAAGGCTTAAATAGTGTGTTTAAACCTAAAAAGGGCTTTTCCAAGAAAATAAATGGCTAAAAACCATTTCATGAAAACCTAAAAATCTGAGCCCTACTCACTTTACAAAAACACAGTTCCTTCAAATATGTACATGGCAGAAATTACCATCCTTAGTAACAGTAGGTCAGAGGAAAGAAAAGATTGTAAAACTGAATGTTAAAAATTTCTAGGTATATGTGTTCAACAGAATGTGAGTTGGAAATAGATCTTTTTTAATGCTGTGTTCATTAACATTTGCCCTACGTGTATTTGCCAAGATTTTGACTGATAGAAGCATTAGGAATACAGTTTTGTGGGACAAGTATATGCAAGTATTTAAAAAGATGTGTGTGCTGACAACAGCATGACAGTTCACATTCTTTTATGAAGTTTGTTATGAAGAAACAGTCACAGTTTGAAGTTAATAGCAGCAGTCACAACCACAACTCTAGGATTACCATGGGTTCCCCTAGCCCAGCTTAAACAAACTCTTGCTCTGAAAGGGGAGAATTATGCAGCCGTAAATATATTTGGTCATCTCCCTTTCCAATTAAACGTGAAATACGGCTGGTATCGCCTTGGTTTGACGAGTCAACTACACCAAACATTAATTTCTGAGCAGATAGTACATTGTATTGTAGACTGAAATTAACATAAATATTTAGTTTTGTAAATGGTCAGCATTTAGCTGCTATTTTTGATGAGAAAATGCATGATATTTGTAAATCTCTTGATATGTTTACATTGTAGTTAGTTGTTACAAGTGTGCTCTAAAAACTTTATAATTGATTCATTGTTTGTATGTTTGCAGAAAATGTCTAGATTTCGTGAATGGGACCTGTCGTGCAAAGTATATGTTGGAAATTTAGGTCCCAGTGCATCCAAGCATGATCTGGAAAGGGCATTCAGTAAATATGGCCCCCTTAGAAATGTGTGGGTAGCTCGAAGCCCTCCAGGCTTTGCATTCATAGAGTTTGAAGATCCTAGAGATGCAAAGGATGCTGTTCGAGCACTTGATGGAATGTAAGTAGCCTTTTTAATGAAGACTTCTTCAGTCTGTGATAAGTGTTGTAGGGATTTTAGGTATACCAGACCACGCAAACAGGAAAATAAGAATGAACCTGACAAAAAGTAACGCTTGCGAAAAGAGATGTAGGGTCCAAATTATGCTCTGAGCAAAAATGTTCAATGTTAATACCACATTATACATGCATATATAGCTCTGTATTTTTTATAATTAAAGAGAAATCATCATTCCAAAAAAGGTATAAAAAGCAAAGGCCTATTGTTTCCATAGGTAATCTCCTAAGTTCTTGATACAGCATGGAATCTGTTACAGAATATGCAATCTTGTTTTGCAGTCGGAACGTGATTTATTTAAGATGAGTTGTGTTGGTGTGATAACCATCTAGGTAACTAGGTTAGTGGTCATATACTGTTCATGCCACTAAACTGATCTCCAAATTAAGAATAATTCTTAATGTGATGGTGATGAAATAGTGTGTGATATCGATGTCACTACAATGAAATTCCACTAAGTCAGAGTGTGGTGTATAGAAGCACTGGTGAAAAATGTTTTAAGGCCTTACACACACATGACCGCCATCTCCGTAAGCTCAGACCGGAATGCAGCTGTCATATAGCATGGAAGCAGCAATCTGGAAGGGGCTGGGAAGCAAAAGGGATAACAGTGTATGAGTGGGGAGAGGGAAAATCACCGTCTGGCAGAGCATGCAGGGACCAAATTGTCAACAGGTGTAGCTTTGGGGTTTTGTGAGGTGGGGAGGCCGGGGGGTGGAAGAGAAAAAACAAGAGGAGCAGGGAAGGGGAAAGATGGGCCAGTGCGTAAGCAAAGGGTGGCCACAAAGAGGGTGGGAGACGAGAATAGGACATAATAGGACAGGGGGTGGAAGTTGTTGGTTGGTGGGTGTCGGGACAGTAGGTTGAGCCTGGGATTATTTCAAGAGCGGAGAATCTGTTGTAAGAATAACTCCGATCTGCACAGTTCAGAGAAGCAGATAGTGGCAAAGAGGGTGGAAGAGGATTGAGATGGCTCGGGTAGTGAAGCAACCGTTGAAATCAAACGTGCTACGTTCAGCTGCATGTTTTGCCTTAGTGTGGTGTACTGTGCTCTTGGCCACAGATTGACGATGACCGTTCATCCTGGTGAACAGTTTGTTGGTGGTCATACTAATATAGCAAGCCGTGCAATGATTGCAGCAGAGCTGGTAAGTGACATGGATGCTTTCACAGGTGGCCTGGCTTATGACAGGGTAGGATAAGCCTGTGACAGGAATGGAATAGGAGCTGCTGGGTGGGTAGATGGGCAGGTCTTGCGTCTGGGTCTTCAAGAGGGGTATGATCCCTGTGACAAGGGTTTGGGATTGGGAGTAGCAGAGGGATATTGTAAAGGTTGGGTGGGAACACCACTTAAAGAGGGGTGAGAAGGGCCTTGGGTAGGATGTTCCTAATTTCAGGGCACAATGATGGGTAATCAAAGCCCTGGCAATGGATGTGGTTCAGTTGTTCCAGTGCAGGGTACTGTTGGGTGACAAAGCGTGTGCTTCTTTGTAGCTGGTTCTCGGGGTAGCAGGGGGGATTGAGGTTGTGTGGGGATATGGCATGGGAAATTGTTTGCGGACTAGAGCTGGGAATAGTACCTGTCTGGGAATGCTATGGTGAGACACTCAACATACTGAGCAAGAGTGTTTTTGTCACTGCTGACATGCCATCCCCAGGTGACCAGGCTGTGTGAGAAGTTTTTTTTTTTTTTTTAGGGATGACTGACAGGTTTAATGTGGACAGAAGTGTGGATGGAGCCGTCAGAGGGGAGGAGGTCAGTGTCCAAGAAGGTGGCCTGGTGGATTGAGGGGCCCCAGGTAAAGCAGACGGAAGAGCAGGTGTTGGGATTGTGAAGGAATGAGGGTAGGATGTCTCGGCCCGGAGTTCAGATCATGAAGTTGTCATTAGTGAACGTGAACCAGACTAAGGGTTTGGCATTTTGGAAGGCAACAGAGATATCCTCTAGATTGCCCATAAACAATTTGGCATAGGAGGGTGCCATGTGGGTGCAGCAGATTTGTTTGTATACTTTTCCTTCAAAGGAGAAGTAGTTGCAAGCTCTAAGTTGTATGGTGTAAGGTGTATGGTGAATGAGGTAGTGCTTTTGGAGTCTGAACCCCATTGGGAAAAGTAGTGGGCATGTTTCCTTTACTGAAGAAGGCATAACTAAATAAATGATGAATTTTGCTGTCAAAATACTTTTTCATATATCGTCATTCTGATTGAATTATTCTCACTAGTTTGAGACCTCTCCCTGTGAAAGTTCCCATTCAAAATAGCTACATCATGTGCTGGACCATTTGCATGTTTTGTCATATGGAACATTGTCATTAAGAGAACTGATAAAACATTTTGGTGTGCAACAGAGCAGTGTCACTTTTTGAATGATAATTTTTGGTCTATTTACCATTTGCTTGTTAGGGAGTGAGATAATGCATTCATCTGATTTGGAGAAATATTGGCTGGAGAAAGAGATCATAGTGCAGCAAGATGAATTTTGGTAGTACACTCGATTATTTACGATCACTTTTAAATCACTACTGGCCTTTATTTCCAATTTTTAACCCAGTTTGCTGAAAGATGTCCGTCTGCCTTCAGACTTAAGTTTTTAAAATTAGAATGCACGATGTGTATTTGTTGAAAATAACTTTGTCAGATGTCTTTCTTGCCCTTGAGTCATTGTGGCACTGCAATATTACATCTATTTTTCAAGTATGTTATACATGTGACTCATAGTATTGATTTGAGCTATCACTATTAAATCCTGTTGGTTATTTCATGTGTCATAGATATGTATATTTAGAACCTATTTCATAATTTGTAGGAGGCTGTGTGGAACTCGAGTTAGGGTTGAAATGTCTACGGGACGCACAAGAAGAGATGAAGGCCGCAGACATTCAAGGTACAATTTTTTGCCATGTCTGTTATCTCATTTATAAATTTTGCCACTAGGTGTATTACCTCTTTGCAAACACTCACTTTATTTTCCTGATATTAAACATGGAAATAACATATTCACAATAGTGCAGTTTTAACGGGGTTGAAGCTCTCTTGGTAATAGATATATGCCAGTATGCATGCAAATTCATATGTAACTAAACATATAGTTTTTTCTAAATTTCACTGCATCTGGCTTAATGTGATTTTTGTTGGGGAAATAATAGATAGTATGTATTTCATATTATGCCAAAATTTTCAGGATATATTCTCCCTTCAGTCTACCATCTCTGGCTCAAGTCAGTCTGCTCTTCATGTTTTTGCTACCGACATGACCCGGGACAACCTGAGAACTTCCCACTTGAAACAAACTACGCATCTGGCGCCCCAGACATCTTAGGCCCACAAATTTGCATCCAGCGGTTTCCACAACCCTTCTCTGCCATCAGACCACCAATCAACACAGCTACAACCCATCTGTTGGGCAGCAGAACATAACAGCCTCCTAATACCAGCGTACGAGTTTCACAACTTCTCATGCAACTGCCATCTCATGGTGCTGATACAAGGGCCAGCCTAATGTGCGGCTTGTAGTATTCAGCATACAACTGATAATAGGTGATAAAAGCAAAGGACTTTTCTCTGCAGCACAGTATGTAATTTTATTATATTTCCAGCAGATGTTTTATGTTATTCTTTAGTGTCACACAGTTATCATTTTTTTCTCTCGATTGCATAGAAAATAATGTAACAAAATTTATAGTTCTTTACTGTGCGCTCAACTTGAAAGTTGAACCACATCTTTTCTATACACATTCTGGCAGTAAGACTTTTAATATGAGCCCTTCACATTTAATATTGTGTACTAATTCAGTTTTATCTTTGGTTTATGTGCAGGTTTCTATCTGTAGTTCAACAAATCAAATATTCATTATTTATCTGTTAACGAATGTTTAAGAAGTTGTGTATTGTCTAATAATTATGCAGATGTAATAAGAGTTTTCATTGGCAGTTTGCAAGGATTTTGGTTAATGCTCATGAGTAGAATACATTTGATTTATTTAAATTTGTGTTTTGATATTTTCAGTATTACAACTCATTATTTTTTATCTTCATGCTTTTGTGTTATTTTTTAAGCTGCTATTGCTTTTTAATGACACACTGAATACGGTTTTATGTGGTGTGTTTAGAGCAGTTTCAATCTTTAGAATTATATTAATATTCTAAATGTTCCACAATAGATTTATTAGATAAAAAGTCAACTCACCAAGCAGTGGCAGGAGAAAACTCATAAAGGATGTGGAAAAGCACAAGCTACTTTCTTGCAGAAGGGTTGAAAGGAACGGAAGAGGGTTGAAGGAAAACGGTTGGTGAGGATCGGGAAATTGGAAGAGTTATAGAAAAGTCATCTAGAACCCTGGTTCAGGGGAGACTTACTGGACAGTATGAGAAGGAAAGATTGAATTTTGGTGCTTGCGCTGGATGACATCTGAAAATCTAAGAACTTCAAAGTGGAAGATAAGGTAATAAACACAATCCTGGGTTGTGGGCAACTTTTCCTAAACTCTTCACATTTTATAAACCTCACCAGTGCTTTTATTACATCCCTTTCGCTTTCCTTTCAACTCTTGTACCAGAAGAAAGAGCCACTGGCTTGGGAAGCTTGTGTGTTTCCACATCTTTCACTTGTTTTCTCCTGCAGCTGCCTGGTGAGTAGATTTTTTTTATCTATTGATATTATATCTTTGAATATTGATATTTTCTTTGGAAGTATATTTTTTCGTAATTAGAACTGGAAGTAAGAGTCCTGTTTCAGGTTCTTCATTTTTTGATCAGTTTACTTCATTGTGTCTGCTGATATTTTTTCGAATGAAATACATGTAACTGACCATAAGACTACATGGAAGACATAATTTTGCAGACTGTAAAACATTATTAGAATCATTACAACTTTTTCCTTGTTTCGATTTGCTAAATGTCGCCAGCAGTGACTACACGCATCTTTCTCATTCCACTGCCTTCCATTTTTCTGGATATTTCAAAAAGAAAAACTGGACTGATTAGGTGGAACTTCATATGCAGAATGTTCTAAAATGTTAGGCCAGCGTATTTATATATCATAGTTCATGACTTCATTTCCGTAATTATTTTTACTTGTGAGAAAATGATTACCACTCGAAAAATGTTTGTTAGACGCACCTGCAACACACGTTGCCGTATTTAGTTATTTATTACTTAGGGAATCAAGTGGTAATAGATATTTATGAGGGTGGTTTGACAAGTCTTGTAAATTTCCATGAAATAATGGGACATTTTTGATGCACCTTCATGGTTAGTAAGCTTGATTATTCCAAGGACCGTGTAGAGAATTTAAACGATGCTCAGTATACAGTTCATTGTTGACAACCATCTGAATTGGTCAGTGTGTCTGCTGCAATTGAAAATGGAGAAAACAGATTTTCTTGCTGTTATTAAACATTTTCATTTTTGGAAGGGTTGGACTGCCACACAAATCAAAATTGAATCTGATGAAGTTCATGTGGACTCTGCACCATCATTAAATACCATTTTCTATTGGATTAATGAATTTAAATGTGGTCAGACAAGCACCAAATATGAAGTGAGTTCTGGCCATCCAATGGGGCCACCCTAATGGAAACTACTGACAAAATCCATGACGTGGTAAGGTAAGATCACCTAATAAAACTCTGTGAGATTGCCGAGACTGTAAGCATCTCAACTGAGCAAGTGCATAATATCCTGCATGCAGGATTGTCTATGAAGAGGCTGTGTGTGAGGTGGATGTCAAAATTCACAGTTGACCAAATGCACGTCTATGTTAACATTTCAGCACAATGTCTGGCGATGTTTAATCAGTCTGCAAGGATTTTTGTGCCGACTCAACTGTTGAAAGAATCCATATCCATCATTATGCGCAGAGTCAAAAGGCAATCAAAACTGTGAACAAAGGCTGGTGAAAGTGCACTGAAGAAGACAAAGACTGGTTTGTCGGCTGGTAAAGTGATAGCTACTGTTTTTTGGGATTCCTGAGGAATAATTCTCATAGATTACATGGGAAAAGGCAAAACCATAACTGGACCCTATTATGCTGCATTGGTGGATCATTTGCAATGTGTTGGCTGAAAAAAAACCAAGATTGACACACAGAAAAAAGGGTGCTCTTTCACCAGGATAATGCACCGTCCTACATGTCTGAAATGACAATGATGAAAGTGTATGAATTAGATTTTGAATTGGTTCCTCATCAACGCTATTCACCAGACTTAGCCCCTAGTGACTTCTTCCCGTTCCCTGACTTGAAATTTTGTCTTGCTGGAAAGAGGTTTTCATTGAATTAGGAAGTGATGGTTGCAGTCAAAACAAATATCTTGCAGTCTTGACAGAAGATGTTTTTCTGATGGGATTGCTGATCCAGTTGTATATCTCTCAAAGGAGACTATGCTGATAAGTGAGATGAGTTTTTTACGAAACAAACTTTTTCTGCCAGACTTACCAAACTACCCTCATAAAACTCTCTAACTCACTGTGTGACATTTTGCTTGCGTGGTTCCTATGATTCGAAATGTATGTACATCCTACGTTAATTCATGGAGGACTGAGCTAGATGTGTGTTTGCACTTTATAAAAGCTTTTGCCAAAGCAATTAAGGCAAATGGAAATTATATTATGCAGTAAAAACTGCAAATAGTGTGGGATATGTATTTGCAAAAGCCCGATGATCTACCATTATTTTAAAAGAGGCAGATTTTATTTTTGAATGTCTGTCCATATTGACATTGCTATTCAGCCACATTTGTGTCGTAGAAACATATTTTTTTTCTGCTCAATTACACTGCTGCACTTTCTTTAGGATCTCCATATTGTATCATTACAATCAATTATTAATGACAGTCAGATGTAAGTAGACATGGAGGGTTATTTGGGGCTATGTGACTAGAATGCACGTTTTCAGTGGTTAGTGCTTGTTTCTCAATACAGATTGCACAGGTTTTGGTTGAAACCTTTTCTTCAAAACAGCATTATTTTGCAGTAGTTTGCATTTTCTCTTTATTTCTTTTTGGTTTTATTACATGTGATCAGAGTGAAAACTCCATGAGTGTTGGGGTGTGAAGAGAATGAAAACTTCACAAGCAGTGTGGTATGAACTCTTCTGTTCATAAAGAAAGAGACTTCCAATTTTACTTCACAAAAAATATTCTTAGAGGTCACTGCATCACACTAGCTTTATGTATTGTTTCAGCAAAGGAGACAGACAGGTGTAATTTTCTCAAACCTCTGAAAGTGAAAGTGTTAGATAGGTATTCAGTAAATTCAACATAGAATGTGTCCAAGGAAAATTTAAATGTTGTGGCACTGCAAAGAAATTAAGGTGTCTGCTGTGAGAATTCGGACAGATGGCTTCAAAAGCTCTTTTGTATAAGGAGAGATAACAGTTTAATTGCAGGCCACCAGTGGGCTCACAGCTCTCTTGTGAATGCATGCATAGTGAGCATGGTCCCCCCCAATGGTACTTTTTTCCTGTGCTGTCATCTTACTCTCTGACTGTATCTTTCCTCATTTTGTGTGTAGGACACATTCTGTAATAACAGCGTGGCTTGCTTATAGAACATCCAATGGAGCTTTTCTCACTTCGTTTCACTACTTTATACCACCTATTTCAGTTAGGTTTGGTCCCAACATATTGATGTGACCTCCAACTGGTTCAGACTTTTCTTCAGAAGTGTGGGCTGTGGGGGTAATATTGCCCAATATCCAGCATTTAGTTAGTCCATGTTAAGGGTCATTGTGTACCTGTATGGTGGTTGTTAGTCCTGTAGTGGGTGTTGCACACTACTAATGGATGAATGTGCCCAGGTAGTTAAAGAACAATGGAACTTTATTAACTTAACACAACGGGCAAGTTCAACATAAGCAGCTTCAGAAGTAACACAACGATAAGGTCATCCAGATTTGATATGTGAATGGCACAATGCACAGTAACAGTTCCGTAGTGTCCTTAGTGTTTTGGTCAGTCCTAATAAGTTGTCACTGGCAAAGTCAAGAAATGTCTGAGGTGGACATAGTCTGTGATTGATGCATTCATGATTTCTCAGCACTTTGGACGCAGAATGTGAAGTTGTAGGCTCAGACTGATGGGCCATGAACTTGGAGTGTTCTGCGCACTGGGCACATGGAGCTCCGATGTGAGGGACTACTGGCGTTAAGCTCAGACATCTGTGAACGGCTGATGTCGACTGCCTGGAGAGGGCCAAGCAGTAGCCTATAAAGCCATCCAGCAAAAGAATGCAAGCAAAACGTGGTGGTGGCATGTGATGTGTGGATGAAGTAATACCAACAATAGCATCACTATATACAGAAAACGCAGTGCCACCTCATGCTATGGTGGCTGCCGAGGTGTGATTTGCTGTTGGGTTGCTATCATACTTGAAGGGCAGCAACACCCAGTACACTGTGTTAGTGGCTGGGCTGTAGGCAACAGCCTGCCAGAGCAATGTAAAAGAGGAAGTAATAGCTTTGGGCATCAATTGTATGTTCCCTGCGTAGTCAGAGGCTACTACTGCGGTAATCTCTGACTATATAGGCAACACACTATTGGTGCTCAAGCTGTTAATTCTCCTGCTTCGCCTGTTACATTGCTTTAGCTGGCTGGCACCCATATGGAGAACCCTTGTTTGGACTAGGTGGCATAATGCCAGATATGTGTCACCATGAAGGGATCTAAGCTTTCAGCCATGGGTCATAAGGCTCTGGCAGTCCTTCCAGGCAGACTGAAATTCTTGCGTATGTCTCATGATGATCCTAGAAACTTACCGTAGTTGGCTACGCCATGGGAGGAAAACGAACACAAGTGGCTAACTTCCCTCAGTTCCTAGTTTGTACCTGGGCAGATGGAGGATCCTTCCTCTCAACTAAACCATTGTTCTTTATTGAGAATATTGAAAACATATTTAGAGAAATTGCTTCTCTTAAAAAATTTGATTACATCTTAATTAAAATGCTAAATTCTACCCAGTTGTGAACTTGGGTAGAGCCTGCCAGACAGCAATGTTGGCACTGGTCATTTCCAATGGTAACAATCATGGTTTACTGCTGTGATGTGAAGCCATATTTTGGTGCTTTAAATGTCAACAGCTCAGATGTAGGTTTCTCTGGTGTACGTACAACCTGAATTGTGGAGACTAGTTGGTCACATCACAAAAATTCACCTTTTGTGCTGCCACCAATATGTGCCAATTGCGGAAATGACCACCCTCCCAGATTTCCAAAGTCTGTTGCCTTGTTATGCAAAATCTGTGAACTGAAGGGTTCAGATTGCCTTTTGTATTTTGAAGCTCTCAGTTAGATTGACCTTTGCAGCTATTGTGACTGGGTCAACAGCAATACCTAGCATATTTACGCCCTTGATGTTACCTTCCAGTAGTGTGCAAGTAAATTAGACCATGGGGGTGACAGGCCTTCCCTCTCACAGTTCCTGCAGCACCATCTACTAGAACCTCAACTCCCTGCATCCAGCCAAAGGAAGAAGTCTCCAGGCCTGTGACCTGACACACACACACACACACACACACACACACACACACACACACTGAGCCAATGTTTGCTGATACTATCCCACTCCTACATGTGACACAATGATTTTCGGGCATGACTTGTTCTCCCAACCCCTCCATGCCTAACCAGGACAAACTTAAAAGTGATATTTCAGTGGAACTGCAATGGATACTACTGTCACCTGCTTGTACAATTGCTACTATTTTCCTTCGATTCTGCCATCTGTTTTGCTCTCCTAGAAATACGTTTCACTGCCAACCATTCTATAACTCCTTAGAGTTACCTTGTATCCTCTCAGAATCGTACTGCCCCTAAGAGAGCATCTGGAGGGGTCTGTACATTGGCTTTTACAGATGTCATCAGTAAGAGGATTCCAATGTGTACCACATTGGAAGCAATAGTAGTGCAAGTGCAAATAACCACAGCAATCACCATCTGTTACTTTTATTTACCCCCCAGGTAGGACACTTACCTAACTTCATTGGACTGCTTAAATCCAACAATGTCAGAAGACCCTTCAGCATCTGAGCAACGTCTTTCACAGACCATTCTCATCACTTTTAAGTGACTTCACACTAAGGTTCACTGTCTGAGTAAACACAGTAAGAAGGATGGAATTACATTTTGAATGAAAATTTGTGTGATGACTGGGACTTGAACCCAGGTCTCCTGCTTACTGGGAAGATGTACTACCCACTACACCACCATGGCATTGTGGCTCAAAGAGCTGCACAGAATACCGTAGTCTAATACCCTCCTTAATGCCTAGGGCAAAATGAGCTGAAGGCATGAATTAAGGTTTGTTTTAGAGAAGGCATTTTGAGAGCCACAGTTTCACAGTGATGTAATGCTAGCATCTCTGCCCAGTAGGCAGGAGACCCAGGTTCAAGTCCCAGCCTTGGCATGAATTTTAATTCAGCAACTCATCTTATATCCCTATCGAACAGAAAGAAGTAATGGAGAGTACACTACATCTTCTTCCTGGAAATATATGCCTCTTCATCCCAGGTGTGGGCCAAGCTCCCTAATCTTGTAGGCTGCTCTCTTCCTTCACAGTAGTCTTTCTAGCGATGCTTCGGTTATTGCTGAACGCTTTGCGATAGCATTGGCATCCTCCTCCTATCTGGCTACCCTTTGAATACATAAAAGAGAAGTTCAAGACATCTCCCTATCCTTTATCTCCTGTCATGCCAAATTATATAATGATCCTTTTACTGATGGGAAACTGCATCAGACTCTTGACTAGTCACACAATACGGCCCCACACCCGCAATTTGATTCAAAATCAGATTACTGAATATCTTAATGTTACTCAAAGATTCCATCTACTAAGATTCTTCAGCCAGATTTTGCTAGAAGCTGTTTTTCTCCTCATTGGTAAGATGGTGTCATTGTCCTGAACCTTAAACCAGGCAAAAAACCCACATCCATTTATGGCTACGAATCAGTTAGCCTCACTAACACGCTCTGCAAACTGCATGACCGGATAATTACTCTGGGTTCTTGACTAAAGGGGTCTTTTGTCCCCCTATCAGTGAGGGATGATACACAATTGACTATCTGGTTAGGATGGAAACTGAATTATGACACCCTTTTTTTATCTACCAAAACCTCATTTTCACCTACACAAGGTGTACAATGCGACTTCTCATTTTACTCCCCCTCCATCACTGGGTATTTGAGGCACCCTACTAATTTTTATTCGTCAGTTTTTATCCCACCAGTTGTTTTGAGTTAGAGCTCCTCCTGGGCCCAAGAAACAGCATTCCTCAGGACTTCGTGCTAAGTGTTAACTCTTCATCAGCATCATTTAGCCAGTGATCCCATTGGATGAGTGGTCGTCTGTGCTGTGCGCTTTATGTCAGTGACTTTTGATTTGGTATCGTTTCCAGTCTGTATGCATCATTGGCTGAATGCCAGTTCAAAGACCCCATTCGAATGACTTCCACTTGGACTTTTTCAAGAAGTAGGTTCCAATTCTCTCCCTCGAAAACACGTGTTGTGGGCTTCTGTCATACCCAGAACTCTACTTGTGTACACAATGCTTGGACATTGTTGCACAACCCATATGTTTGGAACTCCTGTTTTTATCAAAGTCTGACATGGCTGTCCCATATTTGTTGGCTAAAGACCAGCTGCATGCGAAAGCTTAATAATCTCTCCTGGCCACACACAACTCTTGTGGTGTGAATCACACTACTCTCCCCCATATTTGCCAGGCTCTGGTCTTGTCCCAATTGGACTATGGTTGTCACATGAGTGGCTCAACAGCACCTTCAGCTTTAAAATTACTGGACCCAGACCATCATTATAGAGTTGGACTGGCCACTGGGGGCTTCCAGACTAGTCCCACAGACAATCCCTGCGCTGAAGTGGGGATCTTGCCTTTTGAATTGGCACTGAAAATCACGATGTTGGAGTGCCCAAAACAACCAAACACCACCTTTTCAGTTCTGACAATACCAATTGTTGCTCATTTTTGCAATCACCATCTGACAAGTTCTAATTATCCAACTTATAATTTTTTTTTTTTTTTTTTGCATGTCTGGGGTATCAGTGCCATAACACCTGCTCAGTTGGAATATGCCTCGAGGTCCTCTGCTGGTACCTCCACTAACCCCATCAGAATATGCTTCCCATCTTTCCCTGCACTCACTACCTTGGTTAGTACTAAACAACAAACTACAAACTGTCCAACAGATTTTTGTAATCTTGGGTCTGTCTATAAGTATCGGTACGATTGACATTACAAACTAGCTCCAGTACAACATAGTTCATATTTAACTGCACAGAAGTATCAAATTATATTCAGTAATTTGAAATAACTTTTAAGCAACAACTAGAGGAATTTGAACTAGAATTGTTATTAATAAGTCATTCACACCTTTCACGGCAGTAAATATCTGAGTTTGGCAATCGGTGGTTGCAAACAGCAAGCAAGAGTCCAAATAGTATCCTACTATAACACGAAATTAATGATCCTTGGTAAGCTGCTTCACAGTCTTATCACCAATGTAGCTAAATTTTACGAAGTTCATAACATGGCTTTATTCTCAGAATGCATTCCAACAAGCTTTCACCCTGCCACGAACTACAAGCAAGTTTCATATCAGCGCACACTCCGCTGCAGAGTGAAAATCTCATTCTGGAAACATCCCCCAGGCTGTGGCTAAGCCATGTCTCCGCAATATCCTTTCTTTCAGGAGTGCTAGTTCTGCAAGGTTCGCAGGAGAGCTTCTGTAAAGTTTGGAAGGTAGGAGACGAGGCACTGGCAGAAGTAAAGCTGTGAGTACCGGGCGTGAGTCGTGCTTCAGTAGCTCAGATGGTAGAGCACTTGCCCGCGTAAGGCGAAGGTCCCGAGTTCGAGTCTCGGTCGGGCACACAGTTTTAATCTGCCAGGAAGTTTCATATCAGCGCACACTCCGCTGCAGAGTGAAAATCTCGTTCTACAAGCAAACACTTTCCTCATTGTGACCAAAATGAGACACCTTTTTCATCACATTCCAGATGCAGCCCATTATGCTGTGCTGTGCTTACTCACAACAACAAACTCTTTTTTAGTTAGTTACATGTTCCATAGATTACTTGAACAAATCGTTTATCGAAATGGTGTGGAATGAGTTTGTTTGTAGGGTGTGTACATGGTTAATGTTAACAGTAATGAACACTATTGTTAATCCTGCTTGTGCAACTAGAATTAAAAACAAGTTGTTTTTTACAGTCTAACAGTTTTTTAATAGCAATTCATCCATGAAATCGGATTTGTCAATTTGGGTCAGATTAAAAATTTGATTTACCACCTGGCAGGCATTTTATCTTATTAGCAAATGGTCAAAGATTTTTGCTGCTGCATATTGAACTCATTTCTGAAACACTGAGAGCTTCAATAATGGGTAATAAATGTATTTTTCCCTCTAGTGTTGTAGGTATGTACATCACTCTTCTCAAATTGTGACTGATCATTTATTACGAATTTCATTAGCGAAAGTGCATATTGTGACGGCACAGTTAAAATGCCTAGCTCCTTGAAGAAGTACCTACATGACACCCGTGCGTGAACAGCACATATTATTATTACTGCTAACTTTTGTATGATAAATACTTCCATTAATACTTTCTTCCTAAGTGATGAGTAACCCCCTAAAATTATTGAGTGCAAATATGTAAAATGTGTCAGCAGATTGATATGTTTGTCTCTAAGATTAGCAATTACATGAAGAACAAAAGTAGCTGAACTTAATTGTTTGAGAAGTTCAAGGGTATGCTTCTTCCAGTTCAAGTTTTCATCAATATGTACGCCCAAAAATTTGGAGCATTCTACCCTATTTACTGACTCCTGCTCAAGTGCTATGTCAGTTGTTGGTGTGACTATTTGTTGTACAGAACTGAATGTAGTGTGTTTTTTTCCCAAATTTGGGAAGAGTTCATTTTCAGAGCGCCACTTAATAATTCTTTGTAAAATATCATTTATACAACTCTTTTGTTGCTTCCTCTCTAATGGGATTTGTTATAACGCTATTATCATCTGCAAAAAGAATGAATTATTCTTGTTGAATGTTAAGTGGAAGGTCATTCATATATATAAGAAATAGGAGTAGACCCAAGATTGAACCCTGTGGGGCTCAGGATCTCCCTTTGTGATTTCTCCCCAATCACTAAAATGTTCTACACTTTCATCATTGTTTTAATTATTTAGCACAAATTTTTGTATTCTGTTTGCTGTGTGTAAAACTACCAGTTCCATAAAATTTGAGTTTTACTGAGAGAATAACATGATCTAACCTAAGAAATAATGATAAAAGAAAAGGGGGATGGCATTGTGCTGCCATGCTTTACACTGTTATGTGTTAGCAGGTACTTGGTTAAGAAAATTATCTAAGCAACTAATAAATCAGTACTTCAAAGAATCACAAAAATCAGAATAATAATAAGCTTTGACAGAAAAACTAAATGTGAAACTTTTTCATCTTTAAATTTATAGGTCTATCAGTAATTAATTAATGTTCCACTGCTGAAAACCCAACGGAGGCTTGTGAACAGTACGATTGGTATTCTTTGATTCACAATGTTTTTAGCTGCAGCTTTGAAGCTACCAAGTGATTGATACACTTCGTTTTAGCACTCTGCTCAGATTGTCTGAAGTCTAGAAATATGTTGTTAAGTAGCACTTTGCTGATGTACCGTCAGATGGAGTACTGCCCAGTTGGTCTGCAACACTCTGCAATACTGTGCCTGTCAGCCACACATCCAAGTTCATGCCAACAAACAAACATAATCCAAAATGAATGCCCTGCCGTCCGAAAGTTAGGCTCTTTTTCTTTTCTCTCGCTCACAAACTTGAACTCGGTCAAAGGCAACTGGAAGAAATGAATGAGAAACAATATAGCTGTAATGCTTCAACCAAGATGATGTAGCACCCAGAATTTTCCTTACACTGCAGTGTTCTTGTAACTTTCAGATCAGAGACCTAAGACCACTGGACTGTAAGCTACAAAAATAAAAGGCATCTGAGTCATCCGTTTGTACAAAGTTTGCATGTGGTTTCCCATACCGAATTGAATATCTCTCAACTAAATGTCATACACATTTACCAGTGTAAATAATTAAAGACACATCTCACTTTAAAATAAAGTAAAACCAATGTATTCATCACAGAATATATATAGAGTGCCATCATATTACTGTACATGCAGATGTGCACAACTACAAACACTTGACAGCAGTTAAACCACAGCACACTCCAATCTTACTGCAATCATCCAATAGAAATAAAGGAACTGTACTCTTTGATCATAATAATTTAACTTTAATGAAGTACTGTACTCTTACTGCAAGTTTAATCACATGGTGGAATTACCACCTCCATGGACCAAAACACTGGTACACTTTTATAAAAAAATTCAGTTGTGTGTAGCTCTTACTAATATAACACTCACTCGTCACATTTTCTCTACTGCTAAACTAATTAGAAACAATATACATTAAATATGAAAAATGGATGAAAATGTATACAACACAAACAATAACCCCAACTGTTCCTCAATACCCTATAACTGTTCTGGTCTTTCAGGGAGCTCATCACTGATCTGGTACAGTATATGGAACAATTCCTGCCTGTGTACATCTGAAATATTCATAACACTGGGTACCTTATCTTTAATTTGTTCAGTTATATGCACGGTGTCTATTGTCTCATGTATTAAACAAAAGTTTGCTGTGAACTTTGGCCCTGATGACACACAATTAAATTTTACCCTGTTCTTGCCAAAGTTACAAGTAATTGTGTTAATTCTACAGTCGGTTGTTAAACACTGTTTGACCCAGAAATACATACTAAGGACCATATTTGTTGTCAAACCTCTAACCATGAATAAATCCTCCTCAAAGCTTGTCCCACTTATAGCAAATTCAGCTGCCACATCTCTCTTCAAACATTTGTTATACTGACACCTTGGGTGCTTTCAATTTACAGCATCATTCCCAGTATCGATCAGGATACTTCGATTTGAAGCTGAGTGGAGGGTCTCTACTAAAAGCTGTGTCGGTTTTGTGATAGTCTTGGCTGCAGATTTCTGGACCTGTGTTATGGAGTAGCGAATCGTAGGACTCACCTGACAGTAAAATCAGACTACAGACAAAGTGAAGACATAACAACTGTCAAAATTGTAACTGTAAATTGTTGAAGTATTCATAACATAGTTCCTGAATTTACTGTCCTCCAGGAAAGATGTCATGAATATAGACACCATAGAAGGGGGAGTGTTCATTGCAGTAGACAAAAATACTGTCTCTCCAAGTCGAAATAGAGTCTGACTGTGCAGTTATCTTGATGCTTATAACAGATCTTGGTGAACTCCACTTAATTATCAGATGTTTCACAGCCATCTGACGCTATGACAGTTTAAGAATCATTCAAAGAAAGCCTACACTCAGTAGTATTGAAATAACCAAATTGTGCGATAATAGTTGAAAGCAACTTTAACCTACTGAGTAATGGACTGGAATGGAAATAGCCAAATCATGTGATAACAGTTAGAGGTGACTTTAACCTACCGAATATAGACTGTGACGTCTACGGATAAGTTGCAGGTGGTATGGACAGGCTGTCATGTAAAATATTATTGAACACAATTCTAAAAAAAAAAATTAAAAAAATAAAAAGTTTTAAATTTCAGGTTTAAGAAATCATTCGAACAGGGGGATTGTACAAGTGTACTGTCATTCAACTGTCATACAGGCTATCAAATGGAGGACATGGAATAGGCATACCTGATGTAGAGAAACAGCTCAAAGGGTTGAAAACAAATAAGTTGCCAAGCCCAGGTGGAATCCTTTTCTAACGATACCCTGCAAACCGTGGATCACGAACAACAGGGAGATTCCATATTCCAAGATTTTCAGGAAATGTTTTGACATGGTGCCCCACTGCATGTTGTATATGAAGGTACAGAATAGGTTCATAGGTTCCCAGATACGCGATTGGCTTGAAGACTATGTTGCCCACAATGGCGAGTGTTTGTCAGAGAGAAGAGTATCGTCAGGAGTGCCCTAGGGGGTGCGATTTATTACTTTCTACTATTTTACTATTACTTTCTATATACATAAATGTTTTGACAGACAGACTGAGCAGCAATCTGCTGCTGTTTGATGATGATGCTGTGGTGTGCAGAAGAGTGTTGTCACTAATGTAGAGAAATTAATGCAGATGAATTGGGGCGAAAAAATCCCGTAATGTTTTTAACTGTGAAGCGAAAGTCTTGTCCACTTCTGATCTTGGAATCACTGCCTCACATCCCCTTTTAAAATTAATCCTTGCTTGTGAGTTTAAGGATGTGTAATCGGATCCATGATAGATTTTCATAAGACTTTTGCCCCTCAGTCCACATCTGTTAATACATTGTTTCAGAGTAGTCCAGTACAACATATAATGTAAAATTAATTGCATAAAATCATCAAATGGAGAGGTTTGGAATTACTATTATGCAACAGCAGGGGTTAAATTTTTTAAGACTTGTTTATTAACGCTTTGATTGCTGTGGATGAGTTAACTCGTTATCCTCCATCATCGCCCAGGGGCTGAGGACATGTTGAAATGTGGCTTCTGGGTTTACCTTAAGTACTATTGGTGTGTTTGTGCATCCCATTCCTCTGATCACGTTTCCCGAAGCGCTCGGATGGAATTGGGCACAGCACACACAACCATCCTCCGGGTATAAAAACTAATGATTTGGAAAGATTTAATCAAATTTAATTAAAATTTTGGTATCTTATCTACAATTCATACACAGCAGTGTATGAGCTGAAATCAACCTTACACAAAGCTCATGCATTGCGTTTTTACCTCTGCAAACTTTTTAAAATTTTGTTCAGTGATTTACTTATGCTATGTGATCAAAAGTATCCGGAAAACCACAAAAACATATGTTTTTTATATTAGGTGCATTGTGCTGCCACCTACTGCTACGTACTCCATACCAGTGACCTCAGTAGTCATTAGATATCGTCAGAGAGCAGAATGGGGCGCTCTGCAGAACTCACGGACTTCGAACGTGGTCGGGTGATTGGGTGTCATATGTCTGTCTGCGATATTTCCACACTCCTAAATATCCCTGGGTGCACTGTTTCCGATGTGATAGTAAAGTGAAAATGTGAAGAGACACATACAGCACAAAAGCATGCAGGCCGACCTCGTCTGTTGACTGACAGAGACTGCCGAAAGTTGGAGAGGGTTGTAATGTGTAATAGGCAGAGATCTATCCAGATCATCACACAGGAATTCCAAACTGCATCAGAATCCACTGCAATTACTATGACAGGTAGACGGGTCGTGAGAAAACATGGATTTCATGGTTGAGGGGCTGCTTGTAAGCCACACATCACGCTGGTAAATGCCAAATGTCACCTCGCTTGGTGTAAGGAGCAAAAACATTGGACGATTGAACAGTGGAAAAACGTTGTGTGGAGTGACAAATCACGGTACACAATGTGGCAATCCAATGGCAGGGTGTGGGTATGGTGAATGCCTGGTGAACATCACTGCCAGCATGTGTAGTGCCAACAGTAAAAGTCGGAGGCAATGGTGTTATGTTGTGGTCATGTTTCTCATGGAGGGGGCTTGTACCCCTTGTTGCTTTGTGTGGCACTATCACAGCACAGGCCTACATTGATATTTTAAGCACCTTCTTGCTTCCCACTGCTGAAGAGCAATTGAGGGATGGTGATAGCATCTTTCAGCACGAATGAGCACCTATTCATAATGCATGGCCTGTGGTGGAATGATTACACGACAATAACATCACTGTAATGAAGTGGCCTACGCAGAGTCTTGACCTGAATCCTGTAGAACACCTGTGGGATGTTTTGGAATGCCGACTTTGTGCGGGTCTCACCGACCGACATCAATACCTCTCCTCAGTGCAGCACTCCATGAGGAATGGGCTGCCATTCCCCAAGAAGCCTTCCAGCACCTAACTGAATGTATGCCTGCAAGAGCGGAAGCTGTCATCAAGGCTGGTGGGCCAACACCATACTGAATTCCAGCCTTGCTGACAGAGGGCGCCACGAACTTGTAAGTCATTTTCAGCCAGGTGTCCAGTACTCTTGATCACATAGTGTAATTTGATTGCAGCACAACTATGATGAATAACGGAAAGAAATTCAATCCTTTTTTGAGTAAAAATATCAGACACTACAATGTGCAAAATTCAAATCTTATAACTCAAATATTTTCTTTAAAATCAGATGATAAGTATTTCACAGCAGCCGGAATGCCAACCACAGCACCGATAGCAGCATTAGGCAAGCAGTACAGTGACAATAAAGCTGCACTATCCATGGAATACAAAGAGCATGCCCGTAGCAATCAAAGGTTTAATCAAAAATGCATATATCTCGCAGGAAATGAATAATTGTTTCCAGCAGTTGATAGCTGCAACCAGTAAGCTATGGTTCAATATTGTTGTACTACATTTTTAAGTTCAGTTCATTGTTGAGCTGCTTCACTGTGTACCACCAGTGCAGCTAAACTTTACTAAGTCCATAACTTGGATCCATTCGCAGAATGGAATTTCTTAAGTATAGTAACTGACAGTATATGCAGCTGTATGCTACATGGGACAAAGTCCGACATATCTTCGCTGTACTGTGACCTAAGAGCAAACCCTTTCTTTGCTGTGATCATAACAAGACTCCTCTCCATTGCATCCCAAATACAACCCTCAGAGCTATGCTAACCAACAAAATATCAGTGGGCTCACTTCTCTTTGGTTGCAGCTTCCGATGCTCCCCCCCTCCTAGCTGCTGCAGTGTTTAGTGATGGGTTCCGCTGTAAATTATAAGAAATTTGCAACTCTCAGATCAGTTGACCAATTTAAAATTAAAAAGAATTGTTAGATCCGTGCTAATCCACTGAGCATTTTGATATAAACATGGTGTAGTTATCTTAATTCTTATCTGATTAAATGATAAATTAATACTTAAAGTTTTGTGTAAATTTGATTATTCTTCATTGCACTTCATTTGGTGCTAACAAAACTCATTTATCATGTACCATTTTGTACTTAATTTCTAAACTAGGATAATTTAGGGTATTTCAAACATAACTGCATATATTCAGAAGTTTCGTAGTTTCATTATGCAAACAAAACCTTAATACTCTGATTCAATTTCTGTGTTAATCAGTGTGAAAACATTTATAAGATTGTGTAGTTTCTCCATATCTCCACTGGACATTAAGGTATTGTTGACTTCATACTAACATCCCCCCCCCCCCAAGACCGTAAGTTTTATATAGTCAACTTTAGAGACAGTTGTGTGTGATTTTAGGAATATTTGTATTAGCTATGTGACCAGGGAAACCTCATAATGTGTGTGTGTAGCTTATTGACAATGATTCTGCTTCTCAACTTAAGTACTTTCCCATCTTGCAATAATCTTCCACATTTCCTTTGCTCAGTTGGTGTCCATTCATAGATTTTTTATGGCCGTTGGTTATCATTCGTGCATTGGAGGTGGCCATTCCAAGTTAAAAGCTGTGGCATGACAAATAGTGTCATTTCATTTCTGATATGCTCCAATTTGGAAATATGACAGCTTCTTTGTCAAGGGTCATCAACATATTTTTGTAATTTTTGGTTAGCTCCCATATTTCAGTGTCATATGTGGTGGTGCTCTATATGACTGACTTTTAAAAACCTCTGTTTTCTTTGTATTTTTGTCATTCCATGACAAAGAGTTCAGGTGACCAATTACTCTTTTCCCTTGCCTTATTTTATTTGTGATTCTCAGGTGCCTCTTCCATTTTTTTGTATAAGTGATACCCAAATATTTAGATGTACATCCATTTTTAATTTGAATCCTACACCCAAATTTTCTCGTTCATTGCCACCCACTAGCATATTTTCAGTCTTTTGTGTGTTTACTGCACTTACACAAAAGCAAGCCAATCTTTTTTTCCAATTTCCATGGCCCATATATGCGCCTGTGACTTAGATTCAGGTGCAAGCCACGGGAAGTTCTGAAAATGCTGCAAGAAGCTGCTGTAAGTAGTTACTTTGCCACAGTAGTCATTGTGTTAGTGTTTCGTTGTGGGTTGCTCATCTTTTGAATTTGGAAGTTTTTCATATATTCATATCAATAAAGATAAGTTTCTTTATATACACGCCAACAAAAAGGACATTTTTAAGAAACTTTCAGAAGTTGGCAAGCATGGTAAGTACAGTTTTACATTTTGACAGCTCCAACTCCATTTGGAGGTTGTCGTCACACGTTTTTCAATGCTGCTAATATTTGCAACATAACATAATAAGTATTTCACTGCCTTAATGTAATATCATAATTATGAGTTACCCATTTGAACATGAGTGCCCTTACAAATGAGCTTTTACAAAACCTTGTTACTCCCATGAGAGACCCCTACCATAGCTGTTGATTGATATGGATCTTATGCTATCTGCGCTACTTGCAATGAGTGCACCAACCCCAAACCCCCTCCCCCCCTCCCCCCCCCCCCCCCCCACTTCATTTGTGTTTCAGTGGAGAAATAATGCAGCCTACCAGCTGCAAATAATTTTTTAATATATTGACCTAGGTTTTGACTCCTCTAAGGATGTCTTCGTTAGAAGAAAATTTTAGCAACCGTAAAGATACGTTGCTAGACAGCAGTAGTCAAAGTATTGACCAGATGTGCTCAAGCCAAAAATTAAAAATGTTCCAGCCTTTTTAATTTTTGGCTTGAGCAATTCTGATCAGAACTGTGGCTATTGCCTTCTCGCAATGTAACTTTATGGTTGTTAAAATTTCATTCTGATGAAGACAGCCTTAGAACTGTCGAAACCTAGGTCAGTATATTAAAAAATTATTTGCAACTGGTTTCTGCGTTATTTCATCATTGAACCATAGACGTGGTTACTGAAAGGCAGCCATGTTCAAAACTGTCATTTGTGTTTCTTCCACTGACCTCTAGGATAATGAGAGCAGTGCTTGATCATGCCACAGGTCAGTGACACGGGATCAACGAGAGTAACATGAGACCAAGGAGACAGGAAAAGGAACAACTTATAGCTTGTTCCAGCTATAGAAAAACATTTCTGGGCCAAAACGTGCTTGCTATTATATAGTAGATGTGCTGAATGATTTTGTTAGGGAGCTACGACATAAGTGCTTATCTGTGAGTGTAGAAATTATCCAAGTTAAAGCACATGAAGTTGCTCGACAGCAGGAAATCACTAATTCAAAGGAAGCTGCAACTGTGTTGGCTGTTTCGTGAAACATGGATGATTTTCTCTTCGTAGGCGCACTTCAGTTGTACAGAAGCTGCTTGAAAACTATGAGGAAGAACTTATCATTTTTTGGCATTTCATAATCAGATGTCAAACTGAAAATAGGTTTCTTCTTGGTCAGATAGGTGTATTTTGATACGCCAACAAATAATACAGTAGAAGCAACAGGGAACAGAGCTGTCAGGATAATGTCCGCAGATGGTGAAAAGCAGCGTGTGTCTGTCTTGCATGCTTGTATAGCTGATGGCCATAAACTGCCACAATTTATTGTTACTAACTGCACGATGTTATCCAAGTCTGAAGTATTTCCAAAAAGTGTTACTTACTTGCTAACGAATGTGGCTGGTTCACATAGGACATGGTATTAGAGTGGATTAAACTTTTATGGCAACATTTCCTGGTGCCTTGCTATGTTTGCTAAATATCCTTGTAGCAAATCTTTGTGCAGTTCATGCTTCTGTAAGGAGGGAATTAGTAGAGAGTAGGTAGATTTGGCTGTAATTCCAGGAGGGATGACATCAATTATGCAGCCATTAGATGTTCGTTTAAACAAACCATTTAAGGACAAACTTAAAAATATGTCTCCACAACGGCTACTGAGAGAAGATAGACAGGCAACGCCTGCACTACATGTTAAGCTTGCAAGCTTCCCTCAAGTGTGTAAGTGGATTGACCAATCTTGGAGATGTATCCCGAGTAAGACTGTCCATAATACATTTAAAAAATTTTGTGTTTCCAATGCACTTGATGGCACATAGGATGATGCTATCTACAAAGGCAGTACCAACAAGGAATCGAGTGGTGATGACTCAGAACAATCTGAGTAATGATTAAAAACAGTATGTATACATGTGCAACAGTGCAATAAAATTTGTTTTATACTTTAGCTTTTAATTTCTAAGTCATTTTCTTTGTAGATATGTAACAGTATCCAACAAGTTGGTGAGCCTATGCTACCATGAATGAGGAGACATGGTGTGTGTTTCTTACGTATGTGTTTATGTGATAGTTATTTCCATCTTTTTTATATTTTGTGTTGTAAACTTGTATTCTTGTTTGCTACATTACTGGCGGTTTCTCTGAAGCATATGTCTATTTGATCTACTGTAAACCTGCGAGAGCCTCTTCCCCCAGCAAGAAAAAGTACTGCCCTGCTAAATGGTAAAAGAGGTTGACATCCTTAGGAGACTTCATACTAGCATTTCTCTGACTCAATAAGAAAACGTATGTAGGAGATATTGCAAGAGAAGGATTTTCCATAATTATGAAAATACTTGCTCTGTTCACACTTTGTATGGATCACTTGTGCTGCAAATAATGCTGTATAGACAAATTATATTGTTTAGAATGTTGAAAAAGTAATCTAATAAAGTACCCTCTCTAATCTCTATCAGTGACTATACAAATCAGTGTCTTGAATATGGAGATTGCTCTGTGCCACATTTATATCCCTTAAATCAAGTGCAATACTCCATCAAGCCAAACTGTAACTTTCTTGGATGAAAACATTATAATTCATTGAAAGAAAAAAATGTAAGATGACATTTATTTGTTATGGAAAGACTGACGTACGACTCAAACACGAGGCGTATGCAGTACAGTCTGTCAAAGTCTTAGTGGCCCCAGCTGCCCTAGTTCCACTCAGATTATTTCGATAGATATCATGTATTCTCACTGCTGTCAGTGTTTATAGTGTAACAGTAATTTTAAGTACCTGAAAGGTTAAATTTAATTTCATGCAAATTACTACAAGTAAGTACTACTTCCTGCAAGTCCCTGGGAGGTGGGGACACTTTATTCTTTGTCCATCACATGACGAGCCATATTTGTTTACACTTTAAACTCCCCCTCCCCTTCTGAGTATAATTTCTCGGGTGTGGTGCTAATGAGCTCCCTTGCCATAGACCCTCATTTGTGGAGAATTCAGGAGGAATTTTGTTACCTTCTTTAACCGTACTGATGCAACTGTCATATAAGTTTCTTATTACCTGGAAGTACCTATTACTAATACCAGAATTTTGCATTGCTACTCACTACTTACTTTAGTGGGATTGAATAATATGCCTCCTGCTGATCAATAAATGTTAAGTAAACTTTCATTCCCCTTTTAGCCTCTTTTCAGTGAGGTTTTTAAGAGCAAATAAGCCATCCATGTGCGCGTGTCCTGCTCTAAGCCCATTTTGCTCCTCAGACTCCATTATTTGTGCCGCTATTTGTATTGCTAATTATGTGTTGCTGCCATCGTCCTGCTATCAGCTTCTTTGAAAATCATGTAACATCAGAAAAGACATCACTAAAACTTAGATATCACCACACATTGCAGGGGGAATAACACTAGAAAGTAATTGAGTAAAATGAACTACGAGAGCAGGAAAGATTATAGGCTGTATTAGAGAGCAAGTTTCCACATAAAAAGTTTAAAAAACTAGTACTGGGTAAGATAACTGGGTGGTGTAGAAAGTGCTGTGGTCTTCTGAGTCATGCCATAGACCACACACAGCAAGTGAACACTTGATATCCTGTAATGAGACAATTCTTCTGTGACCACTCATCCTTCAGCCAGTCTGTTTTTGTGGTGGCCTTTCCTATACACAAAGCCATGTAGGAAGCAAATGTTAGTTCATAAACATCAGGTTTTTTTACATGGTACTCTGCTTTTGTTGATGTACGATTGATTAATGGTAAGGTGGATCTTGTTTCATAGGACAAATAATTGCAGGAGTAGGAATCCTCTGGTAAGTAGGGGTAATGATCAGGGAATGTCACGGTTTAGAGAGAAATGTTGAGGAAGTTAGAAGAAAGACAATTGGTAACAGTAAGTTGTGTTGGGAGGTTATGGAAGGAGGATGGTCTCGTTTCAGGGCTTGACCTTTGAGTGTAATAGTCTTAGTGGAGCAATGGTTTAACGCATTCAGGGGTGATATTGGATGGGGGTTCTTTTGGGTTATTTGGAAGTGAGAGCTGTATTTGGAACAGAAGATAATTGTAGAGATTTGTTTATGGACCAGATTTGTGGTGTGGTTGTGAGAGAGGAGAGTCTGGGAGAGGTTATAGGTGTTGAGGAAAGTGGTGTGTGTGTGTGTGTGTGTGTGTGTGTGTGTGTGTGTGTGTGTGTGTGTATGTGTGTGAGAGAGAGAGGAGAGAGGGGGGGGGGGCATACTTCAGAACACACCAGAGAAGTGAGAATGTTCTGTCTGTACTAGTGTTTTAACTCCTCACTCAAGAGGGCTGTGAGCTTGGGCACCATCTTACTACAGTACCCTTTGCACCATCAGAGGCACATCTTCCACCGAGCGAGGTGGCGCAGTGGTTAGCACACTGGACTCGCATTCGGGAGGACGACGGTTCAATCCCGCGTCTGGCCATCCTGATTTAGGTTTTCCGTGATTTCCCTAAATCGCTCCAGGCAAATGCCGGGATGGTTCCTTTGAAAGGGCACGGCCGACTTCCTTCCCCGTCCATCCCTAAAAACCGATGAGACCGATGACCTAGCAGTTTGGTCTCTTCCCTCAAAACAGCCCAGGCCAGCACATCTTCCAGCAAGAGAGGCAGGTTCGTTTTGCAAGAAGTGCAGATATGCTTCACCTGTGAGGCGATACGAAAAGATGACTGGTCTCACAAGTCAGTCACCAGTAATTCCCGACCACACATTGAGGCTAAACCTGTGCTGATGATTTGCTGCTTCTACCATGGGGATTCTCCGTAGCCCATAGTTGGTTATTGTCTAGGATGACAATAACGCATCTTGTAAATGTAGCCTCATCTGTGAATAGCATGGGTGATAGAAATCTCAGCACCTTGATGGCCTGTGTGAATAACCAGTGACAAAACTGCCCCCATGGAGGCAAGGCCTGCACACATTATAAGTAGTAAGACCTGCATGCTTTGTAAGTGATATGCGCAGAGTGACAGTTGTCATAGAGAATGTTCCACACAGCTGATTGGCTTACTCGTTACTGGCGGGCCGCCTGCCTGGTGTTGTTACCAGGTGTTTTTACAGTCAGATCTCAGATCTTTCATCTCCACCTTCAAGTGGGTGTACCTCCCTTGGAAGAATTTCCAGCCATATGTCCATATGACTGTTTTTTCCTCTTATCCTCTCAGGGGATTGTTCCCTGCAGTTTGTCCCCATTTAGCAAAATCACTCCATATATATTTGCCAAAAATATCTAGAATGCAGAAAAGGGATGGCAGCTATTGTGGTGCTGTTGTTGCTAATTACTTAGTTTTTTAAGATGAATGTGTATATGTGAGCCTTAGAGAGAGGGTCGGTGTCAAGGAAGATGACTTTGGATTTGGGAAAAGACCCGACAAGATTTAATAGGAAAAAGGAGTTATCCTTTTGTAGGAAGGGGTGGAGGAGTTTTCTGCTTTGAAGTGTGTCTATCAGCAGTATTACCAATTTCCCTTCATGAAGGATCCAAAACTTATTGGTACAATGTATCTCATCAAAGTTACTTCCGTGAAGCATTACACTAACACCAAAATGCATAAAAGGTAATGAAGTATTGTTATAGTGCAAAAGAGTCCGCCCCGGTAGCTGAGTGGTCAGCGCGACAGACTGTCAATCCAAAGGGCCCGGGCTCGATTCCCGGCTGGGTCGGAGATTTTCTCCGCTCAGGGACTGGGTGTTGTGTCGTCCTAATCATCATCATTTCATCCCCATCGACGCGCAAGTCGCCGAAGTGGTGTCAAATTGAAAGACTTGCACCAGGCGAACGGTCTACCTGACGGGAGGCCCTCGTCACACGACATTTCATTTCAGTGCAAAAGAATCAACAACACATCTCTAAAAGAATTTGTGTGATATATTAAGAAGTAAAGTTACTCTGTGATCTTGTCTGCTTATTAAAATCAAATCTTCCCATTTCGATATCAGAAAATGGTTTGTCACTCAGACCATAAAATCCATCTTGCAGTGCATTGCCAATCATAACTTACTTACATTTCTTATTATAGGCAGTGAGCAGCAAAGCTATGTTATTAGGCTTCATTGTCTCAAGGTCATGCCTTTTGAACAATTTCAAAGTTGTGTTGCAAATTTTGAAAAGCATTTCAGTATTATGTTGTCTGTTCGAGTAGTTCTTTTTTTAGTAATTATCATTAATGTGTTGAAAATCAATGTTGCTCTTGTATTCTCCAAAATATCAAAGGCTTAAGAGGTATAATGATTGATTTTCTGTGACAAACGTGTGAGGGGACAGGTAAGTTACACTTAGTAGAATACTGCGTTATTTGGATGTCGGTTGTAAGAGGAATGTTATTTTGAGTATATGTAATATCATATTTGCTCTGAGTCATTGACTGATTCCCATCAGTCATGGAAATATGCCAGACAGATGAAGACATGTCATCCAGTATATGCTGCAGTACACAGGATGGCTTTCTGATATCTAAAGAAAATCCAACTATGTACAGATAATATTGAAAGAAACCAAAAAGTTACATATGCAAACCAATATTTGTGAAGCTATCGCTACTTTTCTGTGGCTTGAAAATGAGGTGCCAGAAGGAAAAAGCTAATTCAGACATAAAGTATAATAATAATAATGGCGTGTGACGAGGGACTCCCGTCGGGTAGACTGCCCGTCTGGTGCAAGTCTTTCGATTTGACGCCACTTCGGCGACTTGCGCGTTGATGGGGATGAAATGATGATGATTAGGACAACACAACACCCAGTCCCTGAGCGGAGAAAATCTCTGACCCAGCCGGGAATCAAACCCGGGCCCTTAGGATTGACATTCTGTCACACTGACCACTCAGCTACCGGGGGCGGACAGACGTATAGTAATAACATTAGAAAGATTTTCATGGAACAGCTTTGTCTAAATGAAGCACATAAGTTGCAAAATGCGTGAAAGTTTCAATAGCCAACCAAATGAAAGAGGCTGGTAACTTTGGAAACTCCAGGGTTAGTTAGAAAGACTACCTTGTGAATTTCATTGAATGAACGTGGCGTACAACAAATCAGTAAACCTTCCATGTGCCTGTTTCTTTGGGTCTCAATGTGCAACTGCTTGTTCCAGTCAGGCAGATTCCAGTGTTGCTATAAAATAAAAACTTTGAAGTTGATTATTGATTAAACTGTTGGGGCAAAAAGGAGCAATTTTTATCTGCAAGTTACTGAGGTTTCCATGTGCAGGAAAAAGTCCTCCTATGTAAAAAACACAATTGCCTTATCAGTTACAAGACGAAGCATCTGGATGTTGTAGCAGTTGGAAAACTAGAATATTGATTCCATGCAGATGCATCATATGCGTACATTAGTTACAAATTTTTAAACTGTTGTTTTTAATCTTGTGTATCAGAAGTGTATGAAATCCCATAGACAGAAAACTCATAACTTTATAGCCAGTGCCTCATCATCTGTTATTATTATTATTATTATTTATCTTTTAAAGTCAATTTCTTGTACTTCGAACGTAATATTTTCAACATTTAATTTTAACGGTGTTATAATAATGCTTTTTATCTCTTTAAGATCATGGCTGTAGCTAGGTTCCCTGTAATAACAGATTTAATTTTATCAAAAGATTACCAAAAATATCTAATTATCGAACATTATGTATGGGCACAATTGAAGTTCTTATTTGTATTTCTGTACCTTACAGGTAGTATTTCGTGAAACACGTAAACATCGCACTCAGTTGTAATATGAAATCAGATGTCATCACTGATGTAAATTTTTATAAGAGGACGGAATTGTTTGGCCATTACTTTCTTTCAGAAGGTGCAGCACATAGTACAGCCAATAGAGATACACAAAGTAGTCATCATTCCTAGCTTTTGGAATCACAGGTCCTTTTCTAAATACAGAGAAGAGGAAATAGTATGGGATGAGGGCAGGTACCAGGCATGTGGGATGTAGGAAAGAGGGACACACCTTGTATCAAGTGAAAAGGAGCTCCTCAGTGTGGAAGTGATTCTCCTTTAACCTGAGTTCTGAGTGATTCGCTCCCCACCTCCAATCTGTTAGAACCATGCCCTTGACTCTGCCTGGAAGAAAGAACCTGTGATTCCAAAAGCCAGGAATAATGTCTTATTTAATTTTTCTGACTCTAATGACTATACTGAAAGTTGCATTTCCTAAAGGTAAGTACTGGCCACCTCATCTTTCTCTTCTTTATTTGATAACTTTCTGATTGGAATTTTCCAGTTTATACACTTTGTAGAATTTGTCATTTACAGTAATTTTCCAGTGGATTTTTTTTAAGCTGCTGTTACCAGAAAGGCTTTCAAGCGATATGAGGGAATGTTGCTACAGGCATTGTAAGTAATTTTTTCCAAGCCAACTGTGTACAGATGACAGGTAACAGCACAAAAAGAAAGGATTGGACAGGGAGGGATATCATTCATGAATAGTGAAACCTGATAGTTGCATGAGGAAGCAGTTTTCAAATGAGTAATTTACATATTTAACAGAGGAGAACTAAAACTAATTTTTGTATATTTAATTGTGTACCTACTTTAAGAAACTATACGTTTACAACTTTTTATTTTCAGATCGCGCTCACCGCCACCAAAGCGGTCACGGTCACGATCAAGGAGCCATTCAGTAAAAAGATCTCGTTCGGGTTCATGGGATAGGCAGTAAAATACTTGGTGATAAAATACTGCACCTTATCAATAATATGCACAAACTATTGACGAACCATGTCTGTAGGCATTGATGCACTTAAGATCAGAAACTTCACATTTCTGTTTATTCATGTGATGTCATTTTGTAATGTCTTTACTTTATAATAACTAATAAATTTATAATATCTTGTTTACATATTTTATGACATGGTCATGATCTACATTGTCTTACCCACTCCTTAAGTTGTTGGTCTTAATTCACAAAGTGGAGCTGGAGTAGGGTTGTTAATCTTCCCATATTGTGAGGGTTAAAAAATTGACCCATATAGTCTAATACAAGATGCTGAAATCTTATATTTAATATTTTCCAATAATTTATCTTACTTGTGTAGCTCATTTGTTGAAATTACGTCATTGTTAGGTACATAAGTAGCTAATCAATACGTGAAGGGCTGGCCAGAGTGGTCGAGCGGTTATAGGCGCTACAGTCTGGAACCGCGCGACCGCTACGGTCGCAGGTTCGAATCCTGCCTCGGGCATGGATGTGTGTGACGTCCTTAGGTTAGTTAGGTTTAATTAGTTCTAAGTTCTAGGGGACTCATGACCAAAGAAGTTAAGTCCCATAGTGCTCAGAGCCATTTGAACCAATACGTGAAGGTATGAATTTGTTTTATAACATACACTCCTGGAAATTGAAATAAGAACACCGTGAATTCATTGTCCCAGGAAGGGGAAACTTTATTGACACATTCCTGGGGTCAGATACATCACATGATCACACTGACAGAACCACAGGCACATAGACACGGGCAACAGAGCATGCACAATGTCGGCACTAGTACAGTGTATATCCACCTTTCGCAGCAATGCAGGCTGCTATTCTCCCATGGAGACGGTCGTAGAGATGCTGGATGTAGTCCTGTGGAACGGCTTGCCATGCCATTTCCACCTGGCGCCTCAGTTGGACCAGCGTTCGTGCTGGACGTGCAGACCGCGTGAGACGACGCTTCATCCAGTCCCAAACATGCTCAATGGGGGACAGATCCGGAGATCTTGCTGGCCAGGGTAGTTGACTTACACCTTCTAGAGCACGTTGGGTGGCACGGGATACATGCGGACGTGCATTGTCCTGTTGGAACAGCAAGTTCCCTTGCCGGTCTAGGAATGGTAGAACGATGGGTTCGATGACGGTTTGGATGTACCGTGCACTATTCAGTGTCCCCTCGACGATCACCAGTGGTGTACGGCCAGTGTTGGAGATCGCTCCCCACACCATGATGCCGGGTGTTGGCCCTGTGTGCCTCGGTCGTATGCAGTCCTGATTGTGGCGCTCACCTGCACGGCGCCAAACACGCATACGACCATCATTGGCACCAAGGCAGAAGCGACTCTCATCGCTGAAGACTACACGTCTCCATTCGTCCCTCCATTCACGCCTGTCGCGACACCACTGGAGGCGGGCTGCACGATGTTGGGGCGTGAGCGGAAGACGGCCTAACGGTGTGCGGGACCGTAGCCCAGCTTCATGGAGACGGTTGCGAATGGTCCTCGCCGATACCCCAGGAGCAACAGTGTCCCTAATTTGCTGGGAAGTGGCGGTGCGGTCCCCTACGGCACTGCGTAGGATCCTACGGTCTTGGCGTGCATCCGTGCGTCGCTGCGGTCCGGTCCCAGGTCGGCGGGCACGTGCACCTTCCGCCGACCACTGGCGACAACATCGATGTACTGTGGAGACCTCACGCCCCACGTGTTGAGCAATTCGGCGGTACGTCCACCCGGCCTCCCGCATGCCCACTATACGCCCTCGCTCAAAGTCCGTCAACTGCACATACGGTTCACGTCCACGCTGTCGCGGCATGCTACCAGTGTTAAAGACTGCGATGGAGCTCCGTATGCCACGGCAAACTGGCTGACACTGACGGCGGCGGTGCACAAATGCTGCGCAGCTAGCGCCATTTGACGGCCAACACCGCGGTTCCTGGTGTGTCCGCTGTGCCGTGCGTGTGATCATTGCTTGTACAGCCCTCTCGCAGTGTCCGGAGCAAGTATGGTGGGTCTGACACACCGGTGTCAATGTGTTCTTTTTTCCATTTCCAGGAGTGTATTTACAGGAATCACGGTACCATATGTCATATCACTTATTTGTAATTGGTCACTTTCTTAAGTTTGAATTGGCTTTGTTTTAAACTGTAGCATTGTCAAAGCATTTTAAGTAATACAGACTGTATATTATAAACAAATTTGATAAGTTGCGATAACAGTGAATGATGCTTTATTTAAACAAGCCAGAACTAACTGCAGCTCCGAACCGATGCCAGTTATGCTTAGACAGTAGATGCAAATAATCAATAGTTGACACTAGGTGTCAGTTGTTTGTTTTATGATAACAGTTAATATCAAAGCAGTATTATCGGAATTCACCTTTCCAGCAAGTTAAAGAAAGTGGGAAAGAAGTGGCTACTCGGGTAGCATAGTACTTGTGGCGTGCACATGGGGGTTTTTTAGGCTGGGCAGTAGTGCGAGGTGTCCTGATGAACACTCTCCAGTCGACGTGCAGGCAGGGAAATCAGGACACGCTCAGTGTAAAGACACTTCAGCTATCAAGATATTAGCAGTAAATTTTCAGAGTACTCGGAATAAAGTTCCTGAATTTACTGCCCTCCAGGAAGTGTGTGGCACGCAAATTGTTCTCGGGTCTGAGACCTGGCTGAACCCTGAGATAGGAAGTTCTGAAATATTTAGTGAGGGTTGGAATGTGTATCGGAAAGACAGATTAGACACCGTAGGAGGTGGTGTCTTCATTGCAGTTGACAAAAATATTGTGTCTACGAGGTCGAAGTAGAGTGTGATTGTGAAGTTATCTGGACACGTTTAACAGGGCTAGGGGAAATAAAGTCAATTGTGGGGTGTTATTACTGGCCACCAGGTTCCACCGTGACAGTTCTAGAATCATTCAAAGGGAGTCTACATTCTGTATCGCAGAAGTACCCGGATCATGCTATATTAGTCGGACGCGACTTCAACCTACCTAGTATAGACTGGGATGTCTATAGATTGATTACAGGTGGTACAGACAAGCCATCGTGTGAATTGCTTTTGAACACATTATCTTAAAACTGTCTTGAGCAGCTAAATTGACAGCCAACATGTAATGGAAATATTTTAGATCTGGTAGCCACGAACAGACCAGACCCTGTCGACAGTGTCAGTGTTGAGACAGGGATTAGTGATCATGATGTTGTCATTACGGGTATGGTTACGAAAGTTAAAAAGTTGGTCTAGAAGGCTAGGAGAGTATTCTTACTAGAAAGAGCAGATAAGCAGTTGTTAGCATCCCACTTAGTAAATGAATCGACTTTATTTACTTCCAGTACAATGGACATGGAAGAATTATGGGCAAATTTTAAACACATTGTAAATCACGCATTGGACAAGTAGGTGCCGAAAAAGTGGGTTACGGACAGAAAAGACCCACCGTGGTTTAACAGTGCAATTCGGAGAATGTTCAGGAAGCATATGCAGTTGCAACCGTGGTACAAGAAAGATTGGGAGAATGAGAACAGGCAAAAGTTAGTAGAGATTCGTGCTGCTGTAAAAAGAGCGATGCGTAAAGCATTCAACCATTACCACCATCATTCCTTAGCAAAAGATCTTGCTGAAAACCCAAGGAAATTCTGGTCTTACGTAAAATCGGTAAGCAGGTTGAAGGCTTCCATCCAGTCACTCACTGATCGGTCTGCCCTGGCAACGGAAGACAGCAAAACGAAAGCTGAAATTTTAAATTTATCATTTGAGAAATCTTTCACGCAGGAGGATCGTACAAACATACTGCCGTTAGAGTCTCATACAGATTCCCGTATGGAGGACATAGTGATAGACATCCCTGGGGTTGTGAAGCAGCTGAATGGGTTGAAAATAAATAAATCACCAGGTACTGATGGGATTCCATTTCGGTTTTACAGAGAGTACTCTACTGCATTGGCTCCTTACTTAGCTTGCATTTATCGCGAATCTCTTGCTCAACGTAAAGTCCCAAGCGACTGGAAAAAAGCGCAGGTGACGCCTGTATATAAGAAGGGTAGAAGGACGGATCCTCAAAATTACAGACCAATATCATTAACATCGGTTTGTTGCAGGATTCTCGAACATATTCTCAGTTTGAATATAATGAATTTCCTTGAGACAGCGACGTTGCTGTCCATGCATCAGCATGGCTTTAGAAAACATCGCTCCTGCGAAACACAACTCGCCCTTTTTTCACAGGGTATCTTGCAATCCATGGATGAAGGGTATCAGACGGATGCCATATTCCTTGACTTCCGGAACGCATTTGACTCGGTGCCCCACTGCAGAATCCTAACTAAGGTACGAGCATATGGGATTGGTTCCCAAGTATGTGAGTGGCTTGAAGACTTCTTAAGTAATAGAACCCAGTACGTTGTCCTCGATGGTGAGTGTTCATCAGAGGTGAGGGTATCATCTGGAGTGCCCCAGGTAAGTGTGGTAGGTCCGCTGTTGTTTTCTATCTACATAAATGATCTTTTGGATAGGATGGATGGCAATGTGTGGCTGTTTGCTGATGATGCTGTGGTGTACGGGAAGGTGTCGTCATTGAGTGACTGTAGGAAGATACAAGATGACTTGGACAGGATTTGTGATTGGTGTAAAGAATGGCAGCTAACTCTAAATATAGATAAATGTAAATTAATGCAGATGAATAGGAAAAAGAATCCTGTAATGTTTGAATACTCCATTAGCAGTGTAGCGCTTGACGGAGTCACGTCGATTAAATATTTGGGCGTAACATTGCAGAGCGATATGAAGTGGGACAAGCATGTAATGGCAGTTGTGGGGAAGGCGGATAGTCGTCTTCGGTTCATTGGTAGAATTTTGGGAAGATGTGGTTCATCTGTAAAGGAGACCGCTTATAAAACACTAATACGACCTATTCTTGAGTACTACTCGAGCGTTTGGGATCCCTATCAGGTCGGATTGAGGGAGGACATAGAAGCAATTCAGAGGCGAGCTGCTAGATTTGTTACTGGTAGGTTTGATCATCACGCGAGTGTTACGGATATGCTTCAGGAACTCGGGTGGGTGTCTCTAGAAGAAAGGAGGCGTTCTTTTCGTGAATCGCTATTGAGGAAATTTAGAGAACCAGCATTTGAGGCTGACTGCAGTACAGTTTTACTGCCGCCAACTTACATTTCACGGAAAGACCACAAAGATAAGATAAGAGAGATTAGGGCTCGTACAGAGGCATATAGGCAGTCATTTTTTCCTCATACTGTTTGTTTGGGAGTGGAACAGGGAGAGAAGATACTAGTTGTGTTACGAGGTACCCTCCGCCAACGCACCGTATGGTGGATTGCGAGGTATGTATGCAGATGTAGATGTAGAAGAAATAACCATGGCTACCATGCGTCAGTAATGGTTCACTCAAGGCGAAATGTATAAGTTGTAACTTATAGTTTTAAGGATTTTTTAAAAAATTGTTATCCATAATGAGAAACGGTTGACTGAAGTAAAGGAAATAGTTGAATATGATTTTGCCTGAGAAGAGCCTGTTTGTTAATGTCCAATTTTTAATGTTTTCTGAAAGCTCAAGCGAGTTCCATAGTACATTAAAAGTTTCATTAATACAGTATTTTATACTAATCGGTTAACATGAGACTCAATTACTACATTATACAATTTCTTACTTTAATAAAATAACAGATGATTGAGGTAAACATATGGAGTCACCAACGTCCCTTACTGAAGTGTTGTTGAACTTGGCAGCCCAAAGCTGGTGTATCACCAGCAACTATTCTCATATGATATTCTAATGTTTTTGGACAACTTGAAGTGGTGAAGTATGTGTGCAAACTTCCAACTTCTTTAACGAAACAACTTACTTGAGATGGTCAGCCGACTTTCCTAGCTGGTTAGCCTGCTGCTGCACTTCACTTAACGACATATATTTAACCCTTTGTCTGTTGCAGCCGTGCATTCATCTAGCAGGGTTGAGCGCGCCATTGAGGCCGCCTAATCCTGGTACCTGTGCTGATGGTTTTCCCCACAGACCGTTGCCTGCAGCTGAGCTCGCCACTTGGCCGAGCACGCCTTACGCTGAATATTTCTCGAGCCAGGGCGTCTGTGGCTGTCTCGCCTTCTGAGTGTGATCACTGACACACAATGTATCTCAATACATTTTCCGTGGCTGTGAACGTGCACATGAATTACTGGACGCACATGATGTGCATTGAAACTGCTTATGTTGCTAAAAATCACTATAAAAAATGATATGTAGACTTAATTATTGTTAGCTTTGCCATCTTAAGTTCACTGCAGTTAATGAAAAAGAATTTCACACCAGACGCACTTCACTTTTATTTACAAAGCATTTTGTGTGTTCACTGGTTTTCCTGCTTCATGTTTACATCCTTTGCACATCACTGCTTTCCCTCTCTTCATTAGCGGAGGTTGACATGGAGCAGGAAAACCAGTGAACACAGAAGATGCTTTGTAAATAAAAGCGAAACGCAGCTAGTGTGAAATTCTTCTTCATTAATTGCAGTAAGATTAAGATGGCAAAGCTAACAATAATTAATTGTTAGAGCTGCTGAGGAAGATGGCCATGGAAACAAACATGATGTTTGTTTAAATCAGCAATGTAGCGCTATGCTTGTTTTAATATAATGCTTAACATATGTAATAGATTTAATGGCATCTGAGAAATGCAGTTCATGTTTTTGAGAGTGCAGTAACACTTCTGTAAAATGGCTTCAAGGTCAGAAATCATAAGTGTTGGAGTCTGTTTTACACCTTCTGAATATATTTTCCAGCCTTCTTTTTGATCCGGGCTTTGGACCGGCACTGGCAAAGTTAAAAATATATTTTTTTGTTTTTATTTTATTTTATATACAATTTTTGTATTGTTTTATATTTTTATTTCCTTTTTGTTTTCCTTTACTGTTAGAAAGTTACCAATGTCATTGTCACTTCTTCTCTTCTGAGTGATTATAGACGGTTAATAGTTTTGTTTAGTGTGATAGGCGTCAAAACATGGCACTACACATAGTGGTATGTTGCATGCTGTACATTCGTATCTCGTTTCTTGGTGCACTTTCTGCTTCAAGCATACTGGGCACCAATGCATTGCCGCACATTGCTTCGAATTTTATCAATGGTATACCTGATTTTAAATAACCTGTCTCCTTAATTGCTGACAGAGTTGTCACTGAAGTGAAGCATTCTTAAAGTTCACAGAAAACAGTCCCTGGGCGTAATTTTACTGAAAACAGGACTGTTCAAGAGTATGTCTGTGGACCAGTAGCCACTGATTTTCGGCTTTTTCACATGAGCCATTAGCATACAAACAGTGACGAAGTTCCTCAAAACCCATTTCTTTCCATCTGGACAAACAAGAATGCCCTGATTCTGGCGTATTTTCTTTCATATACAAAAAAATCTGTTGGTTTCATCTGCTACTAATTTCGTCAGGTCTTCTGTTAAAATACTAGGAAATACGATAAAGCATTTGAATATGGCCCCAAACCACTGTTGTGTCCAGAAGCTGAAGCATCGAATGCATGCATAAATGGACGAAAATCACTTTTCTGCCAGTCAAACGTGTCGCTAAAGCGAGCTCTTTTCAATGGCACTTGACTATCACTCTCAGACCCATCAGATTCTGAATGATATCCCTCCCTTGTTGACAGATGCGTAGTTCCAGCTGAAGTACACAGCACAGTACTGTTACTTTGAGATTCAGTCGAAGAATAATCACTACCATCACTGTCAAAAATTTAATTCTCACTGTCTCTTCTAGTGAGAATTTCGAAGATTTCTTTGTCTGTACAACCACGACGACGTGTCATTTGCTTCTCAAAACGTTAATGGCGTCAACAGTCAGTAAATGCACAGATGAAAACGGCAACACAAGAACACAGCAGCAAACGCTCACGAGACTTCAACTGTGCCGGCGGAAAGCTGAACAGCTACTAGGCACTCGGCACGAATATACGGCTGGGCGCGTTAATGCAGCCAAAGGCCACAGGGGAAGAAGCTGCAGCGTGTCTCAACACATCAGGAGCACACAGGGACAGGTACAAAGGCGCGCGTTAACACGTGCAGAGCAGTTAAAGGGTTAACCATCAGACGTTTACAAATCTCACTGTACACATGAATAAGTACTGTTAAGTAAGTCTCCTTGCGTGTCCAAATGTTGGAAACACAGTTACATTCACAACAGAGTTGGCTTGCTAAGCACAACTATATCATAAAGAAATCATACGCCTGTCTTGCCTCTAGCAAGTTCAAATTTAAAGTTACTAACAATCTTTTTCCACTCAATTGTTCTTTTATCACTATTAATAGTCATAGTTACAAAACAGCACAGAATATCACAGAAGTTCCTTGGTTCTGCCTTGTGCTTTCATTACGACTTATATTGCACGACCGACAAGTACTTTCTCCCACTCGCATCTAAAATATTGTGTGTTCGAGACAGTGGAAGGCCAAGTGGTTCTAGAATTTACGCCGAAATTCTCGAAGCACTACATATCCCACCCCCTCAGATCGAACATGCGATATTTTATATAATCATTATGTACATTAATATCACACATAATAACAATTCACATTTCAACAGTATACATTTTTTTCTTTTAATAATCGTGAAGACTATAATTGTTTTACTTTTTTGTGCTATCTTTCTGATAGTAAAGGCCAGGTGTTCATGACATATGGGTAATCTACTTTCTGTTTTCACCTTTTTGTGCTACCTTTCCTAAGTATGTACTAATTGTAGTACTTTTATGTAGTTTGGAGGAACATTGGGCAAAATGAAAGTGTTCTTTGGACACTCGTAAACTTCCATAAAACGTAATAATGTTCATTGTGCATAGAATTCAAACTTACCAGAATAATCCCTATAAAATTTGTGACTTCTGTCACGCTACTGTCCCCTTCTCCTAGGATCAGTACCTATAACTTGCATGTGGGTTGACCTTTGAGAGCACTTCCTCTTTCCGTTCTGATAGGTACACCCCTTTATAAAACATTCCTATATCTTAGGCCACAGGCCATCCTATCTCCATGTAAGTATACCTGCCCTATATACCTAACAAATGCCAGGTATGCCCCCCCCCCCCCCTTTCCTTTCTGAGTAGGCCTCATGGTTCATTACCCCAGTATACTTTCCTATGTATATTATAAGTAAGTATTTTCTGGTAAAGTTACAAATCTACTCTACACTTCGCATATACTTCTTAATACTTCATATAATCCCTAGAGTCCTCCTCTACTTATCAACTTCTATACGCTTAATAGATTCCATGTCTATATACTCTATTCAGTAGATAATATGCTTACTTAGGCTATTCGAGTCCCACTATTCTACAGTTTGGCACTTTATAAGAGTATTTATTCTAATGACTTTTCTTAAATGACTATCACAATCAATTCCACTCTTGTTTGCATTCTTTATCTTTGCTCATGCCTCCTTCTCATGTATACTTGATGTGTTTAAATGCCTTCTCAAGTGTATGTGGATGTGCGTTCGTGTAGTGTTGATTCATCAGCCTTCTTACTGAAAGATAAGATGTAGTTTATCAGAAACCACAGAAAGTAGGAAGGACTTCTGCGATAGAAGCAGGTGAATATGGAAAGAGGGAAAAAATAGATAGGTCCTCGAGTGAGAAGTAAGAAAGGAAATAAATAGAAATGGTTGCCAAGATCAAAGAACAGAAATAAGATAGCCCCAAAGACAGGAACCCTTCCCACCCCACTTCCCCAGGATCCCTATCTCACAGGTACTTGAGTAAGATGTCGGAGGAGGTTTGGTGTTAAATCATCTCCTACAGAATGGACATTCCCACCTTCACCTTTGAAGGATCTTGGAAACCCTATGGAAACGGCAAATGGTGAAGAATCAGTCAGACTTGTTTGCGAGGGTTGTCTGAAAGGTGTGGTGTGTGTTTTGTGTTAGTCATGGTTTATCTGTTGTTGTAAATCATGCTTTAAAATACCGGGCCCTCTCAAAATGTATACAAACCCTCCAATTTATATCCCATCTCATAAAAGGTATCAAATATTCTGTACAAAATATAAAAATCTGTACACTGCTGTAAAATAGTTATTTAGCTCTTCATATTATATTACATTTTATACACATATAAAATACTCTCTTCATTTCATTTTATGCCAATATCACTTTTTTTCTTATGCTGTGATTCTCTTGAATTGTCTTTTTTCATTTTATTGTCATATCCAGTTTTCTAGGTAATAAGATTATAGGATAGTTTAAGATTTTAGAAATAGATGATAGAATAGTGTAAGATTTGCAAGGAATTCAGTGCAGGAAAACTATTTTGGAAGAAAGACCGAAAACAACTCAGGATCGAACGATCGTCACTCCCCCTGTTAACTCAGAATGTTAACATTCCTGGGGAATAGATGACTCCGCTTGGATCCCATGGATCTGATACTAACTTCACTTGAACAAGCATAGACCAGTACTTCTCGTTAAATTTTGTTTGAAAGTCTCCCCACTGCAAAACAGTCACTATTTCACTAGGTAACACAACATTAGGTGAAGTTATTTGTTTTTCTACTTCGTCCTGGATAAGTTTGACTTCTCACCAGAGTTTGTCTATGCACCTCCTGGTATCAGTAAGTTCGGAAGAAGCCATAGGCAATGTATTCCCGGATGTTACTTTCTTGGAAACTTTTTGATCTATAAGTTCTTCCACCTGTTCCTCCAGATTACTTACATTTATGATACCAGTTCTTGCTATCTTCTCTTGGAAGCGTCTTTCTACACTGTCTACTCATGTACTTACACCTGTAATTTGCAACTGAATGACAGGCATTAATTCGCTATGCATATCAATGCTGTCTTTCAAAGTATGCCATCCCTGCTTTGCAGCATTAAACTGAGCGTTACATACATCCTCCAATGATCCTAACTTTTCATTGATCTATAATTCTACACTATTACATTTCTCCTCAATATTCAATTCTAATATTTTTGTCAGATCCTGAAAATTATACTTCTGTTTTTGATTGAAGCCAGTAAACATTTGATTTACATGAACATTTAAAGAATAAGTCAATTCCTTCTTTAAATCTAATTTCAAATTTTCAATTTACTATTTAGGGTGTCAAATTCAGTCTTTAAAATATCCATGCCTTCGCATAGATTACTAAATTCTCTCCTCTGTGCGTCAACTGTGGCATTTAACAAATGTAGATTTGGTGCTTGACTATTCAAGATTTCACTCTGGTCATTTAGAACTTCACTCTGAGCATTTAAACTAGAATGTACCAAACCTATTTCTTTACTTATAGTTGCATTTAGTTCCTTACTTAAAGTAGCATTTTGAGCAATTGAAGCTGTCCTCTGGTCATCTAATTCAGTATTTAATTGAGTACTTTGATCTTCCAATTTATCATTTAAAGTTTGATCAAATTTACTAACTCCGACCAGTTAGGTCCTTCTTTTGTAACTATCATAGCAATTGTTGGTTCTTGAGTTTCCCCAACTTGCTGTTCGTTATTCATATTTTTACCCGCTTTGGACTTTGTGAGCATTTAAAAATTAACTTTAAGTATAATAACTAAACTAATATAGTTCATGCATCAGTCTATACCATGTTGTATTTAAACAATAAAGTTCTGTTTTGCATGCATCCGGCGTAGAATTTGGGCTGCATCGATGAGCGGATGTGTAATCATCGCTGGTGAGGAGTAACTGGTGCCAGTGGTGTCTGTCGGTTTCCACATAGATGTCAGTGGGCGGAAGTGGAAGTGGGTCAGCACTGGTGAACAGCAACTGGTGCTGGCGACGTCGCATGTTGGTTTCCACGTCTGCGTCCCCTTGCTGTGTGTGAGAGCTATACATTCCCTGCACCAGATCTTCTTAGTCAGAATGATCTCGATGTATTTCTTCTTAGGGAAACACACTGGAATCTTCTTCACTATTCCTCAATTCAAAATTTTTTTCTCTTTTGAATACTCGGGCATGACCTTACGTCTCTGAGCATATTCTTTATTGTGTTTGGTTTAGTTGCTATGGCAACATACAACATCCACTTTTCTAGTTTTTGGTCTTAGAATTCCTGTTTTTCAAGTCCTTTTTCACTGATCGCCACGTTCTAACATTTTTGACTTGTGTGGCAAAAATAATGTTTTCTTATTTCCGTAATCTGATGATCACATATACAAACTTTACTGTCAACGTACTTGTCGATTAACGATGTAGTCAACTCGAAACACAAGTTTCTTCATGTTCACTTAAATATATAACTTCCAGAGACCAATTAAATAACATTTATGAGGGAGTTGGTTTAATAAACATTCCTCTTCTCATAAAATCATAAACATGTTTTGCCTCTAGCAAGTTCAGGTTAAAAGTTACTAAATGTCTTTTTCCACTCACTTGTTCTTTCATCACTAACAATAGTCATAGTTACAAAACAGCACAGAATACGACAGAAGTTCCTTGGTTCTGCCGTGTGCTTTCATTACGACTTCCATGGCGCGACGTACAAGTACTTGTCGGTGCCGTTCGACCGCCGTGTCTACCGTCTTTGTATGGCAAACTTCAAACCTGCACACACAGACAGGTGACGTGCAGTAGATAGGGCTCCTTTCTCCCACTCACATGTAAAATATCGTGTGTTCAAGACAGTGGAAGGCCAAGTGGTTATAGAATTTACACCGAAATTCTCTAAGCACTACAATATTTGTTAATGTGCACTTTTTTTTAATCAAGGTAGGATTGACGTCTAGTAAAATTTTTGTTTTTTCTGGTATTAAGTTGTTTTTTTTACGCTACTAGTTGTTGATATAAAAAATATTCATATTTTGAACCAAGATATCAGTTAATTAGAAGTCAAAGCCACACACTGCTTTGAAATACTTAATTGTGCAGTGATATTTGGCTGATAGTATACAAAAACATTTGGCTACTTAGTTGCTCACAACAATATTTTTATGCCATTTAGCTGTATTAATGTCTCACTTTTAAAAATGTAAGTGATATGCTATTATGGGGGACCTTTCCATATTTGTATTAGAAGTATTTCTACATTTTAAAGGATCAATTGTGCAATTAATTTTGAAGCTATAATGGTTATCAACAGCTAAAATTTATCTGTGGTGGAACTATCATTTCTTAAGTTAATCTGTGTTGCTAAATTAAAAAAAAAGTCTTCAGTTTACTTGATTGGTTCATGATTTGGATGTTCACTGCTCATCACACATGCACTGTCACAAATGCTATAACCTCATTTCAGGAGGTTGCTGTCATTTTATGTTCTGTTGTTTCTAACTGCTGTCAGTAGTAGTACCGTAGTTTTAATGGCTCAGTACTTGATTGTACAACATGTGATGAATTAAACATGGTAATAATAATTTTAAGATCTGAAGTCGATTGCTATCACAATCTAAGCCAGTCATATCCTAGAATGAATTCACAACCTAGGCAAATAACAAAATTATCTTTTATTGTGATCATTTTTCACCATCTATGTGAGCCAATGACCATGTAAATGTTTTAATGAACCAAATAAGATTTCTTATAAATGCAGAAAAGTAACACTCCAGTTCCAGGATGGAGTGTCAGCTATTCTGCTATTTACTGTTGCGTTTCTCATCATGGTACATTCTCATGTTTATCTACTAAGAACAGAAAGGAAAATATGAAATCTTTAACATTCAATGAATTGGCTGCAGAAGCTGTGTTTGCATAATGTGGAGAATCTGTGAGAATTGTTAAGAAGTGAACTGAAAACATCATCAAATCATGTTAAATGTGTGACATGAAGCGTCTTCCAAGCAGTTGATCAATCATGGGTAGCACAATTTTTTCCAAGGTAAATTGTCAGCACCCACGGTAGACATATTCAGGGCAAGTATCTGGTCGTAACAGAAATGCTCAGGTTGAGAGCAGGAGTAGGAAACTTGAAGTAAACTGTGAATAAAATTAATTGTGGTTATAATCATGTCACGGGTATGTGGTAATACCAAAAACTGAATTGAAGTGGGGATTTCAGCACTTAATTATAGCTGTGACCATAATCGTAATTACTTGTTCCATAGATCATATTCATGACAAACATTATGATGTGGAAAGCGTAAAATATACACTCCTGGAAATTGAAATAAGAACACTGTGAATTCATTGTCCCAGGAAGGGGAAACTTTATTGACACATTCCTGGGGTCAGATACATCACATGATCACACTGACAGAACCACAGGCACATAGACACAGGCAACAGAGCATGCACAATGTCGGCACTAGTACAGTGTATATCCACCATTCGCAGCAATGCAGGCTGCTATTCTCCCATGGAGACGATCGTAGAGATGCTGGATGTAGTCCTGTGCAACGGCTTGCCATGCCATTTCCACCTGGCGCCTCAGTTGGACCAGCGTTCGTGCTGGACGTGCAGACCGCGTGAGACGACGCTTCATCCAGTCCCAAACATGCTCAGTGGGGGACAGATCCGGAGATCTTGCTGGCCAGGGTAGTTGACTTACACCTTCTAGAGCACGTTGGGTGGCACGGGATAGATGCGGACGTGCATTGTCCTGTTGGAACAGCAAGTTCCCTTGCCGGTCTAGGAATGGTAGAACAATGGGTTCGATGACGGTTTGGATGTACCGTGCACTATTCAGTGTCCCCTCGACGATCACCAGTGGTGTACGGCCAGTGTAGGAGATCGCTCCCCACACCATGATGCCGGGTGTTGGCCCTGTGTGCCTCGGTCGTATGCAGTCCTGATTGTGGCGCTCACCTGCACGGCGCCAAACACGCATACGACCATCATTGGCACCAAGGCAGAAGCGACTCTCATCGCTGAAGACAACACGTCTCCATTCGTCCCTCCATTCACGCCTGTTGCGACACCACTGGAGGCGGGCTGCACGATGTTGGGGCGTGAGCGGAAGACGGCCTAACGGTGTGCGGGACCGTAGCCCAGCTTCATGGAGACGGTTGAGAATGGTCCTCGCCGATACCCCAGGAGCAACAGTGTCCCTAATTTGCTGGGAAGTGGCGGTGCGGTCCCCTACGGCACTGCGTAGGATCCTACGGTCTTGGCGTGCGTCGCTGCGGTCCGGTCCCAGGTCGACGGGCACGTGCACCTTCCGCCGACCACTGGCGACAACATCGATGTACTGTGGAGACCTCACGCCCCACGTGTTGAGCAATTCGGCAGTACGTCCACCCGGCCTCCCGCATGCGCACTATACACCCTCGCTCAAAGTCCGTCAACTGCACATACAGTTCACGTCCACGCTGTCGCGGCATGCTACCAGTGTTAAAGACTGCGATGGAGCTCCGTATGCCACGGCAAACTGGCTGACACTGACGGCGGCGGTGTACAAATGCTGCGCAGCTAGCGCCATTCGACGGCCAACACCGCGGTTCCTGGTGTGTCCGCTGTGCCGTGCGTGTGATCATTGCTTGTACAGCCCTCTCGCAGTGTCCGGAGCAAGTATGGTGGGTCTGACACACCGGTGTCAATGTGTTCTTTTTTCCATTTCCAGGAGTGTATATATGTCACAGTGAAACGCCAAATCTGGAGAATGTCTACTTTCACCGGTGAATGTCAACATTCACATAGTCACTTAGTGTATGTCCGAAATATTTGCTAAATATCCTTATTTCTGACTTACATCGGTAAATGTTGACATTCACCATGCACTAATGGTGAATGTTGGAGATTTATATTTTCTTCTCTGTAATTCAGTTGCTATAAAACGTCACAAGGGTGACGTAACTTTTTTGCCTCTCTTTCTGAAAGGAATGACCAAGAATTTAAAATACACAGTACATTCTACATGAGAAAAGAAAATAATAGTTATAAAAAAATTACTTATGTCATTCATATTCTATTTATTGCAACAACTTAAACTATAATGACTCTTTGAATTGCACAAGAGTCCCTTGCTTTTACAACTGCATTTATTTGTGGAACACTTCCTTTTGAAATGACAGCATGTATAGCCTTGTTCCCCGCTTCTCGAATTAGCTGCAGCTGCTTCTCTCAGTAACATTTCTTGTAAAGAAATCTCATCTATGGAAAGTAACTTTTCTTTACAAATTACGAACTATTCCGCGTGTAAAGCTGCTTGAGGGTGCCATTTTTATATACCAGTTTATAGAAGTCGGAGTCTTCTATTCCAACAACAGCTGCTAACACATTTCGGCTATCTGTACGACCACGGTCGACATCAGGGACTTGTATTCGTGCGTTATCACCAATTTGAGCAGGAGGAAATTGTTTTTGTGAGGTTCGTAACACCTTTGTTGTTTGCAGTAGATTTTCTTTCGCGGCCAGTCTTTTTGTAGAAATCAACTTGTGTTTTTCAGACAGAATTTGATGTGAAGGTGGTGTAGACAGTAGATCCTCTTCAATATTTTTGTTTGGAATGTGGTTTTTGGTATGACCACTGCTAAAATTTTTTTTATAAGCATTTACAGTTTCATCAAGCTGTTCTTCGGTTTCAGAAGTATTGGCATTTTCTTCGAGTTGTTCTTCAGTTTCAATATTTGCGATTTGTACGCCAGGCAAAAAAGACGATGCTATGCCTCTTTTTGCTTTAACGCCAAACATGGATTCATAAGGACTTTGGCATATTCCTTCCTGGTATGTAGTGTTCTTGGCAAATTGAACAAAGGATAAACCATCTGACCATTTATTTGTATTGTTATCGTTCATCCACGCAGTTAGCATTTTCTGTATATCCTGATTGGCCCTTTCAACTGAGCATGGTGTTTGACTGTAACGAGGCTTTCCATGAACTATTTTAACATCTTTCCACATAGCGCATATTTTGGATATGACTTGATTACTAAATTCTCTACCATTATCTGATTGCAATATTGCTGGTGCACCAAATGTTAAAAATATTAAAAGAACGTGATGCGCTCCTTCTTCGGCTCTTTTAGTTTTCAAAGGTCGTAGCTGGACAAACTTAGTTAAATGATCTTGATACACCGTTATGAACTTATATCCGCCATCTCTGTTTGACAGCAAATCTATCAGATCAACCTGACATCTTCAGTTTAATTCAGAACTAACCATTGGCTTTACAATAATACCTTTCTTAGGTGCACTGTGTTTCATTTGACACTGTTTGCATAAATTTAAATACAACATTACAACTTCAGAGGTAATATTTTTGTATTTAGCGTGCAACTCTTTAAGCACACGTGTTCTTCCTCTGTGGCCTATTCTGATGTGAGTTTCATATAGTATACTGTACAATTCTTCATTGGTAACATAATACTATATGTTCGTTTACCCTGGTTTAATAGTACAATTAACTTCTCTTCATCATTAATTTTTAAAACATCAAAACATTTTAATCATCTGTAACCCAGAGGTGTGTTGCATTTAATTTACTGCAGTATCCATTTAGTATAAATTAGGATATCGGAAAAAAATGACGGAAACGTTGCTTGCGTTATCAAAGCTTGCATAACACTGACAAAGCTGATTGACTCTGAGCAGAACAAAGGATTTGGCAGGTGAGAGCCAGTCACTTGTTTTTTGACTCTTCTGTTTTGGACTTCCATATCTGTGATTGTCGACACAAGCGGGAGAGGGTCTGAATGTACAACAATGTAATGAAATATTCGATCTTTCACCGACGCATTTGGTATCTGTTGACTTTCACCAGTGAAAGTCACCATTCTCCAATTTCGGTCTTTCACGGTAACATATATATAAAGCCATATGCTAACAGTTGAGAAATATTTTCTGTAAAAATTGCTATTTGTGTTCAGTAATTCTTTAAACTACATTTGAAAACATTTCTGCTATCGGTCAGACATTTTATGTTCAAGAGTTTTATAACAGCAAATTTCAACCTTTTCTGTGCGAAAGTTCAATTCCTTAAAGGATTATGCAAATCATTTTCCTTCTAGTTTTGTACTTGTGAATAGCTCTGTCACTGTAAAAGTCAGAGGGATTGTTGATCAAGAATTTCGTAAGTGAGTAAATGGACAGTGAGGTCATGCTAAAATGTATTGTGAGGCTGTGGTTAATATTCATAGCTGCTTTAAGAGGTCTCTGCAAGATGTATGTGTATGAACCCCACACACACACAATTCTAATTACTTTTGTACAATGAATCCTTTTTGCCTAAGTGAGGAGCTACCTATGAATATAATCCCACAAGACATCAGTGAATGAAAATATGCAACTTACGGACTTCTATTGCCCATAAGTTGGCAAAAGTTGCCAAATGTGTTCGTAGGTGATGGGATATTTCTGACAGTAAAGAACTGGATGAGCTGCACTTTTTAAAAGTTTAAATCTAGGTCATTTGTGGAAAGCCAAGAGCCCTTCACAGAAACATCATTTACTGTTTTCGCTGTCAATGCTTCTTCACTCAACTTAACAATTCTTGTGTCATCTGCAAACATGACTAATCCTGCATCCTAATTCAAATAAAATATTAGACATTTACATAAAGCAAGAACAAGTGAGTCAATGATTGAAACCTGTAAGGTTCCCATCATAATTCCTCTCTGTACAGATGATGTGGTGTCCATCTTCATATTACTCAAACAGCTTGCATTGTTTTCTGAAATAAAAACTAACCATTTTTATGAACTATGTATGCTGTAAAACTTAATTTCTTTATAGAATATTATGGTTGACACAGTCAAATTCCTTTGATAAGTCAGAGAAGATTGCAAATGATAAAATATTATGATTTAAATATTTTATTAGGTGTTCAATAAGTAAGCAAACAGGCTCTGTAGATTGGCTCTTTTGAAATACAAACTGTGATTGGTGGGTGACAACCCTACAGTACATTACCTTCTAACAATTGTAGAAAACAATGTAAAAAGTGACACTGGGCAATAGTTTTTGACATCTGTGAAGACATCCATAGAGAGGCCTAACAGTGGCAAATTTCTGTGTATTTGGGGAAAAGTCATGAATTAATAATGATGCATTACATAAGGAACGTAGAGCATTACATTTTATATGGCCACAAGTTTTAATTGGAGAAATAATCCACCTCATATTAATTTTTCCTTTTTATAGTTAACCCCCAATTCTATAAAGAATAAAACAGCTTTACAAATGAGTTAATGTCATAAGCACGTAATCAAGAAAAAGTTTAAAATTATGCATAAAGTTGGTTGGAAGTTGCTAAGTGCTCTAATTGTCAAACATTGAATGAATCTATTGTGTGTAATTTGCCCTCTGTTTCAAGCAAAAGCTAATTTTCACATTTTATGATGTCATCTCCTGTACCATGTGTTGTACAGTGATATAATTTTGCAGGTACATTCAGAGCTATATATGGACACAGTCTGCAGAATACAGTTAGCACTAATGAAAGAAATTAAAACATAAAGCCTGACGGGGTAGTGTCACTGCATGAACAGCAAAAAGTCAGCAAAAAAATCACAATTTTTTTTAATTTGATCACTATTTATACGAAATATTGAAAATCAGATTTTTGTTGCTCCTGGAAGCCATTAGTTATGCAATCTGTAGTTGGGTCTGGGCTTCTTGCCCCTGGGTAGTTGACAGTAATTCAGGTTGCACCCTTTCTGGTGTAGATGTGCATGAACAAATCCAATGGAAAGTGAGGAATAAAGCTGATTTATCCTCTCCTGAAGCAACCCGGCCTACAAATGTAACTGGCCCTCAGTTGATTTTGGCACTAGGATGGAGTTGATGTATGAGCTGGGGTCTCGTGTTCATTTGGGCACAGATCTGCGAATCTTGCTGTCCACGGGAGTAACTCAGCATCAAGCAGACATTTAATAGACACGTGGCATGTGTGAAGAAGCATTGTCCTGTTGAGAAATAGAGTGAAAGGTAACACATGTTAGTTACATGTTCCATAAATCATTTGAACAATTATTTCATTGAAATGATGTGGAATGAGTCAGTTTATAGGATATGTACATACAATTGGTGTTAACATGAGTGAACACATCACCATTTTATTCCGCATAACTACACTTTCTTTTTTTACTACCAGTTTTCAAGTAGAAATTTGTCTAGGAGTTGTCCAGGAGAAATAATTTTAAATTAGATTTAAGACTTGCTTCACTACCTGTCTGACATTTTGTTATCGGACAAAAGACCAGAAATTTTATGGCTGCGTATTGAACTCCTCTCTGAGCCACTGACAATTTTAACAGTGACTAACAAAAGTCATTTTTTCATGTAGTGTTGTAGGTATGTACATCACTGTTCTTCTCATATTGTGATGGATTATTGATAGCAAATTTCATTAGTTAAAATTGTATTGCGATAGTGCAGTTAAAATGCATAACCCTTGAGACACCTATCAGTGAGTGAACACCACATATTATTCTTACAGCTTGCTTTTGTGCAATCAGTATTTTTTAAGTGATGAGTTACTCCAGAAAATGATTCCATACTACCTTATTGACTGGAAATATGTAAAATATGTCAGGAGATTGATATGTTTGTTTTCAAGATTAGCAATTATACGAAGAGAAACAGTAGGTCAACATAATTTTTTGAGAAGCTCATAATATGCTTCTTCCAGTTCAATTTTTCATTAGTATATACACCCAAAAATACTTATCGACTGCTGCTCATGTGCTACACCAATTGTTGGTATGACTATTTGTTGTAGAGAACTGAATGTAGTGTGTTTTTTCAACATTTTTGGAGAGCCCATTTCCAGAGAACCACTTAATAATATTTTTGGAAAACATCATTTACTAACTCTTCTGTTGCTTTCTCTCAACACTAGTATCATGTGCAAAAAGTATCAGTTTTACTCGTCAAATCTTAAGTGGAAGGTCAGTCACATACGTAAGGAATAAGTGTGGAACACAGAATGTCTGTGATGAAGATTGTAACATCAAAGGCTAGCAGTGACTTGAAGTGAAGCCCGATGCTTCCCGCACTATGATGCTGTGCCTCTTCAAAACATTGGAAGAATGGGCCTCTCCCCAGGTCACCTCTATACTTGTCACCTAGGACAGTGCAGAACCATGGTTCATCACTGAGCAGAGTGCGATGCAGTTTATCAATAGTCAGTGCTTCCCCGTCATGGCACCACTCCAAACACAGCTCTTTTTCTCTGTGGAGTTAACAGCACTGGCAACATATTAATTCTTCGTCTGCAACTTAATGCGTCATCTTTACGGTAAGTAGCAATCCGTCATTTCCTACATTGTTGTTATTCCTACCTGCTGCTAGTCTTTGACCAGTGGGGCTGTATGATGGAATGTTACAGGAAGACTATTACTTGTTCTCAGATAGCAAGTGCAGATGTGAAGAGATGTGCTTGGTGTACAGTAAGGTGATCTCATGTGGTAGTTGACCAGAACATTGACAGTGAAATGCATGACTGCATGCTATCCAACATCGGGCCACTGTCACATTCAAATGCCCCACAAATCTGGATATTGCACAATTCAACCATCTGACTAAATGGATACGCACAATTAGCACCTTTCAAGCCTTGTCATGCTGATAGTGTTATCTCACACAAGTACACAGCATCTCTGTGTCTTTCAAAGTGATCACTTGACAAGTGAGGCTGTTCGTGTGCCTTATGAAGCCTACCAGGCATAGTAATAAAACAAAATGTGAATGAATGTCACTAATACACGTAGGTAGCCACTATCTGTCGCTGAGAATTGCAACTTGCTAGTGATGGTGTGTACATATACAAAGTTCCAGTGATTTACAACCAGTCATGATGTGATATGACCCAATTACCCAGTCGGGACCTATGTATTGTAACAGTCACAAATTACATTTCACACTACTAAACCAAAAGCATATCCATCCAATCCTGACCTATACATAATTTACTTTTTTCTTACAGCTATGTTGGAGAAGACAGATTGGTACTTACCGTAAAGAAGACACGTCAAGATGCAGACAAGCAAAATCAACACATTTACATAAAGCTTTCGCCTACAGCCTTTGTCAGTAAAACACAAACAAACAAGCATACCTCACACACACGACCACCAACTTCAGTATCACTTCATTTCAGTCTGAGGTGAAGGGAGTTTGCAGTCGTGTGTGTGTGTGTGTGTGTGTGTGTGTGTGTGTGTGTGTGTGAGGTGTGCTTGCTTGTGTCTTGTGTGTGAATGGTGCGTGTGTCTCTCTTACTGATGGCAGTGGTCGAAAGCCTTATGTAAATCTCATTTAATTGTTCGTCTGCAAATTAATGCATCTTCTTTGCGGTAAGTAGCAATCCGCCTTTTCCTACATTGTTGTTATCCCTACCTGGAGTTTCCATTGTTTGGTTTTACCTTTTTCCTATATTTTTGTACTCCTTTTCTTATGACGGTGACAACTCCTCCCTTATCCCCATTGGATCTACATAGAATTTATAACCACTTTAATTTAGAATTTCTTTCCTTATTGCTGTATGGTTTTCAGATAGACAAATGACATAAATTTCTTCCCAGCTGTTAAAATCTTTCAATAAAATTAGCTACTCTTTTATTGTTTGCTTCCAAATATTCTAATGATGCACGTTGATTCCATCCATCCCTCTATTATAATCAAATGAACTGACAATATTTGTCAGTGTGATTTCGTTTGATATTGTCTGTCTAACTATGACCTAAAGTCCGTGTCTCAGGGGACCTAAGCAACCACATGTATACATCTGTGTGTGCTGGTAGACCTCCCCCACCCCGTTATGTTTTCTGCTAAGGTTTTCTAACTTATCCTTAGCCCCCCTGTTCATCTGTAGGCCACCTTCTACAGCAACTAGTGGAACAGCATGAATATGAGATTTTGCATCTCTGTTAGGGGCCGCCTCAGCTGCAGTTGCATGAAAAGCGTTACAAATCAACCTTGCAATTTATCCGCCAAAAGGCAGTTGCGTCACTTTTATTGTTGGCTGGTTAATGATTCGTCGTGGCAAGAACAGTGCCACTTCCGCATTGCTACTGTAAGACGTGCACGAGTCAATCACGATGAGGGGTACATTTTGTGTGGTAACACTTCTCATATACCGTATTCACCCGATTAGCATGCGATGTTTTTCCCAAATTCGTCAATCGAAAAATACGGGGTTGTCTTATATTCGCAGATTAAACTATTGCTTTTATGGTATATTAATAATTTTTACTTATGGATCGTCTGACAGCAACTGAATAAAACACAATTTTAGTGCCATACGCGTTTCGCCTTTATTTTCTGCAAGGCATCATCAGTGGCAGGTTGCGTGGACAATTTCCTACATATTACGCTCCCGTTAAATTTTTGGTGTTGTCCTTCTTATGAACGCCAATTTGCGGTTTTCTCCCCATTCCACAACACTATGCACTGAACGCTTGTTTTAAAGCCTATTGCTGCTGAGGTAAACGTCTTTGCAGTACAGATGAATAAAGGGGTCGTCTTACATTTAAAGACGTAGAGCTTTGGTTAATGAGAGTACGTGCAAATCTATTTTGAAGAGCTCTGTAGCAAACAAAACTTTCGTTCGACATTCGAAAAGGCTCGAGATTTCCCGATACGCAGAAGCGCTCGATACGTATCGATCTTGTTCCCTCAATCTTGCGGCACGAGTGCAACGGATGGGTTCTTGAGAAACTACGAAATAAGCACTATAACAGTCTAATGCTGTGATTAAAAAATTAACAGTTCTGTCAACTCATAGACTTTCGTTGCATTTGAAAAGGATTGTAATAGAAATTCTCGCATATGTGTGGATTCCGTACAGTACAATGGGGTAAAATAAGACAGTGGGGTAACATGAACCATTTTGACATCGATTTTGTTATGTTCACGTTGTGGCTACACTGGTGGTTTTGTGACATCTTTTGTGTTACGAGGACGTGATTAAAGAAGTGCTGGTTTATTTTTAAACAAAAAGTTGTGTTTGTTGCAGATGAGTTTCAACTTATTTTTTTAACACCCGGTGTTTAAATTACTGTTAAAATATGCCTCAAGAAACTCTCATTTTCCTGAAATTACCCTCAGTATTGAACCATTATCAATGTTTTCGTAACATAATCCCAAATATCGATGTTACACTGGCACACTTGAAAGTTCAGTGCTGCCAATACAAGGAAAGCTGTTTCCGAAAATTCTTTGGAGCGATGATGGGGTAACATGGGACATTGTCCTACGTTGTCCCCTTGTTACATCAGTGCGCTATGCTACCTCCCTTGTTACTTGCAACTACAATTTCAACACATTGATAGCATTTTTTCTATTTTAAGAGAATCTGTATCTCTCGAAATACAAAAAAGAAGCCTGGGTCAATAAATATAGCGATTTCACTCATCAAAAACTACAGAAAGCGAATGATGAAATGAAAAATAAAGGTGTCTCTCTAAAAAGAGCTGCTGAATTATGTATAGTCACCAGATCCACTTAAAACCATCATATTTCTGCTGTAAATATTGGAAAAGTGGGAAGATGATCAGTGTGTCCTCATGTCTTGCATCATTTCTGCAGGAGACTGGGGCTTCCCTTTGACAGCTTTAGACATTTTTCTACTTGTTAAATCACCCCTTGACCACAAAGGAATAATTGAGAGGAGATTCAACAATAATTTACCTGACAAAAATTGGGTTTTATCATTTTTATCTCGTCACAAACAAAAACTCTCTCAAACATTGGCACAGATGTGCGTAGACCAAGAGCTCAAGCCACTCCTGAGATAATAAATCAGTAATTTGATGAATTGCAACAATTTCTTAAAGGCATCGAACCACAGCTTACTGTAAACTATGACAAGACCAATATGAGTGGTGACCCAGGAAGAAAATCAGTCATTGTCAGATGTGGCTTCTGACATCCCGAAAAATTTATTGACTCTACTAAGTCAAGTGTTTCAGTCCTGTTTTCGGTAACAGCTAGTGGGACACTGCTGATTCCCTTTGTAATGTATGAAGCAGAAAATCTGTACAGCAGCTGGACAGGAGGAGGTCCGAAATGAACAGTTCATAACAATGGAAATCTATGAAAACTGGTTAGAAACGCTAGCTTTAACTAATTTCAAACAACTCAGCATTGAATCTCCAAAAACTTCAATTGGAGACAGTCTAAGCAGCAATGTATCTGCAAAGGTAATATCTGAATGTCAGACGAACATCAGAAGAGTTTTTTTAGTTCCTCTCAACAGCACAAACTTATGCAACCACTTGATGTTGCCTTTTTCAGGCCTTTAAAAATTAAATGAAAATCTGTTATTGATTTCTGGAAGCAGAACAACAGGGGGAGTATCCCAAAGGATAGGTTTTCTGGACTGCTAAGAAATGTTTTGATGAGTTTGGTGACAACTGTGAAAAGAATCTGAACTCAGGTTTCAGAAGTACAGGCACTGTGCCTATAGACAGGGAAAAAATGCTAAGAAAATTGCCTGTGTCCAAAACCACCAGTCATAATCTTGAGGGAAATGAACCAGAATGGGTTCAAACCTTAGATAATTGTCTGGAGTAAACCAGAAGAAAAGGACACAATCCTTGCAAAGCAAATGGGAAAGAACAGGTGCTCCTGCACTGAGAGATTGTACTATGCCTCCAGTTCCTAGGACTTCAAAGAAACATGTAAACAACAACAAAGATAAGAAACCCAACACATCATCTAGTGATGAATGTGACATGTATTTAGTTCATGAGTCTGATTTAGATGGAAATGTGCTTTCTTGAAACATCTGTATGGGAGACAGCAGGAGAAAAAGAAGAACGCCAATTGCCATCTTAAAGTATAAAGTTTTCTCCAAGCAGTGTACCAGTACGTGCATTTGTAGTCATAAAACTTGTGTTCAACAAGGAGACTAAGAAGGAATACAAGAAGTAGTTTTATGGACAAGCATTTTCCATTACTAGCGATCGGGGAAAGCTTCAGGTGAAGTTCTTGAGGAAATAAGTAAAATGTAACAAAACATATGTTTTCCCAGATGCTTATGATTTAACAGAAGTGAAAATGACATCAATAATGGCATTAGCGACACCACTAAGTGTATCATGATGCTATAAGTTTCAGTTTGAACTATGCTCTGTCCAGTTTTTATCAAGGTAAATTTGAAATTATGACCAGTGCTGGGTATAGAAATAAAAAAAATATTTTTTCTTCCAAATTAGTTTATTTTGATTAGCATTCATTACCCTTCTCTTGCAAAATACAACTTTTTGTAAAATAACATGTCAACATCCTACGTTAACCGTTTCTGTAAGGTAACATAGGACACATTTTTTTCATTTGAAAATGCTGTCAGATGCGAAACTAAATTGAAAATGTTCACAAAATATACGAGTTCCAAAGTAACCAGTATTTCAGACATAAAGATGACAAATATTCTAGCATTGGAGCAACCATGAGATGAAAAGAAAGGTATTGTATTTTACTCCATATTACAGCATACATACATTTATGCTGCTTTTTACGCAAAAATAATATTCAAAAGCGAAAATAAAAGTCAGTATTTTATATAATTAAGAGAAACTAATGATTTACAAAGTGCTTTGGAAATGAAAATTCGGTAGCTGTTCATCCATTATAATATTGGGGGAAAACATTACCAGCTGTTAATTAGCTTTGAACGAAATTGTAACTTTTAGATGAAATGAGAAAGAAATTTAATCCACAATTAAATGTCTAACAAACAAAACAAATCAATTAAACTGACTGCAGTTGTTATCGCAAGAATAAATTATAGCAGAAAGATACATTGTGGAGACAGTGCTAACAGACATCATCAGATCATAAGACAAGTGAATGTTCGAGAATTGGACATAATTTTTATTGCGATCTTTTGTTTATGTATTAGTTGCTATTGTTAAATATGTCCTGCACTCTAGAAGATATAGCCATCTGTGGTGCACTGTTGTTCAGGCCCAGCACTACAGAAGGCTCCAGAATGGTGACACAAGATTAGCTGACAAGCATAATGAGTGTGGGGTGGGGCATAGTGAGCAGGAAGTAAATTTCATCTCGCTGCCAACCATGGGGATGTGTGCTGCGAAATTCGGTGTTTTATGAACATCTATTATGTTTAAACTGCATTTTAGCATGAATGAAACCAAGGAGCCTCACAGTGAGCAGAATAAAGTTTTGGAGTTAACTATAACATTTGGGTTGCATTCAAAAAGTATTGATATAATCAATCAACCTTAAATAGAATAAGAAGCGAAATATTGCAGTCAGTTTCGACCTGAAAGATTGGTAAATAATGTACCCTTATTCTTATTAATTAATTGAAGGTAAAAAGAGTCATATTACTGTTAATAATATAATTGAACTATAAAGTTCCAATTAAGGAAATGTAAAGCCAATACGAAAACTGCAAACTTTTTATATTGGCTGTCAAACTCCATAAATATTTCTAACATTTATATAGTTTAAATAAAACATAACATTTTCACTGTAAAAATAATATAAATATATTTATAATTACCTAAAAATATTTCCTTAACATCTTCAGTGTCACACTCTAATTGTAAGCTAGTTAGGTATAAGAAAAATAATATTACTAAAATAAATATTCAAAAAATAAAAGTTAGAAGATAAAACTTAAATTCGAGTCATATCAACCTTGAATATAACTAATTAAATTAATAAATAATCTGCACGTACGGTGATCACCTAACAACTCACCTCAACCATAATCAAAATACTTTGATGAATAATAACCTAATTTTAAAGACATTTAGCTAACAAACTTAGTTTAAAGAAAAGGTATCAATCATATAGAACCAGCAAATCTAACGAAAGAAAATACACTCAAAGAAAATGAGTTATGAGAAAAATCAAACTTAGAAATAGGATAACCCAAATAAGCAGCTAAAACAACTACAGTGATTGTCAAAAAATTCAAATAATGAAGTAAGGCAATCACACGAGGAATAGGAAAAATTAACAGAGATAAAAGACTACCACCAAAAACAGCAACAAATAATAAACCAATCATACCAAATGAAATATAATAACCCTTATTATCAAAAGAAAATTGAGTAAAAATTGTTATCCCCAGGTACTGAATAATGAAATAAATGAAAAGAATAAGCAGTAGTTAAACCTGAAGAAAAAATAAAGAAAAAATCAAATAATTAATTTATCTCAAACAAACAATCTCAAGAATTAAATCCTCTGAATAACACCCAGCTAAAAAAGATATACCACATAAAGACAAATTAGAAACATTAAAGGCATGAAATTAACAAATGAACCTAAAAAGCGAATATCCTGAGAATCCTTTAAATTATAAATGATTGAACCTGGACACATAAATAACAACGCCCTAAATAAAGCATGAGCCAACAAATGAAAGAAAGAAAGCTTTGGATAACCTATAGCCAAAATTCTCATTATTAAACCAAGTTGTCTCAAAGTAGAAAGAGCAATAATCTTCTGTAAATCAGTTTCAAAATTCGCCTTCAATCCAGTCATAATCATAGTTATACAACCAATTAAAAGTAAAAACCAACCACTATTATAAGTTTCTAATATTAGTCTAAAACGAATTAATAAATAAACCCCTGCAGTAAAAAGAGTAGAAGAATGAATTAAAGCAGAAACAGCAGTAGGATCAGCCATAGCAGTTGGAAGTCAAAAAGAAAAAGGAATTTGATTTCTCTTAGTTATAGCAGCTAAAAAAATTAATATAGTAATAAGCTTTATTTCAAAAGAACTCAAAATGAAATCATAATAATAAATATAATTTCAACCACCAAAATCTAACATTCAAGTAATACAAATTAAAATAGCAACATCACCCATCTGGTCAGATAAAGCAGTTAATATACCAGCTCTGTAAGACTTTACTTTTTGGTAATAAATAACTAAACAATAAGAAACTAAACCTAAACCATCCCAACCTAATAAAATTCTAATGAAATTAGGACGAATAATTAAAACTCCTATCGGAAGAATAAATATTAAGACAATAATAATAAAACTATTTATATTTTTCACACCTGATATATAATCCACTCTACAATAAATTACCAAAGAAGAAATATATATATATAACAAAAGACATTAAAACAAGAGACATTCAAACTAAAATTAAAGTCATGACAACCATAGAACCATTCAAATTAAAAAGTTCTCATTCAACAAAAACTCGAGAATCAATTATTAAATAATAGATACCCAAAATAAACATTGTAGTTCTAGCAAAAATAAAGTAAAAAAACTAAAAGACCAAATAGAAAATACATACATGGCCTAAGATGAAAAACTTCATATCATTGACCCCACAAAACAATGTTCTAAATTAAAAAAATCAAGCAATTTAAACAAAGAAATATTCATCCTTTAAACAAAGAATATTTAAAGGTAATCAATACAAAAGGAAAAGATTATATTCACGAAAATAACCAAGAGAACAAGTCTAAACCCCAGAATAATAATTTCCATGCTGAGAATAAGAATATATACATACAGTATAAACAGCTCGAAAAAAAGATAAAAAAATTAGAGCCAAAAGTCTGAAAGAAGATCAATACTTAATTCTGTTTAGTAGTCTCAGCTCGCCTATGAAATTTAATGAAGGAGCAGCAGCCATACTTGATGATCTTAAAAGAAATCATTGCAAAGCCATTCTAGGCATCAAATTTGTTAAACCCTTATTAATTAATAATCTTCATCTACCTAAATGTTTGTAGATAAACAAAATAAACCAGAAGAACCTAAGACATGACTGACCACTAAAGAAAGTGAACCTATAAAACCCCATCAATTTATAGTCATTAATCCACAAATAATCATTCTTATATGGCAACAGAAGAATAAGCAAGTAAAGACTTTAAATCGAACAATAACCCCACCAGATAAACCTAAAAAACCAGAAATAATTAAATTTCAACCCCAAATACGAAATATCTTCTATCACACGAAAAATGCTGTAACCACCTAACTTCATCAAAACACCAGCAAGAATTATTCTACCAGAAATAGAGGATTCTTCATGGGCCTTAGGGAGTCATAAATGAACCAAAAATATAAGCATCTTAATTAAAAAAAGCCAAAATTATAAAAACATAAAACAAAAAATAATACGAACCAAAATCAAACAACAAAGGAAAATATAAAGTATTAGCAAAATCATAAACCTTAAATAAAACTAACAATAAAGGTAATCAAGCAACTAAAGTATAAATAATTAAATAAACACCAGCCTGCAAATTCTCAGGTTAATAGCCACAACCTAAAATTAAAAGTAAAGTAGGAACCAATGTAGCCTTAAAAATATAAAACGAAAGAAACTTAGTCTAGCAAACGAACAATAAAGCATAATTATTAAACTCAAAACTATAAAAAAATTAGAATGATATGAACTTAAATAAACTGAACCTCTAGCAGTAATTATTAATGAACAAATCCAAAAGCTCAACAAAATTAAACTAAAAGAACAATAATCAATACCAAAATAATATCTAATTATAGTTAAATCAGCCTATGAATATAAACAGATTATAAAAACAGAACTTGACAGGAACATTAAAGAATGAACCAACCATCAACAATTATTTACTAAACAAAGAGGATAGCAGAATACAGTCATAAATAAATATTTTAAATAAAGACAATCCAAAAGAATTTAAAAAATCATTACCATGAGACTGAATTATTGAAACCAAGATAGAACGACATAAAGCTTCCCCACAAACAGAAAAAACTAAAACAATAGCAGGGAAAAGATCATAATCAAATTCAATAAGAAAAATAATGTTAACATAAATAAAGAAAGAACAATATACTCCAATCTCCAAAAAAAACATTAATAAATGCTTTTGTTTAGAAGAGAAAACGAACACCAGCAAAATATACCAATAATGAAGTAAAAACAGAGAATATAAACATTAATTTTAATAGTTTAAAATAATAGTCTTGTTAATCGAAAATATGTCTAGCCACACTTTTAGCCCACACTGAGGCCAGGAGGATTACAGGAACGTAAATATTTTGCAGGGAAAGTTCCCACCCACGAAATTCAGAAAAGATAGCGTTGGTGGGAAGGAACCATATTGCACAGGCTGTGAAGCAGTCGTTGAAATGAAGGATGTCTTGTTTGGCAGCATGCTCAGCAACAAAGTGGTCCACTTGTTGCTTAGCCACAGTTTGTCAAGAGGCCATTCATGTGAACAGACAGCTTGCTGGTTGTCATGCCCACATAGAATGCAACACAGTGGTTGCAGCTTAGCTTGTGGGTCACATGACTGGTTTCTCAGGCAACCCTGCCTTTGATGGAACGGGTGATGTTTGTGACTGGACTAAAGTATGTGGTGGTGTGTGGATGTATGGGACAGGTCTTGCGTCTAGATCTATTACATGAGTATGAGCCACGAGGTAAGGGGTTGGGAGCAGTGGTTGTGTAGGGACGGATCAGTATATTCTGTGGATAGTGGAACGCCACTGTGAGAGGGATGGGAAGGATAGTGGGTAGGACATTTCTCATTTCATGGCTCGAGAGGTAGCCAAAACCCTGGCGGAGAATGTAATTCAGTTGCTCTGATCCTGGATGGTACTGAGTTCTGAGGGGAATGCTCCTCTGTGTTCAGATGGTGGGACTTTGGGAGGTGTTGGAATACTGGAAAGATAAGGCACAGGAGATTTGTTTTTGCACAAGGTTGGGAGGATGATTACGGTGTGTGAAGGCTTCAGCGAGACCCTCAGTATATTCCGAAAGGGACCACTCATCACTGCGGATGTGATGACCACGGGTGGCTAGGCTATATGCTGTATGGGATGAGAAGTTCCGCCTTATGCAAGACACCTTTTTTTGTTTTGTGTTGTTTACAACATTATGTAAAAGTTCCATTTATAGCTTAATTGGCGAAATTTTCGCAACAAGCACGGACACAACAAGAAGAACTGCACCACAAGATGATTATTGTATGCTGTATGCTTCTTGGTGTGGAGGTATTGAATGTGGTTAGTAGGTTTGATATGGATGTAGCCATCTTTGAGGTGGAAGTCAACATCTAGGAAGGTGGCTTATTGGGTTGAGTTGGACCAGGTGAAGCAAATGGGAGAGAAGTTTTTGAGGTTCTGGAGGATTGTGGATAGGGTGTACTCACCTTCGATCCAGATCGCTAAGATGTCATCAGTGAAACTCAACCAGATGAGGAGATTAGGATTCTGTGTGTTTCTGAAGGATTCCTCTAGAAGGCCCATGAATAGGCTGGCATAGGATGGTACCCAAAGCCATTCGTTTGTAGGTAATGCCTTCGAAGGAGAAGTAATTGTGGGTGAGAATATCGTTGGTCATGGCGACTAGGAAGGACATTGTGAGTTTGGAATCGGGCATTGGGAAAGGATGTGTTCAATAGCAGTAAGGCCATGTACATTTTAAGATGTTAGTGTAAACGGAGGCGGCGTCAATAGTGATGAGCAGGGCACTGTGTGGTAAAGGGACAGATCCTGTGGAGAGTTGGTGGAGGAAATGGTTGGTATCTTTTATATAGGAGGGTAGGATATGGGTAATAGGTTGAATGTGTTGGTCTACGAGAGCAGTGATTCTCTCAGTGGGGGCACAGTAACCAGCCACAATGGGGCACCCTGGGTGGTTGGGTTTATGGATTTTAGGAAGCATGTAGAAGGTAGGAGTGCGGGAAGTGGTAGGGGTGATCAGACAGATGGACTCTGAGGAGAGGTTCTGGGATGGGCCTAAGGATTTGAGGAGTGACTGGAGAGCCTGCTGGATTTCTGGAATGGGGGCACTGTGGCAAAGTTTGTAGGTGGAAGTATCTGACAGCTGGCAGAGTCCTTCAGCCAGGTAATCCTTGCAGTTCAAAACAACAATGGTGGAGCCTTATCCACAGGTAGGATTATAAGGTCAGGATCAGTTTTTAGACATTGGACTGCAGTTCTTTATGGGGATGTAAGGTTAGTTTGCATGTTGAGGGATTTAGAGAATGATGGTGAGTCAAGGTTCGAGGTTAAGAAATTCTGGAAAGTCAACAGTGGGTGATTTGGGGTGGTGGGGGTGGATCACGGTTGGATGGAGGAGTGAACTGGGTTAGGAATGGTTCACCATTGTTCTTAGGTCTTAGTTGAGTCTGATTGGTAGGGTTGGTGGCGAAAAAGTGTTTCCACTGTAGGGACTGGGAGAAGGACAGAAGGTCTTTAACAAGTCCTGCATGATTGAATTTGGGATGCGGCAAAAGGTGAGGCCTTTGGAAAGGACCAATATTTTTGTGGGCTAAGGCTTCTGGAGGAAAGCTTCATGGCTGTGTTTCATATCTGTTTAGGTTTTGGATTCTGTCTGGTGGTCGGAGGGAGTTTTGGAGGTTGGGGCAAATGTAGTAGGTCTGCAATACAGGGTTTGTCAGCTATGAGGGGATGTGGAGGAGGTTTGGAGGTTGTTGTAGAGGTGGTTGACAGTGGCGCTCCATGGCGAGAGTAGCAATGGATGTTGCATTTTGGATATTGCATTTACAGAAATTAAACAAATCTTCAGTGCTGAGCAATGAAAGAAAATATACAAAGTAATCAAACTTAAAAAGAGTGTTACAGAAAACGAAGAGGAAGAAAATGTAATGGCAGAGAGATTACAGAAGAATTTGGCAGAGCACTAAAAGACCTAAGTTGCAACAAGATGCCTAGAGAAGATGACATTCTCTCAGACTTATTGAGACTAAAACAAAACTATTCAATCTGTTATGCAAGATGTATGAAACAGGCGAAATACCTTCAGATGTCAATAAAAATTTGATAATTACAAAGAAAGTTGGTGCTTATGTGTGAATATCAAATAACCATCAGTCTAATAAGTCATTATGTCAAAATACAAGCATTATTTACAGAAGAACGGAAAGATTTGTAGAAGCTGACCTTTGGGAAGATCAGTGTGGGTTCTGGAGAAATGTCATGCAAAGCAGTACTCTTCCTATGACTTAAACGATAGACTGAGTACTTGCAAACCTGGGTTTATTTACAGAATGACAGTTATTGAAGTACATGAAATAAAATCGTCATAACTTCTGAATGGTTTACGTTAGGACGTTCAGACTGCATCGTTGACCGTGGGGCATGATGGGAATTAGTATGTGCTATATGGCTTGGTTTAGCAACTAATCCCACTTTCAGCTGGATGGGTTCGTCAATAAGCAAAATTGGGGCATTTGGGGGATGAGAATCTGCATTTCGAGATCGAGAAGTCTCTTCACCCTCACACTGTGTCGTGTCCAGTATTCAGTCATGGAATAATGGTGCGATATTGCTTGGTGGCACGGTGACGACCGAACGGTAGATGGAATTTTTGGAAGATGATTTCGTCCGTATTATACAAAGTGACTCTGATGTCGACAAGATGTGATTAATGCAAGATGGAGCTCGACCTCATCAGGAGAGTGTTTGAAGTGCTGGAGGAGATCTTTGTGAACCGTGAACTGGTCCCGGAGAGCACAGAGTCCACTGGCATGGGGGTCGATCGGTCACCATATTCTCAGGATCTGACCCCTTGCGACTCCTTTTGCGAGGCTATATTAAAGACAAGGTGCACAGCAATAACCCCAAAACCATTGCTGAGCTGAAAACAGCCATTCAGGTCATCGCCAGCATCGATGTCCCGACACTTCAGTGGGTCATGCAGAATTTCCTATTTGTCTGCGCTACATCATCGCCAATGACAGCAGCGATATCGAACATGTCGTAACCCAAATCCAAATATCTGTAGTGACAGTTAATGTTGGATAAAGTGTGTGCATGCTGTGGTTTGTAACTAATTTACGTTTTTTTTCATATAATTCAATAATTGTCACCCTGTACATTTGTTTGTTTAAAGAAATCATTGGTTCTGCTTGCGTTGGGGTTGCTACAATTTGTACAGGAAGCAAAACACAGTTTTAACAGTCAAAGGACATGAAAGGGAGGCAGTAGGTGAAACAGCATTGTATCCTCAATGTTATAGTCCAGTCAAATGGTGCTCAGGAAGGCCACATAGGGGAAAGTTTTTGATAAGTTTTCGATATGTTTACAAGTGTGCTGAATCCGAATTTTCAAAGTCCCACCAAAATTTTGGCCCAGAAATGGGTCAAAAATGGAAAAAACTACGAAAAATGCGATATTTTCCGGATTTTCGCTTGCGACTCGTAAACGACGCTGTTTTCGGTGACGTTCACTAATTAGGAGATAAACAGAATACAGTTTCTCATAAAATAGGTCTGAGTGACTCTTTTCGTCAGACCAACCTATGGCGCGTAGCCCGTATTGAAGTTAGCACGATTTCAAAGCTGAGGAGATGGGCCACCTCAGGACCTTCAGTCTGCACCGTTACCACGCTTCGTTGCACATCCATTGACGAAGTCCATTCTCCAGTAATATGTTGTTAGTGTGGTTACTAGTTGATAACTGAGTGGTGGAGGGGCAAGATGTTTGTGAGGTGGCACTGACCACCCCCTCCTAATCGTGGGACACCTGTGTACATCGACTTGTTTGGCACAATGGGCCGTAATTTTAAGATGGCTGTGAAAGCTACATTTTCTTCATTCAGTCTAAGTACAATTCAAGGTATATAATTTTTTATGGTAATCCTGACAGGTTGAACACCAGTACCAAGAAGTCCAAGCGAATGAGAAGGACCCACAAACACAGCTCTGTTGAAATAATCTTCAACAAAACGATGGTAAGATACATCTCTCAGGAAAAATTCCTTTCTAATTCAAAGAACATGGACCTCTTAATATCACTATCCAAGTAAGCTGTTGAAGATGCTGATATCTTGATTATCAACACTGCACTATCTTTGGCCCCCAGCCAATTAACCTCATAGCTGTCATTCTAACCGGCTTCAACCAACAATGTAATGTACTATTGCTTGAGAGAACATCCTGTTTTGCATGCAGTCGATGGCTGTGACATATTACTTCTGCTGTTTGCAATCGGGATAAAGTGAAGTGCATGATTACAGTAAAGAAAAACCTGAACTGCAACGAGACATACAGATATTTGAAGGTCAGAACATGGAAAAGAAGGTCATACAAGAGTGTTGTAAACAACTCCTCATTAAGTTGTACAGTGGTTAGTGGAGAGTCTCTGAACCACCTCAGATACAGAACCTACATCAAATTATTATTCAGACAACTGCCAATATCACTTCCCTGCCGCCAACAGAGGATACTGCTTGCCAGCATATTCTCCGAGTGTATCACCAGGTACAACAGTTGATGGGCAAAAATAAAAATGCCGAGGGATGCGGTTGGATGAGGTACACGGATCGCCTGGTTCCAACCACTATGCTTCAGCGGCCAGCACCCAATGTTATTCTGACCTGTAACATATGCAAATGCAAACCAGGATGTTCAAATGGTTCTGAGCACTATGGGACTTAACATCTCAGGTCATCAACCCCAAAAAACTTAGAACTACTTAAACCTAACTAACCTAAGGACATCACACACATCCATGCCTGAGGCAGGATTCGAACCTGCGACCGTAGGATGTTGTGGCTATTCTTGTAGCTGCCGAAAATAGGCCTCCAGTGCTCACAGTGTAGCATAAATTGTGATACAGTTTGTGAGAATATCAGCCATCTCTATTTGCTAGACTTAGATGAAGACATGTTTGAAGAAAAGGAGGAACAGGGGACAGAGATGAGGACTGCTACAGATGATGGTAAGCCATATTTCACATTGTTGTTGTTATAATTTCCCATTGTGAAATCTCATGGTTCAAAAATGGTTCAAATGGCTCTGAGCACTATGGGACTTAACATATATGGTCATCAGTCCCCTAGAACTTAGAACTACTTAAACCTAACTAACCTAAGGACATCACACACATCCATGCCCGAGGCAGGATTCGAACCTGCGACCGTAGCAGTCGCGCGGTTCCGGACTGAGCGCCTGAACCGCTAGACCACCACGGCCGGCTGAAATCTCATGACATTACTGTAAGGAACACTACATATTGGTTTCAACTCTAATGTATCATCACCATTTATAATTAAAATAGCTAACAATTATCTTCCTCTTACTTACTTACTTTTCACTATCAGGCCCAGAGGACTGTGTGCTGCTACAAGGTTGCTCCCCCACTGGGTTCTGTTTTGTGCCTCCTGGCGCCAATCATTCTCTATTCCAATCTGCAGTGTCAGGTTGAACAATACTAGTGACACACCATCTCCTTGTCTCAACCCTGTCTTTATGTTAAAGCTCTCCATGAGTTGGTTCCCAAGCTTCACTTTGCCTTTTGAATCAGTGAGACGAATTCTAACTAGGCTGACGAGTTTCTTAGGTATTCCAAACTCCGATGGGCAGTTCCTCAGGCTCTCCCAGTGGATGCAGTCATATGCATTCTTAAAATCTATGAAGAGCACATAAAGTTCTTCGCCACACTCCCACAACTTTTTGGTGAGTTGTCACTGCTCAAAGATGTTGCTGACAGTTGAACGGCCCTTTCTGCATCCCTCCTGATATTCCCCAATCACATCTTCTGCAAATGGCTGTATTCTATCCAGCAAACAGTTGGACAAGATCTTATAGCAGACATTCAGTAGGTCGATTACTCTGCAGTTAGTGCAGTTTATTTTTCACCTTTCTTGTGTATAGGCCATATGATAGCTGTCTTCCATCCTTCTCGGATCTCCTCCAAAATCCAGATCCCCTTGATTAATTGGTGAATTTTCTTGCGGAATCCCTCCCCTCCAGCTTGAATCATTTCTGCCAGGATTCCATCTTCTCCTGGGCTTTTGTTCTTCTTTAGCATCATTATCTGATTCTTTATTTCCTCCAGTGTGGGTGGAGGATAGTCTGAATTTGCAATATCAGGAAATTGAAATTCAAACATGTCTTTAGGTTCATCACAGTTGAGGAGTTCCCTGAAGTATTGTTTCCACTTTCAGCAATGCCAAGCTCACAGGTGAGTATGCTTCCATTATTGTCTTTGGTGAATTTTAGGCGACTTTGATATCCCTTCTTGAAGAATTTTACTTTCTGGTACATCTTTCGCGCCTCTTTCCCCCAGAAATCTTGTTGAGCCTCATCTATCAGTTCTTTAACGCATATTCTCTTTGTTCTTCTCAGAGTTGCCTGAGTAGTTCTACAAACTGTGCTTTGCCTTGTGCAAAATCGGCCCCTTGTAACCAGCTCTCCTTGGATTCTCTTCTCTTTGCTAATGCCTTAATACATTCATCCCCAAACCAAATCTTTTGGCCTTTGATGCGCTTCTTGATGACTACATTTGCCACCTCATTTATGGCATACTTAATTTCTTTCCACATTTCATCTGGGTTATCTTGTGAAATCTCTTCCTACAGATTTCCAAAGCGGTTTCTGACCTGGAGCTGAAATTCTTCTTTCTTTGTATTGTCTTTCAGCGCATCGATATGGTAGTGGACAACATTTGTATGGTTGTTTCTAACTTTGGCTTTGAGTTGTACTTTTAGCCAGCTGTTTACGAGGAAATGATCACTCCCACACCCTGCACCCCTTGTTGTCTTTACATCTCTTACCCAGTTCTTTGCTTTGAAATCTATTGCAATGTGGTCTATCTGATCAACTGATTTACCCTCTGGTGATACCTACGTCCCTTTATGTATATCCCTCTGTTGGAAATTCTGCTGCTTAAGAATATCCCTTTGGATGTTGCAAAGGTTATGAATCTGATGCAATTGTCATTGCTGAGTTCATGAAGTCTGTGTCTTCCAGTTGTTGACTGGAAGACATCTCTCTTCCAACTTTATCCTTCATGTATCCCAGTAGGACTTCACAATTATTATTTGGGATGGCATCTATGACTACCTCCAGCTCCGTGTGGAATTCATCCATCATTTTGGATGTACTTTCTTCTGTGGGTGCATGGCAATTCACAAAAGATATTTTACACCTCTCTATATCTATTGTTAAAACTGCTATTCTAGGGCTCACAGCCTCAAACCCAGATACATTAGCAGCTAGAACCTTACTTATACAAAATGCCATACCCAGTTTGTGTCCTGTCTCATATCCTCCATAAAAGATTGTGTACTTCTTGAGATCTAGGGTATCAGTATACTCCCAATGGACTTCCTGCAAAGCAATTAGATCCATATTATATCTTTCGATCTGCTTGACTAGACTGATTGCGGTGCCTGTTTTATGTAAACTATGAATATTCCATGTTTCAAATCGTAAACCTTGTTCTCACACTTTTCGTCTATTTTGTATTACCAAATTCCAAGGCTTCCTTGTAGTCTGTTTACCATTAAAAAATTTTCCATGATGGGGTGGTAACCCATCGCCAACCCCCAACTTGGAGGACTGGAGTATTTTATTTTGGGGTTACCTTCCCCTAGATGAATTGCTTTCTCTACAGTTGTCGAGGTTCATCTCCCCTTTTCTTATAAATGTGAAAGGATGAACGACAGGCAGTGGAAAGATAGGTCGTCGTGAGACACACTTCGTTTAGTTTATCGATTAAGACCTGTCTGGCTTGCGAGACCCTGCCAGTAGCTACAATACTGCTGGTATAGCTCTTAGTGTCATCCGAACACACAAACCTCTCTGCCCACATGTACAGTGCTTCTTTAAGGTGGTGTCTCCTGGAGAGGAATTATCTTCCTCTTATCCAGTATAAACTGAAAATAGTCATCTATTATCTTACTTAGCTGTAACATCCAGACAAATATTTTCATTTTGCAGCCAACGAAAATGAAAACAGGGGCAGTGTAGCATGAAGCAGAAGAGACTGAAACTTACTTAAAATTATTATATTAATAATGTAAGAATATTATTATTATTATTATTATTAATATTATTATTTCTTTCCTTTCTCAGACATTATGTCTGGTTAAAAATGGAAGGTGACACGGACCTTGATCAAGCGTGACTTCCTTTTAACTGTACGGTATATGTTGCATTGCATTTAGGGACTTTCGGGTAATTTAACATGTATCAATAATTACAGATTTCTGTAGTTGTATATATACGTTTGGATGTAGCTGTATTGCGTAGATGTACTGGTGGATATTGTATGATATGAGTCCTGTAGTTGATAGCATAATTGCTATAATGTCAACTTTATCCTGATCCCACATGTTCTTGACTTCCTTGGCCAGATGGATGTATTTTTCAATTTTTTTCTCCTGTTTTCTTCTGTATATTTGTTGTATTGGGTATGGATATTTCGATTAGTTGTGTTAATTTCTTCTTTTTATTGGTGAGTATGATATCAGGTTTGTTATGTGGTGTTGTTTTATCTGTTATAATGGTTCTGTTCCAGTATAATTTGTATTCATCATTCTCCAGTGCATTTTATGGTGCATACTTGTATGTGGGAACGTGTTGTTTTATTAGTTTATGTTGTATGGCAAGTTGTTGATGTATTATTTTTGCTACATTGTCATGTCTTCTGGGGTATTCTGTATTTGCTAGTATTGTACATCCACTTGTAATGTCGTCTTCTGTTTCTATTTGTTGTTTGCAAAGTCTGCATTTATCTGTTGTGGTATTGGGATCTTTAATAATATGCTTGCTGTAATATCTGGTGTTATTGTTTGATCCTGTATTGCAATCATGAATCCTTCCGTCTCACTGTATATACTGCCTTTTCTTAGACATGTGTTGGCTGCGTCTTGATCGATGTGTGGCTGTGTTAGATGATACGGGTGCTTGCCATGTAGTGTTTTCTTTTTCCAATTTACTTTCTTTGTATCTGTTGATGTTATGTGATCTAAAGGGTTGTAGAAGTTGTTATGAAATTGCAATGGTGTAGCTGATGTATTTATATGAGTGATTGCTTTGTGTATTTTGCTAGTTTCTGCTCGTTCTATAAAGAATTTTCTGAAATTGTTTACCTGTCCATTATGTAGGTTTTCTATCTCGAGAAATCCCCTTCCTCCTTCCTTTCTGCTTAATGTGAATCTTTCTGTTGCTGAATGTATGTGATGTATTCTATATTTGTGGCATTGTGATCGTGTAAGTGTATTGAGTGCTTCTAGGTCTGTGTTACTCCATTTCACTACTCCAAATGAGTAGTTCAATATTGGTATAGCATAAGTATTTATAGCTTTAGTCTTGTTTCTTGCTGTCAGTTCTGTTTTCAGTATTTTCGTTAGTCTTTGCCAATATTTTTCTTTTAGTTCTTCTTTAATATTTGTATTATCTATTCCTACTTTTTGTCCGTATCCTAGATATTTATAGGCATCTGTTTTTTCCATAGCTTCTATGCAGTCGCTGTGGTTATCCAATATGTAATCTTCTTGTTTAGTGTGTTTTCCCTTGACTATGCTATTTTTCTTACATTTGTCTGTTCCAAAAGCCATATTTATATCATTGCTGAATACTTCTGTTATCTTTAGTAATTGGCTGAGTTGTTGATTTGTTGCTGCCAGTAGTTTTAGATCATCCATGTATAGCAAATGTGTGATTTTGTGTTGATATGTTCCAGTAATATTGTATCCATAATTTCTATTATTTAGCATGTTGGATAGTGGGTTCAGAGCAAGGCAGAACCAGAAAGGACTTAATGAGTCTCCTTGGTATATTCCACACTTAATCCGTATATGCTGTGATGTGACATTATTTGAATTTGTTTGGATATTAAGTGTGGTTTTCCAATTTTTCATTACTATGTTTAGGAACTGTATCAATTTTGGATCTGCTTTGTATATTTCCAATATTTTTAGTAACTATGAGTGGGGTACACTTGAGAGGTGGCATGAGCCCCCTCTCATATTTCTATCTTACGATTCTCCTTTCTAATTGCATGCGGTGAAAAGTTGCTATTCCTTCACATGCGGACTTCCCACGCAGCGTCTCTCGTCACCCGGGTGGTCCGGTGACAGGCGGGCTCTCCTGAGCTGGAGAGGGTTAAGCCGACGGGTGTGAGGAAGTAGAGTGAATGCTTTGCAGACGCCGACATTGTCAAAAGACACGCCCAGAGGGGTCTGAAGTAGCGGCTGGGCTAGAGGTTCCGTTACTTCGCAGAATCTTAGTGAAAACACTTTCTGGCGGGCTACCAGCGAGGCGTGGGAATGACTTGTGTACCCAGGCAGTTGTGGCGGGAAAATTCCCGCGCTTTCTGCAAAATAGTAACTGTGATTGGCTTGCTCAGGACATAGCTCCGTGACGTAGCAAAATCAGCGCAGAAATTGGCGCCAAGAATCTCCATTGGTGGAATGGTAGTGCTCCGGCAATGGAGTGGAATTTTCCGCCGGTTTTCGAGTTGCTGATTGGAACGTTTAACCACGACCACTGTCGTGGGGGCGGGAATGTTCGGTGTTCGGCCTGTATGGGTGCTCTAGGTAGTCGGCTCTCGCCTTTCGGTCGAGGACGTCGAAGCAACCAGCCATCGCCTGCGGTACGCCAGATCGTTTTCTTGCAGTTAAGAAGACAGTTTGGTAATGTATGTCCGCAGCACCGGCAGATAGGGATTTTCCTAGGTGATAATCAGAGCTCAGCAGAGCGCGCCTGTTCGTCTTTTTCTAACTTTGTTCTGTCTTGAGTAGCAGCAATTAATGTTGGGTTAGCTGTGTGTCTCTCTTAAGATTTGAGTGGCAAGGAATTGGCTCCATTTACCACTTCGTCATAAACCTCACAATCTAGTTTAGGGACAACTTCACCTTCACAGCGTTTCTTTGTGTATCCAATTTGAGCCAATTTGATGTATTATAAATTAGAATTCATGTGTTTTTGTTTATTATTTTGTGTTTAGTCTCAATAAATCATATTGTTATTTTGGACAGAACTTTCATTCTGTTAATCGGTAGAGCAACCCATCATTTCTCACTACGTTTATGAAACCTTCCTTCATTTAACTTATTTATCAAATTAAATTATTGCAGGTGCCAAACTCTTTTCTACTCCACTTGCAGGGTTGATTACAGTCAGTTCGCGTATATTTTTTAATCCTTGTGCAACAGCAAAAGTCGGAGTTAGAATAGGGGGGGCATAGAGCATCATTTACATATGTAGATTCTAGAATTTAGTGTTAAATACACTGCTAGCCCCGGCACCTCGCATAAAATGGCGACCCTTAGCCTCGGATCTTTCCTGTGAATCGCTGGTAAGCAACTATTATTAGTAGTAGGGACATTCAGAATTTTTTTTGCTTAATTTTTTTATTGATTAATACCCAATTTTTTTTTCTTGTAGTTCCGCGATTAGTTTTTAAGTAGCGGCGCATGTTTACTGTTTTTGTTTTCAGCGTATATATTTGTTTGTTTGTTCATTGTTTTATATGTTTCTTTGATGTGGTGTCCGTACCACTTCACACTTTGTCGGGTTTGTGTGCAGTTTCTGTGCATGTAATTACAGCGTTGGAACGGCGTTGTTGAAATTTTGTGTCTATGTCGAAAAATATATGGAGTAGGTTAATTTTATTGTGCATTTTAGATAAATTTGTTTTTCATGAATGATAACGAGAAGTAAGGCACGACTATTATCGAGCGAAGCTAAAACAAAAGAGGATAGCATAATGGATAAGGGGCAGTTTACTGACGGTAATAGGTTCAGAGATGAGATGGGTACATTTTTAGCAGGACAGGACGCCAGGGTCATTGATGAGGAAGGTGATTTGGACGCGATCTCAGAGCAGCGTTGCGGCCGTGATTATGATAGTGAAATAGAGGATGAAACAGAGACAGGCACACAGGTCGAGACGGTAGCAGAAGTTTATAATCAAACGAACGAGAGCAGACAGGGGCTAGCTCGGCCACGTCAGAGCTCTAGCGCCCAGGTGTCCAGAGTTACATCTCCCACGTTTGAAGAGGATCAAAAAGATGACGTAAACCCAATACTGAGCTTCCTACGATCAATGAAAGAAGAAGCTGACGAACAGCGTAAGAGGGAGAAGGAAGAAGAGGAGAAACAACGTAAGAAGGAGAAGGAAGAAGCTGACGAACAGCGTAAGAGGGAGAAGGAAGAAGAGGAGAAACAACGTAAGAAGGAGAAGGAAGAAGCTGACGAACAGCGTAAGAGGGAGAAGGAAGAAGAGGAGAAACAACGTAAGAAGGAAAAGGAAGAAGCTGACGAACAGCGTAAGAAGGAGAAGGAAGAAGATGAGAAACAGCGTAAGAAGGACACAGAGGCAATATAGGGGAAATTCGTGGGGAATTACTAACAATAAAGAAAGAATGTGGAGAATCAAAACAAATGTCAATGGTAGCACAAAAAGTAGCAGGCCTAGCCAAAACGGCAGCAATAGGGGCAATGAAAGTCGCGGAAGCAACTTCTAAACTCACAGGGCGCTTGCGACGTACAACACAATCCCACTCAAAATCCCTAGCATTCTTAAAAACTCAGCGTAATATCGCGGTTGCCAACACCACGAAACGAATGGAAGAAGTAGAGAGTCGGATAACAAAACTAGAGCAAAATGGGCACACGAGCACTGCGCGTTCGGATACCAATGATCGAGTACACAGAATTGTGTCTCCGAGGAAAAGCCCGCCGTGCTCTAGCCCAATGACCGAGTGCGGAACTAACAATGCACACGCAGAAACAGCAAGTAATAGCTCCAATAATTATAGCCCACTTAGGAGAGTGAATTCTGAGAGCCACTTCCACTGTGATACAGAGGTAGCACATCACAGTTATCAGCAAGATATAGCAGGACACTCAGCAGATGTGCAAGTATCGGAAACGAGTGACAGCACCAGTGCGAGGATCAGACAGGATTTTGATCACAATCACTTCCTGTCGATACTAAAATTCCAGAAGTTCAAAGAAAATGGAGGGTCGATGCATCCGAAGAGCTGGGTGATGCAGTTTTCAAATTCATTACCGCCATCATGGCCAACCCAGGCAAAATTAGAATTCATGTGTGGACACATCGAAGGCCAAGCCGCGGAAAAGATGCGGGGTGTGGCAGTGACGTGTCGGACTTACCAGGAATTTGTTGGTGCATTCCTGCGGACCTACTGGTCAAAGGAAACGCAAGACAGGATTAAAGAGGAAATAATATTTTGCCCTGAACTGGAAGTGTCCGGGCATAGGAGCGCAACCAAATTTCTTGATGATTTACTCAAGAAGAATCAATTTTTAGATAGTCCATATAGCAACGGAGAAATCATTAAATTTTGCTTTTCCAAATTGCCAGTTAGGTACCAACAGACACTTGTCGGCAAGTGTGGATCTGACATAGAAGCACTCAAGAGTCTATTGCGCGAACTCGAAGTAGTCTTTGATAAACAAGACGCAAAGGACAGGAAGAAGGGGCACAGTAACAAATATCACGGGCCAGGAAGGGAAGACGACAACAGATCGCATAATCGCACTGGTCAGTTAGGAAACCAGGGTTACGGAAGTCAAGGTTACGCTATTCAAGGTTATGGAAACCAAACACACGGAAACCAGAACGTCAGGGAGCAGGGTCAATCGAGACAAGGAATCTGGGATAGGAGGAATAACGAACGGCAAAGCGACCGTAATTGGAGAGAGCGAAACCAAGGACAACAGTGGAACCAGGAGATTGAAACTAGACCCGCAAATCCTAATGCACGTCAGAGGAGGGGGAGCTTAACAAGGGATTGACGCCAGACTAGTGCGAACACAGGCCGCCGGAATTTCGCACGTAATCTCGGACCTGGCCAACTACGGATGATACATTACGAAGATTTATCAGAAATCCTGCTCGAGGAACATAAAGCAACTCCTCGACAAGATCGGCAGCCTCTTATCACAGTAGCAATAGCTGAAAAGAGTATGAATGCGATAATAGATAGTGGAAGCTACATAACAGCAATATCTGAGGCAGCATACAAGAGGTGCTCTCAGGAGATGGACTGGCCTGTTCTATCGGTTAAGAAAACCAAAATAAAAGGGGCATTAGCGGGTAAATGTACGGAGGTCACCCAACAAACAAGACTGGAATTCTCCTGCCAAGGACACAAAATAGAGTCTAACTTCTGGATCGTGCCAAATCTGGCGATCGACATGATAATAGGAACGGACTTCCTAAATGAACATGAAGCGATAGTTGATCTAGGACGAGGTGAAGTGGTTTTGAGGAAAGGGAATCCCGTCCACATTAAGTTCGACGACCAGCTGATCCCAGCTCAACTACCGTCTAACTGTGTACGGATAAACTATGCGTGTCTGAAAGACGGAAAGGAAGAACAGGTCGACGTTGCGGGTAGGGGAGAGAACACGGATGAGAATGAAGTCGGAATAATGGGAGAAATAAAGGAGAAAATAGGAGAAAAGGTGGAAGCAATAAAGAATATAAGGTGCGACCACCGCAAAGAACTTCATAAATTACTAGTAGAACATACGGAGGTCTTCCTTCCCAAGACAGGATCAATAAAGAACTTCCAATATGAATTTCGTGTACGTCCGCACAACCAGTTTCGTGTGCCACCCTATCCAATCCCCTTGGCATATCGACAGAAAGTAGCAGCTGAAATTACGCGAATGCTGAGTGAAGGAATAATAGAACCTACGGCTTCAGCCTATAATAACCCGTTAAGAGTAGTCGAGAAGGCAGATGGCAGTATTCGTTTAGTCTTGGACTCGCGACAAATTAATACCATAATAGAACCCGAAACAGACAGACCGGAACGATTAGAGGAACTCTTACAAAACTTCCATGGAATATCAATCTTCTCATCAGTTGATCTAAAATCGAGTTTCTGGCAGATCTAGCTCCATCCAAATTGCAGACAGTACACAGCCTTTTTAGCATTTGGAAGATCTTACCGGTTTCGTCGTCTCCCATTTGGTTTGAACATTTCGTCTGCCGCATTCATTCGGGGGCTGGACGGCATACTAAGCGATAATTTGAAACGTCATGTCACCAGCTATGTGGACGATTTGCTGATCGCGGAGAAATCTTGGGGAGAGCACAATGCGGTCCTCGGTGAACTCCTTGCGACATTCAAGGAATACGGAGTGACTATCAATATCGAAAAATCGAATTTTGGGACGTCCTCTGCCAAATTTCTAGGACATATCATCACGGGTGAGGGCATTGCGCCAAATCCCGAAAAGATCGAAGCGATTGAAAAGTTTCCCATTCCTACGGCAAAGAAGCAGTTAAGGGGGTTCTTGGGGATCATAAATTTTTACAACCGCTTTATACATGTCAAAACTCAGAGCAGTCCTAGGTTGCATCAACTTACAGGAAAGAAGATCCTTGGGAATGGGATGAGGCGGCCGAATCCGAATGGAAAGCATTAAAATTCGCATTATTACAAGCACCCATCCTATCACACCCTAATTTAGCAGAAGAGCTTTGCATAGTAACGGACAGTTCATACTCAGGTCTGGGTGTCATGGTGTTCCAAGACTATGTACATGAAGGAAACAGGGTGTGGAAGACAATTGCGTTTGGTAGCAGAGTACTAGCCAAGAGTGAGAGGAATTACTCAGTAACCGAGTTAGAGGCGCTGGCTATTGTATGGGCGTTTGAAAAATTCAGGCCGGCCGAAGTGGCCGTGCGGTTAAAGGCGCTGCAGTCTGGGACCGCAAGACCGCTACGGTCGCAGGTTCGAATCCTGCCTCGGGCATGGATGTTTGTGATGTCCTTAGGTTAGTTAGGTTTAAGTAGTTCTAAGTTCTAGGGGACTAATGACCTCAGCAGTTGAGTCCCATAGTGCTCAGAGCCATTTGAACCATTTTTTTGAAAAATTCAGATACCTTCTGTTTGGTCGCAAGACGAGGGTCTACACAGACCACAAGGCACTCGAGTTCTTGATGACTGCAAAGCTTAATCACAGGCGGCTCATTAGGTGGGCATCATATCTGCAGCAGTACAACTTTTCGATAGAATATATCCCCGGCAGTCAGAACATTATTGCAGACGCCTTATCACGGTCACCGATCGGATTTGAGCACAACATGGAAGAAGATCTGGAGGAAAATCACTACTGCCTTTTCTATATGCAGAAAGTAGCCTTTGAAAATTTTATTACCTGTAGTATGCAGGACATCAAGAAGGAGCAAGACAAGGACCCTGCCCTAGTGTTATTGAAACAGAAATGGATAGACAGAAGACACGCCACCATCAGGCAGTTCTACCTCTTGCGGAAAGGCATAATTTTCCACCGAAATTATGCAAATGACACTGAATGGGGGGTATGCATCCCTGAACACCTAATAAACAAGGTTATATGGCATACTCACCTCAGCTATGGACACTTCGGACCACGCAAGTGCAATCTCAAGCTAAGGACCATGTGTTACTTTCGAAACATGGAGCGTCGAATACGGAGGGTACTGTCGGTGTGTAAAGACTGCCAAAAGGCTAAGCACACCACTGTGAGCATGCAGGCACCATTATACCCAATCGTACCGACCAAATTAAGACAATTAGCAGCAACAGATTTGATGGGACCTTTGCCAAGAACAAGAAGAGGATATACTTACGTATTAGTGTTTGTTGAACTAACGTCCAAATACGTTACCTTTACGCCACTGAAGAGGGCGACAGGACGAACTGTATCACGAGCCCTAATCCGGGATTTCCTACCACAGGTTGGTCATGTGAGTAAAATTATTTCTGATAACGGGCCACAGTTTAAGTCAAAAACATGGAAGGAGACGTTGCGTGGATGTAAAATTGATCCCATTTTTATATCTTCACACCATCCGAGGTCGAATGCTGCAGAACGGGTTATTAAGGAACTCGGAAACTTGTGCCGGTTGTACTGTAACAAACAGCACACGACATGGGACGTTTTCCTTAAAGACTTCCAGGAGGTGATCAATGAGGCACCCCATGGGATAACAAAATTGGCACCCATTACAGTACTGAAAAACCGGATTCCTAAGGACTTGATAACCGAGGTCGTAAACTTCCCACCAAGGGCGCGAACGCAGCACCAAGCCATAGTGGATTTGGCTCTCAAGAGGATACGGGCTGCAGCAGAGGTCAGGAAGAGACGTGCCGACAGGGGAGCTCGTCTACGACACTTCCAAATTGGACAAAAGGTGCTCGTGAAGTCTTTCCGACTTTCGAACAAACAAAAAATGAAATGCCAAAAATTCTATTCTGTTTACAACGGCCCGTACCGTATAAGGAGAGCAGCTCACCACAATGCTTATGAATTGGAGACGCTGAAAGGAAAGAAGTCCATAGGACTCCACCACATCTCTCACATAAAGGAGTTCGTGGAATAATAGTAGTTTCAGTGGTGTACATAGTAGAATAGACAAATATATGAACCTTTCTTCGGGGAACAATAAGTGTTGCATTAATAGATTAAGATTGTTAAAGTATTAACACGCTGCGTTTTCTCGCATAAGAATTTACTGCTGTTAACTTTTTTTTTTGTCTATGTTCGGGATCTCCTCTGTCGTTGCGACAAGAGGCACTACCTTTCCATGAGCAATGTTTTTGTCCTTTCCTATCTGGTGTCCATGTTAAGGGGTAAATATGAGTGACGAGATGTCGCACAAACGGACGCATACAAGAACGTGCTCTTAGAAGCGTTCTGAGAAGTCGTGATACGCTCCATAGCGGCCACAACCAGTTCGTGAGACGTACATACCAATGCTTGCAGGCACGCGTCAGCGCACTGCAAGATTGTGGTATATTGCGTGATTTCGAGGATGAATATGGGCAGTATAGTTTTTACAGTGATGCGCCAGCATCGTTGTCTTGCAAGTCGGGGTGAACCTGTGAGCGTTTGACTCCAATGGTGCCCTAGGGCCTAGACGGTAGAAATGCGGGCATAAAGCCTACCATGCCAATGTGACGGTTGGGGATTAAGCGTGCTGCTCGTGACTGTCACAGATGAATAACCAAGGAATTATACTTGGAAATTCGTGACATACTGTGTAGCTGATGTGTGGTGGGCGACGGAATCCTCAACAGGAACCAGTCCTGGCTTGGTCATATTACATTGCCTCTGGAAAGGTGTGCTTTGATCGCGAATACTGCATAACATAGAAAAAGAAGTTGCAACTATAAATTTATTGTCTTGTATAGACGTGGCTAACCCAGTCTCTGGAGTTTCAGTGAGGCGTAGTGAGAACTCGGAGGCCATGTCGTACGGCGCGCACATCACTGTCGTCAATAGCGGCGAGCAGCGAGACATCTCAGCGTAACAGGAATTATGTAAGAGTATTGTATAAGGTAAACAAAAATAAATAAATAAATAAATAAAATAAATAAATAAATAAATAAAAGGGAAAGTACGATATACTAGGATAAGTTAAACTGTAGGATTTAACAATAACTAGATTATTATTGTGGGGGTTTTCTACCACAAGTGTGGCGCGCGCCTGTTGAGATGCTATTTTTCAGGCCACCAAACCACAGACCCGAGATGGAGGGACGACGGGCGAGCGAAAGTAGCATAGTTGCAGGTTCCTTATAGCACAGTAAAACTTAGACCTGCATAACAACATAATTGAATTAAAAGACATAGAATGTAGATCGTTGGCAAATGGTAGTCAATTCTTGAGCATGTCTACTGTCGATCTATATAATTAATAGTAATATTAGTGCGGGCCCGCACATTTAGTTCTTCATCCAATATAGCGTCACACACCATGTACAATAGTGAGATCGGTCTCTACACAAATATCAAGATAAATTATTTCCATGATTTTTGTTATGATAGCTACAGATAAATAACTATAAAATTAAAATTAGAGTGTCTGAAATGACAGACCATCAATGTATCATGATGTAAATTTATTATAACATAGAAGGTCATGGGGAAAAGTTAGGCATAAGATTTTTGTAAGAATTGTGCAGATGACGGGGATCGTGGCAATGCAGAGGCCACCCGGAGGTCATCGGCTACCTGCAAGAAGAAAGCGTCAGCGCGCTACCTGACGTGAAGGGCGCGAGAACATCCGGTCCTACAAGCTGACAGTCACCGGGCCGTATACCTGAGGGATTACGCGGGATCCTCGCCGGGCCACAAGCGAAAGTGAGGCTGACCGTTGACACTGACACGCGACCCACACGCGACAGCCTGCTAGCTCTCCGGACGCGGCAGCCGTTTGGAGGGATTCCCTGCGGCAGACCACGTTGTCGTGAGTACACGAAGAAGATCACATATCGTGTCAGAACCTGCGCCCCATGTGCCTCAGGACAGAAAGGGACGCTATATACTCACCTGTTTGGGTTTTTACAACTCACTAGCATTGGCCGATCTGCATACACAAAGCAGTATCATGCCACACTAACAAATGTATGGTCTCATTTCTAACTTCTCCTCTCTATTAGAGAGCAGTTTTAGCAATCGTCGCTCCTAGTTCGATCCTGTATGGATGACCTCACACACTTGGTGGAGTCACTCCACATGCCATCGTCCCTCGTCGAACTGCAATATTGGGAAACATAAAGTACTGTCCAGCGAGAGAAGAGGCCTAAACTAGTGATGTATCCCAACAAGTAGACCTCAGAGACAATTAATCGACGTGATGAGAGCCTATCACTGTGTCTTCCTACCATACTGCTGTCATCATATGCGTGGGTCTTGGTCCAATCTCGACAGAGTACTGCAGATGCTCCAGCATACCCTATTGCCGTTGCAACAACGTAGCAACAACACCCGACGTTTAGCCCTATGTGATGTCAGTAATGTGTAATTTGTGAAGTGCTTCGAATATTTCTAACAATGTGATTTAGTGCCTCATTCTCAGCACAGTCGTGAACATTGTGCAATGTGCACGCACAACTTGATGCCCCATGAACCTTGCTTTTTTTCTTTCTTTTCTTTCTTAAATTTCTTTCTCTAGTGTTGTTTTTGTAATGTATGTTATACCTTGTATGTGTTTGTGTTTTACACTGTAATTCTTATTACAAATTACTGTATTGTTCTCCACACCATGTTTTTTTTTGTATTTTGTATTTATTGTTGTGTGTATGCAAACAGTGTGCCTGAAGTCCCCATAAACTGAAGCAGATACCACCACTGTCATTGTGAATGGACCATCAGTTCAGGGAACATTTTGTAAATGTTATTCTTGCTGCAGGGAGACAGAATGAATCGGAGGTTGTAACTAGATTCTGAAAGCTCACAAAGAGATTGTTAACTTAAATAGTATCATGTGTGAGTGAGTTCAGGTTAGTTTCATGATTCAAATTGTTGTAAAATCTTGGGCATTTAATTGCGGAGCACTCCAACTCTGATTGTAAAGAATAAACTGCTCCATATTTGGCTCACATGCCCGGGCCATCTTTAGAGCGTGAATGTCTGTGTGAATCGGTGTTTGGAAGGGGCTCCCTAGGTATGGATGTGTGATGTGAGTGTTAGTGTTCCATATTAAGAAGGTGAAGTTGGCTACATCATAAATAATCCTCCCTCTATGAGCTGCATTTTTCGGTTGCAGTGATTCTTTTATAGAGTGTGGCATGTGGAGTCAGTTTGTAAGATTGTTCTTGGGCGATTGACTCACTACCTTGCTCCTAAGTGAGCCAACCGCTCACCAATTACAATCTAAAATGGCGTAGGGGCAATGAGAGGTGGCATGAGCCCCCTCTCATATTTCTATCTTACGATTCTCCTCTCTAATTGCATGCAGTGCAAAGTTGCTATTCCTTCACACGCGGACTTCCCACGCAGCGTCTCTCGTCACCCGGGTGGTCCGGTGACAGGTGGGCTCTCCTGAGCTGGAGAGGGTTAAGCCGACGGGTGTGAGGAAGTCGAGTGAATGCTTTGCAGACGCCGACATTGTCAAAAGACACGCCCGGAGGGGTCTGAAGTAGCGGCTGGGCTAGAGGTTCCGTTACTTCGCAGAATCTTAGCGAAAACACTTTCTGGTGGGCTACCAGCGAGGCGTGGGAATGACTTGTGTACCCAGGCAGTTGTGGTGGAAAAATTCCCGCGCTTTCTGCAAAATGGTAACTGTGATTGGCTTGCTCAGGGCATAGCTCCGTGACGTAGCAAAATCAGCACAGAAATTGGCGCCAAGAATCTCCATTGGTGGAATGGTAGTGCTCCGGCAATGGAGTGGAATTTTCCGCCGGTTTTCGAGTTGCTGATTGGAACGTTTAACCACGGCCACTGTCGTGGGGGCGGGAATGTTCGGTGTTCGGCCTGTATGGGTGCTCTAGGTAGTCGGCTCTCGCCTTTCGGTCGAGGACGTCGAAGCAACCAGCCATCGCCTGCGGTACGCCAGATCGTGTTCTTGCAGTTAAGAAGACAGTTTGGTAATGTATGTCCGCAGCACCGGCAGATAGGGATTTTCCTAGGTGATAATTAGAGCTCAGCAGAGCGCGCCTGTTCGTCTTTTTCTAACTTTGTTCTGTCTTGAGTAGCAGCAATTAATGTTGGGTTAGCTGTGTGTCTGTCTTAAGATTTGAGTGGCAAGGAATTGGCTCCACATACCACTTCGTCATAAACCTCACAATCTAGTTTAGGGACAACTTCACCTTCACAGCATTTGTTTGTGTATCCAATTTGAGCCAATTTGATGTATTATAAATTAGAATTCATGTGTTTTTGTTTATTATTTTGTGTTTAGTCTTAATAAATCATATTGTTATTTTGGACAGAACTTTCATTCTGTTAATCGGTAGAGCAACCCATCATTTCTTACTACGTTAATGAAACCTTCCTTTATTTAACTTATTTATCAAATTAAATTATTGCAGGTGCCAAACTCTTTTCTACTCCACTTGCAGGGTTGATTACAGTCAGTTCACGTATATTTTTTAATCCTTGTGCAACAGCAAAAGTCAGAGTTAGAATAGGGGGGGGCATAGAGCATCATTTACATATGTAGATTCTAGAATTTAGTGTTAAATACACCGCTAGCCCCGGCACCACGCACACTATCAAAAGCTTTTTGGTAATCAATGTATGTGTAGTGTAGCGACCTTTGTTTAGTTTTAGCTTGATATGTCACCTCTGCATCTATTATCAGTTGCTCTTTACATCCTCATGCTCCTTTGCAACAGCATTTTTGTTCTTCGTTTATAATTTTGTTCTGTGTTGTATGTGTCATTAATTTTTGTGTAATGACTGAAGTTAATATTTTGTATATTGTTGATAGGCATGTTATGGGGCGATATTTAACTGGGTTTGCTGTGTCTGCTTGATCTTTATTATTATTATTATTATTATTATTATTATTATTATTATTATTATTATTACCAACTGCCAGGGCCATTGCTAGGTGTTTTGCTGCCATAGGCGAGAACTGAAAAATGACACACCCCTCTTTTTTTAGTACCATTGGTCTCTCTGATATCTCCCCCCTTCCACCACCACCAATATCCAATGATACAACAATGAAAATCTCCTACTATACTTCTATTCATTAAATTGAGGTGAACAGGTGGCCTCATTTTCTAGAGCAGTCCTCAATTTTCATACTTTGTCCTTCCTCTATTCCTGTAAAACAGACTAAAGACAACAAACATCCTCAATTTCTAATTTTTATCCTCAATTTTGAAAAATTTCCAAAGTAATTAAAATAAGAAGGATGTTTTGAAAGTTTTAAACAAGAACTCACTTGAATATACCAGTTCAACCAGATTTGGCATCAATTACTTATTTTATTTAATTGCTAGGAAATGGACTATTAAAGATTTGGAACTTTTTTAGAGCAAATAAATATTCCTTGAATTTAGAAACAATGTTATACTGATGGGAGATATGCCTTTGCATCAAATGATGTCCTCTGGATAATCATGGTGGTATTTTGTTTCTGTTTTAATTGAAATACTTTCAGAATGAGGAATAAATCTTATCTTTTTCAGCATCCACTTTTATGTCCAATCCTTGTCAGGCATGGATACTCGCCAGGTATAGGAATAGCTCCGATTTATTGAGGTGTGAAATTAGTTTCTCCTATTTGTGATTAATGGTGCGTTGTGCTGCTTAATAGACACATGTTAGTAGGCAAACTATGTTTCAATGTTTTTGGGAGATTTTCTGTTGGATGATGTATGTGAATAAATGAATTCATGCGAAGTTATTTAGTTATTTTGTGGTTGGGATTAAATAATGCACTATGGGATAGTAGCAGTGCATTGCATTATCATGGGGTATATACGAGTACATACAATAGGGGATATGATTTTGATGTGAGCATCATAGTATAGTAAATCCCAGAAATCTCGTTGTTTGCACTGAATGTGCAGACCATATTACAGAGAACAATAGTCCTACATAATATTTATGGAGAAGGTATTTAATAGCTTTTCCTCTGGTCCCTAAACGACAAATCAAGTACCAGTTATTAGACAACACACTAATTCTCTCTAAAAGAGGGTGAGTGCTGAGATTGCATTTAAATATTAGTGGGTCACAGATGTCTATACCTGTGGTTGAGCTTTGTTTGATTGTTTAAAGTTCATATAGTTGAAAAGTGGCGGACAACTGAGTTTTTTATTATTATTACATTTCAGCTTAGTGGGGTTTTGAATAGGGAACCAGCACTCGTAAAGTAAAATGCTGACTTGTAGCTGTAAACGAATTAATGGCAGGAAATAATGAATTAACTGTTTTAAATTGAAAAAGTCAGTACCCGAGTTGTCCATTATCCCTAAACTATCATGAGAAAAATATTTGAAAGTTTCTTTCATAGCAGACTGACATCTCGAGTATATCTTTTCATTTCAATGTAAATCCAAAGGCCAATAAAGTAAAAGACTCACATATTTGTAAAAGCAACTTTCAAAGAAATCATAACACTAAAGAGAAGGAATAGTGTTTTTCAACTAATAACCTGCAATGAAAGGAAAGATAAAATAACCTCTATTTAGATAGGGAAAGCAAGTTTATGATTTATAGAAAAATGATGAATTGTAAATGAAAAATTACTCGATTTAATTCTGAAAGGTTGAAAGTGATGAAATAGTTTATTACAATAAAATTTAAATAGAGTGAAGGATATTGTTGTAGCCAGGTGTTACTTACAGAGGTTATCGTTGATCGACAACGAAAAATAAACAGTATTAACGTATATATTCGCCTTCTGAATGTATTCTCCAATTTACATAAAGATTTATAACTTTCACAGTGATTAGTTGTAGATAAGATAATGCACTGAAGCTTCAAAAGGGGAGCAATTACAATAGGCAATGGATCTATATGACATATTCATCATTTATATAAGAAAGCTGTCGTTTTTGGTACCTAAATTGTTGATTAAGTATTTAGTTAGGCAGTCAGAGCACACAGAGTAAGCTTTACTATGGGTTGCTGTTATGGGTATAGTAAATATATCATTCCTATGGCCTCAGGGTATAAATTCCCAATTTGTTCTTCTCTATAAACATGTTTTCTTATTGCAAAGTCATTATCTTTTTATTCCAGCATTTCTGCAACATCTTCAGCTTTTAGCCAAGGATTACTCTTTTCATTAATAATCATATATGCTGGTTTACCATTGTATGGAAGCTTTTGCTGATGAGATCTATGATTGGTCCCATTTGTATAGATAAAATTTTAATAATGCAATATAGTTGAATATATAATAAACAGGTTGGAGTGGATTGATTAATTCATCCAGTGATAAGATTTTTGTATTGTTGATATATAAATTATTATAAATTTTCGTTGTAATTGTGTTTCATATCTTTAATGAAGTATATTAAAAAAAAGTCAGTAAATGATGGTAGTAAATTCCTAACAAAATTCAATGACTTTCAATTATCAGAATCCTGAAAGAGTCTCGATCGGGCACACAGTTTTAATCTGCCAGGAAGTTTCATATCAGCGCACACTCCGCTGCAGAATGAAAATCTCATTCTACATGTGTTTGTACCTGCACAAACTGAACTCTACCGACCTGCTCTCGTTAAATACTTTTCCAAGACTGCACTTGCTTCAGGAGATACAAGAACTCTGCAAATCCTAACCCGCCAAAATGGCAATTCTAAGATGGACCCAGCAGAAGACAAGCTTCTAACAATTTTTGATCCAGTCTCAATTCACTGCATTTCAATAGTAGCACATCCTGGACTACAGGGTCACCAACTTTTTACTGCGCCACCCTTTAGATACCACTAACTTGTAAGAGATATACTGTGTGAACAGACGCTAACACCACTGCAATACATAGGTAGAAAGCAACGTCAGATAATGTAGCTCACTCTTACAATACCACAATAAGTTGTACTGACAAGACCTTGCCTACACTCAACGATGTATTCGGTGTGACGTGAAATTAATGGCTGCAATAACACAATGATTTCACATAAGATTGATATTCAACTTCCAAGCTAAAAATTGTACAACAGCTTACTATGACATCACTATGTACAAAAGCATGGATACGGTAACACTTTTCATGGTATAGTGGGTTCAGTGGCAGTTATCTGGATATTAATTACAACAACGTATCTATCAGTGTTCACTAGGTTCAAAAGATGACCTTCCATCAAAGCTAGTTTCAATAACCAAAAAACACTAAATGCAAGAGCCTACGAGGATTAGGAGTGATATATTCACTTTAACAATATCAGCTACTCTGCAACTTTGTGGTGAGTTCTATGGGACCAAACTGCTGAGGTCATTGGTCCGTAGGCTTACGTACTACTTCATCTAACTTAAACTAACTTACGTTAAGGACAACACACGCCCATGCCCAAGGGAGGACTCAAACGTCTGACGGGGGGAGCCACACGAACCGTGTAATGGCGCCTTAGACCGCATGGCTACCCCATGCAGCATCAGCTACTTGTAGCGAACCTTACTCTGTATACTCGGACAACACAACTAAACACTTTCTCAACAATGTAGATGCCAGAAACGACAGCTTTTGTATATAACTGATGAATGCATCATATAAATTCGTTGCCACTTGTAGTTACTCATCTTTTAAAGCTTCAATGAATATTCTTATATACAAGCAATCATTGTGAATGCTGTAAACTTTTATGCAAACTCGAGAATACATTCACAAGGCAAACATATAATTTAATATTGTCTATCTTTCGTTGTCAATCAACGATAACTGCTATAAGTAGCACCTCATTACAACAATATTATTCACTCTATTGAAATTTTATTGTAATGAACTATTTATTAACTGTCAATCTTTCAGAACTAAATGGAATATCTTTTCATTTAATATTCATTACTTTTCAACATAACATAAACTGGTTTTCCCTGTCTAAATAAAGGTTAATTATCTTTCTTTTCATCGCAAGTTATTAATGGAAAAATATTATTCCTTCTCTTTAGGGTTTTAATTTCCTAGACTTTGCTTCAACAACTATGTCATTCTTTTACGTTATTGGCCTTTGAATTTACTTTGATATGAAGAGATATATTCGAGATATTAGTCTGCTTTGGAATAAACTTTTGAATATTTGTCTTGTGATAGTTAAGGTATAAAGGACAAGTTAGGTACTGACTTTTTCAGTTTAAAATAGTTAATTCTTTATCTCCTACCATTAATTCATTTGCAGCTACAAGTTAATATTTTACTTTACGTGTGCAGGTTCACTATTCAAAATCCCAGTAAGCAGTAATGAAATAAGAAAAAATAAAAAGCCTGAGTGTGTCTGACACTTTTCTACTATATAAACTTTAAATAATCAAACAAAGTCGAACCACTTCAAACGTTGACTTCTGTGACCCATCAATATTTAAAATGCAAAACGCAGCACTTGATGATCTCTTTTAGACAGAATCTGCGTATTATCTAATAAATGGTTCTAATTTGTTCTTTAGGGACAAGAGGAGGAGGTATCAAATTGTCAATAAACTTCCGATTGTTTCTTAATAAATAACTCTTATGTATGAATATCATTCTCTCTAATATAGACTGTACATTCAGTGCATCCAGCGAGATTTCTGAAGTTTAACCATACTATGACGCTCAAGCCGAAGTCATACTTCTCAGTGCTTACTTACACCTATACACCACAATAATACAATGCAATGGTACTATCTCTTAGTGCATGCTTTAATCCCTAAACACAATAACTAAACGACTTCATGTGAACACATGTCATCACACACACCATCCAATGGAAATCTCCAAAAAATTTGGAAACGCGGTTCGCCTGCAAAAGCATGTCTATTAAGCAGCACAACGCATCAGTAATCACAAAGGGGAGAAATTAGTCTCATACTTTAATAAATCGGAGCTGTCCCTGTACCTGGCGTGCGCATGTCCTACCAAAATCGGCGAAATAATCGCTTTCTTTACGAGCCAGTAATCTTTTCACAATATCTTTGAAACAACTTGGAACTGCTTTGAGTGCTTTTGAGTTCTATCTTTGTTGCAGACTATTTCACATGTCGTATGTGTGAGCTGATCTCATCACTCTCTTGAAATAATCTCTCTCATGGCTCACTACTTGAACAATACTTGCATACCCAACTGAATTTCTAAAAGGATAAACCAAGAATCATTCTCTGTGAACAAGCATATCACGCCAATTATTTTTTTAACAACAAATGTTCCTTCTTAGTGGTCGCTAGCAAAGGTTTTTAATGACTGGCTACTCTTTGCCACTGCAGTTCAGTAGTGGACTGGGCGTTGGAGACTTGCTGACTTGACAAGACACAGCTTTTCTCGAAGATCATGTGTCATGTATCTACAGTATTTTAACACAAAAATATAAGAAAACTTCACAAACCTGTTCATTCACTCAAAACATTGAGCTCGATAATAAGCTGAGGTGATCTTAACAAGTGATGCTCCGTTTGGAGTTAAAAGCGTTTGGCACATAAAACCACTCACAGGATCTTTTAAATCTGATAACATTCTACCCTTAAAATCAATATATCCTAAGTTGTTTTAAAGATGGTACATTATTCTTTATGAAATTATTTAATTAAATTTTCTGTTTTTTTGAACAGTTTTTGATCCTAATTCCTTTTCCATATGTTCTAAGTTTATTTGTTCACTAATCAGGTGCCCTTTAGGCTGCAACTTATTTCCATAAATGTCCATTTATTAGATTCAAAATACCATTAAACTCATAAATACCTGACAACAGTTTTAAAACAAATATACACATATGACCTCAAATCACTTGATTAAAATTTTGAATACATTGTTCATCATATTACAAGTCAACTGAACCAAGATATTTAACCAATTATTCAGGAATATTTGCTCCAAATAAATCAAATATAATTTTTATTTTTATTTTTATAATAGTCAAGTGTCTGCCAGACAATTAGATGTATCTAAATTTTCTATTCCAGATTCATTTTCTCTAGGCTGATCAGGTAACTGATCAGTCACATACACACCACAAAAGGGTTTAGTTTTCAATTTTTTAGCTAATTTTTGTAGATCAAAATTTTATGGAGGGTTATAATAATTTTTATTGTTTTTTGGAAATCTTTTTACTCCAGTTCCTTTCTGCCCCATTCCTAAGCTATGTCTTTTTTGATCTTCTAATTCTTTATCATGTTTTTCTTCATTATGAACTGATTTTGCAATAACTGTTGCTCTACCTACTAATGAGTCAATTGTTCCTAATTCTGCTACTAAAACTTGTAGGATCCACCTTCAGGTTTTTTGTTAGTCCAAATCTTCTTTCTTTTTTATTAGATATTCTATAATCTTTTGCACAACAGGTATACGACTAAATTTCCGCAGTTCTCTTGTCTCTCTTTCTTTTGTGAGTATCAGTTAACAACATATCAGTACTTTGTAGCTCTTCATTATTGAGTCTATTTTACTTGATTTTAGTTTAGTTTTGGCACTAGGTAGCAAACTGGAATCAATTCTGAAGTTATTATTTATACAGATTCAGTTTTTATGAGAATAAATATAGTTACAATCCCAACTATTTTTCTCGATGTCATTGACCATACCTAATCTTCTTTTTCTGATAATCTATCGATTAATTGACAGACTTCACTCATCCAAACATATTCAGCTGGTTTCTCTGTATAATTGTTTTATTAAAATTTCACCTGTTTACGCATCTGCACTTGAGCCTAAATCTGCTGCAACCTTTGGGATGCAGACATCAATAACTTCCTTCATCAAACCATTATATTTTATGGCTCTACTTTATTTTATTTGGATGGATTATTATCAGAATAAAATGCTCATGATTATTACAATGTATCAGCAAAAAAACTGATAAATCAACAATATCAAATTTTTACCCATAAGCCACAACATTGAATTCAACTGGTAATTTACCCAAAAGTTTAAAATTACAGACACATTACAATCCAAACTTTATCTTCATTTACATTTATTGTTTTTAACATTTTTATACTGTTTTGTACACTTTTTCCATTTTTAAAATCATCATATTTAGTTAATAAATTTTGTATTTCTGATTCACTCAACATACAATCGCATTGAGGACTTTTGTATTGTTAATTGGTGGAATATCAGTATACTTTTCTAAGTAATGGTGTGTATCAGGAATTATTTGTTTGTCAACCACTCTATAGCTTTCAACACATCATCACCTAACTCTTTGATTTCTTCTTTTACCTTTTCTGTTGAATCGGTACCAAGCTGACCTTTTTTACACTTTTGATATTCTGTTCTAGGTTGCTTCTTCCATTTTTAAAACCTTCTTTTAATACTTTGTTTTTGCTTCTATTTCGTTTAGTTTTCTTAACAACCTCTGGGTCATATTGTGAAAACATTAAATATAGATAAAACATTATAAAAATATTTTTAATGTTTGTGTTTATAAAAATTCTTTTATTTGAAATCTGTACCTTCCTTCATTTATCTTTCTTCTCATGTGTATAAAAAAATCCGAAGTGATCATTCCAACATTTACCACACATTTCTTAAAATTTGTGTCATCTTACCTAAAGATATTTAAAAAATTTAGATTATCTCTGACTAATCGTTTTGGTATTTTTGAGTATGTCTGAGCTAAATGAAAACAGTCTATTCTTTTATGTGAAACTCTAGTGAAATAATCTCTCATTACATACTGATTTTCAATAATGAAATCTTCAAATACTACAATTGAATTTTCTTGGCATTGATCCAGTGGTATAATTTCATCATTGTTTTCAGTGAAAGTAGCAATCTTCTTATAATTTTTATCTTTGATTTTTTTGCACTTTTTTATAAATTCCGAGTATTTTGGCTGGTAAACATACAAACATTTGATTTTATTCCAGGTCAGCCATCCTGGAGCTATAATATAACATTAGCATTAATTTCATTTTTTCACAGCCACTTGGCCCTATTATTGCACAACAGTTATACTATCAAAGACATAGCCAGAAGAAGATGGGTGGATGATAATTAGCAGCCAGGTCACAGACTGAAAGCAACTCTCAGCCAAAGAAAAACACAGTGGGGTGAAATGAAATAGTGAGAGTACCATCAGAAAAAAACCCACCTGGTTTCCTTGAAAGCGTACTGAAAGATTTTGCAGTTTTGAGAGTGTATTAATTTTTTTATCCTATCACAATTTTAATCTGTATAAATGGAGACTCTACTCAAGAAGCTCGACAGCGCTAACACTTCTAAAATGTTAAAAAAATCAATGAGCTGGAAGTGAATGAAACATATTACATTACAGGATGTGAACATTTGAAAATGAAATATGGGGAGAAAATTGTTATGGAGGTCGATGAGAAATTTAAAACTATTTTGCCAAATAGAAATTATAAATAATTACTGGTTGTGATTTTCAGTATTTTGAAGTTGGTAATATTAAACTGAGGTATACAGCAATGAATAAACTTATAAAAAACGATAACGAATTTCACGATATTGAGTTTTTAGTTTAAATGAAATTTAATCAGTGTCTTTTTTGTGCTCTTGCTCTTACTTACCACTGCCTGTTACCTGTTATTTGCCCTCTTGAAAAATGTCCCTAGTTTCGGAAGAAATATGACTATGAACATTTTTTATTCCTTTACTGCGTTCAAGTAACCCACTTACTACTTCCTGTTAATGTAACTTTGTTTTTGATGGTGACCTTTCCTTGCTCAGCATGTTGAGCAGTGTGAGCATAAAAATGCTGTTCCTGCTGTTCCTATGGGGAAAAAAGAAAACAACCTTACCTATACAAACTGTCCTTGGATGATGTGATGACGATATATTTGGTCTCACAGCTGGTCAGACCGATGTGTTGTTGGCCTGTGATGTGGTTGGCGGTCCACGCCATGGGCTAGCCGGTTACAAGAAGCCTTGCCTTCTCATAAGAGGATCTCGCAATAATCCTGAATCAGTCCATCAGGAGCGGGATGCCTGTGTCCCCGTGCAGCAGGAAAGTTGAATATTCCCTTGGAAGATGTAGAGCAGTTCTCAGAGCTTGATTCTGGAGCCTGTCCAGCATTGCGATGAGAGAATCTGAAGCCTTTCCTCACACAACAGCTGCACTGGTCGGACCAGTGTTGGTACAGCGTGACGCCGTGCTGCGGCAGCAGTGTCGACTGCGTGTTTAGCAGCCGGTAAAGAGCGCGGACGTCCCGAATATGAGGCGCCCAAGAGTGTCTTTGGCCTAGGATCTTTATGGCCGCGGACCACGGGCTTCTCTGCATCCTCTCAGCGCCGTTGCCATTCGGACCAATCCGGCGCGAGAGGAATCGGCGCGGCGACAGGCGGGATGGGAGGGGTCCCATTTCTTCTCGGTGGCGTTTTCAGTTGAGCTATATAGGTCAGATGATGTAACCGATAACTGTCACAAGTGATTTGCGCTACTTTTTACCGACCATTGTATCATTTGCTACTACATTTATTGTTCAGAATTTATACAGTTCTGTACTCGGTGTTTATATTTTGGCATCATAGGAACTGATAATGTGATTGGTCGCTATTTTTAAATCTTATTTGTGTATGGGACTCATTATGACACCATGTCTCTCGTTTGTCAAACAGTTTTACTTCTGTCGCCCCAAAGATCCATTTCAGGATTAATCGCTAAGCCATGGTATTGTTGTCAAGTGCACAGATACTGTAGGTTTGCTAAATATCCAACCTCATTGGACGACATTATGGGAGGTCATCAATATAAACTTAATGGAATTCTAAGTCTTCAGTTACCTCCTCCATGATGCTCTGGAAAGTGAGGACAACACTATCGAGTTCAAGTGGCATTTGACGAAATGAAGAGTCTGAATGGAGCGCAAATAGTGGTTTTGGGGATAACTTCTGGCGCCCTTCTTAGAGAAAATGCCTTCTCTACCAGACCACAATGGAAATGCTATTGACAATAGTGCTGCCAAAGCAGAGTTACTGAACACAGCCTTCCGAAATTCCTTCACCAAAGAAGGCAAAGTAAGTATTCCTGAATTCTAATCAAGAACAGCTGCAAACATGAGTAAGTAGAAATAGCTATTCACGGAGTAGTGAAGCAACTTAATCAATAAACAAAAGCAGGTCTTCCAGTCCAGACTGTATATCAGTTAGGTTCCCTTCAGAGTATGCTGATACAATAGCTCCACACTTAATAATCATATACAATCATTCACTTGACAAAAGATTCGTACCCAAAGACTAGAAAGTTGCACAGGTCATACCGATGATGAAGAAAGGTAGTAGGTGTAATTCACTAAATTAGAAGCTCATATCATTAACATCAATATGCAGCAGGATTTTGAAACATGTACTGTATTCGAACATTACCTCTAAGAGAACAGTCTACTGACACATAGTCAACACGGATTTAGAAAACATCGTTCTTGTAAAACACAACTAGCTCTTTACTCACACAAACTGTTGATGCTATTGACAAGGGATTTTAAATTGCTTCTGTATTTATAGATTTACCGAAGGTTTTCGACATTCCTGTAGAGAGGTCACAGTTTGTAGTAATTGACGGAAAGTCAGCGAGTAAAACAGAAGTGATTTCTGGCGTTCCCCAATGTAGTGTTACAGGTCCTTTGCTGTCCCTTATTTTATAATCGATTTAGCAGACAATCTGAGCAGCCGTCTTAGGTTGTTTGCAGATGATGGTATCGCTTATCGGCTAGTTCAGTCGTTAGAAGATCAAAACAAATTGCGAAACGATGTAGAAAAGATATCTGTATGGTTTAAAAATTGGCAATTGACACCAAATAACTAACAGTGTGAGGTCATCTACATGAGTGCTGAAAGTAAAACGTCAGACTTGGATTACACGACAAATCAGTCAAATCTAAAGGCTGTAAAATAAACTAAATACCTAGGAATTACAGTTACGAACAATGTTCTCACACATTCAGTCGAATATTGATATTACCGAGTTATGGTAGATTCTCATAAGCAGTGTTATTCCTCAAGTATTAAGGAGAAGACTCAATGTATTTATCAGACTTGAGCCATTTCCTAGAGTGTTCTGTAGGAGACAGGACCTATCCCATACATATCACCTTTAATAGTATGCGGTGTTAGGAAGAAATTGCTATATTATCCTACACATGAGCGAAAGTGACTAACGTCAGACTAGGACTTCCTTGTGCAAGAGGAATGCTGCCAGAGCCATGGAGAAGCTAATGTAAACAGCAATAAGACTGTTACATCTCCATTGCTACTGATTGTGGTGCTTACTCCCTCACAATAAGTTGCTGCTTTGTGTGCATTTTTGTGCAGCAGGGTGTGGGTGGTAACTCAATGTACCAACTATCTAAAATATTGAAGTCTTTTTTCCCTCACTCTAATTCCTAGTTAGGCATAGCTGCATCCATCAAAACCACTACTACTACTAATAATAATAATAATAAGTACAGCTGATGTGGTAAGTGTGATTGTGGATATGTACCTTTCCAACTTAAAAAGACACATAAAATCCATTAATTTCCGAAGAGATGGAACAGCAGTCTCCTGACTCCGTTCTACTTGGTTTATAAGCAGATCGAGTGGCGAATATACACCAACGATGCCTACCTAGGACACTATAATTATATAGAAGGAAGTAGTTTTATAATTTATAGTTCGTTCAAATGGTTCAAATGTCTCTGACTTAACATCTGAGGTCATCAGTCCCCTAGAACTTCGAACTACTTAAACCTACCTAAACTAAGGACTTCACACACATCCATGCCAGATGTAGTATTCGAACCTGCGACCGTAGCGGTCGCGCGGTTCCAGGCTGAAGCGCCTAGAACCACTCGGTCACACCGGCCGGCTTATCGTTTGTCACTGTAGTGATTGGAGTAGGAACTTGCAGGGTGGTTGTATGAATGATGCTAGGCAAATATATCCTGCATAGGAATATTAAGAGTGTTGCATACCGCACTACGAATACTTTGGAAACTATATAGTTTTAATAATATAACGTTTTTAGGTGCAGAACCACATCGCTTTAGGAGTCTGTGTTTATACTCTATGATCATTTCTCTTGTGCTTGTACTGACTCCAGACACTGGAATAATATTTCAAAATTGATAGCACAGTTGATTTATGTGAGATGTTTCAAACCCCATCTGTCTGGAGCTCCATCATGTATAAACCACAAGTTCTTTTTTAAACGTCTGTCATGTTACTGCAACACTCATATCTACTATACACCAATAAGGGTTTCTACCCTCCTTGACATACATGCATCTGGAGTGACACTGTGCCCTTGCATATGTGCTGTGGGTAAGACTGGTGCAGAACACTGTTCGCTGAACAGCAGTTACCGACACAGCACGCTCTGTTCCTTCATGAGATGTGGAATGTAGTAGGTATAGGACATTCATATTTCCTGTTGAGTTGCACATTAAATTGGCGAACATGCTGTAGGAAGGATTGGTTAAGGACTATTTGGGGGATGTATCAAACTCCGTCTTCATCCTATGAATGTGAGAATAGTCTATGACTCCCATTCCTGTAGGGAAAAATGACCAGTCATAATCGTAAATTCTGCACTGTAATCGATGCACTGGAAATATGTAGATAACCTATCTGCATCAGTATAGGACACTGTCTGGTATACATTTGTGTATATGACTGAATGGATGTACTGCACAGTCATCTATCTGCAGTCACAGTCTTGCAACATAGTGGAGGGTGATTTCACAATGATACAGAAATTGGGAAGCATTCTGCTGTATCATTGGCTGGCTTTGAAATTACAGAACACCAGGTATACTTTGGTGCGTATGACCAAACAGATAAACTGCACGATCATCTATCTGTATATGTAGTATATGGTGCTTGCAATACAGTGGAGGGGTGAGTTAGCTATGATACAGAAACTGGGAAACAATCTGCTGAATCACTGGGTGCCGTTGAATTAACGTAACAACTGGTAAAATTACTAAAATTGATTGTGCTATTAACGGCAGTGTATATTACAGTACTTTGTCCTGCATCGATGGTGTCTTTCCATCCCATCCGTCCAATGATCGATTGATACCACTTGGATGAGATGGAGACAGCCTTCATGGAACAGTGGATATCTGCTACTTATCACTGTGGAATATGGGATTAAATGTAGAGATCATCACCTTTGTATAGTTGTTTGTAACTGTTTCTCAATGCTGCAGACTTGTCCAATTTCCATATGCTGTGACGCCCTCCACTTTTTTTCACCAATAAGATAACTGTACCTCTTTTTATTTCTGCTACCTCAGATGTGTTGTGAACAGCAACTTCTGGCAACAGTCAACACTGGAACAGTAATCATGTGCATGACTACAATATGAGGAAATAATCTCTTCAAAATGGTACACCAATACATCTGCTACCCCATCACTGTGGAAGATGAAATTAACTGTATAGGACATCGCCTTCGGATAGCTATGTGAAAACACTCTTACAATACTGCAAACTCATCCAGTTCCATATGTTGCGATGTCATCCACATTTTTGTCAATGGCGAACACCACCTCTGTGTTTTATTTCCACCATCCTGTGTGTTGTGGTACCTGCATTGATTACACAATGTGACGTTTGACTTTCTGTGAGAGCCAATTGATCAAAGTCATGGTAGAAAAATGAAGTATATGGTGGTGTGCAAAACTGTAGCCATACACTGCTTGGATGTGTTACAGCTAAAAAACAATGCATTTAACTGCTTATGAATAAACACTAAAGACTCCTCTCTTGTGATTTATAGTCTGTTGGATATGGTCTTCCTCCAGTACAGGTGACAAAACAGAACACAAGACTGTGCAAACAACTTCGGCCACTGGCCATCTTTCCCAATGGACTGATACATGTATAAGTAATGTGCTCGATATCAACATGCATATGGTATTTGGTTTTCGACATATCAGAAGAGAGAATAGGAAGTTATATCACAAGGAGTGGTTTGACTGATTAAAGTTTGGATACAGATAGTTCATAGTTTTATACCTTCTCTGGATGTTACAAAATAACGATGAGGAGTGCCCTCCAACATACTAAATGACTGTACAGATGCTGATCTATCTACAATGAATGTAATGCCCTCGTGCATGACAGTTTATAATTTGAACATGCAGAATGCTCTTAAACTACACTGATTTTGCTCATAAAAGTAATAGAAATCGACTGTATATGTTCTCGTGGGCTCATGACTGTTTTTATTGCGTGTTTAAGAATAGGTGTTACCACAAATCCTAAGTTATTTCAATACTTCACAACCTCTATTTATAAAGCATATACCATTTCAGTTGCATTCGTTGGGGAACCTAGAAATGATAGTGTTTTTCCCAACATATGGGTAGATTGTGTGAGAAATACTGTGCTGTGGTGATCAAATTGCTCCAAAACTAGAATGCTGCTATGGCGAATGATTGTCTGCTGGATGACAGAAACTTTATGTACACGTCCCTAGAGGCGAGTTAAGGAACAATAAAAAAAGTCAGATGTCATCATATATATGGTATTTGCTTTCAATGGAGCAGAAGAATCTTACAGGGTTCTCTACTAGGTGGCATTAGGATATAGGCTCTCATGCATCACATTGGTAAGATGGAGCCTGTCACAGAGTAAAAAGCAACAGTGTCTTCTTTAATTACAGCTTGTCGTTATTGAATGTAAAATGATTGTGTTTTTTCCGACATGTGATCAATGATGCAAAGGACTGTATTCTGTAATGTTATTTCACGTGTCTGAAATATTTGTAACACACAAGTGAATGACAGTTTATTTACAGACACTAATTTGAACGTGAGGCATGCTCTCAGGCTGTGTAATTTGTCCATCAAGCTGAAAGAAATTGCTTAACATAAATGTTTTTTTCTGCGGAGTTTAAAATCTCACTTTTTCTTTACTCCGACGATAGTTTTGAGATAACGAGAACATTCTGCAATGATCGGTAGTTTTCACAACAAAATAGTGGAACTATTTTTTCGATTTTACACAGGGTGGAAATGTATAAGAGATGTGTAGCTCAACTGCTGAAATTCGGTCATCTGTAATCGGTGGCGGTGCTGTAGCTTTTCCACTTTGTTGGATGTCGCAAAATAACGGAAAGCAGGGAGAGAGAGATATATATATGACTTGTATGCTGCACTTAAACATAAAAACTATACCGATTTTGCTGATATAACTAAAAGAAAATGGACTGCGCCTGTTTTCGTGGAAAGAGGACATTTATTAACATCGCGATTCTGGTGTCTTTTTTTAAATAGATGCTCGCCTCTAGAAGTTGCATTGATGTGTAATTAGAACAGTGAAGCGTTATCCATCATTTGTGGTAGTGTGTATAGGCTTCGATTGCTGGGGCTGCAGGGTGATTGTTGAGCAATGCTGGGGAAGGCGTCTGTAGCGAAATATGACGTCAAACAGCTATAGACAGAGTTCTCAGCTGTATGCTTACAGGTAATACACTTATTAAACTCCTCTCTGTCCAACACTGCATCCCATCAGCTGAACACAATTCCCACAACAACAAAAAATAAAGATAGTACCTTCCACTCCAGCTTTTCTTCCCACCAACTTGTAGGTGAAGAGTAGAATTTGAGTACGTCTGCCACTAGTTTCGAGTGGTATAGTGAAATTTTTTCCCAGGAGGATAACGCCAGATGGATGGCTTCGTCAAGTTTTTAGGTGTATTGCGATTTTAGGCGCTCCTTGCGTAGCGCTATGCATATAGTTGATCAATTTGGACCGATCTTTATGATTAATTATGTAATTAGGACTGATCTTTACTTCAGTTTCCCAACCAAAATACATAAAGTACACTAACCCAATCTTCCTCTCCTGTATCTAAACCGTTTCCATGTGCTGGGGGGTGCACTTGGGCTTTCTATCCAGAAGGACCAGAATTCGAGTCCCAGAAAGTGCATCACGATTTTTAATTTCCTGCCAGTTCTCATGTGTGGGGCGGGGTGTGACGTTATCAGAGCCCTGGGACAAAGAAATTCCCAGCAAAATTCGAAATTCCTGCAGTAGGGTAGGTGGAGGATGGGCGAGGAGGCAGTTACCCACATGTCGGCTGGGGAAAGCACATGACATTATCTGGGAGTGGGGATGGGGTGGGGCAGGGATCAGGATAATTAATTGATCGATTTCATTAATTTGCATATCAATTTGATATCATAATTTGGGTCATAGCCCCTTATCCCACTACTTACCTTTTCAGCAAGCTCTAACTGAAGCCAGTAACCATCTGGGATGGAGGCGCTTGGTTCATGGGGTCATGACACTGAGCAGTGAGCACAACTTGTGCTGATGGTAATTTATAGTAGCCTGCCGTTACACTGTTTTTAATTTGCGCACCTACAAAAAATAGGGGACAGTTGATTAATTAAATGAACTGAAAGCGGCGGATGAAACTAGCTGGTTAGATGACATAGAGTAGTTTCGTTGCTTGACCTGGATGCTTGCGCTGCTGCTTCGCCATCGACGGGGTTTTGGGCCATAATCTACATGTATACTCTGCAAGCCACCTAACTGTGTATGGTGCAGGGTACTTATTTTATTACTGTAACTTCCCCTTCCCTCTTCCACTCGCGAATGGCATGTGGGAAGAACGATTGTCGATGAACCTCTGCATAAGCTGTTATTTGTCTAGCTTTCCCGTCATGATCGTTTTGCGAATTACATGTGGGTGGAAGTAATATGTTGCCCTACTTTTCTTGGAACGTGCACTCTCGGAATTCCAACAGTAAACTCCTCTGTGGGCGTGAGAGGCAACGCCTCGCATGTAGACTCTGCCAGTGGTATTCGTTGTTTATCTATGTAACGCCCTCGCGCTTATTAAACAAACCCATCACAAATGTGCCGCTCTTCGTTACATTTTCTATCTCCCTCTCTCTCTCTCTCTCTCTCTCCTTTCCTGTTCTGTTACTCCAGTCTGCTAAAGGTCCCAGACTGAAAAGAAATACTCAAGAATCAATTTCCACATGTTTTGTACTCGTAAATAATTTTCTTGACTGATAAACTGAAGACTACTACATTTCCAGTTTTTTAACAAAATTCTCGCATTTCATATACTGTAGCAATTATATCATACTAACAACATTTTGTTTCCAAAACCGTGCAAAATCCGTCTACAAGTGTATTTATTTCAAAAGTGACGTTACTGACTCGCTCTTTTATTTCATATCAGCCTTATTTCGATCTAGACAATAGGAGCGCTGCATGGGTCACATGAAATAAGTCAGAGTAATGACTGCTTTAGTTGTTTGAATGCGTGCTGTGGGTGATATATAGTGTTTTAATGACGTTATAACTCAACAACAAGGTTGTTTTGCGAGGAAAAAGGAACGTGACCCATCGGAATGGCGTAAAAACAAGGAGAATGACCAGAGATTTGGAAGTGATGGGAGCGACCGAAAGTGTCCTGTAAACACAATGATGGATGCTGCGAAGCGCAACTATTACTACAAAACGACATAGCGAGGTTTCACAGTTTATTTTGTAGTGATGGTATTGCCAAAGTGAATCAGCAAACTTCAGAACTAATAAGGTTTCAGTATGAAAAACCGAATGTAGTAGGAGTCGCCAAGGGAACAGGCAAAGGCGGTTTTCTATTACATACTTTGTTCAGAATACTGAAGGACGTAAGTTAAAAGTTTGTTGTGCAACTTTCTGTAGTGTTATTAGGATTGATCAGAAACATGTCCACCATTCAGCTGCATATCAGTTCAAAAATTGCGTTTCAAGAGGAGAAAGAAGAGATGGAAAGTGGGAAAAGATATGAATACATCATACCACAGAACTGAAACGTGCACATATACAACCATCCATTTGACCGTACGTCTGAATAATATGGTAGAGAAAAGGTAAGATTAACAATTTTTTACTTACTATTCCTACAAAATTTTACAAATAGGGCTACATATCAAATTACAGTGGAATTTCATGACTTGACCCAGGTATCTGAATTTCATCATATTGTCTTAGGCTCCAAATACCACTTCCCACTTTTACGTCAGTAAATATAAATGAAAAACTAAACTTGCATAACACATTATTTTTATAGGAAAACGGCATATATTATGTTTCTCACCTGTTCTGTTCAAACACCATGTAAATAAAGATTGCCCTCAGAACCCAAGATCTGAAAATTGTGCAAAATGTTTCTTGATAAACATAAAGATAACAGTGATGCTGAAACCTGTAACTATCATCGCTATTAAAAAGTAGTCACTAGTGACTATAAGTAGGGTGACAAGCGCGGTGTGCCCCCACTCTGCATTGTTGCAAACTTTTTTCAAGATGATGTCATCCAAGATGGCGGCCTGTAGACTTGGTAACAGTGTATGACATTATCCAAGATGACGGCCATGACGTCAGCTGATGACGCAAGTACCATTATTCAAGACGGCGTCTTTTGGCGCTAAAGTGCCACGCCCTCCTGCCACGCTCACTTGGTGGGAAGTTCAGATTTCATCAGAACAATGCAACACACCACAGCTACCTCCACTAACCTAAGAAAATGGCGGGAAAAAGGGCACTTGTACTAACCTAAGTCACCCGACCGCCATTTCCTCCTAGGAACTGATGACAAAAGGATTTGGCCAGTGCTGGACATGTCTTTACTTTCAGTCTTTATTTAAACAGTTAGAGTCAGTACAACCATCAAGTGTGTTCGCCATGGGGTTCAGAGTCCAACTGTCCTAGTACACACTACTGCCGCCAGAGGCACTGTCATCCCTTCTGTGACGTAATCCAAGATGGCGGTCTGGGGTGTGGGAAAATGGCTGGAAAAAGATTCAGCCTGTGCTGGATGTATGTCTTTTTTTAAACAATTTGAGGCAGTACCTCCATCCAGTGTGCTCACCATGGGACAGGAGCAACTGACCTAATACACAGTACTGCCACCAGAGGCCGGCCGCTGTGGCCGAGCGGTTCTAGGCTCTTCAGCCCAGAACCATGCAGCTGGTACAGTCGAGGGTTCCAATCTTGCCTTGGGCATGGATGTGTGTGATGTCCTTAGGTTAGTTGGGTTTAAGTAGTTCTAAGTCTAGGGGACTGATGACCTCAGATGTTAAGTCCCATAGTACTTAAAGCCATTAGCACCATTTTTTTGTCACCAGAGGGCACTGTCATCCCTCCCGTGATGTAATCTAAGATAGCAGTCTGGGGTATGAGAAAATGGCGGGAAAAGGACTCAGCCTGTGCAGGATAGGATGGACGTAACCCTTTATTTTGCAGGCAGTCTATTTAAACAATTTGAGGCAGTACCGCCATCCATTGTGTCCATCATGAGGTCCGGACTCCAACTGACCTAGTACACAGTACTGCCATCAGAGCGCGCTGCCATCCCTCCCATGACATAATCAAAGATGGTCTGGGGCAGGGGAAAATGTAGAGTGTGTAGACAGCAGACTGTGTATTGTGACCCCAAGCACGTCAGCGAGTGTGTTTATATCAGTGTAATAAATGACTACGGGAAAATCGTTCCTAAATAAAGTGTTCCAAAATAAATAAAGTACACTCCCTCCTCTCTCCAGCAGCCCAGCATGGGCCGTGTCATTTTCCTATCATTTTCCCCCGCCCCAGAACGCCATCTAGGATTATGTCACAGAAGGGACGACAGCGCCCTCCGGTGGCAGTATTCTGTACTAGGTCAGTTGGACTCTGGCCCCATGGCGAACACACTTGAAGGTGGTACTGACTCTAATTGTTTAAATAAAGACTGAAAATAAAGGCATGTCAAGCACAGGCCAAGACCTTTTCCCGCGAGTTCCCAGGAGGAAGTGGCGGTCAGGTGTCTTTGGTCAGTGCAGGTAGTGCTAGTGCCCTTTGTTCCCGCCATTTTCTTAGGTCAGTAGAAGTACCTGTGGTGTGTTGCATTGTCTTGATGAAATTTGAACTTCCCTCCAGGGGGGCATGGCACTTTCCCACCAAAAGACACCATCTTGGATAACGGTACTCGTGTCATCAGCTCACGTCATGGCCGCCACCTTGGATGACATCCTCTTGAATAAACTTGGGCCGGCCGCGGTGGTCTCGCGGTTCTAGGTGCGCAGTCCGGAACCGTGCGACTGCTACGGTCGCAGGTTCGAATCCTGCCTCGGGCATGGATGTGTGTGATGTCCTTAGGTTAGTTAGGTTTAAATAGTTCTAAGTTCTAGGGGACTGATAACCACAGCAGTTGAGTCCCATAGTGCTCAGAGCCACCATTTGAATAAACTTGGCAACAATCCAGAGTGGGGCCACACGCCCTTGTCCCCCTGCTACTACAATCTTGGTTTTGGGTCTCCAAGTACTGCCACTCATACTTATACTGCGAAGATGGACCGCACTGTATATACTCCTATCCACACCAGATACTGTATTTCCCGCGAGGTCAGGCGGTTTTCCACTCCCGACGCATAACCAGAGCTCCCTCAGTGGATGGAAGTCACTCACAGAACTGTTGTACAGAGGCTGGCTCGGTTCCCCTCGGCACAAAGACGTTACTCTTTCTGGTCCAGACCTGCTTGCTTGCCTGCTTTTCTACACCCATCTCCACTCTCTGGGGACTACAAGAACACATGTATTTTCATATGATTTGCAAGAATATTAATCCATTTCCGCAACACTTCTAGATATCAAGCAAACAGCAATATCCTAACCGATCACTCGCACAACATAATTCCAAAGTAATAGACTGGGAATTATTTCTCTACAAACCCGTAACTTTAGCGAAATGGAGCATGCCGTAAACCACTGAGTAACTAGAAACTTATTCCGTCTGTGAAGACCTTTAAGTGAAAAAACTTGTAAATAGAAAACTGGAGGAAACTGATTTTTCCATTCGCGAATACTAACGTCAGTGATGTATCAGATTCCAAATCATTCCTATTATTTACAAAGTCAACTAAGGTGTACCTCATGTCCAGAGAGAACCAGCAAACATGTCTTCCACCCATCTTTCACCTCCTAGATGCACACACCACAATCGATGTTCCCTCAACAAAATAAAGGCGCCAAATGTGTAGAAACAGTCAACCAAACAATTTACATGGGAGGGAATAATGGTCCAGCGCAAAAACATGTCTATAATGAATCTTCTCAAAAATTTCCATGTGATCACGAAAGCTCTCCAACAGACACTAAGTATTAATTCACTATTCGGCCGTCTAGAGGACAACACAGTTAAGTCAGCTACATTCCTACACTTCAACAGGCCTCTCCATTTGGACGGCTCCTGCTGTTAACAGGAAACGTGAATCATTCCTGCCACAGGTCACCAGAGCTGGATGCCAAGCACACGTAGACAGAATCGTCATAGGAAAAAAACCAGCCTCATATACCTTTTATCCCTGTACTTACAACTAAATGTTATGATTGTGGTATCAGTTGAACAACATTTGACAATGAGTGAAGTATCGGAAATACACCCTGCTGACGACTGTGACTCTGGAAATAGAAATATCGGTATCATTCTTATGAACCGACATACTCTTTCCTCTGCTATCACACTCTACGTCAAATCCATACCTTCCTTATGACTGGACATGAACACAAACACATACTTTATAAGCCTGATGCTGAAGGTGAGCCCATCATGCACCCCCTACTACTAAGTACAATACTCCATCAATAATTGATTGCTGGAGATACGAAATAATACTGAACGAAAATCAACGATGGGTGGACATGTCCCATAAGTTTTTCTTGCGAGTGCTACCATCATATCTTAGAAAGAGAGGTGTAATCGTCTTACAAACAGCTATATGTTAAAAAAAAAAAAAACACAACCATATTACCATCACAAGCGGTCTTGGTTCTACAGATGCACACAAGTATCCATGTTAAAAGCTATACCGGCTTTATAAATCCATGTATGGCATTATCTACAAATGACATGGTTTTTACAGACAAATACTGTGACACTGAATATAGATGGTGATCACCAGAGTGTATATTATCACACCAGCAGTGCGGTTACATGTCGCTGACGGTGCATCCTCATAATAAAATTACCGAATTTTGAAAGTGATTCTGCTAAGGAGTGTGGTATGAAATCGGTGTCTGCAACTCCCTCACGCCACCACCACTAGATATTTCTCCAGTATTTGTAATGCATTCTGTCTCGATACCATGTCAGAAGTTGTGCGATATATCCACTGAGTTATAGGCGATGATTGATTGAGAAGGATAACAAATAGTAGTAGATGGTGTGATGACTGAGGTTGTAAGAAATGGTCTGGTCACAGGTTGGGAGTGGATAACTGCCTGACCTCGCGGGAAATAGTATCTAGTGCGGTGAGGAGTATATACAGTGCTGTCCATCTTCCCAGTATAAGTACAAGTGTCTGGCAGTTGATAGCTACATGAATGATGTAAAAGGGGCGATTTTGTATGGTGCAGGATACGAATGGTATGTTTGCTACATCGACACAGCAAACGGTGATATATTGCCAGGTTGGAGATCGGTTTCCCGCTCTAATGTTCAAGCTTCCATCCTCAGTGGCAGAGCAGTATAATTGAGTAAGAGTCTTTCCATATTTGTCGATGTGTATGACACCTTTGCAGGGGTTAATTGTCGGTGCAATATGGCGATGTGTGTAAAATAGTTTTTTGCCACTGAAATTCTTCTCTGTAGAAAGAAAAATAAGGTGGACTGTGCTTCACACCAGCGGCATCAGTAATTCAGCGCGTAAATTCGATAAGAACTAATCATAATGCTCCATTCATTCATTCACAAGACATCCTTTGTGCTGTGATATAGGAGTTTCTACATAGCGGTGAGAACGTTTGCGTATGTTGAAAGCAGGAAGGGTAAACGTGATGGATGGGGTGCCACGATAGCACCACGAGGAAGAATGCATTCGAAGTTATTCTGTGCTATTTTCGTAAATAGGTTCTGTTAGGTCAAGAATTTCGAAGCAGACCAGTTGAGAATCACGAAAGCTCCTACAAAAGCGAGTGTTAACTGTCTCTGTGACACTATACAATTGCCGAGAGATCGACTTGGTTCTTATTGTACATAGCCATGTGACATCAGTATAACATTGAGAACGTTTTTCGATGCGCTTGCAATGGTGTGGAGCTATGGGCGCGTATTTTGCGGCGATGCGTCAGTCACGCTGGGCAGATAAGCACGGCTAGACACAGCTCTAAAGTCTCTTTAGAATCGCGAGGAAGAGAAACCAGCCTGTGCTATTCTGGGAGGCAATTGAACGGATTTCTGCAGCGTCTGTGAGTGTGAGTCGCTCTGCAAATAGGTTTTCACTCCCATCTGGTCGCGTCAGCAACGGTGCCTAGGTGAACCCGTATTTCGAGAGGAACTTCTCAAGTGTCAAGTATGAAAGGGATGCCAGCGCCTCATGCTTTGGGGGCCTGAACAGGCACCTGCATTATGTAGAAGATAGTTTCGAGAAAGGTGGCTCGTTTCGAGATATGAGGGTGCCAGAAATTTGATTTGCTAGTGACTGTAATCATTAGACTTCTCCATAGGATCCAACACGGGTATGTGGTTGAATGAAAAGACTTGATTCGAAATCATAGACATCATTTCTACCGAAGGCATAGCACTAGAGATCTGAAAAGCTACTGTACATTTCTTACGAATTCAATCATCACACCATCTACTACTGTTTGTGATCCTTCTCAATCAATCATCGCCTATAACTCAGTGTACGTATAGCAGAACCTCTAACATGGCATCGAGACAGAATGCGTTACAAATACTGCAGAAATATCTTGTGTTTTTTTAACATACAGCAGTTTGTAAGACAGTTACGCCTCTCTTTCTAAGACACGGTAGTAGCACTCGCTAGCAAAACTTGTGAGACATGTCCACCCGTCGTTAGTTTTCGATCAGTATTGTTTCGTATCGCCAGCAATCAGTTATTGATGAAGCATTATACCTAGTAGTAGGGGATGTGTGATAGGTTCGCATTGAGCATCAGGCTTATAAAGTATGTGTTCGTGTTCAGACTTATGCAAAGGAAATGCTATGCCCAGTCGTAAGGTAGGTATGGATTTGATGTAGAGTACTGTGATAGCAAAGGGAGGAGTATGTCAACCGATATTTCTCTTTCCAGAGCCACAGCCATCAGCAGGCTGTATTTCCGATACTTCGTTCATTGTCGAATGTCGTTCAACTGAGACCTCAATCTTAATATTTAGTTGTAAGTACAGAGATAAAATATATATGAGGCTGATTTTTTTCCTAGGATGATTGTGTCTATGTGTGCTTGGCGTGAGGCGCCGGTGACCTGTGGTGGGAATGATTCACTGTAGGAGCTGTCTGAATGCAGAGGCCTGTTGGAGTGTAGGAATGTAGATGACTTAACCGTGTTGTCCTCTAGATGGCCGAATAGTGAACTAATCCTTAGTATGTGTTGGATCACTTTCGTGATCGCATGGAAATTTTTGAGAAGATTCAATATAGACATGTTTTTGCGCTGGACCATTATTCCCTCCCATGTAAATTGTTTGGTTGACTGCTTCTGCACATTTGGCGCCTTTATTTTGTTGAGGGAACATCGATTGTGGTGTGTGCATCTAGGAGGTGAAAGATGGGTGGAAGACATGTTTGCTGGTTCTCTCTGGACATGAGGTACACCTTAGTTGACTTTGTAAATTATAGGGATGATTTGGAATCTGTTACATCACCGACATCAGTATTTGCAAGTGGAAATATCAGTTTCATATATTTTTTCGAGTTCTCACATAAAGGTCTTTGAAAGGGGATAAGTTTCTAGTTACTCAGTGGTTTACAGCACGCTCCACCTCGCTAAAGTTCAGGGTTTGTAGAGAAATAATTTGGGGTCTATATCTTCGGAATAATGTTGTGCGAGTAACTGGTAGGATACTGCTGTGTGCTTGATATCTAGAAGTACAGCGAAAATGGTATAGTATTATTGCAAACCAAGCTAAAATAAATGTGTTCTGGTAATCCCAGGGTCTGGAGATGGGGTAGAAAAGCAAGCGAGTAAGCAATCAGGTCCAGACCAGAAACAGTAACGCATTTGTGCAGAGGGGAAACGAGCCCAAATTTGTAGAACAGTTCTGAGAGTGATTTCGGGCCACTGAGGGCGCTCTGGTCATGCATTGGGAGTGGATGACTTGTGACCGTCGGCTGCGGGAAAATATCTAGTGCTACAAAGATCATATATGGTGCTGTCTGTCTTCGCAGTAAATGTACAAGTGTCTGGTGGTCGAGAGCTATACAAATGATGTAAAAGCGGCGATTTTTGTATGGTGCAGGATACGAATTGTGTGTTTACTACATCGATATGGTACGAGTTGATATATTGCTGGGTTGGAGACCGGTTTAAGCTCTAATATTCAAGCTCTTGTTCTCAGTCAGATAGCAGTGTAATTGAGTAAGGGTCTTTCAATATTTGACGATATGTAGGGCCATTTGCAAGGTTTAATTGTGGGTGCAATATGGCTATCTGTATGAAATAGTTTTTTGCTGCTGAAAGTCTTGTCTACAGAAAGAAAAAGAAAGGCGGACGGTGCTTCCACACTGGCGGCATCAGTAATTCTGTGGGTAAATTCGATAAGAACCAGTAATAATGCTCGATTCATTCACAAGACATCCTTTGTGCTGGGATATAGGAGTCTCCACATAGCAGGGAGAACATTTGTGTATGTTGCAAGGGGGAAGGATAAGACGTGATGGATAGGGTGCCATGTTAGGGCCATCAGGAGGAATGCATTCGGCATTATTCCACGCCATTTTCGTAAACAGGTTCTGTTAGGGCAAGAATTTCCATGCATACAAGCCGAGACATCATAAAAGCTCCTACAAAAGTGCACATTAAGTATTTCTGGAACACTATACAATTTTCGAGAGTTCAGCTTAGTTATTACTTTAGATAGCCATGTGACTTCAGTATAACATTGAGAACGTTGCTAGATGTACATGTGATGGTATGTAGCTACATGCAGTGATGCATCAGCCACACGTCATGCATGTCCCGTTAGAATCGCGAGTCGTTGAACAGATGTCTATTGCATAATCCATGAAGTCAGTATGCGTGTCACACATGTCCTGTTAGGATCGTGAGGAACAATGCACCCTGTGCTATTCTGGAACAGATTTCTGCAGCGTCTGCGAGCGTGAGTCGCTCGGTAATTAGGTCTTCGCTGGACTGCAGGTAGAGAGAGGGATCACACCAGCAGCAGTGAATACATGCTCGCGCGGCCCAGAGGATGACTTGGCGCTAATTTAGACAGACATATGACTTCAGTATAACACTCCAAGAACTTTAACTGTAGAGGTGACTTTGACATGCCATCGGCAGCAGTGTGAGAGTGATGGCTTGCATCCGGAGGTGGCTTATGGAGGTGTCGACGTGCACACTCCCTTGGAGCATCTGCGCTCTGACTTCTGGGAGCGTGTGCAGTAGCCTCCTCTACAGTCCAGTGGACCGGGGGCCGCAGGTGGTGCCTGCACACATTTGCGTGTCTGTTGCATTATTTTTGTGAGCAGGTCTGTAGGCTGTGCTATGTGTTATTTTGGACAGTTTACAAGTTGATTTCGTGTCTGCACATCAGTGTACTGTATTATTTAGGAGAAGTTTGCAAGTCTGTGTGCTATGTACTGAAATTATTTCGGTAATTTAGGAGTTGCTTGTGTGTCTGCAAAGCGTTATTACGGTAATTTACGAGTAGTTTACAGGCCTGTAAGCTGGGTGGCATGACCCCGAGCATGTCAGTGCGTGTGTTTTGTACCAGTGTGATAAATATCCATCCCTTAATAAATTGTTCGAAAATAAATGAAGTACACTCCTTCCTCTCTCCAGCAGCCCAGCACAGGCTGAGTCATTTTCCCCTCCAGACAGCCATCTTGGGTTACATCACAGAATGGACGACAGCACCCTCTGGTGGTGGTACTGTGTAACAGGTCAGTTGGAGTCAAGACCCCATGGCGACCACACTGCTCCATGCCATTTCCCCCCACCCCAGACCGCCATCTTGGATTATGTCTTGGAACAGATGACAGGGCCCTCTGGTTGCAGTACTGTGTACTAGGTCAATTGGACTCTGGACCTTGTCATTATCACACTTGATGGCGGTACTGCCCCTAATTGTTGAATTAGTGCATGCAAAATAAATACACTCCTGGAAATGGAAAAAAGAACACATTGACACCGGTGTGTCAGACCCACCATACTTGCTCCGGACACTGCGAGAGGGCTGTACAAGCAATGATCACACGCACGGCACAGCGGACACACCAGGAACCACGGTGTTGGCCGTCGAATGGCGCTAGCTGCGCAGAATTTGTACACCGCCGCCGTCAGTGTCAGCCAGTTTGCCGTGGCATACGGAGCTCCATCGCAGTCTTTAACACTGGTAGCATGCCGCGACAGCGTGGACGTGAACCGTATGTGCAGTTGACGGACTTTGAGCGAGGGCGTATAGTGGGCATGCGGGAGGCCGGGTGGACGTACCGCCGAATTGCTCAACACGTGGGGCGTGAGGTCTCCACAGTACATCGATGTTGTCGCCAGTGGTCGGCAGAAGGTGCACGTGCCCGTCGACCTGGGACCGGAACGCAGCGACGCACGGATGCACGCCAAGACCGTAGGATCCTACGCAGTGCCGTAGGGGACCGCACCGCCACTTCCCAGCAAATTAGGGACACTGTTGCTCCTGGGGTATCGGTGAGGACCATTCGCAACCGTCTCCATGAAACTGGGCTACGGTCCCGCACACCGTTAGGCCGTCTACCGCTCACGCCCCAACATCGTGCAGCCCGCCTCCAGTGGTGTCGCGACAGGCGTGAATGGAGGGACGAATGGAGACGTGTCGTCTTCAGCGATGAGAGTCGCTTCTGCCTTGGTGCCAATGATGGTTGTATGCGTGTTTGGCGCCGTGCAGGTGAGCGCCACAATCAGGACTGCATACGACTGAGGCACACAGGGCCAACACCCGGCATCATGGTGTGGGGAGCGATCTCCTACACTGGCCGTACACCACTGGTGATCGTCGAGGGGACACTGAATAGTGCACGGTACATCCAAACCGTCATCGAACCCATCGTTCTACCATTCCTAGACCGGCAAGGGAACTTGCTGTTCCAACAGGACAATGCACGTCCGCATGTATCCCGTGCCACCCAACGTGCTCTAGAAGGTGTAAGTCAACTACCCTGGCCAGCAAGATCTCCGGATCTGTCCCCCATTGAGCATGTTTGGGACTGGATGAAGCGTCGTCTCACGCGGTCTGCACGTCCAGCACGAACGCTGGTCCAACTGAGGCGCCAGGTGGAAATGGCATGGCAAGCCGTTCCACAGGACTACATCCAGCATCTCTACGATCGTCTCCATGGGAGAATAGCAGCCTGCATTGCTGCAAAAGGTGGATATACACTGTACTAGTGCCGACATTGTGCATGCTCTGTTGCCTGTGTCTATGTGCCTGTGGTTCTGTCAGTGTGATCATGTGATGTATCTGACCCCAGGAATGTGTCAATAAAGTTTCCCCTTCCTGGGACAATGAATTCATGGTGTTCTTATTTCAATTTCCAGGAGTGTACTTATGTCCAGCACAGGTCGAGTCCTTTTCCTGCCATTTCCTAGGAGGAGGTGGCGATGAGAAGAGTTAGGTTATTGAATGTAGTCAAAGTGTCATTTTCTTAGGTTAGTGGAGATAGCCATGGTATGTTGCATGGTCCTGATGGATTTTGAACTTCACGCCATTTTCTCAGGAGGAGAGGGGAGGGGGGAGGTTAGGGCTGAGAGGTTAATTATTTGATCAATTCAATTAAGTAGTCTATCATATTCAAAATTGATAAGAGTGACAGGGGCCTATTCCAATAACTCAGACCTGAAAGTGTACCTGTAGCAGCGAGGGGTGGGGTGGGAGGGGGGGTAGTGGGAGGGGGGGGGGACAATAAGTTAAGTGCCTGTCAAACGAAATGAAGGATCCTTTTAGCAGGACAATAGGTTAATTACCTGTCAGTCAAAGGAGAACAATAGGTTATGTACCTGTCAATCAAAGGAGAACAATAAGTTTGCCCCTGAGTGCATACCTGCCCCTGATGTAGGCAATGCACAAACAAAATGCACTGACGCCGACCTAGCTCCACTACTACCCTCCATTACCCAGAAACCTCTGACACCTCCGACACTAATGAGAAAGTGAACGCTATCATTGACATGCTGAGTGGAAAAAAGGAGTTCCCTCGCATATCACACTCCATGCTACCCTACACACTGCTTCATGCAAATTAGACTCCACAGTAAAAAAATATATAAACTGTGATCTGAAAGCAACCACTACATACAAACATCGACACAAGTTGACATAACCTCCACATGTGCAATTGTACAGATCGAAAGGTCACGCCTGGCATTGTACCTATGGGCAGGACGCCGCACTCGAATGATCGTAGCATTTCGGTTGATACAGTTCACTAAGGACGTATTACAGACGTCTGTGGAACAGTAGAGTGAGCACTCATCATCCCACGAAGGACAATCACGGCCTGGTGATCGGGTCAGCATCATCCCGTTTCTCGCGGAATGCTTGTTAATTGGGGAAGTTGCTCAACGTGTGCACTGTAGCCTAAGTGATGCGGTACAGAGATGGAATCGGTTCCAATTGAGGATGTCCACGGCACAGGCCGTCCACGTCCGACAGTTACACCGGATGGCTGATATCTTCGGCTTTTATGTCAAAGCAGCAGTGAGCCGAGTGCTCCAGATCTGAATTCTGCGTTCGAGGGGGCTACAGGACGTCATCTACATCTACATGGATATTCTGCAAATCACATTCAGTTTCCTGGCAGAGGGCAATCGGTTCCAATTGAGGATGTCCACCGCACAGGCATCCCTTCAAATTGATAGGAAACGATTGCATGATGTGAATCTCCGTTACCGATGACCACGGCGAGCACCATGTCGCACGTCACTACAAAATGGATTCCATTATAGATGGGCAAGAAATCATGCAAAATGAACGCCCCAGGATTGGAGTCGGGTTTTGTTTACGAATGAAACTAGGATCTGTTTGTACGCTGATAATTGCAGATAATGTGTTTGGAGACAACAAGATAACATCGAGCGCCTCCAACACTGTGTCCCTCATCTGTAGCAAGATGGTGTTGGAGTGGTGTTCTGGAGTGGCATTACATGGGGCATCTTATACCTTTCGTGATTCTTGAGACCAATCTCACAGCTCTACGGAACAGGGAAGAGATTCGGCAACTAATACTGTGACTGTGTTGCAGAATTTTAGTGACAATCTGATGCTGATGGATGATGACTCACGTGATCATCGTGTTGTTCTCATGAACACGTTTTTTCTTCATGCTAGGATCACCAGAATAGAGTGGCTCGCCGGTTCTCCGGATATGAACCGAATCGAATATATGTGAAACTGATCGAAACGAGGCGTTTTCGGACATCGACAAGGACCATGCATTCTGCGCGACTTACGCAGAATTGTCATTGAAGAGTGGGACAGTTGGTCATGACTGCCTTGATGTCATCGATGAGCCCGCCGGTGTGGCCGAGCGGTTCTAGGCGCTTCAGTCTGGAACCGCGCGACCGCTACGGTCTCAGGTTCGAATCCTGCCTCGGCCATAGATGTGTGTGTGATGTCTTTAGGTTAGTTAGGTTTAAGTATTTCTAAGTTCTAGGGGACTGATGACCTCAGATGTTAAGTCCCATAGTGCTCAGAGCCATTTTTGATGTCATCGATGGTATAGCACAATGGATTCAAATCTGCATACGAGCAAGGGAACGTTCAACCACGTATTGACGTTCATCAGCAGTGACATGAAACAATCCACCCCTCCCGGCCTCCCCACATGGGAAACAAGATTTTGTGGTTACAGAAATGTTTGTTTTTATCATTTGGTGATCTGGACACATTGTAGATGAATAGTTTATACACACATGCCGCTAAGCCAAGTTTTGCTTTCTTGCCATGAACTTCGAAATAAATGGATAATGCAAAACTCTTTTTGTTGTGTGTGCACTCCACAAGCTACCTTATTCTGTGTGCCGGAGGGAACTTCTAGTATCACTAACATTTTCTATCTTTTGCTGAAATTCGTTAACAGAGCTTAGGAAGCACACTCCCCATGGCCTCTGATTTTCTTTTCTTGAACATTTCGCGAGACGAATGCGCGAGAAATTAATACAGCGCGTACCTCATCTTGAAATGTACGCTCTCAGAATTTCAAAATTACAACAGAAAACCACGCCGTGATGCACAACGCCTCTCTTGTAGCGACTGCCGTTGGAATTTGTTAATCATATCCGTAACACCCGAGTGTCTGCCCCTTCCTTAGCCAACTGCACACACCGTATTTCAGAAGAACGAAAGGTGGGAAGATGAGGCAAGCTTTCTTCGGACGTCGGCAAGTACCACCACTTCCTTGGAGTGTACGTTGACCTGAAGTATCAAATCCCATTTATGTCTGAGTATGGTTGATGCGTAAATTGATGACCACGATTCTCCAGCAAGCAACAATTTTTGTGCTCTATGGATCATCATACAAACTACGTAGATGGATATTCTCCCAGTGATTTAATAAGGTTCACTTTGTTTCCGTGGCACCGCCTTTAGAGGCCCTGATTACATCACGTGGACTATTCACACTGGCGCGGAATTCGCCAAGATCATGTACACCTCAATAATCATGATTATCATGTACCTAATCTGTTGCACGAAATTCATTCCAGGCACGTGTATCTTACTTTGTCTCATAATTTCCACATGCGTTAGCGTGTTAAAATGTATTGTAAAATATGTTAAAAATTATTCTGTCCGTCGTCTTTACACTTTGAGGCTCGTCGCTATAACCTGTCTGATAGTCCATTACTCTTCAAATGTAATATTGATGTTCGTCTTGTAACCGGACATCCTCCTCAAGCATTACTTTTCCTCAACTGTAGTTGTCGATACCAGTATTATTTTTCGGATTTTGGACAGGTCAGTATTATCTTAGTTGCTTTTCTGAAAACTTTAATATAATTTTATACACAGTATGTTATATTTCAAGCTAAAGTTTATGAAAAGGAATTACTTTATAAAATATTTTGGTCTCGATAAGTACTAGTTTTGAATGGACAGTTAAAATTACTTTTTTTAGAATCATTTGAAATTACGAATTATTGGTACACTTGAAATCTATATTATTAATTACGCAATCCTATACTGTGTGCTATGTTTATTTCTGGATTCATTTATGAAATAATAATCGAAACTAATAACGTAACTAAAACTAGTAGGAATTCATGTGTTAAGAAAAATTGCAAACCCTTTGGAATATTATTTCAGCAGAGTGAGGGAGTGGTAAGCGTGCCTCTGACGTGATCGGACGTATTTTTGTGCGAACAATGTAATTTCGGCTATGTTAATGTGAAAAATCAAAATGCTGTATGATATACTAAAATGTGAGAAAACATATTTACGTAAAAAAAAGCTGCAACAACAATCTTCAGATTTATTTAGTTCTAACCAACCCTGAGGACCTGATGTGACATTTTTCAGCTTCAAGAATCAGACCCCCAGACAAGAAGAACTGCCAACTCTACATGACAAGCTAAGTAAACTTGAAAGTTTATTGTACTCTTCGCTCCTCTCGAATCTTCATAAAAGACATTGTTTAATGTGGACTATAGATATAAAAATGCAGTAAATGAAGCAGGCAAAAAGGAATACAAACGTCTCAAAAATGAGATCGACAGGAAGTGCAAACTGGCTAAGCAGGGATGGCTAGAGGACAAATGTAAGCATGTAGAGGCTTGTCTCACTAGGGGTAAGATAGATACTGCCTACAGGAAAATTAAAGAGACCTTTGGAGAGAAGAGAACCACTTGCATGAATATCAAGAGCTCAGATGGCAACCCAGTTCTAAGCAAAGAAGGGAAGGCAGAAAGGTGGAAGGAGTATATAGAGGGTTTATACAAGGGCGATGTACTTGAGGACAATATTATGGAAATGGAAGAGGATGTAGATGAAGACGAAATGGGAGATAAGATACTGCGTGAAGAGTTTGACAGAGCACTGAAAGACCTGAGTCGAAACAAGGCCCCGGGAGTAGACAACATTCCATTAGAACTACTGATGGCCTTGGGAGAGCCAGTCATGACAAAACTCTACCATCTGGTGAGCAAGATGTATGATACAGGCGAAATACCCACAGACTTCAAGAAGAATATAATAATTCCAATCCCAAAGAAAGCAGGTGTTGACAGATGTGAAAATTACCGAACAATCAGTTTAATAAGTCACAGCTGCAAAATACTAACGCGAATTCTTTACAGACGAATCGAAAAACTGGTAGAAGCGGACCTCGGGGAAGATCAATTTGGATTCCGTAGAAATGTTGGAACACGTGAGGCAATACTAACCTTACGACTTATCTTAGAAGAAAGATTAAGAAAAGGCAAACCTACGTTTCTAGCATTTGTAGACTTAGAGAAAGCTTTTGACAACGTTAACTGGAATACTCTCTTTCAAATTCTGAAGGTGGCAAGGGTAAAATACAGGGAGCGAAAGACTATTTACAATTTGTACAGAAGGCAGATGGCAGTTATAAGAGTCGAGGGGCATGAAAGGGAAGCAGTGGTTGGGAAAGGAGTGAGACAGGGTTGTAGTCTCTCCCCGATGTTATTCAATCTGTACATTGAGCAAGCAGTAAAGGAAACAAAAGAAAAATTCGGAGTAGGTATTAAAATCCATGGAGAAGAAATAAAAACTTTGAGGTTCGCCGATGACATTGTAATTCTGTCAGAGACAGCAAAGGACTTGGAAGAGCAGTTGAACGGAATGGACAGTGTCTTGAAAGGAGGATATAAGATGAACATCAACAAAAGCAAAACGAGGATAATGGAATGTAGTCAAATTAAATCGGGTGATGCTGAGGGGATTAGATTAGGAAATGAGACACTTAAAGTAGTAAAGGAGTTTTGCTATTTGGGGAGCAAAATAACTGATGATGGTCGAAGTAGAGAGGATATAAAATGTAGGGTGGCAATGGCAAGGAAAGCGTTTCTGAAGAAGAGAAATTTGTTAACATCGAGTATAGATTTAAGTGTCAGGAAGTCGTTTCTGAAAGTATTTGTATGGAGTGTAGCCATGTATGGAAGTGAAACATGGACGATAACCAGTTTGGACAAGAAGAGATTAGAAGCTTTCGAAATGTGGTGCTACAGAAGAATGCTGAAGATAAGGTGGGTAGATGACGTAACTAATGAGGAGGTATTGAATAGGATTGGGGAGAAGAGAAGTTTGTGGCACAACTTGACTAGAAGAAGGGATCGGTTGGTAGGACATGTTTTGAGGCATCAAGGGATCACAAATTTAGCATTGGAGGGCAGCGTGGAGGGTAAAAATCGTAGAGGGAGACCAAGAGATGAATACACTAAGCAGATTCAGAAGGATGTAGGTAGCAGTAGGTACTGGGAGATGAAGAAGCTTGCACAGGATAGAGTAGCATGGAGAGCTGCATCAAGCCAGTCTCAGGACTGAAGACCACAACAACAACAACAGATGTAAGTAGGAAGGAGTGGGTACATTACCGTCTCTCCCTCTTAGTTTATGCAGATTATATGCGCAATCCGTCTCTTTTTATTTCTCCTAGTATAAATTCACAGTATCACGAGCCTGTAGAACGCGTCGGCCAGACTCGCCTTGCAGCCTGTCTTTTCTTCAATAAACAACTCATGTGCTAGTGCAAAGTAGACATGGAACGTGTGACACGATGGTTCACCTCCTCGGAGGAAGGAGCCCATTGTTTTCGGTATTGTGCATTTTAAGAGTGCTCCACAATGCCCACTCAATCTTTTGCAGTTTTAGTTGACTAAAACAAAATTTCTGAGTGCGTAGTTCGGATCTGCGCCGTGTATTTTTCGTGAAAACTTCGGGGTAAAGTCATAACAAATGTTTTGTATTAACATGTAATTTAATTATTAATAATCTCTTTAATACAAAGGGTGCATAGAGTAGAATAACAGTTACAAAATAGTAAATCACAAGTATATCGCATGTAGCAAGGATCTATGGGCTCATGAATTCGAGTAAATGTATTGAGGGATGTTTAACTGTTTGTATAGTACCATCATCGATGAGGTCGGCATGATAAACAATGGCATTTCTCATAAAATATTCAACCTCTCGAAGCAGATCGCAAGCGTATGTGACAAGAGATTCTGCGGGTTCAATTTAACCGTGCGCGGTGATATTTCCGATGGCCCAGCTACGTAATCGCTTTGTGCCCTCCTTTCATTCCCTTTTCGACGCTTCCGTGGCTCTCACAATCGCTCGCTACTGGAATTTTTAGGCTTTTTGAATACCCTTCAACGCGAGCTTGCTTGTGACATGCGTCTTCTTTGATTTACGAGTCGTATGAGGCGACGTCTTTCATTGTTTTGTGATTTTCAATTTTTTTCTTTTCCTTTCCGTCGATGCTGTAGCTCTCACATTCCATCGGCATTAGACTTTTAAGCTTTTTGAATTCCTTTCAACATGAGCTCCACTCTGACTTGCGATTTCAGTATTTCGGAGCGTATTTACGAGTCATGTGAGACATGTTTCACTACATAGTAATTTTTAATTCAATATCGATTTCCACTTATATTCCGGAGAATATTTTTATTGTCTCACTTAGGGTCCTAGTAGTGCTCCTCAAGCTCTTCGGAATGGCACTCGAATCAATGTTCCGGTAAAACACGTTTCCACGCTGCACCAATGCATAATATCACACAAAGCTAATTCCCAACAATAATGCCCATGCCTACACTGATGCGATAATATCACAGGCAAAACAAATGTTGCGCGGAAAACAGGTGTATACGTGATACATACATGATCTATACGTTGTGGGCTCAACCACTGTTTACGCGTTTTTAGTCTCGTAGTTATTAGTGATACAAAATTGACGGAGTTTTGTCACACAAGAAAGTTCAACCGACGAGTAAATATACGTTTTTGCGTCAAAACAGTCGTTTCATTCATCGTGTTCAAGCACCACCTTGAATAAGAAATGCTTATATTTTAGTCGAGCTCTGTCAGTCATGAGTACGCTATCCGGCAGGGTATTAACTCTGCAAATTTCTGTAGCTGCTTGTATACAGTCCCGCTGTGGCGGCCTGATTTCCAACAGCTATTTATAAAGCGCTGCTAAATGTCAAGAGACGACTTGTGGTCTCCGAACTCATAAGAATTGCGACCTTCTTGAACCTTGTCATGAAGTCAGTGTCAGGCCATTTATTAACAATTCTGTGAATGCAATGCGAGTTGACCGAGCGAGATAGCGCAGTAGTCAGAGCACTGGACTCGCATTCCGGAGCATTGGCGTTCGAACTCCGCCCAGTGATTTTAATTTTACGTTGTTACCCTAATTAGATTAAAGCGGATTATGGACGGTTCCCTCGTAAAAGTCCATGGCAGATTTCCTCATCATTTACATGTATACCCTGCGAGCTGCGTTACGGCTTTAAATGGAGGGCTCTTCGTCTCTCCAGGCTTATTTTCGGCCTCTATTGATTTCCTACTCGACGTAACGGAATCCCTGATATTCCATTAATTTACCAGAGCAAGACTACATATTGCACTGCAGTCCAAAAAATATCAACTCCCTAGTTTTTATCAATAAGGTGAAGACTGGATAGTTTAAAATTACGTTGGTTGTGGTAACGATAGTTTTGCTGTATGTAGCTCAATGTCTAATATAAGCGGCAGTCGAATGAAATCCGAACACTCTCCGTACCACACAGTCTGCCGACAGGCTGTCCCACTATATGTTTCGATTCTGTCACCACAGTAGTAGAGGAACAGCATAAAGCCACATCAGAGGTGCAGGCAGCTGTTGGGTTATGACCTTGGTTGTTGGCGGTCTGGTCTAGTGTGTTCGTCCAGCTGTTGCAATGGAGGCAGTCAAAGAATAGCAGAGAGGTGTGGCTCATTTTCTGATTGGTTCAAATGGCTCTGAGCACTATGGGACTTAACTTCTAAGGTCATCAGTCCCCTAGAACTTAGAACTACTGAAACCTAACTAGCCTAAGGACATCACACACATCCATGCCCGAGGCAGGATTCGAACCTGCGACCGTAGCGGCCGCGCGGTTCCAGACTGTAGCGCCTTTAACCGCTTGGCCACCACGGCCGGCCGTTTTCTGATGTCTGAGGATCCTGGAGTAAGAGAAATTCATCGTCGCATGTCGGCTGTGTGCAGTGAACACTGCTTATGACTGACGTGTGTTGACGAGTGGCAGAGGAGGTTCTGGGAAGGGTGCATATCTCTGCAAGACGATCGAGCCGAGGACAGGCCCGTCGAACCTTTATCCCTCATGTAGACTGACGCATGACCGACGATGAAATTCGTGTTCAGGTCGGCATTAGCCATGGCTCCCTGCATGCCTTCATCAAAGACCACTTGCATTACCGCAAGCCCGCATCTCGTGGTCGTGCGGTAGCGTTCTCGCTTCCCACGCCCGGGTTCCCGGGTTCGATTCCCGGCGGGGTCGGGGATTTTCTCTGCCTCGCGATGGCTGGGTGTTGTGTGCTGTCCTTAGGTTAGTTAGGTTTAAGTAGTTCTAAGTTCTAGGGGACTGATGACCATAGATGTTAAGTCCCATAGTGCTCAGAGCCATTACCGCAAAATTTTCTCGCAGTGGGTGCCGCATCAACTGACGGAGGGACAAAAGATGGACAGAATGGCGTCAAATCTGAATCATCTGCTACGATACCACGAGGAACGGCATGAGTTTCTGTCCCGCATTGTCACAGGGGACGAAATGTGGTGCCACCAATTGGAGCCCGTGGCCAAATGGCAAAGCCAACAGTGAAAATATCTCACATCTCCCCCGCCAAAGAATCCAAAACTATTCACAAGAGATCATGACGACCTTCCTCTTGGTCTGCTCGTCGAGTTACTCGAGCATGTAACCACAATCGGTCCGCAGACACTTCGCAGAAACTGCGACGTGGCATGAAGTCAAAACGCCCAGGAACGCTGTCAGACAGAATCATCCTGTTGCCTGACAACCCCCGCCCCACTGTCTGTAGGACGAAAGCTACGCTTCAGTTATTCCATTGATAGACACTACAGCACCCTCCATTCGCCGTGTCATTTTTCATATATTTGGCGACCTAAAGAAAGACATGCGTGAACGTCGGTTTCTGTCGAACGATGGAGTGGAAGAGCAAGTGCGGTTGTGGACGCGTCAGTGGCTGGCCGCGCTCTATGAAACAGGATTTGATCGTTTCGTTTCCTAGTGGGATAAATGTCTTAATGCGTGTGGTAATTACTTTTGAACGGAATCATTCCATCGTCCCGTTGTGGTGGGTGTTCGGCTTTTATTTGACTGTCCCTCATATATTTAGGTTAATTTACGTCAAAACACGTGAACTTCCCACGGGTCCTCTTGAGAGAGATTTTTCTCGGCATTGAATGAAGCAAACTTACATACAAGGTAGGCTCGACTTCGTTGTACCAGACATTAATTATCTTCTCTATGAGCTCTATTTTAGATGCACAGCAATACCGGCGTAACTTGTTTGACAGTACTGACCAGATGTTCACAACACGTTTCATGTTACAGAGTTGCTGACCACCACGGTCTCTGTAAACTCAGATCCTTCAGAAATTTCTGTGCAACCCTTAATTGCTGGCAACTGGCACTGTCTTCTTGAAAAACAAATGGCCCAAGCTTTGCAACACTGAAATGATCATTACTTCCTTTTCAGTGATTTTACAGTGTGTCGTACGCCTTAAACACAGGTATTGCACATATTTTTATCCTCCCAACTTCTCTGGAACAAATGGACCCCACTCCATAACAATTCGAGAAAACGTTTTGGTTTTAATAACACACCCGTTACTCAGTCCCTCTCCTGTACTATCCAGAGTTCTAAGCCAGCATTACTACCACACATATCAAACGGTTTTTCATCAGAGAAAATTACCCTTTTCCAGCCTTCCACGGTCCAGTTTTCATACATGTTTACAAACCTGAACCCCATCAGCGGTGTGTTCCTTAGCGCAGGCTTTTCCTACGAGACGTCTTCTTAATATTCATCTCTGAAAGTCGTTTAGGCACTGTTTGACGTGAAACAATCTTCTTGAAACCCTGTTCAGTTTTGGAAGCAATCTAACGCCAACACATTTTCCTTTCTCTCTTTGCTGACATTTTTATTGACCTGCACAGTCGGAGACTTGCGTCATCGTTACGACCTCATCGGTGTCGCAAGCATGACATTCCAGCGTTCCCCACTGTTTTGTGGTCAATGAACAGTTTCCTTGCAATTTCTTTATTTTCATTTCCAGCTTTTTTAAGGCTAACACAATTCCCTGCTTCCCCGATGAAATATCCTTATTTCTTCCCTTAACATAAAATGAAAATTTTGGGTTGCATAATCTGAAGGAACCTTTTACAGATAAATGATGGCTATAATTAAACTTTCGCTATTGGAAAAGGCTCCCATGAAAACGAGTGGTCGTAGGACAATGAAATTTTGTGCAAACATTTGTAAGGACACGCGGAGGAGAATAACGAATAAACGAATGAAAGAAATACATTTTAATTCGAGCTTGAGGTTACAAACATTACAAACTTTGCTCATTGTGACTGCCATCTGCGTCCACGACAGGCTAAAGTTGGTAAGGATACCATTTCAAAATTGTGCACATCACTTTTCGAACGTTGGATCATGCAACACTCAGCTCATGACACAGCTCGTACATTGCTTGAAGATCGCACATTCCGTCCAATATTCTCAGCCTTGGCAACAGTAACTTCTTCAATAATTTGTGGTGCAGTTGGCCGTCGGTCTCTCCCAGGAGCGACTTCCAAATTGTCAGTCGATTCTCACTCCACATGATGGTTTTCAACCTCGACGTGGAAAGAGGACCTCCCGGTGTTCCTTTCAAGCGTCGATACTCGTGAAGAGAAACACCACTGCTGCTGTCGTTTTGATAAATCAGCGTTATGAGTTAAGCCCTGCTCATCTTGTCCAGACCCATGGCGACTGTCTGCAACTGCAATGCACAATGAGGCTTGTATTTCTATTGTAATTCGTCATACCAGTACCGGCACCTAACGGCAAATCACGGTACTATCGTTACTAACAACGCAAATCCCGCAGCGCAAGTCAGAACATCATTCCTATGATGTTGGGGACGCATACATTAAATAGTTTTACCTACACTGGCACCAGTGGCAAAAGTTCACGATTACCACCCTGTATTTAAAACAATAGTAAAGTCATAACAATGATGATTAACAACAATGGACATACAAAATATTAAGTCGAAATTACTATGCTTGTTTTCATGTCGGACCAGTGAGAGAGGTCTATTCCACATATCAGCAACATTGTTGATACGCACAAAATGTCACCAGGCAGTACTGCTGTGCCGTCTGATGGCGTAATGGTAGGTTATTGGCACAGAAAATTTCTTTCAAGTGAATTATTGCCACTTGAGGCTTCACTACCAAATTGTCCCCCAGTAGCGACCAATTGATATGTGTGCGCAGGTGGCTGCAAGAGGAGCAATAGGAGGGTACTTGCGCTCTCCTGGAATCTGCGGTAGACTTTTTGTTAATTTCAGAATCCTCACGTATTTCTGTTAATGATTGTTTCCGATTCTAGTTAACCGCGGATGTAGCACTGCCGCATGCAAGTTTTAGCAAATACTGCGCTGCTTGGTTGTCAGGTTCTTTACGGGTCATTATACAATTTTCTTGTCGTGATGGTTGTTTCGGCGTTGTTTTTCAATCTTGGCGGTTGTGAATCTTTGCAGAATGTTGCCGAAATAGACTACCCCGTCTTCGCTCACTCGTGAAGCACGTAACGAGCTTCAAAAAGGGGCAATTCCAACACCCGGCACAGTACAAATATGGCTGCAGCACAAATACGGCTGCCAGACACCCGCTCTGATTCTCACGATAATAACGCCTTCGTCTACTGCACGCCTCAATCACAACGATAGGTTTATATTTGAGCTATCAACGCTTGCTCACTCCGCATTACATGGTAGAGTGATTGTAGTGAAGTATGTGGGACACAGTCGTGCTGCAACATAGGTGTGGTCACCTATACCTCATCTGTGGGTCCAAACGCAGGAGAAATGCCAATTTGTGATCTGGCAAAGATGGAAACATGGCGAAATATCAAGGTCAGTAAGTCGTTTGGATCTTGTTAAAACAAATTATTCATGAACTGTATGGAGTGCAACCCAGCGCGACACCCGACCATAGAGTTACGAGTTTTGCAGTCCATTTGCCAAGGTTACACAACGCCATGCAAACGAGGGAGGTGAGGACCATTTTGGTTCGGTCCTAGCTATTAAGAGTTGGATCAAAAGACCCATATTAATAATAAAAAACATAAACATTGGATATACTGATGAAATTTGCTCCTCTATAATCTACCTCAAAAAATGACTGGATAACTATCAAATATCTAAAATACAGCAACCCGTGTGTACATCATGTCACATTTGTTTCATGGGGAACAACACATTCGCAGACTCAGCTAATCAAATATAACAAAAATGGCATATCTGGAATCTTGCCCATGTGTGGTACTTGAGACCACAGTGTATTCTTGTGCCATCATCCGGGCCAGTCAGACAAGAGATTTGCTTCGCAGCCGGTTGGCCGAAGGTAAAACAGTTGGTCACACAGACGATTTCTGTTCTGGAGGTCAGTTCCAAACTCTCAGCGCTCCGAGCCGTAGGTCAAATGGCTGTAAGTGGGGCGCCACCACGAGTACGTCCCTGGCCGTTGTTTTTGAGTTCTGCCAACTCGAAGAGCTGTCTTGTGACTTTCTTGTTTTGGTACTCCTCTGCTTTTTTATTTACCGTTGCATAACAAAATGACATGGTTCCTTTCCGGGCTGTAACACTTCGAAGTCCTAAAATTCAGCTATCTAAATTTTGTTCTGCTGTATTCTTTACCTTTTGTTCTGCTGTATTCTTTACCTTTCTTACTTTTTATTAGGGTATTGTGTTGCACGTGGAGGGCAGTGTGTCTAGAACACGGGATTTCCTGGTCGGCGTTTCATTCTTGTGACCAATTTTACACTGACGTAAAGGAACTGTCCCTAGAGACCGCCATAAATTCTTTCTATATCTGCCACTATTATTGTTATTATTATCATTGTTACTGTTGCTGTTATTATTATTATTATTATCATTATTATTATTATTAATATTAGTAGCAGCAGCAGTAGTACGAGTACTGCCAGTATTGACTTTATTAGTTCATAGTCACCATTACTTAATCACATTTTTACTGTAGACACTCAAATCATTTTAATACCATTTGTCATACTAAAATGGGTATTTCTTAGGTAACGAAGGAGTAAAACAGGTACTGTATGTGTGAAATCCTGGTCAGAGGGCCTGGTGGCCCTAATCAGATCAGGTTAAATAAGTAAACAAAAGGTTACCTGTATTTTCTACAGTTTTTGTTGTTGTGAGACATGAGGCTTGTGTTTCGTGCAGCGCCTTTATTTATTCTGAATTCTACGTTTTTGAGTGTAATGTGATATATTAAAGGTATCTTTACCGTTGACTTTATTGCGCGTAAAATTCTGTACATTTCTAAAATTAGTTATATAACGTATAGTAAGTTAAGCCACACCTCGTCAGTCGTGCACCATCTTGTAACTTGAAACAGAAGTTAGTTTTATCATGTAACAAATGATTTTTACAAATAACCTGAGTTTCTGTAAGGTGTTAACAATTTTTCCTGTCTCGAAAGTAGAATTTTTGTGGTTAGTTGTTAACAGCTTCTCTTCCAAAATGCTTTTTGCTTGTAACTGGTTTTTCACAATATTTCTTTTTAATTTGATTTCAGTTACCGATTATTGTTATGCAATAGAGTAGATAGACTATTAAATACAGTATTTACAAGATTTGCACGATTTCAACATCTTTAAACCTGAGTAGAATATTTGTTTTTAAATATATGACCATGTTGTACTGTACCTTGGAGAAGTTTTTCACGGCTGGAACCTTACTTTTCCGGGGTAATTTTTGTAATTTCAGAAAAAGACCGCAGCGCAAATAAAGTGAATGCTATCGTTTCGAAATGGAAAAAGAAAATACATTAGACTTCCGAGCCGGAACTCTGACAAGTGTTCAAAAGTACAACACTCCCCCCTATTGTATTGGCCTGAATATGAACCACGCTTTCTCTACAAAATGCTGTCACGAAAACGGATGTAGCTTGTCTGCGCGACACCACAAATACCAGAATATTTCAGCACCCTAGAAACTTCAACTGCAGTGTTCGTTCCCTATTTCGAAATGAGACATCAGTACCGCTAGTGTATCGAAATTAATCTTTGTAAATGACGTAACAATTTAACTGTCTACGGAGGTCGACGTTTCTTTTATGTATTAACTACTATAGCGCTCACAGTTCCGTTTTTTTATATGGCGGGAGGGGTATAGTTTTTCTCTGTATGAAAAGTAAAATTTAGGCGTTATTAATGAGTGGTAAAGACGAAAGAAAACAAAACAAAAAAAAAGGCGGGCGCCGACGAAGCTATAATGCTAATTTGAAGCTCGCAGTTATCCGTTATGCGAACAGTGCAGCTGATAAAGATGCTGGGAAAACTACGATTTAGACCAGGTATAGTCAACCTTTTTCATCTACCGCTCACTTCACTTTTGTATCACTGTTGATAGCAAAATTTTCTAACCGCCAACTGGTTTCCTAGTAATGGTGATTTGAGAAGTTGGAAGCAACTTTAAAAATTTATAGAACAGAGTTACAATAAATTAGAGAATATAATAATAATTATTTACCAAACGCTTTATATCAAAACGGTATGAAATACTAATGAAAATGTTTTTAAAACACCTAACACCCACCATGGAACGCCCATTAGGGGGCGGTAGAGTCGCGGTTGACTACTACTAGTTTAGACGAATCAATGTGCGGCGTTGAATCGCAATGTATAATAAGCAAAAAGCTGACATTTGATAAAGACAATCCTAAAGAGCGCGAAAAACTGCCTAGTGCCCTGAACTTGAAGCGAGGCTTATTTCCTTAGCGCAGGATAATAGGAGATAGGAACCTATCTCTCGATAAATAATACAGTCTAGTTAAGGACTTTGGAAATTGCGGTGGCCTTAAACGTAGCACAGGCAGAATTCCTTGAGTGTATCGGTAGGTGCCACTGGCTTGTGCGAAGAAGTGGCCTCCCTATCCGACGAAGTACTTCACTAGCAGAGGTAGCAAAAAGCTTTTGCCGAGAAACGCAACTTCCAGCGGCAGATCTAGTGCGTTGCTCATTAAGACCTATGCTATTGCTGGATGTCTTAAAAGTTACCTCACATCGGAAGTAAAGAACAGAGTTGCTGTAATGGAGACAGGCCTAATAGTTATACCTAGAGGTATGACTTCAAAATTTCAGGTAACACTAGTCATCATAAGCCAGCCATTTAAGACCGTCTACGAAACTACTATTTCGATTGTCTTTAAGAAAGAGATCATGCACTCACTCCATCTCGCAAAAATGAAATACCACCAGTCAGCTTTACGTGTGAGAAGATACTCTCTATGTGGCGCACTGTATCGCCAAACTATACTCCCAAAGGGTTCAAGCAGTGCTGTGTCCGGTGCTCTTGAATCTCTAAATGGTAGTCAGAGCGACGTGCTATTGGAGGAGAGTGACGAAGTTCTGACAGTGTTGAAACAAAAGCCGGTAGCGAAGCTAAGTGACATCACTGAAGATCGTATTGGAAGGCTGGTATTACTGTGTAAGTTATAAGCATCAAAACACACAAAACGTGATTAATAGCGGTAACCTTTGGGCAGTTTTATAGTTGGGTAACGCGATAAAGCTTTTGCCACAGCGCATTTTTCCCTCTAAAAATTAAGGGTGTGGTTTATCCACATGTGGCTTATACGAGGTGCATTCAAGTTCTAAGGCCTCCGATTTTTTTGCTAATTAACTACTCACCCGAAATCGATGAAACTGGCGTTACTTATCGACGTACACATTTTTCACAACACTGACGCCATGATTCCATGGCAGCGGCGAAGGCTTCTTTAGGAGTCTGTTTTGACCACTGGAAAATCGCTGAGGCAATAGCAGCACGGCTGGTGAATGTGCGGCCACGGAGAGTGTCTTTCATTGTTGGAAAAAGCCAAAAGTCACTAGGAGCCAGGTCAGGTGAGTAGGGAGCATGAGGAATCACTTCAGAGTTGTTATCACGAAGAAACTGTTGCGTAACGTTAGCTCGATGTGCGGGTGCGTTGTCTTGGTGAAACAGCACACGCGCAGCCCTTCCCGGACGTTTTTGTTGCAGTACAGGAAGGAATTTGTTCTTCAAAACATTTTCGTAGGATGCACCTGTTACCGTAGTGCCCTTTGGAACGCAATGGGTAAGGATTACGCCCTCGCTGTCCCAGAACATGGACACCATCATTTTTTCAGCACTGAAGGTTACCCGAAATTTTTTTGCTGGCGGTGAATGTGTGTGCTTCCATTGAGCTGCCTGGCGCTTTGTTTCTGGATTGAAAAATGGCATCCACGTCTCATCCATTGTCACAACCGACGAAAAGAAAGTCCCATTCATGCTGTCGTTGCGCGTCAACATTGCTTGGCAACATGCCACACGTGCAGCCATGTGGTCGTCCGTCAGCATTCGTGGCACCCACCTGGATGACACTTTTCGCATTTTCAGGTCGTCATGCAGGATTGTGTGCACAGAACCCACAGAAATGCCAACTCTGGAGGCGATCTGTTCAACAGTCATTCGGCGATCCCCCAAAACAATTCTCTCCACTTTCTCGATCATGTCGTCAGACCGGCTTGTGCGAGCCCTAGGTTGTTTCGGTTTGTTGTCACATGATGTTCTGCCTTCATTGAACTGTCGCGCCCACCAACACACTTTCGACACATCCATAACTCCATCACTACATGTCTCCTTCAACTGTCGCTGAATTTCAATCGGTTTCACACCACACAAATTCAGAAAACGAATGATTGCACGCTGTTCAAGTAAGGAAAACGTCGCCATTTTAAGTATTTAAAACAGTTCTTATTCTCGTCGCTGGCGGTAAAATTCCATCTGCCGTACGGTGCTGCCATCTCTGTCTGGGACGTATTGACAATGAACGCGGCCTCATTTTAAAACAATGCGCATGTTTCTATCTCTTTCCAGTCCGGAGAAAAAATCGGAGGCCTTAGAACTTGAAAGCACCTCGTATTCGGACCAGAACGATAAATACATTTTTCGACGGGACGGAATGTAACTCTTCCTAGTCCCCTCGATTGCTTCTGTCAATATGTATATCGGTATTAAAGAATGAGCTGCTTCCAGTAGGAAAATGAATATACCATACGAGGTGTGATTAAAACGTAACCGCGCGACCGCTGCGGTCGCAGGTTCGAATCCTGCTTCGGGCATGGATGTTTATGATGTCCTTAGGTTGGTTAGGTTTAAGTAGTTCTAAGTTCTAGGGGACTGATGATCTCAGAAGTTAAGACCCATAGTGCTCAGAGCCATTTTTCAAAACGTAACGGGAATTATGTTGTTCTTAAAGACTCTTTACTTACTCTTCTCCTTCAAAGTAATCCCCATCAGATATAATAACAAAAGGCGTGTGTATGTAAATTTTCATAGGAATTTTTCTTGTTTTCGAATGTCTGCAATCGCGCTCTTAACGCTTGAATTGCTTAGATATACGCGCTCAGCCTCGGCAGGGAAGTTGCGCTGCATAGAGATGAGTTTGACGTAATCTTTGCTCTGTGAAGATTCGTGCCATATTTGCGTGTTGATCGACGAGAGGAGACAGGACAGTTGAGCTTTGGTATTAGATACGAACAGTCGAATTTTGGTTTGGTAGCAGTAAGCAGCAAACAATGATTTTTTGGAATTATATTATGGATTAATGGATGATTTATTGCGAAGAGAAAAAGAACTGATTTTTACATTGGCACAATTATACGCTTTGTGAGAATGGATAACAATGATTAAAATAGTTTTATTTGCGGCAGCGGTTTGATAAGCAACATTCTTGGTTCATCAGGCGTCCATATTAGGTACCTTTTTACTTTTCACTTTTTTTAATTAGGATTTATCGATCATTGAGAGAGAAAAGAATTTAAGAAACAGACTTTGGAATTTGTTTAAGGAAAGATTACACATATGAAGTTTAATTAAACATGTAAACCTTAATTTTTGTAATTCTTGGATTACAGTTACGTGATTTCAGAGAATGCTTGAAGTTTCGTTAAATGTTATTAAGTCAAAATATATGAGACTACTATCGAGTTCATTTATCCCAGATTCATTGTTCACATCCTAGGAGTCAATTAATTTTCAGTTTATTTAAAACCATTATCAAAAGTGAAGCAAGAATGATAGCAATATTTTTTGAGAATGTATTGCACCTTTGCGTATCTCATTAGTTAGATTTAGCAGCTCTGTTATCGAGACGCGCTGCAGCTACAAGAGCAGTTTGCACGGTGTTATCCAGTGCGAACCAGGTAAGCCAAATAGTGTAGTACACAGATTCTTTTTACAGGTACCAACTTTAATTTCTAAATAGCCAGTTTTTCATCAAAGTTAACAGTGGGATTTTATGATAACAATAAGTTTCATACAGGGTACGATTTTCTTAGAATTCTCGCAGTCAGATTTCTCTATGCATTTTTCTAGCTTTACGCAAGCTATGGTCCCAGTATGCGTACCATTCAAAACAGGAAGCCCCAAGTTCAGCACCTAACAGATAATTTAAAATTAAAAACAAAATCAACATTACAGAACCTCTTTCACTAAAATAAATTTAAGCAGGTATCTCTCACTAGGCGCCATTCCTTCTAGGTTCGGGCATTGGGGAATTTTCTGAGATTTTTTTTTTCCAAGTAGTCACACAAAGTACACTGCCCCTGCTCGCTATTTGCTTGTAGTTTTGTTTTGCTGCTGCGCTATTTACTAAACACTTCTGTTTTATTAGAGCTCATTGCTATAACTCCTGAAACTTTATTTATTTATTTCGAATAGTTTTCTTTCCTATTATAATTACCATGCCGAGCAACACAGTAAATAGCAAGTCGTGTAGCAACCATTCTCAGACAGCCAATATGCAAACTTTCAGACGAGTCACTAATTAATACTCCAGAGACTAATTCAGACAACATTTTTTGAGGTAGATGCTTCCCTCCCAGCTACTCAGTTTACGAGTAGTATGGACGATGCACAGAAATCAGATAGCAACATTTCTCCGAACTTAAAATATTCTTTTTATGATGAGACGCGAGACTCGAGATTAAAAGATTTAGATAATGCGCAGTCTGATAGTATCACCACACAGTCGGCGCAAAATTTTTCGGAAAACGCAGCTGTCAGTGAAAACAAAACGAACGGTCAATTCATCACACAGCAGTTAGCACGAATTCTTCGCAGAAAAACGAACTTATGCTTCAGCACTTATTACAGGAAAGTAACAAAATACTAACAAATCTGTTATCAAGTTACCTTGAAACAAAATTACAAGAAAACAAGAAAATAATTGCAACAAAATTACAAGAAAACAACGAAATAACAATAAAACAGCAAAATATTTGAAACAATACGAAAAGAAAGCAATGATTCAATCACAAAGAAGGTAACGACTGTCTTGAAAACTTAATTAACAGAACCTATACAACCGCGCTGCTGCTACAGTCGCAGGTTCGAATCCTACCACGGGCATGGATGTGTGTGCTGTCCTTAGGTTAGTTCGGTTTAAGTAGTTCTAAGTCTAGGGGACTGATGACCTTAGATGTTAAGCCCATAGTGCTCAGAGCCATTTTGCTGTGTATAGAAATGCCAACAAGTAGTAGCAGTTCCGAAAAAGTAGCTGAAAAAAGAACTTTTTCTGAAGATAACTTTAGAATTTTTAATCTCTTTCTGGCGAAGGAAAACTGGGAAAGCATCGCTCACCAATCAGAGCAATGTTGATAGCATGTACATGAGTTTTCAGAGCAACTTTCTTCACTATTTTAATGTAGCATTTCCAAAAGTAGTAAAAACAGTAAAACCTAACAATAATAAGCAATGGGTAACTAAAGGAATACAAATTTCCAGTGAGATAAATAGATTTCTGCAGTACTGTTGTAAGAAATATAGAGTAACCCAAGAATTCACAGATTATTCAAAAGCCTACAAAAGAATCTATGGCAGAGTAGTCAAAGACGCAAAAATTATGTGGAACAGCAATTTGAAAAGAAATTCATCTAACAAAATGAGATCCACGTGGAGAGCTATAAAGAAAGAAACTTGGAGTTCAGTGCCAAAGAAAAACAATGTATCATTAACACTAGAAGGCTCAAAAGGCACAGACCCAAATCCAGTTGTGGAAAAATTCAATGAATACTTCACTTCACTAGCTCAAGACCTCATCCAAGTACACTGTCAAGAACCAGTCCCAAGTTTCTCCAGCAAGTCAGTGATCTCGACTGCTTCTATGTATGCTTATGAAACAAACCCCAATGAAATTATAAGTAAAATTAAATCATTAAGCAATAAAATGCCAAGTGGTCTTGATGAAGCACCTGATTTCATATTAAAAGCATATGCTCACCACATAGCAAACCCCTTGGAAAAAATTTTCAACCGCTCTTTAGAAACTGATGTATTTCCAGATATTTTTACACTACTGGCCATTAAAATTGCTACACCAAGAAGAAATGCAGACGATAAATGGGTATTCATTGGACAAATATATTATACTAGAACTGCCATGTGATTACATTTTCACGCAGTTTGGGTGCATAGATCCAGAGAAATCAGTACTCAGAACAACCAACTCTGGCCGTAATAATGGCCTTGATACGCCTGGGCATTGAGTCAAACAGAGCTTAGATGGTGCGTACAGGTACAGCTGCCCATGCAGCTTCAACACGATACCACAGTTTATCAAGAGTAGGGACTGGCGTATTGTGACGAGCCAGTTGCTCGGTCACCATTGACCAGATGTTTTCAATTCGTGAGAGATCTGTAAAATGTGCTGGCCAGGGCAGCAGTCGAACATTTTCTGTACCCAGAAAGGCCCCTACAGGACCTGCAAGATGCGGTCGTGCGTTATCCTGCTGAAATGTAGGGTTTCGCAGGGATCGAATGAAGGGTAGAGCCACGGGTTGTAACACATCTGAAATGTAGCGTCCACTGTTCAAAGTGCCGTCAATGCGAACAAGCGGTGACCGAGACGTGTAACCAATGGCACCCCATACCATCACGCCGGATGACACGCCAGTATGGCGATGACGAATACGGGCTTCCAATGTGCGTTCACCGCGATGTCTCCAATCACGGATGCGACCATCATGATGCTGTAAACAGAACCTGTATTCATCCGAAAAAATGACGTTTTGCCATTCGTGCACCCAGGTTCATCGTTGAGTACACCATCACAGGCGCTCCTGTCCGTGATGCAGCGTCAAGGGTAACCGCAGCCATGGTCTCCGAGCTGATAGTTCATGCTGCTGCAAAAGTCGTCGAACTGTTCGTGCAGATGGTTGTTGTCTTGCAAACGTCCCCATCTGTTGACTCAGGGATCGAGACGTGGCTGCACGATCCGTTACAGCCATGCGGATAAGATGCCTGTCATCTCGACTGCAAGTGATACGATGCCGTACGGCGTTCCGTATTACCCTCCTGAACCCACCGATTTCATATTCTGCTAACAGTCATTGGATCTCGACCAACGCGAGCAGCAATGTCGTGATACGATAAACCGCAATCGCGATAGGCTACAATCCGACCTTTATCAAAGTCGGAAACGCGATGGTACGCATTTCTCCTCCTTACACGAGGCATCACAACGACGTTTCACCAGGCAACTCCGGTCAACTGCTGTTTGTTTATGTGAAATCGGTTGGAAACTTTCCTCATGTCAGCATGTTGTGGGCGTCGCCAGCGGCGCCAACCTTGTGTGAATGCTCTGAAAAGCTAATCATTTGCATATCACAGCATCTTCTTCCTGTCGGTTAAATTTCGCGTCTGTAGCACGTCATCTTCGTAGTGTAGCAATTTTAATGTCCAGTAGTGTAAAATATCAAAAGTTTCACCACCGCTAAAAAAGGTTCTCCTGAAAAAATATCAAACTACTGACTCGTGTCACAGTTAAGTTCCTTCTCAAAAATTCTAGAATAACTCTTCTATGACAGGCTTTTAAGTTTCATAAATAATAAACAACGACGTGGTTTTAGAATTTTCGAATTCTTAGACTGCATTTTAAAATCCCTTGATCAACATAAATTAGCTGCAGGTATTTTTCTAGATATATCAAAAGCCTTTGACGTCCTGGACCATAACATTCTGCTCGAAAGATTAGAAAGACGAGGAGTAAGACGTGTAGCACATAGCTGGTTGTGGTCATACCTAAAAATTCGCCGAGTACTCGAAAACACATACAACCAGCGAACGCACTGCATTTAATTGGCAGTCAGTCTTACTGCATACGACTTTGTTTTATATTTCATATTTCTCGACAACATAGATAAGAAACAAAACAGGTTTTCACTATTAATTATTTTTGACCCACTGAATACATAATATAAATTTTATCTGCTACAGACTGCTGGCGTACTGACGGACTCAGAAATTTTCACAGACTTTGGCACTCAGGCCGCCATGTGACCGTGACTTATTTAGCTTCGTAATCGAAAAAAGGTCTTTCACCGAAATATGTTGATCAAAATATTATAGGGCTTTTGCACCCTCATTATGGAGACTTGGAAAATCTACCTCAGAAAAGCAATGTAGTCGTCCTAGACAGCTTTAATGTAATAAGATTTATAATTAAAACTGCAATAAATGTACAGGTTAGTCTGCACATGCACGTGACCGCTTTCAACTGAAAACGGATGTAAGGTTGACAATGTCATCAAAACTTTTATAAAACTATCGTTGTAAGTCTTGCAAGGCCACAATGAATTCACAAACCTCGCGTTTTCTTTAATGCCAGTGAGCTTTAGTAACTGGATTGTCTTTGTCAGAGTGTGTCGCTTCTACAATGCGATTTTCTTTTTAAATGCATCCCCATCAAGTCAAATGCAATGTTTTACTGTGGGCAGCGACAGTCAAGTCCACTTAAAATACAAAGTCTGCAATCCATTCCGGATTTTCTAATTTTCGTCCCTGCACTCCTGTTTCCTTCGTTAATTCAACAATAGTGAGTTTTAAATCGAAAAATCTTTCCAGGCATGCCCCTTGAGTTAACCAACTTACTTTGCAGTAATATATGAAGTCTGCATGCTCTTTGTTGAACTGAAAATGGAGTAATGGGTGCAACTTCATAAATTTTACTATTCCTATCACCAATATCTTCAAGTACTCCATACCTCCAAAATTTAGCACAAAGTGTACAAAACAACGAACAATGTTGTGATTCTTCAGTTTCTCCCGTCGTATTTGTTGCACGAACAGTCCACGGGTATACTGCCGGTTCATAGTGTCCGTTGGACACTATGAACCGGCAGTATACCTGTGGACTGTCCGTTGGACACTATGAACCGGCAGTATACCCGTGGATTGTTCGAGCAATGAACAATGTTGATCATTGTAACTTTTTTCTTTTTCATTGTCATTTAATAGTTTAAATCCTTTCTGCATGGCACTATAATGTCATTTCATATCAAATACGCAGTACCCATCGTTTACGACAATTGAGAATTCTCATCCACCTCATCTGTGATTCCAATTCTTTTAAAGGAATGTGACGATAGATCCCTAGACTGCCTCCTTTCGTGCAGACAGCCACTGGACCTGCGAACGTCCCTCATACCACGAACTAATAGTGAAGGGTAAACAGCGCTGACACCTCGATTCTTCCGAGCTCAGACAGTTGCGCCGATCCAAAACGTCTCACAGCAATGCTAAATGAAATGTTACCTTTTTCGACGTACTTCCAAGAAGGACCGCGCAAAGCCGAGTGACAGTCTGGGCCTTGGCCCACATACGATTTGCACACGCTGCAGGAGTGAAGTTTGACACGCCGTGGCTGGCCCTGCATATATCCTTTTCGACTGAACAATAAATTAAATATTCGAAACAGCTGAAACTGCAAACATATATCAGGCACATGTATATAAAAAAATAAAATAAAAAAATTGAACTCGGATCTATAAAACCGCAAAATTAAAAAATTCTCATTACTTTTTGATCACAAGTCATATATGTTGTGTGACTGAAGTTCTCGAATATTGTGACAATGTCCACTCAAACGTGATCTGGGATTCTGAAGAGGCTAGGAAAAATACTGATATTCGCCTCCTAGAGTTCTATGCACAATGGAAGGTAGTGGGATAATGCACAGTAGCAGAAGGCAGAGCATCACGGAACACATCAGCCAACAACGTCAGTTTGATGCTTCTGTCAATAACGTGCATCTGGTGAGCTGAGGAAGTCTACACATGCTAAAATAAGAGTCACAAGCAGTGATAAAATAAAACCCAACCAATCAAACAACATACAAAACGAAAGGATTCACAAAACAACGTCCTCTGTGAGGCAAAGTAATTAAATCTGATCACACACAAACGATAATCTTCTTTGAAACTTCCTGGCAGATTAAAATTGTGTGCCAGGCCGAGACTGAAGGTTAGAACCTTTGCGTTATGCAGGCAAGTAGCTCTACTGACTGAGCTTCAGAAGCACAACTTGCGAGGTGCCGGGGGAAGCAATGTATTTAACACTAAATTCTTCTAGAATCTACATACGTAAATGATGCTCTAAGCCCCCCCTATTCTAACTCCGACTTTTGCTGTTGCACATGGATTAAAAAATATACGCGAACTGACTGTAATCAACCCTGCAAGTGGAGTAGAAAAGAGTTTGGCACCTGCAATAATTTAATTTGATAAATAAGTTAAATAAAGGAAGGTTTCATTAACGTAGTGAGAAATGATGGGTTGCTCTACCGATTAACAGAATGAAAGTTCTGTCCAAAATAACAATATGATTTATTAAGACTAAACACAAAATAATAAACAAAAACACATGAAACATTTATAATACATCAAATTGGCTCAAATGGGATACTCAAACAAACGCTGTGAAGGTGAAGTTGTCCCTAAACTAGATTGTGAGGTTTATGACGAAGTGGTATGTGGAGCCAATTCCTTGCCACTCAAATCTTAAGAGAGACACACAGCTAACCCAACATTAATTGCTGCTACTCAAGACAGAACAAAGTTAGAAAAAGACGAACAGGCGCGCTCTGCTGAGCTCTGATTATCACCTAGGAAAATCCCTATCTTCCGGTTCTGCGGACATACATTACCAAATTGTCTTCTTAACTGCCAGAACACGATCTGGCGTACCGGAGGCGATGGCTGGTTGCTTCGACGTCCTCGACCGAAAGGGGAGAGCTGACTACCTAGAGCACCCGTACAGGCCGAACACATAACATTCCCGCCCCCACGACAGTGGCCGTGGTTAAACGTACCAATCAGCAACTCGAAAACCGGCGGAAAATTCCACTCCATTGCCGGAGCACTACCATTCAACCAATGGAGATTCTTGGCGCCAATTTCTGCGCTGATTTTGCTACGTCACGGAGCTATGCCCTGAGCAAGCCAATCACAGTTACTATTTTGCAGAAAGCGCGGGAATTTTCCCGCCACAATTGCCTGGGTACACAAGTCATTCCCACGTCTCGCTGGTAGCCCGCCAGAAAGTGTTTTCGCTAAGTTTCTGCGAAGTAACGGAACCTCTAGCCCAGCCACCACTTCAGGCCCCTCCGGGCCTGTCTTTTGACAATGTCGGCGTCTGGAAAGCATTCACTCGACTCCCTCACACTCGTTGGCTTAACCCTCTCGAGATCTGCATAGCCCGCCTGTCACCGGACAACCTGGGTGGCGAGAGACGCTGCGTGGGAAGTCGGCGTGTGAAGGAATAGCAACTTTTCACCGCATGCAATTAGAGACGAAAATCGTAAGATAGAAATATGAGAGGGGGCTCATGCCACCTCTCAAACTCACAACCCATGCCCACAGCTTTACTTCTGAGAATACCTCATCTCCTACCTTCAAAATTTCACAAGACCTTTCCTGCGGATCTTGCAAGACTAGCATTAGTGGAAGAAAGTATAGTGCGGAGACGTGGCTTATAGTCACAGCTTGAGGGATATTTACAGAATGAAATTTTCACTCTGAATTGGAGTGTGCGCTGATTTGAAACTTACTGGCATATTATATTGTGGATGGTGAGTCGTACTTGGATAGCTCAGTCGATAGAGCACTTGCCCGCCAAAGGTAAGGGTCCCGAGTTTGAGTTTTGGTCCAGCACACAGTTTTAATCTGACAGAAAGTTTCAAATCAGCGCACACTATACTGCAGAGATAAAATTTCATTCTGAATAATTTTCTTCATTTTGAATTTAAATGATAAATAATGGTCACTGATGTGATTAGCACATTGGCAGAGTACAATAACACCTGGAGTTTTAAATAAGTCGGGTCGCACGCTAACTGCTGCTGAAAACTAAGTGGAACATTTCTAAGTCAGGTCAGATGCCTATCACTGAAGATCGTTAATCAGCAAGATCACAATATTCAAGTCGACTGACGTATACCATTTCTGGAGCTCGGAGTCCGAGTGAGGCATAAGTCGGAGGAGACAAGCTCTGCAACTGTGATATCTGGCTGCTTGTGATAGCTGCTGTCGTGATCCTTCATGATTCGTGCTGTGGTCGTAACTGCCTGCCCCGCGGCTGCACAGCCTCTTAAGTACAGCTTTGGCGGAAGGACATTTGCTCGGTGAACTTGGGGGCGTCTGCTGAAGTGCCATTCGAAAACAAAAGAGTGCATTGTACTCGGCCGAACTGTTTACGTGCTGTCTTGCTGAGGCAAAGTCACCTGCCGGATGGAGCATCAAATATCTGCCATCACACCTACATTGCTGGTAGACAGAGTTGCTCGATATAGCAGTACACTGCAGACTGACTGTTATACATGTCATGTTTATTTTAGTCTGTTTACAGATGATGCAGCTATCTATAATGACGTACTGTCTAAAGAAAGGTGCACAAATATTCAGTCAGCTCTTGATATGATTTAACAGTGGTGCTATGATTTGCAACTTGTCTTAAACATACAGAAATGTAAAACTGTGCACTACAGAAGACGAAAAAATGTACAAGTGGGTGATCTTAAAAAATCCGGACGGAGAGGGCACTGTCATTCTTAGACGTGGTATAGAGTTCTCCCGCTAATTGGGGATAGAAGAGACCTTCACGAAATAACTGTGCAGACAACGTCAGTCTGTAGGTCAACGTGTGAGTGTCGTGTTGTATTTCTCTGACTTTTGGTGTGCTCCGGTTGTGAAGTCATTATGGCAACTTTAAAAGAACAAAGAATGTAGACTACAACAGATTAGTTAAAAGCATCGCAGATTCCTTTGAAGCTGAACAGTATCGAAATTATCCAGTGAAATTGGATATTCCAGTGAATTTCGATAATGTTCAGCTTCAAAAGAATATGGCATGCTTTTAACTAATCTGTTGTACCCTGCATCCTCGAAGACGATGACTGATAACCAAAACCGGAGGATGACTAATAGGACAAACAAAAGGCTGATGGCTAAAATTGACTTTATAAAACCCTTTATGGCTGTTGAACCTAACCTTTCTGAAACATTACAATCGAGGGGAACATTGAAAAAATCCACCAAGAAATCAATGTGGATCGTTGTTTCGCAATCGCCAGAATTTCAACACAGACAGTTGTGAGCTGGAGCTCGTGCCAGCCGATTATGACTGAGGATTTCCACATGAGAAATGCTCTGCTATATTTGATCTGCACCTTCCCACACAGGAGCAAAAAGCCATGCGCTTGAATAAGTGCCAGAGTAGTAGGGTTGCAGGGGTTTGTGGTGCAATTAATGATATCAAATTAATATGCAAATTCTTTAAACTGATCAATTAATCACCCCAGCCCCTGGCAACACCCACCCACCTCCGCCCCTGACCACGTCCACCCCCTAACCCGGATTATGTCATGTGTTTCTCAGCTGGCCATGTGCCCCAACTCCCCACTCCCTCCACCGCCCCTTCCCCAACCCCCCACCCACCAAACTACTCTATTGGTGGGAATTTCGAATTTTGGTGGGAATTTATTTGCCACAAAGCCGTGCGGACATCTCACTCCACCCCCCCCCCCCTCCCCACCTGGGAATTGACGGAATATTAAAATTGGCAGTAACTTTTCTGGGACTCAAAACCAGGTCCTTCTGGGCGGAAAACCCAAGTGCACCCCTCTAATCCAATTAACCACGAGAGGCACTTGGAATCGACCACAAATTGAGAATGGCTGTATTCTTTCTGGGACTCGAACTCTGATTGTACTGGATGGAAAGCCCAGTGCACCCCCTAACGTATGGAAGCTGTCCAGATTTAGGAGAGGAAGGTTAGGTTAGTGTGCTTTATTTAGTTTGGACCGGAAACTGACGCAATGATCGAGCCTAATTACATAACTGATTACAAAGATTGGGCTTAATTACACAACCATATACTTAGTGTTACACAAGGATTGCATAAAATCGCAATAAACTGCAAAAACTGACGAGACCATACAACTGGTATTATCCTGCTGGGAAAAAATTTTGCAATACCACTCGAAACTAGCGGCAGACATACTAAAACTCTACCCTACACCTACAAGCTAGGGAGGAAAAAGGCTGGGGTGTAAGGTACCATCTATATTCTTTTTGCTGGAAGTACATTCTACTGACGAGATGCTGTTGTTCGACAGTGAGGAGTTTAAAAAGTGTATTACCTGTAAGCATACAGTATCTATCACTGTTTGATGTCAGAGTTCGTTACACATGCCTGCTCAAAAATCATCCTGCAGCCCAGGTAATCAAAGCCAATAGACGCTACCACAACTGATGCAAAAAAAATGTGTCACAGTTCTAATTATGCTTCGAAATTGTCATGAAAAAGCAGCACCCGTAATGAACAGGTCATAATCCACATGTACTGGGGAAAATCATCGTCCTAAAAGACTGCAGTGGAGGTGGTAGTTGAATATACGTTCTCCTCGACAGGCGTCAACAAACTGCCGAAAATCGAGGCCGCATTCCTCTCTCCCTCCACCTATAAGGGGGAGGGGGGGACACAGGCTTCTTGAAACGGGCAGCCGCTCCAACGAGCATCTTGTAGTTTCTCTGCACCCCCACTGCCGCTCCCTTTGCGCTACTCGCGATAAGCAACATGCCTTCAGATGACAGTCCTAGGCAACACAGAAGGGAAATTACATAGCACAACCCCGCCCATCTGGTGAACGGTCCAGATCAGAACTCGGCTTTCCACCATCTGGCCGCTGCCTTAAGGCGATGCTCCTATGCCAGCACAGTAGAGTGTATAGTCAACTAAACAATAGGAGATAAAAGGACAGCTGCCTCAAGTAGAACTAGTTTGACTAAAATATAGTGACAGAGCCTGCACACGCTGCCCCCTGAACAGAGAGTAGCTGTGTCCGGTGACCACTACAGCAGACACGTCCGCCCCTCTCCCTCGCCTGCAGCAGCCCACCTTTCGGCGATAGAGAACAGTTGTATTTGACATCAATGCATCTATGATCAAGCATCTATTAAAAATAGCAAAACACATTTGCGACCATAATAAATGTCCTCTTTCCACGAAATAGGTAAAGTCCATTTTCTCTTAGTTTTATGAGCAAAATCGGTATAGTTTTTACGTTCGACTGCCGTCGTATTACATTATTTTGTGACGTGCAGTGAAGTGTACTGCCACCGATCACAAATGATCAGCAGAGACATGCACATACAGCGTAAAATCAGCCACTGGTGAATCATATTTGTGCCACCCTTGTATCTCGGAACGACTCACCCTTTTTTTTTCGAACCTATCTAATAAGGATCCCATACACCAAGAAGTCCAGCGCTGTTTTTAGACAATCCATCTGCATATTGTAGCTGTTCCTAAGTCTCTGCCCCGCCCTCCCTGCAGCTTAGTCCATGTGATACGCCCAATTTAAGTCTGACTTGTACAGAAGTCGGAGAGCGCTATATCTAAGACCTTCTGCATCCTTTGGGAAAACAGGACGAGCGGAGTTAATGTGACAGGAGCGCGTTTTGGCCATTCGGTGGAAATAGGAACATGGTGTCATAGCTACGCCAACCGTGTATAGTGTGTAAGGCCAGCAGCAAACCAAGCTTTCCCCTGCAACACGAGGTAGTAGAAGAGATAGTACGAGCAGTTAAGGTGATGTTTCGTGTTGGGAAAATTAGGAAGACTACACGTCACACGTGGCATGGAGGAAGGACGAAGATTTTGTGACACATCTCCAAACTACATACATGTAGTCCGAAGGAGATCTCTGTCTCTCAGGATGCATTATGTCTATCAACCAAACATATGTGACGATCCTATTAAATATAAAGGTATTGGTTTATTAAAGCCTCTGCAGTCATGGACTGTGTGGCTGATCCCGGCGGAGGTTCGAGTCCTCCCCCGGGCATGGGTGTGTGTGTTTGTCCTTAGGATAATTTAGGTTAAACAGTGTGTAAGCTTACGGACTGATGACCTTAGCAGTTAAGTTCCATAAGATTTCACACACTTTTTTTTTTTATTAGAGCAGGTGGTTCATGATCGAAGTCGCTTCCACAGACCGGTGTAAAGTTTAATCATTTGTTCTGTAGGATGACCATATCCAACAGACTATCAACCACACACGAGGTTTCCTGTACTGCTCCTTCATAAGCAGTTTAATACATTGTTGTTTTTTTTCGGTTGTAACACACCCAATCATAGTACACGGCCATACTTTTTTTTTCTACCATGACTTAGAAATCCATGTTAGCAGATGCAAATCCGACATTAACACGTATGGATCCTCTGTCCCTCGCAGAAAACTGAATATCACATGACATAGACTCTACAGCTACCACAATAAAGGCAGGTAGAAATAAAACACAGGTGTGATGTTTCTCATTGACAGAAATGTGGAAGACATCACAACATATGGAAAATTGGAAGAGTTTTCGGTATTGTAGAGCGCTTCCAGTAGCTGTTCAAAGGTGATTACCGGTACAGTTAATCTCATCTTCCGACCGACAGGGAAGCGGATGTCTCGGTGCACTGTTTCAGAAAGCATTGTTCCTTCATTTTGCAGTCATGTACATGATTACTGTTCCGGTGTTGACCATCGCCAGAAGGTGCTGTTCACAACATGCGTGAGGTAGCACAGATAAAAAGAAGTACTGTTATCTTATTGGCGAAAAAAATAAAAATAAAAACGTGTAGGGTATCGCAGCATACGGAAATAGGACGAGTCTGTAGCAATGCGGAACGCTACCTAACAACTGTGTTAAGACCTCTGCATTTAATCCCATGTCCCACAGCGACAAGTAGCAGATATCAAGAGTCCTGTCAAGTTTCCTTCCATCTCAACGGAATGGTGTCAGTCAATCATTATCCAGTAATCAACAGCGTACCCAGTGGACGGTCGGGATTGGAAAGACGTCATTGATATGGAGTGATGTACTGTAATACACACCGCAGTTGATAGCAGGATCAATTTTAGCAATTTTACCTGGATGTCAGATAGAGCAATATCACCACATTCTGCAACCTGTGTACAAACAGAGTGAGCTATAGGGCCGTGTATTCACCACTCGGTGGAAATGGGAACATGTTGTCGTAGCTCTGCCACCCGTGTACTATGTGTAAGGTCAGTGTCAAATGCAGCCTGCCCCTGCAATACGACAACAGTACGAACAGTTGTGGTAGTGTTTCTTTCTGGGAAAATTAGGAAGACTCAACATCGAAGCTGATACGCGTCTCTCAGGATCCATTCACGTCCATCACCCAAACATTCTCTCATCGTTATTCTGTACCATCCAGCAGAGAAAACTTAAGAACTATAAAACTCCATTAATTTCATCCAATAGATTTTTACCACATCTCTCACTTCCGATATATCGAAAACGAATACCGCCCACACGCCGGCATCCACCATGTGCGGTAATCCGATTAAATATACAGATATTTATCCATTGGAGCAGGTGGACAGTGATCGACGTCGCTTGCACAGACCGGTGTAAAGTTTCATCGCCTGTACTGTACGAGAACCTTCTCCCACATGTTATCAGTCCCAGGAGAGGGACGCTGTTTCATTGTTTGATACACCGCTTTTTCTGCTGTAACACGATTTGTACACTGCCTTACATTTTTTTTCCCACCACGACTTCAACGTCTGTGTCAGATTCTAAAGGGAGATTGACTCACCCCAGGAAGCTAGACATCGCATGGTGTAAATAACATTATGTGGTAATCAACAGCGTACCTGGACTGTTGGGATGGAAAGACACCGTCGATGTGCTGTAATAATAAGCATCATAGTTGATAGTGCGATCAATTTTAGCAATTTTATCGTAATTTCAACACCGACAAATAACGCGGCAGCATGCTTACCAATTTCTGTATCATCGCTAAACAGCCCCTCCACTACTTTGCGAGTACCATCGCGAATGTAAGTAGATGAGTGTGTGTGTGAAAGGAATTCACATTGGGGTTGTGCCGGTTATTAAACATGATTAAAATATATTATGTGACAGTAGCGGCTAACTACCAATGATTAGTGAATCAAAAGCGATATTGTAAATAACTTGTATTTATTGTAAATTATCTCACGATAGAAATTAGATCATATTGAACAAATCATGAATGATAACAAATTAAACAAATTGTACACTGTTCTTAGATATATTACACTGTTAAGGTTGGCTCTCAGCTCTTAATGTCAAGTTGATGCGAAGTTAGATTTAATTATGCCCCTGGATAAGCAAATGGTAAGTGCGATCTGACTGCGTTCCTATAATCTCAATGTTAAGTTGATGTGAAGTTAGATTTAATTAAGCCCCTGGATAAGCAAATGGTAAATGCGATCTGACTGCGTTCATATAATCTCTTTTGTGTCTGAAATAATACGTACTTTGGACACCACCACCAAGAAACAAACCAAGCAACATGCAAAAATACAAATACTCAATGACGAATCGTAAGTAAAACTGCACGGATGCTCAGTGGATAGCAAGAACACGAACCAACAACTATTTCTGAACTTTACTGCCGCTGCTGCAAGTTTTACAATACCGTCTACCAGCGTGCTGGCTCCGTCGATACTGCTGGGGCGACGACTGCAGCTGTGAAGTCGCTGAATTAGGGTAAGTCTCTCAAATATCTTGAGCAGAATAAACTACTCAGAAACTGCTAATACCACAAGCCCTATATTTCCTCTAAATGGTATACAACGGTTTCAAGACTGGCTCAACAACCTTTAAGATGAAGCCCAGTGTGTCTTGTACTAACGTACAATACCAGTACGATAGCTCTGTGCACTGGTTGACTACGTTCAATGGTGACTGCCAGCCTATAAGGCGGAATCAACTGCAATTATACTAGTAGTCAATGCAATGCCTATCGTGGACGCTGATGTCCTACTGTAGCTGCAGACTCTAGATCATACACAGCACAGTATTATCTAAGTCCGTATCTCAGAGCTACCGAACTTTGCGACCGTCGGCTTTCACGGCACAAGACGCTCTCTCCTGCCTCGCTCTGCACGATCCTCTTGCGACAATCTTGCCGCCAAACTCTAATCAGCCAATCCCGACGCTGCAAAGGCCTCCCACATTTCCCTCGCAGAGTGATACAATTTCTCCACCTATCCAAAAATTTCTCTGTTCAAACAGCGGGCGTTGACCCTCAGTGTTTCCCGCACTTTCTTATGAACTGCCCAATCAGAGCTCAGCCCATTTGCCGCTAAAACAGCGCGCGACCGGTCGGCGCCAGTGCGTACGTTGGACGCTCTCTGTCTGCTCGACATTTCCCCTCTCTCTCTCTCTCTCTCACCTGGCACCCGGCGGCGTTCCTTTTGATGCTTGCAGGCCAGCGGCCCCATCCCCTGGGACCCCGGCCCCTGCACAATGCTCTTCCGACGCTCGCCGGCCTTCGCCTCCCTGGCTGTGGCCGACCACTCCTCGCCTCCACTGGCAAATTTACTTTGCTTGCACCTAGAGCATGCAACTAAATATTATAATTACCAAAGCCCGTATTATTTCAGACATGTGTTTAATCATCACGTATCTCTCTTTCTAATCCACCGAATAAGACTAATTAACCATTATATGGGTTTATTTACTCCAAATATGCAGAATAATCTGCGAAATGAATGTCGCAATTGAAAGCCACCTTTCATAACCTCTTCCTTCCTGGAAATTTTATACAAGCAGGATGATTCTCATAGTGTCATCTTGCGCAGTGTAAAAATCTCATTTTCCTGAGCAAAGAACAATTAAGAGCCCATCTCATTCCTAATCTCATTCATTCCTCCATTCAATCATGAGTACTTCCTTAGATTTTAATATTTGGCATGAGAACATTTACATTTAATGTCGCCTCTCTTTCTTTCACAATATCGAGTTACGACTTGCATCAAACACTATCTCATGTGAAACTTCCTGGCAGATTAAAACTGTGTGCCCGACCGAGACTCGAACTCGGGACTCGGGACTGGCAGAAGTAAAGCTGTGAGTACCGGTCGTGAGTCGTGCTTCGGTAGCTCAGTTGGTAGAGCACTTGCCCGCGAAAGGCAAAGGTCCCGAGTTCGAGTCTCGGTCGGGCACACAGTTTTAATCTGCCAGGAAGTTTCATATCAGCGCACACTCCGCTGCAGAGTGAAAATCTCATTCTGGAAACATCCCCCAGGCTGTGGCTAAGCCATGTCTCCGCAATATCCTTTCTTTCAGGAGTGCTAGTTCTGCATGGTTCGCAGGAGAGCTTCTGTAAAGTTTGGAAGGTAGGAGACGAGGTACTGGCAGAAGTAAAGCTGTGAGTACCGGTCGTGAGTCGTGCTTCGGTAGCTCAGTTGGTAGAGCACTTGCCCGCGAAAGGCAAAGGTCCCGAGTTCGAGTCTCGGTCGGGCACACAGTTTTAATCTGCCAGGAAGTTTCATATCAGCGCACACTCCGCTGCAGAGTGAAAATCTCATTCTGGAAACATCCCCCAGGCTGTGGCTAAGCCATGTCTCCGCAATATCCTTTCTTTCAGGAGTGCTAGTTCTGCATGGTTCGCAGGAGAGCTTCTGTAAAGTTTGGAAGGTAGGAGACGAGGTACTGGCAGAAGTAAAGCTGTGAGTACCGGTCGTGAGTCGTGCTTCGGTAGCTCAGTTGGTAGAGCACTTGCCCGCGAAAGACAAAGGTCCCGAGTTCGAGTCTCGGTCGGGCACACAGTTTTAATCTGCCAGGAAGTTTCATATCAGCGCACACTCCGCTGCAGAGTGAAAATCTCATTCTGGAAACATCCCCCAGGCTGTGGCTAAGCCATGTCTCCGCAATATCCTTTCTTTCAGGAGTGCTAGTTCTGCATGGTTCGCAGGAGAGCTTCTGTAAAGTTTGGAAGGTAGGAGACGAGGTACTGGCAGAAGTAAAGCTGTGAGTACCGGTCGTGAGTCGTGCTTCGGTAGCTCAGTTGGTAGAGCACTTGCCCGCGAAAGGCAAAGGTCCCGAGTTCGAGTCTCGGTCGGGCACACAGTTTTAATCTGCCAGGAAGTTTCATATCAGCGCACACTCCGCTGCAGAGTGAAAATCTCATTCTGGAAACATCCCCCAGGCTGTGGCTAAGCCATGTCTCCGCAATATCCTTTCTTTCAGGAGTGCTAGTTCTGCATGGTTCGCAGGAGAGCTTCTGTAAAGTTTGGAAGGTAGGAGACGAGGTACTGGCAGAAGTAAAGCTGTGAGTACCGGTCGTGAGTCGTGCTTCGGTAGCTCAGTTGGTAGAGCACTTGCCCGCGAAAGGCAAAGGTCCCGAGTTCGAGTCTCGGTCGGGCACACAGTTTTAATCTGCCAGGAAGTTTCATATCAGCGCACACTCCGCTGCAGAGTGAAAATCTCATTCTGGAAACATCCCCCAGGCTGTGGCTAAGCCATGTCTCCGCAATATCCTTTCTTTCAGGAGTGCTAGTTCTGCATGGTTCGCAGGAGAGCTTCTGTAAAGTTTGGAAGGTAGGAGACGAGGTACTGGCAGAAGTAAAGCTGTGAGTACCGGTCGTGAGTCGTGCTTCGGTAGCTCAGTTGGTAGAGCACTTGCCCGCGAAAGGCAAAGGTCCCGAGTTCGAGTCTCGGTCGGGCACACAGTTTTAATCTGCCAGGAAGTTTCATATCAGCGCACACTCCGCTGCAGAGTGAAAATCTCATTCTGGAAACATCCCCCAGGCTGTGGCTAAGCCATGTCTCCGCAATATCCTTTCTTTCAGGAGTGCTAGTTCTGCATGGTTCGCAGGAGAGCTTCTGTAAAGTTTGGAAGGTAGGAGACGAGGTACTGGCAGAAGTAAAGCTGTGAGTACCGGTCGTGAGTCGTGCTTCGGTAGCTCAGTTGGTAGAGCACTTGCCCGCGAAAGGCAAAGGTCCCGAGTTCGAGTCTCGGTCGGGCACACAGTTTTAATCTGCCAGGAAGTTTCATATCAGCGCACACTCCGCTGCAGAGTGAAAATCTCATTCTGGAAACATCCCCCAGGCTGTGGCTAAGCCATGTCTCCGCAATATCCTTTCTTTCAGGAGTGCTAGTTCTGCATGGTTCGCAGGAGAGCTTCTGTAAAGTTTGGAAGGTAGGAGACGAGGTACTGGCAGAAGTAAAGCTGTGAGTACCGGTCGTGAGTCGTGCTTCGGTAGCTCAGTTGGTAGAGCACTTGCCCGCGAAAGGCAAAGGTCCCGAGTTCGAGTCTCGGTCGGGCACACAGTTTTAATCTGCCAGGAAGTTTCATATCAGCGCACACTCCGCTGCAGAGTGAAAATCTCATTCTGGAAACATCCCCCAGGCTGTGGCTAAGCCATGTCTCCGCAATATCCTTTCTTTCAGGAGTGCTAGTTCTGCATGGTTCGCAGGAGAGCTTCTGTAAAGTTTGGAAGGTAGGAGACGAGGTACTGGCAGAAGTAAAGCTGTGAGTACCGGTCGTGAGTCGTGCTTCGGTAGCTCAGTTGGTAGAGCACTTGCCCGCGAAAGGCAAAGGTCCCGAGTTCGAGTCTCGGTCGGGCACACAGTTTTAATCTGCCAGGAAGTTTCATATCAGCGCACACTCCGCTGCAGAGTGAAAATCTCATTCTGGAAACATCCCCCAGGCTGTGGCTAAGCCATGTCTCCGCAATATCCTTTCTTTCAGGAGTGCTAGTTCTGCATGGTTCGCAGGAGAGCTTCTGTAAAGTTTGGAAGGTAGGAGACGAGGTACTGGCAGAAGTAAAGCTGTGAGTACCGGTCGTGAGTCGTGCTTCGGTAGCTCAGTTGGTAGAGCACTTGCCCGCGAAAGGCAAAGGTCCCGAGTTCGAGTCTCGGTCGGGCACACAGTTTTAATCTGCCAGGAAGTTTCATATCAGCGCACACTCCGCTGCAGAGTGAAAATCTCATTCTGGAAACATCCCCCAGGCTGTGGCTAAGCCATGTCTCCGCAATATCCTTTCTTTCAGGAGTGCTAGTTCTGCATGGTTCGCAGGAGAGCTTCTGTAAAGTTTGGAAGGTAGGAGACGAGGTACTGGCAGAAGTAAAGCTGTGAGTACCGGTCGTGAGTCGTGCTTCGGTAGCTCAGTTGGTAGAGCACTTGCCCGCGAAAGGCAAAGGTCCCGAGTTCGAGTCTCGGTCGGGCACACAGTTTTAATCTGCCAGGAAGTTTCATATCAGCGCACACTCCGCTGCAGAGTGAAAATCTCATTCTGGAAACATCCCCCAGGCTGTGGCTAAGCCATGTCTCCGCAATATCCTTTCTTTCAGGAGTGCTAGTTCTGCATGGTTCGCAGGAGAGCTTCTGTAAAGTTTGGAAGGTAGGAGACGAGGTACTGGCAGAAGTAAAGCTGTGAGTACCGGTCGTGAGTCGTGCTTCGGTAGCTCAGTTGGTAGAGCACTTGCCCGCGAAAGGCAAAGGTCCCGAGTTCGAGTCTCGGTCGGGCACACAGTTTTAATCTGCCAGGAAGTTTCATATCAGCGCACACTCCGCTGCAGAGTGAAAGTCTCATTCTGGGAACTATCTCATGTCCTTTCCAAAAATGTTCAAGAAAAAGTAAGCAAACAATGTTTACGAAATTTAACTCCTTGGAAAACGGCAGATCTTAGCATTAGACTTAAGGTCCTCTCACTCTTCATTTATCCTTCCCTGCGTAAGTAAATTTTTTTAGTGTGGCCACCTACGTTTAATTATTTAAACATGTAATTACATTCTCATTTGAGTTAACTTGAAGAAAACGTGTTATTGTTTCTGGGCGTTTTTCTGTTCTGATGTTTGTGTTGAAATTCAAACAAACAGTCCTTTTTAATATACAACAAGAACGTAATTCACGTAAACTATCAGTGCTACCCATATTCTCTGTCATAATTTCATTTCTTTCCTGACTCATATCGTATGCCATTTTACGTGCTCTTGCCCTTGTAAGCATCAAATTACCCTTACTACAAGCAGAATAATCTGCGAAATGAATGTCACAAATGAAAGCCACCTTTCATGTGCAGTATGTTCATTCAATGTTAATTCTCGAACATATACACCAAAGTATACCAGACAGTGACCTACATATCTCTAGCACTTCAATCATAGTGCGTAACTTACGATCTTTCTTTATGTGGGTGGATGTCACAGGGCATTCTCGCATTCTTAGGATAAAATTAGAGACCGAAAAATCTCCTCGCATTGTCTTTGACCAATGCTTCCTGCAGCTGACGAGAAGTAGACTGCTACATTCCACGTTTCGTATCGGAACAGTGCGAACTGAGGCTGAAACTGTTGTCCCGCACACATGCAAGAGCGCAAGAATTCCCCAGATGCGCGAATGTCGCGGTTAGCACCCCTTATTGGTGTACAGTAGATGTGAAACTTGTGGTTTTTATGCATAATGGAGCTCCAGACGGACGGAGTTTGCTGCGTTTTACGTAAATCAACTGTGCTAGCAATTCTAAACTATTGTTCTAGTGTCTGGGATCATTACCAAGAAGACACTGCTAAGAGAGAACATAAAAACATGCACTCCTAAGGCTACAATGTTCTGCACTTAAAAAACGTTACACTGATAGATCGTTGCGATTTTCGACCTATTAGTCGTATGGATGTATTTCCAGCGCAAGACATACATTCTCCTTGCAGGTTTCCCTACGATAAACTATGGTGATAAACTATGAAATAAAAAACTACTTCCTTAATACATCGATTCCTTTTGATACATGTACAATATAGCTTTCCAGAGGTGTATAGCTGCCCACTATTCACATCCGATGATGGTCCAGAAATTATACTATGCTCGCATCAGTACTATTTAAAATTATCGTTAGTAACGGCGAACGCATAGCAGCGGTGTTTGACGTGTGAAATTACACGTCATTCCACCACTAACTCCGTAAACAGAACATCTGTCAAGTAGATGTATACACGGAGATTGTAGTACCTCACGAACACCTATCGCTAACTTAGAAACACTGTAGTTATGAAACTGAAAACTCGATGCCGTATTCCGCATGTCGCGTATCGCGAGTGGCGCAATGGGGGGGGGGGGGGGGGGGCAGCAGCGGGGGTGCGAGAAACTACAAGACGCTCGGTGGAGCACCTGGCCGTTTCAAGAAGCCTGTGTCCCCCTCGTAGGTGGATGGACGGAGGGGTGGAGGGAGGCAGGAACGGAGCCTCGGCAGTTTGTGGACGCATATTGAGGAGAACGCACATCCAACTACCACCTCCTTTGCAATCTTTTAGGACGACGAATTTCCCCAACACATGTGCTGCATTATGACCCGTTCATTACGAGTGCTGCTTTTTCACGACAATTTTGAAGCATAGTTAGAACTGTGACACTTTTTTTGCGTCAGTTGTGGTAGCGTGTATTGGCTTCGATTACCTAGGCTGCAGTATGGTTTTTGAACAGGCATCCGTAGCGAACTCTGACATCAGTGATACATACTGTATTCTTACAGTTAATACACTTTTCAAAGTCCTCTCCGTCCAGCACCAGCATCTCGTCAGTAGAATATGTTTCCACCAAAAAGAATATAGATGGTACCTTACACCCCAGCCTTTTTCCCGCTAGCTTGTAGGTATAGTGTAGAGACATCAGTGATACATACTGTATTCTTACAGTTAATACACTTTTCAAAGTCCTCTCTGTCCAGCACCAGCATCTCGTCAGAAGAATATGTTTCCACCAAAAAGAATATAGATGGTACCTTACACCCCAGCCTTTTTCCCGCTAGCTTGTAGGTATAGTGTAGAGTTTGAGTGTGTCTGTCGCTAGTTTCGAGTGGTATTGCAAAATTTTTTCCCACCAGGATAACACCAGTTGAATGGTATCGTTAGTTTTTTCAGTGTGTTGAGATTTTATTCAATCCTTGTGTAGCACTATGCATATGTTTGTGTAATTAAGCCCGATCTTTGGCATCAGTTATGTAATTAGGTTCGATCTTTGCGTCAGTTTCCGGCCCAAATTAAATAAAGCACACTAACCAACCTAACCTTCCTCCCCCGCATCTATACAGTTTCCATGTGTTAGGGGGTGCACTTTGGCTTTCCATCCAGTACAATTTGGGTTCGAGTCCCAGAAAGGACACAGCCCTTTTTAATTTCCTGTCAATTCCAAGCACATCTGGTGGTTTAATTGTGTTAGAGGGGTCCACTTGGGCTTTGCACTCAGGAGAACCAGGGTCGAGTCCCGGCAAGGGTACTGCCAATTTTAATTTCCCATCAATTCCCAGGATGGGGGTGTAGTGGGATGTCAGCACAGCGCTGGGGCAAAGAAATTCTCGCCAAAATTTGAAATTCTGCCAAAATTCGAAATCCCTGCCAAAATTAGAAATTCCCACCAACAGGGTTGGTTGGGGGAGGGGGTGGTGGAGGGAAGTTGAGGGGAAGAGGAGGCTCACGTGCAGCTGAGAGAACACGTGACATCATCTGGGGATGGTGGTGGGCATGGTCAAGGGCGGGGGTGGGTGGGGGTCATTAATTGATCAATTTAATGAATTGTCCGCCCCGCGGTAGCTGAGTGGTCAGCGTGACAGAATGTCAGTCCTAAGGGCCTGGGTTCGATTCCCGGCTGGGTCGGAGATTTTCTCCGCTCAGGCACTGGGTGGTGTGTTGTCCTAATCATCATCATTTCATCCCCATCGACGCGCAGGTCGCCGAAGTGGCGTCATCTCGAAAGACCTGCACCAGGTGAACGGTCTACCCGACGGGAGGCCCTCGCCACACGACGTCATTATTAATTTAATGAATTTGCATCTACTACTTGCCAGAACTTCAAAACAGAGATTCAAAATGATCAAAACTTTTTATAAGAAAGTCATCACATGTGATAAGACTTCGTGTTACGAGTTTACCCAGTAACCAAGCAAGAGTCAAGCCATAGAGGAATTTTTAGATATAAATTAAGGAAAAAAAAAATAAATAAAAAATAAAGAAAAACAAAAAACACAAAAAATAAAGTTGTTATATTAACTTAAGTATGTTGTTAAATTAACCTAATTACGTCATTTATTAGAAAATTCGACTCGTTCCACATCATTACGAAATATCGTATTCATGATCCATGGAACTAGTATTAATCTAATCTAATCCCAACTCTCCCAGACTAAACAAAGCAAGTCAAGTAAGGTCGACTGTGCAGATGATGATAGCTGATATTTTCGATGTTCATGGAATTGTGCATCAGGAATTTATACCCCCCTGGCCAGACTGTTAACCAGCGGTTTTATTTGGAAGTTTTAAGACGTCTGTGAGAGGGCGGTGGAGGAAAAACCTGGAACTTTGGCGATCAAGTGACTGAAAAAGAAAGACTAAAAGGGAAACGTTACGATGGTGCGGGGACGATGAAAATAGCTTCGCAAAGGGCACTGGATATATCAAAGGTGAAGAGTTCCAGACATGCTTCAACAGCGAGAAAAAGTCTTGACAAGTGCGTCGCATCTAATGGAGAGTACTTTGACGGTAACTGAAGGAATTTTGTAAAAAGGTTCAGGAATAAATTGCTTATAAAAAATATCCGGTTTTTTGGGCCTCCCCTTGTACTGTCCTACGACTACAGTATCAACGAATTTCAATTAGAATAAGTCAACTCATACAAATACGAGGCTGCAATAACTTTTAGGGATACAAAATGAAATGATCGCATAGGATCAATCATAGTCAAAACAGACGACGGACTCCGGTTCATTGACATGCTATGGGAAAACACAGCCAGTCTGCAAAGAAGATTGCTTCCAAATCGCTTTTGTGTCCCATCTTAGAATTTTGTTCAAATGTGTCCGTCGTATCTCAGATATGGCTAATAGCAGTAGTACATGTACACAATAAATGCAACATGAACGGTCACAGGATTGCCTGACTCAAAGGATGCGTCACGAAAATAATGAAAATCTTTGACAGTATTAAGTGAAAAATCTAGAAGTATTCTGCAGCCTCACACATATCGGTGCCCTAAGGATCGCGAAGACAAGATTAGACTAACTACAGAATGCTCAGAGGCATTTAAGCAGCCTTTCTTACTGCGCCTCATATGCGATTAGAATGTAAAGAAACTGTAAGATGTGTGCCACACTAACTGTCATGCACGTCACAGTGGTTTGATGAGTATGTATGTAGATGTGGATGTAATTTTCGTGTTATTGCATGTATAGTGACGGTTATTTCATCATTCGAGTCCATCCGACACAACGCAAACACAAATATTAGTTTAACAAGCGACAGCCATAATGTACACTCTAAGACAAAGAAAAGGACACACCACGAAGGAATTATCCGAATGGCAAGAAAATCGGTAGATGTGACATTCATATACAGGAAACCGAATGAGTACAATTTTTAAAAAAATTAGGTAATTCATTCAAGAGAAAGTGCTTTACAAACTGCGCTAGTCAATACCGCGTTAGTCCACCGCTGGCCATTATATAGGCAGTTGTTCGGCCTGGAATTGATTGATAGAGTCGTTGTGTGTTTTTCTGAGGGATATCACGCAAAAATTCTGTCCAATTGACACGTTAGAACGTCAAAACCCGAGCTGGTTGGAGGGACCTTGCAATACTACACTGATCTAGCGGTTTGATTTGAAAACCTACAGGCGAATCTAGGTTTACGCCGTGACAGCAATCACTTTAACTTGTAAGCCTTTTACGTGTCTTCCTGGCCATGAGGCTGCTAAATTGATTCTGCCCTTTGATTGTGGTTTTGTTACTATCCTGCATTTAAAGTTATCACTTTTATTAGGATCTTAAATAAAATTTCCTTGCTGATATAATTTAATGAAATGGTAGCCATGTTATTACTATAAACAATGATTGTGGGTGATTAATATGTCAACAGGGGATTAAACTTTCACCAAAAAAATGGCAGAAGTTTATTGATCATAAAGTTAAGCGAGTTGACAAATAAATCATGATCTCTTGACAACACAATAGAAACCACAGATGATTAGCACTCCACTGGTCGGCGCCTGGATGGCGAAAACTAAGGTTTATCTTTTTAATCTGTTTTCTCTGGCTCAAAATTATGGATAACGCGATCTGAAATTATCTAATGATGAATAGACTTTGCTGGATTTAGTGTACACAGAAGTTACACTACATTGGTGCAGCTGAGAACAAGTGACTCTGTTTGCTCTAACAAGACAGAGCAGCAGTATTATACCCCTTTGTCAGTGCGTAGCGCCGTCAAGACGACGGCCGTGGTGCAAGCATCTGCAGAGTAGCGATGTGCAGAGCCTGTAATTCGTTGTCGTGGGCACGAAATATGCCAAGTCGTGGCATGGAGATCTGTTAGACAGATCGCAATTACCCTCTGATGGAGCTCTGAAATCTTGTCAGATTCCATCGTGTGACACTCCTATTCACCGGTTATACCGATAACCAATTCGACTCACTCATATGGCAGTACACACAAGGAGATCAAACGCCAAGGCGGCTGACCCGATACAAATAAGATTGTCCTCGGTTCCTCGGCACAGCAAGTTGTCTGAGATGACAGGTCTAAACTGCTGGTACAGCTAAGACTCCACTACAGGCTCCCCAGTCAGGACCAATGCCTGTGCAAAGTCACACTCAGGACTAGTGTCTAAAGAGGAGCTCACGCGCACTAAGAGTCAAGGCCAGAATTTCCTCTCCAGATCAGAATTTGAATCAGAAGGCCATATTTCTCTGCTCCTCCCTTCCCATCAAACATCGCTAAACTCGAAACACGCACCCATGCAACCGTCCCCATTTCGTACCAATCACTCCGCAAGTGCCGTGTCTTCCATGTCGCTCATCTGCTTTACCCTCCGGCCAATTCTACCCAAAGTTAATATTGATTTCCCTCCTGGAGAAGCAGCCAGTCACTGATTCGTAAAGGAGGAGAAGATGTTAAAAGGCATTACACTCCCGAACCGTTTTTCTCATGGCCACTTCAGGCGGCAAGTTCTGAGCTTCCGTTTAGGCCTAATGTGAGCGCCGGCCGATGTGGTCGAGCGGTTCTAGGCGCTTCAGTCTGGAACCGCGCGACCGCTACGGTCGCAGGTTCTAATCCTGCATCGGCCATAGATGTGTGTGATGTCCTTAGGTTAGTTAGGTTTAAATAGTTCTAAGTTCTAGGGTACTGATGACCTCCGATGTTAAGTCCCATAGTGCTCAGAGCCTAAAGTGAGCAACACATTTATCTCGACAGGCCGAACGTTACAGCATGTCCGACCATGTCCCATATGTATGTTTGTTCAACTCCATTTTCTTTGTCTGTGTGGATGCTCAATGCTTCTTCTCTATTCACCTGTAACCTCCGATGTGTCCAGACCAGCAGCAGTAAGGACCACCGACTTGTCAGGGACTGCAATGACCTCCAGTGTGTCAGGATAAGCATCAGCGTTGGCTCTGTGAGATCCTGTGCATGCTGAAGCAGGAAAGTGATGTGCTGTTGTCTATACCTTTCAGTGATGATGAATACAACCAACCTTATCCTGACTCGCAGAAGTGTGCAGGAGGTCCTACCCTACATGGTACAGGTCAGTACTGGCTGCCAACATACGAGCCATCTCAGAAGATTCCGATGCCACTGCAAGAAGAACGACGTGTAGATACTGTAGATGAGAAGCTAGCAGTTCCACCTTGTGCTTTAATGCTTTTGACTTCAAAATACAATTTAAAATCTACAGGTCCCAAGCGTTTAAATATTGGTGTACTAGCAGCTGTAGAAGCCAGTGACTGGTGTATGTTGTTAGGAACTGAAAATGTGCCTAAAAATATTAAAGTGCAATTTTCTGAACATGAATGGGATGAAAAGAAATATACTGGAGCCTATATCAATCAGCAGATGACCACCAAGTATTATCTAACTCGTACCCCACCAGACATCAGCTGTGGTGCTCTAACTCTCCCAATTACAACAATGTACGATGGCTCTGCACTCCGTGTGAAGTCAGGGAACATAGTCGTTTACCTGTAGCACTCCACTGTTACAAACATGTTCTGTCTATGGGTGGCATTGTCCTGTGTGTTGGAAAGAGTGAACAGATGGTTACATGGTGTTAAAAGTGTGTATAATGACATTGTAGACTGTCTCTGAGTGAATAGTGTGCACGATTATGGTTTACACCTATGTATCAATACAGTGCCAAAAGCAATTAAAGGACAACCAATAAGTCTGACAGAAATTGAAGCTGAATTCCTTACATACCAGAAACTGTTATTTGGTAAATTCTGTACAGGAGCGAAGGTGAAGAAAGAATGTGTTGAATTTTCAGATGTGTTACATCCAAAGTATAATTTTTAATCAAATATATATATATATATATATATATATTGTACAGATGTCATACATATTGCATTTTGAACAGAAACTCTGAAAGTTTTTTTTTCTTTTTTCTTTTTTCTTTTTTTTACAAGCATTCGACATGCGAACCACAAGTGACCCGGCAGATGTCAATACGGTAATCGAATTCTTCTCATTCCCGTCCCAGCGCGGCATCGTCGACTGGCAGTCGCTTCCCATATTCTCTTTCGAAGCTCTGCTACATCACGTGTTAGAGGCGGTAAAAACACCAGATCTTTAATGTGTCTCCACAGAAAAAAGTCATACGGAGTGAGATCTGTGTGATCGGGGAGGCCATTTCAATAAACAGCTCGCTCCGCACCTGAACTCGCCATGTTGGCGACTAGCGCAGATTATCGGCAAATTACCAAACTACGCTGTGGCGGTATACACGAAGAAAAACTTTGAGGGTTTCTCTTCAAAATGACATGCTTATCATATCTATACAATGTTTGATTCTTGTGCAATAAATAATTGAAAGTGTTCCCAAACTTTATGTACACTCTGTATAATCGCAAATCATGTGTGCTACTTCTTACTTCATGTTGTTGTTGTTGTGGTCTTCAGTCCTGAGACTGGTTTGATGCAGCTCTCCATGCTACTCTATCCTGTGCAAGCTTCTTCATCTCCCAGTACGTACTGCAACCTACATCCTTCTGAATCTGCTTAGTGTATTCATCTCTTGGTCTCCCTCTACGATTTTTACCCTCCACGCTGTCCTCCAATGCTAAATTTGTGATCCCTTGATGCCTCAAAACATGTCCTACCAACCGATCCCTTCTTCTAGTCAAGTTGTGCCACAAACTTCTCTTCTCCCCAATCCTATTCAATACCTCCTCATTAGTTACGTGATCTACCCACCTTATCTTCAGCATTCTTCGGTAGCACCACATTTCGAAAGCTTCTATTCTCTTCTTGTCCAAACTAGTTATCGTCCATGTTTCACTTCCATACATGGCTACACTCCATACAAATACTTTCAGAAACGACTTCCTGACACTTAAATCTATACTCGATGTTAACAAATTTCTCTTCTTCAGAAACGATTTCCTTGCCATTGCCAGTCTACATTTTATATCCTCTCTACTTCGACCATCATCAGTTATTTAACTCCCTAAATAGCAAAACTCCTTTACTACTTTAAGTGTCTCATTTCCTAATCCAATTCCCTCAGCATCACCAGACTTAATTCGACTACATTCCATTATCCTCGTTTTGCTTTTGTTGATGTTCATCTTATATCCTCCTTTCAAGACACTGTCCATTCCGTTCAACTGCTCTTCCAAGTCCTTTGCTGTCTCTGACAGAATTACAATGTCATCGGCGAACCTCAAAGTTTTTACTTCTTCTCCATGAATTTTAATACCTACTCCGAATTTTTCTTTTGTTTCCTTTACTGCTTGCTCAATATACAGATTGAATAACATCGGAGAGAGGCTACAACCCTGTCTCACTCCTTTCCCAACCACTGCTTCCCTTTCATGCCCCTCGACTCTTATAACTGCCATCTGGTTTCTGTACAAATTGTAAATAGCCTTTCGCTCCCTGTATTTTACCCCTGCCACCTTCAGAATTTGAAAGAGAGTATTCCAGTTAACATTGTCAAAAGCTTTCTCTAAGTTTACAAATGCTAGAAACGTAGGTCTGCCTTTCCTTAATCTTTCTTGTAAGATAAGTCGTAAGGTTAGTATTGCCTCACGTGTTTCAACATTTCTACGGAATCCAAACTGATCTTCCCCGAGGTCCGCTTCTACCAGTTTTTCCATTCGTCTGTAAAGAATTCGCGTTAGTGTTTTGCAGCTGTGACTTATTAAACTGATAGTTCGGTAATTTTCACATCTGTCCACACCTGCTTTCTTTGGGATTGGAATTATTATATTCTTCTTGAAGTCTGAGGGTATTTCGCCTGTCTCATACATCTTGCTCACCCGATGGTAGAGTTTTGTCGTGACTGCCTCTCCCAAGGCCATCAGTAGTTCTAATGGAATGTTGTCTACTCCCGGGGCCTTGTTTCGACTCAGGTCTTTCAGTGCTCTGTCAAACTCTTCACGCAGTATCTCATCTCCCATTTCGTCTTCATCTACATCCTCTTCCATTTCCATAATATTGTCCTCAAGTACACCGCCCTTGTATAAACCCTCTATATACTCCTTCCACCTTTCTGCCTTCCCTTCTCTGCTTAGAACTGGGTTGCCATCTGAGCTCTTGATATTCATACAAGTGGTTCTCTTCTCTCCAAAGGTCTCTTTAATTTTCCTGTAGGCAGTATCTATCTTACCCCTAGTGAGACAAGCCTCTACATCCTTACATTTGTCCTCTAGCCATCCCTGCTTAGCCATTTTGCACTTCCTGTCGATCTCATTTTTGAGACGTTTGTATTCCTTTTTGCCTGCTTCATTTACTGCATTTTTATATTTTCTCCTTTCATCAATTAAATTCAATATTTCTTCTGTTACCCAAGGATTTCTACTAGCCCTCGTCGTTTTACCTTCTTGATCGTCTGCTGCCTTCACTACTTCATCCCTCAGAGCTACCCATTCTTCTTCTACTGTATTTCTTTCCCCCATTCCTGTCAATTGTTCCTTTATGCTCTCCCTGAAACTCTCAACAACCTCTGGTTCTTTCAGTTTATCGAGGTCCCATCTCCTTAAATTCCCACCTTTTTGCAGTTTCTTCAGTTTTAATCTACAGTTCATAACCAATAGATTGTGGTCAGAATCCACATCTGCCCCTGGAAATGTCTTACAATTTAAAACCTGGTTCCTAAATCTCTGTCTTACCATTATGTAATCTATCTGATACCTTTTAGTATCTCCAGGATTCTTCCAGGTATACAACCTTCTTTCATGACTCTTGAACCAAGTGTTAGCTATGATTAAGTTATGCTCCGTGCAAAATTCTACAAGGCGACTTCCTCTTTCATTTCTTCCCCCCAATCCATATTCACCTACTACGTTTCCTTCTCTCCCTTTTCCTACTGACGAATTCCAGTCACCCATGACTATTAAATTTTCGTCTCCCTTCACTACCTGAATAATTTCTTTTATCTCGTCATACATTTCATCAATTACTTCATAACCCTCTCATTATAATGTAGCCACAGTAGCTCAATCAGTAAGATGATTGCGCTACAGCGGCTACACATATTACTGTTATTGCAAGTGTTCATTATTCTATAAAAGTCCATTCCACATCATGTGCTAACGTAGTTGCTACCATTGGCGGATGGGTGAAGCATCAGGACTGTTGTAAGTGACTGGTCCTGTACTGGTATGGAAGAAGACCAGAAGAAGAAGAAGAAAAGAAGAAGAATGACGGATCCGACTGTGCCAAGGTAAATATTCTCATGCCACCACTAACACACCCAGATGGAGTCTACTTTGAGATTTTTTTGAACCCAAGCACTAGGTGCTGCAAGAGATATTGCTGGGTGTTGATGGTGCAGCATACACGACATTCAGTCAAAGCAGTCAAATTCCCCCACCATAAAAAGTGAAGCCAAATTCAGTGTTTGTATTTGATGATGTTGCTGTGCAATACCAACATCGAATTCTACGATATTTCGATTTTGGTCGCCATATGGCTATTGATGTCTTTTATTTGAGTCACACATATCCCAGCATCCCCAAACAACTGATGAGGGATAATGCAAATCTCATTATAGCTTTCAGACACGACAATTTGAATCTAAAACGCATTTACCAGCCACACCTAGGAACCGACATGTCATTCAATGATTTTGTAAAGACGTGCAGATTGCTGGAATCACACACAGTATGGGTTTCTTGTTACTGATAAATCAAGAAAAATGACTGAGGGTAAGTATACACAGAATTATGAAAACAGTGATGAGTGTGTCAGTATACATCACACTATCGATAAGTTTGCACATATGTCAGGCACTCATCCCAAGAAGGTAGGTGTGCATAGACAGAGAATGCGTCTGTACATAGATGAAAAATTCCAGTCTCTCGAAGGTAAAGTTAAGGAGCTAGAGATTTACGCCCAGACCCTTCTAAGACCTACCAACGAATTAGATGCACACCTCCATCATTCTGAGAAAGAACGTAGACACTGGGTAGCCGTAAAAGTTGATGGAATTCGAGATAAAATACATGACTTAACTGTCAAGGTTGAGCGAAATATATATAAGGTGCAGTCTGAGAAGCAGCGCTTTTAGCATATAGCAGGATGTCAACGAAGGATAAGGTCATCAGTGTATGGAAGGCCATTTGAGAGAAGTTATGGATGCTGAGGTTAGGGCATTTGGATTGAGACCGGACACTATGAGAAATGTTCAAACCAGTTACTGACTCTTACGATGGAATCTCAGCAAAATTACACAACGATGACGATGAGGCTATCACTGGTTTCATTAAACGTTGCAGAGATGCTAGGACAGACGAAACATACGGTGTTGTGGTGAAAACCATACATAACGAAGGGTGGAGTTCACGGGTGAACATCCGGATGTTAGTATACATCGGGCACAATATTTCGGCAAGCGACCACATTGCCATCATCAGGTGCGCTGACGAACTGACCGCTGATATTTTTTTTTTTTTTTTTTTTTTTTTTTTTCATTCCCTTCTCAGATGGAGAAGGGCGGGCTGTTTGAGAGCGTGCATTGCTCTTTTCAGCCATGGGGTTGAAGTTGTTCTGTGTTGGCACTGTTTATTATTGTTTGCTGGGGTGCAAGGAAGGGGGGGGGGGGTTTCTCCCAATTGGGAATTTATTTGCAGGAGTTTGTAGGGGACAGTTCCGGTATTTACCTTAACGGCCAAGGAAAACCTGCAAAACCCGGCCAGAACTGCTTGTTATGTTCTCCTTCTCTTTATTTACCGAGTTGCCAGCGTCTTTGGCGCTGGCGTTCACGGTTGGCAAGGGCAGCTTCGCGTTGTCTTTCGCGTTCCGCCTCTCGCTCTCTTCTGCGTTTTTCTTCTTGCATATAGCTTCTTATGAGCTCCTTGCTTACCAAGTAGCTCGTCTGATGCTCACTGCGTTCGTCAATCTCCGGGACGGTTACGTCCAGGATCTCTCTGTCCACAAGGTAGTGACTGTGATTCACAAACTCCTTGGTTTGGACACATGAGTCCTGACGTGCTCCCTTGCCTTCTAATGTGGCCTGTGTGGCCCGACTTATCGTCATCTTCTTCGGCCAGGCCGTTTGTGTGGCCTGGTCGTCTTTATGCAGCTCATCCGTCTGCAGCGCCTGCGTCTCCTTGGTGGTGTCGTGGCGGAGGGATTCACGGAGGGTGAGGCAGGCGGCCTCCATCTCTGCATGGAGAACCATGCGGAATCGTGTTTCCGCCTCTCGGAGGGCCGACTCGATGTCGGGACCAGCTGTCGCCGCCGTCTTCCCACCTGCTGCGTCGTGCCGCCGCCCCCCTCCACCACCCTTGCCACAGGTGGCGGGGGAAGGCGGCCGCACGTGAGCGGTGGCCGTCGTCGAGTTTCCTCCGGTTGCCGCCGTTGTTCCCGCGGCGTTGCCTCCTCCTCTCGCTGTTTCCTCCGTCCCTCTGTTGTTCGCCGCGGCTGCAGAACGTTGTCGCCTCCTTCTCCTGCGGCGTCGCCTCTTTGTCTGGGGCGCCGTCTCCTTTGCGGTGGCGGGATTTCGGCCGTTGAAGGCCTGACATCCGCGCCAGTTTGCGACGTGCTCACCGCCGCAGCGGGCGCACGTCGGTTTGACGTCTTTGGTGCTGGTACAGGTGCGGGTGTCATGGTGACGTCCGCACTTGACGCACCTGGCGGCGTTGCGGCAGTGTTTTGCCACATGTCCTTCCTCCTGGCACTTGAAGCACTGTGGCTTCGTGTCCAGGTGGGGGGGGGGAGAGTCTCCGGCTGCACGTGGAAGCCCAAGAGCTTCCGGATGTCGAGAATGCCCCCGCCATTGTCCGCCGCTGGTGTGGCGACAATAAACAGAGGCGGTTTCTTCCTATTGGTTTTGTTGTGCAACCTGACGGTTGCCTCAACAAAACCTTGTCGGCGCAGTCCCTCTTTTACCGCTCGCTCCGTGAGGATCCAAGGCAGGCCCCTCAGGAGCGCCTTGGTGACTTCTTTGTGACGGGTCTTTTGACTCATCGCACCTCTTCCCGGGGCGTCCACCGTGTGAGCGGCCACAAGGACCTTCAGGGCCCCCTAGTCGTTCCAGTCAGCGGCCTGGAGCTTGATGGTTTCGTCGGAGTCAACGGACTCAACGACGACCTCCTTATCGCAGCTCCGCCCCATCTCATCATAGAGTTCCACCCACTCGACCTCCCTGCATTTAATGTACAGGGCGGGAGCGGGGGAAACTGCTTCTTCTGTCGCCGAATTGCCGCCTCTTGCGACATCACGTCCCACGCTGCTCATCTTAACCATACTGCGCGCTAGGTTTGACAATTTGCTTTTTTGCCGTTAAAACAGCAACACGACAATTTGCCACCCGCGCGCAGTACGATCTCCTCGCTGACTCTCCCGCAGGAGCTGAGCGCCGCGTGCAACAGTGACCTGCGCGCTACGGCTGCCACAACTCGACTGACCGCTGAAGTTTTTTTTTTTTTTTTTTTTTTTTTTTTTTTTTTTTTTTTTTTTTTTTTTTTTTTTTTTTTTCAGATGGAGAAGGGCGGGCTGCTTGAGAGCGCGCAATGCTCTTTTCAGCCATTTGGTTTGGTTATTCTGCTTTGGCTCTGTTTATTCTTTTTTGCTGGGGTGCAAGGAAGGGGGGGGCATTTCTCCCAATTGGGAATTTATTTGCAGGAGTTTATAGGGGACAGTTCCGGTATTTACCTTAGCGGCCAAGGAAAACCTGCAAAACCCGGCCAGAACTGCTTGTGTCTTGCCTTCTCTTTATTTTCCGTGTTGCCAGCGTTGCCGCTGGCGATCACGGCGGGCTTCGCGTCTTCTGTCACGCTCCGCCTCTTGCTCGTCTCTCTGTCTTCGGAACTGCTCTTCTAGGGCTTCCTCCTTTCTTCTTATGAGCTCCCTGCTTTGCAGGAAGCTCATTTGGTGTTCATCTCGGTCGGCCAAGTTTGGGATGGTGTCGTCTAGGATTTCGCTGTCCACTAGGGCTTTCCAGTGGTTGACGAACTCCTTGGTTTAGACGCTTTGGTCCTGACGTGCTCCCAGTGCTCCCGTGCCTTCTGACGAGACCTGTATGGCTCGACCGATGGTCAACTTCTTCGGCCAGGCCTGGTCACGCCTGGGGTGTGCTGCGTCTGTTGCCGGTGTTGTCGGCCCGTCGTCTTTGTGCTGCTGATCCGTCTGCAGCGCCTGCGTCTCCTTGCTGGTATTGCGGCGGAGGTGTTCACGGAGAGTGAGGCAGGCGGCCTCCATCTCTGCATGGAGGACCATGCGGAATCGTGATTCCGCCTCCTGGAGGGCCGAGTCTTGCCGGCCCTGGGCTTTTATCTCCGCCCTCCAGGTGTTCCCAACGCGGTCCGCGCCCGGGCACAGAGCGTCCAGCATCCGTCCCGTTCGCGGTCCGCACCCAGGAGCGCGTGCCGACCACGTCTTCTTAGTATCTCTGCCTGTTCTCGAAGTCAGTTCGTATGGGATGTATTCTTTCTCCTTTTAATGAGATTCAAAGCGAGTTCTTAGGCTTTACTAAGGATGTAACCGCCATCTCGATTGACCAGCAGTTCCTGTACTCGGATCTCGATGGATTCTTTAATGACACAGTCCCAGAACTTGGACGTCTGTGTCAGAACCTTGGTCTGGACATAATTCGTTCTGCGTAATTCCGAGAGACAGTGTTCAGCAATCGCCGACTTGTTAGGCTACTGAAGTCTACTGTGTCGTTGATGTTATTGGCAACGATCTCGGATAGTACAAACTGTTTGACCTATGTAAGTCATGCCACATTCACAGGGGATCTGGTAGACTCCGGAATTCCATAGTCGTAGACTGTCCTTGACATTACCAAGCAGCGCCTGTGTCTTAATCGGTGGGCAAAAGACAGTCTCCACTTGATATTTTTGAAGAATTCGAGCTATTTTTCTCGATAAAGCGCCACAGAACGAAATATATGCTATGCTCCCAACCTGCTGAGTTTCCTCAGCTATTTCCTCCGGTTGTACAATCGATGTGGGACGTAGAGCACTCCGAATTTGCTTGTGTGTGTAGCCGTTTTTCCGGAAAACCGATCTCAGATGTTCAAATTCTTGGTTAAGGCTCTCATTGTCAGACAGGGTACGTGCCCTGTGAACCAATGTTTTGAGGACGCCGGTACTCTGCGGTGGATGGTAGCAGCTGTTTGCATGTATGTAGAGTACACGCTGTGGCCCAATGTGCCGTCTGCTCTTCTTTTAACCAGGACATCCACAAAAGGCAGCCCTCCACCCACGGTAAACTTGGTCTTCTGGTGTGTGGCACTGAGATGTATGAGGAAGCAATTCAGCTTGTCTCTACCATGTTGCCATATGACAAAGGAATAGTCAAGATAGCGGAAGAAACAGTTACATTTCCACTGTGCTGAATCCAGGGCTTCCTCCTCGAAATGTTCCATGAACAAGTTGGCGACTACTTGTGAAAGTAGACTCCCATAGCTGCTTCTTCCTGCTGCTCGTAGTATCCACGTGCCTAAAAAGGTTGGTCGTCGCTTCACAAAGGAAGGCCACAGGACGTCAGACATCAAAATTCTTTGAGGCTCCCTACACGACTATCATCAATCTCACGGCCAGGCAACTGGATGAGGACGTGCTCTCAGTTCTTAAGAGCGGACTCAACTTTGCATCAGCTCCTAAATCCGCACCTATCACGGATGTCATCAATGCAGTGGCACAGGCAGCTGCACGACTTTCACCTGAAGCAGCTGAGGAAGTACGCTGCGAAACCTGTCGTGCTCTCACGCAAACTGAACCTGTGAAACCGAACATCTCTAGCAGGGAGAGGGCGCCCATGAGGGAGCTACGAGAAGATCAACATCTCGTGGTCTTACCAGCCGACAAAGGCAACGCAACTGTGGTCTAATCTCATCAGGATTACATTGAGAAAATGTGGGGTTTGCTAGAAGACAGTGCATATTGGAAGATCAACACTGATCCTACCAAGAGAGGGATGAGGAAGACCATGGCACTTCTCAGGGAAGAAGCTACAACAGAGAGTATGTGTTCCACCAAGACTTTATGGACTCCCAAAGGTGCCCAAAGAGGGAGTGTCTTTACATCCGACTGTCAGCACCATTGGTGCTCCGACGTACCCACTTGCAAAATAGATGAAGTATATGCTTAGCCCTGGCGTCAGATAATCTCCACATCATATTAGCAACTCAGTGGATTTTGTCGGGCGTCTTAACAACTTCAGACTTCGTGATTCGGACATCTGCATCTACACGATTACTCTGCTATTCACAATAAAGTGCCTGGGAAAGGGTTCAATGAACCACCTTCGTCTCTCAACTGTTCCATTCTCGAACGGAGCGCGGGAAAAACGAGCACTTAAATTTTTCTGTGCGAGCCCTGATTTCTCTTATTTTATCGTGAGGATCATTTCTCCCTATATAGGTGGGTCCCAACAGAACGTTTTTGCAATCGGAGGAGAAAACTGATGATTGAAGTGTCATGAGAATATCCCGTCGCAACGAAAAACGCCTTTGTTTTAATGTTTGTCACTCCATTTCACGTATCATGTCTGTGGCTCTATATCTCCTATTTCGCGATAATACAAAACGATCCGACCTTCTTTGTACTTTTTCAATGTCTGATGCGAATCCCACACCTCACAGCAATACTCCGAATATTGCAGATAAGCGTGGTGTAAGCAGTCTCTTTAGTAGACCTGTTGCACCTTCTAAATGTTCTGCCAGTGAATCACAGGCTTTGGTTTGCTCTACCCGCAACATTATCTACTTGATCGTTCCAATTTGGATTATTTGTAATAGTAATCCCTTAGTATTTAGTTGAATTTACAGACTGAAATTTCTTCATTTAAATGTGTGAACCTGTACTTAAATTGTTGAATGACGGAAAAGATGAAGCTTCTACGTTATTTGATTCTGAAACAGCTGAGAAAAACTGAACGTACTGAACCCACTCTCTCTTTACTTTTTCTTATCATGTCAACACTGACCCACAATATTCTAGCGTAACGCAATCTGACTGCTCAAAAAAAATTACAACCTAACTTCCAATAATTAATACAAAAGAATGACCCTGAGTAAGAAGCAATCCTGACAATATCCTATAAATTTCATTAAGCACTTACCTCACAAAAATCTTCATTACGCAAACGACTGCAATACAGTAAGCGTCAATAATGCCAGCTAAATAAAAGATTCCAACTACTAAAGCCACTAACTACTAATAGGCATGTGTTTAGCAAAGGAAAGATTTTGTTGCAAATCAAATAATGTATTTTTTTATCTTAATAATGTGACATCCAGTTCAAACACGAATATAAATCGTCATTGATATCCAGTACAAAGGTGTATAATCATGAGTAATTTTCAATCTCCAAGTCGGATACTTCCAGATCGTTAGCCTACGCTAACATTCTAGACCTATACCCTCCATCAATGCTAACTTCTCACATTTAACATCCATCACTGCTCGCTGTTCACCTCCAACTGCCCAACAGTACTTCCATCACTGCTGGCGACTAACTTCTAACTGCCCAGAAAGCGCAGTCAGAGATCCAATGCAAAGCGCTACACAGTGCTACCAGCACAGAAGTAGCCCACTTACAAGATTTGTGTGACTTATCGCGTAATCGAAATTTAGTGGATTTCTTTTAGTACTCATGTGAATAACTTCACACTTTTCTTTATTCAGGGTCAACTGCCACTTTTCGCACCATACAGGTGTCTTATCTAAATCATTTTGCAATTCGTTTTGGTCATCTAACGACTTTACAAGACGGTAAATGACAGTATCATCTGCAAACAATCTAAGACGTCTACTAAGATTGTCCCCTATATCGTTAATATAGATTAGGAACAATAGGTGGCTAAAACATTTCCTTGGGGAACGCCGGATATTACTTCTGTTTTACTCGACGTCTTTCCGTCTATTACTACGAACTGTGACCTTTCTGACAGGAAATCACGAATCCAGTCGCACAACTGAGGCGATATTGCATAGGCACGCAGTTTGGTTAGAAGAACGGTGTTGAAAGCCTTCTGGAAATCTAAAAATATGGATTCAATTTGACATCCGCTGTCGGTAGCACTCAATACTACATGAGTATAAAGAGCTGGTTGTGTTTCGCAAGAACGATATTTTCTGAATCCATGTTCACTATGTGACAATAAATCATTTCCTTCGGGTACTTCATAATGTTCGAATACAGTATATGTTCCAAAACCCTACTGCAAATCGACGTTAGTGATATGAATCTGTAATTCAATGGATTACTCCTACTTCCCTTTTTGTGTATTGGTGTGATTTGAGCAATTTTCCAGTCTTTAGGTACGGATCTTTCTGTGAGCGAGCGATTGTATATATTTACTAAATATGGAGCTATTGTATCAGCATACTCTGAAAGGAATCTGACTGATATACAATCTGGATCGGAGGCATCGCCTTTATTAAGGGATTTAAGCTGCTTTGCGACACCGAGCATATCTACTTCTATATTTCTCATCTTGGCAGTTGTTCTTGAATGGGATGTTTACTTCGTCTTCTTTGGTGAAGGAGTTTCAGAAAACCGTGTTTAATAACTCTGCTTTAGTGGCACTGTCATCAGTGACTTCACCGTTGTTATCGCGCAGTGAAGGTATTGATTGCGTCTTGCCACTGGTGTGCTTTATGTGTGAGCAGAATCTCATTCTTATGTTGTCTCTCCCTTCACAAGGGTGCCTTTGCAGGAATTCTTGGAACTTACTGGTCAGAATTTGACACAGAGACGACCAACGTTTTAAGTCACATGCTGAAATATTTTCTCTTCGACGGTGGATATTACAAGCAGAAGAGTCTACTTTCACCAGTCGTCGCCAACTTGTTCATGGAACATTTCGAGGAGGAAGCCCTGGATTCAGTGCAGTGGAAACGTAACAGTTTCTTCCGCTATCTTTACGACTCCTTTGTCAAATGGCCACATGGTAGAGACAAACTGAATGGTTCCCTCGTACATCTCAGTTCCATGCACCAGAACAAGTTTACCATGGAAGTCGAAGTGGATGGTGTGCTGTCCTTTCTGGGTGTCCTGGTTAAAAGAAGAGCAGTTGGCACATTGGGCCACAGCGTGTACTCTACATACAGTACATGCAAACAGCTGCCACCATCCAGTGCAGAAGAACGGTGTCCTCAAAACATTGGTTCACAGGACCTGTACCCTGTCTGACAATGAGAACCTTAAACAAGAATTTGAACATCTGAGGTCGGTTTTCCGGAAAAACGGCCACACAAAGAAGCCAATTCGGAGAGCTCTACGTTCCACACAGACTGTACAACCGGAATAAATAGAAGAGCAACCTCAGCAGGATAGGGGCATAGCATTTATTTCGTTCTGTGGCGTTTTAACGTGAAAGATGGGTCGAGTGCTTCAAAAACATCAAGTGAAGAGTGTCTTCCGCCCACCGATTAAGACACGGGCACTGCTCGATAATGTCAAGGACGATCCACGACAACAGAAATCCGGAGTTTACCAGGTCCCCTGTGAATGTGGCATGACTTAAATAGGTCAAACAGTGCGTACTATCCGAGGTCGCTGCCTAGAGCATCAATGACACACCAGACTGCAGCAGCCTAACAAGTCGGCGGTTGCTGAACACAGTCTCTCGGAATTACACAGAATTAATTACGACCAGACCAAGGTTCTGACACAGACGTCCAAGTGCTCGGACTGTGTCATTAAAGAATCTATCGAGATTCGAGTATTGAAACTGCTGATCAATCGAGACAGCGGTTACATCCTTAGTAAAGCCTGGGAACCCGCTTTGAATCTGAATAAAAGGAGAAATAAAACATCCCACACGAACTGACTTCGAGAACAGACAAAGACACTAAGAAGACTTCGCTGGCACGCGCCCCTATGCGCGGACCGCCACCGGAACGAATGCTGGACGTTCTGTGCGGGTCGGACCGCGCTGGGAACACTTGGAGTGAGGGTGGGGGGGTGGGGGGGGGGGGGGCGAGATAAAAGCCTAGCGCCGGCGCTTCAGCGGTCAGTTCACCATCGCACCTGATGATGGCAACGTGGTCGCTTGCCAAAATATTGTGTCTGATGGACACTAACACCCAGCTGTTCACCCATGCACTCTTTCATCATGAAGTATGCCAGGAGAAATTGAAGAATCACAAAAACCATACATGTTGGGCATGCCGTATATAACTTTAAATGAAAAAACAATACAGGTAGGGGATAGGGAATTACAAAGCACACCAGGTCTACTGGCGTCATTTTCCTAAAACCCTCAAAAACCGTAAAATTTTCACCCAAAGATGTAGAGATGTATGGTGAAATTCTACAATTGATCAGTGTACACAGGGAAGCAGGAAACCAACGCAGTGCGAAATACAGAGGCATTATAAAACCGTTAGTATTAGATGGTCAGTACAGCAGGGGTGATGGTATTGACGTCTAGCATAAAAGAGTCAGCAATCAGTCTTCTCAGTATGTATCCTTCGAGAACCCAAATGAGATAATAGATTGACTACGACTGCTCATGGCATCAGCTGCTGCACGCAATACCACTCATACGAATGATGTTGCCTCTATAATTTCAGAGCTTAGGGAGAGATGTATAACTGAATGGTACGGGGACAGCAGTTTGAAAACTGCACAAACCAGCACACAAAACATATCCTCATAGGCATGTTCAGATTAAAGGTTCAGATGGCTTATGACAGGCCAATCTTGTAGATATGAGGGAATATTCACACTAGAATAATGGGTTCATATATACTGTAATGGTTAGTGATACATACTCCAAATTTGTTTGGGCATTATCTGTTGAAGCAAAAATGGGGAGAAATGTCGATGATGTGTTTGAGCGTTTGTTGCAGACACGGACGAATCGATGCCCAGACAACCTCCAAACCGATCACGGCCGAAAGTTTTACAATAGGTATTTCAAGACAGTGGTGCAGCGATATAGGATACATCACTACTCAACATTCGCCCACTCGGAAGCAAATATTGTGGAACGTCTGAACAAAACAATAGAAGCTCAAATGTGGATGCGTTTTAAACTTCATGGTTCAAACAAGATGATGAATATCCTCCAGAAATAATTGCACAGTATAACTGAATGAAACATAGCACAATAAAAATTAGACTAATCGATGTTCATGATAATGGACTCATGGGCAAGGTATACCAACGTATTAAAACGTTGGACCCACGTAAACAAAAATTTAATGTGGCTGATTTTGCGTATATCTCGAAACACAAGATAGCAGTTGAGAAGTTGTACTTCCCAAACTGGCCGAGTGAGATATTCACAGTTTCCAGAGTGCAAAGAACAAATCCCAGAACTTACATCGTAAAGGATAGCAATGGCACTTAAGTTTTCGGGATCCTTTTACACAGAAGAAATGCAGAATAGCTCAGAACCAGATGTATTTCTCACAGTGCGTGTCTTAAGACGTCGAGGGAATAGAGCACTAGTTAAATGGCTGTGTTTTCCTAAGACATAAAACAGCCAGATTGACGGTGATGATTTGCTAAGTAATGTGGTGCACAGAACACAATTAGCATGTTAGGATAATATGCTTGATAGGAGACGTATTATAGAAGGCTGTGGTATTCTACACAAACTACCTGTCGAATTGCATATTCCATTGTGTGATTACTGTGGGCCTGGTACAAAGCTCCAAAAACGTTTGACTCATGGTGATAAGGGAATTAACACGCTTGATGAGGCGTGTTTGGAACATGACATTGCGTGTGCAAAACATAAAGGTCTCCCTGGACGTCACGCTGCAAATCGAATTTTAGCTGATACAGCCAGGTCAATAAGTGTGAGAAAGGATATTGGTCTAGGACAGCGCACTGCAGCATTTGCAATTGATAAAACCATGTACGGTAAAATTAAGTCGGGCTTGGAGTGACGAATTTTTAAGCAAGTTATGAGTGCTGCACGTCGTGCACTGAAGAAGAAGAAGACAAAGATGCAGATGAAGAAGAAGGGGTATTTAAAAAACCTGTATCTTGACAGCGACGCATGCAGCTAAAAGTGCCCTGAAGCATAAAGGACTAGTTGAAGCACCCATGGAATTAACCCCTTCCTCATTCCTACCCTCGCACGTTTCTCAGTGATGGGTTCACTGGTTAATGTTGCTGTGGCTATTGCCAGAGCAAGGAAGAACCCAAAGAACTCGCAGGACAGCTGGAGGACACAAAAAGACGTAACCGCCTGATGGAAGCAGCAACCATCGACAAAGAACTATACCTGAAACGATGCAAGGAAGGACTAGGTCTCCTCAAAAATAACAAAAAGCCCGTTAGCCGCACAGACCTATTACAAATACAGATCTGCTCAAGTTTGTCAAGAAAAAATTCGGCATTCCAGGATTCCGTGGTGGGTGACTATGGGAAATCCAGAGAACATAGAATTGTGAGTCTGGATCTTGCTGGAGGACCAGGAACCCACTGGGTGGCCTATGTTAAGAAAAATATATATAACGTCTACTATTTCGACTGATTTGAAGGCTTGCAACCGCCGGAAGAGTTACAACGATACTTCACCGACAGAAAATATGTGTTCTATGATTTTAACCGCTACCAAGACTTTAACACCTACTTATGTGGGCATCAGTGCATCATGTTCCTCCTAGCGTGTATGAAGAAGCATACATATTCATTAAACATCCACCCGTCAGTTGAAGTTCAGATGCAATGTTGAATACTGAGGCTTTAAAAGAACGATCGTCAATATTACGCGCGAATTACCTCTCACCGATTGATTTAAGCAGCAGGGAGGGAAGTATTGCGCTGACTGGCCTGGAGGCTTACAACAGCAACAAATATCACAGAGGTTAACAATAAACTTCATCTGAAAATTATGGTCGGAAAGAAATTGTGGAAATAGAACCTGGAGCATAAAACACCGACGATTTAAACGAAGTTTTAAAACGATCTGGAAAAGGGATTGCGCTACGTGCAAACATGAATACACTTGAACCTGAAATAAAGACGGCAAGTGCAACGATAGACTTTAACCAGAAAGGATCAGTAGGACAGATACTGCATTTCGCAAAAGGACAGGTTTTGAAGAAGGATCCTAATAAATTCTACTGATCCGACCAGTCAGTGGATAGACTCCCTGACAGTACAATCCGAGTCGAGGGTAAAACTGTAACAAACTCGTCTCAACAACAGATTTATTCACACAATTTACGAATCCTTCCCATCAGTGGGGACAGGGTAGAAGATCGTTGAAACCTTCCAGTTACAGTTCAGGCTTTGGACTATCTCTAAGTGCATAATGTGGACAAGGATAATAAATTTGTCGATTTTTGCTGTGGGGAAATCATTGTACAGCTACATCTAAAACGGAACCAGCAGTGACCTTGAAAAACGTGCAGAGACCCAGAAGTGGTGACCGCCTTCAACCAACCAGAACCTGTTGGAGGCAGAATCGGCGGCCTTTAACTTGCCAGACCTACAACCAGTCAGATATTGGAGTAGTCCTGTATTGTCAACTCACACAGGATGAGCATAAGGTATAAGACCAAAGTACACAACGTGCAGCACAGCACTTCACAACAGAACAGAAGGGTGGTAACACGCGCAAAGATGATAACACGTGCGAACTACGAGTTTCTTAAATCAGTTGGTGTGAAACTGCGCAATGAGGTCGTTTAATATAACTAGCCCAGTGGAATATGACGAGAGTATTATATTCCAGGAATACTTCTCACATAAACCTCATGCATTAACCACATTTAACAAGAACGATGAAATTAGGACTGTCATCCAACACCAGGACGCTTTAGCGCTCCCATGCAAGAGTTTCATAAATCTTGATGGATCATTTATGAAAAGGGTTGGTACTGTTACAGTGACATCGAATTTAACACGTAACGCTTCAGCATTCCTTTCATGAGATACGATATGAACTTAATGAGGTCTAGATTAACCGTACACGCAGTTTAGGCATAACACCAACTCTTAAAACGTATGTCCCTGTTACTTCCTCGGATTTGATAGAAAATTCTGGATAGTTCATTGGTGAGTCAGCGGATAGGACAGTGGATCAGTACAACAGATTTGCTGTTTATGTACCTTTAGAACTGCTTATGGAATACTTTGAGGACATGTGGCGAATTGTTCTGAAAGCTAAACACGAACTTATTCTGGTATGTAGTGCAATGGATAACAATTCATATATTCAAGGAGCTCCAGAGGAGAACAAGATCGCTATCAGTAAAATAATGTAGAAGATGGCACACATCGCAGTGTCAGATGAGCAGCGTTTGAAGCTTTTAAAAGCTCTGAATGCAGGTCTATATATATAGCACTATCTTCCCGTTCAAGGGTGGTTTTAGAGTACCCAGCGATACCGACTGCAAGCGCACAAACATGGGCTATTAAAACCGCAGCTCAGCTGGAGACGCTCAGGCCGGTTGCACACACGGCAGATTATTTCCGCCGCGGTCAGTTGACCGTCGCCGCTCGCAGAACTCTAGCGTTTACACACACGGCGGTAAAATCTCCGTCGTCAGCAGCTTACTGTGTTGCAGGCTATTCGCTTTGTGGTGCGCTTGGGCATCTAAACGAGTCAGGCAGTTTTTTGTTGGCAGTGCTCGTTCATGATCAAACCGGTTCACACAAGTTTACTACTTTATTTGAAGTATTTGTTGCTTTTAAGCACACGGTGTCGTCTGAAATTAACAGAGTGCGAATTATAAGTTTATCGTTATTACGTCGACGAATGAAAAGGAGAAGAAATAATCGACTAATTTGGATTCGTCCAATTAATGAAAGAAGAAGGGAGGCTGGAGCTTTCTACACGTTGTTTGAAGAGCTTTAATTATTTCAGAATGTCGGTGTCTGTCTTTGACAGGCTCCACGGGCTGTTGAAAGATACTATTCAGCGGAAATATACCAAAATGAGGAATTGTATTCAGCCTGTAGAAATGCTGGCAATAACACTGAGGTACGTTTGGGATAATCATTTTCAAACTAGTTTTAAAGTAACGGTATTTATTGATAAAATTCCGAAGAAAGATAAAAATTCCTACATTACCAAAACTTTAAATAAACAAACACACATTAGCACACAATACAGTATTAGAAATTGATGTCCATTGTTGTGGACGAGTTCGAATTTACTGAAGAACTACTTTCAAAATCTCCTTCAACACTCACAGGAAAATTTTCATAATGTTCAGCTGCAGATTTTGTTTTTTCGTTTGTGTGTTGGGAAGGTGGAGTAGGTAGTTCATCTACGGTAGACACCGAGGGAATCGATGGTGGGTCGTAATTTGGGAGACGTAGAACTTGTGAGGGATACAAAGGCAGAGTTCTGAATGCAGAATGCGTTCGCCCTGGCTGGGATACTGGAGTACGTAATGCATTTTGAGTTGAAACTGAGGATATCGTTGGTGGTGCATAATGTGGGACATCTGGTGGTTGTGAGTACTCTTAAGTGACAGCAGTGAAATGTTGTTGAGGTGGCAGTGGATTGGCCTGTTGTTGGAGATAGTATGGATTTGATTGGCTCTGTTGCTGGATGCGGGAAGCGGATTGTGTGGTGTCAGTTTGATAGTGATGAGGCGCAACCTTCTGAGTCTTATTATTGGAAATCACTCTAAGAACTTCCATTTGAAACTGTAGCCATTCATTATTATCAAACTTCTCAGTATGTGGTAGCAGACTGTGGTAGAAGGACATTTGGGAGTCTGGTTTCTCAGGTTCTATTTTTTCCAATGCCTTTAAAAGCCTCAGATCTATTTCGTCTATTTTCTTGTACTTCTTTCGAGGTTGAGCGGCGGACAGAGGTTTTTCCTTTGTCCCTATAGTTGCGTTTACTTCATGTTCTGTGTTCTGACGAGGTTGCGAAGGGGCATCAGTTTCATCCTTGTTCTTTTCTTCTACGCTGAAACTTTCTTTAGTCTCTGTTGTTTCGTATACGTTTTTAAAAAAACTGGAGTTCGTCATGAAATATGTACTTTCTTTTTTTTTGTAGCTTGTGAGCCACTAGTTTTGCTTTCTTTTGCCCTTTTTTCAGCCTTGGCGAAGGCGTCACGTAAATGTTTCCATCGTTTTATCACGTCCTTACCTAAATATGGAAAATAATTAGCGCCTACATTAGCTACGATAAAATACACAATAGTAATTTTACATTACAAAAAAATTGTGAATAATAATTCGTTAACTCTTCACATCTTAAATAATTTTTTCCAGATATCTAGCAAGTGGATGTACTTTCACCTACCTTCATTATTCCTTCAGAGTAGAAATCTCAACCGCAAGAGTGACAAATGAAATGTGGCAGTCAGTAGCAGATGGATTTGAGCACGCAGCAAACTTTCCTCATTGCATTGGGGCAGTAGATAGAAAACACGTCCGCATTGTGAGTCCGATAGAAAGTGGATCTATGTATTTTAATTATAAAGACTACTACTCAGTTGTGTTAATGGGCATTGCAGATACGAAGTACCGATTTGTTTATGTGCATATTGGTAGCTATGGAAAAGATCGTGACCCATCGATTTTTAAACAGACTCAGCTGTGGAAATCTGTTGAAAGCAGTTCAAAAAATCTACCTGATGAGAAGTGCCTACCAGGCACAGAAAGTCCGAAAGTGCCACACTTTTTTTGTTGGTGATGCAGCATTTGGGCTACATAAACATCTGCTAAGGCCTTATTCTGGAACACATTTAACAATTGACAAACAAATCTTCAACTCTCGATTGCGCCGAGCAAGGAGGTACATAGAATGTCCTTTCGGCATTCTTACTAACAAATGGAGAATATTCCATCGACCATTAAATGCCCAACCACATTTTGCCAATGACATTGTTAAAGCCTGCATTATTCTTCATAATTATGTTAGGGATAGAGATGGATACATTGTTGAGGATACAACGTAAGTTGCAGGGCTGGAAGATATTCAGGCAGAAAATACTGTAAGAGGAGGCCTCAAAGCAAACAGTGTGAGAGACATTCAGTGTAAATACTTTGTTTCAAGTGTAGGAAGTGTTTCATAGCAGAAGTCCATGATACAAGGGCATTCCGAACGGCATGATGTCGAGAACAGATAACTGTGGAATAGACCGCCTTCACATTGAACACAAGTATTCCAGTATACGACATATTTATCGTTATTTTATTACTAGAAGTAAGTTGCAAAAATAATAATACTTTTTAAAAATGTGACATTGTTACTGTTTTTCAATAATGTTCGTTTTTATAAAATAAAACATTTGTTAATAATTGCCCACCATGGTTGTCACGATAATAACAAAATAAATAAATAATTGAGTCAGGAAACGCCTGCAATGTGAAGTGAAGATCCTGTTCCACTGCAAAGAGTGAGCGCCATCACTTCTAGAGTCTATAAATCGAGTTTCTTCTAGAACATATACGTGAAAAAGCATGTAGGCTACTTACCAAAATCATTCCTCTCCCTTTCCTCCAACACATCAAAGTCGCTACGAATTCCCTTGCAAACTTCATGCCAAGCGTTTCTGGTAATATCTCGGTCTTTGTATATGTCGAGGGTTTTGTCCCACAGAACAGGCCTTTCTTGAATTAATGAAATTAAAATTTCATTATCTATGTCTAGATTACTCATGTCTTCAAGAAGAAACCGGTTAACAGCTGTGAACACCACGACTGGACTCTATTCACACTGTGCAAAACAGCTGTCGACGGTAGAAAAACCGCTACGTGTGTAAGCGTGCATTTGGTCAAGTGCGCCACTACTTTGGCCGTGGCGGTAGAATTGCCGTTGGCGCCAGTGGCAGCCGGAGGTCACACAGCTACCGCCGACGGCAGATTTACCGCTCGTTTTTTCTTCCGCTTAATGTGCAAGCTCTGACTTTCTCCTGTGCACCACAGCGGGAACGGCGGCGACGGTCAATTGATCGCTGCGGAAAAATCCGCCGTGTGTGCAACCGGCCTCAGGTTCATCATACTTGCGTTTCAGACAGTAGAAGAGGGAATACAGCAAATAATCCCAACAAATTTGATAATTGCGCGATAACTAATGGCAGAGTCTACCTGAACTCTGAATTCTACCCGTGTGATAATTTACACCTGCAGTGGGATGAAAACGTGTACAGTCTAGCATATGACATGTGTACGAGGTTCAGTCCTTCATAGTATGAAGAGGTGGGGATGACTACTCAGTCCACAGAAATTCAAAGAGCTGTCTTCAATCACCGTAATAGATTTCTCAAAACAGAAGAGCTAATTAAATGCGGACCTATAAATGTACAAATTTAATCTGAATCTTTGGCAAATTTTCCGGAATACATTGCAGCGTATGTTCTAGTTCTACATAACTGTGTGATTAACTGCTGCCTGCTCACTGGTGTTCTGCAATGAGCCATATAAATTAACAGGTGCTGCGCCACACCCAGAGCATTCCACAATGGTATCTCAATGTGTGAAAACCATTGCAGACACTCAGGGTTTCTATGATGATGAGCGCAGACAATTCATATTTAAAGATGTTGCATTCATAGGATACACAGAAGATGCCAGAAAAATAAAGACGTTCTCAGCAAACATTGCATCACCGAGGTCTTTCAAGGATGTGAAGTGTGCTAAAACACGGAAGAGTGCAAAGTGGTTGACACATTTCTATCATGGAATTCACTGGGGTGGTCCCGGCATATCCTATAAAGATATAGTGACGTCGCATCGATCCTTCGGCCATACAGATACCATCATTACATGAGGGGGAAGGAGAAGATGTCATGGGAGCGTCGCATCTTCAAGTTTGCTGCTATTCAAGATCTGGAATAACATGGGTGGCCTGCTCTCCATTGACTCAAGAAGAAGATGTGTGAAAATAATGTTGCTGTGTCTGCTTATGAAATTGTAAAATTAATTTTAAGCTGGATGAGAAGTAAATGCATTTTTACCTCACAATATGTGTATGATTTCTCTTTGCCTTGTTTCCCCTTTGACAGTACACAGTTTTGCCCTGCTACTATGTCTATGGTTTTTTCTTCACGTACAGGAGATATAATTTTGGATATGGTTGCTATATGTCTTTGGAAGCTGACACAGTCACATGCCTTGTACTCCCATAAGCTAATTCGTGCTGCACAATAGGCATAATCCCACGCAACCATGCTATATATTTTGTTATCATCCATCTTAAACTTCTCCTCAACAGTGCTCGTCTTCAGAAAAACTAATGTCATTTGTGTCACGCACATCCTTTATATACACAATGCAATAGGAGATAGCTCTTTTGTACATAACAACAACAAAGACGTGCGGTAACGATTTTTTTAATTTATTCAGTTCATGCAGATACAGTTTGATTTTTGAGATACAGTTCAGTTCTTGAGATATAGTTCAGTTCTTGAGGTACAGTTCAGTTCTTGAGATACAATTTGACTCTCGTATTTCAATGCAGAGATACTTTTAACGTACACGCCACAACAGTAACACTGGTTGAGAATATTACTTACATTTTTTTCCCAATAGCACTAGATGAGAATGTTAACAATATTTTTATAAATCAACACTACACACTAATATGGAAATACCTTTTTTAATACTACAACAAAATTCCACAATCCCAATTGCATAGGTTGAATAGTTATTCTGATGGTCTATGTACATTTAGAAACTAATCAGTCTTGTACGGCTAGCAGCAGTTGAAACTTAAAAACTATTATATTTAATGGTGCACATGATGTGTAGAATTATGTACTTACATAGTAAACATACTCTGTGTATAATTAAACTATGCAATTTTTTTTGGTTTATGCTTTTATTTACATTTTTCATACTTTTTTGACTTTTTTCACTCTTGATATCCATACATATGTACGCACACACACACACACACACACACACACACACACACACACACACACACACACACACACACACACCTACTTTTTTTTCTTTTTGCTTTTTTCCATATATGATGTGCATATATACACGTGTACATAGTACACATAAATAAATAAGTAAGTATTTAATACAACACACACACACAATTATTTAAACTACAGTAAGAGGGTCGTACCACTTTGTGAACACACACACTCGCTCACTCATTCTCTCCCTCTCACTCAAGTAGTGTGACTACAGGAGAGTTTCAGTCCCATCATCACAAGTGACTCTTATTGCCATGAAGCGAAAGGCCCTTTTTTAAACTGCAGCACAGTTTACACTTCGTGTCCTCTTGATGGAATACTAGTTTTCCGTACCATATGTGGAGGCGAGGCTGTGGTACTGCGCCACGAACCCTGCTGTACAGGCACCACAAATAGTCTTCGACAGAGGACTCTCAATGCCATACAATGTGCACCCTTAGCCCACCCTGGGTGGCACCTTCCAATGTGCAATACACGTACATTGTAGACCAACGAACTCCACAATCAGCAATCCATTCGCCTCGTCTATCATAAGGCCGACCAACTTCTTGTTCTATGGAACAATACGATGAGGACATGATGAATTCATAACCTTGGTACCTTCTTACTTCATATGGATCTCAGTTCTTCGCTCAGTAGTTGAAGCTATCTGTATCCATATAAAGTAATAAAGTAATTTAGGATCTGAAAAATGAATTTTCGCAAACTCGTAATGAAAGCAGTACATGTGGAGTTTGGGCAGGTCTAATATGCACATCCCCACATAAATAGGCTTCGTAAACTCTACTGCAGTCTTCATCACGTCCACATCCAGAAAGATCTTATTGAATAAGATGAACTGCTTAAAATTTGGTCTGGCAATGCATTTCATAAGCCATGACGCCCATCCCACCCGGTTCTAATCAAAATTTCACTTCGTTCCTTCAAATTCTACATTGTTTTGCCGAAAATTAAATTATTCATTAATTTATAAAAATCTTTCTCAAAGCCATACATGGCGGAAGCTCTCTGTCTCGTATTCAGATCACTATACTCCTTCAACCATGGGGACTTCTTGAAGGAGATAACCCAGATGATTCTAACCCACTCCTTCCCCAAGCTGAGGCACTGTTGGAAATTACGATGATGAATAATGTATCTCTGCTTATTCCCCAGTGTTGTCATCAGTTCTGGGGCGGAGCCTCCTCACGAAAATAGTTACTCTGGACACAGTGCCAAATCGGGGTGTCTGTCATGCGACCTAGTAGGGTATGCGAGTTCTGCCTCCATTACATACCCTACATCAGAATCAGCCACAATACCCTCCTTGATTTTTTCCACCCAATCCATTGCATTCATCTGTAGGCATCCATTGAAACACCCCAACTGGCAGTGGCTGTTGCATGGCATTCCTGAATAAGTTATTTTAATCTAAGTACATGATGTAACTCGAATCAAGGATGTATTGAACCTGTCATCCACCCAAGAATTTTTTGCCTTGGCGTGCCTGTGGACACATTGGCAACTCCCCCACGGATCCCCCACTCAAAGAAAAGAAGTATGTCAATATGTCACAATCAGTCAATAATTCAATGCTGCACTTCGTTTACTTGAGCATTGCATCCCAATACAATCCAAGCACCTGTAATAAGAGGCGGGATCCAGAGAATATGTGAACATGCATTCATTCCGGAATTTCTAGAAATCATCTGCAAGGAAGCGCACATCTGTGTCCATGCAAAGCTGTGCATACTCTCCTAAAATGGAAATGTTGGATTCCCACCGGACTTTCACAGCATGCTCGTACTCTACATCCATTAGGGCATCGCCTGTAAGGTTACTGGAGAATGCAGTTATGTCAGGTAGCCTGATTTCGTTGAATTTTGACATAGTACCCATATACTCGTAAAACCTCCTTCCTAGTCACAAGCTGAAACTTCTCCTCGTCTAAAAGTTCAGCTCGAGTGATATCCATATTCTCCTGAGGTAGAGATTCAGTGACTTTCTGAAGTGGCGTCTGCATAAAACGTAGTGTGTCAAGGAAGTGGAGCATAATTCTCAGTTTCATTCGTTTGGACAATGAAATGTATTTCTCAACGCTCTCAGGTAGGACACTGACCTGATTTCTCTCCCAGCCGAAATTAGCCAAGTGTTCAACAAGAAAGTGAGCATCATACCTGCTTAAATTATGAAAGAAAACAGGTATGTGCCTTGGTAGCTAGTACCTCAAATTGCACGTATTGTGAGCTGTGCCACAGAACTTCCCCGTAAGATGTTAATGATCACTACGAGGCATTTCCGCTTTTCCATCTGATGGCAGCCCACAAACATGATAGTCAACCGCGTTATTGCACAAATCTTCACTCTCCTTCGATTTGGTCATGGGAACTTTGTCGCTGTAAAGCTTATCAAACTGTCATGGAAATTTTTCAAGCTCAATGAGCAGCCAAATCGGAGGTTTATCTCCAACATAAAATTAGTAGTGGTCAAGACTTGAATCATAGGGCAATACAATTTGGTACACTACCGCATATGGTACGTGTTTTTCTGTGAAGGTGGTATGTGAGGCTGTAGAGTCACCTTCACAGCTCGTCACAGGAGTGAGGAGGGATTCGAAGTCAGCATATACAACAAATGGGCAAAAAAATGTTCAAATGTGTGTAAATTGCTAAGGGACCAAACTGCTTAGGTCGTCAGTCCCTAGACTTACACACTACTTAAACTAACTTATGCTAAGAACAACACACACAATCACGCCCGAGGGAGGACTCGAACCTCCGATGGGAAGGGCCACGCAGTCCGTGACATGACGCCTCAAACCGTGCGGCCATTCCGCACAGCAAACGGGCATAGTTCCTGATGGTGAGCATTCTTGAATTTAATGAACTTGTTTGCCTCAGCGGGTATAACAACACGTACCGATTCCTTGGATTCACAGTCCTCCATATGGCTTTTTAAATACTTTTCTTCCGAAAAGATATTTAGACACCTGAAGCAGATGTGTTTTTCACACTTGTGTTTACTGAGTTGGGAGTTAAGGGGGTAGGACATGCTTTCAATCCAAACTGTTTCTCACACTTGTGTTTACTGAGTTGGGAGTTAAAGAGGTGGGACATGCTTTCAATCCAAACATAATGCTTATTATCAACTTCAGAGAAGAGCAGTATGTTTACTCGAAGGTAGCACTCACTGACAAATTTTAAGAAATGGAGGGGACCGATGACTATATGCTTTTCCTGCTTGTCTGGCTTGCTTTCCTCCATGCCATAAACATGAACCAATCTAGGTAGGTGCTGGATCTTGATGAGGAGCTTGATACCATCAAAATTATATCCTCTGTGGATAGTATTTTTACACAAGTAGTATTTACCTGTATGCTCTGGATGTACATTGTAATTTCTCCCACCAGCCAGGATTGACCATGAAAAACAAGCCCGATCCTTTTTATTTTGGACATTAATGCATGCCTGCTTGGCTGCTATTTCTTTAGGTAGCTCTGTATAGCTAGACCCTCCATTTACTGGATCATAAACATGTGTATGGGCGTCCAGGTGTAATATTTGGCTGAGTGCATTAGCTGACCCCTAACTTCCATACCAGTCCAGTATAGCAGTCAAGGTGGATTCACAATACCACTCGGCGACTGATGTGTTCCGCTTTATCCCGCCATTATCCCACCAAAGATAATGAAGACTTGTCTCTCCAACGCCATAGGCAAGTTTGGAGGGGGCTGAGACAGTTCAGTCCATTGAATGGCGGGATACCACAGATCATTGATCACCTTGAGTAGCTCCAGTTCCATGACAGGAAGGCATGCTCTTAGAAATCCAACTGGGTCACGATACTCTCCTTCCAGATTCTCAATTCTCGCGAACGAGTTTCGCTCCTCAAAGGCATATGCAATGACTGAGTACTCCTACTTGATACGTTGTCACTGATCTGATGACCTTTACTATAAGGACTGGGGAAGGAACTGCCGTTAGCCACAGGATCATCTCTATTACTAATAACACCACTACCAGGAAGTTATGGGTTCCATACTGTTTATGATAGAGTCGGCGAGGTGTACATGGGTATGCGCCGAGGCGCACATACCTTTCATTGATGACTATTATTCTGAAGAGGATGAGAAGGAGGATGAAGCGTCACTATCGGGTCAGCCCAGTGGGAACAGCCTGGCTATGGCGACAGCTCCCAATGCTGCTGCTGCTGTAGGCCTGATCCACTAGCCTGAGGGGTGGTAACCCGTTGCTCGATCCACAGACGCCAGAGAGGTGCAGGGGTTGCAAAAGTGGCACCTACGGTGGCGGCGGCGGCTGCGGCCGCGGTCTGTAGCACTACAAGTAGCAGTGTTTTTTCCAGTGCAGATGTCTCATCAGATACAGCTTTTGCGGGGTAGGTTCAGCCACCATCGGTACCCACTCCAAAGTATGCAGTTGTAGAGGAGAGAGAGAATAACGAAAAAAATTAAGTACAGCGTTCAGGACATTGCTTGCTGCTGCTGCAAGGTAAAAAAGAATACAGACGATAGCACTGTTAAATAAACAGAGTGCATAATTTCCTTTCCCACTGTAGGTCCACGGCGTGAGCGTTTATTAAACCCTTCAGGAAAGTCATTCCCCTATAAAAGGGCCAGGTCACGCTGCCTTTGCAGCTCTTCATCTAGAGTCATTTTCCTGACCCATTCAGGTATCTCATCCTCTCCAGGATCGATATGGTTCTAGGCGCTACAGTCTGGAACCGAGCGACCGCTATGCTCGCAGGTTCGAATCATGCCTCGGGCATGGATGTGTGTGACGTCCTTAGGTTAGTTAGGTTTAATTAGTTCTAAGTTCTAGGCGACTGATGACCTCAGAAGTTAAGTCGCATAGTGCTCAGATCCATTTGAACTATTTTGAACCATCGATATGGTGTCACTGATCCAACTCACCTACAACAACAACAACAACGACAAAAGATATATGTACAGATTTGTTAGAGAAGAAGAAAAACTACTACAGACACAAACAAACAAAAAATTAAAATTCTTTTTTCTACTTACAGGGCTGCTCTGCTGTCTCACTGGAGACTGCTGCCGTTGGTGAATAGTCTCCAGCTGCCTGTCTATGAGGTCTGACCAAAAAAATGGTTCAAATGGCTCTGAGCACTATCGGACTTAACATCTTAGGTCATCAGTCCCCTAGAACTACTTAAACCTAACCTAAAGACATCACACACATCCATGCCCGAGACAGGATTCGAACCTGCGACCGTAGCAGTCCCGCGGTTCCGGACTGTAGAGCCTAGAACCGCACGGTCACCACGGCCGGCGAGGTCTGACCCCTCTAGAATTGTTGCTGTAACAAGCTGGTGCTGTGTATTCACTGCGACTGTTGGTACTGTATATTCTGGCAGAGGCGGTTACACAGCGTTTTGCTTGTGTATTTTTTCAGCCTGCAGCATTGCGTCCCACTCACGCAGAATTTTCACCACGTGAGCTATAACAGAGTAAGTATAAAATAAGAAATAAACCAACGACACAAAAACAAATTACACTACTACTACTACCATGAGTTTTTTTAATACTCACATGGCAGTTCTATTTGTGAGCTTTCCACAGGAGGCTGGACCTCGACAGGGAGAGTTTGCTGTGGGCCAGCCTGCTCCTCCTCCCATCTGTCCTCACAACCCAGGATAAAATTCTGAAGTTGCACTTTAAAACAAGGAAAATAAACTGAACTGCCGACGAAAATTTTTTAACGCAGACTAAATTTTTCCGATTTCTACACCATAACCAAATATTTACAAAAACTAACTGTTGGTGTGCATTGTATTCTTCTTCTACAATTCTACGTCGTTTTCTGCTGATGCTACTCAGTGTCACTGAACGCTACATTTTCGACAAACTGACGCACACAACTAAGGAACAAACACACAGGTAAACTGGCGATGGCAGAATGAGGTCGGGAGGGGAGAGGATAGGGTTTACATAGACATTGGCGGGAACCAATCAGGACAGTGGTTGATAGAAAGTCCTGAACAGTATTTTCAGGAGCCAATGAGATTCGAAATCTCAAGGATGTATGATCCATGGCTTAACAGCTCCCTGTGGTGGACGCGGTGACGTCACAACGACGACCGGAGAGTCGATTTGCTGTGGCGGATTCCTTCTCTGGCGAAGTGCGCTATGGATGGATGTTTCGCATTGGCGGCTCCCAAGTGCAGCAAACTACTACTACTGTGCAAATGTATTTGAGCTCATTTATTTTAGTGAAATTGTTTAAACAACATTTTTACGCGATGCATTTGCACTCATTTATTTTTACACATCCTTATATTCGTTTTGTGTGGCATTCCACCAGGGGAAGTTCGCAGCTTGTCTGCGGAACGTGGGACTGAACCACATGCCACGTCTTCCAGCCCCGACTTCTAGTAAGGTTATATAACATGGGAAATTGTTCAGTTTGTGAAATCCATTAATATTTCCTGGGGCGTGTGATTCATTTTATAAACTGTGTGAAGCACCAGATTGTTTAATTATTCTAACTATGGCTCTCTCAGTATTTTGTGTGCAAGTGCATTTCAAGGAGTTCTGTAATAACATTCAGTTTGTGAAGTGAATTTATTAATATTTCCTGTGGTACATCTTCTGAAGCAACTTTTTCAAAGTTTTGTGGCACCTTCAAGATATATATGTGACAATATCCTGCACATTGCTTAAACACCAGATTTAGTAACTCCTGAAGCAGTTTGTGTTCAAAGACAAGGGGAAGGTTGGGGCATTTCCAACAAAAGCGCACGAAGTGTACTGGGGAGGAGGGCAGTGTGGCTTCTGGAGTGCTGTTAGCACCACGTAGCATGATCAGCATACCACAAACAAAGAAAGTGTGTCAGGGAGGGGGAAGGTTGAGGTATTTCCCTGCATGACAGGAAGTGCTTAGCACAACCCTACAGATGTCAAGTGTTGGACACTAGCCAGTACCATGAGCTAGGCACATGGCTCCAGTGCACGGAGAATGCGGGGGGAAGTTTCCCAGATACGTTTAGCGTGATCTGTGACAATGTAATTATGTGGTTCCTTTCGTTATTGGAATAATAAAAGTACTGCTGTTATTTAACGTCACCTAAATTGTTTAAGCACCAGTGTTAATTTCGAGGTGTGTTGTGATTTCGGAAATAAACCAAACAATATTCTTAAACAAATTGTTCAACTAATGCCATATGAATGCTATATTCGCCTACCATCGTGAGCTGCTCCCATTCCAATGCCCCAACACAGACTGAGTCAGTTTTCCCGCCATTTGCAGGGGAAAGGGTGGTGGTGGGGTTGAGTAACATCATAGTATTGGGGCAGGAGGATTTCTCAGAGGAGAGGTGGAGGAAGGGACCCACATGCCAGCTGGGGAAAACGCCTGACGTGATCAGTGGTTTGGTATAACTAATTAATTTGCACAATTAATTTGCACAATTAATTTGATATCAATTTGATATCAACAGTTTCCTCAAAGCCTCTTTGCCCTACTACTTTCTCATTCCAATACTGTAACTGCTGTTCTGTGAAGACTGTCCCGTACCAGTCCTACTCACATCACCCTTCCAATTATACACGATCTCTGCTGAGGAGGTTAACACCCCTTATCGGTGTATAGTAGAAATGAGTCTGATAAATTTGAGAGTATTGTGGTGGTATAACAGACGATCAAGGAGAAGAAGAAATGTATGTTTCATGCATCATGGAGCTTCAGACGAAAGGAGTTAGAAACATTTTATGTAAAGCACTTGTTTTATCAATTCTGTTGTATTGCTGTACTGTTTGGATTCCATACCAAGAAGGTGCTGGAAAGAAAGAAATGTTCATAGAACGTAAACACTCTTTCCCAAGGCTACACGATTCTGCTGTTAAAAATGCTATAATGTTAAAGAAGAGTGGTTTCTGACATATTAGTTGTGTGGAATGGAATGCTATTAATGCTCCAATCCAGGAAGCTTATTTCCAACACCTTACATACATTCACCCTGGAGGTTTTCCATCCCGCTCAATATGGTGAGAAATTTTAAGATAATAAATATACACAAAAGGAAAAAAGAACATAGCCTCTTTGCGATACGTGACCTATATAGTTTTCCAGAGACATATAGCGCTCACTGTCCACATTCGATTATAGTACAGAGTCAATCATGTATGAATGGAACCCAGGTTATACCACACAATGTATACAGCCTGAGAGAAGAACGAAAAAAAATGGTTAAATGTGTGATAAATGATCTACTACAACATCTCCTTCTCTCAGAAATTTATCATCAGTCTATCATTAAATCTACCTCATTACAACCCCTCCCTCTAAATTGATTACTTCATGTACTTTCTATCATCCTTTAACATAGAACCATGTCAATTTAGAGGCAGATGGTCCTCTTTTCTAGGAAAGCAGCCAAGACAGCAGTCAACCTGCATGTATTCCTATTACCTCAGTGGATATGCTGTTTAAAACCACACAGAAACTGTTTTGTAAGAAGTTTGTTAGCTGACACCACATGATTGTGATTGGATTGAGAGTACAGCAAAGCATGTTCTAAATACTGTTTGTTTGAGCTTAAAATGCTTAAACAGTCTTTCACAGGGCCAAATGAGTTTAAAACATGTCAACAGTTTTGTGCAGGATCAAACACGCGATTGATTCGGTAGTTGTGTACTACAGCCACAAGCTGGTGATACAGTGCTCTTTAACTAAGGAGGACGTAAATCTTATTGTAGTCACCTGTACCACCACTTTATAAAAATCTATAAAGTGGTAGCCTATAACTTTTGAGTCATACCAAGGTTTGTGATCTGACACATATGGGGAGACAATTATTGAACTATACAAAATAAAGTCGTCGTAACTTCTGAACGGTTTGCGTTAGGACATTCAAACTTCACAGTTGCCTCAGGTCATGAGGGGAACTAGTATGGATTAGTTTAGCAACGAAGCCCACTTTCATTTGGATGGGTTCGTCAGTAAGCAGCATTGGAACATTTGGGGAACTGAGAATCCGCTTTCGTGATCAGGACAAATTCTTCACACTCAATGGGTGAGTGTGTGGTGTGCAGTGTTCAGTCCCAGATTACTCGGCGCGATATTCCCTGGTGACATGGTGACTACCGAACGGTACGTGAAGGCTTTGGAAAATGATTTCATCGCCATTATCCAAAGTGACCCTTATTTCGACGATATGTCGTTCATGTATGATGGAGCTCGACTCATCAGAGCAGGAGAGAGTTTGATATCCTGGAGGAGCATTCTGGGAACCACTGGCTCTGGGGTACCCAGAGACCTCTGTGTAGTGGCAACTTCTGACACCGAATGTAACAGGAACACCAAATGTAGCGGGAAGAGGTAGAAGACATCATATTAAGACTCGTCTGGGCTTCCAAGTGATTTATTGCTTCAACTACAGTGCCGTGTTCCCCTTGGTCTGCATCACCGGGTCTCACAATGCTGAGGACACCACTTCGCTGTCTGTGAAATGGCTTGGTGCGGAACGGCTGCCTCAGGGACCCACGCAGCGCCCCATTGTGTGTCGGCCTTGTATGGCCGTGGAGTTGTGTCGACATCAGGAAGTGCCAGTAGCCGACTCAGCGGTCTTTGCTTATGCTGCCTCAGTGCTGCTCGCTGCAAGGAGACCCGCAGCGCGCTCCCATGCTGGCATGGCTAAGAATGCAACGATAACGAGCGCCAGCGATCCGGCGTCCGAATCTGCGGCCCTCGCCTCAGGGTTCCTCTGGCATGTGTTGGGAGCCTTACAGTAGCCCGCCGCTGGCTGGCTATGGACCCCACATCGGCCTCAGAGGGTCGAACCAGCGACCCGTCGTGGACTGGAACGCTGGCGCCGCATCTACTACTGTGTGTAGCTGGTGGTGTGACACACCCTGCCGTCCAGGAGAGCTGCCATACTTGGATGCTTGGTTAGTGAAGCGGCACCCATTTATATGCGGCTGCACGCCTCTGTTTTGCTAAATGCACTGCTCCGTGTCACGTACTCATAACACTTAGGTTGGCCAGTGGGCCCCTTCTGCCTGTGACTTGCTCCATGCAAACTGCTGCGTGTACTTTTTCTGGTGGTTCTACGCCGCTGTGACCTCTATTTTACTTCGAAACTGCTGGTGAGCGCAACTCACTGTAAATAAGCCCCGCCTGGCTGTAACTTGCACACTCAGAAATATTGCACCAAAACTGACTTTTCCTATCCCAAACGGTAGTGCCGCTACTACTGGCATGAGCCTCGATTGGCCACTATGTTCTATGGATCTGAACACATTTGACTTCTTTTTGTGAGGCTATATTAAAGACAAGGTGTACTGCCAAAACCATTGTTGAGCTGAAACAGCCACTCAGGAGGTCGTTGACAGCAACGATATTCTGACGCCTCAGCGGGTCATGCAGAATTCCGCTATTCGCCACATCATGGCCAATGATGGCAGGCATATTGAACATGTCATAATCTAAATTCGAATATCTGTAGTGACATCCACATTTTGAATCAAGTGGGTTCATGCCATAGTTTGTAACTAATTTAAGTTTTTTTTTCATACAGTTAAATAATTCTCACCCTATGTATAAATTTATTACTCTATGTTTGGTGATTATCCATGTTAAACAATCTATTCCAGTTGTCTTACCAACGTTCACGAAAAATTACTATTTTCTTGGTTCACCGTGCCTCCATGTCGACTTTTCCTCATATTCCTATTGTTGTCCCCCACTCGTTTCCATGTACAAGAATTTTCCTGCACCAACCAGACACAAGTATCCTCACATTTTCCCTTAATTTTTCCACGTTTTGTCGTATTTTCCCTCAATTTATACAAATTTTCCATCAATTTTCGTAATTGTACCAATTTTATGTCACTTCCACTCGTGTGATCATGACCTCACTTCCAGCTACATATTCTACTCTACACATAAAGCGAGAGAATCCATCTTCATACACTGACCCAGACATTTGGGTACATCGCAAGTGGATTCACTCGAACCACATCCCGGCTCTAACGAGTGGTGAATCTGCTTCCGAATCCTATCCTGACCATAACATATGGTGGATACAACTTCCAACCCTCACCTGGCCTTAATACGTGGTGGCTCCACCTTGGAACCCTATCCCAGCCATAGCAAATGGTGCATCTATTCTGGCATAACCACAAACGCTGGAATGAAGATGTGGAGTGCAAGACCAGAGAAGGCGATGAGGAAACGTCAGCCAATGGCGCGCGGAATTGGACCGTGCCGCGCCAAGAACGACACCTGGAAGAAGAGAATATAAGTGTCGCTCCTGCTAGCCTCGGCCGCTCAGATCGGCACCGAATCGCGGACGTTAGTTATCAGTGACATGTGTTAACTTGCCTGAGCAGTCCACATATGAAGGACTCTAAATTATATTTCCTGTCGCCCATCGTTTGCGACTACTACTTGCAATTCTCCAAAGTATTGTCAATTGTTTTATTGAAATAAAACTGCTGATGTTATTTGTTTGAATTGTGTATAGCATTCCGAGAATTCTGCATCCCATAGGCACCCTAACAGCGACGAGTGGGCGAGGCCCCACAGGATCCACCTTCGAACACTATCCCAACTGTAACACATGGTGGAGCCACCTTCGAACACTAATCTCTGACATTACGCGTGGTGGATCCAATTATGAGCTCTAACCCGGCCCTATCCCAAACCCACTCAGTGCCATAAGGGGCCGTGTGTGCGTATGTGCACACACACACACAGAAAAATAGCGCAGTTCCGTTATGTGTTGACAACTGTACTACATTTACAAGCAGTTTTAGAATACATGGCCAGCAGTGAGGCCATGATCACATTATCATAAGTGATATAAAAAAGGTGAAATTACGAAAATTGATGGAAAATACGTGTAAAGTGAAGGAAAATACGACGAAATGTGGGAAAATTGAGGGAGAATGAGAGTGTACTTACATGTCTGCTTGTTGCAAACGAATTGGTAATAGCAGCAGGAATATGAGAAAAAATCGACATGGAAGTACTGGGAACCAAGGAAACAATTATTTTCGTGGTCAGCGAAAAGACAGCTGGAATAAATTGTTTCACATGGATGACCACTAAATGTAGAGTAATAAATTTTTAAGATTACAAACCCAGGTGTGACGCCAAAGTTATCGGCAACCCGCTTATGGATTTTAATAAAGTGGTTGTACACGTGATTACGATAAACGTACGTTCTCCTTAGCTAAAGAGCATTGTATTACCAGCTTTGGGGCTGCAGTATACGACTACCGAATCGATCGCGTGTTTGATCCTGCACAAGACTGTTTAAATGTTTTAAACTCATTTGACCCTTGCAAGACTGTGTAAATGTTTTAAACTCTAACAAACACTATTTACAACGTGCTTTCTGTACTCTCAGTCCAATCACAACCATGTGGGATCAGCCAGCAAACGCCTTACAGAACAGCTGCTTGAGGTTATAGGAATACATGCATGTTGACTACTGTTTTGAATGCTTTCCTAGAATAGAAGGCCATTTGCCTATAGAAAGTAGTTGCAGTAATCAACTGAGAGGGGTTGTAATATGGTAGGATTTAATGGCAGACTGGTGATACATTCTAAAGAGAGGGAGATGTTGTGGTAGGTTATTGATCGCACATTCAACCATTTTTCCGTTATTCTCTTGTTCTGTATCGGCTGTGTGGTATAACCTGCATTCGACTTGTATATGATTGCATGTTCTGTGTATGACTCATAGTGCTATCTACCTGCAATCGTTAACAGTGAACCTCCCTATATCACAGTCAGCAGAGGACTTCCAATGCATGTGTGGTGTATCATGTCCACCAAACCTAATCAAAATTTATTATGGCACCCTCCTCTAGACGAATAATGATGTATGTGAAGTACTCCATTTCCTTACTGCCTTCCCTGTGCATACTTTCGCTTGACAAGTGATGTGTGTGTGGAAGAGGCTGTGTTCTGTTCACCGAGCTAGTGCAGCATGGCTTGTAATTTCACATTTGAAACACTGTTGCTAGGCATTTGTCTATTTCCTCATAAGACATCGTTGTTTCATGCATTTTTCCGTTGCTGGAGATCAATTTACAGGACTGGTACGAGCATAACATAATTTACAAACCATAATCGAATGTGGACAGTGAGCGCTATATGCCTCCGGAAAACTATATACTGCACGTATCACAAAGATGCTATGTATTTTTCGTTTGGTGTAGAAGGTAGCAGTTTTATCATCTCAAAATTTCTCACCATAGTAAATGGAATGGAAAGCTTCCAGGGTGAAAATACGTCAGGTGTTGGAAATATATGACCTGGATTGGAGTATTAACAGAGTTGCATTCCACATGACTAATATACCAGAAATCACACTGCTTTAACATTATAGCATGTTTAAGAGCAGAACTGTGTAGCCTTAGAAGTGTGTGTTTATGCTCTACGAACACTTCTCTCTTTCCAATACCTTTGTGGTATGGAATCCAAACACTACAACAATTCTACAGAATTGATAGCACAAGTGATCTACGTAAAATATTACAATCTCCTTCAGTCTGGAGCTTCATCATGCACACAACATATATTTCTTCTTCTTCTGAATCGTCTGTTATATCGCCACAATACCCTCAAATACATCAGGCTCGTATCTACTATGCACCAATAAGGAGTGCTAACGTCCTCAACATGCATCCATCTAGAGAGATCGTACGTAATTGGATGGGAGACGTCAGTAAGATTGTTAGGGAATGGTCTTCGCAGAACGGCATTTACAGTACTGGAATGAAAATACCATTCTATATCACTAGCGCAAACGGTTGTGGCAGTTCGGATCACGTGTTATGCTCTTTTGGAAGCAAAATATCGAAGTGTATTGATTGTGTGGAACTCAGCTCATTCTGTTCCTTCACGAGACGTCGAATACCGAGTGATCACTCCTTCTGGTCAGTTCCAAATTAAATCGGCGACAACGTTGCAGTGAGGTTTTGTTAACGGCAGAGGAACAGTTGCAAGATGCATAGGTAGACTGTCTAGAGTTTTGCTCAGGATCCACAAATGTGAGAACACGTTGGGACCCCTATCCACACAGAGAGAGACGGGTAATCGTTAAAAAATCTTACAGAATTTATAGCGTTTCGACGAAGGAATGTAGTTTTTTCGCCTCCTCTCTGCTGATGGCTGTTTCGTACACTATTTGTGTTGCGTGAAGGAGGTAGTGTAACAGGGTTCGCGATATGTGTACAGGCATATAACTCTCGCAGAGTAATGGAGGGGGGAGGGGGTGCTTTAGCTATGATACATAAATTGAGAATCAGGCTGCCATGTCATTGGCTGATAACATCACGAGATCGACGAGATGAGACGCTTTCTCGATGTGACAAATAGTCGACAGTGGTGGTCTTTAACTCGTGTAATTGAGTGAAATGCGTTTAAAAAATCAGAAAACCTGGTAAAATTAGGAATATTGATGGTAAATACGTAAAATTGAACTAAATACGACAAACATTTGGATGACTGTGGGTACTTATATGCCTGCCTGAGTGTATGAAAATCATTCCATTCCTCCAACAGTGCAATTGACAACTGTTGGTGCATAATATCAGTGTTCTATGAGTTTAAGTCCTGCAGAATACCCCCTTGTTTAACATGTGGCTATGCACTGTAAGCCATAAATTGAAAGACACAGTGCCCAAGGACTTGGAGGTCATGATGACCACCACCTAGAACTCCCAAACAGTGGTCATGTCCTTGGGTTATGCATTGCCAATCTGAGGAATCAATCCTATTGGTTTCTTCGAAAATGGAACACCGAGACATCTGCTACCCTGTCACTGTGGAATATGAGATTTAATGTAGAGATCATCACCTGTGAAGAACTTTTTGGAAACGCTCCACAATACAGCAAACTCTTCCAGTTTCCATATTTTGCGATGTCCTCCACATTTTTGTCAATATGAAACATCGCCTCTGTCTTTTATTTCAGTCATGTTGTGGGTGTAACTTACGTTCCACAATGCGATGTCCAGCTTTCAAAGAGAGCCAATGGATCCAAACGTATTAATGTCAGTTTAGCACTGGACACAGACCTCAAAATTATGATAGAAAAACCAAATGTATGGCGGTGTACAAAGCTGTAGTCATATACATGTTGCAGAAAAAAAAGAAGTAGTCCAGTAAAATCTGATCGAGTTCCCTGCAAAGTGACGTTAGTGAAGTTTTTATAGTCTGTAGTTTTACTCCGTTGGATGTTATAAAAAATAACGATGAGAGAGAGAGAGAGAGGGAGAGAGAGAGAGACCGCGCTGTCAGCATTACATTGACGCACTTCTAGCGTAGTAATCACAGGAATACTGTATAAGAGATCAGGACATGTACAGGGGGATATTTATTTACGGTCATTTGATATCGATGAATTGTAGGTATAACGCTGATGAATTTCTATGTGCAGTCCGCATACACTCTGCATGGTTGTGAATTTCCTCCTGTACGTTAGTGTACTCTATTTGTCGTTATGACAGCTCTCCACCTAGTCAGTGACATGTGCATGACTAGACAGCTTTCCAACTAATGGAACAGTGCTGTCGGAACGTGATGGAATTTCTAGAGAATTAGCAAGGGTCTATGACCTGGCGGGGGCACCTCTTACTCGTAGAAATCATATGTATTTAAACTGTCTATATCGAAGACTGGACGAGCCGTGACGCTCGGAGTGACCGCGTGGTTAGAAGTGTTATCTCATGGATTACGTGGTCCCTTCAGCCGGAGGTTCGAGTCCTTCCTGGAGCATGGGTGTGTGTGTTGTTCTTAGCCACAGAGTAACACATCTTTGTCTGTGTCTTAGCATAAGTTAGTTTAAGTAGTGCGTAAGTCTAGGGACCGATGACCTCAGCAGTTTGGACCCTTAGGAATTCACACACATTTGAACATTTTTTGAAGATCCGTGAGAACTCGAGAGGTAAATGAAACTCTGACGAAAATGGAGTTGGAAAGTCAGCTCTATACCGCTTTCTCTAAGTATTGTGGGCAAACACATTACAACCTCTCATTTACATCTCGTGAAGTGATTGCAATGAGAAAATTAGGGGCTAATACGAAGATTTTTAACGACTGACAATCAGCAACAGAAGTCCTATTTGTTGTTTTCTTGATAAATAAGAGACAACATTCTTCCATGAGTTGGCCTGTAATTGGATGGAGTGACATCTTAATAGGTAGACTAAATTTACATTTAAATCTATATGCATACTTCGAAAGTCATCGTATGGAGTGTGGCGGAGGGTACTCTGCACCACTACTTGTTATTTCCTTTCCTATTTCACTCGCAAGTAGAGCGAGGGGGGAAAGGCTATCTATATGCCTATATATGAGTGCTAATTTCTCATAAATTATCTTTCTGGTCCTTACACATGATATATGATGACGGCAGCAGAAACCTTCTGCTGTCGGTTCCAAACGTCGGTTTTCAATAATGTTCATCGAAAAGAACATCATCTTCCCTCCAAGGATTCCAATTTGAGTTACCTATCAAGTGTAATCCGACTGCAGGAAAAAAATTAGTCACTATATAGAGTGACTCTCGTGATCAGTTTAATGAATTAGTCAATCAGTTTGACATCACTGACGTGCTGCTGAGTGAGTGGAAGCGAGGGCGAGAGTACCACGGATATGATTCGCGAGTTGGAGCAGTAATCAGGTGCTTTCCGTTGCAGCGAGATCTTTTAACGAAATTTAAGTCTCCCACATACACAGGAAGAGATGACCATCGTAATAAAATCAGCTATATTACCGAATTTATAAAGAGGTGTATAGTATAAACTTGATATCTACAACTCCTCTGTACTGCTATCTTAAGAGACTTCGTATGTGACAAAGCATTTGGTTACTTTGAGAGTTCGAAAGAGAGGGGGCATTCTGTGACAGAGATAGAGCATGCTCTTAGCAGTCCGTCATGGGCCAAAAATGTTTTTCCACATTAAAAAGAGACATTTGTCTAATACTTTCTGGCCCATTTTGCACAGGTAAAATGATCATTGGATATAGTAGATAAGCCACCTCTGTTTCTTCTGTTCAAAATATCTGTACTAGAAATTTTAGAACATGGTGAAATTTGTCAATGTGGCACTCCAGTGGTTTGTTCAGATCCCTATCCGAATACAAAGTGTAAGAAACTGGATAAGGAACGTAATCATAGTCATTATCTATTACAATGGCAAGGCAATTAGCATTAGTATGTGTACCAATCTGAATGTGTACCAAAAATCTCTTGGAAGCAGCTTCAGTGGGTCTTGAGTGAGTTTACATGCTATTATGAAAATCCTCCATGGTACAGAACTGCTTCTGATAGCTTCATGCACAATTAAAAATGAATGTAGACTATTAATTATACGTATAAAATCTGTTATTGTTGAGTGGACCAGTTAAGTTCCCTCAGGGAAATCGTTTACTTGCTTTATGTACCAGCATCACTAAGTAGGGAAAGTCGTAAAATATAAACGCTTATTTTGTGTAAAAACCGGAACTTATGGTTGAAAATGGGTTACATTTCTTATAAGAGCATAACAAAACATTTCGCACGTTTTGTTGAGGAATCGCCACAAAAGTAATGCTGCCTGCCAGACTAATATTTTGTGTTCCACTCCTGTGGAAACGGTGGACTAAAAGACTCATCGTGCTACAAAAGAAATATTCATTGAAGAACTGTAATTTTGTTCCTTGTAAACAGAACTGTCAGTACGTTTCACTCGGTCACTTATAAAAACGGTAATCATCGCAGCTATATTAGGAATTTCGGAGAAATCGGGTGTAATAGCAAAAGGCAAATTGTTTTCTTGTTAAAACCAATGCTTAATTTCAGCTATAAATGAGAAAAAATGTAATTGTCAACTCCACTCCACACAATGCGTAATAACAGAAACTCAGAGTACTGCCCTGAGTCACGTGACTTAGATCTTAGTTTCAGTGTAATGACGTCATGTGCAGTCTATGTTAGCCATTGTCTATGGCGCAAACTATGGCGTTAGAGCTGTATAAGAGTTAGATACAAGGAAGACGAGACCCAAATGTTGGATCCGAAAATAAATTTCGCACAGGGATAAATCAGGGGCCACAAACACGTTTATAAAAGAAATAACACTCGGAGACAAAGATGCTGTCTGGAATGGCAAACTGACCAACAGCTAAGGTGCGCGTCATTTATGTTGGCGGCCGAGTTTAGGTTCGTTCTGCGCATCTGACGTCACAAAACGCAGTCAGCCAATGAACAGAGAACGACGTTGCCAGATCTCGACTGCAGTGCAGAGCATGGACGAGTGTCTTCAGTTTTAGAAACGTTCAGTCATAAATAAAGTAATAGAACAAAAGCAATGTCTTGATAGCAGACTTTCTTTTATAGAAAGTTTGGAAAAAGCATTGTTTGTACCAATTGCTTCATATTCTATTAATTAATTAAACCAAACAAGCAATAAGACTCCTAATTCAGGCGATAGCAAGGAAAGGTGTTTGTATCAATCTCACGAACCGCTTTTTCGCAATAAAGAACAGCGGTAATTGTTTATTTCCTATTGTACTTCGACAAAGCGTGAGTAATTCATAGTCATACCAACAGTGTTTGTCAGTATTTTGCGTGACGCCTTAGAGTCCTCATGGCGTGTCCAGTCAGACGAGCTGCGCTAGCGCAACAGTTCAGGTGTTGGGCTTCTACACGAAAGGTTATGAGTTCAAACCTATGTGCGGTGCTTAATATTTTCATTATTCAAAAACAATATCGAAGTGCCTTACTTCACAAATTATATTCGTTTGAATGCAATTTTTTGAAATTTCTAGTGCTTTGTCTCTTCATTAACCCTTTCGCTGCTGCAGACATGTACTCCCCGCATTCCGCGCTGTGCGCGATTTTGTCATCACTGCACTGCTCGCCTGTGCAGACACATGGTGTTCCCACTGCTTTAACACACTTATCATTCGATTTCACAAAAACTATTTGGCCCAAAAATTTGATTTTTACAAGTCTTCTTGAGTGATACCTTCCCCCCCATAAATGACTTAATTTTGTTTCGATGTTTAACACAGTTATTATGCAGCATTAAATGGAGTAAACCATTGCACGAAATTTTGAAGAGTTTGCAGAGGTAGAAATCCATAGCGCATACTTTCCGTATGGTCGATTTTAGTTGCCACAATGTTGAGAATGAAATGTGGACAAGATACCTAAATTTAATATAAAATTTACTGTATAACAATATCTCACTTAATTTAAGTACCACATAGGTGTCGTATGTAATATTGAGAAATATTCCGTCTTTCGCGACTGTAATAAAAGTTTTATTTACACCAGACGCATTTGGCTTTATTTTAAAGCACTTCAATCAATGAAAGGTATGGCACACACACAATGGTACTCATGTTCTCTTTCTTATTTTTGTTCCACAGTCGCAGTTTTACCAATGGTACTGAAATATATTCCTCTTCTGCTACTGTAATAAACGACTTATTTAGACCAGACGCGTTTCTCTCTTTTGAAGCATCTTCAGTGGACAGTATTTTGTCTCCTCCATTGCCAAGTCACCTTTCGTAGTTTTGTGCTGCGGTAACACAATATTCAACGTTTGTGTTGGCTGATCAGTGTTTTAGCAAATAAATTACGTTCGTGTGTGCCACACACAAAAATTATATTTGACATAGCTCAGAGCACTTCACTGATGGACGGTATATTCAAGTCCTAATGTTTTTGTAAGTCCACAGTTTTGTTTAATGTATTTTGTCTACTTCCTTTTGATTGATTGAAGTGCTTTAAAATAAACCAAATATGCTCTGTGTATATAAAACTTTTGTTACAGTCGTGGAAGACGGAATATTTCTCGATGTTACATTCGACACCTTTGTGGTACTTAAATGAGGTATTGTTATACAGTAAATTTAAAATGAAATTTAGGTATCTTGTCTACATTTCATTCTCAACATTGTGGCAACTAAAATCGACCATACGGAAAGTATACTCTATGGACTTTTACCTCTGCAAACTCTTCAAAATTTCGTGCAATGGTTTACAATATTTAATGCTACATAATAACTGCGTTGAACATCAAAACAAAATTAAGTCATTTATGGGGGGAAGGTATCAGTCAAGAAGATGTGTAAAAATCAAATTTTTGGGCCAAATAGTTTTTGTGGAATCGAATGATAAGGGTGTCAAAGCAGTCGGAACACGATGTGTCTGCACAGGCGAGCAGTGCAGTGACAAAATCGCCCACAGCGCGGAATGCAGGGAGCACGTCTTTGTAGCAGCGAAAGGGTTAATGCGGCCGTGGTGGCTTTACTTCATGAACTGCGCGCTTCCCCCTAAACGTAAGCTTGCGAACTATGCTATACTATGGTGCTGCTTCTATTGGCGCGTGTGTCGTGTGCAACTGGCAACGCAGCAATCTCCCGCGTCTGGGCGGGCATGCGCGAGCCGCCAAGATAAAAGAATTTAACTTTTTTTTTATAGCATATAAGTATCATCTGCATACACGCCACTCTTCCAAGATTTTAGAATCTTTTTGTATTCATTAATATAGGCACTTCGAATAATTAATTTTTAGTTTAGCGGCTGCCACACCATACTCTGGAGCTATTTTCTGTATATAATCCACAACTGATACAATGTTTCGTCTCGCAAATCACGAAGTTTATACGACTCACTTTTTTTGGTTTGCGTGTATTAAGTTTATTCCTTTATTCATCCAAAAATCTTTTAAGATTGTGGAATACGTCACTGGTTTACACACTCCGCTGCAGAAAATCAAACATACGTTGCTGTTCTTGTAGTTCCAGAAGCCGTGAAAGTGTACCTGTCGACCACTGTTTTCACTTGTTTCAGTAATAAAACGAACACATACCGAGACCGAATGGAGTACAGCAGCAAAATTACTCCACGAAAGCTGCGACAGAATGCTTGTGTTTCGAAATACTGCCGCCAGGGAGCAGTGGCTGAAGGACAGTGGCACAACGAAGTACAATCGAGTTGAACTTTTTGTGCCATGACAAATGTGGCGTCTGTTAAGTTGACCACTAAAACTGGGAGTTCACACATGTAAATGCACTGCGACCGCAGTATGCCGCTAGCTGTGTAGCTGTGGCGACACTTTTGTTGCGTGTGTGAACCTGGCTTGTAGAGAAATCTATTGTGTTTTGTGTTTGCAGCTAGACTTAGAAAAATATTATCAGTGTGTCAGAGGAGGATAGGACGGTCTAAATGGCCAAGGCAGTGGCTCCTTAAGCGACGACAGTTTTCGTATATTAATTTACTTCATGAGGTACACGGCGACCGGTGAAATTATTGGCGAACGGACATGGGGACATATTAATACGTATACTCTCATAGTTCATCATAAAACATGGCTAAATATTGATTTCACCACATGAACAGCTCATAACAGTATTGCGATTTCTGATAATAGGAATAAGTTGCAATGAATTAAAACTTCTTACAGCATTGTTCAAATAAGCACTGAGCAAAATAGTACCTGATGCATGCGAAGCCATATGGCCTATATACTGTTCTGAAAAGTAATTTCATGAATTGAAATACGTATGTATTCAGTAGCAGCGATGGCGAGGCATGACAGAATATCTGACCAGAGAGTTATTTATCGTGGCTAGTCTGCGCTTGACGGCGCGAGTGTTCTGTTGCGAGACAGTAGTTGTACGTAGCGAGTCGCGAGAGCGTGTAGTTCAGTTGCGAGTTAGCAGTTGCCTGTCGGAGTTGTGTGTGAGGAGTCGGCGGGCGTCGACATAGGTCTCTGGTCACGATTCAGGACGAGGTATATTGTTAAATAAGGTAATGAAGCAGCATTGCGCACATCGGATAATGTAATGTATGTTAATTGTAACTAATTTGTTCAAGAAATGTCCCAATAATAATTTTGTTTTCAAAGCAATCGTTTTTAAGAAAAGACTCATTACAATTGAAACAATATTTCCTATGCTTTTCCTCCCAGAATCAATTTATCAGATTAATTATTGCACAGGGCCTAAGGTCAGCGATGCTGCCCCTCAATTTATCAGATTAATTATTGCACAGGGCCTAAGGTCAGCGCAGCTGCCCTTATAAAATTTATCAGGTTCATGTTAACGTTAATTTTGTGGGGACTTAACATTTTGCACATTTTTATTATCATTGACTTTTATTACTGTGGGAAGCTAACATTTGGCACTATTTGCAATTCTATTCAATTCTTTTCATTTTCATATTTTTCCGGGGAGGTTACACTTAGCACGATGTCCAATTCACATTTAAACTTTTTTTTTATAAATTTTTGTGGGGAGGTTACACTAGGCGACATCCGGACCAGGATCGTATTTCTTTGAGAATCTTCTGAAAAGTAGTCAGATATCTGCTCTTATTAACTAAAATAAAATTAGCATTTGGCACAACGCTTTTACTAATTTTATGACTTTCTTTCCACAGATCATCGGCAATTCGTTGCTCTCTGTTGTATTTGTGTTTGTTGCTTTTTGCATTGTGCTTATTTCTTTTATGAATAGTTGTGACTATTGTAAAAATGCCGCGAAAGACTGTGAATAGTGCATCGCCAAGTATAATGAATGAAATTACCGACTTAAACAAGTTCACTGATAGTACTTGTGACACGCAGTGTAATGATGACAATCCTGCGTTCACTGACAATCTGTGCGTTCCAACCACTAATGATGATTTTTATCTTAATGATGAACAAACGAACTCAATTGTCTCCTTAGTTAATTTGACGACAATTGATGACGCGGGGCGTTCTGTTGCAATGAGCGCTGCCCAGCTTAACACAACCAGTTCGCAAAATTCAGGTGACGAACGGACAAATTTTTCTAATGAAAATGAACAGGATAGTCAAAGTAGGACAGATTTACTTGATTCCGAAATAGTGACTAACTGTGCACATCCGACTAGCAAATCACAGAATATCCTAATGGATACAGAAAACGTGACAAATGCATATACAGCATCACACGGCACATAGAATGCAGCGGTTACTTTTGGCTTGAATCAAATTATGGCTGTATTGCTACAGTTTAAGACAGAACAAAACGAGATTACCAAACAACAGAGTGAAGACAACAAACAAAACAACAAAAAACTCAAACAATACTTTAATGAAAAATTAGACAACAATTCCAGACAGCTTAGTGAACAAATTAGAGACGTTGCCGCGCAGTGTCATGATACTAAGGAACAGTTACGCGAGGAAATTGAGGCTTGTTCATGAAAATGTAGCGAAGAAATTAGGTCTGTTGCTCAGGAATTAAGGGATATGCAAACAGCCACAACAGAAACACTTAGAGACGAAATAAGTGCAGTCGGTAAACAATGCTCTGAAAAAGCTACACAATTACGCGACGAGTTTAAGTTAATGACAGCAGAACTTTCGCGCACAATGGATGCAAACATTGACGCGAAATTCGACCAACAGAACACTCAAATTGACGAACGTTTTAATCTTCACCTACAAAACAGTAATACGCGTTTCCGCAAATTTATACAGGATCAAAATAAAGTAAAGCGTCAGGTCATGGAAACAATCACTGCCCAGAGACAAGAAGATAAACGTAAAATGTTTGCGAATTCAAAAACATATGTAGACAACAATATTGCTACAGTATCGGACGAAATTAATACTATTTAACAGTTGAACATAGAATTACGTGATGAAATTTCTGTTCTTAAATCAAAAACAGATACACACACAGCAGATATTCAGACAGTGACAGATTGATTCGAACAATTAGAACTAACACAGGATTCCGATGTGGTCAAAGCTGACGTTAAAAAACTGAACGAAACCACACGTAAAATGCAAAAACAGATTAATGCCTCTGACACTAAAACCGATGATCAGGTAAAAATACTGACTGAAAAATGTGATGAATTGGCCAGTCGTATTGATATTATTGAAAGTAATAATGACAGCAAATCAGACGATACTGCACCGATTTCGTTTAACCAAACACCTGAATTCCAAAATTTACAACAGACAATTAATGAGATAGATTCATCTAATAACACATTACGTAGAAAGTTCTCAAGTTTACAGCAAGAAGTAACAGAGATAAAAAATATTTCAGTTAATAACACATCACAGCAGACGCCACTTTTCGAACATTTGTCAGACTCACGCAGCACGTATAATTTGGGTAATCTACAGAGAGTACGGGACTTAGATTCCGAACAGACACAGACAAATAGATTCTCTTACAATCCTGAACCTATTCCATCATACAGAGACGATAATTTTGATTACAAACATTTTCTGTCAGTGAGAAAATTTAAAGTGTTTAAAAATGACAGAACACAGATTCACCCACTGGATTGGATACAACAATTTAGCTTTGCTTTTCCACTGACTTGGCCCGTAACGCATAAACTTGAATTTATTTTCAGTTTTTTGGAAGGCGAACCGGCAACTCGTATGAGACCAATCGCGAGACAATGCTATTCGGTAGAAGAGTTTCAGAATGCTTTTCTATCAGCGTATTGGTCGAAGACGACACAGCGTGGAATTAAAGATCAACTAATCAGTTTACCAAATTATGAGAACACAAATTTTCCTAGTGTCACGCAATTTTTTGAGCATATGGTCCAACAAAACCAGTACTTAAGTGAACCATATAGTGAATCTGCACTCATTCAATTATGTATTTATAAATTGCCACGATCATTAAGAGTGTCACTTTTAACTGGTCAGCAAAAAGAAAATATTTCTGCATTTAGGGATCTGTTGGAGCTTTTAGAAGTGCAGCAATCAGATTATTCCTTCGTAAAAAATTTTCATATAACAACCAAGGCCAACAAACTTACAGTAATTACGGTCAACCACGTAATTTCAATAGCAAAGGTAACAGACGCTTTAGGAACGACAACCACCACAACTTTAATAGCAGACAAAATTTTGATTATCAGTATCGAGAAAATTATCAGCAAGAAGAATCACATTTTAGTAACAGTAGAGATTTTTCACAACAACAGCAACAAAATCAGCCGGTTAGCATACCTAACCAACAATGTAATGCACAAGGTCAACCAAACTTTAATGTTTCGCCGCGTGGACGTATAGTCCCTGGTACAACAAATAGTAACGCACGGCAGCAAAGGAACAACTACGTACAGAAAATACAGTATTTCAATTCCTATCGCAATGCACCATATAGGAATGACTATTACGACAGACATAAAAACAATGTGCACAATTATCAGCGTATGTATAATAACAGTCGGTCTTACGAGCAGCAAAATGATCAGCAACAACATATTCTCATGAATGAACCCGACAGTAGGTATCATCCAGAGCGTAATACGTCTGGAAGAAATAATAGAACAGTTCAAATAGTCGAAATGGCACAGAATCGTCCTGACAATAATAACAGGTCAGATAGAATTTGACTAGATACTGTACAGATCGCATCTTCCAGTAACACAAGCACTACTTTTGACACGCAGAATGTTGTTCACGAAAATGTTATTACTTTTGACGACATCCGAGACACTCTTTTGCAGGAAAGACCAGTTGTTCAGAAAACCATTTCACACCCTGTCATCGAAATTAAAATTGATTCATCGAAATTTTCAGCAGTAATCGATTCCGGATCACCTATGTCAGTAATAAATGAAGAAACTTTTAACAAGTGTAACAAAGAGAATACCTATCCTACATTATCATTAGGCAAAACGAAAGTAAAAGGAGCAGTATCGAGTAAAGGAGTAGACGTTAAATTACAGACACATTTATCATTTTGCATTGCAGGTCACACATTTCACTCAAATTTTTGGATTATTCCGTTATTGACGACAGACATTATTTTAGGAACGAATTTTCTGGTACAGCACGATGCCATTATTGACTTTCAAAATTCCTATTTAATGTTGAAGGATGAAAATGTACAATTGGCTTTAGAATTTCAGCACTCACTATCTGCGGAAGAACAGACAATTAATCGCACAGAGGTCATTTCCGTATCACGTAGCATAGACTGTAATTCCACATTGTTCACAGAAACGTACGTACATAACTATAACACTCCAGACGAAGCTGACTACGACGTAATGCAGATGATTTCTGATAAAGTTAAACAAAGCAGTGCAAATACAGACGACGAACGCACGCAACTACACAAAATTCTTTTACAGCAAGCTCCAGTTTTTGACAACATTCCTGGTACTACGTCCGGTTTTATGTATGAATTTCAAGTCAAACAGCATGACACATTTAAAGCAAAGCATTATCCCATTCCATATATCCACAGAGAACAAGTTAAAAAAGAATTGCAAGATATGTTCGACCAAGGAATTATTGAACCAGCAGTTAGTCCGTACATAAACCCGCTACATATTGTTAAGAAAAAGGATGGCTCACTTCGGCTCGTACTTGATTCACGTCACATCAATGACATAATTATTAATGAAACAGATCGACCACAGACATTAGAGGAACTTCTACAGAAATTTCACGGTACGGCTACTTATTCTACACTAGATCTGATATCGGAATTTTGGCAAATTCAGCTCCATCCGAATTGCAGAAAATACACAGCATTTCTCTGTTTTGGTGACTGTTATCAATTTTGCAAATTACCATTCGGTTTAACTATTTCTTCTGCAGCTTTTATTCGCGGTTTGAACACAATACTTCCGACAGAACTTAAAGACAGAATTACAACGTACGTAGATGACATTCTTATTGCAGAAGCTAACTGGTCTGAACACAATGTGATTTTAGAGCGACTGTTGCAAACTCACAGTTAATCTCAGTAAATCGCATTTTGGTAAAACTTCTATAAAATTTCTTGGACACGTAATTTCAGCAGAAGGCATTGTGCCTGATCCGGAAAAACTTCAAGCTCTACGTGACATTACTGTTCCTACGACGAAGAAACAACTACGCAGTTTTTTGGGTTTAATTAACTTTTTTCATAAATTTATTCATTGTTCTGCTTTAGACACCCCTGGATTATGTCAATTGACAGGAAACACAGTATTTGGTCCTGGGATAAGCAAGCACATTCTGAATTTGTGAACCTGAAAGAAGCCTTCTTGAATGCTCCACTTTTATCGCAGCCAGATCTTACCAGAAATTTTTCCATTGCCACCGACAGTTCTAACACCGCTTTAGGCGTACATATTTTCCAGGAAATTGAAGAAGATGGGTCTACAGTAATTAAAAACATCGCATTTGCAAGTCGCATTCTGTCACCTGCTGAACGAAATTATTCCGTTACCGAGCTGGAAACATTATGTGTTGTATGGGCATTTACGAGATTTAGGCACTTTCTTTACGGCAGACACACCACCGTATACACAGACCACAGAGCGATACAGTTTTTACTTTCAGCTAAATTTTCACACGACAGATTAAGTAGATGGAAGCTTTATTTACAAGAATTTAATTTCACAATTGTTCACATTCCTGGCACACAAAATGTTGTAGCAGACGCACTATCTCGTTCTCTCAGCAACAATCAGCAAGACATTGCAACCAACTTCTGTAAGGCAAATTTCGGTGTGGTGTACATTCAACAAGTTGCATTTGAAAATTTTATTTCGTCGTCATTACAGGACATAGCACACGAGCAGAATCAGGACAACGTATGGAAAGAGATTAAACACCTCTGGCTAGATAGGAATAATGTTACGATTAGAAACCATTACACTGTACGCAATGACATTCTATTTCGCCGCTCTCATCCTGACAGCAACAGTTGGTTATTATGCATTCCTGACGAGCTTGTTAACAAATTAATCTGGTATACTCATTTAAGTTATGCACATTACGGAGCTAGAAAATGTTTTCTTATACTGAGACAGAACTGTTATTTTACCAACATGGAAAAACGTATACGACGAGTTTTAGCGCCATGTAAAATTTGCCAGAAAGCTAAGTCAGACACGACTTCACGTATTCCTCCATTATATCCCATTGTACCTGTTAAATTGAGACATATGGCCGCTGTAGACATTTTTGGTCCAATTCCGAGAACTAATAGAGGTTTTTGCTACATCTTTGTCGCTGTTGAACTCACTTCAAAATTTGTTACTTTCACTCCGTTACGCAAAGCTACTGCTAAAACTGTTTCGAAAGCATTTGTAAAACATTTTTTATTTCATGTAGGGCATGTATTGAAAGTAATTTCCGACAATGGACCACAATTTCGATCTGCTATATGGACACGTATGTTACGAGCTAGAAACATTTCTCCGATATATATATCCAGGTACCATGCTTCTTCGAACCCTTGTGAACAATTAATGAAAGAAATTGGTAAACTGTGTAGAATACACTGCCACAAAAGACATATTGATTGGGACACACTCATATTCTCATTCCAAGATGTAATTAATTCCATACCAAATGAATCCACTATGCTATCTCCGTCTGTTATACTGAAAAATGTTGAACCACCTAACAAAATTACAGAATTAATAAACTTTCCTACATCTCGTCGACTACGACACCATGAAATAATCGACATTGCGCTGAACTACATCAATCGTGCCGCAGAGCGCCGGAGAAGACAGCAAAAACAGGTTTGTACACGCCGTGACTTTCACATTGGACAGAAGATATTAGTACGTACACACTATTTATCCAGCAGAATAAAAGGTAAGTGCAGTAAATTTGAACTTCTATACGCAGGTCCATATTGGATTCGCAGCATTCCTCACCCCAATGTAGTACACGTCGAAACTCTGAGAACCAGAAAAAGTAAAGGCAACCATCATGTCTCCAATATTAAACCCTTTATTGAATGAAGGCACTTTGTGATTTAACATGCTATGATGCCATTTACTAATTTTTATGATCACTTATGCAATTATATTCACATGACTAATTACTGATGATTATTGTATTTTTTCTTAGCAAGTGCCCGGCAAGGTAAGGTTAGCAAGTCGCTTTTCTTGTCGTTACACATCAGACCGTGCATATTTTTCCAGATGAATTTACACATTTATGACCACTTATGCAATTATATTTATGTGACTACTTATTGATGATTATTGTATTTTTTCTTGGCAAGTTCCTGGCAAGGTAAGGTTAGCAGGTCGCTCTTCTTGTCGTTACATATCAGACTGTGCACATTTTTTTCAGAGAAACTTATGTATCTTATGAATAATTATGCAATTTTATCTAGTGACATATTAATTTTATTAAATTCTCTCTTCATTAAAGTCTTTAATTCTCGCCTCTACTAACTACACAACATACAAGGTGAACTCAAAGAAGGTCACATTTCTTGTCATCATTTTTTTTATGTATGTACGATTGTTTTCATATTTTGTTTATATGCACTGTGAAATAATTGAGATATAACACACACCAGTTGACTTTGACATTTTGCCTTATGATATCTCAACATCGTGACTACTTTACTGTTACATTGTGATACACTGAGTACATTTTTGCCTCTGAATACTACAAAAGTTTTTCACATATTCTGTCATGGTATGCTGTATGCTCAATTATGTTACCATAAACCAGTCATTATTTAGTGAGTAAATGATGTAAATGCAAGACATTAATCTTTGTTCATCAATTTCAGAAAGAAATGATGCGTAAAAGAAATAAATTAAACAGAAATGGGAATTTCACCTTCGGAATGAATGAAAGAAGATGCAAACCTCGTGAGGAAGAGTAAATGGATCAGGATTAACAAGCATTAACAAGAATATACTATACACATCGCAGAATAGCAGTCTTAACTAATTTTTTCTTTCAGAATACAAGGCGATTGATGCAGGCTGTCAGACAGAACTACACATCTTAGTTTTAGTGATGAAATATGCTAGAGATAAGGAATAGTTATGTAATGAGTAATGAAGTGATCTTTTTTGCAGATGATAATGAATGCTGATGAATAATGCTGACGAATATGCTACTATGGATAATGAAGTTTTTCTTTACAGGTGATGATAATAATGGTGTTATGATAATGAAGTGATGGATAATGAAGTTTTTTCTTTACAGATGAGGATATTGTTGAAGTTATGTATTTATGCTATGTAGTTATTTAAGTATTTGTTGCAGTTTGCTTTGACAGCAGGTGTTATATTGCATAGTATAATGACGGAAGGTTTTGGAAAGGATAGCTATGGAACACATTTTTATACACATTTCACTACCTGTTAATTCGAAGTTCACTACTTTTCAGCATAAAATGCATTTCTTCTTTCAGCTTAATAATCCATTTTTTGTATATTTTTGCAGGAGAAATTATTTATGAAATTAATGTGCTATAAGCAGTTGTTCATTAAATCTATGCCTTTATGAATGTGATTACATATACTCTACTTGTTTCATAATCTTGCAACAGCGGACTCATGACGAATGACGTTACACATTTTCATTTACAGCAACAACCCAGAAGCAAATTTTATTTCTTGCTTTCCCCTATAATTACCCAAAGCAATGGATTGCTAACAAAAAATGTATTACCAGTCTCAAATAATGATACCAGTTTAAGAGAGTTCTGAGTAATGCTGATCAGCTATGAATAATATGTCACTTGAATAATGAATGCTACTGATTACGGTATTGAAATGACCAATGATTAATAATGCTTTGTAACTAGGAAATGAATGCTACTAATTATGCTTTGTAACAAGGAAATGAATGCTACTGATTATGCTTTGTAACTGAGAAAAGAATGCTACTGATTACTGTATTTAGATGATTACTGTATTTAAATGACCAATGATTAATTAATAATGCTTTGTAACAAGAAAATGAATGCTACTGATTATGCTTTGTGACTGGGAAAAGAATGCTACTGATTACTGTATTGAGATGATTACTGTATTTAAATGACCAATGATTAATTAACAATGCTTTGTAACTAGGAAATGAATGCTACTAATTATGCTTTGTAACTAGGAAATGAATGCTACTAATAATGCTTTGTAACTAGGAAATGAATGTTACTAATTATGCTTTGTATCAAGGAAATGAATGCTACTGATTATGCTTTGTAACTGGGAAATGAACGCTACTGATTACAGTATTGAAATGACCAATAACAATGTTGTCTGTAAATCAATTAATGAACATTTTTCTGTAATACTACATACATGGTACAGAAATGTTCAATAACTGGGCTATGAATGCCGCAAACTACTAATGTAATTCCCAATGAAGACTAGTATGTGACTTAATGTCCTTCACTTTCTGACCTAACTACCCTGAATTACTGTAATATCCATTTGTCCTGTATATCCTCTTGATCATGGAGCAATATATTTGGTTTTTGCACTAATTCTACGTTGGTGTGCCTTGTAAGAGCGTGGTGTTGACACGACATGCTGTCCACCACCGTGATAGATGGAGACGTTATTATGGTTGCACTGTTTGGTGTACCTGATGTACTGCCAAAATGATAACATGGAATATTACTACGACATTTCAGTGTCTTGGGTACGCTGATAAATACTTCTGGGAAAAGAACTTCAGATTGTCTGACTTCGTGTTGTACTTCTGTGAAAAGATATGGACTTTCAGTGCAGCTGCTTGCAACCTAAAGTGCTACAACCATGATGCAATCCTTCCCTTTCCTATCCTAATTCTTGCAACATAGTGAAAATCATTTTTTTGCTAACATAATTTGTATTCATGGCCTATACATTTTTTTTCGAACTACAGTGCGTGTGCATTTTTGTCATTTTTCTAACATGATTTCTACTTATTGTATATACATTTTGTGATTTGCTGATATATTCTGAATTTCAGTGAGTGTGCACTTTTGTCATTTTTCTAACATGATTTCTACTTATTGTATATACATTTTGTGATTTGCTGATATATTCTGAATTTCAGTGCGCGTGCATTTCTGTTATTTTCTAACATGATTACTACTCATTGTATGTACATTTCGATTTGCTGATATATTCTGAATTTCAGTGCGTGTGCATTTTTGTCATTTTTCTAACATGATTTCTACTTATTGTATATACATTTTGTGATTTGCTGATATATTCTGAATTTCAGTGCGTGTGCAATTTCGTCATTTTCTAACATGATTACTACTCATTGTATGTACATTTTGATTTGCTCATATATTCTGAACTACAGTGCATGTGCACTTATGTCACTTGTCAACACGATTTTTTGACATTATGTTTATTTGTTGTGAAAATACTAAAGAGTTTTTCAGTGCATGTGCACTTATGTAATTTGTTTTGTACTCATTGTATATATATATATATATATATATATATATATATATATATATATATATATATATATATATATATTGTACTTGGTGCATGTGCACCACATTTACTTCATGACCTACTTCTGAATATTCTGTGATTGTAAAGTTAATTAGTTAAGAAAAAAATTTGTTGCTCATGGCAAGTCCAAATGACGCACCATCGCTGCCAAATTTTTCCCCCCCCAGTGGAGGGTTATGAAACACGTATGTATTCAGTAGCAGCGATGGCGAGGCATGACAGAATCTCTGACCAGAGAGTTATTTATCGTGGCTAGTCTGCACTTGACCGCGTGAGTGTTCTGTTGCGACACAGTGGTTGTACGTAGCGAGTCGCGAGAGCATGTAGTTCAGTTGCGAGTTAGCAGTTGCCTGTCGGAGTTGTGTGTCAGGAGTCGGCGGGCGTCGACATGGGTCTCAGGTCACGATTCAGGACGAGGTATATTGTTAAATAAGGTAATGAAGCAGCATTGCGCACATCGGATAATGTAATGTATGTTAATTGTAATTAATTTGTTCAAGAAATGCCCCAATCATAATTTTGTTTTCAAAGCAATCGTTTTTAAGAAAAGAATCATTACAATTGAAACAATATTTCCTATGCTTTTCCTCCCAGAATCAATTTATCAGATTAATTATTGCACAGGGCCTAAGGTCAGCGATGCTGCCCCTCAATTTATCAGATTAATTATTGCACAGGGCCTAAGGTCAGCGCAGCTGCCCTTATAAAATTTATCAGGTTCATGTTAACGTTAATTTTGTGGGGACTTAACATTTTGCACATTTTTATTATCATTGACTTTTATTACTGTGGGAAGCTAACATTTGGCACTATTTGCAATTTTTATAAATTTTTGTGGGGAGGTTACAGAATACAAGTCAAGTTTCTGAATTATATAATTATGTAACACTGTGACAAGGTCCAGAGCGAACTTTTACATTTTAGCCGCATTTTGAGGTCCATATATTCCAATATATTATAGGAGTGGCCAGCAAGAAGTCTTACATTTTGACTGAGATTTTCTATTCCCTGTCTGAAGTCTGCCAGCAAACGTTTGTACCAGCATATAAAATTCCATTTATTCTAGATACCAGATATTACATGAGAGAATATGTGTATTGACACACAAATATAAGAATTTCTATGTTCCTGAAGACATTGCTGCTAAATGTTCATTTTTTTATTTTATTTACACCATTATTTACATCAACTCTGTGTTCTGACTGGTCTCTTCTGTAGAATACTTTTATCTTTATTTTATCTGCAATACCACAAAAGATTATGGCATAGAGCATTATTGAATGAATATTAATTTTAACTCCACAGCGATTTTCTTTTTAATTTCAGTTTTCCTGTATGTCGTGGGGTCAACTGCTCTTGTTTCTTCTATTAAGTAATAATAATCAACAGCTTTCTTATTTCAGTACAATATAACACAAACGTTTTATTCCACCTTTGAGCATATTTACATGCAACTGGTGTTGTCAGTCTTAACACAATAATAATAATAATAATATAAATTTGGACAAATGTCTACAGTATAATAATCCAAGATGTATACAATACATACTGTAAACTGGGGTGAATACGGACTCAGGTCTAAATAGGGACAGCAGTTCAGGAAAAAGTTTTATGTGTTATTAACGCAACGAAAAGTAATTTGTCTGCAGTGAGATCTGATGTCCGAAACACCTTATGAGTTTGTTTCTCTGAAGTACTTGGTTACTATCATCTTTGACTTATTTCAAAAATTGGCAGCCTTGTTCTAACTTCGTCATCTGTTTGTGTTGTTTTTGTTTTGGCGGTAAAACTTCAGCTGTAAGTGCTACATACTTTTGAGGAATCTTTTCAAAAGTTTCCAGGTAAATATTATCACTATGCACAAGAGACACGCTCAGAGATTTATGATACAATCATTTTTTAGTAGGTACTGTAATATATTTTCTATTATACTGTAACTTTTATTTTAACTTTCAGAGGTGAATAGGGACAGCATGGTTAGGAAATATCAGCATGATCCTAGAGGTCATCGCCACAAACATGTTACACAAGAGGACCTGGAAAGGACCATAGAAGCCATTAGAAAAGGGATGTCACTCTGAAAAGCTTCAGAAAATTTTAAAACTGCGAAATTTGCATTGCAAAGGTACAGCAAAATGTCTAAGCAGGAAATTGAAAACAGAAATAAGAAGAGAGGACAAACAGCTCTTGGTATGCCAACTGAAGTGAAGATTATGGAAAGTGTTGTTACTTGTGGAAGATGGGGGACATCCACTAAGCATGTTTGATGTACAGTGTTTTGTGAAGTACTATTTGGACACAGAAGGAAGAATAATAAAGGAATTTAAAAACAATCTTCCAGGTCCAGATTGGGCACAATCTATCATCGAGAGACACAAAGCTATTTCTCCACAAATACATCAAAATATATCCCAAAGCTGGGCTAAAATTACCTCACAGGATATTGTTCGTTATTTTGAATAGTTGAAAATAACTCTTAATGTTATTCACCCAGAACAAATATTAAATTATGATGAGACAAACCTGGTGGACAACCCTGGAAGGAAAAAACTTCTGTGCAAAAGACGCTGCAAATATCCTGACAGGATTATAAATCAAACAAAATCCAATGTAGCCTAAGCGTGTTGTTTGCTGCTACAGGCGATGGCACACTATTGCCACCTTACGTGATATATAAAGCTAAACACCTATACGATCTGTGGAGTGAAGGTGGTCCTGCTGGGGCAAGGTTTAACATAAGTAAATCAGGCTGGATGGATGGCAGCTGTTTCTTAGATTGGTTTGAGTCTATAATGATACCTTATTTCCGTTGTTTTGGGGGAAGAAAAGCCATTATTGGTGACAACTTGAGCTCTAATGTGTCTCCAGCTGTCATTGATTTGTGCAAAAAACATGACATTGAGTGTGTTTTCTTACCATCAAACTCAACTCATCTTACACAACCTCTAGATGTCGCAATTTTTAGGGCATTGAAACAGGCTTGGCGAAAGGTTCTGGAGAACTGGAAAAGCAGAAATAACAAGTGTTCAAGAATTGATAAGAAGTACTTTCCTCGACTTTTGAAAGAAACCCTTGACATGTTATAACAAACTATAGGATTTGTTCAGGTTTCAAGAAGACTGCTGTTTATCCTTTCAATGAAGACCAAGTTCTTGGAATGTTGCCATCTGAAGAAAGTGGAGAAGGCAGCGCTGGCACTATTAATGACAGCCTGGTTGAATTTTTAAAGAATCAAAGGGGGCTTGATGATAATTTGCCAAAACGAGGTAAAAAAAGGAAACTGAACGTACCACCTGGCAGGAGTGTTCATGTTCATGACTTGTCGAATTCAGTGAATGAATCTGAAGAAGATAGTGATGGTGACAACAGTGATCACAGTTATGAAAAGAGAGAAGACTCCCCACCTACTCAGAAGCCAGAAGAACTGTCTACTGATAGGGTATTACACAATGAGAATTGGGTGAAAGTGAAATTTGAGAGCGTAAAGGGGGCTCCAAAATATTTTATTAGTAGAATTACTGAAGTTGTGCTTGAAGGAAAAACATATGTGGAATAGTAATCAATATGGTTTTCGTGCAAAGCGAAGCACAGAAACTGCAGTCATAGACTACACCCAACAAAATAATTAAAAATTTGGAGAAAATCAAAAGTGTAGTAGGAATCAATTTAGATCTATCGAAAGCTTTCGATACGGTCTGCCATGAAATCCTCCTTGATAAGCTGGAAGCGGTAGGTATTAGAGGAAGAGTTAAAATGTGGTTTGAGTCATATCTCAAAAACAGATATCACAATGTAGAGCTCACCACTGTAAATTCAAATAAAAAAAGAAGACTAGTTTCAGAAGCAAAAGAAGTTCCTTTAGGAGTACCCCAGGGCAGCATCTTAGGGCCACTACTCTTTCTCATATATCTCAATGATTTACAGTTGTAATATGATCCAACCAAAATTGTACTATATACAGATGACACAAGTCTGATAGTGAGCGACTTCAAAAACTCGTTACAGTCAACTACTGACAAAACCCTAAAAAGTATTGAGACTTGGTTCAGTGCTAATAAACTTACACTCAATGCAAAGAAAACAAATTACATACAGTTTGGTAAAATGATTCAGGGTGAAGACATTAATCTACAACTGGATAACAGACTAATAGAGAGAGTGCACTTTGCAAAAGTGTTAAGAATGCATATAGATGAAGTTATGAATTGGTAACACCATGTAAAATTTCTTACACACAGACATAACTCAGCCTGCTTTGCACTGAGAGTTATTGCAGATGTTTGCACTCTAGAAGGCATCAGAATGGCATACTTTGAATACTTTCATTCTGTTGCCTCATTTGGAATAGTGTTCTGGGCTGGCTCAAAATCTAATTTGAAAGACATTTTAATTTTACAAAAACGGGCTGTTCGAATAATTACCCACAGTCCGACACAAGCTCACTGCAGACCTCTTTTCAAAAAGTTAGGAATACTTACTCTGCCATCAGCCTATATACTTAAATGTGTACTCTTAACCAAAGCTAATCTAAGCAATCTCCACACAAATGCAGACTGTCACAACTGTAACACAAGGAACAAGAATGATCTCCACATACAACAAGTAAGAAGAACACGAACTCAGAAGCATGGAAGCCACATGGGCATTAACCTCTATAATGCACTGCCTCAGTACAATAAAGATTTAAAGAACAATACAAATTTTAAATTGGAACTGAGAACATTTTTAATTAATAAATGTTGCTACTCAATAAATGAATATCTTGAAGACCAAGAAAATGACTTTACAAACTAACTCCAAAATTTTTTATCATTGTTTGTTTCAGCTTTTATTATACTTTACCATCTATAGAACTAGTTATATATTGTTATTGAGGAACAAATTACTATAAACCATTTATGTGGAAAGAAACTGTAAGTTTGCTGTCATTTATTACAGACAATTTAATTTTGTACATTCTATATTTTAATTTCTATGTATGACAAATCCAATTTTAGACAATTTAATTTTCTATATTCTATATTGTCAATTTCTATGTATCACAAGTCCAATATCGTTTGTATGATGACATGGATGCTAAATAAATAAATCATTTTTGAGACAAAACTCCAAAGACGATAGTGTTTATGTTTTCCCAGTTGTAGAAGATGTATCTGAATTTGGCTCTATCCAAGTCATGAAAGAACCGTTAATAAGACGAGGCAAACATATGTTTAAATAATGTTTTAATATTCTAAAGTATTAAAGGTTAATTTTTATTTTTAAAAACCTTTTTATGTGTCGCTTTTGCCCCCTGTGCCTGTTGCAATAGGGTTCTGTGGGTTATATTTATCACTGTCCCGATTGACCCCTACCAAGTGGTAAATAGGGACACTTTATAATTGCTAATAACTACAAATTATGTTGTTGTTGTTGCTGTGGTCTTCAGTCCTGAGACTGGTTTTATGCAGCTCTCCATGCTACTCTATCCTGTGCAAGCTTCTTCATCTCCCAGTACATGCTGCAGACTACATCCTTCTGAATCTGCTTAGTGTACTCATCTCTTGGTCTCCCTCTATGATTTTTACCCTCCACGCTGCCCTCCAATGCTAAATTGGTGATCCCGTGAAGCCTCAGAACATGTCCTACCAACCGAACCCTTCTTCTAGTCAAGTTGTGCCATAAACTTCTCTTCTCCCCAATCCTATTCAATACCTCCTCATTAGTTATATGATCTACCCATCTAATCTTCAGCATTCTTCTGTAGCACCACATTTCGAAAACTTCTATTCTCTTCTTGTCTAAACTATTTATCGTCCACATTTCACTTCCGTACATGGCTACACTCCATACAAATACTTTCAGAAACGACTTCCTAACGCTTAAATCAATTCTCAATGTTAACAAATTTCTCTTCTTCAGAAACGCTTTCCTTGCCATTGCTAGTGTACATTTTATATCCTCTCTACTTCGACCATCATCAGTTAGTTTACTACCCAAATAGCAAAACTCCTTTACTACTTTAAGTGTCTCATTTCCTAATCTAATTCCCTCAGCATCACCCGACTTAATTCGACTACATTCCATTATCCTTGTTTTGCTTTTGTTGATGTTCATCTTATACCCTCCTTTCAAGACACTGTCCATTCCGTTCAACTGATCTTCCAAGTCCTTTGCTGTCAAATTATATTAAACAATACCAAATATACCTAGTTTCCAAGTTGAATGACTATACCATCTTCCGCTTTAATTATTAAAAACTCATAATCAGATCGCATTTTCGGATTTATTATTTAAAAACCTGAAATTCTGCCCCTATTCACCCCAGTTTATGATATTTAAGCCATCCCTGGCCTTAATTTTCCACAGACTTTTTTGACTCCTACATATTTCAATAAATTCATTTATGAACGCGCTAAAGCACTGACTTCAGCAACCGTTTTATGTTTCACTGTATACGCAAGTACGAAAGAAATTAGACTGAACAAACAGCTAATTCAAACATATTTCGCCCGACATATTTGCGGCGATCTCTCGTCCACACGTAGCAATTTGTCGCGCAGTCATAATTCAGTATGGATCCAGTTTTGCGCACTTTTCATGTCATTCTCACTCCACATTCTACGATATGTCTACGCATATTTTATTAGAGCCAGACATTTGCGAGGGGACTGCCGTTTACACAAAATAATTTATTGAAGGAAATTATTTTCCAAGACAGGAAAAAGATTTCCTTCAAAATTCACAGCGGCTTTCGATCCTTAAAAACACAAAATAATGTTGGTAACATCTGTGCTGTGCGGTGTGTGGAAGTTGTTGTGTCATTTTCCCACTGTGGTTTATCTTTGTTACTGAACATTTTTTTCCAGGGTAGCCAACGTAAACAATTGAAGTTGTGCTACAGATTTCAAACATTGCATGGAACCACCGTACCGAGTGTAGGAGGAACTTTCAGTTCGCAGTAAAGGAATATGTTTTCAAATATTGTTTGACCCTCATATTTTAGTTAATTGTCTTGTTTCTGTTATATTATTCGATGAATATGTGGTAGTGCCCAATATTGGTGGTTAAGTGTTTGTATTTTAAAGGTGAACCCGTGACTAGCACACGCGTGTGGTTTGTTTCCAAAAGATTTTTATAAATATAAAAGGACATTATTTGCGAAAACTGACAATGAAGATAAAAATTAACGCAGATTTACTCCCTGTCAAAGGGCAGTACTTTCTGTTCAACGCCGGTAAGTTATATTTACAAAAGTCAGTTTTTGAGGCACCATTAATGTCATCTTTTTATAGCTGACAGAATGCATAAAAAGTGACATTTTTGTTATGGTTAGTGCTCTACAGATGCATTTCCTGGTTATTCAGGTACAGCTCCAGTGGTGCCTTACTTACCAACGTATGCCCGACAGCTTGGATTCTCCAGTGTAGTTGTTGGTTTAATCTACACGATACTGCCAATTATGGGAATGCTCGCCAAGCCATTACTTGGTGCTGTTGCGGACCATTTTCGACGTCAGAAAATGATGTTCATTCTCTGTGAAGTACTTGTTTTAGTAACGTTTTTTACTATACAGTTCATACCAGAAGTACCTGTCGAATCAAAATCTGTAGCAATATTTGACTGTGGAGAAGGGGAATCATTCATTAATGTGTGTGGTAACAAATCTTCAGACCAGTGTGATGCAGAACGTATTACAGAAGATGGTAGCTCAGGTGCTCTTCATTGTGAGGTTTGTAGAATATACAACCGCCTTTTGCATTTCTTACTTTGTTGTGTACAGTTCTGCTACGTTCTTTCTTTATGAGATAATCTCTTGCTCTTATATGCATACTTAGTGTTTGGAATTTAATGTAACTAATGTATACGATACCCCCCATGAACCATGGACCTTGCCGTTGGTGGGGAGGCTTGCGTGCCTCAGCGATACAGATAGCCGTAACGTAGGTACAACCACAACGGAGGGGTATCTGTTGAGAGGCCAGAGAAACATGTGGTTCCTGAAGAGGGGCAGCAGCCTTTTCAGTAGTTGCAAGGGCAACAGTCTGGATGATTGACTGATCTGGCCTTGTAACAATAACCAAAATGGCCTTGCTGTGCTGGTACTGCGAACGGCTGAAAGCAAGGGGAAACTACGGCCATAATTTTTCCTGAGGGCATGCAGCTTTACTGTATGATTAAATGATGATGGCGTCCTCTTGGGTAAAATATTCCGGAGGTAAAATAGTCCCCCATTCGGATCTCCGGGCGGGGACTACTCAAGAGGATGTCGTTATCAGGAGAAAGAAAACTGGCGTTCTATGGATCGGAGCGTGGAATGTCAGATCCCTTAATTGGGCAGGTAGGTTAGAAAATTTGTATACATGGAAGAACCCTGGAGATACTAAAAGGTATCAGATAGATTATATGATGGTAAGACAGAGATTTATGAACCAGGTTTGAAATTGTAAGACATTTCCAGGGCCAGATGTGGACTCTGACCACAATCTATTGGTTATGAACTGTAGATTAAAACTGAAGAACCTGCAAAAAGGTGGGAATTTAAGGAGATGGGACCTGGATAAACTGAAAGAACCAGAGGTTGTACAGAGTTTCAGGGAGAGCATAAGGGAACAATTGACAGGAATGGGGGAAAGAAATACAGTAGAAGAAGAATGGGTAGCTTTGAGGGATGAAGTAGTGAAGGCAGCAGAGGATCAAGTAGGTAAAAAGACGAGGGCTAGTAGAAATCCTTGGGTAAAAGAAGTAATACTGAATTTAATTGATGAAAGGAGAAAATATAAAAATGCAGTAAATGAAGCAGGCAAAAAGGAATACAAACGTCTTAAAAATGAGATCGACAGGAAGTGCAAAATGGCTAAGCAGGGATGGCTAGAGGACAAATGTAAGGATGTAGAGGCTTATCTCACTAGGGGTAAGATAGATACTGCCTACAGGAAAATTAAAGAGACCTTTGGAGAGAAGAGAACGACTTGTATGAATATCAAGAGCTCAGATGGCAACCCAGTTCTAAGCAAAGAAGGGAAGGCAGAAAGGTGGAAGGAGTATATAGAGGGTTTATACAAGAGCGATGTACTTGAGGATAATATTATGGAAATGGAAGAGGATGTAGATGAAGATGAAATGGGAGATACGATGCTGCGTGAAGAGTTTGACAGAGCGCTGAAAGACCTGAGTCTAAACAAGGCCCCCGGAGTAGACAACATTCCATTGGAACTACTGACGGCCTTGGGAGAGGCAGTCCTGACAAAACTCTACCATCTGGTGAGCAAGATGTATGAAACAGGCGAAATACCCTCAGACTTCAAGAAGAATATAATAATTCCAATCCCAAAGAAAGCAGGTGTTGACAGATGTGAAAATTACCGAACAATCAGTTTAATAAGCCACAGCTGCAAAATACTAACACGAATTCTTTACAGACGAATGGAAAAACTAGTAGAAGCCGACCTCGGGGAAGATCAGTTTGGTTTCCGTAGAAATACTGGAACACGTGAGGCAATACTGACCTTACGACTTATCTTAGAAGAAAGATTAAGGAAAGGCAAACCTACGTTTCTAGCATTTGTAGACTTAGAGAAAGCTTTTGACAATGTTGACTGGAATACTCTCTTTCAAATTCTGAAGGTAGCAGGGGTAAAATACAGGGAGCGAAAGGCTATTTACAATTTGTACAGAAGGCAGATGGCAGTTATAAGAGTCGAGGGACATGAAAGGGAAGCAGTGGTTGGGAGGGGAGTAAGACAGGGTTGTAGCCTCTCCCCGATGTTATTCAATCTGTATATTGAGCATGCAGTAAAGGAAACAAAAGAAAAATTCTGAGTAGGTATTAAAATCCAAGGAGAAGAAATAGAAACTTTGAGGTTTGCCGATGACATTGTAATTCTGTCAGAGACAGCAAAGGACTTGTAAGAGCAGTTGAACGGAATGGACAGTGTCTTGAAAGGAGGATATAAGATGAACATCAACAAAAGCAAAACGAGGATCATGGAATGTAGTCGAATTAAATCGGGTGATGCTGAGGGAATTGGATTAGGATATGAGACACTTAAAGTAGTAAAGGAGTTCTGCTATTTGGGGAGCAAAATAACTGATGATGGTTGAAGTAGAGAGGATATAAGATGTAGACTGGCAATGGCAAGGAAAGCGTTTCTGAAGAAGAGAAATTTGTTAACATCCAGTATAGATTTAAGTGTCAGGAAGTCATTTCTGAAAGTATTTGTATGAGTGTAGCCATGTATGGAAGTGAAACGTGGACGATAAATAGTTTGGACAAAAAGAGAATAGAAGCTTTCGAAATGTGGTGCTACAGAAGAATGCTGAAGATTAGATGGGTAGATCACATAACTAATGAGGAAGTATTGAATAGGATTGGGGAGAAGAGAAGTTTGTGGCACAACTTGACCAGAAGAAGGGATCGGTTGGTAGGACATGTTCTGAGGCATCAAGGGATCACCAATTTACTATTGGAGGGCAGTGTGGAGGGTAAAAATCGTAGGGGGAGACCAAGAGATGAATACACTAAGCAGATTCAGAAGGATGTAGGTTGCAGTAGGTACTGGGAGATGAAGAAGCTTGCACAGGACAGAGTAGGATGGAGAGCTGCATCAAACCAGTCTCAGGACTGAAGACCACAACAACAACAACAACAATGTATAAAATACCATTTTTATGAAGGTATTCGTTATATCTCAGGCCATTTGACCAATTAATGTTGGAGACTTGTTATCAGAATTCTTTTATGTGAAGTTTGAGGTTACAGTGCAGATTATTGGTGCATTATTAGTGTTGGTTCAGGGGTTACAATGCTGCTATGGTTTCAGTGGATAATACTGGTACATTAATTAGTATTGGTATTGGCACTTTATTATTTATCAGACAACCCTTCCAGGTTGTAGAAGCAATGGTTAAGATATGCCTTCATTGCAGTATTGAATCCTGTAATACTGTTTACTGACTGTGTATTATTTTGGAATTTTCTAAATATCTTTTTTACTAGATGCAGAAAACCATTTGACAAAGCTTAGTTTATGTTCTGTGCATATGGAGATACATTTATTGTGTTGTGGATGTGTACATTTTTGGGGAAGAATGTGTTATTTTGAGTTGCATAATGCTTTGTGAAAATTGCAGTTTGTGTGTCGTATCTTCCACGATTGTGTTTTGGATACTGAATAGCTTAATAATGTTAGGGGAAGCTCCACAGAAAGTGACTCTGTACTTCAGAAGCAACTGAATGTTTACATAGTACACAATTTTGAGGCAGTCTGCTGGTGCAGTTTTCATGAATGCTCATCGCATAGTAGAATGTGCTCAATTTTTTAATGAGTTTGCCAATATGAATTTGCCACCTGACACTGCCCTGGATCCACAACCTGAGAAACTTTGTTATGTCAACTCTATGTACAACTATGTTTGACAAGTGGATATTTATAGTTTGTGGGACCTTTTCGTTGACATTATGGAAGTCCATTTCTACAGTTTTTTCTTCAATTGTGATTATCTGATAGTGTGCAAATCATCTTGCTATGCTATCTTCTTTGTTATATATTCATGTGGTAAGTTTTTTGTTTTTGCACTGATGAGAAAGCTTGTGTCATGAGCAAACTGATAATCATTTTGACTATATATATTGGAGTGTGGGTCATTTACATATAGGAACAACAGCACTGATCCCTTTGCTGATCCATGGGGAACACCATATTTCACTTCTTGGTATTCTGGGTAATGGTTTGTAATTCTGTTACGTTCAGTATGTTATATTTCCACTATTTGTTTACGTTTGCAAAGGTTAGCTATGCCTCTGGCTTCATGGTCTGTAATTCAAATGTCTTTGAACACAAGGCATACACCAGTGATATATTGTCAATTGTCCCCTTTCTGGTAAATTTCGCTCAAGAATTCATAAATAGCAGGGCTGGTTGAGTGGTTCTTCCTAAACTACTAGTGTGCTATGGACAGAATTTGCTAAAACCTATAAGTCTTTCATGGAAAAATGCCTGTAAAATTATTGAGAAGCCAGACAACGAGAGTGACTGGCCTGTTATTGCCAACTTCTTCTATATTTCCTTTGTGGTATACTGGTTTCAATTTTTAGACAAGAAGGGAAAGTCCCTGATTCAAGTGAACTGTTGTGTAACTGTGTCAGTGATATTTTACAGGGACTTCGCTACACCATTTTACTGTTTTGTCAGGTATACCACCTGCACCCGAAGACTGTTGTTGTTCTTCTTCATTCATTGGGTATAGACACAATGAGGCATTGGCCCCTAACCTAGCTTGCGTTAATCATGAATGTCTCACACAGCACAAAGTCCCAAGTGACTGGAAAAAAAGCACAGGAGACTCCAGTACATAAAAAAAAAAAAAAAAAAAAAAAAAACAGACCCACATAATTACAGACCAATATCCCCAACTTCTGTTCTCTGCAGAATCCTTGAACATATTCTCAGTTTGAATATAATAATCTTCTTGAGACTGAGAAACTTATGTGCACAAATCGGCATGGTTCTAGAAAGCATTGCTTGGAAAAACTCAGCTTGCCCTTTTCTCATTATATGCTGAGAATTATAGATGAAGGGCAGCAGGCAGATTCCATATTTTTAGAGTTCTGGAAAGCATTTGACACAGAGCCCCGTTGCAGGCTGTTAACGAAGGTATGAGCATATGAAATTGGAACATAGATATGTGAGTGGCTTGAAGACTCCTTAAATAACAGAACTCACTATGTTGCCCTCAATGGTGAGTATTCATCAGAGAAAGGATATCATAAGGAGTGCTCCAGGGAAGTGTGATGAGCACGTCAAAAAAAGTTTTGCATCACCCCAGTTCCCATAACTCCTGAAGATAAGCATTTACTGTTTACATTGTATCACAGACACAGGCCCTTTGACTGTTCAGAGGTGCCACTAAACCTGCCCAAAGATGAAAACAACCACACACGAGCAACGCCTATTAGATGGAGGCATTCCAACAGCCGATCAGTTCCAGTCATTCCACCAGGAAGGAGGTACACAGTTCACGTTGTCTGTAGTTCAACCGTGCCTCGATGGTCAATACTGTGGTTTGATCGCGTCTGCATTGTTACTTTGTGCCAGGAAGGGCTCTCAACAAGGGAAGTATCCAGGCGTCTCAGAGTGAACCGAAGTTATGTTATTCAGACATGGAAGAGATATACAGAGACAGGAACTGTTGATGACATGCCTTGCTCAGGCTGCCCAAGGGCTACTACTGCAGTGGATGACCGCTGCCTACAGATTATGGCTTGGATGAATCCTGACAGCAGTGCCACCATGTTGAATAATGCTTTCTGTGCAGCCACAGGACGTTGTGTTATGTCTCAAACTGTGCGCATTAGGCTGCATGATGCGCAACTTCACTTCTGACACCCATGGCGAGATCCATCTTTGCAGCCACAACACCATGCAGCGCGGTACAGATGGGCCCAACAACATGCCGAATGGACCCCTCAGGATTGGAATCACGTTCTCTTCACCGATGAGTGTCGCATATGCCTTCAACCAGACAATTGTGGGAGACCTGTTTGGAGGCAACCCTTTAAGGCTGAATGCCTTAGACACACTGTCTTGTGACTGCAGCAAGGTGGAGGTTCCCTGATATTTTGAGGTGGCACTATGTGGGCCCGACATACACCACTGGTGGTCATGGAAGGTACCGTAATGGCTGTATGATACGTGAATGCCATCCTCCGACTGATAGTGCCACCATATTTGGTGAGGCATTCATCTTCAAGGACGACAATTTGCGTCCCCATCCTGTGCATCTTGTGAATGACTTCCTTCAGGATAACGACATCGCTCCACTAGAGTGGCCAGCACGGTCTCCAGACATGAACCCTTTTGAACATGACCGAGAAAAATTTGAAACAGTGGCTTACTGTTTACATGTCAGAAACTTTCTTTACGTCAGGCCCATTTCCAAATTTGCAATGCATTCCCATTGTATATCATTAATTCACATTTGTTATTACTTCTAAAATCCAGAGAGACTGTAGGGAAAAAAAATGTCGACCTCATTAAACAATTGAAGAAGCGTGCGTTTCTGCCCCTTTGGTAAAAATAACTTTGACTTTTGCGGATGACAGCTCTTCCTTATAGCCAACTACTTGGCTTTCATTGATAACAGCTGACCATGAATTTTCCACGTACTGAGTCTATCTTACATTTGCAGTGGCTTCAGTTTCCTTGCCCCTTACTTATCTACAACATAACATGTATACGTACTTAAAACATTATTGCTAAGAAAATACAAATTTATCCTTTACTGTTGTTCGGTACTGGATATTGGGCGATAATATTATACTAATGACCATCATTATCCCTGACAACAGGAAGACTGCACTTTGGCCCATCACAGAACACCCTAAGTTGATTTCATTATCAACCACCTCCATTCCTATAATTATTATCACTTTTTATTATATCATTGTTATAAAAAATCCTCCCTTTGATACTTTTTAAGTATTCTTTCCAATCGTTCCCAACTGAAGAAATGGTGTAGAATTTTTCTGATGTTTAATTTTAAATTTCACTGACAGGGTCACCTTATACGAGGGTTTTCTAGAAAGTAAGTTCCGATCAGTCGCGAAATGGAAACCACAGTGAAAACCAGAAATATTTTATTTGCAACAGTTAGGTACACCTTCCACTAACTTCCCTGCATAGTTGCCGCTCCGACTTCTAGTCAACTTTCCAATATCCTCGTCATAGAAAGCAGCCGCCTGTGCTTTTGGACAGTTATCTGCACTGGTCTGCAGCTTGTCGTCTGTGGAAAAGTTTTGCCTTCATAGCCAGCGGTTCTTGTGAATAGAGATGAGACTCTTGGGGTGGGGGGGAGCCAATTACGGACTGTACTGTGGGTGATCAAACACTTTTCATCAAGAATGCTGCAGGAGCATCTTCATTGCCCCTGCAGTGTGCAGCCGAGAATTGGCATGAAGAAGGAACTGCTCGACAGTTGTGTTATTTTGGCTGCATGACACAGGCAAAATCTCTAACCAGGCCCTCATACTTGGCGGGAGACGATATTCCCTACACATCTTTATGTGCTCACTGTTCACTCAAAACTGAAAAGATCGACAGGCATACTAGAGACACTGCCCAACACATCTGTGCAAAGCTTTACCGGATTTTCCCAGTGGTTTCCATTTCGCGGCCGATCTGAACTTATTTTCTGGACAACCCTCGTACAAACTGAAAAAATTCCTGTAAAAAAGTTATAGTACATTCTCTTCGCATCATGATTGTTTCTGCCTCCTCCAGTTTCTTGTAGCAAATTATTGCAGGTTTTCTTTCATTTAGAACAGTTCTTCATAATTATTAATTCTAAACATATAGATTATTAACTTAGCACTGATATTGTACTCGTAGATAATATATTATTATATGGCTGTAACACTAGATTGATATATTGGTGAACACATTACCATCTACTTCATGTATATCTAAATTCCCACAGTTGAATCTAGGATTCTCAATTTTCTTGGCATTGTAACTATGAAACATTATTGTATTTGCTTTTTGTTATGTTGAATTTATTCTTGAACTATATAATATGACACACACATGTTGTTGTTGTTGTTGTTGTTGTTGTGGTGGTGGTCTTCAGTCCAAAGACTGGTTTGATGCAGTGCTCCATTTTACATACAGCAGATCTGCATGCCCTCAGGAAAAATTACAGCTGTAGATTCCTCTTGCTTCCAGCCATTTGCAGTACCAGCAAAGCAAGGCCACTTTTGTTGATGTTAAAAGGCCAGATCAGTCAATTATCCGGACTGTTGCCACTGCAACTACTGAAAAGGCTGCTGCCCCTCTTCAGGAACCATGTGTTTGTCTCCCCTCTCAGTGGATACCCCTCCGTTGTGGTTGCACCTATGGTACAGCTGTTTGTATCGCTGAGGCACGCAAGCCTCCCCACAAACGCCAAGGTCCATGGTTTAGGAGGGGTGGGGGGGATTACCCACATACAGATCTCAAAACTAAATATACTCAAGTGTGGGAGTATTATTGAGAAAATCAAATTAGCTTTTTGTGTCTATTACTATTTCCAGTCTTGATATCTGTACTCGAGAGCAATACTAGTTTTCCAGCCGATAACCCCATATACACAATTCACTTGTAAATACTTCTGTCCCAGAAACCTGTAAAGTTATCTCTTTTTATGCTCCACTCATGAACCAGATTTGAACTGATTCTGGGATCCATATGTCACTCAATTCTCACTGTGTACACTACATTATTTTGTCAGGCTTCCCACCTTTAACCAGAACAACTCACCTCCTGAATGTTATGTGCTTTACAGATCCTAGAAACACCATGCTCATTTCCTGAAGTGCAAACATCTCATACTATATCAAGACTTTCATCTTTCTGTGTAAACTGTTACTACAGCTACTTAAGTTGCCGGTACGGTAGCTCAGCTCAGAGGGCTGGCAACGCTCTGTAATAAAAAAACTGAGTGAACGGATCACCGAACAACCGGAACAGGTGTAATCGGACGTCCGCCACGAACAAAATTTCAACGAACAATATAGAACAAAATTAGATTAAAAAAAAACATTCGTTCTAATCCGTAATCAATCTCCCTTCCCTGAACATCGAAATATTGGAGAGGCCAGGCCAATATTTTATGTATGCCTATAGAATTCCTTCCCAACTCTCCAGACTCTCCTGTGGTTAGACCTGCCTATTGGTATTTAGGAAATTCGCCTTCAAAAGTTTCATCCTTAGTTCCACTGCAGAACAATTCCCATTTCTTCTGGCACTTCCTCCAGAGATAGCTCCCTGCATCCATGAATTCCATCCAAGATTCTCTTATATTCCATGAATTATTGTAATACAGGGTGCAGCAGCGTTCATGGTAGGATATTAAAAACACACCAACAGGCAGGTAATTCATTTATTACCTCTTATGTCAATTAATAGTTAAAGGTATGCCATTTACCAGTGTGTAAGTCATTGTCCATTTATTTTTTGAGTGTGCCTCCTGTCAAATGATGCCCCCTCTGCACAACACATTAATCTAGGCGGCATTGGAAGCTTCCCATAACTTGGCGTAACATATTCCCTGGGACATTGCCGACTGCAGTTCTGATGCGATCCTTCAACACAGGAATGGTGGCCAGAATTTGCATGGATTTCTTGGGACAGACATTTCCTGGTATAGTAATTTCCCGTTTTGGTGACGTTTCCTGGCCGCCTCCCTCACCTGACCTTTCATGTTCAGACTTTTTCCTTTGGGACTACCTGAAGCAATAAGTGTTCTGAACATGTTGTGCCACCATTCCTGAGTTGAAGGATCACATCAGAACCACAGGCGGTGGTGTGGTTGCCTCCCATTTATGGTCAGGTCGGGTGTCGCCTCATTGTCTCATATGGGTTGACATCAATGCTGCATTTGTCTTCTCTCACTTGTGATCAAGTCAGGGGTTTCATCACCGCATTCTCATTCTTGTACTACACATTCCTAAATTTATATTGATCAGAAATAGTCTCCTTAACATAATTTCCAGTGATCCTTTGACAGTGTCACCAGTTTTGTAACTTCCCTATGTAATCCTTTTGCGCTTGATTTTTGCATTAGAAAGATTGGTCACAAAAAATCCCCTTGCCATGCACTCTATTACAGTTACTGCCTCACTGATCTGCACTTCTCTTATTTGATTGAAAGATTTTAGTCTGACTAGTGCTCAATGATATTGACCATTTATCTGAGAGCTCTGGTCTCAAGAAAATTTCCAGTGACCACAAGTCACAAGCATGAATGCCATGCGATATTTCTTACTCTACAACAGGCACATGTATGAGAACGTAAATCCTCCAGTCTTACCCTTTCTGATGAACATTTTTTAAATATTTACCTCTTAACCGCATCTACTAGGTGTCTTTCTTGCAATTTCATTCAGTTTATTTAAGTAGAAGATGTTCACAAAATTTTGACTAGTTCTTTGATTTGTTATCTACTCACACTGAAAGGCAGTGATGTTCACCATTCCATAGTCAATGATATAATGTCCTCCCTCCATCTTTTTCATCATCAACAAGTTTCTTCCCAATAGCTTTTAGTTAGTAAGATGTATTTCTGAGCATGTAAATACATACACTATGTGATCAAAAGTATATGGACACCCCCAAAAACATATGTTTTTCATGTTAGGTGCATTGTGATGCCACCTACTGCCAGGTACTCCATATCAGCGACCTCAGTAGTCATTAGACATTGTGAGAGAGCAGAATCAGGCACTTCGTGGAACTCGTGGACTTCGAACGTGGTCAGGTGATTGAGTGTTGCTTGTGTCATACGTCTGTACACGAGATTTCAACACTCCTAAACATCCCTAGGTCCACTGTTTCCGATGTGATAGTGAAGTGGAAACGTGAAGGGACACACAGCACAAAAGCATATAGGCCGACCTCATCTGCTGACCGACAGAGACCTCTGACAGGTAAATGACAAATGACATCTCGATTGGTGTAAGGTGTGTAAACATTGGACGATTGAACAGTGGAAAAATGTTGTGTGGAGTGAACAATCATGGTACACAATGTGGCAATGCGATGGCAGGGCGTGGGTATGGCGAATGCCCAGTGAACAACACCTGCCAGCGTGTGTAGTGCCAACAGTAAAATTCAGAGGCGGTGCTGTTATGGTGTGGTTATGTTTTCCATGTTTTTTTGCATGGCACTATCACAGCACAGGCCTACATTGATGTTTTAAGCACTTTCTTGCTTCCCATTGTTGAAGAGCAATTTGGGGGTGGTGATTGCAACTTTCAACACGATTGAGCACCTGTGCATAATGCACAGCCTGTAGCGGAGTGGTTACAGGCCAATAACATCTCTGTAATGGACTGACCTGCACATAGTCCTGACCTGAATCCTGTAGAACACCTTTGGGATGTTTTGGAATGCCATCTTCATGCCAGGCCTCACCGACTGACATCGATACTTCTCCTCAGTGCAGCACTCCGTGAAGAAAGGGCTGCTATTCCCAAGAAACCTTCCCGCATCTGACTGAACCTATGCCTGCGAGAGTGGAAGCTGTCATCAAGGCTAAGGGTGGGCCAACACCATATTGAATTCCAGCATTACCAATGGAGGGTACCACGAACTTGTAATGTCATTTTCCTCCTGGTGTCCGGATCACCAAGCAAATATAAATTTATGCTTTCTTGTGGCTCAGCACTGGATATTATTTGATACTCGTGACTGTCATTCCTGGTAAAAGGAGCATTCCGCTTTGGCCCATCAAAAACTCTTGGCCTGCCTTACACTGGCTGTGGCTGACCCCTAATCTGCCAGCGATTCATGATGCAGAATGTTGTCCAGCTATGTTCTTTGTGCTATCTTGTTTTTGAGCAACTTGAATACTCTTTGCCAAATGCATGCAGTAGGCAGAATGCCTAAGACCTCTGCCCACTGAGATTGTTACATACATACTCAGAGGCATCTCTGCTGCCCTACTACAATTTAGTCGTCACAATTTCACTTTGACACATTGTTTTTTGTGGATCGTGAAGATCCCTTAAATTAAAGACATAAATGTTATACACATTATTGCATTACCTTTTTTTTAGGCTAACCACGGCAACTGAAGCTCTCTTGGGACACATTTCTGTATTCTTTGTGTAGTTGCCTTTCATTGTTTCTGTTGCTTCCTTTAGGAAACAACATGTTTGTTACACCCCTTTTATTTTTCCTTTCTTTGATGTGTGTTATTCCTTCCTTCCTTGCCTAGTAGGTAACGTTGTCATTTGTACCATTATTCTCATATGATTTCTTTCAACTTTGATTACATTTTTAGTATGTGTGCTCAAAAATGAAATTATCCAAAACATTTACTATCCAGGATTACTTGTAATCTAACTTCTAGAGTCTGAGAATTCATACTATTAACTTGTTCTGTTAAGATTACTTCCTCTCACAGATTTGTATTACTGAATCTTATTTCTAAATTGCCGTTGCACTTGTGTAAACAATTTGAGATTAAAGACATATCTTCTCAACCCTTCTGTCACTCTCCAACTGTGTACATACTGTTTTGAAACATCAGTCATTTTACTGACAAAGGAGAGCTTTAATTTGTACAGATTGGAAACAGAAAATATTAATCAGTTGGTACAAAGGAATAGCATAGCATGAATGACTGTGTGTCTTACAAGGAATGCTAAGAAAAGTATATTTTTGTTTAACAAGGTGATAGGAAATTAAGTGTAGAGTAAGTGGGCAGTCAAAGCCTACAACATTCAGCTTGGAGGATGAAGATGTGGAACACAAATGGATTAAACCAGAGGCATTTCACAGTACACCATAAGCCCCCTCGAAACTACACAGATGGAAGCAGATACAAGCAAATACATCTTATGTCCATTGTTCTGGGAGTTTGAGCAATGTAAGACATACCGTATCTGCAAGGTATAAGGTAAATACCAGGTTTTCTTAACACCAGATATCCTTGACTATTTCAAAGAGCTCCCTGATCTTGCTGGGTGCGCAGAACAAACTGTTGATTTTGTGTTTTTCCAGGATTCTACTGATCTTAGCAGGAATAGGCCCTGCATATAGTAGAAAGGCTACCTTCCTAGTGTATTTTTCTTGTTCCTTCTCCATTGTGAGAAAGGCTACCTTCCTAGTCTCTTCTTCTTATTCATCTTCTGTTGTTAGTAACACTAAAGACATACCAGGCTATGACAGGCCACAAAATCAGCAATAGCAGAGCATTGTCTGGAACTTGAACACACCATGAATTATGACAGAACCAGGATCCTGGGTCAGACCCCCAGATTCTGGGACAGTATCATCAATGAATCTATTGAAATCAAGGTGGCGGAGAACCTGATCAACTGAGAAGCAGGATACCAGATCAGTACAACATGGAATCTGGCTTTGGAACTACTACAGAAATGCCGGAAAAAAATTCCCTTGTCTGAGAATGAACCTCAGATGACTGGGAGCATAATCACAGGAATCAGACCTCATATGGAGCACGAGGTGGCAACTGCCTCCATGGGAGACAGCCACAGTTGTCACAGACAAGATAGGGAACAGCACCAACCACTCAAAACCCCAGGCACCGCACAACCAGGGAGCAGACATAATACGCAACACCAGGTGGCGGCTACCACCATAAGAGATTGCTGCAGCAGTGCGCAGACAACATAATATGCGACGCCAGCTGCAGCGTGATGTCACAGGAAGCACACCTTACAAGGGCGTACTGAATTCAGAATGCCAGGAGGATGACATGACCATGAGAGAAAGGTGCAGTAGTTGTGAATAGCTTAAGGAAGTTTTACAGTGATCAGCATCATTGTAGTGCTAGGGACACTTGGCGGGCACATACCTAATACAGAATGCCATGGGATGGCTGGCACCATGGGAGACAGCTGCAAGGGGTGCAGACAAAAGAGGAAATGCCTGAAGTCGAATACCACTGCAAGAAACAGCCCCAGCGGGTGTGGATGGCATAGCGGGCACTATCTAAGCATGAATATGCAACCCAGTCAGCAAAGTGACCAGTCTCACGAAACACTAGATGAAGATGCTGAGTTACGGTGTCTGGCAGTACACCCAATTCTGCGAGATGTCCGTAAATCACTTGGAAAGTCTTGTAAATTATTCACACTTATTTACTCTCGTGGAAATTTATTGTGCTTTCCCTTTTTAATAAAAAAAATTAAAAAGCTTGTGCTTTCACTTTGATCCTGCCTGAAGCAAGCATCTAATGAATTTACTGTATTTCTCTTGGCTCCAGTAGAACCTTTAGGTGCGTTGGCAGTTTTGTACTAGTCGTACCTCTTTTGGCTTGGCATTTGTGCTGAAATCCCTTATATCTCAAAAGCACTTGTATATTCTTCTCTCAGCAACATTACATTCTTCCAGACCACTCCACCACTTATGCAACTCATGTCAACAACAACCAAATCGATCTGTATTGCTAACCCCGAAGACAAGAGAAACCAACGTCCATTTTATAATTTGCTAAAAGACTGACAACCAGTGGAATTCAAGCTAACACAAGGGAATGCAAAGCAAACACAATCTGTGGCATTTTCACTTGTGTTCACTTCAGTGCAAAAGAGCTTTAGACCAGATGGGACAATGAGGTCATGAGGGATAGGAAAGATCCAATGTGATCAGTACTCTTGTTAGTAAATTGCAAAGGAAGGAAAGGGAGCTTTGTCACAGATTTAAGCAAAGTTGAGGTCTTGGTGACACAAAAGCTGAATGGGGGAAAATGAGCTTTAGAAGAGCAATGTGAGGAGCTGTCAGTGCCAACTAATCTGACCAGAAGACTTGAGAGATATTGGTCTTACATAAAGTGGATCAAGATCATATGTTCACTCACTCGCAAGGGGACCACATGGAAACTGGATTTTGTACCTTTGTTTTTGCATTTATGGTATGTGGAGTTCATAAATCAAATATCAGTTAGCAAAATCAGTTTGATGCAGGTCTCAAAAATTCTATAAAAAATCGGCTCTAAAGTTTGAAGCTTACCAACAATCATTAATATGCAAAAGCAAGGTTGATTTTTCTTGACAGGCCATGCAGATGTGTGGTAGAATGCTTGCCTATCACATATGTGCCATGGATTCAATTCTCATTCCTGGCAAAATTTTCAACTAAGGTTCCACGAACATTTCCCTAAAATGTAAAATATGTAAGAATGAAAAAGAATTTACTAATTTGTAATTTTTTTTATTCAAACAATCTTATATAAAGACTCAGTAATTAAGGATTTATATTTGCAATGAAAACTGGATTTTTCTGTTGTGTGATATATAATTAGAAATAAAAACCACATACATTTTTCATAAAAAAAGCAACTTGATATCTGTTAATTAGCCTATATTTGGAGAATTTTATGTTTAAATGACGTAGGTATTCAAACTAACGGGGAAGGGGGGGGGGGGGGGGAATGAGTGAAATGAGACTCAAAGCAGTGGTTATTAGTCTTGAACACTACTGATTTGTTTCCATCTTTAAGTATTTTAAACTTCGTGAAATTGTCAATAGAACATGCACCTCTATTTAAAAATTTGTGTTGGCCAGTAATCTAATCTAAAAAACCCAACATGGCAAGTGAGCCTTCTGCCACAAAGCCAAGTGGCCTGTCAAGAAAACTTGACCTTGCTTTAGCTTATTAATCATGGTTGGAAAACTTCAAAGTCAATTTCCTGGAGAATTTTTTTAGAGTTGCATTGAATTGTTTTGGGAGATTAATATTTGAGTTCTGAACTTCACATAACACAAATATAAAAAATTACAAAAATCCAATTGTCATGCGGTCCACTTGTCAGAGGCAATAATGACACCAGAACGGAGGGTGGCTGATAGGAGGTTAAAATATCGGATACAGTCTTCCAAAATTCTTTTACTGCATGTTCACAAGTTCATAAAACTTTAGTTTCACTCAGTCACTGTATGGATCCCAAAATGCCAGATATTGAGACAAATGATTGCAGGATAAAAAATCAACTGTAATCACTCAACAGTAGAAAGATACCTTGATCTAATGTGGTAACTGTAAGATTCTACACAAATGGTGCAGAAGAACCCTCCTCTCCTCCTAACAAAAATTTTATCATAGGACATAGGGCAATGAGGTGTATCAAGTTATTGGGAAAAAAGTGCAAGACATGACCAGAACAGCCTAAAGTGAAATGACCACATGAAACTAGCTGTAGGAAAAACAGATGCCAGACTGAGATTCACTGGAAGAACCTTAAAGAAATGTAATTCATCCGTGAAAGAAGTGACTTTGAAAACACATGCTCAGCCAATTTTTGAGTATTGGCTGACAGTTTAAGATCACCAGATTGGATTAGTGGAAGAGAGAGAGGAATCAATTGAAGTCTGGCATATTTTGTCATGAATTTGTTTACTGAGTGTGAGATAATTACAGCACACAACAAACTACAGTGGCATACTTTTCAAGAGAAGTGTTTTGCATTATGGAGAGGTTTGCTGTTAACATTCCACGGGAAGTGTGGTCCAAGAAGAGTTACTCAACGAATTTCTTCTTCTCTCATACATTTCTCTTAAGTGTCCTCAACAAGAAATTAAAACTCTTATGGAGGCTTACCAACAGTCATACTTTGTCTGCACCATCCACAGTTGGAACTGTGGTGTGGGAAATTGTATTGATACCAGAACCTTTTTAAGGTGATGGGGTGTAGATATACAAATTTTCTGACAAATTTAAAATATGTGGTATACTTGAACTTTAATGCAGAACCTTGAATTTTGCACACAGTGCTTTTACCTAACGAGTGATCCAGACAAGATTAATTTCCCTGCGGAGTAAAGATTGATTCTGTGAATGAAGATTGACTGATTGACTGACTGTTAAGTGACAATTGAGACTGGATATATGAGGGCCCTGCTGAAAAGTGATTAGCATGCAAGCTGTCTGTGTTGATCTTGGGCTCTGAGATTCAGAAGCACTGAGACTGCTGTGGGTTTAGCTCAAGACAAGATTAAGTACTAGTTTTGCCATAGCCTTCAAGCCATGACAGGCTAGTGTATCGTGCATAGAGTGGTTGCAGATGCTAATGCCATGTGCAGATTCAAGGCATTGTGTTATTCCAGCCTAAATGAACATACGTTGTAAGTAGTTGTGGAGGGAAGGAACGCTGACAATGGCTTCAGGCTATGAGGCAAACCGCTCACTTCTACATCTGTACCTTACTACAGCAAATTGGGCTACACTGACAATTAAATGACCTTGGAAATCCATTTGTCTTATGCCTACAGTTAAGAAATTACAGACTTTTAAAATCCAAAGATAGGTTTGTGGAATTGGAAGGAATGTTAAATAAGATCAAATGGGATATAATAAGTTTATCAGGATTGTGGCAAAAAATTAAAAGTGAACATAATTTAAGTCAAGACATATGTCTTATTATAGAGAAACAAATCCCACTACAAGATTATGATGGAAGATTTTAATAAATGCAGATGTAGGACGAAAACTGAAAAAAATTCTCCGTTGGGAAACTACAGATGCTGCTGCTGATGTTGTCTTCAGTCCAAAGACTAGTTTGATGCAGCTCTCCATGCTACTCTATCCTGTGCAAGCCTCTTCATCTCTGAATAACTACTGCAACCTACATCCCTCTGAATTTGCTTACTATATTAATCTCTTGATCTCCCTCTATAATTTTTATCTCCCATGCTTCCCTCCAATACTAATTTGGTGATCCCTTGATGCCTCAGAATGTGTCCTACCAACTGATCCCTTCTTTTAGTCAGGTTGTACCACAACTTGCTCTTCTCCCCAATTCTATTCAGTACCTCCACATTAGTTATGTGATCTACCCATCTAATCTTCAGCAATTCTTCTGTAGCACCACATTTCATAAGCTTCTATTCTCTTCTTGTCTAAACTGTTCGTCATCCATGTTACACTTCCATACATGGCTACACTCATACAAATACTTTCAGGAATGACTTTGCACTTAAATCTAAACTCGATGTTAGCAAGTTTCTCTTCTTCAGAAAAGCTTTTCTTGCCATTGCCGTCTACAGTTTATGTCCTCCCTAATTCGACCATCATCAGTTATTTTGCTTCCCAAATAGCAGAACTAATGTACTACTTGAAGTGCCTTATTTCCTAATCTGATCCCCTCAGCTTCACTTGATTTAATTCGTCTACATTCCATTACTCTTGTTTTGCTTTTGTGGATTTCGTCTTATATCCTCCTTTCAAGATATTGTCCATTCTGTTCAACTGCTATTTCAAGTCCTTTGCTGTCCCTTGACAGAATTACAATGTCATCAGCAATCTTCGAAGTTTTTATTTCTTCTCCCTGGGACTTCAATTCCTACTCCGAGTTTTTCTTTTGTTTCCTTTACTGCTTTCTCAATATACAGATTGAATAACATTGGGGATAGGCTGCAACCCAGTCTCGCTCCCTTCTCAACTACTGCTTCCCTTCCATGCTCGTTGACTTTTATATCTGCCATCTGGTTTCTGTACAAATTATAAATAGCCTTTTGCTCACTTTATTTACCCCTCCCACCTCTAGAATTTGAAAGAGACTATTCCAGTCAACATTATCTCAAAGTCTACAAATGCTATAAACATAGGTTTCCCTTAAGGGTCAATATTGCCCCCTATGTTCCTACATTTCTCTGGAATCCAAACTGATCTTCCCCAAGGTCATCTTCTATCAGTTTTTCCATACTTCTGTAAAGGATTTGTGTTAGCATTTTGCAGCTGTGACTTATTAAACCGATAGTTTGGTAATTTTCTCACCTGTCAGCACCTGCTTTCCTGGGAATTTGGATTATTATTTTGTTCTTGAAGTCTGAGGATACTTCGCCTGTGTAATACATCTTGCTCACCGGATGCAAGAGTTTTGTCATCGCTGGCTCTCCCAAGGCTGTCAGAAGCTCTAACAAAATGTGGTATACTCCCCGGGCCTTGGTTTGACATACGTCATTCAGTGCTTCATCAAATTCTTCACACAGTATCATCCCTTCTCATCTTCCTCTACACCCTCTTCCATTTCCATAACATTGCCCGCAAGTACATCTCCCTTGTGTAGCCCCTCTATATACTCCTTCCACCTTTCTGCTTTCCCTTCTTTGCGTATGACTGGTTTTCCCTCTGAGCTCTTGAGATTCATACAGGTGGTTCTTTTTTCTCCAAAGGTCTCTTTAATTTTCCTGTAGGCATTATCTATCTTACCGCTGGTGATGTATGCTTCTACATCCTTACATTTGTCCTCTAGCCATTCCTGCTTTGCCATTTTGCACTTCTTGGTAATATCATGTTTTTGACATTTATATTCCTTTTCACATACTTCATTTATTGCATTTTTATATTTTCTTCTTTCCTCAATTAAATTCAGTCTCTCTTGTGTTACCCAATGAATTCTTCTAGTCCTTGTCTACAGATATAATAACAGAAATGCCATGTCATTCGTTAGCAGATATGCCTAGAACAACAAAATTTATGTCCTTAACAAATTCTTGCAGAAGAAAACGAAATAAAATACAACTATTAGTGACAATGACTATATTTTTTTCTAACAAAGATACTTTACAGGCTGTTAAATGCTAAATCAATTTTGTACAGCTGATGATCATAGAGTCCATTGTAAGATGCAGAGTAAAAGTGTATACAGAGCTAAAAGAAACAAACTAGGCCCTAAACTTATCAGGCAAGAAGTAAGAACTGTAGGAAGTGAAAATAAAGTGAAAATTTATTTTAAAAAATAAGATATACAGGGTGTATATGCCGCAGGACAACCAGGAAATCTGGGTAGAATTCCAGGAGTTTTTCGCTGTTTTTCTTTTCAATAAAATTTTTGTTATTTTGACTGGTAAGAACTGATACTCTAACGAAGAATTATACTTTAGCCCACTACAACAGAATAATACTGCAGAAATAAAACATGAACGAGAGAATAACAGCAAAATAAAAATGTAGTTGCTAAGAAATTGCACCATTCACAACAACAAAACACAATGCACACGCAATTGTCTACCAACAGCAAAATGTGTCAAAGACTATGCAATACTTCGTAACAACAAACTGTTGTCAGTGCGTCTTTCTCTTGGGCTTCATTTTGATTAACATGGCATCACAACTGTTTACATAACTGTAATGGTCACGGAAAAAATATTGCGAATGGTGGTGGTTTGAGAAGTACTGCTTTCGAAGTAAATTTCCTTTTACGCAAGGTGAATTATTTGGTGTGTGAGAATGTGTGATGAATTTCTTAAATCAGTGAGCATTAGACTATTAGCCAATACTTAACATTGAGAACCAGCCACTTGAAGAATTTCAACTCCAGAAGGCCAGTCATTTATGTCATTATTTAAAATTTTACAGGCTCATTTGTGTTACTCTTAAAGAGTAACACATGGTGAAGAAGACCAAGTTTTGACATTAGTTTTTAATATTTATTTTAGTTTTTTCGCAGATTAAAAATCATACAATAATGATAGCTTAAAGTATAACTAGCCTTAAAAAATATATGAAGTGAGTTCTTGAGCAAATTCACACATAATTGACTTTTCTATGGAGAAGTCAAAGTGCTCGATGAAACATGTATTCAGGCAGGTAGCCCATGAAATGTTGGGTGCTCAGCAGTGAATTTATAACCACACTTGTGAGAAATATTCAGCTGCTGCAAGTTAAGCTGTGCTCTTAGGACCCTGCGTAACCACACCCTTGGAGGAGAGGGGGGCTCTTGTAGCTGTGCTGTTTGTATATTGATTTAAATCGTTAACTTTTCCTGTTTGTGTGTTCATGCTACCTAACAGTCATATTACTGTTGATCAATTACATCATGTGTCCTATGCTCTGAATAACTGCTGTCATTAGCTGGAAAAACCAAGTGACACGAGCTATGATAGGCATCATAATCTTGATTTCAGTGCTTCAGAAGGAATCGTGCTGTGTTTGGTGGACTCTCTGTTTATTCTTTTATGATACGAAAATATGCAGTTTAAATGTTGCCGTGCATCAAAGATCTTTCCAAAATGCATTTCATTTCCAAAAGTGCCGGGTAGTTCTAAGCTGGTGTATAAAACTCATGCCATTCACAGGTGTGATAAGTTTTACAGCTGCAAGGCTGTTACTTAACGTGAAAAAAAAGTACTTTCACCACACTGACATTGTAGTATATAGTGTATAGCGTAATTTTTTTCCTGTCTGTATATATACACTCTGGTTACATTAGACTGAATTAAGTAACAAGTTTAGCGTCATAGAAAACGTGGGTTGTGAGGGGTGAAGAAAGAGGTAAAATTACTTATCAAGTAGCAAAAGATGTTAAAGATATAAAGAAAGCAAAAGCAATTTCAACAGTGCAACATGTCAAAGCAATGAGGTAGGTGCAGTGTTTCTTGATTTCCAAAAGCATTTGACGCAGTACACACCTATGCTCATTGTCAAAAGTATAGTCATACGGGGCATCACATGAGATGTGTGACTGGATTGAGGATTTCTTGGTAGAGAAGAGTGTTTCAGACGAGCAATAATAGGAACACAATAACTGACTTAAACAAAAGTATTTGTAAGTGCCATGTAGAGCATTTGATACATTACATGAAAATTAAATAAGTGAAACAACTGAAAATGATAAATAATATGAAGAAAACAAAATGCCAGAAGTATTGGAGATGGTGCTGCCCACTGTCGAGTGTTTACTGCGAAATATTGCAGCCCGGCTATTGCTAGCCAGTTTCTTGTTAGTCATTGAAGCCTTTGTTACACGCCATTGAATATTTAGGTTTAGACCTTGCCTAATTTATGTTTGTGATTTGGATTGCTCTCTGGATTGTTGTACATACTTAAGATGACTTTGGTATGCTATGTGCTTGGTATGGTTATTCAATCACTTCGTGGACTCCACTGTCATTTACCTCCAGAACTGCCTGTTTCCTCCATGTTACTACCAGAGCAAGTTATCATTAACTATGTTCTACCTATGTGGAGAAGGATAGAAGACTGACCATCTTGAGTTTATAAAGAGATGTGGAACAAATGGTTTAAGCAAAAAGAAAAAAAAAGACAAGGTAAAAAGGTTAAAAGAAAAAACACAAATTTTATAAATCAAGGAAAAAATTGAAAAAAATCTAAAAAAATTATGAAACTTAGTCAAAATGACAGACACATGATAGTGTGTAACTAGACCATTGAGAGACTGTTCCAGACAGAGAATTTATGTTTATGTAGAACATATTTAAGATGTACAAAATGATTTCAGGTTGAGATAGTTCAAGTAATGTCATTGTGAAGTGTGATTACACTGGACAACAATACAGCACGTACAGTGTTGTGCTGCTACCTGTTGCACCAACATGAAGATATACATAAATGCCAAGGTTCTCTTTAGACATACTGAGTCATCAATCAAGAACAAATATAGTGATATAAGTCATAACAGTAGCAAAGTGAGTCAGAAATCTTCAAACTGTTCAACAGTAGTTTTCTGTTTTCTGACTACACTGCTACAGATTATATGGATTATTGACTGTGTCTGAGGAAACCATCCAGCCTTTCAAGAAGAATAGTCCTTGAGCTGAAAAGAAGTTGTGATGGAAAAAGGAAAAATACTGCCAAATTGACTCCCACAGTCCTGTGACCCAAGAGGATTGACTGAAATTTCTGGCATATGTCTTTGTCTCTTGCTCATGAGAGATTAGTTACCACTTTTTGAATTGGTGAGTGCTTCCACAACCAATGATTGTGTGTTTATTGAAATCAAATTATCCAGTTGCTAATTATGTTGCAGTTTTGTTAACTGATTGAGATTCAGTAAAAAGTTGTTCTCAAGAGTGATGAGTATTTTACTCCAGCTGGCAATGACATGCCATCTGAATTTAAACATTTTATTGTGTGCCCTTGCTGTCCTTGCATATACACTCAACACACTTGAGATTCATCTGTAATTAAGCTGAAATCGATTGTATGTATAAAACTACAAAATAACTGGCAACTGGTGCATTTGATTTCGGTATATGTATGTCTTTAAGGGAAAAACATTTCACACTTATTATCATTCGATACAAGATTGTAGCCTTCAAGAAAAGACAAACACATTAGGAGATGTCTAATAGTAAGGTGGATGTATTTGTTGGGTTTCATCTTTTCTCTCCTAATCATGATTAACTTGCCAGTAAATATTGTGCCTGGGCATGTGCCTAGTAATGCCATCACAAGAATTACATCATAGATACTGGTTAGAGAGAGGCAGCCACTGAGTTGTGTTTCCTTGATTTCCTCCCTATCTGGCTTTGCCTGTCAGATGGAAAGCAATCATCCAAAGTGGATGGTCCGTGGATCACGAAATGTGTTAGTGCTGGTGAATAGTCACACAGTAGTTATTTTGTACAAAACATTCGCAGTGCAGTAACTATGCCCACTGCTAACTGGATACATATTTCTGTCAGTTTCTTCACTATATGTAATGTATGCCTCTGTCATGAGAAATGTATTGCTTGTTTATAGAACTTTGTATACGTGATATACTTGTGGATTAAAAAAAAAAAAAAAAAAAAAAAAAAAACTGTTCTTTATAACATGTTTTGTTCTACCATTACTACCAGCATATAGGATGGTGAATTTGGGTGTTGAGTGCTGGATAATTTTAAGAACAGATTATGATGTGCACTGTACTTTGAAACTTCTTAACCATACTCTTTTTAAATTATTGTTGTTAATAAACCTTCTGTTTCATGTCAGTGTAAAGTCATTACCATTTTTAAAAACAATAATTCTCTTATATGCTCATTTTCTAGCAAACATATACTGCTTTTATCTTTTCAAATTTAAAATATTTCCATGTTTGAAACTATTGATGTTTCCTTTACAGATGGCGTGTAGTGTAACAAACCCTGCAATATTTTCAGATATCTGTATGTACTGGAATGTGTCAGACTATTGCAAGAGTCAAAGGCTAAGAAGTGGTGTACTTGCTAATGACACTCTCCATATAACAGCTGTGGCAAGCTTAAATCACACAACTTCTGTGTATTCTTGTTTTTACTTCCCTGTGCATAAAGTAAAAACCATGAACAGTGATGTGTTAAATCCCTCGTGCAGTGCTGTGAGACATTTGACATGTAACACATATTGTAACAATACTGTGATTAATAATATGATAACTGTAAATGAAGAAATTGCAGATGTTGCTGGTCTTTACCAGTTTTGGCTGTTTTTCCTCCTCATGATTTTGAGTTGGGTCGGCATGGCAGTTGTAGTAAGTGTTGGAGATGCCATATGCTTTGGAATGCTGGGTAAGTTTTAATATGTTTGTAATTGAATAGAAAGTTTAAAAGAAAAGCTTTTAGTATTTATAAAATCTGTTGTAGATTTTCAGTCCAGGTCAAGCTTCCGCATAAATGCAGTGAGCCACATTATTTTTCTATTTATGTTATTCATATTACTTTTTTACAAATGTGTGGATATCTTTCACTGAATTTTGTAATTGTTCTTAGAAGAAGTCAGTTGTTTTGGTTTTCTTTTTTATTAAAATTACTGGTAATGGTTCATCACCCTATTCGACTATTCTCCTGGAGTATTGCTCGGTCATAATTCTTGTAGAAAATTAGTGAAATCGATATTAGTGTCAGTAGCATTGAGAAACAGTGGAAATTGTTAAAATTGAACAAAACGCCAGGGCCCCATGGAATTCCTATCCGATTCTGTAACCAGTTCGCAGCTGAGAGTTGGTGCTTGTGTTAACTGTAATCTGTTGTGGATCCCTTGAGCAGGAGAAAGGCCCTAGTAGTTGGAAGAAAGCTTAGGCCACACCTATCTACAAGAAGGGTAGCAGAAGTGATTCACAAAACTACCATCCAATATCCCTGACATCCTTTTGTTGTAGAATCTTAGAACATATTCTGAGCTTAAACAGAATCAGGTGTCTTGAATGAACAGAACTACGTCCACCACGTCAACCATTTTGGATTTTGAAAACATAGATCATGTGAAACCCAATTTTCACTTTTCTCACTTGACATCCTTGAAGCAAAGGATCAAAGCAATGAAGTAGGTGCAGTGTTTCTTGATTTCCAAAAAGCATTTGACGCAGTACACACCTATGCTTATTGTCAACAGTACAGTCATACGGGGCATCACATGGAATGTGTGACTGGATTGAGGATTTCTTGGTAGGGATGATGCAGCATGTTGTCTTGGATGGAATGCCATCATCAGACATAGGAGTAATTTCGGGTGTACCCCAAGGAAGCGTGTTGGGTCTCTTGCTGTTCTTGTTGTATATTAATGACCTTGGGGACAAAATTGTTAGTAGCCTCAGACTTTACCCAGATGATGCAGTTATTTACAACAAAATGTGGTCTGAACGAAGCTGCTCAAATATTTAGTCAGTCACCAATAAGATTTCAGAGCAGTGCAGTGACAAGCGGCTTGCTTTAAATGTTCATAAAATTAAAATTGTCCACTTCACAAAACAAAACAAATATAGTATCTTATTAATATAATATTAGTGAGTCACAATTGGAATATGTAAACGCGTATAAATACTAGGGTGTAATACCCATGGTCTTACTCATCTATGGCAGTGCAGAATTTTCTTGTTAAATCTGGGTGCCCAAGAACATTAGATTCAATGAGTGCTTCTGTACTAGTATTGAACTAATTAAAATACTTAGGAGACTGCTGCTGTGGCCGGCCGCTGGTGGCAGAGCGGTTCTGGCGCTACAGTCTGGAACCGCCCGACCGCTACGGCCGCAGGTTCGAATCCTGCCTCGGGCATGGATGTGTGTGTTGTCCTTAGGTTAGTTAGGTTTAAGTAGTTCTAAGTTCTAGGGGACTTATGACCTCAGCAGTTGAGTCCCATAGTGCTCAGAGCCATTTGACTGCTGCTGTGCTACTTTCTTTTTTAACAGGTTAGCTGCAGTTACACTGTTTAATGCTTGCTCTTTTACTAATTACCCACAACATTGTAATCAGCCTAGGAAAGATTTTAGTTCTTTGTGGGTTCTGGAAATTTCATTATTGCCTCAATTTGAGTTTGATTAGGTTGGATTTGTCAACTATTAACATATGACACAAAATGTTTATTCTCCTCTTCTGAATCTTATGTTTAAGAAGTTAATAGTTATGATACTGCAATACATGCATGTCTGAAGGAACATGAGGATCAGGCACTGTAGTGATTACAGCTATTATGAAATACATGAAATGTGTACGTAGTTGTGAATATAGACAACCTTCAGCTGTATAGTGGAATGATGACGTTGAAAATTTTTGCTGGACCGGCGCTTGAACCTGGGTGCTACTTTCTTTTTTAACAGGTTAGTTGCAGTTACACTGTTTAATGCTTGCTCTTTTACTAATTACCCTTATTTCGAGGCCAGACCCAAATTTCCACATATCATCATCCAAATGTCTGTAAGACAACCACTTGTGACAAAGGCTTCAAGTCTCTGCCCGGCACAAATTTACAATATTGTTGTTCGATTATGCAGCTGAAGATGGTCCATATTCACAATTGTGAATATGTTTCAAGTAACAGCTCTACTCGCTGCAATACAGTATTTATACGCCGGTACCGGGCAAGCAACTATCAATTAAAATGTCTCCCTGTATAGGGATAAACGTAATGAATGTATGAGCACAGGTTGAAGACACATGGACAATGACATATGGAAGTTTGTGTCTGGCTCGGATAGCCAAAGCAGTTAAGGCAGTTGCTTGTGACAAATGGTAAATCTGGGTTCGAGTCTGGTCCGGCACAAATTTGCGATATTGTCTTTCCATTATACAGGTGAAGGTTGTTGATACTCACAACTGTGAATACATTTCATGTAGTTAATAGCTGTGTTGTTCTCTAAGAATTGGCTCATCCCTATGGGATGGTTCTCAGTTATTGCTTCAGATTCACAACATGTAAAATAACTTTTCCAGAAGCTCTTTTTCCGAAGAATTGATCTATAGCACTTGTAAACTGAGACATAAATACTTTCACCGAACCTTATGGGCACAACAAATGCATATGTAGTGGAAAAAATACGGAAGGTGACTCCACTGACAAAACATTTTGTGTGGTACTCATGAAAAGATGTGGTGTCAAAAGAAATTAAGGCATTCCTTCGTGTTATGAAAAAGGCTTTGAATTTGGAGACAGAATAATATGACTATTTTACTGAAAATTGCCTGGACCAAGCTCTATTTTTCAAATCGATTTTGGTGGCACAATGGATAGCACACTGGACTCGCATTTGGAATTATGGTTAAAATCCGTGTCTGCAGGTTTTCCGTGATTTCCCTGAAGAGCTTCAGGCCAATGCCAAGATGGTTCCTTTGAAATGGCATGGCACCCTTTCTCATCCTTGAAACAATCTGATTTTGTGCTCTATCTCTAATGACCTCAATGTCCTTCCTTCCATTCTTCAAGGATATTTTCTCTCATCCCCAACTTTTCTGCATATTGTGGAAGTTTCATTTAGTTTCTCCTATTGCAGCTCGAGAGAGGTGTACTAGAAAGGATGAAGTGAATAATTGCTAATAAATGTAAAATATTTTATGTACCAGGAAGGAATATGGCTATAGATGAGAGCACAGTTGGTTTTGGAGGTGGGATTTGGTCAAGTATTATAACTGAAGGAAGCCTGCAAAGTGTGGCCATTGAATTTTTTTGCCTCTGTGGTTTAGAAAATGATTACATGTTTTCTCACATTCCATATTATGGCAAGGCAATGACTGACAGCCATTTGATTTGCCATTTACTGTTTCAGTAGTGATTCATTTGGCACAAGATCTGCAAGCATACACAGCTGATACAGATTTTCACATTTACACTGAATGGTTCCACACTAAGCCTAAATTTGCTCAAGAACAACATAAAATGAAAATGCATACAGCAGGGACTGTTACGAGATCTAGAAAAGGTTTCCACCAGATCTCGAGAAGCAGTAGCTCCAGCAATATCATGTGTTGTTTCTGCCAATTTAATATACAAATTTTGTGTGTGTGTGTGTGTGTGTGTGTGTGTGTGTGTGTCCACAACAAGAAGTTAGTGTATATGTGGAGTACATTCTTTGGTCCTGAAACACAGTTGATCACGGGTATAGAAAGAAGCAGAAACCTACAGTTTAAAAGTTTATATGAAGAGGCGACAGAACTCTCCAGTATTGTGCGTGTTACAGATTTACAAAGAGGTCATATGAATGGTGGACAAAATTACTCGTCTGGCTTGTTGAAATTGTAGTTGTAAACAGCTACATCCTGCAACAGATAAGAAGGAGAAAGGAGAGAAGATGCAGTGACTTCTTTCCTGTAGGAGAATTATCACATTGCTTATGGGCACTGTTAGGAATAAAATTCCAGGAAGAGAGGAAGGTCATCCTCTTCTGATGCTGAAGAGAGGCTGAATGGGGAAAATGCATTTTATAATGCAAAACAAAAAGAAATCTACAAAGGATTGTATGGTCTACATCAAAAGAAATGAAAAAGGTGGGAGGGAAGAAACTACACTACTGTTTGGAAAAAGTGAAACACCAAGACCGAGAGATGTAATCACAGTGAAATTTATTCCAATGATTAGGGACATGACACTACACAAATAGTTAGCATTACAGACCTGTACATCCTCTGTAACTGTGGAAATTCAGTACACTGTAGCATCATCACGTACTACTGTCGGAGCCACTAGATCATATCATGGAATCAAAGAGCGTCTGGTGAATACTCTGCCATGTGATTTGTAGGTGCACCCCCTTTCTTTCATTAATACATCTCCATCATGTTCATTATTCCAGTACTGAATGAATCTGGCAGTGTAAGCTACTTCCTTACCTCTGAGAGATCATATTATATTTTTGTGATTTTGCTTTTCTTTCCCATTACAACAGGTACTTGTGATTCTTTCCTTCTGCCTAACCTGTTATCGTGTACTCCTCTCATGACCTATAAAATATTGTCTCCCTTGACATGCAATTTTGCATTCTGCACGTGGGTAGTTCTTCTCTAAAAGTTGCTGCCAAATCTAAGCCTTTCTCTTATTTTTTCACCTCTCATAACAGCTGGGCAGTTGCACGAGTAATGGAATGACAGTCAGTATTATTTTTGCACGTTAAGGATAAAAAAGGCCAAGCATCATCATAAAAGATGAAAGTTTTTGTTGTACTTTCTACATAAACAGAGAAATATGATTTTCTTATTGTAACAGTTAATGTTTCATTCATATAATGAGACTTCTGTAAAACATAAAGTTCTGGTAATGGAATGATATAATTCAGATATGCTTATTTTTTTCATTTATAATACACTAATTGAGGTCACATATTTCCTATAAAAATTCACAAAAATTCTGTTATGGAGAGGAATAAATGGGAAACAAGATGATACAGAAGATAAATGCATTAAACAAATATTTTATTAATGAAATTTAAAAAAAAATCTCTGGCAATGGAATGACATTTAATAGTAATGGTATGTCACTTCACTTGAAAATTTCCAGTTTTCTTCTGCATTGTTGTTGCATGGGAAAAATGGTACCACACCACACTCTGAGTTACATTTAAACAGTCATGTTGATAAAAAAAAACTGAAATAAATGTTGAGCACTTACCCACTTGTGTCCAACAACCTTTTTACATACAGTCACTGGCAGTCTAGTAATAAGAATTTCCAATAAATAACATTCATCTATGTACATTTAAATATTGAGATAATTATGAATATAATAGAGGGAAACATTCCACGTGGGAAAAATATATCTAAAAACAAAGATGATGTGACTTACCAAACGAAAGCTCTGGCAGGTCGATAGACACACAAACAAACACAAACATACACACAAAATTCAAGCTTTCGCAACAAACGGTTGCTTCATTAGGAAAGAGGGAAGGAGAGGGAAAGACGAAAGGATGTGGGTTTTAAGGGAGAGGGTAAGGAGTCATCCCAATCCCAGGAGCGGAAAGACTCACCTTAGGGGGAAAAAAGGACAGGTATACACTCTCACACACACACATATCCATCCGTACATACACAGACATAAGCAGACATTTGTAAAGGCAAAGAGTTTGGGCGGAGATGTCAGTCGAGGCGGAAGTACAGAGGCAAAGATGTTATTGAAAGACAGGTGAGGTATGAGCGGCGGCAACTTGAAATTAGCGGGGGTTGAGGCCTGGCAGATAACGAGAAGAGAGGATATACTGAAGGGCAAGTTCCCATCTCCGGAGTTCTGACAGGTTGGTGTTAGTGGGAAGTATCCAGATAACCCGGACGGTGTAACACTGTGCCAAGATGGGGGTGATCCTCATTACCAACAAACACTGTCTGCCTGTGTCCATTCATGCGAATGGACAGTTTGTTGCTGGTCATTCCCACATAGAAAGCTTCACAGTGTAGGCAGCTCAGTTGGTAAATCACGTGGGTGCTTTCACACGTGGCTCTGCCTTTGATCGTGTACACCTTCCGGGTTACAGGACTGGAGTAGGTGGTGGTGGGAGGGTGCGTGGGACAGGTTTTACACCGGGGGCGGTTACAAGGGTAGGAGCCAGAGGGTAGGGAAGGTGGTTTGGGGATTTCATAGGGATGAACTAAGAGGTTACGAAGGTTAGGTGGACGGCGGAAAGACACTCTTGGTGGAGCGGGGAGGATTTCATGAAGGATGGATCTCATTTCAGGGCAGGATTTGAGGAAGTCGTATCCCTGCTGGAGAGCCACATTCAGAGTCTGATCCAGTCCCGGAAAGTATCCTGTCACAAGTGGGGCACTTTTGTGGTTCTTCTGTGGGAGGTTCTGAGTTTGAGGGGATGAGGAAGTGGCTCTGGTTATTTGCTTCTGTACCAGGTCGGAAGGGTGGTTGTGGGATGCGAAAGCTGTTTTCAGGTTGTTGGTGTAATGGTTCAGGGATTCCGGACTGGAGCAGATTCGTTTACCACGAAGGCCTAGGCTGTAGGGAAGGGACCGTTTGATGTGGAATGGGTGGCAGCTGTCATAATGGAGGTACTGTTGCTTGTTGGTGTGTTTGATGTGGACGGACGAGTGAAGCTGGCCATTGGACCGATGGAGGTCAACGTTAAGGAAAGTGGCATGGGATTTGGAGTAGAACCAGGTGAATCTGATGGAACCAAAGGAGTTGAGGTTGGAGAGGAAATTCTGGAGTTCTTCTTCACTGTGAGTCCAGATCATGAAGATGTCACCAATAAATCTGTACCAAACTTTGGGTTGGCAGGCCTGGGTAACCAAGAAGGCTTCCTCTAAGCAACCCATGAATAGGTTGGCGTACGAGGGTGCCATCCTGGTACCCATTGCTGTTCCCTTTAATTGTTGGTATGTCTGGCCTTCAAAAGTGAAGAAGTTGTGGGTCAGGATGAAGCTGGCTAAGGTAATGAGGAAAGAGGTTTTAGGTAGGGTGGCAGGTGGTTGGCGTGAAAGGAAGTGTTCCATCGCAGCGAGGCCCTGGACGTACATGTACACGATCAAAGGCAGAGCCACGTGTGAAAGCACCCACGTGATTTACCAACTGACCTGCCTACACTATGAAGCTTTCTATGTGGGAATGACCAGCAACAAACTGTCCATTCGCATGAATGGACACAGGCAGACAGTGTTTGTTGGTAATGAGGATCACCCCCATCTTGGCACAGTGTTACACCGTCCGGGTTATCTGGATACTTCCCACTAACACCAACCTGTCAGAACTCCGGAGATGGGAACTTGCCCTTCAGTATATCCTCTCTTCTCGTTATCTGCCAGGCCTCAACCCCCGCTAATTTCAAGTTGCCGCCGCTCATACCTCACCTGTCTTTCAATAACATCTTTGCCTCTGTACTTCCGCCTCGACTGACATCTCCGCCCAAACTCTTTGCCTTTACAAATGTCTGCTTATGTCTGTGTATGTACGGATGGATATGTGTGTGTGTGAGAGTGTATACCTGTCCTTTTTTCCCCCTAAGGTGAGTCTTTCCGCTCCTGGGATTGGGATGACTCCTTACCCTCTCCCTTAAAACCCACATCCTTTCGTCTTTCCCTCTCCTTCCCTCTTTCCTAATGAAGCAACCGTTTGTTGCGAAAGCTTGAATTTTGTGTGTATGTTTGTGTTTGTTTGTGTGTCTATCGACCTGCCAGTGCTTTCGTTTGGTAAGTTACGTCATCTTTGTTTTTAGATATATTGAGATAATTAGATTGATCCAGTTGCCACTTGATAAAATTCCCTAAACATCACCACAAATTCTTGTACAATTTTGATCATAAATGCTGTAAATGGAGTATTTTTGTGCTTCTCTAGGCTGAAATTTGGTTTGATTTCGTTTTGAGAGTGTATGAAATAAATTTATCAATGTTCAATAATCTTCACTAACATGCATTTCCTTCTAGATGGTTAAATATGAAATGAATTTTCTGTAACTCGTTGCAGGGCTTGGGTGATGTACCATAGAATTTCTTTAGGAGCAACACTGGATGTGTTCTTCCTTGTTGCTCAAGAATAATATATTTCTGTACAACATTATTGTTCATTTCAAATCTGGAATCCTGTCAAAGTTGGTTGCCGTTTATTTTGACAATATGTTTCTGCCCTGTAACATCACTAGAGATACTAAGTAACCTGTAACAGATAAATCACATTCACAAAATTCTCACAACCGAAAATTCTGGCAATTTACCTGTCTGTTTTATTACTGAAAGATTAAAGTGATTTCCGTAAAGCAGCTTTCTCACTTCAGTTCTTGGTTTCTGTCTGTGTACATTTGTTTCCACTTATTTGAACTGAGACCACTGCAATAACATGCCTAAAATTATTTTGCAATCCATGTCACTTATCAAGTTGAGCTTGCAGTTCTGTTCTTAAGAGTGTAGCCATCCGCATATTGCCCTTATTTGTTGTTTTCTTTGGATTCTGGCCTCCTCTTTAAAGATACATAATTACTAACCAATTCAGTCATTGAGCCAAGTGATCCAGTCCTTCAAAGTTGGAAGATAATTATGCTTTTTTCATTTTCTATTGCTTCTCCTCATTCAGATTCTATAAAAAGTTTTCTCTTTCCTTACCTCCTTGCTCCTTTTCCTCCACTAAAAAATGACATATAAACTCCATAATGTCTTCCATTTCACTCATTTTGAATCTAAATATGTTAACCCACTTATCCATTTGAAATAAATCATATACTGCTTAAAGATGTTGAATGAAACTTACGCTTTTAGAACAACCAATGGCCCATTTTGCTTTAACACCAATAAAAAACTTCATAATCTTTGTTAAACTGCTGTTAATGTTCATAAAACTGTAAAATACATCTGTCTCGCCCAACAGTTGATCCGAATCTCACTTCTGTGTTTTCAGAGGAATAATTTTCCTCTGTCAGTATAGTTTACAAATATAAAATTGATCTAACGCAGCAATATTTTGCTGTAAGTTCTTACTAAATTAATACATATGCTTGATAATAACTAGTCACTGCTGAGAAAATTTGTAACTTCAAATAATAATCGAAAGATATGACACTGGAATCTGTCTTCCAAACTTGCAGGTAATGAGAGGACAATGCCTTTGTATAGTATTTACTTTATGTGTATATAAGTGACAACTTCTGTAATCTTCCATACATTAGCCATAGCTAGAAAATTGTATTATTAGGATACTGCTAAAACTATACTTATATAAATGGTGATTTCTTCATGTTTGGGTCCACTGTCTTGATTTGATTTCTGAATAATGAAACTATTTTTAAAATATGTCCGTAACATGTCATTTCTATTATGCAAGATGCCTTTATTGCATCATGTATACGAATGACATTACTGGCAAGTTGTAGTCTGTGGGTGAGATTTTAACACAAATTTTAAAGAACACATCAGACAGAGTGAGAATTATCTGTCAACATTCAGTACACATCAGAAAGAAAACAGCCTCTCTGCATTAGATATAAACAAAACCTTGACAATTTTGCTTCGAGCTGGTAAAGGGAAAAAGCTTACACATCTTGGAGGAGATATATGAACATCTCAAAAAGCAGCCACGATAAATGTTAAATGAGCAAACAGACTTGTGAAACAGAAAATTTTTACCCAATTTTAGTCATATTTTAAAGTTTATATAAATCAGTGATAATGAAGGACTACATTTATTGTCATGAAATGTGGTGGTGTTGCAGGGCTGCATTTTGTTTTTGTGTGGGTGTGTTTTTTGTTGTTACCGCGGGACTGCTACGGTCGCAGGTTCGAATCCTGCCTTGGGCATGGATGTGTGTGATGTCCTTAGGTTGGTTAGGTTTAAGTAGTTCTAAGTTCTAGGGGACTGATGACCGCAGATGTTAAGTCCCATAGTGCTCAGAGCCATTTGAGCCATTTGTTTTTTGTTTTATATTAATAGTGACACAAATGTTAATTTTAATTTACCATTTTAGTAAAATGACTGCAAGCGTCCATTATAGTAGAATATTAACAAAATGACTATATACTTTATGCATCAATAACAAATGTAAATGATTTTAGTATTGACAGTATTGTAAATAATTTTATGAGTTTACAGATTTGTGTGACATAAGATTTTTGGTCAGTGTAGGGACTGTTTTACCATAGCAGTGCAGTACAGGGATGTTGGACCACTTTGTTTTGTGCGCTGGCAACCAGTGTAGAGATTAAATATCCGCAGGATGGACACAGGTGGGCTGGCATGGATGCTGCAGCGGAATAAAATATAATGCCATCACAGAGTGTGCATGTGAAGTGCAGCATTGGCAGAGTCACTGACTCGAAGTGTTTACCTGTTGGCAGCGATAAGCCTGCCCAAGCTGATTTCAACTACCTTGGACCAGTCTCTCACTTCCCACTATGCTAGTGACAGTCGTGATCACGTTTATCTTTGTGCTAGTTTCCATGTGGTGTTGGGACACACTGCTCTCCCATAGATTGGCTGGCATATTGAGTTTTGTTCCCCCTTCTGGAGTTCAGCTCCTGGCCTTTCTTTTGCTCCATCATCGGCTCATATAGTTTATATTTCCGCTGATAGTGACAGTTCATGGTGTTGCCACAGCCTGTGCAGATATAAATCTGAGGACATTGGACGTTCTTGCGCATGTGACAATTTTTTTTCCCATAGTGTTTGATTGTGGCCACCATTGACATGGCATTTTTGCAATACTAGAAGGAGGCGTCATTCGTCCAATAGCAGCAACAAAATTTGCAGCAGGAACAGATCATGAACTACTCAAACAGAATGCAAAATTAGTCCATACCCACTCTGCACTGATAGTGAGTTGTTGATGGCAGAGAAGCTCCCTCCCTCACTACCCTCAATGGCATTTACTGTCTTCTACAAGTCTACGGAAAGGGGGAGAATTACCTGGGCTGGTTCTTGCTGCATTGCCAGGTAAGGCGTATTGTTGATCCAATTTATAAGGCTGCCTTGTTGTTGTCCAGCAGTGTGGGATTATATGAGTTTGTACAGGATTTGAATCCCTCTGTCGAACTTGAGAAACTTAACTGTGATGAACTTTGTCAGTTGCTCCTGCAGTATTTTGGTCATTGAATCCTTGGCTACACGGTTACATTTTAACCCACACCACAAGTGCTCTGGACAGCTATATGCGGTGTGGATTGCTGACCTGCAAGGACTCTCACCCAAGTGTTGTTTTGAGTGTGACTAACTAATTACAAATGTGCTCATCCAATTAACACCTGACCCGGAGATCCAAACAAGTGCATTGGCCTTGTCCACCCCCTTCTGTAGCTGAAGTGACAAAGCTTTTGCAATCACATGAACTTTTATAACAGTGGCAAGGGGTGTACTTTCTGATAACTGGCAGTTGGCAAAAGTTAGATGTGCATGGTAAACAGACCCGGGTGCCCTGTATGGTGAGCCAGGTGCCTTTTCCTTCTGCTGAGTCACCATGTATTAACATCATTGATGATTTGAGTGCGGTGATACGGCGCTGCCTGTCATTGTCCGCAGCAGGCTCAATGAGTACACATCAGTCGAGCTTCATAATCCATACTTGTGAAATTTTTCATGTTCTCTGTGTTTCCACTCATTGGGCAAGCCTGCGATTGAGCCGCAATTGTCATGTGGTGCAATAGAGGCCATGTGTGAAATATCCCACAGAATAAGTGATTTTGGCAGCAGTCTTCAGAGGCCCTGTTGTTTTCTCTGGAACTAGAGTTTGTCTCCATGCCCTGAAAGCATCTCTCTGGCATATACTGCTAATGTCGGTAGTGTATAGATGACTGAATATCAGGTAGATAAAGGAGTGTCAGTCAGCGTAGTTAACTTTGATACATATAGGCTCTTAGGCTGCCCTGCTTTGCAATGGCCGCTATTTCGAGTTGTGTCTCTCAGTAAAGTGTATTCCTGTGAGAGGGCAATTCTACATCTCTGCACGTTTTAAGACTGTGGTAAATGCTCCATTGGCACAAAATATTTTTGACTGACGCCTTTCCTGTTTTTGGCTTCCAGATAGTTAACAACGGACAGAAAATTTTGAGGCACGCATGTCCCATAAGCAGTCAGTCAGTCGTTCAGAGCCAGATGGCACCATGTGTCTTTACAGCAATTTTAAACAGATGATCAGTGCCCACTGTGTTGCGGATTTGTATCCAATTCCACTACCAGAGGCATTATTGGTGAAGTTGTGATGGGGCCAGTATTTTTACGTGTTTCGACTTACACAATATGTATCTGCAACTGACATTGGATGCAGCTTCTGGAATTTCTTGGTACTCAACGCCCTCTTTGGGCTTTTCCAGTTTGATTGCTCGTGTTTTAGAGGCTTGTCTGCACCAGGAATTTATCAACGATATTTGTGGCTTTTGATTCAGGGCTTTCCTATTGGGTTAACTACCTCGATGACATGCAGATAGCCTAATTTGTTCTGCACGAGAGGAGGATTTACGAAATCTGCAGTCAGTCTTCCAGCGCCCTGTGGAGAAAGGTCTTTGTGGCAAATTGGAAAAATGCAGTTTTTTCTTGCCAAAGGCGTATTTCATGGGACATGGATTTAGCAAAGATTGTCTCATCCCTACGGATGAGCACGTCTGAGCCGTTGTCAACTTGTCATTGCCCAAGAACCTGAAGGAGCTCTAGACCTTTTTGGGCAAGATTTCTTATTATGCTAAGTTCTGCCCTGTCCATGCACATTTGCCATCCTCTTAACAGCCCTCGCTGAAAGAGCTTCAAATTCATGTTGTCTGTGAACCGGGCCTCTCAGTCCCTCAAGCAATGTTTGTGCTGTACTCTTTGTTTGACTTTACACCAGGTAAATCATTGTCTGTGGCTGCCAATGCTTCTTAGTATGGCGCTGGTGGAGTTCTTTCTCATGGGAACCCAGATAGCTCCAAGCAGCCTATTGCTTATGCATAGAAGAAAATTGCTGCAGGGCAAAGTAACTACTCAGATGTGGAAAATTAGGTGCTGGCTATAATTTCACATATTCTTGTGTGGAACAAAGTTCTTACTCATCAGTTACCACAAGCCCATGGTTTCATTATTTGGCTCTCACTCTAAGCCAGATTGGACTGCCCACCAGTTGCACAGGTGACTCCTCTTTCTCAGCAACTATAGTTACAGTATTCGATATCAGCTTACTGCCCAGCCTGCTAAGGCAGAGATGCTATCATGGTTGCCAGCCAGTTATGATCCAGAGTGTGATCGACAGGAGGCTCTACTTTTTGCTTTGGATAATACCTTGCAGCAGATGTTGCTGGATTTTCCTATGTTTAGGGAGCAGGAGATTGCAGCCGCCAACCTGCTTTCTTGGAAAATCATTTCAGTAGTTCAGACAGGATGACTCAAGTGCACTCCTTCAGGAACGGCTTCAGTGTGGCGTATGTGTTTTCTGCTGTGGGCTCAGCTCAGCATTGTTCCATGGGGTCCTCATGCTTGCAAAGGAGAAGCGAAGTTACTGAATGGTCATCTCTGTGACATCATGTCCTCACATATGTCAGTTGCTGTGTGCATCGCACTGGGATACATCTCACAATGAAGGCTTTGGCACAGTGTTACATATGCCTACTAGTGATTGTTCACGATGTTGAACACCTTGTGCGGCTTTCCTGACCTGTACACAGAATTGTTCCAATTAGTTGTGCCTGCGGCCCAGGGAGCCCCTGCTGCCATTGTCTCCCAAGCCCACCAGGCAGTGTGGTCAGTCACAGTGTCGGTCCTGTGGGATGCACTCAGTTGTGGCAGCATGTGCTCTCACTGCCATCCCCCTCTGTGCCTTCCAGCATTCTATCTTTGACTGCAGACTGGGGCACTAGTGGAGATGGCTCCCACAGTTGCAAGTGTGGAGCCCTGTGGAATTTGACCCATTGCCCTCCTCCCATAATTCGCCAAGGGTCAAGTCCTCACACCCACTGTTGCTGGTGGATCAATGTCACAGCAGCATCAGCAATCTTTCAGCCCTTGAGAAGAGCTAGCTGCATTGGCATCACCTTCTATGGTGTTCGATCCACTGCTGGGGAGACTCTCACTCTCACCAGTCTTATGACGGAGATCACAGCAGAAGCCAGCCCATTTTTGACTGTGTGTGGCCTTTTCAGGGTGGAGAGATTTAGTATCCCCGCCAGTGGACATCAAGATAGGTGCAGGTGAGCTGATGTGGATATCACAGCAGAATAGTACTGAACACCATCATGGAGGGTACAGACGAAGTGTGGCATGGCTAGAGCCACAGGGTCTGTTCTTACCTCTCAGGACCGATAAACCTGCCCCATCAGTTCTTACACTGATTTCAAGTGTCTCAGACCAGCCCCTCACCTTGCACTGTGCTCTGTTTCTGCATTCTTGTGACTGCTGGTCGCATTTGTATTATCTCCATGCATTTCTCAATGCAGTGCTCAGAACCTGCTTTCCCGTAGATTGACTGGGTTGTTGTGTTTCATTGCAGCTTCCAGGGTTCAGCTCGCAGCTTTAGTGTCGAGCCACTGTCAACTTATATAGTTTACATTTTTCTTGACAGTGATGATTTAGGGCATTGACTCGCCTTGTGTAGATGAGGAGGAGACCATTTGTAGTAGCGGCATAAAAAACAGAAGTTTTAAAAGAGAGTTAATAAAACCTCAAAGCATCTCAGTAGTAGTTATGAGAGTCCACAAGTGCTGAACGCGAATGCTTCTCTATTCGGTAAAAGTCAACAAATTCCCCAACAGGTGCTACTCAGTTATTCATATGTTAGCAAATCTACTAAACAAGTAGTCCAATAACATGAGGATAAGGCTAGGTTTAATATGCTTCCATCATACAATGACTGACTTGTAGTGTGTCTAACATTTAAGTGATAAAATTGAATGTCATTGAAAGCATCAATGCATTTGACACTATTGTCTGTTGGATGCAAGAATCATTGATATTCCTTTGAATGGCATACGGTGCAGAAGTCTCTTTGCTGCACTTGTGATGACATCAGGAGCAGCTGAACTAAACTCAGCCCAAAAGGAATATCTCAGACAGGCATACAGAACAACAACAGAATTTAATCTAAAGAAACGGTGATTGCTAATAGAGATATCTTTAAACCTTCTGCTGTTGTGAACAGGGGTGCATGTCCTGCTCCACCCTTCCCCCGGTCCTATGTATGTTTTCACATGCACTGCTTGGGTTTTTCTACAGTGCTGTTAATAACTGTATGTGTACTGAACCACCAACCTCTCACTGCTGCTGACCAGTTACTTCTGTGTCTCGGAGCATAAAAAATTTTTGAGTATTTGTCAAACGACATATGTGCTTCTTTGCGTGCTATCACTCAGATATAGAAAAAAACAATAACTTGAGAATGGAAAGGGATATTGTTCTGCTCTCAACTTTAAATAAAATATCTTTATCTTATCTACATTTCATATATTGCAATGCATGAACTAAAATCAACAATACACAATGCATTTTTATCTCTACAAACTGTAAAATTTTGTGCAATGTTTTCCTTCATTTGATGCAGCGCGCTATCTATAATGGATAATATCGAACAACAATATCAGACTGTAGGATGTGCAAAAATAAATTTTTTTTCAGTGAATAGTTTCCTTAAAATTAGATGATAAGTATTTCATAGTAGCCAGCAAGTCCTCACGGACAGAACTGGGCACACCACACGCGACTGTTGCATCTGATATAAAAATCAGTAACTCAAGAATGAAGTGAGATATCTTTCTGCTTTCAATTTTAAATAAAACTTTCATATCTAATGTACATATCATTCACTGCAATGTATGAGCTAAAATCAATTGTATGCAAAGTTTACACAATGCTTTTTATCTTTGAAAACTTTTTAAAATAGTATGCAATGTTTTTCTTGAATTTCATGCAGTGCAGCAACTGTGATGAATAACGAAAATAAATTCAGTTCTTTATCAAATGATGATATCTGACTGTAAGATGTGCAAAAATCTTTTTTTTTTTTTTTTTTTTCAACAAATAGTTTTCTTAAAATCAGATGAAAGTATTTCATGGCAGCCAGTCACCTCCCCTCACCACAGGTAGCAGCATTTGGTGAGCAGTACAGCCACAACAAATCCACACTCAGCACAGATCGCAGAGAGCATGCCTATAACAGTGAAAGGTTTAATTCTCTAGAAGCTGATAGTATCCCTCTTCCCACTAATGCGAAATTACAGCTGTACATTTATTTACTACTACAGTACAGGAGTTTCTTACCAGTCCACTAACTCTGATCAGAATTATTACTGACAAAATCTTGTTCCCTTTCACACAGTAATGAATACTGATTATAGTAATAATGCTGTGAGTAATTTTAAATTCCATTATGTAATACTTTTATTGAGAATGGTGAAAGGTACGCAGTGCTGTGGTCACATGACTTTAGGTCCCTTTGCCGTTGTAGTTCAGCTGTCTGCAAAGTGTAATGTCTAAGCGTATTCTTTGGGAGCTGCGTGTTCCCGTGGTTTTGTAATGTTTGTGTATATGTATTACAAACCAAAAGGACAAGTTGTGCCATTAAATATATTTGACAAGGACCAGGAAGCCAGTTGTTAAAAGAATCTTTGCTTACCTGACATATTGCAAAATGTGTGCTTGGAAGCAGTTTCTGATGTGCAAGGCAATATATATAGACTTCCAGCACGCGTGCGCGCCTGTGCATGCTTGCTTGCTTGCTTGCGTGCGTGTGTGTGTGTGTGTGTGTGTGTGAGAGAGAGAGAGAGAGAGAGAGAGAGAGAGAGAGAGAGAGAGAGAGAGAGAGAGAGAGAGGGAGAGAGAGGGAGAGAGAGAGAAAGAGAGAGAGACCTAGGTATCCATGATGCAATAAAGGCATCTTGCGTAGTATTGACAGCCTACAGTGGTTTTTAGAAAATGATGTTATCATTCAGAAGCTATATATGTACACGGTGAAATCCACTGCAGGATATAGAGTACCTAAATGGAAAAACAACTCCAATATTCTAAGTTCCACTGTGAACTGGGTCAAAGCAAACAGATAAGCACTGTACCAGCTGCATTCCAGCAATGATACAAGGACAGCGTGAGTAACAAAATATGGATATATATATATAGAGATAGAGAGAGAGAGAGAGAGAGAGAGAGAGAGAGAGAGAGAGAGAGAGAGATAGATGAGAAGTCAAATCTGAATACTGCGTTTACGACTTATCTTAGAAGCTAGATTAAGGAAAGGCAAACCTACGTTTCTAGCATTTGTAGACTTAGAGAAAGCTTTTGACAATGTTGACTGGAATACTCTCTTTCAAATTCTGAAGGTGGCAGGGGTAAAATACAGGGAGCGAAAGGCTATTTACAATTTGTGCAGAAACCAGATGGCAGTTATAAGAGTCGAGGGGCATGAAAGGGAAGCAGTGGTTGGGAAGGTAGCGAGACAGGGTTGTAGCCTATCCCTGATGTTATTCAATCTGTATATTGAGCAAGCAGTAAAGGAAACAAAAGAAAAATTTGGAGTAGGTATTAAAAGCCATGGAGAAGAAATAAAAACTTTGAGGTTCGCCGATGACATTGTAATTCTGTCAGAGACAGCAAAGGACTTGTAAGAGCAGTTGACCGGAATGGACAGTGTCTTGAGGATATAAGATGAACATCAACAGAAGCAAAACGAGGATAACGGAATGTAGTCGAATTAAATCGGGTGATGCTGAGGGAATTAGATTAGGAAATGAGACACTTAAAGTAGTAAAGGAGTTTTGCTATTTGGGGAGCAAAATAACTGATGATGGTCGAAGTAGAGAGGATATAAAATGTAGACTGGCAATGGCAAGAAAAGCGTTTCTGAAGAAGATAATTTTGTTAACATCGAGTATAGATTTAAGTGTCAGGAAGTCATTTCTGAAAGTATTTGTATGAGTGTAGCCATGTATGGAAGTGAAACATGGACGATAAATAGTTTGGACAAGAAGAGAATAGAAGCTTTCGAAATATGGTGCTACAGAAGAATGCTGAAGATTAGATGGGTAGATCACATAACAAATTATGAAGTATTGAATAGAGTTGGGGAGAAGAGGAGTTTGAGGTACAACTTGACAAAAAGAAGGGACCGGTTAGTAGGACATGTTCTGAGGCATCAAGGGATCACAAATTTAGCATTGGAGGGCAGCGTGGAGGGCAAAAATCATAGAGGGAGACCAAGAGATGAATACACTAAGCAGATTCAGAAGGATGTAGGTTGCAGTAGGTACTGGGAGATGAAGGAGCTTGCACAGGATAGAGTAGCATGGAGAGCTGCATCAGACCAGTCTCTGCACTGAAGACCACCACAACAACAACAACAACAACAACAACAAACAACAAACAACAACAACAACAGTGTTTAAAAACTGATAAAGAGTTTGAGAAAATAATAAATAGAAAGTAAAAATAATGATAATTACAATAATAAATGAGTGAGGGATTTTATGTTCAGAACATTGAGTTCAGGAGATGACTCCAACGTATCCCAGGATGGCACTATCTTCCTGGACTGCATTAACACCACTTTTTTTAATTGTAATACATATTTTCTTTACTTATTTACTCAAATATTTTCATTTTGTGTGTAAAGTAACTCTCTCTCTCTCTTCTCTTCCTCTGTTTTTTCACTGTCTCCTTTTCAAATTTTGATTTACCGTTGTGACCTCCTACGGTAAGATGCTCCCTCTTCATCTTTGTTTTTCCACCTCTTCACAGATGGTGTGCAATTCTCATACTGGGGTCTGAGTGACCTGCCAGTCCTTTCTAACATTTCCCAACCTGTCCTCTCTGAGGGAAAAAGCTAATTGTTCTGAAAGCTAGAATTAGTATTTTTCCTTTTAAAAGTGTATATTCACAATACTGGAATTTTTTCTCGTGTAGGTAAATATTGATGAAGTATATTTTCTGCCATACATCTTGTGCATAGATAGAATTGATTTATTATGCAACTCTTGAGATTTGTCTGCTCTGTGGGCTATATAGTGTGTAGGTGGTTCAATCACCGGGGTGGGGGGGCCTGTTATCCTTGATTGTCTTCCGTACTGCAAGAAAATGAAATCGACATAAGAAAATTTTTCTTGTATACTTAAAAGTCTGTCTCCTTGAAAAAAGTAATTATCATTTCACATTCCGTAACAATCAGATTTCTTCGGGGGGGTGGGGGGTGGAGGGGAGGGGGTGGAGGGGGGGGGGGAGGATGGCTCTATATTATCAAATAATTTACACAAATTGATCGTGAAAAGTGTAGAGCATATACAGTCAGAACCTCACTCCAGAAATGTAGCTAGTCCTGTATAATATGTCACCTTTCTCATATCATGCTTCATATATCACAACGTTCTTATTACTATACAAATTTATTGTGAAGTATGCAAATATAGTTTAATATTTTCTTATAATTTTAATGATATGTGTCTCTTAGCCCATCTTTACGAATCTTTCCTTCATTTATTTGTTAAGAAACTAGATCCTACTTGCACAAACAATTCAGTACTGAACATTAAGAGACAAGTTACAGGCATACATCAAATATTGTTGAACAAGTGACAGAGAGAAAAATATTAAATATCTACTGTCTACACAAAAATTACACGTACTCATTAACTTATTGTTGTATCTGGTTGATAATTTTCTCTCTCTCTCTCTCTCTCTCTCTCTCTCTCTCTCTCGACCTCTGTCTCTCCAAAGATCTCATTTCTCAGGGTCACTCAGAAGTAATCCTTTGTCTTAAGTAATGTGTTTTTTTGGCTTAAGCTTATTTTCCATATTTTTATTCTGCAGGAGTCACATACACAATAGATACACCATTTCTCACTTGTTAAAAGAGTCTATAATGTTACACAACTACTGCCTGTCCGTTGACAGTTGATGTTAGTTATATATTGTTCACTAGAATGTGCCTACATAGAGTTCTTTTCCGCCATAAGAAAAAATATCTGTTTTCTTCATGTTACCATGGAAAATGAAATAAAAACATTCTGTTATAAGTTTTTGTTCCTTTGGGGCAAGCCCTCAAATGAGAAAGTAACATGTATTCTTCTCTCTGTAACATTAGTTCGGATTAGTCGAAATGCACACAAATACTTGTGAAGATACCCAGAAAAGTGAGAAAGATACTTAAAATAAGCTACAAAGCAAAGTGGAACCTCAAAATAGCTTGTGTTCATAGAATTCATTTGGTGCTACAAGGTGGGATGTATCTCTCAAAAGCCCCTCCCATGTGTCTTCTTGGGCTGAATACCATTACAGATGTATATGATTTACTTTAGAGATTTGTCATATGTAGGTCAGCAATGTTGACTAGCATTGTGAAATAATCTGGTATAAGAGAATGAAAGGTTGTCTAAATTATATGCAGAAACCAGACTACAGTTATGAGTTTAAGGGCATGAAAAGGGGCCAATATTGAAGAAGAGAGTGATACAAGGATTTCTAACCTGTCCACAATGTTATTCATTGAGCAAACAGTAAATAAAACCAAGAAGAAACTGAGAAAAGAAATTTATGTTCTGGAGAGCAAATAAATCTCTAAGGTTTGCTGGTGATAATGTAATTCTGTCTCAGAGTTGATTGGAATGGATTTTGCAACAGCAGTTACATTTGAAACCATACTGTCTGCAGCTCATGTAACAATTAGAACAGGAAGATTATGGCCAGTGCATTCAGTTTTGCATCATAATGCAGGAAGCACTTTAATATGAACACTTCACCTCCAAGCTTATGTTCATTGATGAAGCAACCTTCCATTTATCTGAAAAGGATAATCATGACAAGCTGAGTCTGTGGGCCACTGAAAATCCTCATAAAATAGTGGCAGATCAACAAGGCTCATCGGAGGTTGATATTTTCTGTGCAATGTCACAGAGAAAGCTGTCTGGGCTGCTCTTCTTCTTTGATAAGACTGTGAGGGTTACCTCTTGCCTGATATGTTGCAATTGTGGTAGATTCCACAACTGACTGCTGATTCCAAGAATTTCATCTTCCAACAAGATGGGGCACCGTGTCATTGGAGCATTGGTGTGCGTCACTACGTAATAGACAAACTTCTGCGTCACTGGAGTGTGTGGTATGGTGCAGATGGTGTGGATCTGTTCCCTTGGCCCCTTAGGTCACCCTAACACCTTGTGATTTTTGCTTTTGGGGGTACTAAGGACTGTGTTTACATGCTCCCACTACCAAGAACATTGTGATAACTCAGAGAACACTTCAGTGCTACTGTGATGACCATTGACAGGATGTTGCTATATAAGGTATGGAACAAAATTGACTAATGTTTGGATGTATGTTGTGTGACCAAAGGGACACTCGTAGAACATTTGTAGAGTGCAAAATGCAAACTTGATGAGTTTGCAGTTTTATTTGTGCATCAATTTATTGTATTAATGAGTTTACAGTTTTACTTGTGCATCAATTGTATTTTTATAGGTAATAACAGGAAACATAGAGCTTTGAAAACGAATGAATCATTTGTAGTAGCCTTGTATATATCTTTTTTAATATGATTCTGCTTGTTTTCTCTTCTGTGAAATTTACATGAAATTCCTTCACTGTAACATTTCCAAATTTGATTGTGATTTTAAAATATCATTTTCTTTCTTTTTTCCCTTTGTTCATAATGATTACATCTGTAAGAGTAAAATATTGATTTATTTGCATTTTCTGATGTTGATGTGCACACAAAATTTAAAGTGGTATTTTGAAATCTAGGTTATCATATGGGTGGACATTGATTTAATCAGCTTCTGAATTTATCTCTTTCAGGTGATCAACCATCAAACTTTGGTCAGCAGCGTTTATGGGGAGCTGTTGGTTGGGGAACGTTTTCAATCTTAGCTGGCATTTTAGTTGATGAATTTAGCAGGGGTCAAACGAAGAAAGATTATACAGTTGTGTTTTATATATTGCTTGTGATGATGGCACTGGATATTTTGGTCTCCTCACGCCTTAAGGTGAATTGTGGGCATTTTATTTGCAATATGACATTCTGCTTTTTACAGTTTCTAAATTGTTCTTTAATTTATTTCGCTGTTAATGTTCTGGGTAGAGAACAGTTTTTCATTTTTTGTTTTAGGAAGTGTAAAGTATGCTACTCCTCCTACATGTGGTGATTCCTATTTTCTACCTAGGGTAGTGTCATTTTGTTTCTGCATAGGGTAGTGTTATTATGATTGAAGGGATGAAAGAGTTATGTATTTAATATAGTAATAAACCTATGTGACATCATCAGTGTAGCCAGTTGCATGAAATGCAAACAGAAAATGTTTGTTGTTGTTGTGGTCTTCAGTCCTAAGACTGGTTTGATGCAGCTCTCCATGCTACTCTATCCAGTGCAAGCTTCTTCATCTCCCAGTACCTACTGCAACTTATGTCCTTCTGAATCTGTTTAGTGTATTCATCTCTTGGTCTCCCTCTACAATTTTTACGCTCCACACTGCCCTCCAATACGAAATTGGTGATCCCTTAATGCCTCAGAATATGCCCCACCAACCGATCCCTTCTCCTTGTCAAGTTGTGCCACAAATTTCTCTTCTCTCCAATTCTGTTCAGTACCTCCTCATTAGTTGTGATCTACCCATCTAATCTTCAGCATTCTTCTGTAGCACCACATTTCGAAAGCTTGTATTCTCTTCTTGTCTAAACTATATATCGTCCACGTTTCACTTCCATACATGGCTACACTCATACAAATACTTTCAGAAATGACTTCCTGACACTTAAATCTATACTTGATGTTAACAAATTTCTCTTCTTCAGAAACGCTTTTCTTGCCATTGCCAGTCTACATTTTATATCCTCTCTACTTTGACCATCATCAGTTTTTTGCCCCCCAAATAGCAAAACTCCTTTACTACTTTAAGTGTCTCATTTCCTAATCTAATTCCCTCAGCATCACCCGATTTAATTCGACTACATTCCATGATCCTCGTTTTGCTTCTGTTGATGTTCATCTTATACCCTCCTTTCAAGACACTGTCCATTCCATTCAGCTGCTCTTACAAGTCCTTTGCTGTCTCTGACAGAATTACAATGTCATCGGCAAACCTCAAAGTTTTTATTTCTTCTCCATGGATTTTAATACCTACTCCGAACTTTTCTTTTGTTTCCTTTACTGCTTGCTCAATATACAGATTGAATAACATCGGGGAGAGACTACAACCCTGCCTCACTCCCTTCCCTAAATAGCCTTTCGCTCCCTGTATTTTACCCCTGCCACCTTCAGAATTTGAAAGAGAGTATTCCAGTCAACATTGTCAAAAGCTTTCTCTAAGTCTACAAATGCTAGAAATGTAGGCTTGTCTTTCCTTAATATTTCTTCTAAGATAAGTTGTAGGGTCAGTATTGCCTCACGTGTTCCAACATTTCTACAGAATCCAAACTGATCTTCCCCGAGGTCGGCTTCTACCAGTGTTTCTGTTCGTCTGTAAAGAATTCGTGTTAGTATTTTGCAGCTGTAACTTATTAAACTGATAGTTCGGTAATTTTCACATCTGTCAACACCTGCTTTTTTTGGAATTGGAATTATTATATTCTTCTTGAAGTCTGAAGGTATTTTGCCTGTCTCATACAGCTTGCTCACCAGATGGTAGAGTTTTGTGAGGCCTGGCTCTCCCAAGGCTGTCAGTAGTTCTAATGGAATGTTGTCTACTCCCGGGGCCTTGTTTCGACTTAGGTCTTTCAGTGCTCTGTCAAACTCAAACATGCAGTATCATATCTCCCATTCCATCTTCATCTACCTCCTCTTCCATTTCCATAATATTGTCCTCAAGAACATCGCCCCTGTAGAGACCCTCTATATACACCTTCCACCTTTCTGCTTTCCCTTCTTTGCTTAGAACTAGGTTTCCATCTGAGCTCTTGATATTCATGCAAGTGGTTCTCTTTTATCCAAAGGTCTCTTTAATTTCCCTGTAGGCGGTATCTATCTTACCCCTAGTGATATGCACCTCTGCATCCTCACATTTGTCCTCTAGCCATCCCTGCTTACCCAATTTGCACTTCCTGTCAATCTCATTTTTGAGACGTTTGTATTCCTTTTTGCCTGCTTCATTTACTTCATTTTTATATTATTTCCTTTCATCAGTTAAATTCAACATCTCTTCTGTTACCCAAGGCTTTCTATTAGCCCTCATCTTTTTACCTACTTGATCCTCTGCTACCTTCACTATTTCATCTTTCAAAGCTACCCATTCTTCTTCTACTGTATTTCTTTCCCCCATTCTTGTCAATCGTTCCCTAATGCTCTCCCTGAAGCTCTCTACAACCTCTGGTTCTTTCAGTTTATCCAGGTCCCGTCTCCTCAAATTCCCACCTTTTTGCAGTTTCTTCAGTTTTAATCTACAGTTCATAACCAATAGATTGTGGTCAGAGTCCACATCTGCCCCTGGAAATGTCTTACAATTTAAAACCTGGTTCCTGAATCTCTGTCTTACCATTATATAATCTATCTGTGACCTTCCAGTATCTCCAGGCATCTTCCATATATACAACCTTCTTTTATGATTCTTGAACCAAGTGTTAGCTATGATTAAGTTATGCTCTGTGCAAAATTCTGCCAGGCGGCTTCCTCTTTCATTCCTTAATCCCATTCCATATCCACCTACTACGTTTCCTTCTCTTCCTTTTCCTACTATCGAGTTCCAGTCACCCATGACAATTAAAATTTCGACTCCCTTCACTATCTGAATAATTTCTTTTATCCCATCATACATTTCATCAATCTGTTCGTCATCTGCAGAGCTAGTTGGCATATAAACTTGTACTACTGTGGTAGCCATGGGCTTCATATCTATCTTGGCCACAATAATGCGTTCATTATGCTGTTTGTAGTGGCTTACTCGAATTCCTGTTTTCCTATTCATTATTAAACCTACTCCTGCATTACCCCTATTTGATTTTGTGTTTATAACCCTTGTACAGAAACCAGATGGCAGTTATAAGAGTCGAGGGACATGAAAGGGAAGCAGTGGTTGGGAAGGGAGTAAGACAGGGTTGTAGCCTCTCCCCGATGTTGTTCAATCTGTATATTGAGCAAGCAGTAAAGGAAACAAAAGAAAAATTAGGAGTAGGTATTAAAATTCATGGAGAAGAAATAAAAACTTTGAGGTTCGCTGATGACATTGTAATTCTGTCAGAGAAAGCAAAGGACTTGGAAGAGCAGTTGAATGGAATGGACAGTGTCTTGAAAGGAGGATATAAGATGAACATCAACAAAAGCAAAACAAGGATAATGGAATGTAGTCTAATTAAGTCGGGTGATGCTGAGGGAATTAGATTAGGAAATGAGGCACTTAAAGTAGTAAAGGAGTTTTGCTATTTGGGGAGCAAAATAACTGATGATGGTCGAAGTAGAGAGGATATAAAATGTAGGCTGGCAATGGCAAGGAAAGCGTTTCTGAAGAAGAGAAATTTGTTAACATCCAGTATTGATTTAAGTGTCAGGAAGTCATTTCTGAAAGTATTCGTATGGAGTGTAGCCATGTATGGAAGTGAAACATGGACGATAAATAGTTTGGACAAGAAGAGAATAGAAGCGTTCGAAATGTGGTGCTACAGAAGAATGCTGAAGGTTAGATGGGTAGATCACATAAGTAATGAGGAAGTATTGAATAGGATTGGGGAGAAGAGAAGTTTGTGGCACAACTTGACCAGAAGAAGGGATCGGTTGGTAGGACATGTTCTGAGGCATCAAGGGATCATCAATTTAGTATTGGAGGGCAGCGTGGAGGGTAAAAATCGTAGAGGGAGACCAAGAGATGAATACACTAAGCAGATTCAGAAGGATGTAGGTTGCAGTAGGTACTGGGAGATGAAAAAGCTTGCACAGGATAGAGTAGCATGGAGAGCTGCATCAAACCAGTCTCAGGACTGAAGACCACAACAACAACAAACCCTATAGTCACCTGACCAGAAGTCTTGTTCCTCCTGCCACCGGACTTCACTAATTCCCACTATATCTATCTTTAACCTAACCATTTCCCTTTTTAAATTTTCTAACCTGCCTGCCTGATTAAGGGATCTGCCATTCCACGCTCCGGTCCATAGAATGCCAGTTTTCTTTCTCCTGTTAACAACGTCCTCCTGAGTAGTCCTCCCCCCTCCTCCCCCCCCCTCCTCCCCCCCCTCCTCCCCCCTCCTCCCCCCTCCTCCCCCCTCCTCCCCCCCTCCTCCCCCCTCCTCCCCCTCCTCCCTGCCCCCTCCCCCCAGAGATCACAATGGGGGACTATTTTACCTCCGGAATATTTTACCCAAGAGGACGCCATCATCGTTTAACCATACAGTAAAGCTGCATGCCCTCGGGAAAAATTACAGCTGAAGTTTACCCTTGCTTTCAGCCATTCACAGTATCAGCACAGCAAGGCCGTTTTGGTTAGTGTTAAAAGGCCAGGTCAGTCAATCATCTAGAGTGTTGCCCCTGCAACTACTGAAAAGGCTGCTGCCCCTCTTCAGGAACCACACGTTTGTCTGGCCTCTCAACAGATACCCCTCCATTGTGGTTGCACCTACGGTATGGCTATCTGTATCGCTGAGGCACGCAAGCCTCTCCACCAATGGCAAGGTCCATGGTTCATGGTAGAAAATGTATGTCATTACATACGAAGTGCGTCTACATCACGAGACTTCAAGTTTTTAGACCAATACACCGATGTCACTTGACCAGACTTACTATCGTTTAATTTCAGCTAATCACATTGAATAAAACTTGTGATAAATCACTGTAAGGCTGTCAAGCTCTTCTGAATCAAATGGGCTACATCTAAAAACGAAAGTACTCAAAACAACTACATAGTTAAAAATAAGCAAGATTTGAAGCACATTGAAATCAGTTACTTTTAAAAAAGAAAACGTGTTTACAGAGTTGCCTTTAGCAACTTGTAATTCTCATTAGAAATACAAAAACTGTGAAGCTGCAAATTCACCAATGCAAACAGAAGCAGTTTACTGTCATATTTATTATTGGTGTGGCCTTTATTCCACTGACTAGTTTTATGCACTTCTCCAGATTAGTCTCCCCTGTGCAAGCCTCTTCATGTCTGCATAACTACAGCAGCCTACATCCATTTGAACTTACTTGTTGTGTTGAAACTTTGGTCTCTGTTATCTCCCATATTTCATTCCATCAATAATTCCTTTGACACCTCAGGATGTGTCCTATCAACTGGTCACATCTTTTATATGAGACTGTTCAATGCTAAGGCTTCCCACCAACTGGAGCTGTAGAGAAGAGGCTATGGATTAAGCCAGTACCTTCCTCATACTAATGCTGCCAACTGTTGAGAAGAGTTACAAAGGTGGAGGCATTTCTTTTCAGTCAACCAGGGGCGGTGGCAAGGGGAGGGGGGGCTTTAGCCCCCCCTCCCCCATAGAGTATCATATTACACTGGATAAAATTACTTTCAGGAATCAGCAAATATATTACTCAAACAGATTCAATCTTTTTTTTTATAATTACGTAGCAATATAGGTTGCAGTGTATTACAAACACATTTTAACAAAAGAATAAGAGTGCAAACAGCTTACTACCTAAACCAGTAAATATCATTTAACTTAAAATAGGTGTCTTATTATTTATTAATACACATTTCTTACCCTGAACTCCAAAACAGTTACCAAAAACGACTTTAAGCAACACCAAATTTTACCAATTTGTCGGTAGAGGACCCCAACTCTCCTTTTGTTAAGCCATATTCCATTCCTCCAACCCCCCCCCCCCCCCCCCCCCCCCCACCTGTCCCCATTAACACCCCCCCCCCCCCTCCCCAGACCAACTTCTAGAATCGCCCATGCAGTCAACCCTCGTAGATATATGCCTTACACTTTTCAGCTTTTTCTTCTTTGCTTGGTACTGGCTTGCCTCCTGAGCTGTTGATGCTCATATAGCTGCTTCTCTTTTCTCCAAACGGCTTCAATTGCTGCATTGTTATGTGTGGTGTCACCGCCAGACATCACACGTGCTAGGTGGTAGCCTTTAAATCAGCCGCAGTCCGTTAGCATACGTCGGACCCGCGTGTCGCCACTATCAGTGATTGCAGACTGAGTGCCGCCAAACGGCAGGTCTAGTCTAGAGAGACTCCCTAGCACTCGCCCCAGTTGTACAGCCAACTTTGGTAGCGATGGTTCACTGTATACATAAACTTTCATTTGCAGAGATGACAGTTTAGCGTAGCCTTCAGCTATGTCATTTGCTACGACCTAGCAAGGCGCCATATTCAGTTACTATGTCTTCTGAACAGATAATATTGTGACTCATGTACCGTCAAGAGCGACGTTCATCATTAATTGATTAAAGTTAAGTATCAAACTAATTACGTCCGCTTTCTGAATTCTAATTCCTTGTCATGTTTCAGACCTCACGTCAGCATAGTTCTTCCCTCCTGACGCCAGCCTGCGTGAGCTAAAACGCGTGCATTTCGGCCTCCACTAGTAACACGGTGTTGGCTCTTCTGCCAACACAACATTATGTTTTCTCCTTTCATCAGTTAAATTCAGTAAAACCTGGGTTATACAGGGATGTCTATGAGGCCTTGTCTTTTTACTTCTGTGATTCTCTGCCGCCTTTCCTGTTTCATCTATCAAAGCTACCCATGTGTCTTCAGTTATATTCCTTTTCCTCTTTCAGTATTGCCCAATGATGCCTGTGAAACTGTCCACAAGCTGTGGTTCCTACAGTGTATTTGGGTCCCATCTACTTAATTTCCTGCCTTCTTGTCGTTCTTCAGCTCTAATCTGCAATTCATAACAAATAAATTATGGTGAATGTCAACATCTGCCCCTAGAAATGTATCGTAGTTGAAAATCTAGTTTCAAAATCTTGTCTTACCCTTACATAATCAGTCTGAAGTGATCTACTGTCTCCATGCCTGTTACACATATTCACTTCTTTCATGATTCTTAAACCAAGTGTGATTGAATGTTAAATTATGCAAGTGACTTCCTCTTTAATTCCTTTCCCCCAAACTACATTGTACTAGTTTTCCTTCTGTTGGTTTTCCTACTACCAAATTTCAGTCATCCATCACAGTTAAATTTTCATCTCCCTTAAGTACCAAATAATTTTGTTTATCTCATCATCTCATTACAATTTCTTCATCACCTGCAGAACTAATTGGCATATAAACTTGTACTGCTGTGGTGGGTACTGGTTTTGTGTTATTTGGCTACAATAATGTGTCCATTGTGCTGTAGCTTACTTGCATCCCTGTTCTCTTAATCGCCATTAGGTCTACCCCTGCACTCTTTTTTGATTTTGCGTTGATAATCCTGTACTGTCCTAACCAGAAGTTGTTTTCTTCCTGCCACTGCACTTAATGTCATTACACATAATGCATACTTGCAAGGCAGGATAGATACGTAAATCAATTATATTGCTCAAAGGTTCATTTAAAAAATTCATAGCTGGGGGATAATGTCATACCACTGTGGCTCTTACTTGAAAACCATCATTTCTATTATGGCAGTTATGAGTGTTTTCAGGTACCAGGTACAATAATGGATGAGCATGAGTTCTGCTGTCTGTGTTTTAGTAAAATCAGTTCATACTAACACTGAAAGAGCAGCTTGTGATGCAATGGAAAATGTAGGGGAAGAAAGTAGTCATTAACATGTTAACTGCAAATGATGCATTGTTTAAAAATCAGGGGTTGCCTTTGTTATCTTCAGAACATTCCTTTACATCTTATTTCGTAGTTTAGGTAAGCTTGGATATTTTTGTTTTAGTAATAGTTGGTAAATATTAACAGCATTGTCTTTCATGAATGATTAAAGTAAAATTTGCAAACATTTTTCAGTGTGTAACTTTTTTATTGAATTAGTTAGTGTCTGTATACATTTTTTCATTTAATTTTTGTCTGTATGGAAAGAATAAAGTCTAATGTGGTTTTCTGTTTGTTTAGTACACCCAGACTAAGCTGTCTGCTAGTATTATTCGAGATGTTGGGAGGCTTTTCACGGAAATCCGAATTGTTGTCTTCTTGATATGGACTATTGCTGTTGGTCTGTGCACTGCTATGGTGTGGCAGTTTTTGTTTTGGTGAGTGTGTAATTTTCTGTTATCAAACACAAATTAAATAGTAGTAGCTGACTAATGGCTATGAATTAAATAATTCTGAAAACTAATGGAAAGCCTATTTTATTATAATTCCATTTGCAGACCACCAGTGTTCATCAATGAGGTTATTAATTTCAGTCAATGATGATCACCTTCAAACCCATAGATATACAATACAGAAGTAGATTGATGCCCAAATATATTCAGATTACACAAATACAGAATCAAAAATCAATTTAACAAACGTGGAAACATTCCTGTAGCTGGATAGATGTGGTATACCAAACATATTGTGTCATTATGTTTATAGATGGTACAGTGAAAATGGTTACCCCCATAAGCATCATCACAAAGCCACAGAATCTGAGTATGTAAACCCCTCTACAACATACATGTTGACACTCTGAGGAAACAAGTTAGACTGCCATGCAACGACAAGTAACACATCTTGAATATAAACTGAATCTAAGCTTGTGTTAACACTCCTGTTGATCGACTTGGTCTCTTGAGTTTATGTTTTGATGCTAACTTTCTTTCTTTTTAGCCAAACACACATGTTATCAGTTGGTAATAACATGTGCTGTGCAGAAGGTCTCCCATCATTAAATGTAAATAAGACAGTGACAGTTCTCCCCTATTAAGAGGTCACGAGGCATATATAAAGTTTTTACAATGACTTTTGTTGACAACAAATTTCATATTTATTTTTCACTATTATGTTGTATGGTGCTTTTATATTTTACAGCATGCCTGTGTGTCCTTCCTCAATATGTTTTTGTTTTTCATGTTGCTATTTGATGGCCTATGTATTTCATGTGAGCTTTGTGTTGTAACAGTCCATTCATTTTTATATTTTACTCGGTTTTGACCACTGTATTTGACATTATTGGTGTGTGTTTTAGCTACATTTGCATAGCTTTTCTGATATACACAGTACATACATACTGAGGTTTTGATTGATCCTTAATTGGGCACATTTGCATGCCATATCAGATATTTTTTGGAGCCATAACCTACAATTTGTGATTGGCAAGTGGATTGTACGGTTTCGGAGTGTACAATCTAGTTTTGTTGTACTTTATGTATTAACAAATTTCAGAGCTTGTGTTTCAGTTGTCATTTGTATTGTAATGTAATATAAGTGTTGTGTAATTTTTGCAACATAGTTAATATTACATTTTATTAAAGCATACTTCCTCTTTTTAATTTTGAAGTATGTAAGCATAGTTGCACTAACTCCTGTCGGAAGTATATTGTACACTTAGTCCAAGAGAATACTGCTATTTAAATCTTGTTATCTGAGATGTAGCAGTGATATCTATTGTAACAATATCGGAGAAGGAAAGTTGCTACTCACCATATAGCGGAGATGCTGAGTCGCGATAGGCACAACAAAAAGATTCACACAATTATAGATTTCGGCTTAAGGCCTTCGTCGGCAGCGCGCGCGCGCGCGCACACACACACACACACACACACACACACACACACACACACACACACACACACAAACGCAACTTGCACACACGTCTGCAGTCTCAGAGAGCTGAAACCACACAGCGAGCAGCAGCACCAGTGCATGATGGGAGTGGCGACTGGGTGGGGGTAAGGATGAGGCTGGGGTGGGGAGGGGGAGGGATAGTATGGTGGGAGTGGCAGACAGTTGAAGTGTTGCAGTTTAGATGGAGGGCAGGAGAGAAGGTGGGGAGGGTGGAGGGGGTAAGTTGCGGAAAGGAGAGAAATAAAGAGAAATTAAAAGACTGGGTGTGGTGGTGAAATTATGGCTGTGTAGTGCCGGAATGGGAACAGGGAGAGGGCGGGATGGATGAGGACAGTGACTAACGAAGGTTGAGGCCAGGAGGGTTACGGGAACATAGGATGTATTGCAGGGAAAGTTCCCACCTGCGCAGTTCAGAAAAGCTGGTGTTGGTGGGAAGGATCCTTATGGCACAGACTGTGAAGCAGTCATTGAGATGAGGGATATTATGTTTGGCAGTGTGTTCATATATCTATTGTGCCAGATTGCAGATAAGGCACTTGTCGCTTTATGACAGTCTGATGTGTTTCCTCAAAGTGTCAACATAGATGTTGCAGTGGTGCTTAGATACTCAAATTTTATAGCTTTGTGGTGAAGCTTGCACAGCCAATCATTTTCATTGTAACATTGTAACTGTACTCCACTGCCCACTAATTCCTATGTGCACTGGCTAACTTGAAAACCATCCATTCACTCATCATATTGGCGCAAATTATTCAACATACTGCAGGTAGGGATTTGCGTAATAAAGTCACAACTGTCAAGGATCCAAGTTTCATAAAATTATTAGATTTATTTTCCTTATGACCGGCAGTAACGAGTTTAACCAACTTCCAAGGATGAATGTGTATCCTATGCAAGAATGTAAGTAACCAGGCAGTATCTCAGCTATGTCCCCACTTACTCCAAAATCGTGAAAAATTGTGAAGTCCAGCCTGGTTCCAATTCAAATTAAAGTTCTCAGATGCTAACTGGCAAAAATCACAAGTCCAAATCCAGATTTATGGTAAAATTTCAGAGTTCCCAATCATTCCCTGGTGTCCACAGTTCAAAAATATTGCTGAATGTTCACTGGTGACATACATGTGAAAATTTTCTAATTCCACAACTCGACACTTAGAAAACTCTCAATACTTTCACAAGATGACATAATCGCTGCCCATACAAGTCACACGGAGACTGCTTGTGAATACAGCCCAAACCAACCTGCACTGAGGCAAGATGGCGGCTGGGTATTTATACTATCGCATGGGTCACGTGTTAAATCAGGTATATTTGCTTCCAAAAATATAAATTTATTGATGTATCAAGTGTTGTATGTGAAATCACTTCCAAATTTTACCAGCTTTTCAGTGCTGGTATGATTTTTAGTAAATGCACACTGGTTTTTGCATATAAATTACACTTTTAACATGAAAAACCTTACTTTTGGTGATAATATTGTTAACAAATGTAAACAATTAATTACAAACCTATTTCTACTGCCCTAACTATTTTTATTCTGTAATGCTGCTGTTAATTTTATGGTATAAATTAATCATGTGGCTAAATTTGCCGATTTTCAGCACGGAATACACGTTCCGGCCTATAGTTCAGAAATGTTAATGTTTTTTGCAATTTTGGTTTAATTCTCTAATAGGTCTCTACCAGATCTATCTATTGATTGACACTTTATTTATGAGTGTAGTTGTCACCAAGTTAAAATTTTGTAAGGTTCATACAGTTTATAAGTTGTTTAACACAGAATAAGTTAAAAACTATTCATCAAACCGAGGACGCACTTATGCCCTCATACTCGCTATAATTTTCCCTTTATTTCTGTTGTACTGGCTTTCCGGTATCTTACTGAGTTCACATTTTGTTAGAAGTTATCTGATTTTTCAGTCTTTAACATGACGCTTTAGTCTCACATTTTTCTCCCCAATAGCTTTTGAGCACTGAAAATACCGGCCAAGTACTTTTAGAGTGAGCAAGTCATCATCTAGTATCAGAATTTCTGATACATGATATCCAATCCAGTAGCAGAGCTCGAAGAGTGTCGACATCTAGCGGGCAAACTACAAAGCTGTTGCTGTTGTGGGCAGCCACACTCAGCCACCACATGGCTTGCTACCATCCCTCTTATCTCTCAAACATGAGCTTGCATGCCGACAACAGTCACATAGGGCATAACAAACTTCGTGTTCATGGCTGTGTGCACTCCTGAAGTTTAAAAGTTGCTTTCTTGGGGCCTGTACTGTCACACCATCTCTACATGTAACGGTGTGGTATGTTTAGTATACTACATCTCTCCACCTATGGGAATGTTTCCGCAATACTTAAATTTATTTCTGATTCTGTATTTGTGGAATATAGATATATTTATGTATCTCTGTACATATAATTTATAGGTCCGAAGATGGTCGTCATTGAAGTTAATAACCTCATTGGTGAACAACTTTTCTGTGGCTGGAATTGTAATAAAATAAATATTTCCTGGGTCGTGGGAGAACTCTACAGTGACCATGTCACAACTCATGGATGCTAAAAGTGGCAAAAGACGTTGAAGTTTTTCATAGTGGCTTCCTCGTATAAAATTTTCTTGATGTTCAGAACACAATCATATTGGAGCGAAGCTGTAAACTTTTGAAGATTTACAGTCTTTTTCATCAGGAGATGACAATCTACAGAGAGTAAAGTCTGCTTGCTTAATAGTGGGTGTCCAAGCTTGTCATTGTTCTGGTGATATCACAAGGAACTCTAGCTCCTCTTTTGGCAGGATTCTTCTGTGCAAATGCAGTAAATGGGCAATGTAACAATATGTCCTCCTTCCTCACTGGGCTGTAATTGAAGAGCGGAAAGTGAAAGAAGACCACCCCCAGCTTCACCTATTCACTTAACATTTACAATTTTGTTGGGAAGTGCCCTAAATCTACATCTACATCTACATCTACATCTACATCTACATCTACATTTATACTCCGCAAGCCACCCAACAGTGTGTGGCGGAGGGCACTTTACGTGCCACTGTCATTACCTCCCTTTCCTGTTCCAGTCGCGTATGGTTCGCGGGAAGAACGACTGTCTGAAAGCCTCCGTGCGTGCTCTAATCTCTCTAATTTTACATTCGTGATCTCCTTGGGAGGTATAAGTAGGGGGAAGCAATATATTCGACACCTCATCCAGAAACGCACCCTCTCGAAACCTGGCGAGCAAGCTACACCGCGATGCAAAGCGCCTCTTTTGCAGAGTCTGCCACTTGAGTTTGCTAAACATCTCCGTAACGCTATCACGGTTACCAAATAATCCTGTGACGAAACGCACCGCTCTTCTTTGGATCTTCTCTATCTCCTCCGTCAAACCGATCTGGTACGGATCCCACACTGATGAGCAATACTCAAGTATAGGTCGAACGAGTGTTTTGTAAGCCACCTCCTTTGTTGATGGACTACATTTTGTAAGCACTCTCCCAATGAATCTCAACCTGGTACCCGCCTTACCAACAATTAATTTTATATGATCATTCCACTTCAAATCGTTCCGCATGCATACTCTCAGATATTTTACAGAAGTAACTGCTACCAGTGTTTGTTACGCTACCATATAATCGTACAATAAAGGATCCTTCTTTCTATGTATTCGCAATACATTGCATTTGTCTATTTTAAGGGTCAGTTGCCACTCCCTGCACCAAGTGCCTATCTGCTGCAGATCTTCCTGCATTTCGCTACAATTTTCTAATGCTACAACTTCTCTGTATACTACAGCATCATCCGCGAAAAGCCGCATGGAACTTCCGACACTATCTACTAGGTCATTTATATATATTATGAAAAGCAATGATCCCATAACACTCCCCTGTGGCACGCCAGAGGTTACTTTAACGTCTGTAGACGTCTCTCCATTGATAACAACATGCTGTGTTCTGTTTGCTAAAAACTCTTCAATCCAGCCACACAGCTGGTCTGATATTCCGTAGGCTCTTACTTTGTTTATCAGGCGACAGTGCGGAACTGTATTGAACGCCTTCCGGAAGTCAAGAAAAATAGCATCTACCTGGGAGCCTGTATCTAATATTTTCTGGGTCTCATGAACAAATAAAGCGAGTTGGGTCTCACACGATCGCTGTTTCCGGAATCCATGTTGATTCCTACATAGTAGATTCTGGGTTTCCAAAAACGACATGATACTCGAGCAAAAAACATGTTCTAAAATTCTACAACAGATCGACGTCAGAGATATAGGTCTATAGTTTTGCGCATCTGCTCGACGACCCTTCTTGAAGACTGGGACTACCTGTGCTCTTTTCCAATCATTTGGAACCCTCCGTTCTTCTAGAGACTTGCGGTACACAGCTCTGTTAGAAGGGGGGCAAGTTCTTTCGCGTACTCTGTGTAGAATCGAATTGGTATCCCGTCAGGTCCAGTGGACTTTCCTCTATTGAGTGATTCCAGTTGCTTTTCTATTCCTTGGACACTTATTTCGATGTCAGCCATTTTTTCGTTTGTGCGAGGATTTAGAGAAGGAACTGCAGTGCGGTCTTCCTCTGTGAAACAGCTTTGGAAAAAGGTGTTTTGTATTTCAGCTTTACGCATGTCATCCTCTGTTTCAATGCCATCATCATCCCGGAGTGTCTGGATATGCTGTTTCGAGCCACTTACTGATTTAACGTAAGGCCAGAACTTCCTAGGATTTTCTGTCAAGTCGGTACATAGAATTTTACTTTCGAATTCACTGAACGCTTCACACATAGCCCTCCATACGATAACTTTGACATCGTTTAGCTTCTGTTTGTCTGAGAGGTTTTGGCTGCGTTTAAACTTGGAGTGAAGCTCTCTTTCCTTTCGCAGTAGTTTCCTAACTTTGTTGTTGTACCACGGTGGGTTTTTCCCGTCCCTCACAGTTTTACTCGGCACGTACCTGTCTAAAACGCATTTTACGATTGCCTTGAACTTTTTCCATAAACACTCAACATTGTCAGTGTCGGAACAAAAATTTTCGTTTTGATCTGTTAGGTAGTCTGAAATCTGCCTTCTATTACTCTTGCTAAACAGATAAACCTTCCTCCCTTTTATTATATTCCTATTAACTTCCATATTCAGGGATGCTGCAACGGCCTTATGATCACTGATTCCCTGTTCTGCACTTAAAGAGTCGAAAAGTTCGGGTCTGTTTGTTATCAGTATGTCCAAGATGTTATCTCCACGAGTCGGTTCTCTGTTTAATTGCTCGAGGTAATTTTCGGATAGTGCACTCAGTATAATGTCACTCGATGCTCTGTCCCTACCACCCATCCTAAACATCTGAGTGTCCCAGTCTATATCTGGTAAATTGAAATCTCCACCTAAGATTATAACATGCTGAGAAAATTTATGTGAAATGTATTCCAAATTTTCTCTCAGTTGTTCTGCCACTAATGCTGCTGAGTCGGGAGGTCGGTAAAAGGAGCCAATTATTAACCTAGCTCGGTTGTTGAGTGTAACCTCCACCCATAATAATTCACAGGAACTATCCACTTCTACTTCACTACAGGATAAACTACTACTAACAGCGACGAACACTCCACCACCGGTTGCATGCAATCTATCCTTTCTAAACACCGTCTGTACCTTTGTAAAAATTTTGGCAGAAATTATCTCTGGCTTAAGCCAGCTTTCTGTACCTATAACGATTTCAGCTTCGGTGCTTTCTACCAGCGCTTGAAGTTCTGGTACTTTAACAACGCAGCTTCGACAGATGACAATTACAATACCGATTGCTGCTTGGTCCCCGCATGTCCTGACTTTGCCCCGCACCCGTTGAGCCTGTTGCCCTTTCTGTACTTTCCCAAGGCCATCTAACCTAAAAAACCGCCCAACCCACGCCACACAACCCCTGCTACCCGTGTAGCCGCTTGTTGCGTGTAGTGGACTCCTGACCTATCCAGCGGAACCCGAAACCCCACCACCCTATGGCGCAAGTCGAGGAATCTGCAGCCCACACGGTCGCAGAACCGTCTCAGCCTCTGATTCAGACCCTCCACTCGGCTCTGTACCAAAGGTCCGCAGTCAGTCCTGTCGACGATGCTGCAGATGGTGAGCTCTGCTTTCATCCCGCTAGCGAGACTGGCAGTCTTCACCAAATCAGATAGCCGCCAGAAGCCAGAGAGGATTTCCTCTGATCCATAGCGACACACATAATTGGTGCCGACATGAGCGACCACCTGCAGATGGGTGCACCCTGTACCCTTCATGGCATCCGGAAGGACCCTTTCCACATCTGGAATGACTCCCCCCGGTATGCACACAGAGTGCACATTGGTTTTCTTCCCCTCTCTTGCTGCCATTTCCCTAAGGGGCCCCATTACGCGCCTCACCCAAATTCTGCACGTTTATCAGCAGGCTTAAAACTCTGAGGCTCAGCTGTCAAATTTGTATGGGTGGCTGTGACATTGTGTCACTATTTACTTGCTAAGTTCTTGTCCTTGATTGTAAAATATTTAAAAAAAACATATCCTTACATCAACATGTACTCTCCCCCAACTTAACTTCTTTTGTTTAGTAATAAATTTCATCAAGAAATTGATGGGTTTGTCATAGAAGGCCCTTCATCTCTCTTGGTGGCCAACCATTTTACAGAAGATTTTGAGATGATGTTGGGCTGTGCAAGTTTTAAACCCGTCATCTTTTGGGACTATATGGAGGACACTTCCGTAGTGTGACCCAGTGGTGAGGAGAAAACTAATCAATTCTTGGACCGTTTAAATTCCATTTGTGGAAACATCCACTTTACCATGGAGCTGAAAAAGGACATGTTCCACTGTAGTATGGAAGCCATCTTTCATGTGGAACATGAATGGGTTCATGACTCATGTGGAGGAACTGAAACTCTTGGCAGGGCACAGCCCCTGTGCTTTTGTTTATAGGAAACACATTTCAAAGCCACTGTGTTATTGGGCTATGCCCTCCAGCGAAAGGGTGACTTGACTGGGGATGGAGCCAAGGGATGTGTTGCTGTGTTTGTCAATAACACACCACTCATCTGTTCTCTCCTTGGTTACGTACATACAAGCTGTAGCCATTGCATTTCAAGTGGCTGAGAAGATTGCTTTCTGCTCCCTGTGTTTACCTCTGCAGTATGCAATAGACTGGCCTCAACATAGAGACTGGGTATGGGGCTGGTCCTATGAGCACCCACGCCCAGCCAAATCCCACCATGACGGACAGCGTCAGTGATCTTCAAATAAGACAGCCTTGCTCACGCATACACCGTGCACCCATAATCTAACTGTGAGCAACGAAAGCCCTGCAAAACTGGAGCAGATTCACCCTTTCTGCTTTGCAAAATGTGTGCCTAAGGCATTTTATGATGTTCAGTGCCTTGAGAGTTCTGGCTTTGAGGGTGTGGGAACCACAAAAATTTGGAATAAAAAATGAGATCCAGAAACTTCACTGACATTCTAAAATGCAGAATGTTGTCTCTCACATACAAGTCAAGTAAATTAAAAATATGACAATAATGATTAAAATGAACATATGTACACTTATCTGCAGAAAACTGAAAACCTGTCTTTGCAGCCCACTCCTCTAATATCCACAATGTAAGATACAACTGATGGCTCACTGTTGTAGCTCTACAGAAGGAACAGAAAACAGCAAAATTTTCTACAAATAAGGAGCACAGTACAGTTTTCCTTACCGTAGATGTGATGTTGTTTATGGTAATGAGGGTAACACGTAAAACACTGCCCTGAGGGATACCATTCTCCTGCTCAACATGGTGGACAGCATATCACCAACTTGGATCCTAAAATACCGCCAAGACAGGGAAGACTGTAGGAAGATGGAGAAGTGCCCACAAAAGCTCCACTGACGCAGCTGTATGAGACTACTGTGTCTCCAAGTAGTACCGTATGCCTTACTGACATCAAATGATATGATGATACAGTTATGGTCACATAGGAAAGCCTGCTGAATAGCTGCCTCTGGCAGGGTTGGAGTGTCGACAGAGGACTGAGATCTCCAGAATCTACACTTAGAATGGCTAAGGAATTGCCTGTTCGTTAACAAGGCCAGACGGCAGTTAACCATTTGGTGCAGAGTTTTTCCTACATACCTCGTTAAGACGATACTCCTTACTACTGGGACACATGCAGTCCTTTCCTGGTTTGAAGAGAGGTATAAGAATTGCCTCGCTCCTTGAGTTGGGAGGTTGTCCATCTACCGCATAGGATTAAAACATTCGAGGTGGTTTTCTTTTGCTGCAACTGGTAAATGCAGTACCAGATTTGGTCATAACCGGTTGCAGTGTTACGAGTCTTAAACAGTGTTGATTCCAGCTCCCACATGGAGAAAGGAGGCTGTACGACTCAGAATTGTTGGATCTGAAATCCAACGGGCCCCTCTCGATAGCCGCACAGTAGTGACAAGACACCGGATCCTGGCTTGCATTGGCAGTAGTTTTGCACAGTGCTCAGCCACTGTCTGAGCAATGTGTCTGGGTGTTGTTCAGAGACGCCTGTTTCAGCACTCCTGGTACTGGTAAACAACTTTGTTAACTGGAAATCCTCCAGGTGGCTTCCCATTCTTAAGCAGAACAAGTGGAATGGTTGATAAAGGCCAGGAACGCTTGCCAAGATTGTTTCCTGCTCTCCTTAATGACACATTGAGCTTTGGCCCTCATGACTCAAAAGGCTCTGAGGTTGTCTGCTGTTGCCTGGCATTTAAACACGCCTGTTCTGGATTGCCAAATGGCACTCATCTGCCCACCAAGGTCACCTAGATGACCTGAGGGTACTGGAAGAGATAGGTCAGCAGCACAATGGATTACTCATGTGAGGCAGTCCACCATTTCCTGTACACTTTGGGGTGTTCAAGCACAGCACGCCGTCTGAACAATACCCAGTTAGCCTCACTGATTATCCCTTCCAGTGGCTTCTGTTTAACCAATCCTTCATCCGGTAGGTGGATCCACAGTGGGAAGTGCTCACCTGAATGAAGGTCATCAGCTTCTTCCACTGTGGTTAGTCTGCAAGGGATGGAGAGCAGGAAGAGAGGTCGATGCCTGAGGATGACCCAGTAGCAGCCGAGAAATGAGTGGGATTGCCTGTGTTGAGGATGCACAGCTCCTGAGACATCATGAGGTTCTCTAAGACTTGACTTCCAGGGGAATTCCAGTTTGAGACTCGTAATACATTACAGGCATTAAAATCACCCAGTGGGAGAAACAGATGGGGGAGTTGTTCAATAACACCTGCAACAGCTGTTATGTAAACACTATTTGGCCTTTTACATCAGCATGACTATGACCAAATTATCGGCTAGGGTTAATGGGCATAGGCAGAAGGTGTAAACTGGCAACATGCAGTATCATGTTGCAGAGCATGCTCTACAACATGACAATCGTGACTTCTGTGCCTGTTTCACCACATGCACCATCTGGATTCTTCCTCCAGATACCAGTTTCTCAGAACTCCACAGGTGGGAACATGTCCTTGGTTCTCGCCACCCACCTGGCCTTAATTTACATTTTTTTTTCTTTTTCTGTCTCAGTATTTCTTCACAGTAACTACTCTTTTCTTTACTCCATTTTAGTTTTCTACATCTTTCATTGCCTTACCTGTCTGTTTTTTCACTGCCCCCCTCCCACCTCTGTTACGTACAATGCACTCAACTTTTCATTGTTATCATTGTTACTAACTCGTGCCTGATGTTTAAGCAGTAATCTCTGTCTTGCATATTACCCTGTCATCCACCTTCAAGCTCTCAGGTTTTCAAATCTCACCTGATTTAATTCTCTGTGATAGGTAGAATGACACTAGAGTGCATTAGTGTTGTCCCTGTTTATGTTGTTAACAATGTAGGTAGAGTATATAAGAAGTGTGAGTGGGGTCAGACGTTGAGTAATCACTGCAAGGAATTCAAAGATTCCTTGTACTCAAATGAGACGATGTTACCAACACCTGACAATATTTGAAAGGGGTCTCTTTGTGGTCCTGTACTTGGCTGGCAGGTTAAATTGTTTTGTGGGGCATTCAGATGTGTCACTGGCCCAATGGACTGCATGGGAACTGGAGGGCAGACAGACTCATCATCAAGGTTTTGGTCAGCACCTGCCACTAGAGAACAAATAATGGATCCCTGCAGCATTCTGTGTCATCCCACACCGTTGATCAGGGATTAGCAGTAGCCGTACTAGGGAATTACCATTGCGTGCGTAAGCTGACATTAACAGCTCAACACAAATGGCTACATCTGTAGTGATGCCTATGAATGGCTTTGCATTGTGTTCAGCAGTGAATCATGGTTCTGCACCAACTCAGATGACCATCGTCTTTGAAATTGGAGCAACCTGGAGAGAGGTCCCATTTTTCCAAATTTTGGAGAGTCACAGCAGTGTTACTCCTAGTATGGTGGTGTGAGGAGCCCTCAGGTACACCTTCAGATCATGGCTGGTGGTGATTGAGGGAACTATGATGGCACAACTGTACATCATGGACAACCCGCATCCTCATATATTACGTCTCATGCAACAGTATCACAGTGGCATTCTTCAACAGAATAATGCTCATCCACACATGACAGATTGAACAGTCTGCATGATGTTGAAGTACATCTGTGGCCAGCAAGATCTCCAGACCTGTCCCTGATAGAACATATGTGAAACTAGCTTCGACTCCAGCTCTGTTCCAGTGCCAGTATTAAGGACCAATTACAACAGTTGAGGGTCAGCTTGCCTCAGGAGAGGGCACAGTGGTGTTATGACACCTTCCCAATCAAATCAGTGTGTATTCGAGACCAGAGCAGGTGCAGTGTCATTCTGATAAATGGGCTCTTACTGCTAAGTTCTTTGTAAATTTTTGTAAATTTGGTTCAGTTTTGTAATACCTGAAATAACTCACAATCTCTGTCATCTGGTGAAGTTTCATTTTATTTTCTCCTCCACTTCTGGATGCTTCACTTTTTTGTCAGGCAGTACAATTACATTGTGTGATAATAATTATTGTTGTTATCACTGATTATATTAACTTGACCTATATCCAATTATGATGCCATGGAAGCTAATTTATTTATTATTCTGGCAAGTATGACCTTGTGTCATTGATACATAAGTTCTTTAATGGTGGTCTGTTTCATAGGCATATAGAAGATCTGGCAAAAAGTAGTGGTTGTGAGACGTATGAATGGGTCAAAACACTACAAGGTTTAATAAATGGAGTCCAGAGTTTTGGTGGAGAGCTACCATTTTTCTTCCTCTCAGGTAAGTATGTTTGGTTTCACTCTTTACATTGCATGATGTGTCTGCATGACTCAAATGGAGCCTTAGAAGAAATTTGAGTTTCTGATATACATACCTCATCTTTGGAGCAGTTTTCTGTCTTGTCAGTGATGTCATGATCATGTTAAGTTATTTTCCTCTGGGACTCTAGTACCTGTGGCAGTGTTCTGAGTGACTGGTACATCTTTGATGAATGTGGCATTATTTTGATACGCCATCATATTATATTTGACAAAGTTACACTAGAGGCAGATTGTGCAGTGATGAATCAAAAGGTACAACCACATCCCACTGCGAGACTGGATGGTTCCTGGTGGTGTTGCAGGCCTACTGTGCAGTAAGGAAAGTGTATGAGTGGTGCAGAGATGATGTGAAATGCAAAGGGAGAAATCCACTGACCTAAGAAACTTACAGAGGACAAATTGTTATTGCCCAGCACCTGGCAATGAGCATCTTGGGAACAGCAAAGCTGGTCAGCTGTTCACAAGATACTGTCATAATCATTCATAGAAAGTGGTTGAAGGATGATGAAACTGTGAGAGGGTGATAATGTATTGGACATTCGCGCCTCAGCACGAAATGTGGAGGTCAAAGGCTGATCCACTTTGTAAAGCAGGATAGCTGGTGAGTTGTGGCTGGTCTGACAGTTTACAATGCTGGCGCAAGTACAGATGTTTTGAAGCATACTTTTCAGCACGCATTGTGAAAAAGTGTCTCCACAGTGGATGACATCCGTGTGTTCCCATTTTGACCCAGTGGTATATTCAGTTACATTTGTGGTGTGTGCAAGATTGCCAAGATTGGTTCATGGACCAGTGGAAATTTGCCACCTTGTCAAATGAATTAAGTTTCTTGTTGCATGTTTTGTCCAGATATGCTGTGGTTCAGGTAAATGGATCCTCAAAACATGCACTGCACCATGGATGCAAGCCAGTGAGGGCAATTTTATGATATGGGGACATTCATCTTGGCTTCCTTGATACCTGTGGTAGTAATTGACAGCTGTGAACTCATCAGCTGATACTCGTATAAGAGTTTTCATTTTTCTCCTGTGTTTCCATTATTGCTTGGCAGTTCAGGCTTGGAGATGGCTATGATGGCATGAAACATGCATCCACATACATTACACATAATAGAGGGTGGAGGGTGTGGCTGTACCTACCAAAGTTTGCATCTCTTGGTGTTTTTAGTTTTGCTGTCTCCGATGTTCCTGTTCAAAATGTAAGACAGCAGCTGAAGTAGGTGTGGGTCAATTTTTACAATTTTCTGCTGAGGCGCTCCAATTACTTGGGTCAGTATTAAGATTCTTTAAGTCCTCCTTGAATTGGTCCTTATAACGCTTCAGAGGAGCACCACAGGGCTTTTTACCTGTGCTCATTTCACTATGTAAAATTTGTCAAGGAAGTCACTTACCTCTCATCTGCTGGTCATGTCAAATCCATGTGAATTGGTGACCAATAATGGTGGCTTCTATACTACTCATCTTTACCTTCTCAAGAACTGTAATGTTTGATATGAAGTCACCCGATTTGATGTTCAAAATGTATCTAAGTTTCTGTTGGTTGAAGCATTCTAGTTTCTTAAGATCACAGCAGTATAGTTTCTAGGTTTCACAGCCATAGATCAGAAATGACAACTGCTCGATACACCATCAGTTTGGTGCATAGTGTCAGACTTTTATTTAGGAAGATCAATTGAATTGGTTTGAACATGAGCAGCATGTGTCCTATTCTCCACATCCTTTACCGACGAGCAGTTAGTTGATAATATACTGCCGAAATAGAGGAAGTGATCTACTTGTTCCAAATGTCTGCTGGAAATAGAGATACTGAGATTCTCAAAGGCAGTTCCAGGGTTTGGCTGTGCTATTACCTGCGTTTTTGAATGTTAATGGTCAGGCCAAACCATTTGTATGCAGTATTGAAACAATTTACAGAGAGTTGCAGCTCTGCGGGTGTATGAGCTGAAGAAGCTTTGTGATCAGTGTACTGTAGTTCAGTTACCTGAGTGATGCTTGTAAACCCATTAAAGTGCAGTCTGGACTGATTAAATAGCCCTCCATCAAATCTGTATTTAAGTTCTACTCCTGCTTTGTTTACAGGCGACGCCTCATAAAGCATGGCTTGTAGGTACAGAGCAAACAACATTGGCATGAGGACACATCCTTGTTTGAGCCCGTTAGTAATAGGGAATTTGTCAGATGTTTCATGCTGGTATATCACTTACTCAGACATGTCATCATGGAAAGCTTGAATCAGTTTAACACAAGTGTTCAGGGCAGCCAAAATGTTTTAAGACCTTCCACATAGTTTTTCTGGGCACTGTGGGCTATGTGAATTTTAGTGTAGACTACTTGCATCTCTTCATGCTGTACGTCTTCCGTGAAGCCAATAGCCACATGCAATCTGTGTCAGAAGGCCAGAATCATGCTACAGTGGTTTGAGAAGCACAATGATGCACTCTAGTTGGTTGCTTGGCCATCAAATCTGATTGGTTTGAATCTCATGGAGCACATCTGTGATGCCATCAGGTGTGAGCTCTAGGCCCACAAACAACCTTTTGTTAATTTACGGGAATTGCATGACCAGTATGTAGACACATGTTTCTAGGTACCTGTGGGAAACTACCATGGATCCCTTGCCAAATAGAATCACTACTGTATTGTGTTCCAAAGGTGGACCAATGCACTATTAAACAAGTGGTCACAATGTTTTGACTCATCAGTGTATACTCTCGTGTAACTGCTGCTTCTGTGACAATAACTGCAGGGATATCTGATGTCATGACAGCACAATGTGTTCAGAAAAGCTTCAGCTTCTGTACTCAGTATTAGAAGAAATACTGAAGTTATTCATGAAGGAGGTCATTAAAGAAAATAGTTAGTCTCAACAAAAAGTAACAGAAACAACATAAATAAAACCTTCATGGCAGATTTGTTATTTCAGATATCTTTCAAACTAACTGAATGCTAGGAGTGCTCTTAAGTGGTGGACAATAGCCTGTCTCTGAACCATTATCTGAAGCTTGCTGGAAATTCTGTAATAGTTTGGACAGTCTTACCATAGTTTTCAGTATTCCCTGCATTTAAACCGAAAAAGGAATAAGTGATAAGGTTTAACAGATGTATGGAAAAGGATTTTACTACTTTGAAAACACACATTGATTTTGTGTAATTATAGTCCCAAATACGCTGCTAAGTTTGATTGATTTTATTTTTACGAGAGGCCTATTTTGGCCAAATTGCCAACACCAGATTATCTGTAAGTAAATGGTACACAATTTTGGTACATTATTTCTAATTTTATAGTTAGTTATTAAATAGATTTCATTATTGTACATTTTCATGTATTTCTGGTGATCTTGACACCTATGCAACATCAATGGTTATGTTTCCAGGGCTCTTGTGTGTCCAGCCGGATGCGATATTGAAGTCCCACGATATTTCGGCAAATAAACTTTCTGCTATTGTCAGCTGGTTCTGGCGGAATGGTCTGTCTGCTCATTGTCAGAGTTATTTATCTCCGTCAGCCCGACTGACCGGCTGGACACCCGAGAGCCCTGGAAACAACACATATGCTGGGAAAGCCTCCAATCACATATCAGTGGTTATGTCACTATTTGCTTGTTAATTATATTCCTTTGGTACTAATAATGGTTGGCTATCATCTTAACAGTTTTATTACTTTATGTAGTTGTCAGTTTATGTTCATTATCCCTTTCCACCCTGAACACCTTTTTTTTGAAAATGGTGAATAAAGTTGAATTCTCTGTATATTTGAGCATAGTAGACACTGGGAAAAATAATAAAAAAACTCTTCCATAAAAAATGTAGCGGGAAACAAAGCACAATCATGAGGGTCAGGTTTTATTTCACCAAAATTATCCTCTGCATTCCTGCTATTTGTTTGATATTATAAGTTACCTGAGGAACAGTTATGAATAAAAAATTATTCTTTCATTACTTTTATTTACTAGTTATTATAAAAAATGTTACATAGGTTGCAAATCATATTCCGTGGCAAAAAAATTAATAATAAATTTTATTTATTTTATTTTGTAACACAAAATCATGGTTCAGACTGCTTCACTTTTTGTGAAATAATTTGAAACAATTCTTTCCTTTTGCAAGATATAAGTACTGATTGCATTTTATGCTCTTTGTCTTTGTTCTGGAACTGCAGCGCTCATACTTACATTTTCATGCTGACAAAATATCATCCACTGTCGGCCAGTGATCGTACCCATCATATCGCTTGTCCAAACCTGGTTTCGGATGGGGTTTGTAAACTTTTGCCTTTTGTGGAGATACTTAGCGTATCATCCAATGGTGTTTCAAACTCTTCAGCTCTCCTCTTTCTGTCTGGACTTGACAGAAGAGCCTCAGCTAGACACATTCTAAATTTCGACAGATCCATAATGTTCTTTTTGGCAGTCTGGTTTTCATGACAGTGCTCTCTGTAGAGAAACCAGCAGTTGACCACTGAAAGGTCTGTGAAATGCAGCAAGCACTTGAGTATCCATTTTCTGGTTCTGAACCATGTTCGGTAACACTCAACCTGCTGGTCATGAATGTCTACGCCACCCATATTGGCATTGTACTGCTGAATTACGGAAGGGCAGTCAACATCAAGATAGTGACCCTCCTGCTTACACCACCTTTGAACTTTACATTTTGACTCAATTCCAGCACAGGTGGATGCTATCACGACCCTCTGACTGTCCTGACACTCATTAATTACTACAGCTTCATCTGCTCTAACATACGAATGATACTCTCCTCTTTTCATTCTTCCCACTTTCAAATTAACATTCTTAATTCTGTTTACCATTATTGTGCCAGTAGCCTCAATTCCTTTCTCCTTCAGCTTTGCTAAGAGAGGAATTGTGGTAAAGTACCTATCAAAATAAACAAAACTTCCTTGTGGGAGAGTCTGTGTTAGTCGTAAAATAACAGAAGGGCCTAATCCTAATGACTTATCACCCAGAGGTGTAGTAGCCCCCTGATAAATTTCAAAATCCAACACTATACCTGATGCTGAGGTCATGATAAAGTTTTTAAGACCTAAAGGCCTTGGTTTTCCTTTAACATATTGCTTCATTTTGCAACACCCAGTAAAAGGGATCATTTGCTCATCAATACTGTAGTAGTTAAAGCTACGAGGCAAACTGTAACATCACCTTCTTACTGTGTCGATCACTGGCTGAACTTTACACAGTCTATTAGTTTTAGCCTCTTCAGGTGGTTTTATAGTATCAACAAAGTGCACATTATTCCTGAGTGCAAGGAACCGGTCCCTAGACATAGTGTCACTAATAGCTGATAAAGAAATAGATTTCTTCCAGTACATGGGTAGTGTAGGATACCTTATGCACCCTATCATTAAATTTAATCCAAAAAACACCTTCAGTTCATTAGCTGTAGTCCCTAGGGATTTCCCTGTCTTTGCAACACTATACATATTTGTATATTTCGCTGCCTCTTCAAAAACTTTTCACTGAAATATTCACAGAAATATTCAGCAGCAGTTCCAATTGGTGAAGGACTCTAGAATTAAAAAGAAGACATTTTAGTAAGAAAATGGGAATGATACACGAAATAGATAACTCAGATCGCACCTCTTTGTCACTGACCTCAACAGCACTGTAATTAATGTATGGTGGATGAAACTTCTGAACAAAATTTGATCTCCGAAAAAGCAGTGGTCTGACACCTTCTGTGACACTGTGTGAACTCCTGCACTCTTCAGGAACTTCTTTGGCACTCAAATCATCATCAGACGAGTCATCTGCCTGCTGAATATTTGAAGGAGAAGGAACAAACTCGAATCCGAATCCTCTAATTGAGAACGGATTTGATTGTCTGATAAACCTGCATACAATAACGTGAACGTGCAAAAAACTTTCCCGTTCAAAACTGTATGAAAAGCAGTAATATAGGGAGGCCAATGACACAATCTACAACACCCACGCGAGGATGAAGTTACACAGTCAACACCTAACCCGCACAATTGTGCTAGTACAAATTTAACGCACAATTACTGTGCAAAGATATGAAGTTACTAATAATTATCAATATCACAACGTTGTACACACTATTACAAATAACCAGATCCAGCAAATCTCCAAAACAATTCAATTTAACTTAATTATGAGCTACTAACCAGGCGCCGGCATAATGCTCACTTCTCGAGCAACTTAAACAACATGTGCTGCAATCTGTTGGCGCCGAATGGCAACATAAACATGAGAAACGCGTAGCGCACAACCTGCAAGATCGTTGCAGGTCGGTAGGAAGCAAGGCAAGAGATTCAGTTTGTCGTAAAAAAATAAAAACCGAACCCGCAAGATCATGTGGGTTCGGGTGGAAACGGACATATCAGTATTTTCGTAGCAGCTTATTTGACAGATAATCCAGTGATATTATATGCTTACAGGCAGTTCTGTTTATCATTGTTGGTCTTCTGGTATTAATCTTTGCTACAGTTATACTTTTTTTGTTTCTGTACATCATTTTTTTTTTCTTTTTTAAAATTTCATCTATTTTTTAACTTCTGGTATTATTCACATATTTTGAAGATCCTATTACTTATTTTACTTGTTATTTATGTATCCATATAACATTGCTGGATACTGTCATTGTAATCTATTTTTTCAGATGAATTTTGGTATGGGCTGTGGTTAGTCCTGTGCATTTGTTTGTTATAAATGGAATTAAACATTTCTTTCTTGTTATTTTTTGTGCTATAATTTCTTTTTAATTTTCATAGGTATGTCTTTCTATCTGCTTGTTAACGGGTTTTCGAGTGATGCTTATTGTTACAGTATTGTTTGTTCAGATCTAAATGCTTTTGTGAATGCGTACTAATATTATAAATGCGAAAGTAAGTCTGTCTGTTATGCTTTCACAACCAAACAACTGAACCAATTTTGATAAAATTTGGTATGGAGATAGCCTGAATGCTGAGGAAGAACGTAGGCTACTTTAGAAAGTATACAGTACAGCATATTTGTTAATTTGAAGAATATAACACAAAATATGGAGCAATAATTACTCATTGAAAAAGCTATTTACTCTTTGACTTTTGAACTTTACTGTTTTTGTGAAAATACTTTTATTGTTATATGTCCTACATAATTCAATTCAGTGTAATGAGTATAATGTTTATACAGTCCTCTGTGTGTTTAATCCATACTTCCATGCTAATATTAGTCACAAACGCATCACATTTTAGCTGTTGAGCATCATGCATCACTCATAACTTCTTTGTTGCAGTAAAATTTGTATGAATCAAACAACGGAAAATCCAGGATAGAATGTAACAATATTAGAGAAGGAAAGTTGCTACTCACCATATAGCGGAGATACAGAGCCACGATAGGCACAACAAAAAGATTCACACAATTATAGCTTTCGGCCATTAAGGCATTTGTCAGCAATAGACACGCATACACACATGCGTGCACACACACACACTCATCAAACTCAACTTGCACACACGTCTGCAGTCTGACAACTGAAACCACACTGTGAGCAGAAGCACCAGTGCATGATGGGGGTGGGTACTGGGTGGGGGTAAGGAGGAGGCTGGGGTGGGGAAGGTGAGGGATAGTATGGTGGGGGTGGCAGACAGTTGAAGTGCTGCAGTTTAGACGGAGGGCAGGATTGAGAAAGGGGGGGGGGGGAAGTAGTGATAAAATAAACCTCTAGTCATGCTCTGAAATGAGAAATGTGCTGCCCACTAGCCTTCCCACCCCTCCTACAGTGACATTCCGCTGTCCATCAAACCTACACAATATACCGTATTTACGCGAATCTAAGCCGCACTTTTTTTCCATTTTTTGTAATCCAAAAAAGCACCTGCGGCTTAGAATCAAGTGCAAAGCCAGCGAAAATTCTGGAAAAAGTTGGTGGGTGCCGCCACAACTTACTTCTGCCCATGAATATATGTAGCGCTACACAGGCATGCTTTGTAGGCACAAAGATAAATACTGGCGCCAAAACCTCTGCGTCAGTAAATAAATTAAAAAAAAAAAGGTGGCAGACGAGCTATTTTCTCCGCCCCGAGTTTCGACCACTGCATTTTCATACATTATCCAACGAAGTAAATACAAATTCCGCATGGTTCATCTTCGAACGTAGCAGCAATTCAATGTACTACGAAAATCCGACTGGAAAGACTGTTTGGGATGTTTGTCAATATGGCCAACTCGTTCTGAATTTTTTCCTATCTGTGAGAAGAGATGGTTGCTATAATAGGATCTTTTATAAATTGTGAATCACATGCAGTATTCTTGTCACCATAAGAATAATACGCAAATAAACATTTTGCCATGTATTGTTTCATGTTTGCTGCTATCTCATTTAAATCCGGTCTGCCTAATAAACTACGAAACTAGAGTGAGACAACAGCAAACGCGGAAGAATATACATATCATGTCATGTTTATATTCGTATTATTCTTATGCTTAATAGTGATACAGTCAGAAATGAAGCACAGCAATTGACTAGATTTTTAAATGTAAGATGACTCTAATTTCTGTGTAGAATGTAATGTACTAAAGAGGCGCCTGCCAAGATTTTCAAACGGAGAAAAATTTTCGCTAAACTCTCATTCAGAACATCTTCTATCATACGCAGTCTATTATTTGGTTCTTGTTGATCATCATCAAAGAAAGCAGCAGTGTAAGTAACAACAAATAGCAGTTTCTTGCCATTGTTTCGCTAATTAGATGATTCCTCAAAAAAAAAAAGCGGCGGTAGCGCGCACAAAAGCAAGCCATGCCGCGAGCGGCGACAGGCCGTAAACACGCACTATCAGAATGCGACAAACAATGCATGACACAGTACATTAACGCATTTTCAGCTTAGAATGATGTAAACACCTTTAACAAAGAAAACTGCACTTATCAGATCAAAGAAAAATAAGCTATCAATTCAAACCAGACGAAGCACGTGGAAAAGGAAGGGTACCCGTATAAATACGGACGGAGCGCCTGACGCATAGCAATGGCTACCTCGTAAAGCTTAACGGCTAACTTACGACTCGAACCAAACTACTGTAGCTGTATCGTCATTCATTCAACCTAAATTGTGTCTCCTATTACAATGGACCAACTTTGTTTCGATTTGGAGATGCAGCCTATAATTTTTCTCTCCCCTTGAATTTCGAGTCTGAAATTTCAGGTGTGGCTTAGATTCGGGAAAATATTTTTTCCATGATTTCGAGTCTCATTTTTCAGGTGCGGCTTAGATTTGAGTGCGGCTTAGATTCTAGTAAATACGGTACTCATCCATCCTTACACAACCACTGCTCCCAATCCCTTACCTCATGGCTCATACCCCTGTAGTAGACCTAGATGCGAGACCTGTCCCATACATCCTCCTGCCACCACCTACTCCAGTCTAGTCACTAACATTACCTATCCCATCAAAGGCAGGGCTACCTGTGAAAGCAGTCGTGATTTACAAGCTAAGCTGCAACCACTGTGCTGCATTCTATGTAGGCATGACAACCAACAAGCTGTCTGTCTGAATGTATAGCTACTGACAAACTGTGGCCAAAAAACAAGTGGACCACTCTGTTGCTGAACATGGTGCCAAACATGATATCCCTCATCTCAGTGACTGCTTCACAGCCTGTGCCATAAGGATCCTTCCGACAAACACCAGCTTTTCTGAATTGCGCGTTTGGGAACTTTCCCTGCAATACATTCTACGTTCCCGTAACCCTCCTGGCCCCAACTTTCGTTAGTCACTGTCCTCACCCATCCAGCCCCCTCCTTGTTACCCTGTTCCCATTCCAGCACTACACAGCCGTCATTTCACTGCCACACCCAGTCTTTTAATTTCTTTTTTTTCTCTGCTTTCCACTACTTACCACCCCCCCTCCCCCCCTTCCACCTTCTCTCCTGCCCTCCATCTAAACTGCAACACTTCAACTGTCTGCCACCCCCACCATACTATCCCTCCCCCTCCCCACCTAGGCCTCCTTCTCACCCCCACCTAGTCGCCACTCTCATCATGCACTGATGCTGCTACTCGCAGTGCGGTTTCGGTTGTCTGAGACTGCAGACGTGTGTGTGTGTGTGTGTGTGTGTGTGTGTGTGTGTGTGTGTGTGTGTGCGTGCGTGCGTGCGTGCGTGTGTACGCGCGCGCTTGTGTGTATGTGTGTCTATTACTGATAAAGACCTTAATGGCTGAAAGCTATAATTGTGTGAATCTTTTTGTTGTGCCTATCACGACTCAGCATCTCTGCTATATGGTGAGTAGCAACTTTCCTTCACTAATATTGTTATAATTTGTATGAACAGCTTGTGGTCATGCTGTTACGGTTGCTGTATTACACTCATGGATTTCCAGGTTCAGTTCCCTCCCAGATCGGTTTTTTTCTGCTCGCGTCAGAATGTGTGCATTGTCCGCATCATCATTTTATCATCATTGATGTGCAAGTCATCGAAGTGGCATCAAATAAAAAAACTTACACCAAGCTCCCAAACATCCAAAGCAAGGTCTCCTAGCCAATAAAGCCATATGCACACCTAATTTCATTTTGTGGATATGCAAGCATAGCCATGGGTAACGGCTAGAATACAAAAACTACACAATCCTCCATCGTGTTTAATTCATGCCAATCCATACTTCGATACTATTATTATAAATTTGAAAGTAACTCTTGTTATGTTTTGACGATTAAATCGCTGAACTGATATCCATGAAATTTGGCGTGAGATAGTTTTAACCCAGATGAAGAAGACAATTTACTATCCAAAGTGTTTAGTACATCATATTTATTGATTTGAAGAATATAATGCTAAACATGGAACAATAATTACTCTTTGAAAAAGCTCTTTACTCTTTCGCTTTTGAACTTTATTATATTTTTGAAAATACTTCTATTGATTCATGTGTTGTATGTAATACAATTCCACATAATCAATACAATGCTTGTTCAATTCCCGATGTTTTTAATCCATACTTCCATACTAATACCAGTATTATTAATTGAGAAAGTAACTCACTCTGTTACGTTCTCACAAGTCTACTGCTGAACAGATTCTGATGGTATTTTTTATGGAGGTAGCTTGAATACTGAGGAAGATCATAGGCTACTTTGTAAAGTTGTGTTTTTGAGTATTATTAACGTTTTAAAATATGATATATGTGTGTGGTGTGCAGACTGACACTATGATTAGTGACTATTAGTGTTTATAGATTGTTTTGTGACAGTGCAAATCCATTGTTATTGTGCATGTGGCTTGTAATATTGAGTTCCTACACCACTTGGCCGAGCCGGAGAGTTTTGGTGGAGATACAACAATAAAATTGGATGGTATGCCCGAGAACCATATTTAAAATTATTACTAGAAGCCTCGCAAACATAAGTCTGATTTAGCGCTTAGTTCTAAGACAACTGAAACTGCTAATCCAACAAACCTTGGACCAGTCTCATGCCCACTGGAACTTGGATGCAGAACGTCATTCAGCCTAAGAGCTACAGAGTAGAACAGTCACAAGCCTGTTGAATTTTAGATGCTGAGCGTCATATGTATCTTATAGCTTCCGAGACACTTGAAGACTCAGAACAGTGGTGTTATTTAAAGGCTGTATGACAGACAGAGAGATGTACCTTTACGTGTGGAATGAGGGAGACTTTTGGTGAGGATGCATTTCATTATGATCTATTAACTGTCTACATTAATCATAAATTAGTCATCACGGTGGGATAGATTAAAACTGTAGCACCATAACACATTAAAATGGATGAAAGAAAAGGTTGGTGTGTTTTGCTCCGGTGGCAAAATCTCACATCCGTACTATATGAACCAGAGAAACTCCTAAAAATGCTATTTCTGCAAGAATGCAATGAATTGAGGCATTTTTAAATACAATTAGAAAACATAACACATGATTTCAAATGAGACATAAATAAAATAATAGAAACATATTCGTTATGTACCTACGTAGCGGCACTGCATTCTTTGTTTATACATGAATCTCTACACCACTACATACACAGACATATCGCAAAATTCCTAGCTTATTTACTCACCCTCACTTATCATAACAAAAGTACTGATATCCAAGCGAAGCAGTGGGTAAGAGATAGTTTAGCTATAGTTAGACACCTGTGCGTGGTGAAAATTTTTGCCTGATCTCATCATTTTTAAAGAGCTATTTTGGCAGATTTTTTCCGATTTTTGTGTCATTTTGTCAATAATTTTGTTAAATTTTATTTCAAGTTTTCAGCAATAAAAGCTAAATAAAAAATAACACAGTATATTTGTTGTGAAACATCTTTCATTTAGGTAAATATTCCACAAAACTCTCAGAAAGACTAGGAATAAGAATAAGAATCTTTATTAGCCGTTCAGTATTTTCTTATACAATGGGCTTCGTCAACATGTTCAGTTATAGTATAACAATGTATATATAAATCATATGAATGTTAGTGTAGTAAAATAGCACATGTTTGGAATTTTATATATTGTTAATTTTACAATAAAAAAGGAAACATTATACAAATTTATATTAAGTGGGGAGTATTCATGTTGATGACATTATGTCATTATCATATACATGTTGATAACACTATGTCATTATCCTAAGATATTGATGCAAATATAGAGCACTCGAAATAGGTCTATTATGCCTATATGTTAGGTATTGTTTTTCCAAATTTAGGTCCTACTACAGGCAGAGGTACCTTTCTCTATGTTAAAACAGCAAATCTGCCATATTACAATCTTTATATTCATCAACTGAGTAAAATGCTTTACCTTTGAGCCATTGACCCAGTGTTGTCTCAAATTTATTTTTAGATACTGTTTGTACAATTTTTGGGAGCATATTAAACAGTTTGAGGCCTACGTATTTATAACTATTATGTATGTTGGACAATCTAGAGCAGGCTGTTCCAGCTTGTTGGCTCCGTTGTGAGCGCTCCCTGCTCCAGGGAGCCGTGTCGCTCGCTGTGACCATTCAAGTGGGTCGGCACGTGGCACCGCTGGCTGAGGCAGGCGGCAAGGCAAGTGCTTTGATGTGCCAGCTGCGTCTTAAAAGATCGACAACCTCATACTCTTAGCTGCTAAGACGTGGTGACATGCTACACCAGGAAATATGATGTTCAGGAAATAAATAAGAAACAACTGTTTCACAAGAAATTGCTTACTACATTTATTGGGCCTCTCTAGCTTGACATTTTCTTTTCATTAAAAGATCAGAAATATCGGGCCTCAAAGTGTTCGCAGTGTTAATGCGGAGGATGGCCTTCATTGTTGCATCCTGAAGAAATGATCGTTCCTTACTTTTTACTCTTGATTGCTGAGAAAAGCTGCTCACAACAATACATAGATCCAAACATGCACAAGATCTGAGCAGCATTGTTGTGAAGCTTGGGAAATGTTTTTGCTGTAATGAACGATACCATCAAGACAAATCCAACGTGTTGCAGTACCTCTCTTTCAACAAAGTTGAATTTTGCAAATCAATAATCTCCAATTGAAGTGACAATGACAAGTCGTCGGGGGAAACTGAAAAAGGAGTGCTCAACACCTTAAGTTCCATTTCCAAACTAGTGAGGTCTCGGAATTGTGTTTCAAATGACATGATGAGCTGCTTTAACTTTGCTTGGTAGTCGCTGAAAGTAGTACCTTCAGGTAGTTTTAAAGAACCAAGATGATTGAAGAACGTTAATGTCCATTACTCATCTGCCTCTCAAATAAACGTAACTTTTCCATGAACGCTTTGATCTGGTTGTGCATGTCAACGATTAGCTGCTCTTTCCCCTGCAATGACAGATTTAAATTATTCAGATGCATAGTTTTGTCAGATAGGAACACCAGGTGTGATATCAATTTTATATCTTTCAGACAATGCATTTCTTCGCCTTTCATTTCGAGAAGAAGGGATACTTCCTCACAAATGGCAAAGAAAACATGAAGAACTTTTCCCTGACTCAGCCAACGAACTGTACTGTGGTAAGGTATATCCCCATACTCCACCTCAGTATCTTTCAGGAATCCTTTGAATTGGCGAAGATTCATACCGTGACGCCACACAAAATTCACACACTTCACGACATCTTTCATTACGCCACCTAGCTCTACTGTTTCAGCACACAGTGCCTCTTGGTGAATAAAACAATGAAGAGTCAGCATGTCTTCCCCAAATTCGTCCCTGAGTTTATTTTTCAAACGAGAAGCAAAACCTTGGTGATGCCCGATCATTTGTGGTGCACCGTGTGTCGCTACAGAATGGAGCTTATCCCATGGCAAATTCATATTGTCCACTGATTCACAAACGGCTTCAAAAATGTCACGTCCTGTTGCGGTGTAATCGAGTGGTACCACATCCAAGAGTTCTTCAGTTACTTACAGCTCTAAGTCGACACCACGCACAAAGGCTGCAAGCTGATCACGGTCCGATATGTCAGTGCTTTCGTCAAGCGCTAGCGAAAATGCAACAAAGCTCTCCGCCTTTTTCCTGAGCTGTGTCTCTAAATTTGCTGTCATGTCTAGTATTCGATGAGACATTGTTTGCTTCGACAGGCAAACCCCTTCTATTGCCAGCACCTCCCTTGGAAACAAACATTCTGCAACTGCTACCATGCTCGATTTTATGAGTGGTCCCACCGAAATCGGCTTGTCACTCGTCGCAATGATGTGAGCAACCCTGTAGCTTGCTCGAATTGCAGATTCAGTAGTGTTTTTTTCCGCTCTCATTCACCTGAAAATTATAAACGCATTACAGAACACGAACTATGTTGCATGTTTTGATACCCTCTGTATTACGAAACCATTTTCAGACTTAGGTCTCTGGGTATGTTGTTCTTAAGCCTGGCTACCAGTTCTCTGTGTGCAACGCCTTCTACCTGATCGTAGTTCGCTGCGTGAAGACGTGTATAATGTCGTATATTGTACCTCTTCACTGAATTAAATACTTTATGACATACAAGACACTGCGGACGACCATCCCTGTCAATGAATAGAAAGGTATCCTCCAATAGAGGTACAGGGCTCCCACGGCTAGTCATAGCTGTCATTGAACACGGATTATTGCGTCAGTTGCGGCCAGGGGGCAGTGATTCGCTTTCCCCCTCCACGCGCGCTCCGAGCTGCCGCAGTGAGTGCTCCGGAACGCTCCGGCTCCCTGGAGCTCGGTTGGAACAGCCTGATCTGGAGTATGGCAGATCAATTGTGTGGTTTCATCTTGTATTATGGGTGTGGATAGGTGACCTAAGAAGATATTGAGCTATGTTTTCTTTTACGTTTAATAAGCAATAATAGATGTACAAACAAGGAACTGTCATGATGTTAAGTTTTTTGAAATGTTCCCTGCATGTATCCCTAGGAGATAAACCCACTATACATCGAAGAGCTTTTTTTTTTTTGCCATATAAAAATTGATACTGAATTGGGAGAATTTGCCCAGAGCAGAATACCATATGAAAGATGGAGGTGGATATAAGCAAAATATGAATGCAGCAGTAAGTTTTGGCTGACATTATTCCTAAGCTTATAAAATAGGAACATAGCACGTGCAAGTTTAGAACAGATGTATGTAATATGTTTATCCCAGCTAAGTTTCTGGTCAATCATCATTCCTAACAGTTTAACAGACTTATTTTCTTTGTTTGATACCTTCAAATTAAAGAATATTTCCTCAGTTTTTATTTCATTTATGTATAGGGAGTTTGCACTAAACCAATGAACTGATTTTTCAAATATTATATTATTTTTTTCTCGTACAGATTCAAGAGTCTGTCCTGAATTGATAAAAGTTGTATCGTCCGCATAGAGGACTGTTTTACAGGATAAATACTGTGGCATATCATTAACATACACTACAAACAGGAAAGGCCCAAGTATGGAGCCCTGTGGCACACCCCTCTTTATTGTTTGTGGGTTTGACAGCTGCCCATTTACACTAACAAATTGTACTCTGTTGCTTAAGTAGGATTCTAATAATTTCAAGGTGTCCTCTTCCATGCTGTAGTGTCTTAATTTCATGATCAAAGCACTATCAGATACAGTGTCAAATGCTTTACTCAGGTCTAGGAGAGTAGCACAAGAGATTAATTAATTTTCAAAGCCGTCATACATATCACTAACAATATTTTCAGCCGCTTTAACTGTGGATAGTTTAGACCTGAATCCATACAGTGAGTTACTTAACAAGTTATTCCCCTCAAAATAGTGATTCATTTGTTGGTGAACACAGTCTTCGATTATTTTAGATATTATTGGGATTAATGAGATAGGGTGATAGTTACTTGGATTTGATTTATCTCCTTTCGTAAATATGGGAATAGTTACTGCTATTTCCAAACAGTCGGGAACAATCCCTTGCTGTAATATACGGTTAATGAGAGTTGTTAGAGGGGACAGAAGATCTCTTGATATCTTCTTTATGACAAAGTTTGACAGACCATAGAAGTCCTCTGCTCTGGAACTGCTTAGTTTGCCTATTGCTTTGCTAACATCATTTTCAGTTACTGTTGCCCAGCAGAATTTATGAACCAAATTCTTATTTGAACCTAAAAGAGGATACTATGCCTTCCACATTGCTGGGAGTCACAGTTGTTCTCGTGTCAGAAATTATATTACAAAATGTTGAAAATAACTTCTCACTATCTACATCACTGACTGGGGTCCACAAAGCCTTCATTGCAGAATCCACAAAATGGCCATGCTCTGATTTCAGGGAAAGGAGAATAGCAATCACATCAACATCTTTACCTGCTCTACAACAACAACTAGCAACTAAATCCCTAAACACTGTGTATGGTACTAGGTATTCTGACATTGAAAGTACTTGTAGAATGGTAAACTGCTTAATTAGCTGAGAGATTTCGACACTATCTAAATCACTTCTCATTATGTTTCTTGGGTCAAACAATTTGACGATAGAAGAATGGCAGTCTTTCCTGTGTCACACTCCATTAAGTGGTTCAGTTTCATCAGGTTTGCTCTACCCACAAATTTTGCCATGGATGTTAAATGTGCTTGCATTTGCTTTGGCAGTTTGAAGTGTGTGTGAGGTTGTCTCGAAAAAAATGTGTCCTCTAGTAATTTAAAGCTCTTTAAAAGGGCACAAAGTTTAGATAGTAGATCATGAATCAGTGGTATCTTGGTGCTCTCTAATGTCAGCAGCAAATTGCTCAACAAGAAAAATAACTAGGCACTGAATTTCTTTTCTTTGTTAGAGGTCAAGGCTTTAAAATAGTACAAAGCAACACTATTGTCTTAAACAGTTTCAGTGAATTCTACTATATCATTTAGATATTCTCCAAGGTACTGAAACCACAAGTTCCACTTGGTGATGACAGTAATAGGGAAAAGTTTATCTTTTGTGTGTTCACCTTCATATTTCTGAAAGAACTGAATGTATATGTTGTTCCTCTTTAAGCTATTAAGGAAGACGTGTTTTGCCTTTATTACACAATGGTTCAAATCACCGAGTTCCATGGCCCACATATTACCCGACAAATTTAATTTAAGGATCCAGCATTGCATGTGTACTAACCCTTCTGAAAGTAAAACCCAAATTGCATTTATACACTTGCCCACATAATGGGCTGAATGTGAAGTTATAGAAACTACAATTTGGTACTGAATTTCAAGTTTCAGAATTACCTGAACTGTACCAGCACTACAACTAAGTATTTTCATCAGAAACATGAACACACACTGTCCTTTTGTGTTTGTTGTTTCATCACAAAGAATTGAAACTCATTTTTTCACAGCTTCTTTTAATCTTTCCTCCTCCTCCTCCTCCTCCTCCTCCACCTCCTCCTCCTCCACCTCCTCAATGATTCAGGTTACAGAATCTTCCCACTATCTTCCAGCTAAGGGCAAGACTACAGCACTTTAAAAATGTCAATAGACCTGATAGTAGAATAATATTTAACACCATTTAAGGAATTAAATTATTAACTTCCTTGCCTTTAATATGAATGACAGATCCAGCATGCATTACCTGTGCTAAACATCATTGAATGAGAAAAAGATTATAATGTCACAGTTACTTATTTTCCATGGGTTACTGAAATCGAATTGAAAAAACTTCTGCAGATATTCAATCATTATTTGTGCTGCATGTATTGTGCATGCAACTACATTTGTGTTCAGTGATTTCAGCTCACTAGTCTACATATTTTGCCACACCTATTAACCAAAAAAGTTATTAGTGTACTGCATATGGAAAGCATATTCAGTTCAATTCAAATTTGCACGTAAATGTAGTAAGTGATATTACAAAGAGTTAAGGCTATTTGTTCAACTGTGGGGCTTCCGATTGCCAATGTAGTGACCATGCGGTATTCACGAGTCTTTGCAGCCAACCCGCACATGTGTGAATAGAGGGTTGCCAACTTTGATCCATCATCCCAAAAATTTTATGTTGTAAACATTATAAAAGCCTGACATGACAGTTTGGTTAGGTTGAGTAGATCACTCTGTTTCTACATTTTAAAATTCATGCCGTGTGACAGTTGGCAGCACAAAAAAGTGTATATTGCTGATTCACAAGGTGTCAGTCTCATTCTTGCTATAAAAGGAAGGGTAGTTTTTGGGGTAGGATGGTGGAATCTAGGCAAGTGTGAAAAAATTATCTTCACTTCCAGTTACATTTTGTTACACAAAACAATGTCTGTCTTTTTTTAATAACACTAGGAAAATTGCTGCACTAAAGGCCCGCAATTGAGCTGGCACCAATATAAGTTGAATTCACCTTTCTTCCCCTCCAAAAATGTGTAATATTACACAAACCTGGTATGTATTTGTACAGCCATTCTCTCCGCTTCGGATGATCAACTTTTTCCAATTGTGTATTAGCCTTGAGGAAAGATCGATTTATTGATAAAATAAATTTTTCTTTATCAGTTTTTACTCATTTTGCTACCGCGCTGATGTCTATGAGAGTAATTTATCTTTTGACACATATTGCTGTTGGTACCTTCTCCTTGTTCTTCTTACGAAGAGGACTGGTATTAATATGTTTGAGGCATGTGTTCTTTTTCTGGCCCTCAATTAGCATATTGCAGTATTTGCACATAAGTATCTTTGCAGTTTTGTCAAAAATGTAAAATCTTTCTGATGAAAATTCTTTTTCTCAAGCAAAAACTGTTGCTACCTTATTAATATAGTGAAGTACAAAAACAAATCACAGAATATCAGAGTGAATGCACTGGCAGTTGGCAACAATTTTTCACATACAATACACGGCTACATCAAATAATGAGCCAGACATTGTTGAATATCATCCTTCCCTGTGCAGGAAATGAACTTAGCTATGCTTGTTATGATGTCAGATATGGGTGATTCGGGAGGAACGTCACATAATTTGTGAAGCGATTCTACATGTTGGGGGAGAAGGGGGGGGGGAGGGAGGGGGGAATTCAGTGAATATGTGTCTGATTTTCAGTTGTTACGGGAATGGAGATTACATACATCCATGAATGAATATGAAGACAAATGTGAATATTACTTAGCAAAATGGTGTGTAGGTGCTGTGAGTATTATTTAATTGAGCAAATCCATTGTGTCCGGGAATACCAACATGCCACCTACATTCGTACATTCATCCATGCAGAATATGTAGAGATGTTGTTTGTTTACGGTTAGCATAATGGCAGTGCCTATGCAGCTGTGACAGAATACAAGAGATATTTCCCTGATCAATTAACCCCCTGTGCCAGGGTATTTTCCAGGGTTTTTCAAATATCACTTGGGTGTGGAACACTACCCAGTGTACCCGTAACATCAGAACGTGAGGCCATCCAGTCAGTTGAGGAAAGAGAAGACATTATTGGAATGGTACAGTGAAGTCCCACTAACAGTACACTGCGCTTTAGCTGTCAGCTTGATATTCCACAAATGCGAGTGTGGTGTACATTATGTTCGGAGGGTTTGTACCCATTCCATGTGCAGCCTGAGCAACATCTGCATCCAGGTGACTCAGTAAGTAAACAACAGCTATGTGAATGGTACTGTACAAAGAGATATCAGCAATACACTTTATTTACAGATGAGGCTACATTTACATGCAGAAGTATCAGGAACACCAGCAATTCTCGTACATGGGCGATGGAGAATCCACATGACATTAGGGAAACAAGATTCAAAGCTAAACAATGGAAAGTGCAGGATGGAATATAACAATATTATGACTACGTCTTGTCGTGTTCTGAAATGAGAAATGTCCTGCGCACTATCCTTCTCACCCCTCCCACAGTGGTATTCCACCATTCACTGAACTTGCATGCCCTGTAATAGATCTAGATTTAAGACCTGTCCTATGAATCTTCCAACCACCAACTACTCCAGTCCAGTCACTAACATCACCTATCCCATCAGAGGCAGAGCTACCTATGAAACCAGTCATGTGATCTACAAGCTAAGCTGCAACCACTGTGATGCATTCTATGTGGGTATGACAACCATCAACATGTCTGTCCGCATGAATGGCCACTGACAAACTGTGGCCAAGAAACAAGTGGACCACCTTGTTGCTGAACATGCTGCCAAACATGAACTCCTACATATCAATGACTGCTTCACAGCTTGTGCCATATGGATCCTTCCCACCAACACCAGCTTTTCTGAATTGCACAGATGGGAACTTGTCCTGCAATACATCCTATGTTCCCGTAACCCTCCTGTCCTCAACCTTCGTTAGTCATTGTCCTCACCCATCCAGCCCCTTGTCTGTTCCCATTCCAGCACTACACAGCCCTCATTTCACCATCGCACCCAGTCTTTTTACTTCTCTCCTTTTCCACTACCCTCGTCCCTCGACCCCTCCCCTGCCCTCCATCTAACCTGCAGCACTTCACTATCTGCCACCCCTACCCTATTATGTTTCCCTCGCCCCAGCTTCCTCCTTACCCCCACCCAGTCGCCACTTCCATCATGCACTGGTGCTGCTGCTTGCATGTGTGTGTGTGTGTGTGTGTGTGTGTGATCTGTTTTTGATGAAGGCCTTACTGGCCAAAAGCTTTATTTGTGACAGTCTTTTTGTTGTGCCTATCTGCAACTCAGCATATCCACTATATGGAGGGTAGCAGCTTTCCTTTTCATTATAAGATTCAAAGTAAGGTTCTCAGTAAAGGTCTGGTGTCATATGATTGATGACCTGTTGATAAGCCATGTGTTCCTGCCAAATCACAAGACAGCTGTAGCATACGCACATTGCCTACAAGACCTTGCACGGACATGAGATTAGAAAAATGACAGCAAATGTACATCTACATCTACATCTACATCTACATTGATACTCCGCAAGCCACCCAACGGTGTGTGGCGGAGGGCACTTTACGTGCCACTGTCATTACCTCCCTTTCCTGTTCCAGTCGCGTATGGTTCGCGGGAAGAACGACTGTCTGAAAGTCTCCGTGCGCGCTCTAATCTCTCTAATTTTACATTCGTGATCTCCTCGGGAAGTATAAGTAGGGGGAAGCAATATATTCGATACCTCATCCAGAAACGCACCCTCTCGAAACCTGGCGAGCAAGCTACACCGCGATGCAGAGCGCCTCTCTTGCAGAGTCTGCCACTTGAGTTTATTAAACATCTCCGTAACGCTATCACGGTTACCAAATAACCCAGTGACGAAACGCGCCGCTCTTCTTTGGATCTTCTCTATCTCCTCCGTCAACCCGACCTGGTACGGATCCCACACTGATGAGCAATACTCAAGTATAGGTCGAACGAGTGTTTTGTAAGCCACCTCCTTTGTTGATGGACTACATTTTCTAAGCACTCTCCCAATGAATCTCAACCTGGTACCCGCCTTACCAACAATTAGTTTTATATGATCATTCCACTTCAAATCGTTCCGTACGCATACTCCCAGATATTTTACAGAAGTAACTGCTACCAGTGTTTGTTCCGCTATCATATAATCATACAATAAAGGATCCTTCTTTCTATGTATTCGCAATACATTACATTTGTCTATGTTAAGGGTCAGTTGCCACTCCCTGCACCAAGTGCCTATCCGCTGCAGATCTTCCTGTATTTCGCTACAATTTTCTAATGCAGCAACTTCTCTGTATACTACAGCATCATCCGCGAAAAGCCGCATGGAACTTCCGACACTATCTACTAAGTCATTTATATATATTGTGAAAAGCAGTGGTCCCATAACACTCCCCTGTGGGACGCCAGAGGTTACTTTAACGTCTGTAGACGTCTCTCCATTGATAACAACATGCTGTGTTCTGTTTGCTAAAAACTCTTCAATCCAGCCACACAGCTGGTCTGATATTCCGTAGGCTCTTACTTTGTTTATCAGGCGACAGTGCGGAACTGTATCGAACGCCTTCCGGAAGTCAAGAAAAATAGCATCTACCTGGGAGCCTGTATCTAATATTTTCTGGGTCTCATGAACAAATAAGGCGAGTTGGGTCTCACACGATCGCTGTTTCCGGAATCCATGTTGATTCCTACATAGTAGATTCTGGGTTTCCAGAAATGACATGATACGCGAGCAAAAAACATGTTCTAAAATTCTACAAGAGATCGACGTAAGAGATATAGGTCTATAGTTTTGCGCATCTGCTCGACGACCCTTCTTGAAGGCTGGGACTATCTGTGCTCTTTTCCAATCATTTGGAACCCTCCGTTCCTCTAGAGACTTGCGGTACACGGCTGTTAGAAGGGGGGCAAGTTCTTTCGCGTACTCTGTGTAGAATCGAATTGGTATCCCGTCAGGTCCAGTGGACTTTCCTCTATTGAGTGATTCCAGTTGCTTTTCTATTCCTTGGACACTTATTTCGATGTCGGCCATTTTTTCGTTTGTGCGAGGATTTAGAGCAGGAACTGCAGTGCGGTCTTCCTCTGTGAAACAGCTTTGGAAAAAGGTGTTTAGTATTTCAGCTTTACGCGTGTCATCCTCTGTTTCAATGCCATCATCATCCCGTAGTGTCTGGATATGCTGTTTCGAGCCACTTACTGATTTAACGTAAGACCAGAACTTCCTAGGATTTTCTGTCAAGTCGGTACATAGAATTTTACTTTCGAATTCAATGAACGCTTCACGCATAGCCCTCCTTACGCTAACTTTGACATCGTTTAGCTTCAGTTTGTCTGAGAGGTTTTGGCTGCGTTTAAACTTGGAGTGGAGCTCTCTTTGCTTTCGCAGTAGTTTCCTAACTTTGTTGTTGTACCACGGTGGGTTTTTCCCGTCCCTCACAGTTTTACTCGGCACATACCTGTCTAAAACGCATTTTACGATTGCCTGTACCTGCAGCATAATGGATTACTGATTCACTATACCAGACAAGTATCCCAGTATCTGAATAACACTTTTCCTCAACACTGGATTGGCTGTGGAAGACCCATTAACTGGCCTTCTGGATCACTCGACCTAACCGCAATTAGACTTCTGTTTATGGGGCTGTTTAAAGGGGGATGTGTATGCTACAAAGGTAGACACACGTGAAGAAATTGCCACTTGCATCACAGGTGCTGTTGCCCACATTAAAGCCCACCGAGATGATGTTCATCTACATCTACATGACTACTCTGCAATTCACATTTAAGTGCTTGGCAGAGGGTTCATCGAACCACAATCATACTATCTCTCTACCATTCCACTCCCGAACAGTGCGCGGGAAAAACGAACACCTTAACCTTTCTGTTCGAGCTCTGATTTCTCTTATTTTATTTTGATGATCATTCCTACCTATGTAGGTTGGGCTCAACAAAATATTTTCGCATTCGGAAGAGAAAGTTGGTGACTGAAATTTCGTAAATAGATCTCACCGCGACGAAAAACGTCTTTGCTTTAATGACTTCCATTCCAATTCGCGTATCATATCTGCCACACTCTCTCCCCTATTACGTGATAATACAAAACGAGCTGCCCTTTTTTGTACGCTTTCGATGTCCTCCCTCAATCCCATCTGGTAAGGATCCCACACTGCGCAGCAATATTCTAACAGAGGACGAACGAGTGTAGTATAAGCTGTCTCTTTTAGTGGACTTGTTGCATCTTCTAAGTGTCCTGCCAATGAAATGCAACCTTTGGCTCGGCTTCCCCACAATATTATCTGTGTGGTCTTTCCAACTGAAGTTGTTCATAATTTTAACACCCAGGTACTTAGTTGAATTGACAGCTTTGAGAATTGTACTATTTATCAAGTAATCGAATTCCAACGGATTTCTTTTGGAACTCGTGTGGATCACCTCACACTTTTCGTTATTTATTGTCAACTGCCACCTGCCACACCATACAGCAATCTTTTCTAAATCGCTTTGCAACTGATACTGGTCTTCGGATGACCTTACTAGACGGTAAACTACAGCATCATCTGCGAACAACCTAAGAGAACTGCTCAGATTGTCACCCAGGTCATTTGTATACATCAGGAACAGCAGAGGTCCCAGGATGCTTCCCTGGGGAACACCTGATATCACTTCAGTTTTACTCGATGATTTGCCGTCTATTACTACGAACTGCAACCTTCCTGACAGGAAATCACGAATCCAGTCGCAGAACTGAGACGATACCCCATAGGCCCGCAGCTTGATTAGAAGTGTCTTGTGAGGAACGGTGTCAAAAGCTTTCCGGAAATCTAGAAATACGGGATCAACTTGAGATCTCCTGTTGATAGCGGCCATTACTTCGTGCGAATAAAGAGCTAGCTGCATTGCACAAGAATGATGTTTTCTGAAACCATGCTGATTACGTATCAATAGATCGTTCCCTTCTAGGTGATTCATAATGTTTGAATACAGTATATGCTCCAAAACCCTACTGCAAACTGACGTCAATGAAATAGGTCTGTAGTTCGATGGATTACTCCTACTACCCTTCTTAAACACTGGGGCGTCCTGCGCAATTTTCCAATCTGTAGGTACAGATCTATCGGTCAGCGAGCGGTTGTATACGATTGCTAAGTAGGGAGCTATTGTATCAGCGTAATCTGAAAGGAACCTAATCGGTATACAATCTGGACCTGAAGACTTGCCCGTATCAAGCGATTTGAGTTGCTTCGCAACCCCTAAGGTATCTACTTCTAAGAAACTCATGCTAGCAGCTGTTTGTGTTTCAAATTCTGGAATATTCCATTCGTCTTCCCTGGTGAAGGAATTTTGGAAAACTGCGTTCAATGTACAACACAGCATACCGTCCAACACATTTGACAAGTACATTGAGATGGCTTGGGGACTTCTTTAACACCTCTTGTAGGATGAATCAGTCATCGGTTCCACCATTGTTCTGTCCACCACAGTGCCTACATAGCATTTCAGTAAGTAATATTCACACTTTTCTTCATATCATTCGTGGATATGTGTATTCTTCAACCCACTCCAGTTCCATAATAATTGAAAATTATACACATATTTATAGGACTTTTTTGGTTTACTTTCACATGCAGAATCACATCACAAATTATGTGACATTCCTTCTGATTCACCTTGTATATCGAAGTGGTGTAGATTCAATTGTTATTGATATCCAGAGTTCATTGCCATCACTGAAATCGAATTTCTACCGTTAACCTCAGCTTCAGATGGTGTGATTCCACACAATGTCGTTGAATATTTTGTTATTTTGCTTTAAGGTAAATAGCTTTGCATTTTGAGCAAAATTTGTAAAATTTCATGATTTCATGCTTTTTGAAAAACGGGTGCCTCTAGCTATGATGTAACCTCTAGTAGTCTCATATCTTATATATATATATATCCATTGTCCTAGTGTATAATTTTAAAAAAGTTTTCAATGCATTGTTTCTGTTTCAGGTCGGTTTGCTCAATTAGTGTTTTGGGTATTAATGTGTATGTAGATAGATATCTATCTCTTCCAGAATGTTCATTAGTGGTCCTTTTGGTGTTATATGTAAAATTTAAGTATCTTGTTCTGCATTATTTACTGTGCTGTTCGGTCTTTAGGTGGTGGGAAAAAGTAAATGGATTGTTGTCACTGTCTTTAACATGCCCTTGGTATCGAATGGTGAGGTGTCTACTCATCTTGATATGTGTAATATTTATTTCAGTCTTAGCGTTCACAACAAGCTATAGATTCCAAGAAACAATACCATAACCATATAGCATCAATGGAAAACCTGTCAAAAAGCAGATAGAAAGACACAACAATGAAAATTAATTTAAAAAATATAGCCCAAAAATAACCAGATAGAAATGTTTAATTACATTTATAATTGCATACAAACAAATGTGGGACTAAAGACTGACTACAATGAAATTTGTGTATGAAAAAAGATTACAGTCACAGTTTCCAGTGATGTCATATGGATAAGCAAATAATAAGTAAAATAAATAATAACTAAGAAAATATATGCAGTTATAAAAAGGAAAATATATTGATGTACGTTTAACACATGGAAAAAGAAAAAGTAGCAGAGATCAACAGCTACATAACAGCAGTGACAAACAGAACTGCCTGTAATCACACAATATCACTGTGTCAAATAAGATGTCATGAAAATACTGATATAAAGAATATAATCTGATAACTACATAAACTAATAAGTTGATAAGATGATCAACCATTACTATGAACAAAGGAATGTAATTAACAAGCAAATAGACAGTGACACAACTACTGTTATCACATGGATGTCAAAAACCATCAGACTTATGTAAAGCGGAGATGCTGAGTTGCCGATAGGCGCAACTAAAAGAATGTCACAAAATAAATGCCGAGTGAAGTGGCACACTGGACTCGCATTTGGGAGAACAGTGCAAACCTTCATCTGCCCATTCTGATTTAGGTTTTCCATTATTTCCCTAAATTGCTTCAGTCAAATGTTTGGATTGTTCCTTTGAAAGAGCACAGCCTACTTCCTACCCCATCCTTCCCTGCTCCGATGGGACTGATGACCTCGATATTTGGTCTCCTCCCCCAAACTAACCACAAAATAAGCTTTTGGCCAACAAGGCCTTTGTCAAAAATAGGCAACACACACACACACACACACACACACACACACACACACACACACAAAATTGCAGCTCATATACACATGACCACAGTCTCTGGCAGCTGAAGCCAGACCAGGTCTGTTGTCTATTTTTGACAAAGGCCTTGTTGGCCGAAAGCTGATTTTGTGACAATCTTTTAATTGTGCCTATCTGCAACTCAGCATCTCCACTATATGCTGAGTAGCAACTATCCTTTAAAAATCCTGGATTTTCCATTGTTAGGCTTATGTAAAAATCCACAATAATGAAGCCCATTTAATAATTACCTACAAAATTAGAAATAAGTACCAAAATTATTTACGGTTTACTTACAGATAACCTGATGATGCAGTTCAGCCAAAGTAGGCCTATTGTAAAAATAAAACCAATCAAACACAGTATCCTTAAAAGACATATATTATGCAGTGGGCCCAGAAGAACATAAACTATTGACTCATATTCAGTTAACGTACCAAGGTCGTTTTGATGTCATTTTATAACAAGATACACCAAAGCTTTCACCTACAAGGATTGTTCGTAAAGTAAAGTTCCAATTATTTTTCACAATGAAAAACATGTTTATTGGCACTGAAAAATACATGTGTGAAAAGCTTAGACTTTTACCTATTTTTGAACACAATCGTCATTGAGATCAATCATGTTTGCATACGGTGTGCCATCTTCTGTATGCCTGCATTGTAGAATCTCCCACCCATCACGAAGCTAGCTTAAAACCTCTTCTTTCAGCTCCTCTTTGGTTGTGAAATGCGTCCCTTTGAGGTAGTTTCCCATCCACATTTGTTGATTATATTTGTTGTGACACATGGAATGTGCAGACGAGCATTGTTCTGATGGAAAGTCACATGCTTCTTGAGCGTGCCTGTCCTCTTGTTTTGGATCATACGATGAAGTTTCTTCAACATTTCACAGTAGCGGTCCACATTGGTTGTTATACCAGTAGAAAGGAATTCACACAAGAGTAATCCCTTCCTGTCCCAAAATATGATCACCATCACTTTGCCGGCTGACGATGTTTCCTCAGACTTCTCTGGCTTCAGTGATGCTAGATGTTTCCACTTCAAGGATTGTTGTTTCGTTTCCAGTGTTGTGTAGTGGACCCAGGTCTCCTCCAAAGTGACAAGAGTCCAAGATTCCTTGCCATCAGTTGCATAAGCCTTAAGAAATTCCAGTTGAAAGAAAAGCAGCACTCAGTCACTATTTTTAAGAAATTAACCTGGTATCAACACTGCTAGGAGTGTCTTCCTCAGAATTTAAAACAGAGAATGGTCTATATTCTATAACATGGTCACAGAATTATGACTGAAAACGTATGATAGGGTATAAGTACGGAATCATCGTTAAAGACTGGTAGTACTTATATGTCGTTTTTAAAATAATAAATATGCCAAAATGGCATTAGTCACAAAGATATTTAAGATAAAGAAAACTATGATGGCGAGCCACTAAGGGCTGCTCGTTATTTGCTTGGTGCAGGTTGCAAAATGCACTGAGGTGCCTGCATTAACAAATGAGGCCAGGTGAACACGGAACTGCAATGAGCGCGCCATCTAGTAGCCGTAGATACAATTAGGCTACTTCACATTGAAATATAGGCAGAAATGATTATAAATAATAGTATTTGGTACATAACGGAAAACAATGGTTGTTTGATAGTGGCATACAACATAACATTTTGTCTACATCAAAGCTTATAACAGTAAGATAAAACATCATTATGAAAATGTAGATAGGACTGAATGACAACTTGAAGTAAGCAACATTGACGTGAAATGCAGCCAAGAAACATTTGATAACTGAAAAACATAGGACTACCTTAGAAGGAAAAGAACATTTCGGCAAACTGCACAAGGAGACCTGAAGTCAGATATCGAGTAATGGCTTTATACCTTTGAAAAATTTTTTGTTACATAGCTGTAGCTGTTAGTTAAGGATGAGGGTATCATTTTGAGCAAAATGCTTGAAAATCTCTAATTCTTCTAGAATATCTAGTCTATGCCCTTTCTTTTCGGTCTGCAAAATGTTGCTATGCAGATGGCGTTAGGTGAATGACCTGTAATTAGAAGATGGTTGGCAAAAGACGAATTTTGGGGGCTCGTGTCATTTTTTTTCTTAGCAAGTGTTCTTTATATCTGGTAGTGAAGGCATGTCCTGTTTGTCCTATATAGTAAGAGGGGCAAGTATTACAGACAATTTTTTAGACACCAGAATTTTGTAAAGAGAAACACATAGAATCTAAATTATGAATGAAGTTTTTTTTCGAATTGTTATTAGTAGAAAAAGCAAAGTTGCAATCGTATTTCTTTCGAAGAATGCGTTGGATCTGATAAGAGATAGGCCCCACGAAACGAATAGAGAAATATCATTTTGAGTTAGTCTCAATAACAGAAGTGCCTAGCATAGTAAGTCTTTTAGCATTTTTCTTTTTAAGGACGTCATCTACTATGTTGGGTTTATACTCGTTGTTAACTGCTATTGTTTTAAGTAAACTGATTTTGTCGTTGAAGTTTTCTTTAGAAAGTGGGATGGAAACAGCTCGGTGAACAGCAGAATGAAAGAAGACTTTTTTATGCGAATGTGGATGAGTAGAAGATGCAGGAACGATCTGGTTGGTATGTGTTACTTTACAAAAAATATTGAAAGAAATTTTATTTGTTTCTGAAGTATGCATCGAGTCAAGGAAATTTAATTGACAAGCCTCATTTTCAAATTCGATAGTGAAAGAAATTTTCTCATGAAGATCATTGAATAGATTAAAGATACGATCAACACCATCAGCGGGTCCTTTGTAGATGATTATAATATCATCAACATATCTGGAATAAGAAAGAATGCATAGTGACGCAGCTGGAAAACAATTAAAACATTTTTTTTCTAGGGAGTTGATGAAAATATCAGCAAGGATACCAGCCGACAGATTTCCCATAGCGAGACCGTCGGATTTCTCGTACAAATGTCCATTAAATTCGAAATAGTTGTACTTGACTACAACTGAGATGAGATTCATGAAGTCTGTGATTTGTTCATCTGAAATATCTTTTTTGAACCGACATAAATTTTTTTCTACAATTAGCAGCGTTTGCTGTACGGGGACTTTAGGATAAAAATTTTTGATACTGAAAGAAATTAACTTGGTGTCTGAACTGCATTCTAAATCTTTTATTTTTTGGACTAAGGTGTGATTATTTGGGATGGAAAAATTGTTCACAAAAACAAATGATTTTCTCAGAGTTTCATGTAGAAATTTGGCCAGATCATGGTATACACTATTTATACTATTAGATATCATGCATATTGGATGATTAGGTTTGTAGATTTTAAATTGAGACTGAAGTTTTGGGGGCTGAGGGTTCATGTTAATGAGCATTTTCTTCTGAAACGGTCTGAGTAGGAAATTTGCGCTGTTGATGGCTGTCCTGACCTCTTTTTGTAAAACTGGAGTCGGATCCTCGTGTAGTCTCGAAATATTATTTTCATTAAAGAAATCTACGGTTTTGGAAATATATTCAGAGTTATAAGCAATAACTAAAGAGCACCCTTTGTCTGACTTAGTAATTAGGGCTTCTGCTTCTTTAAGTTTATTATTAATGGAAACGACCAATTTTCTATCATTATGTGTAATGTTATAAATAGGGGCTGTATTTTTCATGAAAATGCTAGCTACGTCGTAAGCAATACGAGTTTGACAAGCATTATCTATTTTTTTTACTATGGGGACCAACTTTAAGATCTACAAGCACTTTTTCAATCACATTTCTATCTGACAAGTTGGGCGAGAAATTATACTTCAGCCCTTTTTCCAGCAGGATAGTTTCATTTTGTGTAAAAATAATGTTAGTTTTCTTCAGAAATCTTTTGTAAAAAGTGTGACGGTTTTTTTTTTTTTTTTTTTATTTAGTGTATGCTGAGGACTCTTTTCGCTAGGAAACAGTCAGAAAAGCTTGCCGAGATTCTTTTCATGCTTCTGTATTATGCCTAGTTAATAAGTTTCTAAATGTTCATTAATTATCGTCCAGAAATCGTCAATATTAAAATTGTAATTAATATGAAAAATGTTTGTCAGTTCTAAGTACAGGTAATAAGCTTCTTCGTTAAGAAGATCTTTTTTGGCATATAGCCTTTTAATTCCATCAGATAAGAGGTTTTTCATGAAAGGTCTGAAGGATTTAGGATTTTTCTGACAAACTGCAAATTTAATATAAGCTTTCGCGTAGGTAGGGACTAAACCCCTATTTTCACATTGTTTATTAAAATTAATGGCCACACTTCTATTTATTATTTTCTTTTTTAAAACTTTATATTTGGTGGCAGCATTGGATGCTTGGGCAGGCAAGAATCGCAAAATTTTGGACGCAGCTGCACGTTCAGAGACCGTGAGTGGTTACGATTGAAACTAACACCGCCCTCAGTCACTATTTTTAAAAAGTTTGTTAAACTTATATTAACTTTGCTGTTTGTAAGAAAAATACTAAATCCTTCAGACCTTTCGAGAAAAATCTCATATCTGATAAAATTAAAAGGCTATATGCCAAAAAAGATCATCTTAACGAAGACGCTTATTACCTGTACTTAGAACTGACAAACATTTTTCATATTAATTACAATTTTAATATTGACGATTTCTAGATGATAATTAATGAACATTTAGAAACTTATTAACTAGGCGTAATACAGAAGCATGAAAAGAAACTCAGCAAGCTTTTCTGTCTGTTTCGTAGCGAAAAGAGTCCTCAGCGTACACTAAATAAAAAAAAAGTCACACTTTTTACAAAAGAATTCTGAAGAAAACTAACATTATTTTTACACAAAATGAAACTATCCTGCTGGAAAAAGGGCTGAAGTATAATGTCTCGCCCAACTTGTCAGATAGAAATGTGATTGAAAAAGTGCTTGTAGATCTTAAGGCTGGTCTCGATAGTAAAAAAAATAGATAATGCTTGTCAAACTCGTATTGCTTACGATGTAGCTAACATTTTCATGAAAAATACAGCCCCTATTTATAACGTTACACATAATGATAGAAAATTTGTCGTTTCCATTAATAATAAACTTAAAGAAGCAGAAGCCCTAATTACTAAGTCAAGCAAAGGGTGCTCTTTAGTTATTGCTTATAACTCTGAATATATTTCCAAAACCGTAGATTTCTTTAATGAAAATAATATTTCGAGACTACACGAGGATCCGACTCCAGTTTTACAAAAAGAGGTCAGGACAGCCATCAACAGCGCAAATTTCCTACTCAAACCGTTTCAGAAGAAAATGCTCATTAACATGAACCCTCAGCCCCCGAAACTTCAGTCTCAATTTAAAATTCACAAACCTAATCATCCGATATGCCCGATATCTAATAGTATGAATAGTGCATACCATGATCTGTCCAAATTTCTACATGAAACTCTGAGAAAATCATTTGTCTTTGTGAACAATTTTTCCATCCCAAATAGTCACACCTTAGTCCAAAAAATAAAACATATAGAATGCAGTTCAGACACCAAGTTAATTTCTTTCAATATCAAAAATCTTTATACTAACGCCCCCGTACAGGAAATGCTGCTACTTGTAGAAAAAAATTTACGCGGGTTCAAAAAAGATATTTCAGATGAACAAATCACAGACTTCACGAATCTCATCTCAGTTGTAGTCAAGTACAACAATTTCGAATTTAATGGACATTTGTACGAGAAATCCGACGGTCTCGCTATGGGAAATCCGTTAGCTGGTATCCTTGCTGATATTTTCATCAACTCCCTAGAAGAAAAATGTTTTAATTGTTTTCCAGCTGCGTCACTATGCATTCTTTCTTATTTCAGATATGTTGATGATATTATAATCATCTACAGAGGACCCGCTGATGGTGTTCATCATATCTTTAACCTATTCAATGATCTTCATGAGAAAATTTCTTTCACTATTGGATTTGAAAATGAGGCCCGTCAGTTATATTTCCTTGACTTGATGCTTACTATAGAAACAAATAAAATTTATTTCAATATTTTTCATAAAGTAACACATACCAACCAGATCGTTCCTGCATCTTCTACTCATCCACATTCGCATAAAAAAGTCTTCTTTCATTCTGCTGTTCACCGAGCTGTTTCCATCCCACTTTCTAAAGAAAACTTCAACAACGAAATCAATTTACTTAAAACAATAGCAGTTAACGAGTATAAACCCAACATAGTAGATGACGCCCTTAAAAAGAAAAATGCTAAAAGACTTACTATGCTAGGCACTTCTGCTATGATGTCTAACTCAAAATAATATTTCTCTATTCCTTTCATGGGGCCTATCTCTTATCAGATCCAACGCATTCTTCGAAAGAAGTATGATTGCAACTTTGCTTTTTCTAATAATAACAATGTGAAAAAAAACTTCATTCATAATTTAGATTCTATGTGTTCCTCTTTACAAAATTCTGGTGCCTACAAAATTGTCTGTGATACTTGCTCCTTTTACTATATAAGACAAACAGGTCATTCACCTAAAGCCATCTGCAATAGCAACATCTTGCATACCGAATAGAAAGAGCATAGACTAGATATTCTAGAAGAATTAGAGATTTTCAAGCATTTTGCTCAAAATGATACCCTCATCCTTAACGAACAGCTACAGCTATGTAACAAAAAATTTTTAAAGGTATAAAGCCGTTACTTGATATCTGATTGCGGGTCTCCTTGTGCGGGTTGCCGAAATGTTCTTTTCCTTCTAAGGTAGTCCTATGTTTTTCAATTATAAAATGTCTCTTGGCTGCATTTCACGTCAATATTGTTTTGTACAAGTTGTCATTCAGTCCAATCTACATTTTCATAATGATGTTTTCATGTGTTATCTTACTGTTATAAGCTTTGATGTAGACAAAATGTTATGTTGTATGCCACTGTCAAACAAACATTGCTTTCCGTTATGTGCCAAATACTGTTATTTATAATCATTTCTGCCTATATTTCAATGTGAAGTAGCCTAATTGTATCTATGGCTACTAGATGGCGCGCTCATTGCAGTGCTATGTTCACCTGGCCTCATTTGTTAACGCAGGCACCTCAGTGCATTTTGCAACCTGCACCAAGCAAGTAACGAGCAGCCCTTACTGGCTTGCCATCATAGTTTTCTTTATCTTAAGTATCTTTGTGACTATATTTTATAAATGACACATAAGTACTGTCAGTCTCTGATTATGATTCCGTACTTATACCCTATCATACATTTTTAGTCATAATTCTGTTCCATGTTATAGAATATAGACCATTCTCTGTTTTAAATTCTGAGGAAGACACTCCTAGCAGTGTTGAAACCAGGTTAATTTGTTAAAAATAGTGGCCAAGGGCTGTTTTTCTTTCAGTTGTAACTATTCGCAGTCTCTGAACGTGCAGCCATGTACAAAATTTTGCTTAAGAAATTCATTGGCTACTTCCACATGTTTATGTTTGTGGTCTTCCTCAAGCATTCTTGAGACCCTCTTACACAAATCTTTTCATTCCCCAAATGTTCTGTCAAAATTTTGTCTGTGCTCGTCTCACTAATACCAGGGATCATCTCGCAGATCTCCCAAATTGTCAGCATTGCTTCTTCCACTTTTGCAATCGTTTCATCTGAAACTGATGGCCGTCTTTGAATTCTCTGCACAATTTGCAACCATGTTGTATGCTCATACATGTTTCTCTATAGAATTTAAACAGTTGGGAATGAATGTTCACCGGCGCAGTTATTTTTGCACAAAAAGCGTAATTCACACCTGGCGTGAGAGGCTTTTCAGTATAGTCCATCTCTTCATCACTGCAAATGTTGGGACTCCCCAGAATCCTAGGTTCCAATGCATTACAAGATGTAATGATGGACTCCTCATCAGAGTTACCACCTCTGTATCCATTGTACAAATTTTCCATTTTGAGATTTGAAGTTGTAAGTTGAGAGCAGGAAATCCAGGGTCGTCCTTGAATTCCTAAAATGAGACCAAGGAAGAACTTTACAGTTTTTTTCAAAAAACTTGATGGGGAGTTTGTTCTCACCTAAACTAAGAGAACCTAGTTTGAGGGGATAGGATTGGGATTAACAGTGAAGTATCTAATCTCTTATGTGAATATACTGCTGGTCCTGTAATGAGATCAATCTACCTCATAGCTGTTAACTATTGTGCAGCAACTGTGTTTCATATTGTTACATATGTATATTGTTTGACCAAAATTTTATTTCTCGCAATTCTTTTCAGAGCATTTGTCAATAAACTCTTAAGCTCATCTGGGAAAGTAGTTTTCTAAATCCAGTCTGCTGTGTCAAAGAGCATGTTCTGTGACTGTGGCACAATTTTGTAGAACAAGTAATAATGATCCTTATGATAAAATGCCATGTATACTCTATCTATCTGTGGTTAATGACTAATGTGTAATTTTTATTTCACTGCTTTAATATTGTTCCTAAATAAAAGGTATATTTTCCTTTACCTAACTGAACAGTAAACTGAGTGTAACAAATATCAATTGGTGACTTAATTGTTTCAGGGCATATATTACGCAAGATTGGTCACATACATGCAATGTCTCTTGTTTTACTGGCATTTGGAGTGCGCTTTATTCTGTATTATTTTCTTACAAATCCATGGTGGTGCTTGCCAATTGAACTTTTCCAAGGTCTTACATTTGGAATATTTTACTCAGCCATGACTTCATATGCAAGTATTGTTTCACCACCTGGAACAGAAGCAACAGTGCAAGGTCTTGTTGGTGCATCATTTGAAGGAATAGGTAAGTCATGTATAGTTACAAACAATTAATATTTGCACGTTCATAATACAGTGTTATCTCTGTGCGTCTTTATATCCAGTATATATTCTACACCTGTTTCTTTGATGGTATATAGTATTGTACATATTAGCATTGCTTCATTACTTTTCTCAACATTGGACGGTTTCTGTTACTGAACATACTCCGAAACATTATAGTAATGACAGATGTAGGTTTCCCCCCCCCCCCCCCCCTCCCCCCCGGATCAAGCAGTCCGATTTCTCACTGCCCACTCCTGCGCACCTATAACAGGCCTGTGCCTGCATTGCCACATCTCTTCTGTGATCCTCTTTGAAAGCCTGTACAACATACGGTGAAGATAATGTCATACTATTAATCATTGGTGTCTCTTCTTTTCCAATCATAATGTCTGCCTACTTTGGTGCACGCTCTAGTTTCTGATTTCTCCCTTCAGGACTACTCCAAGGGTCTTGGGTTGTTATCTATGGTCTCCCTTTCTGATAAATGTACAGTCCCCAGAATTTTCCCAGTTAACTGAAATCATGTGTTCACTCTTAGTACATCTGGTTTTGTTTGTCTACTGCATAGTAATTGCCCTAGATGCAATTAGTTGATGTGACCAAATCCAGAGGTGTGTTATTTATTCTTTGTCCAAGTAACACAATATTTATTTTACTATTGACAAATATTGTCATGGTTTGATCTGCTATCCAATATGCAACGTGGAAATTCCATTTGCGTCATTCTGAATTTCCTATATAGTTCAGTTTTATTTACTTGAAGATAGCAGTGCTGTTGGTAAATATTCTAAGTGTGCATCTTTCACTGATAATATTAATCAGTGTGTACAGAGTGCAACAGTTAAACTGGAACAAGAGTAAGTTCTTACTTTCTCCAATGGCCCCCACAGCTCCTTTGTCTTTACTGTTTGGTGCTGTACTTGCCATTGTTGTTTTTGACTGATGCCATTGTTGTTTTTGACTGATGCCACTCCACGTCCCCAGGATACACGGTTTTACCATCACAAGACATTACCTTTTCCATAGCCAAGTTGGCTGAAAACCAACCACATCCTTCCTGGTAGTTACATCTAACAATATCCTCTTCCAGAACAACTGCTACATAAAAAAATCACTCATAAATAAACCTGCAAAGTTGGTATTGTTAGATTCATTGATATGATATCTTTATAATCTGAATTCAAAGTGAGACCAGGCTATGGCTTTTCTCTAATTCTATTTTCATATTGCTCTTTGACTCTGGATGATTGGCTACAACCTCACAGCCCACTCAATGAATACCTCTCCCTTGAGAAATAGTGGAGTGGTAAGATGCTGAACTCACATTTGAATAGGTGGCAATTCAAATCCTCACTTGGCCACCCAGATTTAGGTTTTCCTAACCACTTTAAGGGAAATGTTGGGATCATTCCTTTGAAAATAACATGGAAGATGTGGCCAAATTCCTTACCCATCTATCCTCAGTCTAAGCTTGTGCTTTGTCTCTCTTAATTTTGTCCACAGCTCGTAGTTTAGTCTCTCTTAATTTTGTCCACAGCTCGTAGTTTAGTGGGTAGCGTTGCTGCCTCTGGATCACGGGGTCTCGGGTTCGATACCTGGCCAGGTTGGCGATTTATCTCTGCCCGGGGACTGGATGTTTGTGCTGTCCTCATCATTTCATGATCATGATGATGATGATGATCATCATCATCATCATTCGTGCCAGTGGCTAGATTGGATTGTGAAGAAATTGGGCTGCGTAAAAATAGGGACTTTGTATGGGTGCAGATGACTGCTCGGTTGACGCCACAAATCGATCATCATCATCTCTTAATTTCCTTCTCAATGTATGTGTGAGCCCTAATCTTCCTTCTTTTTCTGTTCACATTGAACATGTCAGTCAGTAAAAGTAATTCCATTTTGACAGCCTGCACCCATTATATGCCAAAAAGTCACTCCTATATTGCCAGATCGCTTGTGGTGCCTCATCTGCGCTGAGAAACAATCACTCTTCAAGCATCGGTTAGGCTTCTGCAGACTGACACTTTTGTCACAATGTTCAAAAATGGATCTCCCACATGATTGCACACCTGAGATGTGACACAAAGGATCAGAGATGAGACACAAAGGATCACCCTCATTTTCACAGAATATTACACGTGACTGTAATGACTGTACAGCATGCTCTGTCAAAGCTTTGTCTCTCACTTGCTGAGTCCTAAAATGAGGAAGCTCCTTTTAATTACCCTTGCCATCTGTTCCTAAGCAAAATTACCCTTCCCGCCCTACTTAAATTATGACCTCCCTCTCTCTCTCTCACTCCTGAACCTATACATCTGCCCATGGATCATACCATCAATGAAGACACGGAGTCAAAAGTGTCCCATAAACCTCTCCCTATTCCATCTCTGTCACTAGCATACCATCTGTGTTACTAGCATTTTAGAAAAGGACTTCATTTGAAGGAAATCATATCACCTGTTTAGTTTACAGCTGCTGTACAACATTTTAAGGGAGTATGGCCGGGAACAAACTAAGTCACCCAGTTGTGGATCACACTGCGGAGCATTGTGTGGTGTGGTGTAGCTGTTGCTTCAAACATGGTTGCTGTTAGATATGTACAATAGTAGTTTCATCATGAAATTATAATGAAATCCAGACCTTTAGCTGCTTGCAGGCATTGATAAATGTCAACGGGGACAGTTGATCTGGCAGCTCTCGAAGAATGAAATTATAATGAAATCCAGACCTTAAGCTGCTTACAGGCGATGATGTTATGCTTCCTATGTTTATGTTCTGTGTTCCATCACCAGAGCACCGTCTGCTTAAAATTTCAGAGGTATTGCTTTATTTAATGAGAAATTCGATTATAATAGCAGTTTAAACCTCTTTCCTGTCACTTGATTGCATGTGGAGAGGGAGAGTGGTCGATCCCCCATTACTTTGTGTTGTGATGTGGCTGTATGTCGAGTAGCACATCAGCTCAGTACAACTGGGCCAGTGCAGTATTGGAGACAACGATACAAATAAATAATCTGAGTATAATAACAGCGTTTAGTTGAACACTCAGACAGAACTCTGGTACAAATGGACACAAACAGCACTTCTTGGAGCAGGTGACCTCCAATAACTAAGTCAGTACAAGCCTGATAGTGCTTCTTAAAAGTTCATATCTACCAAGTTATATTCTGAGATGACTTCCTGGAGGTCTACTGTACTGGTGGTGGTTCCACTCTCCATTGACTGCTGTAGATGGTAGCTCACTGGTTTCTTAGTGTGATCTCCATCCATGGACTGGTCATGTTGTGGATTGAGCATAGATTGGCTGTAGAAGCCTGGCAGCACTGGTTATTTTATAACACTGATGAATAAACTCAGTCCTCACAATTGGCAGCTGTCAGCCAGGATAACTAGATGCTTGCTCATTGTCCTTCCATGTAATGTGGTGTCCTCCACTGGGCAATTTGCATACATGGAAGATGTGGCAACATAGTGCCCCCTTGGGGCAGCTGTTTGTAGCAGTCTTGCTGAATGGCTATGCGTGCTGATTATGCAACCAGTGACACTGCTCTGTACAAAGGAATATTGTCTGGTGGGCACTGGAGGACATAACATGTTGCTTCTTAACCTTTTTTGGTGTAGTCTGCACACACACGTGTGTGTGTGTGTGCGTGCGTGCGTGCGTGCGTGTGCGTGTGCACAGACTACACCAAAAAGGTTAAGAAACACGTGTGTGTGTGTGTGTGTGTGTGTGTGTGTGTGTGTGTGTGTGTGTGTGTGTGCGCGCGTGCGTGCGTGTGGGTGTTGTGCGCGTGGGTGTGCGCGTGTGGGTGTGTGCGTGTGGGCGTGGGCATGGGTGTGCGCGTGCGTGTGGGTGTGCGTGTGCGCAGACTACACCAAAAAAGGTTAAGAAGCACACGTGTGTGTGTGTGTGTGTGTGTGTGTGTGTGTGTGTGTGTGTGTGTGTGCGCGGGCGTGTGTGTTGTGCGTGTGCCTGTGGGTGTGCGTGTGGCCGTGGGCGTGTGGCCGCGTGGGCGTGGGCGTACGCGTGCGGGTGCGTGTGTGCGCAGACTACACCAAAAAAGGTTAAAGGTTAAGAAGCACATGTGTGTGTGGGGGGGGGGGGGGGGGGGGGTGTCTGGGCGTGGGCGTGGGCGTGCGTGTGGGTGTGAGTGTGCGTGTGCGCAGACTACACCAAATAAGGTTAAGAAGCAACATGTTATGTCCTCCGTTGCCCAATAGACAATATCCCTTTGTACAGGGCAGTGTCACTGGTTGCATAATCAGCACGCATAGCCATTCAGCGAGACTGCTACAAACAGCTGCCCCAAGGGGGCACTATGTTACCACGTCTTCCGTGTGTGTGTGTGTGTGTGTGTGTGTGTGTGTGTGTGTGATAATAATAATTACTATTTGATGTGTGATCTCGGTGGATTTTTCTTGTTCAGAACTAGGTTCAGCACATATGCATGTTGTTTCTGTGCCATATTATACAGGGCTATTACAAATGATTGAAGCGATTTCATAAATTCACTGTAGCTCCATTCATTGACATATGGTCACGACACACTACAGATACGTAGAAAAACTCATAAAGTTTTGTTCGGCTGAAGCCGCACTTCAGGTTTCTGCCACCAGAGCGCTCGATAGCGCAGTGAGACAAAATGGCGACAGGAGCCGAGAAAGCGTATGTGGTGCTTGAAATGCACTCACATCAGTCAGTCATAACAGTGCAACGACACTTCAGGACGAAGTTCAACAAAGATCCACCAACTGCTAACTCCATTCGGCGATGGTATGCGTATTTTAAAGCTTCTGGATGCCTCTGTAAGGGGAAATCAACGGGTCGGCCTGCAGTGAGCGAAGAAACGGTTGAACACGTGCGGGCAAGTTTCACGCGTAGCCCGCGGAAGTCGACGAATAAAGCAAGCAGCGAGCTAAACGTACCACAGCCGACGGTTTGGAAAATCTTACGGAAAAGGCTAAAGCAGAAATCTTACCGTTTACAATTGCTACAAGCCCTGACACCGATGACAAAGTCAAACGCTTTGAATTTTCGGCGCGGTTGCAACAGCTCATGGAAGAGGATGCGTTCAGTGCGAAACTTGTTTTCAGTGATGAAGCAACATTTTTTCTTAATGGTGAAGTGTTTAAACCTCCTCTACCAAGAAACGTGCCAGAACTGCGAGCTCGCATCAACGATGCTTTCGAACTCATTGATGGGGACATGCTGCGCCGAGTGTGGGAAGAACTTGATTATCGGCTTGATGTCTGCCGAATCACTAAAGGGGCACATATTGAACATTTGTGAATGCCTAAAAAAACTTTTTGAGTTTTTGTATGTGTGTGCAAAGCATTGTGAAAATATCTCAAATAATAAAGTTATTGTAGAGCTGTGAAATCGCTTCAATCATTTGTAATAACCCTGTATGTTGTATCACTTTGTTTTAGCTCCTCAACAGAAATTGCACCATATGGTGGCTACGTATGATGTTGACGTGATTGATTACTGTCAGTGTATTTTTTTCTGTGCACACTTGGAAAAAAGTAATTACCTTTGCAGATGAAGTATGAAAACATATAAATTGCAAAAGTATTTTTGATAAAATCTTCGCTCTAATATATACAGAAGACCAGAATTAGAAAACTTCTGATGTTGTATGTTGCCTACATTTGCAGTAAAATAAAATATTTTATGGAAATTGAATTTCATTTTGGTTCTGTTGCAGGAGTGTCCATTGGAAGTTTAATTGGAGGTGTACTGATAGATCAGTATGGTGGAGCAGATACTTTCCTTATATTTGGTATAGGTTCACTGATATGCTTTGTTTTGCATGTAATAGTTCAGTTCTGGCTGGGAGGAAAGTCAGACAAACTCCCTGAAGTTGGAGGTGAGTGACATGTTGATATGTGATACCAGTTACAGTAGAAAATAAGTAATCATTTAAAAAAATTCCTTGGTGACTTTTTGTCATCCTTTAATGGAGCCTTCCAAAATGATTACAGGTAGTATTTGCATCAGAGTGGCACTAAATATTTCAGTTGCGTGAAATACCATGAAGTAGAGCTTTATTTGAAGGAAAATATATTGATTTATAACAATGTAATATATGTCATGATTTATGTAACCATTGGTTCTTGTTGATTAGAATTTAAGTCAATCTATGCAAGTGTAATGTAGCATCAACATTTTGTACTGCTGGATGTCTTTCATATCGAAAAATCCCTCTCTTATTCTGATATTAATCAAGGTTCTTTTCTTACTAAAGGATTTAATTACTTCCTTTTCAAGGGAGCCCAACAGTATTGCATACATTTGTCCCTGTTACTAATGTTTTGTTATAAAAATGTACTGAATTGATTCATCTTGTCCTAGCCATGGAATACATAGCTACATTCAAAAAGCAGATATGTCACCTATGGTAGCCAAATAATTTCAATTTGGGGCATCTTCTTAAATGCTATCATCAGGAACACATTATGTATGAAATTCCTTTTGAACTAATAATTTTACTTTATTCTAGTAACTGTTTTTGTGCAGCTGTGTTTTACTTACTTCCAACTGCAAGCTTTATCTTTTATTGCTCTGTGTCGTCAGTTTTTTAATGTTTTGGTAAAATAGCTCCTACTTTTTTCTATCCATTGTATTATTGGCCAAGATCCCATTATTATATAATATTTTTGTGTCCAGCAAGTAAAAGTGTGTGTGTCTACTCCCTTAATTTCATATTTTTAAGGGAAAAGTCATTTGTGAATTTATAGCTACAGTAATTACAACCTCTGTTCAGTACCTTATATTCATCACCTGCAACTTGTATGCAACATCTGTCTGATACATAGTAGTTCTATGGCTTTGTCTAGTTCTTTTTTAACCATCTTTTTGTCCTTTAAGTAAAATGTGTAATATGTAATGTATTACTTAATGGATATTTTGCAGTTTTTAAAAGTACTGAAATGCTTAAATACACGGGTAGCTCTGAAGATTGCTCCCTGTACTACAATTCAAGATGTGCAGTTACATGACAATATATATATATTTTTTTTCCACATGATTTTACTTTTACATGACCTTCACTGTATCTGAAGGATAATATTCCTACAAAAAACTGTCTTCAGTTTGAAGGTTGGTTTGAACGATACAATGCATTGCTAGATATTATCCAATTGGTCATGACATGCTGTTGCCCTCATGCAACCAGCCGGTTATACACACAGTTTTACATAGAGTCCGAACCGCAGTGAAACTTGGAATTTTTTAAGCAAATCATTGTTGGAAGGAGAAGAAATGATAAGTGATGGAAAAAAAATCCCAGGGCTTAATAAATATTGCTCTGGATCTTTGGATTTGTAGTTTGACTCTTAGCCACTTAGCCATCAATCGACATGGTGAAAACAAGCTACATGGAAAAATTTTAATTGTAAATGGGTTTTCATTCAAATGGAATTCTGCACGTACTGACACATTCCTAAATTACACAAATGAAAAATTAGCACTCCTTTATAGTTGTCCCACATGAATAAAGTTTTATTCATATGTTGTATTGATTATAGAATGACATGTCATATTTACAGGATAATGCACCATTAGAGAGATTATCTTGAAGAGTATTTCTTACATAGCCTCCTCTAGCAGCAATGCAGTCCTGTAATCATGCATAAACAGGGTGTATACTCGTCTGGAGAAATGTGGGAATTTTTTGCATCTGAGAAAATCCTGAGATTTTCAGGAATTTTATATTGGTTTAGTTTTCAGTTAAATTTTTGTGATTCCAGCCATTAAGAACTGATATTCCAACAAAGAATTTTACTTTATCCACCTACTGCAGAATAATATTACAGCAGTGAAACATAAATGAGAGAATAACACCAAAATAAAATGTTAGCTGCAAAGAAATGTGACATTTACAAAACAAAACACAATTGTCAGTCAACAGCAAAGTGTTTCAGAGGCTTTGAGACAAAGACTACACAGTACTTCATAACAACAAACTGCTTTCAATGAATGTGATGTCACAACTGTTTACATTTCTAACAGGTTACAGGAAAGTATTGTGAATGGTGGTTTGAGAAGCATTATTTTAAAGTAAATTTCCTTTTACAAGAGGTGAATTATGTTGTGTGTGAGAATATCCGATGACTGTCTTAAATCACAGAGTGTTTGACTGTGTTTAAAAACTTAACACTTTGAGGATCAAACACTTAGAAAAATTTTAGACCCAGAAAACCAGCCATTTATGCCAGTATTTAAAATTTTACTGGCACATCTGTGTTTGATACATCTTAAAGGGTAACACACACTGAAAAAGACCAGACTTCAAGGTTATTTTTTCGTATTTATTTTGGTTCTTTCATACAGTACAGATTATGCAGTAATGATGGCAAAAAATAATAGTTTGGTGCATAAGTTCAGTGTTTTTGTTTTTCATGTTGATGTTCCCATTGCTATGGGTTTATTTATGGATTCTCATTTTTTTTTATTTGTGGTTCGCTGTTGCTAATTTGAGTTTACATATTGTCATTTTGTCTCTTGGAGATAGTGAGTGGAGCTGTAAACACTAGAAAATGGAGTGCCTAGTGGAGAAATTGGAACATTTCTGACATATTGTTCTGTTTGAGTTCAGTGGAGGCACGACAGCAGCATAGGCTGCCAAAAACATTTGCACCATGTATAGGGATAATTCATTGGACAGAGCACGGTGAGAAAATGGTTTTCTTACATTAAGGAGGATTTTTTTTTACATAAGTGACTCTCCACTTGCAGGAAGACATTCAAGGTTTGATGAAGATCGTTTAAATGCATTAATCCACAATGATGCACGTCAGTGTACTCGACAAGTGACAAATATGGTGAACAGTGAGCATTCCATCTTCGTGAACATTTGCATGCATTGGGGAAGATTCAAAAATTAGGTCTGTGGGTACCACATGCTCTAAGCCAAAATCACAAAAGTCAGCTGGTGGCCATATGCACATCTCTAATTATTCGAATATAATAAAAGGAAACATTCCACGCGGGAAAAATATATTTAAAAACAAAGATGATGTGACTTAGGGGTCGATAGAAACACAAACAAACACATACATACACACAAAATTCAAGCTTTTGCAACAAACTGTTGCCTCATCAGGAAAGAGGGAAGGAGAGGGAAAGACGAAAGGATGTGGGTTTTAAGGGAGAGGGTAAGGAGTCATTCCAATCCCGGGAGCGGAAAGACTTACCTTAGGGGGAAAGAAGGGGTATACACTCGCACACACACACACACACACACACACACACACACACACACACACACATATCCATCCACACATACACAGACACAAGCAGACATTTTTGGTGGAGAAATTCAGGAAAATTTCGAAAAACTACGTGTAAATGTATTAAAAGGAGTGGTTTTGTGGTGGCAGATTATGAGAATGAGGCTAACAATTGTCTGACGAAGAAATAATGACGTTAAAACCTGTGGGAAGCGGCTAAAAATGATCAATGATGTGGGAAAAATGGAAATGGAAATAAAGCAAAAGTTATTAGAACTAGCCGAAATGGTTGTTTAATAGGTGAAAGGAACTGTTTGTGAACTAGAAACAGTGGATTTTATAGCGGCGGTAGTGTTGAAAGCGTAAAAAAAATTTTTTGGTTATGGTTTGGAAGTGGGTTACGTATTATTGAGTATATGTAGGCAGGATAAAATTGTATAGTAGATTACGGTTAAAAGGAGAAGGTGAATACAAAGTGAACCTACTGGCAAAAACAGAAAGAGAAAATAAGACGACAGAAAAGATTTCGAAATGCAACAGTGACAATAACAAACGTGATTGTTGGGTTCAAATTAATGATATGAATATAATAGAGGGAAATATTCCACGCGGGAAAAATATATTTAAAAACAAAGATGATGTGACTTACCATACAAAAGCGCTGGCAGGTCGATAGAAACACAAACAAACACATACATACACACAAAATTCAAGCTTTCGCAACAAACTGTTGCCTCATCAGGAAAGAGGGAAGGAGAGGGAAAGACGAAAGGATGTGGGTTTTAAGGGAGAGGGTAAGGAGTCATTCCAATCCCGGGAGTGTAAAGACTTACCTTAGGGGGAAAGAAGGGGTATACACTCGCGCGCACACACACACACACACACACACACACACACACACACACACACATATCCATCCGCACACACACAGACACAAGCAGACCGTTATCAATTGGCTTCTCACTCCCCATTAAAAGACCTTCATGCATCTGCAAAAGATAATGTTATACATCTGATGGAACACCAGTGATGCGGTAAACTACAATTTGCTTCCCTGAGGTGTAACTGTCACTACTCTCATTTATTGTCAACAACTGTCTTGTAGATGAAATATGAGAATGACAACAAGAAACACTGTGTGAAGTGGTGCTACTCCATGATATCACCTGTGTTCTGCTAGACTGACAAAAAATGCTATATGGGAGTTGGGTTGAGAAGTTATTCAGAACCCACCTTATTCACTTGACCTTGCATCCTCAAATTTTCACCTTTTGTGTTCTCTGTTGAACAACCTTCAAGGAACTTCTTTTCCAGACGAAAATGCATTCTGAACATGGTTCTGTGAGTTCTTTGCCTACTCTCACGGACTCTATAAGTTACTCCGGCATTGGCAGCCTATTCTAAATAGTGAAGGAGAATATACTATAGATAACTAAAGTGTGTGTTATGTGCATCTGTTGTGTTTATTAAACTTACGGAAAGCACTGTGAACTTAGGCAGAAACCTGACATAATTATCCTTCAAAAAAGGTATGAGGTGAGTTCTTGAGCAATTTAACATGTAATTGGCGTTTCTATAGAAAAAGTTGAAGTGCTCAATGGAACATGTATTCAGCCAGGTAGCCTATGAAATGTTGGTACACAGCAGTGAAATTTATTATTGTACCTGTCAGAAATATTCAGCTGCTGTAATGTAAGCCGTGCCCTTAGGATCTTGCTTAACCACACCCTCGGAGGAAAAAACCATCAAAAAATTTTTGACAGGGAAAATTTTATGTGAAAGCTCATCTTTTCTTGTAACGCTACTGTATGCATATTAACTGAAACCATTAACTTGTGTGTTCACACTACCTAACAGTGATATTACTGTTGGCTGACTACATCATGTGTAATAGCTGAATAATTGCTGTAATTAGATGGAAAGATCAAGTGACACGAATTATGATCTGTTGCTAAAGGCATGTCACACAGCACAGTCTTGATTTCAGTGCTTTGAAAACTATCATGCTGTATTTGGTAGAATTCAGATTTATTCTTTTGTAATGTTGCAATGCATCAAAGATATATCTGAAATGCATTACTTTTTGCTGGGTTTCATTCCCAAAATTACCGGGAATTTCTGCACTGATGTATAAAACCTTTGCCATACAAAGTATTGATAGATAAGTTTGACACCTCCAAGGAAAAGTATTTTATCACTAGACATGGTAAAAATGTACTTTCACCCAGGGTCATGGACAGCAAAGGACTTGGAAGAGCAGTTGAATGGAATGGATAGTGTCTTGAAAGGAGGATATAAGATGAACGTCAACAAAAGCAAAACGAGGATAATGGAATGTAGTCGAATTAAGTCGGGTGATGCTGAGGGAATTAGATTAGGAAATGAGACACTTAAAGTAGTAAAAGAGGTTTGCTATTTGGGGAGCAAAATAACTGATGATGGTCGAAGTACAGAGGATATAAAATGTAGACTGGCGATAGCAAGGAAAGCGTTTCTGAAGAAGAGAAATTTGTTAACATCGAGTATAGATTTAAGTGTCAGGAAGTCATTTCTGAAAGTATTTGTATGGAGTGTAGCCATGTATGGAAGTGAAACATGGATGATAAATAGTTTGGACAAGAAGAGAATAGAAGCTTTCGAAATATGGTGCTACAGAAGAATGCTGAAGATTAGATGGGTAGATCACATAACTAATGAGGAAGTATTGAATAGGATTGGGGAGAAGGGGAGTTTGTGGCACAACTTTACCAGAAGAAGGGACCGGTTGGTAGGACATGTTCTGAGGCATTAAGGGATCACCAATTTAGTGTTGGAGGGCAGCGTGGAGGGTAAAAATTGTAGAGGGAGACCAAGAGATGAATACACTAAACAGATTCAGAAGGATGTAGGTTGCAGTAGGTACTGGGAGATGAAGAAGCTTGCACAGGATAGAGTAGCATGGAGAGCTGCATCAAACCAGTCTCGGGACTGAAAACCACAACAACAACATGGTAAAAATGTACTTTCACCCAGGGTGTAGTGTATTTTCACCATGGAAAAAGTGTATTTTCACCTGAGAGGAAGTTTATTTTTAAGCAAGAAATGTGGGGAAAACCCGGGATTTCCTTTTTTTCTCCCCCCCTCACATATACATCTTCACAGAGACAGTCATTCAGATGTCGTATGTCAGCTTGAGACATACGGTCTCCACTACTTCCACATGTTGTCACAATTAAGTAAGGGATTAAAGTGAGTCAGCTCACCGTGTCCCACATAAACTGAACAGGGCATTGTGCTGGCCAAATGAGTTGACAAATATCATCATCATTCATCCCCATTACAGTCAGAGGAAGGCAGTGGCAAACCACCTCCACTAGGGCCTTGCCTAGTACGGCGGTACGGGTCTCCCGCATGATCCCCTATGCTCTTCGGAGTATGGGACCTCATCATTGTCATCATCGTCTTATGCATCGAGTAATGGGTTAAGTGTGTGCACAAGCATCTTCCTGCTTGAAAACACACCACTCTGACTTTGCAGGAATGGCAGTGGAGTTAGTTGGAATGTGTTTTGAATGTGTTTTGCATTGTTCTGTTTCCCTGACATGTGACAATTAAGGGTAGGGTCATTGTTGCCTATTGCTTGCCACACTATGATGCCCAGAGTTAGTTTTCGATTTTGTTCCCTGACTCCACTATTTGCCACTCTTGTGGACAACACCACACTCAAACACAACCATTGCTGCTACCAGAGCAGACCTACTCATATTACTGAAAGCAAGCTTCATGGTGGTAATATGTCATAAGAAATTTGTATGCCATTGCTTCTTCTCCAGCTTCTAGTGAACAATTCCTGGTATTGGAGCTGAGGCTCCCAATTTGTGCTTTTGTCTCTGTGCAAGTCAGCAGTGGCTACTCATCTGATGTGGTGGACGAACTTACCTACTAAATTAAGGGTTCTAACATTCCTTGAGCCAACCCTTAGAAAGCCAGATTTGTTTTTTCTGATGGCATTATCTTTCTGAGTAGTCCCCACCCAGAGGTTTGAGCAGGGGACTATTTTACCTCCAGAATGTTTTACCCTCTAGGGTGCCATAACCATTAAAGCACATAGAAGAACTGCATGAGCTCATGAAAAATAGTGACTGTAGTTTCCTCTTGCTTTCAGCAGTCCACAGTACCATCATGTTAATTTGGCCTCTCTATAGACACCTCTCCAACCTGGTTACTTCCACAGCACACCTATTATATTAGGGACTGCACCTAATGTAGATTTGAATTTGACAGTTTCAAGCTGAAGCCTGCCTCATCACTGAAGTTGAACAACAGTATACATAGTGACATTTCATGTAACTTCTTCTTTTTCCTCACCTTTATTCCATATCTCCACAGGCTTGACATGTTATTTATTGGATTCCGTAATGTTAGTGCTAGAGAGGAGTCTTTGCCACCTCTTACCCCGCACCCACGCCCCCTTCCCCTCCCCACCCCCTGTGTGTGATAGAATTTGTGTACCACAACTGCCTACATTTAGTGTTATCCCATATGAAATTTTGCAAACTTTTTAAAATGTTTGTTTGTTATGTATCTGAGACATGATGTTGTACCAGCCTAGTATTCACCTATTAAGACATGGGAAACTGCCTAAAAAGCACATCCAGACTGGCCACCACCCTGACCCTCATTGTTAACCCACCGGGCTGATTCAGTCTAGTGGAACTGTGCCTCCCTGAATCCCGGTAGTAGCTTGCTAAAGCACGTGGTTCTTGTAACGTTACCATATGATGTTTCAAGGTTCTAAGATATTATTATGTTACGTGGAGTTGTATTTCAGTACCCTGATCTCTCTCTATCTCTCTCTCTCTCTCTCTCTCTCTCTCGGCACTCGGTAACTTTTGCGGGCAAGTGCTCTGCAGATTGAACTACCCATGTAAGATTCACAACCCATCCTTACCGTCTCACTTGCGCCAGCACCTTGTCTCATACCTGCCAAACTTCAAAGAAATTCACAAGAGAACTTCTGTGAAGTTTGCAAGGTTGTAGATGAGGTAATGGGGAAGAGAGGCTGTGAGGATGAATCGGCAGATGTAGCTCTGTCCATAGAACACTTATGAAATGCTAAGCGCCTGAGTGTGAGCCTTGATCCAGCACACATTTTTAATCTGCCAGGTTGTTTCGTATCAGTGCACTCTGCTGCAGAGTGAAAATTTCACTCTGGAAACATCCTCCAAGCTGTAGCTAAGCCATGTCTCTGCAATATCCTTTGTACCAAGAGTGCTAGTCCTGCATGTTTCGCAGGAGAATTTCTGTGAAGTTTGGAAGGTGCAAGAACAGGTACTGGAGGAAGTAAATCTTCGAGTGTGGGTCATGAGTTGTGCTTGTGTAGGTCAGTAGGTAGAGCACATGCCTTTAAAAGGCAAAGGTCCCAAGTTTGAGTTTCGGTCAAGTACACAGTTTTAATCTGCCAGGAAGTTCCATATCAGTGTGCACTCCATTGCAGAGTGGAAAATTCATTCGGGAAACATGCCCCATCCTTTCTTCCAGGAATGTTAGCCTTGCAAGTTTTGCAGAACAACTTCTGTCAAGTTTGAAAGGTAGGAAATGAGGTATCGTACATTGGTACATAGGGCGCACATCATTTGTGACAAAGAAAGCCTCTCAGATGAATTACACCACCTAAGAGAGGTATTTCGGAAAAACGGGTACAGTGAAACACAGATTAGCAGGGCCTTCAAGAGGAGACAGGCTGACAAATTTCAGGAAGACAAAGAGGAAGTTAACAAGAGACTCGCCTTTCTTCCATATTTGGGGCCCACATCAGCCAAAATCGGGAGGCTATTAAGAAAAACATAAATACCGTCTTCCGACCACCGCCGAAGACGAAAGAGCTGCTGGGCTCAGCTAAAGACCCACTCAAACTAAACACACCTGGTATATACAGCATTGCATGCGAATGTGGTGTGCAGTACATTGGTCAAACGCAGCGCTGCATCTCTAAAAGGTGCGAGGAACACATCAGGCATGTTCGACTTGGACAGATGGAGAAATCTGCTATAGCTGAACATAGCATCAAAGAAAACCACACCTTTGATTTCGAAAACACCAGGGTGCTGTGCCGAGCCGGGAGCTATTGGGATAGCGTCATTAAAGAATCAATAGAAATACGGGTCCACGAGAATCTTGTGAACAGGGACGAAGGCTATCAACTGAGCGCGGCCTGGAATCCAGCATTAGCCGCAATACGCCAGGAACGCAACAAGAACCGTCCAGCTCACGAGACGTGATCAGAATGCTCTGACGGAGACACAAATGGCGCACACGCTTCCCCCTCCACCCCTCCCGCCGGCTCCTCTGGACCCAGCCTCCCGCGGCCAGGTGGTGGGGGGCACACGGCAGGTATAAAGGGACTGGCATCCGCAAAGTCTCGGCACTTCGCCAGAAGATGATGAGTATGTCACTCGTCGAAACGTCGCAGTTTGAAGACACCGCCACCCGGCTGGAAGCCCGAGAACTCTTCACCAGCTGTATACGCCGGGAAAGCATACATTCACAATTATACTTAGACATTTATTGACAAGTGGCACTTGCCATTGCAAATTTTGTTTTCCTCTCAGACGTTAAGTCTCATGTGATGCAATTTATCTTAGCTTTCATATGCTTCAGTTGTGAATCTGATTGTGCTAAGCATCAATGCTGGTTAGTACTGCCATCCAAGAAAACCTGTGTTAAGTTGATGTTGAACTTTAGCAGTTGTGTGGAGAGAAAGTTTAGCAGGTGCGAAATGGCTAGTTCTTCACATAGCAGTCCTTTCTGAGGAAGGGGTTGTTGAGTTTTTACGGGAGTCTCTTGAGTGAACATGAGAGTGACAATGATTTTGATGAAGATGGTAATTCATTTGTAAACAATTCGAGTGAAAATGGTGATGAAAATTGTGAAAGTCATGTGATTCAGCAGAAGATTGATGGAGAATGTGGAGCAACAATGACCGAATATACATATTTTTCTGGTTTTATCACTGAAACTAGTAATGTACTATCATAAGTAAGTGGTTTCTTTCAGTTAATATTTACACACAACCTATTTCAACAAATAGCAGACAAAATGAATAGGTATGCTACAGTAAAAGTAGGGAAAGTGACACTACTTCCACAACATTCTGTGTGGAGAAACATTACCATGGAAGGAATGGAATGCTTCCATTGTGTGTTATTGAATATGGCATCACAAAAGTGTAAAAACTTGCAGGACTATTTTTCAAGAGAATTGTTACAGCTGCCTTCTTTTCAGACTGCTTTAGCCATAGACAATTTATGGAAATTTTCTGGGTCCTTCATGTTTCTAATCTGGAGAACGCTACACTGTCTACTCAGGTTCAGTCACATCTGAGTAAAGTGAAAAATGTGTTGGCTTATTTTCTGGCAAGTTTCTCAAAATTTAAAGACCTTATAAGTATTAAGCTGCTGATGAACCTACAGTATCATTCAAGGGTTGTGCAGTGCTCAAAATTTACAATCCTCAAAAATTAACAAAATGGGGACTCAGAATTTATGTAATTTTGGATACATCAAACAGTTATATTTGCAGTTTTGTATATTATTTTGGTGCATTGATTTGTCCAGACTTGAATTTTTCTGAATGCGTAATTCTTGAGTTCCTAGATATCAGAAATTCTGCAGGGCAGTCAGGGCATCTGTTGTAAACTGAGTGTTTTTGTACAAGTGTCACATTAGCTGCAGAACAGTTGAAACAGAATGTGCATCTCACAAGAAAGGAGTTCTTTGTCTAAAGAAGCATGAAGTAAAATGCCGCTGGAATAACAAAATCATGGTTCTGGCATGGCAGGATAAATGAACTGTTCTCATGGTTTCTAGAAGAATAAATAACTCAGTGTCACTTATAGAAAGGAGAAATGGAAAGGAAAGGGAAGGGAAGGGAAGGGAAGGGAAGGGAAGGGAAGGGAAGAAATAATGAAACCAAATGTGATTATTGATTATGCGTGGATGATGGGCAAAGTTGATTGATCTGACCATTTTATTTCCAGTTACAATCTTGTAATGGAAGAGTCTCAAGTAGTGGCAAAAACTGTACTTGTGGTGGTTGGAGGTAGGACTTGTAAACAGCTATTTGTTTCACAAGAATCAGTGAAAAAACAACTACTTTACAGTACTGTCCACAAAGAATCCCATAAAAATATTGTAACAGACTTAATTGATGAAAAAAGAAGACAAGGACAGAAACAGGGAAGTCATTCAACTTCTGATGATGAGGAACAATTATATGAAAAAGTTGCACATTATCAATAAACACAGAAATTGTGCAATGTATTTTGGCAGAAAAAATAAAGGTGGCTGGTGAGAAACCATGTAGTACTGTGAAATATGCACATGAAACCCAACTTTCTTCTGTGAAGAGTGTTGCAAAAAATGTCAGACAAGGAAAACTTTAGTTTTTTGATGCTTATGTAAATATATTTGAATGTAAGAGCACATTTATGTTTTAATGTATAACCTAATTGTTGGTCAATGGTTTCATTGTTTCAACAAAGAGGCTCATGCAAGTCTCTGAGGTGCGCTTGCTGCCCAGACGCGGCAATTTAGATACACTAGACTCTTGCTAATCCGACCATTCCTTGCACATATGAGTGCTGGATTGGCGGAAGTGCCAGATTGTTGAGAGTCTCGTAAATGTAGTTTAAAACATAGGAATTGTACTCCATTAACTCCAAAGATACATTCATTCTCACAGAAAACTTAGCCATTGAGTGTGTACATGTACAGGTATTATCACTATGAAACATGTCCTAAAATTTTAGTTGTTGCAATGATGATGTGCAATCACAGTATGCTTTACCACACAACAGGTTTACAAGCATTACAATGGTACTGCATGTTTCTGAGTGTTGCATAATGTACTCCAGGAAGATGTCTACAGCTTCAGCACCAATTATGTGAAATATATTTATGTTCTCTGCTCCTTTATCGCAGTTATAAGAGTCGAGGGACATGAAAGGGAAGCAGTGGTTGGGAAGGGAGTAAGACAGGGTTGTAGCCTCTCCCCGATGTTGTTCAATCTGTATATTGAGCAAGCAGTAAAGGAAACAAAAGAAAAATTTGGAGTAGGTATTAAAATTCATGGAGAAGAAATAAAAACGCTGAGGTTTGCCGATGACATTGTAATTCTGTCAGAGACAGCAAAGGACTTGGAAGAGCAGTTGAATGGAATGGACAGTGTCTTGAAAGGAGGATATAAGATGAACATCAACAAAAGCAAAACAAGGATAATGGAATGTAGTCTAATTAAGTCGGGTGATGCTGAGGGAATTAGATTAGGAAATGAGGCACTTAAAGTAGTAAAGGAGTTTTGCTATTTGGGGAGCAAAATAACTGATGATGGTCGAAGTAGAGAGGATATAAAATGTAGGCTGGCAATGGCAAGGAAAGCGTTTCTGAAGAAGAGAAATTTGTTAACATCCAGTATTGATTTAAGTGTCAGGAAGTCATTTCTGAAAGTATTCGTATGGAGTGTAGCCATGTATGGAAGTGAAACATGGACGATAAATAGTTTGGACAAGAAGAGAATAGAAGCTTTCGAAATGTGGTGTTACAGAAGAATGCTGAAGATTAGATGGGTAGATCACATAACTAATGAGGAAGTATTGAATAGGATTGGGGAGAAGAGAAGTTTGTGGCACAACTTGACCAGAAGAAGGGATCGGTTGGTAGGACATGTTCTGAGGCATCAAGGGATCACCAATTTAGTATTGGAGGGCAGCGTGGAGGGTAAAAATCGTAGAGGGAGACCAAGAGATGAATACACTAAGCAGATTCAGAAGGATGTAGGTTGCAGTAGGTACTGGGAGATGAAAAAGCTTGCACAGGATAGAGTAGCATGGAGAGCTGCATCAAACCAGTCTCAGGACTGAAGACCACAACAACAACAGCTCCTTTATCATCTTCATTGCTTTCATCCTAACTTTCATGTAAGCTTTTGTTCATCTCTTTGTCTGTTAAAATTTGGTCATAAGTAATTGCTCATCCAACATTGTACTCAGCAGCAGTGGCTTTCTGCAAAGAACCTCAGTTCAACCTATGTCTAATTTAGGATTTTTTGAGTTTATGCTTGCTTTAGCATAATGTGTTTCCTTTCAGATTATATAATACTGAACCGTAAAGAAAGCCACAATTGCATACATGTGTAGTATTGTTTAACATTGTAATTAATTAACAACATTTTTTACATAAGAATTCATTATTGCAAGTGTCATTTCTGCTTGAACAACTTTGAGGCTGAATGTGGCCTGGACTACTGAGAGCCAGATTAGTGAGAGTTTAGTGTAAGAGCACACAGAGATGCCCTTTGTCTGCAGTACAAAGTGCAAAGGGTTAATCAGTCTGACTGAGTCAAGCAGTGTACTATTAATACAGTATTCAAACATTGCAGGACTGTCTCTTTTACTCATCTGCATGAACTTATATTAACCCACATTTAAAGCAAGCTGTCATTCATTTGGCCAAATAAAAATTCTGTCAAAGTCATCCTGAATTCCCCTAAAGTCACTCAAATGACTTTTTCTCCAAAACAGGATAGACCAACCTTGCTTCTAATAATATCCAGATGATCACTTACTGTCATTGTTGTAGTCTTCAGTCCGAAGACACTACTACATCCAGTGCAAGCCCCTTCATCTCCATATAACTACAGCAGCCTAAGTACTTTCAAACCGGCTTGCTGTATTCATCTCTTGGTCTCCCTCTCCCTACACTTCCGTCCTATATTAAACTGGTGATATCTTTATGTCTCAGAATGTGTTCCATCAAGCAGTCCCTTCTTTAGTCATGTTATGCCACAAATTTCTTTTCTCCCCAATTGTATTTATTTCATACTCATTGGTTAAAAGATCTACCCATCTTATCTTCAGCACTCTTTAAGTAGCACCACATTTCAAAAGCTCTGTTCTCTTCTTGTCTGAACTGTTTATAATCCACATTTCACTTCCATACAAGGCTACACTCCATACAAATACCTTCAGAAAACACTTCATAACACTTAAGTTTATATTTGATGATGTTAACAAATTTCTCGTCTTCTGTAAAGCTTTTCTTACCCTTGCCAGTCTACATTTTATATTATCTCTACTTTGGCCATCATCAATTATTTTACTGCCCAAATAGCAAAATTCATCTACTACTTTTAGTGTTTTGTTTCCGAAGATAATTCCATCATTTAATTCCCTGATTTAATTCTACTACATTCCATTACCCTCGTTTTGTGTGTCTTAATTTTCATCTTACATCATACTTTCAAGATGCAGTCAGTTCTCTTCAGCTGCTCTAGTAAGTCCTTTGCTGCCCCTGACAGAATTACATTGTCATCAACAAATCTCAAAGTTTCTGTTTTTTCTCCCTGAACTGTAATTATTTCTCCAAATTTTTCTTTGGTTTCTTTTACTGCTTGCCCACAAACAGATTGAATAACATTGGAGATTGTAACCACAACCCTGTCTCAATTCCTTCCCAGCCGCTGCTTCCCTTTTTACGCACCTTGACACTTATAACTACTGTCTGGTTTCCGTTCAAGTTTTGTAAAACATTTTGCTCCCTGTATTTTACTCCTGCTACCTTCAGAATTTCAAAGAGAATATTCCAGTCAACATTGTCAAAAGCTTTCGTTAAATCTACAAATGCTATAAATGTAGGTTTGCCTTTCCGTCACATAACTTCTAAGATAAGTCATAATATTTTTACATTTCTGTGGAATCCAAACTGATCTTCCCCAAGGTCAGTTTCTACCAGTTTTTCCATTCTCTTATAAATAATCTGTGTTGGAATTTTCCAACCATGGTGTATTAGGCTGCTAGTTCAGTAATATTCACACCTGTCAGCAAGTGCTTTCTTTAAAATTAGAATTATTACATTCTTCTTAGAGTCTGAGGGCATTTCAACTGTTTTGTACATGTTGCACACTATGTGGATAGTTTTGTTATGGCTGGCTCTCCCAAGGACGTTAGCAATTCTGAGGGAATGTCCTCTACTCCTGAGGCCTTGTTTCAACTTAGGTCTTTCACTGCTCTGTCAGATTCTTCTCACAGTATCATATCTCCTATCTCTGTTGCTCTACTTTCTCTTTCCTTTCTATAATATTGGCTTTAAGTTCATCTTTCTTGCATAGACCATCAATAGACTCTTTCCACCTTTCAGCTTTCCCTTCTTTGCTTATTAATGGTTTTGCCATCCGAGCTCTTGATATTCATGTAGCTGTTTTCACTTCTCTATACATATTTTTAATTTTCTTGTAGGTGGTAGGTATCTATCTTTCCATTACTTAAATATATTTCTGTGTCCTTACATTTGCCCTCTAACCATTTGTGCTTGGCTGTTTTGTATTGGATCCTCTACTGTCTTCACTGTTTCATCTGTCAAAGTTACCCATTCACCTTATACCGAATTCCTTTCTCCTCTGTCAACTAATGCCTAATGCCCCCTTCAAAACTCTCAACAAACTCTTGATTCTTTCAACTTACTCAGGTACCATTTCATTAATGTCCTACTTTTTTGCCATTTCTTCTGTTTTAAAGTACTGCTCATAACCAATAAATTGTGGTCAGAGTCCACATTTACTGCTGCAGATGTCTTGCAGATCAATTCCACGTATATAGTCTTCTTCTATGAATCTTAAACCAAATTCCTACTGTTGAATATCAATCCTCCATCATAATTAAAATTTCCTTTACCTTACCTATCTGAATAATTTCTTTTATCTTATCATATATTTTTTCAATCTCTTCATCATATGCAGAGCTAGTTGGCATACAAACTTTTACTACTCTACTTTGTGTATTTTCTTGGCTAAGATAATGCATTCATGATGCTGATCATAGAAGCCAACCCTGATTCCTATTTTCTTATTCATTATTAGACCTGCTTCTGTGTTACTCATATTTCATTTTGTATTTATAACCCTGTACTCACCTGACCAGAAGTCCTGTTCATCCTACCACAGAACTTCACTAATCTCACTATCCATTTTCCTTTTTTCGTGATGATGACATACCCTTAGCCCCACCTAGAGATCTGAATGGGGAACTATTTTACCTTCAGGGAATTTTCCTGAAAGAGCATGCCATCATCATTTAATCAATTTCTGACTCCCATGATGAAGTCTAATGGAAGCTGTAGCAGAGATGTAAATGCTAGTGTGCACACACTGCTGAATCATTAAACCTTTATAGGTGGTGCAGCGGTCAAGTCACATGTTGAACCACATGTGCACTGCCTCAGTGTGAGCAATTAGGCAGTAGCAATCAGTGAGATGTTTTTGTTTCAAGCTGACATTGTTGTAAGGATGTGACAGAGTTGCAGAAAGGTGCAGTAGTGTTTGGCTATGCCCATAGACATATGCTATTTGAAGTTGTTGGATTTTTTAGTGTTTCATGGCAGGACTGTTCAACATGTCTACAAGCAGTGGCTATCAAACACAACATTAGAATTGTGTTCCAGAAAAGATTCTGACTAACAGGGATCGGTGATATGTTTCATGGGTTGTGGCTCAAAATTGCTTCCAAACTAGGCAGGAATTGCTGCAGGCTGTGAATTAATGCCCATCCCAAGCTGTTAGTGAGAGAACATTGGGACAAAAGTGCATGCCTCGAACATTTGGAATCTGTCACCTTGCCAGAGGCAATTGTTCACACAGGCACATAAAGACGATAAAAGCAAAGTTCATCAGTCTGGAAGAATATGACCTTAACACTCCAGTATCTTGTTACATCTTGGTTGGCCTGCAAAGTAACCTGACTCGAATCCCATAAAAAATCTGTGCGACATGTTGGAACAATGGGCAAAAGGTCAACATCAACACCCCTGCAATTTAGTGGAATTGGATGTGATGCACCTGAACAATCTTGTGGATTCACTCCCTAACTGAATCCAGGTGGTTATCAAGTTCCAGAGTGGAATGTTATTAAATGATGCTTGTAATGAATCCTCTAGGGCTGACCATTTTTTTGTCTGGTGAGCTTATATTCTTCAGTATACTAATATAGGTTGAATCAAGTCTTGTTTTTTTTTTTTTTTTTTTGGAGTTGTTAATACAAATTTTGTTGAAGCCAAGTCAAAAGCTCCCTCAAAATACATATGTCCCACACAGAATGGTCATTCTTACCTTATGCTCTGTTCTATTGTTTTACTTGCCTTGCGAAAGGCAGTTTTTTTTTTTTGTCTGGTTAAAGTGAGTTTCTTTCTATGCAGTTGGTGATACTTTGAGTGAATATCGTGTTCATTATTTAAAAGAAGGTGATAATTCTGTAGTTATTTGTCTTATCTTTTTTGTTTCACATAATGAAGAATAAATTCACACTGTTGCAATTTTGGAGAATTGTCATGTTCTGGAGATATTCAATAAACAATTTTGTAAGTTTCTTTGTTACCAACTTTAACCATTTCTATTGAAATACCATCATCTTTAGGCACATTTCCTTTCTTCATATCTCCTAAATGATATGTTTTCCCAAAATATTTCAGAATTAATGCCCTTATTAATTAAATATTATAATATCTTATTAATAACTGTTATATAATTTATTGTATTTTAATAGAAACCATGTACCTGGTGCATCACATTTTAATTGCAGAAGGGTTGCTTGTCTGAAACTGCTGTTCAGACATTAACTCGCCAAAAGTGGCAAACCTTAAACAACAAAAATGTTGCTGGTTATTATTTTTTGTGTTGTGTCCAAAATATTTGATTGTGCAGATTATGATACTCCCATAGAAAAGATTAAATTCTATGGTATCAAAGGCACTACAAGCAACTGATTTGAAAAGTTCTTGACAGAAAGGTGCTGAAAGTGGTGTGATGAATATTCAAGCAATTACAATGGAATAAAAAATTGGTGACTGGAGAAAAACAACTTATGAAATCCCATTGTGTTTGGATTCACTCTTATTCCTTATAATTGTGAATGACCCTTTACTTAACATATACCTAGAAGAGTTGGCACATTTTTTTGGAGATAACACATGTTATAAATAACTCTCGGAAAGAGACAGCATCAGAAAAATTTTAACAATGCTGTACTAAAAATCAAAGGAAAGTGATGATCAGAAAGTGAAAGCTAAAAATATAGACTACATCCCTAGAATTGTCTTCGTATGCATGATGGAGAGGGTCAGACACTACGTCATTGCTTAAACTGCACAGTAATTACATTCAGGGAGTGGAATATTGAGCCATGGTGCACCCCTTATGAGCATCTTTGGCTGCTTTATTAGCCACTTCTGAATTCACATCCACATATGTTAATTCTGAAGATGGCAGGAAATGATTTTAAGTTTCTTGATATAAGTCTTTCACCAATGTCACAGAGCTTTCTACCCTTACTCCAGGAACCAATAATACACAAACCATTTAATAACTTTTTCTATTTTATCTTGAAATATGTTAATAAATAATTTTTGGTGACAGAGTTCAGTCTTATGGCCAACTTATGTATTTTTACGATGTTCTGCAGCACTGACTAGATGAAAGGCATGGGATTATTAACAACAGTTTTGTACATCGAGATGTCTGACAGCTGCAGAAAATTCTGTAAAACCTGGACTCCTTGCAGACATTCTCAAATGCCTCTATGGAACCCCACCTGCACTTTACAACCCCACCTTCTATCTACTTTCCAAAATACACAAGACAATCAAACCAACCATCCAATTGCAACAGGCTTCAAACCATGTACCATACATATCTCAGCTGCAGTGGACCATTGTCCTATCCTACGTTGGAGATACAATCCACTTCTAGGACACCTCAAATAAATCACCATCCTTTCCTTCAGAACCTACCTTCTCACCAACAAGGGGGTTGTGCTCTACAGCAACATCCCACATACACTTGAGGTCTAAACCCTAAAACACTCTCTCTCCAAACATCCATCTGAAAGTCACAAAAACCTGATGTATAGTCAACCCAATTAACTTCATCTTTATCCATAATAATTCACATCTGACGGCTGAACCTACAAATAAATTAAGGGGGACATATATGGAAACCAATATACCAGCCTTTTCATGAGCCTCATGGGAAAGGCATTCCTCAATGCTCACAAGTTGCCACTTCCCTGGCTCGGTACAGATTTGTTGCTGATAACTTTATATTCTGGAGTCATGGTTAATGACAACTTAACAGCAACTTCTTAACTCTTCTTCCCAGCTCAGATTCACCTACTCCTTTCCCAGGTGCAAAGCCACATTCCTGGACACTGAACACCATCTCACTGTAAATTATATCTGAAAATCAGCCCATACAAAAAAGCTATAAGCAACGATCTCTCTCTTTTGAGAGCTGCCACCCCTCCACGCCAGACAGTGTCTTCCACACAGCCTGGGCACCCATGGTAAATGTATCCCTCTACACCTGTCCCAGCAACCTCTTTCAGGCTGCCCTCTGTCCTTGCTGACTCAAAGAGCCTGCTCACAAACAAATCTCCTAGATAGCCCCCACCTCACAGCAACCACCTCTCAGCTCATCACTTCTCAGTCCCACAGCATCGAAGTTCCCCTGCTCTTGGTCCCTCATCCTTTCAGTAACCCCCGGTGCTCTCATCCCCCCCCTCCCCCTGACCCATCCTCTCAGTCCCCCCCTCCCCCTGTCCCAACCTCTCAGTCCCCCCGCATCACCTGTCCCAACCTCTCAGTCCCCCCGCATCACCTGTCCCAACCTCACGGTCCCCCCCTCCCCCTGTCCCAACCTCTCGGTCCCCCCCCTCCCCGTGTCCCAATGCCTCGGTCCCCCCCTCCCCCTGTCCTGTCCTCTCGGTCCCCCCCCTCCCCCTGTCCTGTCCTCTCGGTCCACCCCTCCCCCTGTCCTGTCCTCTCGGTCCCCCCCTCCCCCTGTCCAGTCCTCTCGGTTTCCCCCCTCCCCCTGTCCTGTCCTCTCGGTCCCCCCCTCCCCCTGTCCTGTCCTTTCGGTCCCCCCCTCCCCCTGTCCCGTCCTCTCGGTCCCCCCCTCCCCCTGTCCCGTCCTCTCGGTCCCCCCCTCCCCCTGTCCCGTCCTCTCGGTCCCCCCCTCCCCCTGTCCCGTCCTCTCGGTCCCCCCCTCCCCCTGTCCCGTCCTCTCGGTCCCCCCCTCCCCCTGTCCCGTCCTCTCGGTCCCCCCCTCCCCCTGTCCCGTCCTCTCGGTCCCCCCCTCCCCCTGTCCCGTCCTCTCGGTCCCCCCCTCCCCCTGTCCCGTCCTCTCGGTCCCCCCCTCCCCCTGTCCCGTCCTCTCGGTGACCCCCTCCCCCTGTCCCGTCCACTCGGTCGCCCCCCTCCCCCTGTCCCGTCCTCTCGGTCCCCCCCTCCCCCTGTCCCGTCCTCTCGGTCCCCCCCTCCCCCTGTCCCGTCCTCTCGGTCCCCCCCCTCCCCCTGTCCCGTCCTCTCGGTCCCCCCCCTCCCCCTGTCCCGTTCTCTCGGTCCCCCCCCTCCCCCTGTCCCGTCCTCTCGGTCCCCCCCTCCCCCTGTCCCGTCCTCTCGGTCCCCCCCCTCCCACTGTCCCGTCCTCTCGGTCCCCCCCTCCCCTTGTCCCGTCCTCTCGGTCCCCCCCTCCCCTTGTCCCGTCCTCTCGGTCCCCCCCCTCCCCCTGTCCCGTCCTCTCGGTCCCCCCCCTCCCCCTGTCCCGTCCTCTCGGTCCCCCCCTCCCCCTGTCCCGTCCTCTCGGTCCCCCCCTCCCCCTGTCCCATCCTCTCGGTCCCCCCCTCCCCCTGTCCCGTCCTCTCGGTGACCCCCTCCCCCTACCCCGTCCACTCGGTCCCCCCCCCCTCCCCCTCCCCCTGTCCCGTCCTCTCGGTCCCCCCCTCCCCCTGTCCCGTCCTCTCGGTCCCCCCTCCCCCTGTCCCGTCCTCTCGGTCCCCCCCTCCCCCTGTCCCGTCCTCTCGGTCCCCCCCTCCCCCTCCCCCTGTCCCGTCCTCTCGGTCCCCCCCCCTCCCCCTGTCCCGTCCTCTCGGTCCCCCCCCCTCCCCCTGTCCCGTCCTCTCGGTCCCCCCCCCTCCCCCTGTCCCGTCCTCTCGGTCCCCCCCCTCCCCCTGTCCCGTCCTCTCGGTCCCCCCCCTCCCCCTGTCCCGTCCTCTCGGTCCCCCCCTCCCCACCCGTCCTGTCGGTGCCCCCCCCCCCCACCCGTCCTGTCGGTGCCCCCCCTTCTCTCGGTGTACCCCGCCCCCCGTCCTCTCGGTGTCCCCCATCCTCTCGGTGTCCGCCGTCCTCTTCGGTGTTCCCCATCCTCTCGGTGTCCGCCGTCCTCATCGGTGTTCCCCCACCGTCTCGGTCCCCCATCCCCCTGTACTGCCATCTCGGTCCGCCGTCCCCCTGTACCTTCTTCTCTGTCCCCCCCCCCCCCACCCGCCCACCCTCTCAGGGTCGCCCCTCGCATTCTCTTGGTCCCCCCTCTGTCCTCTTCGGTCCCCACCCCAGCCTCTTCGGTTCCTGCCCCCCTCACAGCCCCCCCCCCTGTCCTCTTAGCCTCCCCCCCTCGGTCCCGGTCTTTCAGCCCCCCCCCCCCCCCCGTCCTCTCATACCCCACCTCTCAGATCCCACCAATCAGTCCCCACCTTTCTCTCTTTGACCAATACAACTGACAGTCCAAAGAAAAAAAAATACCAGTAGTGTCTCTCTTGTAAGTAAGTAAAAGCATTTGAATGACACAACACATTACTCCTCCAAGCCTGAGACTTTCTCAAAACTAGCTCCAAAATGAGATCACATCTCCCTTGATATTCCCGTATTACCCACTACCTTCAATCTTCCTCCTAATCTTCATAACACCCTTGCCAAACCCTTGATATTCCCGTATTACCCACTACCTTCAATCTTCCTCCTAATCTTCATAACACCCTTGCCAAACCATGTGACATTCTCAGACCATTATTCCCACTACAAGGTTTCTACTCCTGCAATAATTCCTGCTCCCGCTTCGTCTCATCCACTGTCACCGACTCCAGCCCCACCACTGGTAAATCCTCTGATATCAAAGTATGAAAGCAACATATGAAATCACATGTACTATTTAGAAACATGTGTCCACTTCATGACATTAACTGGTTGGTATGGAGAAGAAGTGTGTTTGTTGCGGACACTTAGTACCCAGTTTCTGAGTATTTTCCATAGCTGGATCCAGGAGATCTGAGTGTTTGTTACACCATGTGGCCATTTGGATTCTCTCACCCCTATTACTTTTCCTAAACTCTAGAGAATGGGTACTTGCTCCACAACATATCTTCAGATATTACCACCCTCTTTTTTTTAATCTTAACCCCCCCCCCCTCTCCTCTCTCTCTCTCTCTCTCTCTCTCTCTCTCTCTCTTTCTATTTTTGCTCCTATCTTTTTCTGATTTTACCCTAGTTCCGTTTGAATTATTCGTTACACATTTCATTTCCTCTCCAATTTGTATTTGCTCCTCATTCTACTCCTGTCCTAATGTCTGAACTGAATTTATCTCTTATCATTTTTGTCCATTGATATGCTTTTATTTGATATGATGGCACTAACTAAATCAGGAGAAAAAGGATTAATACTGCATGTGTTTATTTAAACTAATAGGCATTTAATACCTATCAGGTTGGTCACAATAGACATCCACAGGTTTTTACTTGCTACATTTGTCAATTTATTCCTGTAGTTTGTCAAGAGGTTTCAGTTTGATGCAATACATTTTGTATTTTGCCATGCCAAAAGAAAAATGGAGTTAGTTTAGGACTTATTGTTGGACATTCAACACAGCCACTACACCAAACACTTATACTGGAAAGTAGATTCCAAGCTGTTCACAGGCATAAAGAATGGAAGGCAATACCATCCAATAACTGATAAAAGTTAAGTTATTGAGATATACCATGTGGATAAAATACTGTGGAAAATATTCATGAAGCATAAAAAATTATCACTCAGTCAGTGGGTTATAAATAATGTAACACCAAACTGTACGAAATGATCCTTGCCTCTGTCGTCCTCGGCAATATCCCTCCACTGCTAGTAATTATAATTACGCAAGTAAACAACTTATCACCACAAAATATAGACTTTTCATATTTATGATAATCTTGTATAGGACAGGTCAGTCGTTTTACCAAGCAAACATTGTCTCTCAGTACTTTGATTGATGATGACAGACTTCTGCTGATATGTGGTGGTAAGGTGGTTATCCTGAATGTAAATTCAGTTTATCCCTCAGAACAATTTCAAAACACTTTCGTGTGATGTGTGTCTATTATTTCTAAGGACTTCAGTTAAACGTTTCCTCAACCACTCTCACATTTTTTGCATCTGTACTTTCAGTGCTTATTGTATCGACTGATGTACAGACCCTGTATTAATTAGTTTCAGATGGCACCTCACATCTCCACTTGCATAATAGGCCATTGTATTTACAATGAAATCCCAATTGAATGCACTTGTGTTAAACTGAAAATGAATATTGCACCTTTGCTGATAACTATAACAAAAAAAAGTAAATTGTATTGTATGGTTTCTGCCCTTAAATGATTTTTGGTAAGAAAAGTTGATGAGTAGGATTTTTCAACTGTAGGATTTTTTAGTAGGAAATGAAGTCTCACTTGCCTTCAATAGGCCCATGTTACACTACAAAATATATTTTTTTATCAAAAATCTTTTGTAAAGTTCAGTTTATGAAATACTTGACATTTCACTGGAACATTTTTAGGATATCTTTCATAAAAGTTTAAGTGTGGTCCTAGCTTCTATGAAAGAGTTGTCAAAGATAATTGACAGTGAAGTATGGGTCTGTATGTTCTCTTTGCTCAAACCCAAAGACTCCAGGTTTATTGTTAGGTACACAGTGATATTTGCATAGTTTAATCAGATACATCCATGTCAGTTGGTGTTCTACGTTTTCCTCCCTCCTTGCTTCCCCTTCTCCCTCATGCGTATCTTTCTTGTTAGGCCAACCTGACTTGGTTTACCATTCAAAATAAAATCAATATTCAAACCAACAAAATTAATGTCTTACAATTTCCTATATTTTATAAATCCTAACTGCTGCATTTTTGTCATAGTGAAGCTGCTGCGAGTAAGACATTAACCCTCGAGCAGGCGCACAGATTTTCATAACATGAGTGGACGCACAGTGCACTTTGTACACATGTAGTCAAAAGCTGTCATTATGCTACCAAGGGAAAGGTGTATGAACTAAATCACAGTCTAATTTTAGTTTTTTTAAATAATACAAGAAACTTATATTAAATCAGTAATTTACTATTTGATTAAACAAATAAGAAACTTTAATATCATTCTATTGCTATAGCTGACGTATCAGATCTATTCCAACACTTTTTTAACCACATACTGAACAATAACACTCTTTCATTGCAACATAAAAGGACAAAGGCTTTATGTATTGAAGTAGTATCAGTTATGACAAAGTTCCTTCCATCTACACAGTTAATTGTCTTACATTTCTCACAAATATGCACAGTTTTTACATGTCCTTTGCAAACAAAGCTATGGCATGAATTACACCTTATGGTAGTAGATGTGTTTCTTGCTCATCCACATGTCACACGCTGATCTTTTCTTGGTAGTAGGCTCCTCAGTTCTTTAAACACATTGATCTTTGTATTTCACAAGGAAAGTTGCAATGTAAAATGTTACTATGCATTAATTTACTCATCGTAGCTGGCAATCTGTTGCAGCAGAAGTCCTGGAATACAGCGACTGGGGGAGGGGGGGAAACTATAAAGTTATTTAAATAGTTAATCCAGTATAATGTTTCCGCTGAACATTTATTACAATCTCAAAGTAAATAAAAGCATCTTGACAAATCTGAAATAAGTTGTAACATACTTAAAATAATGAAATAAATGATGGTCAACAAGCTACATGCTTTCTGTCCAAATACAGTCAATGTACTTTAAAATAATGAAATAAATGATGGTCAACAAGCTACATGCTTTCTGTCCAAATACAGTCAAAGTACTGACCCCCCTTTGCCGACATGGCTGTAACTATTTATACTTTCATAACAATCCCGAACAATTCTTGGCATTGTTTAGAATATTTTTTGATTAATTAACAATTAAAATTGACATATAAAAACTGAAAATACATATATAAACCTATGTTTACTCCAGAACAGCTAGTACACTAAGATATTAGTACATGTCTGTTATTTTATTCGAGTGTAACTTCTCGAATAAGAAATTACAATAATGTATTTTCATATTTTATTAATTACTAGTGGTTTCCTTCATGGAAAATGTTCCCTTCATTTATAGAGCTTCTATACTTTAAGGTAATTGGAGTGTAATAATTAGTTTAGTAACAATAATTTTTTAGACAAATTACATATTTTGTTTACATTTGAAATCCTGATTTACACTGGAAAATGTTCCTTTTTAAGTGGGTCTTAATGGGCTGTTATGTTTCAAATGTTGGCTGGAAGTGAAGGAATATTAGCTCTTTCCACTAAGAGAGGCTTCATAAGAGACAGTGCTATATCTTTCAAGAAAATTCTTCTCATGTTTTTTGGATTTGCCTCATTTGCATGAAAAATTATTTGAGCAATGATTCCTGCTACATCCATTAGAGCACAGAGTACAACCATTGGCCATCTTCTTGTCACCCGTGCAACAGAATACACACTTCCCAGTTGATCGACTGTATTGACTCCTCCCTTTGTTATATTCTAATCCAAAACTATCTCTGGTTTACCTGTAGTTTCGTCAGTGAGTCCAAAATTGTGCATAGTTGAAAGGAATATACTGGCCTTGTTTTGTTTCAGCACATACAAAACTAGCATCATAACATTTTGAAAAGCAAATAAAGAGAAGTGAATAGCCCTACATTTCCCAGGTAAAATTCTTGTGGGGTCTCATGTTGTTTTTGTCAATGTAAAATGCATGTTAGCCACCATATACTTCAATATTATTATTGAAAAAGGTTTTAGCATCTGTTAAAAGAAAAATCTTTATCCTGTACTTCGATGGTTTGTTCAGGATATACTGAACAAAAGAACGGTGACCCCGGAAAGCTTTCAACTTTTTGTCTGCTGTCACAAATTGTCCCACACTATAAGTGTTCCTGCAGTTTACCAAACAGGCATCCAATATTTGCCTTATTGCAGCAAGTTTATAAGTTACTCTTCTTCTTGCTTTGTACTCTTGTTGTAAAAATGGATACATCAAAAAATGGAACAGAAACCTTCTGTAGCTCATAACAGCTCTCTTAATCTCCATACCAGTACCATCAATGACATATGTTTGGTTTGCTTTCTTAGTCCCCATGAGATACAGCAATCCCAGCAATGCTGTTATTTCACGCCATGTAGTTTCCTTAGCATCCCTTTTTCTGGAATATTGTTCACATTCGCTCTTAGATTGAATGTATAGGTTCGTGTATTTTACGATTTCTCAGTCATTTCCAGCATGAGTATTGTCCATAAAGCCTCTGTTTCACTTGTGACCCCTCTGGCAACACGTGTAGGCCCAGGGAATATTTTAACAATATTCTTTCTTTTTGTTTGTCACATTAGGGCACATTTTATTCCATTTACATGTTTTGACCCTCCCAATAACAATACCATCAGTGGAGACGCTTTTCACATTCATCACCTGAATCGTGGACTTGATCAGGATCTGAATCGTGGTCACTTCTTGTGATAAATTCCTCTTCGCCTTCAGAGTCATCAACGTTTTCATTGTATGATACAGTGTTGAACTCTGGATCTTCATTGAGTAACCAATCATGCTCGTTTTCTGTCAGCTTTGATCTTGTCCTGCACAGGGATATACCGCTTATTACGTGTTATCTTTGCTGTTAAAAAGGAATGAAATAAAAGTAAAAGAAAAATTACTTACATGACCGGACGCATGGTGTGCTTTGTACCAATAAGGTGACACACTCGCAGTTTATTTTAAATTACTGTAGCTCACGTGAACATATGACAACACAATTTCTCACTGTTCTAGCTGAAACAGTACTGCAGGAATAGGTAGGGCCTGCTATTGTAAAACAGCAATGGAACTGTGCACGACAATGTTATTTGCGCTTGGCACACTCTATACACAGGCACGCCTGCTCAAGGTTCAAATGGTGAAATTTTCAGTTGCATATTTCTTGCATGACTACTGTAATGTTATTAAATGAAACCATAATTCTATTTACAGTCAAATTATTCACCTATCAGAGTTACCCAATGCAATCTGAATCTTTTTGTTTTATTTACTACCGGTCTTTGTCTTTTGTTATCTACCAACACACAAGTGTCTTCAAGATATTGTATTTGCAAATTTGCTTTTGTTATTTGTATGATATATTTAAAAATGTGTTTTAAGAAAATATAATTTCTTTAATGAGGTGTTATATCAAGAAGTGGAGTAACAGCAGATAGTCCATCATCACCAGAAAGAATATTGAAGTGGTATGTACTCTTAGTTGTCAGAGCAAGATGGCATGAACATATAGTGTAGCAGGCATGCTGCATGGTAAAACCATTAACCTACTATCAGTCTATCATAGCAGTTGTTTGTATATCAAGGTTTTGCTCAACTTGTTCTTGCATTTAACACAGTTTGCTAAAGAAATTCCAAGGCACATTCTTTTCAGAGCAGTTTATGGATTAGGCCATTTATAAGTTTACTGACTTCCTATTCTGGGTTGTGTTCTGTAATTCCATTTGAACCATACATTTTATGGAATCTCATGGCCACTGTGTTTGTGTCAGTAGGGAGAGGAGTTGTTCCAACTTATCAACAAGAAATATATTTCTATAGAAATAATGGAATGAGTGAAACTAACCACTCACCATGAAGTGGAGGTGTTATACAGTAAATTGGCACATACCCAATAACTGGAATGAGGTAGCTCAGCTTAAATTCCTTTATTCTTCAGGGCACATACAACTATAATGTCAGAGAGCAATAGAAATGAAAATTTTTAAGATTAGCTACAAAGTTCTAGTTCTTGATATATGCCCATCTGTCATTCTAAGCCTCCATTATGTAGTGAATGTTTATCTTTATGTACTCTGTTGCCTTTCTTGTAAAGGCAGCATAGTGCCTTGTATAGTAAATGATGCAAGGTGGCTAGAGAGTAAGAAACTGTGTTTATAACTGAACATGGAAGAATAAATATTGTCATAAAATAATTAAGGAAGAATGACAAGAGGACAGAAAGAATGGTGGAAAATAACCTTCAGTAAGAAAATTCAGTGGTAAGGCTAACATAGTGTTCTCAGATGTAAAACTTACATTCAGGTAAGCAGCTAAGATTTTGATGACTACAGGGCTTGAAGAAGAATATTCTGCAAAGAATGGAAATATTATACATTTATATGGTTGAGTAAAGTCAGGTAATTCAGTGTATCCGGTCTGTCTTTAGAAAATATTGCAGCTGCAGTTCAGCTTCTTTATCTTTTTCATTTTTATACAAGAACTATGTACAGCTATTAAAGAGAATGGAAAGTGAAAATATTCTGTTAGGACCATCCTCCGTTCATATAAGCACAACCGTTGAAAAGAGGTATACCGTATTTACTCGAATCTAAGCCGTACTTTTTTTCCAGTTTTTGTAATCCAAAAAACCGCCTGCGACTTTTAGAATCAAGTGCAAAGTAAGCGGAAGTTCTGAAAAATGTTGGTAGGTGCCACCACAACTAACTTCTGCCCTCGAATATATGTAGCGCTACACAGGCATGCTTTGCAGGCACAAAGATAAATACTGGCGCCAAAACCTCTTCGTCAGTAAATAAATTAAAAGAAAAGGTAGAAGAATGTAAACATTATGCCATGTATTCTTTCGTGTTTGCTGCCATCTCATTTAAATCCTGTCTGCCTAATAAACTACGAAACTAGAGTGGGACAGCAGCAAACACGGAAGAATATATATATCGTGTCATGTTTATGTTCATATTATTCTTATGCTGAATAGTTATTCAGTCAGAAATGAAGCACGGCAACTGACTAGATTTTTAAATCTAAGATGACTCTAATTTCTGTGCAGAATGTAATGTATTAAAGAGGTGTCTGGGAAGATTTTCAAATGGAGAAACATTTTCGCTAAACTCTCGTTCAGAACATCTTCTATCATATGCAGTCTATGTTCAGAACATCTTCTATCATACACAGTCTATTATTTGGTTCTTGTTGATCATTATCAAAGAAAGCAACAGTGTAAGTAACAACAAATGGCAGTCTCTTGCCATTGTGTTGCTAATAAGACAATTCCTCTATATTTTTAATTGTAAGCCGTGGTAGCGCGCACAAAAGCAAACCATTCGGGAGTGGTGACAGGTCGTAAACACACATTATCAGAATGCAACAAACAATGCATGACACATTACAATAATGCATTTTCAGCCTAGAGTGATGTAAATACCTATAACAAAGAGAACGTCACTTATCAGATCAAAGCAAAATAAGCAATCGATTCAAACCAGAGGAAGCATGTAAAAAAGGAAGGGTACCCGTATAAATACAGACGGAGCACCTGACACACAGCAATGGCCACTTGGTAAAGCTTAACTGTTAAGCTTATGACTCAAACCGAACTACTGTAGCTGTATATTCATCCATGCGACGTCGATTGTCTCTCATGTTAGAAGGGACCAACTTTGTTTCGATTTGGAGGGTCAGTCTAAAACTTTTCTCGCCCCTTGAATTTGAGTCTCAAATTTCAGGTGCGGCTTAGATTTGAGTGCAGCTTAGATTCGAGTAAATATGGTATGTATGCAAGTTTATGAGTGGTGTTTTTGGGGTGTAAGTGTAGCAGGTTACTTGCAGTCCTCCAGCACAGAGACAGTACCACTGTTGTTGAGAGCTGTAAGATGCATTACAACCATTTGTATAAAATGCGGTGTGCTCAGCAGCCATGTGTTGCATAGGAGGAGCCTTTTCCATACACTTCTTCAACATGTGCATTGCTTTTTACTATCATGTTTTGTGTGAGTCAAAAGTCCATGATAGGACGTATCCATTTAACTTGCTATTGATTATTCTACTGCCTGAACTTGCACACACACTCGTATTCCATACTTTGACTTTCACAGATAATTCACTCATTTTTGTCTTTCCGCATCGTTTGAGAGCTGTTCACCATGTGAGCATCTCATAACCAACTTTTCTGGTCACTTGTGCATGCAAGTGATCTCTCTGTGATGTTACTCCCTTGTTGCTAGTACAGTGCCCTGTTTGGATTATTTCAGGTGTTGTAATTTTCAGCAATGATTGTGCGCTGTTTTGACATAGGTACGCATATCTTTCACATTTTGTCCTCCAAAAACTTACACTCATGTTGTAATTACTGTAGTTTGTCTATGTTGTACTCACTACATGTACATTGGGGAACTGAAAAGTACTTTTTTGTGATATTGGCATAGAAGATTGATACTTTTTGCCATTTAATAGATCCTGTACATCAGTCAGTAAAGGAAATATTCTGGTATGTAATTTTATTTCTGGTCTCTTCCTGATTTTCTGTACGAAGTTCTGTACACTTCTTTTTACAGGACACACACAACCCATCATCAAAAAGTGGGTAGTGTGTGTTCACACTTGAATCATTTGTGCCTGTTCACATTAGTGATCGAAACTGGTTTTCTCAGTGTTCACTCTTATCAACCACCAGCATTTTGACAGTAATTTTTGTCACTCTTTGTTTTTCTTTGCTGTACTACTTTTTTATCTTCTACCAATACCATATGTTTCCTTAAGTAGTAGTGACAAATGTTAAGTGCCTCAGGGAGACGAGCATGCATCACTGTGGTACAGATTCACCAGATCGGGGCTTTAGAATTGTCACCAAACACCTGTTATCATAACCCTGTAACACACTTCAGCAATCATTGTTGGATGTGATAATGTAACAAAGAGGCACAAAATTTTATAAAAAAACAAAATTTTATGAAAAATAAACTGAATGTCAAAGTGTTCAGCTGCAACGCTAACTGTCAACCTTGGAGGCACTTACCACACCCTTCTTGTATAAGAGTTGCCCTATAAGCTTTTACAAGTGACCTCTAAATGACACTCCTGAGATGTCACATTGCCATTGTTGTAAAATTTGTTTTTATTGAAACAATGACAGCTCAGAAGTTGAATAAGAAATATGTTTACAGTGAGCATTTAAAGAAACAGCATTGTGAAGGAAATAGAATTTTCGCTTCAAGAGTTTCATAGTATGACTATTTTACAGTTTGCGTTAAAGACGTAACTCAATAACAATGTCTCAAATTGCTTTGCTCAGCTTTTGGTTATCAGCTACCTTCAGAAAAGATTATGTACAGTTGGTTTGTAGAATTTTTTCACGGTTGTACTTCTATCAGTGATGAATGCTGTCCAAAATTGTTTTTTTGCTCCAACATTTCAATGGTAGGTACAACATGGTGGAGGAGGATTAGCATTTGACTTACCATGAGATTAGGATGCCCTTAAGTATATTGCTAACTGAACAACATTTGATTTTGCTGACTGAAGCTCAAAAATGGGCTGTAGCCAATTGATGTAAGGAAATGCCTAAAAATTTAGACGGAGTTAATATGAAATCTGTACACAGCATCATAATTGGAGATGAAACATAGATGTGCTGATATGAATAAGACACCATGCAGTAATCAGTTGTTTGTATGTTCCTAGATGAACCAAAACCAACAAAAGTAGTTTTTACTGCAGCAACTGCTTTGGAGGATATAAGAACAGTTAATGCTAAATGGTATACAACAATTTGTTTGCCACAAGTAATGGATGAAATTGAGAAAAACAACAGAAAATGTCACATCATTCTTCGTAGTGGCAATGCCAGTTGTCACCATTGCATATCAACCAAGTGATTTTTTGATGAAGAAAAATGTGGAATTATCATCTCATTGCTCCATATTCACCTGACCAACTTTTTTAAGACTGATTTTCTCCACATCAAGAAGCTGTTGAATCCTTTCAAAATAATGTTTTTTAGGCATCAACATCAGAGAGGAAAGCAGCTTCCAGTATTGGCTACAGTCCACTATATGAAACAAATAAAATCAAGCCTTAACCTGTTTTGATAATTTTAAAATGTCAGCTCTTCTTATAATATGTATACTAGAAGAACAGGACTTTGTCATTTTGTTTCAAATTCCTGTTAGTGAACCCTTGTTTCATCACTGGTTATAACAGAATTTGATTAGTTAAAACTTTCCATTACAAACTGTTTCATCAGTTTAGGACAAACAAGAAGCAGTGTATCAATGGACTGAGTCAACTGTTTTGGAACCATTCTCAAATAACTTGTCATGAATAATTGAATGTACAGACACAAATCAGTAATTGTCATAATTCTTGTATGACTGTCTTCTATCTCTTTTAAACTGTTCAGTCTACTGAGCCTTTACACATTTTCACTGTGCTGAACTGACCCATGTCCACAAGAGTAGGCCACCCACCTGCTCTTATGGACATGAGTCAGTTGTTACTTAACAGCGTAATAAACTGAAAACTGTTTTGAAACCAAACAAACATTAGTGGAACAAAATGCAATTTGTTTGCTTTACAATCTGAAATAAAAATTCAGTGATGCAATTCTCAAATAAATATTACTTTATGTCAAACCTTCAGATAAGAAAAATCTTATCGCTGAACATTTCTCTCTTGGTCTACATATTTTGAGAGGAGCTGACGTTTTGAAGTGAACAGAGGTCATGTTTGCTTTCATTTCTTTCAAATAGCTGACTAAATTTGTCCCCAAGATTGTCAACTTGCCCAACAGAAAGTTTCATCCAGTTATAATAATCAGTAGTTTTTCCATAATGGTCTTGTTAATTAGTGTATTCCATTACATATTTATTGTAATAAAAATGGAAGACAATTTAATGAATAACAAATCATCTTATTCAAGATTAGCAAAATAAAACTGATCACAGCCAGTTCTTGTGTTTGAACTCTTTTTGGGTCAGTACGGTTTTTATTTGCTATTGAGCCCTTTTCATGCCATCTTTTCCACTAAGTTTTGCATTGGAGACTTTGCTGGAGGATTTGTCAAAACACTTCCAACTGTAAACTCTTCCAAAAGTAGTTACATATATTTCTCACAAGTTACACTTTGCATAACATTCAACAGTAAACACACATTGTTTTATTATGAGCACTGTTTGGTGTTGCATTCCGCTGGTCACTAAACACATCTGCTACTCTCACTCACTCATGTGTAACAACAAAGTGGGATATTCGGGAAAGAGTGTGCAGATGAGCATGGGCAATCATGACAGCAGTCGATTGGTGTACTGAATTCAGCATTTCCTGTGATGGATGGTTCTATGCTCCATTGCAAGGGTCATATATAAATATTTTTTGGACTAGTTATATTTTGCGCCCCCCCCCCCCCCCCCCCTCCTGGTTGTACACATTGAACTTGAGAGCCTGATGGTGATTCTGAAGTTCGTAAAATAGATTTATATGACCATATAGTCCAAATGAACCACCCTGTGAAAAAAAAAAAAATTGGAAAACCCAGTTACAATACAGTTGCACAGCACACTGATTTCCAGAAAATATGTTGTGACACGCAAGCATATAGTGAACATAGGAACAGTGCATGAACAAATGGTGTGATTGGGTGAAATAGTCTGTAGTTCCGAGAACGACATCTGTGAAAATGTCAGAACCCTTCCATATTAAATTACCTGTGAAATTCAGTTTATCTCTACAAATATATTAAGAGTGGATTTTTCTATCTAAAGTTTAACACTATTTTGACAACCCTGTGAGATGTTTTAATTGCTAAAGGTTTGGGTGCACCTCTAAGAATGTGGAGGGGCTGTGGGTAGCAGTATGTCAGTACAAAAATAAGGTACACCATGTCCATGCCCTCAAATGTGCATCAGCTTGTCAGGACACCTTCCCTTTTAGAGCAGAATTATCTAATCTTTCTGAAGTACAAAAATACTGAAGTTGAGGATGACAGAATACATATTGTATACTGAAACCAGAAAACAATAACATTTACATAGTGGCTCGAACTAAAACTACATTCTAGATGCTTAATTTATTATGTTTAAATTAATTGTGGAATTGCTGGAGCAGGTTAGATATGAAATTCATGAAGTCTGGCTTTGCTACTACCATGCAGCTGTTGTCAAGCTCTTAACCAGTCTATTCAAGACTTGATTTTTACCAGTTATTGTATCATAAAAATAATCCCTTCTGGTATGCACTGATGTTATTGAAAAAATGGAGTATCTGATAAAGAAGTAATGAAGGTTTATGGGCAACATTGTGGCCAGTTGTGTAATTTGTGTGCTTGCTATTAGCTCATTAAAGTAAAAAGATTCATGTCCCAATCCATCTAAATGTGGGATACAATAAGCTCCAGCTGATGACACCACAACAGAGTCAAGTATATCTTCTGGAGACATGGAAGCAAATTATACACTCCTGGAAATTGAAATAAGAACACCGTGAATTCATTGTCCCAGGAAGGGGAAACTTTATTGACACATTCCTGGGGTCAGATACATCACATGATCACACTGACAGAACCACAGGCACATAGACACAGGCAACAGAGCATGCACAATGTCGGCACTAGTACAGTGTATATCCACCTATCGCAGCAATGCAGGCTGCTATTCTCCCATGGAGACGATCGTAGAGATGCTGGATGTAGTCCTGTGGAACGGCTTGCCATGCCATTTCCACCTGGCGCCTCAGTTGGACCATCGTTCGTGCTGGACGTGCAGACCGCGTGAGACGACGCTTCATCCAGTCCCAAACATGCTCAATGGGGGACAGATCCGGAGATCTTGCTGGCCAGGGTAGTTGACTTACACCTTCTAGAGCACGTTGGGTGGCACGGGATACATGCGGACGTGCATTGTCCTGTTGGAACAGCAAGTTCCCTTGCCGGTCTAGGAATGGTAGAACGATGGGTTCGATGACGGTTTGGATGTACCGTGCACTATTCAGTGTCCCCTCGACGATCACCAGTGGTGTACGGCCAGTGTAGGAGATCGCTCCCCACACCATGATGCCGGGTGTTGGCCCTGTGTGCCTCGGTCGTATGCAGTCCTGATTGTGGCGCTCACCTGCACGGCGCCAAACACGCATACGACCATCATTGGCACCAAGGCAGAAGCGACTCTCATCGCTGAAGGCGACACGTCTCCATTCGTCTCTCCATTTACGCCTGTCGCGACACCACTGGAGGCGGGCTGCACGATGTTGGGGCGTGAGCGGAAGACGGCCTAACGGTGTGCGGGACCGTAGCCCAGCTTCATGGAGACGGTTGCGAATGGTCCTCGCCGATACCCCAGGAGCAACAGTGTCCCTAATTTGCTGGGAAGTGGCGGTGCGGTCCCCTACGGCACTGCGTAGGGTCCTACGGTCTTGGCGTGCATCCGTGCGTCGCTGCGGTCCGGTCCCAGGTCGACGGGCACTGCACCTTCCGCCGACCACTGGCGACAACATCGATGTACTGTGGAGACCTCACGGCCCACGTGTTGAGCAATTCGGCGGTACGTCCACCCGGCCTCCCGCATGCCCACTATATGCCCTCGCTCAAAGTCCGTCAACTGCACATACGGTTCACGTCCACGCTGTCGCGGCATGCTACCAGTGTTAAAGACTGCGATGGAGCTCCGTATGCCACGGCAAACTGGCTGACACTGACGGCGGCGGTGCACAAATGCTGCGCAGCTAGCGCCATTCGACGGCCAACACCTCGGTTCCTGGTGTGTCCGCTGTGCCGTGCGTGTGATCATTGCTTGTACAGCCCTCTCGCAGTGTCCGGAGCAAGTATGGTGGGTCTGACACACCGGTGTCAATGTGTTCTTTTTTCCATTTCCAGGAGTGTATTTTTCCCATTCATACAGAGGATTATTTTTTCATGTGCATGTGTACAGGATATACATGCCTGACAGGAGGCCTCTTATTCCAGTCTGTGTTGTGATGCTTTTTCTTAACTGTATTTTAAAATAATTTAAAAAAAAAAGGCAACCTACAAGATATGTGGACATACACAAACTATTTTACGTGGTAAGGAGGGGGGGGGGGGGGCTGTGGAAGTTTAAAATTATGTGTCGTATCGGGATTTTACACTAAATTTTGATGTTAGCCATTTGATTATGTTGCTGAGTGAAGACACACCATTCTTTATTTTGAATGATTTTCTTTTAGGAGACTATGGATGTACAATATGCTAATTTATGCCTTGCATGTGGTTGGTTTTTCCTTTATGTTAGATTATTTTTAAACACTGGTACTATAGATGTAGCAGAGTATTTCTGATCTTTCTCAACCACCACCACCCCTCCCGGCCTGTTCATTTGAATTGTGATTTATTTGTTGAAGAGTCTGAAATTACCCAAAATCTATTAATGTGGAGGAATTCAGTTGATACAGAATGGATTTGGAGGCAACACGGTTAAAACACTGGTCTCCCTTTTGTGAAAAACAGTGTTCCAGTACTGAGTGGTTTGTACAGATTTAGGGTTTACATTGTTCTCATAAATTAAATGAGGTGAATCTGAAAGATTCCTATGAAAAGATGGTGTATTTTGAACAATCCCAAAATATTCCAGTCAATATATTTTTATTTGTGTGCCTATTTCCTCCTAGCTACTTAGCAAAAAATAATTCTGCCCTGTGTGTGTGTGTGTGTGTGTGTGTGTGTGTTTTCCAAAAAGTTTCATTTCAGTGTATCTCAGCATACTGGTATGTCAGGGGTTTCCTCTAATCTTTAATCAGCTGCATGTTTTCACTACTTTATTTACAGAGTCTAATTTGATATGTTCTGTGTGTGTGTGTGTGTGTGTGTGTGTGTGTGTGTGTGTGTGTGTGTGTTTTTATTTTTTTTATTTTTTATCTCTTTTGAGCAGTTGCCATTTGTGGCTTGTCCTCTCCTGTGCTACCATAATCACCATTGTAAATCATATCTGATTTTTACCTCAGTTATAAATATTCCTTGTGTCCCTGTATGAAGTAAGCCACAGTTACACAACCACAAGATTGTTAAACATAGACACAAAATTCAAGCTTTCGCAACCAACGGTTGCTTCATCAGGAAAGAGGGAAGGAGAGGGAAAGACGAAAGGATGTGGGTTTTAAGGGAGAGGGTAAGGAGTCATTCCAATCCCGGGAGCGGAAAGACTTACCTTAGGGGGGAAAAAAGGACAGGTATACACCATGGTGTATGTGCGGTTGGATATGGGTGTGTGTGCGAGTGTATACCTTCCTTTTTTCCCCCTAAGGTAAGTCTTTCCGCTCCCGGGATTGGAATGACTCCTTACCCTCTCCCTTAAAACCCACATCATTTCGTCTTTCCCTCTCCTTCCCTCTTTCCTGATGATGCAACCGTTGTTTGCGAAAGCTTGAATTTTGTGTGTATGTTTGTGTTTGTTTGTGTGTCTATCGACCTGCCAGCGCTTTCGTTTGGTAAGTCACATCATCTTTGTTTTTAGATATATTTTTCCCACGTGGAATGTTTCCCTCTATTATATCCATGACTTACCAAACGGGAAAGCATTGGTAGATAGGCACAATAAAAAAAAAAAAAAAAAAAAAAAAAAAAAAAAAAAAAAAAAAACGCGCGCACACACACACACACACACACACACAATTTCAAGCTTTCGCAACCCACGGTTGTTTCGTCAGGAAAGAGGGAAGGAGAGGGAAAGATGAAAGGATGTGGGTTTTAAGGGAGAGGGTAAGGAGTCATTCCAATCCCGGGAGTGGAAAGACTTACCTTAGGGGGGAAAAGGACAGGTATACACTCGCACACACACACACATTTCCATCCACACATATACAGACACAAGCAGACATGTTTAAAGGCAAAGAGTTTGGGCGGAGATGTCAGTCGAGGCGGAAGTGTAGAGGCAAAGATGATGTTGAATGACAGGTGAGGTATGAGTGGCGGCAACTTGAAATTAGCGGAGATTGAGGCCTGGTGGATAATGGGAAGAGAGGATATATTGAAGGGCAAGTTCCCATCTCTGGAGTTCGGATAGGTTGGTGTTAGTGGGAAGTATCCAGATAACCCGGACGGTGTAACACTGTGCCAAGGTGTGCTGGCCGTGCACCAAGGCATGTTTAGCCACAGGGTGATCCTCATTACCATCAAACACTGTCTGCCTGTGTCTATTCATGCGAATGGACAGTTTGTTGCTGGTCATTCCCACATAGAAAGTGTCACAGTGTAGGCAGGTCAGTTGGTAAATCACGTGGGTGCTTTCGCACGTGGCTCTGCCTTTGATCGTGTACACCTTCCGGGTTACAGAACTTGAGTAGGTGGTGGTGGGAGGTGCATGGGACAGGTTTTACACCGGGGGCGGTTACAAGGGTAGGAGCCAGAGGGTAGGGAAGGTGGTTTGGGGATTTCATAGGAATGAACCAAGAGATTATGAAGGTTAGGCGGAAAGACACTCTTGGTGGAGTATATATAAAGATGATGTAACTTACCAAACGAAAGTGTTGGTATGTTAATAGACACACACACACACACACACACACACACACACACACACAAAATTCAAGCTTTCGCAACCCACGGTTGCTTCATCAGGAAAGAGGGAATATGAAAGGATGTGGGTTTTAAGGGTGAGGGTAAGGAGTCATTCCAATCCCGGGAGTGGTAAGATGTCATTATTTTCTTTCCTCCCTAATGTTGCAATTTTAATGGCCAGCATTGTATATGCGGCATGTAAAATGAATCATTACACAAGAATTCTAGAAAAGTTTTGCAAGCAACCTGTAAAAATAGGATTAACTAACTAGCAAATGAAGCATTTGATACTCTATTCATAGACATTATGATCTTACAGGAAAACAACATCTTTACTAATTATAAATTCTTTGTTGACTTGGGAGCAAATGTGAAGATGAAAAGATTACATTATAAACTGGCATTTCATTATTGTGACTTGCATTTTGGATGGATTCGTGTCAATAATAGTGACATTTGTTAATTTCCAAATATAACATTTTCATGGTTGTAAGTTTCAGAGATGTATGGTAATATTGTAGGATAACTGACCTTGGTATCTTTTTATTGTCATAAAATGTATGTAATAAATCTAATGTACAACTGCTGAGACCAAAACCAAAACTGACAACAAGTGAAGCTGTTACTGGAATTAGTTGCTTCTTTCCGAAACCAGCAGTTATGGGATCACCTGACACAAATGGGATCAGATGGGAGTGAGCTTGATTCTCTTTGTTAACATGCAGGTGAATGGAAAACTATGGTATTTTCGTGAGAACCAAATCGTGATTTTCTTGAAAACTGTAACATTCTCCAAGTGCAGGAAAGAAGGTTGCAAAAAAGGAAATTCAAATTAATACATATATGTCTTATACTGTTGACCCATTAAAAGGTTTCTGATATTAATAGCGGAATGACAATAATAATGACATGGTATAGATTATAACATTTACTTAGCTTCAGTGATTAAGAAATATGATTTGAACACTGAAGAATGAGGGGCAGTCATGCCTTTTATCACAGAAGACCATCATCAATGGGAAAGAAACATATAATATTTGAAACCTAAAACCTTATGAGACTTAAAAGCAGGACTTGCATAGATACCCAGACCCTTGAAATGCTCCTACTGGTGTCCTGCCCAACTCATAGCAATCCAGTAGTGCCTCTCTCAGATCATATTTATCTTAACTGCATAATCGGAAGTAACTTACAATTTTTGCAACTGCTCTTTACTAATAGACTGTAGTAATCATAATTGTTCTCTGCTTTTCATTTCCTGTGAGACTGTGCAGGTTGAAATTTTGCCCATGACATTTTAGTGTTAAATTAACACACATTTTTAATAAAGAGAAGAGGCACAGTCTAAGTTCAGAGTTGTGAGGAAAAATGATGAAATATATTGATAATTCAGCATAACAATAAATCCTCAGGTCATAGGAAGAACAGAGGAAACAAGGTGGTAATTATCACTAGGAATGGATGGGAATAGTAGCAAAGCTACAGAAGAAAATTGAATAGTCAACTCAAGTGAAAGACTGATCTTATGAGGAAACATCAGTGCTAATTGTACTTTGTTTACACACACACACACACACACACACACACACACACACATACTTTTCATTATTATTTCATAGGTAAACTGAATGTAAGTAAAAGAATCTTTCATTTTGTTTGTATTAGAAATAGTTAACAAATGTAGTTATTAACTGGTACTTACAAACAACATAAATGTTGACTTGGATTATGAGCATTCAGCAGAAATATTGAGCTACATAGTTTGTCTGTGTATAACATGCATCCTCCCGTAAATAAATTTCTACTAGAAGCAGTAAGTTGGCCAAAATGAAAGGAAGGTCCTAACTACAGTTAGAGACAATTGATTGTTATCATGTAATCTCATTTATCCAGGAGCTCAACTTTTATCACTGCTGAATACAGATTAGATAACAGTTGGCATAATAAATTACTTAACTTGCAACAGTTTCTGACATAGTAGTGTTTTAGTGCACATGTTTATGTGTTTATTCCACTTTAATAAATACATTTGTGTATGAAACTTAGAATAAGGACTTTCTGTTTATGATTAATGAATAGCCATTTGTGCTGTGGAATAAATAAAAATGTATTCCTCAGTGTTCTTTACCTTTTCACCTTTGTTTATCACATCTTATATTAGTTATTTTGTTATATCCTTTCTGTAATTTTTACTTGCCTTACTTTATTATAATATGCCTTCCATACTGATAATGATATGAGGTGAGAATGCACCTCCCTTGTTTATTAGGTAGTGTAATCCACAAAGTAATGAACTGTTTTCGTCTGAGTACTGTTTGTGCTCTCTCTCTCTCTCTCTCTCTCTCTCACACACACACACACACACACACACACACACACACACACACACACGAATGTGGCTAGAGAATTTTAATACAGTCCCTTGGATATGCCATCACAGTATTTAAGATAACTCAGTCAGACACAGAATCCTGACCAGTGGACGCATTAAAAGTAGAAAAAGGAGCGATTCCTACTTTCAGAACTGTCAGTTCTTTTAACAGAGAGACAAAAGGGTTATGTTGGGGGAGAGAGGTTGAGATGAACCCATCAGTTGTCAGAAAGAGGACTAGTTCTTAATGTGTGTATCATCAGTACTGAAATTTTACCTTTTATAGGTAAGTATTGGCTAGCAATTATTTCTCCTTGTAATATTACAGTTTTGTCAGGTGAATTCTCCTTTGATATAGAGGGATATTTGAAGAGTAAGGGCCATTATGTTATAAAAAATATTAACTAGAAAGAGTTTTTATTGCCAGTTTTAGTTTGCTACAAACATTCAATTTTCCATGTGATCGCAGTTCACTTCTAAGCTCTTTCTGTAACAGTGCATTAGTTTCATCAATGTCCTGTGCATACAAGTTCTCCATCTGGGAATGGAACCAGTTGATGATAGCAGTCACGAGTTTGGGTCATCTTCAAATCATTATCCACCAATCTATTGTTTCAAATGCAGGATGAAGTAATAGTCATTGGTTACAAGGTTGGGACTGTAGGATAGGTGGCCAAAAAGTTCCCAGAGACAACATTAAATTGTTTCATTGGTATGGGCAGTGGTGTGTACAGAAGCACCCTTGAGGATGTGACAGTTTCCCACGTTGACAACTTTGCCTTACCTCCTCCGTTTGGTGACTATTTTGCAGTACAATTTTTGACCCACATTCCATGAAATCAATCAGAGGGCTGCCCTTTTTGTGCCAGAAACAGTAGCCATCATTTTTCAAATTGAATAAGGAGATTACTGGAATGTTTGCCATTTTGAGAAGTTGGTGCCACTGGACTCAACGCTGTTTTGATTCTGTATTGGTGTAGGATATCCATGTCTCAATTCCCATAACAGTGTGACAGAACAAAGAAGTTCCATCTTGTCAGCAGTTTCCCCGCTTGACAGCTCTGGATATTTGTCTTTGTTTGTAAGCTTATTTGGTACCCACCTTGTACACAGTTTGTGATATCTCAGCTTTTCCATGATAGTGGTGTGAGTATTGGTGCATCCAACATGAGGAAATTCTTCACCTATAACACTGAGCATCAATTGTTGATCAAATCACAGTTTTTGGTCCACATACTGCTCAGCTTCACCCATCTGGATGTTGCGCGCCAATTTGCCCTTTATCACATCCATTTTTAGAGTCTTGATACCATTTCATCTCTCATTTCTGTTGGCTAATTTACTAAACTCGAATTCAGACTAAGCTGAGCAGCTGTAGATTGTCCTGCATACAAAATCAAAATACATTATGCTCCTTGGAATTGACAGGAGCAATGATTTTCAAAGCTGCTGCTGTTTGCTCTTACCCACAGTCAACTATCTTCTGAATCAAAACATTGATTCCTGTGGTCTCATAAATGATCATGGATAACACTACATCTGTGCAACTTTATTCTGAGGCTGACAATGTTTAAATATACTTTTGAAATATGCATCATTCTAAATATTCTTAGCCATTTTATAGTGATGATTTCATGTTGTTCTTTATTTTCTGCATCTTTACTTCACATTTATCTGCATCTTTATTCCATGTTTACTTCAGCTTGCCTCTGTCATCCATACACTTAAGAAGCACCGTCTCACATTGTTTCATTATTTACAACCATGATGGCCATATAATACTCACATCACATCTATGTTATTCCATTAAGCCTGCTTGTCCACATACTCTTGCTCCATCTGTGATGGGTAATTCATATTCTGGTTTTACATTACTTAAGACAGCCTGTATTCATTACAGTACAAATACATTCACTTTATACACCATATGTACTTGTAAAAACAAAACAAAAAAATAAAATTTGCAGTTCTTTCTAAATTATTGACTCAATTCTTATTTTTTGTGAATGGTAGTTTTGGTACAATAACAATGAAATCAGTAGCAGGTAAATAAAAAAAAATTGTTAACCTTTGTTTTGATGATTTTAGATTCTGAAAGCCCAAGATACGCTGCACCAAGTGAGGCAGTGATGATGCTGAGTGATCAGCAGGAAGCACCAGTTTCATGAGTGATGAGTGCTGCGCTGTGTGTTGAGAAGATATGGAGCCTACTTTTATAAGCTTGAGGCAGCTTATTGTGCTACTGTCTGTTGTCTCTGAACAGTTTATTTTTATATGGATAATTCCAGATGATGATGGACATCACATTATAGACAGTGAGATGCCAACGACTTGTAATGGGTATTTATTTCAAGTCAGGACTGTAAGTTCATTAACGGTGAAACATTTTATAATAGCTGTTGTTTCTGCAACAACAACAAAAATGTTATCTTGACTAGCGGTATAGATGAAAGATGATCCAAAGAATGCACTGTGTGTGGTATCATAGTTTTTGTATATACCTTCAGGTTCAGTATGAAAATAAGAACTTTAAATTTTTCATGACATATAACAGAAATGTCAGCATTAAACATAAATGAAGAAAAGAAAATCTACTCATGTTCTACATCATATATTTTTCACAACATGAACAATGTCCCAAAAAATGGATGGATGTTTCCATAAATTCTAGACAAGAACATAGTGCATGTGCTGACACCAACTGTTTTTAAAGAAACAAAACGGGTAATAGTTTGTCAACTGTCCTTGTCATTCTCATAGTCATTCACCTTGTCATGACTGAAAAATGCATTGTCCTTATTTTTAACATGAACATTGGAATATGTGGGTACAATTGTACTTAATTGAAGCAGTATGTTCTTCATGGAAATTGATTTGGTTGCTACTTGTGATATTCATGTGTAAAAACTGTTTTAAAGTACAGGAATTAAGCTCTCTTGCACACTGCACCCAGTTATATGTGCATAATATTCTTTTGTTTTCTTCTTTGTTGTAAATTTTTGTCAGTTCTTATGTGTGCAGTATAGCACATAGGTCTGGTGATACCTTGTCATATTGGCCAGTAGTTATGAGAAAAAGGTTGCTCAGATTTTCCAAGCTTTTGTTTGTCTAACCTTCACAAACATGCAAATCATCCAGTGTAATATAATATAGATAAAAAATCTACTTACCAATCAACAACAACAAAGAGTGTCTTGTATAAGCAACAGTTCTCTTTTTGTGCCTTTTTATCCCTAACCCAGTGTCTAGGCAATCTTCTTTGCTGTATGATTGTCACCGCCATCATTCAACCCTTTGCTCCCTCGTGGGAAATGAAGAATATTCTATGTACAAATGTGTAGTTTCATGACAAAGTATACTGATAAAATTTTCATGAGATTTCAGCTGTGTCAGGTGGTTGAATATCTATAAGGTTTCAGCTTAGTGCTCCTTGGCCAAAAGATTGTGGATATTCAATCACTCAATGTGACTGAAAGTCAGAGAAAATTTTATCAGAAGACTACTGGCACTCTCTATGTGAAAGCTGACGTTTCTTTGTAACAGTTTGTCTGAAACTTTCTGTTGCCATGTGGTAAGACTTTTTGTGGATAATGAGTTCAGTTATATTTCAAGTCATCATTATAACCAAGTTCCAAATTGCATGAATATTGACAGTGATAAGGAGCTGGAGAAGAGCAATTGTAAGCAACCTCCTTTAGAAAAGTGGTAACTTTTATCCAGTGTTAAAACAGGGTGTTGCTGTCATGTGTAATGGATAATACAACTAATGTATTTATAATATTTGTGATTTTTCAGTTGAGTTCATTTAGTTTTGCTCATATGCAAATTCTTAAGACATTTCCCCTATTAGCTCTGCAAAATTCAGTGTCAGTTTAAGGATTCCAAAAAATAAAAAACTATGTGGCTGTCCCTTGTGTATGGTCAGTTTTCAATTCATCTCTACATGACCATTCAATCCAATTGACACAATACAAAAACGTAAAAATTTGGAAGTTTAATAAAGTCTTATTCCTTAACGTAATGAGGTGTTCAGAGAAGGATGGTATGGGCTATAATGACTGAAGGGATGTGGCTTCACTCATGAGAAACTGTAAGTAAAAAGAAATAGTAACCATACCATGAGATTAAACTGACCTGATATGTTAGTGAATTCAAAAAACATTTTCTGTAAATGAAGTTGTAATTGTTTCTCCAAGCATAAGGAAGAGCCAGTCCAGTACCTGTGATGTACCAAAAATTGCTTTATCACTCATTCGCCTTTAAAAAAAAAATGACATTTCTCAAAATAAATAGAATAGAGCATTCAGCAATGACTCTAAGTTGCAGTTATGTTATAGCCTGTCATAACAGGACAAGAAAATGCACATAATTAGTAAAACAGTCAGAATCTTTTCACCCTTCACTTGGCTCTCTGTGTTTGAAGGAACACTTTTTTAAGATTTTAATGAGTTAAAATTTTGTTGCTATTTGTACCTACGTAAGCAAAAGCAATTTGCTGCTGATAGCAGGATGTCGAGGAATTCGTAAGTGAAAAATGCTTCAGTCAAGAATAATTTTAGTGAGCTTTTATACAAGTCATGCAGAATGCACATAGACTACAATTAGTTTCTTGCCATAGATGAAGTACTGTGTCAGATTTAATGCTGTCTGTGAACATGAAAAAATATCTGTTCATGAACAAGAAAAAATATTTGTGTCTTATTGCTGTTATAAGTCATTAGCAATTATACACCGTTTACATATATTGAATCTAAATGGAGTTTGTTAAATTGCACTGACATCCATTGTTGGCCATAGGTTTCGCTACTATATTTTGTTCAGTTACAAACAAATATGCGGGTAAACTATAGAGATCTAATAGTAATACATTTCATTAAGCTTTTATTCCTTTTTTTACACAGATGTGGGCCATATGAAAGTAAGAGTAACAGTTTTTAAAATGTTAATTTTTAGAAAAACCAAGTACATAATTTTAATTTACACACTTTCTGCCACTTGTCAACAGTCTCCATACCTGTCCACAGATTTTTCCATCATGCAAGTTTGAAAGTACTCTTATCATAGAACTGTTCCAATTTCTCAAAGACTAACAAACAAAATACAAAATATAGTGGTAGTCAGTGGGTGCCAAGTCATGACTGTAGGGAGGATGTAGAAGAGTTTCTTCACCCAAATATCCTGACGTTCTCCACAGCGAAAGAGCAAAATGAGAAAGTGTGTTATCTTGGTGCAGGATGATCTTCTCAGAGCTCTTACCACAGAATGCACGATGGAGCTTCAAAAGGCTTGATACAGTGGGCAACATTTATGATTTGGCCACATTCAAGAAACTGAATCAGAATGCAACCCTGTTCATTCCAGATGACAGTGCCCGTTACTTTCCCAGCAGAAGTCACTGTCTTCAGTTTTTTCTTCAATGGCAAATCCAAGGGGGCCTGGTGTTTTGTTTCAGGTAATAATGATAGAATGAGCTTTCATTACATCCACAACATTAATTAAAAAATTACCACCTTCATTTTGATATCTCTGAAGATTTTGGGTAATAGTTCTTTTCTGAATTTTGTGGTCCTCTGTCAGTAAATGTAAGACACAACAGGCACAAACTTTTCGACAACCTAAGCTTTGAATCATTTCTTTCTCTGCTCTGTGTCCTACTGCAAGATTTGGCATGATTTCATTCACGTAACACACCTGTCTTCTCTACCGCACCCATCAACCCTTTCCTTGTGTCCCATGGAGGTAGTTCAAGGATGAGTGCTACATGGCTCATCTTGGATGCTTATGTTTCCAACTTGGAAATGTTTCATCCATCTCCTAACACTGTTGGCTTACACCCATGCAGACATCTCCATACATACGTTGATGTCTGATAAGAATTTCAGCAACAAATTTTCCCATTTTAATGAGGAATTCAGTGACAGCAAGTTGTTGAAACAAAACATTGATGTCAGCCATTTTAGAAGTACTTCCCCTGGTTGCTCGATAGATCCTAATGATATGCAACGTGTGGTGTAAAATCTGTGGAATTCAATCCTGTTGTCATTTTGGTTACTTTTTTTACAGATGCTAATGATATCACAATATGGCAGCATGTGGTGTAAAATCTGTAGAATACGATCCTGTAGTCATTTTGGTTACTTTGTTTGCAGATCAGCATAAGTCACTAGTGCTTACAGAAAATTTTTGGTTATGTAGCATGAGTCCAAGAAAACATGTTTACAAAATTGGAACTGTCATATTAAGTACGGCAGAAGGCCTGTAATAAGTGGATTTTTGTCATCACTCAATGGATATAACAAAATGCAAGTGTTTGCAAAAGCTAATGTATGATGCCTACCTATCTCTGAACCCTCTTTCACAGAGACGATAATGAAAATAAATAAATATGTTTATGACTCGTGTCTCTTTCTACAAACTGTGTGTCTCTGGACTTATTATGTTTTAAAACATTATAACTGTAAATTTATGTTATAACTACTTACTGAAAAATTTAATGATGCAATACTTCGTCAGTAGTTTGTCCTTCTTTCACAATGAAGTGGATGATTTTGCTTGTAGAGTATCTGAAGGTTGCTTCCATGAGATGGTTACACACAATTGAAAGCCATAAATCACCAGATTTCTTTTCATGTTTTTCATAAAGTAGACCTATCCACTCTGTCAAGAACCTATTCTGTACACATGATACTCAATGGAAAAAAAAGTAGAATAGATATACCTTCTTGCCAACTGAATATAAAATATTCTGTTTTTATTTTGTAATAGTTTAAAGTAGCTGTGATATCCTTTTTTAAGTGTACCTACTTCAGTGAACAAAGAACGTGGTGGCAATTAGTATGTGATGCCGTAGTATTATCAGTAGTTAACAGACTTGAAGAAGTAGTTGGTGTAATTTTAGTGGAAAACATTAAACACCTTTACTCACTGATCCTGTGATATTGCCAAAGAAGCAAAAAGATCAGAGACGGGCTCTAATAGAAAAATTATAATTTAATAATTGGTTGTCAATGTTCCTGTTGTCACACACTAAATGTTAAAATATTTATATTTTGAATTAGATGTTTTGTATTTTTGCAAATAAATTGTTTTTCAAACAGCTACTGGGATTAAAAAGTCTCTTCACCATTTCACTTCTGCACACATTTTTCCTTTGTATCTTTATCTATTGACAATAACTGTCACAGAAAATTGTTGAATTGTTTTGACATAGTGTGCTGCTTTACAAAGTCCTGTAAACTTTATGAGTGAATATTTTTAATAAACAGTTCTACGCATTGGACACAAATTTAGGCATTAATTGCAAAAGAATTTAGAGGTTTATGAGGTAACAATAGAAATGGCAAAGAAAAAACATGCTGAGAGTTATTGTAGGTTTATATATTAAAAAGTACTGACTCTATTATTGTAACGCCTAACATAAATGGTCTGTCATAATTAAAGCAAATAAAAAAACATCAGCACCATAAATAAAGTAGCAGTAAGGAGATATTAAGACCATTACAAACAATTGGAAAGGAGTAAATGGTTAGTGAAACATCTAACAGACCTGACAAGTTTTACAAACATTGTATGAGGAAGTTAAAAGTACAGGGTTATTACAAATGATTGAAGCGATTTCACAGCTCTACAATAACTTTATTATTTGAGATATTTTCACAGTGCTTTGCACACACATACAAAAACTCAAAGTTTTTTTAGGCATTCACAAATGTTCGATATGTGCCCCTTTAGTGATTCGGCAGACATCAAGCCAATAATCAAGTTCCTCCCACACTCGGCGCAGCATGTCCCCATCAATGAGTTCGAAAGCATCGTTGATGCGAGCTCGCAGCTCTGGCACATTTCTTGGTAGAGGAGGTTTAAACACTGAATCTTTCACATAACCCCACAGAAAGAAATTGCATGGGGTTAAGTCGGGAGAGCGTGGAGGCCGTGACATGAATTGCTGATCATGATCTCCACCACGACCGATCCATCGGTTTTCCAATCTCCTGTTTAAGAAATGCCGAACATCATGATGGAAGTGCGGTGGAGCACCATCCTGTGGTACATTTAGCTCCCTGCTTGCTTTATTCGTCGACTTCCGCGAGCTACGCGTGAAACTTGCCCGCACGCGTCCAACCGATTCTTCGCTCACTGCAGGCCAACCCGTTGATTTCCCCTTACAGAGGCATCCAGAAGCTTTAAACTGCGCATACCATCGCCGAATGGAGTTAGCAGTTAGTGGATCTTGGTTGAACTTCGTCCTGAAGTGTCGTTGCACTGTTATGACTGACTGATGTGAGTGCATTTCAAGCACGACATACACTTTCTCGGCTCTTGTCGCCATTTTGTCTCACTGCGCTCTCGAGCGCTCTGGCGACAGAAACCTGAAGTGCGGCTTCAGCCGAACAAAACTTTATGAGTTTTTCTACGTATCTGTAGTGTGTCGTGACCGTATGTCAATGAATGGAGCTACAGTGAATTTATGAAATCGCTTCAATCATTTGTAATAGCCCTGTATTTATTGGAATATGTACCTTCTTGTACACTGACAGAACAGATGTGAAAATCAGTCACATTTTAAAAAATTGTTGCTAGCAAGGAAGCAGTAGTTTCTTTATTAAATAAATAAAGATAGAAAGGAAGAAATCATGTAGAATTTATGCTGTCTGGCAACAAACTGACCAATAGAAGTTATATATAACAAAGGTTAAATGAAAAAAATACGACACTTTTCTTCCATAAACTCATTGGTCCATTATTATTATTATTATTATTATTATTATTATTGCTTCTATTACTGTTAGCAGCATCCCTGAATATGGAAGTTAATAGGAATATAAAAAAAGGGAGGAAGGTTTATCTGTTTAGCAAGAGTAATAGAAGACAGATTTCAGACTACCTAACAGATCAAAACGAAAATTTCTGTTCTGACACTGACAATGTTGAGTGTTTATGGAAAAAGTTCAAGGCAATCGTAAAATGCGTTTTAGACAGGTAAGTGCCGAGTAAAACTGTGAGGGACGGGAAAAACCCACCGTGGTACAACAACAAAGTTAGGAAACTACTGCGAAAGCAAAGAGAGCTTCACTCCAAGTTTAAATGCAGCCAAAACCACTCAGACAAACAGAAGCTAAATGATGTCAAAGTTAGCGTAAGGAGGGCTATGCGTGAAGCGTTCAGTGAATTCGAAAGTAAAATTCTATGTACCGACTTGACAGAAAATCTTAGGAAGTTCTGGTCGTACGTTAAATCAGTAAATGGCTCGAAACAGCATGTCCAGACACTCCGGGATGATGATGGCATTGAAACAGAGGATGACATGCGTAAAGCTGAAATACTAAACACCTTTTTCCAAAGCTGTTTCACAGAGGAAGACCGCACTGCAGTTCCTTCTCTAAATCCTCGCACAAATGAAAAAATGGCTGACTTCGAAATAAGTGTCCAAGAAATAGAAAAGCAACTGGAATCACTCAACAGAGGAAAGTCCACTGGACCTGACAGGATACCATGAAAGAACATGAAAGAACTTGCCCCCCTTCTACTGTAAGTCCCTAGAGGAACGGAGGGTTCCAAATGATTGGAAAAGAGCACAGGTAGTCCCAGACTTCAAGAAGGGTCGTCGAGTAGATGCGCAAAACTATAGCCCTATATCTCTGACGTCGATCTGTTGTAGTATTTTAGAACATGTTTTTTCCTCGAGTATCATGTCGTTTTTGGAAACCCAGCATCTACTATGTAGGAATCAACATGGATTCCGGAAACAGCGATCGTGTGAGACCCAACTCGCTTTATTTGTTCATGAGACCCAGAAAATATTAGATACAGGCTCCCAGATAGATGCTATTTTCCTTGACTTCCAGAAGGCATTCGATACAGTTCCGCTCTGTCACCTGATAAACAAAGTAAGAGCCTATGGAATATCAGACCAGCTGTGTGGCTGGATTGAAGAGTTTTTAGCAAACAGAACACAGCATGTTGTTATCAATGGAGAGACGTCTACAGACCTTAAAGTAACCTCTGGCGTGCCACGGGAGTGTTATGGCACCATTACTTTTCACAATATATATAAATGACCTAGTAGATATTGTCGGAAGTTCCATGCGGCTTTTCGCGGATGATGCTGTAGTATACAGAGAAGTTGCAGCATTAGAAAATCGTAGCGAAATGCAGGAAGATCTGCAGCGGATAGGCACTTGGTGCAGGGAGTGGCAACTGACGCTTAACATAGACAAATGTGATGTATTGCGAATACATAGAAAGAAGGATCCTTTATTGTATGATTATATGATAGCGGAACAAACACTGGTAGCAGTTACTTCTGTAAAATATCTGGGAGTATGCGTGTGGAATGATTTGAAATGGAATGATCATATAAAATTAATTGTTGGTAAGGCGGGTACCAGGTTGAGATTCATTGGGAGAGTCCTTAGAAACTGTAGTCCATCAACAAAGGAGGTGGCTTACAAAACACTCGTTCGACCTATACTTGAGTATTGCTCATCAGTGTGGGATCCGTACCATACTGGGTTGACAGAGGAGATAGAGAAGATCCAAAGAAGAGCAGCGCGTTTCGTCACAGGGTTATTTGGTAGCCGTGATAGTGTTACGGAGATGTTTAGCAAACTCAAGTGGCAGACTCTGCAAGAGAGGCGCTCTGCATCGCGGTGTAGCTTGCTGTCCAGGTTTCGAGAGGGTGCGTTTCTGGATGAGTTATCGAATATATTGCTTCCCCCTACTTATACCTCCCGAGGAGATAATGAATGTAAAATTAGAGAGATTCGAGCGCGCACAGAGGCTTTCAGACAGTCGTTCTTCCCGCGAACCATATGCAACTGGAACAGAAAAGGGAGGTAATGACAGTGGCACGCAAAGTGCCCTCCGCCACACACCGTTGGGTGGCTTGCAGAGTATAAATGTAGATGTAGATGTATTACTGTCGCAGTCTGTTGCTAGACTTACAAAACTTAATACATGCTGAGATCTGATACAGTGAGAACAGATGTGAAGCATAATGCAGTACCTTGAGACAGTGTTTTTATTTAGAACAATCGCACGTTTCATGGATAGAACAAGTTAGATCAGTTCAAGCAAGCTGCTGTGTAACTAGCTAACATAAAGCGAGTACTGTCAAGTTTGTTTGGTAACCAAATGAGAATTAATACACAGAAATTAATAGTCACAGAACTTCACTCTGCTGCAAGAAGAAATCGATGACAGCACTCCTAGCAGCCAGTGTACGAACCTTGTTAACAGCTCGTCGACCTGTCATCACTGTGACCTGCGTCTCACTACACGATCCTCGTTGGGGAAAATGGGATGTCATTCTCAATCTGCACTGGGAACCTCGTCCAGGAATTGTGCCACCCGGAATATGTATGGCTTTGTGTTTGAGCCAGCGATGGTTCCAGTTGAGGTTGTTGAACTTCAAGCATAGGTTGCGGCTGGTTGCATTGAGCATTTGGTGTGACATTTCTTGCAAAATGAAAGCTGTCTTCACTCTATCAATTGAGACAGTGTTAAGCTAGCCATTGATGGGATTTTCTAATGTTCGTCCACTTTGGCTAAGGATACGATTCAGGATGTACTCGGAGGCATCAGTGCAGGTTTCACCCCATCTCTGCCCAACATTACATACTGACAGGTTTGAGTCTTGATGCACAAAGATTTGTGGAGTTCTGTGACGTGATGCTTGACATGGCCAGATTTGTGACATTCATTATCAAGTGAGTAATGAAACCTGATTCTTTTGAGATATCCAACATGATTGTACATAGGTTGATGACTTTATCAGGTAGTTGTAGAACTTCTCAGCCAGAGAAGCATCTTGGTTTGGCTCACAAATGTTATGTAGGCCGAGTAAGACTAATGGTAACACAGATGACCAATTTGACTCATGGCACAGTAGTGCAGCTTTTAACAGCTGGTGCCACCATTCAATCATACCATTGGGTAGCACTCGAACTGACATCCTCGGTCTGTTGCGATGTGGAGTAGGCAACCAACACGGGATACCCACTATGAAACAAAGACAATGGCCAATGTCTTGGGTGAAATTTTTCCACTGGGATGGCCTCTGGCCCGCCATTGGGTAAAACAGTCAGTCATTTCAAAAGATATCGTTGACCATCTGAAGGGGGTAATGGTTCTACCACATCATTGTGAACATTTGCAAATCGTGCTATTAAGTCATGAAGATCCCCTACTGGGGCATGTATATAGCGAGAAATCCTGCTGGATTGGCTTTGTGAACATACACGAGCTCAGGTTTGACAATCTTTTTGTATTCCTGACCATACAAGATGGCTAGTTATTATCTTTTCTGTTGCCTCAATGTCGGGGTGACATGGGTTGTGTAAGCTTTTGAAAACATGAAGATGCAAAAGAGCAAATGGTACAATTCAGAACTTCACAGTACAGTTTGACATTCATGCCTGGAACATCAGTAATTCTCAGTTCAAGACCGGATGCTGTGTCTTTTAAACATTTCTGTAGCTCCTGATCAGATTACTGCAACTTGGCTAGCTGCGTAAAGTCTACCATCACCATGATATCGCTCACTTGGGGAAGGCAGTGTGCCACTACGCAATCCATTCCTGACATGTAATGCGCATCTATGGTAAATTGTGTGACAAACTCCAATTGATTATATTATCTTAGCCAGCTTTTGTCAGTATTTTGCCAAAAGGCATAGATGAGGGGTTCATGGTCTGTATAAATTGCAGATTCCCTCACTTCCAAATACATACAAAAACATCTTATGGACTCATAAACAGTGAGTAATTCGCGGTTGTACACACTCCATTTTTGTTGTGCTGGAGAGAGTTTATGTGAGCAAAACACAAGGGGGCTGCCAGGCATTGTGTACTTATTGATGTAGCAGAGCACTGATTGTGATTTGGCTTGTATCAACTGCAAGTGTGATAGTTGTTTCTAATTCTGAATGTGCAAGAAGTGCTGCATTTGCTATGCTTTGTTTAGCTGGAGTGAAAGCTGTGTTCATTGCGTATGTCCACTTTATCAGTGTTCTTCCTTTAACTTTAGGACCAGGCAATGCCATGGTAAGAAGCTCTTGAAGTTCTGCTAAATGAAGTAGGTGGCACCAATAAAGACTGAGAATTCCTAAGAATCTGGGCAGTTTTTAGTAGTCTGTGGGAATGGAATACGTAATATGGCTTCAACTTTTCTGGTAATCGCAAAGATCCCACTGGTTATATAAGGTGGGCCTGAAAATTCACTTCACAAAGTTAAACATGATGCTGTGTTTGTTTAGGTTTCTAAAACCTAGAGTAAGTCTTGCTAGTGTTTCTCTGCTGTTGCTGAAAAATGAGAAAATCATCGAGATATGCAAAACAATATGACAGCCATGTAGCACTGATTCTATGAATCTTTGCCATATCTGGGCAGCATTTCTTAATCCAAATATCATGAACAGGCTTTCGAAGAGGCCAAACAGCATGATGATAGTTGTCTTTGAAATATGTTTCTCAGCTACAGGAATTTGAGTATAGGCTTTCGCACACTCTATTGTACTAAATACTGTTGCACCAAGTAATGCTTGGTTATAGTCTCTCAATAGCAATATGGAGTAATGATCTGGTATTGTCCTAGTATTAAGAGCATGGTAATTCCCGCATGGGCACCATGCGCCACTCTTCTTTGGGACCAGGTGAAGAGGCAATAACCATAAGCTGCTAGGTGGACGAATGGTGCCTTCTTTCAGCATGGAATTAAATTTGGCTTTTGCAGTGGCATAACAGTTTGGAGCTAAGCATCTGGGTCTGCTTGAAATCGGTGGGCTTGCGTTAATATAATATATGGTGCTGTGATATACATCTTTTGGGGCACCTGGAGGATGCATGATACTTGGGAACAGCTCCAGTATCTCAGCGTATATACTGACTTTCAGCCAGTTCAGCTTGGCATTGTGTTCCATTGTGCTGCATCAAAACCCATTGGCAGAAAGGCTGATGATGCTGTCGACGAGGCATGTGTTGGCAGTAGGTGATAGTGCATTAAAAAGTCAGCCCCGGTGATTGGCTCCTTCACATCTGCCACAGTAGAATTCCACACAAACTCATGACTTAGTTGCAGACATAATGCCATGTGTTTCATTCCATAAGTCATGATGGTGGAGTTGTTAGCTGCAGAGAAGTGTAACAAGGTCGGTGGTCAATAGTTGTGTATCAGGCTTTGCTGCAAAATACATAGATCAGAACCAAAGCCCACTAAAATTTTCATCCTGCTTCGCAGTCTGTTATGAAGAGTGGCAGAGATGCCGACAAAGTCAGGTGCTCGCTACTTCAAGCTTGTTTACAATTAAGGAAAGAGCATGGTGAATTGCACTTGTGCACTTGGTCTCCGAACTTTTGATGATACCAGCAAGTGTCTAGCTGGGTGGTGTCATATGCTGCTGAGAAGTTTGTGGGGGAACAGCTTCTTGATCATTTCTGGAAATGCCCCCTAGCGTGCTCATGAGAGAGTAGTTCACTGCTTTGTTTATACAGTGCATTGACCTGGTTTGTGAGGCTGTTGTAATCTGCATGCATCACTACTGATATGCTGTACCATGTCATTGTAATGTAGTTACAATGCAGGAGGTCGGCACAGTTGCATGCTGAATGCTGTTCTCCACGATGTTTAGTGGCGTTTCCATTTTGGTAGCTATAATGGCTGTGCTGGCTGGTGACTACTACATAATGTGCAAAACAATGTATCTGGCACTGTGCACATGCCCACTTTGCTTCGTAAATGGCAGAGGTATTCAGATGGTTTTCTATCTCCAATGTGCTCCTGCATCAGTACCTGTCTCACTCATTCTTCTTGTGAAGCTGATTCTCTACAAAGTAACTCAACCTTTAGCTTTGTGTATGCTTCTGGTGTTGCGGTTATTACGTCTTGCACATCTGCTGTATAACGATGATCTAATTGGCTGACCATCAGTATGAATTTGGTGGAATCTGTAGTCACTCCAGCACAGAGAAAACTTGCCTCTACCTGTGTGAACCATAATGCTGGGTTGTGTAGCCAAAATGATGGTAGCCACACACTGCAAGTCTGGATACTGCAGGGTCACCAGTGTCGCAGTCTGTTGCTAGTCTTATGAACTTAGTACTTATACTGCAGCAAGAACAGATATGAAACATAATGGAGTATTCTGAGACAGTGTTTTTATTTAGGACAATCATATACTACCTGTATAGAACAAATTAGATCAATTTATAGAAAGCTGTTGTGTAACATCAAATGTAAAGTGAATGCCATCAAGTTTGTTTGGCAGCTAAGTGAGAATTAATGCACAGAAATTAATCTGATCACAGCACTCCTGGTAGCCAATGTGTGAACCCTGTTGGCAGCTTGTCGAGTGAATCAGGTGTCCACCTGACGTTGCTGTGATCTGCTGCATATTGCTACATTATTATTTCCTTTTTTTTGCGCCCTGCCATCCTTTCACTGTCCTTCATATGTTGCTGCATTTGTGTCTGTAGAGGTTTCAACACAGCTGAGCTATCAGGAACAAGGTGATCTTAAATAATGTATACAATAAAGTATGTGAAAACAATAAATTATGAGATGAAATGTGTAAAGAAGAATAAGCTACCATCACTCACATTGAAAGGAATATGTCACTGTATGATTCTAATTTATTCTCAATTAATCCCATTGTTATCTAGTAACTGGTATTTTTTTTTTTTATCTTTGTAGGAACTTGGTACTGTTAAGACTGTGCATGCAGAGGAACTGCCTTAGACTGTGTGTTGGCTAAGTAATTCAAGTAAAAAGAAAGGAGCTGTATGAAATCAACAACACAACACTAAGATGAGATGATGATTGAGCATGTACAGAAGTCTACAATCTAGTCATTGTCAATCCCATGTTACATATACATGTATAAATGTAATTTTTTACTAGACTGAGTATGGAATTGTAGTATGTAGAAAATACATAATGGTTTGAGGTAACGGGAAAGATGAAAAGAAAAATTTAGAGATAGTTTTCGCAGCAGAAAGCAGAAGTGCTATTTGTGCAGCTTGTTTCTTAATGTATACCTTGACTTGTTCTACATTCCTGAGCATACTATATTTAGATGAATAAATGAATTAAACTTGAAACAGACATTTTCCAAGAAATTAGGCACTCAGAATACATTGATACCTATAATTGATTTGTATGATTTACTGGATGCATATATTCTTAAATTATTCTGAGTAGAGTTACATTCTCCTTCAGTTGACTTTGTTGCTTTGTTCCATGGTTATATATTAGATGCAATAAAGCTCACCGTACCTGGAGTATTCCTTACACGTGACCACTGGGTAAAGCCAAATCAGACCTGTCTTTTCCAGACATGGGCTGGTCGGTGCTACCAGTCTTCAATTAACACATGTTCCGTGCACTTTTAAGCAACCCCCGTCGAACACAGTGACAAGACACTGTGTGTTGCAGGAAATGGAGGTCTGACTTCACTGGCAGGATTACAAGGAAAGAAATGTCTATGAAAAATTGGGTGGGCAAAAAATTGCAGTGTCTGTCACCTTTCTAAGCCACATGTGACCCCGAGCGTGGCTGCTGAGCACTTTACGGAACTCATCCAGCAGTGGTTGAATTCAGTTTTGGGTACCCACAGTTCTTGTCCTAGTGATTGTTCAGTTTCATTAGTTTCCTGCTGTTATAAATTCTGCATTTGTTTGCGTGACCACTCTTGGCTGTTGCAGCAGAATGTTGCGTTTCATAAACTACAGATGTTTCATTAACTAAATCGTTCACAAGAGTTGGAGGTACCTCTTTATGGGAAAAAAAACCTTGACCTAAAATTGAGATATTTGTCAGCTATACGGACAGCTTTTGAGGCAATTAGTAGTCAGCAATCTGTGGCTCCTGCCACACCATATTTGTATTAGTCCTACCAAGGCCTTTGGGACATGTTTCTGTGCACTTTATAGTAACTTAGCTTTTTTGATGGAGACTCCTTCAGTTATTCTTTTAAAACTCCTAGTGGGATGGCGGGAATATGTGGAAAAACATACTGAAAACCGACAAGAAAACACAAGTGGTAAGTTCTCCCTATGAAGTCCCATCTGAACAGAAAGTCTGAGAATATTCAAGTTTATCATAGTAAAACCAGTAACCTAAATTTAATGATCTTAATAATGTCCTCAGCATAGATGAAGAGAGAGAAAAAAATCAGAATCGTGGTTGCTCCATCATGTAACACCAGCAACTTCAATGTGTGTAACTCTTATATGGAATTTTTTATATATTCCCAAAACAAACTTTCAGTCCTACTGTGGCTGAAAGTCCCTCTCCATTGATTACAAAGGAGGAATGGAGAACCAAGGCAATAAATAACTCCCATACCCCAATGAAATCTTGTGCAGGGCGTCAAGCTTCTGGCACAGAGAAACATTTATGTGTATTTGCAAGAAACACATTTCAAAGAAACTGACATTTCTTTAATAGAAGACTCCAGTAACCAATGGCAGAATGACCTTGGTGGTAGCAGCACTGAGAGTGGAATGGGTCACCTTTTCAGAGACAGGAACCTCAAGCAATTGCTTTAGCAATCCATGTCCTCCCTATGATTATTATGTATTCCATTTATCTCCATATCAAGCATTGAAAGAAAGCATCTTGTGGACATGATAGAAGGATGAATTTATGCAGTGGCTGTGAATACGTTGTCTTTCCCTGAGTGTCCTTGCAATGTGTCCCATATTCTAGTAAGAACAAAGCAATTCATGAGAATAGAGAACTCTTTTTCAAGATTGGCTCTGTCTCTTTCTAATGGTGCATTCAGTTTTGACATCACAGTACACAAACCACCCAGAGCTGCCCGGATAGCCAAACAAGTTAAAGTGCTGCCTCTAGAGTGGGGAGGTGCACCAGTCCTGGTTCGAATCTGCCTGGTGGATTGATGATGGGAGTCATTGTACCAGCCAGCTTGAATGTGGTTTTTAGGCAGTTTCTCATGTCCCATTAGGTGAATACTGGAATGGTACCCAAGTCCCACCTCAGCTACACCTCCATCATCTTTTTCTGAACTTGACACTATTTTGTTGGAAAAATGATAAAAGAGTCTCTTGAAAACTGTACAGGGCCTATATTTATCCATTCTGAGTTGACTGGAAGCTGTATTGAATACCAACAAGGTATTTACACTGTATTGGGCAGTGTACTGTGTTTTTTTTTTTTTTGGTGTTTCCAAATTTTTGCCTTTCTCATGTACCTGCAGATGCAACTTCATGAATGGTTATTTGTTCCCAATCCCTCATTTCCTATTCTGATTGCTTGGTTCAACAAAGGGAAATTTGCTTTTTCATTATTTGCTCCTTGAAAATAGCATGAACAAAGGGGGAATTATGTGCAAGCAGTCAGCAGTATAGTGTTCACTGTCAAAAAGGCAATAAGTTACTGGTTCTTTGTGCATCATTTTTCTGTACACTCTTCATCTTCTAGTACTATCACAGTTTTATATGAATTGTAGGTAGCAGTCTGTATGAGATATATGGGTTTAAATTTTCTTATTAGTAATTTTGTGTTTATTTTTATTGTCCATTTCACCTTTCATCTTAAAACTGCAAACAGGAGACATTATTCGTAACTTAAAAATGTTTTATGGTTTTTGAGCTCTGATTTTGACAGTAAATTGACCTGAATGCAACACCTCCATAGCTGCCTCAGCAGATTGGGCATAGGGAACTGACAGTGCTTTACATGGCCTTCATGTGGGGCTGACAAGACTAACTGTGCTGTTTGTGGTTCAACAAGGAAATTCTATGTAATATATTTTATGCTGTCCATTGTAAGGGATCATGGCTGGCCACAAGTACTGAACACTGCAAATTGCAGGCAGTTCTCAGTAGCACATAACTGTATATGGAACAGTTCCTTAGAGAAAGTCTACAGTTTGTAACAAGAACAATCCAAACATGTCTGGCAGTATTAATCTGCACCATGCATTTGTAAAAGAAATATTTAATACTTTCCATTCTTATAAATATACTGGTTACAGTGAACCCAGAAGTAAAATCAAGTGTTTTTTTTTATCTGAATTTTGTAATATATTCTATTACTTACAGTGAAATGTGTTTCACATAAAATGAGCTGTGTGTAAAAAGGTGGTAGTGTGTGTGTTTGGGGGGGGGGGGGGGAGCAGGAGGGGGTCAAATGTGTGCTGGACTGGGACTTAAATCCAGAACTTTGTCTTACCAGTGGAGATCCTGGTATCTGAGGGTGACTGACATCTTGCCCTCACAGATTCAATTTTGCCAGTACCTCTACTGTCCAAACTTCACACAGCTCTCTTGCACACCTTGCTGGAGTGGCACTCCCAGTTGAAGGTGTGTCATGGAGAAATGGTTTAGTCACAGCCTTGGGGTGGAACTCAGAACACTAAACCTTGTCTTTGTGGGCACTATTCTTACTCAGCAAGATTGATTAATTGTGTGCTTTCAGGTGTTCCGCTAAGTTCTTACTTTTTATGTGCAATATTGTCACATCATAACCACAAGTTCAAAAGCAGGATCATGAGCGAAGTATAACGCACAACACTGAAAGCACATTTACTATGGACACAAACATACAAACAGAACGGGAACTGCCTCCTGGAAGGAGACTGCTGTTATGTTTTGAATCATTAAATATTTCAGAATAGGCAAACAAAAAATTTCAAGAAACTTCCAGAAATAATAAATACTGAATAACAAATATTTGTTGGTGATTGGATTTGAGGTGGCAGCATGCCAAGCTAGTACACTAACCAGTACTCCACACTGCATGCGACGTTGCTCCTTCCTCTGGAGAAACAGCTACTCACTGTTCCAGAAGTCCTCATTGAAGTCAATTACAGCATCCTAAATCTAGATCTCTGTAGTGTTCCTCTGTATGGCAATGTTGGAGGGTCTTCTTATTTGCGTTGTGTTATCACAGCCTCTTCACTATATCGCTGCACTTTTGTCTTCTTGGTGAAGGGTCATAATCCTCGTCGGCATATGTGGTCTCGGGCAAGTGATGGAGGGTACAATACAGCCCAAAGCAATTTTCTTGTATCTTTACCAATTGCTCCACTTTCCATACAGGCATAAAAGTCCATACTAAGTCTTTCAGGCTGTATCTCACTGGCCGGTACTTGGCATTATAGTGCTCGCTCCTTCTCCTGGGCGTCCGAGGACCATATGCAAGCCAGCTGTCTTGCTTCTTCAGTCCTGGTGATGAGGTATTTCATGCAATCATCCAGAGTATCGTCTGGCTCAAACAGGACCAGTGTATCCATTGTTGTTTCGGCATTGTGACCATAATGGGAAAAGAACAGCATGTACATAACTAGGTCTACTTTGGGTCTTGGGATCTATTCCACAATGCCAGGTCTTGTAGGCAATGACATCTCGATCAGCGAAAGATTATAGTCCAGGAAGGGAGGCGTGTCTTTCTTCCTTATGCTACAAGCAAGGGTTATGACATTCAGTACTGTATCCTAATCTTTCTGTTTGACATCTGTGTAGATTGGCAACATATCTCATAATGTCTTTTAAAGTATTTTGCGAAGCCATTCATATGTGGTTGTTATGCAGCTGTCGTCCTATGGGTGATGTCAGTGTGAGATTATCTGTGATACTAGTTTCAACTGGAAAACCTCACCACGATCAGAGGTCATCACACAAGGTGCTCCATGCTTCAAATTGTCAGCTTCTACTAGGAACCTTGCAGATTCTGGGGCTTCAGCAGTCAGTGCAGTTAAAATGACACTTAGCAGGTGAGGTAGTAAATGCAAACTATTATCCGTTGGACCCCTTTTGTCGACTTTTGGGACCCCAGTGAGAGGTCGATTCCAGCTCAGCAGTATGGCACTGCTGCAACTGGAATTGGTATCAGATGTACCAGAGGCACTTGCGGCATGTGATTCAATCACTTTGCATTCCTTATGGTGGCTCACACAATGTCAAACAAATCAGCAGAGAAACTTCCTGGCAGATTAAAACTGTGTGCCCGACCGAGACTCGAACTCGGCACCTTTGCCTAAAGCTGTGAGTACGGGGCGTGAGTCGTGCTTCGGTAGCTCAGTTGGTAGAGCACTTGCCCGCGAAAGGCAAAGGTCCCGAGTTCGAGTCTCGGTCGGGCACACAGTTTTAATCTGCCAGGAAGTTTCATATCAGCGCACACTCCGCTGCAGAGTGAAAATCTCATTCTGGAAATCAGCAGAGACTTGGCCTGTGGTACATGCATCATCCTGAATCACAAGTGAGCAGATATTGGAGCACCTCGGGAGTAGGTGAGCTGGGATGATGGGCAACCATTTCTACCTCACGGCATCTTAGTTCCTCTTATACAATATTCCATTTAACTGGAATTCTCTTTTGTTGGTTCCTCCTCCTTCAAGGCTTTATGGTTTTTAGCACTGCTGGGTATTCAGTAGCAGTCTCATTTAATACTGTGATAAAAAGAGGTGTGCCACAGGGCTCCATACTTGGGCCCTTCCTGTTGTAGTGTATGTTAATGATATGCTACAGAATTTACCCCATAAAACAGTCATCTATGCAAACAATACAACTTTTATCAATTCAAGACAGACTCTTGAATCTGTACGAGAAAAAAAAATAATATTTGAAAAATCAGTTCATTGGTTATTGCAAACTCCCTATACATAAATGAAACAAAAACTGAGGAAATATTCTTTAATTTGAAGGTATCAAACAAAGAAAATAAGTCTGTTAAACTGTTAGGAGCAATGATTGACCAGAAACTTAGCTGGGATAAACATATCACATGTCTGTTCTAAACTTGCACATGCTATGTTCCTATTTTATAAGCTTAGGAATAATGTCAGCCAAAACTTGCTGCTGCATTCATATTTTGCTTATATCCATCCCCATCTTTCATATGGTATTCTGCTCTGGGGAAATCTTCCCAGTTCAGTATCAATTTTTAGATGTCAAAAAAAAGTTCTTCGATGTATAGTGGGTTTATCTCCTAGGGTATATGCAGGGAAAATTTCAAAAAACTTAACATCATGACAGTTCCTTGTTTGTATATCTATTATTGCTTATTAAACGTAAAAGAAAACATAGCTCAATATTTCCTTCTTATTTCATCTGTCCACACCCATAATACAAGACGAAACCACACAATTGATCTGCCATACTCTAGATTGTCCAAGATACGTAGTAGTTATAAATGTGTAGGCCTCAAACTGTTTAATATGCTCCCTAAAATGGTACAAACAGTATTTAAAAATAAATTTAAGACAAGATTGTAATATGGCAGATTTGCTTTTTTAACATAGAAGAAGGTACCTCTACCTGTAGTAGGACCTAAATTTGGAAAAAACAATATCTAACCTATGTCGAGTGCTCTATATTTGTATCAATATCTTAGGATAATGACATAGTGTTATCAACATGTATTTGATAATGACATAGTGTCACCAACATGAATACTCCCCACTTAATATAAATTTGTATAATGTTTTCTTTTTTATTGTGAATTTAACTCTATATAAAATTCCAAATGTTTGTTATTGTACTACGCTAACATTCATATGATTTATATATTGAATGGAATTGAACTGAATTTTATTTGATCCTGTAAGATTACATTGTTATGAGAATATAACCATCTTTATACTGTAATTGAAGTTGTTGACGAGGCCATTGTATAAGAAAATACTGAATGGCTAATAAAGATTCTTATTCTTATTCTTATGCTTATTCTTCAAACTTACCTGGTGTCCTTGTGTTTGTGTTCCCTTTTGTCTCTCACAATGACTCTGTACTCCTGAAGTCTCAGTGCCCATCTCACCATTTAGATTACGATAGATTAGATTCAATACTTGAATTGAATTGAATTGAACTGAATTTTATTTGATCCTGTAAGATTACATTGTGTACAGTAAATGTACGTGTAATATAGGACATGTCAAAGTATTAACATTCTTTATCAGTTATTTTTCTACACCTGTAGCTTACATTTTTACATCACTGATAATGAGTAACAATATATACAATTTTAATGGCATAAGTATTCTGCAACTCTGTAAAACTCTTTTTCAATGAGATAGTCTTTAAGTTTCTTTGGAAAGTCATTATGAAGTACACACTATCTTGCAGGTTTTTGGGCGTACTTCTTAGTAGTCTGATATCAAAGTACTGGGGTCCTTTTTCTAGCATTGCCAGTCGGTGGGGTATGCTCCATACTTCATTCTTCCTTCTTGTATTGTGGGTGTGTACACTAGCATTTGTAATCGAGTCCTCACTACCTTTGCCGGCCGAAGTGGCCGTGTGGTTAAAGGCGCTGCAGTCTGGAACCGCAAGACCGCTACGGTCGCAGGTTCAAATCCTGCCTCGGGCATGGATGTTTGTGATGTCCTTAGGTTAGATAGGTTTAACTAGATCTAAGTTCTAGGGGACTAATGACCTCAGAAGTTGAGTCCCATAGTGCTCAGAGCCATTTGAACCTCACTACCTTTTGTGATGTACATTATTGTTTTGTATATATACAACGATGAAAAAGTTAAGATACCTAAATTCTTGAAACAGTTTCTGCACGTTTCAGAGGTCTTTCTTCTTAAAATGGTCCTAATTGCTTTTTTTTGTAATGTGAACACTCGTTTTGTCTCTTGTTTGTTTGAGTTTCCCCACACAGTCACTCCATACTGTAAGTATGGTTCGAAAAGTCCATGATGCACTGTACACAGAAGGTTCTTGTCTGAATACTGTGATAGCTGTATCATTAAGAATATGACAGAGCTCAGTTTCTTACAGACATTATTAATATGTTTTTTTCCATTTCAGTTTATTATCCATAAGAATACCTAAGAATCTAGCAGATTCTACTTCTTCCAGCCTTGTTCCATCAACCTCTAAATCCATGTCTACAGCCTTTTCCTTGTTTTTAAACGCTGCATACATAGTCTTTTTTAGATTTATAACCAGTTCATTTTCCAACAGCCATTGAGCTGTGACATTTGCAGATATGTATGCTCTTCTCTCAAGCTGTTCCATATTTTGGTCACTATTTAGTATTGTCATGTCATCAGCATACAATATTTTCTTTTCTTCCTCCTCAACACCTATATCATTAACAAACACATTAAATAACAATGGCCCCATTACCGAACCCTGCGGCACTCCATATTTGATGGATTTGGTTTCCGATTGGTACGAGTTTCCTGATGATACATACTGCTTGCGGTTGCACAAGTATGATTTTATCCATTCACCTGGTTGCCCCCGAATGCCATAGTTGCTTAATTTTTGTATCAGCATTTCATGGTCAATGGTGTCAAATGCCTTTGAAAGATCCAGAAACATTGCAGAGACAACCTTTTTCTCATCTAAGGACTGTAAAATGTGTTCTGTTAGACTGGCAATTGCTGATTCTGTAGATTTACCCTTTCTGAAACCATGTTGTGAGGGTATGAGAATGTTATGTTTGTCCAAATAGTTAACTAATCTGGTATACATAAGCATTTCTCAGATTTTTGAGAAACCTGATATCACTGAAACTGGTCTGTAGTTGGTGGGATCATCCTTACTCCCTTTCTTGTATACTGGCACTACCTTCGTTATCTTCAGTTTTTCTGGAAAAATTGCATCTCTGAAAGAACAGTTTGCTATGTTCAGCAGTGGTGTTATTATCTCCTCACATACCAGCTTTATTACATGATTTGATATTTCATCATCACTAGCTGATTTCTTGGACTTCAGTTTCTGTATAGTTTTCCGGAATTCATCTTCTGTGACTGGTCTTAAGAACATAGTACTGCGTTATCTTTTTGGTACCTTAATACCCTTCTCTTTTTTACTATTTCTTTCCAATTTTAAGTTTTCTACTACACTGATATAGTTATTATTCAGTATGTTTGCTATTACATTGTACTAAAGATGTTGATATTTTGTTCACTGATGATCCTAATTTCTTTGGTTGTTTCTTTTGGTTCTGATACTGTGTCATTACTTCTGCAAAAGCTGATTACTTGTCGATGATGATCAGATATTTCTGTCTGAACTACATGTGACTCATAGTTACACATACTAGTAATTATGTTGTCAATAACTGTCTCACTTTGTGAAGTCACTCTTGTTGGTGCAGTTATTGTCACTTTCAGGTTATGCTGTATTAACAGTTCTTCAAAATCCTATCTTATTTTTGTGTCTTTTCCCATGTCAGTGTTGAAGTCTCCACATATAATAAGATTTCTCTTCATATTCATTCTCAATAAGCTAGCAATTTTTGTTCCATGGACCAAAAATGAGATGATTCTCATGAGTATGGAGCATGTCAGTAAGTATAACATGAAAAACATACAACATTTCAAAATAATACTCACTTCTCTGATCATTTGTCAGGATATTGTCAAAATTTGTGAATACATTACAGTAAACTGGAACTGCTAATATTTACAGAATTAATACATTGTCAGAATGAAACACAGTTATGCACTTTTAATAACTTTATCATACACAAAATACCTAAGCTTGACAGTTGTGATCAGGTGATGTCAAAATTAAAATGTAACAGATATTCTTACTTAAGCTGGTGTAATAGTCTCTGTTAATACATCTATAGAGTAGACCCAGTGAATGCGCGGATCTCTTTGTTTATATATATATACACACCTAAAAACAAAGATGATGTGACTTACCAAACGAAAGCGCTGGCACGTCGATAGACACACAAACAAACACAAACATACACACAAAATTCAAGCTTTCGCAACAAACTGTTGCCTCATCAGGAAAGAGGGAAGGAGAGGGAAAGATGAAAGGATGTGGGTTTTAAGGGAGAGGGTAAGGAGTCATTCCAATCCCGGGAGCGGAAAGACTTACCTTAGGGGGAAAAAAGGACAGGTATACACTCGCACACACACTCATATCCATCCGCACATACACAGACACAAGCAGACATTTGTATGACAAATGGACTGGATCAGACTCTGAATGTGGCTCTCCAGCAGGGATATGACTTCCTCAAATCCTGCCCTGAAATGAGATCCATCCTTCATGAAATCCTCCCCACTCCACCAAGAGTGTCTTTCTGCCCACCAACAAGCAACAGTACCTCCATTATGACAGCTGCCACCCATTCCACATCAAACGGTCCCTTCCGTACAGCCTAGGTCTTCATGGCAAACGAATCTGCTCCAGTCCGGAATCCCTGAACCATTACACCAACAACCTGAAAACAGCTTTCGCATCCCGCAACTACCCTTCCGACCTGGTACAGAAGCAAATAACCAGAGCCACTTCCTCATCCTCTCAAACCCAGAACCTCCCACAGAAGAACCACAAAAGTGCCCCACTTGTGACAGGATACTTTCTGGGACTGGACCAGACTCTGAATGTGGCTCTCCAGCAGGTATACGACTTCCTCAAATCTCGCCCTGAAATGAGATCCATCCTTCATGAAATCCTCCCCACTCCACCAAGAGTGTCTTTCCGCCGTCCACCAAACCTTTGTAACCTCTTAGTTCATCCCTATGAAATCCCCAAACCACCTTCCCTACCCTCTGGCTCCTACCCTTGTAACTGCCCCCCGGTGTAAAACCTGTCCCATGCACCCTCCCACCACCACCTACTCCAGTCCTGTAACCCGGAAGGTGTACACGATCAAAGGCAGAGCCACGTGTGAGAACACCCACGTGATTCACCAACTGACCTGCCTACACTGTGAAGCTTTCTATGTGGGAATGACCAGCAACAAACTGTCCATTCGCATGAATGGACACAGGCAGACAGTGTTTGTTGGTAATGAGGATCTCCCTGTGGGTAAACATGCCTTGGTGCACGGCCAGCACATCTTCGCACAGTGTTACACCGTCCAGGTTATCTGGATACTTCCCACTAACACCAACCTGTCAGAACTCCGGAGATGGGAACTTGTCCTTCAATATATCCTCTCTTCCCATTATCCACCAGGCCTCAATCTCCGCTAATTTCAATTTGTCGCCACTCATACCTCACCTGTCTTTCAACAATATTTTTGCCTCTGTACTTCTGCCTCGACTGACATCTCTGCCCAAACTCTTTGCCTTTACAAATGTCTGCTTTTGTCTGTGTATGGGCGGATGGATATGTGTGTGTTTGCGAGTGTATACCTGTCCTCTTTTCCCCCTAAGGTAAGTCTTTCCGCTCCCGGGATTGGAATGTCTCCTTACCCTCTCCCTTAAAACCCACATCCTTTCGTCTTTCCCTCTCCTTCCCTCTTTCCTGATGAAGCAACTGTTGGTTGCGAAAGCTTGAATTTTGTGTGTATGTTTGTGTGTCTATCAACCTGCCAGCACTTTCGTTTGGTAAGTCACATCATCTTTCTTTTTATATATATATATATAGGGAAACATTCCACGTGGGAAAAATATATTTAAAAACAAAGATGATGTGACTTACCATACGAAAGCGCTGGCAGGTCGATAGAAACACAAACAAACACATACATACACACAAAATTCTAGCTTTCGCAACCAATGGTTGCTTCGTCAGGAAAGAGGGAAGGAGAGGGAAAGATGAAAGGATGTGGGCTTTAAGGGAGAGGGTAAGGAGTCATTCCAATCCCGGGAGCAGAAAGACTTACCTTAGGGGGAGAAAAGGACAGATATACACTCGCACACACACACATATCCATCCACACATACAGACACAAGCAGACATATTTAAAGATCACGTATTATTGAGTATATATAGGCGGGATAAAATAGTATAGCAGATTACGGTAAAAAGGAGAAGGTGAATACAAAGTGAAACTACTGGCAAAAACAGAAAGAGGAAAATAAGACGACAGAAAAGATTTCGAAATGCAACAGTGACAATAACAAACGTAATTGTTGGATTCAAATTAATGATATGAATATAATAGAGGGCAACATTCCACGTGGTAAAAATTATATATAAAAACAAAGATGAGGTGACTTACTGAACGAAAGCGCTGGCAGGTCGATAGACACACAAACAAACACAAGCATATATAAAAGGATGGCAGAGTTAATATTTTAAGTTTTCTAAATAATGGTTGACTTGGTTCTTTGTGATTTGCAGTACACGTATTTTGAATGAATGCTTTCTGTAATTTTAGTATCCGCATTATATTTGTCAAGTTACCCCAAAAAATAATACTATACCTAATAATGGATCAAAGTAGCTTGTATATGCTACTTTTTGTGTGTCCATGTCAGTTGCAGTTGATAATATTTGCATTGCAAATGCAAAGCTGCTCAGTTTTTTTGCCAGGTATTCAATGTGTTACTGCCAGCTCAAATTTTTATTTTCATTTAAACATAAGAATTTGGCTGAGTCAACTTTTAGTATACCTTGGTTGTTGTGTACAATCTTAATCTGCTCACATTTGAATGTTTGGTTTTGAAATGCATCACATGAGTCTTAGATATGTTTAGATTAAACCCATTTAGCTGAAACCAAGTTTCTAAGGTAGTGAGGGTACTGATCACAGATTGTGAATTTTTTCCGAATCCTGATCTTCAACTAAGACCCAACTATCATCTGCAAACAATACTGATGGGGAGCTGATATTTAATGGTAAGTCATTAACATAAGAGAGAAATAGGACTGGGCCTAATATGAAGCCTTGTGGAACACCCTGAGCCCTTCCCCCCCACCTCCCCCCCCCCCCACCCCCACCCCCAAGTCAGAAAAATAATATGCACCATTTGAAGAAATGCTAGCTCTTTGCTTTCTGTTGGATAAGTAGAATTTAAGCCCCTGTAGAGCACTGCCCCTAATGCCATACTTTTCAATTTTTTAAACAAGCAATGCATGGTTTACAGAATCAAACTCCTTTGTGAGGTCGCAGAAAATTCCTGCCACTTTATTTCTTGTGTCTAGTGGAGTACTTATTTTCTCAATGAAACTGTTTACTGAATCTATGGTGAGGACTGGGAAAATCAAGATAGGATAATAGTTTCCCATGATCTCTCTTGATCCCTTCTTGAAGAGTTGTTTGACTTCAGCATATTTCAGTACGTCTGGGAAACAGCCCTCTTCAGAACATTGATTTATTATTTGAGCTAGTGGGTTTGCAATTCTGTTGTGTACCACTTTAATAACTTTGATGGGTATTCCATCCCAACCTGCAGATTTTTTGTTTCTATATGTTAGAATAGCATTTTCTACATCCTGCACAGAAACTTTTAAGAATTTTGTAAAGTTTTCAAAGTTTTCACCTAGGCCAAAGGGATTTACTTTGTTGTGATAATCTGTTACATCTACATCAGACTTTGCTACATTTATAAAGAATTTATTGAAGTACTCTAGTATTTGAGTTGGACTTACAATAGTATTTCCTTCAATGTCAATTTTTGGAATTTCTTGGTTACGGGCTATAACACCCAACTCAGATTTAATGACTGACCACACAGCCTTTGTCTTACTTTTGTGATTTAAAATTGGCCTGTTATTTGCCAGTTGTTTTGCTGCTCTGACAACTCTTTTAAATCTGATTTTATAGAGGCTAATATATTTAATGAAATCAATACCTTTATTCTATTTTAGTTCTCTGGGCAGTTGCCTTTTCCTTACACTGGAAATTTTTATACCCTGGGTAATTCACTTTCCTGTATCTGTTATTTTATTGCTGCAGAGTCTATGTGGAAATGCTTTATTAAAGACACCAAGAAAACTACTTAGGAATTTCTAAAGTTTTCGTCACTTGAGTTACAGTGATTAAAAGGCCATGTTTTGTCTTTTAGCTTCTCACTAAATGTTATCAAGTTTTCTTTGCTAAAGTTCTTGTTCATACGGGTTCTCATACGTGAAATGTTCCTGTCTGTGCCAGCTCAATGAACAATGCACAATGATCTGAAATACCTAGATCTAGACAAAATTTATACACATCTTCATGCACATAATTAGTTAGAACATTGTCAATAAATGTTGCTGATTGCCCATTATCTCTGGTAGATTCAAAGAAATTTTCTGTTAATTAGATAAGATTCAAACCAGTGGCCAGTGACACCCTAAATTTCTAATTTACTTAAGAGAATGCTGTGATTCACACAATCAAAAGCTTTTGACAGGTCACAGAAATTGCCCGTAGTCTCTAATTTGTTATCTAATAAATTAAGTACATCCTCACTGTAAGTGTAAATAACCTTTTCTATATCAGAACCCTTGGAACCCAAACTGTGACTTGGACAATATATTGTTCGCAGTTAGATGCTTAGGAAGATGCTTGAACTCAATGCTTTCAAATATTTTTGAAAAATTCATGGAGATGTGCTCTGTCTGCAACTAAATGAAAGGCAGTTTACTTTTTACTCCATGCATTTTGCTTCTTTCATTTGTGAAGCATATGCAGTGCCCTGTAATACATGTTTCTTTTTATACGTATGATAAATGTATTATGTAGTAGTTACAGTAGGTTACTATGTTTCATTTTGTCATGTTTTTCTTTTGTTTTTCAGATAACAAACAACTTTTGTATCACAAATATTATGATGCTAAATTATCATTTGGTGTTACTTAAGATTTCCGGTCTTGTTAGTCCATAATTTAACATCATGATATTTGTGCTACAAAAGTTGTTTCTAATCTGACGAATAAGAGAAAAATATAACACAATGTAACATAGTGTAACCACTACATCATACATTTATTATATGTACAAAAAGGAACATGACTTACAGGGCACTAAAAATGCCCCATAAATAAAAGAAGCGAAATGTGTATGGCAAAAAGAAAACTGCCTTTCATTTAGTTGCAGAGACAGAACACATCTACATGGATTTTGCAGTAACTAAGGAATGGCAGAAAATGAAAAAAATGATGAGTTTTGAAAAAGCTGGCAAAAGTGAAACTGGTCGATAGTTTGACGGTGTCTCTTTATCCCCCTTCTTGTAAAGATGCTTGGCTTCGACATATTTTAGCCACTCTGGAAATGTTCCACTGATAAGAGATTGATTACATGAAGAACTTAAGATAGAACTCAACTCACATGAATAGTCTTTGACTAACTTCATTAATATGTTGTTATAACCACTAGACTATGTTGATTTTAAGGATATTATGATGGATGGCACTTCTTTGTAAGAAGTGAGTGTCATTTCCATTTTACTGAAGTTATTTGTAGAGACTCAAGTCAGATATTCCATTACACTGTTTACTGAACCTGATAACCCCAAGCTGTCAGTAACAGAATCAAAGTACTTGTTTAAGAGATTTGCAACACCAAAAGCACTTGTTACTAATGTCTCATTTATTTTTAGAGCCATCTGTTCCTCTTCCTTCCCAGCCCTGCCTGTTTCTGACTTTGCTATATCCCATACAATTTTTAATTTGTTGTGTGATGTAATAATTTTTTTCTGGATCACTTCCTTCAGTATTTTGTGGTACTCTTTGTAATACATTACATTGCTAATATTAGAGCTGTTTGTTACACACGATATCTTTATTCCTTGTGTAATCTGTGGTTTATTTTTAGACTTCTGTTTGGTTTGACGTATCTTTAAGGGGGGTAGGACGTCAAACGGGCTGACTTGGAGCAGGAGAGGCATCAAAGGAATTTTAATTTCCAGTGTCTATACTTTTACAAATAAATTAATAAAACTTTGTCAGCATCACCATGAAGAATTCAGGTTCACACTCATTGCAGTGGAACTTTGAAGACATGAAAATTTTTATTTTTTTTTTACATGTGAAATTTCATCATCTTTTCACTTACTAATGGCTGTATTTGTTGCTATGGGTACACTTTTCCTCATAAGTTAGAGAGATTCTTCAATGAATTATGCACAGCATACATACCATACTTACAGGTGTATGAAACTCTATAATTTATTTAATTTATGAAAAAACGAATGAGCTGCTATATTTTAAAGTTCATGTTTAGAAAAAACATAAATTTTATAGTTAATTACCTCAATTTTTACCACAGTTTTTAGTAGATTTGGAAAATTCTAGAGTTTCATACACCTTTAAGTATGGTTTGTATGCTGTGCAAAATTCATCAAAGAATCTCTCTTACTTATGAAGAAAAGTGTACCTATAGCAGCAAATGCTGCCATTAGTAAGTGAAAAAAATGATGAAATTTCAGATGTAAAAAAATTTACTTCGTTATGTTTTCAAACTTCCACTGCTATTAGCGTGAATTCTGAATCCTTCCTGGTCATGCTGACAAAGTTTTATGAATTTATTTGTAAAAGAATAGACAGTGGAAATTAAAATGTCCTGTGGTGCCTCTCCTGCTCCAAGTTGGCCTGTTTGATGTCCTACCCCCCTTAAAGGAAAATAATTGTCAAGTGAGGAGATAACTTTATTAATAAATGCTTAGTATTTTCCATTTGAGTCAGAAGTATTGTAATCATCGATGTTTTGAGAAATCTCCTAAAATTCTCAACTTTGACTTACTTATTAACCTCCTTTACTCTGATTTAATAAATTTTATATCCTGACAAATTTCAATATTTAACATAAGATAGTGCATGTCATGATCAGATAGCCCATTTACTGTCGGTCTTGTGATACGACTTTTTCCCCTAGATTTTCTAATTAAGATATTATTGATTGCTGTCTCACACCATTTACATAAACTATTTGCAAAGTTCACAGTAGGAATTAAATTGAATGACAGTGTTAGTCATTGCAATAACTGTTCACTGACAGAGCTTTTCAGTAAATTCACATTAAAATCACAAGCAACTATTATTTCCTTGTATTTTACTGAGAGATGGCACAACAGAGCTTCCAGTTTTTTATGAAGAGGTTAAAGTTTTCTGAAGGTGTTCTGTATATACTTACTAATATAAAGGACTTATTATGAAATACTGCTTCTGTTGCACAAGATTCTAAGTGCTGCTCTGAGCAAAATTTATTAATATCAGTAGTCTTGAAGTTAAAACAGTTTCTGACAAATGTGGCAACTCTCCTTTCTCCATATTTTCTCTGCAGAAATAAGAGGCTAACTTGAATCCTGAAACATTTAACATATGTGTACCAGTGGTCACATGACATTCGGAGAGGCAGATTATAACAACTGGTTTGCTCAACTGTAATTCTTCACCAAAAATAAACAACTCATTAAGCTGACCCCTCAGTCCTCAGATATTCTGATACAATAAGGGTAATTGATTTTGCACAGTGGCTGAATTACAGTTGGATGAACCTAATTTTTCTGTCAATTTTTTTAATATTCCAGTTTTAATCAGGGGCTGTGTTGCATGAATTGTGTACATTAAAATTTGCTTTCTGGCTGCCTGTCACAAGTGAATGTCATTTTCAGCCTGTCTTTGAACATCTTTTGTTTCTGCCCTCCCTACCCTAAAAAAACTGTTGTTATATAATTTGTATTCACCGGTACTTTACCACATGTGATATTTCCTCCCACCCCATCCCCTTAAGTTATTTGTTATTAGCCCAGACAGTTTTCTCTTCCCTTTCCTGTAGAGGTGAAGGCCGTACCAAGTATAGTCCTCCTACTGATAGAGTCAGAAGGAAGCACACTGACATAAGACAGCATATGCGATCCAAGTGGCCATTTCACCCCTAAATTAACTCTCCTAGCAGAAAAGTTTAGAGATGAGGCCTGTCATGACACCTCAGAGCAGACACAAGCCCAATACCAGTATGTCTCGTTGCTGAAGCTATTTTTACCAAGTCACCCTCCACTGAATAATTAGGGTCCCTGTCTGTGCTGTTGCATGCTCCACCCACTATTAATATGGTGTTTTCCTTCGTATTGCAAAGTGGACCTACATCCTCTATCCTCTATCACTTGACCCAGACTTACACTAGATTTTTTTTTAAAAATCTTGTGACTTGATAACCTGAACTTTCCCTCTTAATCTTCCCAGATCTTCTTTTGCCTTAGCTAGTTCCTCAAAGAGCAGCAGTATTCTCCCCCTGCTCCACTATCTTCCTATCTCTACAGCAAATACTACAAACCAATGAACCTTGCTTATTTCCCCAAGCCCCACGCCACTACAGTCACCCACATGAAAAAAACTGCAACAACCCTCACACCACACCCCGGATGTAACAGTCCTATGACAAGTCATATACTCCTCACTCATGGTAAACAGATTTTAGCTTTAGCCTAAATTAAACAAGAATAACTTCCTAGATGACTCAATTAATATATTAAATTTCTTAGAAAGTTTAGGCCTACAGTTTGGATACTAATCAAAACTTCCAGAGAAATGGAAGTGATTAACTCTGCATTGTTTAAATGACAAAACAAAAGTTAGCAAAGAACTGAACCTACTATATACAAACTTTTCACTTATTTCTGAACTTTTTCACTTTGACTACTTACTAGAACCTTAAGTGGATAGTGTGTAAGAATATACTAACAACACGAACTGTGCTTTATTCAAATAGTCACATAAGTTACAGCATATAACAATTTAAACAAAAACTAGGCCAAAATTTGTGCTTATGAAATGATTTCTTTTTCAGAGAAATGCACAAATAAAAGTGAAAGCCTCAATAGATAGCTTACACTAGGTACTAACTACCTTATTTATAATATAATATTGCTGTAATTGTTATTACACAATTAAACACTTATCTTTACAAGAGCTCTGAATGTACACAGCTCATCACCAAAGACACTATTACCGGATGACCCACTGGATGCTTCAAAAAATAATGGTGATAACACAAACAACTGCTAGGCACTCTTTCTCAGTTGTAAAATATTTCACCTCAGAGTATTCTGGAAGAAACAGCTACCTCCTTTTCAACATCTTGCTGGATTTGCACTAGAACCACACCTATCCCATAACCATTAGTGTCAGTGTGTTCTCTCTTGACTTCTAACTGTGCAGTGTTAGGACTGGAGTTGATGTTAGCACTTCCTTAAGGACAAGAAAAGGACTTTCTTTGACCTCACTGCAGAAAAATTTGATGTCCTCCTGTTCTTGCATGGGACATACCTTTATACAGAAATCCTTTGTAAATTCATGGTAGTATGGTCATGAATATGGTGGAGACAAAAAATTTGCAACTTCTCTTATTTTCTCTGGATTGGAACAGATTCCACAATTAACTAGGTGCCCCAAAAGCTTTATTTTTTGGGCAATGAAGAAGTGCCTTCTCATAAAGACTGAGGTCTGCAGTCTGTACACGTTTCAACACCATTGTCAAATATCTTCGAAAAAATGACAGTATCATCAATATAGTAAAATCATGTTATCCATTTATGGTATCGAAGCTGGTTGTTTTGTCATATGTTCAATGCCAGCTGGAGCATTATGCAGTCCAAAAGGCATAACTTTAAACTCTTGGAGGCCATCAGAAGTTATGGAGGCAGTCTTTTCCCAATCAGCTTCGTCAACTTTCTTTTGCCTGTAGCTTTTCTTCATCCTCCTCCTTCTTAAGGATCACAGAAGAGGACTGAAGGTTCAATGATGTCACTCTGCAGCATCATCTCTACTTCCTCTCAAATTATCCTGCATTCAGCTGGTGACTCATTATACAAGCACTGCCTAATTGGTGGATGATACCCATTGTTTATTCGGTGTTTTACCATGGGCTCAGTGATCTGCCTTTTCTCTAGTACAGATCTGAAAGCATCTGAAAATTGGCACAGTTAGTGCCATTGACATTGTTCCTCTTTTGGCAAGTCAGAAGTGGTTTCCTCCCCTGCATTGTCTTTAGTGGTAGCGTAGCACAATTCCTCATTGCTGACACTAATCTGCCCTTCCTGGACTGGTTCAGCTGTCCCTATGCATGTTCCTTCAGGGATGGGTCATGGCTGCTCATGACAATTAATGATCCAAAGTTCTCCTTTACCACTTACAGTCTTTACCATCATTGCTGCCATTTAGATTATTTTGTGCATCTAAGTAGCTTTTTACAATTGGCAAAAGCTCCACAGTTTAATTTATCATCTCGATAGACAACTAGAACTCAGCTCATTGAAGAAGATGGGATAACAATGTCTTCAGTGGTAAACAACCACCTAGAGCAATTTTTATTACATATTCTTGTTAGAATAGCTGTGTAAATCTGGAGCTCTGATCTTCCACAGTTTGTGACTGCTTGTGATGCTTTCAAGAAGTGCCATCCAAGAATAACATTACGACTGCATTCTGCTAAAACATCAAATCCTGTGTTCTATCATTCATAGTTAACCTTGAAGTACATGTTCATGTCAGTTGGATGTATTTCCCATGTGTAACTTTCAGCTGAATTGGACTTGTATCACAGAACATAGCCTTCTTTAGCTGGTGATAATATGCATTCAACAATATAGAAAAAGAAATCCCAGAATTGACTAGTGCCTGGACAGGTTGGCTGGTGGCCATCAGTTATGACATGAGATTTCCTGACGTCTTGGTAACTGTACTCCATGGAGGATTTTCATCTTTGGTGCCCTGACCTCAACAGATGGTTGTGTTGCTTAGTTTTCCTGAATCCAGGGATGGATGAGTGGTCCTTAGCTCTGTACAGTGGTGGGGAATGGCTACTGCTTGTTGGGGAATGACATCATCCAGGGTACAGTGATTAGCTTGATACTACAGGTCGACTATAATCATCTGCAGTTGACTGGAATGAATAGGAGCGTTGTGATGATTGACATATTTCAGTGTAGTAGTTGTCAGTCATCTTCTTTCTCAGCAGTGGTGCACAACAGGTCCAGGGTGCCCACAAAGGAAACATACCAGTGTATTGTCCTCTTCCCTCCAAATGTCTGTTCTTCTGCAGAGTGGTACACTTGGTGAAGGAGTTGTTCCTACCTGCATTGGTCAGGCGCTGTGCTGTCATTTGATGGCTGTGACGTAAGTCCAAGTCAGTCAAGTCCATTCTTTTCTTGCATTTGATTGCTGGCAGAGACTGATACCAAAGATCTACACCTCTTCCTTAACACTCTCTATTACCCCCAAACATAGCCTTCATGGCTGCCATCTCTTGTGGGCTTGATCCAACATTTCTGAGAGCTACAAATTTCTGTATCTCTTCTCTTACTACTTGGCATATGAAAGAGGTGAGGTCATGGTGGTCTTCTACAACTGACATAGGGATCACATTCAGAAGTCTGTTGTATCTCTCTTATCCAGCTCTTTCTTTTTTCTGTTGCATTTCCTCAGTGTCCTGGCACCAACTGATGAATATCTCAATTCTTGTGACATTCTTTACCAGAATAGCTTGGTAGATTTTGTTGGCTTCTGTCACATTCAGATTCACAATATAGCTCAGAATTTATCCGAGCTATTGGCCTTCCTTTCATTGTCCTCAAATCACTACTGAGCTGTGCTGTCCAAACCATTCCACCTGTTCTATTTAGTGACTCAGTCAAATCCTTTCAGGCATTTTGTCAGTTACTGCCCAGCGTCTTCAGAAAACACTGATGGATGCCTGACGTACAACTGACTTACAGCTGTTTTGACATCTGTTGGTCTCCTGAAGTGATGTATTGGTTGTATTCTGGTTCCCGTCCATGTAGGCTTGCCTAATTAGAGCCATTGTGGTGCAGATATTTTGAATATCCTGTTCCTCCACCAAACAATGTCACATAGTAACCACAATAAAATCCAACTCCAAAAGTAGGGTCAGCAATGAACACTTACACTGATAAGCCAAAATATTACAACTACTGCCCAGCGCAACATTGGTTGCTGCCTGTTGATGTTGTGGGCACATGAAGTGTAACAAAAGTATGTAAGAAGAGCAGACACCAATGGGGGATCACATTAGCGGAGGTGTCGTCTGCAAGTGGGGAAATCCATTGAGATAAGTGACTTTGACAAAGGGCGGAGTATTAGTACACAGTGCCTGTGAACGAATATCTTGAAAATGATGAAGCTGGTTGAATGTTCCATGCTACTGTCATGAGCATCTATTGAAAGAGGTAGGAGGACAGTGAAACTACCACTACTACATCCTTACAGGATGTGGGATTCGGAGACTTGTCTGCTCTCTAAGATAGATTGTGATCTACAGCATCTCTACCAAAAGAGCACAATACTGGTGCACTCACAAGTGTTTTAGAGCAGGCCATTCATTCTACTTTGTTGAACATGGAGCACTGCAGCAGACCACCCCTACATGTTCACATGTTGACACAATGAGATCTTCACTTACAATTGCAATGGGTATGGAACCATCGGGATTCAGCTGTTGACCAATAGAAATGTGTTGGCTCTTCAGGTGAATCACATTTTTGGTACACTAGGTCAATGGACACAGGTTGGTGGAAGCAGTATTATGCTATGGGAGACATTTACTGCACTTACATGGGACCTGTGACAGTAATCAAAGATGCACTGACAGCTGCAAACCACCTGCATCCCTTCATGCTTGATGTCTTCCTCAATGGTGATGTCATCTTTCAGTGGTATAACTGTTATGTCTCAGAGCTAGAAGCATGCTACAGTGATTTGAGGACCATTATAGTGAACTCACATTGATTCCTCAGTGACCAAATTTCTGAATTACATGATGTGTGGATAGACATCTAATGCCACATATCTCCACAAACCTACTGACAAACTGTCAGATCGACAGATGACCACAGATGTTAAGTCCCATAGTGCTCAGAGCCAAACTGTCAGATCCCTGATATGCACAATCAGTGATGTATTTTGTTCCTAAAATGGACAGACAAGCTATTAAACAAGTGGCCATAATGTTTTGGCTCATCAGTATATCACTGAAAGCATGTTTGTTACAGACACCAGCATATAGACAGAACAGAACTGCCTCCTGGATGGAAAGTGCTCCTGTTTATACCAGAACTGAATATTCCAGAATATGTAAACATTACAAACATAAGAAATTTTTAGAACTTTCCAGAAATGATAAATGCTAAATAACAAATATTAGCTGGTGATCGAATGTGAACAGGCGGCCCATGGCACACTAGTTAGCAACACTAACTGCTACTCCACATTGCATGCTACATGGCTCAGGACAATATTTTAATGACCAAGGTGAAGAATGGCACTGGGTACACCATCAAAGCATGTGAAGTGGAAACAACAACTCAGTTGAACACCTGTGGGCAAACCATTAAGGGGTAATGCCACTGGAATGGCCTAAAAAAAGTGCTTTCTTGTTCATTTTTTGGGAAGAAGGAAAAGTTATAGAGATATAATACTTGGCATGGTACCTATAATTAAGTATATTACAAAAAATTTTGTTGGAAAATATTACAAAATGGTGACACTGAGCAATTCTCCTGGGGTATGTTGAATTTGGGGCAAACTGTGGTAAACACTATAATTGGTGCCAATTTCAATCTGAAAAAAAAATCTATGTAATCTACATGATTGTAGCTGGTGAACTACATAGGTGATTTGAGAACTACTGATTTCTGTGTAATTGTCAAATGTTTGAATAAAGTCATTTGACTTTCATTTAAAAAAGGACAGTCATTTGTTAGTAAATATGGCTTAAATTAACTAACTGAAAATCCCTTATGTGGTTTACTGGTTGTGGCTAAATTTTTGAATAAAAATATTGAAACTTGTTAGAGTTATGCTGTGTGCCATTTTGAAAAATCATATTCTGAGAAAAACACATTTGCAGTTATGAACTGTGTTATAGACATGAACAAATGAAAAACTTCTACTTTTAGAAAATTCTTACCATTAATTTGCTATCCCATGACTGTCCTGTCATACTGTTGCCATTGCACTCAAAATCATATCCACTAGTTTATCATAGAACAATTAAAATATTGGTCATGGCAGTTCCATGAATGCACAAAACTTTACAATTCCATTTAGTCCCACTCCAATCAGGCACATTGCTAGGAAGATTCAACAGTTGATTTCTTAAGCATTCTGTATAAACTTATTACTTTATACAACAATTTGTGGGCAGTTTTGACAAGCAACAATTATTGTGAAGCCTAAGCCTCAAAGACTTCGCTCTTGGAGTGTGATGTCTGCATGGTGTGTTTTACTGTTCAGCTGTTGAGAAATACCAGAGAAAACTGTCAAAAAATGTATAATAGCTCAATGAGTAATTCACATCAAAATCCTGGATGTCATCTCTCCATTTATTAGCAGAGGTGCTGACTCCTTCCAAATTTCTCTCAGACTCATTTCTGTGTTTGGGCACTTTGATGACAAACTGCATTGCCTCCACATTGGATGTGATATTACCACACCTAAAGTCTTCTGACTGGTTTGATGCGGCCCACTACAAATTCCTCTCCTGTGCCAACCTCTTTGAGTCAGAGTGCACTTGCAACTTATGCCCTCAATTATTTGCTGGATGTATTCCAGTCTCTATCTTCCTCTGCAGTTTTGATCTCTGCAGCTCCCTCTAGCACCATAGAACAGATGTCCTCTCATCCTGTCCCTACTCCTTGTCAGTGTTTTCCACATATTTCTTTCCTCTCCAATTCTGTGCAGAACCTCCTCATTCCTTACCTTATCAGTCCACCTAATTTTCAATATTCACCTGTAGCACCACATCTCAAATGCTTTGATCGTCCTACGCTCTGGTTTTCCCACAGTCCATGTTTCACTACCATACAATGCTGTGCTCCAGATATACATTCTCAGAAATTTCTTCCTCAAATTAAGGTCTATTTTTGATAATAGTAGACTTCTCTTGGCCAGGAACGCCCTTTTTCCCAGTGCTAGTATGCTTTTGATGTCCTCCTTGCTCAATCTGTCATTTGTTATTTTGATGCATAGGCAGCAGAATTCCTTAACATCATCTACTCTGTGACCACCAACCCTGATTTTAGATTTCTCGCTTTTCTCATTTCTGGTATTTCTTGTTACTCTCAATCCATATTCTTTACTTATTAGATTGTTCATTCCATTCAGCATATTGTGTATTTCTTCTTCACTTTCACCCAAGATAGCAATGACATCAGTAAATCATATCATTGATATCCTTTCACCTTGAATTTTGATTCTACTCCTGAACCTTTCTTTTATTTCCATCATTGCTTCTTTGATGTACAGATTGAAGAGTAGGGGGGAAGACTACATCCTTGTCTTACCCCTTTTTAATCTGAGTGTTTCTTTCTGGGCCATCCACTCTTATTATTCCCTCTTGGCTCTTGTACATATTGTATATTACCCATCTCTCCCTATAGGTCACCCTATTTTTCTCAGAATTTCAAACACCTCGCACCATTTTATATTGTTGAACACTTTTTCCAGGTCAACAAAACCTATGAACGTGTCTTAATTTTTCTTTAGTCTTGCTTCCATTATCAACCGCAATGTCAGAATTGCCTCTCTGATGCCTTTACCTATCCTGGAGCCATATTGATTATTAGCCAACATATCCTCAATTTTCTGTTCCATTCTTCTGTATATCCTTCTTGTCAGCATCTCGGATGCATGAACTGTCAAGCTGATTGTGTGATAACTCTTGCACTCGTCAACTCTTGCAGTCTTTGGAATTGTGTGGACGATATTTTTCTGAAAATCAGATGGTATGTCATCAGACTTATACATTCTACACACCAAAGTGAGTAGTCATTTTGTTGCCACTTCCCCCAACGATTTTAGAAATTCTTTATTTATTTATTTATTTATTTATTCATCCGTGGAACAATAAATATTGTATGGATGTCATCAGTTTACAACACATGAGCACACATTTACATTTACAATGAAACAGGTTTCTCATATTTTGTGTAGTTTTTATAACTAGTCATACACACATTTATAATTACATAATATTTTGGTGATAATGTCATATGTTGCTAATAATCTACATCTATGTTAAATATTCTTTTACAGTATAACAACTTTTACTTACTAAAAAGGTTTTAAGCTTTTGTCTGAAAGTGAGGGGCTCATTTATTTCTTTAATTTCTTGTGGTAATTTGTTATACAGTTTTATCCCATTATAAAATATACTTTTTTGCGTCTTTGCCTTGTTCTTTCTATCTAGATGGAGGTGGTGACAAGCTCTTGTTTCATGGTCATTTGGCTGTTTGTGTTGTACATGTTGAGATTTTTCTTAATGAACATTATGTTCTGAAAGATATACTCACAAGAAACAGTTAGAATTCCTAGCTTTCTAAATAATTCTAGACAGTGGGCCCTGTTGTTGCTGTTTGTTATGATCCTTATGGCTCTCTTTTGTACTTTGAACACAGTTTGTATGTTACTGGCACTTGTTCCCCAAAACATGATCCCATAGCTGAGGACTGAGTGTAGATATCCGTAATATATTATTTTAAGACAGGTATTATTGCATACCGGTGCAAGGATTCTAAGAGCATAGCATGCTGTGGATAATTTCTTTGCCAAAATGTTGACATGGTTTGTCCATTTCAGTTGGCTGTCTACATTCATCCCTAAGAATTTGGTACTTGTTACACATTCTAATTCATTATTATTAACTTTTATTCTAGTGGCATTGTGTTTTTTGTTCAATTGGAAGTTAATATAGTTAGTTTTCTTTACATTTAGGGTTACTTTATTTTTCAATGACCAGTTGTGGACATCATTGAGAGCCTCGTTTGCTCTTTCTGACAGTTGTGTTGGATTTTCACCTGTTATTAGTATGTTGCTGTCATCAGCAAAAAGTATTTTTTCTCCATGTCTGATACTTTGTGGGAAGTCGTTAATGTATATAAGACACAATATTGGGCCTAATACACTTCCCTGTGGAACGCCTATATTCACATTTTCTGGGTCAGACAGGTGTTTTATAAGGGAATTGTTTGAAACTTGTGATATCTCAACTCGTTGAACTCTGTTTTCCAAGTATGATTTGAACCACTTCTTTGTCACACCTCTTATTCCTATTTGCCCTAATTTATGAAGTAAGATTTTGTGGTCAACTGTATCAAAGGCTTTGGACAAGTCTAAAAAGATACCACTTACATTTTTGTCTTTGTCCAGTGCTTCTAAAATTACTTTACTGAACTGTGCTATAGCAGATTGTGTGCCTTTTCTGGGCCTAACACCAAATTGGTCATTGGAAAGAAGATTATATTTATTCAGGTAATTTAGCAGTCTCTTTTTGACTAGTATTTCTATTATTTTAGAAATGATAGACAGTATAGAGATTGGCCTGTAGTTCTCTACATTTTCCACATCTCCGTTTTTAAGGATAGGTATAACTTTTGCTTGTTTTAGGTACTCCGGAAAGTATCCAGATTCGAAAGATTCATTAATTATGTCTGTTAATGGGCCCTTTATGGAGTCTATACAACCTTTAATTACGCAGACTGGGATTTCATCAAGTCCTACTGAAGTTTTATTTTTTAGTTGGTGTACTACTAGTGCCACTTCCCTTTCTGTAGTTGGTAAGAGCACCATTGAGTTTGTTGGCTGGTTCTGAGTAGGTAAATCATACGTATCTGGAAATTTCTGCTGTAATTTTTTTGCAATACTACTGAAATATGAGTTTACAAAATCAGCTAATTTTTTAGGGTTACCTACTGGTACATCTTTGTTTTTAATGTGTGAATTGAGGTCCTTTTTAGCAGAGTTAGATGTTTCCTGTTTGATGATATTCCAGGCTGCTTTGCTCTTGTTTTCAGATTCAAGTAATATTTTGTTGTTTGAAAGTTTTTTTGCGGCTAGCGACACCTTTCTGTATATTTTCCTGTACTTTTTGTAGAATTGCAGAACTTCTGGGTTAGATTGATTATTTTCTATGGTGTTGAGATATCTAAGAGTTTCTGAGGATTTTTTGATACCTGTAGTCACCCATTGATTTCTCTTTGTAGTTTTAATTTGATAAAGAGTTTTGCCCCCCCATGAACCATGGACCTTGTCGTTGGTGGGGAGGCTTGCGTGCCTCAGCGATACAGATGGCCGTACCGTAGGTGCAACCACAACGGAGGGGTATCTGTTGAGAGGCCAGACAAACATGTGGTTCCTGAAGAGGGGCAGCAGCCTTTTCAGTAGTTGCAGGGGCAACAGTCTGGATGATTGACTGATCTGGCCTTGTAACATTAACCAAAACGGCCTTGCTGTGCTGGTACTGCGAATGGCTGAAAGCAAGGGGAAACTACAGCCGTAATTTTTCCCGAGGACATGCAGCTTTACTGTATGAGCATGGAGAGCTGCATCAAACCAGTCTCAGGACTGAAGACCACAACAACAAACAAAAGAGTTTTGGGAAACATCTCTTCAAATCTGAGTTAAAAATTGACATGAACTTGATAAATTTCTGATTTGCATTGGTTTCTGCATAGACTTCCCTCCAATCTTCATATTCTAGCTGGGATTTAAACTGATACAGGGCTGATTTGGAAAACATTCTTTTGTATGTACAAAGTTTAGGAGGAGTTTCTACATGAATGTTAGTTTTTAAAATCTGGCAGAGGTGGTCTGATAGGCCCAGGTTTTGGACAACAATATGACATTTTTTACTGTCAATATCTGTAGCTACATGATCTATAGATGATGAGGATTATTTCGTTATTCTAGTTGGACAATTAACAAGGGAGGATATTCCATAACAGCTTAGAATATTCACATATATGTTGCTAGCCTTATCAGGCTTCATCATATTAATGTTTAAGTCACCACAGATAATTACATTTGCTTTTGGTCCAGAAACCTTGTCTAAGCTTTGATTCAGTTTTGAGAAGAATATATCAATGTCTCCACCGGGAGAGTGGTACACACAAAATATGACTAATTTTTTTGCTATGCCAGGTCCTATTATTTCAACAGCGGAAAGTTCGAAATGTTTGTCCTCACCTAGATCTAAAAGATCATATCTAACTTTAAATGACATACCTTTTTTTACATAGATACATGAACCTCCACCATTCATTGAGATTCTGCTGTAGTAACATGCAAGGTCAAATGAGGCTAATACAATGTGTTCAATTTCCTTCCCTTTGCACCAGTGTTCAGCGATACACAAAATTTGGCTATCAAAATTTTCCAATTCTACTTCTAGCTGTTGTGCTTTGTTCTTTATGGCTTCAATGTTTTGGTGAAACACTGATAGGCATTTGTTTTCACTTATCTTGGCGGCGCCTTTCCCTTTAGACCTGATGCTAAAAAATCCTTTAGATGAGCTGGTGGCATGGTTATTCTTCTGTTGATGACAGTGGAGGTGAGTCTGTTGCCAGTTAGATTTGGAAGTTGGTGTGTCTGAAGGTATCTGCCTTATGTTAGTCTTGTAACTGAGGCCGGGTACCAAAAATCCTTGTTGTAGATTCCTCTGCTTGCAAGCATTTATCTCTTTCCCTGTTATGTGCTGTTGTTCACTGCTTTGCCCCAGCAAAAATCCTGGCTTCTCAAGGGTGGCTGCCTTCTTCTGAACCGAGCGAGGTGGCGCAGTGGTTAGACACTGGACTCGCATTCGGGAGGATGACGGTTCAATCCCGCGTCCGGCCATCCTGATTTAGGTTTTCCGTGATTTCCCTAAATCGCTCCAGGCAAATGCCGGGATGGTTCCGTTGAAAGGGCATGGCCGACTTCCTTCCCCGTCCTTCCCTAATCCGATGAGACCGATGACCTTGCTGTCTGGTCTCCTTCTCCAAAACAACCAACCAACCAACCTTCTTCTGGTGTGATGACTGCTCCTATTACCACTGCTGCTGCTGTGTGCTGTTGCAGTGAATGCCAGTGATTCTGGTTGCTTGGTTATTGATGTTGGATCTACTGCTTCTGCTGTTGCTGTGACTGCTAATGATTCTGGTTGGTTGGTTTTTGATGCTGTAACTATTGCTTCTGTTGTTAGTTCTGCTGCTGCTAATGTTGGTTCAGTAGTAGGTTCCTCTGTTGCTACTGTTTCTTGGATGGTCCATTTGCGTGCTGCTCCTGTTTTTGCTGGTGTTTCTGCTATTGGAGATTTATACCATCCCAGTTCAGTGGCTGTCACTTTGTAATTGCATTTAATTGCTTCCCTTATTAAGTTTCCTATCCTGGCCTTTCCGTTTCTGCTAAGGTGAAGCCCATGTTTCGTAAAACATTCTCTGTCAAGTGTGCTTGAGTCAATTAATTTCACATTGCTGAATAGCCTACAACTACTTTTAAGTTTCGCATTCATTCTGTGAATTTCCTTATTCACTCATGACCATTCAGGTAAATCATGCCTGTGGGTAAAGTTAACCAGTAAAATGTTTGTATTTGACAGTACTAGCAAAAGACTCAAGAGCTGTTTATACATTTTCATAGCATTGTTTTTGTAAATGTCTTAAGCTCCTGCGCAGATTACAACACTGCCCTGATTGTCATAGTTATATTTTACGATGTTTTTCGTCAGTTCTTTGAAACCAGCACCTGGTTTAACCATGCCTGTGACTGTCGTTGATTTACTATTTACTTGCAGTTCTTGAGAAATTCCTTTGGTGTGACTGTCTCCAAAGATGTCGACTTTTGATTCTTTCTTCTTTGTCACACATGTCGGTTTTTGTTTATTTGTATTTTCACTTTGCTGCAAAACGTCGTATTTGTTTTTATCGCAAAATGTGACAGATTTTATGGAGTTTGTTATTCTTTTAGTGGACAAGGAATTACCTTTTAGCGACACTTGTATCCACTCGGACGTTGTTTCACTGTCTTGCATCACTTCACTAGCATTTTGCATATCCTTATTGCAGGCATCACTACTATTCGACAGAACACTGTACCTGTTTTTATCTGTAATTATAATTTCATTTGCTGCCTTTGATGCCTGTCTATCGCTTCCTTTCCACTTCTCATAACTCACCAGGTTCCCGTTTTGTGACTTTATTGTTTTATCATTTAGAATATGGTGCAACTTCTTCAGCTCACAGTTTTCATTAGTTATATGCGAAATCTCACGTCTTAGAACATCTACAACTTTTTGTAAACTTGAAATGTGTTTGTTTAGTTTTTCGATTTCACTTTTACAGTTTTCACAGGATTCCTTTTTTATGACAGAACAGTAACTTTTATTCACTCGTTCACTATGCATCACTACACTCGTCGCCATCTGATGGATAGTTATCTATCCCTTCTCCCTTATTTGATATTAAGTCCTCCAAAGCTCTCTTAAATTCTGATTCTCATACTGGACACCTGTTTCTTCTAAATTGACTCGTATTTCTGCTTCTATTACATCACATAAATATTCCCACTCATAGAGGTGTTCAATGTACTCTTTCCACCTACCTACTCTCTCTTCTGCATTTAACAGTGGAATTCTCATTGCACACTTATTGTCACCTCCCTGGGTCAGTCCTTCTGACAACCATTTTTTAAAAATTTCTTCATATTTTTCATGCTGACATTTAATTTTAGCTCCCCTGCATTTCCTATTTATTTCATTCCTCAGCGACTTGTTTTTCTATATTCCTGAATTTCTGTGAACATTTTTGTACTTCCTTCTTTCATCAATCAACTGAAGTATTTCTGTAGTTACCTTCTTTGCATGTATGTTTTTCTTTCCAGCATCTATGATTGCCATTTTTAAAGATGTCCATCCCTCTTCAACTGTACTGCCTTCTGAGCTATTCCTTATTGCTGCACCTACAGCCTTAGAGAACTTAAATCATGTCTCATCATCCATTAGTTATTCTGTATCCCACTTTTCTTGTGTATTGATTCTTCCTGGGTAATGTCTTGAACTTCAGCCCAGTCATCATCGCTTCTACATTGTGATCTGAGTCTATATCTGCTCCTGGATATGCTTTACAATCCAGTACTTGATTTCTGATTTGCTGTCTGACCATGATATAATCTATCTGAGATCTCCCCATATCACCCAGTCTTTTCCAAGAATAACTCCTCCTCTTGTGATTCTTGAACAGAGTATTCACTGTTAGTAGCTGAAATTTATTACGGAACTCAATTAGTCTTTCTCTTCTCTCATTCCTTGTCGCCAGCCTGTATTCTCCTGTAACCTACCTTCTACTACTTCCCCTACAACTGCATTCCAGTCCCCCATGATTATTACAAGGGTAAGTCAATTATTATCCACAATGTATTTATATTTTTGTTTATTTTGAAGTACTGTCATTTTTCATTGATGACGCATGCTTTGTTTATTTGTTGTTATATTTTTGCAATTTTCAAGCTGCTAGGTTGATTCGTTATCGCTGCCATGCTGTTAATCGTGGCTGCTCTGCTGTCTATTTGCACCAAAGAAGAGCAACATTCAGTGATCTGTTTTTTTGTGGTCGGAAGGCATATCAGGGGCCAAAATTCATCGAAGACTTTCTTTTACAGTATGGGAACAGTGTTTTGCCACAACAGAGTGTCTATGAATGGATTGAAAAATTCAGAAATGGTTGCACAAATGTTAAGCATGATGAAGGAGCCGGGCAACCATTTACCACCACAAATGAAGAAATCCTTGAGTGTTCATGTGAAATGATTCTCTTAGACAGACAATTAACTACTGACAAAGTGGCACATCATCTGCAAATTACTCACAGTTCTGCCTATGAAATCATCCACAACAGACTTGGGTTTCATAAAGTTTGTGCAAGATGGGTCCCAAAACAACTCACACAGTTACATAAACAAACACCTTGGACATCTGCAAAAAACATTTGGATCACTATGGTAATGAAGGGGACAACTTCTTAGTCAGGATCATTATTGGTGATGAAACATGGATCCATTATAATGAGCCAGAGAGTAAACGGCAGAGTATGGAATGGAAACATCCAAATTCAACATGCAAGAAAAAGGTCAAGACCTAACCATCCGCAGGAAAACTGATGCTTATGGTTTCTTGGGATGCACAAGGTCCAGTACTGGAACATTATGGGGAAAGGGGCACAACAATAAACAGTGTATGTGACAGTGAGATACTTACTGCCAGGCTAAAGCCTGCAATTCAAAGCAAACACTGAGGATTACTGTCAAGAGGTGTTGTGCTTTTGCACAACAATGCCCGTCAGCATATTGCTGAGCACACTGCTGAAACGTTCCAGAAACTCAAATTTGAAGTACTGGATCATCCTCCATATAGTCCTGATCTTGCCCCTTCTGACTATCACTTGTTTGGTCCACTCAAACAGGCATTAAGGGGCCATTGATTTGCCTCGGATGCAGCAGTGAAAGAAGTGGTGCATTCCCGGCTCACAGCTCAACTGAGAACTTTCTTTTATGAGGGCGTAATGAAGCTTGTACAATTATGGACCAAGTGCATTGAAACGTAAGGAGATTAGAAACTTCCTGACAGATTAAAACTGTGTGCCAGACCAAGACTTGAACTTGGGACCTTTGTCTTTTGCAAGCAAGTGCTCTACCAACTGAGCTACCCAAGCACGACTCACGACCTGCCCCCCCCCCCCCCCCCCCCTGCCTCACACGTCGAAAAGCATTGGAACTTGGCCACCTGTGTGAAAAGACAGAAGAAAACAGGAATTTTGAGATGAAAAGGAGATAAGAAGATATTATGTGTTGTCATAGCAACCTAGCATAACAAGACAAAAGGACCAATTCACGGAATTGCCCGCCCCCCCCCCCCCCCCCCCCCCCCCTCTCTCACACGTCGAAAGCATTGGAACTTGGCCACCTGTGTGAAAAGACAGAAGAAAACAGGAATTTTGAGATGAAAAGGAGATAAGAAGATATTATGTGTTGTCATAGCAACCTAGCATAACAAGACAAAAGGACCAATTCACGGAATTGATTTCTGCCTAAAAATTCAAATCGTGAAAAGTAGAAAATGCAAAAGAGGGAAGACATAAGAAAGTAATGGCATTAAAAGAATGGAGAGAAGATCTTCTCTCCATTCTTTTAATGTTATTACTTTCTTATGTCTGTTCACACAGGTGGCCAAGTTCCAATGCTTTTCGACGTGTGAGGCAGGGGGGGGGGGGGGGGGGGGGGCAGGTCGTGAGTCGTGCTTGGGTAGCTCAGTTGGTAGAGCACTTGCTTGCAAAAGACAAAGGTCCCAAGTTCAAGTCTTGGTCTGGCACACAGTTTTAATCTGTCAGGAAGTTTCTAATCTCCTTACGTTTCAATGCACTTGGTCCATAATTGTACAAGCTTCATTATGCCCTCATAAAAGAAAGTTCTCAGTTGAGCTGTGAGCCGGGAATGCACCACTTCTTTCACTGCTGCATCCGAGGCAAATCAATGGCCCCTTAATGCCTGTTTGAGTGGACCAAACAAGTGATAGTCAGAAGGGGCAAGATCAGGACTATATGGAGGATGATCCAGTACTTCAAATTTGAGTTTCTGGAACGTTTCAGCAGTGTGCTCAGCAATATGCTGACGGGCATTGTTGTGCAAAAGCACAACACCTCTTGACAGTAATCCTCAGTGTTTGCTTTGAATTGCAGGCTTTAGCCTGGCAGTAAGTATCTCACTGTCACATACACTGTTTATTGTTGTGCCCCTTTCCCCATAATGTTCCAGTACTGGACCTTGTGCATCCCAAGAAACCATAAGCATCAGTTTTCCTGCGGATGGTTAGGTCTTGACCTTTTTCTTGCATGTTGAATTTGGATGTTTCCATTCCATACTCTGCCGTTTACTCTCTGGCTCATTATAATGGATCCATGTTTCATCACCAATAATGATCCTGACTAAGAAGTTGTCCCCTTCATTACCATAGTGATCCAAATGTTTTTTGCAGACGTCCAAGGTGTTTGTTTATGTAACTGTGTGAGTTGTTTTGGGACCCATCTTGCACAAACTTTATGAAACCCAAGTCTGTTGTGGATGATTTCATAGGCAGAACTGTGAGTAATTTGCAGATGATGTGCCACTTTGTCAGTAGTTAATTGTCTGTCTAAGAGAATCATTTCACATGAACACTCAAGGATTTCTTCATTTGTGGTGGTAAATGGTTGCCCGGCTCCTTCATCATGCTTAACATTTGTGCAACCATTTCTGAATTTTTCAATCCATTCATAGACACTCTGTTGTGGCAAAACACTGTTCCCATACTGTAAAAGAAAGTCTTCGATGAATTTTGGCCCCTGATATGCCTTCCGACCACAAAAAAACAGATCACTGAATGTTGCTCTTCTTTGGTGCAAATAGACAGCAGAGCAGCCACGATTAACAGCATGGCAGTGATAACGAATCAACCTAGCAGCTTGAAAATTGCAAAAATATAACAACAAATAAACAAAGCATGCGTCATCAATGAAAAATGACAGTACTTCAAAATAAACAAAAATATAAATACATTGTGGATAATAATTGACTTACCCTTGTAATAATCATGGGGGACTGGAATGCAGTTGTAGGGGAAGTAGTAGAAGGTAGGTTACAGGAGAATACAGGCTGGCGACAAGGAATGAGAGAAGAGAAAGACTAATTGAGTTCCGTAATAAATTTCAGCTACTAACAGTGAATACTCTGTTCAAGAATCACAAGAGGAGGAGTTATTCTTGGAAAAGACTGGGTGATATGGGGAGATCTCAGATAGATTATATCATGGTCAGACAGCAAATCAGAAATCAAGTACTGGATTGTAAAGCATATCCAGGAGCAGATATAGACTCAGATCACAATGTAGAAGCGATGATGACTGGGCTGAAGTTCAAGACATTACCCAGGAAGAATCAATACACAAGAAAAGTGGGATACAGAATAACTAATGGATGATGAGACATGATTTAAGTTCTCTAAGGCTGTAGGTGCAGCAATAAGGAATAGCTCAGAAGGCAGTACAGTTGAAGAGGGATGGACATCTTTAAAAATGGCAATCATAGATGCTGGAAAGAAAAACATACATGCAAAGAAGGTAACTACAGAAATACTTCAGTTGATTGATGAAAGAAGGAAGTACAAAAATGTTCACAGAAATTCAGGAATATAGAAAAACAAGTCGCTGAGGAATGAAATAAATAGGAAATGCAGGGGAGCTAAAATTAAATGTCAGCATGAAAAATATGAAGAAATTTTTAAAAAATGGTTGTCAGAAGGACTGACCCAGGGCGGTGACAATAAGAGTGCAATCAGAATTCCACTGTTAAATGCAGAAGAGAGAGTAGGTAGGTGGAAAGAGTACATTGAACGCCTCTATGAGTGGGAATATTTATGTGATGTAATAGAAGCAGAAATACGAGTCAATTTAGAAGAAACAGGTGTCCAGTATGAGAATCAGAATTTAAGAGAGCTTTGGAGGACTTAATATCAAATAAGGGAGAAGGGATAGATAACTATCCATCAGATGGCGACGAGTGTAGTGATGCATAGTGAACGAGTGAATAAAAGTTACTGTTCTGTCATAAAAAAGGAATCCTGTGAAAACTGTAAAAGTGAAATCGAAAAACTAAACAAACACATTTCAAGTTTACAAAAAGTTGTAGATGTTCTAAGACGTGAGATTTCGCATATAACTAATGAAAACTGTGAGCTGAAGAAGTTGCACCATATTCTAAATGATAAAACAATAAAGTCACAAAACGGGAACCTGGTGAGTTATGAGAAGTGGAAAGGAAGCGATAGACAGGCATCAAAGGCAGCAAATGAAATTATAATTACAGATAAAAACAGGTACAGTGTTCTGTCGAATAGTAGTGATGCCTGCAATAAGGATATGCAAAATGCTAGTGAAGTGATGCAAGACAGTGAAACAACGTCCGAGTGGATACAAGTGTCGCTAAAAGGTAATTCCTTGTCCACTAAAAGAATAACAAACTCCATAAAATCTGTCACATTTTGCGATAAAAACAAATACGACGTTTTGCAACAAAGTGAAAATACAAATAAACAAAAACCGACATACACAGCCTTTTCAATAACTTTAGCAAACACTAATGGCATAGAAATAGGTCTAAAATTGTCTATATTATCCCTTTCTCTCTTTTTATAAAGTTGCTTTACTACTGAGTACTTTAATCGTTCAGGAAACTGACTATTTCTGAAGGAAAAATTACAAATATGGCTAAATACAGGGCTAACATGTGCAGCAAAGTACTTTAATAATATGCTAGGCACTCCATCATATCCATGACAGTCCTTAGTCTTCAGTTATTTAATTATTGACTCAATCTCCCCCTTGTCTGTATCACAGAGGAGCATTTCAGACATCAATCGCAGAAATGCATCTGCCAAAGAGTGTTATATTATTCCCTATAGAAACTAAATTTTCGTTTAATTCACCACCAATGCTCAGAAAATGATTGTTAAATACTGTACATATATCTGATTTACCAATAACAGAAATATTTTTACTACAAACTGACTTTACGTCATTGACCTTGTGCTGCTGACCTGACACGTCCTTCACAACTGACCATATGGTTTTAATTGTATCCTGTGAATTAGCTATTCTATTTGCATACCACATACTCTTTGCCTTCCTAATAACATTTTTAAGCACCTTACAGCACTGTTTGTAATGGGCTACTGTAGCTTGATTGTGACTACTTCTAACATTTTGATATAATTCCAGCTTTGTTCTACATGATATCCTTATACCACTAGTCAGCCACCCAGGTCGCCTTTTACTGCTAGTATCCCATTTAGAACATTCTAATGGAAAGCAACTCTCAAGGAGCATGAGAGACGTGTTAATGAAAGCATTATATTTGGCATCTATGTTATCGGCACTGTAAACATCCTGCCACTCCTTTTTCTTGAACCATCATAGACAAAATTTGCATTGAAGTCACCACATATAACTAATTTCTGGTAATTCCTATAAACTGAATCAAGAACCCTCTCTAGCTTGAGCAGAAATGCTCTCAAGTCAGAGTTAAGGGCATGGGCGAACCCAGCGAGGGGCGGGCGGGGGGGGGGGGGGGGGGATGCAGCTGCCCCCCCCCCCCCCCCCCCGAAGATATTCGCAGTTTTTCACTACTTTACTGTTTTATTTAATAAGAAATGCTGCATGTTTTCTCGGATTGTACAAGTGCATTCTTGTATTTAAAATGTTGTCTCGAGTCCTTGTTTCCTGAGACTAGTATGACCTGCCCCCCCCCCTTTCCCCCCCCCCCCCCTAGTTCAGATCCTGGTTATGCCCTTGGTTAAGGGACCTATAAACAAGTTTAGTTTCACTAAATTCAACTGCCCCTGAGCAACATTCAAATATCTGTTCAGTGCAGTGCCGTGATATGTCTACGGACTCAAATGGAATACTGTTTTTATATACATGGCCACTCCCCCGCCCTGCAAGGAATTCCTTGAAAAACAGCCAGATAATCTGTATCCTGGTAAAGGAAGCCTCTGAATTGTCAAATTATTTAAGTGGTGCTCCGATATATACCTCTACCGTGCGAACAATGTGAAGTATTCAGAGAGTTATACTTCGAGTATATGCAGTAAGTTCGACCACCTGTCAGAGTTGAGTGGAGAGGAGCCACTTGTAGCTTTAGATGTAGGAAACATGCAGTAGTCTTCACAGCAGTTAGGGAGCCTAGGTCAGTTGCAAAGTCTAACAGAAAGAAGAGGGTTCTGCTGCTAGGGAGTAGTGACCTCTTCTCCAGCAGGTTGTAGTGAATCAGTTGACCAATAAACTGATACCACACCTTTTAGTAACTCTAAACTACATTTTTCACATGGTAAATACACTTAGCAACCCAGAAAACATGCTGCCCTGTTGGTATGGAGAATAGACAAAGACAGACAGGCCTAATCTGTGTAAAAGAAAAATCTGAAGGTGTTTTTTCACATGCTTTCCCCAAAGAGAGCCTCGTTAGTATTTATAGGTACACATTCACATGTATCTTTATCTGTTTCGCTGTATTTGCACTGAAGCAATTTTATTGTGAAAAAGGAAAAATAAATAATATTTTTAAAAATGTTATATTTTCCTGCTCCCTATTTATTTGTATACTATGGGGGTTGTACCAAAAGTAAGGTTCCCATATTTTTTACAAATAGAAAACATTGTTTATTGTTACTAATTTATAAATCGTGGAAAAGCTTACACTTTTGTTTATTTTTCAACATAGTCTCCATATTCTTTGACACACTTTTGAAGACGGTGCTCCACCTTTCAGTATTCCTAAGTCGAAGAAGTCTCATGCCAACCCGTTGATGAAGCATGTGACCACTGCTCGGACCTCATCATCATTCTTGAAGCATTTGCCACCTAAGTGTTCCTTTAGCTTGGGGAAGAAGTGATAATTGTTGAGGGCTAAGTTCAGGCTGTACGGGGGATGGGGCATAACAGTCCACCAAAATTTCTTCAAAAGCTCCTGTGTTTGACAAGTGACATGGGGTCAAGCATTGTTGTGAAAAGCACTACTCCCTCCATCGTCATCCTCTCTGGTGATTCTGGATTGCTCGCCGAGGTTGGGTCAATGTTTCACAATATCTGTCTGAGATTATTTTTTAATAAAACACCCACATTTTATCTCCCGTGACGATAGAGTCCAACAACTTCTCCTTGTTGCTCCTTGTGTCTGTCAGTCATCATCTGGGGGACCCAGTGAGCACACACCTTGTGATAACCCTACGTTTCTGTTAAAGTCCTTCCAATTGTGCCATGGGAAGCTTCAGGAATGCATTCAACAAGTTCACAGACAGTGACCCTCCGATCTTTGAGCAGCTTACTGTTGATCTTCTGGATAATCGCATCTGAAACCAGTGGTCTTCCACTCTGTTCCTCAAATACCCTGCACCATTTGTGGATGTGCTGAATGGACATGCACTCTTCACCATAAACCTCAGTCAGCTGCCGATGAATCTCCATGGGCAGTAACTTCCTTGCATGGAGAAACCGGATTACTGTTCGAACCTCACACTTGGTGGGAGTGGTGATCAACACTTCCATCTCTGACAGCTGCCAAGCAAATACTGAGTGATGTAGCAAACCATGGATGGGTGGGATCAAGAGTGGGGGAACCACTGCGCACGGCACTGTTGTCAGATTTAGCTTCGCACCTTCCCTCAAGGCTGTAGCTCATTAGGAACCTTACTTTTGGTACAACCCTTGTGCATTTGCTCCCACTAATTGCTGGAAATACAAATTTCCTGATGAATAATTACAGCAGTCAGTAGTCTAGTATCATTTCACCTTCCATATTCTGTGAGGCAAATGATAAATACATTTTCCCTTATTACACACACTCTGTGCAGTGTTGCACTGTGTTTAGCAAGTTTAAATCTTCATTGATTTATGTGTCTTTTTACATTCCATGAGGAGTGAGGTACAAGTGTTAGTTACATTAATTCTTACAAACTCACATTCATGTCTTTGCTGAATTAACCTCGCTGGATATAAGTGTGGCAATCAATAATTATACATATTCATTCTGCTCAATACTGCAACAGTTTTGCATGTAAGGCTTCAGGTCTGAGTCAAGTGGGAGGTATAAACAAAACACAAAGGTATTATAATCATTTTTAAATAGGGAAAATTTAATTATACATAACATTACAAGTCTTACAGCTAGCTTTCTGATAGCAAAATTGTCTTTATTTGTTCTTTTGTTTTTATACAAGATTAATGGGTGATACCAAGGTCTCTCATTGTCTCTTATATTTATTTGTCCCAAACAGCAACCCATCTGTGCATGAAGGTAGGTACAGTTACTGGATGCAGTAGGAGGCCGATACTATCATTTGGGGTTGTAATCTCCCCCTCTTAAAATTGTTGTTGTTGCTACTATTTTAGATGGTAATGTCTTTTCCAAAAACATGAGATAAGTATGATTTACAATCAACTTTTTACTTATCTTCTTTTCTCATGTCTAGGGGTCTGATTCTTGAAGCTGAAATTTTCACATTTTAGGTCCCCATGTTCCAATTGATGTAAATAATTTTGATGAATGCCTGTGCAGATTTTTTAAATATTTATTTACTTCTAATTTTACTATATCACACTGTCTTTTGAATTTTCACTTTAACAAAGCTAAAATTACGCTGTTCTTCCAAAATACAAAAACACATCCGATCACATTAGGGGCTTTCCACTCTGTGGTAATAACAATATTCATAAGGGTTTACAAAATTTTCGTGACAAATGAATTTCTATTAATTTATAAATGGATCCAGAAATAAACATAATAACCAGTACCAGACTGTGTAATTAACAATAGAAATTTTAAGTGTACCAAATATTTTGTAATTTCAAATGTTTCTATATAAAAAAACAGGTTTAACTGTACATACAGAGCTAGTACATATCAACTGTAACATTGAAAATAAACTAATTCAATTTCATACTTTTTAACTTGAAATATAACATATTGTATACAAAATTATATGAAATTTTGCAGATAAGCAGTTGAGATAATACCGACCTGTCCAAAATTCGAAAATTAGTTCTGGTATTGACTACTTCTGTTGAGGAAAAGTAATGCTAGAGGTGGGGGGGGGGGGGGGGGGTCCATTTACAATATCCCCCTCACAAAATTTGGGAACAATGTGTTTACAATATTTTGTAACCTACTATAAAGTCTGCCAAACAGTGTACAAAATAATGCCAAAAGATAGAATACAGAGAAGTACCGTCAGATGGGGTGATTTTGGACACCGGGGCGAATTCGGACAGTATGGCTTATTTGCTCTTTGCTACTGCATAGAAACAAAGAGTTATCTATTTTAACGTCTGTGTGCCAGTTATTTTAAGTGCAAGATTGTATTTATCGCTTTCTGCAACTTTTATTTTGCATCAATTGTTTCCCTAGGTGAATAATTGATGAACAGTCTCAGTGTTAAAAATCCATGCATTATCGTAAAATGGAAACTTTCTATTGTTGCACCAAGCGGGAAGTTATTGTAATTGTAATTGTCGACCCGCTCAGTAGCTAACAGCATTGATACAATTTCAGTACAAGTTTTTTGAGTTTCTCACGCAAAGTTATAAAATAACCACGGTTTTTGTAAAACTGTGTACTGTGTGGCGTGATTTCAGACAATTCCAAGAACGTATAAGAGCAGGAGAGGTGCTACAGTACGGTGTAATTATGGCCAAGAACTTTTAGATAAAGCTGTTCATGATATTCAGAGTGGTAAATTATCATACAGAAAAGCATGTGATTTGTATGATATACCTAAATCAAACCTAGAAAATAAAGTGCAGGAAGCACATCCGACAAAAAAATGGGAGGACAGCAAGTGCTAAATAAAGAAGAAGATGAAATGTTGAAGCAAGGTATCTTGAGGGCTGCACATTGGGGATTTCCCTTCACTAAATTGGATATTACATATTTAATTAAAGGCTACCTTGATAAATCTAGCCAAAAAGAGAAGAAATTTCGTAATATCTTGCCAGGAGAAGAATGGGTGCATTTATTCCTCAAACAACAGTCAGAAGATCTTTCATTCACTTAAGCAAAAATATTAAATGAGCTCATGCAGAAGTGAACAACGAGACTGTTTATTTAAATTCTTGCAAAATAAAAACTTATCTGTCATATATAAAATTAATTATATCATTCTATATCACTTATTCATAACAAAGGGCTCCCTTAAACTGTGTAAAATGTCGCCAAAATCAAATAAGAAGCATGCAGAATTTAAAAATAAGGCAGTAACTGTCCGAATTTGCCCTCTATATACTGTAACTTTGGACAGAGATTTAAAAAACACATGTGTCCAAAATCACCCCAATCCATGGGATGACTTTGGACACTTTATTTAACTGCCTCAGATAAACATACCTACACATACACTTACTGGTTCTGGGATATTTTATCTGTTACACATATACCCTACCACTTCCATAACAATCAATTTAATCTAACAATATATACGAAAGTTACACTCAAAATAATGACAAAACCATCCAAAATCACCCTGTTTGATGGTATCTGATATGTAACATTTTACAGAAAGCATAAGAAAAATATCTACTATACAACTCATAATTAATACATATATCGGGACATGGCATTCACATTTTCAGATCTGTGGAACATTCTGTCACAAGATGAACGATACAAAGTCAAAACTACAACATTACAACATTAAACTATAGATGTATGTGCAGAGACAATGTAAATTACTAGAGTTACAAATTGCAAATTCAGATCTATAAGTCACATCTCCAAAATCTTCAAAAGAAAAGAAAAAAAATCAGAGCCTATGTGTATGACGAGTGAGCCGACTTGAAAAACTCACAATGACGGATATAGACCAGAAGAATATACTCGGTCATGAGTAGGAATATAACACAAAATCAAGCAGCCACATAAACAGAGCATTTAAGGATATGTTGACTCATGAAAGTAGAAAATAATAAAAAAATATTAGGGCCTAAGCTTATGATGTGGGGACTGACCCATGAATTCAAACCACACTGAGTAGAGACCAGCAAAAATGTTTTGACAGAACAAAATGAATAAAGTTCACCATCATATATCAATAAGTTCAGCCATATGCAAAGAGTAATTATAGGAAGCATCTAGCCTCAATCAATAATTGCATGCTCTCCTTGAGTACACAAACACGGTTGTGATGACCAGGGGTACCCACAACTCAAGTTCCAATGAGATACAATATTGTAGTACTCAGGATAAATAGAGGTAATCAGAGTCATGAATAGCTTTGAATGATGACATAATCGAGTTACTTGATGACCAAAATCTGTATGTGACATCAAAAATCTATACATCTTGTTATACTGTCTTTTCTCATAAATGTCTTCCACACTATTTGCTAATTGTTCATACAAACTAAGCTACATGCATAGAGACATAGAAGATTCATTTACAATTGATGAAAAATACATATTGATTTAAAGTTACATAATGAATTGGGAAGTTAATCCCCCTACTTGAAAAAACATACATTTATGAGGAATAACACTATCCCTGCCAGTGATGATTTTTCTAAACAAATAGTTCTATGAATTCTTCATATAGGATAATTTCTTGACTAACAATTTATAAATCTCAGTCACACACTGTTGTAGTTGACAGATGCTTGCATACATTACCCAGCAACTCAGATCTCTTGAAAACCAACTGGACCAGCAAAGGTACAGCCATACAGGAGTGTGGGGGTGGAACCACCCACATTTTTCAGTCTCCTCCCAAGATTTCTCATCACATGCTCCAACAGATAGATTGCCTCCTGTCTAGCATTCACATCAAATCTTGCAACGTTGTTTTTTGTCATAAGTATTCTGTTCTATACCTCCCTCCCATCACATGGCATAAGTTCTGCTTATTTATATCGAAAAAAAAGTATACAGAGTTTACATCAGACTGGATTAAAAAGTGTTCACACATTAAACTTGAATAAACAAAGCTAAATGCAATGAAAAATGAACTAGTAAGGTGATACACATAGATATACTAAGATACTCTTCCTAATTTTTACAGCACAAAGTATGAAAATTTATTACTAGATGCTTAATGGCATTTTCCCCACTTTTCAGTTGTAAAAGGATCCACTCATTTAGTAGCATGGCATATATGTATCAAATTATAAAGCACAAATCTATTACAAAACATAATTATATATAGATGGAAACAAACTTTGCAATCCAGACATAGATGCTTTTTGCTCACAACTCAAGTGAACCAGAGAAGATATGCAAATAGATTCTTGACTTACACGCCTTTTCAGTGAATGTAGAAGAATTTAATCAGATGTTGAAGAAGGATTTGACTGTCATGACACACAACTGAGAGGCCCAAAACTATTACAGCAATATCACTATGAACATTCCTTGTTAAAGTCGAAGAATTCTTTTCCCTTTTGCTTTTGACAAGAATTAAATAGCTGCCAGCCATTTCATATAACTACTGCTACTGCCTACTGTAAAATTTGGTAACTTAGAAATCAACAATTCTTCATCCTTACTCCAGTGCTCTATGAGATAAATGAGATCTACATTATGAATAACAGTTGAGCAGAAGACATCTAATTCTAAATGTTTCTTTCTTACAGACTGAATTTTCTGTTATAAATACAGATGTTATTTAGGTGGTTGCTGATTGGTCCATTTCTTCCTCAGTTTTGCACCCTTTGGAAATCTGAACACAGATATTTTATTCCCAGTCCAGTAGCTGCCAGTACAGCCCAGTACAATGCAACTTATTCACCATAGTTAGAGGAAAGCAAATGCTTTATGGTGGTGAAAGAGATGTATAGCAATAACAACACTTTCAGCAAGACACAGTTTGACAGCAGGACACTCACAGTAAAAAGGTATCACCATATTGCCAATGTACTCTTTAGCTAGTTTCCTAGATACAGCCCAGGTGATGACTGGCATTTTATTATTTGCATGTATGATTGCTGCTCATACTGGATAACTTCACCTATAAAAACTCCCTTAGCCTGCTGACATTAACAGTAAGATACTTATTTCTTTTCAGGCAGGTTACAACGTAAGGTGCCTTAGTTCGTACTACACGGAAGCACCAAAGAAACTGCTATAGGTGTGTGTATTCAAATACAGACACATGCAAACAGGCAGAATATGGTGCTGCAGTCAGCAACACCTATATAAGACAAGTGTCTGGTGCAGTTGTTAGATTCGTTACTGCTGCTACAATGGAAGGTTATCAAGATTTAAGTGAATTTGAACATAGTGCTATACTTGACACACAAGTGATGGGACACAGCATCTCCGAGGTAGTGGTGAAGAGGGGATTTTCCCATATGACCATTACATGAGTCTACTGTGAATGTCAGGAATATGGTAACACATCAAATATCTGACATGGCTGTGGCCAGATCCTGCAAGAACGAGACCAGTGGTGACTGAAGAGAATCATGCAACATGGCAGAGGTGCAGCCCTTCTGCACATTGCTGCACATTTCAATGCTGCGCCATAACCAAGTGTCAGCATGTGCACCATTCAATGAAACATCATTGATATGGGCTTTTGGAGCTGAAGCCCCACTCACGTACCCTTGATGACTCCACGACACAAAGCTTTATGCCTTGCCTGGGCCCATTAACATTGACATTGTACTGTTGATGACTGGAAACATGTTGCCTGGTCGGACGAGCCTTGTTTCAAATTGTATTGAGTGGATGGACATGTATGGGTATGGAGACGACCTCATGAATCCATGGAACCTGCATGTCAGTAGGGTATGATTCAAGCTGGTGCAGGCTCTGTAATAGCATGGAGCATGTGCAGTTGGAGTGATATGGGACCTCTGTTATGTCTAGATAGGACTATGATAGGTGACATGTACGTAAGCATCCTGCCTGATCACCTGCATCCATTCATGTCCATTGTGCATTCCACCAGACTTGAGCAATTCCATCAGGACAATGTGACACCCCACATGTCCAGAATTGCTACAGAGTGACTCCAGGAACATTCTTCTGTGTTTAAACACTTCCACTGCACACCAGACTCCCCAGATACGAACGTCATTGAGCATGTCTGAGATGTCTAGCATCATGCTGTTCAGAGGAGATCTCCACCCCCTCATACTCTTAAGGATTTATGGACAGCCCTGCAGGATTAATGGTGTCAGTTCTCTCCAGCACTACTTCAGACATTAGTCGAGTCCATGCCATGTTGTGTTGCAGCACTTCTGCATGCTCATGGGAGTCCTACACAAATTACACAACATCCTGGCCTGTTCCTAAGCCACTGACAGACCCAATCCCTTGTCACGGGGATATGATACCAGTGGAAGACCCATACAAGATCTGTCCAATTACCCATCCAGCACTGTCAAAGGCTTATCCTATCCAAGCAGAGGGGCACAGAAGGAACCTCCTAAAAGACTGAATAAAGATAGGGTGTCCTGGGAACACCATGCAGCCACCTAGTCCTAAAGCCAGTATTCCAAGGAGAAACATGAATATGAACAAAGGGTCCTTTTCAGAACCAACCTTAAAAATGAATTTCTGTCTGAAAATAAAGAACTTTTACTCTCTGACATATGCAGCAAATGCAAATGCGATATTGTAATCTTACAGAAAACCCATTTAGGAACACCTGATATCAGCTTCAGAAAGACCCCATGAACAATACAGAAGTGCAATATTCAGAAAGCCAGGCCTTATGGTTCAGTCAACAGTGATAACACGATAACACATGTAGATAAAATAGACATTTTAACAATCAAATTAAATCATGCACAGTGACGTCCATTTACAAGCAATCTGGGGACATATTTCAGGTTCAGAGTATTAAGTAACTTTCAAAACCACTCAATCAAGTTCATTATAAGAGATTTCAATAGTCACAGCACAACATGGGGCTATGAACAGACAGATTCCGATAGAGAAGAAGTCAAAAGATAGTCAAATGGTTCTGGACTCAAGCTTATACACAGTCCCAGATTACTAGCCTCTTTCAAGAGCAGATGATGAGGACATGGATACAACCATGACAGAATATTTGTAACACATCAGATAGCACAGCAATTAGTAAAGTTGGTAGAAGATGTACTACCAAGGACTCAACATAGACCATCATGCTGACCAGCTGTAGTGTGCTCAGATACTGTCGCATTTAATAGGTGGTTCAGCTCCAAGGAGGCACATTGGAGATTTTTCACAGGAGGACCACATGCCAAGATTGATGAGAAACTCCAGTCCCTAGCTCCTATGACACATTTATACAGCTCACCAGATGAATATATCAGAAACACATCCATAGAGGTTGCCAGAAGGAATACCTAGCTGGACTTAATGGCAACATACAAATAAACCTAGAAAAGTATAAGCAGCTTTACAATATCTGTCCATTCTCTGGAGACATCCTGGTGACTGGAAAAGAGTTGGTCTTAGTCTTATCCACTACCGGTACCATATTTACTCGAATCTAAGCCGCACTTTTTTACCGGTTTTTGTAATCCAAAAAACCGCCTGCAGCTTAGAATCGAGTGCAAAGCAAGCGGAAGTTCTTAAAAATGTCGGTGGGTGCCGCCACAACTTAGTTCTTCCATCGAATATATGTAGCACTACACAGGCATGCTTTGTAGGCACAAAGATAAATACTGGTGCCAAAACCTCTGCGTCAGTAAATAAATTAAAAAAAAAAAAAAAAAGGTGGAAGACAAGCTTTTCTCCTCCGCGCCGAGTTTCGACCACTGCATTTTCATACATTATCCAACGAAGTAAATACAAATTCCGTATTGTTCATCTTCGAATGTAGCAGCATTTCAATGTACTACGAAAACCCGACTGGCAAGAATGTTTAGAATGTTTGTCAATATGGCCAACTCTACGTTCTGAATTTTTTCCTATCTGTGAGAAGAGATGGTTGCTAATAGGAACTTTTATAAATTGTGAATCACTTGCAGTATTCTCATCACCATAAGAATAATACGAATATAAACATTTTGCCATGTATTGTTCCGTGTTTGCTGCTATCTCATTTAAATCCTGTCTGCGTAATAAACCACAAAACTAGAGTGAGACAACAGCAAATGCGGAAGAATATACGTATCATGTCATGTTTATATTCGTATTATTCTTATGCTAAACAGTGATACAGTCAGAAATGAAGCGAGGCAATTGACTAGATTTTTAAATCTAAGATGACTCTAATTTCTGTGCAGAATGTAATGTACTAAAGAGGCGCCTGCAAATATCTTAAAACGGAGAAAAATTTTTGTTAAACTCTCGTTCAGAACATCTTCTATCATACGCAGTCTATTATTTGGTTCTTGTTGATCATTATCAAAGAAAGCAGCAGTGTAAGTAACAACAAGTAGCAGTCTCTTGCCATTGTTTCGCTAATGAGACGATTCCTCTCTCTCTCTCTCTCTTTTTATTTTATTTGTAAGCGGCGGTAGCGCGCACAAAAGCAAGCCATGCTGCGCTCGGCGACAGGCTGTAAACACGCAGTATAAGAGTACGACAAACAATGCATGACACAATACAGTAATGCATTTTCAGCGTAGAGTGACATAAACACCTATAACAAAGAAAACTGCACTTATCAGATCAAAGAAAAATAAGCAATCAATTCAAACCATATGAAGCACGTGAAAAAGGAAGGGTACCCGCATAAATACGGACGGAGCGCCTGACGCATAGCAATGGCTATGCTAAGCTTACGACTCGAACCAAACTACTGTAGCTGTATCGTCATTCATTCAACCTAAATTGTCTCATATTACAGTGGACCAACTTTGTTTCAATTTGGAGATGCGGCCAAAAACTTTTCTCTCCCCTTGAATTTCGAGTCTCAAATTTCAGGTGCGGCTTAGAGTCGGGAAATTTTTTTTCCTTGATTTCGAGTCTCATTTTTCAGGTGCGGCTTAGATTCGAGTGTGGCTTAGACTCGAGTAAATACGGTAATAGAATGGAGAATTGGTGTGACTTAGTCCCATCACTGGATATGAAACAGAACAGCAGAGAAGTCTGGAGCTATTCAGGAATCTCTGCAATGACCCACAAGCTCCAAAACACTTTAGATTGGTGTCTCCCAAACCAAATCTCCCTTCAGCTTCTATTCAATGGAAAAACCATTGACAGATTACCCTGGATTTCTATCATAAGATACCAGGTAAATGATCATAATTCACTTGAGGCACCTTTCACAATTGAGGAGCAACACATGGTAATAGACAAAGTGAAAAATAATATGGCAGCTGGCCAAGATGATTTAAGGATCAAACAAATTAAATACTTTGGGCCAAAGACTCTTAGGTGGTTAATAGAACTAATGAACAACTGCATCAATACCCTGCAGATCCACAGAGTCTGGAGAAAAGCAAGAGTGATAGCCCTATTAAAACCAGACAAGGATCCAACAGATGTGAACAAATTTGGTCCAGTATCTCTGCTGTGCCACCTAAGGCCCTTGAGAGAATGGTGCTGAACAGAATATCAAAACCTCTAGATGACAACCTAAAGCCTGTACAAGCTGGCTTTAGAACAGATCACCCAAGCACGGGGCGAATTTTGAATTTAACCAAGAACACTGAATACGGATCTCAAATAATAATAATAATAATAATAATAATAATAATATTTTATTGTCATTAAGCTTACAGAAGCAACAGACAACATCAAATTACAAAACATAAACAAAATTATATGCAGGAGTTATAAGTACAATATTACAATAGTTTTATAAATAGTCAATGGACAGGAGATACAATATATAAAGTGAGGTAGTACAACCAAATCAATTACAATGTACCAGTACAAAATTCAGGAAAAAGTCAGAATACAGAACACCAAGACAGGAAAACATATTATATACAAAGAAATATTACATCAGATTATAATAAGTGCCCTTTGCAACTGTGCAGAGAAACACAGCTACTAACAAATAGGTAACTAGAACTGCTAATGAAATAATTAATATTATTACCAGCTACTAACAAATAGATAACTGGAACTGCTAATGAAATAATTAATATAGTATATCGGGAGCAGCCAAAGTTTATAATATTATTTGTTTCTGACTGTAATCAAGAAATTCATCAAGGGAATAAAAAGGATGCTCGACCAGCCACTCATACAGTTTTGGCTTGATCATTTCAATAGGACAATCAAATCTACAAAGACAAAATTTATTGTAACATTTCTAGCCTATTATATGATAGCTTTTTAAAGACTTAGTTAAACGTTGAAAAGGTACATCAATGTGTTTCCTGTTTCTCGTATTATACGACTGTATATTTTCTCTTAATTGCTGGTTTGGCAAATTGATCATGGTATGTAGAACAACAGTGTGTGTGTGTGTGTGTGTGTGTGTGTGTGTGTGTGTGTGTGTGTGTGTGTGTGTGTGTGTATATATATATATATATATATATATAAATAAATAAAAACAAAGATAATGTGACTTAGACACACAAACAAACACAAACATACACACAAAATTCAAGCTTTCGCAACAAACTGTTGCCTCATCAGGAAAGAGGGAAGGAGAGGGAAAGACGAAAGGATGTGGGTTTTAAGGGAGAGGGTAAGGAGTCATTCCAATCCCGGGAGTAGAAAGACTTACCTTAGGGGGAATAAAGGACGGGTATACACTCGCGCACACACACATATCCATCCACACATATACAGACACAAGCAGACATATTTAAAGACAAAGACTTTGGGCAGAGATGTCAGTCGAGGTAGAAGTGCAGAGGCAAAGATGTTGTTGAATGACAGGTGAGGTATGAGTGGCGGCAACTTGAAATTAGCGGAGATTGAGGCCTGGTGGATAACGGGAAGAGAGGATATATTGAAGAGCAAGTTCCCATCTCCGGAGTTTGGATAGGTTGGTGTTAGTGGGAAGTATCCAGATAACCCGTACGGTGTAACACTGTGCCAAGATGTGCTGGCCGTGCACCAAGGCATGTTTAGCCACAGGGTGATCCTCATTACCAACAAACACTGTCTGCCTGTGTCCATTCATGCGAATGGACAGTTTGTTGCTGGTCATTCCCACATAGAATGCGTCACAGTGTAGGCAGGTCAGTTGGTAGATCACGTGGGTGCTTTCACACGTGACTCTGCCTTTGATCGTGTACACCTTCCGGGCTACAGGACTGGAGTAGGTGGTGGTGGGAGGGTGCATGGGACAGGTTTTACACCGGGGGCGGTTACAAGGGTAGGAGCCAGAGGGTAGGGAAGGTGGTTTGGGGATTTCATAGGGATGAACTAAGAGGTTACGAAGGTTAGGTGGATGGCGGAAAGACACTCTTGGTGGAGTGGGGAGGATTTCATGAAGGATGGATCTCATTTCTGGGCAGGATTTGAGGAAGTCGTATCCCTGCTGGAGAGCCACATTCAGAATCTGATCCAGTCCCGGAAAGTATCCTGTCACAAGTGGGGCACTTTTGTGGTTCTTCTGTGGGAGGTTCTGGGTTTGAGAGGATGAGGAAGTGGCTCTGGTTATTTGCTTCTGTACCAGGTCGGGAGGGTAGTTGCGGGATGCGAAAGCTGTTTTCAGGTTGTTGGTGTAATGCTTCAGGGATTCCGGACTGGAGCAGATTCGTTTGCCACGAAGACCTAGGCTGTAGGGAAGGGACCGTTTGATGTGGAATGGGTGGCAGCTGTCGTAATGGAGGTACTGTTGCTTGTTGGTGGGTTTGATGTGGACGGACGTATGAAGCTGGCCATTGGACAGGTGGAGGTCAACATCAAGGAAAGTGGCATGGGATTTGGAGTAGGACCAGGTGAATCTGATGGAACCAAAGGAGTTGAGGTTGGAGAGGAAATTCTGGAGTTCTTCTTCACTGTGAGTCCAGATTATGAAGATGTCATCAATAAATCTGTACCAAACTTTGGGTTGGCAGGCCTGGGTAACCAAGAAGGCTTCCTCTAAGCGACCCATGAATAGGTTGGCGTACGAAGGGGCCATCCTGGTACCCATGGCTGTTCCCTTTAATTGTTGGTATGTCTGGCCTTCAAAAGTGAAGAAGTTGTGTGTCAGGATGAAGCTGGCTAAGGTAATGAGGGAAGAGGTTTTAGGTAGGGTGGCAGGTGATCGGCGTGAAAGGAAGTGCTCCATTGCAGCGAGGCCCTGGACGTGCGGGATATTTGTGTATAAGGAAGTGGCATCAATGGTTACAAGGATGGTTTCTGGGGGTAACGGATTGGGTAAGGATTCCAGGCGTTCGAGAAAGTGGTTGGTGTCTTTGATGAAGGATGGGAGACTGCACGTAATGGGTTGAAGGTGTTGATCTACGTAGGCAGAGATACGTTCTGTGGGGGCTTGGTAACCAGCTACAATGGGGCGGCCAGGATGATTGGGTTTGTGAATTTTAGGAAGAAGGTAGAAGGTAGGGGTGCAGGGTGTCGGTGGGGTCAAGAGGTTGATGGAGTCAGGTGAAAGGTTTTGTAGGGGGCCTAAGGTTCTGAGGATTCCTTGAAGCTCCGCCTGGACATCAGGAATGGGATTACCTTGGCAAACTTTGTATGTGGTGTTGTCTGAAAGTTGACGCAGTCCCTCAGCCACATACTCCCGACGATCAAGTACCACGGTCGTGGAACCCTTGTCCGCCGGAAGAATGATGAAGGACCGGTCAGCCTTCAGATCACGGATAGCCTGGGCTTCAGCAGTGGTGATGTTGGGAGTAGGATTAAGGTTTTTTAAGAAGGATTGAGAGGCAAAGCTGGAAGTCAGAAATTCCTGGAAGGTTTGGAGAGGGTGATTTTGAGGAAGAGGAGGTGGGTCCCGCTGTGACGGAGGACGGAACTGGTCCAGGCAGGGTTCAATTTGGATAGTGTCTTGGGGAGTTGGATCATTAGGGGTAGGATTAGGATCATTTTTCTTCGTGGCAAAGTGATACTTCCAGCAGAGAGTACGGGTGTAGGACAGTAAATCTTTGACGAGGGCTGTTTGGGTGAATCTGGGAGTGGGGCTGAAGGTGAGGCCTTTGGATAGGACAGAGGTTTCGGATTGGGAGAGAGGTTTGGAGGAAAGGTTAACTACTGAATTAGGGTGTTGTGGTGCCAGATTGTGTTGCTTGGAATTTTGAGGTTTTGGAGGAGTGGAGCTGGAAGTGGGAGACTGAGTAGGTGGGAGAGACTGGGTTTGTGTGCAATGAGAGGTGGTTGAGGTTTGCTGGAAAGGTTGTGAAGGGTGAGTGAGTTGCCTTTCCGGAGGTGGGAAACCAGGAGATTGGATAGTTTTTTGAGGTGAAGGGTGGCATGCTGCTCTAATTTGCGGTTGACCTGTAGGAGGATGCTCTGAATAGCCAGTGTGGATGTGGGAGAGGAAAGATTGAGGACTTTTATTAAGGATAGGAGTTGACAGGTGTGTTCATTGGCTGAGTTGATGTGCAGGTGAAGGATTAGGTGGGTGAGGGCAATGGATTGTTCAGTTTGGAACTGGTATAGGGACTGATGGAAAGAAGGGTTGCAGCCAGAGATGGGAACTTTAAGTGTGAGGCCTTTGGGGGTAATGCCAAATGTCAGACAAGCCTGAGAAAATAAAATATGCGAGCGTAATCTGGCTAGGGTGAAGGCATGTTTGCGGAGGGAATGTAAATAAAACTTAATGGGGTCGTTGTGGGGGTGTTGTGAGGGTGACATGGTATTAGAAGGTGGAAAGTGTAACATGAGGTTGAAATGAAAATGAAAGATAAAAATATATGGGGAGAGATAAGGGTGAACTAGAAAATAACTGGAGATCTGGTATGAAAAAATGCGAAAAAGTGTTGGTTAAGTTGATCCTGTGGTGAACTTGGGTTGGTATACAGCGATGTGCATGAAGGTTAGGTGGTTGTGTTGCCGCTAAAACACGTTAAAGGACGGAGAAATTCGGGAAAATTTCGAAAAAACGTGTAAATGTATTAAAAGGACTGGTGTTGTGGTGAAAGATTACGAAAATGGGGCTAACAATTGTAAATAATGACGTTAAAACCTGTGGGGAGCGGCTAAAAATGATCAGTGATGTGCGAAAAACGGAAGTGGAAATACAGTAAAAGTTATTAGAACTACCCGAAATGGTTGTTTAATACGTGAAAGCAGCTGTTATTGAACTAGAAACGGTGGATTTTATAGCAGCGGTATTGTTGAAAGCGCAAAATAAAAATTTTTTTGGTTATGGTTTGGAAGTGGGTTACGTATTATAGAGTATATATAGGTGGGATAAAATTGTATTACGGTAAAAAGGGGAAGGTGAATACAAAGTAAGACTACTGGTAAAAACAGAAATAGAAAATAAAGAGAAAGTAAGACGACAGGAAAGATTTCGAGATGCAACAGCGACAATAACAAACGTAATTGTTGGGTTCAAATTAATGATATGGTTATAATAGAGGGAAACATTCCACGTAGGAAATATATATCTAAAAACAAAGATGATGTGACTTACCAAAGACGATGGATCGGTCAGCCTTCAGATCACGGATAGCCTGGGCTTCAGCAGTGGTGATGTTGGGAGTAGGATTAAGGTTTTTTAAGAAGGATTGAGATGCAAGGCTGGAAGTCAGAAATTCTTGGAAGGTTTGGAGAGGGTGATTTTGAGGAAGAGGAGGTGGGTCCCGCTGCGACGGAGGACGGAACTGTTCCAGGCAGGGTTCAGTTTTGATGGTGTGTTGGGGAGTTGGATCATTAGGAGTAGGATTAGGATAATTTTTCTTCGTGGGAAAGTGATATTTCCAGCAGCACAGTCAGTACAGCCTCAATCTCCGCTAATTTCAAGTTGCCGCCACTCATACCTCACCTGTCATTCAACAACATCTTTGCGTCTGCACTTCCGCCTCGACTGACATCTCTGCCCAAACTCTTTGTCTTTAAATATGTCTGCTTGTGTCTGTAAATGTGTGGATGGATATGTGTGTGTGTGCAAGTGTATACCCGTCATTTTTTCCCTCTAAGGTAAGTCTTCCCGCTCCCGGGATTGGAATGACTCCTTACCCTCTCCCTTAAAACCCACTTCCTTTCGTCTTTCCCTCTCCTTCCCTCTTTCCTGACGAAGCAACCGTTTGTTGTGAAAGCTAGAATTTTGTGTGTATGTTTGTGATTGTTTGTGTGTCTATCGACCTGCCAGCGCTTTCGTTCCGTATGTCACATCATCTTTGTTTTTTTATATATATATATATATATATATATATATATATTAACATCAGTCATAACTTTAAGTTCAGCAAAGAAAGCAGGTGACTGGCATAGCTTTCATGAATCTGAGTGCAACCTATACATACTGTTTGCAGTAGCTACCAGAAAGATCATGGGAGGCGCACATCGGCACGGTATTTCACAGACAGTAGTTGCCGCAAGTAAAGTCCTGTCCACAAGAGGGCACGCGAGAATTCAGCCGCGCCCTCTGCCGGCGGAACAACAACAACTCAGGCAGCATGGGCCGTGCACAGTCAGTTCACATCGGGCATGCCTAGCAGACAGTTTCCGGTCTACACTATGTGAAGTGCGATGGAAAATGTGAATCGTGTTAATACACAATTGGTGATGAGTAGGGTCGTTCTTTCGCATGTTGTGTCGTTGTTCTGGTTTTGCAGTTTATCCACAGCATGGAGGATGTAGTGCGGGTTTTGGTTGAGCAGCAGACGGAGCTCATGGCCACCATGAAACAAGCGCTTCTAGCGTTGCTCTCCATACAGTCTGCTCCATCGCTGTTCCCTCCTCCCTTTCCCCCATATGACAAGACAGCGGAGGATTGGGACACATACGAACATCGCCTTCGGCAGCATTTCCAGGCATTTCATGTTGCTGATGCGGAGGTATGTCCTGCTCTTTTCTTGTCTTGGATATCTCCCTCGCTGTATCAAGTTTTGCGGCAGCTAGCGCCGTTGCAGGAACCCTCGTCCTTGTCTTTTGACGCATTGTGTTCATTGCTGTCTTCATATTATTGCCGCCGCACGCTTGTTGTGGTGGCTAGGGTCGAGTTCTATCAATGCAAGAAACAGCCCCATCAGTCTTACTGGGCAAGGGCCGCTACACTGCACGGTCTTAGTCGCAAGTGTCATTTTGTCATGGAGCAGTCGTGAGAGTCATATGCCCACGTTATGGTGTGTGACGTCATTGATCATTGTTTGTTCGGCCCCTGATAGGGAGGTCTGGAAACGGGCCCTGCAGTTGGAAGACCCTTCCCTTGAGGAAGTCCTGTCCATTGCTCAGTCGTATGAAGTCTCTCACGCCGCAGGTCAACAGTTGGAAGCGTGGTGCGAGGTCGCGGCAGTTCAGGGCGGCGTGGCCGCATCCACTGTGTCTGAGGTGGATGATGTGCAAGCGGTACAATCCGGCCATTAAGGTCGCTCCTGCACAGCATGTAAACAGAGTTCTGGCCACCGGCCCCTGTTACCGTCCTGTGCGTCATGCTATACAGGGTGTTACAAAAAGGTACGGCCAAACTGTCATGAAACATTCCTCACACACAAATAAAGAAAAGATGTTATGTGGACATGTGTCCGGAAACGCTTACTTTCAATGTTAGAGCTCATTTTAGTTTCGTCAGTATGTACTGTACTTCCTCGATTCACCACCAGTTGGCCCAATTGAAGGAAGGTAATGTTGACTTCAGTGCTTGTGTTGACATGCAACACATTGCTCTACGGTATTGGCACTAAGCACATCAGTACATAGCATCAACAGGTTAGTGTTCATCACGAATGTGGTTTTGCAGTCAGTGCAATGTTTACAAATGCGGAGTTAGCAGATGCCCATTTCATGTATGGATTAGCACGGGGCAATAGCCGTGGTGTGGTATGTTTGTATCGAGGCAGATTTCCAGAACGAAGGTGTCCCGACAGGGAGACGTTCGAAGCAATTGATCGGCATCATAGGGAGCATGGAACATTGCAGTCTATGACTCACGACTGGGGAATACCTAGAACGACGAGGACACCTGCAATGGATGAGGCAATTCTTCGTGCAGTTGACGATAACACTAATGTCAGCGTCAGAGAAGTTGCTGCTGTACAAGGTAATGTTGACCACGTCACTGTATGGAGAGTTCTACGGGAGAACCAGTTGTTTCCCTACCTTGTACTGCGTGTGCAGGCACTATCAGCAGCTGATTGGCCTCCATGGGTACACTTCTGCGAATGGTTCATCCAACAATGTGTCAATCCTCATTTCAGTGAAAATGTTTTTATGGATGAGGCTTCATTCCAACATGATCAAATTGTAAATTTTCACAATCAACATGTGTGGGCTGACGAGAATCCGCACGCAATTGTGCAATCACGTCATCAACACAGATTTTCAGTGAACGTTTGGGCAGGCATTGTTGGTGATGTCTTGATTGGGCCCCATGTTCTTCCACCTATGCTCAATGGAGCACATTATCATGATTTCATATGGGATACTCTACCTGTGCTGCTAGAATATGTGCCTTTACAAGTACGACACAAAATGTGGTTCATGCACGATGGAGCTCCTGCACATTTCAGTCGAAGTGTTTGTGTGTTTCTCAACAACAGATTTGGTGACCAATGGATTGGTAGAGGTGGACCAATTCCATGACCTCCACGCTCTCCTGACCTCAACCCTATTGACTTTCATTTATGGGGGCATTTGAAAGCTCTTGTCTATGCAACCCCGGTACCAAATGTAGAGACTCTTTGTGCTCGTATTGTGGACGGCTGTGATACAATACGCCATTCTCCAGGGCTGCATCAGCACATCAGGGATTCCATGCGATGGAGGGTGGATGTATGTATCCTTGCTAATGGAGGACATTTTGAACATTTCCTGTAACAAAGTGTTTGAAGTCACGCTGGTACGTTCTGTTGCTGTGTGTTTCCATTCCATGATTATTGTGATTTGAAGGGAAGTAATAAAATGAGCTCTAAAATGGAAAGTAAGCGTTTCCGGACACATGTCCACATAACATATTTTCTTTCTTTGTGTGTGAGGAATGTTTACTGAAAGTTTGGCCGACCTTTTTGTAATACCCTGTATACATCATGATCGGTCAGAGTGCCCCCAGCATTGGGCCGTTTGTCGCAAATGTAATATAAAAGGACACGTTGCTAAAGATTACCGCTCAGCCTCAAAAGTATTGAAGGAAGCAGGTACAGAGGAAATGGACATTGACAGGCTCCCGACGCATCGGCACGCAAACTCTTTATCGAGATGTCAGTTCGATCGCGCCGATTACAACTGCAAGTAGATACGGGTGCGGCAGTTTCCTTGTTGAATGCACAAACTTACTCCGACCTTGGGTTGCCCCCATTGGCGCCAGTTTACTGGCGTCTACGCAGTTGTGGTAAACAGGTCATTCCCCTACTGGGTCAATTCACTACCGACATTACTTACAAATCAGTCACTCTGCCTCTTACTTTTATTGTTGTCAGTGATGTGAGCACCATTAACCTTTATGGATTGGATGCCTTTCTAGCTTTTGGTTTTTCTATCGCCGACACCATACAGTTGGTCTCCGAAGACGTTCCCTATCAATCATTGATCTCTAACTTTAAGCATATCTACGAGCAGGGCTTGGGGCATGTTTCAGACTTTGAAGCTCACTTAACGTTGAAGGCGTCAGCTTGCCCTCGTTTTCTACACGTGAGGCAGATCCCCTTGGCTCTCCACCCTCAGGTAAAAGCAGAGCAAGAATGGTTGACAGCCCTCGGGGTCGTTCTTAACATTTCTTCTAGTGAGTGGGCTTCGCCCCTCGTTATTATCAGGAAACCCTCAGGAAAATTACGTCTTTGTGGCGATTTCAAGGCCACCATTAATTCGCAATTGGTGGTGGACACCTATCCCTTGCCTCGTTCTGATGAATTGTTCTCCGCTGTGGCGGGAGGCCAATATTTTTCGAAAATTGATCTTTCAGAGGCTTATCATCAGATACCACTTGATGAGGACTCCAAACGGCTGGCGGTCATCAACGCCCCGTTTGGCCTTTACCAATACCAGCGGTTGGCCTTCGGAATATCCAGTACCCCGGTGATATTCCAGCATTATCTTGAGCACGTCACATCGACAATCCCTCATTGATTAATTACCTGGATGACATAATTGTCACAGACCACAGCATGAAGGAACACTTGCACAGTCTTTGAACCATCTTTCTCAAATTCAGGTCTGTGGGCCTGCGTTGCAACCTGCGTAAGTCGAACTTCTTCCAGCCGTCCATTGAGTATGTGGGCTACACCATCTCTCGGCATGGCGTCCAGCAGCTAGGAAGTTTGGTCCAAGGTATCGTCAACCTTCCACGGCCCACTTCACTGAAGGAGTTACAAGCTTCTATAGGCAAGATTGCCTATTACCACCGGTTCATTCCCAGGGCTTCCACCATAGCCCACCCTCTATACTGCCTTCTGTGGAAGGGTGTTCCTTTTGATTGGTCACCTGCATGTGAGCGAGCGTTCACCTCGTTGAAAGGCCTCCTCACGTCAGCGCCTTGTTTGGCTACTTTTGACCCCAATAAGTCGTTGGTCCTGGTTACAGATGCTTCACAGTATGGGGTGGGGGCGGTCCAGGCCCATCACAAAGCAGACGGCTTCGAGCTGCCTGGGGTGGGGGCGGTCCAGGCCCATCACAACGCAGACGGCTTCGAGCTGCCGCTGGCGTTTGCATCTAAAACTCTTAGTCTCGCGCAGGCCCATTACTCCCAGGTGGAAAAAGAGCCTTTGGCCATTGTCTACGCTGTTAACAAGTTTCACCCTTTCTTGTATGGCACGAAGTTTCAGTTAATCACTGACCATAAGCCATTAATATCGTTATTTGGCCCCGCCTCTCAGTTTCCAGATGGGGCAGCCCACAGGCTGCAGCGCTGGGCCTTGTTCCTCTCTATGTACCATTATGACATTAATTTTTGCCCTACCAGACAGCATGCCAATGCCGACGCTCTTTCCCATCTTCCGGTTGGCCCGGATCCTAAATTTGATCGGGAGGAGATTATGTGTTTTCATTTGGATGTGGCGTCCCGCCAAGCGGTTGATGGCTTCCTGATCACTAATTCTAGAGTCGACAGGAAGACGGCAGCTGATCCAGTTCTCCGACAAGTAGTTCACCTCGTTCAGCAGGGCTGGTCATCCCGACTTCCAGGCCGGGCCTCAGACCCTGTTCGTAATTATTTTGTTCTACGAGCCCGCCTCTCAGTCTTGGAAGGAGTTCTCCTTCTGGCTACCAAGGATACAGCTCCTCGCGTGGTTGTTCCTGCAAGTTTGTGGAGGGAGATCCTCACGTTATTACATGAGGGGCACTGGGGTGTTTCCCGTACTAAAACCTTGGCTCGCAGACATGTGTACTGGCCCAGTATTGACAGAAAAATTGAGCACTTGGTGGCTGCCAGTTACCAGTGTGCGAGCCAACAGGCATCTCCCAGGTCAGTGTTCTCTTCATGCCGCCTGCAACCCAGGCATGGGAACGTGTTCACATAGATTTTGCGGGCCCGTTTCTCACTGGCTTTTGGCTCATTGTCATTAGTGCTTATTCCTGATTCCCATATGTGGTTCACTGCTCCTCAACCACTTCAGAAGTTGCAATCCAGGCACTCGCAAAAATCTTTTCCGTGGAAGGTCTTCCAGTCACCCTGGTATCAAACAATGGACCTCAGTTTATTTCGCAGACCTTCCAGGATTTTTGTAGGCGCTTCGGTATTCGACACATTTGCTCTCCCCCCTTTCATCCACAATCGAATGGGGAAGCTGAGTGCATTGCACGCACATTTAAGATGCAGATGAAAAAGGATGTGCACGAATTTCCTGCAGAGGAGGCGTTGAAATTTTTCCTGACGACATACCGGACCACACCAATGGGAGAACGCAGCCCCACAGAGCTCCTCCATGGGCGCCAACCTAGGACTCTGCTGCACCTCCTCCGGCCTGGTCCTCACCAGTCTTCGCAAAATGGGTTACCCGGTTTTCCACTGGGTATGTTGGTCTGGGTACATGGGTTTGGTCGCAATCCATGTTGGGTTGCTTCGGCCCAACGCCTAACACCGGATTTTGTGATTGACATGCATAATGTTGTGGGCGATGTACATCCACCAGGACTGCAACACAATGCCTCTCACTCGTCAATTACACCGATTTCGCCAGACAATTTTGTTCCTGCAACAATAAGTGAGGTTAGGAGTGTGCATGACTCCAGCTATCAGACGCCTTTGTTCCCACTACTTGTGCCCTCCCTCGTTGATGGTGCAGCTACCTCTTGCGGATCTCCGTGCAGTGTGGGATCAATGCCAATTTCTGCAAATGCTCCGTTGGATAACGTACCACCGCCAGCACAACGGTTTGCCACGCCTCAATCCGTGCAGTACCACGTAGATTCCTGCCACATGGCCGGAACTGCTTTGTTCACAGGTCAACCTCCTCAGCATTCGACCACGCCCGCACCTGCCTTGGTTCAGCATCAGCACATGCCTTCCTGCTTCGATACCTCAGCTTGCAACAGGAACAATGGCTTGTTATCTGTGCCTGACCTCCATCTCCGTCCTACTGCTACACCTCAGTGTTTTGTGCCACGACATTCACCTTACCCGCACACCGTTTTGAGTGAAGTGACTATGAACAGTGAACATTCAGACATTCCGCCCAACGATCGACATCATTTTCCTCACTGTGCTTCTGGACAGCCCCCACCTCCACAGCCTCCCTGCAACACTGGTGGCTCTGACTCTGATCGCACGTCAAGTTTTCCGCAGACTGGCACGCACTTTCTGACTTCGAACTTTTTCTCACCTCTCGCCCCCACCCCGGCTCCAGTCGAGCTTCCACTACTGTTCTCAGCACATATTGGTGCCTCATCCGCGTCGGTCTTCCATGACACATCAATCCGAACACACCCACAACGTGTCGAACTTCCGCACCCCAATTGACACATTACGGTGTCTCACCCGTGTCGGCCTTCTGCGTCGCGACAGATCGTACTCAACTACAACGTGTCACCTTCATGCTACCACCCGACCAGCCGTCGTCGCCACATACCCTGGAGACACATTCTCCTGGAATACTGCAGCAACAACAGCTCGTTTCAGGCAGTGCCCCGACAAATTCAATTCACGCTGTTCTTCCGAACGTTCTACAACGCTTACTGACGCTGCCGCCGTTCAAACCCGACAGGGCAACGACCTGGTTCAAAATTGTGGATGAAGTGTTCGAACATTTCAAACTCGACGAATCAACCAGATTTCTGTGCCTTATCACCCACCTGCACGACCAGGAGGGCTTGATTGCTGTCCTGGTCAATGCCCCGGACTCAGCTATCTGGCACACTCTAGCCAAAAAGACAGTTCTACGTCGGTTTGCATGCTCAACTGAGACAGCAACATGGCAAGTGCTCCACGTCGAGCAACTAGGCAACAACAAACCTTCACAACTTTGGAGACGGCTACGGGCCCTGGTCAGTGAAGATCTACTCTCTGACGCAGCTCTCCTCGCCATCTGGACAGATAAACTACCTCCCCACACCAGCTTTGCTCTGGCTCAGAGGTCTCCCAACCTGTCGAGCAACGAATGACAATTGCTGCAAACTAACTACATGATGTGAATCTTCAGGTTTTCGCGGCGCAAAGACTGCTCCATTAAATTTCGGGAATGCAGCCGCATAAATTCTGCTTCTTCTTCTAATATTTCGGCTGTATATCTTTCAGCCATCTTCAGAGAGAGCCGTACGACTCTCTCTGAAGATGGCTGAAAGATATACAGCCGAAATATTAGAAGAAGAAGCAGAATTTATGCGGCTGCATTCCCGAAATTTAATGGAGTAACTACATGATGCATCACTGCTCTATTTCGCCAGCCACTGCCTACCTGGCAAGTCTCAGGTTCAGGCTCCTCGTCCCGCAGCCTTGGCCACACTATACCAACTGTTCCGCTCGCTCCGGGACACAGTATACAAACAGATGGGACGTCACTGGCTCCGCCCTCGGTCATGCCCCCTCCTGCAACTGAACCGGCTGTGGCCACTGAACCTCAGCCACCGTCTCTGCAACGAACTTTCCGCAGGAAATGCAGCCGCACTACCCATACTGTTACTTCCACACACGGTGTGGTGAGGCAGCACAGAACTGCAGACCACCCTGCTGCTACCCAAACGCAAATCGCAGGGAGGTCCGGGTGTCGCCTCCCGCGCACAACATGACAGGCACCTCCCAGTGCTCCATTCTGTCCGGGAACAATCGGATAATTATGGACGACTTTATATTAGAGACATTTCGTCAGGATACTTTTTCCTTGTGGACACAGGCGCTGATGTTTCGCTGCTGCCTACGTCCTTAGTGTCGTTGAACATCTGCCCTCATCATACTTCACTGCAAGCTGTGAATTCTACTAAACTACAATGCTCGGGTTCAACCTCAGACGTCGTCTCACACTGCACAAACTGCAAACTCGAGTGGACTTTTTTAGTGTGCAATATTGAGGAACCTATACTAGGCATTGACTTCTTGTGACACCACAAACTTTCACCGTACCTAGTGCAAAACACCGTGTTTCATCACCCGTCTAAGACTCACTTCCCCTGTGCTCTGTCGAGCAAACCCCCACGTGACATGTCGGTCCGGGCTCATCTCATCCGTACATGCTCGGCCCTGTCGACGACATTACAAGAAACAATACACAAGTGCCTTATCGAGATTGAAAACGTCGCTCGGCCTATGCAAGGAAAACTTCGAGCTCTCCCTCTGGCTCCACGAAACTCAGCTCCAGCTTTCCAACACAGCAAAGGAATTACATACACTGCAACAAGGACAAAGCAAGGTCAGTAAGTGTGCCGAATCTGCTTGTGGTCCCAGCAATCGAGCCTCCATGTGCTTACCTCCCACTACCCCTCGCAACTGTGCTATCAAGTCTACCATAACTTGTACTGACAGTTCCACAGGACCAGACCCCCCTAACACGGCAGCATTTGACACTCGGCCGGACACGAGTGTGCATGCGCGACGATCGTCACGTGTTCCCATACTGACAGCTCCTACCCCTCCTTTCGTGGGCAGCACCTCAAACTATGCAACTTTGGCTCCTGCGCGCCGCCGTGCGACCGCCACTGACAACACAAACAGTGCACTCGCACCTAGCGCTTCGCCCGCGACCGTACTGCCACAGGCCACGCCCTCGGGCAATGGACTCACTAACGCTTCACGAGCCCTACTGAGCTCACCCGACCATGGTGCCACTGCTTCGGGCTGGTGGACATCTTGTCACATTAACTTCTGGGACACTTCACCACCTTGGCTCCCGTCAGATCCGCCGAGTGGCTCCGAACACCATGACCTTGTCTCGCCCGCCCCACCCACCTCACATTGTAAACAAACTGCCTCTCGTGCCGCTGGCAACATTTCCGTCGTCACCAACAGCATGGTTCACAAGCTTCGCCTCACGCCAGGCCCCCCAATCTTCAGTAAACCACGTTGACTTTGTCCCGAGTGCCTCTCTGACCTCAAAAAGCAGATTTCAGAAACATCTAAGTTCCGGCATCATCGAACCCTCTGCCAGCAGCTGGTCTACACCCATTCATATGACACCCAAGAAAGACGGGTCCTGGCGCATGTGCAGAGACTACCATCGACTAAATGCGTGAACAATTATGGACACCTACCTCATACCCGACATTGCCGACTTTCCCAGTTCCCTCGCAGGTGCGACCACGTCTGTCATTGATTGCAAACGGGCTTACCACCAGATCCCCAAGGCTCCAGAAGACATCGAGAAGACATCACTCACCACCCCAATCGGGTTATTTCAGTTTCAATTCTTGCCCTTCAGTCTGAAAAACACAACCCAGACCTGGCAATGCTTCATCAACACAGTGCTATTCGGACTAAAATTCTACTTTGCATATCTTGATGACATTCTTGTGTTCAGCTCCTCCATTAAGGACAACATTCGACATGTGCAAACTGTTATGGACACTCTCGCAGCAGCAGGCATCGAGACCAACCAAGACAAATTGCAGCTACATCAACCCGCTGTCACTTTTCTTGGTTTTCGGGTCTCTGCCAACGGCATTTCACCGCCCCCTGACAAAGTACAAACAATATTAAACCTACCCAGACCTTCGCCATTCAAAGAGCTCCGGCACTTTCTAGCGACGGTTAATTATTATCGCCATCTGCCTCGGGCAGTGGAGATTAAAGCTCCACTGACGGACGCCTTGGCAGGCACCAAGACTTCTGGATCTCGGCCCATTCCATGGACCCCTGCTATGACTGACTCTTTCACTGCCCTCAAAAATCTTCTTGGCGAGGCCTGCACCATCGTGCATCCTCATCCCAATGCGCAGCTTTTCATCACCACAGACGTGAGCGATACTGCCATCTGCGCTGTCCTTAGCCAGACAGTCGACGGCCAAACTTCGCCTCTGCAGTTCTTCTCGCGCAAGCTCACCAATGCACAACAGAAATATTCCACGTTTGACTGGGAGTTGCTTGCAGTCTAAGAAGTGATCAAGCATTTTAAGACCAACATTGAGGGACGCCCTTTCTATGTTTTAACAGACCACAAACCCCTGGCTGCGGCCATTTCAAACCCACCAGCCGAGCCACCTCCTCACCGTTTCAGATACATGGACTTCATATCTCAGTTCACCACCGATGTCAGACACATAAAGGGTGCTGACAATATAGTTAGTGATTTCCTTTCACGAGTCGATGCTGTTCATTTGCTGTTAGACCTCTCTGAACTGCCTAACCTCCAACCTGCTGACAAGGACACACAAAACCTGATTTCAGACTCTACCTCTTCACAACACTTCATCCGCACCACGTTCCCTGACATTTCTGGTGAGCTTTGGTGCGACAACAGTATGGGCACGTTATGCCCCCTCATCCCAACCATGCTCTGTCGAGCTGTCTTCAACGCACTGCATAATTTAGCCCACCCCGGTGTTCATGCATCCGCCCACCTCGTAGCGGAGCGCTTTGTGTGGAGAAATGTCAACAAGGACTGCCAGCAATGGGCACACTCCTGTGCGTCACGTGCCAACACTGCAAAGTACACAAGCACACTTCACCCCCCCCCCTCAGTGCATTTTCGTTCCCTCCTGGGCGTTTCCAGCATATTCACATTGACATTGTCAGCCCCCCCCCCCCCCCCCTCTAATGGCTTTCGTTATGTTCTCTTGTCTATCAACCGAACAACTCGCTGGGTCGAGGCTGTCCCCCTACCCAATATCACGGCAGAAACTGTTGCTCGAGCTTTCATCGATTCATGGGAATCGCGTTTCCGATGTCCAGCTATCGTCACGACTGACCAGGGCACACAATGTGAGTCGGCCCTGTTCAACGGGATTTGTAAAATCTGCGGCATCCAGCGCATCCATACCACAGCATATCACCCGCAAAGTAATGGGCTAGTCAAGTGCTGGCACCGCACCTTCAAGGCAGCTCTTCAATGCCACGACTCTCTTTGGACGGAGGCCCTTCCCCTTGTGCTACTCAGCATTCATGCGATCTATAAGGAAGACCTCAAAGGCACAATGGCTGAGTTCATATACGGCCAGAACATTGTTCTCCCCAGTGAACTTGTGAGCCCTTCCGCTTCTCTCCCTCAGTCTGACTTACCTTCCTTCATGGACCACGTCAGACGCCACTTCATCAACCTCCACATCCCTCCGCCCGCCAGCCATTCTTGCCCTAAGGTTCACATCTCTGAACAATTGAGAGTACATCATGTTCTGAGATGACACTGTCCAAGCTCCCCTCCAACCCCCATATACTGGCCCCTACCGAGTCCTCCAGCGCTCAGCCAACACCTATGACATCCAGATAAAAGATCAGCTGCTACAGTCTCTCCCAACAGATTTAAGCCTGCTTATGTCAAGCCCGCTTCTACCCCCCTTCAGGCCACGACCATTCCACTTACTGTCGTGGCTCATGATGCTCCAACCACTCCCTCCATGTCGGACTTACTCTCTCAGTCGAGTGACTTCCAGCTCCAATCATCGAGCTCTTCTCCGACCTCGCCCTCTACTCCGGTCTCATGCACTCTGTCGAGTGATCGCATGCTCCCCACGACGAGCTTACCTATGATCACACCCTCGCCACCGGGCCCTTCTCTGGTCCCTTCGACCTCTCACCCGTCGCCTGCCAGGCCCTGTCGAGGTTTCTCACCCCCTCTCACCCCCCCCCCCCCCATCTTGTACGTGCCCTCGCTCAAGGTGTTTGTGCCTGTCCCTCTGGACATAATCCATGACATCTCTATAATACTACGCGATGACACACTGTTCGTCGTATGTTTCCCTTCATCCGGTGCTCATGACACAACCTCCGCCATTCCCTGCCACCTGGTGAAATTTGTTCCCCTCTCACCTGACGTCGACCTGGACATGCTTCATGTGTCCGCCATGCCCACCGGAGACATCGTCATCATCACTCCGTTCCTCCCACAAACCGCTGACCTACCTGTCGCCGCACGACCAGCATGCTCAGTACGACGCCTGGCGCGCTTCAACGACTTCCAGGTTCGGGGGTCGGAAATTCCTTCATGACATCTACCCACACTGCTCTCCAACGATGCTGTCAAGCTGACTGTGGTCCGGCTCCTCCGCGGACCATCCCTGCCGACGCCATGGTCACCCCCCTCACCCCCCCCCCCCCCCGGCCTCTCAGGAGTACTCCATACTGCGGGGGTGGGGGGGTTTTGTGGCGCCAATAGATCGACACCAGTATTGATCTGAGCATCATCTTTGAACTGAGCAAAACATTATCTTTGTGTAGTCTGCCATCCAGTTCTGTGTAAGCCATACTTGTGTGATGAGGTGAATAAATGAACTCCTGATTATAAGGTGTTGTTTGGTGTATCTCACCTGAGCATCCACCTCACTTTCTTTACTATCATTGTAAATAGTGTCAGTAAATAGAGTTTGCGGAGTAGTACAAGGTATATAGAGAGATAGTGTCCCAGTAGAAACTAAGAGGACTAACAAGACTAACCAGAAAGAGAGAGGATTGAAATTTTCCCGAAGTTTTATGTAACTGGTAGAAATGTTATTGTAAAGGTGATGTGTTCTGAGGGAAAAGTGGATTGCCTTCCTAAAGAGTAAAAAGAAATTTTCTGGAGATAGTTGCAGTAATGAGTAATGAAGAGGCACAGTAATCGGCTAGGAGATTCAGTACTGTTCTATAAGAACTTTTTTTTTTTATTTTCCTGAATATTGTATATGAGAAGTGCAGCACCACAGAGGTGGCATGGGTTATCCTCAACTTTTTTACATGGACTTTTGGTATTCTTTGCCAATAGTACTGTATTCCTTAGGTAAAGGTGTGTCTAATGTGAGGACTTTACTAAAGCCACAGAAGCTGGCAAGGATAATTTGCAGTAAGTTTATAAGGACTTTATGTAGAATAGATGGTTTTGGTATATAGTAGCATGTAAGAGGTGTCTCAAATCTACTGAAGTAGACATAAGTAAATTTTAGTAATGTGATAAAACTGTTTTCTCTTTTGGCATGATGTAGATAGGAGGTGCTACTAGACTGCAGGAGATGGACTGAATTGTTTTCAGCGCTCAGTAATTTTGTATTTATTTATGTAATGAGTAATGATGTTTTTCAGAGCTGCAGATGCTGGTGGAGATAACTTGGCAGGATATTTTATGATGTTATATTTTGTTCTTTGTGTACAGTAGCTTTTGTGTGAAGGCAAGCAGTGAATTTTGATTTTCTGAAAGAGGGATAAGAAAGAGCAAATTTGAATTAGCAATATTTGTAACAGTAACTCGCTTAAATTACACACAGATTTTGAAAATAAGATTTCAGTAGTAGTGCCAATTTTGGGTGTACTATTAAAATTTTTAAAAGCAGTTCATTCATTTTTCACCGAATTAATTAATACTAAATGTAAAGAGATGTTGAGTTTTGATGAGCTATGAATCTGTCTGAAAAAAAAAAGCTTTGAGTAAATAAGATATATATTGTGGAGGACAGTAACGTTTTTGAAAAAAAAAAAAAAAAAAATCATGGAATCAGCAATTGCGGACTAGAGTACATATGTGTGTTAGGATTAGGATGTAGAGACTGAGAATGGACACTGAGATGTACGGTATATTACAGGCACTGAGGGAGAACCCAAGGTTGAGACAGAGCTGGACGCTAAATACCAGTGATGAGCCATTTCGTGATTCCAGTGTATGTGCTTATGGCACATACTCATTTTTCTTCATTAGTGGAAATATTTGAACACCCCCCAAACAGTCAAGAGTAGATGACATAATGAAAAAAACAAAAGAAAACTACATATATATCTTCTTCATGAATGGTTTGAAAATTTAAAAATTTTGGAAAAAAAGTAGTGTAATAAGTAAATTTTAAAGGTTGAATTTGGTTGTAATCATTCTTTCAATAAGAAAGTATTAAATTGTTAAAGGATCCTGTAAGAACATTAGATGTGTTATTTCTTTTCAGCTGATGAAAAATAATTATCTTCCTTTGTAAAATTAATTTCCTGTACGTCATCAAGCCATAGCCATTAACAATTGTTGTAAATAGATATCTCTTGTTGTGATGTGATATAATTTAAATAATTTAATCAAATTAAATTTTTTTTTGTTGAGAAAACAGTTTAATGAAAAGTGTCAGTGTAGTTAAGGAAAAACATTACAGAAAAAACTGTAAGAAACATAAAAACATTATCAGGAAATTTTAGTTTCTGAGGGGGTGTGTAGCGTCGCAGCTATTACACGACTGGAGATTTTTGCAGTAAGTGTGTTACGTTATGGCAAGCTGTTTTGGGAACCTGCAGTATAGTAGCATTCGGTGGCAGCCGGCATGTGGCCTGCCATATGTGTCGCTAAAGCAGACCATGAGAATGCTCACTGTGGTGCGTACTAAAATCACTTATTCACCTCACCTAAGAAACTAAATAACTACATTAAATATTAGCTATTAGCTGTTTTATTCCAAATTTGGTACATGACCTTTTGTTATTCAGATGAGCTTTGTGTCGAAATTTGATAGTGCTACCTATAATAGGGAATTAGATTAGGAAATGAGACACTTAAAGTAGTAAAGGAGTTTTGCTATTTGGGGAGCAAAATAACTGATGATGGTCGAAGTAGAGAGGATATAAAATGTAGACTGGCAATGGGAAGGAAAGGGTTTCTGAAGACGAAAAATTTGCTAACATCGAGTATAGATTTAAATGTCAGGAAGTCATTTCTGAAAGTATTTGTATGGAGTTTAGCCATGTATGAAAGTGAAACATGGACAATAAATAGTTTAGACAAGAAGAGAATAGAGGCTTTCAAAATGTGGTGCTACAGAAGAATGCTGAAGATTAGATGGGTAGATCACATAACTAATGAGGAGGTATTGAATAGAATTGGGGAGAAGAGGAGCTTGCGGCACAACTTGACTAGAAAAAGGGATCGGTTGGTAGGACATGTTCTGAGACATAGAGGGATCACCAATTTAGTGTTGGAGGGCAGTGTGGAGGGTAAAAATTGTAGAGGGAGACCAAGAGATGAATACACTAAGCAGATTCAGAAGGATGTAGGCTGCAGTAGGTACTGGGAGATGAAGAAGCTTGCACAGGATAGAGTAGCATGGGGAGCGGCATCTAACCAGTCTCAGGACTGAAGACCACAACAACAACAACAACCTATAATAGTTTCAGAGATATAAAAAATCTATTAAAAAAGTACTTAACCAACACTTAAGAAAATAAATTCAGATAGTAATAATAGCAGTTTATATTTATTTTGTTATTTGAAAACAGTAGTAGCATTCTTAGTGTGCTGATTTATTTTATAAAGATTTTCAGTTCTAAACTTTCGATAATTTTTCATTCGTAATGGAAACAACAGTTTTAAAGCTAATATCTATACTTTGTGTTAGGGTGAGAGTAAATGAAAGTGAATGTGTGTGTGTATATGGGAAATATGTCAGATTTAAATTCTATACTGTGTTACACCTTACATAACTCGCAAGTGTTACGCCACCAGGACATCATGAAAAAACCTGTGAATCCCCCTAAATGGCAGATGACATATGTCTAAGAGCGTTTGGTTTTTTAATAAGGCAACCAGAAAGGTAGTAAGAGGATAATCAGTTCTAAAGTGCATTTCAAGTATAGTTTTCTCTTAGTTTTCGTTTCGTTTGGTTCAGTGCAACATTTTGTTAATACTTGCAGCAGGAAATGACACAGATGCATTTGTGAATGTTGACTGGAGTAAAGCAGATTGAACACGAATATGATCATGAAAGATTAATCTGATTGGCTATTCATTTTGATCAACCAATGAGAGTAAAGTCTTTTCCGCACATTGGGATGAGTTATATGTCCTGAAACCAATGGCATTCAGTGAGCGGCAGTCGAGCAGCTGACCAGAGTGGAACGCTGCTCTATGCACCTGGCGTAGCTGCCCATCTGATAGCTCCTCGGAGTGGTCACAAATAAGCTGCAACTGGCGTAGATGCCAGTGATGCTCTTCTGAGTGGCACAAACCAGCGCAAGCCACTTAACGCTTCCAGGCCATAAGTGGCAAGAGTTTCGGCTCAACTTCCAGCAACTTCAGTTGCAAATCTCCCCAGCGGGATTCTCCCATTCTTTGGTAGGGTAATCTCGGTGTCAGGGGCCTGTTCACACCGGATAATCCCGCGCACTGTAGGCCGCTTTCTTCTACCCACGCTCTCTTCCGCCGTGCATTGCACACTGCACAGATAGGTCGTAGGGACCCCCTCTTCTGTAGGGACACAATACACTGCACTTTCACTGAAAAAGCAAATATTTCATTTCATAAAAAGAGCAAAATTGTCGTACATCCTTCCCTATCCAAATAAGATGTCTGATCTTTCCTGTGCTTCCCCACCACTTACCCGCAGCAAAGCTGCAGCCCAAGAGGCAGGAATGCCTTCTACTCCCGCCTGCATTTCTGTCCCACTGTCCATCTTCCAAGATCAGGTTGCCTTGAAGGACAAGCAGATTGCAAGAGCTGATCGCAGAGCTGATGGGCAGTGAACACCCGCAGACAGCAACACCCACACCACACACACAAGTGCCTGCTGAAAACTCGAAGGACATGCCCTCTCTTTCACCTCTGGTGGCCCAGGCACCGACAGAACTGGAGCCAGAGCTGACGGAGGACACAGCTAACACTGAAGTAGATGGACTGTGGCAGCAGGTCGGTCCAAGACGCAAACAGCCACCAAACACACAAACAAGCGAGCCCACAAACTCACGAGGCAATGGCCGAGTGCTGTTGTCTAATTAACAACAAAGGCAACACAGGGACCAACAAGAACAACCCTGCGACTGCAGCATCCACAAACACACAAGCAGCTACACAGAACCCAAACAATACCGTGGCTGGCTTCCCACCAGTCATCATACACAACTACAGAGACCTTAGTCTTCTAAACAAAGAATTTAATAAGAAACACAACCCCAAAACATACTACTCAAAACTCACTGGGGAACACATCTAACTGTACGTGGCAAACAAATCTGATTACTTGAATCTGCTGGAGTTTCTTAAAGAAAGGCAGGTAGAGCATTTCATGTACAGAACAATCCTTGAAAAGACACAGCAGTACATGATCAAGGGGATAGATTCACGAACCCCAACCAAAATAGTACACGAAGAACTCCCTGCTCTCGGGTGGGAGTGCTTTTGGGTAAACTGAATGTTAGAGTTCGGCACAGCAAGACCATCGCACAACTACACGGCAGAATTGGCTGACACGGCCAAGTCCCACGACCTGTTGAAGTTAAAATTGTTTCTTCATATGGTCATCAATGTAGAGATCTACAACATGCCGCGCACCCCCAACAATGCCACAACTGCCAGCGCTTTGCACACACGGGTATCCGATGCGGTCTTCCTCCCTGCCGCTGTATTTGCACTGGCAGTCACACGACCCAACACTGCAAACTCCCCCATACAGCACCTCGCACGTGAGCCAACTGTGGTGCTGCCCATCGGGCAAACTACAGGGGGTGCATTGCATACAAAGCAGCTCTGAGGCACAAAATAACCAAACACACTAAACCTACCACCATCACAGTTCCGAAACCGCCCCGGCGGCCAGTAAGAAGTGGAGTATCCTTCACTGGAGTGGTCGCTGGCAGCCCCAGCAGTGCGGGACTGTCAGAGGAGCCCTAGAGCCCAGGACACGCACAACAAACACCCCAGCAACAGACACACGCCAGACAAACACAACACCTAACACCACATCAGCACCAGGCACACCACATGACACCAGCAACAACACCACCCTACTCCCTGAGATCACAGACTGCAACCCACCACAGGCTACGGAAGACACACCAAAACAGGGACAACCACAGCATCAGAGGAGGAGAAGGAGAAACAACCTCAACAGGAGGAACACGACCACACCACAACAAGTACACAGGCAACAGGACACCAATACTCAGGAACACAGTCCGGACACCAACTTGACAACCCAGACAACACACCCACTCACCACAGAGAATACACAGGCGCCCACAACTGTCACACGAACAGCCGACACACAGGCCAGCCCTCACCAGACGCCAACACAGGAACAAGCGGCCGCTAACATGACCAACAACACACAGGCAGACATGCCCAACATTATGTCAACGCTCCAGAGACTAATGGAAACATTATTCCCCGGACACACGACCAGCGAAATATTCGCAAAGATTATGGGGTGTGTCTCACAACTCTTCATGCAGTTCATGTCGAGCACACTCAACTGGACTAGCTTCCAAGCCACTATCACACCACTTTTTACACTACTACATGGATAATACGCCACAACAGCCCCGAAACGCAGATGCTAACACAAACTCACAGATCCTGTTTTGGAATGCCAACGGGATCACAAACAAAAAAGCCGAAATGGCCGCGTTCATGGAGCGAAAGGGTATCCGAATCGTTCTTGTGAACGAAACACTGCTTATGCCTCGCAAACAACTAAACATCCCAGGGTATTGCGTCTATCGTACCGACCGAACAGATGACAGGAGGGGAGACAGCATGGCAATCATCATACACAGAGACATAGAACACATGAACATTGAGCTCCCTGCACTTGAAAGACTAGAGGCCATGGCCATCAGGGTCAAGTTCAACGGAACCAACACCGCACTGGTATCGATGTACAATCCTCCTAAAAACATCCAGAATGAAATTTTCACTCTGCAGCGGAGTGTGCGCTGATATGAAACTTCCTGGCAGATTAAAACTGTGTGCCCGACCGAGACTCGAACTCGGGACCTTTGCCTTTCGCGGGCAAGTGCTCTGCCATCTGAGCTACCGAAGCACAACTAATGCCCGGTACTCACAGCTTTACTTCTGCCAGTATCTCGTCTCCTACCTTCCAAACTTTACAGAAGCTCTCCTGCGAACCTTGCAGAACTAGCACTCCTGAAAGATACGATATAGCGGAGACATGGCTTAGCCACAGCCTGGGGGATGTTTGCAGAATGAAATTTTCACTCTGCAGCGGAGTGTGCGCTGATATGAAACGTCCTGGCAGATTAAAACTGAGTGCGCGACCGAGACTCGAACTCGGGACCTTTGCGTTTCGCGGGCAAGTGCTCTGCCATCTGAGCTACCGAAGCACGACTTAAGCCCGGTACTCACACCTTTACTTCTGCCAGTATCTCGTCTCCTACCTTCCAAACTTTACAGAAGCTCTCCTGCGAACCTTGCAGAACTAGCACTCCTGAAAGAAAGGATATAGCGGAGACATGGCTTAGCCACAGCCTGGGGGATGTTTTAATCTGCCAGGAAGTTTCATATCAGCGCACACTCTGCTGCAGAGTGAAAATTTCGTTCTGGAAACATCCCCCAGGCTGTGGCTAAGCCATGTCTCCGCTATATCCTTTCTTTCAGGAGTGCTAGTTCTGCACGGTTCGCAGGAGAGCTTCTGTAAAGTTTGGAAGGTAGGAGACGAGATACTGGCAGAAGTAAAGCTGTGAGTACCGGGCGTTAGTCGTGCTTCGGTAGGTCAGATAGCAGAGCAATTGCCTGCGAAAGGCAAAGGTCCCGAGTTTGAGTCTTGGTCGGGCACACAGTTTTAATCTGCCAGGAAGTTTCATATCAGCGCACACTCCGCTGCAGAGTGAAAATTTCATTCTAGAAACATCGCCCAGGTTGTGGCTAAGCCATGTCTCCGCTATATCCTTTCTTTCAGGAGTGCTAGTTCTGCAAGGTTCGCTGGAGAGCTTCTGTAAAGTTTGGAAGGTAGAAGATGAGATACTGGCGAAGTAAAGCTGTGAGTACTGGGCGTTAGTCGTGCTTCGGTAGCCCAGATGGCAGAGCACTTGCCCGCGAAAGGCAAAGGTCCCAAGTTCGAGTCTCGATCGGGCACACAGTTTTAATCTGCCAGGAAGTCTCCTAAAAACATAATAACACACGATATCAGCACATTACTCAACATAGCACCACAGGTAATCGCCGCTGGAGACCTAAACGCAAAACACCCCAATTGGAACTCACGCATACGAACCTCCAACAGCAAGAAACTGTACGAACATCCACTAGGCCAAAAGTACATTATACTTGGGCCGGACGTTCCCACGTTCGTGCTTACACAGCCCTGACATAAGCCAGACGTGTTAGACATAGCCCTCATAAAGGGCATCACATGCACACTTAACTTTATGGTTGAAAACAATCTGGACTCAGACCACATGCCTGTAATACTGCACACAGAAGAAACACTGCAGGACACAGAACCATGCAGGATGCTTAACTACAAGTGCGTGAATTGGACACTGTTCAAGGAAATGCTTGATAGTCGTATTCCTGACACCCACGAAATTAACAACACACAGCAAATCGATGAGTTTGTGGAGGCTCTCACAACTGCCGTCCAAGACGCATTCCATATACAACACCAAGACAACACTTGACAGCCCTGCCCCAGGAGATCCTGGGCCTTATCTCAATGATGAACCACCTCAGGAGATACTGGCAGCGTACCAGGCGCCCGTTCTATAAACTGCACGTCAACAGACTCCAAGGGATAATACGGGGTAAAATAGAAACATTCAGAAATGAACAATCGGGACAGAAACTCACTGGGCTATATACCACACGTCCTGGGGTGTGGCAGCTGGCCAGACACTTCACCATGGAGAAACATTACATTCCCACGTTACAAGAGACCAGACGGCCCAGCCTACTCCGTGACGGAGGAGGCAGAGCTTATGGCCACAACACTTGCAGCATCTTTCATGCCGAATCTGGTTCCCTCAGACCCAGTATTCTCACTTGAAACGGACCAGGAGGTTACACGACTTGTAGCCCAGCCCTCGGGCAACGAAATTAGACGTACTAGCACAAATGAAATCACATGGGCTGCCAAGCACACCAATGCTAAGAAAGCCCCTGGGCCTGATGGCATTCAAAACCGTGTCGTCCAGGAGTTCACAGATAAAGCCGTAGAATACCTTACACACTTAATGAATGCCATCCTGAAACACCAACACTTCCCTGACTTTGGAGGCGGCCAAGGTCCTGATGTTCAGGAAGCCAGGGAGAGACCACTCCCTCCCACAAAATTACTGACCCATCAGTCTGCTGTGTTCGCTCAGCAAGATTGTTGAGAAGGTAATATTAAAATGTATCACTAGGCATTGCATCGCCAATGACACCCTAAGACCAGAGCAATTCAGCTTTAGGAATCACCACTCAACAACACAACTACTCCTCCGCGTAGTCGAACTTATAACACATGGCTACAAGATGAACAAAGCCACAGGGGCCATGTTCCTGGACATCGAAAAGGCTTTTGACCATCTCTGGCACAACGGACTCATACGCAAACTAAGCGAAACTGGTTTCCTGGACGGACTCGTACGTCTCATACACTCATATCTCACGAACAGGTGTTTGAACACTAACGTGCAGGATAAAGAATCAATACAACACGGTATCCAAGCTGGAGTAAGCCAAGGAAGCATCCTAGGGCCCATCTTGTTTAACCTGTACATTAATGACTTCTCAGCAACACAAAATACGACGTTAGCCATCTATGCGGATGACTCCGCCATCCTTGTGCAAGATTGGAACCGTCGAACATCAATTCACAAATACAGACAGCACTCAGAACAGCTGAGCCTTAGTTGGAGCAATGGCGTATTAAAGTAAATGTCGACAAGTGCGAAGCAGTTCTGTTCACACATAGACTGAAACTACTGTGCAAACATCAACACTGTAGACCGATAACACTACATTCACACCCAATATGTTTCCGAGAGAAAGTCAGATACCTTGGTGTCTGGCTGGACTGGAAACTTACATGGAGGGACCACATCGAGTACGTTGCCAACCGAGCACACGTGAGGCTCAAACAGCTCTACCCAATGCTCAACAGGAAAAGCACACTGAATAGGAGGGTGTCGAGGTCCATATACATGACACTGATTAGACCTCTGATGATGTACGCAGCTCCCATCTGGGGAGATGCAGCTCCTACACGACTGCGCTGCCTGCAGATCATACAGCACAAGGTGCTACGAATCATTAGCAACAATCCACACTACACACACAACGTGGATCTTCACTTTGAATACCGCCTTGATACCCTAAAGGATGTATTCAAAAAACGGGCCACACGACTATACAGGAGCTCAAGACACTCCAACAATCCTTTCATCCTCACACTGGGAAACTACGATCACAACCATAGGTGGAAGCACAAGCAGCCAAAGACACTGCTAGCTAGGGCATAGCCACCTATGGTAAACTAACATACGCAAACAACCAACAAATGTCGGCAAGCCCCTGCATATCAGCAACACTGACTGGTAACTACCAGCTGCTACTAGAGCCGACCAACAGGCCACAGCAGGGGCACCAACGAGCTCACCCACAGGCGCACAAACAATCCACCAAGATCACCTCACACTGTGCTACCGGTATATGACCTATTGGACACAAGAACAATAATAAACCTAACTGTTGCAGGTTGCTGACGCTGAACGAGGACTCTACACCAGCATCCAGCGCCAGCCTCCGAGCAGCTCAACCGCACAATGTCAAGGTATCGACATGCATGATACCCACTACTAACAAAGCCTATCCTTGCACGACCTATCACAGGCAGCAAGACAACCGCTACTGCTCTTACCACCCGACCCAACTATGCACAGGTTTTTTATCCTTTGCTCTTGCCTTGGCACTTTTTTTCCTCTGCCCATCAAACCACTACCCTTTGTTCGATTTCGACCCAATCTATCTCCAGATGAGCGCGTATTAATGGTTAACCTTAACCAGACGTACGCAAACATCACAGTACCCTCATCCTGCGACACCTCACTTTATTGAATACTAACCCTTATGCAGAGATGGCAGTAGACTTATTGTGTTGGCCATCATGCCGGTGTGGGCGTGGAGGGTCTCCACCTCTTGTAGAAAAAAAGCATTCAGTGAGTCGTGGACTAGTGCCCAGACAAGGAAGTCATGTTAGACATGTCCAAAAAAGGTATTTGTAAAATGAATAAGTGACTGTTATTTCGCGTTCAATTTATAATGCCGGGCAAGCAGATGCAGTTACGGACAGTTCTGTGACATTTGGGAGATTTTTGAGTGTTTGTTGTAGAGAAAACTGTGTGTGAAACTATTGGCCTTTGTGATGAATTCTGCGTGGCGTGTTCAGAATGCATTTACAGAACATTTTTGGCAAGCATCTCCATTTGAAGAATCCACTGAAAAGGACCAAGTGTGAAACTCATTTCGTAGCAGAGTATTGACTGTACTGATCTTGTAATATTTTGGGTTGGTCTTAGCACATTTCTGGATGTCTAGCATGTGGTATAAACTGCATGAACTAGAAGTGGATGTGCTATCTATGTAAATGTGGGCTTGTTGACAACATAACTAAAAGACAATAAAAACATTAGTATCGATAAGTGCACATTTAAAATGAAGGAATGAAGCATCCATTTTTGCCCATTAGTATTAGAGATTTACAGGTTTATTTTGTTACCTGAGTTACACGGACTTTGCGAACATAAGTACGGATGATGGTTTTCTTCAACGCTGCTTTTAACATCATCTACATAGTACCATTGAATGCAGAGCAACGGGTGGTGAACGAATGCTATACTGAGGTAGATGGGCATTATTTTTGCAGCTTGCTTCACTGAGAGTTAGTGAATAATTTTTTACCACTCTTCCACACTACTACTACATGAACAGAATTCCAGAGAGTGTTTTCCAACAGGATAACACTTGCCTGCAAACCGTTTTGTAATACAAGAAGCTCTAGAGAAAGTCAATGTATTGTCTTGGCTTGCTGCATCAGCAGACCTGTTCCAGTCTAGCACGTGTGGGACATCATCAGGCAACCATTCCAGCAGCATCCACAGATAGCATTCACCATTCCTCTATTGACTCACCAAATCCAATAGGCTGGAATTCCATCCAACAAACTGACATTTGGCATCTGTACAACGCGATGCATGCACGTTTGCATGCTTGCATTCAACATTCTGGTGGTTACACTGGTTGTTAATAAAACAGCATTTCACATTTGTAGTGATTATCTTGAGCTTACATTAATCTGTGATCTTGCAATTTTGATCACTTAAATATTTTACCTAGACAAATGTATTAGCGAAATATGATAATCCTACATTAATTATTTTTTGGTGTTATGATTTTTCCCATTGGTGTATTTATGGACAACGCTGGGTCTAGTTACACCCTAGATTGCTTCGCCTGTCAGTATTATGCTTCTTTACAATATTTTCTTTCGTTGGAATTGTGCTGGATAATGATTCCCTTCATTGTTATCTGTTTGATGATTTTCCCTTCATGTATAATCCTCACATTTCTTGTCTGACATACGCAAACCTTCGATAAATGTCATCAAGTCATTAACAATTAATCATACTCTACAGCAAATCTTTTACCTTGCATAAAAAAGTAATCCAATTTATTGGATCATCTAAATATTTAGACCTTGTTAAGTGCCACACTAAGTATTTCTTATAAGTTCCCCAACTATTTCTATCATCCTGTGAATCAAGAAGGTCAAGTGGCAATTTTTCTTTAGTACTAGGAGACCAAACTTCTTTTTAAATTTTTCCTGAAAATTTTTATTATGACATGAATTCTTCAGCATGAGCTGTTCTCCATCTTGGAGCATCACTGTCTAAATAACTTAATGTGACATCAATCATCCCATCTCTTGGGTACAGATTTAGTAAAATTACATAAATATGTGTGTAGTGTCTCTTCTGTTGGACATGTCTGGCAGAACTAACACCACACACTATTATGAGCCACTGGCCATGGATATCAATAGTCAGGGAATTTTTTTCCAATAGTGGGCACATAAGGGCACTGAAATTAATCAATGATACAAACTGAAAATTTGTGTCAGACCGGGACTTGAACCTGGATGCTCTAAATTTGTAGAACAGTTGCCTTAACCACTTTGGCCATTCAGATACACTTCTTGAGTGTCCCAAATTCCCAACTTTTCATACATCAATGCGGTGCCCCTGTTCATGTAGAAGTAACTTTTCTATAGGCTTGACAGCCAAACATGATTCCTCTAGTGCGGATGCACACCAAGTTTAGTTTCCTCTTGAGAGAATACAGCTTGCACTGTGAGTGAGTACATGGACAGGGACACTGTGCTGGTGTATGAAAAGTTGGGAATTTGGGTTAGCTGACAAGTGTGTCTCGATGGCCATGGTAGTTAAAGCAACAGTTCTAGAGAAGCAGAACATTCAGGTTTGAGTCCTGGTCTGGTACAAATTTTCAACTTGCATCATTGATTAATTTCAATGCCCTAATGTGGCTGTCATTGAAAAAATTTCCTTGAATATTTAGTAAATACCCTTAAGAAATACATGGGATAAAACTCCCCATCTGGCTTAAATCTTGGGAACTGTCTGGATAGACTAATTCCACTTCCCAGGTGTAATTCCTTAATCAGCTTGGAGTTCACACTCTATTCTACCTGTTTCCATATTGTAATGACATGTATCTAGAGACAGTTCAGTTTTTTCTTGTATTTTATTATTGACTGGGTCAACTACATGCTCCTCCAAACTAGCAAGTGCAGAGCCTGAAATAGTGGCTAGATCTGAATCTTTGCTTTGTTACAAAGCTTGAGAGCATGCAGTTTCATTATGTATTATATTAAATTCCTGCTCAGTTAATTCTTTCAACTGTTTGTAGTACTCATTCACAACTTTAAATTGATCTTTCACTTCATTTCACACTAAATTGCAGTTTAAATATTTATTTATTTATCTCCTCTGGAATTGTCAAAAGTTTTACCTGTAACTGTGATATGCTATTTTGTATTTCTTGCTTTCCCCATGTGCCTCATTGATATGCTATTATAGTGTGGTGTTTGATATTTTATTTAATTATTTAATACAGTTTCAGTATTCTCTAGTGATGTATTTGTTTGTCCAAGTTTCATGTTTGTTGTTTATATACTATCAGTTATCTCCTTTCGGTCAGTACTTAATGTGTGCTAAATGTCCTAAACTGTGCTGGGGCACCCTTGCCCGTTTTTCTTGTCTCCACGGGCATACAATGTCTACAGTAATGTGTGTTTAATAGGCCTCAGATTAATACTGTAACAAGGCTAGCTAAGCTGCTATAGTACACCAACAAGCTCTGGTTGCAAAATCATTTGCAATCTCCCCACATCATAAACATGAGCAGCAAAAGAAAGAAACTATTAGCAACTAACTAACTCAGCTTTTATACAGCTCACCAGAATCTTGCCGCATGTAGATGCCGACAGGAAACTTGATAAATGTACAGATCATAGGACATCATTGAAAATGATTGTGTCGTTAATGCTAGTCACCACTGTAGGTTGTCAAACTGCAACTGTGACCTGTGACTGCTGTTGCGGTTTGGTTGTGGAATTATTACAGTCAAAGCCCTCTGATGTTGTAGTCAATCTTATGACTTGTGGACTAGTTATTTTCTTCTCCATCTTAACCATAGTCTAAGTTTTTAATAACTATTCATTGGCTACCCAGACTTTTTCAGAATCTTTGATTTGCAGTGCATGAAATTGATTTTGCATTGCATTATAATATTGGCTGTTGATCTTTGCAACTACTGACTACAGATATGAACTCCTGAAAACCTGTGTGTACTCAAAATTCACCAACTCTCCTGAAAATTTCAAATTTTTGTTTACTATTCTTGCTCTTTGTAAATTTTACTTACTACCAGCTTTATTTTTTCTGGGTTCTTTCACAATCAACTTATGTGATGGTCCACTGGTTCTTTACCGTCACATCAGGTGGAAAATTAAAGTCTGATCAGGAGCTAAGACTTCCTATTAATCAATCTAGATTATGTTACTACTTCAGCATACTCACCAACCTCTTCTGATCAAACTTCGTTTCTCAAAGTGCTGCTTAAAGTTAAGAGTAAAATTTCAACATTTTTTAAAATAATTAATTGTACCGTATATTGTACTCATGCTTACAACAACCACTAAATACAAAAGTACTTTTTCATTCAGAACATCACAATTATAATTATGTAACTAAGCCCAAAAACAGTCAATTTTATTTAACACATTCCAATTTAGTAAATGTATAACAAGTTTTCTCCTGTCCCTGTGACATCACAGTCATTGTCACAGCCGCTCTTCCTTTATGTGAGTATTATTCAAATGTTTTATGTTTTTTGTGTTATACTTTCTGACATGTTCCACACCCACGAGAACCATCTCATTTTTGGGGTCTATTGAATGAAAACTGAATCTAATCTAATCTATGGCTCACATTGTGTCTCCACCCGACAACATGGAGTAAACCGCCTGAACAGCGTGAACAGTGTACGTGGTACAAAGTCCAGGCTTGCAGAAATGCTGCGTCCATCCATTTCATAGTACAAGCGCATTAATAAAATGTACATCCAAACAGTGGATATCTAATTCATTATAAAAATAACCTTTCTATAGTGGCTATATCATTTGTCAGTTCAAAATATCCTTGTGCAACACATCACCCACCAAAGTGATAAGTTCATCTGCTCTGGTATTCGTGTATCACACACCTGCCCGGGCAGCTGCTACTCATCCCTCCCACATTCCTAGCCAGCATAGCTGCCGCCTGCCTCTTAAGCCACTAGCTATTCGTCCCCAATCCATTTTCCTGCTTGCTAACTTGTGTGTGAGTGGTCCCCTGTTTTGGGCAGTTGGAACTTTCTTTCAAAATTTCATTCCATAGACTACAATAGAACTTTCGTTAGGATAGTAAAAAATTAACAATATCATGACTGCACATACTATAACTTACATGAATGAGAATTATGTTGTTTACTGCGAATATCACTTAGTGAGCATATGTAGTGACAAAAATGTCTATACATCAAGTATCTTAACAGACCTTCCATGATAGCTGATTACTAAGACTAGTTGAGCATACTTGGAGGTCCAAGGCATTGTGGTTAAGTGGTCACAGTGTTGGACTGTAAAGCAGATGAACAATGTTCAAAATTCCTTGTGCCAATTTTTTTATTTATTTTTCAAACAAAAGTATCAACTGTCCTTCTGGTCATTGAAATGTTTGTTCTCTTTCTGTAGTCTTTGCAAAGGCCTCTGTATATGTCTGCTTGTATCTGTATATGTGTGGATGGATATGTGTGTGTGTGCGAGTGTCTACCTGTCCTTTTTTCCCCCTAAGGTAAGTCTTTCCGCTCCCGGGATTGGAATGACTCCTTACCCTCTCCCTTAAAACCCAAATCCTTTCGTCTTTCCCTCTCCTTCCCTCTTTCCTGACGAAGCAACCGTTGGTTGCGAAAGCTAGTATTTTGTGTGTATGTTTGTGTTTGTTTGTGTGTCTATCGACGTGCCAGCGCTTTCGTTTGGAAAGTCACATCCTCTTTGTTTTTAGATATAAAACATATGTTTTGATAGAGCACAGGGAAAACTGTGCGATTGTGAAGCTGTTATGTCGATTTGTTGCAGTTTATGTGACAGACTATTATATTTTCATCATTTCTTTGAGACTGATCACAATTACATTCATATGAAAACCTACACTGGGCAAGGAGGCGTATCACACTTGCTCATCAGGCATACAAGTTAGGTGTGTTGATAAGAGATTTCTATCATGTGACACGCATACTGTCACTAATGTCATGTATGACACACCAGATGTGTTTTCTGGTGGAGGATTCAGTTGACTTGTCGCCTTGTCATCAAACATTGGCAGTTTTTCTTCCTTATATCTCCCCGTTGCAAATGGACATTACACCACAACACAGACACAAATTAGAATACATTTGCTTTGTAGTCCAACACCGTCACCGCTTAACCATGATGCTGTGGCTCTTCATCGGTCCTTGGTGTTGTACTTCTTGAGATTGGACTGTTCACTGTTTCTATTTTGCTTTTTTTATTCAGAGTTGAGTACATCATCTTCCTGTTTTCATGCCTGATCTGTGCTCAGTTTTTGACGGGCTGTCCACTGGGTCCTCTTACCGCTAAATCTGAGGAGGATCCAATAGGGAGTTTCCCTCATGAGAATGATAAGGGCCTAAAGCACATAACGGTCAATTGCAAGATTGTAACATTTATTCATGCTCCTGAAATCTGTTAATCTTATGGTGAGTCAGGTTTATCTGTGCTGTAGGTCCACATTGTATATACGAAAATTCATGAAATGCTGTATCACTGGTTTCTCTGATATTCACTTAAATGTGGGATCGACGGTGCTGTGCTTTAAGCCATTATGGATCTCAGTGCCCCATTTGTACTCTACTCAAGTGAGCATGTTGCTAGACATTACTACTCGAGTTTAATAATTTCCACAAATGCCACTTTACGTTTGGAGTTGGTTTTTACTGTGTGCCAACCGGCTTTCATGTACAGTGTAAACATGAACTATGTTGAATCTATTTTAAATGCTAACTGAAAAGTAAAGCTGTGAGGATGGGTTATGAGTCGTGCTTGGCTAGTACAGTTTGTGGTGCACTTGCCCATGAAAGGCGAAGGTTCCAAGTTTGAGTCTCTGTGGGAGACACAGATTTAATCTGCCAGGAAGTTTCGTATCAGCGCACACTCCACTGCAGAGTGAAAATCTCATTCTGGGAACAGGAAAGAAAGTTAGCAGGAAAAGTTAGCTGCAAAGAAACTAGGGCCTCCCTTTGACTGAGCAAGTGACAAAATCAAATAAGCGTGACTATAAGCGAACATTTAACAAGTAAGTGTACAGTTAGCCAAGTTATTGCATTGATGCAGCGTAAGAACACCTAGGAGTAAATTCGTGAACTAATACATCCGTAAGAGATCTTGTGCATCTGTCCGAAAACTCCCACTAACAAAAATGTAAAATAGATAGTTGCAAAAGCTTACACAATATTTTATTATTGTGCTTAATTGTGAACAAAGCAACAAAATTCCACGAAAAAAAAAAAACATTTTTTTTGTGTCAGATAAGTTATGCACATTATTATTATTATTCTTTCCTTTCTCAAATGTTATGTCTAGTTAAAAATGGAAAGTGATGCGGACCTTGATCAAGCGTGACTTCCTTTTAACTGCACGGTATATGTTACATTGCATTTAGGAACTTTTGGGTAATTGAACATGTATCAATAATTACAGATTTCTGTAGTTGTATATATATGTTTGGATGTAGCTGTATTGCGTTGATGTACTGGTGGATATTGTGTGGTATGACTCCTGTAGTTGATAGTATAATTGGTATAATGTCAACTTTATCCTGATGCCACATGTCCTTGACTTCCTCAGCCAGTTGGATGTATTTTTCAATTTTTTCTCCTGTTTTCTTCTGTATATTTGTTGTATTGGGTATGGATATTTCGATTAGTTGTGTTAATTTCTTCTTTTTATTGGTGAGTATGATGTCAGGTTTGTTATGTGGAGGTGTTTTATCTGTTATAATGGATCTGTTCCAGTATAATTTGTATTCATCATTCTCCAGTACGTTTTGTGGTGCATACTTGTATGTGGAAACGTGTTGTTTTATTAGTTTATGTTGTATGGCAAGTTGTTGATGTATTATTTTTGCTACATTGTCATGTCTTCTGGGGTATTCTGTATTTGCTAGTATTGTACATCCACTTGTGATGTGATCTACTGTTTCTATTTGTTGTTTGCAAAGTCGGCATTATCTGTTGTGGTATTGGAATCTTTAATAATATGCTTGCTGTAATATCTGGTGTTTATTGTTTGATCCTGTATTAAAATCATGAATCATTCCATCTCACTGTATATATTGCCTTTTCTTAGCCATGTGTTGGATGCGTCTTGATCGATGTGTGGCTGTGTTAGATGATACGGGTGCTTGCCATGTAGTGTTTTCTTTTTCCAATTAACTTTCTTCGTATCTGTTGATGTTATGTGATCTAAAGGGTTGTAGAAGTGGTTATGAAATTGCAATGGTGTAGCTGAAGTATTTATATGAGTGATTGCTTTGCGTATTTTGCTAGTTTCTGCTCGTTCTATAAAGAATTTTCTTAAATTGTCTACCTGTCCATAATGTAGGTTTTTTATGTTGATAAATCCCCTTCCTCTTTCCTTTCTGCTTAATGTGAATCTTTCTGTTGCTGAATGTATGTGATGTATTCTATATTTGTGGCATTGTGATCGTGTAAGTGTATTGAGTGCTTCTAGGTCTGTGTTACTCCATTTCACTACTCCAAATGAGTAGGTCAATATTGGTATGGCATAAGTATTTATAGCTTTTGTTTTGTTTCTTGCTGTCAATTCTGTTTTCGGTATTTTTGTTAGTCTTTGTCTATATTTTTCTTTTAGTTCTTCTTTAATATTTGTGTTATCTATTCCTATTTTATGTCTGTGTCCTAGATATTTATAGGCATCTGTTTTTTCCATCGCTTCTATGCAGTCGCTGTGGTTATCCAATATGTAATCTTCTTGTTTAGTGTGTTTTCCCTTGATTATGCTATTTTTCTTACATTTGTCTGTTCCAAAAGCCATATTTATATCATTGATGAATACTTCTGTTATCTTTAGTAATTGGTTGAGTTGTTGCTGGCAGTAGTTTTAGATCATCCATGTATAGCAAATGTGTGATTTTGTGTGGGTATGTTCCCATAATATTGTATCCATAATTTGTATTATTTAGTATGTTGGATAGTGGGTTCAGAGCAAGGCAGAACCAGAAAGGACTTAATGAGTCTCCTTGGTATATTCCATGCTTAATCTGTATTGGCTGTAATGTGATATTATTTGAATTTGTTTGGATATTAAGTGTGGTTTTCCAATTTTTCATTACTATGTTTAGGAACTGTATTAATTTAGGATCTACTTTGTATATTTCCAATATCTGTAGTAACCATGAGTGGGGTACACTATCAAAAACTTTTTGGTAATCAACGTATGCGTAATGCAGCGACCTTTGTTTAGTTTTAGCTTGATATGTCACCTCTGTATCTATTATCAGTTGCTCTTTACAGCCTCGTGCTCCTTTGCAGCAGCCTTTTTGTTCTTCATTTATAATTTTGTTCTGTGTTGTATGTGTCATTAATTTCTGTGTAATGACCAAAGTTAATATTTTGTATATTGTTGGTAGGCATGTTATGGGGCAATATTTTGCTGGGTTTGCTGTCTCTGCTTGATCTTTAGGTTTCAGATAAGTTATTCCTTGTGTTAGTGTATCAGGGACTGTGTATGGGTCTGCAGTGTAATTGTTAAATAATTTAGTTAGATGTGAATGTGTTGAGGTGAACTTCTTTAGCCAGAAATTTGCTATTTCATCATTTCCAGGGGCTTTCCAACTGTGCGTAGAATTAATTGCTCGGGTGACTTCATGTTGCAAAATTATCACTTCAGGCATTTGTGGTATCATATTGTATGAGTCTGTTTCTGCTTGCATCCACCGTGCATGTCTGTTATGTTGTACCGGGTTTGACCATATGTTGCTCCACAAGTGTTCCATGTCTGTTATGTTTGGTGGATTGTCTATTTTAATGTGTGTGTTATCTATTGTCTGGTACAATTTCTTTTGGTTTGTGTTGAATGTTTGGTTTTGCTTCGTTCTATTTTCACTTTTTTTGTATCTCTCAAGTCGTTTGGCCAATGGTTGTAATTTATGCTTCTTTTCATCTAATTGCTCTATCGCTTCTTGTTGTGAGATTTTACCTAACCTTTTTCGTTTTTTATCTGATATTTCATTTCTTATAAATTGTGTTAGCTGTCCGATGTCTTTTCTCATTTTACTATTCTGATCTGTAGCCTGTGTTGCCATGCTTGTTTTGTGGGTTTCTTCTGTGTGTTGGTTGGTTCTGATCTCTGTCTAGTCTGTACATTTAGTGTAGTGAGTGCTCCTACATAAACCAGTAGTTGTAACTCTTCCATAGTTGTATTTTCATTTATTTTGTTGTGTATGATTGTGTTGATAGTTGTTATTGTTGTTTCGACTTGTCGGTTATTTGGTGGTCTATGCAAGAATGGTCTAATGTCTGTATTTGTGTCTTTGTATTCTATATATGTCAACTGAAATTTTTCTTCTATATCTAACGAGCGTGTCACTTCATGTTCTATTTGTGCTTGTTCTGGTGGCTGTCTTAAGATTTCGTTTTCCTCTGATTGTTTAATTGATGCGTGTTGTTCTTTGTTTGTTTGCTCTGGGATGTTTGAGTCCATTACTGTATTTTCTTCTTCTTCTGATTGCACATTATTTTGTTCCAGTATTTGTTGTACTTGTTGTTTGATGTTTTCTAATTCTGGCTGGGGTATACTGTTATTTCTGATTATTACACGGATCTGATCAGCTAGTCATTGTTCTGTTAAAAATTTTAATTCTGGGTATTTGGTAATAAATGTTGTGTATACTTGTGATCTGTATCCAGTTGTGTTGGTTCCTAAGTTTATTGCTTGGTAATAACAGAACATGAGGTGTCGGTTAGCTTCATCTGACCATCTCATCCTCTATCTTTGTTTTCCTTCTAGAGTGGTTGCAGGAAGCATGTCCTGCAAAACACCTCTATTTGGATTTAAATCATTTTCCATGTGGCTAGCAGTGTCGTTACCATTGTGGATGGGCATAGGGTTCAAGCGTCGTCCCCAACCATGACAGCGCTTGTCCGAGGCTTCATTAGTTCTGTCCTGAACCAACTAATCACACTAAAAGGGGGGGGTTAGCCCTATTACTGGTTTGTTCTTTTCATCGCCTTTTATGACTGGGAGAACATACCGAAGGCCTATTCTTTTCCCGAGCCTCCACGGGGTTTATTATTATTATTGTTATTATTATTATTCCTGTTGTAGTTGTTATTGGAAGTGACTGTAGTTGTATAAACTATTACACAGCAGACACTATTTCACTCTCTCATATTTTACTGAATCTAAAAATTTGGGAACACCCAGAATGTATACTCACGAGCCACAACTGTCTCTGGAACATATGTAGTCTTCTTCTACCAAACCTTAAAATTTCCCTGTATCAAAACAGGCCAAAGTTACAAAAAACAAAAATAATTTCTATTTTTAAGTGTAATATAGTTGATATGGTAAAGCTCAAGAGATATGTATTGTACAATACAGATTTGTGCAAATGTGAAATGTTTTCAGGGGATTACAGGAACTCAAATGAAAATGCCACATATTACTTTATAATGCATGTAATAATGTACATATAAGTTTTCCACTGTTACAATAAGTAAATAGCAACAATTTACAACATATAACAATGTATTATAATAATTAACATGGGCCTCTTCCAAATGTAGCATCTGTAAAATGCTCCATTTCTCACAATCAGAAATCATACAAACAAGCAGCAGTAATGCACTGCCGAGCTGAAGGGATTTGATTACCCTTCCTTATTTACAAGAGAAAAAGAAAAGATGAAACAGCAAATAATACATAAACCAAGTTTTCGTGGTGACTGCCTTTCAAAATGTCTGCCTTATCACTATTCCAAAACGTGCTGACGCTGTATTTTGGACATAGCATACATATTAGTATACTGAATGTTGACAAAACACTTAGCTATTATAATGATGCTCTAGTTAAGAGCTAAAAGTTTTACATAAGCAACATTTTATTTTGCTGAAGTAAAGTTGCAGTTAACTGTGCTTTTGAGTAAATTTATGAGATACTCAGAGAGTGTATTTCCACTGCAGGTTTACTTTCTCTTTGTAGACCAAAAATATGGACAAGAAAATATTTATCATTTAAAAGTCTAAATTTAAAGGCTGATAAAATGGAACTGCACTGTTCAAAGAAAATTAGCCATTAAGGCATTAATAGATAATGTGGAATGCTTTTGAACAGGTAATAAATAGCTTCAGTAATTTTTTAATGTGCAAGCAAACTTCTCATAACTTCCAGTCACAGAGAAAAAAGTCTAACAAAAACACTCATGCTTCCTTAACACCTAATAGGAAAGTTTTTTCCCATAAGACTGTTAAAATAGGAGAACAAGAAGCTTTTTGTGAGGACAGAGATGTCAAAACTTCTTGCTACAGACAATCTAAAACCATTAATTAACTACTCTTTTCACACAAAGAGTCAAGTGAAGTTTTTGAGTATTGCCTATATGTTCAGTTACACATTTGAGTAAATGATTTCCACATACAGAGAAGGAAGGTAAAAAATGTGACCAATACATCTGAGATTATATATATCTGATAGAATCATTACTGAAGCTCACAACTCCTTGATGTGGACTGCTGAAGAAATTTAACTCAATCCCAACTCACAGCTAAAAAAATTGACCTTATCAAATAATCTGCTACTATCTTTGGCATGTCAGCACTTCTTGGAAAATTTGAGTAGAAAAAATATTACTTCTAAAAAATGAACAATTCATAAGAACAAACTGAAGCACCATAGCAATATTGTTATTATGTCAGTTTTTTAAAATTTCTTCTGAATTCTATTAAACCTAAAATTTATTTGCTAATAATAGCAACCTGCATTTAAAATAATGTAAGAATTATTTACAAAGTAAATCATTCTATAATTAAAAATGCACTGATTAACACTTCAGCAGTCCTTCACTTTATTCAATCAGCAAATATAATTGAAAACAATTTATATATTACTTTAACATTATTTTCAGTCATTGCACATTTTAAGACCATTTACACTATGTTCTTTAAACACCAGGAAGATTCTGGTATCATAAGTCACTGTTACTATTTTATCCTCTTTTTTTTTTCCTTAACTCATCTCTTCCACTTTCTGCACAATATGAATAAATGCAAATATGTTCTCTCTGCCAAACAGCAGTATTCTGCATGGACTTTGTCAGTCTTGCATCTGAAACTGAACAAAGAAAGCTGCAATTAATAATTTCACAAATTAACTATGTTACATTCACAGATGAACACAGTGCTGGTATTAGGTATAGGGTCTCAATATGTTTGTAATTTATTAACTGATAAATTACAAGATAAAATATTTTTAGAGCTATGGAACATTCATTACTCAGATACTAGAAATCTTTTATTACACTAAAATTACTTTTTATTGCTTCTGTATGATAACATTAAGTAATGTTACATTTTAAACTTCAGCAGGCTTGACAAGTCTCTTAGTCCTTGCATAGCTTCTGCAATACACATGCATTTGAGGTTGCTTATTGTAGTCAGGTGTTGGTCTCCCTCTACAATTTTTACCCCTCACACTTACTTCCATAACAAAATTGATTATTCTTTCATGATCACAATATGTTCTACGAACCAATCATTCCTTTTACCCAAGTTATGCCATTCATTTCTCTTCTCTTTAATTTAATTCGGAACCTCATTAGTTGACACTTCCATCTTCAGAATTCTCCTATAGCACCACATTTCAAAAGCTTCTATTCTCTTTTTGTCTGAACTATTAAACACCCATGCTTCACTTCCACATAAGGCTACACTCCAGAAAAATACCTTCAGGAAAGAAAATACTTCCTAGTACTTAAATCCATAGTAAATAACAACTTTTTTTTTTAGAAATTCTTTCCTTGATATTGCTAGTCTGCATTTAATACCCTCAACTTCAGGCACTGTGAGTTATTTTACTGCCCAAATAACAAAACTCCTTTATTTTCAGTGTCTCATTTCCTATTCAGCTGATTTAATTTAATTACATGCCATTATCCTTGTTTTACTTTCGTTGTTGTTCATCTTATAACCTCTTTTCAAGACACTATTTACTGCCTTAAATTGCTCTTCCAAATTCTCCAGTGTCTGACAGAATTACTATGTCACTGATAGACCTCAAAGTTTTAATTTCTTGTCCATAAACTTCAATTCCCTTTCCCAATTTCTCCTCTTTTTCCTTCATAGCTAGCTCAATGCACAGATTAAACACCATCTGGGATAGGCTACAACACTGTGTTATTCTTTCCAACTATGGCTTATCTTTCATCTTTTTCATCTCCCATTATTGCAGTCTGGTTTCTGTACAAGTCATGGAAACCTTATGCTTCCCATGTTTTATTCCTGCTATCTTCATACTTTCACAGAGAATGTTCCAGTCAAATTGTCAAAAGCTCTCTCTGAATCTACAAATGCAATAAACATATGGTTGTCTTTGGTCAACCGATCTTCCCAAACACAGCTAACATCATCTGTTGAGCATCTTCACCTTCTCAGTCAGTGTCTTGGGTACACTTCTCTAAAGGTGTTGCAAATTTGGACATTCATACTCTGTCATATGTTTCTTCTATGTCTAGGAAGTCAAGTGTGGTGCTTTTATCCTTTTCGATACATTTTCCAAGTAGTATTCATCTTGTGAAGATCAGATCAGTTGTACCGTTTTTCCTAAACTCATACATTTCTTCTTCCAGGAGCAGTTGAATTATACCTTGAATCCCCTTTTCTATGTTCTCCAAAAATATTAATCCATGTGAAAGCAATGTTACATCTCTGTAAGTTACCTATTACCTTTTTTGAATAGTGGTATAAATACACGTTTCATCCCGTCATCAGGAATCTTGTTCTCTCTCCCAATTACATGTAACGTACGGTACAGCCAATGGATTCCATATGTTCAAGCCACCTTCATATATCTGTATTTGATTCAGCAGCCCCACTAGATTTTCTCTGCTCACAGTTTTCAAACCTTGCACTACTTCCAACCAAAATAGTGGTGGTTCTTCTTTGTCACTTCCTTTCTTCTCAAACACCCACTCTGCATTTCTATATCATTCATGTTGTTTTTCACATCTCTATTCTTGAGTTGGTTAAATACAGTAGAACTCCAATTTTTGAAACTCCAACTATCCGGATCACCAATTGTCTGGATCACTTTGAGGTAAAAGAAGTTTGTTCTGTATGGCTACAAAGACGGTGAGTGGTAAGCAGTTAGCTGAGATGTTTGGTGTGAGAGCATCAACAATTTCAGAAAAAAAAGCCATCAATTTTAAATTTTGCGTCTGTCCATGTGAATGAAGATGGGCATTTGCTGAGAAAAATTGTGAAAATAAGCAAAAAACAAACAGGTCATATTGAAGAGGTTTTTGCAGCAGCCAGCATTAAGAAACACTCTTTCAGGGCCAATTATTTGCAAAAAGGCAAACTTTTAGCTGAGAAAATTGACAGTTTGTCTTCATTTAAAGTGAGCAACACAGAATTTCAAGGCAAGGCACAGTGTCGTGAGTTGCACTTAACCCTTTCGTGAGCCATGGGAAACATGCTTCCCACTACAATGAACTCGCTCCTAGTCCCATGGGATTCACAGTTCCCACCTCTGTACTGTGCTACCACCTAGTGAACAGTATAGGGTACTACTTCCAATCGGAATTTCCCGCTGTTTTTGCTGTACCTTCACGCAGAGGCATTGCATAGCTAAGTGTTTGCTCTGTAGAGGAGCCTTTCAGTGCTGTTCGCGTGACATTTTGTGATTTTTTTTCCTCGAAGCTATAGTATAAGGTAAATACTTTTGATTTACCCAAATTTATGAAGGAAAACATAAAATTGGAATGAGGAGAATTCCAGTTTGAAATAAAAGGAGCCATTTCTGCAGTAAAATGGATTGATAACCGTCCAGTCACTTTCCTGTCCTCAGTTCATGACCCATGAGAAACAGCCACAGTGAAAAGGAAAAACAAGGATGGTACTAGTACAGAGATTTCTTGTCCTGAAGTTGTGGCAGAATACAACAAAATAATGGGTGGTGTCGATAAGTTTGATCAATTACGAAGAAAGGTATGCTATTGGCAGACATTCTGTAAAATGGTGGCACAGAATATTTTATTTCCTGGTGGACGTTGCTGCAGTGAACAGTTTTATCTTGTGGAAAATAAGTAAAAGAGAAAGTGGACAGCACGATCAGCTCACATACAGGATCCATCTAGCCAGATAATTGAGCGCTGGCTTCTCATCCCAAAAAAGGCTTGGACAAAAACCTGTCTTTCTGGCAAAAAGGGGTAAAGTACCTGAAGATTTTCGTCATGTGGCTGTAGGGGAGCATCAACCCATTTTAGGAGAAACCTACTGGACGTGCTGTCATTGTAGTATCAAAGCTGCGGAAAAGAGCACTCGCTGTGTTTGTACATATTGTCAAATATCACTTTGAATAGATCCATGTTTCAGAAAATTTCATGGCAAGTAATTGTGAACAATCATTGTAACAAGAGAAGTAAATTTATCAAATAAATATGACATATATTGAAAAAGTTGTTTTTGTCATTTAACTCCAAGGAAGGGCAGTGGGAAGAATAATTCCCACCTTGTTGTGTGACCTCACTTTCACAGTTGGAGCAAATTTGATATTCTGTATGATAAATATACATATCTGTTAACTACTATCTGCTCTCCATTCATTAAAAAAAAAAACTGCTCAATAATTTTGCCCACAAAAGGGTTAAATGGTGTAAAAGTATCGTCAGATCAAAAATCAGCAGAGAATGCTACTGAAAATTTAAAATTGAATCAGAAGCTAATGACCTTGAATTTTTATTAAATGCAGATAAGATGGGCCTTATTTGGAAGACAGCCTGAAACAACTTTAGTGTTTAAAACTGAAACTAGTGCTCCTGGCCATATGGTTGGTTACGGCCATGTTACCGTGCTAACTTTACGGGAAACCACAAAATACCCCTTCTGTTGATATCAAACTCTGAAAGCCCCGGTTTTTCAAAAATGTGAAACCTCCCATCTTTTACAAGAATCAGCCAAAGACCTGGATGACTGCTACTTTATTTTGTGAATGGTAGGAGTAAATTTTTATAATTGAAGTAAAATATACCAAAAGGCAACAGGGAAAGAAAGCAGTAAAGTGATGTTAATTCTGGGCAGTTCCCCTGCAGAAAGCCGCCTTCCTGGTAGAAAAGATGGACACTTTAAAACACACTTCCTGCCAAAGAATGTAACGAGTTTGCAGCAGCCAATGGACCAGACAGTTATCGAAGCTATGAAGAAACATTACAGAAGACAACTTTTTGAAAGCTTTTGACAGAACATGAAAATGATGAAGGTTTTGTAGCTCATCAACAAAAAATGAATTTAAAAGACTGCTCTTACATGGTGGTAGAAACATGAAATTTGGTGAAGACAACTACATTAAAAAGAGATCGGAATAAATTGAAAGGGATTTCAGTCAAAGATGAGGTATGGAAAGACAAAGATGAGAAGAAGTAGTGTGAAAAGGAAGAGGAAGAAATAACACTTGAGGACATACGAAAATCCTTCTGAAAATTCCTGGACATTCCGACTGCAGAGCAGAAGATATAGGCAAGTGGCTTGTTCACAATTCTTTGGACCCTGGATTCCATATTCTCAGTGATAATGAAATCATTCAAAGTGTAGGGGAAGAAACTTATAGCCAGGAGGATGACATTGTCATTGCACCAGATGCAGGACTGCCACCTGGTGGGGAATTTGCATGTCTTGATACTGTGTTAACATGGATGGAGCTGCAGCTTGAGTTTCACAATACACAGCTGCTCACTGTGAGCATATGCGAGACATGGCTGCAAGAAAAAGATTGAAGACAACAAAACAACTGAATCTGACATACATTCAAGAACTAACACTGTTTATAAGTACAGTACTGCACAAAATTTGAAAGACATTGTTTTGCAGTCATAAAATTAATATTACAGTAGTATGTATGCACAGATTTAGTTTTTAAAGAAATGATCCATTTTAATGATTCTTCCAGTTACCCAGATACTAGAGTGTCCATATTGGGTCCAGTTCCAAGTCATCCAAATAACTGGAGTTCAGAGTTAGGTGTAGACTTATTACAGGGATGCTTTTCCGATGTTTTGAAATATGCCAAAATGAGACCTCCATCCAAGAATGGGTCAAGGGAATACAATGGAAACTATCACCCTATTTCTATTCTTCCAGTCCTATCAAAGGTGTTACAGAAAGTAGAATGACATTACTATATGTAACCAATTTGAATTTCAACCAGGAAAAAAACATTCTGGATGAAGTGAATAACTTTCTTGGACAGATAAGCAAAAAACATTGGATCAAAGAAGTAAAGTTGCAGGTATCTTGGTTGGCAACACTGCACCGACGCGGACTCCGAGTATTTGCTGCAATAAATAATTATAAAAAGCGTTGTTATTAAGCTATTTTTAAATGTTTACAGTTGTTATAAATATAATCTAAGTGTTGATAAATTAGTGAAAGTGTTAGTGAAGTATAAAATAAGATTAAACGGGGTAAGAAGCGTATTTTTCTTCTCGCGCCTGTAGCATGAATCCTAGGCCTAATTTCACGCACGCGAATCGTAAGTAAGCAATGAATTAAACTTATAGGCAAACGTTTCCAGTTAGTATAAATATAATATAGGTGTTGTTACATTAGTGGAAGTGTTAGTGAAGTGTTAAAGAAGATTACACAGGGAAGAAGTTTATTTTCCTTCTCTTGCCTATAGCACGGATTTTAGGCTTAATTTCACACGCGCCTATCAGAAGTAAACAGTGACTTAAACTTATATGTAAAAGTTTTTTTATTCAGTACTCTTAATTTATTTATATCTGCCTGAATAGTTTATAGGGCCCTTTGTTTACGTTTTAGTCAGTACTTAAATCAGTTTATATGATTTCTGTTTTTACCATGAGTGAGAAGTGTGACATGGTTGGTTGGTTGGTTGGTTGGTTGGTTTGGGGAAGGAGACCAGACAGCATGGTCATCGGTCTCATCAGATTAGGGAAGGATGGGGAAGGAAGTCGGCCGTGCCCTTTCAGAGAAACCATCCCGGCATTTGCCTGGAGTGATTTAGGTAAAACGCGGAAAACCTAAATCAGGATGGGCGGACGCGGGATTGAACAGTCGTCCTTCCGGTGTGACATGCCATAGGATCGTTAGTTCTAGGGTGTAGTGTGATGGGTGCTGTAGTTTCTTCCATTGGGGCGAATGTAGTGGAGTGGGAAATGGGGACATAAATGAGGCTCACCAGTGGTATTGTAGGGTCTGCAGTAGAGATAGGAAAATACTGGAACAGGAAGGGAAAATTGCAGCTCTTCAAGCTGACTTAAACAAGGCAAGGGAGGATCTGGAGACGTTAAAGAGGGAGAAGGGTGAACAGAGGTGGGAAGTGGCAACAGGTAATAGGGGGAACACGCAAAGGAGAGTATCAGACAGCTTTGTCATAAATCTTGAAAATAGATTTGACCTGTTGCCTCAGTCAGTATCGGATGAGCCTCATGTAGCTGAAGCTGTGGAAAGGGCACAATAAGCTTTCAAGGACTTGAAAAAGGCAGGGAAATTTGTGAGGAGAAAGAAAGTTCTGTTGTTAGGTAGCTCCCACGGTAGAGGTGTTGGCCAACTACTGCAGGAAAATCTAGGTCCAGAGTACCAGGACACAAACTTTTTCAAGCCTAGCGCAGATCTGGGTCAGGTAACAGAGGATGTAGGTTCTTTATGCAAGGATTTCACAAAGGAGGATGCCGTGGTTATAGTGGGTGGTCTGGGAAATAGCATTGACAAGGACTCTAAATATTCCATAGAGAGTGACCTGGTGAAGATAGCATCAGCAACAAAGCATACGAGTGTGGGATTTGTGACTGTGTTGAGACACCATGATTGGCCTCATTTGAACTCTTCTGTAGGGAGGGTGAACTTGGAGTTGGAGTGGCTACTTAGGACAGATATAGGGTCCCATATTGGTTTGATTCCTGTGGATGCTATCGATAGGATGGGCTACACTAGGGATGGCCTTCACCTCAATAGGAAAGGGAAGGGAAAACTGTCTGGGTTGATTGCAGAAAACTTAAGGGGGTACACTGCCACAAGTGGTAAAATACCAGTGGTCACAGGTGTCAGAGGGATGCCTTTTTTTAGGATAGGGAAGGGGGAAAGAAGACGAGTTTTAAGAGAGATTGGAAGACACACTCAGTTTGAGAAAACAGATGAACAGGAGTCAGATTTTAGCATACAGCCTCCATTTAAACAATGTTTAACAGAAAGTAATCAGAAACTGCCAGTTCATCTTCGCCAAAGTAGTTATAATCCCATTAGTATGCAGTATCAGTTATCTTTATTACACCAGAACATTCCGGGACTCAGAAATAAAGTCGATGAACTACTCATTTGTATTGATAAAATGAATTCATCTAACTAAATTGACATAATCTGCCTCTCTGAACATCAAGTGACCACTGGTATAGATATGTTTGACATTTCAGGATTGAAGCTAGCTTCCTACTTCTGCAGAGTAAGTATGGATGGAAGAGGAGTTGCCACATTTATTAAAAACTGCCATAAATTCAAGAACATTGACATTAATAAATTCTGTGTAGAGCAGCATCTAGAAGCATGTGCAACAGAAGTAGAGATCCATAACAGATCCTATATAATAGTAACTATTTACCGAGCACCTGTGGGAAATTATAATCTATTCATAAATCATCTAGAAGCTCTTTTGGGCTATTTAACAGGAAGAAACAAAGAAATTTTGATTGCTGGTGACTTTAATACAGATTTTCTAATGCAATCTTCCAGTAAACATTTACTGCAGTTAGTAATGTTGTCTTTCAATCTAACTCACACAATTGAATATGAAAAAGCAGAATCCCCCAGTGCAGGGCTTCCCAACGTGTGGTCCGCCGGCTCTTTCTAGGGCGTCCGCGGCCATCTTTCAACAAATCGTGTAAAATAATGAGTAAAATTATTGAATAAAAATGTGAAAATCAAATACATCACTATTTTTTTTCGTGTGAAAAACATGTGTACTTTTACTTCAGCCTTTGTGGTTCCTAAGTGAGAATGCATACACAGTTTAGTGCCGGAGAATGCGGCTTCTCTGATCGACTGTTTCGCAACAATACGGGGGTCGTTTGTGCGCTGGCTCACGGCGCTAGATGCGCTGAAACCTTTTATGCATGCACGGAGCGAGCTTTGTCGACCAATTACAGCGCTCACTGGCAACTATGCGGCCCCAGGCATCATTAAATGCTAAACTTGCTTTGTCAGTGCACTACCTATTTCATAAGTCAATTTTTGACCAGTTTATTACTTCTAACATGTATTGGTGGCTGAAGTCAGGATCACTGAAGAAGGGTGCAGTTTCTCCATCGCCTTCACAACAAAGGAAGTTTCCAGTTGAAATGAATGAGGAGGGAGGACGACCAAAGGAAGAACAATCACAAGAAGCTCCACAGCCGGATTTATCATGTGAAAATGCTGTAAGTCCTCCACTGGTTGCAATATCCTGTGGAAGTGGAATAACCAAGAAGCGTAAGTACAACGAAAGCTATTTAGAAATGGGCTTTATAGAGACAAAGGAGGGTAAAGGTCAGTGTGTAATTTGTGCGCGAGTCCTTCCGAACAGTTCAATGGTTCCACTTAAATTGCGCCATCATTTTGAAGGTACTCACCCAGATTTCCAGGATAAAGACATCATTTTTTTCAAAAGGAAGAGTGCTGAACTAGCTGCTTCTCAGCATTGCATGAAAACCCATGCAAAAACAATTAATGAAAATTCATTAAAAGCTTCTTTCTTGGTTAGTTATTGAGTGGCAAAAACAGGCAAAGGTCATACCACTGTAGAAAATCTTATAAATCTGTGTTAATGATATTGTTTCTTGCATGCTAGACGAAAAGGCAGTAAAGCTTGTATCTTCGGTGCCATTATCAAACAATACTGTCAAGAGATACATTGTTGACATGTCAAATGATGTGAAAGACACTCTTGTTTCTCGCATCCAACACAATTCATTTTCTCTACAGGTAGATGAATCCACTGATGTTGCAGGATTAGCGACTTTATTGGCTTTTGTCCGTTATGAATATTCTGGATGTTTTGAGGAGGACCTCTTAATGTGCAGACCACTACCTGCCAACACAACAGGTGCTGAAATATTACATCTATTGGATGATTTTTTAAGGACTAACGAAGTTTCATGGTCTAATTGCATAGATGTGTGCACAGATGGTGCAAAAAGCTATGATGGGTCCTACAGTCGGAGCAATAATGAAAATAAAAGAAAATACACTCCTGGAAATTGAAATAAGAACACCGTGAATTCATTGTCCCAGGAAGGGGAAACTTTATTGACACATTCCTGGGGTCAGATACATCACATGATCACACTGACAGAACCACAGGCACATAGACACAAGCAACAGAGCATGCACAATGTCGGCACTAGTACAGTGTATATCCACCTTTCGCAGCAATGCAGGCTGCTACTCTCCCATGGAGACGATCGTAGAGATGCTGGATGTAGTCCTGTGGAACGGCTTGCCATGCCATTTCCACCTGGCGCCTCAGTTGGACCAGCGTTCGTGCTGGACGTGCAGACCGCGTGAGACGACACTTCATCCAGTCCCAAACATGCTCAATGGGGGACAGATCCGGAGATCTTGCTGGCCAGGGTAGTTGACTTACACCTTCTAGAGCACGTTGGGTGGTACGGGATACATGCGGACGTGCATTGTCCTGTTGGAACAGCAAGTTCCCTTGCCGGTCTAGGAATGGTAGAACGATGGGTTCGATGACGGTTTGGATGTACCGTGCACTATTCAGTGTCCCCTCGACGATCACCAGTGGTGTACGGCCAGTGTAGGAGCTCGCTCCCCACACCATGATGCCGGGTGTTGGCCCTGTGTGCCTCGGTCGTATGCAGTCCTGATTGTGGCGCTCACCTGCACGGCGCCAAACACGCATACGACCATCATTGGCACCAAGGCAGAAGCGACTCTCATCGCTGAAGACGACACGTCTCCATTCGTCCCTCCATTCACGCCTGTCGCGACACCACTGGAGGCGGGCTGCACGATGTTGGGGCGTGAGCGGAAGACGGCCTAGCGGTGTGCGGGAGCGTAGCCCAGCTTCATGGAGACGGTTGCGAATGGTCCTCGCCGATACCCCAGGAACAACAGTGTCCCTAATTTGCTGGGAAGTGGCGGTGCAGTCCCCTACGGCACTGCGTAGGATCCTACGGTCTTGGCGTGCATCCGTGCGTCGCTGCGGTCCGGTCCCAGGTCGACGGGCACGTGCACCTTCCGCCGACCACTGGTGACAACATCGATGTACTGTGGAGACCTCACGCCCCACGTGTTGAGCAATTCGGCGGTACGTCCACCCGGCCTCCCGCATGCCCACTATACGCCCTCGCTCAAAGTCCGTCAACTGCACATACGGTTCACGTCCACGCTGTCGCGGCATGCTACCAGTGTTAAAGACTGCGATTGAGCTCCGTATGCCACGGCAAACTGGCTGACACTGACGGCGGCGGTGCACAAATGCTGCGCAGCTAGCGCCATTCGACGGCCAACACCGCGGTTCCTGGTGTGTCCGCTGTGCCGTGCGTGTAATCATTGCTTGTACAGCCCTCTCGCAGTGTCCGGAGCAAGTATGGTGGGTCTGACACACCGGTGTCAATGTGTTCTTTTTTCCATTTCCAGGAGTGTAAGAATTGCAACAGTAGTCATTGTGCTCTCCACAGATACGCTTTAGCTACGAAACAAATGCCTGTTTCGTTCAAGAAAGTTTTAGACAAATCCATTCAAATCATTAACTACATAAAATCAAGGCTGTTGAAGTCAAGACTTTTCACAATACTGTGTGAAGATATGGGAATCCTTCATCGTTTGCTGCTTCTCCACACAGAAGTGAGGTGGCTCTCACGTGGGAATGCACTCTCTCGGTTGTACGAATTAAGATTGGAAGTCTTAGCTTTCCTTTTGGAGTGTAACAACAAATTAGCAGACCTTATTAATCACAAAAATTGGCAGTGTATACTTGCCTATTTGTCAGATATTTTCTCCGAAATGAAGAAAATCAATATTTCATTCCAAGGGCAACGTGAAACAAATGTCACTGCTATCGACAAAGTTCGAGCATTCAAGAGTAAAATAAATTTTTGGGCAGAGAGTGTCGAGGAGGGGGAGGTCGAGTGTTTTCCTCTTCTCAACGAGTTTTTGGAAAACAAAACATTGGCACCTGGGAAGAATTTGTTTCATCAAATCCTGGAACATCTCCGAAGCTTGATGTCATTGTTGGAGCATTATTTCCCAACAGCTGAAGATGAGAAGCTGCAGAAATATGAATGGGTGGTCAACCCATTCACTATATCCAAAAAGCAACACATTCTATCATCAAATGAATATGAGTTGTTGACAGAAATTGCCACAGACTCTACCTTGAAATCTAGTTTTGACATTGACGGTTGCTCACACTTTTGGATCCATTTGGATAACAAGAAAAACTACCACTTTGTTGAAAAGGCAAAACATGTACTACTTCCATTTGCCAAAACATACATGTGTGAATCTGGATTCTCGATCTATGCTGCCCACAAAACTAAGTACCAAAGCTGTCTAGATGCGGAACCAGACATCCGTCTCCAGTTGTCAAGAACTGACGCACACCTGCTCCTGCCGGAGGTTCGAGACCTCCCTTGTGTGTGTGTGTGTGTGTGTGTGTGTGTGTGTGTGTGTGTGTGTGTGTTGTCGTTAGCGGAAGTTAAACTTAGGTTAATAGTGTGTAAGACTAGCGACTGATGACCTCAGCAGTTAAGTCCCATTGACTTTACATACATTTGAACATTTTTCTTCGGCTTTCACGAACACCCCCCCCCCCCCCCCCCCATACACACACACACACACGACTGCTATGAAATATGCATGCTCCTTACACGACAGTGGAAGTGAATAGACCACAAGCGGCAGCTTGTCAAAAACGAACAGTTTGGACGTGACTTTGATTGCTCTTGGAGGAAGGCAGCTCCAACGTGTGAGATGTCAATTACCAAGTAATTTTAATAGGCTATAGTGTGTTGAACAAAGGGAGTAAATCCACTAGTAAGTGTCTGGATACAGTGGGAATTCAAACTGGATCATTAATTTCAAGTTGTTTTCATTCATCTCTAAACCAAAGACTATTGATACTTCTGGGGGGGGGGGGGGGGGGGTCCATTGGAAATGGGGCACTTGCATTAAGAAACTTTCAGTTCCCATGGGTTTCGCTCTTCGCTCTGAAATTTAAACTTACTGTGCTCTTGACTGACTAGTGGTCCGCCATGGATTTTCAACTGACGGAAGGGTCCGCCAGCTGAAAAGGTTGGGAAGCCCTGCCCCAGTGCTTTCATACCCCTCTTTATGAAGTACTTACTCACTGCTCAAATCTCGATTTTTCCCATCTTCACAAATCACTACGCAGGAACAGCAACAGAGCTGCGTCACCGCCACAGCTCTCTTCCAAGACCACTGACATGGCTTGTGTTTACAGGTAACAGTCTAATGAATATCACATGAACAACTCATTGCACTATCACTGACCTCTCATGGTGATTCTGAGAACTTTTCAAACCACCCTCATATTTTAAAGCCATGACTTATTAAACTGGTAGTTCAGTAATTTTCACACCTGTCAACACCGGCTTTCTTTGGGATTGGAATTACGATATTCTTCTTGAATTATGAGGATATTTCACGTGTCTCATACACATTGCTCATCAGATGGTAGAGTTTTGTCATTGCTGGCTCTCCCAAGGCTATCAGTAGTTCTAATGGAATGTTGTCTACTCCCGGGGCCTTGTATTGAATTAGGTCTTTCAGTGCTCTGTCAAATTCTTCACGCAGTATCATACCTCCAATTTCATCTTCAGCTAAGTCCTCTTTCATTACCATAATATTTCCCTAAAGTACACTGCCCTTGTACAGACCCTCTATATACTTTTTCCCTCTTTCTGCTTTCCCTTCTTTGCTTACAACTGGTTTCCCATCTGAGCTCTTGATATTCATGCAGGTGCTTCCCTTTTCTCCAAAGGTCTCTCTAATCTTCCTGTAGGCAGTATCTATCTTACCTCTAGTGATATATGCCTCTATATACTTACATTTGTCCTCTTAGTCATCCCTGCTTTCTCATTTTGCACTTCCTGTCAATCTCATTTTTTATACATTTGTACTACTTTTCACCTGCTTCATTTACTGCATTTTTATATGTTCCCCTTTCATCAATTAAATTCAATATCTCTTCTGTTATGCAAGGATTTCTACTAGCCCTCGCCTTTTTACCTACTTGATCTTCTGCTGCCTTCACTATTTCACCTCCCAAAGTTACCCATTCTTCTTCTACTGCATTTCTTTCCCCTGTTCTTGTCGTTCATTCCCTAATGCTCTCTCTGAAACCCTCTACAACCTCTGGTTCTTTCAGTTTAGTCAGGTCCCATCTCCTTAAATTCCTACCTTTTTGTAGTTTCTTCAGTTTTAATCTACAGTTTATAACAAATAAATTGTGGTCAGAGTCTACATCTGTCCCTAGAAATGTCTTACAATTTAAAACCTGGTTCCTAAACCTCTGAATTACTAATATACAATCTATCTGAAACCTTCCTGTGTCTCTAAGGCCTCTTCCAAACATACAACCTTCTTTCATCATTCTTAAACCAAGTATTAGTTATGTGTATGTTATACTATGTGCCAAATTCTAGCAGGCGGCTTCCTCTTTCATTCCTTACTGCCAATCCATATTCACCTACTATTTTTCCTTCTCTTACTTTTCCTAGTATCGAATTCCAGTCCCTCTGACTATTAAATTTTTGTCTCCCTTAACTATCTGAATAATTTCTTTTATCACATCATACATTTTTTCAATCTCTTCATCATCTTCAGAGCTAGTTGGCATATAAACTTGTACTACTGTGGTAGGCGTGGGCTTTGTGTCTATCCTGGCGACAATAGTGCATTCACTATGCTGTTTGCAGTAGCTTATTTGCGCTCCAATTTTTTTTTCATTAACTGTTAAACCTACGCTTCACTATCCCTATTTGATTTTGTATTTTTAACCCTGTATTCACCTGACCAGAAGTCTTGTTCCTCCTGCCACCGAACTTCACTAATTCCCACAAATATCTAATTTTAACCAAACCATTTCCCTTTTTAAGTTTTCTAACCTACCTGCCCGATTAAGGCATCCGACATTCCATGCTCTAATTCGTAGAAAGCCAGTTTTGTTTCTCCTGATAACAACATCCTCCTGAGCAGTCACCACCTGGAGATCTGTTGGGTGATATTTTACCTCCAGAATATTTTACCCAAGAGGACGCCATCATCATTTACCAATACAATAAAGCCGCGTGCCCCTGGGACAAATTATGGCTGTTCGCAGTACCAGCACAGCAAGGCCATTTTGGTTAACGTTACAAGGCCAAATCAGTCAATCATCCAGACTGTTGCCCCTCTTCAGGAATCACACATTTGTCTGGCCTCTCAACAGATTCCCCTCAGTTGTGGCTGCACCTACGGTACAGCTATCCGTATCACTAAGACACACAAGCCTCCCCATCAACGACAAGGTCCATGGTTCATACATTTATGAAATTACAATCTTCCTACACGCAGGCAAAAATTATTTGAGCAGAATCATTTTAACCACACATATAACACAAGAAATAAAAATAATTTTATGCTACTCTCACACCAGTTGAAATTATAAGCATGGACTCCACAGTATATGGGGATGACAAAATATAACAAGTTAATGGGCAAAAACACATTTAATAAGAGGTCAGAATTCCGTGGGAGAAACGCTACTATTCAATAAAAGAATTCATAGAGGAAGAGAAAAGATAGTTTGAGCAAGGGGTAATTAAGTGTTGAATTTTATTGTAGGTATATATAACAAAATTGTTTTATTATTATTATTATTATTATTATTATTATTATTATTATACACACAGTAGATCCTTTGTGGATCACATGAAGCTTCTACAGTTCTTCCTGCAGTTTTTTCAGGAGACCTTCATTTTCTCGCTCTAGATTTCTTTCTTTCATCCATCCACTTTGTACTGGTCTTTTCGGCTCTTGTCTATGGCTGAACTTCCCTCTTGTCTATTTTGCTTCTGTAGATGTTAAGGTCTGCAGTGTCCTGAATGGTGAGTTGAGCATCAGTAAGCTCTCTTCGTACTTGTTCGGCCCATGTCATACCTTTAAGGTTTTCAGTGGCTGTGAGTATCTGGCATGTGAGTCTATACTCAGAGAGTCTGTGTATGTGTCCATAGAATTTAAGGCGTCTTTTTTCTAATGTCAGCACCAATATTTGAAATTTCCTCTGTAGTTTTGTTGGTTTGCAGTTTATATTCAGCTTCAGTTTTTCGTGGGCCAAGGATTTTCCTAATGATCTTTTGTTCTTATTTTAGTAGATTTTGTAGTAGCACCTTGTTATGGAGTGACAAGGTTTCTGCTGCATACAGCACCTCGGGTTTAATGACAGTGCTGTAGTGCCTGATTTTTGTATGCATGGAGATGCGTTCAACCATAGGCTCTCTTTATTTTCTTTGCTAGAGTTTCTTGAGATTTTTTTCCTAGTCCAGTGGGTTCCAGGTATTTAAAATGTGGAACTCTGTTTATCCGTCCATATTTTGTGGTGAGATTCTGTATTTTTAAGAGTGTACACATACATTCCATTTTCTCAAAATAAATTTGCAAGTCAACTTTCTCGGCGGATTCCTTGAGTATTTCTATTTGATGTATTGCATTTTGTTCATTGTCTGCCAAAATTGCAAGGTCATCGAAAAAAGCTAGGCAGGTGACTTCAGTTTTCCTTCCAATCTTCATTGGTTTCCATAGGCAATGTTTTCTAATCTCACTCCCCCATTCCCTTATGACCTTGTCCAAAACTATATTGAAAAGAATTGGAGATAGTCCGTCTCTTTGTCTTACTCCAGTTCTGATCTCAAAACATTCTGAGATTTCCCCCATGAATTTTACTTTGGTTGCATTGGAGTGTGTCTGTTCAATAAGCTTACGTGTTTTCTGGTCAAGTCCAAGTTCTATTAGAGTGTTGACAAGGGCTTTATGGACGACTGAGTCATACGCCTTCTTGAAGTCAATGAATATGCATATGGTGGGCTTATGTCTAATAGCTCTGTATTTCAACGTTGTTTTTAGATTAAAAATCTGTGCAGGGCAGGAATGTCTGGGTCGGAAACCCACTCCCCAATCTTGTGTTCAATTTGTTCCTGTATTCTCTGCAATAGGCATGAAGAGAAGATCTTGTAGGTGACTGGTAGTAGCGAAATGCCTCAGTAATTGTTGACATCAGTTCTGTCCTTTTTTGCGCAGGGGGTGGATAAGTGCACACTTCCAATTGTCAGGTAATTCTTCTACTGTCCAAATTTCTTTGATAAATTCCGTGAGCTCCTCAAGTGATTTAGCTGCTAAATTTTTCAGTAGTTCTGCTACTATGTTGTCTTCACCAGCCGCTTTGTTGTTTTGAAGATGGTATATGTGCTTAAGGATTTCTTCTTTTGAGAGTGGTATTGAGTATTGGTTGGTGTGTGCAGATTCTATAAGTGGGAATCTTTCTGTGGGTTCTGGACAATTTAGTAAATTGCCTATGTAAACTGTGAGTTCTTTGCAGTTATCTTCATTAGTAAGTGCTACTTTTCCATTTTGTTTTTTAAAGCAGAGATTCTGTGGTGTGTTTCCTCAAATTCTATTTGCAAATGTCCTGTAGAAATCTCTCATATCCTAATTCTGAAAGTCACTCACCAGTTGTTCCCGTTGTTCATTTAGGTATCTTCTCTTGGTTTGTTTGATGGTTCTGGCTGTTTCTTTCTGTACTTTGAAGAAATTTTGTTGTTTTTGTGGCCCTTTTTTTTTTTTTTTTTTTTTTTTTTTTTTTTTTTTTTTTTTTTTTACTGTTGTATTTCTGGAAGGCCAATTTGCATGCTTTAAGGGCATTTTCACAACTGTCATTTCACTATGCATGTTTTTTCTTTTTTCTCACTTGTAGTAGTTCCAGTGCTTTACATATAATCTTGTTTCTGAACTCTTCTCATGTGTTTGCTTCCTCTTTCTCCCATTTGTCCTTTATGTTTGTTTTGTGGAGACTGTTTATGTCGAATCTCTGCAGGTGCAATTTCTTGGGATTGTACTTTCGTGGAGTGAATTATTATTATTATTATTGTTATTATTATTATTATTATTATTATTATTATTCTGTTTAACACCAGCTGTTCTACATTTATGATGAAATTTTATTAGAAATTTATCGTGTCTCCTGTACCTGAATCAGATTATTTACATTATGAGATAAATAAACCACATTTTGCAATTTACTGCATTCCTGCATTACTGATTGAATATCTGTCATGTGTCAGACTAGACTTCCATCTTTACCTTCCATTTGTTTTATGGTGCCTTGCTGTTTCCTCTTCTTTTTATTACTTTCTTAGTTTCTTGTTACCATTGCAGTCTACTATGAGTTTGTAAGTTCCTTCCAACATTTGTTTTTCTCCTTATGTATTACTTGTTTTCCATTAGTTTTCACTGTATCTACTCTTGGGTCAGTGTTTTGATGTATTCTTCATTTTTAGAGTCTCTGGTCTTTATTTCTCTTTATCTAATAGTTTCTTGCTTTGGTTTTTCAGATGTATTTCATCCTTTACCCTCTTGTTCCATCATGGTATCATTTTCTCTCTCACTCTGGTGTTTGTCTTCTCTGTTGCTGCTCCAACAAAGACAAGCCAAAACTCTTGGTGTTCTTCTTCTTGTGGTGGTGTGTACACGTCTGTAGAAACATTGCATCATACTTTTTAATAACACGGGTACTGTTATTTCATATTTATTTGCCAACACCAGGCTCTCTGCTCCCAATAAATAAGTCCTTCCTGCATGGGAATATACATAACGTGTGAGTGCAAGCTGTGACACTTCGATGACGACACATGGAAGTTTGGGTCTGCTAATGATTCATGCATGGATAGCCAAAGCGGTTAAGGTGACCATTCCAGTAAAGCGAGAAATCCAGGTCCGAGACCCAGTCTAGAAAAAAATTGTAGTCATCATCATTGCAATATACAGATGGTGGTTCATATTCACAACTGCAAATACATTTCCTGTAAACTGAAAAAGAAGAGTTGAGGTATGGATTGTAAAGGGAAGACTATATCAAATTCCATGGAAGAAATGAACACTACCTGCACAAAGTGAAATAGATTAACTAGAAAGTAGAGTGAATGGCACAGTAAAAAGCAACCATTTTCAATGGATACATGTCCAGGCATCACTCCACAACAAAGAGGTTCGAATTTATTCGTTCGCAGACACAACCATAGCTAACATTATTTCAATCTCCAATATAGGGTGCTGCAGAATAACTTACTTAACACCTTGGTCTCGAACCATGAGTGAGACTTGTGGAAAGAGAGTTAGGCCATAAACAATAAGCATGAGCCTGCCTCGTGGTACTTCCTATGGGCTATGTGTGAACGTGATAAGCTTGGACGGTGGTACATCGTGTGACACGAGTCAGACTTCTGATTCAACAGTCGTCCATAATCTCTTCCTTCAGTTATGCATAGTCCTTTATTTCATTCACATGTGTTGGCTGTAATTCCCTAAAAGAATTAAACCACCCATTTGTGGACAGTGATTTGGTTGATCCAGCCAATAATGATAGTGATGGTAATAGTATTGTGTTTTCTGTACACTAGTGGTGAAGAAGTTCAATCACTGAATGTGACATTGATGATGAAAACAGTAGATTTGGAAAGAAGAACACAACAGGCCAAAAATCTGGGAGTATACGCAGACTCCTGGCATAAAGGCACCAATTTTAGAACAGTTATGTGAAAGTACAAGAAAGTTAGCCTTTTTTTAAACTGTATAATGTTTGACAATGTGTTCTGGGATAGTCCCACGGAAATGAATTGGTGTGCAGAACAATGATCAATGAAAATACAAGAAAGAAAACTGATGTGACATGGATCCCTCTCAATTGCAATGAAATTACAATATACTCTACATTATGCACAATAATGGTCCAAGTAAAGAAACCAAAAAAAAAACTGTGCCTTTGAAAAGATTTTGCAAATCATTAGGCTTTTACATTTTGCAAATAATGATATGACTGACGATGAAAATAAGCAATTATTGACAACATAATGTTAATGGATAGATAAAAAAATCCACTCACCTCAGAAACTTAAACCTTTTTATGTGCGGATGGATATGTGTATGTGTGTGTGTGCGCGCGCGCGCGCGTGAGTGTATACCTGTCCTTTTTTCCCCCCTAAGGTAAGTCTTTCTGCTCCCGGGATTGGAATGACTCCTTACCCTCTCCCTTAAAACCCATATCCTTTCATCTTTCCCTCTCCTTCCCTCTTTCCTGATGAAGCAACCTTGGGTTGCGAAAGCTTGAAATTTGTGTCTGTGTTTGTGTTTGTTATTGTCTCTATCAACATACCAACGCTTTTGTTTGGTAAGTTACAGCATCTTTGTTTTAGATACATTTACATGATATGACTGACAAAATGGATAAACTGAGTGAAGTCACACCTGTGATACAATATTTCAATAAAAAATTCAAAGTAGTACATATAAAGCAAGAGAACATAATGACTGATGATCAGTAATAAAATTTAAGGGACACACATCTTTTAAACAATTTAATCCCTTAAAGTTGGTGACACTTGGGATAAAACATTATAAACCATGCGGGTCAACATTAGGCTATTGCTATAATTTTAAAATCGATTCAGGAAATAATAAAACAGATCTTGATTACAATGCATCTGAAACTGTTGTGATAGATTCTTCAAAGTCAGTATTAAATAAAAGTACACACTTTGTATATGGATAATTGGCATTCTTCACATAAACTGTTTCTAACTTTAGTTGAAAACAGAACAGATGATGTTGGGACATTACGTTTTAACAGAAGAAAATACAATGGGATATTCTGTTCAAAAAGTGGAAGGATAAATGCAATGTCCACATTATTTCCACAATGCATGAAAGTGTAGAAATGACTGAATATAATGGAAGTCAGCAAAACTGTACTTTCAAACTAACAATATACTTTTGATCAGAATGGATGAATGACAGGTATTGACTCCCAGGATTACATATTCATGGGTTTCTCTGTTTGAGGAAATATTTGAAAGAGTACAGAAAAATCTTTTTTACATATTTGATATGGCATTTTGTAAATCATATATTCTGTACAACAAAAACAACATAAAAACAGAATTAGACTGAATACAGACTTTAAACAGCAGAAGCATTATCTGGGTTGTCACAAGTTTCCCTCCGTGAAATTCCCCGATATTTCCCTGATTTTCAGACAAGTTTTAGAGTTTATCCCTGACAAATTTTGAGACTGATTGATTGATTGATTGATTGAGAGGGTTTATGGGACCAAATGGCGAGCTCATCAGTCCTGTGATTCCAAAGTTACTCACAGAAGAAAGAGGATCCAGTCAGCGGAGTCAAACTATAAAAGAAGAAAGTTGAAGCGCACACACACACACACACACACACACAGTAAAAGGCATAAGAGGTTAGACTGAATCTAAAAACTGGAAAAAAGGAATGGTCTTTCTGCGGGGGAGTGGTCATAGGATCCCAGGCCGAGAAAACGTGGAGAGAGACCACAACCACAACCACAACCACATTGCCTCTGCTCCATGAGTAAAGGAAAACCTTATATCTGGAAATAACCACTTTCACAGAGGAAACTGAGGACCAGTTCAACTATCCATGAATTATCTGCTAATATAAAAATTAAGAAAGACTATACTTAGCACAAAGGACCAAAAGAGTGAAACATTGCACCAATATGTGGGATACTGTCAGTCTGACTCCACAACCATACTGTGGTGGTGGTGGTATGTTACACAAGAGAAAACAATGGATGAGCCTGGTAGGACCAATGCATAGACAGCATAAAGCCTTGGACTCCTTCCAAGAGGAACCGAAGAAAGAGCACCAAAGCATAGTAGTCTCCATGATTGTGTGGAGTTTATTACTGAGAGCAGTGGTGCACGAGATGTCATTCCACTTTTGGGCAAAGAGAGATTTGACATAGATCTGCATATCCACAGCTGGAGTCATGAAAGGAAATGGAGGTTGAGTATCAGCTTATCTAACCAACCAGTCAGCCAGTTCATTCCCTGATACCCACATGAGTTGGGACCCAGAGAAAGACAACTGAGCAGGTGGCACACCCAAGGGAGGAGAGAAGGTCATGGATAGCAGAGACCAAAGGATGACAAAAGTAGCAGGCTGCTCAATGAGTCAGTATATATTAAAACACTGTGGAGAGACGCATGAGGAACAAAATGGAGGGCCTTGGTAATGGCTAGCAGCTATACCGTGAACACACTAAGTGATTCTGACAATAAATGGTGTTTTCAGCAAGTAGTAAGACATGAAAGCATATCCCTTCTTTATCTATCGTCTTAGAACCATCAGTGTAGAAGATGGTAGCACCCTGGAACTCTGCAAGGATGGAATGTACAAGATGCCAGAAGACCTAAGGGTGACAGAGACCTCAGGACCCTGGAATAGGTCAGTCCTAATCCACAGTCTAGGCACCATCCAGGAGGGGGGGGGGGGGGGGGGGGGTTATGAGGGGAAATACACAGGGCGCATTTCAGTGAACGGAGATGGAGATCCTGACAGAGGGATGTGAGACGCATTCCAACCAGCAATCCCAATGATGGGTGGTGATCAGGAGGGAGATGTCCCTCACTTGCAAAGAGGACAGAGTACATGGGATGGTCAGGGAATCTGCAAATGGTGATTGCGTAACAAACCAGGAGTTTGCTTCATCGTATCTGTAGAGGAGGAATCCCCACTTCTGTGAGAGGAATGTTAATGGGACTAGTGCAAAAGGCACCAATAGCCAGACACTCCCCACAATGGTGAACAGGATCAAGTATTTTCAGAGTGGAAGGAGCTGCTGAGCTATAAACCTGACTTCCATAATCTAGTCTGGACAAGACCAGAGCACAGTAAAGACAGAAGAATAGCATGGTCTGCACCCCAACATGTGTGGGCCAGGAGACAGAAAGCACTAAGCTTCTGCATGCATGTAGTCCTCAGGTGGCGAATATGGGGCTACCACGTCAGCTTTTCATTAAAAAAAAAAAAAAATAAATAAATAAAAAATAATAATAATAATTAAAATAAGGGCCCATGAAACGGTACTGTGCTGCAACATCTAGGAGCTGGTCACCTAAATAAAGTTCTGGATCAGGATGTACTATGAATTGATGAGCAAAATGCAAAACTCGCATTTTGGAGGGAGAAAATTGGAAGCCATGGAAGACAGCACTCAGCAGAAGTGGGAGCTGCGCCAGATGCAAAAATCATAGACATACAACGCCAGGGTAACCTGAGGGCCAACAGAGGTTACAAGCCCATTGATGGCTATGAGAAAGAGTGTCACAATACAGAACCGTGTGGGACACTGTTCTCCTGAATCCGAGGGGTGCTAAGTGAAGTGCCAACTGCAACCGGAAGAGCCGGTGGGATAAAAATTCGTGAATAAAAATTGGAAGGGGGCCATGAAAGCCCCAGTCATGGAGGGTAACTAAAATGTGATGTTGGCAAGCCGTGTTGTACACCTTATGTAGGTCAAAGAAGACCGTGAGAAGCTAACAGTTAGTAAAAGCCTGTTGGATTGCAGTTTCCAGTGTGAGTAAATGGTAAGTTAGAGACAGTCCTCCCCGGAAGCCACACTGCTATAGGGACAAAAGAGTCTGAGATTCGAGTACCCAACATAATTGGAAGCTAACCATCCTTTCAAGCAGTTTACAAACTACATTCGTCAGGCTAATTGGGTTCTTCCCATAGGCTTAAGGGCGGGGATAACTGTACTGTCTCACCATTGTGAGGGCAAGGCATCCGTGAGCCAAACGTGGTTGAAGACCCTGAGTAGATACTGCCTCTGCGTAACGTCCAAGTGTTTGATCATCTGGTTGTGGATGGAATCTGGGCCTGGGACCGTGTCATGTGAAGAGGTAAGAGCCTGCAAGGATTCCTATTCAGTGAAGTTTTCAGCTTGGTTATGGTTGTGTTTCTGCTGGAGAAAGATTGCAGAATAGGAATAGGACATTGATGCTGTCGCAAAGCATGACACAAGGTGTTCTGCAAGGGCCAATGGATCATCAGCAGACAGAGCACTTTGGAGAATAAGTGACAGGGCGGTTGACTGTCGCTGGCAGCCCAGATGGCTACAGAGCTTGGACCAAACCTGCGATGAAGAACTATACATCCCCAGGGAGGGAACATAGCACTCCCAGCATCCCTTTTTACACCTCTTAATAAGGTAACGAGCCTTAGCAAGAAGATGCTTAAAAGTGAGAAAGTTGGTCTGTGAAGGGTGGTGTTCAAATGACTGCAGCGTCTGTCGGCAGTCCTGGAAAGCAACTGCTACATCCTTCGTCCACCACGGTACTGGTTGATGATGGGGGAGACCTGTGGATAGAGTGACAGCAGTGCCAGCAGCATGAAGAATAGTGGCAGAAATGTACTGCACGAGACCATCAATTAATTATCATTACAAGGTGACCAATGTAGGCAAGCCATGAGAGCAGGAGAGGAGACTGTGAGATCGATAGCAGTAAAGGTACTATGAGTGGCACTGAAATGGGTAGCAGGACCGTCATTGAGGAGACAAATCAATGTCTGCAGTAAGTTGGTCAAGTAGGGGACCCCTACCCAATGAAGTGGCACTCCCCCACATGGGGTGGTGTGCACTGAAGTCCCTGGACGAAATACAGGAGCAGGAGATGCTGTGTTAAGGTAGACAGTTCAACATTAGGAAGTGGCCTACCTGGAGGGAGATAAACATTGCAAATGGTGATTTCCAGAGCCATCTGCACTCTAGCCACCATCGCTTCCACATTGCTATGAAGGGGGATCCAGTCACTAATGAAATTGGAGCAAACTAAAGTGCATACCCCTACAGGTGCTATCCCAGAGCCTGCATGGTTCCAACTGAATGCCCAATAACATGAAACGTTAGAGAGTGGTCATCACGAAAGTAAGTTTCTTGAAGAGCAAGACAGACTGAAGAATAAGAGGAAACAACATTTTGTATTTCTAGGAGGTGGAGCAATATCCACTGCAGTTCCACTGGATTATCATGTGGTGAGGGTCCAGGTGAGACAAAGAAGCTGAGGGGAGATCACGTCACTTGGTCGGTGGTCGTCACCAATGAGGAAGTGGTGACATCCATAAAAATTGGGTCCAATTCAGGGGGACATGGAGGGCGAAGGCCTCTGGGAAGATGGGGAAGCCTCGTCCTTTGACTTGCACTGCTTCTCCTTCTACCTCAGAGGAAGGAAGAGGTGTTATCAGTAAGGGAATAGGTGGCAGTGATGTCAGGATCAGACAGAAAGCAAGTGGATTTGGGGCCCTCAGAGTGTGTGTCCCTCCTCCAACCCAAGGATGCAAGCTTCCTGTCCTGAGAACACCAGGGAGGGATGTTCCAAGACAGACCCCCCACCCCAACAGGAACCAGAGAAGAGAACGTTTTCCCTGGTGGTGAGGAGGAGGAGGAGGAGGAGTTCCTGAATGGGAAGGGATGGGAGCCACTGAGACTGAGGAAAGAGAAGGACAGCAGGACGGGGATAAGGGGGATGGATGAGGACGGGAAGGCATAACTGAGGCATAGGTAGGGGGAGAGATTTACAGTGTGAAGTCTGTCACATTTCTTCTGGGCCTCAAAGTAGCTGAGACGGTCAAGAGTCTTTATTTCCTGAATACATTTTTCCTTCACGTACACTGGACTTCCAGTTAGTGGGGAGAATGGCAACCAGAGCAGTTAACACAGTTAGGCAGTGGGGTGCAAGGGTTCCCCACATGAAGAGGGTGGCCACCAGTCACAACAGATGGGATTGGCATCGCATTGCAAGGATATGTGCCCGAACTTGAGGCAATGGAAGCATTACCTTGACCTTCTCTGGCAGGGTATCCCCCTCAAACACCACGGTGAAAGTGCCTGTGTCTACATGATGGCTGTTAGGGCCTTTCTAGATGCGCTGGATGAAATGAACGCCATGTCATTCCAGATTAGCATTAAGTTCATCATCGAACTCGAGGAGAAGATCCCTATGGAAAATTACCTCCTGTGCCATACAGAGTGACTTGTGAGGAGCGATAGCCAAGGGGTTGTCTCCTAAGTGGTTGCATGCACAGATGGAAGCTGGCTGACTGGCAGAAGTTGTCTTTAGAAGGAGAGAGCCAGATCTCATCGTGCTTAATAGTTCAACTTCACTGAAATTGTCCTCGGTATGTTACACAAAGAAAACAGTTTTGATGGCAGTAAAAGTCATCCTGTCGGTCCTGTTACAGACCAAGAACCGTGTAAAGGGTTTTGCCCAAGGCGGCATGTCTGGCCCTCCTCCCAGAGTATATCCAAGGAGAGTAAGGCTGGAAAGCCAGAAACAGGAACTGAGACAGAACTATGTCAAGGAAGAGACGCGGCCATAGTAGAGCGGCCAGAGTGTTTAACACATTCCACGCGCCAAACATCCACCCTGGTACAACCCACTCCGAACAGGGGCTCACCTCGTGGGCACCACCCAGCCACAGCAATGTCCGCCTGGCAGGACGGTTGTTGCCGGGAGTACCAATGGCCCAAAAAGATGGCTGACCACTTCTAGGCTTGCACACAGCATTCACACCAGAGTCATCCCTCTGGTATCAGGGGGCTAAGCCAGATGAGCACATAACAGCCCCATCACACTGGCTGGCTACAGAGTTGGTGACTATCAAGAAAGTGAAAGGGCTTTGGTGGATAGAGGAGGGAAAGAGGGGGGTGGGAGAGGGAAAGAGGGGGGTGGGAGAGGGAAAGAGGGGGGTGGGAGAGGGAAAGAGGGGGGTGGGAGAGGGAAAGAGGGGGGTGGGAGAGGGAAAGAGGGGGGTGGGAGAGGGAAAGAGGGGGGGGGCAGAGAAAGAAACATGGGGGCAGGAGAGGGTGGCGGGAGTCGGTGAAGAGGGGGACGGGAAGGAGGGTGGAGGGAAGGAGGGTGGAGGGAAGGAGGGTGGAGGGAAGGAGGGTGGAGGGAAGGAGGGTGGAGGGAAGAGGGGGGAGGGAAGAGGGGGGAGGGAAGAGGGGGGAGGGAAGAGGGGGGAGGGAAGAGGGGGGAGGGAAGAGGGGGGAGGGAAGAGGGGGAAGGGAAGAGGAGGGAGGAGCGGGAAGGGAAGGAGAGGGAGAGGGAAAGAGGAGCGGGAAGGGAAGGAGGGGAAAGAGTAAGAGGAGGGAGGAGGGGGGAAGGGAAGGAGGGGAAAGAGAAAGAGGAGGGAGGAGGGGGGAAGGGAAGGAGGGGAAAGAGGAGGTTGGAGGGTGAAGAGAAGGGAGGGGGGAAGAGGGAGAAGAGGAGGGGTGGAGGGGGTGGAGGGGGAAGAGAAGGGAGGAGAAGGGTGGAGGGGTAAGACGAGGGTGGAGGGGTAAGACGAGGGTGGAGGGGTAAGACGAGGGTGGAGGGGTAAGACGAGGGAGGAGGGGTAAGACGAGGGAGGAGGGGTAAGACGAGGGAGGAGGGGTAAGACGAGGGAGGAGGGGTAAGACGAGGGAGGAGGGGTAAGACGAGGGAGGAGGGGTAAGACGAGGGAGGAGGGGTAAGACGAGGGAGGAGGGGTAAGACGAGGGAGGAGGGGTAAGACGAGGGAGGAGGGGTAAGACGAGGGAGGAGGGGTAAGACGAGGGAGGAGGGGTAAGACGAGGGAGGAGGGGGAAGACGAGGGAGGAGGGGGAAGACGAGGGAGGAGGGGGAAGACGAGGGAGGAGGGGGAAGACGAGGGAGGAGGGGGAAGACGAGGGAGGAGGGGGCAGACGAGGGAGGAGGGGGAAGACGAGGGAGGAGGGGGAAGACGAGGGAGGAGGGGGAAGACGAGGGAGGGGGGGGAAGACGAGGGAGGGGGGGGAAGACGAGGGAGGGGGGGGAAGACGAGGGAGGGGGGGGAAGACGAGGGAGGGGGGGAAGACGAGGGAGGGGGGGAAGACGAGGGAGGGGGGGGAAGACGAGGGAGGGGGGGAAGACGAGGGAGGGGGGGGAAGACGAGGGAGGGGGGGAAGACGAGGGAGGGGGGGGAAGACGAGGGAGGGGGGGAAGACGAGGGAGGGGGGGAAGACGAGGGAGGGGGGGGGAAGACGAGGGAGGGGGGAAGACGAGGGAGGGGGGGAAGACGAGGGAGGGGGGGGAAGACGAGGGAGGAGGGGGAACAGGAGGGAGGTGGGAAGAGGATGGAGGAGGGAGGGGGGGAGGAGGATGGAAGAGAGAGGAGTGGGAAGAGGAGGGTGGGGGGGTGAGAGGAGTGGGAAGAGGAGGGAGGGGGGTGAGAGGAGTGGGAAGAGGAGGGAGGGGTAAGAGGAGTGGGAAGAGGAGGGAGGGGGGTGAGAGGAGTGGGAAGAGGAGGGAGGAGGGGTGACAGGAGGGGAGGACGATGGTGAAGAGGAGAAGAGGGAAGAGGAGGAGGAGGAGGAGGCCTTGATGGGGAGGACAATGGGAGAAAGAGGGAGAGGGACGAGGAAAAAGGGAAGGGGGAAGGGGAAGTTGCAAGTGGGGAAGGGGGGGAAAGAGGGTAAGAAAGAAGGGGAGGGTGATGGGGAGGAAGAGGATGATGGGGAGGAAGAGAAGGAGGAGGGGAAATGGCTCGTCATCAAAGAGTTGATTTTTAAACGAGAGTCAAACACTCTGTGATTTAATAAATTCATGGTACATTCTTGCACATAGTTCAACTTATATAAAAGGATATTTACTTTGTAGGTAACGCTTTTCAAACCAATACTCGCAATTTTTCCTGCAACCTGTTAGAAATAAGTTCGTTTTCAGCAGTTGCCAGAGAGCGCAGATATCAGGCGACACCGTGCTCTCGAGCTATCTCGATGTAGGAAGGCCTTATATAAGTATGTGTAAAACATTTAAAGATGATACATTATGTCATAAAAGAAACAAGACATCAAAGGATACTCCAAGGGCATCAGTATTTCGTGAACCATATTAAAATGTGCACATTGAAAGTGCACATTTGTATGTAAAGATTCCCAATGAAGTAGACCTCGACCTGATATTAAGCTTCAGTGTGGTTTAGGGATGAAAATTTTCTTGGAGCACCAGTATTGTATTATATCATGTTTGGTTCTTTATTATGGCATAATGCCATACGTGTTAAAAAATGAAAACATGCACTTGAAATGCAGAGAACAGTTGAAACTAGCCAGTATTGTGGAATTAAACATTTCGTTTCAAATACATTGACTGCCTCTGCGGAAAAGGTTAATGAAAGTCAAATTTCTTTCGAAAACACACAAAAATAAGTTCATTGTTCCGCAAGGCGATTAATGCTTGACTGTCAGAAAGGTGGAAATAAAATAAAATCTGAAACTAATGAATATTTTAGCCTTCCATAATTATGTGAATGTATTTTAATTCACTTGATAGCTCCCGGCCACAGATATCCATTTTGTTTTCAATTGATGTGAGAGTAAACGAAGGGCAAACAGCAAAATCACTAAACGTAAACAGAGATCATGTGGAGACTATCCACTATAACTCCGACTGCTCTGCTCGTCAGCCCCTGATCTACGATATTTGTGAACCAGGTCAATACTAAAAAACATCGAATTTTCAAAAACATGTTCATCTTGTAGCGCACATCTTTCTGAAAAGTCTGAAACATAAAACGTGTGTTTGAGGAAACGTAAGACATACCATTTGGTCTTAAGTATGCCAAAGCGCAGGGACACGCCTATTCATAAAGCATTCTTCTACCGCACGTCACTGTATTTCGCTCTGTGGAATTGAAACCTTTGAACTCTTTATTGCCTATTAGATAATAACTTGCTATTTTGTGTGACATAAAATCATATATAAGTTACATAAAACCCATAAAGACAAGAGATAAGCAAGAAATTACACATTTCTTTGATCCTTAGCTCCTAGCATTTTTTTTCTCTCTAATCTTGCTACAGCTTCACATGGCATGCTGTCCTTTCTGCGAAAGCATCTATTACGTCATCAAAGTTCTCCAAACGTTTTGCTATGCAAAAAATCTGAACGTCCTTATCTAATACTGAAAAAGCTGTTAACGCAACCAATACCCAAGACTGGTGTGGTTTCTCGATCTGATTCCTCCTATTTTGTCACTGTCTGCTAGATAAACCAAAATAGGCCTTTTTAATATGGCAGCAATTTTGTAACACACACCAAATAAACGAGACTGTTTTGGCACAAATGCCCATTTTCATAACACGAAGCATATAACTCACGAAGTACGAGGGTCATTCCAGAAGAAATGCACACTATTTTTTTAAAAAACCCTTTTTTTATTCTACATGTTTGAAAGTTTTACAGTGTGTAGATACATACTTTAGGAACAATATTTTCATTTCTCCACATAATTTCCATCCCTTTCAACTGCCTTACGCCATCTTGGAACCAGCGCCTGTATACTCGCACGGTAAAATTCTGGACCAATCTGTTGGAGCCACTGTTTGGCAGCGTGCGCAAGGGAGTCATCATCTACAAACCTTGTTCCATGAAGAGAGTCTTTCAGTTTCACAAAGAGATGATAGTTACATGGAGCTAGGTCAGGAATGTAAGGTGGGTGTTTCAGCGTTGTACATCCGAGTTTTGTGATCGCTTCCATGGTTTTTTGACTGACATGTGGCCGTGCATTGTCGTGAAACAGCAAAACATCCTGCTTTTGCCAATGTGGTCAAACATGACTCAGTCGAGCTTGAAGTTTCTTCAGTGTCATCACATATGCGTCAGAATTTATGGTGGTTCCACTTGGCATCATGTCCACAAGCAAGAGTCCTTCGGAATCGAAAAATACCGTAGCCACAACTTTTCCAGCAGAAGGTGTGGTTTTGAATTTTTTTTATTGAGTGAATTTGCATGATGCCACTCCATTGATTGCCTTTTCATCTTTGGTGAAAAATGATGGAGCCATGTTTCATCACCTGTCACAATTCTTCCAAGAACATTCTCGTACTGCTCCAAAAGTTCGCTGCATCCCGTTTTTCTTGTTTTTTTGTGAGCCACTGTCAACATCCTGGTAACCCAATCGGCAAAAACCTTTTTTAACGCCAACACTTTCAGTATTCTGCAAACACTTCCTTCCCCTATGCCAACGTAGCATGACAATTCGTTCACTGTGATGTGTCTGTCAGCAGTCACCAATTCATTAACTCTCTGCACATTGTCTGGAGAGTGTGCAGTACGAGGCCTGCCGCTGCGAGGACAATCCTCAATATTGCCGTGACCGCTTTCATCACATAACCTGCTTGCCCACCGACATCTCCATACACCTTTTTAAACCTCTTGTGGATGTTTCCCACTGTCTCGTTTTCACAGAGCAGGAATTCTATGACAGCATGTTGCTTCTGATGAACGTAAAGTGTAGCAGCAATCTTGAAGACATGCTGTGACAGTGCCACTCATGGGAACAGGTTGAACTAAGTTTGAAAACAATCAGGAAGGATGTATTTACACACTGTAAAACTTTCACACATGCAGAATGAAAACTGAATTTTTACAAAAATAGTGTGCATTTCTTTTGGAGTGACCCTCATACCAATATCAAATGTCTATTAGGCCTACTAACAACAAAAGCTTTGTGTTAGGAAATAGGTTCACATTTCATTCATACGCACCAGTTTCTCAAGCATGAGATCGAAAAGTAGCATTATGAAACTTTTATATAAATTCGGTATTTTCTTATACTTCCATAATTTGTGTGATGTCCCCATTTCTTCTCCTTCCTCGTTCTAACAAACAATCTTGTCATCACCAATTCTATAGCTATTCCTGCCATTGTCAAAATTTATTTGTCGATTAACTTCACTAACCCTGCCAGTATCACAAGTTTAGTTATCCCACCATTATTTTCCAGTTACGCATTATTACGTATTCATACAACACGTTTTCCGCGTTCCTTCCAGAATAGAACTTAAGTGGCGGCTAGCTGGAGACTGTACTACTGGTTCTTAACAGTGTAGTGATCTGGCCAAAATATGTTCTGTCAAAATTTCATTTTCTTGGATACACCGAGAAGGTAATACATAATCTTTCTCACCTGTTATTCCTGTCAGTAATTTATTTGGTAGTCTGAATCTATCGATTTTGCTGATCATTCGCAAACCCAATCAACGACAATCAGACAGCAATTGGCATTCATCCATTCGGTTTTACTCTGCTCAGCTCGTATAGCCCTGTCCCCTTTTGTTTGCGGAAAATTCTCCTGACAGAGACATCACGTACACTACGCATGCATTCAAAATAAACTTCTGATTCGTTCAGAAATCAACTTAAAATGTTCAAAAACCAACAGGGATGAGTTTCAAAATCATATGAATAATCAATAGACAAACATGCGCTGGATGGTAGGAGCTTTGTGAAACAAGTTTTTTTTCCTCCAGAATATGAATTTGGTGCCCCCTTTTCTCAGTAGCATCTAGCTGCTTGCTGCGACTGCTTGCACAGCTAACAGCCACATTCCTGTAGCCAGAAGCGGGAGAATCTACTGCTCAAACACGACTCAACTGCGCATGCGCATAAGCCCGATCGTAACGGCTGAAACTAATCTAATGTAAACAGTTGTGACTTCATGCTCATCGGAGGCAATTTGTTGTTATGAAGCATTGCTTGGTCTTCCTAAAGCCTTTGGCACATTTTCCAGTTGGCAGACACTTGTAAGAGCACTGTGTGTCTACGTTGTATATGGCACATTTCCTTTGCAATTTAAGTTATTTTCGTATTTTCTCTTGCTTATGTTTTATTTTTGAAGTATTATTCAGCAGTAGGGGGATACAGTAATATCCTTTTTAACTGAAAACAAAAACAATGAAAAATTCCCGGTTTTCTAAAAAAAATCCAGGGGTTTTTCCCAGATCTGCCGGGTCTGGAGTGTGGAGTGTGGATTCGAGTGGAGTGGATTCGAGTGGAGTGGAGTCGAGGGGAGGGGAGTCGAGTCGAGGGGAGGGGAGTCGAGTCGAGGGGAGGGGAGTCGAGTCGAGGGGAGGGGAGTCGAGTCGAGGGGAGGGGAGTCGAGTCGAGGGGAGGGGAGTCGAGTCGAGGGGAGGGGAGTCGAGTCGAGGGGAGGGGAGTCGAGTCGAGGGGAGGGGAGTCGAGTCGAGGGGAGGGGAGTCGAGTCGAGGGGAGGGGAGTCGAGTCGAGGGGAGGGGAGTCGAGTCGAGGGGAGGGGAGTCGAGTCGAGTCGAGGGGAGGGGAGTCGAGTCGAGGGGAGGGGAGTCGAGTCGAGGGGAGGGGAGTCGAGTCGAGGGGAGGGGAGTCGAGTCGAGTCGAGGGGAGGGGAGTCGAGTTGAGGGGAGGGGAGTCGAGTCGAGGGGAGGGGAGTCGAGTCGAGGGGAGGGGAGTCGAGTCAAGGGGAGGGGAGGGGAGTCGAGTCGAGGGGAGGGGAGTCGAGTCGAGGGGAGGGGAGTCGAGTCGAGTCGAGGGGAGGGGAGTCGAGTCGAGTCGAGGGGAGGGGAGTCGAGTCGAGTCGAGGGGAGGGGAGTCGAGTCGAGTCGAGGGGAGGGGAGTCGAGTCGAGTCGAGGGGAGGGGAGTCGAGTCGAGGGGAGGGGAGTCGAGTCGAGGGGAGGGGAGTCGAGTCGAGGGGAGGGGAGTCGAGTCGAGGGGAGGGGAGTCGAGTCGAGGGGAGGGGAGTCGAGTCGAGGGGAGGGGAGTCGAGTCGAGGGGAGGGGAGTCGAGTCGAGGGGAGGGGAGTCGAGTCGAGGGGAGGGGAGTCGAGTCGAGGGGAGGGGAGTCGAGTCGAGGGGAGGGGAGTCGAGGGGAGGGGAGTCGAGGGGAGGGGAGTCGAGGGGAGGGGAGTCGAGGGGAGGGGAGTCGAGGGGAGGGGAGTCGAGGGGAGGGGAGTCGAGGGGAGGGGAGTCGAGGGGAGGGGAGTCGAGGGGAGGGGAGTCGAGGGGAGGGGAGTCGAGGGGAGGGGAGTCGAGGGGAGGGGAGTCGAGGGGAGGGGAGTCGAGGGGAGGGGAGTCGAGGGGAGGGGAGTCGAGGGGAGGGTAGGGAAGGGAAGGGAAGTTGGCGAAGGTAGTGGGAGAGGGAGGAGGGTGTGGTGGAGGTGGTAAAGGAGGGGGGATGAAGTGGAGGACAAGAGGGAGGAGGGGGGATGAAGTGGAGGACAAGAGGGAGGAGGGGGGATGAAGTGGAGGACGAGAGGGAGGAGGGGGGATGAAGTGGAGGACGAGAGGGAGGAGGGGGGATGAAGTGGAGGACGAGAGGGAGGAGGGGGGATGAAGTGGAGGACGAGAGGGAGGAGGGGGGATGAAGAGGAGGACGAGAGGGAGGAGGGGGGATGAAGAGGAGGACGAGAGGGAGGAGGGGGGATGAAGAGGAGGACGAGAGGGAGGAGGGGGGGTAAAGGAAGGGAGGACGAAGAGGAGGAGGAAAGGGAGGAGGGGGAATCCACACCAAAGATGCTACGGAGGGAGTTCTTCCCCATCTGCCTTATGTTACAGATTTCAAATTTTGCGGTAGAGGTCAAACCTGTGACGGGGACTGAAAAAGAGAAAGGCAAAAAGGAGGTTGAAAGGTAACCAACCAAAACCACAAGATGAAACAAAGTCATGAGGATAGCCAGACTAACATAACAAAGAAGCCCATGAAAAGGATAGGAAGGAGCACAGGGAAACGAAGGACAGGGATGGAGAAGGAAGGGAAGGGTAAGCATCCAGGAAAAGAATAAAGGTTGCAATAGCTCAGGGATCTGTGCGCGCCACACACATACCCACAAAAGGGGAGGGGCGGGGAGGCGAGGGGAGGCGAGAGAAGGGGAGGGGAGGCGAGTGAAGGGGAGGGGAGGCGAGTGAAGGGGAGGGGTGGCGAGTGAAGGGGAGGGGAGGGGAGGGGAGGGGAGGCGAGGGGTGGGGAGGCGAGGGGAGGGGAGGGGAGGCGTGTCTGTATATGTGTGGATGGATATGTGTGTGTGTGTGCGTGCGAGTGTATACCCGTCCTTTTTTCCCCCTAAGGTAAGTCTTTCCGCTCCCGGGATTGGAATGACTCCTTACCCTCTCCCTTAAAACCCACATCCTTTCGTCTTTCCCTCTCCTTCCCTCTTTCCTGATGAGGCAACAGTTTGTTGCGTAAGCTTGAGTTTTGTGTGTGTGTATGTGTCTGTCTGTGTTTCTGTCGACCTGCCGGCACTTTCGTGTGGTGGGTCGCATCATCTTTGTTTTTAAATATATTTTTCCCGCGTGGAATGTTTCCCTCTATTGTAAAGTTATTTATTTACATACTTATTAGGCAGCTGTAAGATGTGTGATGTAACACAGAGGATTTAAAAATAATTTTTGCTTTACCATGTGAATCACTAATCATTTTCATCACAGGAAACTACATTAAGTGTATTAGTAGAATATTCATACACTTGTGGATTATGTTTGATGATTTAATTGAGCAGTTGCTGCTGATGACTATATGGTGAAAGAGCGTGTGTTGCCATCTCCACAACTTAACATCACAATCACTACCAACACCATGAGCTCTACCAATACACTACCATCGGCTGACTCTGTCCTGTGATAAAGTGCTGTGAACTATGGGGTTTATATCTTACTGGTGCTAGTTTTCCCATCCGGTCCTTTTCCAGCACTTAGCAGCACAATCGAGAAGGAAGAATTTTGGGATTGGATAACCAGTCACCTACCATAACAACTATCACCAGCTTAAACACTTATAAGCAGTAACACAGAAGTGCTGGCTGACAAAAGAAAATTTTGTCCCACCGCTGCTGGGGTCAGTGTAACATCCCCATGTGGCAAACAGTGATCTTAAGCAAATACATGAGTGAAGCAGTCCTATATAATTAATAATTTGTTATATTTATTAATATTCTATTAATAATTTTCAACACTGTGTGTAAATTTCTCACATTTTTTATTATTTTCAACAAATGAAGATTTTTACAGACTAATATCACTCCTCTGGCATTCTGGTGGACATACTAGTGCTAGATGACTATTATTATTGTATTATAATAATAATAATAATAATTATTATTATTATTAAGAAGCACTTCCTGTGCTTCATAGGAGGCGACTGTATAAAAGTTTTATTTATTAATTACAAATACACACCATCACCTCATTGGAATTCTGTAGTTCTAAAGATTTAGCACCACCAAATAGCAGAGCCTGACCAGACATTTTGACTAGACGTTTTCTGTCACGAAGAAAGTGATGGGAATGAGACAAGCAGTGAAACTTTAATCTAATTTCCATCAAAGTCTGATTGTCTTCAGGCAGAATAGGATGGTGGTGGTGGTGGTTAGTGTTTAACGTCCCGTCGACAATGAGGTCATTAGAGACGGAGCGCAAGCTCGGGTTAGGGAAGGAAATCGGCCGTGCCCTTTCAAAGGAACCATCCCAGCATTTGCCTAAAACAATTTAGGGAAATCACGGAAAACCTAAATCAGGATGACCGGAGACGGGATTGAACCGTCGTCCTCCCGAATGCGAGTCCAGTGTGCTAACCACTGCGCCACCTCGCTCGGTGCAGAATCGGAATCCAGAACCCCCAACAATAAGGAACATGACACACTGCACAATGCATATCAACTCTAAAATGACTGCATTTAAAAATGACAATAAGGCTGTTCGAACACAATGACAGTCTTATCAAAACAAACTCACACTTGTCTTCCCACACTACAGGAGGAATTTAGAAACTGCAACAAGAATTTAGCAATTGAAAACATTCACTTCTTGGGGTATTTTCCATAAGTAAATTCAAACTATTACAAAAACATTTTATGGTTCATGCACCACATTTTATTTCATTCGTGAAATATGTTTTTTTTTCATTGCATCCCAATGCCAGGCAATGAACTGATGAATGTATATGGGAATCAACTGTTTAAAATGTTCGATAATTAAGAACAGATTAATGTATAAGGAAACAAACTGTTTAAAGTGTTCAATAATTAAGAAGGTAGCCATTGCAAGGGGTGGGTTAAGAATTGTTATTGTCAGGGTTGGAAAATTAATCTGAAGGGGGAAAGCACTGTAAAAAGATGTATACTGTGAAATACCAAATATATTGTTCCATATAATGATTCCAGATGCATGTATGACACACAATATAACAAAGATTAGTACAACATGTAAACATTGGATTTGTCACTAATGTCTCAATAAATGCTTGGGAATTTTTCTTCCAGATGAGAAGACTGGAAAAACAACTACTGTGGGAACATAAAGAATGGGGAGATATGACAGTGGGGCAATATCAAACAGAAAAGAAACACTTTTCCAATATTGTGAAAACAATTTTTATTAACTTACTACCCAAACTGTTTTGTTTCTCATGCCCTCATCAAGTAAGGGCCTAATGTGGTAACTTTATCTAAAGTAACTTGGAGCATATACAGGTAATAATGTAATTCCAAAACAAAATTTATGTGTTGTAAGATACAGAATGCTAACTTAGTTTGAAATGAAAAAAGATGTTCATGGAAACCTTAAACATTGTTTAGGTATTGTTAAGTGTGGAACACTCCACTGTGTGCACTCTGGTTGCCATATGTGCAGACTGGGTGCAAAAGATGTCAGCTCGAAACACTGACAAGGTACAACAGGAATGCGAGTGCACCTCTCGCCCTGCTCTGAATGCCTGCACTTATGGTTTGGCATCGCAGCTTGGCAGTACCTTGGAAGACACAGAGCAAAGGGTGTGGGCTACCATGTCAACACCAGAATTTTGAAGATATAAAAGCTGTCCTTCTCTAATGTCAAATCAGTACATGAACACACGTTGTGATCTATGTTGACCTGCCAGTTTAGAGATCTGTTTAACACTCACCTGTAAATGAAGTTTTACATTGGAAAAATTATGCATATAACACAGATGAGTTACTGCAAAAGTGACTACATCATTGTAGTAGCTTCAATAGATGGGAGCTCTCTTTCAGCATCTGCCCACTGCAAAGAGTGAATAATTCTGGTGACTGCACAGCAGGTCCACTAGAGTGAATAACTCCAAGAATGACGACTACACAGCACTTGTAATGCAAAAGTTGGTATACACATCAAATTGGTAACAGATCGTTCACGGAGCGGAACATATAATACTAAAACAACACCTGTGCCACTTCAAATTCACAATCATAATCATCTGATAATGGCCTAAGAAGCAAAAAACGCATTTGTAAGTAAACTAATTTTTTTTCACAATTAAAAAAATGTTTCTCTTTTTTGTTCTTAATGGCATGTTCAGTTAAGGAAAGTCTTTGTTCTTGAAGCTAATGCAAATTCTTAAATTCTCTGTTTTGATTGCAGTAACACAAAACTGATGATAATTTGTTATTTGCTTATCAAACTCTGCATAACTTACAATATCTTCTGCAGTGCAAGGTGAATTATTTTCTTTTGCCTAATTCAGCAAAGACCACCTGCATATTCATCATCCTCATCCTCTTTGTCTCCACTACCAGAAACTGGTTTTCCAGCAGGTGATGCCTGGAAGAAACAATCTGTGATGTAATCAAAAATTCTGATGTGTCAACAACAAATAAATAAATGAATACCTTTCACACAAATATTCTACATTTACCCATGAAGAGGTACAGAGACAGCTACTTTGAATAAACTGTTGTTTCTCAAACTGTAAAGCAAACACCACTCATAGACTGGTGACTGCTGCCTACAAAGCAGTACAAGTGATCTATGATTGCGGGACATGTGATTGATGTGTCGCCAACCCCTCCAGCTGTTATTGGCACTAAATGAATCATGATTCATCTACTGGTTTTTTTGGTTAAAGCCAAAGTCCAGACACACAACAATCAAGATAAATAGAATAAAAGAAACTTCATGTACAGTAAATAGGGGCAAAGCTAAGTGCAGTATTAACTTACTTCATCAAAATAGCAGTGGAATAAAAGATAGAGTACATGAGGTATTAGTGTGTTTAGATGATCTCAAAAATAAGAATGAGATTTATATACTGTGTCTTTCTGAACACCATGTAAATGTGGGGATGGATAGTGTCAGTATAAATGGGTATAATTTAGCATCTTACACTTTTAGATCCAGGATGGATAAAGGATGAGTTGCCATTTTCACAAAACAGGGGTATAAATACAAAACTGTAGAAGTAAGTAAATTTTGTGTTGATCAGCACTTTGAGGTCGGTGCATGTGAACTTCAGCTAGATTATGTAGTATTGATATTAGCGAGAGTGTACAGGTCTCCATTAGGGGACTGGGAGCTATTCATAAAAAAGTTTGACTCCCTATTATGCTGTCTGTCAGACAAAAAGAAGTAATTATTAATCTGTGGTAATTTCAATGTAAACTTTCTAACTAATTCTGATAGGAAAAGTGAACTAGAAGTGTTATTAACAACATATAACTTAGAATCAGTGGTCAATTTCCTTACACATATAACTCAAGACAGTAGTACTCTCACAGATAATGTATTTGTACAGAAAGAGGATATAAAACAAACACGTGCTTTCCCTGTGGTAAATGGATTGTCAGACCATGATGCACAACTGATTAACTTACAAAACCTAACAGGGTGTACACTTCAGAAACCATCAAGTAAAAGTGTGAGGTTGCTCAACCCTTAATCTGTAGAGTACTTCAAAGAAAGTTAAGAAATGTTAATTTGGGAGACGTATATAATGAGCCAAATGCTAATAATAAATGCAACATTGTTTCCCAAAGAAAATTACTAAATGTAACACCAAACACTTTTCAAAGAAACCTTGGATTACTACAGGTATTAAACTGTTGGTTGGTTGGTTGGTTTAAAGGTGGGAGGAGGGACCAAACTACGGGGTCATCGGTCCCTTGTTCCTAATAAAACAATGCCACAAGTGTGAGAATAAAACGGACGAAACATATAACACAAAACAGAAAGAAAGGAAAAGCCACAAGAACAAAGGGAAGGCAATGAACACTAAAAGGAACAAAAGAGGACAAGAAAACAACAGAGAGACGCTAGAAACAGAAGCAAGTAAAATGTGAAAGCAGATTACAGTGGCTGGCCAACCATGAGAATAAAAAGGGAAAGCCAGGCACTCTGCAACACATTAAAACCACCATCCTAAAATCACTAGGGTGGAGGACACAGAGGGACAAAGGACATGTGCTAAAACTTACATAGAAGTGTAAAACCCACTCTCACAGATAAAATGTAAAACTAAAGCTGCAGTGGAGGCATTGTCGCCCAACACCGAAGGCAGTGTACTGAGAAAGTTAAAAGTCCGCTGCAGAGTGGCTAAAAGTGGGCAGTCCAGCAAGAGGTGGACGACTGTCGTTTGGGAGCCACAGCAACACTGAGTTGGGTCCTGGCGACAGAGTACTGTATTTACTAGAATCTAAGCCGCACTCAAATCTAAGCCGCACCTGAAAAATGAGACTCGAAATCAAGGAAAAAAAAATTTCCCGAATCTAAGCCACACCTGAAATTTGAGACTCGAAATTCAAGGGGAGAGAAAAGTTTTAGGCCGCATCTCCAAATCGAAACAAAGTTGGTCCATTGTAATACGAGACACAATTTAGGTTGAATGAATGACGATACAGCTACAGTAGTTTGGTTCGAGTCGTAAGCTTAGCAGTTAAGCTTTACCAGGTAGCCATTGCTATGCGTCAGGCGCTCCGCCCGTATTTATACGGGTACCTCTCCTTTTTCACGTGCTTTGTCTGCTTTGAATTGATTGCTTATTTTTCTTTGATCTGATAAGTGCAGTTTTCTTTGTTATAGGTGTTTACGTCACTTTAAGCTGAAAATGCATTACTGTACTGTGTCATGCATTGTTTGTCGCATTCTGATAGTGCGTGTTTACGGTCTGTCGCCGCTCGCAGCATGGCTTGCTTTTGAGAGCGCGACCGCCGCTTTTAAAAATTAAAAGAAAGAGAGAGAGAGAGAGAGAGAGAGAGAGAGAGAGAGAGGAGTCGTCTCATTAGCGAAACAAGGGCAATAGACTTCTATTCGTTGTTACTTACACTGCTACTTTCTTTGATAATGATCAACAAGAACCAAATAATAGACCGTATGATAGAAGATGTTCTGAACGAGAGTTTTGCGAAAATTTTTCTCCGTTTGAAAATCTTCGCAGGCGCCTCTTTAGTACATTACGTTCTGCACAGAAATTAGAGTCATCTCAGATTTAAAAATCTAGTCAATTGCCGTGCTTCATTTCTGACTGTATCACTGTTAAGCATAAGAATAATACGAATATAAACATGACATGATATGATATGTATATTCTTCCGCGTTTGCTGTTGTCTCACTCTAGTTTTGTGGTTTATTAGGCAGACAGGATTTAAATGAGATAGCAGCAAACACGAAACAATACATGGCAAAATGTTTATATTCGTATTATTCTTATGGTGACGAGAATACTGCATCTGATTCACAATTAATAAAAGTTCCTGTTAGCAACCATCTCTTCTCACAAGTAGGAAAAAATCCAGAACGTAAAGTTGGCCATATTGACAAACATCCCAAACAGTCTTGCCAGTCAGGTTTTCGTAGCACATTGAAATGCTGCTACATTCGAAGACGAACAATACGGAATTTGTATTTACTTCGTTGGATAATGTATGAAAATGCAGTGGGCGAAACTCGGGGCGGAGAAAAAAGCTCGTCTTCCATCTTTTTTTATATATAGAATTTATTTACTGACGCAGAGGTTCTGGGGCCAGTATTTATGTTTGTGCCTACAAAGCATGCCTGTATAGTGCTACATATATTCGACGGCAGAAGTAAGTTGTGGCGCCACCCACCAACATTTTTCAGAACTTCTGCTTGCTTTGCACTCGATTCTAAGCCGCAGGTGGTATTTTGAATTACAAAAACTGGAAAATTCGAGTAAATACGGTACGTAACCGTGCATTAGCCAAGTAAGGCCAATGCGGAGCCGGCAGAGGACAAATGATTCCCTGCGAGAGGCCTGCATGGAAGACTTCCACACATTCATAGTCTCCTTAATGACATGCGTCCTGTTATGCCATTCCGACTCCCAAATCCAGAAAACCCTGCGGTGTAAGACAGAACGCAGATCAGCTTCGGAGGTGCCTCTCTCCAGAAGCGGTTTCCGCGTTGCCTGTTTGACCAGCCTGTTGGCAAGTTCGTTGCGGGGGATTCTGATGTGTCCTGGGGTCCACACAAACACCACGGAACGGCGGGACTGTTCCAGGGCACAGATGGACTCCTGAAAGGATGCTACCACAGTGTGGCGAGGGTAGCACTGGTCAATAGCTTGTAGGCTGCTCAGTGAGTCAGTACAAAGGAGAAATGACTCACCAGGGCATGAGCAGATGTACTCAAGAGCACAAGATATGGCCGCCAGCTCTGCAGTGAAAACACTGCAGCCAACTGACAAGGAATGCTGCTCAATATGTCGTCCATGAACATATGCGAAGCCTATGTGCTGCGTAACTGCCAAGCAGTTGCACATGTCTGATCTGCAGTGGAGGGACACCAGCCTCCACCAGTACACTGGTCACCGGACTCGTCCTAAAAGCTCCTGTCACTAATCGAACCCCACAATGGTGCACATTGTCGAGTAAATGCAATGCTGAAGGTGCTGCCGAACCATAAACCACACTCCCATAGTCAATTCGGGATTGGACAAGGGCTCTGTAGAGCTGCAGCAGTGTACAGCGATCTGCACCCCAATTTGTGTTGCTAATGCAATGGAGGGCATTGGGGTGCTGCCAGCACTTCCGCTTAAGCTGACGAAGATGAGGGAGCCAAATAAATCAAGCGTCGAAAACCAGTCCCAGGAATTGATATGTCTCCACTACAGTGAGTGGATTGTCATTAAGGTAAAGTGTGGGTTCCAGATGAACAGTACAACGCCGACAGAAGTGCATGACACATGACTTTGCAGCTGAAAACTGGAAGCCGTGGGCTACAGCCCTTGACTGCGCCTTGTGGATGGCTCCCTGGAGGTTCCGCTCAGCAACAATAGTACTGGAGCAGCAATACGAAATGCAGAAGTCATCTGCATACAGAGAAGGTGACACAGAGGGCCCGACTGCTGCTGCTAGACCGTTAATGGCCACTAAAAACAGAGACACACTCAATACAGAGCCCTGCTGGACTCCATTCTCCTGGATATGAATGTAACTATGTGAGTCACCAACTTGGACACGGAAAGTATTGGCAACAGGAAGTTTTGGGTAAAAATCAGGAGTGGTCCCCAGGGACCCCACTCATACAATGTGGCAAGGATATGATATCGCCAGGTCGTGTCGTATGCTTTGCGCAAGTCAAAAAAGACAGCAATCAGGTGTTGCTGTCTGGAAAAGGCTGTTCAAATGGCAGACTTGATGGACACAAGATTATCAGTGGTAGAGCGACCCAGGTGGAAGCCACCCTGACATGAAGCCAGCAAGCCACGTGACTCCAGTACCCAACCCAACCGTCAACATACCATACGTTTGAGCAGTTTACACAGAATGTTGGTGGGGCTGATGGGCCGATAGCTATCCACATCAAGCAGGTTTTTACTGGGTTTGAGCACCGAAATGATGGTGCTCTCCCGCCATTGCGATGGAAAGATGCCATCGCACCAGATCCAGTTGAAGATGACAAGAAGATGTCACTTGTAGTCAGATGAGAGATGTTTATCATCTGGCTGTGGATGTTATCAGGACAAGGAGCTGTGTCATGGCAATGTGCAAGGGCACTGAGGAGCCCCCACTCTGTACATGGGGCATTACAGGATTCACTGCAGTGTGTAGTGAATGAGAGGACGTTCCCTTTCAGCCGCCATTTGAGTGTGCGAAAGGCTGGGGGGTAATTCTCTGATGCAGAGGCTCGAGCAAAGTGCTTGGCAATCGCGTTTGCGTTGGTACATAACTTGCCATTTATGGTAACACTGGGGCCTGGTACCCGAAAAGATGTTGATCTTTGCCCAGACTTGGGAAGGTTATGTGTGGCACCCAATGGTGGAGACGTATCTCTCCCAACACTCCTTCTTCAGTTGATTGATAAGGTAGTGAACACGGGCACAGAGCTGTTTAAAGGCTATGAGGTGCTCCAGGGAAGTGTGCCACTTATGCCACTGTAGAGCACGCTGATGCTCCTTAATTGCTTCAGTGACTTCCGGCAACCACCAAGGGACAGCCTTACCCCTCGTGCACACTAAAGAGCGAGGGATCGCATTTTCTGCCGCTGAAACAATTGTGCTAGTCATCCCGCTCAGCTATCACATCGATGTTCCCACGTGGAGGAGCTTTAGTGGTGACAGCAGAGGTGAAAGTTCCCCAGCCCGCCTTGTTCAAAGCCCATCTGAGCAGGCATCCGTGTGTCTGACACGCTGGGGCAGCAAAAGGAAGATGGGGAAGTGGCCACTATCACACAGGTTGTCATCTGCTTTCCAGTGGATAGATGGGAGAAGTCCTCGGCTGCAAGTTGATAAATTAATGGCCAAGTAACTACCATGAGCCACACTGAAATGAGTGGCAGCCCCAGTATTTAAGAGGCAGAGGTCGAGTTGTGACAGTAAAGTTTTGACATTTCTGCCCCACAAGGGGTTATGGGCATTAAAATCTCACAGAAGTAGAAAAGGTTTAGGAAGCTGAGCAATCAGTTCAGCTAATAAATTCAGGGGTACTGAACCCTCTGGAGGAAGATATACATTGCAGACAGTTATTTCCTGTGTTGTCCTTATTCTAACAGCCACAGCTTCAAGAGGAGTTTGAAGGGGCACATGTTCACAAACTCCACCTGACACTCGATTAGAGTCACTATGGTTCTTGTAATATCCCTTATAGCTGTGGAGGGCAATGCAGAAAGCAGATATAAAGCTTAACAGTTGCCGTAGCTCAGCCAGAGGAAAAACTGCCGCAATTCCACTGGAGGATGACATCGTGAGAATGGGAAGGCATACAATATTTAATGAGGCAGTTTACACCTCAGAGTCACCTGCTACCACTGATTTATTGCCTGAGCAGTCTATATACATTGTGTCTGAGGGTCTGGCGAGATCTAGGTCCTCAGCGGACGGCAAAATCTCCACCCCATCCTCAGCCGAAGAGTTTGTAAGTAGCGGTGGTGTAGGTGCCACCACAATTTCCTTGGTCTTACGGGATTTCTTTTTGGATTTCTGTCGCTGTTCCTTGGGTTTCCCTGGCTGGGCAGACTTCACTGACTCAGTCTCCGTGACTGAGGACGAGCATGAAGCCCTACGATCAGCTGCTTTTGGGCTCTTCAGCCACTGATGGGTGTCATCTTTCCCACTAGAAGAAACCTGGGAAGGGAGTGACCTAAGGGACCCTCTCCTAGCTAGAGAAACCGAAGACAATTTACGCTTCTCTGGCTTAGCAGTGGGGACGGATGTCCCCAATGACTGGGGAGGGGGGAGGGGGGGGGCTGTTGCTCCCGAAGTAGGTGGTGCAAGAGTAACAGGGAGGGGAGTGCCCCCACCATCAAGGGGGCAGGTGTAGTCTTCTGGCTCTGAGAGGTGACCTGGGTTGGTGGAGCTGATGGTGCTACAACTGTTGTAGTGGCGGCATAGGACAATGTCATACGCAAAGGATGCAGGCGTTCAAATTTTCTCTTAGGTTCAGTGTAGGTCAGTCTGTCCAGGGTCTTTTACTCCATGATTTTCCTTTCTTTCTGGAGAATCCTGCAGTCAGGCGAGCAAGGCAAATGGTGCTCACCGCAGTTGACAGAGACGGGAGGTGGGGCACATGGAGCATTGGGATGTGATGGGCATCTGCAATCTCGGCATGTGACGCTGGAAGTACAGTGGGAAGACATATGCCCTAACTTCCAACACTTAAAGCACCGCATCAGGGGAGAGATTAGGGCTTTACATCACACCAGTAGACCATCACCTTGACCTTCTCGGGCAATGTATCACCCTCAAAGGCCAATATGTAGGCACTGGTGGCAACCTGATTATCCCTCGGACCACAGTGGACACACCGGATGAAATGTACACCTTGCCGCTGTAAATTGGCAGCTCATCGTCAGACTGCAAAAGAAGGTCTCTGTGAAATATGATACCCTGGACCATATTTAAGCTCTTATGGGGCGTGATAGTTACAGAAACATGCCCCAGCTTGTCACAAGCAAGTAACTCCTGTGACTGGGCAGAGGAAGCTGTTTTGATCAAGACTAACCCAGATCTCAATTTGGACAAGCCCTGCACCTCCCCGAACTTGTCCTCTAAATGCTCAACCAAAAACTGAGGCTTCATCGTCATGAAAGATTCCCCGTCAGCTCTTGAACATACAAGGTACCGGGGCGAATAAAATCCGCTGCCATCCTTAGCCTGACATTCCTCCCATGGTGTGGCCAGGGAGGGGAACGATTTGGGGTCGTACTTCTGTGTGTTGAATTGAGCTCGTGATCACTTTGAGACTGCTGGCATTTCAACACCAGCAAGAGATGATGGACTATGCTTCATCGCCTGTCACGTGCCCTGATGCCACCCACTCTGACCAGGGGACCTCCCCATGGGCGCCACCCAGCCGCAGCAAAGGCCATCCGATGCTCCAGAGGGATGGGCATCTACCCCATGGAATACGTGGGGAGTTAACAGCGCAGGCATCAGCAGAGCGATCCCTGTGTGGTCAGGGGGCTACAACCAACAGGGTACATCGCGGCCCCACCACGCACCACAATGGACTGGCTACTGTGCTGGATATCAGGTGTAAAGAAGTCCATGGTCATCGCCAACGCAGAAATCGACACCGCATAGTGCATGGTGGGAAATGCACGTAGGTAGGTGTCCTCGCCCAAGAAATGAAGAATGGGCAGGACTGAAATGCGACGATGAGAAAGTGGGCTAAAGATCTCAATGCACGATGGACACGATGCACCTTGTAAGGCGCCCTTCCCCAATTAGCTCACTCTTTGGGAAATTTTTGAAGAATGGAGGTCAAACCCTACAGGGGACCATCACATAAAGGCCGAAACATGTGAAACTCCTTTTAGTCACCTCATGTGACAGGCAGGAATACCTTGGGCCTATTCTAACCCCTGGACCCGCAGGGGGCTATTAAACTGTCTTCAGAAAGGAAAAAAAAAAAACTGTGTGAGATGGCAAGAACTAGTAAAGATCCAGAAGTAATTTTACACTATAAAAATTATATTAACATAATGAGAAAAGTTGTAAGGAAATCAAGAAATATATATGTTAGAGAAGAAATTAACAACTCCAGCAGTAAAATCAAAACAATATGGAATGTTGTTAGAAGGGAGACGGGAAAAGTAATGACTGACGTAGGCAGTATTACTATTAAAGAGAATGGCCAAACCAACAGTACAGAAGTAGCTGATGTATTTAACAACAATTTATTAAGTGTAGGAGAAAAAATTAGTGAGAATAGTTTAAAAGAAAAAGCCAGGCAGTATATTGAAGAGTCAGTTTTCAAAAATTTTAGTCAGATTAAGTTTCACCTAACAACCTCTTGTGAAATAATTAAAATTATTAAATCTTTGAAAAATAAATGTTCTGTTGGAGTAGAGCACATCTCTAATAAGATATTAAAAAATGTGGAGCAATTACAACTGATTTTCCAAGTCACATACGTAATGCATCACTAACTCAAGGTATTTTCCCAGACAGGTTAAAATACGTCATGGTCAGGCCGCTCTACAAAATGGGGGACACCACAGATGTCAGTAATTATTGGCCAGTATCCTTGCTTACAGCATTTTCAAAAATCTTTGAGAAAATAATGTATTCAAGAGTGGTTAGCCATCTCAACAGTAATGGGATACTTAGTAAATCACGGTTCGGATTTCAAAAATGCTGTTCCCCTGAGACAGCAATATACAATTCACTGTCCACATAATAGAGTCTTTAAATAGTAATATGTCACCAATAGGAATTTTCTGTGACTTGTCAAGCGATTAAAATAAGGTTGCCACTTCATCTAACTGGGATGAAATTACATTAGGTGTTCCACAGGGTTCAATCATGGGTCCCCTTCTGTTCTTGATATATGTGAACAACCTCCCTTCTTATCTGAAACAAGAAGTTGAACTGACACTGTTTGCTGATGATACAGGCATCATTATTAATCCAGTAAAAGAAACTCCAATTGAAAATGATACAAATAAGGTCTTTGGAAAAGTCATTAATTGGTTTTCTGAAAATGGGCTTGGTCTAAACTTGGAAAAAAACACAGTGCACCCAATTTTCTGCTGCAAAAAGTGCAGTCCCTTCAATAAATATAACACATCAACAGAAGTCAGTAGACTTGGTAGAGGAGACTAAGTTTTTGGGTGTACACATAGATGAGAATCTCAACTGGAAAAGTCATATTTTGGACCTTCTAAAGCGACTAGGTTCAGCAACTTTTTGAATCAGAATTACTGCCAATTTTGAGAATATAGATATTAGTAAGATAACATACTTTGCATACTTTCACTCTCTGATGTCATACGGAATAATATTTTGGGGTAACTCAACACTTAGACAAAAAGTATTCACTGCTCAAAAGAAAGCAGTAGGAACAATGTGTGGGGTTCATAGCTGCACATCTTTTAGACATCTTTTCAAAAGATTGAGAATTCGTACAACAGCCTCACAGTACATTTACTCACTGATGAAATTTGTTCTCAACAACATGGACCAGTTTAAAAAACAACAGTGAATTTCATGATCATAATACCAGAAAAAAGAAAGACTTACCTTATCCTTTACTCAACCCATATTTGGCACAGAAAGGGGTAAAATATGCCGCTATAAAAATTTTTGACAAATTGCCAGAGGAAATAAAATGTCTGACCAACAGCAGTAATAGCTACAAAAATAAAATGAAATCATATCTCCTTGACAACTCCTTCTATACCATAGATGAATTCTTGAATAGGAATAAATAAATCTATAAATATAGTATATGCATAAATATCAATCTTTAACACCCAAACTCTTTGTCGTTACATATGTCTGTATATGTGCGGATGGATATGTGTGTGTGTGCGCGCGCGCGCGAGTCTATACCTGTCCCTTTTTCCTCCTAAGGTAAGTCTTCCCACTCCCGGGATTGGAATGACTCCTTATCCTTACCCTCTCCCTTAAAATCCACATCCTTTCATATTTCCCTCTCCTTCCCTCTTTCCTGATGAAGCAACTGTGAGTTGCGAAAGCTTGAAATCAAACACAAACACACACACAAAATTCAAGCTTTTGCAACCCACGGTTGCTTCATCAGGAAAGAGGGAAGGAGAGGGAAAGACGAAAGGATGTGGGTTTTAAGGGAGAGGGTAAGGAGTCATTCCAATCCCGGGAGCGGGAAGACTTACCTTAGGGGGAAAAAAGGACATGTATACACTCGTGCGCACACACACATATCCATCCGCACATATACAGACACAAGCAGACATATGTAAAGGCAAAGAGTTTTGGCAGAGATGTCAGTCGAGGTGGAAGTACAGAGGCAAAGATGTTGTTGAATGACAGGTGAGGTATGAGTGGCGGCAACTTGAAATTATTCCCATTACCCACCAGGCCTCAACCTCCGCTAATTTCAAGTTGCCGCCGCTCATACCTCACGTGTCATTCAACATCTTTGCCTCTGTACTTCCGCCTCGACTGACATCTCTGTCAAAACACTTTGCCTTTACATATGTCTGCTTGTGTCTGTATATGTGCGGATGGATATGTGTGTGTGTGTGCGCGAGTGTATACCCGTCCTTTTTTCCCCCTAAGGTAAGTCTTTCTGCTCCCGGGATTGGAATGACTCCTTACCCTCTCCCTTAAAACCCACATCCTTTCGTCTTTCCCTCTCCTTCCCTCTTTCCTGATAAAGCAACCATGGGTTGCGAAAGCTGGAGTTTTGTGTGTGTGTGTGTGTGTGTGTGTCTATATATATATATATATATATATATATATATATATATATATATATATATATTTCAAAACAAAGATGATGTGACTTACCATACGAAAGCGCTGGCAGGTCGATAGAAACGCGGGATGCGAAAGCTGTTGTCAGGTTGTTGGTGTAATGCTTCAGGATTCCGGACTGTTTGTTTGTGTGTCTGTCACCTGCCAGCACTTTCATTTGGTAAGTCACATCATCTTTGTTTTTAGATATATATTTCCTACGTGGAATGTTTCCCTCTATTATAACCATATCATTAATTTGAACCCAACAATTACGTTTGTTATTGTCGCTGTTGCATCTCGAAATCTTTCCTGTCGTCTTATTTTCTCTTTATTTTCTCTTTCTGATTTTACCAGTAGTCTCACTTTCTATTCACCTTCCCTTTTTACCGTAATACAATTTTATCCCGCCTATATATACTCTATAATACGTAACCCACTTCCAAACCATAACCAAAAATTTTTTATTTTGCGCTTTCAACAATACCGCTGCTATAAAATCCACTGTTTCTAGTTCAATAACAGCTGCCTTCACGTATTAAACAACCATTTCGGGTAGTTCTAATAACTTTTACTTTATTTCCACTTCCGTTTTTCGTACATCACTGATCATTTTTAGCCGCTCTCCACAGGTTTTAACGTCATTATTTACAATTGTTAACCCCATTTTCGTAATCTTTCACCACAACACCGAGCCTTTTAATACATTTACACGTTTTTTCGAAATTTTCCCGAATTTCTCCGTGCTTTAACGTGTTTTAGCGGCAACACAACCACCTAACCTTCATGCACATCGCTGTCTACCAACCCAAGTTCACCACAGGATCAACTTAACCAACACTTTTTCGCATTTTTTCATAACAGATCTCCAGTTATTTTCTAGTTCACCCTTATCTCTCCCCATATATTTTTATCTTTCATTTTCATTTCAACCTCATGTTACACTTTCCACCTTCTAATACCATGTCACCCTCACAACACCCCCACAATGACCCCATTAAGTTTTATTTACATTCCCTCCGCAAACATGCCTTCACCCTAGCCAGATTACGTTCGCATATTTTATTTTCTCAGGCTTGTCTGACATTTGGCATTACCCCCAAAGGCCTCACACTTAAAGTTCCCATCTCTGGCTGCAACCCTTCTTTCCATCAGTCCCTATACCAGTTCCAAACTGAACAATCCATTGCCCTCACCCACCTAATCCTTCACCTACACATCAACTCAGCCAATGAACACACCTGTCAACTCCTATCCTTAATAAAAGTCCTCAATCTTTCCTCTCCCACATCCACACTGGCTATTCAGAGCATCCTCCTACAGGCCAACCGCAAATTAGAGCAGCATGCCACCCTTCACCTCAAAAAACTATCCAATCTCCTGGTTTCCCACCTCCGGAAAGGCAACTCACTCACCCTTCACAACCTTTCCAGCAAACCTCAACCACCTCTCATTGCACACAAACCCAGTCTCTCCCATCTACTCAGTCTCCCACTTCCAGCTCCACTCCCTCCAAAACCTCAAAATTCCAAGCAACACAATCTGGCACCACAACACCCTAATTCAGTAGTTAACCTTTCCTCCAAACCTCTCTCCCAATCTGAAACCTCTGTCCTATCCAAAGGCCTCACCTTCAGCCCCACTCCCAGATTCAACCAAACAGCCCTCGTCAAAGATTTACTGTCCTACACTCGTACTCTCTGCTGGAAGTATCACTTTGCCATAAAGAAAAATGATCCTAATCCTACCCCTAATGATCCAACTCCCCAAGACACTATCCAAATTGAACCCTGCCTGGAACAGTTCCGTCCTCCGTCACAGCGGGACCCACCTCCTCTTCCTCAAAATCACCCTCTCCAAACCTTCCAGGAATTTCTGACTTCCAGCCTTGCCTCTCAATCCTTCTTAAAAAACCTTAATCCTACTCCCAACATCACCACTGCTGAAGCCCAGGCTATCCGTGATCTGAAGGCTGACCGGTCCATCATCATTCTTCCGGCGGACAAGGGTTCCACGACCGTGGTACTTGATCGTCGGGAGTATGTGGCTGAGGAACTGCGTCAACTTTCAGACAACACCACATACAAAGTTTGCCAAGGTAATCCCATTCCTGATGTCCAGGCGGAGCTTCAGGGAATCCTCAGAACCTTAGGCCCCCTACAAAACCTTTCACCTGACTCCATCATCCTCCTGACCCCACCGACACCCCGCACCCCTACCTTCTACCTTCTTCCTAAAATTCACAAACCCAATCATCCTGGCCGTCCCATTGTAGCTGGTTACCAAGCCCCCACAGAACGTATCTCTGCCTACATAGATCAACACCTTCAACCCATTACGTGCAGTCTCCCATCCTTCATCAAAGACACCAACCACTTTCTCGAACGCCTGGAATCCTTACCCAATCCATTACCCCCAGAAACCATCCTTGTAACCATTGATGCCACTTCCTTATACACAAATATCCCGCACGTCCAGGGCCTCACTGCGATGGAGCACTTCCTATCACGCCGATCACCTGCCACCCTACCTAAAACCTCTTTCCTCATTACCTTAGCCAGCTTCATCCTGACCCACAACTTCTTCACTTTTGAAGGCCAGACATACCAACAATTAAAGGAAACAGCCATGGGTACCAGGATGGCCCCTTCGTACACCAACCTATTCATGGGTTGCTTAGAGGAAGCCTTCTTGGTTACCCAGGCCTGCCAACCCAAAGTTTGGTACAGATTTATTGATGACATCTTCATGATCTGGACTCACAGTGAAGAAGAACTCCAGAATTTCCTCTCCAACCTCAACTCCTTTGGTTCCATCAGATTCACCTGGTCCTACTCCAAATCCCATGCCACTTTCCTTGATGTTGACCTCCACCTGTCCAATGGCCAGCTTCACACGTCCGTCCACATCAAACCCACCAACAAGCAACAGTACCTCCATTACGACAGCTGCCACCCATTCCACATCAAACCGTCCCTTCCCTACAGCCTAGGTCTTCATGGCAAACGAATCTGCTCCAGTCCGGAATCCCTGAAGCATTTCACCAACAACCTGACAACAGCTTTTGCATCCCGCAACTACCCTCCCGACCTGGTACAGAAGCAAATAACCAGAGCCACTTCCTCATCCTCTCAAACCCAGAACCTCCCACAGAAGAACCACACAAGTGCCCCACTTGTGACAGGATACTTTCTGGGACTGGATCAGATTCTGAATGTAGCTCTCCAGCAGGGATACGACTTCCTAAAATCCTGCCCAGAAATGAGATCCATCCTTCATGAAATCCTCCCCACTCCACCAAGAGTGTCTTTCCGCCATCCACCTAACCTTCGTAACCTCTTAGTTCATCCCTATGAAATCCCCAAACCACCTTCCCTACCCTCTGGCTCCTACCCTTGTAACCGCCCCCGGTGTAAAACCTGTCCCATGCACCCTCCCACCACCACCTACTCCAGTCCTGTAACCCGGAAGGTGTACACGATCAAAGGCAGAGCCATGTGTGGAAGCACCCACGTGATCTACCAACTGACCTGCCTACACTGTGACACATTCTATGTGGGAATGACCAGCAACAAACTGTCCATTCGCATGAATGGACACAGGCAGACAGTGTTTGTTGGTAATGAGGATCACCCTGTGGCTAAACATGCCTTGGTGCACGGCCAGCATATCTTGGCACAGTGTTACACCGTCCGGGTTATCCGGATACTTCCCAGTAACACCAACCTATCCGAACTCCGGAGATGGGAACTTGCTCTTCAATATATCCTCTCTTCCCGTTATCCACCAGGCCTCAATCTCCGCTAATTTCAAGTTGCCGCCACTCATACCTCACCTGTCATTCAACAACATCTTTGCCTCTGCACTTCTGCCTCGACTGACAGCTCTGCCCAAACTCTTTGTCTTTAAATATGTCTGCTTGTGTCTGTATATGTGTGGATGGATATGTGTCTGTGTGCGAGTGTATACCTGTCCTTTTCTCCCCCTAAGGTAAGTCTTTCTGCTCCAGGAATTGGAATGACTCCTTACCCTCTCCCTTAAAACCCACATCCTTTCGTCTTTCCCTCTCCTTCCCTCTTTCCTGATGAGGCAACAGTTTGTTGCGAAAGCTTGAATTTTGTGTGTATGTTTGTGTGTGTGTCGACCTGCCAGCACTTTCATTTGGTAAGTCACATCATCTTTATTTTTATATATATATATATATATATATATATATATATATATATATATATATATAGAGGGAAACATTCCACATGGGAAAAATATACCTAAAAACAAAGATGATGTGACTTACCAAACGAAAGCGCTGGCACGTCGATAGACACACAAACATACACAGAAAATTCAAGCTTTCGCAACAAACTGTTGCCTCATCAGGAAAGAGGGAAGGAGAGGGAAAGACGAAAGGATGTGGGTTTTAAGGGAGAGGGTAAGGAGTCATCCCAATCCCAGGAATGGAAAGACTTACCTTAGTGGGAAAAAAGGACAGGTATACACTCGCACGCGCACACGCACGCGCACACACACACACACACACACACACACACACACACACACACACACAAGCAGACATATGTAAATGTCTCTTTGTGTGTGTGTGTGTGTGTGTGTGTGTGTGTGTGTGTGTGTACGCATTTCTTGTGCACTTGAGTCGTTTCACATCATAACGGCTACCGTACCATGCGACTGATCAATGGAACACGCAACCAACCAACCAACTAACTAACAGATAATGCTACATCCCTGCAGCTCCTCATGTGGTCTCACCCTATACCAGACCTCCCCACCTCAGAAAAAATCCAAGGAAGTATCGTGAATCAGAGAACTTCTACACCAAAAGCAGTAACACAAACCATTTGGTTACGGAGGTGGTCATGAGAGAAAACTGTATTGGTAAAAAAAAATGTTTACCCAAATATATACAAACTGTGTAAATGAATATTTAAATCTAACTAAATGTTGTGAAAAATACATACATAGGATTGCATGAAAGAAGAAGAACATGAAAGACGCCAAGGAAATATAGGTGACGTCATGAAAACTATGATGAGAATTTTTAAGAAAATTCTAAATTCAGTAAATACACTGCCATCATTACCAGTCCCCTTTTTTAAAATTAATGTGAAAAGAGGAAAATACAAGGTGGCATAATGATATTATTATGGAAAGGATAAACTGCTAGTCATTATATAGACAAGATGCTGAGCCGCAGAGAGGTACAACAAAAAGACTGCTGTACATTAAAGCCTTTGGCCCAATGGCATTCTTTTAAAGTATAAAGCACACACACATGCATTCAAAACTCACACATACATGAGCACTGTGTCTGGCCATGAAGGCAGACTTGAGGAACTGCACCTGATGGGAGAAGCAATCTATGGACAGGAGTGTGGGTGGGGTTGGGGAGCAAGGGGTGAAGGTGGGAGTAGGTAGAAGGCTGGGGCTGGAGGGAAAGGGATAGCAGGGTAGGGGTGGATGGAGGTGTAGTGCTGCTTGTGGGAATATGCAGGGATGTGGCGGGACAGCGTAGGGCTGCTAGGTGCAATCAAGAGGTTTAGGGAATGGAGTGGATAGGGAGAGAAGTAGAGGGGAAAGACACTAGTGGATGTGTTGGTGAAATAAAAGGCTGTGTAATGCCGGAGTGGGAGCAGAGAAGGCAACAGGTGGGTAGAAGACAGCCACTAGTGAAGGTTGCAGCCCCAGAGGTTACAGAAATGTAGGCTATGTTGCAGGGTGAGTTCCTACCTGTGTAATTGAGAAAAGATTGTAGGAAGGAACAAGATAGCACAGGCTTTGAAGCAGTCATTGATGTGAAACACACAGTATCGGGCAGCACTTATAGCACGCATGTGAGCAGACTGGAGTAGGTGATGGTGGTGGGAAGATATATGGAGCAGGTATTGCATCTAGGTCTGTTGCAGGGATATGAGCCTTGAGCAAATGGTTGGGAGCGGGGTTGGAGTAGGGATGGATGAGTATGTTGTGTAGGTTCAGTGGGTGGCGGAATACCACTGAGAGAGGTGGAGAGGATAGTGGATAGAATATTATTCATTTCAGGGCACAACGAAAGATAGTCGAAATCATGGTGGAGAATGAGATTCAGCTGTTCCAGCTCTGGGTGGTTCTGAGCCACTAGGGTTGTGTTCCTGTGTGGCTGGATGGTGGAAATGTGTGAGGTGGTAGGTGACTGTAGAGATCTGTTTCTGTTCAAATTTGGGAGGGTAATTGTGGTCTGGGAACCCTTGGTGTATTTGAAGGTAGACTGCTCGTCACTGCAGAAGTGACGGCCATGGGCAGCTAGGCTATATGTAAGTTATTCTTGGTATGAAATGGGTGGCAGTTGAAGTGGACGTATTGCAGATGGTTGGTATGCCTGAGATGGACAGAGCTCCTGATATAGCTGTATTTGAGATGGAGGTCAACATTGAGGAAGGTGGCTTGTTGGCCTGAGAATGACCATGTGAAATGAATGGGGGAGAAGATGTGAGGTTCTGGAGGAATGTGGATAGGATGTCCTCATCCTCAGTTCAGATCACAAAGATGTCAAAAATGAACCTCAACCAGGTGAGAGGTTTGGGATTCTGGATGGTAAGCTAGGATTTCTCTAGATGGTCCTTGAATAGGTAGGCATAGGATTATGCCACGTGGGTGCTCATTTCTGTGCCATGGATTTGTTTGTAGGTGATGCCTACAAAGGGGAAGTGATTACAAGTGAGGATATAATTGGCCATGGTGACCAGGACGAGGTTTTAGTTTGCAGTCAGTCAGGCATTGGTACAGCTAGTGTTCAATAGCAACAAGGCCGTCGGCACTAGGGATGTCAGTGGAGAGGGAAGTGGCATCAACAGTGGCAAGCAGGGAACCATGTGATAAAGGTGCAAGAACTGTGGAGAGCCCGAGGAGGAAATGGTTGGTGTCTTATATAAGAGGGTACATTACTGTTAATAGGTCAAAGGTGATGGTCCACGAGAGCAGAGATTCTCTCAGTGGGGACACAGTAACTGGCAAAAATGGGGCATCCTGGGTGAGAGGGCTTATGGACTTATGGACACGTGTAAAAGACAGGAGTGTGGGGAGTTGTAGGGGTGAGGAGAGAGATTAATTCTGGGGAGAAGTTATGGGATGGGCCTACAGATTTGAGGAGAGACTGGAGATCATGTTGGATTTCTGGAATGGGTTCATTGTGACAGGGTCTGTAGGTTGACAAATCTGACAGCTGCTGTTCAAAACCACAGTAGTGGAGCATTTCTTGGTATGTAGGATCATAAGGTCAGAATCAGTTTGTAGGTGGTGGATAGTGGTTCTTTCTGGGGTATAAGGTTAGTTTCCATTTGAGGGATTTGAGGAATGATTGTGAGGCAAGATTTGAAGTTAAGAAATTCCAAAACATTAACAGAGGGTGATTTGGGGGCCGTGGGGGTGGATAAAGGCTGGATGGAGGAGTGAACCTTGTCAGGCAGGGTTCAACATAGGCTTTAGGTCGAGTGTGATTGGTAGGGTTGGTGGTGAAAAAGTATTTCCAGTGTATCGATCAAGAGAAGACGACAAGGCCTTTGACAAGTTGAGCACAATTGAATAAGGGGGAAGGCAACCCCTTGGAAAGCACTGACACTTCTGTTGGACTAAGGCTTTTGGAGGAAATGTTCATCACTGTTTTTCTGATCTGTTTAGGTTCTGGACTCTGTATAGTGGTGGAAGGAACTTTCTGTGGGTGTGGTAAATGTAGTAGGTCTGCAAGGCAGAGTTTGGCTATGAAGAGATGTGGGGGAGACTTGGAAGCTGTTGTAGAGTTGGCAGATAGTGGTCTGTTTCCATCTAGATGCTAAATGTGCTGTCAAACAGAATATGCTTCACTTCAGTGACTGCTTCACAGCCTGTGCCATCTGGATCCTTCCTACCAACACCAGTGTTTCTGAATTGTGCAGGTGGGAACTCACCCTGGAACAATGACCCAGCCACTGTTTCTCCAGATCAAATTATTTCTGAATGGTAAGACTAAAGCAAGATTTGAAAACTCCTACTGAGAAGGACTACCTTGGAACCTCTTTCACCTTAAAAGAACTGGATATAGTTTTCAAATATATCAAGAACAATGCAGATGCAGGGTCTACATTTGTGGTCATCAAACTTTTTTGCTCACAAGCCAGTACTGACATTGTGCTATGGTACCTCGGACTGCATATGCCCTGTTCTTACCATTAATTAGTATCCTACACAAATTAGTATGTTACGGGCCCCCAGTAGACTAGCTATAGTAAGGGTGTGATAAGTTGGCCACCACCCCACAACAACACCAACATTTTAATATGTAGGCACCATTCATAATACTTTATGTCTACTGTTCTGTTCCAGATCGGCCATCCTCAATGACCCACAAGGTTGTGACATTGTGATTGCCTGATGAAGTGTTGTGTTTTTGTGTGAGCGGATGATTAATTGAACAATAACAGTAATGGTATTTATATTTAAATGTATTATGCAACATGAGACATAACCGTTAATACTACGGTATGTTGATGATTTTCACTTATGGACCGTCTGACAGCAACTGAATAAAACACAATTTTAGTGCCATACGCGTTTCGCCTTTATTTTCTGCAAGGCATCATCAGTGGCAGGTTGCGTAGACAGTTTCTTACACATTACGCTCCAGTTGCATTTTTGGTCTTGTTCTTCTTCCTATGAGCGCCAATTTGCTGTTTTTTCCGCATTTCACAGCACTACGCACTGAACGCTTGTTTTAATGCAATGCATTGCATTAAAACAAGCGTTCAGTGCATTGCATTAAAACAAGCGTTCAGTGCATAGTGCTGTGGAATGCGGAAAAAACAGCAAATTGGCGCTCATAGGGAGAAGAACAAGACCAAAAATGCAACAGGAGCGTAATATGTAAGAAACTGTCTACGCAACCTGCCACTGATGATGCCTTGCAGAAAATAAAGGCGAAACGTGTATGGCACTAAAATTGTGTTTTATTCAGTTGCTGTCAGACGGTCCATAAGTGAAAATCATCAACATACCGTAGTATTACGAGCAACTGAGGAGGACAGGACCACAAAAGTTGAAGATGTGAATAACCGTTAATGTTTACTAAATGTTTTGCATGTCATTTTTCATCTGCTCATTGTGTTGTATTACAATAGCCTTAATTTAATTTCACATTTATAGCTACAAATACATAACACATGCTCATTCATTAATCCATGTTACTTTCGTTTGACACTTATACCATAGCAGCTGATCGGTATGATGCGAACATGCCCAAGAGGCAAAAAATAAAACGTTCCTCCTCTCATATCCTGTACTCCCACAGTGGCTATCCGAATTTACAGACAATTAAAATTAAGCAAAATCTTAAAAAATTACTACCTCTATAAGCGATTTTGTTTGTTACTGAGAAGGAACCCTACACACTAAGACGTTATTAACATTAGTTGATGGTTTTGGATTCAACTGTGACTTGTTAGATTCATATATTATACAATACAGCTGAGAACCAAGGGCCAACGAAGAGCTGATTAGCGCTGCATGTGGCCTGTGAGCCACAGTTTGATGGTTGCTGGTCTAGATTAACAAATGAAAATGTTCGATCTGCTACAAAGCAGTGGCCATTAAAAATTATGAACACTTGCTTTTTAAAACTGCAAATTCCCAAATTTTATCAGAAAGCCAAAGCAATAGGACTTATAAAGTCTTGGGGGGGAGGAGTTCCATCCAGTTTTACTTCTTCATCATTTGTATGTGATGGAAATACAGTATCTGACTACAGACAAACGTCTTATAAAACAGCAATCGAGCTTTTGCTCAGTAAGGTCTTCCTGTTGACGGGTCCTGAACTCTTTCACTGCTACAGACATGTTCTTTGCATTTCATGCTGAGGTGCCTTTTGTTAAGGCTGTACTACTTGCCAAATGCTGGTGCCTGTGCTGAGAGACAGTGTTCCAACTGATATGGAGTTGTTGTTGCTTTTGTTCTGGTCTTCAGTCCAAAGATTAGTTTGATACAGCACTCCATGCTACTCTATCCTGCACAATCCTCTTCATTTCTGAATAACTACTGCAACTTACATCCTCATGAATCTGTTTATTAAATTCCAGGGTGGCTATTCAAGATTGGAAAAAAAATTCCCTGAGAAATGCAGATGCAAGCATGAGGGGCAAGATGGTGTCAAGAAGCTCCTGATAAGTTAATGGTGAGTGAGGAGTGGCAGCACATCACAATAATGAATTTTCTTTCCTTTCAGCTAAACTACATACCAACAATAAGCAGTAATTTAAACACAGTTTTTAAACATTGATAATTTATGTGGAATAATATTGATATAAATAACACACTTTGAAATCTTAAATATTTTAAAATTTGTGATTTATGAACTTAATAAAATTCAATTTCAAGGAAAGATTAAAAATGCAGAATTCTGAGATTTTACGAAATTCCCCCAATATTTTCCTTCCCCCCCCCCCCCCCTCCCCTCCCTCACTCCAAGTAAAATGTAATCCCCTGAGAATTCCACACTTTCAAGAAAAATCACCAACACGTATTCATCTCCTGGTCTCCCTCCACAATTTTTACCCCCCAACATTTCCCACCAGTAATAAACTGGTGATCATTTGATGTATCAGAATGTGTCCTACCATCCAATCCCTTCTTCTAAACACATTGTGCCACAAATTCCTTTTCTCCCCAGTTCTATTCAGTACCTCCTCATCAGTTATGCCATCTATCCATTTTATCTTCAGCTGTCTTCTGTAGCACCACATCTCAAAAAATTCTATTCTCTTCTTGTCCAAACTGTTTATCGTCCATGTTTCATTCCCATGCATGGCTACGCTCCACATAAATACTTTCCGAAAAGACTTCCCAACACTCAAGTCTATATTTAATGTTGACAAATTTCTCTTCTTCAAAAACACTTTTCTTGCTACTACCTGTCTACATTTTATACGGAAAGATCAGAAACTAATGCACAATAATTTTATTACCAAGAAGTTTAATATGTAATAAAACAAAAAAACTCACAAATGAACTTTTATCTATTAGCTACTTTTCTACATAGTCACCAACATTCACAGCACATTTCCCTCACTGTGATACCAGTTTCAATATGCCCATTTGGTTAGAGTATAGCCAACTTCGGTCTGCTGATTTCACTTCCACATCTGTTGCAAGGTGTTGGCTAGCCAGGAATTTTTTCAAAGGAACAAATAGATGAAAGTCCGACAGTGCAAGGTCCAGACTGTATGGTAAATGCTGGAGCACCTCACACTCAAATTTGGTGATTTTCTCACGAACAAGAGCAGTAACTTGGGGTTGAGCACTGTCATGAAGTTTGACACTGCCAGCACTAATATTGTGACATTTGTCATGAAGTTTTTAATGTAGGCTACAGCATTCACAGTGGACCAATGTTCAGCAAAGCCCATCAATAACACATCACGCATATCCCAGAACACTGTCACAAGAACTTTCTTAACAGATGTAGTCACTTAATTTTTTTCGTACAGCGGAACCAGCAGGTGTCCACTCCATAGTGGCCTGCCTGGCTTCAGGCACGCAGTGATACGCACGACTCATCATCAGTGACGTTTGGTTTCAGAAAGTCATTCCCGTCTGCAGCGTAACACATTAAATGATCCAAGCCCGTCATCATTCACTGGCCCTTGCAGTTGTCCGTCAGGTTCTTAGGCGTCCAGTAAGCACCAACTTTATTAAATTTCAATGAGTCATAAACAACATTGTACATTGCACCACAGGAAATGTTTAACTGTTGCAGTAAGGACCACAGTTGCATGTGCCGATCATTCAAAATTGCTGCCTAAATGGCTCCAACTTTCCACAGGTTGTGCTGTTACCGGCCACCCAGAGTGTGGCAAATCACTAAGGTTCACATGGCTCTCTTGGAAGAATGCACACCACCTGGAGACATTGCTACAGTCTGTACAGTCGTCCCCATACACGTCATGCATGTCCCTGTGAATTTCACTTGGCTTATGCCCTTTGGCCTAAAATTATCAAACAAAACTTTGTTGCTCTTCACAAGTTGATGACAGTTTGTTTTGGTTGTTTCGTAATTCAGGCTTCTCTCGCTAGAACTGCACATAAATACAAAATACCTTCTGTAGCGCAAACTTCAAACAATATAATAATGAAATTTCAACATTCCAGCTACAATACCATGGGAGGAAAATAAATATTCTGTGTGACTTTGCGATCCTCCTCCACATATCCTCTCTACCTCAACCATCGTCAGTTGTTTTACCGCCCAAATAGCAAAACTCATCTACTACTTTTCATGTCTCATTTCCTATAACAATTCCCTCCCCATCACCTTAATTAAATCTACTATATTCCAAAACACTTGTTCTTATTTTGTTAATGTTCTCTTATATCCTTAGTTCAAAACATTGCCCATTCCATTCAAATGAATTTCCAAGTCTTTCGCTCTCTCTGATAATTACAATGTCATCAGCAAACCTTAAAATTTTCATTTCTTCTCGTTGGACTTTAATTCCTACTCCAAATTTTTCTTTTGTTTCCTTTACTGCTTCCTCAATATACAGATTGAATAATATCAGTGATAGACTAAAACCTTGTCTCACTCCCTTCTCAACCACTGCTTCCCTTTCGTCCCTCAACTCTTACAACTGCCGTCTGGTCTCTGTACAAGTTGTAAATACCCTTTTTCCCCCTGTATTTTACCCTTGCTATCTTCAGGATTCCAAAGAGTGTATGCCAGTCAACATTGTCAAAAGCTTTCTCCAAGTTTATGAATGCTATAAACACAGGACACAGGTTTGGCTTTTCTTAACCTATCTTCTAAGTCCAGTTGTAGGGTCAGTGTTGCCTACGTGTTCCTATATGTCCCAAAATCCCAACTGATCTCTGATGTCAGCTTCTACCAGTTTTCCCATTCTTCTGTAAAGAATTTATGTTAGTATTTTGCAATCCTGACTTATTAAACTGGTAGTTCAGTAATATTCACATCTGTCAGCATCTGTTTGCTTTGGAATTGGAATTATTATATTCTGCTTGAAGTCTGAGGGAATTTTACCTGGCCTCTACACAGACAGCCCTTCAGAGCTCTGTCAAATCATTCTTGCAGCATCATGTCTCCCTTCATTTATGTCCTCTTCCACTTCTATAATACTGCCTTCAACTTCATCTCCTTTTTATAGACTCTTTATATAGGCCTTCCATCTTTCAGCTTTCCATTCTTTGCTTTGGACTTTTCATCTGCGCTTTTGATATTCACACAGTTGCTTGTCTTTTCTCCAAAGACCTCTTTAATTTTTCTGTAGGCAGTATTTATCTTTCCCCTAGTGATATATGCTTATACACCCTTACATTTGTCCTCCAGCAACTCATGCTTAGTCAGTTTGCACTTCTTATAAATTTCATTGTTTAGACATTTGTATTCCCTTTCACCTACTTCATTTGCTGCATTTTTATATTTTTTCTGTGATCAATTAAATTCAATATCTCTTGTGTTATCCAATAATTTCTACTAGGCCTTGTCTTTTTCCCCTATTTGATCCTCTGCTGCCTTCACTACTTCATCTCTCAAAGATACCAATCCGCCTTCTACTGTATTCCTTTCCCCTCTTCTAACTAACTGTTGCCTTATGCTCCCTCAAACTCTTAACCACCTCTGGTTCTCTCAACTTATACAGGTTCCATCTTCTATATTTCCTATCTTTTTGAAATTTCTTCAGTTTAAATCTACAGTTCACAACGAATAAAATTTGATCAGAGTCTACATCTGCCCAGGAAAGGTCCTACAATTTAAAATCTGGTTCTGAGCTCTGTCTTACCATTATATAATGAATCTGAAACCTTTATATGTTTCCAAGTCTCTTCCACACATGTAACTTTCTTTCATGATTCTTAGGCCAAGTGTTAACGATCATTAAATTATACTCTGTGCAGAATGCTACCATGCTGCTTCCTCTTCCATTCCTTTCCCCTCATTCCATACTCTCCTACTACTTTTCCTTCTTTTTCTATAATCGAATTCCAGTCCATCACCATAAATTTTCATCTCCCTTAACAATCTGAATAATTTCTTTTATCTCATCATACACTTCTTCAATTTCTTCATCTGTAGAGCCAGATGTGGTGGGTGTGGGCTTCGTGTCTATCTTGGTAATGATACGTCCTTGTCCATCACAAATCATGGTCATAAAAATGTCATCATGTCAGGAATGATTCAAGATACCGAAAAGAGGTTTTTAGCAAGTGATAGTACACAATGAGGCATATATGTTGCATGATAAATACTCTTTTTTTATATATATATATATATATATTCGCCAAGATATAGAAGTAACTCATATGCAGCAATGAGAGGTCAGTGGCTGAGGATTCATTCAGACATCCACAGCATTGTAGGGAAGCCCAAGTGGCACCCGTGCACACATCTACAACACCTGCGGTATGGCGTAGTAGGAGACGGAGACACACACACACACACACCACACAAAAACAGCAATACGGTTAGTTTGGCCCATCATATTGAGGATGGATGTTAAAGAGGTCAACTTATAGGTGTTGCTTTCATTGACCTTACAGCAGCGTATGATTTGGCTAGCCACAGAAAGCTGGTTAGAAATGTGTTCAGTCACAAAGGATTACCACTTAACACAATTCATCCAATATTTGCTGCAAAATAGGAGCTACTTTGCCACCCAGTAGTACCAAAAAAGAGTCAATGGAGGGTTCAGAAAAATGGCCTCTCTCATGGAACTGTGTGTATAATGTCTATATGAACAGCAAAAAACTATGTCTAGAGTTAAAACATTTCATTATGCTGGTTGTACAGTGATTGGTGCCAAAGGTAAAGTCTTTGCAGAAGTAAAATTGAAGCTGGAAAGAGCTGTCAAGGACCTGATGATAAACATTTGAAACCATGTTCTGGAGTGACAAGTTTAAACATTTCATCTAAGAAATACGGAAGCTGAAAGGAAACTGAATATCAGCTGGAGAGGAGAACAACTATTTCGATGCAATACTCCCAAATACTTTGGCATCAAGGTGGACCATTCCCTTACATTCAAATCAAAAAAATAAATCTTAAAGTACTTGCAAGGAACAGAAACAATCCACAAACCTACAGAAATAGCCTGTGGTGCTCAACAAAAAGTGCTTTGGACATCTGGCACTATGATTCACCCCATCAGAATATCCTGCAACGATCTGGGAGAATTCTACACATGCCAAACAGGTTGATACAGTTTCAAAAAAGACTGGATACAGTGACAGGCTGTATATAACCAACTCCTTTCAGTAAACTGGACCAAATTATGGTTGTAGTTTTCTGATTATGATGTAAGCAGAGTTTGAATAACAACTGTGCAGTTAGTAGCGTGTCACAGTCGGGAATCATAAGGAGCGATAATTCAGCAGCTTGAGTTCAATTCCCACTGCTATCCATATCTTTTATTCGTTGTATTTTATTCCTCGCAATGTTAAACTATCAATTATAAAATTTAAATATAGTTTAATAGCCCAATTTATATACACAAAATTAATATATACAATTTACAATTTGTTAAGATTATTTTGATCTGAGTGATGAATATAGTTAAACTGTTCATTTTCATAACTAGATGAAGTTTTGAATAAAAGCAATATTTTCAAAAATTCTAGTAAGGAATTATCTGCATTCTGTTTATTACAGGTTGTGAACAATACACACGTTTTAAATGTTTCTTTGACAATTATCACCCAAGAAAAGTAATGTTACAGAGCATAACACTAAATTTTTTGGGTGACAGGAGTCAAAGAAACATTTAAAACATAAATATTGCTCACACCAAGCACATTTTGTGAGTGCATTTTTTGGGTGAGACCATTTTTTTTCAAAATATGCTTGAGTGGAAAGCATACTTCATTCACGTTTATGGGAGTCTTTCCTCTGTCAATTTTGATGCGTACCGAGCAGATCTAATCACATGGGTGAAAATGGGAGCACTGAATTGATACTGCATGATCAAATGTACACTACTGGCCATTAAAATTGCTACACCATGAAGATGACACGCTGCAGACGTGAAATTTAACCGACAGGAAGAAGATGCTGTGATATGCAAATGATTAACTTTTCATAGCATTCACACAAGGTTGGCGCCAGTGGCGACACCTACAACATGCTAACATGAGGAAAGTTTCCAACCCATTTCTCATACTCAAACAGCAGTTGACTGGCGTTGCCTGGTGAAACATTGTTGTGATGCCTCTTGTAAGGAGGAGAAATCCATATCATCACGTATCCAACTTTGATAAAGGTCAGATTGTAGTTATCGCGATTGCGGTTTATCGTATCACGACATTGCTGCTCGCGTTGGTCGAGATCCAATGACTGTTAGCAGAACAGCAGAATATGGAATCGGTGGGTTCAGGAGGGTAATAGGGAATGCCGTGCTGGATCCCAATGGCCTCGTATCAGTAGCAGTCGAGATGACAGGTATCTTATTCGCATGGCTGTAATGGATCGTGCAGTCACGTCTCGATCCCTGAGTCAACAGATGGGGACATTTGCAAGACAACAACCATCTGCATGAACAGTTCGACGACATTTGCAGCAGCATGGAGTATCAGCTCAGAGACCATGGCTGCGGTTACCCTTGATGCTGCATCACAGACAGGAGCGCCTGTGATGGTGTACTCAACGATGAACCCGGGTGCACGAATGGCAAAACGTCACTTTTTCGGATGAATACAGGTTCTGTTTACAGCATCATGATGGTCGTATCCGTGTTTGGCGACATCACGGTGAATGCACATTGGAAACGTGTATTCGTCATCGCCATACTGGCGTATCACCTGGCGTTATGGTATGGGGTGCCATTGGTTACACGTCTCGGTCACCTCTTGTTTGCATTGACAGCACTTTGAACAGTGGAAGTTACATTTCAGATGTGTTACGACCCATGGTTCTACCCTTCATTCGATCCCTGCAAAACCCTACATTTCTGCAGGATAATGCACGACCGCATATTGCAGGACCTGTACAGGCCTTTCTGGATACAGAAAATGTTCAACTGCTGCCCTGGCCAGCACATTCTCCAGATCTCTCACCAACTGAAAACGTCTGGTCAATGGTGGCCGGGCAACTGGCTCATCACAATATGCCAGTCACTACTCTTGATGAACTGTGGCATCGTGTTGAAGCTGCATGGGCAGCTGTACCTGTACACGCCATCCAAGCTCTGTTTGACTCAATGTCCAGGCTTATCAAGGCCGTTATTACAGCCAGAGGTGGTTGTTCTGGGTACTGATTTCTCAGGATCTATGCATCCAAACTGCGTGAAAATGTAATCACATGTCAGTTCTAGTATAATATATTTGTGCAATGAATACCTGTTTATCATCTGCGTTTCTTCTTGGTGTAGCAATTTTAATGGCCAGTAGTGTATTTTAATTGCATCTTCTCTTGACAATAATTCTCACTGTTGTTGCAGCAAATCAAGGGCACTTTGTAATCTTTTAATTACATTTTTGACTTGGTGATAAGAATAGTCATCACAGGATTAGTAAAAGGAGTAAATTTGGGTAGAACAATCTTCACAGTAAATGTTAGTTTGCCTTCCTCATTGCTGAATGTCTCACAATACACCGTCAAAACTGCTGTGCCATTCCATGAAGTATAATATTGAAAATAAATAAAATAAAATAAAAAGTAACAGTGTGAATCTAACTAAAGCTGCCGAATCATAGCTCTTACACTTACCAACTGTGCCACACCACTAACTGTACAATTGTTATTCAAACTTTGCTCACAAAGTAATCGAATAACTTTCAAGAGTGTTTTCTGTTTTCCAAGGCCCACTCAGACAAAATATTTCACAAACTTCAAAGGGTCATACACTTGCTTCTACTCAAACACTTTGAGCCAAATTGGTTACATCCGTCCTGTGCCATCCACTCGCTATAGTGTGCAGTACCCATACACCCAATAAGTAAAAACAGAATTAATATATATGCCAATCAATTTATACATGGCTTTATGATGAGCTTGAGGTATAGAAAATATAAGACCAGTACATAATGTTCATTCAGTTCATGAAAATGGCATGTCTAACAAATGCAAATTACAGCTAAAAGAACTGCATTATCAAGTCACTGTTTTTCACACATGTAATACTGTTTCAGTTAGCTGTGACACCATTAGATATATAGATGCATCTCTATTCAAACTGTTTAAATGACATGAAGTAACATGTACCTCAGGAGCACCAGCAGTTGTGGCAGCAGGAGGAGGAGCATTGGGAGAAACATATGATGGGGCAGCATTTTCACGAACAGCAGCACGGGGAACAGCAACACCCTCTGGGAGACGCAAATCACGTGCAAGCCTCGAGTATTCCACATCCATGTGTTTAATGAAAGGACTGTTGAGTGCTGCACGGGCATTTTCAGCATCTTCTTCATCATAGGCTTGTAACAACATCTCCAACGTCTGAACCTATAGCAAGAAATGGTAGAGGGAAGTCATGAATAATTATTTAATTTATAATGCAACAGCATTTGATTTTTAGAGTTTTTTAAAACATCTTAACTATGAAGATAGCTCTAGAAAGCCTATGTAATATGACCATTACAAATCTTCCTTTTTATTCTTTATGTTTACAAAATAGAGAACTGATGCGAACATTACAGATTTTCATAATTTTCCTTTACTGATGGAAACAAAAAGACAAGGACAATATTAGCATACAAAAGGGAAGGGGGATAAGGTGTAGGCCAAATATTCAGGAGCCCACCCTCCCCCCTTATATAAATAGCACAAATGACCCGTACACAATTTAACTTTACTGACAATTTTTATCAAATTTAAAGTACATTATTTACTACAGTGATTCAGAAAAAAGCTAAGCTACTGGGAACAGCAAAGCTGGCAATTGCTGTCCTTCTGGAGACAAAAGTCATCATACTTGAACCAGAAAATACTATCTCAGCTTTTGAAACTTATGTGCCTTCTTCAGGGAGGAAAGAGGGATTGGTGGCAAAGGTGAGATAGGTCACACAGACAACAGGTTAAAGGTACACACCCATTGTGGGGACAAGGGAAAATAATGATTAAAGAGAAGATGTGAGAGTAGGCTATCAAAGATAATACACTTGTCTCAGGTTCAATGTGGAGATAACAGAAGAGATAGCAGTAAACATAAAACTTAAAAGAGCAAGTGGGAAGTGGAGAGAATAATGCAGTTAAAAAAACATGTTAATATAACCCCACACCCCTTCCAGATATTCACTGTGCTTGCCAATTTTTTTAAATTTATTCTTCACCTGCATAAATGCTCACTATGCCTTCCCCTCCCCCCCTTCCCCTCCCCCCCCCTTTTTCCCATGTACTTCTCACTCTACTTCTCTTTTCTGTCATAACTGAAGAATACTGGCACAATGCTTACTAATCTTTCCCACTCCTTTTCCTTCACCATTGTTTCTCCCCTTTCGATACATGGTGAGCCCTCTTAGCCAATTCTCCACCATATCTTCCTTGCCCCATCATCTCCACCTCCAACCAATTAATCTTTGTAACCTAAGCTAAGAGTGTTGTCTTAAGGACGTAAGCTTTTGTGGCCACTGTCAGTGATATTAAAAGTCCTTTAGTATTAGTTTAGCATCATTCTTGCAGAACCTTTCAATCCAAAGAATCAGCCTTCATCTGACAACTGGCAATGTGTAATGAGTATTTAGTAGAATACGTGGATAAGAATATCAACACATCAGATTGGAAGATTCTGCAAGAATGACGAGGTGATAGTACTCAAAAACATTGAACTTTTTTTTCCAGGAGTATGGTCAATTGTCCCTGTTAAATGCAGTAGCTGCCACCCCGTCTGTCTCTGTGAATTTAATAATTTTTTCAATTGACATTTTTTGATTGAAGTCATGTTGAATTTGCTTCAAAACAGCAATTATTTGCATGTGCAATATATCCAGCACGTCTAAGTACGTTACACTTCACAATCTTTCCCTGGTCCCATGGAAATAATTCTAATAGTATTTGGTCATACGTTCAAGCAAAAAGTCAAATTCTCCCAATCTTCTGGTTCTTATATGTGATGTTCGGATGTAGTTATACTAATATGAGTATGGTCGGCTGTCTAAGGTGTCACCTAGCTGTGAGGGTAAATCCTCGAATTACAATTCTATGATGAAGGATGAAAGACAACAACATGAAATTGTGAAGACGGAAAAAATACAAGGGGTCTGACACTTCGAGAATTGAAGAAATTGGCTGAACAAAGACAAGGGCCATTAAAGGCATGAAAATGAAAGACACCCTAGACCTCCATATGTAATACAATCGGGGTCAGTAAAGAACAAGGGCTGACCAAGAGAGGTCAGATAAGACAGATGAAAGTGAGGGGCCGGGCACAAGTAAGTGGAAGCAACACCAGACCCAGCTTGGGGACCCGTGCTCGCCACGGACATCATGCAAGATGCATGATGGCCCTCCATGACACCATGACAATCTGGCAAAAAGAAAATCCATGTAAAATCAAAATTGGAGGAAAACCAGCAATGAGCACAAATTTCCTTGGGTTTTCTGACAATTTAGCTCTCTTAGCCCTTGACATGGAAGAAATTTGTGCTCAGATCACAAGCCTCCAGAAAATTGCTTCAAAAATGGGATTACAAATATCTTTTGAGAAAACTGAAATCATGCCCATGAAACCTCTTTGCATAGATAAAAATCTTAAATGATCAAGCAATTAACACAGTTCTACAATTTAAATATCTTGGAGAAATTATTTTGCACAACTTGGGTGAGAAAGCAACATGATAAATAGAACCAACAAAATGAAAAAAGCACAACTTGGGGTGTAACCTGGTCAACATATAATAAGAAATGCCAGTCAATAGACACTAAGATCCAACATTATAAAACTGTAACCCTCCCAAAAGCAACTTATGCTTGTGAAACTCTGTTCCAAATTAAAAATGAAAGAAGAACCGATCAACTCCTTAAGACTGAACGAAGAATTATCAGGACATGCATCAATAAAAAAATACCAGTTTGATGGAGTCTGGAGAATCCTCCTTAATCAAACTGTCTATTGTAAGACCAGAACAATGAAGAATAAAAGAATCTCGTATTTCTTTCATGTCTTACGACTGCCTGACAACAGGATTTTAAAACAACTAGTGATATGAAGTCTTGGAAAGAAGACTGGACAGTGGGTCAAAGAAATTCAGCAAGCTCTTGAAGCAGTCGGACTTAGAATTAATGATGCAGAGAACAAAATCAAAATTAACACTCTCCTTATGAATCATGAATTTTCAGCAAAAATGATGCACAGAATACCGGTAGAGATTTCAGACGAGTTAGGAAAATTGCGTTCAGAACAAATGAAAAAGTACTGGGCTGAGCGCAAGAAGCAAGCAGTCCAATCTTTAAAGAGAAAATGAACATGGACTGACTCAAGGGGTCAAATGTGGCCAATCAAGTTTAGTAATAATAATAATGAGTATGAAAAAAATCATGCAAACATCTATAATTTTATGTGTTAGGCTATGTTTATAATTAGAGCTATGACAACTGTTACATATTTGAAATTAGCAAGGTGTGAGGAATGAATGGTATCCGAGCTACTACTGACTCAGAAAAAAAAACACAATTAATGGAGGGACTGTTTGTTATGTTTCCAGAACATATGTTTCTGCCCCACATGAAATGATAAATTAATTCATCTGTTTATATTTTTCAAGTGTGACCATCTCTGAGGCAGCTACAGTCAAATTACATGATTAAGTGAGACAGATATCTGCCCTGTGTCCAATAGAGCTGAAGGTGTGATTTACATCTGGCTGACATAACAACTGAAATACGATATCCACTGAATGCTGTGAATATATGACAGAAACAAGCACAAATTGTTTCCTAGTGTATGAATCTTAGCTGCAACTATAGCAGAGGGGTATTTGTGTGGAGGCCAGACTAATTCATGATTCCTTAAGAGGAGCTGCAGCCTTTTCAGCAGCTGCAGGTGCATCAATCTGGATGGTTGGATCATCTGGCCTCGTAAGAACAGCCAACATGACTCTGCTGTTCTAGTACAGCAAGCAGAATGACTTAATGATGTTCACATCCTCTCGAGTAAAATATCCCAGGGATAAAATAGTTCCCCTTTCAGATCTCCAAGCAGGACACTACTAAGGATGATATTGCCGTCAGGAAAAACAAGAGTGGCATTCTACAGGTCAGAGCATGTAGTGTTAGGCCCCTTAATTGGGTAGATGTGGTAAAGAATTTAAAAACAGTAATGGATAGGCTGAAGTGAGAAATAGTGGGAATTAGCGAAGTGTGGTGACAGGAAGAACAAGACTTTTGGTCATGTCAGTACAGGTTTACCAACACAAAATTTGATAATAGTAAAGCAGGAGTAGGCCTAACAATGAATAAGAAAACAGAAATGCGGGTAAACTATTAACTGCACAGTGAACACACTGTCATAGCCAAGATGGATGTGAAATGGACACCCACCACAGTAGTAAAAATTATTTGCCAACTACCTCTGCAGATGAAGAGATTAAAAGGTTGGTTGGTTTGGGGGAGGGGACCAAACAGCGAGGTCATTGGACCCATCGGATTAGGGAAGGTTGGGGAAGGAAATCAGCCATGCCCTTTTAAAGGAACCATCCCGCCATTTGTCTGGAGTGATTTAGGGAAATCACAGAAAATTTGAATCAGGATGGTTGGATGCAGGTTTGAACCATGGTCCTCCCGAATGCAACGCCAGTGTGCTAACCACTGCACACTTCGCTCAGTGAATAGATTAAAAGAATGTATGATAAGATAAAGGAAAGTATTGAGACAGTTATAGACGATGAAAATCTAATTGTGACGAGACTATGAAATTGGCTAGTGGGGAAAAAATAACATAAAAAAAGTAGGAAAACATGGGCTGGTGGAAAGGAATGAGAGAGGAAGCCATCTGGCAAAATTATGCAGCGGATACTTTCATCGTTCTTAATACTTGGTTTAAGCATCATGAAAGGCAGTTATACACATGCAAGAGAGCTGAAGATGCTGGAATGTTTCAGACACATTATGTAATGGTATGACAGATATCAAAACCAGATTTTAAACTGTAAGCCATTTCCAGGGGGGCAAATATGAAATGAATATAATTTATTGGTTTTCCACAGCACACAACAAATTAAAAAATTGCAAAAAGGTAGGAAAATAAAGAGATGGAGCCTGGATAAATTGAAGGAACCAGGGTCATGATAGTTTCAGAGGTATCATTAGGCAACAGGGAAAAGGAATACAACAGGAAACATATGGGTAGCTTTGAGAGATGAAACAGGGAACACAGAAAATCAAATAGCTCAGAAGTCAAGGCCTAGTAGAAATCCCTAGATAACACAGAAGACATTGAATTTCATTGACAAATGGAGAAAAATATGAAAATGTGACAAAAGAAGCTCGCAAAAGGGAATACAGACCTGTAAAAAATGAGGTCGACACAAAGTGGAAAATGGTTACGCAGAAAACGATGAAGGATGAATGCAAGGCTGTAGAGGCATGTGTAACTAGGATTATGATAGCTGCTGTCTATAGGAAAATTAAAGACACCTTTGGAGAGAGAAGCAGCTCTATGAAAATCAAGAGCTCAGATAACAAGCCAGTACTAAACAAAGAAGGGAAAACTGAAATGTGGAAGGAATATACAGGTGGGAGTGAAGATGAGATGGAGATACGATACTACAGGCAGAATTTGATAGAGCACCAAAAGACATAAGTGAAAACAAGATCCCTGGAGTACATGACTTTCCCCACAGAATTACTGAGATCTTTGGGAGAGCTAGTCGTGGCAAAACTATCTCACCTGGGGTGCAAGATATATGAGGCAAAAACCCTTAGGCTTCAGGAAGAATGTAATAATCCCAGTACTAAAGAAGGCAGATCCTGAAGGTGTGAATGCTACCAAACCATTAGTTACCTCTTGAGGTTGTTCAAGTATTACTGAACAGCCTCTGAAAGTTTGCTGGTGGAGTGTCCACCTGCTTAGGTGGATGGTAACATGCTCGCTTCCCATGCAAGTGGGTCCGGGTTCAATTCTCGGCTGAGTTGGAGATTTTCTCCGCCCAGGGACTGGGTGTTAAGTTATCATCATTTCGTCATCATCGACGCGCAAGTTGCCCAATGTGGTGTAAAATGAAATAAGGCTTTCACTTGGTGGCTGAACTTTCCCGAATAGGGGCCTCCCGACCCATTTCCGTTTTTATTGGTGGAGTTCTGTTTCACCCTGTATGTGAAACACGTGAAATACTCTCCAACTTTGGGAAACAGCAAGAATTACAACTGCAAAGAAGGAAGGTGCCAAAAGTTGTGAATACTGCCAAACCATCAGTTTAATAAATCAAGTTTGCAAAATACTGACCCAAATTATTTACAGAATAATGGAAGACCAGGTAGAGGTTGACCTTGGGAAAGATGGGTTTGGAGTCTGGAGAAATGTTGGCAGGTAATATTGATCCTATGACTTGTCTAAGAAGATAGCTTGAAGAATCACACACCTACATTTACAGCATTTGTAGATGCAGGTAAAGCCTTTAACAATACTGACTGGACTACACTCTATGAAATTTGAAAGCAGCCGTGATAAAATACAGGAAGCAAAATGTTATTTACAACTTGTGCAGAAACAAAATTGTAGTTAGGAGTCGAAGCAAATGAAAGGGAAACAGTTGTTGATATGAGTGAGACACAGTTGTACCCTATCACTGATGTTATTAGGCTGTACCAAGGAGAAATCTGGAAATGGAATTAAAGTTATTGGATAAGAAATAAAATATTTGCAGTTTGAATGTGAAATTTTAATTCTGTCAGAGATGGGAAAGGACTTGGAAAAGCAGTTCAATGGAACAGATAGTGCCTTCAAGATATTACAAGATGAACAACAATAGCAAAACAAGGGTAACGGAATGTAGTTGAAGTAAACCAGGCTGAAGGAATTAGATTAGGAAATGAGACACTAAAAGTCGTAGATGGAAGTTGTTATTTGGGAAGCAAAGTATCTTGTGATGGCCAATGTTGAGTTGATATAAAATGCAGACTGACAACAGAAAAAAATGAAAATGAAGAAGAGGAATTTGTTAACATTTGATACAAATTTACAAGTTAGGATGTCTTTTCTGAAAGTAGCCTTGTATGGAAGTGAGATGTGGACAATATGCAGCTCAAACAACAAGACAACAGAAGCCTTGAAATGTGATGCTATACAATAATGTTGAAGATTAGACAGGTAGATAGAATAACAAATAGGAAGTATTGAAATCCATTGGTGAAAAAAAATTATGATGCTATTTAACTGAAAGAAGGGATTGGTTGATACACACACCTTGAGGTGTATCAGTTTGATAATGAAAGGAAGTGTGGGGCTAAAAAACTGTACAGGGAAACCAAGGTTTGAATACAGTAAGCTAGTCCAAATGCACGTACACTGGGTAGTTATGCAAGGTTAAAAAGGCTTACACAATACAGACTTGCATGGACAGCTGCTTCAAACCAGTCTTCAGACTGAAGGAAAACAACAAGTGTATTACAATCCACCTCATGAAGGAAGATGCCCGAATATCCAGCCATTCTGCACATTCCCCTCTATTAACCTCTGGCAGTCAATAAGATTCATTCTCTTTTCAAGTGGCTAGCCATGAATTATGAAAATCTCTCTCCTGCAGGCTGCACTCTTGCCACATTTTGTGACAAAGCAATTTCATTCCCAGAGTGATAAAATTATTCATTCAATTGTCAACATTATTTTCTTGCTGCAGTATAGCTATGAACGTATACCTGTAAATGTGTTACTGCGGTTTCCAAATAAATACGTCAATTGACTGCAATAAAGGAAGTACTTCACAAGTAACCAATGGGGATTGTTTGCCATGTTCACATCTTCTTCAAACGTGAAATGAAAACGGGACACTTATTGTTGACATTTTGAAGACAGAAGAACATACTGCACAACCCTGCATTGTCAGCAAGAAATCTGTGCAGCCAGTTCCAATTGAAAGTGTCAGACCTATAGAAACATCAAGAAGAGTTTATTTTGTGTCACATGGAAAGCATCAAAATTGCAAGAAGCCTATAACACCAATGGAGGTTCGGATGTGGATGTTTTAAACAGTGAATATCCAACCTCACTTACACTTGTTAAAGTTATGCATGAGAAAAACTTGTATTTAGATGTAAGAAGAACTGCAGTGACTACCATTTGGAAATGAATGCTGTCACTTTCAAGAAGTAGTTCACAGTGCTGTTTTTGCCATGCCTTGTTTTGCTTTAAAGTCAGTCATTGTAAATGGATAATACCAGTTATCATTCAGCTGTTACAGAGAAAACACTGAGTACCAACAAAAGGAAAGCGGATATTGTGCTCCGGCTTAAAAATAACAAGACCCCACACAGTGTAAGCCAGGCTCCTGCTGAACTCACGCAGCTCATTAATTTAAACAAGTCATGTGAGAAGACGTATGAACTTGATTTATCTGCATTTGAGTGTGGTCACACAGTTGTGTGTTCACCACCATATCACTGTCTTATAATCCAATTGGATTATAAAAGAACGAAATGTTCAAGATAGCAGACACTGGATCGCCTTGTGTATGAGGCACTAGACAACATCTCCTATTCAAAATGGGCAAACTGTGTCTTGCACAATGAAAAGTTTCTGGAAGAGGACTTTGATAGAGAGGTGAAGCTGGATACAAGCATCTGACCTATAGTGATAAATTTACAATCAGATTGTTTGGACAAAGTCTCAGATACCAGTGACTGTGATACTACAATGTAGACCATGGAGCGAAGTAGAGTGATAATAGTTCTTAGTTTTAAAGATGCTTTACTTAAAAAAATGTTTTTGTTTGCCAGAATATCAATTGCATATACAGTAACTTCTATGAAAACGTCGTACCCTTTATTGAATGGGAATTTGTATCCTAAGTAGTATGCAGGCATTCAATTGTTATGAGTGACATGATTATAATTTGTGATTTATTGTTCAAGGAGAAGCAGCTAGTTAGTTTTGAACTTTAAGCTTTTGCCACCGTTTACTATGCTCTAATAAATTGCGAGAATGCGGCCAGATAAATTTGTCGAGAACTCCAATATTCTGACAGGTAACAACCAGTCATTTTCAAGGTATGAACTGGAAAAGTCTTAAAATGGCAGGGAGGGGTACCTGTTGAAGTATCAATGGTTTTCGATGTACAGGGTGGTTATAGTTTAACTTTCACTACTTGAGCCAGCACAGATAGATAACTGTATACTTAACAGATATCCAGCTTTATAGGAATGATTTTCAGCCTGTGCACTGCAGGATTTGCATTGTTAGTAGTGTTAGTGTTAAGACTTGCCATTAGGCACCAATCCTGATATGACAACACAGTTTTGAAGCACGAACATAAATGTGCATTACAGCTGCAGACATTATACACAGGCCTAGACAAGGAGAGCAGGGATTTACTCGTAAAACTGTTTGATTGAAACAACAACAATAGTGCTGCTGCTCTTCATGAGAATTGACACTTCAAGGCAATATGCACTGAGGCTGGTGAACATGATCTGGAAGTTCACTGCCGAGTAGTGAATTGCTCCTGGGAGAGGCCAACAGCCAACTGCACCAAACAATTGTTGAAGTAGTTACTGCTACCATGGCTGAGAATGCTGGACACAATGTGTTATCTTGAAGCAGTCTATAAGCTGTGTCACCACAGCTGACCATTCCATACTTCACTATAATTTTGGGCAGTAGTAGAGCAACCTCTAGTGTGGTTGCAGGCTGTCATGCTTGCAGACAGTTATCACTTTGAGCAACATTTGTAACCAAGAATGTAAGCATGGTATGCAATTAAGAAATATTACCCTCTCATGTGGAAATTAAAATGTATCTCTTTGAACAGTTTATTCATTATTGTTCTTCCTCAAATCCTTACAAATGTTTCCACAAAGTTTCATTGTCTATGATCACTGGTTTTTCATGGGAGGGCCCTCTCAAGTAGCAAAAATTTATAATAATCACCCTGTACTTACCATTAGCATTCTCTTGAGTTATTTAAAAACTATGATAAGTTGTTGGCTTGTTCCACTTATAATAAATGTATTCTCTCACTGTAATATGGAATGTGTCAGTTTACACTCTTAGTGCTCTTTGTCAGCAAACAATATGACATTTTGACTATTTACACAGCAGTCTTTTGCATTGATCTTTGCTAGCAGTAACACTTTCTTACATATGAGATGTGATTTATATTTAACTACACACACACACACACACACACACACACACACACACTTAATGATTGTGGCTGAATATCTCAGCCATTACTGTGCCCAGCTGTGGATGACTGATGATCAGTCTTAAGAATTTCTCTACCTATTAATGTAATGATGAATGTTCATGTTGTTTTTGAATTGCTATTGGTCACCGAAAACAAATTACATACAAACATGTTGCAAACAGTGAGGCTGTTGACATTACATCTCGATGTTTAAGGAGCTGTCTTCACAAGATTCTACAGTGGACATAACGTATTATCTTTATTACATACTTCTGTGTAACAAACATTTTCTGCCTCTAAGAAAACAAAGAATATGATGCCATAACAAATTAGCAGACAAAAGCAGAAAAAGTAAGTCAGCTTGTTGACATTTTCATCTACAAAGTCTGTTGTTAACCATAATGCAAAAGATGTAGAATTAGATGCTCAGATCTTTAAAAATGAATTCCAACACATGTTCTTATTAATAGGCAATTGTGTATTACATTTTTACTTACAATAAAGTCCAAATCACACCATAATACAAATATGGTAACCGGTTTCAATGGCTTTATCTTTAGACAGTCCTCCTTTTTAATAAAAACCGTACTCGATGCTTTCACAAAGCTGTGCCCGACACGATATGGACTGAGGCTACTCTCACAGTGGCACTGATAATGGTCATCAGATGCCGTCACAAGAGGTTGCCTGATAACATTGCCGACAGCTTTGTCATAGTGCATCCCATATCTGTTAGTTTTAAGCAGTGTCAAAGAGGTTAGGTTAGGTTAGAAACAACTCTATGTATGAAGTAGTTTAGACTTTAACCTCCTAGGGTGGGATGGATACACGACACCTCTATGCTTCGACAGAAGTGTTGCATCACAGCTTTTGTTATTAAAAAGATGCTGAATGCAAGTGAATGAGCTATATTTGTCCCCAAAAGAACATGACACGTACCATACACTCTTTCCTCATTTACTGGGATAACCAGACAGTTTTAAGAACAAATGAGGTGAAAGAAGAGATGTTATATTACACATACATATTTGAGATGGTTCGCGATGAAATTGAAAAGCAAGATTACAAACACACTCCACAACTTCAAATAAATGCAGCAAAACAGACAAGTCAACTAACCTTCAAAGACTGTCATTCAGCATAAGCCTAAAGGGCAAACAAATTATAGAATGAGATATTCTGAACACACAGTACTGAAAAGGGGAAAAAAGATACATTTGCAAACCTCCTAATATAACAGAAACTCTACCCTACTGGCATAAAAACACCAGTTGGTGGTGGTGGTGGTAGTGGTGGTGGTAGTGGTAGCAATTTGTAGACAGCTAATGTCCACTTACCACAACCCAAAAAGATCCACTAAAGTAACTTTGTACACCATGCTTCTCACGGTAAAATATTAATTTTTGTAGGTTACAATTGCCATCTAAAATTTCTGATGAAGGTTGTGCCTACTTGTGGTTTCCATTAACAGCGCGATTTCAGTCCAAAGAGTCCAATCTATATCTCTATTATGCTGCTTTTCATCCTCAGGATTCCACTGCTTCTCTTTTGAATTAAACTTCTCTGTTTCTCACAGTCCATATTTTATCTGTGGGAATGTCAGTTGATTCTACAAAAGAAAACAAACTCCTTTGAATTTCACCAATTGTATTCCAAAGTCTGTACATTTGAATGGTGAGGTCTGCTGCATTTTGACCGCACATGTACTGTCATATTGATTTGAAACCCTTGGTCCTCTTCAGTGATGTCTGTCGTCTTCAAAATTTACTGAAGTTGGTGACACTGTGACTGCAATCTTAAGCTGTGTATAAGTTGACTCAGCATCGTCAATACTGAGGTAAGATTTCTCACACACAGACGGTTGATCAAACTCATTTTTAAAATTTATTCCAATGTACTGTAAGCAAATTAAACTGATTGTTGGCCGCAGCAACACTGTTCAGCAACATAGCTTTTTTTGCCCACACTATGCTTCAATGCTTACAAAATCTTCACCCCCTCGATGCTTCCCTATTGCACCACCTCTATGCGTGGAAGTGCCTTCCCACATGACACAGCTGTAACATCCTATTAAGCAATGCATGAATGAGCATCATTCAAAATTTTGTTGTTATTGACATGCTGACACCTGTTTTCTGGGTTCTGTCAGGCAGTGTGATGACTGTAGATCAGCAAGACAGGTTTGCTGGTTACAAGTCATCAACAGGCAGATTTCATAGAGACTATTTGGTCACAGTAAACTGTGGCATTGCAAGCTGGAACAAACTTAATAGGTTGGACAGTTTTTTGATGTAGCACTGAGGGTGTTCATCTAGTTGCAGGGCAAGGATTCTGGACTAGAGGATAGAAATTTAAGACCGCAGAGCTGGTGTGTATTACAAACAGACAAGAGATGTACTTTGACGGTGTCATTTGTTGGACTAGGCAAGTAAAGGTCCAGGACTTCTGAAACCCAGACATAATTGTGGAAGAAAGGTTTGCAATCAGAAAGGGGATTTTGAGGGTGACAATGTGGTGGAGAAATCCTGTAGGTTAGACACTAATATATAGCAATGAGTATTCATGCTGTGGCCAGAAATAAGACTACAGGAAGATATCATTCCTTATAAATCTGTCAAATGCACAACTCACAAACCTGATTTTTTTTTTCCCTACTGAGCCTGATATGATGGCAAGACTATCCCAAGACACTAATGGGTCAAACACATAAGAAGTATTCAGCTTGCATTTCTGGAACACAATGACTTAAGAAAGACAAACATTGTTTTATTTACATAAATGTAATATACTCTGTTTTAGTATAACTATTTTGGAACTGGCACATGAAAACTTTTTTGTATGTTCATAAGGGGTGGTATGAAATTCTGTACAATATATTCCTGTTACACATTTATCGGTCTGTTGTGTATCAGTTTCATTACATTTATCTTTTGTTTTTCATTACCTTTATGCAATTTGCAATCCAGGTCTGTATCTTCACATTTTATGATCTCTGTAATATGTGCATTGTGCACTTCCACAGGTCTTTGCAGAAGTTGCAATAGAAAAATGGCATTTTCACTTCCATGTATATTCCGAGCCTTTGTATTTTATTACCTTAGATCTCTAAGCAATCTTTTCCACACAAGAGAGTATTATCTTCTTCTTCTTCCATTCATTCATAACAACTCATTGCAGCTTACTTAACATCTCTGTAAAAATTATATCAACCAAACACAACTCCAGAAATCATATAGCTGCTCTTTTCTTCAAGTCGGTCTTACACAGATTTCAAACACTGACAGCTAAAAATGTGCATTTACTGACAAGAGTAGCCAGAAACAAGGATGTGCTGTTTGTTAATTTTGTATTTTTATTACAGTCACACAAAGGTGTAAGAAGACACAATGATTTGTTAATTAACATGCATCCAATTTGATATTTGAGGTTAATGACACTTAAGGGAAATGATCAGAGCATAATTTAAGTGCAAAAAAGTGACAAAATATTAATATACTGATTATTTCTAATTAAATATTCAAGTACAAATTTCATATAAACAGAGATATGATATGTAATTCTATACACTGATTATTTTTATGCAGTCATACATAAGGCTCAGATTTAATTTAAAGTAAATTCAAGGAATGTGGTGGTAACAACAAATAAAATTCCAATTTCAGTTCAGCTCTTACTTTCCCATAAACACTATCTCCCAAGTTCCACAACCACAATGAAGCTCATTTTCTTTATTAGCAATACCTTAAATGCTTCAGCAATGAATTTACCTCTGCTGGATCACAGCAATTTCCCCACTCCTTAAATGCTTTTTCTGCTGCTACTGTGTCTCCTCGAGCTAGCTGAACAAGTACAAGTGCAACAGCAAGCCTTCCAATTGCTGGAATGTTGTCCGACTGCTGGTGCAAGCCGATTTCTCGGCGAATAGCATCTGCTGCCTGATCAAACCTTTAATCATGAAACAACAACTGAAGTTATTTAAGAAACAATATATGATAGTTCTTAACTACAGTTTTCTCATTTTATTATTAAGCACAAAATTAAAAAATGAAACCTGCACAATGCAGAACTATGAATTACAAACTACTTCTATGGTGAAAGACTGTCAGTGATGTCATAGGAGACTAACTCATTTTATGTGGATGTTTACAGAGCAATCTCACACACAAAACTCATACTGGCAACTAAAGCACACTCTTTATCTCGTATTTGTTTTTTGAAAGCTACATGTCAGTGAGTTGTGGAATATTGCAGGACACTGAAGTACATGTACAAAATCTTTGTTATTGAATTATTATGTAAGAGGATTTATTACACAGTAAGTCTTGTTTCATATGTTCTATTATTTGTTTGAGATATTCCATATGGGCTCCATGCTGTTCCAGGAGCATTAAAGCTTTACTTGATGTCATGACATGCAAAGTAATCTAAAGTCTTCTACACAAAAGATTATAACAATAATGTGTATACTGATGTATTGAAACATTTTTTCTCGAAGTTTGGAATTTGTTCAAACGAATTGTAGCTAGACTATTAACCTCTGATCGCATTTTGTAATTAAAGACACAACAAAAGTCCTCCTATAAATAAGAGTTAATGAGTCCTAGCTTTGGCAGAAGTTGAGCTCTCCTACAGACATAAGAATTATCAATCTTCTCAGATCTGAAGAGCAGCTACAAGGTAATTTATAAATTAACTGAACTATTGCATGTGGCGGCCCTAGTGTGAGACAAACTGGAGGATGATTAAGCTATACTGGTACATAAAACTGAAAATCAAATAGCAAGATTCAGCATCAATAAGGAAGAATTTGGAATGAAAGGAACAGTACTGTTATAACAAGCACCCATTAACTGGGTAAGACTGAAATACCTGAGGTATGCATTGTTCTTTCCAGAAATAATTATCTTAAAGGGTAACTGGCAAAACTGACATTACTATCTACTGTCGAAGACAAAAGACTGCACAATGCTGTAATACCACAAAGCAGAGCAGACAAAGCCACAAAAAGTGAAATACAACAGATCTGAATAATACATGCTTTCACGCTGACTTTTTCATATACTGGAATGAATAATGAATGAATAAATAAATTCATTAATAAAGCTGCTTATAGCAACATGATTGGAATTCAGTTACTAAGCAGTTAAATGATCACGGATATACAAGAATACACTGTACAACCAGTGATAATTTATCAAATGTGAAGACAGGATTTGAACTGCAACAAGTAATACATTTTTGGAGTGGTTATATTGATAATTTCAAACAAGTTACCAAGCAACAATGAAGAATTTCTGATACATCTACCAAGATACAGACAACCAAAACATATGCAACAAACAGCCCTATGTCTCGTTCAGAGTATAGAAGGTTGGCAGCTGTCTGCGAGGTTGCAGTTTGATGAACCACGATGAGACAGAATGCAGCATCAGTACCAACAACAGCAGACAACGCTGACAGCAAGCAGCTTTGCAGTCATTCAACATGAGAAGCAAAATGTTTTACCTCAGTGAGTTCAGATTTTTTCTTCTTCAGTGCAGTCTGGTGATCACATGAATGCAAAGATTAAAGTGAAGTATAGCTGAGTAAGATCAGGTCACTGTGACATTTAAATGTTCTTTTATTACAGCGAATGCTGTCACATATAGTAAATTACAACTACACCATTACAACAAATACAACTAAATCCATGCCACTATTATGACAACTGACATTGAATACAGTTCACTGCAGCTACACTACTATGATATGTAGATATAAATTTTAGTTTGGGAATAATAAGTGGCTAGCAGAGACCACAGCATGACCATGGAAGAGTTAATGCAGTCAGTTTTACAGCAGTTGGCTCACTTACACAATGCAATTATGCATATGTACAACAAGTTCATGCAAGTTGAAAACAGAGTGACAAATTGAGACTAGACTCATGAATTTAGAAACATTGCTTAATGAATTCACTATCCAACTTAATGACAAAATAGATACATTGGAAACAAGATTGTACATGGGCCTGTCATGTTTCCAAAATAGATATGTGATTAGAGATATCGGAAACTAAACAAGATGGTACCTTAGAGTACATACATTTTATCAAGACAGAAAGTTGCAAATTAGTACAGAAAAATGAGATGTTAGGAAAAGAATCAACAGATATGAGAGCAGTGTTGCTAACTTACACTAACAAAAAAATCGATGTTTTCTCAGTAATAATTAATGAACTGGAACCAAGATTACAAAAAACTTGAATTTACTAAATATGTACATTGTACAGGAGTACATACAAAAACTACAGAATTCGTAGACAACAAATCTACATCTACAATGACAACATGTGCATTGTCAGGAACACCAACAGTGCACAGTAGCATTAGTTTTAGTGCAAATACAAAAGCACTTGTGATGAAGCAAGCTGGAATCTCCAATCTGCATTTCCATAAAAGAGAAAGGTTGGCCCTCAGTCTTAAGGAATAATAGCAACACGTCTAATTTTGTGCTTGGTTTTGTGTATGTAATTAATTTCCTAATTTATTTTGACTATTCCTACTCAATATCTTTTGCTATAGGGTGAAATCAGTAAATGTTTCGTGACTTAAATGCTATTGTTGGCTTATAAACAAATATAAATTCTGTACTAATTACAAACATTTGGAAAAAGAACTATTAAGATTCTTAAAGCATTTATTTGTCTCTACTTGAAAACATATTAGCAAAGCCAGCCCTTAATTAATTTCAAAATAATTACCAGGTTTGTCAAAAGTATTGTTTGTATAACTATAGCTGTTAATTTCATTATTTAAACAAATGATTCGCCTAACTTTTGTGATAGAATGAACTGTTAAATAGGAGGAATTTTTCTATGTATTCAGAAAAATTGAATGAGTTACGTTTTAATTCTAATTTCTTTAATTTAAGCATCAAACAATGTCTAGTTTTAGTGCCTATTATAGTGAGGATATATAAAGGACCGATTTTTGGTCCCAAGGCAGTCAATCCATGGCCAATTTTCAGACGGGAATTGTGTATTGGTTAAATTAACAACAATGCATCAACTTAAAAATGGAATAAGTGTAACACAAATAGGCCGTGTGTTAGGACAATTAATGACAATGTCTGTTCAATTTATTTGGGAAATGGTGTCACATGTACCGTGTTATTCTGCAAAAACTGTGAAATGTGTAGTTAGCTTTTTACTGCTCATAGACGTTCAACAGCAAACTATTGTAGCAGTATGCTGCTGTTGTCTGCACCCTTTTAATGAGGTTGTGAACAGTGAAAGTAAAGAACTGTGAAACACAATTGTGCATATGTCGGCTTCATCATTTACAGTAGTCAGTGTTGAACTTCCAAACCCATTTTTCAGCCAGTATAACAATGCAGTATATCGACACCGAGGACTACCAAGGAAGAAATAAAGCAGGCGAACGTCACTCATTAACACAAAATAACACCGAGCTTACAGGAGACAATGAAAGAATTAAGAAAAGAGAAGACCCATAATTAAACAACAGGATAGTACCTAATAACTGCAATGACTTTATCACAACACTAACCAAAGGAATAAATCAGAAATTCCCCAAATTTTCACCTTCAGGCGACATTCCACCTATTATTATTTCTCAAGTCATTTAAAAGGCACATTGCACAATAACTGGTTACATTCTAATAAGATGCAACTGGCTATAAACAATCAATGCTGCACAGTTGGGTTTATTACAGCTAGAATAATTCACAACTTACATTGCTTTTGAAATTGCGTTTAAGAGAACATTTAGTGGAAGTTATCATTAGCCAATTATCATGGTATGTAAGGGACAAATTGTTAGGAAAGGACTGGGAAAAAGTGAACAACTTATTGGAATATCTGGAACAGGTGGACACAGTGGAAAGGCAAGCAGAAAGACGGCACACAGGCAACACTACCAATAACAATGACCAACAGAGTAATGTTAAGAAAGGATCTCGCCCTACTAGAGAGGATGCTACAAATGCTGGAAACAGGGTACACAATGAACATTATTATAATCATTCACAGAATAGATACAGAAATGGGAACAGTAACAGAAATTATCACAACACATTTAACAGTACTGTTAACAAATCTCTTCTAGTTTAATTAGCAATGATTACAACCACAGTTTAAAAGCTCTCTTACTGCATAAAGATAACACACAAACAGAAGAATATATGAAACCAAAACTGACATGCATTGCAAGTAACTTAACTGTGGTAGTTGTTTTTGATTTTGGTTGTGACATAAGGAGATCCCTACAGCAAAATAATTCACTGGATATCATTTGCTCAGTTGCCTGGCACAGGAATAAGATAAAAGGAGTCACAGGTGCAATAGGTAAATCAGTGCATGCAGAATTGTTCATTAAATTTACATTAAAGACACACATTTCAAAAAATAATGTTTGTAGTGGAAGGTTTAAGTGTATCTATGATTTTAGGCATAGTTTGGTTGTTGTATCATTTAACTTCCAAGACGGAAAAGCAACATTCACATATGGACAACAAGAGTACTTTGCTGGTGTACATTTGTGCAAAGCAACCCAGCCAGAGTAGGTTACACTTTAATGAAAGAAGCAATGCTCGAATAGAATGACAGGCACAAATTAGGTGCAGACATGGTACAAGAGAATGAAACAGACATAACTGATAACATTAACAGATCAAAGAACCTAGGCATTAATGAAAAGGAGAAGATGATTTCCTTATTATGTAGATATGTAAAAGTATTTTCAACATGCCCAGACATTATTAAAGACTTTGTTTGTGGATTGAAAATTAAACCACACAATCCATTTCATGTCAGACTCTACACCGCATCAGTATCAATGAAGCCATTAGCACAAAAATAAATCACAATAATGTTACAATGGAATATTATAGAAACATCCAATAGCTGTTATAATAACCCATTAGTAGTTGTTAGAAAACTGGAAGGCAATGTACATATAGTGCTGGATGCATTAACTGCAAACAGGATACAAGAGCCAAAGAGGGATAGGCCCCCTGTTATAGAAGAATTGCACATGAAATTTGAAGGGGTGCATTATATCAGCACAATGGATCTGAAGAAGGTTAATGGCAGATTGCCCTAATGAAAATTCACACGAGTATATGGCATTCTTGTTTGAAGGAAGGTCATATCAATGCCAAGTGCTACCATTCAGCCTAAACATATCAGTCTTTGTTTTCTTAAGAATGTTGGATAAAACAGTAGGCAAAAAGCTTAGAAGTAAAGTGTTGCTATACACTGACAATACAGCAGTAATATCCACAATGTGGGAGAAGACCTGCAAACATTGGGTGAATATTTCATCAGATTATGTTCACAAAACGTCATCATTAAATTGTCAAAATCACAATTTGGGAGAAATAAGGTTAAGTACTTTGGACATTTAGCCTGGTCCACACAGACTGAATGCTATCATGCAGTGCACGCATCCTTCTAACAATAAACAAATTATTTTTCAGGATGGTGGGATTCTACGGGAAATTTCTTGTCAATTCAGTGTTTAATTCACCATGTTTGATGAGGTTACTAAAACAAAGCACAGTATGGAGCTGGGATATAAACTTTCATGAAGAATTTTCAAAACTAAAAAGAAGCACTGGCAGCATGCCAACTAATGGTTCACCTGAATTTTGCTATTCCTTTCCATGTGGCAGTGGGTGCATTGAATTATGAGTGAGGCTGATACATATTCCAGAAGTATGTGATGATCACACATCAGAGAAAAAGCCAATAGCTTTCTCTAGCGGAATGCACATGCAACATGAACAAAATTGGAGCATTACGGAAAAGATTTGTTGATTAGTTAGTTTAATGATAAAAGGAACCCAACTACGATGTTATCAGTCCCTCCTACGAACAGACAAGTCTTGTACACCAAGGAAGGGCCTAATGTGCAAAACTGAAGGAAAGGAAACCCCAAGATTTACTGAAGGTCAGCAAAGCCTAGAAAAAGAAACAATGAAGCAAAGGGAGGAAAGGAAGAAAGGTGGGCTAGGTGCCCCATACAGTGAGCACCCAGAAGCTCCCAAAGGCAGAAAGTGCAACAGAGGACATACCCCACGCCACATACCAGAGGTACCCCACCCAACAATTCCCAGCACAGAATAGCAACACGGACAGGGCAAGAGAAACACATGAAGAACACTGAGTCAACAAGGAGGAAGAAGAGCAAACGAGTGGGAAGGGCAAGGGTTGAGGTGCATCACACACCAAGCCCAGAGAGCTGCTGCCCATTCAGTGCAGAGGAGGCAACAGGGCACCCAGTCAACCCCTTAATTGGCCGACAAAGCTAAAGCGCCCTCTATTTTTTTCATCAGTATTTCAGTCTTGTGACTGGTTTGCTGCAGCCCGCCACGAATTCCTCTCCTGTGCTATCCTCTTCATCTCGGAGTAGCACTTGCAACCTACGTCTCCATTATTCACTGGATGTATTCCAATCTTTGTCTTCCTCTACAGTTTTTGCCCTCCACAGCTCCCTCTAGTACCATGGAAGTCATTCCCTCATGTCTTAACAGATGTCCTATTATCGTGCCGCTTCTCCTTATCAGTGTTTTCCACATACTCCTTTCCTCCCTAATTCTGCGCATAACCTCTTCATTCCTTACCTTATCAGTCCATCTAATTTTAAACATTGTCTGTAGCACCACATCTATAATGCTTAAATTCCCTTCTGTTCTGGTTTTCCCACAGTCCATGTTTCACTGCCATATAATGCTGTATTCCAGATGCACATTTTCACAAATTTCTTCCTCAAATTAATGCTGATATTTGATATTAGAAGACTTCTCTTAGGCAGGAATGCCCTTTTTGCCAATTCTGGTCTGCTTTTGATGTCATCCTCGCTCTGTCCATCAATGGTTACTTTACTACCTACGTAGCAGAATTCCTTAACTTCATCTACTTTGTGATCATCAATCCTGATGTTAAGTTTCTCACTGTTCTCATTTCTACTACTTCTCATTACCTTCATCTTTCTTCAGTTTACTCTCAATCCATATTCCGTACTCATCAGACTGTTCATTCCATTCAGCAGATCATTCAATTCTTCTTCACTTTCACTCAGCATAGCAATGTCATCAGCAAATCTTATCACTGACATCCTTTCACCTTGAATTTTAATTCCATTCCTGAACCTTTCTTTTATTTCCATCATTGCTTCCTTGATGTACAGATTGAATAGGAGGGGCGAAAGACTACATCCTTGTCTTACCCCCTTTTTAATACGAGCACTTCACTTCATTCTTGGTTGTCCACTCTTATTATTCCCTCTTGGCTGTTGTACAGATTGTATATGACCTGTCTCTCCCTATAGCTTACTACTTTTTGCAGAATTTCGAACATCTTGCACCATTTTACACTGTCAAATGCTTTTTCCAGGTTGACAAATCCTATGAACATGTCTTAATTTTTCTTTAGTCTTGCTTCCATTATTAACCGCAATGTCAGTATTGCCTCTCTTGTGCCTTTACCTTTCCTAAAGCCAAACTGATCATCATCTAGCACATCCTAAATTTTCTTTTCCATTCTTTGGTATATTAGTCTTATCAGCAACTTGGATGGGTGAGCTGTTAAGTTGATTGTGCGGTAGTTCTCCCACCTGTCAGCTCTTGCCATCTTTGGAATTGTGTGGGTGATACTTTTCCAAAAGTTGGACAGTATGTCGCCAGAGTCATACATTCTGCACACCAACATGAATAGTCGTTTTGTTGCCACTTCCCCCAATGATTTTCAAAATTGTGATGGAATGTTATCTATCCCTACTGCTTTATTTGATCTTAAGCCCTCGAAAGCTCTGTTACATTCTGATTCTAGTACTGGATCCCCTATCTCTTCTAAATCGACTCCTGTTTCTTCTTCTATCACATCGGACAAGTCTTCCCCCTCACAGAGACTTTCAATGTATTCTTTCCACCTATCAGCTCTCTCCTCTGCATTTAACACTGGAATTCCCATTGCACTCTTAATGTTACCACACTTGCTTTTAATGTCACCGAAAGTTGTTTTGACTTTCCTGTATCCTGAGACTGTCCTCCTGACAATCATTTCTTTTTCGATGTCTTCACATTTTTCCTGCACCCATTTCGTCTTAGTTTCCTTGCCCTTCCCATTTATTTCATTCCTGAGCGACTTGTATTTCTCTATTCCTGAGTTTCCCGGAACATTTTTGTACTTCCTCCTTTCATCAATCAATTGAAGTATTTCACGTGTTACCCATGGTTTCTTCACAGTTATCTTCTTTATACCTATGTTTTCCTTCCCAACTTCTGTGATGGCCCTTTTCAGAGATGTCCATTCCTCTTCAACTGTACTGCCTACTGAGCTATTCCTTATTGCTGTATCTATAGCCCCAGAGAATTTCAACCGTATCTCGACATTCCTTTGTACTTCCATAACCCACTTCTTTGTGTATTGATTCTTCCTGCCTAATGTCTTAAACTTCAGCCTACTCTTCATCACTACTATATTGTGATTTGAGTCCATGTCTGCTCTTGGGTACGCCTTACAATCCAGTCTCTAATTTCGGAATCTCTGTCTGACCGTGATTTAATCTAACTGAAATCTTCCCGTATCACTTGGCCTTTTCCAAGAATACCTCCTCCTCTTGTGATTCTTGAACAGAGTATTTGCTATTACTAGCTGAAATTTGAAACAGAACTCAATTAGCCTTTCTCCTCTCTCATTCCTTGTCCCAAGCTCATATTCTCCTGTAACCTTTTCTTCTACTCCTTCCCCTACAACTGCATTCCAGTCTCCCATGACTATTAGATTTCCATCTCCCTTTACATACTGTATTACCCTTTCAATATCCTCATACACTTCCTCTATCTGTTCACCTTCAGCTTGCAATGTCGGCATGTATACCTGAACTATCAGTGTCAGTGTTGGTTTATTGTCGATTCTGATAAGAACAACCCTATTGCTGAATGTTCACAGTAACACTCTCTGCCGTACCTTCCTGTTCATAAAGAATCCTACTCACATTATTCCATTTTCTACTGCTGTTGATATTACCCTAAACTCATCTGACCAGAGTTCCTTGTCTTCTTTCCACTTCACTTCACTGAGCCCAACTACATCTAGATTGAACCTTTGCATTTCCCTTTTCAGATTTTCCAGTTTCCTTACCATGTTCAAGCTTCTAACATTCCATGCCCTGACTTGTAGAATGTTATTCTTCCATTGAGTATTCAATCTCTTTCTCATGGCTAACCTCCCCTTGGCAGTGCCCTCTCGGAGATCTGAATGGGGGACTATTCCGGAATCTTTTGCAAAAGAAACGAACATCAAGACACTTCTTCAATTACAGGCCACATGTGCTGTGAATACACATTACATGTCTTTAATGCAGTGGTTTCCATTGCCTTCTGCATCCTCATGCCATTGATCATTGCTGATTCTTCCATCCTTAGGGACAGTTTCCTACCCCAAGTACAAGAGAGTGCCCTGAACCTCTGTCCGCTCCTCTGCCCTCTTTGACAAGACTGTTGGCAGAAAGATGGGCGACTTCTTATGCCGGATGTCTTCGGTCGCCAATGCTGATTATTAATCAAAATTTAAGCAGCAGCAGGATTCAAACCTGGGACCAAAGACGTTTTGATTATGATTCAAAGACACTACGCCTACACTACGGGTGGAAACCCTCCCTTAAAGAGAATGACAAAAACCCGCTTCACAAATAAGCATAAAACCAAGTCAGCCACTGAGGCATCATCCGCTAACACCATGGGTAACGAGACAGGAAGATTAAGTGTATGCTGTAGGGCTGCTAGGTTATGACAGTCCAGCAAAATGTGGACCACTGTCAAATGGGCACCACAATGACAGATCCTCATGATAGAGGGAATGACCATGAGTCAGCTAAGTATGGACAATGCAGAGCTGACAAAAGATGCAATCCTTGCAAGAGGCCAGGATGGTGGGCCTCCACAGATTCGTGGCCTTCTTTATCGGTCATAGTTTGTTTGGCAAAGTCAGAGTATACCATTCCATATTCCACACCCTTGCAACATGATGGCATACTATTGATCAAAGGTCCAATTCTGGAATACCAATCTTAAAAGGTAGCTTGTCAGTAGCCAATTTTGTCAGCCTTTAAGTTGTGTGATACAGGATCCATACAAAGCCCATGAGCATCCACACTGTTCGGGGCAAAAAGTGAATCCTGGATAGTCAGGACCAAGGTACAGCAAGGGTAGCACTGGTCAAGAGCTTGTAAACTGGTCTAAGAGTCACTACAGATGAAGCACTCACTGGTGTATGGACGGATATCCTTGAGAGCGTGAGAAATGACTAACAACTCTGCATTGAAAACAGTGCAGCCATCGAGCAAGTAGCAGAGTTCATTACATTCTACACGAACATAAGCAAAGCCAGTGTGACCGGCAACCACCGCGCCAATAATACGGACTACTTCTGAAGCCCGAAATGCACTGAGAATGAAGATGAATTGGTGGGGGAGGGCTTCAGGATGAGCTGAATGTTTTGGACCTTGTGATAGATCACAACAGTGTTGTGGATGAGGGATGCATCACGGACGTAAATGAGCAGGCCTGGAGAAGAGGTGGTGGAAGGGACAGCTTGTGTTCAGAAAAAAAAGAGGGACTGGATGCGGATGGCAATCATAACCCCAGACCTCGGCCGCCACTGCAGGAGGTATCTGGAAAGAGGAGATGGTAGTTGGGTGATCTGGGGCACAACGGGTGCACAATGCAAAAGCAACCAACTGTTAGATTATGCTCAGTGTGTTGCTCTCTGCAGTCTGTGTTCCGCAATGCCCATTGTGGATGAACAAAAATAAGTGCAAAAATCATAAGCATACAAAGAGGGAGTGAGCCACAGATGCCCCACTTGTATAAGGTGGCAAGGATTTGGTGGCATCATGTAGTGTCATAAGCTTTATGTAGATCAAAGAAATCTGCAACAAGGTGTTGATGTCAGACAAACACCATTCAGATAACAGACTCAGTGAAAACCACCTTGGTTGAAGCCAAGAAATCCCTAAAATCAAGGCTCCAACCAGCGATTGACTCAACATACATTCAAGTAACTTGCAGTGGACACTGGTTAAAGTGACAGACAATAGTTGTCCATCTAAGGCGGTGATTTACCTAATTTCAAAATTGGTATAATGGCACTTCCTCATCATTGTGAAGGGAATTCCCGATCACTCCAGAGGTAGTTAAAAAGGGCACGTACAAGACGCTGGCTGGTCACAGACAGGTGTTGAAGCATTTGCTTGTGCACCCATTCTGGTCCAAGAGCCGTATCAGCACAGAGAGCAAGGGTGCTGGCAAATTCCCACCTGATAAACAGGATGTTATAAGGATTGAGGTCATGAAGAACAAAAGACAAAGGGAGTCTTTCCAGATGGTGTTTGAGAAGATGGAATGCAGGCAGGTAGTGGACCAACACTAAGGCCATGGCGAAATGCCGAACAAAATGCTCAGCAATAGAGTCCGGGCTGGTAAGGATAATACCATTCATGGACATTCCCAGGACGCCTATCTAAGAATGGCGAGCAAAAGTAAGCCTGATCTTTGCCCATACCTAGGAAGGGGGAGTACGCACTCCTGTGGCAGCGACATATTATTCCCAACAAATCCATCTCGGGCCTTTAAGAAGATAACAGACCTGAGCACAAAGCTGTCTAAAAGCTAGGAGGTGGCCAAGAGATGGATGCCATTTTAAGCATTGGAGAGCATGACAGCAATATTTAATAGCCGCAGCAATTTCAGGGGTCCACCAATGGACAGTCTTCCGTCGGGCGGGCAACCAGATAATAACAGAATCGCCAAAGAGGCTGCTGAAAGGGCAGCATCACCCAAACTCCACACAGAATCTTCAGTGTCATCGTGTAGTGGAACAGTTGGGACAGCAGCCGAGGAAAACACATCCCAATCTGCATTAGTAATTGTCCACCTGTAAGGGCAACCAGGCGAGTGATGGAGAAAAGATAAGACAGTCAGAAAATGGTCACTGTCACACAAATTGTCATGAACTCCCCATTGAATTGAGGAGAGGAATCCAGGGCTACAAATGGAAAGAGCGATGGCTGAAAAAGTGTTGTATGCTGCACTACAGTGTGTGGGGCTACAGTGTTGAGGAGGCAGAGATCAAGCCCTGCCAGTAGGTCACCCCAGTCAGTGGTTGCAGTACCACCCCCCAGAGGGTGGAGGAGGAAGGAGAGCATGGAGCTGTCAAAGGAGAGCAAGAAGTGTAAGAGGCTGATCTGGGAGGAGATAAAGATTGTGGATTTCAGAGTCCAAATAGATCAAAATGGCCATCACTTCCAGCGCCGTATGAAGAGAAACCTAGAAACTACCAATGTCCGTGTGGACCAACATACAAACACCACCACAGGCTTGCAAAGGGCGGACGCTGTTTTGGCAATGTTCCTGCAATACAAGACAAGCTACAGTGTAAAGAGAAAGACAAGATTGCAACTCCAGGAGGTGATGATAATAACCATTATAGTGCCAGTGAAAGAGACTGGATTGACATTGAACTCTGTCATTGAGGCGAGTCAGTGTCCATCACCAGTAAGGATGGAGTGACATCCACGAATGTAATATCAGACCCTGATTGAGAGGAAGTGGGCAACACCCCCAGGTATGTCACAAAAGAGGAGGAGGGAGGAGGGAGGAGGGCAGGGGTGCGGGTGGTGGAGAAGAGTGCTCCTCTCGGAAGACTTATGCATCTCCTCCTCCTCCTCCTCCTCCTACTCCTCCTCCTCCTCCTCCTCCTCTGGAGGGTAAGAGGTGTGGTTGGGATGAGACCAAGTCACTGCAATATCAGGAACTGAAAGAGAACAATTAGCCCTGAGGCCCACCGAGCAGGGGTCCTGTGTGTGACTCAAAGAAACAGGCTTCTGGTCCTCAATTCACGGGACAGGAGAGTTCTTATAGGGAGTCCCATCCTCAGCGGGTGTCAGAGAAGAGGGTTTCTTCTCTGGCCAAGGAGAAGGAGTGGTTCCATGAGGGATGGAATGGAAACCACCAGAAATGAGGAAAGGGATGAGAGACAAGAAGGAGCTAAGGAGGAAGGATGATGAGGAGGAGGAGGAAAGGCTGCAGCAGAAGCAAGGCTAGATGTTAATGGGTGGAGATGGTTGAATTTCTGTCTGTCCTCACAGTAGGATTGATCTAGAGTTTTTCCTTTTTATAGATCAGGCAATCCATTGAGCAAGGAGAATTTGGTCAGGAACAATTCACACATTTTGGGCGGTGGAGTGCAAGAACTCCCCACATGGAAAGAGTTAGTGAGTGGTGCAGCAAATAGGATTCGCCTCACATTGCTAAGACATGTTACCAAAACAGAGACATCAAAAATAGCACACTGGGGGTGGGATACAGGGCTTCACATTGCTACAGTTAACCATAACTGTCTTTTTCCAGTAGAGTATCCCCCTCAAAAGCCAGGATGAAAGCACTGGTATCACTGCAATTGTCCTTAAGACCTATTGGGACTCGTTGGACAAAATAGAACCCCATGGCCTGCCAAATTAGTCCTGAGTTCCTCGTATTTAAAAGGGGGTGGGGGGGGTGGGGGGGGGGGGGCTGTGGAAGATAATGTTCTAGGTAATATTTGAGGACTGGTGGAGATTGATGCTCAATGGGATGTCTTCTAAGTGGTCACAAGCTCAGAGGGAAGCTAACTGACTGGTAGAAGAGGTTCTAATCAGCAGGGAACCAGAGCGCATCTTATCAAGTGAGTCAAATTCAACTAAGTTATCTCCAATATGTTCTACAAAAAAGAGCAATTTGGCAGCAGTGAAAGTATCCTTATCTGTCACCGAACAAACCCAATAATGGGAAAAGGATTTCACTCCAACCTGGCTGGCCTAGCCCTCCTCCCACAGGCTGGGCAGGGAGGGGAAAGTAGAGGAATCAAAAGTAGGAGCAGAGAGAGAACTATTCCTGTCTGAAGAGACGGCTGCAGAAGAGCAGCCTAAAGTACAGAGCTTCATGAGCAGAGTGTCCACCCTGCCACCCATTCTGATTAGGGGCTCACCCTGTGGGCCCCACCCAGTCATGGCAAAAGCTGCTTGGCATAGCGGTCATTGCCAGCAGTTCCAATTCCCTGAAAAGATGAACAACCACTCTTAGGCATACATGAGGCAGTGGCAGCTTACGTACCATAAGTGTGACCCCTGTGTTGTCAGGAGGCTCAGCCTGGCAGTTACAAAACAGGAAACGTCAATGTGTTATGTGACCCATGGACTGGCTATGTGTACTGGTGACCTCTGGTGACCTAACAAGGGGTTGGCACTATGGTGGGGAAGGAAGGGAGGAGGAGGGTAGTGAGAGGAACCCACACCAGAGATACCAGGGAGAGAGTTCTTCCCCACGTGGTTAACACTGTCAAAACAATTTCATAACGGTTACATCCCAAGCGGGGCGGAGTGAGTGACAACATGAGACATGACCAAAAAGGAAAAGCAGAACCAAGGGAACACCTGGGTTGTCATAAATGGAAGCACCGAGGGAGAAGGAGAAAGGGGTTGGGAGGGGGGGGGGGGGGGGGGGGGGAAGGAGTGGATGTGGTGGGGAAGGGAATGCAGCCCAGGGAGAAGAAAGGCTGCAATACCTCGGGATCCTTGCGCACCACAAACATACCACAAAAGAGCAGTGGGTCCCTTGGGGCGATTTGGGGTGATTACAGAAAAGGAAACATTATCAGTAGTGTGGGTTTCAAGAAATTTAAATACCAACTAGCGAGATATGAGACGATAGTATATGCAGACAATAGTGCATTGACATTTCTATTAAAGAACAAACTTTTCCAACACATCAGGCTAACACAGTGAGCTCTCTTTCTACAGAAATTGTGCTTTACTATTACTATATAAAGCAGCAAGATAATACAAACCCAATGCACTGTCTCAAATACCTGTAGATTTTCAATTGAACCAAATATAAAAAAAAGAGGACCAAATCTGCTACTTATTTTCTGAAGGTAAATATGTACAGAAATGACAAATAATTTTTGTAGAAACTTAGAACATGAACAAAACAAAGACAGTCACTTATATTTAAACAGAGATGCCTTGCACCAAAGTCATACTGATACTACTGAAAATTCGAAATTGCAAATTTTACGACATTAAGAATATGAATCACCTAGTCAGAAAAATCCAGAGAACCTGTTAGATGTGTCAGAAAGTTTAGGTACAAACTATTGGTGTTCACACTACATTGTATCCCATAGCTCCATGTAATTTGTCGGGTGTATCAGCCATGGACTCTTACAGTCCACTGTCTCTTAAGCTGGGGAGGAATGATGTGTAACTTATGGTATTTGAATACTGGGCCAAACTAGTAAAGTTATACCCTTTAAGGAAGGCAACTTCTCACAATGTTATAACGAAATTAACATTTTTAAAATGTGCGTAAACCGAAAAATTTGTTGTAGGATAATGGGACACAATTTCTAGACAAAGAGTTTAAAGAATTTTTGACATGGGAAGGTGTGAACAATATCTTAATTTCTAAATTTTATTCCCAAAGGAATCCAGTAGAATGAGTCATGCGCAAATTGGTCATGTTTTGTCAGACAATTGCACAGGCAGGCATTCAAAATGAACAGATGCGGTGATAGAATTTGAAGAGGTATTAAATGTGATGCTTCATTCAGTTACGAAGGTTTTCTCAATGGAAATAGGAGAGCGAACTGAAGGAGAATCACTGCTGAAGTGGGTTGAATGGCTACGGTGGGATGCTGGTGCACATAAATTACTCATCAATGATGTGAATGATTTGCTAATGAGATGGGCTGAGAGAATGAAAACGAGATAGGAGAAAGATTCACCTGTACAGTACAAGGTAGGGGATTTAGTTTTAATTAAGAGTAATAAAAAGAGTGAAAAAATCGTAAATGACTCACAGTTTATATGAGGGGTAATTCTTAATTAACTAAGAGGCCAGTTGTAGTTGTATTAACTGAACAGGAGGCAGGAAAAGATAAAAGTATGTATAGCATTCAAGACTAAAGATCATGCATTAGTGAATAAGAGATTAGCAATAATAATCCACAGTGTTTCAAACTGTCTAGTAAATCAGTACATCGCAAAACCTAAGAAATTTATTAATTATGGGAGAATTATTTACTATTCAGCCAAGTCATAAGATTATGTGAGATTATAAATATTCTCATGTTGTACAGTATGGAAGTATAAGAGGAAAGATAGCCATACAGATGAGACAATCTGTAATATCGTTACTGTTTTAGGGCTGTGAAGGAGTATGTTACGAAAGGAGGCCGTGGGAAAGGTATGGCATTTGGTGTATGCTTATAGGATTAGAGGTGATAATGTATTTGTTTGTAGGCAACTTTCGATTCTTACTTTCTTTTGGAGAGTCAACTAATCGAGTTTACTTTGCAGCTCAGTTTTAAAAAGTTGGTGTACCCAAAAAGTAATGATTGGATATATGCTGATTGTACAGGGAGAAAGCAACACTTAGGAAAGAGGCTGTATGTGGTGTTGAAAATGTCTATACTTGTGTGAAGAATACTATAGGTGCGGATAGTGGTGTGGAGTGGAGATGTAGACAATAAAGAACACTGGTAACAAGAAATACCAGAGCACCCTTAAGAACTGTGAACAATGAAAATGGATGAAACTTCAATCTTTACACAGTCTCTTATCTATGGAGGTCTTGCCCTAAATGGCCAGATGTTATGCTAGACCTACAATGGGTCATCAGAAAAGATAAATTCTTTTGTAACATTTTAGTTAATAAAACTGTAATTGAAAGAGTTTGTTTTATTCTTTCTTGAACACGTGAGAAGTGTTTGAATTTCTTCTACGCAGAGGTAATTTTAATTTGAAAACACTTTATAGTGGAAAGTTTAGTACCTTGTTCTTATTTGTACAACACTGGCCAAACTGACTTCTCTTTTGAGGAAGAGGAATAGTAATAGTGAAACTTTCAAGACCATATGTGGTAACATGTCTTCTGATATAGTATGGAACTACTACAGTACACTGGACAAAAGAGACTACATGTTTGTCACTGTTGCATTAGTGATTTACCTGTTTCATTTGGTTGTGCTAGACAATAATAAAACCACTTACAGTTGTACATGATTTTGTATATGCTGAAGACAGACTTTTGATTGGTCTGAAAAGGAAAAGGATAAGACACACGCTGAAGAGCAATTTATAGAGTATAATATAATTAATGAACACTATTTTCACAGTGGAAGTTGTTCAGCAATCAAACACTTGTTTATTTACAAGGAGGTGGCAGGTGTGAGGTATGAGATTTTCCAGATGTTTAGTAGCCAAAGTTTTGGAAATAAATCATTTCATCGACTGATGATGAAATCTTTTACTAATTTTGAATATAAATGAACAAGTTTTATTAGCAGATCTGTTCATTTGTTATCCTAAAAAATTACCGAGAACTTCAAAGGTTTAATTATTATGTAAGAGGATATATCACGGAACAGATCTTGTTTCATATTATTTGTCTGAGGCACTGCATGTGGGCTCCATGCTGTCCCAGGAGTGTTAAAGCTTATATACTGAAACTTTATTTTCCAGAAGTTTGGAGTTTGTTCAAATGAGTTGTAGCTAGACAACTAACTTCTGATTACATTTTGAAATTAAAGACATGATAAAAGCCTCCCTGTAAATCAGAGTTACTACTCACCAAACAGCAGTAGTACTGAGTCATTGATAGGCACATACAAAAGAGAAATAAAACTTGCTGGCTTTCAGAATAACTTCACACACACACACACACACACACACAGTGTCCACATAAGCTCACTGAAGGTTTTTTTTGTCTTTTGGGTATGCCTATTAACAACTCAATGCTGCTGCTGCTGCTGCTGCTGCTGCTGTTTGGTGAGTCTGCCCCTTTACTCCTTTTTTTCTTAATTTCTTAATCAGATATGATAATGAAGATTTCAAAACAAAATTTCTCTTATATCCTAGAACTGACTACAAGTGGTAAGGGTATTGTAAGTATGCAACCATACTGCAGTTTAAATTATGTCAGAGTGTTTAAGTGGAAGCACAGTGTTTCTGCGAGTCTCCTTTAAATTCAGGCCTCAACGGCAGCATAGGCTGTCTGGGATATGTAATGACATTTGGAACTATCACCCGACAAAACTGATGAACCTTCCTGTACAGGAGAGTAGGAGATCATACTCCCTCTGACACTGTTGACAATCTGTCCATCGGATGAAGGTGTAAAGCTCAGCAGCCGCCTTGGTGATATTGAAGAGGAGTAACCTATGTGATGGCACCAGGTTTCCACTCTTCCTTCTCTGTCATCTCCATCACCTTTACCACAATTACAACATTACACTACCATACACAAAACAAGCATATGTGACAGACATTGACACTACACATCCGCACATCAGAGAAGCAAATAACTGAAATGGTGCCCACCAGAAAAAGCTTGCACCAGACAGTGAGCTACACACAAAGGAATTACACAACAGCACCTCTGAAACCAATAATGCAGAAAAATACTTTGAATAGTTCCAACAACTCAGTGACATCAATAGTGGACATTTGTAAGGACATAGTACTCCAGTGATGAATGATTTGATTTCTCTGATGTGTCAGTTCCAGTTTCACATTGTAAAAATTGACATCTAGACTGCAGTATACCAGCCAAGCATTATGGATCCAGGGCTCTTTGCTAAAACATGAACTTATCAATTTCATTAAGTACTCTGCTGAATGACCATGAACTTATGGAATGTTATTTCCAGCAAAATCTAACATCTCTTAGCACATCTGTGTGTGATAACGAAGACTTCTTTCATGGAAACAAGGGCATTCTCTGTTTTGTGCAGTTAATTCTGAGTGGTCATAACTAAAGTGCAGTTATTCACTGAGGTCCAGTGTGGGCTATAATTATTGTATGGGAGCAAAAGTTTGTAGATGTTCTAATGCATTACTGCAGAACCAATTTACACTGGAAAAAATTAGTTCCAAGATGGAAATCTGGTGCTGTGAATGCAAGAACGAGGTACAGAAATGTTCCCATATGTATTTGATTAGGAACAGGACATAAGCAGAAAAGATCAAACAAGTGAGAAGAGCATAATGTTGATAATACGACGGTTGTCCAGAAAGTAAGTTCCAGTCGGTTGTGAAATGGAAACCACAGTGAAAACCAGAAACATTTTATTTGCAACAGTTAGGTACACCTTCTACCTACTTCTCTACATAGTCACCACTTCAAGTGTTTTTGTAGTGTTGTACCAACTTTCCAATATCCTTGTCATAGAAAGCAACCACCTGTGCTTTCGGCCAGTTATCTGCACTGGTCTGCAGCTCGTTGTCTGTGGAAAAATTCTGTCTGCATAGCCAGCGGTTCTTGTGAGCAGAGATGACACTCAGGGGAAGACAATTACAGACTGTATTGTGGGTGATCAAACACTTCTCATCGGAAACACTGCAGGAGTGTCTTCATTGCCCCTGCAGTGTGCGGCCGAGAATTGGCATGAAGAAGGAACTTCTGGACAGTTGTGTTATGTGGGCTGCATGACACAGGCGAAATCTCTAACCAGGCCCTCATACTTGGCGGGAGACTATTCCCTATGCATCTTTACATGCCCACTGTTCACTCAAAACTGAAAAGCGCGACGCGACACCATCGACAGGCATACTAGAGACACTGCCCAACACATCTGTGTAAAGCTTTACCGGATTTTCCCAGTGGTTTCCATTTCGCGACCGATTGGGACTTACTTTCTGGACAACCCTCATATCAACAGCTGCTTACACAACTTGTTCAATATGAGCACTGAAGACATTTATGAGATGCTGTACAATCCCAGATTTACACCTGTTTGCCAAAATCTAAACCAGTATAAAACAGTTCCACATTAACACATTTACACACCAAGTGTCACTGCCATCTGATAATAACAGCCCACATCAGTCCTCTGTGAGTAGCTGCACTTTAATTATAGCCCCCGACACCTTCTTGTAACAAACATAATATTTCTGAGAGTTTCCATTTGGAACGTGTCATTCCTGACCATTTATGGAATGAATCAGCTGCCTAATGTAAACAAAATATACTTGTTCTAAAGGGGTCAAAACCCATACATAATCATGAGCTGAATTTAGTTGAATGCCATAAATTCTACAATTCTATCAACAAGATTCTGTCAAATGTATTATAAAGTAAGCATTAGTGTTATGTAGCACATGTGAATTACACATCAAGGATAGTAACAATCTTGGCATCACATTTACTAAAAGAATTTAACATGCAAGTGGTAAAAAAATTTACTACCAAGTATTTTTTTTACTCGATTCCTGTCAGTGATTGATAGATAATTATGCTAGTAATTTTCATTTGCTGTCTATCAAAAGACATTTTCTCAAATTATCACTCAATAATGCTTCAGCAGAATTATTCTTTCTACTTACATCTGAAGTTTCACCATGATGCGAGCCACTTTGCTGACAAATTCAGCGCCTTGCCTGGGACTATCTTCTAACTGGAAATTTCATAACATTGTATGAAAAATTATTAATACTTGGTTATAAAAACTGACAGCATTCTTGTCTTACACAAGACTTTCCACAAATTATTGTCTTCCTTTTTCAAGGAATGTATGTAAATCTAGACCAAGCACTAATAGAGTGGCTGTCTGGTGGAATTCAACAGTAAATCTTGTTGTATGAATTTAATGTCTTAATATTAGCTTTAGAGAAGATTGCTTTTTTTAGTTAAGACTACAAATGTAAAGAATAATTGCACATATTCACATCTACATGTAAGTGAGTACTCCAAAAGGCAAGTGGTGCAGAGTACTTCTGATGTCAATATGACTTACACCCCTTTCTGCTCCAATCAATAATGGTGGATGAGAACAACGTTGGTAAGCCCCTGAATGAGCTCAAATTTCTCCAGTTTTCCCATTAAGGTCCTTTTGCAAGATGTACATAGGAGGAAGTAATGCGTTGCCCAACTCGTGAAATAAACATTCGGGAAACCTCAATGCTGCACAATGTTCTCTTTTAGCATCTGCAACTAGAATTTGATGGACATCTTCAACACCTGTGCTTACTAAATGAACCAATGATGAAATGGGCTGTTCTCTCTCTCTCTCTCTCTCTCTCTCTCTCTCTCTCTCTCTCTCTCTCTGTCTCACCCCCCCCCCTTCCCCCACACCCCACTAATCATGCCTGAATGAGTCCCAGACTGATACCCAATACTCAAGAATAAGATGGTTGAATTACATTTCCTTTGGATTCTTCTAATGAATCTGTACGCCATCTCCTTTTATTTGGTCATCCTACTTTAAGTTACAAAATATAGTTACTCCCACATATTCCATGTCTGTTACAATCTCCAGCGATTTACTGTCTATAGTGTAGTTGAACAGTAATGAGTCTACTATTCCATTTAAGCACAGTGTGTTACATTTAGCCACGTTCCATGTCAGCTGCCAATCTCTGTGCAAACTGTTGATCCTCTACATACCTTCCTGCATTTTACTGCAGTTTTAACTTTTCTGTTTATGACAGCTTGAAAGGGCTGATGTTATCCAAAATATAAATTGAATGGAGTGTATATTGGTTGAGTATCCACAATCCTTAGAAGATGGTTGGAATATTTTTATTAGAGAGAAATTTATGCCAGAAAAAACTGTGGGGAAGTGTAAAAAGATCCATAGATGCTATCAGAATTTGAGAAATATTATACTTAAGCATCCTACATGAGAAGAAGAAAAAGTGCTGTACTAGGCCTTTTTCTCTTGAAATTAGAAGAAAAGATATCAATTTTTAGAATACAGTCCTCTGATCAGGAAAATCCACCAAATTTCAGTAAATTGTTACTGGTTAGGCAGTGTCTTACAAAATGCCTTCAGATGCTGAACAGTAATGTTCAAGAGTGATAAATGAGACTTCACTAAACTAGAGCCAAAATGAGACTTCACTACGCGGGAGCCCTGCCATTCTACGTTTCTTGTCATGGTCACCACATTCTGCACCATGGCAAGACTGTCACTGCAGACCTGTTCAGAGAGGCCAAATTAACATTGACAATCTACAGGACACGGCTTGAAACTAGTCTTACAATCTCATGAACTATTCAGAACATAATGTAATGAATAGTAATGTACATAACTACAACATACAGGGGAAGAGAAAACTTTGACAGAAACACAAGTAATAAAAAAGCTGCAGACTGCAGTAACATAAAATATGGACATTTTTTACAACAGACTACTATTTGATTTTAAGACATAATTTACACACCTTAAAGAATAAACTGTAGCATTTTTTAAGATAGAAACACTGTTATTCAACTTACTACGAGGTGTGACTATAAAATAATGGGACTGACCATGTCACAGAGTAAGTACACATGCATCAAAGATGAACAACCAATAGCTGTTAAGCTTTCTCAGTCGAATGCAGCATCTCTGGAGTCTGTTTACAAATTAGTGTGGTCGTGGCCTCCATATGTGTAAGAGCTGCTATTTTGCTTTGATGGAAAAATGATTAGTGTAAGAATTGGGTAATGAATGGATATGCTTTTACTGAAAGAAGTTTATGACAAAGACTGTTTATCATATATGCGAGTTTATGAATGATTCAAGCATTTCCAAGAGCACTGAGAAGACACTGAAGATGACACACATGGGACATCCTTCAAAACATGTTGAAAAAGTAGGTAATCTGATAATCGGATGAGTATTTGATCGATTGCTGAAACTGTAGGAATTGACAAAGAATGCACAAGACAAATTTTACACAACCAGTTTAACACCAGTAAAGTGTGAGAAAAATTGGTGCCAAAAATTTTCACAATCAAACAAAAAGAAGCTCATGAAAATTTATGTATTGACACTTTGAATACCACTGAAAATGATACTAATGTCTTGGAAAGAGTAATAATGTGTGATGAATTATGTTTTTTCACTTATGCATCAGAAACTAAATGCCAATTAATGTAATGGAAGGGTATGATTTCACCAAGAGCGAAAAAAGCTCAAACCAGCACATCGAGATTCAAAGTGATGATTGCAAAATGTTGGGGGATAATGCTCTGACAGGGAGGCTCGAGCATAGTGCTCAGCAATTGCATTTGCATCCATAGATAACACGTCATCAATTTTAATGCCAGTAACACTTAACACTTGTTAGGGTCTGGTAGCCACAAACACGTCTGATCTTTGTCTAGACTTGCGAAGGTGACGAATGGCACCCAATAGTCGAGACGTACCTCTCCCAACATGCCTGTCTCCATTTTTTTTATTCTCTCTCTCTCTCCTTCTTCTTTTTTTACAAGCTGGCGAATGAAGGCACTGAGCTGTTTAAAAGCTATTAGGTGCTCTAGGGAAGGGTGCCACTTATGTCGCTGTAGAGCTCGCAGACGCTCTTTAATGACCTCAGCAATTTCCGGCGACCACCAAGGTATTGACTTTGGCCAGGGGCACCCTAAAGAACAAGGGATTGTGTTTTCCGCCACAGAAACAGTCGTTCTTGTGGCCTGCTCAACTACCATAGCGATGGTACTATGTGGGGGAGATTCAACGGTGAAAGCAGAGGTGAAAGCTTCCCAGTCTGCCTTGTTTAAAGCCCATCTCGGTAGACGTCCAAGGGAATGGCACTGGGGGAGTGACAAGAAGATGGGAAAGTGGTCACTGCCATCGTGGGCACTCCAGTGGAAAGATTGGAAAAGTCCTGGGCTGCATAGCGATAAATTAATGGCCAATTAAGTGCCATGAGCTACACTGAATGTGTAGGGGCCCCAGTATTTAAGAGGCACAGGTCAAGTTGAGACAGGAAAGTTGCGACATCTCTACCTCCGCCAATAAGCACAGTGCCACCGCACAAGGGGTTCATCATCATCATCATCATCATCATCATCATCTAGGACAGTTTCCAGCCTCTGACCAGGTCTGTATGGAACATAGGTCTCTCCATCATCTTCTGTCTTGCCACCATCTCTCTGTCTTCACTTTGGCCCGGTCTTCTCCTTTCTTCTGGAACCATTCCTCTACTCCTTTCAGCCATCTGTCTCTCAGTCTTCCTCTTGGTCTCTTTCCTTCCAGTTTCATCTCGTGTATCCTCCTGGGTATCCTCTTCTCCTCCATTCTTTTAACGTTTCTAAACCATCTCAGCCTTGATTTCTCTATCTCCTCCTATAATGGTTCCACCTTCATTAACTCTCTGATCCTTTCATTTCTTAACGTGTCTACCTTTGTCACCCCAATACTGTTTCTCAAGAATTTCATCTCACTAGATTGTACTTTGCTTTTCTCTCTTCCGTTTGTAACCCAGGTTTCTGATGCATATGTCAGGATTGGGACACAGTATGACCGGTATATAACCTTTTTGCTGATTTGCGGTACATCTTTGCTCCATACCAGGCTTCTGACACTCTTCCGAAATGCTTCTGCTTTTCTCCCCTGCTCGTTTATTTCTATATTGTTTTTTCGGTCTTCCTGTATCAGGCTTCCTAGATACTAGAAACTCTCCACTCTCCTTAATCGTTCCCCACCAATTGTTATTCCAGTTGTTCCTCTCTCCTTCTTTCTTGTTGTGATAATAATCTCACTCCTACTTATACTAAATTCCATCCCATATTCTTGTACTGTACATTCCCATACATCCAACTGCTCTTGTAATTCCTCCTCCTTATTCCCCTAAATCATCAGATCATCTGCAAACACCATAGCTTTCATCTTCCTTTCACCAATTACTTGTGCTACTGTACTCATTATATCATCCATCACTACAATGAAGACTAATGGTGAAAGTGCACTTCACTGCCTCAAGCCATTCTTCTTTTCAATCCAAGCTGATCTCTCCCCTCCGACTTTTACACAGCTCACACTTCCATGGCACATTTCCCTTATCCTCCAAATAATCTGTTTTGCTACTACTCTGTTCTCCAAGACTTTCCACACTTTGCTTCTACATACACTATCATATGCTTTTTCAATGCCCAGGAAGGTCATTAGTAGATCTATTCCATATTCATAGTGCTGTTCCTGCAGTTGTCTTACAGCAAAAACTAGATCCACTGTGGACCTTCCTGTTCTGAAGCCATGTTGCTCTTCTCTCATTCTTCCTTTTAATTTTGCCTGAATTTGTGCTTCCAAAATGTTCTCAAAAATCTTTGCACAATGACTCATCAATGCTATCCCCTGATAGTTCTTGCACTCTTTTCTATTTTCCTTCTTAAAGATCGGGACAATTATTCCCTTCTTCCAGTCTTCTGGGATCACCTTCTGTCTCCAAACAATTTTCATTACTTGATATAGCCATTGTATCCTCACCTCTCCTGCTGCTCTCACCATCTCTATGCTTAGCTCATCCAGACCTGGTGACTTCCCTCCCTTCATCTTGCCCAATGCCTCTTCCACTTCTCCCTATGCAAGGCCTTTTTCTATTTGCTGTTCCTCCTCTTTTTTCTTCTCCGTTTGTTCCTCCTCATCCAGTTCTCCATTCAGGTTCAGGAGTTCTTCAAAATACTCCTTCCACATATTCTTGAGTTCCTCCTTATTCTCTACATGTTGTTGACTTTTGTTCACCATTCGAGCATAATCTGTCGTACCATTCTTCCTCTTACTTTTAATCATCCCATATAAAACTTTTTTTGAACCTTCACTATACTCCTCCACCATTATGGTCCACTGTTCAATCCACTTTCTTCTTTGCTCCGCCACCACTCTTTTTGCTTCTTTCTTTCTTGCCTGATACTTTTCTCTTGTCTCTACTGTTCTCTTCTGGAAACATACCCTAAAGGCTCTATTCTTATTCTGTACTATATCCTTTATTTTATCATTCCACCAGAGTGATACTTTCCATCTCTTTTTGTTGCTTGTCCTCCCACAAATTGCTTCCACCACACTTACTAATATTCCCTTGATTCTACCCCATTCTTCTTCTACTGTTTTTGGTTCATCCTTTGGGATGCTTCCCTTTACTACTTGTAGGTACTGTAGCCTGCTTTCTTCCTCCTTCAACTTCCATACCCTTACACGTCTTTCCTGGTTTTCTGTCCCTTTTTTATCCTTAGTCCCTCTCAGGTACATTACCAGCAAACGGTGGTCACTATCCACAGGGGGTTATGGGGGTTAGGGGCGTTAAAATCCCCCAAAAGTAGGAAAGGTTTAGGGCATTGATGAATAAGTGCAGCTAATGCGTTCAGAGGTACTGCACCATCTGGAGGAAGATATACGTTGCACACAGTTATTTCCTACATCATCCTTATCCTGACAGTCACAGCTTCAAGAGGGGTTTGAAGGGGCATGGGTTCACTGCATACTGAGTTCAGGACATAGACACAAACTCCACCTGAAACTCTAGTATAGTCGCTATGGTTCTTGTAATATCCCTGATACTCACAAATGTCAGTGATCCGCATTGCCAGGAACCAGGTTTCCTGGAGGGCACTGCAGAAAGCAGGTGTAAAGCTTAACAGTTGCCATAGCTCAGTCAGGTGGTGGAAAAAAAAAAAAATGCAGCAATTCCACTGGGGATGACATTATTGTGAGGCTGGGAAGGCATGAAGCATGCAAGGAGGCAGATTACACCTCAGGGTCACCTGCTACCACTGATTGAATATTTGTATCCATTCCTATTCTGGATGAGGAAGCAGTGAGATCCAGGCTCTCAGGAGACACTAAGATCTCCACCTCATCCACAGGTGCAGAATTGGTAGGGAGTGGTGGCGTTGGGGCCACCGGAGGGTTCTTTTACTTAGCACACGTCTTTGTTTACTTGCCCTCTCACTTCTCTTTAGGAGCTTGCTAGGAGGACTTCTCTGAAGTAGCTTCAGGTATGGAGGAAGAGTGTGAAGCTCTTCGTCCAGCAGCTTTTGGCTCCTTTAGCCACTGGCGACTGTCCGCTGTGGCATTAGTGGAGACCTTGGGAGAGAGGCTCCCAAGACACCCCTTCTGCACGAGAGGAGCCGGAGGAGACTGTTGTTTCTCTGGTTGGGGGGAGGGGACCGATGTCCCCTGCGTTTGGGGGAGGGGCGGTCTTGCTCCTGAAGTAGGTACTTTGAGAGCAAAGGAAGGAAATTTTTCCCCTACCACCAAGGGAGCGGATGTATTCTGGAGGCCGACAGGACCCACTCTTAGTGGCACAGAATGTGGTACGAGTGGTACTTATGATGGCGATGGTAATGTAGCTGCAGCATATGTGGACATCAACTGAACAGGATATAATCATTCAAATTTACGTTTAGCCTCATAGTAAGTCAACTGGTCCAGGGTCTTGTACTCCACGATTTCCACTCCTTTTGGAGTACTGTGCAGTCTGGCAAGCAGGGGAAGTGCTGCTCTCTGCAGTTGATACAAGTGGGAGAAGGCACACAGGGAGTATCTGGATGCAGTGGACGTCCGAAGTCTCGACATGTGGCTTTGGAAGTGCAGCGGGAAGAAATGTGCCCAAATTTCCAGCACATAAAGCACCACATAGGGGTAGGCATGTATGGTTTAATGTCACAGCAGTGAATCATCACCATAACCTTTTCAGGCAATGAATCACTCTCTAAGGCCAAGATGAAGGCACCGGTCGCAAACCTGTTGTCTTTGGGTCCCCCATAAACGCACCAGATGAAATGAATGCCGCACCATTCCAGATTGGTGCAGAGCTCGCCATCAGACTTCAAGAGGAGGTCACAATCGAAAATAATCCCCTGGACCATGTTGAGGCTTTAATGAGGAGTGACGAAAACAGGAATATCACCCAGCCGGTCACAAGTGAGTAACTCCCGAGATTGGGCTGGGAATGCTGTCTGAATCAAGACTGCACCGCTTCTCATCTTGGGCAACATGTCACTTCCCCAAACATATCCTCAAGATGTTCAACAAAAAATTGAGGTTTCATAGGTAGAAAGGAGCCCCCATCCATTCCGCTACAGACTAAATACCGAGGTGAATTGGTTCTCTTCTTTCCGTATCCCTACGTTATTCCCATGGTGTAGCACGGGAAGGAAATGATTTAGAGTCATCTCTGTCAGCACTGTACTCGATCTTGCCCTTCTTAGAGACTGCTGGCACCATACAGTCACCAGCAAGAAATGACTTAGTCCACTTCATTGCGGGTCATCTGCCCTGATGCCACCCACTCCGATCAGGGGCTCTCCCCATGGGGGCGCCACCCAGCCTCAGCAAAGGCCACCTGGCATGATGGCCATTGCAGGGAGTCCTGATGCCCCAGGAAGACAGGCATCTACTCCTTGGCATATGTGGGGAGTTTACAACTCAGGCATCATCAACGCGATCCCTGTGTTGTCAAGGGGCTACCACCACATGGGTTCATGACAGCCCCACCACAACGGACTGGGTACCGTGCTGGATATTGGGCGCAGAGAAATCCAATACTGTCATGGGGTGAAAGAGGACAGGAGACAAGGGAAGAATTGACATACCCCAGAAAGTGTCCTCGCCCAAATAGTTGAATTGCAAGTGGAGATACAAAGCCATGACAAGGTTTACGAGATCAAATCTAAGGGCAGTATGGATAACTCATGCACCAAGTAAGGTGTCCTCCCGCATTTGGTCCACATTTCTGTAGAATTTGGAAAGTGGCAGGTCAAACCATAAAATGGGACCTGAGCTTATAGGGCCAACAAGTGTGAGACTCCTTTTGATCACCTCTTATGACAGGCAGGGATACCTTGGGTCTATTCTAACCCCTGGACCCGCAGGGGGATATGACGCTGATATTCGGCAGAACACCCGACAACCCAAAGTGTCATTAGATTGTCGGTAAAGTCTGAAGAGTTGCAATAGTGTTGTTATTTTATAGCCACTTGTCGTATTTCAAATTGTTGTGTCTCCTTGTAGAACTGTTAGTTTATACAGCCATAACCTCATTTTTGTAACAGAAAACTGACAATTTCTGATCTTCACTATTTATATCAATATATACATATATCTTTCAGTGGTAAGATAAGTACAATTAGTACAACCTTGTACTCAATATATATGTGAACTAAAACTAAGACAATTTTTGAAAATTGACGTATATGGACAGCAAATAAATAAAAAAATCACTCATTTAATAAATTCTTTCCAAATCATAACTATGTAGCTGCATACCAAGCAAATGCATACAGTCCTAATTATGCCATATTTTGTCATACAATTAGTGGAACCATCACCAAATTCTTCAAAGCACAATATTTGCAACTTCTGATTCTTCCTTGGCATGACTTGGCCTCTATAATGGAAAGTGTTTAATGACAGTAATTATTTTTCTCCTTCAATGTAGGATCAGCAGAAAACAATTCTGAAGCCCACATAAGTCAGTCACATAAACAAATGTTGTGGCACCTGGGACAATAAGGTACAGAAATGTTGAATTGATATACTATTTTGATGCAATACAAATTGTATGATATTGATCACTTAATTAAATATTGTATTATAATGTAATGTGACCTGTCACTGTTGGACTTCACCCATTAATAACACAGCATGAGGCCTGAGAATGATAACATCTAATCTCAAAATCATTAACAAAACAATAATGAATATAAGATTTTAACCACAAGCTGGAAATCTACATTTCACAATCATAATTGATTTATCAGTGACTGCAAGTTTATAAAGAAACTGGTGGTGTCCTTTGATCAGAACACGTAAAGTTCTTAATAGAAGTTACCAAATTAATGAAAACAGAGGACTCTTCTATGCAGTGAGAGGCAGCCAAGAAATGAATTTTCAGTGCAAGTAAGAAAACAATTATTGCACAAAAATATTCCATACCATCACAACATCTGCTGCTTGCTGATACAAACGCAGTGCCTGATCTGGCTGAGTTGCTTCTAACATCTTTGCAGCCTTATCAAGGGCAGCAGCCCCAGAATCAGGTGACCCGTGCTGCTGGTAAAGACTGCAGGCACGTTGTGCCAGCTGTGACACTTCTCGCAAATCTCCCAGTTCTTTGCAGATGAGGATTGCTTGTTCCATGCATCTATTTATAAAATAAAATTATTCAATAATACATTCCATCTGTGCTTATGTTACATCAATTTTCATAATTTTTGAGATCATGTTCATTAGTTTTGTAACCAACTCATACAGCAATAGAAATTTTCTATGCATAGTACAAATACAAATCTGAGATCAATATGCAAATCCAAAATTTTTTTATGAAATGAAACAAACGAGAAAGTTCGCAAAATATAAGTGAGCATGAAATAGTTAGCAGCTACAATGACATACCAAACATGTGATTTTAATATTGACTACAGTCTAGTACAAGATATATGACAAAATGCATATGAAACTGGTTCTGTCTCAATAAAATTCACAGCATGTAATGCACTTTTCTAATTGTGGAGATTACTGATAAACAAAACAGGGTGCTGACAACTCTGAGCATCCTGCACAAATCTCGAAGCACTTGTGGGATGCATTGTGCTAAGTTGGCTAGTGCTTAATATTTGGGCGTCACCCTCAAGTGTTTGTAATAGATGCTTCTTAACTGTTTTTTCATTACCATCCCACAACTACTTCACAAACTATCTGCATGAATAATGCAAAAACACGCCATTTGTACACACATTCAGTGTGAACAGCAGTCACATCTTTGAATTCCAACATTCCTATGTGAATCTTTGTGTGTATCTGTAGGTGATAGTCATTATTAATCATTACTGGTGGTTTGTTAGCAATTCTGCACTATATATACGAGGGTCACTCCAAAAACAATGCACACTATTTTTTATTTTTTTTAAATCCATCTTTTTTCTACATGTTTGAAAGTTTCACAGTGTGTAGATACATCCTTTAGAAACAATATTTTAATTTCTCCGCATAATTTCCATCCCTCTCAACTGCCTTACGCCATCTTGGAACCAGTGCCTGTATACCCGCACGGTAAAATTCTGGACCAACCTGTTGGAGCCACTGTTTGGCAGTGTGCACAATGGAGTCATCATCTTCAAACCTTGTTCCACGAAGAGTGTCTTTCAGATTCCCAAAGAGATGATAGTCACATTGAGCCAGGTCAGGACTTTAAGGTGGGCGTTTCAGTGTTGTCCACCTGAGTTTTGTGATCGCTTCCATGGTTTTTTGACTGACATGTGGCCGTGCATTGTTGTGCAACAGCAAAACATCCTGCTTTAGCTGATGTGGTCAAACAAGACTCAGTCGAGATTGAAGATTCTTCAGTGTTGTCACATATGCTTCAGAATTTATGGTGGTCCCACTTGGCATGATGTCCATAAGCAAGAGTCCTTCGGAATCAAAAAACACCGTACCCAGTAGAAGGTGTGGTTCTGAATTTTTTTTTCTTGGGTGAATTTGCATGATGCCAGTCCATTGATTGCCTCTTCGTCTGGTGAAAAATGATGGAGCCACGTTTCATCACCTGTCACAATTCTTCCAAGAAATTCATCTCCACCATTCTCGTACTGTTCCAAAAGTTCGCTGCATACCGTTTTTCTTGTTTCTTTGAGAACCACTGTCAACATCCTGGGAACCACCTGGCACAAACCTTTTTTAACACCAACATTTTCAGTATTCTGCAAACACGTCCTTCCCCTATGCCAACGTAGCGTGACAATTCGTTCACTCTGATGCGTCTGTCAGCAGTCTCCAATTCGTTAACTCTCTGCACATTGTCTGGAGTGTGTGCAGTACAAGGCCTTCCGCTGCGAGGACCATCCTCAATATTGCCGTGCCCACTTTCATCACGTAACCCGCTTGCCCACTGACTAACTGTACTGTGATCAACAGCAGCATCTCCATACACTTTTTTCAACCTCTTGCGGATTTTCCCAGTGTCTCGTTTTCACAGCACAGGAATTCTATGACAGCACATCAGAACGTCAAGTGTAGCAGCCATCTTGAAGACATGCTGTGACGGCGCCACTCACGGGAACAAGATGAACTAAGTTTCAAAACAAGCAGGAAGTATGTATCTACACACCGTAAAACTTTCACAAATGCACAATGAAAACTGTATTTTTATATAAATAGTGTGCATTTCTTTTGGAGTGACCCTCGTATATAGTGGGAAAGATAGAAATTTGAGCTTATTTGCCAAGTAAAAATTCAAGCAAGGAAATGAAGTTTGACTTGTGGAAATATATTGTCATCTTCAGTCTGAAGACCGCTTTGATTCAGTTCTCTGAGCTACTCTATCCTATGCAAGCCTCTACATCTCCAAATGACTAATGCAAGCTACATCTATTTGAACCTGCTTACTGTATTCACCTCTTGGTTTCCCTCTACAATATTTATCACTCACACTTCAACATTATAGCTTCCCCTTCATGTCCTTCGACCCACGTAACTGCCACCTGGTTTCTGCACAAGTCACACAACTTGTACAGAAACCAAATGGCAGTTATACGAGTTGAAGGAGATGAAAGGGAAGCTATAATGTTGAAAAGTGCGAGACAGGGTTGTAGCCTACACCCTGTCACTCCCTGTATTTTATCTATGCTACCTTCAGAATGCTGAAGAGAGTACACCAGTCAACATTGTCAAAAGCTTTCTCTAAGTCTACAAATGTTATAAAAATACATGTGCCTTTCTTTAGCCCGTCCGCTAAAACAAGTTGTAGTGTCAGTGTTACCTCATATGTTCCTACATTTCCCCGGAATCCAGAATGATCTTCTGCAATGTCAGCATCTACCAGTTTTCCACTCTTGTGTAAATAATCCACATTCGTATTTTGCAATTATGACTTATTGAACTAATACTTCAGTAATATTCACACCTCATTCTTTGGAATTGGAATTATTACATTCTTCTTGGAGTCTGAGGGCATTTTGCCTGCCTCATTCCTCTTGTGCATGAGGTGAAACAGTTTTGTCATGGCTAGCTATCAAAGGACACCAGCAGTTCTGAGATAATACTATCTATCTGGATTTGACTTCCAGTACTCTGTTGAATTCTTCACCCAGTATCGTATCCTCAATGGCGGTCTCTGTTGCTTCATGTCGGTATGTCTTACATTATAATACCCTACCTATGATCCCTGGGTGGTGCTAAGCAAGCTGCTAAACAATCCTTGTGATCTTGCAGCGCAACACACCATTATGGCTACTAATATCAACAACTGTTCTTTTAAGGACCAAAGACCTAGATATTTTGGAACCACTACTACAATTTTACGGAGTAACATAGAGAGTGTTAGCAGATGTAAATGATGTGGTGAGGTACTATACAGATGGGGAAAAACTACCACTGTGTACAGCACCTGTAGCTTTCCAAGAAGGGCTGTCAGGTAGTGATGAAGAGTGCCCTCAAAATTCGTACCCTGGAAATCCCTCGGAATTCATGGACACAGCAACAGATGTGATTAATTACATAGATATGTCTGTAAATTTGTAAATTATTTACATATTTCATTTATTTTTCAAAAGTGTGTGTAACTGTCAAACAGTTACTAATTATCATCATTACCATTATTATTATTATTATTATTATTAATATTATTATTATTCTTTCTTTCTTTTCCCAGACGTTATGTCTGGTCAAACATGGAAAGTGACGCGGACCTTGATCAAGCGTGACTTCCTTTTAACTGTACGGTATATGTTATATTGCATTTAGGAACTTTCGGGTGATTGAACATGTATCAATAATTACGGATTTCTGTAGTTGTACATATAAGTTTGGATGTAGCTGTATTGCATTGATGTACTGGTGGATATTGTGTGGTATGACTCCTGTAGTTGATAGTATAATTGGTATAATGTCAACTTTATCCTGATGCCACATGTCCTTGACTTCCTCAGCCAGTTGGATGTATTTTTCAATTTTTTCTCCTGTTTTCTTTTGTATATTTGTTGTATTGGGTATGGATTATTATTATTATTATTATTATTATTATTATTATTATTATTATTATTACCACCACCACCTCAACCACCACCATCATCAATTATATCTCCCATCCCATCTTCATCTACTTCCTCTTACCTTTCTATAATAATGCCTTCAAGTTCATTTCCCTTGCAAAGTCCCTCCAAGTTTCATTTTTCGCTTCTTTGCTTAGTACTGGCTTTTTATGGACCTGATTTTAAATCTGTTACACTACTGTAATAGAATACCAGAGGGAACAATCCAACAGCTCCTAACTTCTTCCCGCGTCCAGCCATCCTGATGTAGGTTTTCCATGATTTGCCTAAATCGCTTCAGGCACACGCTGGGGTGGTTCTTTTAAAAGGGCACAGCCGACTTCCTTCCCTAATTCGATGGGACCAATGACCTTGCTGTTTGGTCCCCTCTCTCAAATCAAGCAACCAACCAATCCTAACTTCTTAACTTCGGGTACATGTGGAGGAATAATAACTTCTTTGATCTTCATCTTTATAATTACTTTCTTAAAAAAACACTAAGCACCTATTAAACTGATGAAAGATTCAATACAACTGCACAATTAATCTACAAAAGCTCCATTTAATTTCTCAGTCCAATTTTCTCCAGTTAACCAGTTAGAAGCAACTTCTTGTTTTAGAGAAACAAAGCTGTTTCTTGGGATTATCACCAGCATAACTGTTATGGTAGTTGGCAGATTTTCTTGTAATGAGATCACTCACCCCACAATGGCAATGGAGAGATCACAGCTGTTCATCTACAACATGGCTGAACTCACGTGTGTCTACCATACCCACCAGAGAGCACTCATCCATATTGTGATTGTGTGCTTGATGTGACATTGCCTGGCTAATATTAGGGAACTAGGTTATCAGTCGGAGCAGGGAAGTGCCCGAGTGCTGAAGCAGAAACACTGCACATGGTGCTGTGCGCGATACAGGCCAGAACTATGCAGAGCATTGCTGCTGCGCAGCATTTCCTTTAAAGTCTTACATAAGACAGAAGTAAGTCAGGAGGAATTACTTGATGACATAATTTCAGCATCTAAGATTCATGAACAAACATGGATTTTATACTAAAAAGCACATGCTGAGCAAGCAGATCAGGAAACAAAGGAGAAATTTGGAAAGGGAATTAAAGTTTGGGGAGAAGAATTAAAAACTTTGTGGCTTGTTGATGACACTGCAATTGACAGAGGCAGCAAAGGACTTTGAAATGCAGTGTCTTTAAAGAAGGATATAACGTGAACATTCAAAAAAGAAAAACAAGGGTAACTGAATGTAGTCTAATTAAATCAGGCATTACTGAGAGAATTAGATTTGGAAATGAAACACTGAAACTAGTAGATGAGTTCTGATATTTGGGCAGTAAAATAATTGATGATGGCCAAAGCTGAGATGATGTAAGATACAGACTGGCAACACCAAGAAATCCATTTCTGAGAAAGAATAATTTCTTAATATCTGAAACAAATCAAAGTGTCAGAAAGTATTTTATTAAGGTAATTATAGGGAGTGTAGCACTACATGGATATGAAACATGCACTAAAAGCAGCTCAGGCAAAGCAACATTATTTTATACAAGCGTTTATGGTGTGGATATTGTCTTCCATGTGAATTTTAAAATTTTCCCGGCGAATTGACTGTTCAAACAAATTTGTTTGAATTGCCTTCCATGTCTGCCACACCACGAGGAGTTGCTGCCTAATGTTACACTGCATCACACCAGCCCCAGTGTAGATGCTTAGTATGGGGCCATGGTCAGCCTAATTCCTTCCTGGTGCACCACACCCAGCATTTTTTAATAGGATGGTCTTCATACCCATAAACCACTCATCCCTACGCAAACCAAAATTGCACGAAGGCTAAGTAAAACTGGAGCATACAGATTTGATCTGCTCCCCATGAGCTGTAGCTAATACAGTTTAAAGTATCAAGTGCTTCTAGATCCTTACGGTATGGCAACATGTTAACCTTAAAGTCAAATGTGAGGCCCAGAAACCTTTCTATTTCCTTAAAATAAAGAGCAGTTTCCATCACCTCAAGAAAGTTAAAAACAAATCGAGAACAGTTAAGGACGACATACACAGACTTCTCAGCTGAGAAACTGAAATCTCTTCTCTACACTCATTCTATCAGTCCTCTAATAGTCAGGTGCACCTGACAGATTATTGCAGTACTGTACAGGATGGAAAAGGGAGTTCAAACAGACTCCTCAAGTATATCTCATCTATAGCAGAAGTGCCTGCTATCTTTAACCCCAAGATACCTACAGTTGTACTTTGTCAGTGGGTCACATTACTGCACAGTTTTATTCAACAAGCAGTTGCTAATTTCTCATATCTGACTCCTTAGTACCACATTCCCTTAGGGGACTTTCATGCCTGTAGATTGTGCAGTTAATCCAGGAAAAACTTAAATCCACTTCTTCATTATTCAAATACAACCACTAACCCTCCACACATCAGCTGCCAGACACGACTCGAGTATGCAACGAACAGTATCCATCAGCTACCATACATGTAACACCGTTCTAACACCATTCCATATTGAACTTTGCAACTCCAGGGTATTCACACATATAGCACATCCGGGAAAGTTGATATTTGGAATAGAAAACCACTTTGGTAGGGGTAGGAAAAACTTTCAATGCAGGAATTCCTCAATGCAAGGCATGATGAGAGAGAATCAAAATCCTGGAGTGGGACGTGGTTCAGATTTCCCAGCGCATGAAGATGACGAGGAATAGCCAGTATGCAGCTTTCATTAAATTTGATTTTCTTGCCGCAGTCTAGCCAGTGCATGGCCACTGCAGACTTGCTGTGCTCCCCCAAATGATCCCCACTCCTTCCACCATTAGAACCTATTGTAATAAAGTTGCTGCTCCTACCACTTCAAGTGATCAATCATACCAATGGCCTTTTAAAATTATGATGAAGTTAAGCTCTGTGAGCACCAACGGCAAAATATAAGTGATTCCACACAGCTAAAGCGCACAGTAAACCTACAAGAAGGCCACTGCAGTTGTGGCCAAAATTGTTTCTCCAGCATAATTTTCTACATTATGATGCAGTACGATACTCAGAAAACATTTACGTCAACTGACTCTTGTTACAGAAGCCTGTGCAATTATAATATCACACATTCGGAAGAAATAGATGAGCATTTTGATGAACGATATTATTAATTCAATTTAAGCACTGCTCTTAGATCCTAAACTAACCACAACATTGTAATATGTGACATATTCCGAGAAAAATTTGTCAGATATTTGTGACAACAGTGAAGAAGAAAATTGTTTCTGTTTTGGCACTAGATCTTTGTTGCATCTTTTCTCTCCTCTCATTGGTCAGGTAAAAGTACTATCCCATTGGCTGCACAAAACTGACACATTGCCTACCTATGAGCAGTACAGAAACACTGATGTGTGTCATTGGCCCTGATCCACATTCTAGTTAATTAGGGTTCTTGCAGTTATTATAGTTCTAAGAGGTGCCATAGGTTACTGAAAATGTTGAGGAGAGTGGAAAGAAATCTGTAACATGTTCTGTCTCTTCACATGCACATGAACTATTTACTTCATTAGAACGAGCAGCAGCGGCGGCATTTAAAAATATTACACCTTTCATCAAGCTGGAAAATCAGGAATGACATCTGACATACACTACTTGTGGGGAATAAAGAAATATTTATTCTCTTAATTATGATACCCACTTCAAACAACTGTATTTAATGTTATGATTCTTCAACTTCTCCTAGCATAATTCATGATGAAACAGTTTATAGACGAATGGTCAGATATCAGTGTCCAATGGGCACAATATTTCACCCAGTGACCACACTGCCATTATCGGATGCATTGATGAACTGAATGCCTAGCAGGACTGTCAGTGCAGGTCATGTATCTTATCCCTCCCTCCCTCCCTCCTCCTGCTACCAAGTAGTTCCATCTGACATTTGCACGTGCAGCCTCTCTGCTGTTCTGCTTGCCCCTGAAAACAGTTGTGTGTTATTTCCTTCCCTTTACCAAGGACATAACTACTACCAGGACTGATCAGAACTTCCCTTACGTGAATCTTGACAGATTATTTAACAACACTGTCCTAGAAGTTAGATGTCTGTATCAGGACCTTAGTATGGCTGTAACCCATTCTGTATAATTCTGATAGGCAATGTCAAATTAAAGGAAGATATTAAAGCAATTGAAGCGGGCTAGACTTGTTTCTGGTACGTTCAAACAGCTCACAAGTATTACGGGAACACTTTGGGAATCAAATACACTCCTGGAAATGGAAAAAAGAACACATTGACACCGGTGTGTCAGACCCACCATACTTGCTCCGGACACTGCGAGAGGGCTGTACAAGCAATGATCACACGCACGGCACAGCAGACACACCAGGAATCGCGGTGTTGGCCGTCGAATGGCGCTAGCTGCGCAGCATTTGTGCACCGCCGCCGTCAGTGTCAGCCAGTTTGCCGTGGCATACGGAGCTCCATCGCAGTCTTTAACACTGGTAGCATGCCGCGACAGCGTAGACGTGAACCGTATGTGCAGTTGACGGACTTTGAGCGAGGGCGTATAGTGGGCATGCGGGAGGCCGGGTGGACGTACCGCCGAATTGCTCAACACGTGGGGCGTGAGGTCTCCACAGTACATCGATATTGTCGCTAGTGGTCGGCGGAAGGTGCACGTGCCCGTCGACCTGGGACCGGACCGCAGTGACGCACGGATGCACGCCAAGACCGTAGGATCCTACGCAGTGCTGTAGGGGACCGCACCGCCACTTCCCAGCAAATTAGGGACACTGTTGCTCCTGGGGTATCGGCGAGGACCATTCGCAACCGTCTCCATGAAGCTGGGCTACGCTCCCGCACACCGTTAGGCCGTCTTCCGCTCACGCCCCAACATCGTGCAGCCCGTCTCCAGTGGTGTCGCGACAGGCGTGAATGGAGGGACGAATGGAGACGTGTCGTCTTCAGCGATGAGAGTCGCTTCTGCCTTGGTGCCAATGATGGTCGTATGCGTGTTTGGCATCGTGCAGGTGAGCGCCACAATCAGGACTGCATACGACCGAGGCACACAGGGCCAACACCCGGCATCATGGTGTGGGGAGCGATCTTCTACACTGGCCGTACACCACTGGTGATCGTCGAGGGGACACTGAATAGTGCAAGGTACATCCAAACCGTCATCGAACCCATCGTTCTACCATTCCTAGACCGGCAAGGGAACTTGCTGTTCCAACAGGACAATGCACGTCCGCATGTATCCCGTGCCACCCAACGTGCTCTAGAAGGTGTAAGTCAACTACCCTGGCCAGCAAGATGTCCGGATCTGTCCCCCATTGAGCATGTTTGGGACTGGATGAAGCGTCGTCTCACGCGGTCTGCACGTCCAGCACGAACGCTGGTCCAACTGAGGCGCCAGGTGGAAATGGCATGGCAAGGCATTCCACAGGACTACATCCAGCATCTCTACGATCGTCTCCATGGGAGAATAGCAGCCTGCATTGCTGCGAAAGGTGGATATACACTGTACTAGTGCCGACATTGTGCATGCTCTGTTGCCTGTGTCTATGTGCCTGTGGTTCTGTCAGTGTGATCATGTGATGTATCTGACCCCAGGAATGTGTCAATAAAGTTTCCCCTTCCTGGGACAATGAATTCACGGTGTTCTTATTTCAATTTCCAGGAGTGTACAAATCCCTGGAGGACTTGCACAGTACGAATTTAGACGTAGACATTCTACAAGTGCTGCCTTATTAGGCTGCTGCAATCTTGATGATCTTCAACAGTATGTACAGTCTGACCCATATAGGTAGTACCATATTGGCAGGGAATCAGACAGACCCTAGATTTCCGTAGTCTGACATCCTTGGCACTACCAAACAATTCCTGTGTTTTGACTGGTGGTCAGAAGACAGTCTTTGTTAGATTTTTCAAAAGAATTTGAGCTATCTTTCCCTGTAACATACCACAAAATGGAATACATGCAACGACCCCATTCTACTGAGGCTCCTGTTCTGTTTGCACCACTTCGACAGTCAGTGTAGGATGCAGAGCTCTCCAGATCTGCCACTCTGTGCAGCCGTTTTTCCAGAACACTGATGTTCAAGTTCTTGGTTAAGCCCACCATTGTTGGAGAGGGTGTGAGCCCTATGTACCAATATTTTGCACATGCCATTCATCTGCACTGGGTGGTAGTTGGTACTAGCTGTCCACACATAAATGTAGGACAGTGTGCACCTTCCTATACTACATGCTGTGGCCCAACATGCTGCTGCTTCTTGTTTTACCAGGATATCCAGAAAGGCAACCACTGCATCTGCTTCAACTTCCATGATAAAATCAACATTCTAGTGTATGAAATTCAGATGTAAGAGGTTATCCATCCACTTGTCTCTTCCATGTGGCCATATAATGAAGGTGTCATCAACAATCTGGAAGAAACAAGTATGTTTCCATTCAGATGATTCAGGGCTTCCTCCTCAAAATGTTCCGTATACAAGTTGGCGGAAACTGATGAAAGTGTACTCCCCAGGGCTACTCTGGACATCTGCCCACAGTAATCACCAAGCAAATAAAATAATCTATGTCAGGTCATGCCTGAAAAGATTGGTGGCATCAATGTCAAATTTCTGGCCAATAAGTTTCAAATAATTTTGTAAAGGCACTCTGGTGTAAAGAGAGACAACGCTGATGCTCAAAAGGATGACCTGCTGGATGTACGCCTATACCTTTTTATTTATTTACATTTTCTTTGGGTGGAGCCATCGTAATGATGGATTTTGCAAATATCTTACTTAATACTACGGTTATATTTACATTTATAAAATACACTATGTTCTGTAGCTGTTGCTTCTTGTCTTTTTTTTACATTTATCACATTACAACTGATATGCTAATGCCTCATATAACAAACACTATCTTAAAATTCGTTGAAATAATATAACATTTTTCTATTAGAAAAGATTTTTAATTTTGTTTTAAAAACATTTCCCGTGTACGTTCTTAAGAGAGTTTGGTCGCTTGTTATACCACATCAAACCACTGATATATGGACTTCTATCAGTCATTTTTAACGTCGTTTCGTTACGGAAATAGGTACACTTTGTTCTAGTGTTGTGATCATGTACATCACTGCCCTTGATAGTCAGTTGACTTATAAAAAAGACAACTATTTTGAAGATGTACAGAGAATATATTGTCAGATATTTGTGCTGCACAAACACTTCACGACATGAATCTCTATGTTCCATCCCGTGTATATGTCTTATTGCTCTTTTCTGTAGTAGCAGTAGTAGTCTTTTTAAATGTACATCAGCTGCACAGCCCCATAGTTCAATTCCGTAATTGAGAAAGAGGTAAAGTGTTCCATAATATACTAATTTCAGTGGTTGGCTAAGAACTATCTTTGCGAGCTGGCTGAGGAGATATATGGCACTACTGACTTTTCCGCATACGAAATTAATGTGGTACATCCACTGCAAATTTTCCTCAACATACACACCCAGGAATTTACAGTTACCATTTTCTGTTGCAGAGATATTACACACACTATTCATATTGTTGTGGTGAGAACTGCCTATTTCAAATGTCAGTAGTTGAGATTTGGTGACATTCACCTTGAGTCCCTGATTGTTGAAGTATTTTATTACTTCTGTTACACCACTAGCAGCAAGAGATTCTAGCTCATTAGATTCACTCCCATAGACTAAGATTGATGTGTCATCTGCATAGCTTACAATATCGGCATTAATGGGTTGTGCAATGTCGTTAATATACAGGGCTATTACATATGATTGAAGTGATTTCATAAATTCACTGTAGCTCCATTCATTGACGTACGGTCACGACACACTACAGATACGCAGAAAAACTCATAAAGTTTTGTTCGGCTGAAGCCGCACTTCAGGTTTCTGCCGCCAGAGCGCTCGAGAGCGCAGTGAGACAAAATGGCGACATGGGCCGAGAGAGCGTATGTCGTGCTTGAAATGCACTCACATCAGTCAGTCATAACAGCGCAACGACATTTCAGGACGAAGTTCAACAAAGATCCACCAACTGCTAACTCCATTCGGTGATTGTATGCGCAGTTTAAAGCTTCTGGATGCCTCTGTAAGTGGAAATCAACGGGTCGGCCTGCAGTGAGCGAAGAAACGGTTGAACACGTGTATCTGGACATGCTGGAAAATTGGCTCGTGCCACAACTGGAGACCGACAGCACCGACTTCATCTTTCAACAGGATGGTGCTCCACCGCACTTCCATCATGATGTTCCGCATTTCTTAAACAGGAGATTGGAAAACCGATGGATCGGTCGTGGTGGAGATCAAGATCAGCAATTCATGTCATGGCCTCCACGCTCTCCCGACTTAACCCCATGCGATTTCTTTCTGTGGGGTTATGTGAAAGATTCAGTGTTTAAACCTCCTCTACCAAGAAACGTGCCAGAACTGCGAGCTTGCATCAACGATGGTTTCGAACTCATTGATGGGGACATGCTGTGCCGAGTGTGGGAGGAACTTGATTATCGGCTTGATGTCTGCCGAATCACTAAAGGGGCACATATCGAACATTTGTGAATGTCTAAAAAAACTTTTTGAGTTTTTGTATGTGTGTGCAAAGCATTGTGAAAATATCTCAAATAATAAAGTTATTGTAGAACTGTGAAATCGCTTCAATCATTTGTAATAACCCTGTATATAAGGAAGAGAAAGGGTAGAAGGATTGAGCCCTGTGGCACACCTTGTAATACAGGTTCACTGGTGGACTGGGCGTTCATGATTTTATTATGAAGTTTGTATGACAATTTAGTGCTTTGCTTACAATTCAGCAGGTATGTGGGTAGAAGATCCATGGCTTGATCCCCAATACTGTAAGATTTTAGCCTTTTAAGAAGTACCCTATGGTTTACTGTATCAAATGCTTTTGTCAGGTCCAAAAATATACCTGCAGTCTGCATCTTCTGGTCCAAAAGACAATAAACTTCATGGATGAACTGTGTAACTGCTGTGGTTGTACTTAGCTCTTTTCTGAAGCCACGCTGCGAATCTACAAACAGTTTATGTTTTGCGAAAAAGGCACTTAGCTGAGAAAGGATAATGCTTTCGAATATCTTACTAAAAGTGGGAATTAATGATATTGGTCTATAGTTGGAGACATCTTCCTTACTTCCCTTTTTATACACTGGTTTCACTACACTCATTTTTAGAACCATTGGATACATGTTTTCTCTAATGCTGCAATTAATCAGGTGAGTAAGAGATTTAGAGATTTCATTTAAGCACGCTTTAGTAATAGCACTGGATACGCCATCCCATCTAGATGAAATTTTTTTTCTTTAGCATGTATATTGCCCTGCAAACCTCCTGCTTATTCACTTCCACAAATTCAAATTTGGTACACTGGGTGAGATGGCATCAGGTCTCTACCTGTGAATCTATAATATGGGTTGATTGTTCACCAGAAATGTAGTAATTATTAAAAATATTACATAGAGTTTATAGGTTTTTTATAATGTTACCATCATGTCGCATGCTGAGTGGTTCCATGTTCATCTTGTTGGAACCTTTTCGGTATTTGTCAATCAGCTTCCTAGATGCTTTGCTTATGTTGTCAGACTGTTCTATTGTTTTGCTGTTAATCTGCTTCCTTAGGTTAACAATTTCAGTTTTAAAAGTTTGCTTGGCCCTATTGTATTTTTCCTTGAAAACCTGCATAGTAGTAGCTTTATAAAGCTGGTTTAGATCATGTACTTGCTGCCTGAGCCTAATCAGATTTGTTGGGAGTATTGGGTAAGATTACTTCCATTTTGACAGTGTTTAACTACCGTCTGGATTTCTCTGACTGGACAACTATATTCATAATGATGCAGTAGGGTTGAGTAGAATTCATTCCATTTCTCATCCGACCCTTTTACCCGGTACACAGAATCCCATTTCTCATTTGCTAGTTTGTCTCTAAGAGCATCAATATTTGAGATATTCAACATTCGTTTCTGTGGCACAATTTTTGTTATTTTAGGCACAACTGAATTTTTGTATTCCATCACCTGACAGAAGTGGTCAGAATAAAGAAAATTTAAGTTACTGTAATTTACCTTATCTATAACATCTTTGTTGATTATAGCATAATCTATTCTAGTGGAACATGTGTCCATCACTCTGGTGTCAGAGTTCACTATATTTACAAGATTGTATGAGGTCAGCACATCACTGAGTTTCAAGTTTACTATACTATTTGAGTTTGCATCTATATTAAAGTCACCTAATATAGTAAGGTCATTAGAACCGGCCTGACCAACAACACTACTAAGTTTATCCATACCTGTCATTTCAATTGGTGTGGTGTTCAAGAAAGACAATTTTTTTTAGCTTCTATATCCTTGAAATTTCCTGGCAGATTAAAACTGTGTGCCGGGCCGAGACTCGAACTCGGGATCTTTGCATTTCGCGGGCAAGTGCTCTATCAACTGAGCTACCTAAGCACGACTCACGCCCCGTCCTCACAACTTTACTTCTGCCAGTACCTCGTCTCCTACCCTCCAAACTTTACAGAAGCTCTCCTGCGAACCTTGCAGAACTAGCACTCCTGAAAGAAAGGATATTGTGGAGACATGGCTTAGCCACAGCCTGGGGGATGTTTCTAGAATGAAATTTTCACTCTACAGTGGAGTGTGCGCTGATACGAAACTTCCTGGTCTCAGTCCGGCACACAGTTTTAATCTACCAGGAAGTTTCACATCAGCCCACACTCCGCTGTAGAGTGAAAATTTCATTCTTCGATATCCTTATTAACATAAACTGCCACACCACCACCTTTATGGTTTTGCCTACAGTAACTATTTGCTAGCATGTAACCTTCTAATCTATAATATATTATTTCACTGCATTTTAGCCCATGTTCCGTTATTACTAGTACATGTGGCAAGTGTTCCTCTATGAATATTTGTAGAATGCCTAGTTTGTTTCCGAGATATTGCACATTTAAGTGCAGTAACTTTAAGGGTGTTATCCCATCTTGTTTATTTACCATCTCACATGAATCAAAACTGTTTGAGTTACACTTTTTATGACATTTTGCATACACTGGCTTTTAAGAACTGACCTGCAATGACTGATCACTTATTTCACAGCCTGGCTTTTCTTTGCATGAACGGGACTCAGTCATATCCAAAATACATCCCTGAAAACTATTATTATTGTCCTTTATTCTAAAAAAGTCCTGTGGTTGTAGCCCAGAGTAATTTGAGCTTTCTCCATACTGTCTTTCTCACACAGTTTGCTTATGTGGGAAACTAGCTTGGCCTTCCCTTTCCTGTTTAAGTAGAATCCATGTTTTGTGTGTTCATCACGACTCATCTTACTTAAGTCTATCAAATGTACATGGCTAAATTTATCACACAGTTTCTTTAGCTCGGAATTTTAGTGTCAAATCTCTTTGTTTACACATGACCACAGTGGTAAATCATGTCGCACTGGCACGTTTGTGATGACAATGTTCATTTGAAATAGTTTTGGTAATATGTTATGGAAACATCACAGGGCTGTCTTGCTTTCGTTTTTGTATACGTCGTTGCCGCCGCCAATAATCACAACATGAGCATCTTTGTTCAATTGGCTTGTTTCTGTTCGAATACTCTCCACCACTGCATATAACGTTGCACCAGGCTTGATTTTCGCGAAAACTGAATGCTTTGAAGGCATACGTTTGCATAGATCTTTTCCATGACTGTCAGCATACAGAAAGAGCCCTTCGGTGCATCTTAAGGTTGGTAAGTTCTTTTTTGGTTCTTTAGTGGGAGTTTTGTGATTACTTTCTGGTTCGTTTATGTCTGTTGTGTTACCACAATCCACTACTAGTGCTGAGAATTTGTTTGATAATGGTATCACTGGGACTGTACGTGTACCACACACCGAATACTAGGTTGGTGGGTGGCAGAAGAGATATGCTCCAGCTTCAGAGCAAACTGCTCATCAGTACATCTGATGAAGGCAACATGGTCACTTGACCAAATATTATGCCTGTTAGACACTGCCATTAAGCCGTACACCCATGGACTATTTTGTCTTCAATATTGTATATTAATCACTACTGATTTTTACGTGTTCAAGCCTTCATGAGGCACAAATGGTGTTTGAATTGACATTTTAGCTGCTGTTTCCAGTTATGGTACAGGCACACTTAATAATAATCCACAACCATGGAATCTAAATACCTTGCAGCTACACTGTATGTAGTTGGTCACCACGTGTTCTTACTGATGAAACCTTGAGCACTCAGAAATCTTATAGCAATTAATAAACAACATTACATACAGCTGTAGGAAGTGAGTATTACAGTAAACAGAATAAACAAACAATTCATTATTTCCTCAACAAGTAATATTTGACACTTTCCATTGGTAATCACATTAGATTATATTTTCCAATGGCCTAATAAAGAAAGCTAGATTAACATTTCACTTATTGAAGCCATACGAACTTAACCATTACATAGTAAGCCTATTTAGAATTACATAAAGTAGAAGTAAGATCATACTTACTTGGCAGAATGGAAAAGCCTTATCTGAAGTTAAGGAAATTATCAGCTTACGACACAGAATACAAAGAAATGTACTATTTTGTGTAATACTGATATTTCGTGAATAGTAATGGATTCATAATGTTATCAGACACAACAAAAGCACTAAGAAAATTTAAAAAATTGATTTCATCATTTGTGTTGAATGCACAATTGAATAATGATAATCCTGAAATTTACCCATAACCTCACAATTTCACCATAAATAACAATTCTCTATATGAAAATCAATTCAACGAGAATATCCAAATTTACAAACGAAATACAAGAATATATATATTTAAAAAAATTATATGTTTGAAACTCATGAAACACATGGGAAGGAGAAATACTGTTCTGCATTCCTTTTGTAATCATTAACACAGTAAATTAACAGCCCTTCTCACTGAGAGTCTCAGAATAAATATTTACCAGCTGCATATGCATTAACAATTAAGTATATGGTAATTTGCAATATCTGTTAACATAATTCACGTTGATGCATACGTATAGTTTGAATACTATTCCGTACTTCAGCGTCTATTTTTATCAGAAAAATTCCTCTGCAGAGTTTCATAATGCAGTTATCAGAACTATCATCAAATTTTAATATTAGTGTACTGCTTTTTAATTTAAAGTGGATTTTTCTAAACATGGTACTATTAATTTTATCACATAATGGTACTGATAAAATATTGCAGTTAACTTGTCTTAATTACCTTCTAATAGAATAATTACATTTTATTCCACTAATGTTTTTAATACTGCACAGCTAAATTTAATGATGTGCAATCTCTGCATTAACATTAAACTTTTTAAAGGAATCATAATTTATTTTGGAATAAAGTTTTATTACACAAAATTATTTGTTACAGATTGCACCTCAACTAAAACACTTAGGATAACTTTATTACTACATTACATTACATTGTATGTTTCACTGCAGTAAGAAAAGTGAAAGGCATTTAAAGGATACGCTCTATTTTGCCGATGACAGTCTGCAGCCTTCATTAAACAATCCTTGCATTGCTCATATGATTTAGCATTTTTGAAACACGTTGCTGGAAAAAAAAGGTCATTAATTCACAACTCTCAGAACTTTTACAATGAGACGAACACTACGGTAACTGAAAAAATATTTTTATTAACCTGCTTTTTGGTATTCATCTGCTGCTGAATCATAATCTGGTCTCCACTTCAATAGTGATGTTTTCAGACTGAAAATAGATTAAAGATTAGCAGCCAGTCAGATAACTTTGTTTATTCTTGTTTGATAGTGACAGCTATGATCATTATTCAGAGACTGGAAGAAGGAAATGTACTATCTACAGTGAAGTCATTAGAGGCAGTGCACAAACTGTCAAAGGAATGAGAAATAAACCAGCCATGGTCACTTCAGAGAAACCAGGCAAGCAGCCTCATACTTGTGTTAAGTGATTTGTAAAAACCACAAAACTAGATAGTCAGATGAGGACTTCAGGCACTATCCTCTAAATGTTAGTCCATTGTCACTTTGCTCAGGGAGTGACTGAACAATTTCATAACAATGACACCTGCAGCAAATCAACTATTTTATGGATTCAACTCAGTGCATCACTACAACTCAAGATCAGTAGCCTATAAGCCATGAATAGAACACTTTAATCAATTAAGTTAGTCATATTTCACATTAGCTTTGTGTAAACAAAGGTTGCCAACCCTGCAGAACAGAAAGAGGTCACTTTCTACAACAGATCAGTGACATGTAAATTACTTAATCACTTAATAGTGATCAGAAAAGTTTGACTTAATGTCATGGAGATTGTCAGATCACCCAAAACTAATATTCAGACTGAAAAACAATTTATCACCTGACTAAAAACAGTCTTAGCTGCTGTAAACTTTAACAGTACCTGTACATATGCTTGTAGTTGTGGCACTTTCTAACAAAGTGGCCAACTAATTATGATAAGCACAGATTTTGAGAATGAAATGACATGTATTTGTAGTTTATCAAACTACATGGAAAGGAAGATGGGAACACAAACATAAAAATTTATGAATGCATAAGCAATTTGCAGGATAATTAAAAGAATTTAACTCTACCCATTTGATATAAAAATATTTTAGCGGTACATATTGACAGATGTAATGCAGTATGTTCACTACACGTGAAACTGAAACGGTATCACAGAACAAAATTAAAAAAGGTAGCCAAACAAAATCGTAATGACAGAGCACCGAAACTATCGTACATACCTAAATACTTCACAAAGAATACAATCTCGTCCGAAAAAAAAAAAAAAAAAAAAAACACTTTACCAGATGAACTCTTAAGAGAGTAAAGAGGCCATATCACTTTAACATTTTGCTGGTAATTGTTAGCAGCATGGGAAGTGAACTGCACAAGTTAATGTGACATATGTTCATAGAAGTTCGTCAGTAAATAACGCTTGGAATAAATAACGCGTAAAAAAGGTAATGAAACAGTATACAGCAAGTGATTTTGCTTTTAGTGCATAAATATCTTAACAATCGACAATTCTTTGGGAACTCTAGAGGGCAAGGGAAGCTTTCATCCCGACTAAAGTACACACTCGTTACCTATGGAAGAAACTGGTAAGTTAGGCGCTACCCTAAACCATTCTGCTACTGACAAATCTTAACTGGCCACAAAAATCGACATCTACGATCGGGAACATCATTCAGTTTGATGAGCACTATACCACGAATGCGATTATTGTGGGTTTGATAATTGAAGAAATACCATTACAGTCGTCTCTTGCTACCTGTCACTATACAGTTACTCTGTTATTATTGGACAAGAAACAAAAATAAATGCACCAGATTACCCGTACTTTGGAGAATTATTTGAACATCTACGTATTATCCTTTAAGCTATCCAACAACACGTTACTGTGCACCCTCGTATTTGTAGGATACTGTACACCCTTATATGTGAATGTGTGGATGTGTATATACTGTTATTTTTGTACATCATGTATTTTTTTAACGAAATGCTATGTAAATTGTCTCTGGATGAATAAACTACTGCAAGAATGGAAATCGTAAAAGCGAATACTATCTCCTTCGCCTTGCTTATAATCTAATGTGGTATTCATAAGAACTGCTTAATAGTATAAGAACGTTGTGGCAAACTATGGTAAATATAACCACACAACTTTTTTCTGCAGTTTATATTCAATATAAATCGTACTAGATGCAATTCTGCGTTGCACACTGCATGAAATACAGTGTAGCATTACACAGCACGCACAAATTCATTGCCCACCTAGCAATCCGCTACTATACAACCCGAAATAAAAAATTCAATTAGAATTACGTGCCGTTTCACTATTTCGTATTTCTTGATACCTGTTTAAATTACATTGCTAACGGTTGTTTAACTGACCTTTTTTCCGCACATTTAATATGATCCAAGCCTTCCTCTATTTTCTTGCTGCTTGTCATTGCTGTAGTATGACAGCCGGCAAGAAACAAACTGACGAATTAAGAAGAAAAGTTACGTAGAGCCGGGAAGACAACAAAATCAAATTCTTTCTTAATATTAAGTCGCACAACTATAAACATAAATAATATCCAATTCAATGCAGACGACACTGACAACTGTGAAGCAGTGACAATTGCCTGTCAAGCATACTCGCACAAAGATTTTCCTATGACTTTCCACAGGAAGTAGATTGTGATCGATAACTATTTTAGTAATTTCTATCAATACCTTTTATTATCATTACAGACCTTAATCCTCATTTTCAAACCTTATTCACATTAGTAGTTTTGGTAAAAGTTACTCAATGGATCCAGCTTGTATTTTTCGTAGCTTATGTGCTCTAAATGTTAAAAGTATGCGTCAGAACACTTGTCAGAGACGTGCACATTCTCTAATATATGTTGTCTGAATCTATCTTGCAGTTTTACTTATTATCCTGAAATAACCATTAAATGTGCTAGCCTATAGTGAGTTTAAATAAGAATCGAAAATAAATATTAGGCTACGCTATAGTCAATCTGTTATCACAACAATTATTTGGCATAAACATTCATCGATTATCCAAATTCGTAACTAGATCATCACCTTTCAACCTAAGTTAGATGTTAGACTTCGTTACAGATCAGCCTACCAGCGCAACCAACATTTTATGTGACAAATAACATATATTTTATTGCATTCCCTTTCGAACATACTTTCGGGATAAAGGGACAATGACTCTTTCTTCCGATATTTCGGCTGACAACTATACAGCCATATTCAAAGTGAATTGGTGACATAATAAAAATCGTATGACACATATGGTGTAAACGCATGCATATTTGCACCACACTACCGTGTCATGTGGTTTCGATTATGTCACTGAGTCAGCTTGAAGATGGCTGTGCATTTGTCAGCCCAAATACTGAAGAAGAAGAAGTAATGTCTTGGTTGCATGCCTGAAAGGTGATAGCAATGTGTGTGTGTGTGTGTGTGTGTGTGTGTGTGTGTGTGTGTATACGAGTATATTATATAACACAATGCTTCATATTGACAGCCTTCCTTAACGTTATCAGGTGATTTCTGAAGTATACTGCTCCTCACAAGAATAATCTGTTAGCATCAGACTATGACAGTCCCAGGAAACGCTTAGTATCCCCTTGTCTGATGATGGTTTAGTTTTTGCTTCTTTCGGCAGTGGTGAATCCATATGTTTTCAAAACTTCTTTCATTCCTTTGTTTCATAATGTAGTGACGCATCCAGCACTCTGGACTGGTCTAACACAGCTGTTGCTACCTTAATTCGGTGTCCTTTTTGAATGACTGTCTGTAGTCGCGGAAACTAGCAAATGACGATTTTTCACATCTTCAAAATGTCAAGCAGCATGTCAAAAACCGTTTTTTACTTTTTTCGCTTTCACCTTGCTAGTGATACGCCAGTCTTCGAGAATAAGTTGCATTCTGTTCACCTGAGATACACCTAAGAGTATCCAATAACGAAGTTTCTGATAGTGCTATAAATTTCATTCAGACAGAGTTTACGCAGAGTGTCCCAGGAGGAATGGTCAATATTCAGAGACCTGACACGAACGATCAGTTGAAGCGAGAAATTTCATTTGAACATACTCCCTTTTCTGAATGATATCCAAGATGGAATACATTCAATGAATATTTTTGTTTATTTTCTGTATGATTTGATACATTGTCAGTTTTACACGTGTATAATAGTAAGTAAATGTTACAACAAGTATTTTACAAGATGGTAACTGTAAAATATGTATCGTCACATTTACCTCTAAGCGTTACCGTACACATCACATTACAGCTGTTGTACAGTGCACAATAAGTATTTGGATATCCCAAAATCAACTTTACTATATATCTGCCCTCTTGAGATAATATGTTAAATTGCTTATCTGAGAGTCTCTGCATGTTCCCTAATGAGGGCAGCAGCGTCCATCATGTAATTCAGATTTCATCCAAACCCATGACGTAAGGTCTGGCGATCTTGGAGGGCGGTTAAGTGTACCTCAATGGCCTCTATTCCATTCGGTATAAAAGCTGACGTTTCATAGCATAGACTATCTTAAAAGCTGAATTGTATATTAGATAGGAAGTGTTTCTCTTTAATGTGGCACTGCAGACGTAAGAGACAGGCTCATTCGAAGACTCTTGATTAAGCCAGAAGAAACCTTATGGGTCATTAAAAGGAAGTGGCAATTGGCCCATCCCTGCTATGGGAATGGCAACAACTTCCATTCTGCTCGATATTGCATTCATCTCAATATGCTGTTAAGTGCTCCTGATAAGGTGGTCATCTACATTACCATTTCACAGATCACAATATTTTCCAGCTGCACTGTTATTGAAGTATTTATTCATGTTTATATAATTAAGATTTCTGTTGGAATTCTGTCTAGATTGGGGAAGTGTCAGTGGTCAGTGTGAGTTTTTATGATACATGCGTATGTAATTTATGAAATACAACGTAGAATATGTAATGTTGTGTCTGTACTGGATGCACCTGGTGGATATATCTACAGACACGAGTCTCGATGTTGGTGGGGTGAGCTGTGGAGTTGGACAGCTATCCAGTGGGCAGATGCTGTGAGAAAGTTAGCAGGGCATAAATGTACACCACTGTAAAAAAAAAAAATCCGCCTACGTAGCACACTGCAAGTAGGTAATGGTGACATAGTTGAGCAGCCACAGATGCCGAAAATTGCCAGAAATACATGTCTAAGAAACTACAGAACCAATAGCAGTAGACAAAATCCAGACTCAGTCCAATTCAATTAAATCTCTTTACTCATCTATTACTTACTTACTTACTCATCCATTAATAATACACACTGTAGGGATGTGTCAATTCATATCCAGAGCTAGTTCCAATAAAATTTCTTATATTTTGGTTGTTTACAAACTTATGTGTAAATACAATCGCATTTTATCAGTACATGTAAATAATTTTTCTTTTTGAAATTCAATTATTCTTCAGTTACATAAAAGCTATGTGTTACACATACATCGTTGAAAGGGTAATTTAACACTATAGCTACTGACATAAATGCCTCCTCTGAATATCTGCTACTTCCTAAGTTTTTTTTCTGCATTGTGTTCCTTCTGTAAGTTATGAAGGATAATATAATTGTATAGGCTTCCACTACCAGCCAATTGACATAATTATTCAATATCATATGGTAAAAAACCATTAAGGATAGAGTTTTTTTAACTAAGGAATCTAAATAACACAAAAACTGGCAAATGATGTCTGACAGTACAGTGTGGTGCACATTACAACATAGGTTGAAAATTATTTGAATAGTGATATTTTGTATGGCCATTATACATAATAAAGTTTTCTTTGTACCATTTGTTTAGATCACAAAGTACTACCCAATCACTATATTCAGGAACTGGTCATTAACTTTTAATTATCGCCTTGAAAATATCAGGTTAAGGTCACCAATATTGGTGACTGTGAATGACTCCACACAGACCTGGGTTGCAACAGTCTGCATTTTGCTGTTAGTGAGTAGTTCCTTGCTGAAAGTCATACTGCCATCATTTTGGAAATGACTATCGTGCAGTGATTAGTTCAAATGAGGAAACAGGAAGAAGACTGTAGGTGACATATCAGAATAGTAATGGCGATGAAGCAAAATCTGGTACTCCAGACGAACAGCATCTGTAACTGTGTCATATGGAGTAAAAACAGCCCGTTAGACAGCTTCCTGCAATGCTTCATATTGACAGACTACCTTAACGTTATCAGATGCTTTCTGAAGTATGCTCCTGTGGTGATCTGCTCCTCACAAGAATAATCTGTTAGCATCAGACTATGGCAGTCCCAGAAAATACTCCAGTATCTCCTTGTCTGATAATGGTTAGGCATTGCTTCTTTCGGAAGTGGTGAATCTATATGTTTTCAAAGTTTGCATCATTCCTTTGTCTCAGGGATGTAGTGACACATTCAGCACTTTGGACTGGCCTGACACAGCTGCTGCTACCTCAGTTTGGTGTTCGTTTTGAATGGATGTCTGCAGTCGCAGAAACTAGTGAGTGACAACTTTCACATGTTGAAAATATCAAGCAGCATATCGAAAACCGTTTTTTACTTCACATTGTATGTGGTACGCCATGGTGAGCATGGTGAGCATCAGGGTATCCACTTCTATTGGCATTATGCGTTCTTCCCAGTCACTTTGTTCATCATCATTCAGACTTAGCTGACTTTACTGGGAGCATTAGTGCCAACTAACCACTACATCATGTGATGTCGCACTGTTGTGTATACTTTCACCAGTTCAACATGGAATTTTGCAATGTTGTTCCCCTTCAAATACAGACAACGAATTACTACATAATAATCAACTTTATCAATGGACCTCTACATTTTATTTTGGCTTCTCTAGTGCATTCTTGTGATACTGTTGCGTGCTATGGCACTGAAGACTTGAATTGGCAAACAAACAAAGAAAAATAATGCCATAATTTTATTTTTTCTGTTTAATAATTAACACTTTATGAGTACACATTGTGTATCCCATTAAGCTTGAGTGTAAAGGGAGCAAATTTATGCACATTTCCATGTATTGATGAACAACATAGCTTCAAAAAGTACTGCAATTAGGCATTTGAGAATCAGTTATCGGTAATTCATGGGAATGACCCTGTAAAGTAGAAAATGCTGGCCAACATATAACCCAGTGAGTGAGCGAATTTCGTAGTATTATTTTCGACATTAAAAAGAGCAGAACCTGTGGTGGTTTAAGATGTGTCTCAGTGTAAACGTTTACAGACTTATAATTCTTTTCACCATAAAGGCTGCAGTATTATAATATTCTGGCTAAACATTAATTTGAACTCAAAGTTTTTCGCTGTGTAGTTGTCAAGCTATTAAAAGAATTGTGATAGTATTTGGAAGACTGTTTGTGCTAGTCAATTGGAACTTTGTATTTTATCATTACCAGCAACTGCATTGTTATATTTTATTATTTATTTATTTATTTATTTATTCATTGTTCTGTGGGACCAAATTAAGGAGAAGTCTCCATGGTTATGGAACGAGTCAATACATGAAATTATAACACGATATTAGAAACAGATAAAATGAAATATAAAAAAAACATATTCAGGTGACAAGTCATAAGTTTAAATAAAGAAAATCAACAATGTAACACTGGAATTTACTTAATTTTTTGCTCTTCCAGGTGCTCCTCGACAGAATAGAAGAAGTGAGCCACGAGGAAACTCTTCAGTTTAGACTTAAAAGAGTTTGGGCTACTGCTAAGATTTTTGAATTCTTGTGGTAGCTTATTGAAACTGGATGCAGCAGAATCCTGCACTCCTTTCTGCACAAGAGTCAAGGATGTGCATTCCACATGCAGATTGGATTTCTGTCTAGTATTAACTGAGTGAAAGCTGCTAACTCTTGGGAATAGGCTAATATTGCTAGCAATAAACGACATTAAAGAAAATATATACTGTGAGGGCAATGTCAGAATTCCCAGACTATTGAATAGGGGTCGACAAGAGGTTCTCGAACTTACACCACATATAGCTCAAACAGCCCGTTTTTGAGCCAAAAATACCCTTTTTGAATCAGAAGAATTACCCCAAAAAATAATACCATATGACATAAGCATATGAAAATATGCGAAGTAGACTACTTTTCGTGTTGAAGTGTCACTTATTTCAGATACTGTTCCAACGGTAAGTAAATCAGCATTTAGTTTCTGAACAAGATCCTGGACATGGGCTTTCCACAACAGCTTACTATTTATCCGAACGCCTAGGAACTTGTACTGTTCCGTCTCGCTTATAATATGCCCATTCTGTCTGATCAAAATATCGGTTCTTGTTGAATTGTGAGTTAGAAACTGTAAAAACTGAGTCTCACTGTGATTTAACATCAAATTATTTTCCACAAGCCACGAACTTATTTCATGAACTACATTATTTGATACTGTTTCAATATTACACACAAGATCCTTCACTATCAAGCTGGTGTCATCAGCAAACATAAATATTTTTGAATCACCTGTAATACTAGAAGGCATATCATTCATATAAATAAGAAACAGCAGTGGCCGCAGCACCGACCCTTGGGGAACGCCCCACTTATCAGTGCCCCACTGGGACTGAACATCACTACCACTCTCAATATTGCGGAGAATTACCTTCTGCTTTCTGTTCTTAAAGTAAGAGGCGAACCAATTGTAAGCTACTCCCATTACTCCATAATGGTCCAACTTCTGCGGTAATATTTTGTGGTCAACACAGTTGAACGCCTTCTTTAAATCAAAGAAAACACCTATCGTTCGCAACCTTTTATTTAAACCGTCCAAAACCTCACCGAGAAAAGAGAATATAGCATTTTCAGTTGTTAAACCATTTCTAAAACCAAACTGAACATTTGACAGCAAATTATGTGAATTTAAATGCTCCAGTAACCTTGTATATACAACCTTCTCGATAATTTTAGCAAACACCGATGGCATAGAAGTAGGTCTAAAATTGTCAACATTATCAATGTCTCCCTTTTTATAAAGTGGCTTCACTACCGAGTACTTTAATCGGTAAGGAAACCGACCACTCCTAAAGGAAAAGTTACAGATATGGCTATGTACTGGGCTAACATACATAGAACAATACTTCAGTATTCTGCTAGATACCCCGTCATATCCATGAGAGTTCTTGGTCTTTAGTGATTTAATTATTAACTCAATCTCCCTCCTGTCAGTATCATGGAGGAGAATTTCAGGTAACAGTCTCAGAACACTTTTTTCTAAGAGCGCTATATGATTCCCTGTTGGGACTAGGTTTCTATTTAGTTCACCTGCTATATTCAGAAAGTGATTATTAAATACTGTACATATATGCGACTTATCAGTAACACGGACAATCCCACTATGCACTGATTCTATATCCTCGACCTGTCTCTGCAGACCAGCCACTTCCTTTACGACTGATCATATGGTTTTAATTTTATTCTGGGACTTAGCTATTCTCTCTGCATACCACATACTTTTTGCCTTACTAATAACATTTTGAAGCACCTTACAATACTGTTTGTAATGGGCTGCTGCATTTATTATATTATATATATTATATATAGTAATATTATTATATTACATGGAGGGTTAGGGAATTATTCATGTTTGTAAAAGTATGTGAAGACTTTCAATGAACACACACTAATTTGGAACTCTGAATTATTCATGTTGGGTAAACTTCTGCGATTATTCTGTCTATGCAGTTCCTGATAGTGACATACTGCATATTTCTTTGCTTGCTCTTATAACTTATATAGACGCAGCAGCCTCCTGGCTGCTTACTGAACCACTGGATATGGATTGACATTTAACTGTGAATTCATACACCAATTAACTGTTTATGTTGATGACATACTATTTCCTATGTATCATTGGCTGGAGCCTTGTCTGTTGTTGAATGAAGTCCTGATCACCATGGTAACTGGTAGCCTGATATTTAAATTAATTAACATTGAAGATGGCGCGAAAGAAATTCATTTCCATGATCGCCTGAGTGGTGAGAAAGGTGAAGTTCCAATCTCTATAAAGTTGAGAGCCATACAAGAATTTACTAGACCAAGGAGTTACAGGACATGTTTCCTCAATTTGGAATTTTCTGCTGAGTTGTTTGGATCTAAACTGTCATTGTACTGTGCTTCATTCAGTTATGGAGTCACGAATCTGAACAAGCTTCTGAAGCTAATGCAGATAACACTCAAAACGTCAAATACAACCAAACATTGAAGCAAAATACGACATAAATTGAGAAAACTGGTTTTAAGCCTTTGTCTCTCTTGCATTGCGTACTTCTGGAAACAGAACTGTAGTTTCCAAAAATCTCAAAACTTTCTCAATATTCATATTAAGATTTTTCCATATGTCACTACAATCAGAAAATCTTATTCGTTACCATGATCTCTTTCACTGATACATGTATGTTGTACAGACATATCATGTGTTGATTTGCAGGTTCACTTAGCTCTCCATCTAAACAGGCCTCTGAAGGTCAACCACCATGTCATCATCAGCCAAAAGGTGTGATTGGTTTCAAGTATGAAGGGGCTCTCTCGGTCGTTGTCAGCTTTCGTGCTTGGAGCCGCTACTTCTCAGTCAACTAGCTCCTCAAGTGGCCCCACAAGAGCTGAGTGCATCCCATTTGCCAACAGTGCTTGGTAGACCCAAATGGTCATCTATCCAAGTGCTAGGCAAGCCCGATAGAGCTTAACTTCAGTGATCTGATGGGGAATGATGTAACCACTGCAGCAAGGCCATTGGCTTTTATATATAAGGAAACATACAAAATAAGGTGTAATATATAATATTTCATGAGAAATAAAATCACAAAAGTCACATAAAAGGAATAAATCGTATTTAAAACCTTTCTAGTTTAACACTGTTTCAGTTCTGTTAAATAATATATGGAAATCTAATTATAATTTTTTATATACTCAAATACTCTGTTGTCAAAATGTATCTTCACCCTAGATCAGACTAAACAGTGATTTAAAATATCATAGCGGATTAGAATTGTGTTTTGTCAGCGCTCTAATCTGAGGCTCTTTGTCTTTTCTGGGCAAGTGCTCCACCAACTGAGCTATCTAAACACTACTAAGGAACTAGATGAATACTCACTCTCACAACGATCTCCAAGTGTTTAAATAATACATTCCTTCAGTATATCATTTTTCTGGTTGGTAGAACTTCTGGGAAGTTACATAGTTAGAAGAGAAGTAAAGTTATGGATATTGGTCATCAGTTGTACTTGGAGAGCCTAGTCAGTAGAGTACTAGCTCATGAAAGGCAAAAGCGTGATCCAGCTCACAGTTTCATTTTAACTATAAGTTGTCTCTGGAATATTGCACTACAGTGGCAAACTTTCATATTCTGCAATTATTTGTTATAATTTCCTTATTTCTGTGCATGCAGATATTTGATCCCTATAATACTTTGTGAGATTACATTTGACTAAAACTATTTAATTTATGGTGATAAACTGTATCTGTATTTTTATATATTTGTTTTATTGCTGGATTAGTGTCAAATGCATATCTACGTTCAGTAGTTTCTGTATTACAAAGATAAAATACTTTTTACAAAGAATTTTATCTCTAGTACACAGTGTTTCATGTGAGCTAATCATAAAAAATGGACTGATGAACACATGCAGCAATTCTAAAAAAAGAAGATTGCATAATTCACACTTGTTCTTACCATATAAAAGCATTTAAAGAACCATATTTCCTGAACTGCATAGCGAGACTAGTACAATATTCACTACCATACCTAAATGAAACATAACATTCACACTACAAACCTCAGAAAAACAGCTAAAAAGAATGTTTGCATATGACAACAAACCTGCATTAGTCGACAAAATGAATACTAAAAAGATAAACATCAATGAAAACAAAATAAAAGAGAGCATTGTCCTTGTGGAGACATATCACAGTGAAGACATACGATAATAAATGTTCAGCACTCTGTCATACCACACTGAGGAAAAATATCAGGTAACATTAGAGTTACAGTTCAAGACATCAACCTGAGGATAAGTTTCAGAACACACAACGCAACTCAATCAAATATAAGTAATTCTGTAAAAGATTCAGTAAGTTTGTCCATTCAGGTGTTTAAAATTTAAACTATGTGACCATATACATAGGACAGACATGAAGAAATTTCAAAAAAAGATTCAGAGAACATTTCAGTTCCACTTACATGAGCCAATGGTCCTTTAGTTCACAGCTAGAAGAACAAAAACCCACAGCAAGTGACATAATACAATGGCTGTCAAGCGCACACACCATTGAAATATTTGAGATGTAATAGAAATTTTCACATATGTGATGATACAACCTGATATTATCTGAAGGAATGGATCAACTTTAAAAAAAGTAAAAAAAAACTGTGATATATCTCACTGGTATTCTTGCAAGCATTTTGCCATTAAGCACATTCGTTTGTTTCTCTTATTGTGATAACACAAATAAAACGTATTAGAAAGGTAATTACACAGCAATCTATGGTATAAACAGTTCATTCATAAACTACAGATCTAAAGCGCATCATGATTGCCAAGTGTGTAACATTCTGTTTTATATGCTGGTTATCATGATCATATAACTGGGTAATCACAATAACAGTATTGGCAGAAGTCTTTGGCATCTGCTAAAAAATTACCACATATTAGCCAATTTAAAAAAATTATATGTGAAGAAATAGCACTCACTTTACATCATGCTAGAAATAAACATACTGGTAAAGCTGTTTTGTGTTCTCTGATATTGTTACAGATATATGAACAATAAATTTTGTGTGTGTGTGGGGGGGGGGGGGGGGGCAGGCAATGCGGACTGTTCTGTGTAATTAAGGATGTTAAAATATACATAGCTTGTCTTATTCCTGAATTTTTGGTATTCAGAATTACTTATTTCGCTCTTCTAGTTCCAACAGGTTCTTACATATAGAAGGAAATATAATCGGAATAGTCTTCGAAGTGTGGAGCGAAAGCTTTCAGAATGACCTGATTGCCGTGTAATTACGATTTAGGGGACATAGTGAATGGTACGCTGAAGCCCACTCAGCAAAATTAGGCAAATAAGGACTGGAATGCTAGGTCAAAGCTGATATTATTGATTGATCCAGTGAACTATGCACACACAGAGAAAGGCGTGACGGCAAAATAAGTTTGGAACAAGTTATGCAGCACATTTGAGGATGGTGGCCGTACCAGAAAAGTCGGATTACTCCATGAACTTATAGCCACGCGACTGTATAACTGCAAGAACGAGTACAAGTATGTCAGAAAGATAATATTCACATCAGATCGACTAAGGGACATAGAGTTCGAGATTGCCAATGAATGGGAAGGTACATTATTGCTAGAAGGATTGTCCAAAAAATATGCAAGCATGATTGTGAGGTTAAAAAGCTCAGGTATACTGATTATGGGAGACAGTGTAAAAGTGAAGATCCTGCAGGACGTGAAAAGTATGTCAATGTGCCTTAATTCAGAGAAGAAAACAGTTGCAGCACTTTTTTCTAAGAAGAAAAGAAAGAAAGCACTCAATTGCTACAACAGCCAGAAGAGGGGTCACACTGCATCCAATTGTCGTCGAAGGCCAAGTACAAACGGAAAAACGTTAAATGCCAATCGTCCAGAAAGGAGGACTGGTGATAATTGTAAGACACTCTTCATTTACTACTCTTTTACAGTGTCGAGTAATAGAGAACCAGAATGGGTATTAGATTCAGGTCGTTAGTGTATACTATTACAGACAAAACAGCTCTTTATGATGCTACTAGTAAAATGCATGTAGGTATATCTAAGGTGGATGGTTCCAAGTTTCAGTATGAGCTTGCTGGGGAAGTTGATTTTACGATAACTGTAAAATGAGAACAAGAAAATATTATGGCACGTGGTGTTTACTGTGTAAATGGTGTCGCAACTAATTTGTTATTTGTGAGTGAAATAGTCAGAAGGGAAACAGAGTAACTTTCGATATAAATGAAGTAAAAATAGTTAAACAATACAGGGAAGTTATAGCTAGTCAACAACTGAAAGGGCTTTCATGTTAAAGATGTAAGTGAAGATATAAACCATTCTGTGTATTCTGCAAAAGGTAGCATAGAAGACTTGGGCACCCAAACAGAAAAGGCATGTCGTTATATATGGTGACAGGAATGCCGTAAATAAACACATCAAAAAAAGTTTTGCATTACCTGGGCTCTGTGAGTTCCGGAATCTGTACAGAAAATTGGGAAAGAGATCAAAACAAACATCATTTCCACCATTTTTATTGCTCATGAAAACCACACACTGCATGTTGTACCACCATACAGCGAGACCTTCAAACGTGGTGGTCCAGACTACTGTGCACACCGATACCTCTAATACCGAGTAGCATGTCCCCTTGCATTGATGCATGCCTGTATTCTTCGTGGCATACTATCCACAAGTTCATCAAGGCCCTGTCGGCCATATTGTCTCACTCCTCCATGGCGATTCGGCACAGATACCTCAGAGTGATTGGTGGGTGACATCGTCCATAAACAGCCCTTTTCAATCTATCCTCAGCATGTTCGATAGGGTTCAAGTCTGGAGAACATGCTAGCCACTCTAGTCGAGCGATGTCGTTATCCTGAAGGAAGTCATTCACAAGATGATGGGATCGAGAATTGTCATCCATGAAGAAAAATGCCTCGGCAATAGGCTGCCAACATGGTTACTCTGTCGTTCGGGGGATGGCATTCACGTATTGTACAGCCGTTATGGCGCCTTCCTTGACCACCAGCGGCCTACGTCGCCCCACATAATGCCATCCCAAAACAGCAAGGAATCTCAACCTTGCTGCACTGGCTGCTGCGTTGCCTCCAAACATGCCTCCGACGATTGTCTGGTTGAAGGCATATGCGACACTCATCGGTGAAGAGAATATGCTGCCAGTCCAGAGCGGTCCATTGGGCCCATCTGTTCCTTGCTGCATGGTGTTGTAGTTGCATAGATGGTCCTCGCCATGGACGCCAGGAGTGAAGTCGCGCATCAAGCAAACTATTGAGCACAGTTTGCGTAATAACACGACGTCCTGTGGCTGTACAAAAATCATTATTCAACATGGTGGCGTTGCTGTCAGGGCTCCTCCAAGCCATAATTCGTAGGTGGCGGTTATCCACTGCAGTTGTAGCCCTTGGGTGGGCTGAGCGAAGCATGTCATCGACAGCTCCTGTCTGTCTGTATCTCCTCCATGTCTGAACAACATCGCTTTGGTTCACTCCAAGACGCCTGGATACTTCCCTTGTTGAGAACACTTCCTGGCACATAGTGGCAATGCGGACGCCATCGAACCGCGGTATTGACTTTCTAAGCATCGCTGAACTACAGACAACACGAGCCGTGTACCTCCTTCCTGGTGGAATGACTGGAGCTTATCGGCTGTCGGACTCCCTCTGTGTAATAGTCGCTGCTCATGCATGGTTGTTTATATCTTTAGGTGGGTTTACTGACATCTCTGAACAGTCCAAGGGACTGTGTCCGTAATACAATATCCACCGTCAACAACTATCTTCAGGAGTTCTGGGAATAGGGGTGATGTAAAACTTTTTTATGTGTGTATACAGAAACTTGTGAAATATGTATGCAAGGGAACCACACTAGATTATCCTTTAAGCCTAGCAAAAGCGGCAATACAAACGTCTTGCAGTTAATACAAATTGACGTATGTGAGTCAATGGAGGAGCCATTATTTAGGAGGAAGCCATTATTTTGTTACCTTTACAACCGACTATTCAACATATAACAACTTTTTTTTTAGTTCTAAAGATCAAGTGAGTGATATTTTTGAGAACTTTCATGATATGGTAGAAAAAGAAATGGGAAAGAAGATTAAAATTATCAGATATGATAATGGGACAGCGCATACCAATCAAAAATTCGAGGAACGTTTGAAGGAAGTAGTCATTAGACACTAAACCACCATCAGATACAGTCCATTCCAGAATTAAATAGCAGAGAGAGCAAATGGGATTGTTGTTGAAAAAGCAAGAAGTGTGTAAACTGATGTTGGGTTACAAAAATGTTTTGGGCAGAGGTGGTGTCGACAGCTGTGTATTTGATCAATCGATCGCCTAGCAATACGGTAAAAAATAGTAGCCTCTATGAAGTCTGGTCATGGAAGAAGCCAAATCCGAGCAACTTAAAAGTTTTTGCATGCAAGGCTGAGGTACATATCCTGAAACAACTGAGGCGAAAACAGGACCCAAAGTATAAGAAATATATTTTAGAAGGTTATTGTGAAGACTCAAAGGGTTACCAACTCATGAATCATACAAAGAAGAAGATAAAGACTAGTAGAGATGTACTCCTTGAGAATAATAAAAACGAAATAAATGACGATCATCAAGAGAGTACAACCGCTTCATTAATGTCATAAAGTTCAAGAAATACTGACTCTGGAAATGAAACGTAAAATGAAGAACAAGAAGAAATAGTAGAAGATGGCAAGGAACACATAAATCATAAATATGTTCTATGAAGATGAAGTTCGAGAACAAAAATATTTTCAAACGTTCTTCTTGTGCTCCTGAACCTAAAAAATACCCTGATTATGAAATGCCACATAGAAGAAGATGTATTACATGAATGACGAACACTAACTTCACTTAACGAAGGTTTATTCAGCACTTGCACATGCAAGAGCGCAGAGCAAACTGTCTCCAACCAGAACAAAAAAATGGTTCAAATAGCTCTGAGCACTATGGGACTTAACATCTGTGGTCATCAGTCCCCTAGAACTTAGAACTACTTAAACCTAACTAACCTAAGGACATCACACACATCCACGCCCGAGGTAGGATTCGAACCTGCGACCGTAGCAGTCGCGCGGCTCTGGACTGAGCGCCTAGAACCGCTAGACCACTGCGGCCGGCCAACCAGAACACAAACAGTATATATACAGCTTCAGAACATTCCAGTACAGTTATTCTTGACATTTGTGGATACTTATAGAATGTACTCGAACCGAATGTAGACATTAAAATTGGGAAGCCCAGGTAAGTTTTGAACACACAGCCCTCCAGGCAATAGTTTTGTACCATATCCATTACACCACAGTGCTAATCAAGTTCTGCTGCGACATTGCCCCCTCCTTAAGAGACTAGTGTCTTGGTGTTACGTCGTCCTAGTCCGGAAACGAGTCATTGGTCCTGATGACGGATTCTCGTCCTGGCGGTGATTTTCTTGGAACTTCTTTTGTCGCTACGCTCTTCGTCACCTTTCCGCTTGTTGCCTGTCAGTGGAGCTTCGAATTTATCCTGGGTTGCAGGATCCTTATAGGGCTTCATTCGAAGTACGTGGACCGAATCTCTGGTCCTTCGCCGTCTGGTGTCGGAGTCGAAATCTTAAACTTCTTAAATAACATCAGACAACTGTCTTACAACCTTGTAAGGTCCACAGTAGCGCCTGAGGAGCTTCTCAGAGAGACCAACCTTCCGAACAGGAGTGAAGATCCAGACGAGGTCACCAGGCTGGTAGACAACTGGGCGGTGGCTCGTGTCATACCTTCGGCGATCGTTTTCTTGAGCCTGCAGTGTGCGGAGTCGAGCTAACTGCCGAGCTTCCTCAGCTCTGCTTAACACCTGGCCGATGTAGTCGCCATCCACGTCATCAGGATGTAACGGAAACACAGTGTCCATCGTCGTAGTCACCTCACAAACCATGCACCAGGAAAAATGACGTAAATCCTGTGGTGTCTTGTTTGGCGGTGTTATAGGCAAAAGTCACGAAAGGTAGCACCTTATCCCAGTTGCTCTGCTCAACATTGACGAACATTGATAGCATGTCTGCCGAGGTCTTACTAAGGCATTCAGTAAGCCCTTCAGTTTGCGGATGGTAGGCAGTCGTCATGTGATCATGTGATGAGTAATGAAGCACTGACAGTTTATCTCTGTCACAAGATTCGACTGAAAAACTTTCTCTCGATCCGTAATTAGCGACCTTGGGGCACTATGTTTTAATATAATGTCCTACACGATGAATTTGGCTTCCTCTTATGCTTCGGTTGTTTTCACGGCTTTTGTAATAGCATAGCGTGACAGATGGTCAGCGAAAACAAAAATCCATCTATTGCCACTAGCAGACGTTGGAAATCGTCAGGGGAGGTCAATCCCATCACGCTGGAAAAGCGTTTCGGCTGGTGGAATTGGTATGAGTTGGCCAGGTGGCTTCTGAGGAACTGCCTTTCTCGTCTGGCACTCTCGACAGTGCGACAAATAGCGACAGACACTCTTAAATAAACCTGGCCAGAAAAATCTCTTGCGGATTCTTAATAAATCCTAAATGTCCAGTCTCAGGTGCGTCATGGAATTTCTGTAGAACATCAACGTGCATGTGTTTAGGAATCACTGGTAGCCACCTCTTTGCAAACGGATCAAAGTTTTTCTTGCAAAGTAATCCATTAACTACCTTAAATTGTCCTTCCACATCCTCCAACCGATTTAAGGCAAGCATAATTTAAGATATCTTGGCGTCCTTCTGCTCAGCAAAGAGATCCTGGAGTCCAGCGAGACAGTCACTATCTTCATCAAACTCTTGATGGTCTGGCACAGGGTTTCTTGAGAGACCGTCGGCATCTTGGTGTTTTCTCCCACTTTTGTACACTATGGTAGTGTCATACTCTTGAAGACGTAGTGCCCACCTGGCGAGTCGTCCTGTTGGAACCTTAAGACCTGTCAAATAACAAAGCGAATGACGGTCTGTAACAACTTGAATGGCCTTCCATAGAGATACTGTCGAAATTTGCACATGGCCCAGATCACAGCAAGACATTCTCTTTCTGTAGTTGAGTAGTTTCTCTCGGGTTTGGTAGTGTCCTAGAAGCATAGGCTGTAACCTTCTCTTTTCCATCCGAAATTTGCAGCAGAACAGCACCGATCCCATACCCACTGGCATCTGTGTGTAGTTCTGTAGGTGCTCTCTCATCATACAGACCAACTACAGGGTCAGTCGTCAGAGCTTTTCGCAGCACATCAAAAGTATCTTGTTGAGCACCACCCCAGTTAAATTTAGTATCAGCTTTTAACAACTCCTGGAGTTTCCTGGCTTTGATAATAAAGTCTTTGATATAACGACGGTAATAAGAACATAATCTGTGGAAGATTCTCACATCTTTAATACTTTTAGGATTAGGAAATTCCGTTATAGGTCTCACTTTTTCTGGGTCTGGCCGCACACCTTTGTTTGACACAAGTTGTCCAAGGATTTTGATTTCTTTTGCTCCAAAACGACACTTTCTTGGATTATGTTTCAGTCCGCCTTGTTGGAGACACTTAAGAACGGCCCTCAGTCTTCTTATACGTTCATCAAATGTCTCTGAGAACACTATAATGTCATCTAAATAACAAAGACACATCGTGCACTTCAGGTGCCTGAGAAGATTATCCATCATCCGTTCAAAAGTTGCTGGTGCATTACACAAACCAAACGCCATCACCTTAAACTCATACAGGCCCTCAGGGGTGATGAATGAAATTTTCTCACGATTAACCTAATCTAGTTAAATTTGCCAGTATCCCGAGTACATGTCCATGGTTGAAAAAAACTTAGCCCCCTTCAGACAATCTAGTGTATCGTCAATTCGTGGAAGAGGCTAAACGTCCTCTTTAGTTATCTTGTTAAGCTTCCTGTAATCAACACAAAGGGCCAACTGCCATTCTTCTTCCTCACAAGGACCACTGATGACGACCATAGGCTCTGCAAAGGCTGAATGATGTCATTCTTCATCATTTTCTCTACCTCGTCGCGAATTATTAGACGTTCCGTTGCTGACACACGGTATGCTCTCTGGGCTGTTGGTTGATGGTCTCCAGTGCTAATCCGGTGCTTCACCTTTGATTTGTCCAATTTGATTTTCACCTGTGGAATTCTTGAAGAATGGCAAGTAGCTTCTTCTGTTCCTCGTTAGTGAGATCTGGTGATAGTTGAGCTAGAAGATCTTGTCTCGTAGTAGTTGTGCTAATTTCGACCACAGACTCGGCATGGGAGGTTTCTATGATGCTCAGCCGTTCTGCAATTAACGGCTCAGCGTTTGATACACACATGCGTCTTGGAAAGATCTGCAGTTCTCGGTGACAGTTAACTATCCACAATTCACCGAATCCGTTCTTAAACTAGACGACAGGGGCTGGGGTGGCTAAATTATTCTTCAGTGACATGATTCTCTTACATTCCACTACAAGATCCACGGTTTGGTGCATGGCATGACACATGAGAGTTACCTTTCTAGTGCCGACTGCAGGAATGATCACCTCATCCAGCACATATAGTCTCCACACGCTCGGATGCGCATCTTCCTGTTCATAGTATCTCATCTCGTCTAGCATAATCTTCAAGTGAACACAGTCTATAATGGCCTGAGAAGCTTTCAAAAAGTCCCATCCGAGAACGACGTATTGACTACACTCTTATAAGGTGATGAATTCTAAGGGCTGTGTATGGCCACTTATACCCACAGGAATGGTACATCTTCCGGTAGCTTTTACATATTTCTCATTAGCCACCTTCAGCAAAGATGGCTGGGGCTTCTAAACGGCGATGGAGACCTTGATCGGCCGGTTGTGGAGCGTCCTCTCCAGCGGCTAGCTTGCGGCGATGGTGATCTACGTCGTCCTGCACCCACATTTTCTTGGTCATCTTCGTCGTCTCAGAGTTGGCGTCAGCTAAGATCGGTCTGCTGTCTTCTGGTGCGGGCGTCAGCAAATATTCGCCGCCTTAAACTAGACAACACAGGCTGGGATTGCCACAGTGGAAATATACTCTTTGGTTACCCTGGATCCTCCAGTCGCCAGTCTTCCTTGGTGCCCAAACAGGTTCCTCATGCGTCTCCGTTTTTTGCTCGCCGTGCAATCCAAGTGCCTTCTGAACTTCCTCTCTCACTATCTGATGAAGACCACTTGTCAAATCAGTTGCTTCCTCCATCACATACATCAATACGACGCTTGGAAGCCGTTCAAACTTCCTGCGTGTAATTCTTTTTTGATGTATTGCCTCGATATACTGGCACCATTTTATGGAGTCGTCTGCTGTCGAAACCTCCTTCAGTTGTAGGTTTGATACATGTCCTCAGCAACACCCTTAATGATTTGTGCAACCTTATCTTCCTCCTTCATTCTAGGATCCACTATTTTACACAGCTCCAAGACGTCTTGAATGTAGGAGGCTGTAGTTTCTCCTGGACGCTGTGCCCTGCACTTTAATTTATCTCCAACCTTGCTCCTCTGTCGTTGTTTGTCGCTGAAATACTTGCGCAGTTCGGCCTGCAATACTTCCCAGCTTGCGAACTTGTCCTTGTGGTCCTCATAGCATTGCTTGACAGTGGCCTCCGAATAGGAAAATACGTTAGCCAAACACACAGTGTCATCCTATTTGTTAAATTTGGCTATACGCTCGTATACCTTCAGCCACTTGTTTGGATCTTGGCCATCGTCACCAGAGAACCCAGAAGGATGTCTCATGTGGTGGCAAACAGTTGCTGTCATCGTATCGTCCTCGTCTTCTTCTGTCTCCGATAGATTGCGATCTGTTGAATATGGCTCGAACTCAGGTTTCTCGCCACGTAAACGGCGGTTCTGTCGTGACCTCATGGGAGCCAATGTGTCGTCGATAATGTGCGCTACTACAAGTTCCAATACCCGGCGCCTTCACCAACATAACGTCACGTAGGAGAACGAATAATTAGATGAATGACGAACACTAACTTCACTTAACGAAGGTTTGTTCAGCACTTGCACATACAAGAGCGCGGAGTGAACTGCTTGTGGCTAGAACACATACAGTATATACACAGCTACTGAGGATTCCAGTACAGTGATTCTTGACATTTGTGAATACTTTTAGACGGTATAAATTAAAATTGTACAGTCTGCGGGAGATTTGAACACACGACCCTCCATGTAACAGTTTTGTATCATATCCACTACATCATGGTGCTAATCAGCTTCTGCTTCGACAGTATACTAAACTTTTAATTATGAACGTGCAACAGTTAAAGAGTCTATCAGAGGTCAGAATTCTCAACCCTGGAGAGGAACTATGGAAAGAGAATTAGAGTCATTTTATCAAAATGAACCTTCTGAATGAGTTGGAAAGTTATAAATGAAAAAACCGTTACAATCGCAATGGGTATTTAACACAAACAATCATGAGAGTGCAACAACAAATATAAAGCACTACTTGTAGCCAAAGGATGTTAACAAAAAGAAAGGATAGACTGCAGAGAGACGTTTAATAGAAAAGGGAAGATCTGTTAAGTGAAGAAAAGTAATTATGGACTAAAACAAAGTGGCCAATTGTTGGAACAGATGTCTGCACGAAACTGTGCTAAAGATGGATATGAAACAATCTAAGGCAGATCCTGGCCTCTATTAAAGAACTAGTAAAGAGGAGGTTACAATAATGGCTGTATGAATGGAGGATTTCTTCGATCTAACTAAGAATGAAGAACAGATGAAAAGTTTTGAAAGACAATTAAAAAACAAAGTTTAACATGCATGACTTGGGAGAGGTATAGCAATTCTTGTGTATAAAGATTTTTAGAAATAAGAAGACAAAATATTTGTACATAGACCAATCATCATACACGAAGAAAATTTTGAAAAAGTTTGGTATGAGTAACTGTAAACCCATTTTTACACCAATGGAACTAGAAGCCAAGTTAGCTAGCAGTGAAGCAGATGTTCAGTGCAACGAATATGTACCATATTTAGAGGTAGTAGGAAGCCTTTTGAATTGGTCACAAACATCAAGGCCTGATAGTGCTTTCACCACAAATATTGTAAGCATATTCTGCAAAAGCCCAAGTGAGAAACACTGGAGAGCCGTTAAAAGGATATTTAGATATTTGCAGAGAAAAACAAACTGTAATCTAAGATATCATAGAAAAGGGAAATATGAAAGTCGAGAGCTATAGTGATTCAGACTGAGGTAGCGAGCTGGAGAGCAGACATTCCATTACTGGCTGTTGTTTTACGTTAATGGGACGATTTATATCTTAGTCCTGTAAAAGACTAAAAACAGAGGCCTTGAGCACTATAGAAACTGAGTATACGGCTCTGTCACTCAAAACTCAAGAATCACTATGAATCAGGAATGTAATAAGTGATATAAGGCCTAATATCAACATGAAACCCACCAAGATATACTGTGAAAACAAGGGAGTTATAAACTTAGTCCAAAATATTGTTACTAGTGCCAGCGTCAAACACGTTGATATAAAGCATCATTTTATGAGGGATCACCCAGAACAAGGGAATACTGAAGTGAACTCTTTACCCTCAGATCAGATGTTGTCTGATCTACCAACCAAATGTTTGAACAAGGAGAAATTTCGGAAGGTAGTGAAACAATGTGATTCGGCTTATGAAAGTGGCATCTGAAAATCTGTTCAAAAGGGTTTGTTTGAGATGCATGAACAATATATTCCATATGTGGATGTGTGTGCAGCAAATTGTACTAATAGACCTGTGTCTTTGCTTTGCATAATCTGTGGTGTTACCTTAAGTACAGACTGTAACACACTGTTCTGTAATTAATTAGGATATTAAAATATAGCTTGCCTTAATCCTGCATTTTTCATATTCAGAATTACTTGTTCCACTGCCCTAGTTCCAGCAGATATAGATCCATTGCAGACAGGCATATGCCTGATACTAGTCCAGCAATAAAATTAATAATAAGTGATATACTCTGTTAGGCAACTACGAGGGTTGCCCAGAAAGTAATGCACCACATTTTTTTCTTCAACAATTCTTTATTGAACATAATAAGAATTTTACACACAAAGGAAAGGCGTTTTACCTACACACCCTATTTTTCCAGGTAATCTTCATCCCGTTCTATGGCCTTCCTCCAACGTGAAACAAGTGTGTGTATGCCCTGCCTTCCACGAATGGCATCCTTGAATGGCCCAAACAACACCTTGTTTCAACATGTCAAGAGCGACAGCCGTGGATGGTCTCCCCAACTGCTGCAAATCGTGGAGCTCTGTCAAACCACCTTCTAATGTCCTCACCCCCCGTGCCCAGCGACTACCTTTACTTCTAGCGACAGCTGATGCTCCACAGACTTTGCACAAGTGTTTGTGAATATTTCCCACAGTTTCTTTCCCTGCAGTAAGAAATTCAATGACAGCACATTGCTTGTAACGTCCATCACACCTACAGAAGCCATTTCGAAACTGTTTGGCAGCTACACTACCTGGTTGGCGCGCTCACTCAGGAAACTTCAATTAATACATATGTAACGTTTTGCATCGATAGTATTGTTTTCGGCTGAGAAAAAAATGCAGTGGACGACCCTCGTGTATGTATACAGAGGGTGGAGAAAAGTTGTATCACGAAATTTTAGCCCTGGATAGCTGAAGCCAGTAGGAATCAAAATTACTAATGTTGTGTAGGTCGACAACGCACCATTTTTAAACTACTGAAGCCTGGTGCCACGCTCTCCGATTGGTTGTGGGAATGCCCTGTTCCCATTCGTCATTTGACAGGCAGCACTGTGGTTGTCGGTTCTGGCAACAGGGCAACCCCCCGCAAATCGGAGCATGTGTAGCCAGGTATCAATAGTTCAAAAATTGTGTGTTGTCGACCTATGCAACATGACATATTTTCAATATTTGCATGCTGCCAACTACAGACAAGCTTAATTTCTGATAAATAAAGTTATAGTTATTCAGCATTTATTACCCTGCAATCCCGAAATGATAGTTCAAACACATGCATATTTGAGCACACATTACATTAAATCAGACACACAGAAGTATTACTTACCTTCAAAATGATGATGGTTGGGTTGACACTATTGTTATATTGGGCACTTTTCCAATTGATGCAGTTGATTATTTATGGTCAAGGCATTTATGACAAAAATACTGTACGCAAACATCCTGACCAAGTGGAAAGTGTGGCAATTGCAATTAATTATTAATTAATTGTTAAAAATTAAACCTATTTTTTCAATTGTTCTGTAGTTTTCAAGTTTGATTTTATGGAGACACCTCTTGAATAATTTTACATTGCACATGAAACTAACTTCCATTTTATGTATTATTATTTATGCCTATTCATTAAAACCTAATAACAAATTTAGCTACATTTATTTGTATTATTAAGAGCGTGCATTCTGTATGAAGTATAACATTTTGTTATCAGCCCTTGTAATTGTAATTTAGCAGTAATGATCAAATTGTATGATAATGTTCATCTGCGTATAAAACACTCTAAACATGTTTGCTCCAAAAACAGACTTCTGTTGCTATTTTCCAATCAACAATGGACACGCAGCATGCTCCCAATCTTAATTTTAAACAATCACACTGAAACATGTAATGTGAAGTAATATTGATAGCAGGTTTTTGAAAGTGTTTCTTGTGGGTAAAGCTAACTTAAGTTTAAAAGGTTCTGAAAAATGTTTACAGTGTGTATATGAAACAATAAATTGGATCTCCATAAAAATTATATTAGAGGCAGATGCCCATCTCTGAAATGGAAAATTTACTTGTGAATAAAAATTTTCCGCTAGTTCTCCCATATTCATTTACTTTCTGTTACATTCTATTGTGTACAATCTACTCTTCTTCAGATAAGCTTGATTTAATGTATTATGCATTCTCTTACATACTACTGAACTATGAAATGTGCAATACTTGCACATTTTTACCCCACATTATTAACTTGCCCATTTACTCGAAGGAAATGCAAAAAGTCATAGAATTTATATCCAAAAATTTTATCCAACTGCCTACCACACATTGAAGTATCGAACTTTCGAACAGACAAATTTTGATTGTGAAATATGTAGTTATCAAATATGAAGTCTTCAGGGGGTGGCAGCCGAGTAGCATTGTCGTCTCGTAGCTTCGCCTGAAGATGATGGAAACATTTAATCGAAACTTTGCTATGAGACAACGACACTACTAAGCTGACAACCCGTGAAGATTTCATGTATGAAATTCGCCGAGAAAGCCTGCACTCTCATGAAGTTATGTATTTCAATAGCCCAAAATATTATACTTTATATTAGTCCCTAGTTGAACTGGTTATATTTCAGCATCCCACCTCTAAGACTTTCATGTAAGATTCTTTGTAGGATTATAATTGAATCAATATGCAATTTTTAACAACTGAATATGTGAATATTGATATTTTAGCAAGCAATTCATGAAAATAATCTGATATCAGTGATGTTATTGGCCTTCTGTGGTATGCGACAAATAACAAATTTTTTTAAATTCTCATGTAACATATAATTCATAGAAGAGGAGTAGTAGCGAAATACAGTCAACCCTAAACACTGGAATACGCCACTGAAAATGTGGTCAAAATGTTGTTTTTATTCAGTGACAATTTTTTTACACTATGATGTCGCATGATATGCAGAAAACATATATGTCAATTTTAAATATGTTTCACGTTTTTTATAGTTCAGATTAGAACTATTATACAACAGTCTTCCATAATATTATGTAGTTCTATTGCATTGCGTCTGAATTACATAAAATGCACATCTATAAATTCCTTTCATACAGAGTCCACTCACCATAGAATCCATTGAATATGACTAATGTAATACAATGTAAGACAACAGTAAATACCATGCACTATACTCACATATAAATTAACTCCCTTTTTAACAACGCAGACAATGCCCTCGAAAGGAGCCAACCTCATTAAGATTGAATGGCTGCCAAATTATAAATAAAGAATGTGATTTCACAAATTTGTCAAAAAAATTATAAAATGTGAATTTAATGTATGTAGCTAAATAACGGCTTATAGGCTACGAAATTTCTAAATCACATGAAAAATGTACTGTATTATTGATACATTCTACAGTAACAGAGATAATCAATTTAAATATATGAAACATCATAATTTTTAAATGACGATTTTCTTCTTGCAACAAATGTAACACCTCCCATTGCCCCAATTTCTATGACTGCTGTGTAAAAAGGGCATAATTATTTTGGCTGAGATACATGAATCAATGTAAATATAAATGAGTCTCTGCAAACAAGCATAAAGCTTGAGACGAAATTTCATCTATAGGTGTGTGCAAGAAGAACAATTTTGTGTCACTGAAGCAAAATCCTGTGACAAGTTCTGACAGTTGGTAACCATCCTTGAGCAGTTTTGAGTCGCTGCTTGAACAACTTACTGTTGGTCTGGATTTAATGGAAGTAGTCAGTAGCATTGTTCAAATGCAATTTTTGTTCTACACATTCATGTGTCTGTTTCGAATTACTTCTCAAACCCAACCAACGTTCATCAAGAATTGGTGCTTGAAACAATACTGTTTAAAATATTTGTAAATTACCCTGCCCAGTACATGTAATGTAAATATGTGTGTTATGCAGATGACACAATTTTCATTAATCCTGGAAAGGGAATCGTCCTACAAACTCATATCTGCAGAACATGATGAAGAAATAACTGTGTCTCAAAACACAAAGATCTGTTTTGGCTAAGTAGGGGTGTGGAAAGCTGTACTGGGAGTTTCTTTGTTCTTGAAAACGAATGTAATTGCTGAATTGCATGCTTACACCACAATTGAGTTTTTGTTGACCTTCTCAGTTTTAATGTTGCAATTTAGTTATGTTGATAGTCACATCTATAAATCTTACTGGTGGCATCTTACACATGCTATATTTGATCTACGTATGTGCTGATATAAATCATGTTCAACACTGTAAATATTCTCTGATGACACACAGGGCAAGATTGTGCATTGGAAAGAGATGGACTCGTATTCTGGAGGACATCGATTCAAGTCCCTGTCTAGCAATCCTAACTTGAGTATTACATTATTTCTCCTAATTGCAGAAAACAAGTGCTGGGATGGCACCTAACAGAGGGCACAACTGATTCTCTTGCCTCTTCTTCCTCAATCTGAGCCTGTGATCCCTTTGTAATGACCTCATCATCCATAGAAGCAAGAGTGGATTACCAGTCAGAGGTGTGGCAGTGCTATGTCATCTCACAGCATTTGCCCATATCAGAGGTAATAAACTGGTATGTTAAAACAACTATGCATAGAAGAAATCAATAGGAAATTTATGCAAATGGATGCAAAATTCCATTAAAGTCAGATTGGTGAAAAGTGTATCATGATCAGACCTACAAATCATGAGATATTATGATTTTTATTGAGCCTAATGATTCGAATTCAGGATAGCCAGTGGCAGATGCAGACAGCAATTGTCGAACAGGAAGGCAATGATGCTTACAAAAAAACGTCACCATGGTAGGAATTCATACTGTTGCATCTGGAAATGGGGAAGGTGGTATAAGGACACTAATAGTGACCAAAAATAAAAATGTGGCATGGTTTTCAGGGATGAACACCGCCCACTATGACCAGGTGAAACAATCAAAGGGAAGGAAAAAGGGGGAACAAGGACCTCATAAAATTACAGATTCTCAGTGTTAGGAGGTAGGAGAAATTATGTCATTCCGAGAGTCTCTCCACTGGAGACCTCAATTTACCTTTATAATATGAGGAGCGATAAATCAGTGGACTATTGACTAATCGGCTCACAGCTGTCTGGACTCCATACTATCCAGCCTACCTAATCTGGCCCACTTAAATCACATCATAGTAATACTTCTCCATGATAAAATGATAATTAATTTATTGTGTGTACTGTACTTTTCCAAAGCTTCAGGAAGTGGGTGCCGGCTTCAATGCTGTGAGGTCTTTCAAAACGCATTAGGCGTCTATTGTGCTTCTAGCGCATCTGGACTCGCAGTTACAAGGAACATAATGTATTTTGATACTGAATAAATTACCAATACCACACTTCAAGAAACTATGCTTGGAAGCCCTCATCCAGTGTTCAGAAACAACAATAAACACATGCTGAGAGCAGCTCTGTTAGCAACTCTGTGCTCTATGTTCGTTCAGTAGCATATAAGGTGTCCAAAATTGTTGTTAAATTGTTGTTTTGGGTGGTGTTTTGTGATTTAATTAAGGAGTCCGAAATTGGTGATAAGCGAAAAGAACTTGTAGTGACTGTGGGTCACAAACAAAGTGCTGTAATGCCACTGGTTTCTGGTATAGCACCCAAAATTAATTCTTCGGAGTTTGGGTTAGAGGAAAATTGCTGTTGGGGACTGGAAGAAAAATCGAGGAGAAATTAATTGAAAACTGATGTGCTTCCAAAGCTACTGAAAGAGGAGAAAAATAAGGAAGACGATGCTGAAAGAAAAGCATAAATAAGCTGAGGGAGCTTTTGTGGCATGAACATCTAATGGGAAAAGGTTTGCCTGTTACTGGGCCAATAGTGCAGGAAAAATAATTACAATTTCAGCGGCAGATGGAGCAAGAAGACAGGTGCGTGGATCAGCGCTAAAACGATTTAGTAGACACCAGATTACCATTAGTGGAGACGGTTTATCCACTGACAAAGAGGCTGCACCACCACTGAAAGACTAGCTTTCGAAGTTAATTAATGGGGAGAGAATTTGTGGAGAACAGTTGCACAATTGTGATGAGAGTGACTTTAATTACAAGATAATACCAAAGAAAACGTTTGCTCCAGCGAAAGGAGTGCGTCATCCACATACAAGAAATGTGAGGAACGAGTTACCATACTGGTTTGCAGTAATGCAATTGATAACTACAAACTTGGGCTTAGATTAATAGGGAAATCACGGAAAACTGGAACTTTCAAAAAGCTGAAAAATCAGGAACCACAGTCCCTACGTTACACTCCTGAAAGGAAACCATGGATGAATTCAGAACCCCTCAAAACCTGGTTCCAAAATCAATTCATACGGGTTGTAGACAAATATTTGACAGTTTACTGAGCAAAGTCTTCTGCTTTTCACAACACGCCTTTGCATCCTGTCACAGATTAACCCACAAATGGAGATATCAAAGCATTACTTTTACTACCAAATGTGACTCCCCTCTGCCAGCCAATGGACCAGGACATCCTTGAATGCTATAGGAGAAGAAATGTCGCCGTCTTCTCAGTTTGTTGATTCAGCTGTTCATAATAATGAAGACTGTGTAATCATTCGGAAGAGGATTGACTTGCTTAATGTCATAAGGTGGTTGGATGAAGTGTGAGACGAGATTTCGAGCATACCACAAGTGAAATCCTGAAAGTGTACATTTTAACTTTGAATCCAAGTCAAAGATGGAAACAGTGAGGTCGTTTTATCCCTCAGAAATGTACGAGGCTGTGAGGACGTATATGCAGAGGACGCCGCAGAATGGACGGCAAATGATAAAGTTGATGAACAAACTGACTATGATATTATAGAAATGGTGTGCAGGGAGGTTCGAGTCCTCCCTCGGGCATGGGTGTGTGTGTTGTCCTTAGCGAAAGTTAGTTTAAGTTAGATTAAGTAGTTTGTAAGCCTAAGGACCGATGACCTCAGCAGTTTGGTCCCATAGGAACTTACCACAACTTTCCAAATAACATTCACGACAAACTTAGACGACAGAAGAAATCTCATCCACAGTCAGAGGGGTTCAAGACGACTGAGGCAGCTCTGAAGTATATTGGCGAGCAGGAGGAAGCAAGCCAGGTGATATCATCTGTTTATACATGTAAGTGGAGGGATACTGCGCAAAGGAGGAGGCCTAAAGGAGAAAAATAGTCATCTACCAAATGCGTTTATAAAATTTCATCCATAGTTCATACCTTACAATGCAGATCGTTGTATGTTCCTCATAATAATTTGGGAAATATCCATATAACAAACACATATAACTAGGCTTGTATTACATAAGACGTCAGAAAATGTTAATAAAATTGGGTTCTGCTATAAAAAAAGGCGTTTTGAATGGCACAGCTGGGGACAGGAGAGAGAATTTATCGAACACTGGTTGATCCGCCTTTTTTGTTAACTTGGGTTGTCCTTCCTGATGAAAAATATTATTTAAAGGCAAGAAAACATTTTATTAGCTTTGTAATTACACCCTGGATACGAAAAAAAAGAACATTTACTGTAAGAAAAAAACGCAGAAGTTACACACAAGCCAAGAATAAAGATATTGACAGCAGAGTCATGGAGCAGCACATAAATATAGACGTCAAGGAATTTTTCTTTTCTTTTAACACTTCCTCCAAAAGAAAAAAATCATGAAATTATTGCTTTGTCTCTTGAATGCCAATTTCTGAACATAGAAAATTAAATCGAACTCGTTCAAGAGGTTTCGTCAAAATATCTGCCAACTGGTTGTGTCCATCAATGTGTTCCAAGAAAATCTCACCGTTCAGATATCTTTCACGAACATAGAAATGTCGGACCTCTATATGTTTAGAACGTCGATGATATTCTGGATTTTTTGCCAACTTCAATGCACTAGCATTGTCAATGTAAAGAACTAGAGGCTGCCCCGACATTTCCACTAATTCTGATAGCAGACGACGTAACCAAACTAACTCTTTTGCTCCTTCACTAGCTGCAATTATTTCCGCCTCGGTTGTGGATGTGGCCACTACTTTCTGCAACTGACTTGTCCATGACACTGCACCACCTGAGTACTTTGCAAGAATTCCAGTTGTTGAGCGCCTTGTCCGGTTATCACCTGCGAAATCTGCATCAGCGTAAATTTTTAACTCTTCTTTTTTATTATATACAATCCCAAAATTTAAGGTCCCTTTCAAATACCGGAAAATGCGCTTTACTCTATTCCAGTCTGCAGTGGTTGGTTTCTCCATAGCTCGAGCAGCTTTATTGACTGCAAAAGTGATGTCTGGACGAGTTACTGTTGAAAGGTACATGAGACAACCAATTGCTTCACGGTAGGGTACAGATGACGAAACTTCTTTGTTTTGATTATTGTCCTCACGTCCAATAGGAGTTGAGATTGTATTGCATTCTGCCATTCGAAATCTTTGCAGAATTTCTTCTGTGTATTTCTCTTGACTTATCATTATTGCTCCATCTTCATATTGCTTTATTTTTATGCCAAGAAAATTGTCAAGACTGCCAGTTGTTATTTCGAATTCACGTTGTAAAACATCCATAAAAACAGCAATTTCTTTCTTGTTACTGCCGACAGTCAGGCCATCATCAACGTAGATTGCCACATAAAGGCTATTTCCATTTTGTCTACGATAAAATAGGCATGGGTCTGCATCACTGTTTGAAAAACCAGCTTTCTTCATGAACTCAACAAAACGTTTGTTCCAGCAACGTGGCGCTTGCTTCAACCCATAAAGACCTTTTTTTAAGAAACATACTCGGCCTGTACCATCTTCGAAACCTTCTGGTTGTTCCATATATACTTCATCTTCAAGTATTCCATTCAAAAAAGCTGTCTTTACATCGAATTGTTCTAGCAGCATTTTCTTTGAAGCAGCTACAGCCAACAGAGTTCGTATGGTGTCATAACGTGCTACAGGGCTAAAGGCGTCGTCATAATCAATTCCTGCTTTCTGAATACAGCCTTTTGCAACCAATCTGGCTTTAAAGCGAGTATCTCCATTGACTGCGACCTTTCGCCGTAGAACCCAGCGGTTTTGCAATACTTTGGCATTCTTCGGACGGTCAACCAGCACCCAGGTATTGTTTTCCTTAAGTGATTGAAGTTCTTCACTAATAGCTTGCATCCATTCTTCCTTTTCGTTTGACTGCAATATTTCTGAAAAACAGTTTGGATCTTTGTATCCAAGTGCATCAACTTTTGTTGCCATACAAAATTCACCACTTTCCATCCAGGTTGGTTTTCTTCATTGTCTTTTATTCTTCTGTTTCTCTTCATTAGAAGATTCAGCAGCTTCTGCTTTTAGAAATTCTGTTAATTCTTTATTTTCTTCAGATTCACTCGACTCTTAACTTTCTCTAGAATCGAGAGTGCCAATTTTTTCTTGAGTTTGGCTTCCTCCAGAAGTGTATAGCCTAGGAGATTTACATTGGTCATCTTTAGATGAATTCGGATCATTAAATTCTTCCCGAGGGACTTCAAATTCAACATGATCACTATGTAAATCACAAACAATTTCTGGCTTAAATTTTACATCGTGACTCAACACCACTTTTCTTTTAGATGGAATCCAAACTCTGAACCCATCTTTGTCATTAACATATCCAACAAGTCGTCCAAACACTGCCTTATCATCAAACTTGGAACGGAGTTGTTTGTTAATGTGAACATAGCAGCCTGTACCAAAAATTCTGAGATGATCAAGTCGTCCTACTGGTCGATTAACCATAGTTCATTAGGGGTTTTATTTTCAACTGAAGATTTTCCAGTACGATTTATTAGGTAGACTGCTGTGTTACATGCATCTGCCCACAACCCTTTAGGTAATTTACTCGGATTTAGCATTGACGGGGCAGCTTCAACAATGGTCCTATTTTCCCGTTCAGCCACACCATTTTGTTCAGGAGTGTAAGGAGGAGGAATCAGTAGCTCTATTTACCTGTCTGCAAGCAGTTCACTGACATTCTTATTGTTAAATTCTTTGCCACCATCACATCTAAATTGTTTGACAACATGTCCATTAGTTCGTGCTTCATTTAAAAACTGCTTAAGCACAGTACACACTTCACTTTTGTGTCTTAAAAAGAAAATTCGACGAAATTTACTAAAATCGTCTTTGAAACATACATAATAATGCTTGCCTCCAAACTAAAATTAGTATTGTAGCCTCTGCAGGCAATGGCTCTCACAGAGAACAGATTAGCACTTGCATCAGGGACGTATATAACTTTGTCCATTCTAGCATTGTACCATTTATTGTTTCGTCGGATTTGGATGTAAGCTGTTCCTCGACTGTACGCACACATTTTCACATCTTGTTTTCCCAGTGTAGACAAAATTCGACCATTTAAGATTCTTTCAGATAGCGTATTTTCTTCATGTTTTGATAATTCATCGTTCAGGTCCACAAATAACTTTTGCAGTTTGGCCACATGTGCACTAATATCTTCCGATTCATCACGTTTAACACGGAAAAATGTTTCAATCAACATATTCAAACGCTGAGTACTACTACGTTCAAATCGGGCGCGTAATTTGTCCCAGATTTCTTTAGCATTCTTGCACGTTAAGACGAGTTCTGCAACAGGTTTACTTAGCGCACTTGCTATAAGACTTGCTGCCTTTGCGTCGTCCTTGTGCCATTCCACATACGCTTCTTTTTGTTCACTTGTCGCATCTTGCGGCAATTCTACACGTTCACGTGTACCGTTAATAATATCTTCTAGTCCATATGAACGTAGCACCATAGATATATGCCATTTCCATTTGGCTCAGTCGTCAGGTCCTTCAAGCTTATCAATGCTGACCTTATAATCGCCGCTAGCTATCATGTTTCTTTACAGACATACGCTCATTTCAAATATTGTTTTAATTAAACCGTGTTGTTTGCCTTTACACATGTACTGGGCCCATAACCTGATGAAAAATATTATTTAAAGGCAAGCAAACATTGTATTAGCTTTGTAATTACAACCTGGATACGAAAAAAAAGAACATTTACTGTAAAAAAAAACACAGAAGTGACACACAAGCCAAGAATAAAGATATTGACAGCAGAGTCATGGAGCAGCACATAAATATAGACGTCAAGGATTTTTTTCTTTTCTTTTAACACTTCCATCTCATTATGCCAAATAGTCGAGAGTGTACTGTATTCCAGTAGTGAATGGTCTGACGTCATGGCAGCCCAGAAAGATTAGCAGTGTGGGCGTCAAACCATTGTTCAGAGAGAATGCTGTTGTTGTTGCAAGAGGTCGGACATGCAGTGAATGTTAGCTCCATCTCTTTGGCATGGGAAGCTTTTTTTTTTTGCTCATGTTGAGTTAACAATACCTAATCAACTATAATCGTGTAGGCAATGAATTCAATTGATGATGATAAAGTATATTTTGATTTGTGATAATCTAAGCAGACTAATAAGGTGGTTTTAATGAACAACACTGATGTCATGCTATACGCCATCACTCCAACACATATCGTGATGCTCTGCCTATCCCAGTGTTTCTGCATCAGTGTTGTGTATATATCATCACTGACGATCACATGGTCGCGATGGTGAGCTTAGATTATTTTTGTCTCTCGGAGAACATCGAGTTCTTAATTGCCAGTAGATCCTAAACTATTCTGCCTGTCTGGTTTTACGTCCTGCTTGGCATGCATGAAACTGATCGAAAATATTTATGGTCAGGTGTGCTCCCTGTATTATGGTAAACGTACTTGTAACTTTGTGCAACTGGTCTTACAAATGTACACCTACAAAATTAGAGGACGCTGCGCCTCAACAACATAATTAGATTTTGCTAGAGTTATTTGTTATTATAGAGGACTGTAACCTTGGCCTCTACAGTCATCAGTATAGCATCACCCAGCCTGAAGTACTGAGGATCTGTCCAACGCCCAAAAGCATTAGGGAAACATTAATATTGGTTTATACATTTATTAACAAGTATAGCACTGTCTTCTTTAGATCACTGGCAGCCAGGTCAGCCAGCAGAGCGTTCAGCAGATGGTATTTGCTGGCGTTGACATGTTCCTTTGTTGCCATAACAGTGGAGCAGCTCATGCAGTGGCTGCTATGTCAGGGATGGTCGTCATCCCAGCAGTACCACAAACACAGCCAGCGCTGCTCAGTGAGAAGCAGCACTTCTCACTGGATTCCAAGGGCACTGTCATTTATATTGCAAGCTGCACCTCGGAAAGGCAGCTTGTAGCTCTGCACAAGATAGAGTTGTGGAGAATTACATCACTGTATCTCTGAGAGAGACCAGCCTTTAGTGCTGGAGTTGTTCATAGCTGTGAGTTGGGAGGCAGCAATTACTGTGCTCCCCCAACATGATGGTGGTTGATCATCTCATCAAGGCACATAATCCAATTGAGGCCTGTAGAAGCCCTGGTATTGTAAGGGGCCAATGTGTTCCTATCAGCCACTGCAAGCATGAGGCAGCAACATCTCTCAGCAGTGGAATTCGCCGATCCAATTGGCGATACATTGTAGCTTGTATTCATCTCAGTAGGCTGCAGATGAAGCATCACAGATTCCACCTCAGACCTGGTTGCTGGAAACACAGAAACATAACTGAGAACAATTGAGAGCTAAGCTGTGGAAGGAAAGAATCGACATTGAGGTCATTAGAGATGGAGAACAATCTCAGATTGTGTCAAGCATGGGGAAGGAAATCGACCATACAATTTCAAGGAACCATCCTTGCATTCGCTGGAGCGATTCAGGAAATCAAGGAAATCTAAAATCTGGATGGCTGGATGTAGGTTTGAACCATCATCCTCCCAAATGCGAGTCAAGTGTGCTAACCACTGTGCCACCTCGTTCGATGCTAAACAGTGGAAATCAGTAAGTATTAGTTGATCGATGTTGATATTGTTATTCTTTGGTGGGGATGATGGAATGTGCCCTAGTTTTCTGAGCTTGTCAATACTATAGGTACTTCAGGATGTTGCAGCTCCACCTTTCAGACACACTTTTACGCTGTGTCAGTAACTGAATAGGTACTCTCATGTTATATGTGAGCTTTTTTATTTATTTTCATTTTATTTATTTATTTATTTTGACCCTCTGAATCATACATTGTACAGAAATGCACATCATGGCATAGGACAGGTCATTTGATACATATTAGGCATTTAAAACAAGAGGTACATATCTATGAATCCATAAAATGATTACATATTTATATCACATATGCAATGTACTTAGGTCTTATATTTATTCTGTACCAGAATTTAGTATTTGTACCAATAAAACTTACAATCAGTTATGTTACATAAGGTCAATAGTTTGGGATCCATTATCTGATGTTTTTGCTGAACAGTTCCTTATAGCAGGTTGTTTTCTAGGAATTCCTGTATGCTGTAGAGGCAGTGTTTAATTATGAGTGACTGTAATTTTACTTCAAAATCCTTCACTTGCGTAATGTTCTTCATTGCTATTGGGAGATGATTGTAGAGTTTTATTCCCATATATTTGACACCTTTACTGTATAGTTTTGTTGAATGTGGAATTACTCATATAGAATTCTTTGACCTTGTATCATGTTGCTGCCAGTTTGAGTTTATATCTAAGTTGCTAATATTTTTCTTGGTGAAACATAGTAGGTCCAGTATATACTGACATGGGAGGAGTAATATGTTCAGATTCTGGAGCAGTAGTTTACAGGATTCTTCTTCTTGCTATTTGAATAATATTATTTTAACTGCCTTTTTTTTAAGCTTAAACAGCCTCACTGCTTCTGCACTGCAAGTTAATACCATAGATAGTATATAGTGGAAAAGAGCATAGTGCATTGATGTGAGGGTGCTGGTAATAACAATATTTCTTATTTGTCTAATCATGAAACATACGTTACTCAATTTGGTGAAGATTATATCAATATGACTTTTCCATGTAAGTGTGTCAGTAATGGTTGTTGTTGTTGTTGTTGTTGTTGTGGTGGTCTTCAATCCTGAGACTGGTTTGATGCAGCTCTCCATCCTGTGCAAGCTTCTTCATCTCCCAGTACCTACTGCAGCCTACATCCTTCTGAATCTGCTTACTGTACTCATCTCTTTGTCTCCTTCTACGATTTTTACCCTCCACACTTCCCTCCAGTACTAAATTGGTGATCCCTTCATGCCTCAGAACATCTCCCACCAACCGATCCCTTCTTCTAGCCAAGTTGTGACACAAACTCCTCTTCTCCCCCATTCTGTTGAATACCTCCTCATTATTTGCGTGTTCTACCCATCTAATCTTCAGCATTCTTCTGTAGCACCACATTTCGAAAGCTTCTATTCCCTTCTTGTGTAAACTATTTATCGTCGATGTTTCACTTCCATACATGGCTACACTCCATATAAATACTTTCATAATCGACTTCCTGACACTTAAATCTATACTCGATGTTAACAAATTTCTCTTCTTCAGAAACGCTTTCCTTGCCATTGCCAGTCTACATTTTATATCCCCTCTACTTCGACCATCATCAGTTATTTTGCTCCCCAAATAGCAAAACTCCTTTACTACTTTAAGTGTCTCATTTTCTAATCTAATTCCCTCAGCATCACCCAACTTAATTCGACTACATTCCATTATCCTCGTTTTGTTTTTGTTGATGTTCATCTTATACCCTCCTTTCAAGACACTGTCCATTCCGTTCAACTGCTCTTCCAAGTCCTTTGCTGTTTCTGACACAATTACACTGTCATCGGCGAACCTCAAAGTTTTTATTTCTTCTCCATGGATTTTAATACGTACTTCGAACTTTTCTTTTGTTTCCTTTCCTGCTTGCTCAATATACAGATTGAATAACATCGGTGACAGGCTACAGCCCTGTCTCACTCACTTACACCCCACTGCTTCCCTTTCATGTCCCTTGACTCTTATAACTGCCATCTGGTTTCTGTACAAAATGTAAATAGCCTTTCGCTCCCTGTATTTTACCCCTGCCACCTTTCGAATTTGAAAGAGAGTATTCCAGTCAACATTGTCAAAAGCTTTCTCTAAGTCTATAAATGCTAGAAACGTAGGTTTGCCTTTCCTTAATCTATTTTCTAAGATAAGTCGTAAGGTCAGTATTGCCTCACGTGTTCCAACATTTCTATGGAATCCAAACTGATCTTCGCCGAGGTCAGCTTCTACCAGTTTTTCCATTCGTCTGTAAAGAATTCGCGTTAGTATTTTGCAGCTGTGACTTATTAAACTGATAGTTCGGTAATTTTCACATCTGTCAACACCTGCTTTCTTTGGGATTGGTAACCCCCCAGAAATGTGGTTTCCTTTACATAGTTGATTTAATCATCACTCAGTAATACATTTCGTACTGGTGGGTTTTTATTTTGGACTGTGTGGAGAGTAATACCAGCTGTCTTTTTTATATCTGTTTTTATATCTGTTTAAACTAAGCCCTTAGTTTAGTTGTGCTGTGCTCCTGGTTATTGCATCTTGAAGATGTTCATTTGAATCGGTTATCATAATTGTGGCATCATCAGCAAAGAGGAAGGTTTTGTTATTGTGTACATTTAAGGGGAGGTCATTTACATAAAGTAATAATATTAAGGGTCCAAACACTGAGCCATGGGGAACTCCATGTTCTGTGATTCGGGTAGATGACTCTACAGTATTATCGATTCCTGGTCGATTAGTTACATTTATTTGGACGTATTGGTTTCTGTCTTTGAGGTAGCTTTTAAATTAGTCATGGCCAATGCCCCTTATTCCATAGGAATACATTTTTGCAGCACTGTAATGTGATTGACCATATAGAATGTCTTTGTTATGTCAAGTAAAATGCCTATGGCTGGAAGCTTCTTGTCAACTAGTGTTAAGGTGTAATCTAGAAGTTGCTGTATTGCATCAGATGTGGTTTTTTCTCCTTGGAAACCAAACTGAGCAGGTGATATGACATTTCTTCTTCTCAGAAATGAATTTAGTGTGTCTGCCATAGTGTATTCAAATATTTTGCTGAATACTGAGAGTACTGCTATTGGCCTGTAATTTCTGGTATCATCTATACTTCCTTTTTTATGAATGGGTATGATTTTTGCGGTCTTGAGTTTATTAGGAACTATACTGTTGAGGAATGAAGAGTTTATTATGTGGGACAATGGTTTACTTATGAGGCTGCTGCAGTTATAGAGAAGAAAGCAGGGGATCTGATCTTGTCCTGTAGAGAATTTTTTTTTATTTTGTATGAATAATTTTTTCTATTTCTGCCTCTGTTGTTGGTAATAAGAGCAGCGTGTTGGTGCAGTTGTGTTGTTCTAAGTTTGGTAGGTGATTATTTTTATGGTGGTCTGTGAGGCATTCAACATTTTAAATAAAATATAAGTTAAATTTATCTGTTATTTCTTTTTCGTTTGTGATTGATTTCCCCTTTATTTTTAGGTTCATATTACTTGTCAGCTGTTGATTTGTGCCACGGTGGGTATTAATGACTTTCCACATGCATTTACTTTTGTTAGCTGATAATTTGAACAGGTTATCATTCTGCATTTTTTGGCTGCATTAACTACATTTGTAAAGTTTTTTTTGTATTTGGTAAAGTAATTCTCAAATTCTTCAGTATTGCCGAATTTGGGCTTGGTGAGGTTAAAGAGTTTTCTTTTTATTTTTCCTGAGGTGATAATATGTGGGGTTATCCACTTCAGGGGTTTATTGTTATTGGAAATATTTTTTTGTTTTTAAGGGGAAGTGGTTGTTGAAATAATTACTAAAAGTATTTAGAAAAGTCTCAAATTTGTTATCTAGAATTTGAGACTGATATAAATCCTGCCAGTTTTCTGTTTGCATGTGGAACAGAAAGGTGTGGATATTGCTTTGACAGAAAATTCTAGTTTGTGTTGTAATCGTTTTTTGAGGGGGCTTACTTACTGGCATCTGTATAATTAGGGCATTGTGGTCAGAGAATCCTAACTTTACAGAGTATACTGTGTATTCTGTGTCAGTAGCTACTTGGTTAAGACAAGATTCACTGTGGTTGGTTATTCTGGTTGGGGATTTAACCTTTAGTTCCAGATTGTAGAGATTGATAAAGTTTTTGAAGTTTACATGATCGCTATCTTCTACTAGCAAATCTATGTTAAAATCACCACAGATTACAATTCTGTAGGGTTTTCGTTTTGTCAGTTTTTCTAATACCAAGGCCAAGTTCTTATAGACACAGCTTAGGTTGCTTGCCTGAGGGTGATCGGTATACTGATATTAACTAAATACTATGTTCAGTGAGTTCTATGCCCGATAATTCTATGTGTTTTTCAGTGCTATCGGAGTGGCAATATCCAGTAGTATAGCAATAGTATTGCTTTTTACAAACATGGAGCTCCCTCCACCCCTGAATTTTTTCCTTGAGAAATGATTTATCAGTGTGAACTGTAGTATCATAACACATTCAGTTTCAGAACAGCTCATGAAGTGCTCAGTAATACATAGTTTTTGCATATCTGATAATTCACTGTTACTATTTAATAAAATTTCTATTTCACTAAGTTTGTTTCTGAGTCCTTGTACATTGTGGAAGTAAATTTGCTGATTGCAAGAGTCAGAAATTATTGAACACTGCTGAGAGATTTTTGGTTCTACCTTACATGCTGCAGCTGACTGGGTGGTGGCTTTTTCCTCTTCAGTCCTGACAGTAAAAAAATCATTGAATCTGGGAGGAGGAGGAACAGTTCTTCTGTTGACCACAGTTACTTTATTGCCACACTTTGTGCAATCAACTTTATGACATTATCCCTCTGTCACCGCGATGTCAATTTTCTATGTTTGCTTGCTTGAGAACTCAGATTGTACAAATTACTGCAATAACGACTGTGTCTGCAGCAACTCCATCAGCATTTCTCCCTTGCTAGCTTTCTGACTGGATGTTGACCCACTCTGCTTGGCATCTGATGTTTCCAAGGAAGAATTTTAACATTTTTAAAAATGTGTGACTGGAATATCATTCTGAGGTGCAGTTACACGTGTACCAGCCTTTCGCAGAGTTCTGTTGTCTTAGAGTACTCTGTTGTCGATTTTCATATGATGGAGGGCAATGTACGGGTAGCTACACTGCAGGTAAACCACATTAAGTTTAATAGGTCAAGGATGTGCAGCTGGACTTTGAAGATACAGTATGAGCAGGTAGGTCAGCAATTCAATTGAGTCGCCCACCCCAGTTATGCTTCGGCCTCCTGGTACAGGCAGATCATTCATTGCACAATACATTGTTGGTTTTGTTGGTTAGGTTTTGGGCTGTTATTTTCTCTAGATGAAAACCAATGTGTTTGTTCAAATTACCAATTGAAAGGCTAATCGAAATTAATTTCAAATATGAGAGGTAGCAAATGAAATGTTTCAAAGTGATGTACTGTGTTGCCGGAAAACTGTATGGAATACTGCTATGTCATTAATACTCCAACAGCTGTATCGAAAATTCTCCAAGAGTAAGTTTTTTTTTTTTTTAAACACAATACTGAGCAGTATCAGCTGGAGGCTGGAGACTGAAAGGCGTCCTGCTTGCAGCAAGAAGCGAGAGTGTGACAACAGGCTGGGCAATTCAGTGAACGCTGAAAACATCGCCGAATCGGTTATAAAAACGCGGCAATGGGAGGTCCCGCAGCAGGTGACAGAAGGGTGAGGTAACACTAGGCATGTGTCGAGCTGAACAGCGGAGTGGCCATTCACTTCAGCAGAAGAGGCGGCATCTGGAGCCATTATTTTCTCTCGAAGTAAACTACTATGTCTCCTTTCGATTATCAGCAAAAATGCTAAACCAAATTAACTTCAAACACAAGAGGAAGTAAAAAAGTTTCAAGGCTGTCCTTCTCACAAATCCGAAAAAGGTCCATTTGACTTGTAAATACTGATTTTATCTTTGTATTATAATCACATGTATCTTATTATTCAGTATCTGTTAATGACACTCCAACAAGCAACAAATATTTGCACGTTGATCCCTCCATGAACGCTTGCAGAAGTCAGAAAGTGTCTACACAACAACGAAATTCTTCTATCGCAGTTTTAAAGATGGTCTCAGCTAAAGCAGTTTGTATAAATGTATGTGAAGGAATTAAAATTTTATCTCATGAACTGACATAAATTTTAATCTAAATGAAAGTAATGCACCCAAATAGAGGATGAGAAAGTATATTTCACTTGGAATTAATTTTTCAGGATCAAAGACACCGCTGTCATGCCAAATGCCAGCAGCACAACCGACTTAAGAGTAGGTCACGACAAGAGCATAGCCTACTCTACACAAGCCACAGCCTTCAGTATGACAACATTGTACAGCAGTCAAATATGTTAATGGTGTAACGTTAATGTTGCTTTAAGGTGGCAACACTGTTTTTGGTCTATATTAACTACCATTTTCCAGTGATTTTGTTATTTTTAGGCTCTGTGTCAGTCATTGGCGTCCACCACTGTGTTGTACACTACTATATACATTCAAAGTCAAAACAAAAAAAGAAACCACGCACTATGAATGAGTTATCCGAATGGGACGGAAACTGGCATATTTGATGTTCATGTACAGACAAACAAATGATAATAATTTCATAAAAACTGTATGATTTTCTCAGGAGAAAGAGATTCACAAGTAGAGCTAGTCAACAATGCATTGGTCGACCTCTGAGCCTTATTCGAGCTGTTATTGGGCTTGGCATTGGTTGATAGAGTTGTTGGATGTCCTATGGATGAATATCATGCCAGATTCTGTGCAACTGGCACATTCTGTCCAGTTTGTGCGTTAAACAGTCAAAATGCTGAGCAGGTTGGAGGGTCCTGCCCACAATGCTCCAAACGTTCTCAGTTGGGGAGAGATCTGGCTTCCTTGCTGTCCAAGGTAGGGTTTGACAAGTATGAAGACAAGCAGTAGAAGCTCTCGCCATGTGATCAAGCATTATTTTGCTGAAATGTACACCGAGGATGGCTTGTCTTGAAAGACAACATATTGGGGCCTGTTGCCATTCGTGGCAAGCTATACTAGGCTTTCATTTCAGCAAGATAATGCCCACATGCACATGCTGAGAGTTTCTACTGTCTGTCTTCATGCTTTCTGACCCTACCTTGGCCAGCAAGAGGACTACCTCCTGCTTAAATTCGTGTAGCCCTGATGACTTTTGTCAGAATAATGGAAAAGACAGTGAGTGAAATTCCACACTCTGACCTAGATCCAACTGCAAACATAAGAAATGCAGACAGTTGCAGTATTCAAAACTGGAAGGAAGTACACCCTGAAAGACATGATAAAAATTGTGAACTCCTACAAACACTCAGAAAGTGTAGACATTTATGGCATGTCCTGCACACTGCTAAAGAAAATTATTGCAGAATTAGCTCAGCTACTAGCCATAGCAATAAACAAATGTCTATCTTCTGGTGTCTTCCCAGACTCCCTTAAACTGGCGCACACAGTACCAATATATAACAAGGGGGATCCTTGTGAGGTGTCCAGCTTCAGACCAATCTCAGTGGTATTAGTACTAGCCAAAGTTACTGAGTCTGTGATGCACCGCCAGGTGCTGAATTACTTTGAGAAAAACAACTTATTCCAAAACACACAGCACGGATTCCGCAAAGGGAGATCAACAGTGACAGCCGCACTGGACTTATAAAAACAATTCGACACAGTTTTGAAGAGAGAGAGAGTGTGGCACTGACACTCTGTGACCTCAGCAAAGCCTTTGACTGCATCTCACACACAACACTAACAGCCAAGTTAAGATGCTATGGTGTAGGAGGTGTTGTTCTATCAACACTCCAATCTTATTTGGAAAACCGAAAGCAGGTAGTATCAGTGCATGGAGCAACTTCTCTTGAACAAAAACTGGAACATGGAGTGCCCCAAGGATCAGTCTTAGGACCTCTCCTATTCCTCATATATGTCAATGATATGAGCTGTAATAGTCAAATGTTGCAGTTTGCAGATGACACTACCGTTATTGCCAAAGGACATACAGCCACAGAAGCTCTTGGTGCATCAAATTTGATGTTTGAAGAAATAAGAGAATGGTTCGTAATAAACAAAATGAAGACCAATGAAGAAAAAGCCCAACATTTGATATGCAGTCTAACCAACATTGAAGACCGAGAAAACATGGAGACTATCAGACTACTGGGCTTCAAGATTGACAGCAAACTCTCCATGAATGATCACACTGCATATGTATGCACCAAACTTTCTCGTGTGATATACGTCCTGAGGAAGCTGAAGAGGGTAATAACTGACCAGTTTCTCACAATAGTCTACCATTCACACTTCCACAGCCACATTAGCTATGGACTGTTGTTGTGGGGACACTCCTCAGGCAGCAAAGATGTGTTGCTATTACAAAAAAAAGCTATCAGGATCATATCCTCTAGCAAAAGACTGGACCACTGTAAGCCTATTTTCACCAGGCTAGGCATAATGACTGTCTTTAGCCAGTATGTGTATTTCTGCCTCATGTATATAAAAGAAAATCAAGGGAATTTTAGCATAAGACAAGAAATACATAATCATGACACTCGCTGTAAGAGGAACATTGAAGTGCCAAGGTGTCGCCTATCAAGTACACAAGACAGCTATCCAACAGTCGCCCTAAAAATGTACAATCAACTGCCTCCAGAAGTGAAATCCCTGCCACCTGAATTATTTCGGAAAAAATTGCTCAGGACTTGAAACAGCATCCACTATATTCATTGGAAGAGTTTTTCAACAGCGGGTCTACTGAATGGACAAAATAATAAATATTGTTATGTTTTATATATAATTTTGCCTAAATTTAATCTTCTTCTTATGTTAACTACACATTTAATTTTGTGTTTTACTTAAAGTACATATTTTGCCAAAATGAAACTTTGTGTGTGTGACATTTTGCTTTATGGTATTTTCATTTGCTGCTATGAAGTTTTACTTTCCTGTTTAGTTATATTTCATTCCCACTATGTTCTATGTGTTTTTGTGCACTGCATAAATATTTTCTTTTATTTGTAATATAAATTTTGTATATGGTGTTGTATAAATGTTAGTTGATAAACATTGTATTTGTGACGCAGTCTGTCCAGCCATGGCTGGTAAATGACGAAGATATAGTAAAGTAAAGTAAAGTAAAGCAAGGCAGACAAATCTTTCCCCAACTGATAATGTCTGTAGAATTATGGGCAGGGCCCTCCAGCCAGCTCAGAATTTTGAGCACACAACACCCCAATTGGACAGAATTTGACATGATATCCCGCAGGAGAACATACAACAACTCTTTCAATCAATGTGAAGTCTAATAACTGCTTACATTCAGGCCAGAGGCGAACCAGCGTGTTATTGACTTGCTCAATTTGTGAAGCTTTTTGTGTTGAATAAAACATTCATTTTTCTGAAATTATAATCATTTGTTTGTATGTACATGTAGATCACAACTACCGATTTCCACTCCACTCAGATAATTCTTTCGTGGTGCGCTGTTTTGTTTCTTGTCTACGTGTTTTTTACTATATTTACTACCTCAAATATAGATCGTGGGCCTAGGTGCATTACTTTTTTTTCAGGTAGTGGCAGAGTTCTTTGGTGATACCACTAGTAACTGCACATTTAATGTTACTGACGTGGTGTTGGCTTAGCGTGATGGAACCGTCTCTGCACCAGTGCTTGAAGTTTTCTAGAGGGGACAATTCAGTTGTGAGGAAATTTCAAGTGGATGTGATATTCAGAGGAAAAGTCTCTTTAGATATTGTCAGTGGTATAGATATTAAGCCTCTAAATAACAAACAACCTGGGAAAATAGCATCCCTGGAAAAGGAAATGAAACCACAAGAATTTATTGTGACATTGATGAAGGTTGTGCCATTCCCTCACCAACTGTCATGTATGACGCAAGCTGGCGTGTGGGCTAAACTGAAGATCGTGAATGAGAAAGAGACCATGGTAAGTATTCAGCTCCTTCAACAAAAGTTTTTCTCACTCCAGTTTGGTGATGACTCAGTGGTTAGTTATATCGAGAATAGAAAAAAATGAACACCAAACTGAAGCAAGTGGGTGAGCCATTTTCAGAAAAAATGATAATAAGCAAGTTGTTGATGTCTTTGTCAGAGAGACATTAACACTTCCGTTCAGCATGGGAGTCAATCCCATTCAACAAGCAAACGCTTAACGAGCTAATTTCAAAATTTCTCATTGAAGAACCGAGAAACAATCAGTCCGATCATCCAAAGATAGCTTTGGCCAGTGTAAGCAGGCAACAAAAATTTACTTGTTATGCTTGTGATAAAGGGGACCATTTTACAAAAAACTGTAAAAAAGAAGCGATCAGAGAACCGAGAAGCTGCGATTATTGTAAGAAAAAAGGCCATTTGAAGTCAGATTGCAGATTGTTAAAGTCCAAGGAAGGCTAAAATGCTCAGGTTGTAATTGCCTAAATGTGTATTAGTTAAAGAGTTGACCTAGAAGATTATTTGTTCATAGATACAGATGCTAGTGAACATATGTGGTGTAAGAGAGAATTGTTTAAGAAACTGGATAGTGTGTGAAGCTCAATGAAAGTTACTGATGTCGATGGTAAACTTCTTGATGTGACTGGGCGCAGTTTTGTGAACTATATACATGCGATGGAGTGAAGTTTATCAAACTAGTACTTGAGGAGTGCTTTTTGATAGCAACAGTGTTGATCAGATGCTTGTGTTTAGTGTCAAATGCGGAACAATGTGAATTCATGAACGATAAAGGAGAATTTCGTTCATTATCCAAACATGTCAATAAAATGTATCGAATGTTGTTTTCCTTAAAGGGAATGCAATGAAAAATGACAATTGTTACATTGACATAGAAAGATCAAACGCACTCTATGAGTGATGATAATGACACTAGAGACTTTTTATTGGTCAATATTGTAACTGAGTGTGAGTTAACGATCTTTGGTCTGTGAAATTGGTCTAGGCGTCTTGAAAACATGAGTGTTTGGCATTAAAAAGTTGTGCCATCAGATCATGATGCATCTGAGGGAGTTATTGTAGTGTAAAGGAGTGGATTGCATTGATGACTTTGTCTCTTGCAAAGAGAGTTTGGTGAGTAAACAACATCAACTACCTATCCTCATCAGTTCGACAAGAGCTAATGTCCAACTTGAATTTGTTAATTCAGACATCTATGGATCTGTGGGGCTGCCTTCGCTTGGAGGAGCGAGTTAGTTTTTGGTTTTGAAGGATGACTACTGAGTTTATAGCAAAGTATTCTTTATGAAACAAAAGAATGAGGTCACAGGTTTCATCAAGAATTTTATTGCAAAAGCTGAGAGAGAAACAACTAGAAAAGTTCTAAGGAGGGATAATGGAGTTTATTAATACTGATTAAGATACAGTTATGAGTGGAAATCGCACCATGTATACACCCAGCACCCCCTGTAAAAGAAACCCTGTCTATGTAGAGCGTGACGTCACAAGATGGCTACACACATAGTCCCATCTTCAACAGTTTCACGGAACAGTGCTTGTGAATAGTCGTTCGGCGAGCTTCGCGTCAGTTTACTGTTATAGTGAAAGGTGTTCCTGCGTTAGAGTACGTGATTTGGTTGTTTAGTTTCTGTGCACTAAACTGGTGATCTGCTTTTCTTGCCTGTGAAAATTTCGTTGCCTGCAAAATGCCGTATCGTTGTTGTGTGCCGAATTGTAGAGGAAATTGCGACGGTGGACCAAAAGTAACAGTGTTTAAATTTCCGGAGGATGAAGCAATGAGGAAGAAATGGTTGTCAAGTATTCGCAGAGATAACTTCACTCCTTTTTCAAGTTCAAGAGTGAGTATTTGTTTTGTTTATTTCTTAAAAGAGGTTAAGTGTGCTAACAAAGAATAGGCACTTTTGCATTAAGGAAGGTCAGCGACATTTTGACTAATATACCAGATCTTAACTGCATAAGTGCCGAAGAAAATAGCGTTTCGTTTTCTTGCCCTGGCAATTCTACAGTTTAGCTGGTATAGGTTATATGAATTCTGTATTCTGCAAATTCAACCAGTAAAGCCTAAGCACAGTCATACTTCCGTAGTTAAATATCTCAGTATATCTTTATACTTACTGTTTATGCTGCCTGTTGTTAGGAATAAAAGTCGGTTTATAATTAAGTACGTGCACTTAAGATACAGACGACTTTCGATGTATTCTGTTTCTGTATTTAGTGTTTATTTTTGCTGTAAAAGTGTGGTGTACCCAGAAATTGAAAATGAAGTAAAAACAGTGTCTCAGTCGCTTGTTTTTAATAAATTATTGGTGGGAATTTGAAGTCAATGCAAGGAATGCTACTATTAGGGAATACAGTAGGCTTTAGACTTAACAGTGAACCATAGACAGGAAAAATGAATGAGTACATGAATGGATTAACAGACCATCACAAAATGCAAAGGGAGAAACTGTGAAAACATGTAAAAAATAAAAATACTTGTGGATTTTACAAATTCTTACTTTCTGGGTCTGGAATTTCAGATACATGCCAGTGGCCTACACAGCTGTCTTATAGATACACAGCTAAAGTACTTGAAAGCAATTGTGTGCTCATGTTTAGCCTAACAGGTAGCACATAAGTGGCAATGTATTAGTTCATCGTACTGTCAGTTTTTATGTAGGTTATGAAATGATATATTGATTAGGAAATAGCAGCTGAAACACAAAAGCAAAACAGTGTCTATCTGATAAAAAGCACTACCTTTAAGTATTTCATAGTTCTAAAGGTTACACAGTGTGACAATTACTTTGTATTATTCTGTTACTGTGTCACAGTTGCTTCTATGGATTACACTTGTGTGAGTTTGGTGTCATCATGCTTTCTTGTGTCCGAGGTGTGTGTGTGTGGGGGGTGGGGGGAGGGGGAAATAGAGCAAGACATTAAGCAAAAATCCCACCCCTCTTGTGAATATATGAGCTTCAAGGCTAAATTATAAAAAAAATTATCACTGTCATTGAATTATGCTACAAATATTAGTCAATGTTTGTAATTATTGATGGGGCAAGTACTTTCTTCATTTCACCATCTCTTTAAGAGCTTGTTGCCATGACATGTAACTGCATGTGTTTTGATATTGTAGTGTTACTGTTTTATAGAGTTACTATGCCATGGCCACATTTATCACTTGAGTATTCTTCTGCATTTTAGTTGGGAGTCTATTTGTATTTTAGAACTAGAAACTAACTTTATATTCATAAATTGTTTTCACACTATTAATATTGTCATCACATTCAGTTGTAAGCAGCTTTTCTCATTTTTTATTCATTTTTAATTACAGGTATGTCATGTTCACTTCTACAAGGATGATGTTATTTGGGAAACACAAATTGTGGATGAAAGGACTGGTCAGTTATTAAGAGCCCCCTTCTCAAACCACGTTTGAGACCAGATGCAGTTCCATCACTACTCCCAAACTGTCCTTCCTACCTTTCAAAGGAAGAAAGTAGATGTGAAGGGCCAGAGGAGAAAAAGCAAAGGCTTGAAAATGAGCAGTTAGCTGCAGCGTTACAATATAGTTTAGCATCACAGAAGGACTATGAAAACACTTTCAGTTTCAGTTCTTTAGAAGAGTTGATGTTGCGTACGAAGGAAGTGGATTTGCCCTACGAGTGGAGTGTGATCGAAAAACACAGTGATTTTGTTCGTTTTTTAAAGATAATAAGAAATCGAGCACCATTAATCACACATTCTGTCGTTATAGATAGTAATTTAAATGTTTCATTGTTTAAGAAAGATGTACAAATTAAGACATTAGGAAAAAGATCTTTTCCTGTAATTGTAACCAATATCCACGAAATTGTCAGTGCACTGCAGGAGTTTCCAGGCACAGATTGTGGGCACTCAGAAACGTCTATAGATAGTATTGTAGAGATAGTGAAAGACAGCCTAGGAGTACTGAAAGACAATGTACAGGAGAGTGAAAAGGAGATGGTAGACTTTATATATGAACAAGTTAGTCTCATAAATGTAAAGAAATTTAATCATAGGTTTAGTTCTACATTTATGATACTGTGTTACTTATTTAAATCTTATAATAATTTTTAAATGAGTAAACCCCCATTTGACTGTGTATTTTTATATTTATCTTTTGTATTATCCAGACTTCGGCTTGTATGCCATTATAAGAGTACAAAGCTATGGACTGCCTTAACAGATATGACTTAATAATGATGTAACAACTTTTAGTATTATACTTTAGAGTGCATGGAAGTGAAAATTTGGATAGTACAAATGATAAATATAATAATAGGTGGTTTACTCTTTTAAAAAGTATTGGATGATTGTGGCTCAACTCCATTGAAAACTTTTTTCTTGTCATTTAGTTTTTGTAATTGTTATAAAATAATGTTGTTTTAAGATAGTAAAACTGTTTTTTTGTTTAGTTTAACTTCCATTTTTGGAAATTTTTGTTTCTTAGCCTCTGTGGGTGTTATTGTTGTCTTCCACTGAGTTGTATGCTATTGTATATTGAAATAAATTCTGTATAGACATTTTCAAGCTTCATTATAATGCCATGATCACAAAATAGATGCCTGAACTTCCAGATCAGACATCTAGCAGTATGTTAGTAATAAAAACAAAGCCATCTTACTCTCTAATACGTGCATTTGTACATTCAGCTAGTGCTCACAGGAACAAATCAGGGGTGTGTTCCCATTTAAATAGACAAAAAAAGAATTTTAGTAAGTCTCAGAAAATAAGATACACGAAAATTAAACGTTGTTACAGCTATAAAGTATTAAAAATATGTACATGCTCACACATAACAGATTAAAAACAGAATTTCCATTCCAAAAACTGCAAGAGAAGATGAAAAATTGCCATCATTTATTACATGTCAGGTGCATCAACTGGCTTGTAATTGTGTTATCAATCACTTAAGTAAAAGGCATTTCATTGTCATTTTCCACAGTGCAAACAATAAGACACATAGAGATATGCATGATTGTGTTTAATTTCGTAATCTACAAGTCAGTAAATAGTTCTTCTTTGGGTTGACTTAATTTTTCTTTGAAAACAAGTGACATCTGAAACGTACAGCATAAGAGGTAGTTTAGATACACAATTGTTCATTTTAGAGTATGTGATAGTTTACTTTGTAACAAATGGAAATTTCCAGATAATATTTTTTAATTTAAAATGCTGTGTTTCTTGTTTAACTGTACATCAGGATCGACAATTGGAGATCCCAACATGATTTAGACAGCAAACAAATATGATGGAAGATAAAGTGAACAGTAATATCCCAAACAGTGACACTAAAATTGAAGTGTACAAAGTTAGTGTGAAATTACCTCTATTCCAGACTGAAAAGCCTGACATTTTTCTGACAGGCTGAAGCACAACTGCAAGTTAGTACAGTTAGAGCCCCAATTTGTCAAAGACATATGGGATTTTATGAACAATGGTGAAAGCAACAAATATTCATTAACTAAAGAAATACAGTTACTGACCTTAAAAAAATTCAAGAACATCAAATTAAGAAACTAGTTAGAAATTGGTGATATGAAATACAGTAACTTGCTTCAGAAAATGAAAGATTATGGGGGAATGAACGTTTCAGATAAAATTCTAAAGATTTCCTGACTAGACGTCCGAAATATTTTAATATTTTCTGAAGAAAATGTGGACAAATGAATGCAACTGGCTGATCAGAAATGGCAACGTGAATCACTCAGGGAACTCATCAAACTTCAATGGAAGTGTCCCACATGGTCTGTGATTCCTCTGTATCAGTGAAAGATCTTCTGCAAGAATCGAAGAGCTTGAAAATGAAGTCCAAAGATCCAGTCTAGGGAGCAACAGTTCCAATCGTGATTATATTCTCATAACAGAGAGAGCATCAGGCCAAGATACAATTCTTCACGCAAGTACTGCTAATTTCATTTTCTTTAGGGCTCAAACTGCAGACTGGAGAAGTTTGTACAACCGCCCAATGGAAAAGTGTGGGAAACTCTAATCAGCAGACACCTTAGTAGCTGAGTGTTCTGTCACAAAGTTTATAACAGGCTTCTTACATCGATTGTTTGTTGGAGGTACAACTTCAGGATTACAATTCCCAGTTGACAGTTGGGCTGATGTTTCCATTATACCAGCATGTTCCAAGGGTAAAGTTAAATAGATAGACAACGAATTTCAAACCACAAATAGATCTGGGTTTAAAAATTACAGATCAAACTTATCGAATCTTGATTTAGGTTTCATGGGCAGTTCTGAGAAGCCTTTCATTGTAGCCAACCCAATAAAAGGTGTAATGGATGGAGACTTTCTTCATCAATTTGTTTATTAACAGACCTGAAAAGAGAATTATAAGTTTACAGTACTACTCAGTTATATACGGCTGCACTCCAGTGTACATTCGATCTGTGTGATTCTGTGAGTTCGCCCCTTGCTAACTGTAAATACTCTGAGCTAACTGTACTTTAAAAATTTCATGAACTGTCAAAACTCACTCTTATGATGATGATGATGATGTTTGGTTTGTGGCATGCTCAACTGCGCTGTTATAAGCACCTTTACAGATTTTCAACCTTTGCTCAGTCCAATCTGCCACATTCGTGAATGATGGTGAAATGATGAGGACAACACAAACCCCCAGTCATCTCGACGCTCACCTTCATGGCAGGAGATACTACACGCATTTTTAATCATTATGTTGGAGCCAGCAGTGGCCCTGGAGTGTACTCAAAAACCTGCAGGTTAGATCCACATTAACTAAATTTGACTAAACTGTTAAAAGAAAAGAAAAAAATTCCTTGAGGTCTATGTTTATGTGCTGCTCCATGACTCTGCTGTCAATATATTTATTTTTTGCCTTTGTGTAACTGCTGTGTTTTTTTGAGTAAATGTTTTTTTCGTATCCAGTGTGTAATTATAAAGTTAAAAATACGTTTTCTTGCCTTTAAAATAATATTTTTGATCAGGTTATGGGCCCAGTACACGTGTAAAGGCAAACAGCATAGTATAATTAAAACAATATTTGAAATGAGGCTATGTCTGTAAAGAAACATGATAGCTAGCGGCGATTATAATGTCAGAATTGATAAGCTTGAAGGACCTGAGGACAAGGGCCAAATGGAAATTGCGTATTTCTATGGTGCTGCGTTCATATGGACTAGAAGATATTATTAACGGTACGCGTGAACGTGTAGAGTTGCCGCAAGATGCGACAAGTGCACAAAAAGAAGCGTATGTGGAATGGCACAAGGACGACGCAAAGGCAGCAAGTCTTATAGCACGTGCGCTAAGTAAACCTGTTGCAGAACTCGTCTTAACGTGCAAGAATGCTAAAGAAATCTGGGACAAATTACGCGCCTGATTTGAACGTAGTAGTACTCAGCGTTTTAATATGTTGGTTGGAACATTTTCCCGTGTTAAACGCGATGAAACGGAAGATATTAGTGCACATATTGCCAAACTGCAACGGAAGATATTAGTGCACATATTGCCAAACGGCAAAAGTTATTTGTGGACCTGAACGATGAATTAGCAAAACATGAAGAAAATACGCTATCTGAAAGAATCTTAAATGGTCGAATTTTGTCTACACTGGGAAAAGACTATGACAATTTTAAGGATCTCTGGGATACGATACCGACAGAAAAGCAAAGCTTGAATTTATTAATTGAAAAATTCTGTACTATTGAACTGCGTGAACAAGACATTAATGGAAGTGCAGCTTTCGTCGTTTCTAAAACAAGAAAATGGCAAACAACTAATCAGCAAGTAAAGATGACAATGTCACAATTAAAACAGACGTTTCCGTGTATATATGCAAACAATTAGGTCACTAGGCAGCAGAGTGTCCATAGAACACTCGTGACAGCAAGAAAAAAAAGAGAAGAAGCGAGAAAGTGAACACACTGCATTTACTTCATATGATATGGGTGTGTGTACCAGTAATCACAGTGACCCAAATAAATGGTAATGCGACAGTGGCGCTACAAATCATGTAACTCCCAATGAACAGTATTTTGTTTCGTATAGTGAATTTGATGCTCCTCTAGTAATTTCAATGGGAAAACAAGATGTCAAAATGTGTCCGTACGGTCAAGGAACAGTTTACATCCAAATTCGACGAAACACTAAATGGTACAATGCTAGAATGGACAATGTTTTGTATGTCCCTGATGCAAGTGCTAATCTGTTCTCTGTGAGAGCCATTGCCTGCAGAGGCTACAGTACTAATTTTAGTCATAATAACGTCTGTGTTCGAAAACAAGTCAATGGCAATATTGTTATGACAGGTTATGTGAAAAATTGACTTCATGTGTTGAACACACATGTTGTTAGAAATGCAAAAATGAATCATGTGAACCTGATGACTTCATGCGAAACATTGCAAGTGTACCATGAAAGGTCTGATCATAAAAAAATAAACAACATGTGAAGAATATTTTAAAAGGAATGAACATTAATTTGCAAAATGCCAAGAGCGAATTTCGTGACGGCTGTGTGGTTGGAAAGATGCATAGGCTGCCATTCAAAACACGAACAATACGCTCTACCAGTACTGGTGAATTAATCCATGCGGATGTTAAGCATTATTATGTATGTTTCAAAGACGATTTTAGTAAATTTCGTCGAATTTTCTTTTTAAGACACAAAAGTGAAGTGTGTACTGTGCTTAAGCAGTTTTTAAATGAAGCACGAACTAATGTACATGTTATCAAACAATTTAGATGTGATGGAGGCAAAGAATTTAACAATAAGAATTTTAGTGAACTGCTTGCAGACAGGGGAATAGAGCTTCTGATTCGTCCTCCTTACACTCCTGAACAAAATGGTGTGGCTGAACGGGAAAATAGGATCATTATTGAAGCTTACCTAAAGGGTTGTGGGCAGAGGCATGTAACACAGCAGTCTACCTAATAAATCATACTGGAAAATCTTCAGTTGAAAATAAAACCCCTTATGAACTATGGTTTAATCGACCAGTAGGACGACTTGATCATCTCAGAATTTTTGCCACAGGCTGCTATGTTCACATTAACAAGCAATTCCGTTCCAAGTTTGATGATAAGGCAGTTTTTGGACGACTTGTTGGATATGTTAATGACAAGGTTAGGTTTAGAGTTAGGATTCCATCTAAAAGAAAAGTGGTGTTGAGTCACGATGTGAAATTTAAGTCAGAAATTGTTTGTGATTTACATAGGGATCATGTTTAACTTGAAGTCCCTCAGGAAGAATTTAATGATCCGAATTCATCTAAAGATGACCAATGTAAATCTCCTAGGTTTTAGACTTCTGGAAGAAGTCAATCTCAAGAAAAAATTGGCACTCTCGATTCTAGAGAAAGTCAAGAGTCGAGTGAATCTGATAAAAATAAAGAATTAACAGAATTTCTAAAAGCGGAAGCCGCTGAATCTTCTAATGAAGAGAAACAGAAGAATAAAAGACAACGAAGAAAACCAACCTGGATGGAAAGTGGTGAATTTTGTACGGTAGCAAAACTTGATGCACTTGAATGCAAAGATCCAAACTGTTTTTCAGAAATATTGCAGTCAAACGAGAAGGAAGAATGGATGCAAGCTATCAGTGAAGAACTTCAATCACTAAAAAAAATCAATACCTGGGTGCTGGTTGACTGTCCTAAGTATTGCAAAACCGCTGGGTTCTACAGCGAAAGGTCGCAGGCAATGGAGGTACTCGTTTTAAAGCCAGATTGGTTGCAAAAGGCTGTATTCAGAAAGTAGGAGTTGATTATGACGACGCCTTTAGTCCTGTGGCACGTTACGACACCATACGAACTCTGTTAGCTGTAGCTGCTTCAAAGAAAATGCTGCTAGAACAATTCGATGTAAAGACAGCTTTTTTGAATGGAATACTTGAAGATGAAGTATATATGGAACAACCAGAAGGTTTCGAAGTAGTACAGGTCGAGTGTGTTTCTTAAAAAAGAGTCTTTATCGGTTGCTGGAACAAAGGTTTGGTGAGTTCATGAAGAAAGCTGGTTTTTTAAACAGTGCTGCAGATCCATAAATTAACACAAACTGTGGCATACCACTCACAGTCAGATGGGAAAGTAGAAGGTCTCAATCGAGAACTGAAAGCAGCCATCAGAACACATGGTAAAAATAAATGGCATGACATTGTTTCTACAGTTCTCCTAGGACTGCGTCGCTGCGTGAAGCAAGAAAGTAACTCAAAAGCTGCTGAGATGCTGTGTGGTACAACTCTAACATTGTCTGGTGATTTCATTGTAGGGCCAGGAAGTAGATCTACCAGCTTTCACTTCTTTATTACGCCAACATATGGATAAACTAAGCCCATCAGAATGTTCCCACAAGGTAAAGGAGAAACAATTCATTAGCAAAGTTCCACGTGATACGATTCATGTATCTGTGAGAAATGAAAATTCAAAGCCAAACTTGTGCCTCTATACAAATGCCTCTATAAAGACCTAGGGAGGAAAACAAAATATTTCATTTTAAAAATAAAAGCTATGCCAATTAAAATCTTACGTGAAAGACTGCCTACACCCTTGTGAACTCAAACACCAGTGGTCTAAAGAACAACCTACAGAGCATTTCACCTGTGAATGAGTTACCCACGACTCCAAGGGTCTCGCCAAAGAAAGTTATTCGATTTGGTTGAGTTGTGAAATTCCCTAGAAAGAATAGGTAATTGATTTACATACTGAGAGGGGAATGATGTAGGATTCTGTTTATCCTCACAACCTACAATTCTGTAAATCACAGCTTTCAGTAGAATTAGGTGACTGTGCTTTTGCAAGAATTTTCCCCAATTGGGGGAAATTCTCCCACTTCATGAGTACCTCCAGACAGTGTAGAGGATAACTTATGTAAACGATATATTTAAAATTTTCTTAAATTAATATGTGTCTCTATTTGAAATGACTTTTCCAAAAAGAACTGTCAGGAAGAACATTTCTTCCAGTAAATCATTGTTTACAGAAGGAATTAAAATTTCTTTCAGGGCTAATGGGGGATTTCATGTCTTTTAAAATAGTATCAAATGATACCTTTGCAAGACATTATAGTAAACTGTACCTTGAAGTTTTGAAAATGGTGATGGTCAAATCCAGGAGCTTAGATGTTAAATCCGAAATTGATTACTCGAAGAACAAAACAAAATCAATTTGGAACACCATTAAGAGAGACCGTGGCAAGAGTAATAGGAATACGGTATGGTAAAGATAAACTGTAATGATAAGATTGGAAGTAATTCTGCAGCAGAACATGTAGGCTGTAAGGTCTCATTAAATACGGCCATGAATGTGTTACAATGAGCTGACCACAACATTTAGGACCACATTAATATAGCTCCAGCCACAATTAATGAAGTTAAAATATAATCAAGGGACTGAAACCCAAACTACCACAGGTATTGTAAACATTTCATCTAAAGTTGTAAAGTGCTGTAGTGATTGTATATATCAAGTGCAGTGTCATATTTTCAACGAATCTTTGTGGCAAAGTACTCTCCCAGAGAGATTAAGGATTGATATTGTGGAACCACTTTTTAAGAAGTCTTCTTTCATTCCTTCTTTTGCTACTGCCTTCATCCCACATTGTGTGCAGGGTTGGCAGGGTTAAGGACGGATTTGGCATGGTGAATTTTAAGGGGTGGCCAGCTGCTCTTCCTGCCACCACCCCATACCCCCCTGGGACGTAATTAGTGTACCCCAGCTGTCTGCGTCTAGTGTAAATCGTGAAATAGTATGAACGAGTTTCAAATGGCTACGAGTCGTGGAACTGAGGCGGGACGTGGGGACCAGCCCAGTATTCACCAAGTAGGATGTAGAAAACCGCCTAAAAACCACATCCAGGCTGGCCGGCACACCAGCCGTAGTCGTTAATCTGCCGGGCGGATTCGCTCCGGGTCCGTCGCGCCTACCCAAGTCCTGGAAGCAGCACGTTAGCGCTCTTGGCTATCGTGGCAGGTTCACTTTTTAAGAAGTGTGGCGAAACTAATTTATTCAACTAACATCCCATACCTCTGCTACATTGCTCCTCGATAATATTAGAGAAACGCATTTACAAGAGAACTACACAACACCTCAGATTCACAACACCCTCACCAAAGTCGATTTGCTTTCCAAAACACAGATCAATAGAGCAGGTTATTTTCTCTCTCACAAATTAAATTTTTGAGTCTATAAATAACAAAATGGAATCTTTTGTAAGTTGTCAGAGGCTGTTAAATGTGTAGACCACAACATTCTCTTAAGGACAGCCAATTTTTTTGGTTTTATTGGTAGTATGTGTAGGTGCATTCAGTTGTATTATGTGGGTGTGTAAGTTCGTAGTGTTTTCCATAAGTGTTACAAAAGATACACATAACAGATACTTTAGTCATCCATAGCATGTTCTTTAAAATTTACAAGAGTCTGCCAACGATACGGTAACTTTTCTATTCCGTGGCTCTAGAAATCACGTGGTTTTGAAGCGAAGAACTCGTCGAGCCACGTTCGGAGCTCATTTGCATCTAGGGAGGAAGTTCCTCGATGGTTGTTCGATGGAGAGTGGGAGGTTGAAAATCTGAGGGTGCAAGTTCAGGTGAACAAGGCGGTGTGGAATGACTACCCAACTCAAATCCTGCAAAGTGTTTCTTGTCAGTCTAGCAGAATACAGGCGAGTGTTTTCATGAAGTAGCATCACTTCATTCAGTCTTCTAGGTCGTTGTTCTTGGAGAGCATCTGTAAAATGTCTAAGTCTTTATCAATAAATGTCAGCAGGGATGGTTACACCTCGGCGAAGCAGTTCATAGTACATCACACTCCAGGTGATCCACCAGATATGTAACATTATCCTCTGTGGATGCACTCAGGTCTTTGTATGGGGAGTTGTCACTTTGTTTGGGCTCAGCCATTCCTTTCTTTTCCTTACATTAGCATAAAGACACCATTGCTCGTCGCCTGTAACGACAGTGGATAAAAATGTTTGTTGTTGTTCATAAGCCAGTTGATGATCAGCAAGCAGAAATGCACATACGGCCGCCTGCTAATTTCTGTGATTTAGGCTTAAGAGCATGAGGTGCCTGTACACCCGATTCTTGACCCTTCATCATTGCATGCAAATTTCGCACGATGATGGAATGATCACAGTTTATCACATTTTCCATTTCTTGGATCATCGTGGATTAATGCTTTTGAACAATCTTAATTTAACCCCAAACGTCTTTCTGAATGTGGAGAGTCACTAATGTCAAAACCATCCTCCTTAAAACGAGAAAACAGTTTTCTTCCTATGCTCTGTCCAATGACATTATCCTTATACATAGCGCAAACGTTTCTGGCTACCTCCACTGCTGACACCCCTCTACTGAAATGAAACAGAAGAATGCCGGAAATGTTTCCGATTTATCCACTTGGCACTCCATTTTCTACCTTCTGCAACTCCACTCACTATCTCCAAATGACAAAATGACAATATGTAAACTCTAATAGCAACAATGAGCTAGAAATGAAAAAGACAATCGATAAATAAACCCATAGCAATCAGAGCACCAATATACAAAACAAAGCGCTACAGACTTGTGCATCAACCTAATACCCTTACAATTGGAAGCAGAAGATGATAATTAATGGTTACTGTTGGCTGTCCTGTTTCATCTGACTGGAGCACATTACGGGCGTGGAGTGCACACGGATCCATTTTGTGGCCTTTACTGTTTCTTATCTTCATCAACAATCTTCCATTTTGGCAAACAATGAGAACAAATTTACTGTTTTTGCTGACATCCATACTATTCTGCTTGCAAGACGAACAATCAGTAAACTAGAAAACAAATTAAATGCTATGCCTGTAGTCATCTTATATTTAGTTTAAGTCTAGTGGATTGAAACCAAATATTGAAGAAACACAATACATGCAATTTATGTATCTCAGCAAGTAATTGATGCAATCGATTTGAACTGTAATAACTAAAAAATGGCACACTGTGAACCTTCTAAGTCCCTGGACATTCTAGCTGATGACAAGTTAAATTGGCCTGGATATATTCTAGACATTCAAATAAGACTCAGTGTGGCAATACATAGCCTATGTGTAATTAAACGTTTTGGTTATATGAATGCTAACAAAGCTGCTTATTTTGGCTACTGTCATTCTATCATCTCTTATGGTATAATTTTTTGAGACAATCAGTCTTTCTCCATACAAATTTTTATTGTACAAAAGAGAGCAGTTAGTCACATTCATACAAGATATTCCTGGAGAAACATGTTCTTTAGGCTCCAAATATCAACCACCATATCTCAGTACCTATTTCTTTGATGATTTTGCTCTCTAACAACCATTCTCTTTTTACATCTAATTGTGGATACAATTATTACAATACAAGGACTCAAATGATTTTCCTGTGGATCTAAAATAGTCAAGTTGGTACAACAAGTTATTCACAATTCTGTCAAAAAACTTTTCAATACTCTTCCTGTAGATATTAAAGCCCACATTATTGTTAGTAGTAGGGCAAAGTGTGTACCAGTACATTTAATATGGGTGGCATATGTTCAGGGACAAATTTGATTGATTTATGAATCCTTCCCCCTTCCCTTAACCTATTGTTCTGTTAATTGATTTATGGCCCTTTGGGTGTGGACGTCAATTACATGGCAAAGAATACAATACTTATTTATAATATTCAATTCGCAGCGGTTGGATCTCTCTTTTATTTGGTGGGAAAAGCTCATCTTTCTCTAGTGTTTTGGAAGACACAGCTCTTGTAAAATACCATGAACACAACAAATTAAACAGAGTGCTCTGTAGAGATTGCGCATACTGTCATGAAGCACTCATCACACGTAATTGTACTGTCACAGATCGCGCTAAATGTATCTGGCGAGCAAAATCCCTCCCGATCACGTCGCTGACTGCTAGGTCAAGTGCATCGCACCATGTACGCCACCGGTCAGGAATCACTGCAACTGCGGTCCCGTGCTAATCCTCCACAAACAAAGCATCAGGTAGCGGCATCCCTTCAAAATGTGATACCAGGCTTACTTTCTGCCTATCTCTTTCCCTCGCTCATCTTGCCATCTCTCTGTCTCAAGTGGTTGCTTCCTGTTTGTGTGAACAATCTATGCAAAACTAAGATTACCTCCCCACTCCTCTTCCCTCTCATCCCACTTTCCTGCCCCCTCGCCACTTATGCATATCTGGTGTAGGAGGTTGGTGCATCCCTTTGTTCTCACACTTCCAATGCTACAGAAACGCATAGCGGATAGAACAAAGACGTTTGAGAATAGGCAGGCAGCGTCCATCTTAGTGGTATTGCAAGCACTCACACACCAATCCAACCCCTCTGCAGATTGCTTAAGGGTACAGCATGCAAATGAGCTGAAATTTGAAATTTTAATCTACCTTGAACTTAATGGACTTCCTACCTAACTGTGCCATTATCCATCACTAGGAGACAAGAGAAAAAAATCCAGAATGGGGACGAGTAGGGTTTGGAGACTGGGCAGCTGAGAAATCGAATCCAACCAAATACACCAGTCCTAGTATCGACCAATAAGATGCTACGAAAAACTGGCCACACACAAAGTGTATCGATTTAATTAATCAGTCAATCAGTCTGATGGAATGAGGGAATATTTTCAAAAAGTCGACAGCTGGAGGTTACCAGGTATCCACTACTTTATTCAGTGTAAAGGTGGGGTCAGTGTGGCACATGATGTACGCTGCCTGTTTGTTCTCGAACGTCTTTGTTCTATCTGTTACAGATTTCCATGACAGTGGAAGTGTGAGAACAAAGGGATGTACTGACCTCCAACACCAGGTATGTATAAGCGTTGAGGGGGCAGGGAAATGCATGGAAGGGAGGAGGGGTGGGGAAGACATCTTGGTCTGTGTGTGTTTACATATATTGGTTCACACAAACAAGAAGCAACCACTTGAGACAGAGGGAGGAAAAGAGGAAGAGAGGTAGACAGATAACCAGGAAGTGAGCCTGGTATCAAATTTCAAACGGATGCCATTACCCGAGTCTTTGTTTGTGGAGGATTAGAATGGTCCCACAGTGTGGCGATACTGACTGGTGGTTAGCATGATATGGTGCGAATGTCCGGGCAGTCAGCGATATGATCGGGAATTTTTTTCACCAGATTTTTAGCGCGATCTGTGACAGTGTGTGAGTGTTCGCGGGAGTATATCTTAAAAAAGCTCTCTATTTAATTACTTGTTTTCGCTGTATCTTACAAGACCTGAGTCTTCCCAAAACACCAGAGAAAGATGAGCTTTCCCCACCAGAGAGAGATCCAACCCATGTGAATTGAATTTTCGATATAAACAGTATATCTTTTGCTACATAATTGGCATCGATTTGAATTTCCTGTCATGAGATCCTTCCTCCCCAGCACAGACTGAGTCCTTTTCCCGCCAATTTGCAGATGGGGAAGGGACGGGGAGTGCTGTGTGGGAAGGAGGCCTGGAGGTTAATTAATTTATCGATTTAATTAGTTAGACAATTTATTTGATATTAAAAGTGTGCTTGTATCGGCGAAGGTATTTTTCAAAGGGGTGGGGGAGGAAGAGGACGAGGGAGTGACGTGTGATGATTTCTGAGAAGGTCATTATTTCCAGGAGGTAATAAGTCAACCCTCACAAGGTGCCATAAATAAATTAACAGAACATTAGTTTAAGTCGAGGGGGAGGGATTCATAAATCAATGAAGTTTGCCCCTGAATACATGCAACACACACAAAGAATATGACATCGATGCACTTTTCCCTACTGCTAATGTCCCACCCACATTTATATCTAAATTAAGAAAATATCTTGTGCATATGTCTTTCTACTTGCTTGATGAGTACCTGCAGATTAATCAATGAATGTTTTTATAAATTTGTGATGTTATTTGTAATTATCTTTTGAGACTTCGTTTTTATAATGTGTTAGCCATTTAATTCGTCTTCATTTTTTAAGATAGTGATTGTATTAATATTATTTTTTCTGAACCTTCACTTAGATACTCACTAATTTACTCCACTTTTGTTGTTATACATTTGATTTTATATCCTTATGGTGATGTAAATCTGACTCATTCCATATCTTACTGATTCATCACATTATGGAATCACAAAATTGGGAATACATAAATAAAAATAGAAATAAATTTCATTGAAAAGCTTTATAAATGTATGTTTCTATTATGTCATTTTGTGTCATCTCTTGGGAAGAATCCAGCATTTACTTCTAATGGCTCTGTGGGTGTCTGTGTCTCTTGGGAACTGGTGTACCATAGTGCAGATTTTCATGTTACTGTAATGATGATTGCCTGCACATTCTGGAACGTAGTGTTTATGAGACTGTCGAAATATGTTACGATATTTAATTAAAAACAAGCACACATTTTCTATGATAAACACAGTATTTTACGAATGCGATATGTCTATGCAGTTTAATGTGGTTTCATACACTCTCTCTATCTTTAAATGTCATTTGTATAATAACAAATGATTAAGAAAACTTGCTCTTACATACAGATCTATGGCCTTTCGACGTCTATTTATTTATTTAATCGAACCTGATCTGATCTCACGTCCTTCTCTTATATCAGACTAAATTTTCACAAAACAGTACCTTTTTTTCATTATAGGTTCATTAGAAATAACAATTTTAAAATTTCAAATAGTAACAAAATCGTTTGAGTTTCTAAAGTGGTAATGTGAGTAAATAATACTGGCTATGAACTAATAAATTTAATGCTGGCCATACTTGTACTGTTGCAGCTACTGCCACTAATAGCACTAACGTTGATAATAATAATAACAGTAAGGGTTCCAATAATAGCTATAGTGATAGTGACAAAAAAAAATTGGTGTAGAAGATAGACGTTCTCTAATACAGGGAGTTCTGTGGAAAGGAAATTTAAGTAGACTGCACATGATATGAAGAGGTACTGCTAAAAGAGGAAGATCTGACATTTTTTAAAGTTTTTCGAGGAAATTTATTTTTATTTCAATTTATTCATTACTAATCCATATTGTGATGAATCGCAGGGAGGTGTTATTATTGTGATGACTGGTGTACAAGGGTAGTGAGTGCGTACAATGGGGATACCAATTGTTACTTCAGTAGATATGTCTAGGGCATTCCCAGACGTTGCACATCGTAGAACGATCGAATCGAAACAGTCGTAATTTGTATTCCCTGATAGTAGGCCGCCTTCTCGGCTTTGCTACTTGTCGTGACTTTGTCTTGTAAAAAGTCGGCTGTGGCCGTACCGCAGTAGGGTATTTTCACAGGCCGGTTGACTGGCAGAAACCAGAAGCATTGATGGCAGGATGCGTGTGCAAGTTTTTGTGGCCTGTTGGAGACGACCTGATCTAAAGCCCGGTCCACACGCAACGATCTGTCTGCGTAGACATCGGCGCAGATGTCTGTACATGCAAAAGATCGCTGCAAATGAGGTGTGTTCACACGACACAAACCCCAATCTAGTACTCGCCTGCCATCTGTCGGTGTAGAAAAGAAATCAGTAACAAGCGACTACGCTCCCCGTAAACGTCAAAAATTTAATTCACTTATTTTGAAATATAGAGATGGAGGAAGTTCTGTTGTGGTCTGTGTTCGCAACTTGTGTTGCAAAAAACATCCAGACCAACCGCAGGAAACAGAGAAAGCGGTCAAAACGGTGTAGACAGTGGCTGCTAAAGCGAAAGCAGTTTTCTCACGTAAATTTACTGCGGGGGTTGCAGGGCGAAACTAACGACTGGCGAAATTATTTTCGGATGGATGTCAAAACTTATAATTATCTCTTAAAGCTTGTAGCCCCTCATATTATGAGAAAAAATACTTGTATAGAGAAGGGCAATTTCTCCTCATGAACGGCTGGCGGTAACATTAAGATTCCTAGCAACAGGAAGGAGCTACAAGGATTTGGAATTTTCAGCTGCAATATCGAAACAAGAGTTGAGTGAAATAATACCCGCAATTTTTCAATTAGAGCATTGTATGCTGCTGTCTTTTTGTCTCAGTCACTATATTCTTTACTTTAATCTTCCAGAAACATGGGTGGTTTCTATATATTTCAATGAACTCACTTACAAACTCTCGAGAACACTAACGAGTATCAGTCATTTTAATGCCCTGTGCGCACAAATACAAACACTAGACTGAACAAACAGTTGTTTCGCGCCAGATTTGCGGCAATCTCCTGTCCACACGCACCAACTTGTCTGCACAGATGTGGTTTGAACCCACAGATTTGAGATATTTCGCTCATACCTCCAACTCCAACTTCCAGGTATGCACACACCTCAGGTTGGTGCAAATCTTCTGTCTGCACGCAACGATCTATCTGCGCAGATGTGATGTGCGCAGACATTTGCGCAGACAGATCGTTGCGTGTGGACGGGCCTTAATCTGAGCACAATTTCGATCTATCGTTCTCTTTGCTTGGTTTTGCTAACATAAATTCAAAATCGTCTGCGAGGCTGGGTCTTTGTTTACATTATGTGAAATGTCATAGGTGTAAGAATTAATAGCTCCAGGCCACTGCAATAGTAGAAAATATGTGAAAACGAACGGATTGTTTGACAGTTTATTTCTCAGAAGTAAAACTGCTCCATCATAACAAATAAATTTGTTGCTGTATTGCCAAGGTATGATTTGCTTCGGATAAAGCTGAAAGACTGCAGTTTGTTTTGATTTTAACACAGAAATGCCGCTTTTTGTTTCCCAGCCTGGTGAGGAGTAACTGTTTGTGGGTTATTACTAGATAATTCGTAATTGTTCCAACGTGTAGAATATTTCAGGCTTTGAAGTGCGCCGTCAGAACATTTGGTGGAATATTTCACATAGTTGTCACAATCAGCGTTACGAACATAAGTGACAATACAAGACCTGTTTGCAGCCTGACTTCATCAGAAATTGATACCTTGGTTATTAGAGATCTATTTCCTTTTAAAAATCCTAAGCGTACATAATAATAATAATAATTTGGCTCTGTATTTTGTTATTTTTGAGTTTCGTAGGCGTGCTTACACTACAGAATCAGAAATAAAATTCTTTTCGAAAATAAAAAAACGTCACCAATAACAGTGCACGTGATGTAAAAATTAATGTATGAGCTCGCATACATAAGGAGAACTGCCAGTGAATAGTAAAGTACATAACAAAGTTGGGAAATGCCACACATGCTGCTGCAATACATGTAACCTGATGTATGTATCTGTGGTAGGCACTAGAAGAAAACTCATAATTGTACAAACGATTCTGATTTTGAATAGGACCAACCACTTACTGTAGAGCAGAAATATAGTAGGCCCAATGACTAAGCACACTGATCAGAATGTTGAGATCACCCAAAAGTGCAAGATAGGTAATTGGTATATTGGTTACAGGTTTGAAAAGTGGGGATAAATCATTAAGAAAACTGTGTGGAAGTTCATTGTGAATGAGGGAAGAGGACTTAAAAGGCTGCTAAAATGTTTACATTGATGCTAAAGATATGATTAAAGTAAGAAACAGGGAAATACTGGACGGATTTTAGGATGGTGGTAAATGGAGGATGGCTGGCAAGGGGAAGGGGAGCTTATGGAAAGAGATGGCAATTTAGCAACAGGCAGAAGTAGGCATAGACTTGAGTCTAGGTAATCTGTGGGACCTAAGGAAGGTTAGAAGTAAGTGTAGTGAGGGACAAATCCCATTCTCACATTTAAAAATTGTGTTAGAGGAGGACTGATTGAAAGTGTTCTTTCATACTGAAAGGAAGTTGATTCATGTTAAAAGTCCATGTGAAAAACTGGTGGCAACAAATTTGATTTACAGCATATCTGATTTCACAAATGATAGTCTCTTAAGAGTTAGAATGCACCATCACAATACTGGATACAGAAATAATTACTATCCACACTAATCTAGTTGACATTTGGTGCAGTGGCTGAAGGGAGCGGCCTTAAAGGCATTTCCAATTTATAGTCACTTTGATCAGACACTTCGCTGAGTGTCTCCTTGGTCTACATGGATTATAAGGATGCATAAGACTATTCTTGCACATGGGTCTTTCACAAAGATTTTCAGGTAAGGAGCTCAGAAGTAGAAGTGGCATAAGGATCAACAATGATATTTTACAGCTTGGATATATGGTGTAATATAATAATAGGGGCCACGGGAAAGAATTTTACTGAACACGCTTCTGATTTCAGTGCACCTGCTGCCCAATAACTGCAGCCTATGTTCCAATATTTTTAAATACCTCATCAAATTCACCTTTGTTCCATAATGTTTATATCATTAGTACAAAGCACCCCATTTATCATTGTTAAAGCCAACTCCTCCTACACTAACTTTGTGCACACTGATAGCCTTATTGCCATCGGATTGTACCTTTCCATTGTCCTGTTATCTGCAAACATAATTACTCATTTTATATTAAACAGGTTAACAACTTCCTCATAAAACTACTACACTGATAGCCAGAGCTTCAAAAATGCTTACAATAACAATAATCTTTCATATGTTGCTGTCTTGCTCTTACTTATTCACAAGCCATATAAAGAAATTTTTTTTCGTAAATTATAGAGCGCAGCAATCAGTCTTTTTTTGGCAAATCCAGATTTCGGCTAGTGCCTAGCCATTATCATTGCTAAAATATTCAAGAAGTACGTGGTCAGGCAATACAATAAAAAGTTACAACTCATGGAATAACCTATGTGGCATATATATTAGATTACATACCAACATTTAAAGAAAAGTAAAAAACTTCAAATTTGCATTGGAATTACAGAAAATAAAACTTAGGTAAAATTCTTTACGTTGCTGTTCAACTTATTTCCACATTTGCCAGTAAACATTGAAAATATAAAATAATTTCCAGGTTCGCTCCTTGTGAGTCAGTTGTTTTATTCTTTAAACACATATGCAATGTCAGATGGGTAAAAACTTTTTTAAAAAATTTATTTACAAGGCACAAGGAGGCACTTGCTGTATGTAACTATTAGAATTGATCTGATTTAAATGTTTCTATCTTTGTATTATTTTTTTCTCTATATTTAAATATCATGACAGGTATGTTGTTCCTCTTATTTACTGAATAGTTCGTAGGTGGCGCCAAATGTCAGCAAGATGGATTGTTGTGTGGTGAATCGCATCACAGTTGCTGAGTACTCCCACTTTCCTAATGGAAAGTAACCTGATAAAGGAATTCTTCTTACAACTCTAAATTCTTAAAGACCACATCTTTGTGATTTGGATTCCATGTAAAGAGACTGAGTGAAGTTTTGTAAAATGCCAAGATGGTTGCTTTTGAAAGAACACAGCTGATTTCCTTCCACATTCTTTTATAATCTGAGCTTGTGTTCCATCTCTAAATGATCAAATGGCCACAATCCCTTTCTTTCAATGCAAAGACACCCTCTCCTCTTTTGAGTCGAATTTCAGAGCCGTCTGTCTAAGTGTTTTTTTTAATTGTCCATAGTCCTCTTCTGTACAGTGAGCTGATTTTATCTATAAAACTATTTTAAACCAACGAAACACCAACATTACTTCCAGATTGATAACTTTTGCACTTTTCACTTGAGGAATTCCCCTCCCTGATGCCATGCCACTAGTGGATGATGAATCTGAAATGATAAGTAATTCCTGTTGCAATATTCTTAGGCTTTCACATACAGGCGCTACTTTTCTCACCTGGTTTACAATCATATTTGCCATGCCATACTCCCGCATAATCCAAAAGACACACTTTGAATAAGTCTCTTAATAATCAGATAGTGTGTTTCTGATGTTTCAGCAGATATTTGGAAATGACTAGGCCTATATGTAATATTTAGATAGACTCACCCCAAATAAATTCTGCTCATCACTTGTAATGCTGTGGCCTGTGTCAGTGGAAAATGTCAGTTTTTTTCTCATTACCAACAAAATATTTTATTGAGTGGAGTTTTGCATGTGTATTCTACAGATCTTGCTCAAATTGGTCTAGCGTCATATCTGATTTAAAAGTGTTGAAGTGTTGATGGGGATAACAAAACATCTAAAATAACCAGTACTACTTTGGTGACTGAGTACTGTTTCTGCATGGCAGAGGCAGATGCATAACCCATTGTAACCAGGCACGTGATAAGGAACAAGTGGGACAGAGTAGAGTGTATTTTTTTTGTCTGCTCTGTACACAGCATTAAACTGAATACAGAACTAAACCAGTTTGATACTACTCAATTGAATACATGCACAAAATTGCATACACCATTTACGTAACGTGTGATGTAACACTTCAAAGAATAAACCCATGGATTGTATTGTTTACTAAACCAAGGAAACCTTTATGTTAGCTAAATAACTAGCCTGTAAGTTCTTGAGGATTGGCTCAAAGGTGTGTATTTCAAGGACGAGCAGGAAGATATTCAGGTGAAAGATTGTGTAAGAGACACGAGATGTACTGAGGTGGAAATTTGGGAATGGTCACATCTCTACAAAGGTTTAAATGCAGACCTATTTGTTGCAAGGCCGGGCTTCAATCTGGGAGATTGTAAAGACTTATGTATCATAAAACAGAAGTATGTCACTGAAGGTGTAGGGGTGATTTGAGCTTGCCTATCTGTAAGACTAAGTTAGTAATGGTTCTAGACCTAAAGAATCGGATTACTTTGTATTTGTGCAAGGCGTTGTTAAGTCATCAACATGTCCTCCAAAAGCCTCAGTCCTACAGAAGTATGTCTTTTCCAAAGGCCCTACTCTCAAATTCAGTCATGCTGGGCATTTTTAAGACCTCGTCTTCTTCGAGTCCCTACAGTGGAAACACTTTTTCACCACCAACCTTACCAATCAGACTCAATTGAAAACTAATATTGAACTCCACCTGACTCAATTTACTCCTCCATCTAACTGTGATTCATCCCCACTGCTCCCAAACTTTCCAGTAATTGAACCTTGCCTCATCATCATTCCTTGCATCGTTGAACAAGGAAACCAACCTCAAATCTGTTAAGTATGGTAAAAACCTCTATAAAAACATCCCCAAAGTTGAGGTGAGCTGCGTGATGATGAAGTGCGTGGCTGTTGAGTTAGAACAGTCATTAGTGGGCAACCTCTGGGGCACCTGCCACACCTCTGTTGTATAAGGCTTACTTAGGCATGCAGGGGTCTGTCTAGTGCACTTTTATTTCCCTAGCTGTTCATGGGACTGAGATGGATCCTTCGAAATTTTCTCTTCCTTCTCATAGCGGAAAGTGTGGCCACTGGAAGGTACCAACACTAAATCTAACATGTGGGCTTCTGTAGCCAGTTCTCCCAACTCAGAACTTTTCAGAATTCTAGTATATATAGTAACAGAATATGTACTGGTAGTCAGAATGTATTGTTATTAGTTAAAAGAAAAGAGCAAAACTTTGAAGAAGTGTCACCTTTTTGCATTTAAAAGGGTTTGATGTGGATTGTGGGTATGTTAAAATCTGTTAAGCAGTTGCAAAATGCGAGGCTGTTGGCTGAAATCTCGAGCTTATAACAAGTGACAAACTTGCAGAAGGCCATAATCTTTGGGGAATATGCAATTGAGACTGAGCTCCATACCGACTTGAACCACGGTAAAGGTGGTGTGACATGCAGGGACCTGGAGGACGGAGGACATCCCCCAGGAAGACTTGAAAGTTGAGGGGGTTCCAGAAGGCACATGCAGAATACTGTTAAACGGGTGGAAGGTGATCTGGTCAAATCCAGCTCATTCATCCTCACATTTAATTGTGTGAAACTCCTGGAGCATATTAAGGTGGGTTTTCTTCATTTGACAGCGTGGCCCTGTATCCTGAACCCAAAGTGCTGTTTTAAATGCTAGCCCTTTGGGCACACCACTCTTGGATGTGAGAGAGAAACCACTTGTAGCAAATGTGCTTAAGCTGCCTGTGAAGGAATCCCAAAGTGTGCGATCTGCTCTGGAGTTCACCCTGTCTTGAGTAGGGACTGCTGTGTCTCACTTGAAGAACTGAAGACACAAGAGATCTAAACAACAAAATGGATCCCCTTTGGTGAGGCCAAGCGGGTCTCCACGTTTGCTACCTCCTTGGTTTGGTTGCTGAACAGCCAGGTTCAGAAAAGTGATGCTGCTACACGAATGGATGTTGCTAGTCTCAATACCAATAACTCTGTTTGTCAGTGCACTTGTGCTGGTGCAGTTATTTCTAAGCCTGTACCTCCTCCCACAACATCAGACAAAGCTGTGGTAGCTGTTGCAGAACTCCCTGCTCCTCCAAAGGCTCAGTCTGGTCCACCCTGGGGCACTGGGACTCCCAGCAATGGCCAACCTGCCAGGTGACCTTTGCTGCGGCTGGGTGGCAACTGTGGGGAGGGCCCCTGTCGGGGTGGGTGGCATCAGCTGATGACAGGCGATGAAGTGTAGTACATCATCTCTTGCTGGTGGTCAAACACCAGTAGTCTCTAAGCGTTCAAGGCCCCAATTCAATGCACAGAAGTACAACCATAAAATCGTTCCCCTCCCTGGCCACACCATGGGTGGAAAGTCAGGCTAAGGATGGCAGCTGCTCTTATTTGCCCTGATGTCTTGTATGTTTGAGAGCTGATGGGGAATCTTTCATGATGATGAAGCCTCAGTTTTTGTTGAACATTTAGAGGACAGGTTTGGGTTAGGTGCAGGGCTTGTCCAAAATGAGATCTGGGTCAGTCTTAATCAAAACAGCATCCTCTGCCCAGTCACGGGCGTGACAAGCTGGGGGATGTTTCTGCAACTGTCACGCCCCGTAAGAGCTTAAATATGGTCCAGGATATCATATTTCACAGTGACCTTCTTTTGCATTCTCACGATGAGCTGTTCGCCAATTTAGAGGGGTGAGGTGTACATTTCATTTGGCGTGCCCACTGTGGTCCGTGGGATAATCAGGTTGCCACTGGTGCCTTCATCTTTGTCTTTGAGGGTGATACATTATCTGAGGTGGTCAAGGTGGTTGTCTACCACTGTGATGTAAAGCCCTATATCCCTCCCCCAATGTGATGCTTTAAATGCCGGAAGTTCGGACATATGTCTTCACACTGTACTTTCAGTGTCACATGTCGAGACTGCGGATGCTCATCATATCCCAATATTCCATGTTCCCTGCCGCCCATCTGTGTCAGTTGCGGAGAGCACCATTCGCCTTGCTCACCTGACTGTAGGATTCTCCAGAAAGAAAGGGAAGTCGTGGACCTACACTGAGGCTAAGAGGAAATTTGAACACCTACATCCTATATGTATGACATCGTCTTACTCTGCTGCTACAACAGTTCTAGCCCCATCAGCTCCGCCAACCCCAGTCACCCCTCAGAGCCGGAAGACTACACCTGCCCTCTTGATGGTGGGTGGAATTTCCATCCCTGTTGCTCCTGCCCTACCTACTTTGGGAACAACACCCCTCCAACCATCAGGGATATCAGTCCCGACTTCTGTGCTGGAGAAGTGTAGGTCTTCTTCGACTCCTGTCAATAGGAGGTGGTCCCTTGGGTCACTCCCTTCCCAGGTTTCTCCTAGTGGGAAAGATGATACCCGCCAGTGGCTGAAGAGCCCAACAGTAGCTGGTTGTAGGGCTTCATGCTTATCCTCAATCCCAGAGACTGAATCAGTGAAGTCCTCCCAGCCAGGGAAACCCAAGGAGCAGCAAGAGAAATCTAGAAAGAAGATCCCCAAGACCAAGGAAATTGTGGTGGCACCCACACCACTGCTACCTACAAGCTGTGCAGCTGCGGATGAGGTGGAGATTCTGACATCTGCTGAGGACCTAGATCTCACCAGACCCTCAGACACAATGGAAATAGATTGCTCAGGAAATAAGTCAGTGACAGTAGCAGTACTGAAACTGGAGTGTGTCCAAACAACGCCCAGGTGATAATAGTGCATTTTGCGGCAATAGCTGTGAAAACCATCCAGGCTCCAGCGTTTCGCTGCTACCGTGTGACTGTAGAGAGGGGCAAATTGGACTTCAGTCTGACAATTTTGAGTCTTACAACTGCCCTTTCTCCTTGTGGGAATCAGCACTGTCTGAGCCTCGTGGTACTGCACCTGGTCACAGCCAAATTCAGTATGCATGCTTCGACATTTGCCAGCAGCGTCAAAGGAAATCCTCCTCTTGCATATTTTGATATGGCAGATAGGCAACTTTTCCAACTCTTGAAGATAGGGGTTTTTGATCTTTCTCCTCAAACCACAAAAGAACCACAACTGTCCGAGTAATTACCGGAGTATCACCTTAACTAGCTGTGTCAGAAAGAGCCTGGAGCGAATGGTTAACCTTAATCTGGTCTGGTTCTTAGAAACCAGGCAACTCCTTTGCTGCTCTCAGTGTGGATTCCGGAGATTTTGGTCCATTGTCGACAAACCTGACTCTGTAGGATGCAGCTATTCAGCAGGCATACCTATGACACCATCACTGTCTTGGTATTTTCTTTGACATCAGTAAGGCATATGACACACTTGGAGACATAGTATTGTAGAGCAACTTCATCAATGGTGCTTTCGTGTCCACCTCCCCAACTTCATACAGTCTTTCCTTTCAAAGTGGTTCTTTAGGCACTGAATATCATAAAAGGCCTTAGCTACAGGTATTGGGGAGCAGACAGGGCATGTCTGCTCCAGTTTTATAGGTCTTTCGTGCATTCGCTGCTAGACTGTGGATGGGGAGTATACAGTTCAGCGAGCCCTTCGTATCTGAAGATCGTTGACGCTATCCACCGGGGGGGGGGGGGTTGGCTAGCCACAGGTGTTTATAGGAGCAGCCCCATACCCAGTCTCTGTGCTGAGGCTGGTGAACCACCACTTACAATTCAATTGCAACTCCTCCTGGTGTGTCAGGCATGAAAATTCCTCACCATAACTGAATTCACCTGTGCACCATACTGTAGCTCATCTGCCTCTGGAATGCCTTTTCATCAATTGTCCATGAGCAACAAGGCCATTTGGGATCCAAATGCAGCACGTGCTGGAATCAGTCGGTGTGGAGCAAGTACAACCATAAATCCAGGGTTTTAACCATCTGCCACCCTGGTCACTGCAGAGGCCGAGTGTAATTTTTGATTTAGTGCAGTACAGGAGATGTTGCACTCCTGCATACCTTTTTAATATATTATTTAAGGACATTTTAGTTGAGCACCACAACTCTACAGCTGTCTTTACGAGTAGGTTGAAATAGGTGGCTGTGTTGGTTGCTCTGTTGTTTTCTGTTGTGGCCTCAAGGTCCGCCTGCCTCAAGACTTTGCTGTCTTTGACGCAGAATTAGATGCGATCTTGCGGGCACTGGAGCAGATGAGATGTGATTTGAGCACTAAATTCCTTGTCTGTTCCAATTCTCTGAGTGCCCTTCACTCCCTACAATGCTTGTACCCAGCAGATAAAGTAATCCAGAAAATCCAGGACACCTTCCTCCAACTACAACAGCTAGAGAAGGAGGTGTCTTTCTGCTGGGTGCAAGGGCACATGGATATTGTGGGGAAAGAAAGGGCAGATGTGACAGCCAAGGAGATGTGTCACAATCCTCAGTTAGTTTGGTGTGCCATCTCCCTGCATGTTCTTGCCTCGCTGTTGAGGTAGAGAGTCTTACGTTGATGGGAGAATGAGTGACTGGAAGAGAGAGTCAGTAAGCTTCCTCTAGTAAAGGCATATATCCTACCAGCCACGTTGACGGGATGAGGTCCCTCTTATTCATCTTCATATAGTCCACAGCTGAATGGTGCATGGCGGCATTGCTTCTTGCTCCACTAAGAGGACCCTCCAATGTGTGGTGCTTGTGGCATGTAGATCACTGTGTGTGACATTTTATTGGACTGTTTTATTTTCAGATCAGAGGTAGCAGAAGATTTGCTGACAGACCTGCTGTCTATTGTAAGTGACTTTCTAACGAATGTTGTTTGATTTTTAAAGTTTTGTAATTTGTCCAACATTTATTTCCAAGATTTTAGAGAGATTGCATTAATGTGTTGAAAGGTGACTGGATCACCCATATTTTTTATAGGTAGTCACCTGTGCCTGTGCAATTTTTTTGGCTCCTCTGCCATTTTATTTGTGTTTTAATCCTTGGTATAGCACCTTTCATGCTTTCTCCATTGTCTTACGGCAAGTGAGATAGACTGATAATGCTAGTGAATGCGAGATTGGGAGTGAGTGCATGGGTGTCATTTTGTAGGTTTTATCCTCACTTTGTGCAACAATTTTAGTGATTTTACTCATATTTATTCCTCCTAAAATATGCCATGACGCTGTTAACATCAGCATTGAGCATCCATAAAGTAAAAATGCACTCTTGCAAAGGTGTAAACAAGGTGATCCTGGGTGACCACTGCACATTATTCACAAGCAAGTTTTTGATCAAAGAACACTTTCTTTCTTAAACTTGAATTATCCCAGAATATTGTTCCATATGATATCATTAACTGAAAAAAAAAAAAAAAAAAAAAAAAAAAAAAAAAAAAAAAAAAAAATGTCAACTTTATGGTTTGCCATCCCCAAGATTTGCAGTGATTCATAGCACAAATTTGACTGCACTAAATTGTTTTAGGAGTTCTGAAATGTGTTTTTTCCAGTTTACGTTCTCATCAATATGGACTCGTTATTTCTTCATGATGTGTTACACTTATAACTGGTGTAGTATGTTTTGGTGTGCAGAACTGAAAAAGTTCTGTCTTTCTGAAACTGAGAGTTACAGTTTGCAGAAAACCACATAATAATACTTTTAAGAACATAATTTTCCATTTCTTCTATTACTGTGTGTGTGTGTGTGTGTGTGTGTGTGTGTTTAGATTGATTACAGTACTAGTGCAGTCCATAGGAAGAACTAATTCTGCTTGTTGCATGTTAGATGGAAGGACATTTACTCATATGAGAAACAGTAGGGGACCTAAGATTGAGCTTTCTGACACCCTATAAGTTAGTTTTTCCCAGTCAGAAGAATCTCCCCTTTTTACATTGGTTGAATTATTAAGTATAACGTACCACATTCTTTTACTTAGGTATTACAATCCACTGGTTTGCTATACCATCAGTCCCATAAAACCTCAGTTTATTTAGGAGAATATTGTGACACCCACAATCAAATGTCTTAGATAGGTGACAGAAAATACAAACTGGTGCTATTTTGTTATTTAGCACTTGTAAAATTTGTCAAGTGAATCTGTAAACTCAACTGAAATCTAAACAGTAATTTACTGAGGATATTATTATTGTTCAAATGGGATACCATTCTAGAATACATGACTTTCTCAGAAATTTTGGAAAATGATGTCATTAGTGAAACAAGTTGGTAGTTATTACAAAATTAGTAGTAAAATACATCAGTGAAAATTCTGTGAAAATAGTGAGAGTAGCAAACAGTAAAGCTATAATTGCTACCGAATAAAAACCATCAGCCAGTTATCCATAAGCTACCCTCCTATATCAAGTATACCAATCATTTCCTATACTGACTCTCCACAGCTCCTCTTTCTTTACCAGCTGGCACTCTGCTCATCACTGTTGATGCCATCTCCCTCTACTGTCTAACATTCTCATTGCCCATGGCCATACTGCTATTGAATGCCCAACTGACTAGACCTTCACCTCCTCCATGGTCACGATGACCAACTGTATCCTCACCCATTATTAATTCTCCTCTGAAGGCATCACCTACGAACAGATTTGTGGTTCAGCAGTGGGCACCTACGTAGCACTGTTCTATGGTAATGTGTCTATGGGCCATCTAGAAGAATCCTTCCTGACAACCCAGAAACCCAAAGCCTCCATCTGGTCCAGATTCATTTGATGACATCTTTATGATCTGGACCAAGGGTGAGGACACACTAACCCCTTTCTTCCGGAACGTCAACAACTTCTTCACCACTCACTTCAACTGGTCTTCCTCAGTCCAACAAGCTACCTTCCTCGATAACGACCTCTACCTCGAGGATGCTCCCTCAATCTTTGTCCGTATCAGACCTACCAACCACCAACAAGACTTCCACTTCGACAGCTCCCACCCCTTCCACAGCAAGAAGTCTCTTCCATACAACCTAGGCACTGGTGGCCATTGCATTTGTAGTGATGAACAGTCCCTTTTCAAATATGCCAGTGGTCTCACTGAGCTCTTCACAAACCAAAATTACCCTACCAAATCTTGTCCAGAAACAGGTGTCCTATGCCTTGCTGCATCCCTCCACACTCCCCTCCCCCCTACCCCGAGTCTCTGATCATACCCCATATATACAGTGTGCGGCCATAAAGGGGCCAAAGGAGCACCAATCTCATGACTGAGTACCATGTCTGAATAAACTAAATCACATTCTCTGCCAGGATTTCAGCTACCTCTCATCCTGCTCTGAAATGAGGAAAATCCCACCTCCCACTAGCCTCCTCACCCCTACCATATTGGTGTTCCCCTCAACCTACACGGTATCCTTGTGTGCCCTGACCCTTTGCCTCATGGCCCATATCCTTGCAATAGACATAGATGCAAGACCTATCCTATATATCCTCCCACTACCACCTGCTCCATTCTTGCACAGACATCTCCTACACAAAGGCAGGGCTACCAGGGAAACCAGCCACGTGATCTACCATTGTAGCTGCAATCTCTGTGCTGCATTCTATGTGGGCATGGCAACTAACAGTCTGTCTGCCCACATGAATGGCCATCATCAAAACTGTGACCAAGAGGCAGTTGGACTACCTAGTTGCTGAGCTTGCTGCCCAACATGATGTGCACCCATTTAATGACAGCTTCGCAACATGTGCCTTCTGGATTCTTCCCACCGAAACCAGCTCTTCTGATCTGGACCAATGGGTTCTCTCCCTGAAACCCATACTTTGCTCCCATAGCCTCCCTGGCCTCAAATTTTGCTTGTCTCTGTCCTCTACCAGCCTATCCCCTTCCCTGCTCTTGCAGCAATACCACAAATGCCTTCTATGCTGCAAGCACAGTTGTGTACTCCTTTCCCTTCTCTGTTGATCTCTTCTCCCCATGCTTTGCCCCTATCCTCTCATCATCGCAGCAATCCCTCCCCCCAAACCTGTTGCTGCACCTAACAGCCATATTCTGCCCCCCATTGTGTCCCTGCACTCTCTCACTGGCAGCACTAGCTTCTTTCCCCACTCCCAACACTATCCTCGTAACCATTCCCCTGCCCAGCCCACACCTCGTCCTGCTGCCCACTCTGGCTAGGTTGCTGGTAACCTCAGGCGCAACTGCAGTTGGGTCTTAGCATCTGGAGACAACGGTGGCCATGTGTGTGAGATTTGTCCTTCTGTGAATGTCCGTGTATTTTATTCTCCTTTGAATATTTGTGTACACCTTTTTAACATGTCATAGCCATGATTATTATGTTGCTGTTACCAGCAAACTGATTTATGTCTCCCTGCATGACACTTTCTGGGAAGTTATTAATATAGTTCAGAAAAGAAATGGACTCAATATACTTTCCTATGAGACTTATGTGTTGATATGTTTATCATCTGATAGATGGTTATATATGCAACTAAGATTTCTGTTGGTCTGTGAAACTTTTATGAGGGAGGATCGGAAAGTAATGTACAGTAGTTTTTGAATCCCCTCATATTTCAGCTGGAATGTCGAAATTTCGCAACAATATAGTTTGAAGTTTGTGCTACAGTGGGTATTTTTTGTTTTCATATGCAGTTCTAGTGAGAGAAGCATGAACTATGAAACAAACATGGTGTGCATGTTATTGTGAAGAGCAGCAAAGTGTAGTTCAATATTTGTGGGCCAAAAGCAATAAACTGAGTGAAATTCACTGGACATCCGTGGTGTGTATGGGACGACAGTGGACTGTAGCAATGTCTCCAGGTGGTGTGCATTCTTCCAAGAGGCCATGTGAATCTTAGTGATTCTCTGCACTCAGAGCAGCTTGTAACAGCTGCAGCCCCACAGAATGTTGTGCAACTGCAAACCTTATCACAGCAGTTTATCATTTCCTATAGTGTGGTGTATGATATTGTTCATGACACATTGTAATTTTGTTAAGTTAGTGCTTGCTGGGTGCCTAAGAACCTGACAGACAACCCCAAGCACCAGCGAATCACGACAAGCTTGACTCACTTAACATGTTACCCCACAGAAGGGCATAATTTTATGAAAGGAATGGTTGTTCTTCATGTGTTGTGGGCGTACCACTACATGCCCTAAACCAAGCTGGCCTGTATGGAGTGGAAACGTGCTGTTTCCTAGTATGGGGGGGGGGGGGGGGAGAGGGGGGGGGGGGAAATCAGTGTGACTGATTCCGCTAGGAAAGTTTTTGTTGCTGAACAGGGGACCACTGTGAATGCTGCAGCCTACATTAAAACTTTGGTTAAGTTGCGTCATGCCCTTTGTGACAAATGCCACAACAAACTTTTTCATGACAATGCTCATCCCCATATTGCTGTTCCTGTTCATGAGAAAATCACCAAATTTTGGTGGAAGGTGTTCCAATATCCACTCTACAGTCCGGACTTTGCACTGTCATACTTAGATCTGTTTGCTCCTGAGAAGAAATTCCTGGCTGGCCGATGCTTTGTGACATGTGTGGAAGTGAAAATAGCAGTCTGCAGATAGCTGTACACCAACTGAATGGACTTCTACAAACAGGGGATGTTGAAACTGGTACCATGATGGGGAAAATGTTAGAACTTTGTTGACAGTGTAGAAAAGTAGGTACAAGATGGAAGTTCATTTGTGATTTTTTTTTTCTTTTCTTACCTGTTAAATTTTTTGGTAATACAATTATCATATGTTGCTTCCTTTGTACTTTTACTCTCTTCATGAGAGATAACTAAAACCACCTGTTTACTAGTGCTCTTATTTCTAGCACCTCTTGTTTGTACAGTAGTAGTTTATAATCTGCTATGCCAAAAAGCAAGACAAATAAAAAAAAATCCTTTACACAATCACCTTCATCCAGGGCCTCCGTTACGATTTAAGTAAATTCTGCTATCGCTGCTTATGTACTGCTCCCTTGTATGAATCCAAATTGTGATTTCGTTAGCAAATTACATTTATTACGGTAGTCTGTATGTCATGATAGTCTCTATTATCTTTTAAAATGAAGATAATAGTGCTGCTGGTCAATGTTTTCAGTATCATTCTTTTTGTATACTGGCAAAACTCAGACTTGCTTTAAGTACTCAGGAAAGGCACCTGAACTGTGAGTACTTCATTCATAATGTCTGTTAGGGGTCGCTTTATGTTGTCTATGCATTTCTTGAACACACAGATTAGAACTTTATTTAAGCCTGAGGATTATTTTTTTTATTTTTTATTTTTTTACCTATTTACCACATTTCTGACTTCCTGCTCTGCAGTAGGTAAGAACACCGTTGAGTTTAAGTAGCGTCTGCCATTAGATGTGTATGATTATGGGAAGATTTGCGGTAGTTTTGTTGCAATGTTGGTGAAGTAACTGTTTGTGAAATTGACCAGTTTCTGTATATTTCAAATTAACACTCCTGTATTTGTTATTTGTAGTAAAATTGTGCACCACGCAAGACACAGAAACGCCGATTCAATGGGTACATCATCAGTGAGCCACAGCTGGAGTCAGTCAATTCAAACAAATACTTGAGTGTAAAAATTTGTGGGTATTTGAAATGGAATGATCACAAGTGCTCAGTTGTAGATAAAACAGGTCTGAGACTTAATTGCATTAGTAAGATAATTGGAAAACACAATCAATCTACAAAGGAGATTGGTTGTAAGATATTTGTGTGACCCTATTAGGATATTTATCAAGTGTGGAAGACTTGTTAGTAGATGGTAATGGAGCTTTGAATGTATGGTAAAGAGAGCAAATTTGTGCAAATGTTTTCTCTGTATCTCCAGCATTTTTTAATAACCCAGCAGAGATGTTATCTGTTCCAGCCACTTTGTTGTTGTTGCTAAAGCTGTTTAAAGCATTGCTGAATACTGACCTAGAATCCAGTGGTCCAAATCAATCCTTTCCCGTACTACTTCCTTTATATTTATGTAATCTGAATCATCTCTGACCTTTATTCAATCATACAGTTTTTCATTGTATTCTTTCCACTTATGTACTATATTTGCAAACACCCCCCCCCCCCCCCCCCCCCCCCTCCGCCTTGTGAACTGTGAACCATGGACCTTGCCATTGGTGGTTACGTGCCTCAGCAATACAGATGGCCATACTGTAGGTGCAACCACAACGGAGGGGTATCTGTTGAGAGGCCAGACAAACGTGTGCTTCTTGAAGAGGGGCAGCAGCCTTTTCAGTAAATGCAGGGGCAACAGTCTGGATGATTGACTGATCTGGCCTTGTAACACTAACCAAAACGGCCTTGCTGTTCTGGTACTGCGAACGGCTGAAAGCAAGGGGAAAATACAGCCGTAATTTTTCCCAAGGGCATGCAGCTTTACTGTATGGTTAAATGATGATGGCGTCCTCTTGGGGAAAATATTCCAGAGGTAAAATAGTCCCCCATTCTGATCTCCGGGCGGGGACTACTCAAGAGGACGTCGTTATCAGGAAAAACAAAACTGGCATTCTATGGATCGGAGCGTGGAATGTCAGATCCCTTAATTGGGCAGGTAGGTTAGAAAATTTCAAAAGGGAAATGGATAGGTTAAAGCTAGATATAGTGGGAATTAGTGAAGTTCGGTGGCAGGAGGAACAAGACTTCTGTTCAGGTGAATACAGGCTTATAAATACAAAATCAAATAGGGGTAATGCAGGAGTAGGTTTAATAATGAATAAAAAAATAGGAGTGCAGCTAAGCTACTACAAACAGCATAGTGAACGCATTATTGTGGCCAAGATAGACACGAAGCCCGTGCTTACTACAGTAGTACAAGTTTATATGCCAATTAGCTTTGCAGAGGATGAAGAAATTGAAGAAATGTATGATGAGATAAAAGAAATTATTCAGGTGGTGAAGAGAGACGAAAATTTAATAGTCATGGGTGACTGGAATTCGAGAGTAGGAAAAGGGAGAGAAAGAAACATAATAGGTGAATATGGATTGGGGGTAAGAAATGAAAGAGGAAGCCGTCTGGTAGATTTTTGCACAGAGCGTAACTTAATCATAGCTAACACTTTGTTCAAGAATCATAAGAAACTGCAAAAAGGTGGGAATTAAAGGAGATGGGACCTGGATAAACTGACTAAACCAGAGGTTGTACAGAGTTTGAGGGAGAGCATACGGGAACAGTTGACAGGAATGGGGGAAAGAAGTACAGTAGAAGAAGAATGGGTAGCTCTGAGGGATGAAGTAGTGAAGGCAGCAGAGGATCAGGTAGGTAAAAAGATGAGGGCTAGTAGAAATCCTTGGGTAACAGAAGGAATATTGAATTTAATTGACGAAAGGAGAAAATATAAAAATGCAGTAAATGAAGCAGGCAAAAAGGAATACAAACGTCTCAAAAATGAGATCGACAGGAAGTGCAAAATGGCTAAGCAGGGATGGCTACAGGATAAATGTAAGGATGTAGAGGGATATATCACTAGGGGTAAGATAGATACTGCCTACAGAAAAATTAGAGAGACCTTTGGAGAAAAGAGAGCACCTTGTACGAATATCAAGAGCTCAGATGGAAACCCAGTTCTAAGTAAAGAAGAGAAGGTGGAAGGAGTATGTAGAGGGTCTATACGAGGGCAGTGTACTTGAGGACAATATTATGGAAATGGAAGAGGATGTAGATGAAGATGAAATAGGAGATACGATGCTGAGTGGAGAGTTTGACAGAGCACTGAAAGACCTGAGTCGAACCAAGGCCCCGGGAGTAGACAACATTCTATTAGAACTATTGACAGCCTTGGGAGAGCAAGTCCTGACAAAACTCTACCATCTGGTGAGCAAGACGTATGAGACAGGCGAAATACCCTCAGACTTCAAGAAGAATATAATAATTCCAATCCCAATGAAAGCAGGTGTTGACAGATGTGAAAATTACCGAACTTTAAGATTAATAAGTCATAGCTGCAAAATACTAACGAGAATTCTTTACAGACGAATGGAAAAACTGGTAGAAGCCGACCTTGGGGAAGATCAGTTTGGATTCCGTAGAAATGTTGGAACACGTGAGGCAATACTGACCTTACGAATTATCTTAGAAGAAAGATTAAGGAAAGGCAAGCCTACGTTTCTAGCATTTGTAGACTTAGAGAAAGCTTTTCACAATATTGACTGGAATACTGTCTTCCAAATTCTGAAGGCGGCAGGGGTAATAAAAAGGGAGCGAAAGGCTATTTACGATTTGTACAGAAACCAGATGGCAGTTATAAGAGTCGTCGGGCATGAAAGGGAAGCAGTGGTTGGGAAGGGAGTGAGACAGGGTTGTAGCCTCTCCCCGATGTTATTCAACCTATATATGAGCAAGCAGTAAAGGAAACAGAAGAAAAATTCGGAGTAGGTATTAAAATCCATGGAGAAGAAATAAAAGCTTTGAGGTTCGCCGATGACATTATAATTCTGTCAGAGACAGCAAAGGACCTGGAAGAGCAGCTGAACAGAATGGACAGTGTATTGAAAGGAGGATATAAGATGAACATCAATAAAAGCAAAACTAGGATTATGGAATGTAGTCGAATTAAATCGGGTGATGCTGTGGGAATCAGATTAGGAAATGAGACGCTGAAAGTAGTAAAGGAGTTTTGCTATTTGGGGAGCAAAATAACTGATGATGGTCGAAGTAGAGAGAATATAAAATGTAGACTGGCAATGGCAAGGAAAGTGTTTCTGAAGAAGAGAAATTTGCTAACATAGAGTATAGATTTAAGTGTCAGGAAGCCGTTTCTGAAAGAATTTGTATGGAGTGTAGCCATGTATGGAAGTGAAACATGGACAATAAATAGTTTGGACAAGAAGAGAATAGAAGCTTTCGAAATGTGGTGCTACAGAAGAATCCTGAAGATTAGATGGGTAGATCACATAACTAATGAGGATGTATTGAATAGAATTGGGGAGAAGAGGAGTTTGTGGCACAACTTGACAAGAAGAAGGTACCGGTTGGTTGGACATGTTCTGAGGCATCAGGGGATCACAAATTTAGCATTGGAGGGCAGCATGGAGGGTAAAAATTGTAGAGGGAGACCAAGAGATGAATACACTAAGCAGATTCAGAAGGATGTAGGTTGCAGTAAGTACTGGGAGATGAAGGAGCTTGCACCGGATAGAGTAGCATGGAGAGCTGGATCAAACCAGTCTCAGGACCGAAGACCACAACAACAACACTATATTTGCAGAATGAAATAGAATGTTACCTTTTTCATCTTTAACTATGTTGTTAGGAGTCCTTCATTTAAAATGTAGTTGTCTAATTTATGAGTACATCTTTCCTGTGTTTGCTTTTGTTGGTTTTTTCTCTTCCCCTCTATCCCCTCCTTGTATCCTTCCCTAGCCCCTTGCATTCTACATCTAAGCTCATACCCTGAAAACCATAATAAAGTGCATGGTGGATGATACTTTTGACCATATCAAATATTAGGTGCTCAGGGAGAATGACTGCTTAAATGTATCTCTGTGTGCTGTAATTAATCTGGTCTGATCATATCTTCCCAGTCCTTATGGGAGTGGTACATTGAGGACTGTAGTATATTTAAATATTCTTCACTTAATACTGGCTGTTGAAACTTTGACATTGGTTTTCACAGGATAGCTGCTGTCTACCTTCAAGCGTCTAGTAGTTAACAGTACTGGCTAGAATTTCTGAAGCATAGTTTAGTAATGTCAAGGTTCCAAAATTTGAATAATCAGTGACATTTCCTTTTGTGGGTATGGTAATTCGTTTACTTTTTATTAATTTCACTGGTTCTGGTAGTGTTCCATCTTCACACTAGTCACACACAAGATGTTAACCAACATTTAGGAGAGATCCATTTGGATATAGAAAAGGAAAAAGGGAAGTTATAATGGTACTATGAATGATCTTAGAAAGAAGAATTGACATGAACAGGGAAAAAAAATGCTACACTCATTGACCTTTAGAGTGTGCAGAAAGGTTTAGGTTTTAGTTTGGGAAGCCCTCGTGAATATTTTTTAGATTTAAATTTTTTGTACTCATATCACATCCATCAGCTCAGACAATTGCTTTCAAAAATCAAGCCTCAATAATTAGTCTTACTTTTGGCACAGGAGTGTGTGTATGTGTGTGTGTGTGTGTGTGTGTGTGTGTGTGTGTGTGTGTGTCAGGAATTATGAGTAGATTCCAGTGTCGTAAACCATACTTCGTGTGTGTGTGTGTGTGTGTGTGTGTGTGTGTGTGTGTGTGTGTGTGTCAGGAATTATGAGTAGATTCCAGTGTCGTAAACCATACTTCATGGGGAATAAGTTTGGATGGTCTGCACACCGATCTGTGTTATAAACAGAATGGTGAGTCATGTCTGCAACACGTGACTTGAGCTCTTTAGGAATCACATAAAGACAAACTGACTTTGAAATGATAATTTTGTTATGCGACTTGTGGTCCTACTTGTTCTCAATTAGTAGTGGTTGCATCGACCCCAGGCTCTGAGACTAAAAAACAGTCAATACTGCATGGAGATGGCTGTGAGCATAGCACTGCTAATGTATAGCAGTGTTAATGTATCTCACCCATCAAGCTCTGGCAGGCTAGTGTACTACTTAAGACTTCAAGTATGTTGGTATTTCAGTACAAGTTAAAGAATATTTACATAAGTAAACTGAGGGGACTTGGGCAGTGGTTTAGGCTGTGGGGCACAGAAAGGTACTTTTGTGCCCAAATGTTACTACACAAAGCTGAATAAACTGTAATATTGACCTTAGAAATTAAAACTATTAGTTTCAAAAGCAGGATAGTGTGTCCATTTTACCTTTATAAATGTCTTATCAGTAGCACTATTAATTTTCCCTTCAGAAGGTAAGTAATGATCAGAAATACAGTCTCATAGTTCATTAGTAATATACTTACTTACTTGGTTTACCAATGACATTATATTTCGTACCTCTAGTGTAGGTAAAATTCAACAACAAATGGAGGAACTTGACAGAGCAAATTTGAAAGCAAGCCTGAAAATCCACTGTATTAAGACAAATTATTTACAGTGTACACAACAAAGAGAAAATGCTACAGATCAGTAGTGCATTTGTAGAACTAGTATGATATTTGTATTTAAGGGCATTTGAAGAACAACTAGATGAACTGAAAAAGAATTAAGAAGCAAATGATGGTGCTGGGAGCCAAAACGTAATGAAGGGTAATGGGGGTGAATATTTTCTGCAGTTTTATTTTACCTCCTGGACTCTTTAATCATAAGACTATATGTCTACTGTGCAGGACAAACTACTTCTTTCATGATGTGTAGTTTAGATAAGTGTACATTCATGAGCTAAAGCAAAACTCGGACTGATACTGTTCATCAACTTCCTTTTGACACTTTTTCCTATTTGTGTTGTTATCTTTTTGTCCATGGAGGTTCACCTGACTGGAGAACTCAAGAGCTCCTCCTTGGTACTCCATGCCACACTGGTGGCATCTGCTGCTGTGGTGGGATTTCTGGTAATGAATTTTATCCTCCACAAGTAACCCAAAGGGTGCTTGAAACAAAGTAACACCAAATATGAAACAAGTATAAAAACACACAAAAATGTTACACATATAAAAGACAATGAATTGGATAGATCATTACTGTTAGCTGTAACATTGAGCATCAGATGGGCACTGGGAGGCGAGGGGAGGGGGAGAAGACAAGCAGTGAGAGATTGAGGACTGTGCTGGTAAGAAGGCATGTTTTGGCCTGGAATGGGAGCAGGAAAGAGGTAGGTTGGGAAGCAGTCACTGAAGGTACCACATTGTGTTGTGCAGCATACTTGTCAGTTAGGCTGTACAACAGTCTTGTGACCTTTGTTGGGCAGTGGCTGTTCAAGCAAACATGCAGCATGTTAGTGGACATGCCCAGAAAGAATGTCACACTGGCTGCAGCTGAGTTGGCGGGTTACATTGCTGCTTTCGCAAGTGGCACTGCCTTTGTTGGGGTAGGAAATGCGTGTGGCAGGACTTGAGTTGATGGCAGTGGAAGGCAGATCATGCATCTATGTTTTTTACAGGAATGTTAGCCATGAGCCAAGTGGTTGGGAGCAAGGGTGGAATAGGGACAGACAAGGATATTGTGTAGGTTGGTTGGATGGCAGAATACAACTGTGGGAGGGATGAGGGATGGCTGATTTGATTTGGCTGATTTGGGGGGGGGGGGGGGGGGGGGGGGGAGGAGGTCCCATTGGATTAGGGAAGGAATTCGGCTGTGCCCTTTCAAAGGAACCATCCTGGCATCTACTTGAAGTGATTTAGGGAAATGACAGAAAACCTAAATCAGGATGGCCGGATGCGGGTTTGAACCATTGTACTTCCAAATGCAAGTCCAGTGTGCTAACAACTGTGCCACCTCACTCGGTATATGAGGAGGATATTTCTAATTTTTGGGGATGATGAAATTTAGTTGAAGTCCTGGCAGAGACTGTAATTCAGTTGATCTAATCCGAATCTATCTAAACACAACCACAAACAATCTTTCTTTGCATCTGAACAGCCACTGCCAAACTGTGCCATATGGCTTCTGTGCACCATCACCATCAGTTGTTTTGAAATGTGCAGGTCGGAACTCTCCTGGCAACATATCCTTTCTATACTCCCTCTGACCCCAATCTCTATTAGTCCCTGTCTCCCAGCTATCTCTGTCCTCTTCCCTGCTCTCACCCCAGCCCCACACGTTTTTCCATACCCTAAGTCAGTTGCATAGTCCTTAGTCCTATTCCTCTCTGATTCTCTTTGCCAACCCCCCCCCCCCCCCCCTTTTCCCTCAAGCACTGCATCCTGATACTGCTCTTGGCAGCCCACTATCCTGTCGCCACCACATCTTCCTCCACTTACGGAGGGAGCTCTAGAGTATTTTCTCCCCACCCCTATTCTGCTATCCTTCCTGATCCCCGACTCGTGCCTCCTTTGTACTCCCACTATCCACCCCAGTCAAGATTACTACTCATTGTAGTGAGGCCACAGTGCCCAGTGATAGTAGTCAGTAACCATGTTTGTGCAAAATTGCTATATCTCTCTCTCTCTCTCTCTCTCTCTCTCTCTCTCTCTCTCTCTCTCTCTCTGTGTGTGTGTGTGTGTGTGTGTGTGTGTGTGTGTGTGTGTGTGTGTGTGTGTGGGGGGGGGGGGGGGGGGGACCTGCTGCTCAGTACTTCCTCTATATTGTGATTACCATTCTATCCAGTTCATATAGCTACCGATATTCCATTCCAGATTTTCCACTATTTGCATATAAATAACATTGATTAAGTGACTACATGAATATTTTTATTTCTCTCAATTAGACTATTATTTTGCATATTTTACCAATTGATGCAGCTGGAAGCTTGAGAAACTTTTATTATTTTATATTGCCATGAGATCATGCACTTTTACAAACAGTACAGTTGTCTAAACACATTTGCTCTTTTATAGATGTTTGAGGTACAGAAATTTTCCCATATTTAATACACGCAGGTAATTTTGCAAAATATGCTTCCAACCCTCTTAACAGAAGAGTAAAAAAATTCGTTTTGGTGAAGTAAGTACATTTTGAAAAATACACCTCCCAATCTGAGATTGAAAGTTTAAAATAAATGTGTGATATATGTTGACTTAGAGCAGCGCGCTATTGAGTTCTTGCAAAAACCACTTAAAATGTGGGTTGCTCAGCAAGATGAAAAATATTAGGAGAGACAGAAAAGCAAGCCATTGTATCAGGCAAGGGACTAGATTAGAAGACATAATTATGACAGAAATAAAATGGGTACAGATGGAATGTGTAGCCAGGTAAAAGAATGATAATGTACCAAGGAATTCCTGCCTTCGTTGCAAGGGATAAGGAAAGACCAGAAGTATGGCATTGCAAAAAAAGTGGGAGAATATTGGACTTGTGTGGCTGAAGATTAACGCATGGGGATGTGTAGAAGCGGCCTTTATGTGTTAGTGGATGATGATGATGATGATGATGATGGTAACTACATTTTTTGTGTGCTCTTACCTGTTTTAGTGTTTCTGGTAGACTGAAGACTCCTCAGTTTAACACTACACCACAATCTTTTTGAATGTCATTAAGTTTTTTCCTCCTTTTCAAATATATCAATGAAATGCGCTCACCAGATATATTCTTAATCGTAAGCAATGTTATTGTGAAGATCGTTTGGATTATTACAACTGCATTTTGAAATTAACATATTAACAGTAATGATTTTATAGTTTGTAATAAATGCTGCTTGATTGGTTTAGAAGATAGGATGTAGTCCAGTAACCTTCACATGAAAAGGGGTACCTACGCTGCATCAATTGGTGGTTGTACGCTTCATTTTTTTCCCTTGTGTGGGATGTGACACACACACGTTTTTGAACTCGGCAGCACCTGGATTGCTTTTGAATATGTCAAAAACTGCTACATTTTTGCAGTTTTTTCAGTTTTTCCAGTCATTGTTACCATGGAGGAGCACATTTTCAATGAAGTCCATTCTATGCATTTTAAAACTTGATTGAATTTGCTGCAATGGGCTCAGAAGACCTAATAGTTTCTGAGATACCACTTTTTAATTTTTGGCAAATTTTCTAAACTTGAAAATTCTAAGTTAATTCTCATGTATCATCATATGCAACTGTCTTTATGTATTCAATGACCTGTCTGAAACAATTCAGTTAAGAAAATATTTATTCAGTTTAATGTTTTGAAGGGGGAGGATATTACATAGTGAGAGATAGGAACCTAATAAAATTTCTGTGAACCTAATACCTTATGTGAGTTGATAAAAAAAAAGTAGAAGCAAAAATGAGATCATCATGAATTATTTGAGGTGAAGCTGATACAAAGAAGCTGTGCAATTGGTATTTCAAGCACTGTCCACTCCGTAAAACCGTGTGTTATTGTCCTGAAGCATTGGAGCTGTAGGAGAGAAAGGGGCCAACTGCCATATGGCCAGAGATATTGGGAAGAAAGCAGTGTTGGAGGTTATAGGCGAAAACTTCCAAAATGTCAAATTCAAGTGTCAAATCAAAGTGTTACTATTGGCAACTGGCAAGTGTTATCAACTCACTCACACTGTTTCACAGGATATGTGTTTTGAAAAAATCATATGCAGAATTAAAGAACTTCTTCACGTATGAGCTTTAACCATTCACGGCATCTCTTCTCACTCGAGGAAATGAGGAAGGGCAATAAGTTTTTGTTTTGCGCAGCATTCCAACCTATCAGTATTGATGAGTCTCACGGAAAAACTAAATTTGTTGTTGTAGGTGGTGGTCATCTCCCTCACAAAGGTGTGTGGTGCAAGCACTTCTCATTTGAGTTGTTAGCTGCCTGATATGTACAATATCTCGAGGCATGGTATGGTCAGAATGTGGCTATAGTGTTGATGGTTATCCAACATGGTCTGACCACAGCAGTACAGAGAGCTCAGAATGTAATTGCCGAACTCGGGCAAATTCTCCTCCTGATGTGGTATTTGAAGAAACAACTACTTCCAATGTTTCTCAAGAAATTTTTTATCCAATGATAAAAACAAATTAAGATTCATACAGCTGCTGAAGGTGAAATTTGAAGCCAAACACTTTGAGGTTTATCAGGCCAAAGATGATGATGCTGATGTGCTTATCATTACTACAGCGATCAGAAAGGCCTCTGATTTTCAGGTCTTGATTATTGCAGAGGAGGATGTAGATTTGTTAGTCATCTTCACTGGTCCCAGACGTCCCACAAGGGCTGCCTTAATCTTCAAAAGTGTGGAAGAGGCAAAACAACAGGTGTCTTCCACTCAACTACTTCAATATTCGCAGACAGTCACATCATCACTTCCACTTATGCCGTAAGTGGCTGTGATTCTGCCTCATGCTTCTTTGGCCAGGGGAAACTGAAGTTGCTTCAGATACTACAGAAGCGTGTAGACCTTAAAGAGACAGCTGCAGTTTTTCCTAATCCAGTTGTGATGCATGCCGAAGTAGCTGTAGCCAGAGAGAAAATCGTTATTGAGCTGTATGGTGGTGAAACGTTCAGTCAAACCCCCAATGAGCAGCACTGCCTGCTCTTCACAAGGGCTGCAGCCAAAACCAATTTCAACCTGGCCAGACTTTCTCCCATGCAAGATGCTTCAAAGCAGCAGGTACATTTGTTTTACGTATACTACCAGGTGCAGAAGCAGCAGCAACTGGATTACAAAAAGAATCTGCTGGAATGGGGAAGGGTTGCTTCAGTCCAAGACCTTTCCCCAAAGACGATGTTGAGGGAAGTAGCCCCTCTCAAACCTGCTAAACATAATTTCTTGCAGCTGGAAGAAGGGATGTGGAAATGCTAGCAGCTGCAGGAAAGCAGGTTTGAAGTGTTCAGTTGTCTACAGAGCCTGCAATGACCAGTCCTACGAAAACCTGCCTGAAATTGGGGTAGATGTTGATTTCGACACCCACGATTTGGACAAGCTTGATGATGACACGGATAGGCTGCTCGAACAAATCGAGAAACAATATCAGGTATACTTACACTCATATTGTTGTTGAAAGTTACCATCATTTCTGTTAATTAATACTTACCCAGATATTATTGATACCATTATTTCTTACAATGAATACTTACCAACATGTTGCTTCATTTATACTAGGACTTTTTGACAAGGTTTTACCTTGGGGTAATTAACAAATAAATATTTATTTTCCACTTCAGGGTGTCCAGGATGATGAAAATGGTACTGAAGGAAGCAGATTGGTGGATCTGGTTGGACCTCGTCCTTTAAAGAGGAGGAAACACTTTTAATTTCCATTTCATGTACACTATTATTCACTTAATTTACACTTTTTGTATACACTTGATGTAAACATTTGTTAAATAAATTTTTTATATACTTTTTTTGTCAAATTCAGTCTCCTTGTTGTGAACAGTGACCTCTCACCAAACATCCCATCTCCCCCCCCCCCTCCCCCCCCCCCCTCCCCCCCCCACCCACCTCAACCACCCTTCAAAATCTCCCATTGAACAAATGCGTACTTCACTTATCATTTCAGAGTTGTTGAAAATGCAAAGACTATGATTAAACATGAAAATTAGCTTAAAATTTTCGGGTTTCGTGAATTTGCCTAACTTTGAAAAGCTACACTCCTGGAAATTGAAATAAGAACACCGTGAATTCATTGTCCCAGAAAGGGGAAACTTTATTGACACATTCCTGGGGTCAGATACATCACATGATCACACTGACAGAACCACAGGCAGATAGACACAGGCAACAGAGCATGCACAATGTCGGCACTAGTACAGTGTATATCCACCTTTCGCAGCAATGCAGGCTGCTATTCTCCCATGGAGACGATCGTAGAGATGCTGGATGTAGTCCTGTGGAACGGCTTGCCATGCCATTTCCACCTGGCGCCTCAGTTGGACCACCGTTCGTGCTGGACGTGCAGACCGCGTGAGACGACGCTTCATCCAGTCCCAAACATGCTCAATGGGGGACAGATCCGGAGATCTTGCTGGCCAGGGTAGTTGACTTACACCTTCTAGAGCACGTTGGGTGGCACGGGATACATGCAGACATGCATTGTCCTGTTGGAACAGCAAGTTCCCTTGCCGGTCTAGGAATGGTAGAACGATGGGTTCGGTGACGGTTTGGATGTACCGTGCACTATTCAGTGTCCCCTCGACGATCACCAGTGGTGTACGGCCAGTGTAGGAGATCGCTCCCCACACCATGATGCCGGGTGTTGGCCCTGTGTGCCTCGGTCGTATGCAGTCCTGATTGTGGCGTTCACCTGCACGGCGCCAAACACGCATACGACCATCATTGGCACCAAGGCAGAAGCGACTCTCATCGCTGAAGACGACACGTCTCCATTCGTCCCTCCATTCACGCCTGTCGCGACACCACTGGAGGCGGGCTGCACGATGTTGGGGCGTGAGCGGAAGACGGCCTAACGGTGTGCGGGACCGTAGCCCAGCTTCATGGAGACGGTTGCGAATGGTCCTCGCCGATACCCCAGGAGCAACAGTGTCCCTAATTTGCTGGGAAGTGGCGGTGCGGTTCCCTACGGCACTGCGTACGATCCTACGGTCTTGGCGTGCATCCGTGCGTCGCTGCGGTCCGGTCCCAGGTCGACGGGCACGTGCACCTTCCGCCGACCACTGGCGACAACATCGATGTACTGTGGAGACCTCACGCCCCACGTGTTGAGCAATTCGGCGGTACGTCCACCCGGCCTCCCGCATGCCTACTATTCGCCCTCGCTCAAAGTCCGTCAACTGCACATACGGTTCACGTCCACACTGTCGCGGCATGCTACCAGTGTTAAAGACTGCTATGGAGCTCCGTATGCCATGGCAAACTGGCTGACACTGACGGCGGCGGTGCACAAATGCTGCGCAGCTAGCGCCATTCGACGGCCAACACCGCGGTTCCTGGTGTGTCCACTGTACCGTGCGTGTGATCATTGCTTGTACAGCCCTCTCGCAGTGTCCGGAGCAAGTATGGTGGGTCTGACACACCGGTGTCAATGTGTTCTTTTTTCCATTTCCAGGAGTGTATATCTTAGAAACTATTTGGTCTTCAGAGCCCATTTTTATCTCAAATTGTAGCAAATTCAATCTAGTTTTAAAATGTTTTGTCAAAAACATGCTACGCCATGGTCAGAATGTGGAGGAAAAAAAATAAAAGTGAAATCGTAGCAGTATTTGGGATATTCTAAAGTGATCTGGGGACTCCAGAGATCGTAAATGTGGATTTTGCATCTCGGGCACATTCTGTACAAGAAAGAAAAAAGAAACCTACTACCACCACTTTACAAACTTACAATGTATTAGGTTACTGAAAGAAAGTGGTATGTCAGCTGTTTTTAGATACATGAAGAGGATTTGAGAGAGATTTGGGGAGGGGGGAGCAGAGACAGAGTGAATGGGGTGGCGGGAAGGTTGGGAAGAGGCAACCACTTGTCTGGAGCTGACTGATGCATGCTCAAATTGTAACTGCTCAGAAAATTGCATATTATGTCCTCAAAAAATTTTCCTCTTATGGAATCAGTGAAGAGAAATTTGATATTGTGGATGGCTGGAAATCACAAAAAAAGATAACAAACGTCAATGCTTCACTCGCCTTTGCAACTAAGCAAGTCAGCTATTGCTGAATATTGTACCTGCATCTGACATTCAATTTAGTATGATAAAACAATTACTTTGACCAAAGCAACTTCTATTTGGGAGTCCATTATTAGAGAGTACATGGAAATACAGATGGTGGAAAATGGGATGAAGTCTGATAGCGGCTACCAGCTGGATAATGTGTGGAACCGTATCTGTCTCATTCGCTGTAATAGAAGACAATAGAGTATGCCAATGGCTGCACTGAACTGCAACCCTGAGAACAACTGAGTTCCACAATTCCACTAGAGAGGGCACTGCCCACCAGGTAGTGTGATCAGTGTGTCACCACAATCTCAATGCATGCGTGGAATAGTCACAGTTCACTAATAAACTGTGGGATAGAGGATATCTTTGTCAGTCTTCGATAGTTACCCTGATGGTGATTGACAGATGCCCATTCAAAATGTTGTGTAGTGTAGTTAAGATGGCTGGCTGAATTTCCTTTGAACACCCAGTCTGCTGGGAAAATTTATAAATTTACACACTGTGTGTTCCTACACCACACATCAATCAGCTGCAGACATGTGGAGGCCATGCCTCAGTGTTTTTCCCCTTCTTCCTAGTATTTCCATGGATATAATATTTGCATCATATCTTACATTGTGAGCATATTGAATGCCATGATGAATCTTTGAAAAGGGACACATCTAGTTACTATCTCAATAATGATCTGTTCACACAGCTCGTTTATTTCTAAATGATATGCTCTTTTTTTATGGACAAGAAATCTGAAGATAAAAATAAACTAGAATAACCTTCCATTTGAGACAAAACTCTAATGGCATTAGAACACACAACAGGAAATATTCAGCATTTATGAAAAATATGAAGAGCTTCTCTTTAGTTTACTTTGAATAAGTACTTAATTTAAAGTCATTAAAACACTGTAATAATAATAATAATAATAATAATGCTCTGTCCCTTAATTTATACTAGCTCCCAAAAATTTACCTATTTTCTTCTTTCTCTTTATCTGACTGTAAATCTATTCATTCTGTTGCAGATGTTGGAGTTCCTTTGTTCTTGGCCTGTGACATTTCGTGGAGCATTGGTGCTTTTGTTAACATGGAGTGGAATCTTACATGTTGTAACAAACATCCAACTGGTAAAGTTCACAGCTTGACCAGATGTCCATCTCAGGTGAATGTCAATCATTTGAAATCCTTGTCACACACAATGCAGACTCAGGACAGGTAAATACCTATACAAATTAATTTCGAAACTTGCACATATCAGAAAGCTTCTTGACAAATTGTCTGTTTCAGTGAAAAACTGGTAGCTATCAGCCCAAATGTGTCTGTGTGCAAAGAGGTGTCAGAGTGCCTCAGCAGCTGGTTTAACTACTTACAGGTGTGTTGTGTGCTGCTATTGTATGTATACCATGAAGCTTTTATTTAAAATTATTTTACATAGACTTTTTGTATGGGGCAAGTTGTTAATCATATATTAGGCTGCTATACCATAATGTACATGTTCCACCAACCATATCATTTGGAGGTAAAATTTTGTATCATTATTGGATAGTCAATTTTAAATTTTTATTCTGCTTTATTAGTTTTGTGGGAATACCATTTTGTCAAATTACAGCTACAATGTCCTAATCATTAAATTTTTAATCATTTAATTACTGCATTGACAAAACAAGATTTTTAATTGTGCGTCAGTGCTCATGATTTTAAAAGCCACAAATGTTAATTGCAGCTAAATTCACTAAGTCTGATAAGACAATTCTCAGTAATAATTGAAGTTCATATGTCATTCAATGTTGGGGGTAAATAAGAATGAGATGCTATTCCTAGTAGCCTAATAAAACAGAGCCCTCATACTGGTACTTAAACTAAGGAAAATCATTTGTGTTACAGTTTAGTATTTTTGTGGACTATCATCGGTTTTCTTTTATTGCTTGTTTCTTTGGATAGCAAGAATAGCTGAAATTAGAAGGGCAGGGTGAAAATTTCCCAAATTGGTACTGAAGTATAGTGCCTTTTTCATAGATAGAAATTGTACTGATTTTTTTTTTTACATAATAGACTTTTGAGTCAAAGGGTTCTGTGCATGTCGTCCCTTACTTTTTCAGCACAATACTAACAAATGGTTGCTGATCTCTCTTTATTGGACTCCAAACAATTTCTTGTCTCATATTTCTTTAGAAGGATGGTGGGTAGGACAAAGAGGATGCTAAATCTGGTAAATAGAATAGATAATCCCACAAATCATGTTTCATATCCTTCATTTTTTTCCTATTACTAAAGCAGTCTGTGCAGTATTTCCTGTTTATTGTTTTACCCATTACAGGGGAATTGGTAAGATGAATTTCTGTTGCATCACGGAAAACACCTCCCTGGAACATGAAATATACTTCATCTTTTTTTGTGCTGGGCTGCCACATTCCACCTATTACTTTGATTACAGTTCTGTTTCACTCAGGAAGTAGTGGACCCATCCCTCTACCCACAGTAACAGGCTATCCAAACCAGTTGGATACTTTTTAAAATGATCCAGACATTCCTTAAAAATTTGTCTTTAGATTTGATTTTGGTCATTGTTCAACAAAGGTGGCACTTGTTTCTGTAATGTGATGTGTGCAGTACTCTTTATGTGATATACCTAAGGTGACATCTAGTTCATACACATATTATCATCTATTGTTCAATTTCACATTGTACCCATATTCAAAGTTTTCATTTCTGGTACCAGTTTTGGAACTTTTTTGGCATGCATTGCTCTCAAGGGTAGTAGGGCCATGACTAAATTTTGCTGTCTGCTGTGAAATAACTGAAAATGAAGAAGCAGATTTGTAAATCACCTGACTTTCATCAGCTTCAGATATGGACAATAAACCATCCAAAACAAAGAATTTTATGGTGGTATATTATTCCAGTTTACCACTTTCAGCAAAACACACACATCAAAAAAATATTTTAAAAAGCTGTATAAGCAGTGTTTTATTCAAGTTACTTTGGTATTTGGACTGCATTAATGCAAAACCTTTACCAGCATAACTTTAGTATCTGCACAGGCGTGACAATGCCACTTCACTACACAGGCAATGCAGATAATTCACAGGCTGATGGTAGCTCGACACTAGCTGGAGAACAGAACCCTTTGAGAGGGAAATGAATGTGCTGTGTGAGATGATCCATGGGAAGCAGAACATCTGAACCCACATGGAGATGAGGACAAGACCAACTCAGCACATGGTCAGCATGGATGGCTAACGGCTAAGAACTTAGCAAAACGGATGGTACGATATGCTAGGTGAGGTCCGCAAAGGTCAAACCCTGAATAGGCATTGGCCCGCCCAGCCTACTGCCGCCTGCAGGTAAACACCTCCGCCACTGGGTCTGCCTATACCATGCGTCACAAGCACACTTTATGACAGGTTTCTGTATTATTTCGCTGCACTACTCACTCTCATCTGCGTCCATTGTGATGTCTGCTGGTGGAGATACTAAATCTCTCCTCCCTGAAAAAGCTATATAGGGTCAAAAATAATCAGGCTTGGGCCATGACCTCTGGCACAGAACTGGAGAGGCCTCTGGAGAACCTGATGATGGACCAACTGCCAGAGGAGCAACGCCAATGCTGATGACTCTGCCAGAAGCGCATGGAAGCTGTGGCAATTGGGGTCTACCAGCAGCAATGGAGGTAATGCCGTGTCCATGGGTCAGGATGTGGGGAGTAGGAGGTGGCGGAGGATGAGGATGAGAATGGTGGATCAAAATCCATGGGCTCCACACTGGCAGGTGCAGGGTGTGGACTTCAGTGGGGGTCGCTGCTGCAAGCAATGGGAGGACTGCGGAGTGCGGGTAGGGAATGGTAACAGGGCAGCATGCTGCTGCAAGTGGGAACCTTCACCCGGAAAAACATCATGACTCAACCTGCCATCCAACAGATCATGGGGGTGATATCCCAGTGGTAAATCAGCTACACCTTACCAGCATCCACCACAAATGACTGCCGATCCTTGTGGCCCACTAGGACACCCAGCAGCCACTCCAGTGGACAGGCAAAGGACTTGGCCCAAATGGCGAGGAAAATGCGGCAGTCCGCAGTAGCCCATGGGATGTGACTCAGGGTGCAACAAATCCAAGATACTCCAAGGCTTGCACTAATCCAAACATTCTGTAAGACTGAATGCACTGTCAAGCTTTGCCTGGTGTGTAGCCAAATAGTTGAACAATGCATCGTCACAGGAAGTGGCTAACATGAACTTTTTCATTTGAGTCTTAAATGTACGCATCAAGTGCTCGACGTATAGATTAGAAGCCAGGCGAAATGGGGTAGTAATCGGATGCTGGATACCACTACCAATGCAGAAGTCATCAAACTTCTGTGACACAAATTGCCAGCCGTTGTCAGGTACCAGGGTCCTGGGGATGCCTCAATGCAAAAATGTCTTACAACAAGTGAACGGTGGCAGTCAACAACTTAGAGGATAGCTTGGTTATGTATGTGAAGCTGGACAATACAACGATCACCAACAACCACGTGCTGCCCAAAAAGGAGTGCCAGACCTAATGAGCACCCTGTTCCAAGGATGCTCCATGGCCAACCAAGGAGAGAATTTGCTTGGTCATGCAGCCTGGTTCTGAAAATGAGCTCCGCAAGATCGCGGTGCCATTGCCTTCAGACAAGTCATACCCAGTGTGATGCATGCAGCAACTGAGTATGCAAGGTCACAATGCAGGTTGAATGATCACATGATAGTGTTGCACCTCCGTGGCAAGCATGAGAACCACCATGAAAATGTTGAGCCGATCACATAGAAGGAAAAACAAAAGCCATACACAAAAGAGATGTGCTCCGGCCAATCCAACTGAACCACAAAAATAATTTTCCAGAAAGGAGGTCAACAGCCATGGCGATCGTGACTTCTCATGCCATCAATGGAACGTCCAGTAGGGTTTGTTGCAAGGCATCTTCCAACACAAACACAAGATGTCATCAAGGTAACTGATGGTCCGTGACCCAGATGTCATCAAGGTAACTGATGCTACAGTGCTCCAAATACCATTGTTAAATTCCCAGCACAGACAAGATTCCAGAAAGCAAGTGATTAAACAGGTAAAGCCCAAAGGGGGCATTGAGAACCAGGAAGATCTGAGAAACTACGTCCAACATCAACTGCAGGTAAGTATTGTACAGGTCAAGCTGAGGAAAATACTGGCCTCTGACAATATAGCCAATAACTCTGCCTGGCATGGAATGGGATATGAATCTGTGATATATTGTGTGTTGACTGTCCATTTGAAATCACCACGAAGGCACTTATCACTGTCTGGCTTCTGCATCACCACCAAAGTGGTGGCCCACTCACTCAATGAAATAGGAGAAATGACACTCTGATCCTGCTGACACTGCAACTCAGTCTTCACTTTGTCACGCATGGTTAAGGGAATGGGGTGGGGATGACAAAATTTGGTTGCTGCCAAAGGCTTAAGAAACATGGCCTCTAAATTTTCTGTGCAGCGCAAGGTGTTCTCAAACAGCTGGCCATAGGACTGCAGTAATGAGTCCATATCGTGGAGAGGAATGGATTGAGACACTAAATACCCTTTAACAATCTGAACAGAAATGCTTTTGCCTTCAGGGGCTCAGCATTTATTTGGTGACGACGGGGTTCCTGAGCTGGGGACTGGTATGCACCGCCAGTCCTCTGTCACCGTTAGCTCTGGATATGCTTCAGCAACCACCATGCAGTGCAGCAGTGGAACGTTGTGTGTCTCAGGAAATGGGGATCTTGGCTTGACTGCCTGGATCGTGAGGACAGAATAAACCTCTATGAAAAACCTGTCAATCTCAAGGTGTGCTGCACACTGATGGAATGTATGACTGTTGAGGTGGTACAGTCATTAGCGGGCAACCTCTCGGTAACCTGCCGCACATCAATTGTATAAGGCTTACTCAGGGACATGGGGCTCTGTCTGAGTGAACCCCTCTTTCCCTAGCTGCTCATGGGACCAAAATGGATCCTCTGAAATTTTTGTTACCCCCTTCCAGTGGAAAGAGTGGGCCGCTGGAAGATACCAACACCCTGTCTAACAAGATGGCTCATGTAGCCAGTTCTTCTGATTCAGTCAGTAGTAACAGGCTGCATGCTGTTTCTCAGACTGTGTTTCTTGTAGTTAAAATAAAAAGAGGGTAATTTTGAAAAAGTTTCATCATTTTACATACAGAAAGGCTTAGAAGGCATTGCTGGCACCTTAGAATCTGTTAAGCACTTGTGCAATGGGACCCTGTTGGTTGAAACATCTAGCTCCCAGCAAGTCAAGAACCTTCAGAATGCGTAAGGGAGTATGCGATAGACACTGAACTGCACAACACCTTGAACCACAGCAAAGGTGTTGTGACTTGCAGGGATCTAGTTGACATTACCCAAGAAGAACTGAAAGCCGAATGGTCACGGGAAGCCATTGTTGATATGCAACACATTATGAAATGAGTGGATGGCGATCTTGTACAATCAGACTCTTTTATCCTTACTTTTAACAGCACCAAACTACCAGAGCATGAGAAGGCAGGTTTCCTATGCCTAAGTGTACGACCTTATTACCCAAATCCAATGCGGTGTTTTAAATGCCATCACTCTTAGCTGTAAAGGAGAAGCCACTTACAAGGAAATGGAGTAAAGCCCCCCATGATGGAGTTGGTTGCTCCTCTCCTCCAAAGTGTGTCAGCTGCTCTGGGGGTCACCCTGTGTGGAGCAGGGACTGCAGGGTTTCCCTTAAGGAATAGAAGATCCAGGAGATCAAAACCATTATGGCGAAGCTATACAAGTCCCCCCCCCCCCCCCCCACCACCACCCCCTTGAACTTCAGAAAAGGCTGTTGCTGTCTGATAAATTTGCACAGGAGAATGGTGTTCCTCAGGGCAGTGTTTTAAGTGTTACCCCCTTTGCCATAGCCATAAACAGTATCACATCTATGTTAAGGAGTCCTGTACAGTGTTACTTATTTGTGGACTATTTTGCTATTTTCTGTTGCTCCTACAGTGTTGCAACAGCGAGCCGTCAGTCACAACCTACGATGCAGAGGTTAGAGGAGTGGGCTGCAAAGACGTGTTTTCAGTTTTATGCGGATAAGTGTGTGTGTGTTCATTTTAATCATTCCAGTCATCTTTTTAATTTACCTGCTTTGCATATGAGGGCACTATCCTACATTTTAGAGACTCCGTGAGGTTTCTGGGCTTCATTTTTGACTCAAAATTGTCATGGTCGCCACACCTGAGAGATCTGAAAGCCAGAACACTGAAGTAACTGAGTATCATCAAGTACCTTAGCCACAGGTCTTGGGGGGGGGGGGGGGGGGGGCGGGCAGACAGGGCACATCTCCTTCAGTTTTATTGGGCTTTCATGCGTTCGTGGCTGGACTATGGGTGCATGGAAATGCAAAGAAAACAGGTACGGAGACTGTTTAATATTGTGAGACGCAAAGGACAATGGGCTAAATATCGTGAGGCCCTTGTCAGTTACAATCTTGCAATAAGACAAGCAAAAGAGGCATCCTGGAAGGCATTCTGTGAGGAAGTGAAAGGCACGGCTGCACAAGCCAGACTTCACAAGATTCTCACTAGAGTACCAATTAATCCAGGAGGTACGTTGAGGAAGGAGGATGGGGAATATACAAAGACAGCACATGATACGCTGGAATTGCTCCTCAAAACTCACTTTCAATATGTTCTGTCGGATAACACAGACCAGTATGTGACCCCAGAGAGACAACGGTTCTCAGACACTCGAAGAGAGGACTGTGAATCGGCTAATGAGTGTGTGAACTTCAACAAAATCCAGTGGGCGGTGGGAACATTCCAGCTGTTCAAGTCACCTGGCACAGGTGGAATTTTTCCAGCTCTCCTGCAACAGGCAGGAGGAAAGCTTATAAGAAACTTATGCAGGCTACTTAGGGTTAGCTTAGCAGTAGGAATCATTCCTAATGTTTGGAGGGCAGTGAAGATTGTCTTCATTCCAAAGCCAGGGAGAATTGATCATACCAAGGCCAAGGATATGAGACCAATCAGTCTGTCCTCATTCATTCTCAAAACATTGGAAAAACTGGTTAATGTATACATTGGGGAGAGGAGGCTATATAGGGTCCCTCTACACCTGAACCAACACACATACCAACCAGGTAAATCATGTGAGACAGTGCTCCACCAACTCGTTGGGAAGGTGGAAAAAGCACTTCACTTCCAAGAAATAGCCCTCTGCATCTTCCTGGATATCGAGGGGGGGCCTTTAGTAACACGACCTTTGATTCCATGGTAAGGGCAGCAGATGTGCATGACCTGGGGACCACTATATGTAGGTGGACCAGAGCCATGCTTAGTGGAAGGAAGGTAGAGGCTACCATGATGAATGAAAAGACCACTAGAGGCTGCCCACAAGGAGGAGTTTTGTCTCCTCTATTGTGGAATCTAGTGGTGAACAAACTCATTGATGAACTAAATTCCAGACAATGCTTCTGCCAAGGATATGCAGATGACCTTGTCATATTAATACTTGGCAAATTCACTCACACAGTCAGGAATATGGCACACGGAGGGTTGGACATTGTGAAAAAATGGTGCATTAAACAGGATCTGAGAGTTAATCCTAAGAAGACTGTTGTGGTGCCATTTACGAACAGACATATTCAGCATGCAAGTTGGAATCTAAAGCTCTTTGATGAAACTCTACCTGTGAAGGGGACAGTGAAATATCTAGGGGTAACCTTGGATGAGAAGCTAACTTGGACCCCTCATATTAAGAGTATCTGCTCCAAGGCAAAAAGCACTTTAGTGAGTACTAGGAGGGCTTGTGGCAAAAACTGGGGCCTAAGCCCCAGGGGTATGCACTGGATATACACCACAGTGGTTAGACCTAGGATTTCCTATGGGGCCGTAGTGTGGTGGAAGGAGGTAGAACAGCGGGTTGCTGCTAAAGAGCTTGTGAAGGTGCAGAGATTGGCCTGCTTAGCCATAATGGGCTGAATTAGCAGCACACCAACCGCTGGAATGGAAACCATGCTGGATATACCTCCACTTCACCTTTGGGTTAAGATGGAGGCAGCAGTTGGGGCATAAAGACTTAAAACTGGCCAAAACTGGGTCTCATTTGGATACCCAGAATCACGCACTAACATAGTGAGGTATGGTTGGGGAAATGCCAGCTGACTATATAATAACTCCGAACTGCTTCGACAAGCCTTACAACATAATAATTGGAAGTAGGGAGCAGTGGGAGAAACCAGTTAGACACCGATGGGTCGAAAACAGATCAAGGTGTTGGGGCAGGGTTGTACGGGGTTCAGCCAAGACTGGAGAGCAGTATCTCTCTAGGGAAACTGGCCTCTGTATTCCAAGCCGAAATTACTGCAATCAGGGCATGTGTGGAGGAGAATATGAGTAGGTGCTACAATGACTGTAGCATCTACATCTATTCAGACAGCCAGGCACCCCTGAAATCATTGGCAGCTCCTGCAACAAGATCTAAGGTTGTTGCAGATTGCCACAGGGCTCTGGTGGCTCTGGTGGAGCTAGGGTGAAGCAATAGGGTGTACCTAGTGTGGGTCCCTGGCCATTCAGGGATCTGTGGCAATGAACAAGCCGATAGATTGGCTAGGATGGGGGCAACAACTCCATTTATTGGACCGGAACCTGTCTTGACAATCACCAATGCTATGATCAAATTAGAACTACAGAACTGGCTTAGGAAACAGAACGTGGGATATTGGACCAAGGTCCATAAACAAAAACATGGTAAGGTAATGATGCCCAAGCCATGTTTGAAAAGAAGCTCTGTAATCATGGGACTGAACAGGAAAGAGATCAAACTCATGACTGGACGGATGACCGGCCATGGGAATTTCGAAAAACACCTACACACAGTGGGTATAATGGAAGAGGACCCTAAATGTAGGATCTGTGATGAGGGTGAAGAAACTGCATCACACCTAATTTTTGAATGCATAGCACTGGAGAGTAAAAGATACAGAATCTTGGGGACAACTAGACCTGAAGAAATTGTGTCTAACAAAAAACTGGTAGAGGGACTCCTTGCACTATTTAAGGGCACTGCTTGGCTTTACTAGATATGCAGGGAGCGATACCGCACAATAAACCTAGTTTCAGTGTGGGCAGTGGCGGGTTAGACCTAAGCTGTTTTAGCTCTCCTGTTAGAATCTAATCAATCAATGGGTGTATGGTGTATGGGTCAGCTAGGTCCTCTTACTTGCGGATCATTGACGCTGTCCACCATGAAAGGATTTGGCTGGCCACTGGTGCTTATCGGACTAGTCCCGTACTTAGCCTCTGTGCTGAGATGGGGGAACTGCCACTTACCATCCAATGCCAGCTCCTCATGTTGAGTCAGGCATGTAAGTTCCTTGCAGCTCGAACTTCACCCGCACATATACTGTTGCTCATCAGCCTCTGGAGTGCCTTTTTTCCAACCGTCCATGAGCCACGATGCCATTTGCGGTCCACTTGCAGCATGTGCTGGAGCCACTCATTGTGGAGTCAGTACAGCCCTAAATCCAGGGTTTTAACAGTCTGCCACCCTGGAGAGGCCCAGAGTTATTTTAGATTTGGTGCGGTACAGGAGAGATAGCACTCCTGCTTCTGTTTTTAAACTGATATTTTCTGACATTTTATCTGAGTACCACAACCATGTGGCTGTTTTTGTGGGTGTGTCTAAGCAGGACGACTCCGTTGGTTGCTCTGTCGTTTTTCCGGATCATGTCCTCAAGGTCAGACTGCCTCCGCAATTATGCACTATCTTGTGGGCACTGGAGCAGATGAGACATTCTCCCAGTGTTAGATTTCTCGTCTGCTCTGATTCTCCGAGTGCCCTTTACTCTCTCCAACATTTTTACCAAGCAGATAAAGTAACCCAGAATATCCAGGATGCTCTCCTCCAACTACTACGACTGGGGAAGGAGGTGTCTCCCTGCTGGGTACCTGGGCGCATTGGAATAGTGGGGAACCAAAGGGTGGATTGAGCAGTCAAAAAGGCTTATTGTGATGCTCAGGTGTTTTGGAGTGCTATCCTCCTGCATGCTATCATCTCGCTGTTGAGGTACAAAGTCATGTGTCGATGGGAAGATAAGTGGCTGGAAGTGACCGACGACAAACTCTGTGTCATCAAGCCCACAACTCAGCCATGGAGTTCTCCCTTCCAGCCAAATCAATGGCACAAGGTCCTCCTTACTCCTCTCCACACAGGCCACAGCCCTATAACACATGGATTCTTATTTCAGTGAGAGGACCCTCCAATGTGTGGTGCTTGTGGTGTGCAGATCATGGTGCGCTGCATTTTATTGGACTGCATTTTCTTTGCTGACCAGCGGACTGTGGCGGAATTGCCCGCAGATCTGCCATCTGTTTTAAACAATATTCAAATGATGCGGTTAAAGTTTTAAAGTTTTGTGAATTGTCCAACATTTTTGACAAGATTTTAGGGAGACATTATTAATTTGTTAACAGAGTGACTGGGGACCCCCGTATTTTGTAAGTGATCAGCCAGTCATATTTCCATGTGCTTTTCTTTTAGTTCTTCTGTGTTTTAATTTCTTGATTAGCTATCTTCTCTCCAAATTGGTTTTAGTGCCTGTGACAGTGCATGTGAGACAGAGTAACTGTGACACACACACACACACACACACACACACACACAGAAAATGCTTCTGGCTCCAAGATATTTGGTGCCAATGGTAGATTGATGACTAACAAGATAAGTTGCCATTCCACGTTCCTATAATGTGCAGAGATAGAGAATTGCCCCCATGAAGGAATGTGTGGTCTACTATAAGACACAACTTGAGAGAGCAGCTGTTGTAAGTCTGGGCACCCCAAGAGCTCATACGTACTTGAGGTAATCAGGCTGACAGTCACTCGTGTGTCTACCTGAAATTTGGCCCATTCTCTACCAATCTCAGCAAAATATGCCAGAGCAACCTGTGCGGGGTGTCAGAGGCAGCCCAAGAGTCCATTGAAAACACGTGGTTGCCCATTAACGGACTCACAGCTCATGGACAGTCACAACCAATTGCCAAATGATCTGTCCATTGACATAGCCCATTTAAGGCCTCCACGTGCAGGCTGTCATGGTGAACATGCAGCAAATGACTGTCGGGGCAGGACCGATAGTTTGCCTAATGAGCCAAAGGAGAATGACACTGAGGACCCATAAAATACTGCTAGTGGGAATTATGAAGCTGCAAGTCAAGGGAACCCACTGAGTGTGGCACAGGCAAGGATGGACAGTGCCACGGCACCATTGCAGTAGCATTGTCAGTGGTGGCAACACACAGTTACTCACCAGTAGACGAGGCCAACTTGGATATCCCACTGGACACAAGGTGCTGTTTATCTTGCACACCCAATTAAGCCACCTGCCAAATATCACAAAAGATGTCCCTTGCTGCCGCTGTAAGCTCATGCGATTCCACAATGCTGGCTAAAGAAGGGTCAACCAAGTGAACACCATAGTCTGAATCTTGTGATCAGGAACTAATGTGACAGTCACATCCTGAATTAGCAAGTCTGCATAAGAGGTAGCACATTTAGGACACTCAAAATGACAAGTGCACAAGAGGTCCTGTGTATTGGTGATCCAGGCTGCATGTGACTGCTGGCTAACGTGCAACCATGGCACTGCTACATGGGTTTGTTGTCCAACATACTGCTTAAGCAAATGACACAGCTCGTCAAAGGGAAGTTACTTGTACTCAGTGGAGGGCAACTTTGTTTAAACCTACACTGCTAGACAACAAAAAGGCAGCCATATCAACTGGATTGATGATACGCCTTACCTGACAGTGCAGCAAGAACCGGTGCATGTAATTCTCCCACCTACCTGTTGAGCCACTGAAACTGAGAAACTCCATCACACCTAATCTTTGAATGCATGGCATTGGAGAGCAAGACACACAGAATTTTGGGGACAAGCAGACCTGAAGAAATTGTATAAAAAACTGATAAAGGGACTCCTTGCACTATTTAAGGGCATTGGTTGGCTTTACTAGATATACAGGGAGTGATACCACACAATAAACTCGGTTTCAGTGCGGGCAGTGGCGGGTTAGATCAAAGCTGTTTTAGCTTCTCTGCCAAAATCAAATCAAATCAGAATCACCAAAACTGGCAAATGGTGTTGGGGGTAGCACAGAAAAGGGAATAGCTGACATCTGGTCCCCCACTTTCAAGGCAAGGGCACTGTAACAAACTTTTATTGCAAGGTAGGAGTGGACAAATGGTTCTCTGCTGGAGGCAGCAGCCAGTCAGGTTATAGAACACTTTATTGATGAACATGAACAGACATGGTTCAGCACATCTGAAACAGACACACTGAGGCAACAAGAATTGATTTCCAGACCACAGCACACCTGCCAATGCAGGTGTTTCCCATGGATGGTAGGGGTAGCCCGGCTACCACAATATGCTGGCAGATGGTGGCTGATGCCTGCGGGATGGTGGTGTGGCAGTGTCTGTGCCCAAGATAACACTCAGACAATCATCTTTGGTTCTTGGCTGGTCATCGGTTTGCAGCCTGCCAGAGGCAGTGTCATAGATGTGGCAACGACCAGCACAGGCTCTGCATCATCAGATGAGCCAGCTGTGACAAATGCCCGACAGGCTGGTCATGCTAGTCTACATCCCGTTTCCACGAGGTGACAGTTGTGGAAGGCCCCCTTTATTGAGGCTGAATTGAAATATTTGGAGTGGTGTCGATGGCCCAGTGCAGCGCAATAGATAGGTCAGTCACTGATGTGACGGGAGTCTGCGTGACGTCCCTTACATGGATGTGGCAGCTGCAGAAGCTGTGTCTGCTGATGCAGGTGAGCTGACAGTGCATTAGCTGGCAACTGCAACCTGGTTTTAGTTGCTGGGCTGTAGTCTTGTCTGTTGGTCTTGGAGCCATTACATTTTCTCCCTCCTTAGATTAATCTGGTCCTCCAGATTCCTGTTTCGTTGGCCTGACTGTAATAGAAACACATTTACACCTGTCAGTGTTTCTTCATTGCTTGCATAAAACTATGGTGTGTCCTCTTTTAATTTTATTTTGCACTAGATAGAGTACCTTAGTCTTATGATGCTTAAGCACTAAATTTCTCTCCCCCTCTTTGCTTTTCTTCCCATCATTTTACAATTTATTGTTGTTCACTGTTACCGGTATGACTATTGTGGACCTGCAGGATGAAGGAAGTTAATGGCAGGATCTGGGCAACGCTGTCTGAGATGGCAGTACACAGTACTTTTTATGCTAAAAATTACACAAACAGCCGATGTGCTAGTCACTATGGTTATGAATATATTTCACCATTCATTCCAATGTTTTCTTATGTGGCTGATTTGATATGCTGTTATTACACAACCATTTTTTGGTGCTTTCTTCTGGTCCAGGGAGCTAGAAGAGTCGAGTCTAATGTGGGATTGACAGAAGTCAGGTTTTTGTTGGGCAGGATTTCGAAAGGTGGGTCCAGTAGTTAAATTAACAAGTAGCTGCTGTTAAGCTCAAACATAATGAGGCATCTTGAACAGAATGACCTCCTCAAAGCCTACCAGCTTGAATTTCAAAAGCTTCAATTATGTGGAACCCAGCTCACACTTTTCTCACATGAACATGCTGAAAGCTTTGGACCAAGGAAGTCGGGTAGCTGCAGAATTCATTGACTCTGAAAGCATTTGACTCAGTATCACATCTATGCTTATTGTGAAAAGTACGATCATATCGGTTATCAAATGAAATTTGTGACTGGATTGAGGACTTTTTGGTAGGGAGGACACAGCATGTTATCTTAGATGGAGAGTGATCGCCAGATTAGAAGTACCTTCGGGTGTGCCCCAGGCAAGTGTGTTGCGACCCTTGCTGTTCATGTTGTATATTAAAGACCTAGCAGACAATACAATAGTAGAAACAGGCTTTTTGCAGACGATGCAGTGATCTGTAATGAAGAACTGTCAGAGAAAAGCTGCATAAATATTCAGTCAGATCTTGGTAAGATTTCAATGTGGCACAGAAATTGGCAACTTACTCTAAATGTTCAGAAGTGTAAAATTTTGCACTTCACAAAACAAAAAAAAGTAATATCCTATGACTATAATATCAGTGAGTCACTGTTCGTATTGGCCAATTCGTACAAATACCTGGGTCTAACACTTTATAGGGATATGAAACGGAATCATCACAGAGGTTCAGTTATGTGTAAAGCAGGTGGTAGATTTCCATTTATTGGTAGAGTACTGGGAAGTGCAATCAGTCTACAAAAAGATAGTTTCCAAATCACTCATGCGACTGATTGTAGAATGTTGCTCAAATGTGTGGGACCCTTTCCAGATAGAACTAACAGTGGATATTGAAAATATATAGAAAAGGGCAGCATGAATAGCCACAGGTTTGTTTAATCTATGGGAGAGTGTCACAGAGGTACTGAAGAAACTGAGCTGGCCGACTCTTAAAGACAGACGTAAACTGTCCCGAGAAAGTCTATTTAAAAAAAAAAAAAAAAGCTTTAAATGATTATTCTGGGGATATACTACAACCCACTATGTATTGCTCACATAGAGATTGTGAGGATAGGATTAGAATAATTGCTGCATGCACAGAGGCATTCAAACAATCATTTTACCTGCAGTCCATAAATGAATAGAACAGGAAGAAACCCTAATAAATGGTACAATGGGATGTGTCCCCTGCCATGCACCTCATGAAGGTTTGCAGAATAAAGATGTAGATTTAGAATTATGATTCTGGTAATGGTGGAAGGTAACCAAAAAGGGGGACCTGAAATGTCGCAGTGCTCACCATTCATTAACAGTCCCTGACCCTCTAGCTCTATGTATTTTCTTTGTGGGGCAAATATTGACTATCCTTGGCTTGGCACTGCAATGAGTCCATGGTGGAGAGTAGTACTTTCTCAAATCCCTCATCATGTTAAACAACTTAACTAACCTAAAGAATCTGTTATAAATAATCTTCATTCTTAAAGTTACTTACCAAGGTGTATCACACACATACTCATTCATTCTCAGTTCCTGCCTGCTTATCTGTGTCTATACCAACTACATGTAAAAAAAAAAACAACAACAAATGATTAAAATTAGACAAGGTACTGTTCTATTAATAGTTCTGTAACCTACCATCTGTATGCAGATATTACCCATCAACTTTTCTCATAAAAATAACCCAAGATAAATGTAATAGATAACTGATATTCAACTCCTGGGACCACCTTGCAGTCTGAAAGTGTTGGAGCAATCTCAGGTACACTCTGCGTCACTGGCTTATTTCTACCTTTCTTTCGCTTTCTTTACCCAATTCCCATCCCCCTTCAGAAGGACCTCCTGGCATTTGAGGCAGTGCTTCTAGTTCACTTTGAAATGGATGGATTTTCTCGTATGGGAAACCATGGATCAGGTGGGGAGTTTTATTTTAAAGTTAACTGTGGATGTCATTTCTACTACCTGATAGTCCTTGGTACTGCGGAATGAACCTCTTTGTGTTCCCCTTTGCAATGTGATAGTTACACAACAAAACCCACTGCCCAGCATGATACTTGGGTAATTTTGCTTTTTTATTCTTAGCATTTTCATGTCGTCCTAGAGCCTATGCATCCATTTTTTTCACCTGACACCATTTTCCTTTAGCCTTTTAGTAAAGTCCCAAACAGAGGGTATATCCTCCCCTCAAGTAGGTTGATGTAATTCAAAAGGTGAGGGTATTTTTCCACCAAAAACAATCTCGCTTGGTGAAAGACCTTTCTTTTCATGGATTTTAGAGTTATACTAACTCACAACATATTGTAATAGGGTGTTGATACTTTTCATGTAACAGCCTAGTATTTTGCTCAGTGTCGTGTGCACCCTCTCTGTTCCACTGTTCATTTGCGGGTCAAGGGTGCCAATTCATAACTTCTTAATATGCAATAGTCGATGTAGCTGCTTAAACAATCAGACATAATGTTTGTATCTTGGTCTGTTGTTATTGCTTCTGGTGTGCTGAATTTCAATGGCCTACAGTTGACAACAGCATGAGCGACTGTGTCTGTCTGTCTGTTGGTTTGGTATGGCGATTATGGCCAAGTAATGCAAAAAATGATCATTTATGATTAGTACATATTGGTTTCCCATTGGTGTTTGTGCAAAAGGGCTAAAGGGGTCAAGGTAAATTAATTGGAAAGGTTTCTCTGCCTCAGGCAGTCCTTGCAGTGGTATTTGCTGACAAACTCAGCTCAGCTCATTGAGCCCCAGGCCTTTATGTAGCCCTCAAAATATTGCTTTCTCTATGGCCATAAGTAATTTTCCGCACTGCAGTGATCTGTGGCTAGTCATCCATTGTATCCAGCTAAGATGGAATTGTGGGCGTGCTCGACACTTTGTCTTATAAACAGGCTGGCGCAACAGTATGGTGGCCACATTGTGTTTGCTTGTAAAGCACTCTGTTATCAGAACTGAGCTGTGTGTGTTTTGAGTATAGCTGACAACTGGGATCGACAGCCTGAGCTTTGCACTTCTCTTCTGTGAATATTCCGGTTGGTTCTATGGCATGTACTTTGCAGCTTAATCCACTCTTTCACTATGTACCTACACAAGTGGTCACACAGCCCCCTCTACTTTTTCACACAGGGGCATGAGTATTACACTGGTTTCACTATCTGTATGCCTGTGGACAGTTTTGAACAGAGTGCACCACTTGCTTATATCTCTGATGTGGTTTCATACAGAAATGTTAAATGTGGCCCAGAGCACCATACCTATAATACAAAATCTCCAGATTAAACACTACCAGCTTCTCCCTTGGTCTAGTTACAGAATCAGTTTAAGTCAAAGCTACAGCAGTTCCCTCACTTCTTCTTCCATGGTTCCTGGAAATTCCATGCGCACTCCCTGCGACATTTCAGAAGGCAGGCCTCACAAAAACACATCCGGTGCCTGATTCCTGCAAAATGGTGTTTTTGGCACAATCCTCATCCGATAATTCATACGTATTGACTTGATTCACCAGATGCAGTGCACAAAAACCTTCTAATGATTCTCCCTGTTTCTGTGCTGCACCATATAGTTGTTCATGATAATACCTTGTCTTCCTGTAATGACCCACTAACCCCTCCTGAAAACCGACAGAAGACTGAGCATCCCGCAGTTTCTCATTGCACATAACATACGTCCTGGCATCCTCTACCAATTTCAAACAAGCTACACTCAACAGTTGTTCATCACTCCAGTTCCCTAATTTTGTGGCCACATGTAAACTGTCCACGAATACAAAAATATCTTCCCCAAATGTGCCAGAAAATGGTGTCACCAATGAAGCCACACCAGCTTCAAGGATAAGTGAAGACATGCCCTAAGATGTGCCTTCCTTCTTACACCCTTCGAATGATTCACATCTCTACATGAAACTTCATTGTCAGCTGTAACCTTAGTTACGTAAGTTAGTGGCTGCTGAATTCCCTCCTGGGTTTTTGGTTCCTCAGGGACAGCGGTTTTGCATGGAACTACCACCATCATGTAGTACACCCAAAATAGGAAGGAAAGGGCCCTCACGAGACAGGCACAAAATAAAGCACTTGTTGCCAGCATGTACTTGAAAACTTGTGCTGAAGGCCACTACCATTGCACTTCCTCTTTAGTGCTCTGTTGCATCACCATTTCAGGCTCTGGTGGATATCCTGACACCGATATTGTAATGATGGTGATGAAACAGGCTGATTGGTTGAAAGAACACTTTGCTGATGAACATGAGTGGACATAGTTCAGCACTTTTGAAACAGACAATCTGCATGCAACCGGAATACGATCCTTATGCCCCAGCACACTTATACGGGCATACTGACACAGGCGTTCCTGTGGATGGTAACGGCAACCAAGCCACCAGCACACAGTGTGTCAGCGAGGCAGAATCCCTGTGACTGGGTTGGCCACATGGGCAGCCATTGTTAGTACACATGGCAGCATCATAGATGTGGCGGCAACCACATAAGCTGTGTGTCATCAGGTGACCCAGCTGTGACGACTTGTTGACGGGCTGGTCCAGCATGTTTAAGTCCTGTTTCCGAATGCTGACAGTTGCAGAAGGCCCTGTTATTGAGGCTGCGTTGAAACTCTATAGTAGGGTCAATGGCCTGGTGTGGCGTCATAGATATGTCGATTGCTTGTGTGACAGGAGTCTGTGTGATGCCCCCCGTGTGGAAGCACTGGTTGCAGAAGCTGTGTCTGCTGATGCTGTTGAGCTGGCAGGACATTGACTGGTAACTGCAGCATGGTTTCAGATGCTTGGCTGCTGTCCCGCCTGTTGGTGTTTGAGCTGCTACACCATGAAGCAAGTCTGCCTTCTAGGTTATCAGCCCCAGCGTTTGCTCCTGATGCTACAGCTGTTGCTTCCCCTTCTGTAGGTGCAGCTGTTTCTGCCAGCATTGCAGAAATGGGGGGGGGGCATTGTCTCTCAATTGAACACTAGGATAAGGGGAAAGAAAATATAGGAACTTCACATGCTTACGAACATTCTTTGTTGCCACTTTGGTTTGTGCACAGTCAGACAACACCAGTTCACTACACGGACAGCACAGATACTTCATGGAGTGACAGTGTTTTGACAGCAGCCATGAGAGGAAAATGAAACCGCTGTGCTTCCACAGGAAGCAGAGAGTGCGAATCCACAGAAAAAATTCAACACACCACCAGCTCAGACAGCTAACGACTACGCACTTGACACAATACACGGTACGAAACACTAGGTGAGGTCTGTGCTGGTTGAACAGCAAGTAGGCACTGGCCTGCCCTATTGCCACTCGCAGGCAAGCACATCTGCCAGGCAGACTGCCCATACCATGTTTTGCGTGTACCCTCCATGGCAGGTTTCCGTGTTATCCTACTGCGCTACTCGTGCCAGTTCATCTGCCTTCACCGTCATGTCTGCTGGTCAGTTCCTTTGATATTTATGAAATTTGTTTTGCAATTTGAGAACTATTGATCATTAGCCTTGTATATAATGTGTCTTGAACCACAATGAGTGGTCAAAATTTTGGGCAGAATTGATAGCTGAACACTGCCATTATTAACCAGTTCTCTTCCAGGCGAACATTTAGAACATTCACAGGCCTTTTCAGACATACTGCTCACTGTAATCTGAATATGATTTTAGGCTTATTTCAAAGAACACTTCTTGAATGATGGGTGGGATTTGCACTTAAAATTTCATCCAGCATTTCACTTTGTCGCACATACTTTTTCACTTTTGTGGCATTGTATGCATTAAGTTTGCATGAGTCATGTGGCTATGATGTTACTGCAGTTATAAAAATATAATAACAAAGATATCATTCATTTGTCCTATATGTTTAACACAAGTACTTAACCACACTTGTAGTAATTTCTTTCTTTATAACGTGTCTCTTAAAAAACAAATGCTTTCATCAACACAAACATTATTACCCAATGTAATTATGTAATGCAGTTTATGTAAGGCAATGTCTTCTCACAGCAATTAAGCAAACAGATATACTTAAAAATTTATCCATAAATTATCTGTGTGAAATAAGAAACTAAGTGCCTCAGTGTCTTTAACAAATTCCTAATATACTGTACATAGGTGGATAAGGTGATGACATCATCAAGGTAAAAATTAAAAGGCCGAGAGCAAACTCTAAAAGGCATCAGGAGTTCACAGATTTCAGGCTTTTCATGTTTGTTAACACTTGTGACACTTGCAATATCTGAAAAGACTAATGTGGATAAATCCAAACTTAGAAGACGCCCAGGTCAATGTTCCAGCAGTAAACAATTATGACTACATGTAGTTCGAGCAGCTCCCTCTCCTGTGTGTGCCCAGGAAGGTCAGTGTTATGCCTCGAGCCATCAAATGATATGACAACAAAAAATTAAGTGCCAAGATGCCTTCTGGAAGTATTAGTAGATGACTGAGCCTAAAGAGGGCAGAATTTCTATCTATGGGAAATGTATTTGATACATCCTAACACTTTGGCTTTTACTGGGCTTGATACTGCACCATGATTAAAGTGTCTTTGTGAGGGACATTTCAGTGAGTCATGAGCTAGTGGCCAACTGTTTTGTTGTTATATACATAGCCTTGAAAAATGTGGATAGCTGCACACAGGCAACATTCCCTTCTCTGCCCCTCCCCCCCCCCTCTCTCTCTCTCTCTCTCTCTCTCTCTCTGCTATTGCCTTGTCAATCACAGCTTTTTTTGTTTGATGTTTATGACAGTGATTAGAGAATGAGTGTGTAACCAGTGGACAGGAGTGGGTCACACCCTGTGACCATTTTTGCGCCCTAAAACCACAAAAAAAAAAAAAAAAAAAAAAAAAAAAAAAAAAAAAAAAAAACCCTGTGACCATTGAAAAAGATGACTGCCATAATTATCTGCACTGTTGTATACAATAGTTTAGTAGCGGTGTAACATTTTCTCCCATTTAGGTCCGATTGTATAAACATCACTGACTAGAGATCAAATTTGACATTAGATCAGAAACTGAGTTATGTTCAGGACTCAGCTCTATTGTATAACGCTAAACTTGGATCCATCGATGCAGGTTCAGATTTGATCTAAAGTAGCACATAACATGCTTGGCAATATGGCTGAAATATTGCACTTTGACCACAGATATTTATTGTACATCATAGATACACAGTATTTATTATCGAAGGTGGTGTGCTATAAACATTGAAGCAAGTAAAGAGAATAAGGCGTGGTCCTCAAACTTTTCTCAATACGAGAAAGATTTGCTGCTGGAAACTTCGTTGGGGCTGCATAAAGATGTAATTGAGAGAAGGAGGAGGAGGAGGGGGAGGAGGAGGAGGAGGAGGAGGAGGAGGAAGTTCCCATAACATTGGAACAGATCATGTTTGGAAGAGCTTGAAAATGTGTTACAAAAAGTTAAGAAAAAGACCGAGAAAGCATTAGCGCATGAAAAGGTATAATTTCAAGATGTGCTTTCTAATTACTGCATTTAATTTTTTATGTATTTGGTGTGTAAACTGGAGCAAAAACCATGTCAAATCTCTTCAAAGTTGAAATGCATAAAACTGGAGCTGTTAATTTCAGAAGACCTATTGTTACAGAAAGTGGGCAAAAGCTAATTGCAGCCCTGAAGCAACCATTTTTTCTTATTTCCAACACCTAGGATGGTGATGCAGTTTTTATCCTGAATTTATGTGCAATGGTCTGTAAACATCTTGATGCGGTTGCATAAATTCTTCTCAACAATCTGCTGCGTAAAACGTAGTTCATAATGTTATTCATTATGTTCGTGTCTGATACAGATTCAGATAACATATGTTGCAATTCATTCACAACATCAGTAAATGAGGAGACAGCTGCAACTTCAAATGAAAATATTGCTCTTGGTGGTGACGATGAAAATGAAAATGAAGGAGAGAATGCTTACATTGAGCTGGTAAGAATGGTAATGCACTAAAATAATGTAATACCTTCGCTGTGACAGCACAACACTGTTTATTTTGCACATAAAATAACTTCTAATTACAGGCAAATGCGCAACCTGCAGACATGATTCTGTTATAATATCATAATCTCATCCCAAAAACAAAAGAACAGAAAGAGAAGATTAGAATGCCTTAAGTGTGAACATAAAATCAGATTACAGTGCTTGCTTGCAGAACATGAGATAAGAATGGAAACTCATTGTATTGTGAGTGCTGTTACCTTCATTTTCTGTTGGTATGTAGCGTACTGGAATTTCTTTGTGGACAGATTTCCGTCCCAAAGTTATATGCAGTGTTTTCTATACATTTTAGTACATTGTGATTAATGTTTTGAGATGAATTCATCGTGGAAGTAGTAGTTTATAACATAATTTGTGGTGTTCTTGCTCTGATAACAGAATTCAATAACCAGGAGACAGAGAAGTAACTAGAACTAAAAGAAAGGAAAAGAAAATCTGGCTTTCAAACTGACCCTTTGTACATTTATTCCAGCTTCTTAACTTCTTGCATAAATATATTGTTAATGAATGCCACTCTCACTGCATTATGACTCCTGTTAACTTCGTGTTATGCAGGTACTGGAATTTCTGCATACACTCTTCTCCCAGCAAATACACTGTCATCACTATCAGGCTCCTCTTCTGATGTGCTGACACCCATATTGTGCAACACAAATGCTACAACTGTTATAATTGCTGCACGATTTACTTTCACTCTGAGTCCTAAATTCAGACAGGGAAATTGTCTTTTTTACTACATCAGACATTCTCTTGACTGCTGATCTTGTCATCTTGTGCACATAATTATAGATTCGCTCAGCTGCTGTTGCTTCACGAGGTACCAGCATCAACAAATACATGTGACACTGATAGCCACTGTCTCTCGGAAGTAAGCCTTCTGGAATTTCTTCTGTTTCCAACTGAGGATGTACACGTGTGTTTCTGAAAATATTGCTGTCATCAACAGATCGTGTTCTTCTAGCTGTGATATTTAAACGTTGCAGCTTAGCATCTGAGATCATTTATACATTTAAAGAAAACCAACAGTGAGTTTCTAAATATCTCAGCATTGTCACCACCAGGTGACTTGATGGGGATGTAAGTTTAGTCAGTAGAGCCTAAAATGCCAGGAAAATGTGCTATTTGGTCAGAATCACTCTGTGTGTTCCTAGCTTCATTTTCATCCTTGGCATTTTGATAAATTCATTTTCAGTGAGGCACTGCAGGATATCTTATGGACAGCTCTGCAAGCTATTGCTATGTCTAATTTAAACTGATCACCAACTACACTAATTGAAATGTTTCTGTGGCATAAAGTCTCAAGGTTAACAGAAACATGCACACTGCAGTCAGTGGCTGGTTTCTTTAGGTTGGTTTCATCAGACAGTCCCTAAGCCTTAGTTCCAACTGCTCTACAGTACTTAATCCAAACAAAACCTCAGCTTAAATGACACGTTTTTTAACTCCAAGAGTGGGTTTACCCTTTAACGGAACTTGTGGGAAGCTTGCTGGAACTCGTCGTTGTCGTCCTCAGTGGAGATATCCAAATACTCAGATGTCTGTAAAGTAACCGGAAGGAAACAATGTAATTCACATCACGTAGGGTTGTTGCTCACAGGATTTTGCCCAACACTGATCCAGAACGCTTGGAAAATGGAGAGTATGGTATGGAACGGCGTAGTAATGTTGTTATAATTATATGTATGACCAATGAAGTGGAGAAAGTATAAGGGGCATTCAAAGGAAGCCAGTGACTAGTGTAAAGTAATGGTAACGATTTTATTAACTTAAAAATGTACTTGTACACAGTATACATACTCAAAAATAGTCGCCAAAACTGTTGGCGCAGTTATCCTATTGCGACACTAGCCGGTCGATTCCATCCTTGAAGAAGCTAGTAGGCTGCTATCAGATCCAGGCCTGGACCCAGTCACACACTACGTCATCTGTTGTGAATCAATGTCCATGAATAGCTTATTTTAGAGGTCCAAACACATGAGTCACATGGAGAAAGGTCAGGACTGTACAGTGGGTGTTCCAGCAATTCCCACCAAAACTGCTGCACTATCATCTTGACTGCATTGGCCATGTGTGGGCAGGCATTATCATGCAGGAGGATACTGCCATTGGACAACATGCCTTGCTGTTTTGACTTGATGGCTTGTCTAAGGTTCTGTAAAGTGGCCTGATAACGCTGGGCATTGATGGTGGTTCCCCGTTCCAGGAACTCAACAAGAGTGGGCCCTTGTGTTCAAAAGAGGAGGACATCATGACCTTACCAGAACTGGTGTGCACAGCCTTTGATTTCTTTGGAGGTGGTGAAGTCGCATGTTTTCACTAATTGCTCCGATGGTTGCTTTCTGGTTCAAAATGGTGACACCATGTTTCGTTACCTGTGATAATACGTGACAGAAAGCAGTATTCCTCCTCATGATAATGTTGCAGATGCCTCAAAGACAGCGCTGTTCAACGATCAGTTGGTGGGGAATCTACTCCGCACAGATTTTTCAAAAGTTCAAATGTTGATGCATTATGGTGTAGACAGTGCCCACACCAATACCCAGTAAACGATACATCTCGTCCACAGTGATTCTGCAGTTTTCCAAGACAAGACTTCTGCAATTATTTCTGGTGTGATGACACAATGAGCCTGTGCGGGACAAGCATCATCTTCCAGTGACTCGCGCCATTCCACAACACTTGAACGACTCAGATTGTACTCACCGTACACAGCCTTCACCTGTCAATACATTTCATGGCCTCCAACTCCCTCTGCCGCCAAAAATCGAATCACTCCTCGTTGTTCCTGCTTACTTGCCTCCATGTTCAGTAGTGGATGATAACGTGTGTGACTACCTTCTCTTTGGCGTGAAACCACACTGGTGCTACGCAACATCACACAGTGCACACGTATCAGTCTCTCGTCCAATAGATGGTGCCACCATACGCGCAGTTACATGGTGCCACCTTATGTGTAAGGCAAAGGTAGATGCACTGACCAGGTTTCATTTGAATGAAGCAGTTTAATGATGTGTTCTGTAGTTAAAAATTTAATACAAACTGCATAGTCACTGCCACTCGAGCTGAGAGAGAACATATGTAAGAGATGCTGAATAATTATTAGCTGCTGTCAAAATTTCCATACTTTTGTTCACTGCAAACATTTTGAATTTTCCTTTCTTACCCCTCTAAGTGTCTATAAAATGACTTTGAACTAATTTCATAAATTATGAGTCATCTCCCAAGAGCTGTTATGAGATTGATCATTGCATACACACAGTAGCTAGTAATTACCTTAACCTAATTGGCCAGATCGAAAAAAAAAAAAAAAAAATCGAGCATCAGCAGGGTGAGAGTGGCTTAGCCTCATATTTACTTACCATTTTCTGTGTTAATAACAACTTTTTTAATTATTTCAATTGGTATCAGCAAAAAACAAAAGTGTTGAATTGTAATGCCACAACACTATAAACTGACTATCAGAGCTGAACCTGACTTTGAACCGTGAGTTTTTGCATGTCAAATATGATCCGACTTAATGGCAATATGGTCTGGGACTAGCATTTATATGATACAGATTTCCAGGTTAAGCCTGACCTGAGGTCATTTTCTGCCTTAATCGACGGTTAAATGCTTTATACAATCAATCCTTAGTGTTCGAGGTTTAACGTACAACAGACAACAAATATGGACTGGTCTTCTTTGATCCTTCAGTGCTGTCTGTTGTGGAGTGGGCTGAGGGCGTGTATTGCATTGCACCACCTTCCATTGTACAGAAACATCAGATTTCAAAGGTAACATGAGTAGCATCACTAGCTAGCTGAGTTGCAAAATTCAGTTTTTCAGGTGAGTCCCAGTTCCACCTAACCTACGGTGATACACATTTTAGGTGCTACTGTAATAGATACGATATAGCAGCCTGCATTATAGTGCACTGTAGTGAACAAACAGGTGGATTTATTTGGAGTATCATTGGATGCATTCGGGAGGACGACGGTTCAATCCCGCATCCGGCCATCCTGATTTAGGTTGTCCATGATTTCCCTAGATCGCTTCAGGCAAATGCCGGGATGGTTCCTTCGAAAGGGCACGGCCGATTTCCTTCCCCATCCTTCCCTAATCCAAGCTTGTGCTCCGTCTCTAATGACCTCGTTGTCGACGGGACGTTAGACACTATCATTGGATGTAACTAATGATGATTCCAAAATACTGAGGGGAAATGAACAACAACAGCTACATCAAGCTTGTCCTAGATCCTGTTGTATTCCCCTTCCTTCAGGCAACTCTACTTGCCATTCATGAGAACAAAACATATCTGCACCTGGCAAGGAACATGCAAGTGTCATTTGAGGAATAATATTTCCTACTAACTGAATAGCAGAAGTGTTGAGTAGTCAAGAACACACACAAAAGAAACTGAGGACTTTGATATATTTGGGAGAAATCCTTTCATGACCTACAGTAAAAATATACGGGCAAAAACACACTCACGTGCACCTGTGCATCTGCATAGTGGTGGCTAGACACACAATGCTGGGTTGTGCTTCGGCAGGTGGACTGGGGCTGGTGGTTGTGTCAGGTGGGGCAAATGAGTGGAGGAAGAGGCAGGAAGCAGGAGGATGGGTTGGAGACAGCTATCTAGCAATTCGGAAGAACGCTAGACAGAAAGGTGGCAGGTGCACAGGCTAGGCATGTGACACACAGAAACCTGAACCAGCAAAGTGCAGCATAGCGCACAATCAACTTGGCATGAATTGGGAGGGGTTGACAGAACATCCCTGCAATGGAAACACTTCCTTGCTATCAATCCTTTCAACCAAAACCAACCTAGTTCCAACACTCAAACTTGCCTCTCCAAGTTTGTACCACCTTCCACGCGTGACCCCCCCCCCGCCCCCCCTCCCGACCCCGCCCCCCTCCCGACCCCGCCCCCCCTCCCGACCCCGTCCCCCCTCCCAACCCCCTCCCCCCGTCCCGACCCCCCCCCTCCCCCCGTCCCGACCCCCCCCCTCCCCCCGTCCCGACCCCCCCCTCCCCCCGTCCCGACCCCCCCTCTCCCCCCGTCCCGACCCCCCCTCTCCCCCCGTCCCGACCCCCCCTCTCCCCCCGTCCCGACCCCCCCTCTCCCCCCGTCCCGACCCCCCCTCTCCCCCCTCCCGGTCCCCCCCCTCTCCCCCCTCCCGATCCCCCCCTCTCTCCCCCCTCCCGATCCCCCCCTCTCTCCCCCCTCCCGATCCCCCCCTCTCTCCCCCCCTCCCGATCCCCCCCTCTCTCCCCCCTCCCGATCCCCCCTCTCCCCCCTCCCGATCCCCCCTCTCCCCCTCCCGATCCCTCCCCCTCCCCTCCCGATCCCCTCCCCCTCCCCCTCCCGATCCTCTCCTCCCCTCTCGATAATCACCCCCCCTCCCCCCCCCCCCCCCCCCCCCTGAGGGCTCTCCACTCTTTGGCAGGCTTGTGATAGGGGCCCCAGCCTTTAGCCTTTCCAGCATATTTTCCCTTCCATGCTGCATGTCTATCTTCTTGATATTCCTTTCCCCCTGCCTTGGGGAACATGTTTGGGGTGTTTTTGAGAATGTGTTCCACATTTTCCATAGCTGACATCAGAACAGTCTCACCACTGCTTTTCTTTCCTTTTTCTTTATTTGTTCACCTTCTTCTATCCTTTTTCCACTTTGGCGTTTGACGTTCATCCTTTTCTTTTTCTTCCCCGTGTGCTCTTGAAGGCCAGCCCATATGTGTGATGCATAGCAGATGACTGGGTAACACGTAATTCCCAGCCCCAGGTTGACAGGTAGGGTTTGCACATACCCCCAGGTACAGGCCACGCTCCGGGAGGGGTGATTGCCTGAGCTGCTATCTTTCCAAATCGCCAATTGGCCCTTCTGTCAGGTGTTTGGGAGGTGTGATCTGATGGGTGAACAATCACCTAAGGCGGGCGAGCCCTCCCTTTGAAGGGTGTCCCCCAGTTGAAAAGAGTGCATCATTGGAGACACTGGTAATCGGTAATCATGGAGGATTTTCTTGCAATGAGCCAATCATCATCTTTGCAGTCAATGTGTATCAAACATAAACGGAATGAAACTCCTGGTACAAAGACCCTCCCATCTGCACCTAGGTTCCTCGTGGTTTCACGTACTGAAGGCGGTCAGTTCTTTGGAATGGTAAATCCATTTCTTATTCAGAAAGGTGATGTTGCAATTGCTGGCCCTGTGAAATCCTGCTCTTATTAAGCAATGGCACTTTGCTTCTGATTCTCAAGCACCACAACTACTTGCCGCTTCACATCTCCACGGCTATCTATCTGTTCATGTCGAGTCCCATAGGACTCTGATTTATTCTCGTGGTGTAATTTACACTAGGCTGCTTGATGGTATGGTCTGAGGCATAAATTGAAACATACCTCTCTGATTAGGATGTCATTGCCATCCATTGGGTGATGAAAAAAGTAGATGCCTCCTTAGTGCCCACACACATTCTCTTTTTCACTTTTGATAGTCGTGCTTCCATCCAAGGTCAAAGCAGGTTGTCAAGTTATCACAATTCAACTGTACATTCCGAATCCGATGCGCTGCTACCAGTGTCATCGTTTCAACCACACTCGAATGTCCTGTCGGCACCCGGCCAAATGTGTAACCTGTGGAAGGGATGCTCACGAGGACAATTGTCCACCTCCTTATCCCCACTGTATCAACTGCAATGGTGACCACACTGCCTCCTCTTGGGATTGTCTCATGTATCTTGATGAGAGGGCACTCCAGGAGATCTGAGTAAAGGAAAAAAGAGCCTTACCAGGTCGCTTTTAAGTTACTGGCTACTCACAAACACTGCATTCTACCATCTGGCACTTGCAGTACTGTTCTTGCTACATCATGATCCACGAAGGACATGTCCACGCAGACGTGCAACCTCAAATTCAGCACTGCATTTGTGAAATCACCCAGTGTCATGGTAGCATCACCGTCTCCTCATCCAGCTGTGCAAGAAGCCAGCAAACTTTTGCCTCATCGGCGAAACAACTTGATATACAATTGACAAGCCAGAAAGGACAGAAGGACTACACTCGTGAAGACTTTCTATGTTCCTCCAGCCAACCAACATCTGAGGCTTCCTCTGCCAACCGCAAAGGCTCTAAGAAGTCAAACAAAGGCAAACAGTCTTCTCCTTTGCTGACTCGGAGATCGTCTTCAACAGTGTTGCCACGTGATGGCCTCCCCCAGCCAAACTCCATGTCGCCAGTGCACACCGCCAACTGCTTTTCTGCCCTGGACTCCACAGATTGACAGAGGTAGAATGCTGATGCCTTTGTAGATCTCATGGAGCAGGATCCTCCAGCCTCTGTGCCCTGGAGCAGTGGGTCTTTGAAGGCTGGCACTCGACTGCCGCTTAGGTGACATCCTTTCATTTTTTCCTTCCTCCCCTTTTCTCATTATGCCTCTCCTTCAATGGAATGTTCGTGGCCTTCGATCAAACTAAGAGGATTTACTCTTAGAGTCGCAGTGTCCACTTGTACTCTGCCTCTAGGAAACAAAATTGCATCCTCACAACCGTTTTGAGCTCTCACATTTCTTCCTTGTCCATTTTGACCTTCCCCCGAGGACGGCATTCCATTTGATTGGGGAGTCCTGCTGCTCAAACGGGATGACTTTCATAGTCAACCTGTCTCCCTGCCTACTTGCCTTCAAGCTGTTGCATGTCACCTCTTCCTTTCTCAACTGACATTTTCCATTTGTATCGTTACATCCCTCTGTCATTGTATGCCACTAGGGCAGACTTCCTCCATCTTATTGGGCTGCTACCTCACCCCTTTCTGCTGCTCGGTGACTTTAATGCACACCGTCCCCTCTGGGCCTCGCCCAGAATCTGTCCGAGAGGTGCCCTCTTGCCTAACGTTGTCAATCAACTTAACCTCCGTTGCCTTAACACAGGAGCACCCATATTCCTTTCAGACTCCGTGCATAGCATATTTTTGTACACTGATGGTTCCAAGCCTGCCCACGGTGTTGGCTGTGCTTTTGTCGTCGGGGATGATAAGTTTCAATACCAGCTTCTCGACCAGTGCACAATTTTTACCGCAGAGCTTTTTGACCTCTATCAGGCTGTTCACTACATCCAGAGGCACCAGCTCATTCGCTGTGTGATCTGGTGTGACTCTCTGTGCCCTTCAGAGTCTGGATGATCCAGATTCAGTCCACCCCATCATTCGATGGATCCAGGACTGCCTCCATTTATTCTCAGATGGGGGAGCCCAAGTGATGTTCATGTGGGTTCCTCGCCATGTTGGTGTGCCTGGGAATGTCACTGCTGATGCTGCAGCCAAGGACGCAGTCCATCTTGGTCAGCCTGCCTCTTACTCTGTTCCCTCACAAGATATTCGTAATTTTCTCTATCAGTGTATCACGTTACTTTGGCATGATCACTGGTGCTCCCTTCATGGGAACAAACTCTCTCCCAATAGCCTTGTCAACTTCCTCCTGGCTGTCTCGCCATGATGAAGTAATGTTAGCTCGGTTGCGAATAGGGCACAGCTGCTTTAGTCACCGCCACATGTTGAGTGGCGACCCTACACCCAGCTGTCCTTTCTGTAGCCAGCCATTAACAGTCAGACATTTCCTGATCCTCTGCCCCTATTTTAGTCACTTACGTCTCAGGTTTGTGCTGCCGCCTGCCTTGCCAGACATTTTAGTGGATGACATGCGAGCTGTGGCTCGCGTTTTAACTTTTTTAAAAAGCAGTAATATGACAAAAGAGATTTGATTCTACCTGGTGACTGACTCCGGTGTCTTGTCGGCATCTTTTAGATACTCTTCTGTAACGTCTTGACATTTTAGATTTGTTTTTTCTTCCTTTATGTATTGGACCTCGCAACGGTTTTTTACCCTCACGGTCCCAGTATTCTATGGTTCTATACTGTGCACTTATGACCTTTAGGTGTTTGCACCCAGAATGCCCCCTCCTCCCCCTTCCCTGGAAAAAAAAGGCTCCACACACACTTATTCCCATTTGCACCTATCCTTCTGCAGTGCCCAGGTTGACCATCATCTCGAGTGATCCTCTCTCTCAGACACATACTCAAGTGACCATTTCTCATGTGCTATCTGTTTGCTGACTCCTGCCACTTCTATGTGCACACCCAAGTGGCAGCTTTCTAAGGCCGACTGAAGACTTTACTCCTCCCTGGCGACCTGCAATGAACATTTTCCCAGTGGTGATGACCAGGTAGAATATTTACAATCGTTATTCATACTGCTGCAGAATGCTCCATTCCTCACACTTCCACTTTAGCATACCATGTCCTGGTCCCTCGGTGGCTGGAGGCATGCCACAATGTAATTTGTGCTCAGATGTGTGCTCTCCACGTTTTTCGCCGTATATCCTGTGATGGCAAACTGTATTTGTTAAGAACAGTTGCGTGCACGGTGACATCACGCTCTTTGGGATAGCAAAAAAGCTAGCTGGATTTTATTCACTGGTTCTATTAACAGTTCCAATCCCTCTTCCATCATGAGGGCCAACCTCCAAAAGTTCTCTGGGACCAAGATCCATTCCCCAATTTCCAGCCGACAGTAGCAATGTCATAGTGAACCCTATTGCTATCTCCAACACCTTGGGTCACCTTTTTGCAGATATTTCGAGAACCTCCCAATATCACCCTGCTGTCCTCCATCGGAAATGAGTGGAGGAGGCTCGGGCAATATGCTTGTCTTCTTAGAATTGTGAGTGCTACTATGAGGGAGCAAGATCATACTCGCTTCATCCAGATTCTCTGGCCCAGGGCCACACACTGACCACATTCAGATTTTGCAGCACCTTCCTCTTATGGGCAAGCACTTTCTGTGTACATGTACAACCACATCTGGGCAGAGGACACATTTCCCAGATGCTCGCATGAAGCCACTGTCATACTCATACCTAAGCCCGGTTAGGACAAACACCTCCCTTCTAGCTATCATCCCATTTCTCTCATTAGCTGTGTTTGCAAGGTGATGGAACATCCGATTCATGCCCAGCTGATATGGTGGCTCGTGTCTCGCAATTTACTAACCACAGCACAGTGTGGATTTTGAGCATGCCATTGTGCAGTTGACCGCCCCCTCACTTTGTCCACCAATGTCATGAATTGTTTTCTGCAGAAACCCCAGACTGTGGCAGTGTTTTTCGATTTGGAGAAAGCCTGTGACACCTGCTGGAGGACTAGTATCCTCCGTACTTTCTATGCATGGGATTTCCGTGGTCACCTACCCCATTTCCTTCGGGAATTTTTAAACTACTGAATTTTCAAGGTATGTGTGGGTTCTGCCTTGTCGGACACCTTTATCCAGAAAATGGTATGTCTCAGGGATTCGTCCTGAGCGTCATCCTCTTTGCTATCTCCATTAACCGTATAATGAGCTGTCTCCCACTGAGCACCTCTGGCTCCCTTTTCGTTGATGATTTTGGCATCTATTGTAGTTCTTCATGGACGTGCCTCATTGAACAGCATCGTCAGCGATATCCCGACCGTCTTTACTTATGCCGCATTGACAGTGGCGTTCATTTTCCCACTGACAAAACTGTTTATATGACTTCCTGGTCGCGTGATTGGTTTCTTCCTCTGTCTTTGTATCTTGAAACTGTTGCTCTTCTGTTCTTTGAAACTATGAAATTCCTGGGTCTCATGAAACTTTCTTGGTCCTTTCAAGTGTGTTACCTGGCAGCCTGGTGTTGTGGTCCATCAGTGTCTTACATGTCCTCAGTGTTACTTCCTGAGCAGCAGATCAAACCACTCTCCTCCGTTTGTATGGGTCCTTTGTTCATTTGAAACTAGACTATGGGTGTTTCATTTATCCATCTGCATGTCTGTGCCTCTTACACCATCTTAATACTATCCACCATCATGGCATCAGTTTGGCCACTGGCGCCTTTTACACTAGCCAGGTTGAGAGTTTGTACACAGAAGCTGCGGAACTGCAGTTGTCCTATCGCCATGACTTCAGCCTCAGCAGTTGTGCGTGCTGTTTGTCTGCCTTGCGTGACCAACCACCCTATACCTCCTTCTTCAATGACTCCTTTGATTGTCAGTATGGGGCATGTCCCTCATCTCTGTTACCTTCTGCAGTTAGCTTTCAGCTCTTGCTTCGGCAGCTTAACTCCACACTACCTGCAACTTTCCCGGTGGGTGAACCCTTCACCACCTCGGCTTCGTTCAGTGACCCGTGTTCACCTTGGCCTTCATTTGCTCCTTAAGGACACTACTCAAGCCTCGCTCTATCTCCTTCAGTTTTACGACCTTCACACAGAACCTTGCGATAGTACCTTTGTGTACACTGATAGCTCTCGGACTGACCATGGTGTCGTGTGTGCCTCCATCATTAGCACTGATGTTTTTTGGTATCGGCTCCTGGAACACTGCTCAGTACTGATAGCATAGCTCTTCCCCCTGTATCAGACCATACAGTACATCCGGCAACTCAGCCTTTTCAATTGCATCATCTGCTCAGACTCTCAGCGCCCTTCAAAGCCTCTGTGTGCTGTAGACTGTCCATCCCTAAGTGCAACAAGTGCAGGTAAGCTGCCACTTGCTCACTCTTGAAGAAGCCAGTGTGATGTTTATGTGGGTTCCTGTTCACATCGGTCTGAGAGGACACAAGGCCGCTGACACTGCTGAAAAGGCTGCAGTCCTTGTACCTCAGCCCACTAGTTCTTATCTTCCCTCCGATGATCTCTGTGTTGCTGTCTGTCATTAGGTGGTGTCACTTTGGCATCACCACTTGTCCTTCCTTCATGGGAACAAGCTCCGGATTATTAAGCGCCTCCCATTGGTCTGGACAACCGCCTCTCAGCCCTCTTACCATGAGGTGGTCATTTTAGCTAGGTTCATACTGGGCACTGTATTTTAACCATCACCATTTTTTACGTGGTGCTCCCCCACCACTTTGTGCTCATTGCACTCAACCTTTGATGGTCCACCTTTTCCTGACAGAATGGCCTTTTTTTTAACCACTTATGTTCTTGTTTGTGTTTGCCAACTGAGTAATCAGCCGTTCTAGCAAACGACGCGCGTGCTGTCAATCACATTTTACTTTTTATCCGTTGTAGCAATATGGCAAGAGCCATTTGATTTTTAGTTCAAGACCTCCATTTCTCTATGGCATATTTTTTACACATCCCTGTTGTTAGCTGTCTTCTCTTCCACCACTTGGGATTAACATGTAGTCATTTTTAACTCCTTTCTTTGTCTTCATGTTCTACATTTCTGACATGGGCGTGTATGACCATAGAGTTTTTTGTGCTCTAAAACAAAACAAACAAACCCAGGCAAGACATCCCCGTTTCCCTCCAACCTAACCATCCCCTGAACACATTCCAGGAACTTATTACCTCCAACTTGGCATGACCATCCTTCCCCATGTCCCTTCCCAAAAGCACAGATACAACAGAAGAAAGGACAGCCATGAAGCCTCAAAACAGACCTTGATTTAATCATCCTTGCAGCAGACAAATGTTCCACCACTGTTTTGATGTACTGCAGTAACTACATGATAGAAGGCTTCAACCAACTGTATGACTCTTCCACCCACAAGCTCTGCCATAGTCCAGAACTCCAATATAACCTCCAATCCCTACAGAAATTCTTTGGCCCATCTCAGAATTGTTCCCCCAAGACCATCTCCCTCCTCACCCCAGCGACCATTCATACACCTGACTTCTACATGCTTCCCAAAATTCACAAACACAGCAATCCTGAATATACCATTGTTGCTGATTATTGTGCTCCCATTGAAAGAATTTTCGCTTTTGTTTACCAACACTTCCATTTTTGTATTTTTTAATTTTTTTTTACCCCCTTCAGGCTGTAATGGCTTGTCAACATAGCCCATTGCCATGAAGACAACTTAGCAGTCCATTGTTGCATTTGTTCCTGCCATTACAGGGATTCGTATTCACTTTAGGCACATGGTGCTTCATTGTCTTTAAGCTGTTTGTAAAGTTGTGTACTGATGCACAGTTTTCTCCTCATTCTGAGTTTCAGTATCTCAAGTAATGATATTTTCCATCCATCCAGTATGTCGATACAGTGTTAGATGCCTACTTTCATGAATTCTCAAATTGTGAGGATACACTCTGTAATCTAGTAATGTATCCTAGTCATCATGATGACTGTTGACATAGTGGCTCCGTTTCATGCTGTGAACCCGTTGACTTGTGCCATTTGCCTGTAGGTGTAACAGACTTGTTCTTAATTTATGAATTTGTAGCAAACGACAAAATTGCTTTATCAGTTCCGACATGAAGCCAGTAGCTTGATTTGTAATCAATATCTCTGGAATTTTTGATCTTGAATAAGCAGTTGTAATCATGGCTTGAATACATAATGGTTCCCTGCTGGCATCTGCACAGATGGACACTAAAAGTCCAAACTGATCATATAAAATGGTTTCCTTGCTTCTGGTAATCTCTACAGTGAAATACACTAATTTTTATTCGGCATGCTGTGTGCGTGGCACACAGCTCTTCATATACTACTCTACTCCTGCTTATGTGTTCTCCACCAATATCGTTAGACTACACATCATTTTGTTTCACTGCTGCAATGCCCTGCTAACGTGTGATCATGTGCTTGCTGTAATACTTCATTTAACATTACAACAATATGAGGTCTGAATTTTGTTTGTATATGTACCATTCCATCATTCACAGTGAACTTTAGTTATTGTTGTAAATAGTTTGATATCTTCATCAGCAGCTTGCATTCTCTGCCACTCTGCAGCAGTGTAACCTAATCATTGCATTGCAAGTGTAACCTAATCATTGCGTTGCACAAACTTTCCAACTCAAGTCATCACATATCCATGTGACTTGTCATGTCAACAAAATACCAAACACATTAACCTGGTCAATGGGTATTTCAAACCTGATAGGCATTATATCACTGCATGATCCAGTATGACTTTAAACTTCCTCCGCTATATATAAACATGGAAAATAAGTTATGCGATAAGTGAAACCCAGCATCTTTTTCTCCATTATAAAGTAGTTCTTTTCTGCTCTATTCAGTTGCTGTGAGGCATGTGCAGCTGAATGTTCTGCCCAGCCACTTCCTGACTCAATAGCGTTTGATCGTCTTTGACCTATCCTCTGGTGCTACCTGTAACTGCTGATAACTACTCTGCAGATCCATAGTGTAAAAAATATGTGCATTTACCCGGGCTAAGTTCAGATGTAATGTGTGCTGATGCATGCTAACGTGCGATCACATTTCAAGAGTGCTCAGATGATAAGCAGTAAGGCATGTTAGTCACTGCAGTTTCTCAGAGTCTGTTTCATTTCAGATATTTCTCAAGCAGTTGTTCAGGGGCAGAGCTACACTATTCACAAAAAAAATTATGAAATCACTTGTACATGGAATAATTCGCCAAGTATGCAATGTTATCTGGATGGAATTAAAAGTGATTGTGATGCTAACATTAGATGAAGAAAAATGCATTAAAATATATCAAGGATTTCAACAGTGCACAATGTTTCCTCTTCGTTGCATCATATCTCTCAATGGTAAACATTTCAGAATGCAAAATGCAGAACATTCTTCTTCTAATTCATATAAACATTTTTTTCTCTAATCTTGTCGGTGGTAGGGGACTCTGTTACTTTAGCTGGGTAGGCATTCACACTTATGAAAAAGACAGCAACTCGGGAATTTTCAGTGATTCTATTCTATATGAAAAAATCCCATGAAAATCTTAGGACATACTGAAAAAAAGCTCCTTATAGAAAACCGTGAAGTGGCACTTCCTTGCATGATAGTAGGTGCTGATGGAAAAGTTAATGAGACTACGGCATAAAGCAGATGACTTATGAATGACCTATTATTTAACTATCATCTAACTTTAGCAAGTAGGTATGTTGAGTGTGCTTTCAGTATAGTGTGTGATAAATGGATAATACTACAACGCCCATTAGATATCAGTGTCGATTGCCCCGAACACATTGTAAAAGCAATTGCAGTACTTGACAACTATTTTGAAATGACAGATGGATATAAACACGAAGACACCTTCAAAGGAAATCTCACAAGTGTAAATGCTACTCACAATGGACAACCCATTTTATCAGTGGATAACATTCTGGCTAATTTACCACCTATTTCGTTAATGAAGATAGATTTTAATATGCAGACTTTGTACAATATGAACAAAACTTTACTTGTTACCAATAAAGATTTTCTTTCTTTTATTTTTTTCCTTGCATTCGTTCCCTCAGAGAAGATCAAAATCAATTCTTCCCAAGCTCATTGCCTCAGAATTTTGTTTTGATATGATTCTGATGCTATAATTGAAATTGCTGACTGTGTTTCTACTTCGTCAATCAGTAGCTTGATGTCATTGTTCTCACTTCATTTTTCACTCATTGTGACATTTGAAATGTCCAATAAACAAAAGTAACAGAAACGCATGCAAAATACATCTGCTCATAATGGAAACGTGTGGTCAAATGAACAGCACAATGGCGCTACGTATCTGTGTAACTGTGTACCGTTACATGTTGGTCTGCATCTAGAGGCTTTTTATGTTAACCCACATCAACCTATGCTCAAGTGATCAGTTGTAAGTTGAATGTTAAATGTCTAAATGCACAATTTGAAAACGTGTCGGAGTTCCATCATTTGAACATAGCACATCCAGACTTTTGGTTATATTAGTTATTGGATAAGCACCTTTTACCGTTGCTTGTCAAGGTACTGATAGTCACAACAAAAATGATATGGCTTCATCCCAAGTGCACTTTTCTTTCAGGCGATCATCACTGGTGCTCCCCAGGGACTAGTTCTTTCCGCAGTAATACTGACTTCTAAATGTAAGTTAAATAATTCGTTACCAGATGGGAATCTATGCTCTCTCAATGGGATCACTGGCAAAGACTTACAAAAATTAAACAGTTCCTTGCATTCTAACAACAACTGCTCCATCACTGTTTTCTCTGCTCCTTCCAAGTGCACTATCTTCTCTTATAATGCAGTTAAACTGGCTAGTTGCTTAAGCTCAGGGTCCGATTTTACTCAGTTTAATTCACCTTCTTGAAAAATCTCCAAATTGGCGACCATCAATCCCATGGTCCCAGAATTATCTAGTTTGAAGGGCACTACCAGCTCACTTCCTAACTCCTGTATACACACAATACTCCTGTGTAAGAAACACCATGCTTTATCTAAGTCCCCATTTTCCTTCAGCAGCTCTGCTACACACGATATGATTACCATAAAACTAGTTCCTGTGCTCACCCATAGTAGTTTCCCTGTACCTTGCGGCATTTTGCCTTGTGAGCCAATACTAAGAGACCGTTTATGATGTTTAGGTGACCTGCTCCCCACATCCATTGTGTGCCTTGAGGCTGTTTGGTATTCTTGGCAGTAGAAGCTAAACGGAATGATGTACCATACAGATATTCTTTGCACTACTCTAACTTGACTTTAGTGTTATGTTTAAGCAAGAAATCTAACAGTAAGATAGCACAGTAACAAGTGCCCCTGTGAGGTGAAACTTCCACAAAAACTTGGGAATTTTTTGCACCAACTTGAAAACCCAACCCTGCTGAGCCCAGTGAATGCTTGTCATTTCCACCCTCTCCACTTAACGTACATTTTAGCTTGGCATGGGCACCTTTGAATCCATGTCCAATAAAAACTTATGCTTCTGTCAATCCATTAAGCCATCTCAGCAAAATTCTGCCACTGCATGTTGTGCTTGTGCTTGTATTCAGTGGGATCACTGCACAATGGCTTCAGAGGCCTCTTTCTAATTTAATGGGGAGTTACTATTCTCATGCCCTGTTAGGATTTTGCCTGCAATCCCATTCCAGATGACCTCTTTGATACATTTCTTACAATGCAGTTCATTGTGTTCCTGCCATATTTGATCTGTTTGTCCACACTTATAACATTTAACATCGATGGTGCAAATTCCTTTTCTATCACTGTGTCTCTCTCTTTTAATGCCATTGCAGTCACTATGGCATCAGTTAAGTTCTTAGAGAACTCTTCCTGTACTTTTCTTGACACATTTGCTGGCAATCCTTGAAAAAATGTGTCCAGTACTCTCTGTTCTGCCTCTCACTGAAGGACCCTGTTAATATCGTCACGTCTGTCAAACTTGTATTTGTTGATATTTAGCTTTCTGATCCTGTCTGCAAAGTTTTCAGTATGCTCCCCTTGTTTTTGATAAACATTTTTTCTTCTCCGTCACTGCTCCCAGCCTGCTCGCAGAAACTGAAATGTTGTTGCATTTCTTAACCCCTCACGATATGCTGACATGTCCTCTCCTGCTTTCCCTGAAAATGGAGTGTCTGGGATGGGTACGGACATACTGCATGAGGAGTGGTCCCTCTTATCCTCTCTCAATACATCCAACTGCTTGCACAGTTGCATATTGTTTCCCTACATTTGTACTTTCTCAGCCTCTGGTTTTCCCATTTCAAAGCCTGTGTCCACGTTAAAAGGAAAAATACCATAGGAAAGGAACCAACGCCAAAATCATAACTGCATTTTGTACCACTGAATACACCAGATTCCTGCAACTGAGTGCTAAGTATGGGAATTCCCTACATTCTCGGGTGTAACAGTTAATTTTGACTCGCTATGTTGGAATGCATTGCTCTGTGATGTCACTCATAGGTACTGGTTCTTCTGACATTAAAATATATTGGTCACATTGTGCTATGACTGCTATGCTGACAGCACTGTGAGCAGGATGGCAACTTCTGCCTCCAAAGTGGCATGTGCAGTGAGCTGTGAGATGGGATCTCCAATTCTGTGGCAAGCGCAGAGTCCAGGATACTTAGTTAACAATATCATTCTTTATTAATTGGTGTTTTCATATAGCAGGTCAGTTACTGCGCCCCTAGAGCTGGTCCTGTATAGTGGGCAGTGGGTGAGTACACTGAGGCAATGGAATGCTGTGACAGCACGACAGCAGCTGGCGATGGTAGTTGCTTGCTGATGCAAGTTGTATGTATGCTCCACAGCAAGCAAGTATAGACAGATGGACTGGTGTAAACTGCCCATAGCCAAAGTCGGCTGGCAGAGTTGAACTGAGGACTATCGGACACTGGCAGGAGGATCAGGCGATAAGATGTAATGAGTGACTTTGCCTTTGTGTATCTAGTTCGAAGCTCATAATTATCAGGGGTTTGCTGATGACTCATATTTAAGGAGCTTTGACTAGTTGATGGCACTGCTCGATGAGGCTGTAGCTGTGTAGCTGCAAATCTGCACTGTGATGCGGAGTTTGTGTTGGATGAATGAACAGTGCTGACAGAAATGCTGCTAACAGCAACGCTGGGGCCATATACATGGTGAATCACATAATACTTGCACTGAAGATATTGCGGAACTGGAAAGTACTATTGATGTGCAGTTTTCACAGAATGGATTGGTGGTCAGCAGCTTGTATTGTTAGCCAATCAAGAGCTTGTAATAATATTTAGAATGTGTATTTTTTGTGCTAACATACATTTTTTAAATGGAACAATGCCTGTTGACATCAACAAACTTAGGTAGGGTAAATTGGAATGTCAGTGGTGTTTGTTGTCGGACTCTAGTGCAAATCATTTATGAGATATCGTATTTTGAAAAGTTCCCACACAGACACTTGTACAATAACTGTGCTAGCATACACTGACAAAAATACAAGTACATACACTAGTTGTGTGTATTCAGACCAGTAATGAGACAATTGACCATCACAGGCTGTATTCAAAATGACCACTGGCAACGGCAATAAACAGATCCATTCTGGTATGGAACAATTGCAGCACAAGTGCTAGCTTTCCAGCAGAGATGTCGGAACAGGCTGTAGTAATATGTCATAGGATGTCACCCGGTGTAGTTGATATGTCCTTGTAGACAGACTCTTTCAGCTTTCCCCACAGAAAAAAAAACTACAGGTGTCGAATCTGCGGACTGGCCAACCATCATGTTGGTACCACAGGTTTCTCCTAGTCTGCAGAGGAATGCCTTCTGGCATCCGTGAAAGGTGGCCTGCTAGGAGGCTATGATTGTGTGCATACATTGTTCCGTCTGTGAAAAGCAGGCCTGTGAGCTAATGGTTCACCACCCCACACCATACGTTTACACTCCATGGACACTAATGTTTCATCTGACGAAGCCAGCAGGGATTGTAAACAGACCAGTAGTGCATTTTCAGTGTTTTGTCACTAAACAAGATATACGATACATCTCTAGAATCCTGTCTTAATGCAAATGTACAGGAGTTAACTTTCTTCTCATAATTGTTTGCATGCAGTTCTTGATGGGGAGATATGATAGGGATGGAACATAAATTGATGGAGAATGTGTAGGACACTTGCCTGACCCATGCTCCATCCTTGTGCAGTTGTACAGTAACTGATGTGCAGATCAACTGCAACAGCAGCAAGAACATTAATTTCCCCTCTTCCGTTGTCAGTCGTTTTCTTCTGTCATGTTGTCTAGGTGTTACACTACCACATTCTTGTAACACGTTAAAGAGGTTGACAAATAATTGCTGAGATGGTTGGTGTCTGTTGGGATATTTTGTCAAGTACTCCATACAAGAACAAACTGCATTCTTCCTACACTCTCTGTACACCATGAGCATATGTTGTACATTGGTAAATCCCATTGTCCACTCACGACTTACTTTTTGGACTGTCATGCACTAAGTGACTAGGAAGTTGTAATGCACTCAAGGAACATGGAAGCACACTGTAAGCAAACATAACACAATGTACCTATACAGTTTGACTGGTAGGTTGATAAAAGAACGGACTCAAAAAATTACAGAACACTATCCCTAACTTCAATTTGCTGCAGAATCCTCGAACGTATTCTCAGTCTTGAATATATTAAACGTTATTGAGAGTGAGAAGTTTATGCCCACAAATTGGCATGGTTTTAGAAAGCATCGCTTGTGCGAAACTCAGCTTGCCCTTTTCCCACATGATATATTACAAACTGTGGATGAAGGGCGACAGGCTGATCCCATATTTCTAGATTTCCGAAAAGCATTTGACTTGGTGACCCATCACAGGCTGTTAACAAAGGTATGAGCAAATGGAAAAGTTCACAGATATGTGAGTGGCATGAAGACATCTTAAATAATAGAACCTAAATAATAGAAGCCAATATGTGGTCCTCGACAGTAAGTGTTCATCAGAGTATTGTCAGGAGTGCCTCAGGGAAGTGTGATAGGACAACTGCTGCACTCTATATACATAAATGATTTGGTGGATAGGACGGGCAGCAATCTGTGGTTGTTTGATGATGATGCTGTGGTATATGGTAAGGTGTCGAAGTTGAGTGACTATAAGAAGATGCAAGACAACTTAGACAAAATTTTCAGTTGGTGTGATGAATGGCAGCTAGCTCTAAATGTGGAAAAGTGAAAGTTAATGCAGATGAGTAGGAAGAACAAACCTGTAATGTTTGGATACATATTACTAGTGCTCTGCTTGACACAGTCAAGTTGTTTAAATATGTGGGTGTAACATTGCAAAGTGATATGAAATGGAACGAGCCTATGAGAACTGTGGTAGGGCAGGCGAATGGCTGACTTCAATTTATTGGGAGAATTTTGGGAAAGTGTGTTTCATCTGCAAAGGAGACCATGTATAGGATACTTGTGTGACCTGTTCTTAAGTACAGCTTGAGTGTTTGGGATCGGCACCAGGTCGGATTGAAGGAAGACATCAAAGCAATTAAGAGGTGGGCTGCTAGATTTGTTAGCAGTAGGTTTGAACACCACGTAAGTATTATGGAGATGCTTCAGGAACTCAAATGAGAATCCCTGGAGGGAACTCGATGTTCTTTTTGAGAAACACTGTTGATAAAATTTAGAGAAACGGCATTTGAAGTTGACTGCCTCATGAGTATACTGCTGCCAATATACATTGTACGTAAGGACCACGAAGATAAGATAAAAGACATTAGGGCTCATGTGGAAACATGTAGACAGTTGTTTCTCTCTCACTCTATTTGTGAGTGGAATAGGGAAAGTAGTGGTGCAGGGTACCCTCCGCTACGCACAGTACGGTGGGTTGTGGAATCCCTATGTATATGTAGATGTAGATGTAGAATGGCACAAACAAGTGTCAGTGTGTGGAAACTTTTCAAAATACAATATCTCATAAATGAGTTGCACTAGACTCCTGCAACAAACACCACCAACATTCTGATTTACCTTATTTTTAGTTTGTTAATGTCAATAGGCATTGATCCATTTAAAAAGTGTATGTTTGCACAAAAAATACACTTTATGAGTTTCATTACAAACTGTTTATTGGCTAACAGTGTGAGCCCCTGACCACCAGTCCGTTCTGTGAAAACTGCACATCAATTGCACTTTCCGTTTCTGTAATATTTGTGGTGCAAGTTTTAGGTGATTCACCCTGTATACTTCCTCTGGCTGGGAGTTTTGTGGCAACCATCAGGCTCCCTTCACGTAGCCAGCTGTGGAAGCATAGCCTTGTGCTATGGCATGTATAAGTACGATCTACCATACTGCAGAATGCTATGCCAGCATTGTTGCAGCACCCAGCTGGTGGCTGGTTTGTTGTGTAGCCCTTGGCTGGTTATGGCCACCTACCTGAACCTGATGTTACAACAGTATCTAGCTTCTCTTTGATTCTGTGCCACAATGTTTAGAGGTTCTAATTGGAGGACACAAATGGCTCTCCCATTTTTAATTGTTGAAGGTAGAGATTGTGTACAGTTCTATAATTTTTGGGCTTTCGTATACTTATTATATGTTAAGAAAATTCATTTCAGATACTTGCATTCTTTATTTCAAAGCTTTTATGTGTGAGAAAAGTTATGCCACTGTTTTGCCTAAAATTTAAACGTTATACTTGAGTTAATAGTCCCTAAACTTCAGGGATGACTGAGAAACACATGTCTAGGCCATGACTTTTAGACCATTATATGGTAGGACAAACTTATGCAGAAAATTATTTTCAGTGGAGCATGTGAATAAAATACTTAAATGTCATTGGACTACATTGATGGACAAAAAATCATAACACCAAGAAGGAGTTGTGTGACATAAACAAAAGTTGTAACCACCACCATTTCCGACTTCAGTGATATCAAGCAAGAACTCATTGCAGGGCGTGGTGGAGGTCTGATGTGTTTTTTGGTGAAAGCTGATTCTGCCTTGATGCCAGTGATGGCAATGTGTTGGTTAGGAGGAGGCCAGTCCAGGGCTTGCAACCAAAGTTCCTGCGTGCTAGACACCCTGGACCTACACCTGACAGTAGCACACAATGCCATAGTGGACCCTATTGCAATTTCCAACACCTTGGGCCACCATTTTGTGGAGATTTCAATCTCCTCCCATTATCACCCTGTCTTCCTCCATCAGAAATGAGTGGAGGAGACTCGGGCGATACGCTTGTCTTAGAATCATGAGTGCTACAATGCCGCCTTTACTATGAGGGAGCTAGATCATACTCTCACTTCATCCAGATCGTCCACCCCAGTGCCAGATGCTGTTCACATTCAGATATTGCAGCACCTTTCTCTTATGGGCAAGCACTTTCTGCTTGCACGCACAACCACATCTGGGCAGAGGGCATGTTTCCCAGATGTTGACATGAAGTCACTGTCATACCCATACCTAAGCCCGGTAAGGACAAACACCTTCCGTCTAGCTACCACCTCATTTATCTCGCCAGCTTTGTTTGCAAGGTGGTGAAACATATGATTCATGCCTGGCTTCTATGGTGGCTTGTGTCTCGCATTTTACTAACCACAGCACTGTGTGGATATCGAGCACGCCGTGCTGTGGTTGACCATCTTGTCACTTTGTTCACCCATGTCATGAATGGTTTTCTGCAGAAACCTGAGACTGTGGCTGTGTTTTTCAAAAGTCTACAACACCTGCTGTGGGACTGGTATACTCCATACTCTCTACACAAGGGGCTTCCGTGGTTGTCTGCCGTGTTTCCATCAGGAATTTTTAAAAGACCAAGTTTTCAAGGTATGTGTGGGTTCTGCCTTGTCGGACACCTTTATCCAGGAAAACGGTGTGCCTCAGAATACCATCCTAAGCATCGTAGTCTTTGCTATCGCCATTAACCCTATAATGGCCTGTCTTGTGCCGGGCATCTCCGGCTCCCTTATCATTGATGATTTTGTCATCTATTGCAGTTCTCCACATGTGTCTCATTGAGTGGCATCTTCAACAATGTCTCGTTCGCCTTTAACCATGAAGCATCAACAATGGCTTTTATTTTTCTATTGACAAAACCATTTGTATGATTTTCTGGCAGCACAATTGGTTTCTTCCACCACATTTACATCTTGTGTCTACTGCTCTTCTGTTCGTTGAAGATACGAAATTCCTGGGGCTCATGCTCAATAGGAAACTTTCTTGGTCCTCACACATGTCTTACCTGGAGGCCCACTTAGTGTGGTCTCTCGGTGTCCTACATGTCCTCAATGGTACTTGCTGGGATGCAGATCGAATCACCCTCCTCCGTTTGTACTGGTCCCTCGTCCATTCAAAATTATATCATGCATGTTTCGTTCATTCATTTGCACATCCATCCCTCTTGTGCCGTCTCAATACTATCCACCATTGTTGCATCCATTGGGCTACTGGCGCCTTATACACTAGCCTGGTTGAGATTCTGCATGTAGAAGTTGCTGAACTGCTGCTGTCCTACCATTGCGACTTTCTCCTCTGCAGATATGTATGCCATTTGTCTGCCATGCATGGCCACCTATTCTTTGCATCCTTCTTCGATGACTCCCTAGATCACCAGTATGGTACGCGTCCGTCTTCTCTGTTACCTCCTGTCGGCTCTTGCTCCGGCAACTTAACTACACGCTACCTGCAATTTTCCCAGTGGGCGGGAACCCTTCACCAACTTGGCTTCATGCAGCAGCCTATGTTCACCTTGGCCTTCGTTTGCTTCCTAAGGGAACTCCTGCAGCCTCACTCTATCGCCTTCAGTTCCATGACCTTCACATGAAACTTCACGATAGTATCTTCGTGTACACTGATGGCTCTCGGACTGACCATAATGTCGGGTGTGCCTTTGTCATTGCACCGACGTTTTTCGGTATTGGCTTTCAGAACACTGCTCAGTATTGACAGCAGAGCTTTCTGCCCTGTATCAGGCCATGCAGTACATCCCGCAACTCAGGCTTTTCAATTGTGTCATCTGTTCAGACTATCTCAGCGCCCTTCAAAGCCTCTGCGTGCTGTACGCCGTCTGTCCCTTAGTGCAACAGGTGCAGGAAAGCTGCCACTTCTCACTCTTGATGAAGTCGCTGTTAAATTTTGTGGGTTCCTGGTCATATCGCTCTGACAGGAAACGGTGCTGCTGACACTGCTGCCAAGGCTGCAGTCCTCTTACCTCAGCCCGCTAGTTTTTATCTTCCCTCTGATTATCTCTGTGTTGCCATCTGTCAGCAGGTGGTGTCACTTTGGCAACACTACTCATCCTTCCCTCATGGGAACAAGCTCTGAGTTATTAAGCCTCTCCCAGTGTCTTGGACAACCTCCTGTGGGCTTTCTTGCCATGAGGAGATTATTTTAACTAGTTGCATATTGGGCACTGTGTTTTTAGCCATCGCCATTTGTTAAGTGGTGCTCTCCCACCACTTTGTGCTCATTGTGCTCAACTTTTGACTTTCTGCCATTTCCTGACGGAATGTCTTTTTTAACTGCTTACATTCCCATTTGTGTTTGCCGTCTTGAGTTATTGTCCGTTTTAGCAAATGACAAGTGGGCCGTCGACCGCATTTTACTTTTTATTTGTCCTAGCAATCTGATGAAGACCTTTTAATTTTTACTTCTGGACCTCCGTTTCTCTACGGCATATTTTATAGACCTTTCTCCATTCCCCTATTTTTAGCTATCTTCTCTTCTGTCCATTGGGATTGACATGTAGCTGTTTTGGATGCCTCTCTTTGTCTCCGTGTTCTATAATTTTGACATGAGCACATATGACCCGAGTTGTTTTTGGGCCCCAAAACAAAAAAAGAAATCAAAACAAATAATCTTAGTATTGTTGGTAATATGTAAATACTGATATAACATAGACTCATAATAACTGATGATTAGGACTGTGACTTCTTGTCAACATATGAACATTAATTTGAGTTTAAATCAAAGAAGCCCGCAGCTCATGGTCGTGCGGTAGCATTCTCGCTTCCCATGCCCGGGTTCCTGGGTTCGATTCCCGGCGGGGTCAGGGATTTTCTCTGCCTCGTGATGGCTGGGTGTTGTGTGATGTCCTTAGGTTAGTTAGGTTTAAGTAGTTCTAAGTTCTAGGGGACTGATGACCATAGATGTTAAGTCCCATAGTGCTCAGAGCCATTTTTTTAAATCAAAGAAGCAATTCATGTATGTTTCCTCCCTCTCCCTCCATCCATCCCCCATCCTCCCCCTCTGCCACCTCCTCTCCCCCCCCCCCCCTCTCTCTGTCTCTCTCTCTCTCTCTCTCTCTCTCTCTCTCTCTCTCTCTCGCTCTATCTGAACATTAACTTCCCTTCTTAGCCTCCTGCCCTGCCCTCCTACCAACACTGCCTCTCTTTTCTACCATTGCCCTTCCCTCATAGTATCAACATAGAAGCATATAAAGGTATGCGCCTAAGGGCAGCCGAGCCAGTCCAGGAAGGACGTCAGTGAGTGTTAGCTGTTCTGTACCAATTTCCAGATGCTTTTAAATCTGGAGTGGAGAAAAGACATACTAAATCGCCCCATCATAAAACAATGTATCAACCCTGGGGCTCATTCATTAATTAACCAGCGCTCATGTAGGGTGTAGCGAGCTGGACAATGGGTGAACAGGGAAGAAGTGGAGAAGATGCTGCAAGATATCATTGAGCTTTCAGAGAATACTTGGTCCTCTCCTGTGGTCCTTTTGAAGGAGGAACATGGTACATGGCATTTCTGCATCTACTACCAACTGCTAAACAAAATCATGAAAAAATATGTCTACTAATTGCCACTCACTGACGATATCCTAGACCACTGGAAAGAAGCAAAATATTTCTCAACTACGAACATGCAGACAGGCAGGTGGCAAATCAGAGTCGATGACTCTGACTGGGAAAATACTGCCTGCCCTCATAACACTTAATGGTTTCTGTGAGCTCAAGGTTATGCAGCCTGGACTAGGTAAAGTTCCATCCAACCTCAAAATATGGTGAATAACCCACTTCAACATCTGAAATTTATGCTGTGTTTTTGCTATCTGGATGACATGCATTTGACCTGACAGTTGTGTTCAGACTGGCAGGCCTCAGTCTAAATCTGAAAGTGTGCATCTTCACTGCCCAAGAAATAAAAATATTGTGTCACCTAGTGTATAGTGATGGAGTTTGTCCTAATCCAGGGAAATTTGAGCAGTTACACTTTCCACTAATTGGCAGATTTATGATGTGGGAAGTTTTCTCGGAATGTACCCTTCCTACTTTCGTAAAGGACTTCTGTAATAATACACATCCCTAGCAAGAACTACTACAGGGAGTCAGCAAATTATCCTGAAATGATGTGCCAGAAAGGTAGCTCTGTGTCCTTAAGAGGGTCCTAATACCTTCTCTAGTCTTAGCAGTGTATGACAAGAATGCTGAGACAGAACTTCATATCGACGATAGGGGTTATGAGATAGTTGCATTTCTAGTACAAATTAGGAAAGTGCTGAAAATATGATATGTTATGCTTCCAGCCTTCTACGAGTTCTGGCCATATTTCTTTGACAAACCATTCATGATTGTGACGGACCCCTATTGTCTGTGGCGGCTGACTTGTCTGAAAGATATGTTGGGTCAACTGGTGAGATAGCAGTGAGGTGTCAGGTGAACATCACAGTGGTATGCAAAATCAAATACAAACACAAGGGTGCTGACTGCCTTTCAATGTATCCTTTGGCAGAACACAGCTGTGTGTATGAAATCTCAGTCGTTGCTATAGTAAATGATGTTACTGCTGACCAAAGGGAAGAGCAACACTGTTGAAATCTGTAGTAGCCTTGAAGAATGAGGAACTGACCAGAGGAGAATTCCAGTTAATAAATGTAACATTGCTTGAGAAGAACTATGAGCCAGTGGAACAGAAACAGTGGCAGACGCAGGTATCAGTGTCACCAAAGCTGTACCATGTGCTGAAGCTCTGGAAATTTCCTTGTAGAAGACATAATTTTGAATCAATGGGCAGGCCTTCTGATGATCTTTGATAGTGGAAAAGTTTTCTAGTTGGCACTAGTGTCAGGTAATTTCATGTTGCGACATCAACCACAGGATTAAAACTGCCTACCACACAGCTGGATGGCCTCACAGAATGCTTTAATATGACATTGAGAAATATGCTCTTGATGTACAATGACCTTAAACACAGAGTGGGATACAATACTGCCCATTGTGACATGAGTATACAACACAGCAAAGCAAGACACAGGATTCACACAGTTTTTTTTCTGCACCATGTTGTGAGGCGTAACAACAATGGATTCACTGTTTCCATTTCAGTTGAACGATACTCAAACTGACTAAGTGAAACACATTACCAGGACTGAAGAAGCAAGACAGCAAACTAGTACAAATCATGGGCATCTCAGAGAAGACCAAGAGCACTGTAACACCAAGCACTGTCCCATAAGCTACAGCCTGGAAATCTTTGTATAGATTTTTAAGCCTGTGAAGAAAGTGGGACTATCAGAAAAGTTATTAAAGTGTTTATTTGAGCTGTGGTATATCTTTCATGGCTTGTCAGACATCACGTAAGAAGTTGAGGATTATGATGCTTCATCAAGAAGACAAAAGCTTAGACACATCACTCTTGCCCTACTACAGTCCTTAGGCACAAATTGACAATGGGGACTTACAGCTCAAGTAAACTGAGCACCTGCTCGGCAATAGTGAAACTTCGGTGCAAGGAGCCCATACCCAACGCTCAGCTTAGTGAAAGGGATGTGACAACATGACCAGAACACTAGGGCCCACCTGTGCTGCCATACAGAGAATCATTGAAGAGATCTAGATCCAAGGTGCCGTAGTCGGCTCTAACAAGAACTTCTGAAACAGTGGGTCGTTGTCCTCCAGACACAGAGCAGTGTCATGAACTGTGGTGTATTCACTGTGGCATAGCAGTTAGCATCAGTGGATGCCGTGCCTCAGGTCACCAGTTCAAACCTGACTACTAGCAGTTATTTGTTATTCAGTATTTATTGTTTGTGGAGGGTTTTCGAAATTTCTTATGTTTGTAGCAGCACTCTCCATCCAAGAGTTCTGTTCTGATCTGGCAGTACATTGATGTTTGTAATAAATATGCTATCAGTGCTAAGTGCTGTACTTCATTGATGACCCTGCTTTCTGATTTGGACTTGAGTGTGCTGACAACATGACAGTGTGATTGATAACTTGAGTCAAGTGAAAGAGTTCCTCCCTAAAACAGTTCAGAATGGGTGCCAAATTTGCTAGTTGTGTATTCATATGTTGCGATTGATGCTACTTCTCATAGAGAAGTATTAGTCAATTTTTGTCACATTCTGCATGTGATGTGAAACACAAATGAAGTTAGCCAGATGTCCAAAAAGTGCTTCCCTGGAAGATGGTTGCACTTGAAAAGTAGATGACACTTCAATGGTAAACTTATGAATTTGTTTTGTAGTCCCCAATTTAGATCACAAGTGTTATTTAATAACACTTTGATGAATATACTGAAACACAGAGTAAATGATGCATAGTTCACAAAGATATCTAAAAACAAAGATGATGTGACTTACCAACCGAAAGCGCTGGCACGTCGATAGACACACAAACAAACACAAACATACACACAAAATTCAAGCTTTCGCAACAAACTGTTGCCTCATCAGGAAAGAGGGAAGGAGAGGGAAAGGCGAAAGGAAGTGGGTTTTAAGGGAGAGGGTAAGGAGTCATTCCAATCCCGGGAGCGGAAAGACTTACCTTAGGGGGAAAAAAGGACGGGTATACACTCGCGCGCACACACACACACATATCCATCCACACATATACAGACACAAGCAGACATATTTAAAGACAAAGAGTTGGAGCAGAACTCTTTGCGAGCGAGTGTGTGTATACCCGTCCTTTTTTCCCCCTAAGGTAAGTCTTTCCGCTCCCAGGATTGGAATGACTCCTTACCCTCTCCCTTAAAACCCACTTCCTTTCGCCTTTCCCTCTCCTTCCCTCTTTCCTGATGAGGCAACAGTTTGTTGCGAAAGCTTGAATTTTGTTTGTATGTTTGTGTTTGTTTGTGTGTCTATCTACGTGCCAGCGCTTTCGTTTGGTAAGTCACATCATCTTTGTTTTTAGATATATTTTTCCCATGTGGAATGTTTCCCTCTATTAATTCATAGTTCACAAAGAGTTACTTATACTGTGAATTTTCCAGGGCTGCAAAGGGATTGGCAGAAAAGGTTGTGTTTCGTGGCCACCAAGGTTCCCAGACTTTACTGCTTTAGATTTTTGCATGTGGGGATAGTTGGAAGGTGAAAATAAACACAAGAGATGAGTTGATCATTTGGATTATAAGTTGTGTTGCCTTCATAGAAGAATGCCAAGATGAAATCAGAAGAGCTACAAGTGGTGTTGCCAAAAGAATTTGAGAGTTCATTCAAGTCAGAGGTGGAGTGTATGAGAACTTACTTTGAACTTAATCATTTGCTTTAGCTTAAGACCTTCTGTGAGTATGTGTCTGAGTTGCATTCTAAGAACTGTATATCTGTAGCCAATAAAAATTAGGCAGATGTTACATCAGATGTTTTATTCAAATTAGTCAATATTACCACTCCATAAAATATTTACTATTACCCATGAAACACATACGTACACACACACACACACACACACACACACACACACACACACACACTTGTAACAAAAGTGCAATAAAATAGTGGACTTCTTATAAAGTAAGTAGTCTCATCCATACTAGATTTAAAGGATGCAAGCAACTGTACATCACAGACCACAAGTTCATCTCTTCACATTCTGAAGAATTAGGTTGTGTCCAGACTAAATGAAGATCCAAACACATGTGGGATATATATTGCATTCTGTTTGAGAGAATGAGGGGCCCTTTGGTCAGCCCTCAATCTTTGTCAGTACCTTCAGCTTGATGGAAATGTAAGTGTGTGTGTGTGTGGGGGGGGGGGGGGGGGGGGGGCGCAAATAAAAATTTATCATTTTACAGTAAGCCTTAAACAGCTTAAGGGGCTCCGGAAAGGCTCAAAATCATGAAAAGTTCAATTTTTACTTTTTTGCATTTTCTGAATCTGCAGACTATTACCTTTTAATAGATATATAATTTATTCAATTCCGAAGACTACAACTATTATTAATTTTTTTTTGAAATGTGTTCTACATGGGCGTGACCCACTGTGGCGCTGTTAAACTGCTGTCAAATGGTGTTATTATTAACGTCCGTGTTCATCAGGTACATTTTAGTGATGTGAGATAAAGTATGTGTTGTGGCTAACCTGTGATGGTTCAATATATATCGCTGGTGTGATTGTCGATTGTTTCATGTTTATTTACTCTGTCGTTATCTCGAAAATATTCATAATTAATTCTGTTTCTTGAGTCTCTGTTTTGTTGAAGTATAATAATGAGTAAAAGTAAAGTTATTAGAAATCCTCTGAAGGCTTTTAAAAAAAGGAGAAATGTTGGAAAGCCAAAGGTATGTGTTATTACTGTAAACAATAAAGACGATAACCAAGTGAGTGAACCTAACCTCTCAAGTACACCTGCCCATAGCAGTCAAAGTGGGAAAGAAAATACTTCACAGAAGAAGCTTGGTTCAATGAGTGAAAACTATGAATGTTATATGGGCGAATCGGATGTGAATGAAATATTTGATGTGTCGGTTCTCAAAGGAATTTTTTCAAACTGTGTAAGATGTATTCATTGTAGTGAAGTTGGTCTGGAACTCTCCATAATAAAGCACGTAGGACTTGCTAGTGAAATACAACTGAAATGTGATAAGTGTTCATACATGACCACCTTTTGGAACAGTGTTGCAGTAACTGCAACTGAAGAAAATGGTAGCAAAATCTACGAACACAACATTAGATTTGTTTATTCCTTGCATTCAGTTGGTAATGGTGCTACTGCAGGTGCAATTTTCTGTGGCATCATGAATCTTCCAAATCCCCCAACCAAGTTTACGACCTATAATAAATTAATAGGGTCTAAAGTAGAAGATGTCTGTATAGAATCTATGAAGAACGCTGTGGAAGAGGCAGTAATGGAAAATAATGGTAACAGAGATTTGACTGCAGCGTTCGATGGTACCTGGCATAAACGGGGACACATTTCTTCATGGTGTAGTATCTGCCACCAGTATGTATACAGGGAAAGTTTTAGATGTAGCAGTAATATCAAAGTATTGTAGATGTCCACAAAAATATAAAGGTACACTTGAAAATAATTGGAAAGCTAACTATAGTGGCAGTAGTGGAGGAATGGAAGTGGCTGGTGTTGCCAGTATATTCCAGCGTTCTGAGGCGTGTGATAAAGTGCGATATGTTAATTACCTTGGTGACGGTGATTCTAAAAGTTTCAAACATGTTCAAGGACTGAAGCCCTATGGTGATGATGATGTAGTGCAGAAATTTGAGTGTATTGGACACGTACAGAAGCGAATGGGAACAAGACTTCAGCGACTGAAAGCTTCGTACAAAAAACAAAAACTCAGTGATGGTAAAGGGTTGGATGGGAAGGGAAGGTTAACTGACAGTGTAATTGACAAAATACAGAACTATTATGGAATGGCTATTAGGCAAAATACACAAAGTGTCGACAAAATGAAGAAGGCTGTTTGGGCTCTTTTTTTTTCATACTTCTTCAACCGATGAAAATCCTCAACATAGCTTGTGTCCCAAAGAAGAAGACAGTTAGTGTAAATATAACAAAGGATTGCTAACTGGTGAAGTGTACACTCATAAGCATAGTCTGCCTCATGCAATAATAGAGGTGATAAAACCTATTTTCAGAGACTTAGCAGCACCTGAACTGTTGAAAAAGTGTATTCACGGAAAAACTCAAAACCCCAATGAAAGTGTAAATTAATGTTATATGGTCGAGAATCCCCAAGACTGTATTTGTTGGAATAGAAACACTTCACTTTGGTGTGTATGATGCTGTTGCGACTTTCAATGATGGCAACATTGTAAGGTGCAAGGTATGTAGAAATATGGGAATGAAGATAGGTTCTAACATGGTACAAGCGATGCTTGCTTTAGACAAGGAACGCCTTCGGGCTGCAGACAGGGCTGTAAAGAGTCTAGAAATACAAGCAAGAGTAAACAGGAGGAGGAACAAGAGGAAGCTGGAGGAGGAGTTTGCAGAGGATGAAGATAATCCATCCTATGGACCTGGAATGCACTAAAAAGTTAATCTAATCTTTGTCGCTCGATTCCCAAAACTTTTATTTTCTCATACTAATTACATGTTTTCTAAGGATCTTCCAAACATATTTGTTTCAAACTTTCAGTAAATGTTACACAGTACCTTCTGCATAATTTAACACAGCCTTTTTCCAAAAAACTGTATATTTTTGAATATATAAATAAAAAATTGCAAAAAATGTTGTGAATTTTCATTACAATTGAAAAAAAAAATAACTGAACTAAAATTTTGTAAAATCCCTGTGTTAAGTTGTAGCCCATATTCCTATAAATAATCTGTAAAAAGTTCAACTTCCTACCTCAAATACTTTGTGAGGAAAGATGTAATTTATAAGCGTTATTTTAACATTGCAAGTATAGGGCGTTCCGGAGCCCCTTAAGGGTACATTTGAGTTAACGCTTATTTCCAGCACAGCATAGTTGTTCTAATGGGCACCACAAAAATGAATTTATTAAATTAAGATGACATTTTTCACTTGGGATGTAACAAAGAAGAGGTCATGCTGAAAACAGCTTAATTGGAAAAATACGACTTTCATTTAACAGGGTTGTTCCTTGTATTTGTGTACCACTTCCTGACTGCAGTGTTAAATCCTAACATAAAGGGTGTTTGATCCTTCTGTGCCCATTTATGAATGGGTTTTTATTCTGACAAATGATCTAACCTGTTTTTAATGCTTGTAATATACAGGGTGAACCTGATAATCACCAACAAACTTTAAGAGGTGGTAGTAGTAGTATGGAACAAAACAAGATAACAAATTGTAAATATGGGCCCTGAAATCATAGACGTTAAGAGCTATTAGCAGTTGTCCCTCTTCACTACTGTGAAACACGTCTCTTCTAATGAACAAGTGCTCATAGCTCTTAAGGTTTACATTTTAGAGCCCTAATTTATTGAATACTTTTTCTAGTTTTGGCCCATACTATCACCTCTGAAAGCTCATCGGTGGAGTTCTGGTTCACCCTCTAGATATCACACAATTCCACAATTTTAATGGAGTATTGTTAGTATTCCTCGGAGATATTTCTGAGACAAGGCCATGACCAGCAGTTTCCTCCACCTAATAAGGAGGCAGCTATAAATTGAAATAGGAAATCTTCCTGCTATTTTACCTGATGACAAAGTTTTGTGTGGACTCCAGCATAAGTCATAAATCAAATATTTTAATGTGTGTTACACAGTGTCTGTCTCATCTGTTTCTATGTAATGATCTCCATTTTTGTGGTACAAATTTTTGAACAGGATGACTTCACAGTCACACACTCTCTCTCTCTCTCTCTCTCTCTCTCTCTCTCTCTCTCTCTCTCTCTTTGTGTGTGTGTGTGTGTGTGTGTGTGTGTGTGTGTGTGTGTGTGTGTGTTAGACATTGACTTTGGGAATTAGGCTACTGTTGCAAATTTCTGTGTACTGGAGTAAGAGGTATAATTTTTTATTGCATAGATGCTAAATGGCCTCTGTAGTGCTGGTTCAAGACTATCAGAGGCTCTTGGGGGCATGGTACGAGACACAAATTCTCCATCATATGCCATTGCAGTCCAGTGTCACTCTGCATGGGAAGAATTAGTGAAGGCAACTGCAGCTGCCACTTCAGCAGTAAAAAGTCAGGTTACTACGACTTTGCAGGACGTCAATAATCAAGATAGCACTGAAAGTAGTCAGGTAACAGTTGCCCACAAACTACAATGGCATATTTGTGTATTTTAGTTTATCTTAAAAATGCTGTTTTCTTTTTTCTTTTTTTTTTACTGTTTTCTTGCAGTTTTGTGGTGTGCTCAGTAAGGAAATGTGTGACATAGTATTAATTACATTATTAATTAATCTTCTCAAGAAACTAAATGCTAGAAGAAATGTGATAATTCAAAGCTTCAGCAAATATATTAGTTTATTTTTTGTATATGTAATTGTACTCTATGATAGAGGCTTCCTGTAAAGACAATTCGTTAACTAAGGGCAACAAGTTTAAAATAAATAAATATATACATGTTTTGTGTACTTCTTGTTTCTATGCCTTTTATTACAGTATTATATAATTCACAGAAATCTGCTCAGGGGCAAAGCTACAAATCCTTTAAATGTAACTATTTGATGATGCACAGAAAAAATGTGAGCTGTTGAAATTTCTTGAACGGTGATATTTAGTTTACTATTCGCCCACTTTATAATTTGTGTGTATTAACAAACAACCTTGAGAGACTGACAAATTTCCAATTTTATCATTTGCAACATGGAAATGAATGCTCTGTACACCACTTGTTTTCTAAATTGCTTCTGGTAATGATTATCATTCTCTGTTGGAGATAAGATTGAAGCAGAATTTACAACTGCTAGAATGCATATGATTGACTGTAGTGGCTAGAGGTATTGTAATTTAATATTATTAAAATCTGTGAAGGCCATTCAATTTGGTCCCCAGTGTAGTAATTAGAGTTGTAATTGCTGTACCTGCTATTTAAAATACTTTCCTAATCATTTCAGGTGTATTTAAGTACAGCCAACTAGAAACAATATGACCATCAACACACTGATGTTAACATCTGTGCTCTTAATTATCATATCACATGTGCTAAATGAGTTATTGGCCAGTCACTGTATCCTGTTCACCCTATCATTTGTGTCTGTCTGTCTCAGTCCCTTAGTACAGTCACTTATTAGACTATTCATTTATGATGAACAGGTGGTTTGTGGCAGCCTCATGACATTTGTGAAGCTGCAGCAGCAGTTCTGTGCTTCGTGTAGCGAATTCTTGAGCTCTGTGCCAACGTGCAGCTGTAGCTCCTCCCATGACCCTGACTGTGGCATCGGTGTACTACAGCAGAGTCTGGCACGTATGTATGCCCCAGTGCCACCGTGGCCACAACGCAGATGGTCAGAGGCTGCAGCTACCGACCTTGGGGGAGAGGGGGATGCAACTGCTCCTCGCCGCTGGTCTGTCCCATGCCCACCCCAGCGGGGAGCTGCCAAACTTGGAGTTCCTTCACAGGACCGAAGCCGATCTGCTACTCCAGGTACTTGCATGTACTAGCTTTTTCATTGGAACTCATGTCTGATTTTGTAGTTTTTAAAAATTGATAATTCTGTGCAGAATGTTCATTATCATCTGCTGCATCTGTTTACTTATCCAGTAAAAAATAATAATAAGCCACCAAACTTGAAGTTTGGTTTGAGCACCACAATCGTTTAGCAGACATGGTCCTCCTGTAGGTGCTACACTCTTGCTTTCTTCCATTATGTGGTATCATTCACCCTTCCATTTGTAGGCCACACAAAATTAATGTAATATCTCAATTATGATATAGTTTGATATTTTTATCATACACAAAGAAATTTTGACATTGAAACGAGGTACAAGTAACAGGAAATTCCTGACTTACTAGGCATTGAATCAGGACCTTCTCAAAATAATCTCGTTCAGATCTCCAGTCTGCCATGAAAGATATGACGAAAGTTCAAGCAAATTGTGTACTATTTTGTTCACGGAGCTTACATTTCTGAGAGATATCAGTGTAGTGGTATTTGGTCAAGATTTACACAATTTGAATCCTAATGGGGAGAAGGAACATGCATCTCCAGTATTTGACCACACGGGGAAGAGAGGTGGCTTCATAACCAGACTGTAAACTGAAGTCCTCAGTTAAATTCCAAACTTCTCAGCATGATTTGGTAAGTGAGAGCAGAAAAAGTTTGAAGCTCCTATGCTGTTGTAGGGAAGAAGGCTTGTGTGGTGCCACTAGTCTTCTCCTTCTCTCTTCCTATTACACCATACTCATATATAACAACAGAAATTCAAAACCACACTGCAGGAACTTTTATCATGGTCATCATACAATCCTGATGTGCATTTGACACTCCATAACAGTTTAGATGTTGCTAATCACCTTCACTAAGACCTTTCCCATGGTCACAGTGGGATTAGTACTTTGTGCCACTGCTTATTTACTGCACAGGGAGCTGTATGACATACTTTGAAAGCTACAAAAATATTTTTTCACTCACAGTTAACATCAGTCACATCAAATTTTAGTTGTTAATATATGCTAGAAGTTAGCTATAAAAAAAGGTAATAATAATTCCTCATGTATATGTCTGGTCGGAAGAAAAAAGTGGTTTTTTTTCCCCCTGAATGTAAAATAGTATAGATGGAGCAACGAAGTTGTGGATGAGATATGGGTGAATCAAAAAGTATGGTGACATTAAATGTTCATCTAATAGATAACTTTTCTCAAAGAACACAGCAGTAATTTATTGGAGCGATGTTATCCTGTGTTACTGGAAAATTAATATGAGAAAATTCCAAAATAACTATGAAACAGTGCCCTGTGCCATCAGGAGGTGACATTTCAGGTCCTGCTGGCAGCTCCAATTAAAAACCATCTGAAGTTTGGAACTGTTTATTCTTTCCTTGGGGAGGAAGCTTGAAGCATAACAATATGTCAGTAAAAGATGTGATTGAAACTGAAGAAGCTGAAGCATATTTCTGGTTTTTGTGAATCTTGTATCAATAATATCTCTTCTAGGGACACAGTGTTATTGAAGGCACTTACATTATGGATGATGGAGAGGTTTTCCTGTTTCAGGGGTGGAGGGTAGGAGGGGTGTAAGGTTGTCTGTGGAATAAGACATAATAAATATATTTAAAAAATGGATGGATGCACCTTAGTACAAGCTGGAACAGTGTACAGTAAATATGAGGAGGATTTGAAATGTGCAATGGGAATTTCAGAACTTCAGGAGACTAGGTGGGAGAGGTAAACAAACAAAAATTTTCACTGTTCTACTCATGAGAATATACAGTTTGGTTTCTAGTGTCCAGGTCTATGCCCAAGCCTGTTGTACACTTTCAGAGTCAGAGAAAAATTTCATGATGTTACATCTGTCAATTTATATGCCCCTGTAGAAATGCTAGATGAAGAACACCCGAAGAAGGAATAGATGAGGCCAAACAAAGTAGCAACTTCCCCTACAAAGACATATGTGCATCTACAAAAGATAATGTTATGCATCTGGCAAAACAGCAACAGTGTGGTGTACTATGACTTGCTTATCTGAGGTGTAACTGTCACTGCTGAAATTTTTGTCAGTAATTGAGACATCTTGCAGATGCAGTCCAAGAACAACCACCAGGAAGACTGCCTGAAGTGATGCTACTCCACGATAATGTCCACCTGTATTCTGTTAGATTGACAAAAAACACTATACAGCAGTTGGGTTCGGATGTCACCCACCTTATTCACCGGATCTTGCACCCACAGATTTTCGCCTGTTGTGCTCTCTATCAAATTAGTTTCAAAGAACTTCAACTTTGGATGAAAATGTGCTCTGAATGTGGTTTGATGAGTTCTTCATCTCAAAACCATTTGATTTCTGCAGCCATGGATTCAAAATGTTACTCCAGCATTGGCAAACTGTTTTAAATAGTGAAGGAGAATATATTATTGATGACTAGAGTCTCTCTTATGTGCGTCTGCTGTGTTTATTAAACTAGTGGGAAAACGGTAAGCTTATGCACCAACCAAATTTGCATGACCTTTACTTTAGTTGGAGAGGTAGGCCAAGTTAGCTGATCTATTAACAGAAAATATAGGAGGGGGATGGACCCCACCATACAAAAGCAAATTTCTGTGTATATGGGGACCAGGTGAGACACCAACATCAGGACAAATACAGACAGACAGCATTAAAGGAAATTAAACAGACAGAGACTCCCAATTCATCTCGTAATAATAAACGGAAAAGTGAAATCAACTTGCTTCATCAGAAAATTAGGAGGTAAAAATTAAAGTAAATGAGTTGTCAATTTTTTTTGGAAGATCTTAGTAGTTGGAAGTAAATTGATGTCATTTGTGTGTCTCAGCACCATACAGCCATAGGGATAGAAAATCTTAGTGTACGTGGTTATAAGTTAGCTGCATATTCATGTAGAGTCAGTAAGGATAAGGCGGAGTTGTCACATTCATAAAATAGAATATAAATATGAAAATTTAGAAATGTGTGAATACTGCATATATCAGGATGTATAAGACATGTGCTTGTGAGTTGCTACTGGGAAATGTAATATTTAGTATTCTTATAATATACAGGTCTTCAGTGGGCAATTGGGAAATTTTTGTGAAACACTTTTGATTAATTATTGTATTCTCTGTCAAAGAGAAGGAAGGGGTTATTAATTTGTGATGTTTTTAATGCATATTTCTTGAAGGAACCCGACAGGAAAAGTGAAGTGCTTTTAGCTGTTTATAATTTGGTTTGATCACAGACTTCCATACCCAAATTGCTCAAGATAGTCGTACCCTTATAGGTAATCTATTCATCCAACAAGCAGTAGTTAAAGACACGCATGCCTATCCAGCGGTAAACAGATTTGTCAGATCTCAGTGCACAGTTAGCCACATTATATACCGTAACTTAGTTCCACGTACAGTTCAGAAACACTCTTAAAAAACAGATCTATGCCAGCTGTCTGACATCTCTACACTCAGAATATACTGGCAAGATCCCCTCCATGTGATTCAAATTGACCTGCAGTCTCTCCTAAAAAGCTCAGGCCCCTCACAAGGACTTACACCTCAATCCAGTGAACTTCTTACCCCACCCAAACCACATCCCCCCCCCCCCCCCCCCACCACACCTTTTACCTTCTTCCTAAGATCCACAATCCCAATAATCCTGGCTGTCCTTTAGCTGCTGACTTCGATGCACCCACTGAATTTATATCTACCCGTGCCTGTCCCACTCCCACCTTACACCTTTCTTGTCACTGTTTTGCCATCTCCCTCTATACCAACATCCCTCATGTACATGGTCTATCTGCAGCTGAACATTTACTCAGTCAGTGGCCACCTGATTCCAGACTTATGACAACCTTTCTGTTTACCTTAATCAACTTCTTACATACCAACAATTACTTCACCTCTGAGGAGCAGAGATACAAAAAGATCAGGGGTACGGCCATGGGAACCGGGAGGGCTCCTTCATGTGCCAACCTTTTTATGGGTCAATGGAGTGGGCTTTGTTGGGTTCCATAAACCTTCACCTCCAGTTTGGTTTAGATAGATCGATGACATCTTTGCCATATGGACTCATGGTGACGCTGAATCATTAAAATTACAGAAAGCTCTTTAATACTGTATCCCAATTAAATTTCACATTGTCTTATTACGAATCCCATTCCACTTTCCTTGATGTTGATCTCATCCTCACTGAAGGCCAGCTACACACTTACGTCCACATTAAACCTACTAACAAACAACAGGACTTATATTTTGACAGTTGCCATCCTTCCAATGTCAAAGTTCCTTCCCATACAGTCTTGGCATTCAAGGCAAACGTATTTGTTTGGATGCAAACTCTTTACAGCAATACACTACCATTCTCACCTCAGCCTTCGCTGGACATAGTTACTCCATCAGCCTAGTTCGAAAGCAGATTTTCCAGACCATCGCAGCCAATCCTGATACTGCTACTTCTCCAAAAAAACAACTTTGGAGCACATCACTTGTCACTCAGTATTATCCTGGTCTTGAATGTTTAATCAGCTACTTTGACAAGGCCATGACTGTCTAAAATCGTGCTCTGAAATAAGACCCATTCTGTCCGAGATTTTGCCTACCACACCGAGAATAGCGTTTCATTGCCCTCCCAATCTCCACGTATCCTTGTCAGACTCTATGCTCCTCCTGCACCCACCTCCCTACCCTATGGCTACTACGCCTGGGACCACCCCCCGCCAAGGCTTGCCCTATGTACCCTCTTATCACCAGTTGCACCAGCCCTGTAACTGGCAAAACATGTACTATCAGAGGGAGACCCACATTTGAAATGAGACAATGTTATTTGCCACCCATTGTGTAAACACTGTTTGGCATTTTACATTGACATGACTGCAACCAAGTTACCAGTTAGAATGAACAGCTGTAGGCAGTGGGTGTATACTGGCAACACACCAATATCCAGTTGCAGAGCGTGCTCTACAATGTAACGGTCATGACCTTGGTGCCTGTTTCAACACACGCACCATCTGGATTCTTTCACCAGATAGAAGTTTTCTCAGAACTCCACAGGTGGAAAATATTGCTAAAATGTGTCCTTGGTTCTTGCCACCTACCTGGCCTCCATTTACATTAATTCCTTCTATCTCAGCATTTCTTCACAGTAACTGCTCCTTTCTTCAATCCATTTTAGTTTTCTACATCTTTCATTTTCTGATCTGTCTATTTTTTGCTGTACCCCTCCCACCTCTGTTACATATAATGCACGTAGCTTTTCATTCTTATTACATTGTGCATGATGTTTTAGCAATAATCCCTCTCTTGTATATTATCCTGTCCTCCACCTTTAAGCTCTCAGTTAAGTTTCGTCCGGTGCAGTCTCCAACAATCAATCATTTCTCTTTGTCCTGTCTGGTAAGTCTCCCCTGACCCGTAGTTATGGGTGACTTTTCTGAACTGTACCCCTTTTCCTAAACTAGTCCAGTCTTTTCCTTCACCCATCTTCATTTCCCTTCAACTCTTCTGCTGGGAGAAGGAGCCACTGGCTCCAAAAGATTGTGTAAGTTAAACCTTTTTGTACGTGTGTGTTCTCCTGCAACCACTTGCTGAGTAGATTTTTTAATCTTATCCAATTACATTATACTTTTAGGAAACAGCAAAGCTGATTGACAGAACTACTGAAGATTTTTAAAGAAAGCTTAACGATGTTGACCGGAGTGAAGTTTACAATGAGCCTAATGTTATTCTGACATTTTTCTTAAACATTTATCTCTACAGGTAAGAGAATCTCTTCACAAGAAGAAGAAGAAAAGTATGAGTAGTACATGTGCTTTGAGCATTCCATACAAACATAATTATGTACATTGGTGATAACAATTTTGTTTGGTGCAATGGCATGGTGCAAGTCTTTCTATTGGATGCCATGTTGGTAACTTGTGTGTCCCTAACCTATAGCAGTTATCCAACCAGAGAAACCTGACCTACAGTTTAACATGGAATCAGAACCACATGTTGTTTCTGGCAACTCATCACAGCATTGAAAGGTGAAGGCTAGGTAGGTTAAAACGAAGACTGAAAAATCTGTAGTCTGATTGAGATTTGATCCCATGACCTCTTGGTTTCCAGGTATGTGGTTTACCGCTAGACCACCAGGCTCGACAGGCATGTACAGTGATCGTCTGTAGGTTTCAAAGAGTGAGTTGTGAGTATTAAAATATGTGACATATATGGCCATATCTTTTGATTACATTGACTTAGAAGCTTAAATTTTTTACACTGCCAAGGAACTGCAGACCTTAGTAACTGACATAAAGTTCAATTTGATGCCTAAACCCTTACCTAAGAAAGAGGGCTTTTTAACATATGGACAGACAGACTACAAATGGCAAAAAATTCCTTTATGTGATTTAATTTCAAATCAGCAATTTTCAGAATTTTTTTTCTTTACTTGTACTGTGAAACCTTGCTTCTTGTGTCAAATTTCATTAACTTTGATCAGTGGGAAGTACTCTATAGGTTTTGATGAGTGAGTTTCCAATATCAAAATATATGACATAAATGGCTGTATCTTTTATCTGCATTGACATAGAGACTTATTTTTTTCACACAGCCAAGGAATCGCAGACTTCAGCACGTGAAATAAATTTCAACTAGATACTTCTACCCATTCTTGAGAAAAATGGGTCTTAACAGCAGAGAGACAGAAAGATAGGCAAACAGATGGACATTAAAGTGATCCTATAAGGGTTGTGTTTTTACGGATAGATCTATGGAATCCTGAAAAGAACTTGCACAAAATAGCCAGAGCAAGTAATGGCTGAGAAATACTTTAATATATTTAGCAAAGTTGGAAGAAAGAAGTAATCCAAGAATATGTGTATCTTGTCTGAAATTGACAGATTACGTAATAAAATAAAATCTGATGAAGTAGTGTTAAAAGAAAGACAAGGAAAGAAGCCACAGAAGGTGACACTACTTTTGTTAAAGAGAGTGGGAACATTGTAAAAGACAGTTAATGTGTAGCAGATAATTTTAGTAAGTGCTTTTTAAAAATAGGTTAGAAAATTGGTGCAAATTGTTCTTAAGCGAAAGCAAAGCAATACACCGAAGAAGCAACACAGAGGACATTTAGTGGAATAAAAATTAATCTCACATCCCCATCTGAAATAAGGAAGATCATTATGATTCTAAAAAGCAAAAATTCATATGTACTGGGTAATATCACCAATAAGACACTAAAATGTTGTGGGGCAGTAATATGTAATGTTCTCAGTAATTTATGTAATGCATCGTTAACTCATGATGTTTTCTCATTAAGATTGAGATATGTCATTGTTAGGCCTCTCTATAAAAAAGTGACTCCACAGATATAAATTGGTGACTCCACAGATATAAATAAGTACCATCCAGTGTCACTCCTTACATCATTTTTAAACATTTTTGAGAAGGTAAAGTACTCCAGGCTTGTCACCCACCTGTGCAGTAATGGGGTATTTAGCCAGTTGCTGTTTGGATTTGAGAAGGTCCATTCTACTAAATCAGCTATTTATACATTTATTGAGCACACAGTAAAATCCTTAAATGATAAAGTATCACCAATTGCCGTTGTCTGTGACTTATCAGGGACACTGGATTGTGTCACTCATAATATTCTATTAGAGAAGTTAAATTTTTATGGTGTCTATAGGTCAGCAAATGCCTGGTTGAGTTCTTATTTAAGAAACAGAATGCAAAAAGCTACCTTAGGCTGTTCGAGTAATACAAAATTGGACGCCACATCATTTACATGGGGAAAAATTACAATGGGAGCCCAAAAGGGGTGACCATTGGCCCACTACTGTTCTTGTTTTATGTTATTGATCTGCCGCTTTAGCTGAATCAGGAAGCAGAATTAGCCCTGTATGAAAATGACACTAGTATTGTGAAGCTGAGCAAAGAAACAGCAACAGAGAGAACAGTAAATGAAGTTTTAGTTAAAGTTACTTAACCGCTCTGCACAAATGGTCCAGCTTTTGTCCAGTTTTGTACTGTCAAAAATATCCCACCTTCTATTAAACTAGTATACCAACAAGAAATAATACATGGTGTAGAAAATTGTAAGTTATTACATATGCATATTGATGAAAAACTAAACTTGAAGAAGCTGGTAAAACATTTAGGTTTGGCTACTTTTTCTATAAGAGTAATTGACAACTTTGGAGATAAAGAAGTCAGTAAGTTAGCATATTTCGCAGCATTTCTGGATGTTTTATGGGACAATATCTGGAGTAACTCCTCACTTAAAGTACTCATTGTGCAGAGGTAAGTTACTAGAATTGTGTGCAGTTCACAAACATACATCTTGCAGGTATCTTTTTAAGCAGTTGGGAATATTAAACACAGCCTTACAGTACATTTGTTCAGTTATGAAATTTGTTATTAACAACCCATCTATATCTGAGAATAACAGGGATAGACACAAGTGCAACACTAGGAGAAAAAATGATCTGCGTTATCCTATAATGAATATAACTTTTGCACAGAAAGGAAAAGGAGAGAGATGTGCAGCTATGAAACTCTTTGACGACCTATCAATGGAAATAAAATGCCTGACAGATAGCAGAAGTATTTTCAAATATTGATTAAAGAGGTTTCTCCTGGAAAATTGCTTCTATACATCAGAGGAATTCTTGAGTAGAGATAATTAACTGTTAAAAAAAAATTAAAAATCTGTGAATGCCTGACATGTAGCCATAAATATTATTTAAATTTTTTTAGTTGTATACAGGGTGTTACAAAAAGGTACGGCCAAACTTTCAGGAAACATTCCTCACACACAAAGAAAGAAAATATGTTATGTGGACATGTGTCCGGAAATGCTTACTTTCCATGTTAGAGCTCATTTTATTACTTCTCTTCAAATCGCATTAATCATGGAATGGAAACACACAGCAACAGAACGTACCAGCGTGACTTCAAACACTTTGTTACAGGAAATGTTCAAAATGTCCCCCGTTAGCGAGGATACATGCATCCACCCTCCGTCGCACGGAATCCCTGATGCGCTGATGCAGCCCTGGAGAATGGCGCATTGTATCACAGCCGTCCACAATACAAGCACGAAGAGTCTCTATATTTGGTACCGGGGTTGCATAGACAAGAGCTTTCAAATGCCCCCATAAATGAAAGTCAAGAGGGTTGAGGTCAGGAGAGCGTGGAGGTCATGGAATTGGTCCGCCTCTACCAATCCATCGGTCACCGAATCTGTTGTTGAGAAGCGTATGAACACTTCGACTGAAATGTGCAGGAGCTCCATCGTGCATGAACCACATTTTGTGTCGTACTTGTAAAGGCACATGTTCTAGCAGCACAGGTAGAGTATCCCGTATGAAATCATGGCGGTGAATCGAGGAAGTACAGTACATACTGACGAAACTAAAATGAGCTCTAACATGGAAATTAAGCGTTTCCGGACACATGTCCACATAACATCTTTTCTTTATTTGTGTGTGAGGAATGTTTCCTGAAAGTTCGGCCGTACCTTTTTGTAACACCCTGTATAAGTGTTCTATGTTTGTTCTGTTGACACATACCATGTCATAACATATGTAGCGAATTTGATCTAAGGAACTAGTAACTAACTAACTCTAAATTACAGATCAGAAGGGAGACATATTGCAAAACATACTAAGAGCAACACGCGGCTATAACACCAGAAGAGGAGAAAGATGTGCGGTAGAGATGGCAATTATCACTGAAGCAACCGGTTTTTGGTTGTATCAGATTTTTTCAACACCATTTCAACTGCATAATTAAAACTGCTCTAAATAACCAATTTCTGAAATAACTGATTTCAGTTTTTTATTCCTGTGATCAACATACAAATTGAACAAAGATTTAAAGGTTTTCATTCCTTCAGTTTCAGAATACAAAGAATCAAAATATTAAATTAAATAGGTAAATAAAAGAAAACTTAGTCAATCCACTGTTCGCTGCTTTTCTCAAAAGGTGATAGGTGGTTGACTACTACAAAATTCACTAGCAGTGTCTATTGATTCTAATATTTTGAAACTCTGCTCAAAAATCATGTTTTAATTGGGGATCATACCAGTGTTTGGACGTTATGAATACTCAGTGCTAAAGGATGAAAACTGAGGTTGATTATGTAGACACATGCAGCAGATTAGCTGCTCTATATTTCTATTGTAAACTGTGAATGAAATATTGAGTTTTAAGATGTCTCCTTACATTATGCCACATTAATCTTTCAAAGCAAATGGAGCATTGTACTTCATTGATTATTGCCTTAATAAAAACTTCAAGATTAGAAATGGCACCATTCTGTAATACAACTGATCTCCAACAATGACAGTGAGAAACTATCGTACAGACCAGATAGAGCATGTCTTGCACACTGCCTGTACACATGTACCATCTAATAGGCCATGTCACATGCTAACAGGAACATTATTGTCTCAGCAGTGCTGTATCAATTCTTATGCCAAGTGTTTGTTGCTCATTTCTGTTGGCATTGGTATTAAAATGGTACTGATCACTTTTCCCACTTTCTGTAATAACACAGCATTTCAAAACAATGCAAACTTTATGAATATAAATTATTTATTCTTTGAAAAAGATTTACTTAAAAATGAGAAATTTTAGCACTGCTGCTATGGGTAATAGCTATTTTGGTTTTCTTACCCAGTTATTAGTAAGAAGTGAAAGCACCTCTTATAACCAAGACGAAACAAATGCCAAAAAATGCCGGTTATTCAGAACGAAAATACTGGCACTGATTTTTAACTAGTCAATTTTTCCCATTCCTAATGTGTGTGCAGTGTGGATCAACCTAATTTTGAAAAAGAAATTGATGTTAAAAGAACACATCTTTGAACTCAGGGGAAAAAATTGCTTGTTGATTGTATACTCCATGTCTACACTTAAATATTTACCTGCAATGATGCCTGTAATCAGTCTAGATGGTTCATCATTCTGTACCATACACTCATCTTCAAAAGCAACAAGAAATTTATATCACCTGTTCAATAATCATTGTTTTGTGAAAGGAAATTTGTGATAGATACACAAAACTGTATAAAAATGGGAAAAATATTATTTTTTTCTCGTGTGTCTCTTTACCTCTGTTTTATGAGAAAAAACTACTACTACATGCTGTACCAGTTCATAAAATTTCTGAATCATCTGAACCACATTTCACCCTACCCTGACTAAAAATGGCATGTACTTCAGACTGAACCTGGTGTGACATATTTACTTCTGACATAGTCCAACAAGTTTACATCAGTGAAAGTTGTTTTCCAGTATATTGCTACATAAAATTAACATGAGCAGAATACTATAGTTCCAAGTGTACCACCACAAACATTGTTCAGTTACAGTCATTATCACATTATTAGTATTCTGTTCTTCAGTTTGAAAATGTGATGGAAATATGTGCAGTATTCTTCAAAATACACATTTACTGGGACTAAATCATTTGTAACTGTGAGCTAGTTATGTATAAAAATGATGAATTGTGACTGTGACTCACAGGATTATTAAATGTCATCCTTACTTTCTGTTCATATATAATTCGTACAATATATCAATATTTTATATATAAAAACAAAGATGAGGTGACTTACCGAACGAAAGCGCTGGCAGGTCGATAGACACACAAACAAACACAAACATACACACAAAATTCAAGCTTTCGCAACAAACTGTTGCCTCATCAGGAAAGAGGGAAGGAGAGGGGAAGACGAAAGGAAGTGGGTTTTAAGGAGAGGGTAAGGAGTCATTCCAATCCCGGGAGCGGAAAGACTTACCTTAGGGGGAAAAAAGGACAGGTATACACTCGCACACACGCACATATCCATCCACACATACAGACACAAGAAATATGTCTGCTTGTGTCTGTATGTGTGGATGGATATGTGCGTGTGTGAGAGTGTATACCTGTCCTTTTTTCCCCCTAAGGTAAGTCTTTCCGCTCCCGGGATTGGAATGACTCCTTACCCTCTCCCTTAAAACCCACTTCCTTTCGTCTTCCCCTCTCCTTCCCTCTTTCCTGATGAGGCAACAGTTTGTTGCGAAAGCTTGAATTTTGTGTGTATGTTTGTGTTTGTTTGTGTGTCTATCGGCCTGCCAGCGCTTTCGTTCGGTAAGTCACCTCATCTTTGTTTTTATATATAATTTTTCCCACGTGGAAAGTTTCCTTCTATTATATTGATATCAATATTTTATGTTTTTTGTAATAGTTGTAAGAAGCAAATGTTGATGTGCTTGTAATTTTGGATTTAGGTGCATACCCATTGTTATTTTGTGTTATTTTGAAAAAAGTAATTGTTATGTATTAATTTAAATAATTATCTGTGAAATGCTACTTGTCTTTCTGTGTGTTTTTTCCTTTAGTTGGCTGTTCACCACCTTGATTTGTCACAACTTTTGAGCTACACGCCAAACAGTTTTAAAGTGCAAAAGTCATCAAAGAGATATTAAAAAGAAAGATGTTATCACTATAAAAGATTCATTCCTGTGTGACTAAGGGACCGCATCAAACGTGTGTTAAACTACCAAACAAGTAGTGTGACAAGTAGCCCTTATGGGAACAGTTTACTTGAAGAGAACTAGATTAAATGAAAAAATCTAGTGACACCATAGAATGACAGATATCTTATCAATATAGAAATTGTAAACCTTCCTTTTTAGTGTTAGTACAGTGATGGAACATTTTGTCAGGCATAGTTCTTTTGGCCCCAGACTTCGATGGTAACTTGCAGCCAAAGACTAAGTCCAGGCTTTAACTGCTGAATTTTTAATACCATGAGTTAGAAGACTGAATTCTTAATACTATGTAACATGAAGCTTGAAAGCAGTGATGACATTATTTGAATAATATTTTACACTGTTTTAATGGAAACTTAGACATCCTTATAATATGGCTATTGCTGCTGTTGATGAGCTCAGCTACTACGAAATAAATATGTAGGCATGAAGAAAAGAAGATGTAGAATATTAATGATGCTGGTTTTATTTAAAAAGTTTGAAGAAAAAAAATCAGAGGAATTGATTTCAGTACACCCTCATATGGAAGGGGCTCCAAATTGTGACAGTATTGTGCAAAGGATACATAGCTACTCACCACATAGAGGAGAAGATGAGTCACAGGCAGGCACAACAAAAACACTGCGATACATTTGAGCTTACTGCCAAAAGACCTACTTCTAAAGTAGAAAATGCACACATGCGCTTGCCCCCCCCCCCCCCCCCCCCCCACACACACACACACACAGGCACGACCACCACTGTCTTTGGCTGCTGAGGCCAGACTGCATACAGCATCTGATAGAAGAAGCAATCTGTGGGTGGCAGGGGTAAGCATGAGGTTGAGATGGGGTGAGAGCGGTATAGCAGAGTACGGATGGATGAACATGTAGTGGTGCCTGTAGGAGCATGTAGACATGTGATGCGGAGAGGGTAGGCGTGCTAGGTGCAGCCAGGAGGTTTGAGAGGGTGGGATGGGGGGGATGAGGGAGGGGGTGCAAGGGAGTGGGAAAGGAGACAAGTAGAGGAGATCAAAAGGAGTAGTGGGGTGTGTTCACGGAATAGAAAGCTTTGTAGTACTGGAGAGTGAGCAGGGAAGGTGATAGGTAGGTGAAAGATGGGGACTAGCAGAGATTGAGGCCAGGGTGTAATGGGAACACAGGCTATATTGTAAGGAGCATTCCCACCCGCACAGTTCAGAAAAGTTGGTGTTGGTATAAAGGATCCAGATGATGCAGGTTTTCAAGCAGTCACTGAACTGAAGCTTGTTGTGTTGGGCAGCAACTTCAACATCAGAACGATACAGTTGTCTCTTGGCCTCAGTTGGACGGTGGCCGTTCATGCGGAGAGCGAGCTTACTTATTTCCACGCAGAAAGCAGCATAGAGGTGTGACTTAGTTCTTAGATCACATGACGGCTTTCACAGGTAGCCCTGCCTTTGACTGGATAAAAGGTGCCTGTGATTGGACTGAAGTAGGCGGTGGTGATGGGATGTATGGTACAGGTCTTGCATCTAGGTCTGTTGTAGGGATATAAGCTGTGATCCAAGGGTTTGGGAGAAGGGCTGTGGTTGGGATGGATAAGGATTGTTGCTGGATGGAGGAATACAACTGTGAGAGGATAGGTAAAGGTAGTGGGTAAGATATTCCTCATTTCAGGGTATGGCGAGAGGTAGTTGAAACCCTGGGAGAGAATATGATGCAGTTGCTCCAGTCCTAGTTGAGATTGAGTCACAAGGGTAGTGCTCCGTTGTGGCCAGGTGGTGGGAATATGGAAAGTGGTAAATGAGTGAAGGGGCAAAGCATGAGAGATCTGTTTTTGTATGTTGTTAGGAGGTAATTTTGGTCTGTGTGCAGTTTGTCCATGATAAGTTGATGATTGGGGCAGTGGCTGTTGGGAACAGCCCCACATTATGGCTGCCGAGGGGAGAGGAGTGGTGAGGGAATGGTAGCATCGGCTGCTTGTAGCAGTGCTGGCACCACTACCTGCATTTTGTGCCTAATATGAAATCTGAGGCGGCACTCGTGAAAATATTGCCCGCTTAAGTGACACTTCCGTCTGATCGAAAATCACCTAATTCATTTAATTCGTTGACATACCTGCAAGTTATGTATTATTCATTTACTGAAAATCATGATAAGTGAAAGCAGATGACTGTACAGCTTTGTGAATCGAAAGTCAAAAACTGATTTTTGGAATCTGTTTGCACATTGCATTAATTAAAAACAGCATATCAATAATGTTTACAAAGGGCAATTAATTGTGCCTGAAAGAATTGTCAAAATGGTGTTCACTAAAGATCAGTGTCATTTGTGTTTGATTCAAGATCATCATCATCACCACTTCAGAGCAAGATATTGATGACTTCTTTGATGGCTGTTTCCATTATTTCATTTTGTGCCCAATACTATTGCTGCAGCTGCTGCAGTTTCTTGCTGTAACCTTGCCAGTCATATGCAATAATGAACGGAAAACGGCATTAACAGGATTCTGCACTCTTTCCTTCACCTTGAGTTCTTCCTTCCTGAAATTGTGTTTTATGTTGGTCTGTACCAACTCTATGATATATAGATTGCAATTGCAGGGTGGTTAATGGACTACTTTGTGGCCCCTGCTCTTAATAATTTTATTCATGGCGTAAGAGTCGTTGCAATTTATTTGCCTGTCTCGAAACCATTCTGATATCGTAGTCATGACACCATTTTTATTAGGCATTATGCCAGACTTCCTGCTGTGGCATGACACACATCCATACAATCACAGAACTGGGTGGAATATTAGGAACTCCCATATCTGAAATCCCCCTCCCACACCCTCATGTCGATGTCTGCTAGGTTTGTCAACTTCAAGAAGTTCACAAGCTAGTGAAAACAGTTTCTTGCATGAAACTTCCTGACAAATTAAAAGTGTGTACTAGACTGGGTTTCCTGGTTCGAGTTCTGGTCTGGAACACAGTTTTAATCTGTCAGGAAGTTTCAAGTCAGCACCCACCCACTGCAGAATGAATATTCTTTCTAGTTTCTTGAACTTTATAGCAAGTAATTGCTGAATTATTCATTTTGTGAGAATTTTTCTAAAACTTAGAAAAGTAGGCTGTGTTCAATACTGGTGCAAAAATATCAGTGTCGAGAAAGAGAATGGGACAAAGACAGATGGGCCAAAACAAAGGTACCAGTGGAGCCACTAAACACACACAACTGGCAGCACCAGTCAAGGAAGTGTGAAATGAATTTACTAATCAATTTGTTTCATAAGAAGATAAAGTAGAATGATAATACAGACATCTTTAAATTTTAGCTGATTTTTTTAATGCTACTGTAAACATAAATGCATTACATTTGTTGTAAAAATAGTAAATACTACTTGCAAAACTTGAAGGTAATTAAAACACGGTCTCTTGGTGACATACTGTGCCTCATTTTTTATTTACTGTTATCAAATATTTGATTATGCGATAGACAAGAGATGTATCAGCTGAAGACATGAAGACAAAAGATGTTTGAAATTTGCATATGACATCCTCATAGATTTTAATTAAAATGAAGTTCTCTGGTTTTAGATAATTGAATAGTGTCTCTTATTAACATCAGTATGTCATCTAATGTATTTTTCTGTTATTTTCTTATTTTTTTATTTTCGTATGTCGTCATGATTTTTTATTCATTAATAATAAAGCAACAACAGTGGCAACTGCTCTTGGTTTTTAAGAATAACTACAGTTCTGCAACAAGTACTTGTAGCAGGTTCCTGAAATAAACTTGCCCCAATGACTTGAAAAAGTAAACTTGAATAAGTTTTTATTCTAATGTAAACACCACAGCAAGGGCTTACAGATGTTGGTTGCATGGGGACACCAAGCCTTCCGTAATACTTCGCATCTAGCGGCAGCTTCACGTTGAGTTCTTCCAAGTAGTGCCAATTTTCTCTGCTTCTGGTAGCACTAGTGAAATGGTCAAGTTATTGTGGCCAAACTGTAGGCCTTATTTAGACTCTTGAAATATTTTAAGAGGGACTGCTAATTACTACAGATGCAATAGCCTTGGGCGGTTGTGGTGTATGGAAGGGACTTCTTGGTATGTAATGCATGAGGGAGGTGGCATCAGTAGTGACGAGCAGGGAACTATATGGTAAAGGAACAGGAACTGTGGAGAGTTGTTGAAGAAAACGGTTGGTGTCGCTGGTATAGAAGGGTACATTTTGCGTAATAGTCTGAAGGTGTTGGTCCATGAGAGCATAGATTCTCTCCAAGTGGGCATAGTAATCAGCCACAATGGGGTATCCTGCATGGTTGGGTTTATGGACTTAGGAGGCGTCTAGAAGGTAGGAATACAGGGGGTGGTAGGGATGAGGAGAGAGAGACTTAGGGGGGAGGTTCTGGGATGGACGCAAGGATTTGAGGAGATCCTGTTGGATTTCTGGGATGGGATCACTGTAGCAGGGTGTGTAGGTGACCAAACCTGACAGCAGGTGTGATCTTTTGCCATGTAATTCCCGTAGTAAAACCATTGACCACATGCCTCAGCAGCCAGGGTCAGTTCGCATGTGTGTGTGTGTGTGTGTGTGTGTGTGTGTGTGTGTGTATTTTCTACTTTAAAAGAAGGCGTTTTGGCTGAAAGCTCAAATGTATAGTCATCATTTTGCTGTGCCTGTCTGCAGCTCAGTGTCACCTCAATATGGTGAGTAGCAGTTTATCCTGTTCATAATATTGTTGTTATTCCATCTTGGATTTTCCACTGATTGTACATGCAAATTCTGTTATCTGATCGTGCCACAACTCTTTGGTTACCATTTCATTCACATCTTGTCACCAGTCTCTGCACACATTTTACCTGCTGTGCTCACTGCTCACTCACAGTTTTTGTGGACACGGGGAATATGTTCATTCTTCTCGCTTTCAGTTATGTGCTTTGTGCAATCCCATTTGTCTGTCTGCTAAACTTTTATATAGTCCATCACAAATCTTGGATGGAAGATATCCCAGTATGTAGGCAGCTCAGTAGTTTTAGAGGGAGTGCATTGCCTGTTTTCATAGTAGCTAGTATTTATTATTATTATTATTATTATTTTTTTTTTTTTTTTGTCTTAATATACAAGATGTTCCAGAAGGATCACAAAATATTTCAGGGCATGTTAATACAGACTAATTCAAATAAAACATTACATCTAAAATGTGTCCTATTTTATTGGTTACTTAGATACAGCTGTTTGAAAGTAACTAAAACAAACTACCCACAGAAGATATTAAGCACATGCAAATGATTGAATTCAGAGTTGGTTTTCATAAATTTTACTTACGACTTCAATGCACTTTCGACTTGCCTTGGAAAAAACCATTTGTTTCTCTACTGATATCACCCAGGCACGCTTTTATGAGGGTAGCACTCTTCACAATTTTAAAAATTAACTCATACTTTTTGTTTACTTTTTCTTTGAAGAGTTAAGCTGTCAGCCACACCTCGGGCAAAAATATGAAGATTTAAGGTCTGAGGATTTTGGTGTCGAAGAAATGAGGTCATTCCTATGAATCCATCTTCTGCAGATTGTCAGGTTTAGATGATGACACCAGATGACTACAGTGTCTTGCTGGAAGAACATACCCATCCTTCAGACAGAGGAATGTCATCCAGTAATGGCAGAAGCTTGTTTTTAAGAAAGTCTAGATAACAGATGCTGTGGCAGCACGACAGACACATATCAATTTATACAGTCATACCACACCAAACATTTACAGAGAAGAGTTCTTGAAATGTGATTCTACAAAGGCATGTGGGTTTTTGTTGGAACACCAGTCTGAGTTACGGGTGTTATTGAGACTGTCACGAGTGAAAGTAGCTTCATCAGTAAACAGTATGAGTGGGAGCACTGAGCAATTTGCAATCAGCAAATAACAAAAGTCCAATCATCTATCATCTCCCTCTTGAAGCTATTTGATCTATGGCAAATAATCAGAGCAGAGGCCATGCATGTGTAATGTCCAACATATTATTGTACATGTAGAAATTCTGAATGTGTTTGTTTGATGTACATTCAGAAGAAATGTGACTTCTGGGCTCTATGCCAGTCCCGTGCAGTTCAGTGAAAACATGAGTAAACACCTTGTATCTAGTACTTGTCGACAGTGTTCTCTGCATACAGCTGCAGCATCTCCGTTACAAAACATGTACACAATATCATATCGGCATACTCAGCATTTGTAAATACACGTGGCATGCTAAATATTAAGTAAAATTGGCCACAAATCACAATAACAGTTCAGAAATTCAATTATATAATCTCAAGTACAACCTCACAACTTGAACTTAAAAACAAAAATTGATCGCCGATAAATACACCCAAAGCAACTGGAATACTGGCACTTGAAAAACTCATTTCTGTACACTGTTGCATCTCTGTAACTATTAAAAATTAGACTCATGTTATATACCAGGTGTACCAGTATGAAATGAGCATTAAGATACAAATGTATCGATAGGGAACATTTGTTGTGAACGAGCCTTAATTTTTTTTTTTGTTTGGTTGGTATGACATCTGTCAAAGATATTTAGTATACATCAAGTCATGGAACAAACAACATCATATGTTTTCATCGTGTTAACAATGTCGAATTTTGTACCAGAAAGTGATGATTTGCGGTAAGCATTAATGTTTTCTTTCCATTTGAAAAAAAGTGCTGCAGAGTCGCATTGAATGCTTGTCGAGGCATATGGTGATCATGCTCTATTTGAAGCAACATGCAAAAGATGGTTTCAATGGTTCAGAAATAATGATTTTGATGTAAGAAATGAAGAATGTGGAAGACCACCAAAATAGTTCGAAGATGCCGAATTGCAAGCAATATTGGATGAAGATGATACTTTGAGGCAGAAGCAAATGACAGCAATGCTAAATGTTGCACAACAAACAATTTCTGACCGTTTGAAAGCCATGGGAAAGATCCAAAAGTGTGGAAAATGGGTGCCACATGAATTGAATGAAAGGCAGATGGAAAACCGAAAAACCATTTATCAAATTTTGCTTCAAAGACATGAAAGAAAATCAACTTTGCATCGAATTGTTACTGGCAATGAAAAATGGATTTATTTTAAGAATCCTAAACGGGAAAAATCGTGGGTTAATTTTGGACAACCATCAACATCGACTGCAAAACCAGATCGATTTGGCAAGAAGACAATGCTGTGTGTTTGGTGGGATCAGAAAGGTGTGGTGTATCATGAGCTTCTAAAACCCAGTGAAACTGTGAATACTAATCGCTACAGACAACAAATGATCAATTTGAACTATGCATTGATCGAAAAAAGACCAGAATGGGCCAGAAGACATGGCAAAGTAATTTTTTTACACGACAATGCACCTGCACACAAAGCAAAACTGGTTAAGGATACAATCAAAACACTTGGCTGGGAGCTGCTACCCTACCTGCCGTATTCACCAGACTTGGCCCCTTCCGACTACCATTTGTTTTCATCAATGGGACACACATTGGCTGAGGAATACTTCGATTCCTACAAAGAAGATGAACATTTCTATTGGCGTGGTCTCCACAAATTGCCAGAACGGTGGTCAAAATGTATAGAAGGCAATGGTCAGTACATTGAATAAAATGTTTTTACTTTTCAATTAAAAATTAGTGTTTCATTTTCACAAAAAAATGCTGATTTCATACCGGTACATCTGGTAGAATGCTTTGATGAATTAATCTATGTTACCATCTCCCAAAATGTTCACTAGTTCTCCTGAAACAACCAATGGAGCAAGGTGACACAGTGATTAGTACACTGGATTCGTATTCAGGGGATGGTGGTTCAAACATGTGTCTGGCCATCCAGATTTAAGTTTCTGTGATTTCCCTAAATCGCTCCAGGCAAATTTCAGAATGGTTCCTCTGAAATGACATGGCGGACTTCCTTTCTCATCCATGAGATTTTCTTGCTTCTGCTCCATCTCGGATAACCTTAATGTTGACATTACATTAAACCCAATCTTCCTTTGTGAAACACTCTGCATAAAGTAATCCAAAAGTTATATTCATAATTATTGGTAGAAGTAGATTTGCACTAGGCGTAATTGGTTGTTGTTATACTTTACAGAAGTATCTTGCAATGCCCATCTTGCTTATTAATATATAATTTTACTTGTTGCACATCAATGAAGGCTCTCCTTCATTACAGGGTTTACGGACCACAATGTGTGAATGAATGGGAAATATTGTGAAAGTAGACTGTAGCTTTAACTGTGTTTGTGAGTACAGGGTTGTTGGTTTTAGTTATTTATTGTGCCATTTACTGTAAAACTTATTCCCTAATAAAAAGTTATATGATGAAATTTTTAAGTTATGTCTCTTGTTCCATGATATTGTGAAAAGAATAGATAGCTGCTCATCATAAACATGACACATTGGGTTACAGACAGGTGCAACAAAGAGATGGTTACACATTGAGCCTTCTTCAGAGAAGAAAACACATACACAGTCACACATACGTCATCCACACATGACTGCTGTCTGTGGGCCGTGCAGCTATAATGCAACTCTCACATTGAACGAAATCAGAGTGGTGTGGGGAAGCCGGAGGAATAGCAAGGGACAGGTGGGAGGAGGAGGGGGGGGGGGGCAGGGAGAGGAGTACTGTCTGGAAGAGAGTGCAGGGACTAGATGGCAGGCAGACAAGGTTGTCAGCTGCAGTGTTGGGAAGCTGTGAAGTGGGGGGGGGGGGGGGGGGGGGGGGGAGGAAGGAGAGAAGAAGACGGAGGCCAGGCCACCTGTGAAATCAGCCATGTGATATATCAGTTCTACTGCAGTCATTTCACAGCATATTTTATTGGTATGACTACCAATTAGTTGTCCACCAGGTTGAACAGCCACTGCCAAACTATGGCCAAGAGCAAAGTGGACCATCCTGTGGCATAACATGCAGCTGAACATAACATGCTTGATTTCAATGGCTGCTTCACAGTCCGGGCCATCTGGATCTTCCTCTCCATCTTCAGATTTCTGAAATGCGCAGATGGGCATTACTGTTGCTACACAAACTCTGCTCTCAAAATCATACCAGCTTCAACCTGCTGTAATGTACTGTCTCCACACCCTCCATTCAACAGTTTCTGCTCACTCTGTCCTATCACCTGCTTCCGGTTCATGATCTCTCACCCCATGGTGCATTACTTTCTGCCAATGTGCCCAATGATCCTTACCCTCTCCCTCCTGCCCCTCTCCCCCACAGCTTCCCAATGCTGCAATTGGCAGTCTAATCATGATGCCATGTAGTTCCTGCACACTCTGTCAGACAGTGCTCTTCTCTCTCCCCACCCCTCCTCTTTCCCCACCCTACTCCTTATTGTTGCTGTTATTCAACATGAGAGTTGTATTGTAGCTGCAGCATCTTGAGATAGCAGTCATGTATGCATAATGTGTGTGTGTGTGTGTGTGTGTGTGTGTGTGTGTGTGTGTGTCCTTGTCCTTTTTTTCTTTTCTGAAGAAGGGTTTGGATGAAAGCTCAATGTCTTTTCGCTTTGCCTGTCTGAAACTCAGTATGTCATTTCTATATAGAGAGTAGCAATCTACCTTTTTCATAATATTGTTGGTACTCCATCCTGGACTTTCCTTTGTTATATCTTGCTCCATAATTGTTGATACAGCTGTAACTTTAATATTTACTAATGTTTTTCTTGGTGTGTATAACAGATGTACATACACAGTAACTTTGTAAGCAGCACTTTACAGTGAACCTAGTCACCTCCCCCCCCCCCCTTTTTTTTCCCCTCCCCCTTATGGTCCTCTTTGTAGTTTGAAAATTCAATACCTGTTTTGTGGCTATGATTCCCAAAAAACAATTCTACAATTCTATAGCTCAAGACTGAGAGTACATAGTATGTAACTGTGGAAACACGATGAAGACAATCTCATTCTTAAAAAGTGTGTTCATCATTCCATTCAACTGATAGTCATTATTCATCGTTGGCAATTTTATACCTGTAAAATGATACAGGAAATTATTATATACATTTAAGTTGACAGAATTGTGTTCCTCAGCTACGTTAATGAGATTACTTTCATTGAGGTCTGTGTTACGTTATGACATTTTGACCCACTGTGAAAGTCATTGAGGGTCCCATTTGCTTTTTCACCAGGACTTCCTTCTGTGACTACAACATTGGTGCGATGTAAGTAACACATGGTGAAGTGCAGCCTGTAGCAATAATTCTTGACTCATTGTTTCTTACAGGCCATTGTTTTTTAATTATTTATATTAGTGAGCATTGTGTTTTTAATACATTCCCCAAAACATTTCAGTTGCAACAATTTTTTAATTTGTATTCCAGATTCAGTGTGGCGGAGCTCATTGGCAAGCCAAGATGAGCTTCAGGAGGTCATACAGTTGTTGTCTGTGCAACCTCAACAGGCAACACAACTGCATCATCCAAGTATGCACATGCCAGGTATAGTAAGATTCTAATAATTTGATCCTGTAGTAATAAACTTCAGTGTTTTACCGCCTGAAAAGATGCAAACCATATTTTCGGTTAGTATATTAACAGGCCAAATTTTGCACTGTATTTGGCTAAATTATTTTAATGATTGTCTCCATCTAGTGGTTATTGTTGTTGGCTGCTGATGCATAGTTGTTGGATTATTTGTGAACATCTCTGATTATTCTGGGGTAGCAACATTGATACTCCATTTGACAAAGTGGTATCAAATAGGACGACATGTGCTAAGTGGGAACAACGGACATTTGTTTTTTTGTCATATTGATACACTATGCTATTGCCCTTCTTTGTGATAAACTTTCATTTTCAAGTATGCTGAGTTAAAAGCTTGCTCTATCTGTTGTTGAGATTTCATTGTAGCACTAAATGTTCAGCATCATACTCTTCACAAAATAAGAAAAGATTGTTCTCACTTGTCTTTTCATTCAATTTATGATGAGACTTACCTACTAGACTTGTCATAGATGGATTTCAGGTTTTTAGCAGTAGCTGTTTTAAAGTGTTACATGGAAAATTTGTTCAGGAATTAAAGTTGATTCAGTTTTAAGTTGTCATCATCAAGAGTTAGGTTATTATTAAAACATGTCTGCTTACAGTGTATGGTTATTAGATCTGTATCAAATTCTCTCTACATTTGCTTGATGTGTCATTGCAAAGAAAAAGAGAGGACACTCTGTCTTGCTCCATATATTATGGTTTCTTTCTCTGCCATCCATAAATGGAATCTGTGCTATTATTAGTCCTGTTTTATTTTCGTAGTGTGTTTTGGCATGATGCGTTCTGAAGAATATCTGTGGATTCAACCCTTAATAATTTTCTTGGGTTGTTCTAGGTGACTTGTTGTGAGATATAAATTTTTTGTAGATTGTCTGATAGTTAAGATTTTCAACATTGGCGATACACTCCCCCATGAGTCAAGTGCTCAAATCTCCTGTGAGGCAACTAAGCCTGTAGCAGTTGTGCTGCCCTTCTTTTCATGTGGTTTATGTCTCCTGTACATGAATTCTGCATTTTTGAGTGTTATTCCACTGGAAGCCATACATATCTTTTATAAGAAATACTTTTCATAGACGAACTGGAGTTTTCTAATGACTTACAATTGAAAGTGTATGATTGTTGCATTTCATACCAACACACATTTTTACTCCATATATTGGTATGAGTAGTAATTATTAATCAGTAATCTTATGGCCAATCTTTATTCATAAGGAATTACAAAATTCTAGATTTACTACATTAAGAACTATTAATTAGCCTTTGTATAGGATTGAAATTTATCAAAATTTGACTGATTATTGACAAAATTTGATCCAGCATTTCCTCAAAGATTGTTGTCATCTGCAAAAAGTCAGATTGAAATCAATACGGTCATAGAAGTTATTAATGTGCAACATAAACAGAGAAGGCTATATCACTCTCCCTAGGACACACATGGAATTAATTAACTTATGCACTTAATGTGGGTGACTGTTAGCTGATAATAGTGTGACTGATTCTGCATTGGCAGGGAATACTCATTTTATTCATAAACCTGCCTAATATTCTATACAAATCCATTATCAACCAGATAACACTGTCATATGTCAACTTTTTCATTGATAACACTTTACTTCATTTATCCTAAATCTCAGAAATTTCTTCCTCATTCATTTCACCATCAGTACTTCCACATTAATAGCTACCATCTGTTCCACACCAAAAAGTGCCTCCAACATAGCCAGACACATGTGGATGTACTCTGCTAGCTCTGCTTGCAGCAGAGTGTACATAGCCTCCCAGTATAGTGTCCCCCACTTTCTATACCAAATTCATATGGTACGTGAGGGAAAAAATTATTGGTACTTTTCTGTATGAGCCTGACTTTATCTGATGTTATCATTGTGACCATGGCACAGGTGGATACTGTCCTTGCAACGTATCCTCCTTTTCCACAACCCCCAGACTTCATTGTCATAGTCCTTGCCCCCCTACCTGTCTTTTGAAAGAAAAATAGGCATTATCTTTTCCACCTGTTGTCTCAGTGTTCCTTCTGACAGTGCCCTAACCTGCCACTGCACACCCATACATGTTCTGACATAGCATAACCTCTCCTAATGCCCTCCAGTTCCAATTTAGCATAATCTCTCCTAATCCCCTCCAGTTCCAACATAGTGTAATCTCTCCTAATCCCCTCCAGTTTCATTTCTCCATCTCCTCAGTCAACACCCCTTCCATTTCCCAATTGCCAATCCTAGCCAAGATCGCTACTCGCCCCAGTCAGGTGGAAGCATTGTGAAACAACTGTGTGTGTGTGTGTGTGTGTGTGTGTGTGTGTGTGTGTGTGTGTGTGTTTATTAGCAATGAAAAATAACTTACTTTATCCAAAAGCTAAGCAATTTTCCGTCTTTTCTACATGCCTTTCCACTGCTCAGCACCTCCTGTATTTGGTGAGTAGGGATCTATCCTTGTTTACATATTATTTTCTTTATTAGGTGTTGATGTGGTATTGAATTAAAAGTTTGTAGATAGTCAAGAAGCACTGAAGCCAACTGGCTTCCCCTGTCCATACAGTTCATACAATATAACAGATAAACATTGCAAGTAGATGCCCATGGTCATTGTTTACAAAATCTGTGCTATAACCATAGAGAACCATGTCAGAGCTCAGGTTATGGGCTAGAATACGGCTACAAATAGAAATAGGTGATACAGAATGGTAATTCTTAGACTCAAGTTGTGCTGTGTTTGTAGATTTGCATGGTTTTTACTCTCATGGAAACATGGCCATTAAATAATTTTGCAAGGGATATACAGTAAATCATGATCAAAAGTGGAGTTAACTCAGATTTCTGCATTGAACCAGACAAACTATTAAGCACTGTGACCTTGTTAAATTTTAGAAATGTCAGTAGGTTTTCAACACTATATGCATTGATTGTTATATGACTCATCTTTGCAGTTGTACTTCAGATGAACGATGGCAGTATTCCATGATTTTCCTTTGTGCGAGAATTGCAAATGGAATTCAACATTTGAGTTATAGTTATGCTATTGTGCCCTGTGCCATCAACAAATATTGTTTATTAATAGTTCTGCTACTGAAAGGCTTTACTTGTGACAAGGATATCGTATGTTTTTGGGGTAGGCCCTATGATGGGATTTTACTGTGGTACTTTCTAAAGGTTTCAGGCATTGCCCCACTAATAATCAGATTCATTTTTATTAAATATTGCCTAGTTTCCTTTTTTTAGTTCACATTGTGTCTATTGTGGAGCAGGTACATACCTGCTTGTTCTTCAAGGTACATATTTTGATAGAACTTGATCAGAAATTCATTTGATCGTCATCCAAACTTTCTTGACATGTTCGTTGCCTGAAGTAAGTGATTCTGCTTCCTATTGCAGAGATAAGGTGATTTCCTCCTCCTTTAATACACTGAGTGTGTAGACTTTTCTATTTGTTTCTGTAATCCTTAGTTCCTTGAAGATTATTATTTTTACAACTCCATCACTTCCCCATATAGGATGAGAGGGTAATCTTATTGGGACCTATGTAAAAGGCAATACAGTTAGAAATCTGTCTGATTGATGTCTGACAAGTGAGTGTTGATGATTAAGTAAAAATTTGGGTGCTGACCAGTGTGTTGGCTAAGGCATACACCAGCACATTTATTATGACCCCTGGTGCTGCTGTGCTTTGCTATCACCAGGTATAACACCACCTTCTCTGTGTCTGGTTGAATGTACAATATGTTAACTCTTTACTAGTGGTTGCCTTTAATAATAGCTATGAGCTAGACTTGTTAGTCAGTTTCGACTTGCTTTCTTGCTGTGCTCAGTAACTTCTTTTCCGAAGTGCGAGTGCTTCACTGGAAGAGAGCATGGTAATTGCCATCTTTAGCTATGTAAATTAATTTCAATAGCAACTATGGTTTAAGCACTGTATTTTCTCCCATAAACTTACACAATTACAACTCACAACCATATAACAATAACTGTTAATCTGTACACTCATCCAAAATCAGCCAATCTCTTTTGTGTCTTTACTACTATTGACATTCTTGGAGTGGTTTGCTTATGTATTCTACGGCTTCCCCTCCAAAACACCTTCAGCTGGTAGCAGCATGGAATAGCACTCTCCAACAGCAAGTGGAGATGCCTGCTCACTGCTCAGGCTGCACATACAAGTAGCACCTTATCTCACTTGACGATGTATAAAGAGACATCTCTTGTTGGTGTACTGTTCTTACAAATCCATCTAAGCTATAAATAATTTCTGTATTTCATTCACACGGCTGTCTTCCATAATTTGAAGAGCCTATCTGTTTGCTATGGCCTTTCCCATGGGAATGTTAGGGAACATCACAGTTTTTGTACATGTGCTATAATCCATTCATCATAAGAATAAACCTGATGTAAACAAACACAAACGTGATGAGTGGTCAGAAGCTGTAGCACACGTACACTGGTGTTGTTACGCTGTTCGAAGTAGGTCCTACTAATGTATTAGATATCTTGAAGGTGGCAGGGGTTAAATACAGGGAGCGAAAGGCTATTTACAATTTGTACAGAAACCAGGTGCCAGTTATCACAGTCGAGGGGCATGAAAGGGAAGGGAGTGAGACAGGGTTGTAGCCTATCCCCGATGTTATTCAATTTGTATATTTAGCAGGCAGTAAAGGAAACAGAAGAAAAATAAGGAGTAGGTATTACAGTCCATGGAGAAGAAACAAAATCTTTAAGGTTCGCCAATGACATTGTAATTCTGTAAGAGACAACAAAGGACCTGGAAGAGCAGTTGAATGGAATGGACAGTGTCTTCAAAGGAGGATATAAGATGAACATCAACAAAAGCAAAATGAGGATAATGGAATGTAGTCAAGTTAACTCGTGTGATGCTGAGGAAATTAGATTAGGAAATGAGACACTTAAAGTAGTAAACGAGTTTTGCTATTTGGGGAGCAAAATAACTGATGATGGTTGAAGTAGAGAGGATATAAATTGTAGACTGTCAATGGCAAAGAAAGCGTTTCTGAAGAAGAGAAATTTGTTAACATCAAGTATAGATTTAAGTGTCAGGAAGTCTTTTCTGAAAGTATTTGTATGGAGTGTAGCCACGTATGGAAGTGAAATGTGGACGATCAATAGTTTAGACTAAAAGAGAATAGAAGCTTTCGAAATGTGGTGCTACAGAAGAATGTTGAAAATTAGATGGGTAGATCACATAAATAATGAGGAGGTATTGAATAGAATTGGGGAGAAGATAAATTTGTGGCACAACTTGACTAGAAGAAGGGATCAGTTGGTAGGACATATTCTGAGACATCAAGATATCACCAATTTAGTATTGGAGGGTGGAACGGAGGGTAAAAATCGTAGAGGGAGACCAAGAGATGAATACACTAAACAGATTCGGAAGGATGTAGGTTGCAGTAGGTACTGGGAGATGAAGATGCTTGCACAGGATAGAGTAGCATGGAGAGCTGCATCAAACCAGTCTCTGGACTGAAGACCACAATAAGAAGTTACTTTAGATGAAACTTTAAGATACGCAAATGTATTAACAGCCATCAGCGATTTCCTTAATCACGCTTCATCCACGTAGTTTTTATTTAAAAAACCATGTACAATCACAGCCTCTGCAGTGTTGTGCTCTGATTGTCATGATGTTAATGTGCAGTATGAAAATGGCTGAGGTTGCTTTCTGATCTGCAGTGAAACACGCACATGGAACACGGTTAAAAAGTGCTGAGAAATAGGCTGTTCTTAATGTTTTTCATAAATTTATGGAGGTAATTGGCTTTGAAGGTTACGCAGCATTTTATATAGTGTAGTTGATAATCACAAACTGCATGTGCAGCCCAGTCGGTAGCATAGTGGGATGTGAACGAATTGCGGTTTTTCGTGTATTGATGCAAATCTCCCCAGTGTCATTTATTTTCTCGTTCACTTTGAAATACCTACATCTCGTAATTATAAAACTCGTCATCATTTTCTATGAATAATGCTCGTCTTCTTGTTTATAATTATATATCGGGTGCGAAATTCCTGTTTCCATTTCAAATACACATGCTTAATGCAACTATCATACTGCAACTAATGCACGCAGCTATTTCAAACGTCACTGCCTAACGCTGGCAGTAAGTAATACCTTCAGTGGCTTCAGTATTTAACTATACGGTGAAATCCTTCAGTACTCTCTTGTGTTACACACAGCTTATGCAGAAAAATTACCCTGTGGTTAAGTCAGGAATTTTCATCATCCTTGTTTTTAATTAAAATAATACGTTAGCTCAAAATGATGATGTATTGCAGTTTCCATCTAGTCATTTAAGGAGCATATTGTTGAAGATTTGCAGTGTATTATTTAATTCTGTTTAAAAATTAAATGACATTCCAAGCTATATTGCTCCTCTGCTCGTCTCTTTTTACATGTGAACTGCAGCTGGCCATGTCACTGCAGGCTAGCTGTACCAGCTGACCGGCCAGTGCCGTTCAAGTTAAATGCACTGGTAAAGCCATTGTCCCATATTATCGCTAAGTCGATGTGTGCGTGACCCACAGCACAACACGTACCCTTATTATTGTACTTGACAGTACTCGAGACAGCTTGTCTGCAGTCCCACATGAAACGGAAATCCAATGAGGTTCCAGCAAAAGTGGAAGAATACGTAGTGCAATGTTTACATCAGGTTTATTCTTATGATGAGCGGATCTGTCATGGAACTGCAGTGTGAATTACTTTTCTTACAGCATTTTACATCTGATAAACAAACATGTTCCGGGAAAATCAGGAATACAGAAATACAAGTCGCTGAGGAATGAAATAAATAGGAAGTGCAGGGAAGCTAAGACGAAATGGCTGCAGGAAAAATGTGAAGACATCGAAAAAGATATGATTGTCGGAAGGACAGACTCAGCATACAGGAAAGTCAAAACAGCCTTTTGTGACATTAAAAGCAACGGTGGTAACATTAAGAGTGCAACGGGAATTCCACTGTTAAATGCAGAGGAGAGAGCAGATAGGTGGAAAGAATACATTGAAAGCCTGTACGAGGGTGAAGATTTGTCTGATGTGGTAGAAGAAGAAACAGGAGTCGATTTAGAAGAGACTGGGGATCCAGTATTAGAATCGGAATTTAAAAGAGCTTTGGAGGACTTACGGTCAAATAAGGCAGGAGGGATAGATAATATTCCATCAGAATTTCTAAAATCATTGGGGGAAGTGGCAACAAAACAACTATTCACGTTGGTGTGTAGAATATATGAGTCTGGCGATATACCATCTGACTTTCAGAAAAGCATCATCCACACAATTGCGAAGACGGAAAGAGCTGACAAGTGCGAGAATTATCGCACAATCAGCTTAACAGCTCATGCATCGAAGCTGCTTACAAGAATAATATACAGAAGAATGGAAAAGAAAATTGAGAATGCGCTAGGTGACGATCAGTTTGGCTTTAGGAAAAGTAAAGGGACGAGAGAGGCAATTCTGATGTTACGGCTAATAATGGAAGCAAGGCTAAAGAAAAATCAAGACACTTTCATAGGATTTGTCAACCTGGAAAAATCGTTCGACAATATAAAATGGTGCAAGCTGTTCGAGATTCTGAAAAAAGTAGGGGTAAGCTATAGGGAGAGATGGGTCATATACAATATGTACAACAACCAAGAGGGAATAATAAGAGTGGACGATCAAGAACGAAGTGCTTGTATTAAGAAGGGTGTAAGACAAGGCTGTAACCTTTTGCCCCTGCTCTTCAATCTGTACATCGAGGAAGCAATGACGGAAATAAAAGAAAGGTTCAGGAGTGGAATTAAAATACAAGGTGAAAGGATATCAATGATACGATTCGCTGATGACATTGCTATCCTGAGCGAAAGTGAAGAAGAATTAAATGGTCTGCGGAACGGAATGAACAGTCTAATGAGTACACAGTATGGTTTGAGAGTAAATCGGAGAAAGACAAAGGTAATGAGAAGTAGTAGAAATGAGAACAGCGAGAAACTTAACATCAGGATTGGTGGTCACGAAGTCAATGAAGTTAAGGAATTCTGCTATCTAGACAGTAAAATAACCAATGATGGACAGAGCAAGGAGGACATCAAAAGCAGACTCGCTATGGCAAAAAAGGCATTTCTGGCCAAGAGAAGTCTACTAATATCAAATACCGGCCTTAATTTGAGGAAGAAATTTCTGAGGATGTACGTCTGGAGTACAGCATTGTATGGTAGTGAAACATGGACTGTGGGAAAACTGGAACAGAAGAGAATCGAAGCATTTGAGATGTGGTGCTACAGACGAATGTTGAAAATTAGGTGGACTGATAAAGTAAGGAATGAGGAGGTTCTACGCAGAATCGGAGAGGAAAGGAATATGTGGAAAACACTGATAAGGAGATGGGACAGGATGATAGGACATCTGCTAAGACATGAGGGAATGACTTCCATTGTACTAGAGGGAGCGGTAGAGGGCAAAAACTGTAGAGGAAGACAGAGATTGGAATACGTAAAGCAAATAATTGAGGATGTAGGTTGCAAGTGCTATTCTGAGATGAAGAGGTTAGCACAGGAAAGGAATTCGTGGCGGGCCGCATCAAACCAGTCCGTAGACTGATGACCAAAAAAAAAAATACGCTCTACCCATTAATATTTCTCTCTCTTGTCGTGGGATGTAGCAGGTTTTCCAATAAGTGCAGTGTGTCTCACAGGCTCAGTTTCAATTTCAGTGGAAAATGGCACCTTGGACATATTGGTTAAGGGGGTGAGTGTAAATACCCCGAGTTCACCCTGACCCATGTCTTCCCTGTAAAGTGCCCCTAGTCCCACTACCATTGACATGCTTCTCACAGCCAAATGGATGAGTAGTGGCAGAGCTTATAGTTTCTGTAGAGGAGATGATATCCACAGGGGGGGATAGTCCTTGAATTGTATTTAGTATCTTGCTCCCACCATACTCATCTGCAGCAGCTTCCAGTTGCTTCACAGTAATCAGGATAATTTCCAGTTGCTTATGAATAGGCGTTAACTTATCTCTAGCCCACAATCGGCATTCACAGTGGGGCTGCTTTGTGCCTGGTGCAGTGTTTTACAGATCAGTAAGCAAATAACTTTAAGCATGCTGTTCCTCTTCTAATTTAATTTCTGGATATGGTATGCTACATGAATTACTAGTTTGCTTTAAAAATTGAAGTGACTTTTACCCAACAAAGAGATTTCTGTTTTATCAAGAGAAAAATGTGAGATAAAATTTACTGATTCCATTAAGCTACATGGGACTTTGTAAAAAGAAAGAACTTGAAAATAGTGAAAATGTATGATTAATGCAGACAGTATACACACATGTTGAAAGGAAAAACTAATTTTAGCATGACAAGATAGTTATATAGGGTGTTACAAAAAGATACGGCCAAACTTTCAGGAAACGTTCCTCACACACAAATAAAGAAAATATGTTATGTGGACATGTGTCCGGAAACGCTTAATTTCCATGTTAGAGCTCATTTTAGTTTCGTCCACCTACGCTCAATGGAGCACGTTATCATGATTTCATACGGGATACTCTACCTGTGCTGCTAGAACATGTGCCTTTACAAGTACGACACAAAATGTGGTTCATGCACGATGGAGCTCCTGCGCTTTTCAGTCGAAGTGCTCGTACGCTTCTCAACAACAGATTCGGTGACCGATGGATTGGTAGAGGCGGAACAATTCCATGGCCTCCACGCTCTCCTGACCTCAACCTTCTTGACTTTCATTTATGGGGGCATTTGAAAGCTCTTGTCTACGCAACCCCGGTACCAAATGTAGAGACTCTTCGTGCTCGTATTGTGGACGGCTGTGATACAATATGCCATTCTCCAGGGCTGCATCAGGGATTCCATGCGATGGAGGGTGGATGTGTGTATCCTCACTAACAGAGGACATTTTGAACATTTCCTGTAACAAAGTGTTTGAAGTCACGCTGGTACGTTCTGTTGCTGTGTGTTTCCATTCCATGATTAATGTGATTTGAAGAGAAGTAATAAAATGAGCTCTAATGTGGAAAGTAAGCGTTTTCAGACACATGTCCACATAACATATTTTCTTTCTTTGTGTGTGAGGAATGTTTCCTGAAAGTTTGGCCATACCTTTTTGTAACACCCTGTATTATACACTTCAGTAACTGTAACTTGCGGGAATCAATTTGCTATGAGACATGTTATACATGACGCTCATAACTTTTGGTAATTTTCAAAAATGTCCATTTATGATGGGTTAAGCTAAAATGGTTTTAAGTTGTGTAGTCTATGAAAATAAGAAATAAACAAGATAGAATAATATACTAATGTGCAATGCATCATAAATTCAAGGCATATTTCCAGAGAGATTAAAATAGGCAATTATTAAACCATTTGTTAAAAGAAGACAGATGAGATTTCAATAAAATCTGTTTAATTGCTGATACAATTTTTGGAATATTTTGAGAAAATAATTTACTCTGGAATGACTTCATGTTTAAGTAGTAATGTGTAAACAGTAAATCATAATTTGAGTTTCAGAAAGATTAATCAACTAATAATGCTGTTTGCATATTCTCTCCCTCTTTTACAAAAGTTAAATAATTGAATAGCACCAGTTCACCTTTTAATGAGCTATCCAACACATTTGAATATTTAAATCACATATTGTTACAAAAGCAGACCTTTTAGGGAATTAACAGTGTTCCTAATGAATGGCTCTTGATATACTTTTTGAAAATCACTGCAGAAGAAAGTCTTTTCTGACTGTGCAGAAATCGTTAATGGTGTTCTACAAAGTCCACTCTCAAGTCCATTGTTTTTTTCATATTTGTAAACAAACTTCTGTTAGTTGCATGTCAACCAGAATTAGTTTTTTTTACGAATGATACAAATATTACAAAAAGCCCTAATGGACACTTGAAACAGAGAAAATTGTAAACAATCTGTGTGTAAGGGTTATTGAAAGGCAAACAGAACCTCCAAACTTTTGCAGTGTACATTTACAACTCACTTGCTTATCATTACTGATATATTACTTTCTTGGTGAAACACTATTGTACACACTTCTCACTAGTCAATATACATTACATTTTCTAGCTTGCTTCAAAGTGATATTGAAATTATATGTCTGACTGGCAGTGCAGGATGTAAATTCAGTGAAAACCTTCACTGGTTATATATATCCTTGGCTGCTTTCGAGCTAGCTTTTAAAGACTGAAGAGATCTATTACAGTCTTTTATTCCTTTCTCAGCTTGATCTCAAAATCACCTGGTTGGATTTGAAGGGGAAGGGGGGGGGGGGGGGGGGTGTTGAATTAGAATGATGGTGGCTTACATTCTCTAAATTGTATATGTGTATTTATTTAATTAGTCAGATTTTCTTTCAAATCCATCCAGAGTATACATGAGCACATTGTTCAAAAAAGAAAAAAAAACCTCTGCGGAGATTGTAGATCCCAAATACATCAAGAAGGTAAAACAGATTGGTGTAGGCTAAGGTAAAAAGAAAAACATGAAATAGATACACACTATGGACAAGTGAATGTGTTCATGGGTGAGAAGAGAACTGTGGATAACATCTTGAGGCTGTGGGAAATGAAAATGTAAGAGAAAATTGTACTGTGGGCTGTACAATGGTTCTGTGGTGCGGCGACATCTATTTGCACCAAGCAAGGTAGCGCAGTGGCTAGCTCACTGGGCTTGCATTCGGGAGGATGACGGTTCAATCCTGCATCCGGCCACCCTGATTATGTTTTCTGTGATTTCTCTGAATCGCCCCAGGTAAATGTCGGGATGGTTCCTTTGATAGGGCATGGTGACTTCCTTCCCTAATCCGAAGAGATGGATGACCTCACTTTCAGGACTCCTCTCCCAAACAACCCAACCCAACCCTTTATTTGCATGTTTGTAATCATTGTGTGTGGCTAAACGAAGTTACCTCGTGAATATCCCATCAACCCAAAAAGTTTTGGGACTGGATTAATAAAAAATTGAGTAAAGTTAAGATGTGTTCTACATAGTCTCCCTCCATTGGACTACAATGCTCAGAACATTCCTAAACAATGTGAGACTGTCAAAACAAGCCTGTCTTTGAGATCTTGTTCAACTCACACATCACATTGCCTTGAATGTCACCTTTGTCACTAAAACATTGATCCTACATTTTGTCATTTTGTGGTAGGTTTGTATTGATAACACCAATTCTTGTCACTTCTGATGATTCTTTCCAGAAAATTCATCAAGTCACAACAGTGTCCATACATAGTTGTTTTTATTTAGGAGTTGAGGTGTGCGAGTCAAACTTTGCGCACACTTTCCTCTTCTTCAAAACATGCTGGAGAATGACTTTAACACTTGATTTAGAGATGATGCTCCACTGAAATTTGTATCTCTGTGATATTCACACACTATGACTGCACATCCACTACTTAACACTGCCTGCTCACAACCAACTAGTTGAATGCACATCTGTTGTTTACAGTTATTAGTTCAACCTGCCATGTAGTTATTGTGTTGATGTTGCTTATATGCCAGGAATAAAATTAGTCTCTGATCATTTTGGATGGATGATGTATCATCTGAAATGATGAGGGGAATGATTTTTGGAAAAAAGGTGATAGATTTAAAGATAAAATGAGGTGATTTGCTGCCTAAATAATGCTGAATTCTAGCTAAGATGCTACCCATCCTTCCACATTGATTTTCATATCTTCAGACTCTGCCAATCCCTATTCTTGAGTAACCTGATAGTTGAGAAACAAATCTTTATGGCACAGACATCCCTGAAACACCTCTGCTCCTTTGGCAAAATACTGTTACCATGCAACCCCAACTACCTACATCCTATCCCCCAAACTGAAACCCTCTGTCTCCACCATCTGGAAGAACACTCCAGAAACCGTACACCACCTCCAAAATTAAAATTATTCAAATTTACTGACATCATATTCCCCCATTGTAGTATCACTGCTTATCAATATCTGTCCTATTCCCCTCTCCCATGAACTCACTTTCCAACCGCTCACAGTACTGAGATCCTATGTTTTGTCTGCCATAATCTCCAAAACTCCCTCTCTTGTGCATCCTACAAAATACAGAACCCAAACAAATCCAAAGCACTGTTGTTGATCTTTCTACCAAAAACTTCAATCCTATGCAAGTTTCAGTCCTACTCAAAGGTCTCACCTTTATTCTAATATTCAAGTCCAATTATTTAAACTCATCAGAGACCCATTATGCTTCTCCTGACGCATACAGTGGAAGCACTTTTTTGCCAGCCTTGCCTCTGCCAATTCATACCTCCGTCTGACCATGTCCCTCCCCTACTCCTACCTAACCATCCCTTGCTTACCTTCCAGGAGTTCCTTACCTCCAACTTCATCTCACCTTCCTTTCTGAATCCCCTTCCTGAAAACACAAACTTCTCAACAGAGAAATGAAAAGCCATCCACAACCTCGAGGCAGACCCCCGATATAATCTTCCTCTCTGCAGACTAAAGCTCCATGAACAATATCGATTATCTCACAGAAGACATCTATCTGTGTGACTCTCTTCCACCTACAAGCCCTACAGTACTGTTCCCATCCCAAAAGTCGAGCGTGATCTAGAATCCCTACTCAAATGCTTGTGACTCATCCCAGATTCTCCCTTCAAATTCATATCCCTTCTCACCCCAATCACACCAGTTATTCGTGCTTCTCAAAATTCATAAAACCAACAATCCTGGTCCTGGACACACCATTGTAGAAGTTGGCTTTTGTTGACCAACACCTCCAATCAATTGCCCTTGGCCTAGCTTCTCATGTCAAGGACAGGAATCACTTCCTTCATTAACTCTCAACCATCCCATTATGTCACCATATGGATACCTTTCCAGCACTGTCGACTCTGCCTCCCTATGCACCAACATCCTTATATCCGTGACCTTACCCTTATTGAATACTACCTCTCCCAATGTCATGTTGATTCCAGACTGTCACCTCATTCCTTATAGATTAACAAACTACATCCTTATACTTCTGTTTTGAGGGAAAGACAAACATAAAAAAATACATGACACAGCTATGGGCACCCGCATGCACCCTCCTATGTCAAATTGTTTGTGGGCCATGTAAAAGAAACCTTCTCACACCACTTGTCTGCTACAGGTTTATTGATGATGTCTTCATGATCTGAACCCAGGCCCAAGAAACTCGAACGTCATTCCTCCACAGACACAACACTTTTTCTGCCACTCGTTTTACCAGTTACTCACCAGCCTAGTGTGCCACCTTCCTGGATGTTGACATCTGTCTCTCTGATGGCTCTGTGCAAACCTCCGACCCCATCAAATTTAGTGGCCATCAACAGTACCTGCATTTTGATAGGTGTCATCCCTCCCAAACCAAAAATGTGTACCATGTAACCTGACCATGAATGGGCAGTACATCTGCTTTGACAAGGAATCCCTTGCTTAATATGGTCTTACTACGCCTTCGCAGGCAGTAATTACTGCCCCCCAACCCAACCCTAGTCCATGAACAGATTTTCTGTGTTACGTCCACACAAACTCCCCTAATTCTTCAGCTGCACTCACAAACTTGCTGCAACAGAGTATCCCCCTCACCACCATTTCCCCATACCGGAACAACTTAACCACATAATTTTCCAGGACTTCACCTACTTAACATAGTTCCTGGAAAAAGAGGAATATTCTGCCCACAATCCTTCCCATCTCTATGTAAATGGTTTGCCATTGTCGCGTAAGTCATCCTCCACTTTGCCAGGGGGTCTCGCACCTCTTTTATGAGTACGTGCTTGGCCAACACAGAGTTCCGGCCATTGCAGCACTACTTCCCTTTCCGCACTGCAGATCCGTCCTTCTGCTTTTCTCATTCCTCTTCGCCCCCCCCCCCCCCCCCCCCCCCCGCCCCTTCCTTCTTGTTGGTTGGTCTTGTTGGTGCAGATCAGGCTTGGAGTCGGTTTATGATTTTGGACACACTATTATTATTGTTATTTCTTTTCTTTCTCAGATGTAATGTCTGGTTAAAAATGGAAAGTGACGCGGATCTTGATCAAGTGTGACTTCCTTTTAACTGTACGGTATATGTTACATTGCATTTAGGAACTTTCGTGTAATTGAACATGTATCAATAATTACAGATTTCTGTAGTTGTATATATACGTTTGGATGTAGCTGTATTGCGTTGATGTACTGGTGGATATTGTGTGGTATGACTCCTGTAGTTGATGGTATAATTGGTATAATGTCAACTTTATCCTGATGCCACATGTCCTTGACTTCCTCAGCCAGTTGGATGTATTTTTCAATTTTTTCTCCTGTTTTCTTCTGTATATTTGTTGTATTGGGTATGGATATTTCGATTAGTTGTGTTAATTTCTTCTTTTTATTGGTGAGTATGATGTCAGGTTTGTTATGTGGTGTTGTGTTATCTGTTATAATGGTTCTGTTCCAGTATAATTTGTATTCATCATTCTCCAGTACATTTTATGGTGCATACTTGTATGTGGGAACATGTTGTTTTATTAGTTTATGTTGTGTGGCAAGTTGTTGATGTATTATTTTTGCTACATTGTAATGTCTTCTGGGGTATTCTGTATTTGCTAGTATTGTACATCCGCTTGTGATGTGATCCACTGTTTCTATTTGTTGTTTGCAAAGTCTGCATTTATCTGTTGTGGTATTGAGATCTTTAATAATATGCTTGCTGTAATATCTGGTGTTTATTGTTTGATCCTGTATTAAAATCATGAATCCTTCCGTCTCACTGTATATATTGCCTTTTCTTAGCCATGTGTTGGATGCGTCTTGATCGATGTGTGGCTGTGTTAGATGATACGGGTGCTTGCCATGTAGTGTTTTCTTTTTCCAACTTACTTTCTTTGTATCTGTTGACGTTATGTGATCTAAAGGGTTGTAGAAGTGGTTATGAAATTGCACTGGTGTAGCCGATGTATTTATATGAGTAATTGCTTTGTGTATTTTGCTAGTTTCTGCTCGTTCTATAAAGAATTTTCTTAAATTGTCTACCTGTCCATAATGTAGGTTTTTTTATGTTGATAAATCCCCTTCCTCCTTCCTTTCTGCTTAATGTGAATCTTTCTGTTGTTGAATGTATGTGATGTATATTTATGGCATTGTGATTGTGTAAGTGTATTGAGTGCTTCTAGGTCTGTGTTACTCCATTTCACTACTCCAAATGAGTAGGTCAATATTGGTATAGCATAAGTATTTATAGCTTTTGTCTTGTTTCTTGCTGTCAATTCTGTTTTCAGTAATTTTGTTAGTCTTTGTCTACATTTTTCTTTCAGTATTTGTATTATCTATTCCTATTTTTTGTCTGTATCCTAGATATTTATAGGCATCTGTTTTTTCCATCGCTTCTATGCAGTCACTGTGGTTATCCAATATGTAATCTTCTTGTTTAGTGTGTTTTCCCTTGACTATGCTATTTTTCTTACATTTGTCTGTTCCAAAAGCCATATTTATATCATTGCTGAATACTTCTCTTATCTTTAGTAATTGGCTGAGTTGTTGATTTGTTGCTGCCAGTAGTTTTAGATCATCCATGTATAGCAAATGTGTGATTTTGTGTGGGTATGTTCCCATAATATTGTATCCATAATTTGTATTATTTAGCATGTTGGATAGTGGGTTCAGAGCAAGACAGAACCAGTAAGGACTTAATGAGTCTCCTTGGTATATTCCATGCTGAATCTGTATTGGCTGTGATGTGATATTATTTGAATTTGTTTGGATATTAAGTGTGGTTTTCCAATTTTTCATTACTATGTTTAGGAACTGTATCAATTTAGGATCTACTTTGTATATTTCCAATATTTGTAGTAACCATGAGTGGGGTACACTATCAAAAGCTTTTTGGTAATCAATGTATGCGTAGTGTAGCGACCTTGGTTTAGTTTTAGCCTGATATGTCACCTCTGTATCTATTATCAGTTGCTCTTTACACCCTCGTGCTCCTTTGCAACAGCCTTTTTGTTCTTCATTTATAATTTTGTTCTGTGTTGTATGTGTCATTAATTTCTGTGTAATGACTGAAGTTAATATTTTGTATATTGTTGGTAGGCATGTTATGGGGCGATATTTTGCTGGGTTTGCTGTATCTGCTTGATCTTTAGGTTTCAGATAAGTTATTCCATGTGTAAGTGTATCAGGGAATGTGTATGGGTCTGCAATGTAACTGTTAAGTAATTTATATCTAAAAACAAAGATGATGTAACTTACCAAACGAAAGTTCTGGCATGTTGATAGACACACAAACAAACACAAACATACACACAAAATTCAAGCTTTCGCAACCAACGGTTGCTTCATCAGGAAAGAGGGAAGGAGAGGGAAAGACGAAAGGATGTGGATTTTAAGGGAGTGGGTAAGTAGTCATTCCAATGCTCTGAACAGGCGGTGTGGATGTGGGAGAGGAAAGATTGAGGACTTTTATTAAGGATAGGAGTTGACGGATGCGTTCATTGTCTGAGTTGATGTGTAGGTGAAGGATTAGGTGGGTGAGGGCAATGGATTGTTCAGTTTGGAATTGGTGTAGGGACTGATGGAAAGAAGGGCTACAGCCAGAGGTGGGAACTTTGAGTGTCAGGCCTTTGGGGGTAATGCCAAATGTCAGACGACCCTGAGTAAATAAAATATGGGAGCATAATCTGGCTAGGGTGAAGGCATGTTTGTGAAGGGAATGTAAATAAAACTTAATGGGGTCATTTTGAGGATGTTGTGAGGGTGACATGGTATTAGAAGGTGGAAAGTGTAACATGAGGCTGAAATGAAAATGAAAATAAAAATATATGGGTAGAGATAAAGGTGAACTAGAAAGCACCTGCAGATCTGGTGTGAAGAAAGTTGAAAAAGTGTTGGTTAAAGCTGAGCTATGTTGATCCTGTGGTGAACTTGGGTTGGTAAACAACGATGTGCACAAAGGTTAGGTGGTTGTGTTGCCGCCAAAATACGTTATAGGGTGGAGAAATTTGGGAAAATTTCGAAAAAACTGCATGTAAATGTATTAAAAGGAGTGGTTCTGTGGTGGCAGATTATGAAAATGAGGCTAACAATTGTCTGACGAAGAAATAATGACGTTAAAACTTGTGTGAAGCGGCTAAAAATGATCAGTGATGTGGGAAAAACGGAAATGGAAATAAAGCGAAAGTTGTTAGAACTATCCGAAATGGTTGTTTAATAGGTGAAAGGAACTGTTTGTGAATGGGAAACAGTGGATTTTATAGCAGCGGTAGTGTTAAAAGCGGAAAAAAATTTTTTGGTTATGGTTTGGAAGTGGGTTACGTATTATTGAGTATATATAGGCGGGATAAAATTGTGTGGTAGATTACGGTAAAAAAGAGAACGTGAATACAAAGTGAAACTACTTGCAAAAACAAAAAGAGAAAGTAAGATGACAGAAAAGATTTCGAAATGCAACAGTGACAGTAACAAATGTAATTGTTGGGTTCCAATTAATGATATGAATATAATAGAGGGAAACATTCCACGTTGGAAAAATATGTCTAAAAACAAAGATGATGTAACTTACCAAACGAAAGCGCTGGCATGTTGATAGACACACAAACAAACACAAACCTACACACAAAATTCAAGCTTCCGCAACCAACGGTTGCTTCATCAGGAAAGAGGGAAGGAGAGGGAAAGACGAAAGGATGTGGGTTTTAAGGGAGAGGGTAAGGAGTCATTCCAATCCCGGGAGTGGGAAGACTTACCTTAGGGGTGAAAAAGGACAGGTATACACTCGTGCACACACACACACACACACACACACACACACACACACACACACACACACACACACACACACACACACACACACACACACCATCCGCACGTACACAGACACAAGCAGACATTTGTAAAGGCAAAGAGTTTGCGCAGAGATGTCAGTCGAGGTGTAAGTACAGAGGCGCAGATGTTGTTGAATGACAGGTGAGGTATGAGCGGCGGCAACTTGAAATTAGTGGAGGTTGAGACCTGGTGGATAACGGGAAGAGAGGATATACTGAAGGGCAAGTTCCCATCTCCGGAGTTCTGACAGGTTGGTGTTAGTGGGAAGTATCCAGATAACCCGGGCGGTGTAACACTGTGCCAAGATGTGCTGGCCGTGCACCAAGGCATGTTTAGCCACAGGGTGATCCTTATTACCAACAAACACTGTCTGCCTGTGTCCATTCATGTGAATGGACAGTTTGTTGCTGGTCATTCCCACATAGAAAGCTTCACAGTGTAGGCAGCTCAGTTGGTAAATCATGTGGGTGCTTTCACACGTGGCTCTGCCTTTGATCGTGTACACCTTCCGGGTTACAGGACTGGAGTAGGTGGTGGTGGGAGGGTGCATGGGACAGGTTTTACACCGGGGGCGGTTACAAGGGTAGGAGCCAGAGGGTAGGGAAGGTGGTTTGGGGATTTCATAGGGATGAACTAAGAGGTTACGAAGGTTAGGTGGACGGCGGAAAGACACTCTTGGTGGAGTGGGGAGGATTTCATGAAGGATGGATCTCATTTCAGGGCAGGATGTGAGGAAGTCGTATCCCTGCTGGAGAGCCACATTCAGAGTCTGATCCAGTCCCGGAAAGTATCCTGTCACAGGTGGGGCACTTTTGTGGTTCTTCTGTGGGAGGTTCTGGGTTTGAGGGGATGAGGAAGTGGCTCTGGTAATTTGCTTCTGTACCAGGTCGGGAGGGTAGTTGCGGGATGCGGAAGCTCTAGTACCTTCCGCCGCAGAAGTCGAACACGCGGCAGAACAAATGGACGTGGTCAGCCCATAAAGGGCTCCGCCTCCGTAGCGGCTATTTCGCGCAGTGGCTCTCGCCCAGCGGCTCTCGCGCAGCGAGGGCACCACCGCTAAGCCACGTGCAGACAGTATATAGGAACCTGCTCTGCTCTAGTCCAGCCAGTCTGGTACTCGCTCTGGATTTCGTTGCTATCTCGGCGGCACTGCGTTCTGGTCGTTGCTCGTTGTTGACATTTGTGTGGCTCTGGTTCTGAGTGGATTTACGTTTAGTGTTGTGGTTTCCACAAGCCTCCGTTGTTTATCTCTTCCTTGTTGTGTCGCTCATAGTCGGTCGTGGTCAGTTGTTGTCAGTTGTCGTTGGTCTGTCGTCCGACTCATCCTGTGTTTACCCGGTGGTGCGTGCTCCACCGCCCGCAGCTTCCCCGCCTGGCAGCTCCGATCCGCAGCCCAAGGCATTCCCGCTGTTGGTTGTGGTTACTACAAAAGCTGTTTGCATGTTGTTGGTGTAATGGTTCAGGGATTCCGGACTGGAGCAGATTCATTTGCCACGAAGACCTAGGCTGTAGGGAAGGGACGGTTTGATGTGGAATGGGTGGCAGCTGTCATAATGGAGGTACTGTTGCTTGTTGGTGGGTTTGATGTGGATGGATGTGTGAAGCTGGCCATTGGACAGATGGAGATCAACATCAAGGAAAGCGGCATGGGATTTGGAGTAGGACCAGGTGAATCTGATGGAACCAAAGGAGTTGAGGTTGGAGAGGAAATTCTGGAGTTCCTTCACTGTGAGTCCAGATCATGAAGATGTCATCAATAAATCTGTACCAAACTTTGGGTTGGCAGGCCTGGGTAACCAAGAAGGCTTCCTCTAAGTGACCCATAAATAGGTTGGCATACGAGGGGGCCATCCTGGTACCCATGGCTGTTCCCTTTAATTGTTGGTATGTCTGGCCTTCGAAAGTGAAGAAGTTGTGAGCCAGGATGAAGCTGGCTAAGGTAATGAGGAAAGAGGATTTAGGTAGGGTGGCTGGTGATCAGTGTGAAAGGAAGTGCTCCAACGCAGCGAGGCCCTGGACGTGTGGAATATTTGTGTATAAGGAAGTGGCATCAATGGTTACAAGGATGGTTTCCGGGGGTAACACATTGGGTAAGGATTCCAGGCGTTCGAGAAAGTGGTTGGTGTCTGTGATGAAGGATGGGAGACTGCATGTAATGGGTTGAAGGTGTTGATCTACGTAGGCAGAGATACGTTGTGTGGGGGCTTGGTAACCAGCTACAATGGGGTGGCCGGGATGATGGGTTTGTGAATTTTAGGAAGTAGGTAGAAGGTAGGGGTGCGGGGTGTCGGTGGGGTCAGGAGGTTGATGGAGTCAGGTGAAAGGTTTTGTAGGGGGCCTAAGATTCTGAGAATTCCTTGAAGCTCCGTCTGGACATCAGGAATGGGATTACCTTGGCAAACTTCGTATGTAGTGTTGTATGAAAGCTGACGCAGTCCCTCAGCCACATACTCCCGATGATCAAGTACCACGGTCATGGAACCCTTGTCCGCTGGAAGAATGACGATGGATCCGTCAGCCTTCAGATCAAGGATAGCCTGGGCTTCAGCAGTGGTGATGTTGGGAGTAGGATTAAGGTTTTTTAAGAAGGATTGAGAGGCAAGGCTGGAAGTGAGAAATTCCTGGAAGGTTTGGAGAGGGTGATTTTGAGGAAGAGGAGGTGGGTCCCGCTGTGATGGAGGACGGAACTGTTCCAGGCAGGGTTCAATTTGGATAGTGTCTTGGGGAGTTGGATCATTAGGAGTAGGATTAATAATTTAGTTAGATGCGAATGTGCTGAGGTGAACTTCTTTAGCCAGAAATTTGGTATTTTATCTTTTCCAGGGGCTTTCCAATTGTGCGTAGAATTAATTGCTCGGGTGACTTCATGTTGCAAAATTATCATGTCAGGCATTTGTGGTATCATCTTGTATGTGTCTGTTTCTGCTTGTATCCACCGTGCATGCCTGTTATGTTGTACCGGGTTTGACCATATGTTGCTCCAGAAGTGTTCCATGTCTGTTATGTTTGGTGGATTGTCTATTTTAATGTGTATGTTATCTATTGTCTGGTAAAATTTCTTTTGGTTTGTGTTGAATGTTTGGTTTTGTTTCCTTCTATCTTCACTTTTTTTGTATCTTCTAAGCTGTTTGGCCAATGCTTGTAATTTCTGCTTCTTTTCATCTAATTGCTCTATCGCTTCTTGTTGTGAGATTTTACCTAACCTTTTTCGTTTTTTTGTCTGATATTTCATTTCTTATAAATTGTGTTAGCTGTTCGATGTCTTTTCTCAGTTTTTCTATTCTGATCTGTAGCCTGTGTCGCCATGCTGGTTTTGTGGGTTTCTTCTGTGTGTTGGTTGGTTCTGATCTCTGCCTAGTATGTATATTTAGTGTAGTGAGTGCTCCTATGTAAACCAGTAGCTGTAACTCTTCCATCGTTGTGTTTTCATTTATCTTGTTGTGTATTATTGTGTTGATAGTTTTTATTGTTGTTTCGACTTGTGGGTTATTTGGTGGTCTATGCAAGAATGGTCTAATGTCTGTATTTGTGTCTTTGAATTCTATATATGTCAGCTGAAATTTTTCTTCTACATCTAACATGTGTGTCACTTCATGTTCTATTTGTGCTTGTTCTGGTGGCTGTCTTAAGATTTCGTTTTCCTCTGATTGTTTAATTGATACGCGTTGTTCTTTGTTTGTTTGCTCTGGGATGTTTGAGTCCATTAATGTATTTTCTTCTTCTTCTTCTTCATCTTCTTCTTCTTCTGATTGCACATTATTTTGTACCAATATTTGTTGTACTTGTTTGATGTTTTCTAATTCTGACTGGGGTATCCTGTTATTTTTTAGTATTACACGGATCTGATCAGCTAGTCCTCGTTCTGTTAAAAATTTTAATTCTTGGTATCTGGTAATAAATGTTGTGTATACTTGTGATCTGTATCCAGTTGTGTTGGTTCCTTAGTTTGTTGCTTGGTAATAACAGAACATGAGGTGTCGGTTAACTTCATCTGACCATCTCATCCTCTGTCATTGTTTTCCTTCTAGAGTGGTTGCAGGAGGCATATCCTGCAAAACACCTCTATTTGGATTTAAATCATTTTCCGCGTGGCTAGCAGTGTCGTTACCATTGTGGACGGCCATCGGGTTCAAGCGTCATCCCCGACCATGACAGTGCTTGTCCGAGGCTTAATTAGTTCTGTCCTGAACCAACTAATCACACTAAAATGGGAGTTAGCCCTATTAGTGTTTTGTTCTTTTCGTCGCCTTTTACGACTGGCAGAACATACCGGAGGCCTATTCTTTTCCCAGGCCTCTGCGGGTATTATTATTATTATTATTATTATTATTATTATTTTCTTAATTCGCCCTCTCCCCTTGTGGCTTGTGCAGGGGAGGTCACCCAGTGCAATGTGCATTTCATCTTTTGTGCCTTTATACGTTTGCACCATTCCTCTGTGGTGGAAGTAATACACCCAGAACCCAACACGGTAGTCATCCTATTGTGGAGGATCATCAAGTACCTGTATGGTGGTTGGCATCTGAGCACTCAAGGATTGCTCTATTGGTGTCTGCACTGGAAATTCCCTGTATTAAGCCAAGGGGTATGTGCCAGTCGTGGCTGGGGCATGGGGACTCTATGGCAACTGTTACCCAGCTGGGCAGCCTTTGCTGTGCCTCAGTGGCACCTTGTGGACAGAGCTGTGTTTGAAGTAAGACATCAATTCAGATGAATCTTAAACAAAACAGCTCAGACTTTCTTTCCACTGGTGGCTGCATGGCCCTAGCAGTCCCTTTTGAAGGTAAGGATTACTACAATGTGGAGAGATAGGACTACACAATGTTGCTTGCATGGTGGTACCATGGGAGGGAAGTAGAGCTAAGAGACAAGGGGAGACATGTTCCCCAGTATAGTTAGTTTGCTGTGGGATCAATGGGGCATGCCACAAAGCCATTATTATTTGTTGAACACCTTGAGGACAGGTTTGGGGAAGTGGCAGCAATTTCAGAACTGAAAAGTGGTTCAGTTCTGATTAAAACAGTGTCCCCTGCTCAGTCAAATGAGCTGCTTGCCAGTGACAAGCTGTTGGCATTCCCTTCCTATAATAGTCTCAGTATGGGACAGCATATAATCTTCAAACATGACCTCCTTTTACAGGCTGATGATTTATGTGCTATTTTAGACTGGTGGAGTATGTATTTTCTCAGTCTTGTCCAGCAGGGACCAAAAGACATTAAGGTTGATACTGAGGCCTTATCTTGGGCTTTGAAGGCAACTTCTTGCCTGGAAAGATTAAGGTGAAGGTGTATTGATGTGATGTGAAACCATATGCTTTCCCCCTCCTGTGTGGTGCTTCAAATGCCTGAGATTCATCACATGTCTTTGCATTGTAACATCAGCCCCATCTGTAGGGATTGTGGATGTCAGTTACTCACAAATGCTCATTGTGCCCTTTCGTCTGTCTCTGTCAGCTGTGGGGAGCACCATTCACTTTGTTTACCGCACTGTACTTTCTTCCAAAGAGGAAAGAAAACAAAGAATACATTGTCTTCTCTGAACCATGTTTCAGGAGGCCAAAAGGAAAAATGATGATTTGCGTCCTATACATATGACGATTATGTTTGCAGTGGTTCTGGCATCATTATCCTTTCCCACAACAGTAACCTCATTGTTCACGCCTTCTATGTTGCATTCTTGGGATCATTCAGTCACATGCACTCCCCAGGTGGTTGGGTCCCCCTCCTCCTACGGTCCCCACACCCCCTTTGGGAATGTGAAGTCCCAACCTACCAGAGATGCTGGTTGCTAACCCCAGCAGGAGAAGCAACACCCTTCCTCCAGCAACTCGCACCAGGAAGTGGTTCCTCGGGATGCTCCCCTCCCAGGATTCTGCTGCTCTGCAACAGGGTACCAGCCAGTGGCTGAAAAGAACCACAGGTTGTGAGTTGTAGGAGCTTTGCATTCCTCCTCTGTCCCTGAAACTAGGGCAGACAGGCTCTTGCGAACATCAAAATCATCCAAAGAGAAGAGGGACAAAAAGAATATCTACAATCCAAAGGAGATTCCAGTAGTCACCGTGCCATTTGACCCTGCTTGTTTACATCCTGTACACGAGGCAGAGTTCCTGGTGGCCTCTGTGACACCAGATACCCCCCCGCCCCCCCCCCCCCACACACACACACAACCTGCTATGTCTGTTATGCGTTTCCCATGCTTTCTGCATTGTCCTCCAGGAAATGTGGTTCCCAGCATAGTGAACCCCTACCCTCAGCAGTTATCGGGACCGTTTTAAGAACTGAGCTGACTTGACAGATTATCAGGCAGACTTTGCACATACATTCTGGAATATGTCTACAGTGAACATGTACCAGTTGATACAACTTCAGAGGCTGTGGCTATTTGTACGAGGACGTATATTGGTGAAGTGTCTCAGAATGTGTTGTTTGCACTGATTTCTTTGCTCCCCTCACGTTTCCTCATTTTGGGTGACTTCGATGCCAACAACCCCTTGTGAGGTTGAACTACAAACATTGACCGTGGTGAAGCTATCAAAACTTCACTTGTAGAGTTCGATCTATGTCTCATGAATACCGGTGCCCCCACATACTTCAGTGTGGCATATCATCTTATTTGGTCATTGATCTTTCCATTCGCAGCTCTGGTCTTCTCCCTTCAATCCAACGTAGAGTCATCAATGACCTGTGTGATAGTGATCATTTTGCGATTGTCCTGTCCCTCCTTCAGCATCACTCACTTGGATGTCCACACAGATGGACTCTCAACAATGCTGATTGGAATTCCTTTGCCTCCACCAATGTCCTTCTCAGCCCTCCATGTAGAGGTATCATTGTGGCTGTCCAGAGCACAACTACAGCCATTCTGTTGACAGCAGACTTAGCAAACAGATACCCCCATTGGAAGACAGTACCTCAGTGAACTTCAGAAATTGCCATAGCCCTTAGAGCTCACAGATGGATTCTCTAATGCCATAAGTGATACCCATCAATGGAGTACCTCATCACCTTTAAATGGCTACATGCCTCGGTTTGGCCCCTAGTAAAATGACAGAAACAAGAATGCCTGGAATGGTACGCTACTATCTATGGACAGCAAATACCTCCTTTGCAGATTTGGGCAAAGGTGTGATGCCTCTGCAGATGCCTGTCCTCCACAAGTGCACCTAGTGTCTCCCTCAATGATATTGTCTACACTGACCCAGATACTGTCACCAAACATTTTGTTGTGTGTTATGCTCGATCTTCTCCATTTGTGGATTATCAGCCTGGATTTCATGTCCTCAAACAGTAGCTGGAGCAAATTCACTTACCTATCACTATGCTCCATTCAATGGGTGGAATTCCTCAGTGCACTGACACGATTCCAGAGCAAAACTGCATACATTGTCAAATGCTCAAATGTATTTCCAACCATATCTGGAGCAAGTGTGAGTTCCAGTCTCAGTTGCAAGAAAACATAATCATACTGCTGCTGAACCCTGGTAAACACCCCCTTGAAATCGACAGCTATCTCTCAGATAGTCTACTAATGTTCTCTGCAAGTTGCACAAATGTATGGTAAACCAGCACCTATGATGGTAACTTGAGTCTCGGTGTCCTTTGGCTCTGTCCGAGGGCAGTTTTTGCCAAGACTGTTTTAATGCTGGCAATTTGCCTGCTTTGAATCTGCTATCCAGTCAGCTTTTGTCCAGTATCAATATGTTACTGTTGACTCAAAAGCAGCTTATGACATCGTATGGCATCATCACGTGCTTATTATGCTACAAGAATGGGGTCTCCATGGCCAGCTCCTGGGAACTTCTTGTCACATCGCACTTTCTGGACTCATGTTGGTGCTTCCAACAGTGGCTCTTCCCCCCCCCCCCCCCCCCCCTCACCTCCCCTCCCCTACTCCCATATACAAGAGAATGGTGTCCCAGAGACTGATGACCTCAGATGTTAAGGCCCATAGTGCTCAGAGCCATTTGAACCATTTTTGGTGTCCCAGAGGTCTTTGTATCAAGTGAGTCCCATTTTGTAGTGGCTATGAATGGTCTAGCTGCAACTGTGGGGTCTAAAGTGTCACCCTTCCTGTATGCTGCTGATTTTGCATTTACTATTGCTCGTCTACTGTGGGTGTTGCTGAATACCATTTGCTGTGTGCCATAGAAAGGCACAGCCATGGGGTCCCACCCATAGCTTTCAGTTTTCAGGTGCCATGATGTATCATGAATTTTTTTTTGCCATCATACCGACCATCCACAACCAGAGCTCTACCTTGACAACAAATTGCTCATTGTGGTGGAGGCTTATCACTTTCTCGGATTAACCTTTGATGTCCAGTTGATATGACTTCCCCATCTGTACCAGATTAAGCGAATGTGCTGGTCACATTTTAATACTCTTCGCTGTCTCAGTAAGATCACCTGGGGCAAAGACCACTCTACACTTTTACAAAGCTCTGATCCTGCTATGTTTTTACTGTGGGAGTCTGGCATATGGCTCATCATTGCCTTCAGCACTGTGAATGCTGGACCCAATTCACCATTGTGGGGTCCGACTTGCGACAGATGCCTTGCGGACCAGTCTTATGAACAGCCTACTTGTGGAGGCTAGGATTCCTTCCCTATAGATCAGGTGCCAGTAACTGTTGCTCCCCTGAGCATCTAAACTATTATGTCCTGTTTCCTGGAAGGGAGATCCCCCTCCCACAACAATGCAACAATGGTCCAGTATTGGAGTCAAGATTGCCATTCATCTTCAGTGTCTATGCTCTGAACTCCAACTTCCTTCGCTGTCACTTTTTACCAGGGAACGATAACGTACACCCCCACAGTGTGTGCCTTGGATATGTCTTGACCTATCTCTTGGACTGAAAGACTATTTTGACCCCATGGTGTTTCACTGCCTGTTCCTGGCTGTCCTTGATGGGTTTCCGGGTTCAGAAGGGGTATACACTGACGGCCCTACAGTCGACAGATGAATGGGTTTTGCCCACATATATGTAAGGTGCTGTGAACTGCACTCCCTGCCAAACAGATGCAATGTCTTAATTGCAGAATTGATGGCCATCGCTCGACCCCTCAGTCGTGTTCATCCTTGCACCAGCAAGATATTCTCAATTAACAATGACTTCCTGAGAAGTCTTCAGGCTATTGACCAGTGCTACCCTGCACACGCATTGGTTGTGACTATAAATGATCTCCTTTCTGATCTCCATGAAGCTGAACAGTTGGTTATATGTCTGGATACCCCAGGAAACAAAAATGCTTGCTGGTTGGCCAATTAGGCTATAAGAATGCTGACATTTGAAATTGGGGCACTGGAATTAGACCTTCAGTCGACTCTGTGCCATCATTTATTGGGGGCTTGGAACACAGATTGGTGTGCCCTGGTTTCTCTGTACAAAATGCAAACAGTGAAGGAGACCACAACTGTGTGACAGTCTCCTCTTCATGCTTCTCGCACACTGTCAGTGTGGTGCCCGTATGATGGCGTACCTCTGGTGCTAGTGGATGACACCAAAGCAACTGCTCTGGTTTTAGGTTTTACCCGTGAAAGTGATTTCCACTCCTCTCATTGAGATAGAGCAGATTGGCCTCATAGGTGGCTTGAGGGGTTGTCTTGGTGCCCTGTTGCCTTTCATGATCCAAGGGACCCATGGCTACCCTTGCTTGGTGATCTTGCCTCACACCTGTCCATCCTACCTTTTTCATTCTTCTATTTCTTCTACATCTGTTTTCTGGGAAGAGCAGTTCCCCCCCCCCCCCCCCCCCCCCCCTTTGTTCTCTTGTCCTTCTGTCACTTCTCCTTGCCTCCATTTCTTGGTTTTATTGATTCTCAATTCAAATTGGGTGCAGGATTTGTATTCTGTGTTCTTCCTCTCTGAGGACTCTTCCTGGCTTGACACATGTAGGATGGAGGGTCTGATGACTTTTAGCTTCATCTCTTTAACATCATCAATCCAATACAATCCAATAGTATACAGTCCGTGGATTGTTACCTGTGGAAGACTCAGTCATGAGATTTGTGAAATATACCCACCCAGCATATCCTACTCCAGTCGTGTCATATACTAGCTCTGCTGTGATTTCAGCACGGCATTTTATGTTAGGGTGACTACCAACCATTTGCCCACGTGAATGAGAATAGCCACTGCCAAACTATGGCCAAGAGCAGAAACCACTACTGAGCACAACATGCTTGGTTTCAGTGACCTGATTCATAACCCTGTGCCATCTGGATCCTTCCCCCAACAGCAGCTTTTTCACATTATGTAAATGGGAGGTGGCCTTGCAACACATCTTTTGATCCCATAGTCCTCCTGGTCCCCATCTTCATTAGGTCCTGCCCCATACCCACCTCAGCCTGAACTTATGCATCCTGCATCAAAGCCTTTTGTCCACTCTCCTTCTTTCTCTCTTATACCTCCCTCTCCAAATTCAAACCTTCACTCTTCACAACTCCCCCAACCTGTGGCCAGAGTGAGTTAACCGATGTGATACCCCTACCCCAAGCACCTGTTGCCTCCCCCTCCAAGCCATTAGCCCCCTGCTCTGTGCTTGCTTTCTCTCTCCTCCCCCCCCCCCCCCCCCCCCCCCCCCACTCCACTCACCGCAAGCCCTGATTCCAATACTGCAGTGCCAACGCAAGGTAGCTGTACAGTCGCATGTCTACTCTACAGCTCAGAAGAAGAATGTTTTGTTGAATGTGGATATTAATCCAGTTCCATGTCCAGAGGAGCTACTGACTAGGTTATCAGGGGCCTACTTCTGTTCTAACACAGATGTAGCTGACACTTACTTGAAATTATCGTTACATACAGTATAAAACCATTTTATGGTCATCAGTATGCCTAATGAGCTATATCAGTGTAATAGATTACCTTTTGGTGTTGCAGATGCTCTGCCAATATTTTAAAAATATTTAGAACAACTTGTACAAGGATTACTACAAACTGCAAACTATTTAGATGACATTATAGTCATGAAGTCTGCCTGGAAGTGAACCCCAACAATTTATATCAGCTATTTAGGAAACATCAAGTTAGTTGAGCTCAGATATAAATTAAGTAAATATAGTTTTTCCAACCTAGTGTCAGTAGTCAGTATCTTGGTCACATACTGAGCAGAGGTGTCAGTCTATGTCAAAGTGAGTAATTATTTTCTTCACCCAAAGTTTTGGAGGGGCTCCATTTGTACTTGGGCAAGATAAATTATGATGACATATTCACAATGAAAGCCGTGCTGATATTATTGTAGCTTTTATGACTAAAGGGAAGAACATGCTACGATTGTAAAGCCCGGTACCAAAAAACAATTATACATTTATTAAGTCTGAGGTCCAGAATACAGTGAGACAGTTCCTTGATACACCCGTTTGCACTGTTTGGTTCACACAGAAAGTCAGTCCCTTATGTTGCACTGGAAAGCACTTAAACAAAGTTTGTGAGACTGTTGACAGTGGAGAGCAGCAGGCTGCTCGAGATGAAGATGGTTCAGTGAGATCGTGAGCTTGAACGGGTGAGATGAGGCCCAGTAGATTGGTAACTCAAGGATGGTTGGGATGAGGTCCAGTGAGGCAGTAGCTTGGGGATGGTTGAAATCTGTGGATACTGCAGTGAAATACTCCTCATTGGCTTGGCAAGGGAAATCCAATTGATGAGCTGCTAGGTGCAGCTGGCACAAACCTGGAGTGTGAACTGATACAGAGCTGTCAGGCAGTGACCTAAATACCTGCCAGGTAGAAGGATGCCAGTGGAGGCACATGACTCGTGGAAGTGAGGCAGTAGTGCAATGGCAGCTTCATTTACGGATGTGCTTATGCCTCGGTGACCAGGCTGGCACCACACAGTACCATGGCAGCTGCTGAAGGCTCAGTTGATGATGATCTGGCATGAGTCTGTTGATGCAGACTGTTTTCATCAGATCTCCAGAGGAGGTGGTGTTGTTAGCAGGCCAGAGTTGTGGCAACCCACAGTACATGACTGTGTGGTTGGTGGTTGTGGCACAGCAACAACCAGGAGTTGCAGTTATACCACCTCAGCCACCTTCAGAAAAATTGAGGTGAATCTCAGTGGTCCATTGTAGATTGTAGATTGTATTTTATTGGTCCTGTTGTCTACATAGCAGCTTATGCATAAGACATTGGAGAAGTCAAGTTATAAATATACAGGCTGAAAGTAATTTCAAGGCATACATATTTAAGCTTACAATAATACATATTTAAGCTTACAATAATACACTTTACACACAAGTATTTATATAACACATTTCATAAATTTAAATATTCTTCGATGGAATAAAAGCAGTGATGCTGTAAATATGACTTTAGAGATCTTCCAAATGTATTGACCTCAGTGATAGCTTTTATGTTTTCAGGAAGTTTGTTATAAAGCTTAACTCCCATGTGAAAAGTACCTTTTTGGCACAGTGCTGTGCTGATTTGAGTCATATGTAAGTTCCTGTTTTGTCTGGTAAAGTGCTCATGTACATCACAATTTTTTTGTAGCCTCTGGTCCTTGCCTATTACATTTAATTTAAAGAACAAAAGGGTTTCCATAATGTATACACACGGTAATGGGGGAATACCAGATTTCTTAAACAGGGGTTTACAAGAGTCTCTAGGCTTGCACCCAAACAAGATTCTAATGGCCCTTTTTTGTAGTTTAAAATTGCTATTAGCTATTTTAGAGTTTCCCCAGAAGGTGACCCCATATCTAAGACGAGAATGAAAGTACGCATGATATGCATTCATTACTGTTTTCTCACTACAGCATGATTTTAATGAACAAAGAAGATAACATGTTTTGCTCAGTTCTGTATTGAGACATTCAATATGCTTATTCCATCTGATGTTACTCTGCAGCCAAAGTCCTAAGAATTTGGTTTCAGTACTGTTACCAACTGGTTCGTCATTGATAGAGACTGATGGGATAAACATGTCCTTGTTAGGAACATTGTGGAATTTTAGAGCAACGGTTTTCTTACTGTTTATTACAAGCTGGTTACTCTGTGCGCAGCTGCTAAGTTGTTTCGTGACCATGTTTACTGTCTGCTGTAACTGTTCATCGTCGTCTCCTTTTAATAGAATCGTGGTGTCATCTGCAAATATGATTGGTTTGTGTGCATCAATATTTAAGCTTAGATCATTTATGTACAGAAGAAACAGAAGGGGTCCCAATACGGATCCTTGGGGTACACCACATTTTATTTGTTTATAGTCAGATAAGTGATTAGATACAGTTTTTAGTTCAATATCTGTGTGCTTGACGCACACTGCCTGCATACGATTTGTCAGGAAGGAACTGATCCACTTGTTGGAAAGACCTCGAATACCATATCTTTCTAGCTTTGATAGCAGAATTTTATGGTCCACCATGTCAAATGCTTTTGACAAGTCAATAAAGACTCCTATTGTTTCCTGTTTTTTGTCCATCAGGTTTAGGATGGAATTGATGCACTCATAGACAGCCGTTGTCGTTGACCTCTTATTTCTGAATCCATGTTGTTCATTACATAGGATGCTGTTTTTATTTATAAATTTCATAAGTTTCTCATACATAACTTTTTCCAATACTTTAGAGATGCAGGAGGAAATTGTGATGGGTCTGTAGTTATTTACATTGTCTTTATCCCCTTTTTTATATACAGGAATAACTTTTGATGTTTTTAACACATCAGGGAAAGTGCCTGCCTGAAGTGAGCAGTCGCATAAATGTGTGAGTACTTCAATTAGGTTTGATGCGCTCTTCTTTAACATTGTTGCAGGTATACCATCAACACCTGCCGATTTGGAATTTTTTAGTCCTTTTATTGCTTTAGCTACTTCATCTTGTGAAACAGAACTGATGTACATTGATCCTCTACATGTACTTATTTTATATTCATTTGCCTGGATGCTCTTAAAGTTTGATTGTAACATATTTTCAGCAACACCTGTGAAAAAGTTGTTAAATGTATTAGCTACTTCTAAGGGGTTTGTTACTTTTTTATTTTTATGTGATAGTGTTATATTTTTCCAAGGTTGTCTGTATTCTCCACATTCTTTTTTTATAACACTCCACATAGCCTTTCATTTATTAGCTGAATTATAAATGATTTCATCATTATGCATTATTTTTGCTGCTTTTATTACTTTTCTTAATATTTTGGAGTATTTTTTATAGTATGCGCGTACTACAGGTGAGGAATTTTTTGAGTTACATATTTCATGAAGTAGTCTTTTCTTCTGGCATGAAACCCTTATTCCCTTTGTGATCCAGCTGTTTGTTCTAGAGTTTCCCCGTATGGTTAATGTTTTCAGTGGGAATGCAAGTTCAAAGAAATGGGTTTAGTGTATCAATGAAAGTGTCGAATTTTTCATTTATATCATTCATTTTGTACACTCCTAGCCATTTTTCTTTCTGTAATAAGTTGTTGAAGTAGTTCACATTATGCTGATTATAGCTTCGATATGTTGTTCTAAGAGACATGTTGTTAATAATACTGCCTTGTACTTTTATGCTTAATATTTGAGCAAGATGATCACTAAAACCTGCATTGAAAATTTTTAGTGAGGTGTTGTGTAAACTCTTCTTTACTAGAAACTGATCAAGAGCTGTTTGACAAGTTTCTGATACTCGGGTAGCTGCTTTTACTTCAGCCTTTAAATTGTAGGACGTTGCAAGGTTCAAAATGGTCTCCCTATTTCCACTATTCGTGAGGAAGTCAATATTGAAGTCACCACAGATTATCAATTCACAATCTATTTTATTTACTTTATTTAGCAATGACTCCATTTTGTTTAAGAAAAGTTCAAAATTCCCGGACGGTGATCGGTAAACTGTAGCAATAACCAGGTTGAACTGAGTAATTTTTATAGCTGCAATTTCATAATCCTTTTCGACATTTGCCCTAGTTAAGTCAGGTAGTGTAATAAAATCTACATTTTCCTTTGTGTAAATTGCTACCCCACCCTGTTTGCTGTTTTTCCTGCAGTAGTAAGCAGCCTAGACAAATTTGTTTATTTTCGTATTCTGGATTAATTCTGGGTTAAGCCAGTTGTGAAGCGTTCATTGCCTGGCAACATTTATGTGATGCAGCATAATTAGGGTCAGATAACTGCTCTGTTACAGGAGCCCCACGGGACAACTAATTACTTATGCATCTGAAGCACTTACAGCAGTACAGAGGATAGATAGCAAAGATAGGAAAGGATTCAGTGGTTATCATTTATGGCAGGGTGTTTCAGCTTGTGCACCTACCCAGGAACAGACAGGCAGGCCAGGCACAGTGTGTTCAGGAGTGGGCAAATGGCTGCCACACAGGTAGTCTTACAGCCGGAGCATACAGTATGCGATTTTAGTTCATTGGCCGAGCCCAGGCAGCCACTGCAAGCCAATTAGGACATGCATGCACAGAATGTGTACAGTTGAGTCATCTGGTGTGTTGCCTGCAGGTTAGCTGAAGGGCACTCGTGGCTGCCTGTGCCCTAAGGGGCAGTGTTGGAACAGCCTGATTCAAGGTATCACAAAATTCCATGTTTTTTCATGTGGAATGAAACACCACATCAATCAGTAGGCACTTATGCTGGTTACAGAAGAGTCCAAAGTACCAGGTGGTGAACCCATGATGTTCCAGATTCATTTCCTCAAGCTGTTACATGAGTTACACTGGGGATAGTTGAGGATGAACGTGTAGATAAAGCATTATGTCCTTCAAAATAATCGTGTATATTGCCTGCAAATTGACAATAATATCAAATTTGCAGTACGGACCCACCAAAAGTTTATGTGGATCCATCTGATGTGATGTGATGTGATGTTTCTTCCCATGGCCTGGTCCTGGTACCATGTGCATATTGACTTTGCAGACCTGTTCAAAGTAGCTGTGTAGTTACTTGTGGTGGATGCTTCCTCTAGTTTCCTATATGTCCTGTGGATGTTATCAGTGAAATCAATAGCTGCAGATCAGGTCCTGGCGACTATCTTCACAGTAAAAGAAGTGCCACAACCCACCCTATCTGACAATATCTCACACTTCAGTGTGTCTTCAATTCCTTTTGCCAAAGGAATGGCACAACACTTTGTGGCATCGGTCCTTGTTATTCCATCTCAAAATCGGAAGCTGAGTGGTTCGTCAGAATGTTCAAGGCCAAAATAAACATGATGATAATCTCAATGATGTCTCAGGAGACCCTTACAGACTTCTTTGCTGTGTATCAATTCACCTCTATATATTGCCATAATCCAGGTAAGATGGTCATGGGTGCAAACTCTCTTTCCAATCTCCTATACATTTCCGTCTTCTGCACCTGACCTGTTGAGCCCAGTCCTCACAGCCACACTTGAACTACTGTATGAACTCTTTATTCTGGGCTCGCTACATCCATAAACAGTGGCAGGCTTAGGGATTGTTACTGGTTGTGGGGGATGTCTATAATTTGAAGTAGCAGCCTGACTAGAAGATCTTGTGTGAGATTGAAATCAAGCTCTATCTGTGATAACTATGTGATGTATGCCCTGTCCTCCAACACGACCTTGGCAGGGTCCAAGTAGCCACTTGAGGTGAGATGTGGGCATAACCTCTGCCCCCGCTGTAAGCTAACATGCCAAGACCCACCAAAGGCAATAGGCTTTGAAAAGCCTACCTCAGTTTTTGACCTGGACTTTGAGTTGGAACACTGATTGTATGTATTGTTTTTTAAGGCAGTTTTTCCCTTGTTCATTGGTACTGATTTGAGATTATATTACTTTCATGAATTTCCAGCATGCTGGAATAGCTGTGGGTCAGCAACTTACATTAATCTGTACAATGAAAAAACCAGTCCAAAGTTCCAAATTTCACTTTTTTTTATCCACTTGATGATTAGTTTTAGGTTGGGACCCATTTCAGATCATCATAACATATTCAAAAATGGTATTTCTGAAAATGCAAAACTATGTCAAAAATGTGCAAATGACAGTTACAGCACATACAGAAGACTGCAGTCTGTAACTCTGCTTTATAAATTATGTAAAGTAAATCAAAATTACCATGGAACTGGTGAGCAGTTAGAAAATTTTACTACCAACAGAGATGCAGAAGCGGGCAGTAAGTAAAAAAAAGTTGTCTACCCCTGATCTATGGTATTTCATGATGTGATGTTAATGGACACACTCCAGTTGGGAGACAATGTGGTGTGTTTCACCCAATTCCTCTACTATTCTGAAGGCATTCTGGCAGTGACTATTGCAGTGTTGTCAATGTTTTTGCAGAGGTCTGGTATAATAGTTGAAATTTTCAATCCATCCCGATATCCCACCAAAAATGGTGGGATGCTGATGGAGTAGGAACTCATTAACTGATATATCACCACTAAAACTCGGTATGGGTAACACAAGGCTACCAACTGATGCACTCTTACTTGAAGGGAATGGGCCAGTGAATAGTGTTTACAAATTATGCTCACTTAACCTCTTTTTGAAGTAACCCAAATAACACAGAATGATTAGAGCCTATTGCCTTCTGTAAAACATTCAATTCTTTGGCAATTTATCTGGTAAAAAATATGCAACCAGTCACTTTTTGATGATTTATTCAACCATGAACATGTTGTTGAGCCACTGCAGGCTCATTATCAGATGGAAGTTTTACAAGAACGTTATGTTGTGGACCAAGTGTAACTAGATGTAGTGCTGACGCTGCTGGTGGAAATGACAGTAATTGAGTAATCAATGATGAAACATTTTATAATGCAAAATGGTTGAATAAATCATAAAAAAGTGACTGTTTGCATATTTATGACCAGATAAATTGCCAATTTAAGTTGCAGTCACAGTTCGTCATCCACAATGGATGTATTGAAACTCAGTTCTTTATTTATTTTTTATTTACTGCTTGCTGTTGAAAAATAAATACTTTTCTCATTGTAGATACATAACTCCAAGTCGTGATTCTGCATAATAAAAAGGAATTAAATTATGTAAAAGAATTGAAGCTTTCTGTTTGCAAATCAAAACAGAGATGCGTATTTTTAAATTTGAAAGACAATGTGCTGGCTCCATCTCAGCTTATTCATCTACAAGCCACGGAATATTACACATAGAATCTTGGGAGGGGGACATTAGACAGGGAGGGGAAAAAGGGAGACAATTCAGAAACCAAAGTTAAGGGAGAGCCACCTTGTATGATGAGGAAATGGTGAAAGATGTATGACAAGGAAATGGTGAAAGGTGAAGCACAATGCAACGGAGAGCATATGTTTGCATCTGTATAGAAAGAAAGGACAAGAGATGGAGAAAAGGGTGCACCTAAAGGAGAGTAAAAATAAGCAAGTAAATAAATTGAAATATAATTTGATAGATAAAAAAATCTACTCACCAAGCAGCTGCAGGAGATTGTACATATCAAAAGGGTTTTTCACATACAAACTTTCAGAATCAGTGGCTACTTCTTCTGGCAGAAGGGTTGAAGGGGAAAGAAGAGGTGCGAAGGAAAAGGACTGGAGATGTTTAGGAAATGGGGTAAATTTCAGAAATACTGTGATGGAAGAAGGTATTTCGAGATTCCAGGAATTTTAACAAGTCAACTTCACCATGAGTCCATATGGAAAAGATGTCATCAATGTTTCTAAACCAAACGAGTGGCTGAAGTCTTACGGATCCCAGGAAAGCCCTCTCCGACCCACGAGAAGGTTGGTATAGGGTGGAGCCATCTTGGTTCCCATGGCTTTACCCCAGATCCAAACTTTACCCCATTTCTTAAACCTCTCCAGTCCTTTTTCTTCACCCTTCTTCCTTTCCTTTCAACCCTACTGCCAGAAGAAGGAGCCACTGGCTCCAAAAGCTTGCATACGAAAAATGCATGGTGAGTAGATTTTTTATCTATCCAATTACATTATATTGCCGTACCATATGATATTTCCACATCACTATCCCAATCTCTAGGCTGCTTACTCACCCATCCATCCATACTGTAAAATTTGCTCTATGGTCTGCCCTCTACCATATATTTCTGCCTCACCTCTGGCATACCTTACAATATTAAAGGCAGAGCAACATATGAAACTACTCTTATTTGTTTTCCAGCTGACATGTTCATTACATGGGAGTTCCTTTATGGAAATTGTCACCAAACTAATAGAATGTCTGAATGGTTACACCAACTTGCTGCCTTGGGAGTGTACAGCATCATTTGCTGAGTGTGCAAAAAAATGTGACTCAAAAGACCGATGTTCTTGGTATATCACATGGGTTATTCTGACTTTCCAACCTAGCTCCATTCTCCAGAACTGTGCAGATAGAAGCTTACTTTCAATCATATGAAGACATGCTCGAAAAATGGGTAACCCACAGTATTCAGAAATGGAGAAACATTGGGTTGTGTAAATAAGGCTGGAAAAATGTTATTTGATTCTTATTTGCTTAATGGAAATCCATGCAGTATGGACCAGTTATTGTTCATAATTTGTCATATCCTTTATATTGGAACATAACATTAAAAATAATAATTAATAAAGGAGAACAATAATATGTGAAGATTTGTTTTGTGCATTATGAAACATCCACAACCACAAATTACCGTTAACTGTAGTAAAAAGTATTGTAAAAGAGAAAACTGGCGAAAACGCATCATGTACGGCTCAAGTAAATTGATTCAGTGGCCACTTTCATAGTCTGATGTCGCAGAACAGTGCATCCGTTGATGAATGCAATGACCTTGAAAGAATTATAAGTTTTTGAATATTGTGAGTCTTTTTTCAGATTTTCATAGATGGTACTAGCCTGTTTAACATGGAAGTTCGGTTTTGCTTTTATTTCTTTAATTTTCTGACCATGTATCACCGGGCCAAGAGCGTAGGGACTTGACCAATGAGAAGTGGGATTCCATACTCCTGGATGAGAGTAGATTCAGTCCAAGCTCATAATTATTCTGGGCGAACCATCGTATGGCAAAAGATGGGAAAATGTAATGCACCCAGACCATTGTAAAATACTATCGCTTTGGTCATCCAGATGCTACATTGAGGAAAGGTGTAATGTTGGTAGGGGTACTGACTTCCAAATCATTGAAAATAGTACAGTCACTGGTAATTGTTTTTGTGTCACTGTACTCCTGACCCCTTTGTGCAGCTTTTCAGGATGTATCTGGCCCTGACTCCATTTTTATGAATGACAGTGCAGGTAAAGGAGCTCTTGAAACGGGAGTATATGTAACAAATGGACTGGCTTGCCTGTTTCCCCAACTTAAGTCCCATTGAATACATGTGGGATGTGTTGGGGAGCTTGTTCACATGCATTAACGACTCTCTAGCAGTTGCCAGCCATGCTGGTGGAGGAATGGAATGCCTTACCACAAAAACTCTGTACCAACCTTGAGGCCAGTATGAGTGCATATTGCAGAGTATGCATTGCTGTCTGTGGTGTTAACATGTCCTATTAAGGACCCTGTCATGCCTTTTGTAATATCCAGAGGACTGTCATAAATCACTATGACTTCAGTATAATTGGTACCTTTGCATAAAAGTGCAACGGCAGTTGTGGGCACTCAGCCTTGCATACTAATGCTGACCTTCATGACCAACAGCCAAATTCCAGTTGTCATATTGGACATATGGTGATGCCAGCAATGCCAACACCCTGTATTTGCCCAGACTGTGAGTGCCATTTGAGCCACGGTAGTTCCAGGCAACACATCCTCCACACCCTACATCCTACTATGATGAAGGCTTGAATCTGACTAGGGTGATGTAAGGACAGGGGGGTTACCATGAGGTTCTGTTCCCGGTCCTTCGCTTTTCTTGATGTGTATGGACGATCTGCCACTTAACATGACAGGTAAGTCAAAAATTTCAGTCTCTGCGGATGACACAAGTGATATTACAAAAGACATAGAGTGCAGTATAAGTAATGTAGATAACAGGTTAGCCAGTAACATCAGCACATGGCTCTCAGTGAACAGATTAATTTATAAGTGTAACAAATTGCAATATGTACAGTATCCTATATAGAACTCGTGTAAAAACTAAATTTTACTGTCTCGAGGTGGTCAGACAGTCTGTGAAATTAACCCTTTTACATCATCAGGGCTGAGGGTAGATGAAAGGCTTTCTATGAAACATCATGTTAAGGATATTGTGCAGAAACTGAATGATGCTGTCATCACTATAAAATTGATCTCCTTTGTCTGTGACACTGAAACACAAAGGCTAATTTATGTTGCTTGCTTTCACCGTATTATCATTTATTTTGGGGCTACTGTGTGTACTCACCAAGAATATTTTTAGCCCGGCGAAGTTTATTCAGACTGATGTGCAGCATGAGTTTGTAAACATCATGTAGGCTGCTGCTAAAGTGTAGCAGAATTCTACCTTTACCATCTCTTCACACATATTCCATATGAGATTTGTTGTTGATAACACTGACTCATTCAGAAAAACTGAAACATACATTCAGTGAATACCAGAGAGAAAATTTAATTACAGTTGAATGACACATCCTCAGGCACTGTACAGAAAGGTGTGCATTATTCAGTGGGTTTCATTTTCAGTAGGCTTCCAATTAACTGAAGGAATTGACTGATGAACCTCAAGTGTTTAACTCCCAAGGTGAAAGGTTTCCTTGTGGCAAACTCCTTTGATTCTGTGCAGGAGTTCCTTACGGTAATTGTGAACTTTAGATAATTATCATTCATATATTCTTAACACCTTTTTTGCCTTTTATTAATTCCTTTTGAAATGAACAAGTACCTAAAATACAAATTCACTGACATTACTGTCAAGCGATTCTTGAAACATCGCAAAAGCGATGCTTGGCAGTAACTGTATGTGTATCACTCAACTGCGGCACTAAAGTGGTAGGCATGTGACAAAAAGTTAAGAATTTTAGAAATGGAAAAAATGCTCACAATACCAGATTGTACCACAGTCTTCTAACTGTCAAGCAGTTTCCATTTTAAATGACTGGAGTGGAGGCTGGAACACGATTATGTACTGGTTAGCAACCAGTGTTGTTGTAGTCATCAGTCTAAAGAATGGTCTGAAGCAGCTATCTATGATAGCCTATCCTGTGCAAGTCTCTTCTACTCTGCATAACTACTACAGCCACAGCCTACAATCATTGGAACCCACTTACTGTATTCAAGCCTTGCTCGACCTGTACAATTTTTACCCCCCACTCCACCCCCAACTCCCTATAGTACCAAATTGATGATTCCATGATGCCTTGGATTGTATCCTATCAATCAATCCCTTTTTTTAATTAGTTTGTGCTATAAATTTCTGTTTTCCCAATTTATATCCAGTATCTTTCATTAGTTATTTAATTTACCCATCTAATATTCAGAGTTCTTCTGTAACACCACATTTCAAAAACCTCCATCTTCATTTGTATAGAATATTCTCGAACTTCTTACAATGTCAGTTCAGTGTAAAACTTCAAGATTTTGACAATTACCTCCATCAATTTAGTCAGGAACAACTGCAGGAAGTCCAAGAATGTTTTAAACAACAATGCCGTTGCAAAAGACTTTGTTCTCCAGTCTCTTTTGTGTGAACTGTTTATTGTTTATGTCATTTATAAAAGACTAAACTCCAGGCAAATACCTTCAAAAAAACATTTCCAAAATTTAAATTTATACTTGATTTTAACAAATTTCTCATTCTCAGAAATGTGTTTTTTGTTCCTGCCAGTCTTCATTTTACAGCCTTTCTACATCAGCTGCCATCTCTCGTTTTGCTGCCCACACAGCAAAACTCATCTACTACTTTTTGTCTTATTTCTTACTCCAATTACGTCAGCAATACCTGATTTAATTTAAGTGTATTCCATTACCCTTGTTTTACTTTCGTTGATGTAGTCCAGTAGTACACACAACATACACTGCTGATACTAATACTTCTTCACAAAAAACTGTTAGACTATTACTGTATGACAATGATACACTGTGTGCCTCTCCTAAGAGACAGCAGGCACTTTTTCTCTGGTGTTGTGGCAGATATTTTCAATTTCATTTTTGTAATGTGTTAGCTAGAGTCATCCCAGATGGATAATGTCCGTCACTGCTTTCATGCAGTGTCCAGTATCAGTGGAAAGTGTTTATTTCTTTTCTTTTAAAAAAAAATTAAGTGGAATGTTAAGACCCCATTTGATCGAGCAGTCTGAAGTTAGCCTATTTTAATATTCATTTTATCAGTATACATTAGCAGGGACCATAAAACATGAAGAATAACTGGTTCTTGAGCAACACTCCATGCCTGACTTGCCCTGTCTCATTTTGCCCTGCCGAGCACCATCTGCTACCATCATGCAGTGCTGCTAAATCTCACTGGAGTACTGATTATTCCTCATGTTTTACTGTCCCTGTTATTACATACTGCTAAACTGAATATTGCACGAGACTAATTTGGGATTCTGTATGAAATGGGCATGTAAAATTTTGCTTTAAAAGTTATTTTGTCTATAATGAGAAACAAACTAAAATTTTCTGTTAACACTGTGCACCACATGAAACATATGATGAGCAGTAGTTGTTTGGACTGATTCCACCTTAACTTTGCAAAGCCGAAAGTGCTGCCAAAACGCTGTGAAAAAAATACCTGGCTGTTCTTAGGTGACACACATTGTATGTCTTTACTCCATAGCCATGTGTCTCAAAGATACCTGCCATAGACTAAATCATTCTGGCTTATTCCATGATAGTTGTTTGATAAAAAGTATGCTAGCTGTATCACTTTGCGTATCTCAAGCAGTTGTTTTAACCTCCAAATGTGGACATCTCAGTGGTATGAAGATTCACCAGAAATGACATGTTTTGGATCCCACATTAAACTGTAGGCTCCCTTTCCATGGCAGAATTTCTGGGACAGGTTAGGGACATACAAGCTGCCAAGGTGGTGTCCAATGAAAGACTTGCACCATGTCTTAGAGCCACTTGAAATTATCATCACTATGTCATTATTAAGCAGGTCATTTCAAAAAATGATTTTAATTTGTTTTGATTGCGCAAAATATTTAAGCATGCTTCATGTCTGCTTTTGCAAATACTTATTACAATGTACAAAATATTGCTTTGGTGCCTGCGTTGGGTGTGAGAGGTGGAGCACATTACCTCTGAACTACTATTCTCCCTGTGCAGGCTATGCAGAGAGTGTGTGTAATATTTTGATGCAAATCTGTAACATAGTTTTTAGAAATAGGGCAGCGAAATAAGTAATTCTGAACACTAAATTGCAGAAATAAGTCAAGCTATATTTTAGCATTCATGATCACACAGAATAGCTCATAACAGTGTGTTGTCAAGGTAAGACCACAAATTATACAAAACATTGCTATAGATGTCTATTATATTCCATGTAGTACATTCTGCTGCCTACACATACGAAATATATTGTCACATACCCCCAACAACACTCCTGCCAGAAATGGAAAAATGCAATGATAAAACTTCATCTTATAAGAGAAATCTAATGTAATTAATTTGGTTTTCTAGAGTAAAAGACTGTAACTATTGTTAGCAGCATGATGAGCAACAATGTTCACTGTAAAGAGACACATAATTTTAAACTGGTAGATAACTAAACTAATATTCTTCAAGATTTTGTATGTTATCATGTAAATGTCAAACAAATAGTAAGACTCCTAGATAAACAGCAGCTATGTAGTGTAACTGATGTAGCAACAATATTTTTTCCTAAATAGTGTCTTCCCTCCTAATTTGATTATGTTCAATTATTTTCTGTGTAAGTATGTGTAGAATATTGCAGTCTTTTTATAGTTGATTGTTAGTAATTCTTACAAAGTAGTTTCTGGCAGTGCTTATCTCTTCTAATGTGTCCATCGATAATTCAATGTCCATACTTTTTCTCTTTTGTAATAATATGTGTCATACACACATGGATGGATATATATCGCACACACACACATGGGTGAATGCATATTGTAACGTGGACATTCTTATGTTTTCCTTATTTCTTATCCTCTGCTTGTCCTCATTGTGTATCAAGATGAACATTATGTTGTTTCTGCTGTCCTTACAAACGTGGTGCTTAATGTAATAGGATATTCTGATTAAAAGACAGAAATTATTTGTTATAAAATTTTGTAGGAGTCACCTTAACAAACTGCTCTGGAGATGGAAACTTGCCTGAATCTGGTACTGGCTGGGGTGAAGGACACTCAGAAGAGCGGCGGGCAAGTGCACCATTGAGAAACAATAGTGGCTCTCCACAACCTTCACAAAGCACTCATCGAGCTAGTTGGCATGCTCCAGATCCTCATTCTTGCACGTAAGATGATTTAATGTAATGTTCATCTAAAGGAATTTTTGTCATGCAGTAGTCATAACAGTTTGTGCATTTTGTTTCTTATGAGCTTTATTTATCTTTTGACTGCTGATAAACTATTTGTCTGATAAAAACTTGTTTTATTTTATTTCATCTTTACCTACAAACACAAAACTCATATTGACTACATACAGTTATATTCCCATCTGTGTTAAGAGTGAATGAAATATTTACTGCCTTCTTCCCTCTTTTTGGTGTGTGTGTGTGTGTGTGTGTGTGTGTGTGTGTGTGTGTGTGTGAGAGAGAGAGAGAGAGAGAGAGAGAGAGAGAGAGAGAGAGAGAGAGAGAGAGTCTTTTTCTTTGGTTACTTTCTCTTCTTGTCTGTGTGTGAATTCCTTCAGATCTCCTTCTAACTTCATTGTTTCCCATATTTGTGCTTTTGATTTTTTGCATTTCCTCTGAGTTATTGGTAGTTCACAGGGCACCAGCAGGTGTCATCTTAAACTTCATAAAGCAATTGTAGACAATTTTAATAAGGCTGTGTAGAATTTTCTGGAGATCTCTTGTTTTTGGAGACTATAATGTTTTTTTTTTTTTTTTTTTTTTTTTTTTTTTTTTTTTTGGACTGTACTTATTGAGGGCATCTGATTGTTAATATCCAGCTTTGGATTTTTTTGCCATTATGAAATTTCCAATGAGTGTTGAAGGATATAGTGTAACACCCATTTGGTTTTAAACCCAACAACTGGCAGTGATTTAGCTGTAAAACCAATAATGAATTGTGAACTTTAAAATTTTCCCAGCGAATTAAGTGTGCGAAGAGATTTCAGGATTGCAGCTGGTCGTCGTAAACTTCATTCCATGATATTTCAAGTGGAACCTGCCTGTCATCTTCAGGTGTCCAGTGAAAAATTGTGGAATGAAGTTTATGATGATAGGCTGCAATCCCAAAATCTCCTCAAACAATAATGATTTGTTTATTTGACGGAGATGGTAAAATGTTAACAATGAAATGGTCTAAGCAGTCATGTTCAGATCTTAGAAGAAAATGTCAAAGAGCCATAAAGAATCACCCAATCATTTTGTTTAATGAGGCATTACACACAGGACACTATGAATAAATTTATAAAGCAAACACAAAAAGGATAAAACAAAGAAGAACAAAGACAGGGAATTGATAACTCCAGAGTTTAAAGTATAATATGCTACAAAGAGTGAGGAAAATTGAGAAAACAAGTCAAAGTCAAGAGATGGAACTCCATAATAGTCAGAAATCTTCTGATCTGTTATTAAGTAAAGTTAAACACTATTGTTATGTTCAAAAAGATGAAACAAGTTAAACACTATTGTTGTGTTCAAAAAGATCAAACGCTGTACGACTAAGGCAAAAATGGTTTAGAGCATTAAACTTATCAAACAACTAAAAGTTGTGACCCAAAGGGAATTGGGCCCCAGACAACAGCTCTGTCAGAAATCTTGATGCTTTTAAATCATTGACCTCCAAATTCAATCATTATTTCCTCAGAGTGGCAGTAAACATTCCACCCACTTATAAAGAACTAAATATGGATGCCTTAGATTTCCTCGTGCAGGTATTAAATGCACTACCAGCAGACACTAGTTTCAAAAATATAGCCCCTTAGGTGCCTACAAAATTCATCAGGTCACTAAAAAGAAATAGTTGTCTGGTGTTTCTAGCAGAATATTAAAATCTTGTGTTGATCTATTATCCGGGAGTTATTCTTGTAATCTGTCAATGTCTAAGGATATACTATATTTCCTGACAAACTTAAATATTATGTAGTTACATCCATCTATAAAACTGGGGATAAACAAACCACCTATAATTGCAGACCAATTTAATTCCTTCTAATCTTTCCAAAAATATTTTAGAAAGTGGCCTTTGTTGAAATATTGCATAATTTAACTGAGCAGAACTAGTTAACTGCCTATCAGTTTGGCTTTCGTTCAGTATGTCCTACAGAGAGAGCAGTACAAAACCTCGTGAAAACTACTATAAGAGCTAAACCAGAAAACTCATCCTGTTTTTGTGAGCTAGCTGAAGCCTCTGCCAAATAGATTTTTGTAATCACAATCAAACTGAAATTTCATGGCACATGTCTAGAGTTTTAGCTTCACAAAAGAAAGCTGAGGGGCTCTCTGACAGACTGTGTCACAGGCATGATCCCAACCTGAGAATGGAGTAGCATATTACGTGGATTCCACAGATCAGTAGTGCTCTCCTCTCATTCGTAAGCTATGTAAATGATTTATTTATTTATTGATTTATTTAACCTGGCAAGATTAGGGCCATCAGCCCCGTCTCCTACATCTAACCAGGCATTCTACTTATTTTACATTCATATGTTTTAGTAGGCATGTTAAACTACATCTAGTACAAAAAGTGAAATAAACAATTAGAAAGGTACACCTGGAAAAATACATACATATAAGTTTATATTCGTAGATCATAAGTACTGTTATAATTAGACATCATTGAAGAGAAAGATTTCAGATAGGAGTGCTAGCAGCAGGGAGTATGAGGGAGACTCATGGTGAAGGGAGGAGAAGAATAGAGAGACATGATGAAACATAATTAAGGAAATATAAAGGAAAAGAAGATTGCGTGGCTAATAGAGATAGATGAAGAGGAATGCATCTCAGGAGCAAGATAGGAGACGCTAGCTTTGCTATTTGACAGATGAGAGGATTGGCCTTGTACATTAATTTTGTGGAGAACGTTACGAGGATGGTAGTAGGAAATGCTTCAACTTCTTCTTAAAAACAGCAGGAGATTGAATTTTGCGCAAGGTAAGGCGCAGTTTGTTCCAGAGGCGGACAGTGGCAACTGAGAAGGAGTTTGCAAAAGTTTTTGTTTTGTGAGTGGGCACAGTTAGGATACCAAATAAGAGTGACCTCATGTTTTGATTATGATGGCATGACAAGTTTTTAATCTCTGAAGGAAGGTACTGGGGTGCTTGTGCGACGAGGAGTTGGTGAAGTAGACATAGAGTGTGGTAGTCACGCAATTTGTCCGGCTGCAGTCACCCTAGCTCGGAGTATGAAGCACTAACATGATCATATCGGCGAATGTTGCAGGTGTAACGAACACAGGCATTCGTGGCTAGTTCTAGCCATCTTTTGTTTTCACTACTCATGCCTTATTGAATCACATCACAATAGTGGAGATTCGGTAGAACGAGTGCTTGCACGAGCTGGCGTTTCAAGTCCTGTGGAAATATGTTCCAAAACTTTTTGAGAGCATAGAGACAAGCAGATGTCTTTCGGCACACTGCGACTGTATTCTCCGCCCAGTTGAGATGCTCATCCAAAGTTACACCCAAGTTCTTAACAGTTTTCTGATATGGTATTGGAGTACCGTCGAGCAGAATAGGAGGTAGCCGTTCGCGGAAAACTGAACTTATTAATTTCTGATGGGCTATTAAGATTATTTGTGTCTTTTTTGCATTTAGTTTAAGCCCCAGGTTTTTCGCCCATGTCACTACTGAAGACAGATCATCATTCATCTGAACGATTGCAGTGTTTAGATCTTCGGGTCTGACGCTTAGGTAGAGCTGGAGGTCGTCGGCATAGAAATGATATTTACAGGAGGACAGAACCGACGAAATATCGTTGACATATAAAGAAAACAAAAGTGGTCCTAAGACTGATCCTTGTGGCACTCCCGAGGAAACATGTTTCCAGGAAGATTTTTCATTTACGCAGACAACACATTGCTGTCTGTCTTTTAAGCAGCTTTCAAACCATCTCATTGCACTATCTGAGAAATTAAGCTGTTGCATTTTTCTGAGCAATATGTCAAAGTTAACAGTGTCAAAAGTTTTGCTGAAGTCCAGTAGCGTCAATATTGTTGCCTCTCGATTGTCGATGGCATATTTCAGGTCATCAGTTACTTTAATTACAGCAGTGTTTGTGCTGTGATGTTTACGGAAACTGGATTGAAATTTCTCATATAGGCTGAATTCATGCAAGTGTTCAGTGATTTGGTCATGAACAATATATTCAAGTGCTTTGGAGACAGCAGGCAGTATGCTAATTGGTCAGTAATCACTAGGCAGTTGCGAGTTTTCGATCTTAGGGATGGGTCGAATTATGCTTCTTTTCCATGCAGTGGGGTATATTCCGTTCATGAGGGAAAAATTAAATATGTCAGTTAAGGCAGGTACTAAGATATCGGCAACATTCTTAATCATGGTTATACCAATAGTGTTGTTGCCTATTGCATCAGAAGAGATTCTCATTATTGCTTTTCTTGCCGTATTTGTTGTTACATGTTTTAGATGGAAGGTATCGTTGATAGTTATCCTGTTTGGGGATTCTTGTGGACGGTAATTATCAGCCGTGCGGGTATTCAGAGGTGCAGAGAAGAATTCATTTAATTCGTTAGCTGACACATGAAGAGTAGTTTCCGATTTTGCCTTTCCGACCCGCAAGCTACGGAGATTCTTCCATAGAGTTGTGGGCGTCAGATCGCTGCATACAAGGGAGCGAGCGTGCCTGATTTTAGCATTGCAAATGCATTGTTTCACTCTGTTCCGTAGCTTTCTGTATTCTTCAAAACGCTCGGGTTTCGGATCTGCCTTGAAACGCCTGTGGGCAGCATCCCTATTAGTCATCATTTGACGTAATTCAGCTGTCAGCCATGGAGCAGGAGATTTTCTTACACGGATTTTGTGCACAGGTGAATGTTTGTCATAGAGGGCAGTGAGTTTATCACCAAGGTCATTAATTTTGGCGTCGATTGTAGATTCTCTGATTATTTGATGCCATGAGATTTCTGGGCAATCGGCTGTTAGAGCGTCAAGGTCAATACGTTTCATGTTCTTACAAGTTATGTAACGCGATTTGATCCTTGGGGGCTGCACAGAGTAGGCCAGGAATATTACATCATGTGCTGAGAGGCCAGGGGCTGATGTTTGACCAACATCTCTTACTTTGTCAGTCTGTTTCGTTGCGATTACGTCTATAAGAGTATGACTGTGCGCCGTATGGTGTGTAGGTTGTAATGGAAGAATGTTCATGCTATTGCAACTAAACAGTCTTCTTAGGTTTATGGCGGAGGGAATGTCTCTTAGCAGGTCTATGTTCAAGTGACCCATTACGATGACATGTTCATATTGACACTGAAGTGAATGTAATTCCGACTGGAAGGGACTCATTGAGCTTATTTTTGGTGGCTTGTACACGACGACAGTCAAGAACTTCCGACTTTGTATATTTATTTCAATGAACATGAATTCAGCCTCTTTTTCTTCAGCAGGGTTTGACGTACACAAGATTTTCGCTTTGAGATCTGTTCGTATATACATGCCGACCCAGCCACCTCGCTTTTTTGATCTGTCTGCCCTAAGAAATGTGTACCCTGGGAGATGAATAGATGCAGAGGATATGTGTGGTTTCAACCACGTTTCGGATAAGAGGATTACATGGTAGTTTAGTTGGTTGAAAAGGAGGCTAAGTTCTTCGTAATGTGCAGGTAAATACTGGATGTTGCAGTGAGCTGCTAAAAGCTCTGACGTGTTCCACTGAGCAGCCTGGAGTAGGGTGGCAGACTGGTTTGTCCCTTTGTTAGGCCTACCTGCTGCGAGGGGCACTGGCCGGTGCTTCCGCCAAGTGACATAACACAGGAGTGTCCGAGATTTTGTGCGCCCTGTTTGTGACTCCGCGAGTGCCAAAAGAAAGGCGACTGCAATAGATTTCCTGAGGTTGCGGGAGTATAGAAAATGGATTAGTGATATTCGGTGCAAGGAGAATATGACCAAAATAGTGACAGCTGTGTGTCACTGTGTATCCTATGTCGTAAGAGGAGAAATGTAATTAGCGTATTTGAAACAGCTTAGGGTGGAAATAAGGGAAAGGGGAGTGATTCATGAGGCCGATGCTGCCAGCAGAGAGAAGTAAGCTTAATAATTAATAGATTATCGTAGGAAGCTACAATTAAATTGGAATTTACTAAAGTGATACTGGTAGTGATTATCGTAGGAAGCTACAATTAGATTGAAATTTGCTGAAGTGATACTGATAGTGATTTTTGTTATGAACAATTTAAACCGAAGAGATGGGTGATTAATGAACTAAAGGAGAGACTAATAATTGCAATAGAACTATTACAGAATGGAAGAGAATAAACTGAGAAAAGGAAAAAAGTATTAGCAGTAACTAAAATTAAGTAGTGGTTAGAGCTACAGATACAAAAAAATAGTAAAAAGTTAATACAGTTACAAAAACAATTAGTTGAAGGTACAAATATGGGTATAATTAAAAAGGTAATACAATTAGAAGACTATATCTGAGTATAGGGCTGTTACAATTTGCAAATGGTGTTAAGTTTGCACTTTTGGCTCGAGTAGCTTCACTTAATACTATTCAGTTCTGTCATGTTTGTGACTGTCTTCTTTCCAGCTGCTGTCTTAATGATTACTCTGCCATCCTGAGTCCACACATTCTGAAGACCGAAATGGGATATACCACTGTTTAAAATCTTTAGCCGTTCGTGTGTCAGATCTTCCTTTATTGTAAGCCCTGTCCTTGCTAACTTCTTCTTCTGGGTAAAGATCTTTGCCCTTTTTCGGTATGAGACAAATTTAATTATTATTGGACGAGGTTTGGTAGCACCTGGTAGTTTTCGTCCCACCCGATGGCTCCTGTCAATGTCTGCCTTGGTCACTTCAACGCCTAATTTTTCACGTGCAACCTGTATAAGCAGGTTGTCTGTGTCTTCTTCCTTATTTTCTGCTACTCCAAACAGTCTTAGACTATTTCGCCTTTGGTACTGTTCTAGCTAATCTGTTGCGGCAAATAGTTTCACTTCCAACTCTCGTGCCTTTTTCTCGTATTCAGACACAGACTTTTTTAGTGCTGTAATTTTGGCAGTATTGGCCCCAACAGTTTCATGCATTTTGGCCAATACTGCTGCCGTTACAGTATCTGATATAGTGCCTGCTATCAGATCGAGCTGCGGCCACACCTTCCGCCAAGAGCGAGCCCGCAGCACTTGCTGCTTCCCCGCTGCTTAACGCACTGCTGTTGACTCTTCTGTTTACCATTTTCTCGAAGATATTGGTGGAGCACAGAAAAAAAAGATAGCACTACTGCACAGAACACTGTTGTTTACACAATTTCCACTGGTACTAGACAGCACTACCTGCGAGAACACCTTTGAATTCAACTAAATTTTGCGAGCCGAACTTAACACGTGTTACACTGCAGCCGCCATGATCTCCCAGAGACTGCAAAGGGTGGTTCCAAAACTTTGTTTTCTGATGACACAAACATACTGATCAACTTTCAGAACGCAGCCTTAGCAGACACAGCCAAGATGATTGCTGAAGAGGCTTCAAAGTCATTCACAGTTAATAGTTGATGTCTTAATCTAAGAAAGGTGTCTTAATCTCAGAAGGGATGATATTATACGATTTGAAACAAGCAAAAATAACCTCCTAACACCAAAAGTATACATTAGTGGTCACACACTAAATAAAATACCCTGTGTGGTCCAGTTGTATAATGAGTAGAAATGAATCAACAGATACGTATTCTAACCAAGAATTTTTGCTCTTAGAAGCATCTCTCAATGTGTTAACATAAAGGCAAGAATGTTGATTGACTTCCCATATTTGTAATTTGTGTTGTCATATGCAGTTATCTTTTTGAGAGTGCACCTAAAATAAATAACCTGTTTATTCAACAGAAGTGATCAATGAGAAAACTGTGTAAAGTAGATAACTGCACATCTTGCAAAAGGATTTTTACGGACTGTGAAATTCCTACACTCATTTCTTACTAAATTTTATTCCAAATGGTTTTTGTTACTGTCTCTGAAAATCAGTTTCAGCTGCACTGAGGGGTACACAATCACAATTTAAGGAGCAAACAAAATTATCATGTTGCCTTTTCACTCTTGTTTTGGGTCCAGAATGGAGATGCGAACTATAATGCAGTCGTGTTCAACAGCCTTCCTTCTAACATGAAGCAAGAATTTTGGAATCCTAACCGGTTCAAAAGAAAGTGAAAAACATACCTCATGAACTACTCTGCCTACAAATTATCAGAATACCTCGATTCAAAAACCTAAAAGTTCAGTTAGCTGCATTGCAAGTAACAGTGTTTGTTCTAGAACTGCTTAACAAGTTGTAAAATACTGTGTTCAGCACTCAGTGTTTAAAGAGGTAAGTAATTATTATTATTTTTTTTGAAAATACCAGTGTAATCAAGTAAATGTTAAACTACCAATAGGACATTAAAAAAAAAAACAGTTCTTTAGTATAACTGAAGAGTCAGCAGCTTTCTGGATGGTAATAGCTGTCTTTCTGATCTATTTGATTAGATGTAGTAGGCCAGAGGCCAGAATGGACAGGGATAGCAGTCACGGGTGTATGGCATGTGCTTGTTTGTGTGAATGTGTGCACATTTCTGTTTTCTATAGAAGTCTTTGGGCTTATATCTAAGAATCTTTCCATCATGCTGTCTGCAACTCAATCTTTACAGTGAGTAGCAGTCAATCCTTTTCATAATATTATATCATCAAATTTTCTTTTTTTATGGATATATTGTGGTATTTGCAAAAATTTATCACACACACACACACACACACACACACACACACACACACACACACACACACACACACATTCCATTTTATCTTCCCATCATGTAAGGAATGGTCAGTGTGAACTGTAGAAAGAGAGCTCAAAGTATTTCAGAGCTGCTTGCACTAAGTAGCCAGTCACTTTTGAACTGATCTAGTAGATGTTGTCATGATTAAAAAATAATAATAATAATAAATAAATAAATAAATAAAAAATAAAATTAATAAATAAATAAATAAAAGTCTGATCTCGAATCCCTCTAGTCTCCCTTCACCACAAACTTAAAAGTAGTTGCTGTATTATATTCTGAAGAAAAATTAGATCAAAACTGTCTTCCAGTAACTGTAAAGGAATAGATATCTTGTTCGATTGGCCAAGGGTTCTGTAGGACTTATAAACGCCTGGTATCATAACGATTCAATGTAAGTATATGCTGTGATACATCTGCCAGACACAATGCTGATGTACACCTGGGAGATGTCATGTTGCATTCTTCAGCACTACTCGGAACATGCCAAATTTGTTTGCTTTGAGCAGAAAGATAAATTAAGAGTAATCGAATACAACCACAATGAAGACAATATATTTGATTTTGAATCATAAGTGAATTCCGTGATAGCATAATAAAGAAAACCATTGAAATTAAAACAACTAATGACTTGGTAAGCTAGAATGGAGATTTCCAACTAAGATGTGTTTGGGACCCAGTTCTACCCACTACTGTGTTTTCTTGTGCTGAATTTAGAACTGTTCATTCATATTTATTTTCTCTAACCAACATCTGAAGATTCAATGACAGTGACCACATTGGACTTAATAGGTAAAGAGCAAAGAAAGCATGATAACAGAATGACTCTTCTGCAGTATATTGCTTAGAAAGGTTTGATAAAAATAAAATTCTTTTAAATAATTTTAAAATTTTTTATTTCAACCTCAGTTTACTCAAGGTTTGAGTAACATGAGATTGAAATGGATATAAAAAAATTTACTAGATGGTCAGTGTGTTTCCCTAAGGTCAGGCACCTAGTCTGTGTAAAATTCTTTTACTACTTGTGTAGCTTTGACTTCAAATAATAATTAGCCTTCATTTGTCAGCATTGACAAACGAGGCCCTCGAAGAATGAACTCTACACTACAATAGTGAGACAAAAAATTCCTTCAGCGGGAAGATAACAAGTAATATTTTCTTTAGATGTACTATATAGTTAAATTACAATGGTTAACATTTCAGTTATTCTTAATTGTAACAATAAATTGCAGGGAGGCTTTTGATAATGCAGCTGTAATCTGCCTGTGGTCGCTGGACATAGGCTACTGCATCACTGTGAACAGCACTACAAAGATAAAGACAAAAAGATGAGACCGCATTTTCATGATTACCATTAATTCCAAATCTGGCAATGAAATGAACATATCTGTATGATGATAGTGAAATGTAATCATTATAATAAACTGAAATATTAAAATATAAATATTTATCTGATGTTGTTCAGGTTGAAAAGAAAGCAATGTTACTGGCATATGTATCCCACTCCCTGCTCAAGTAATGCAGGTCTTTGAGACCACTGTTAGAAATTTTATTGTCTAACAGTTTTAATAAAATGCTCCTTTTAAGAATGTTATAACTAGACCTCAGACATTTAGGTTCTAAAAATTTTAAATTAAGTGCCTAAAATAGGTTCTGTTACTTACAAAAATAGGTTATAAAAATAAGAAAGTAGGTGACCAAAATCGGTCATTTTATTGTCTAGAAAGGTAAATAGGTTGACGAAAATCCACATTATATTATTGTCCATGTCCATCATTACAGTCATAGTAAATAACTAACAATTTCTCCAGATTTTCCATTGAGAAACTGCATCTTTTGTCTGTTAATAGCATATGTTGAGAATGAGCGTTCCATGTCAATAAATGTCACCGGAGCATATTTAAATGATGGTGTTAGGCGCAATGGGACCACACACTCATGTTATGTTGATTTACGTGATAAGAAGTCAACAAATGTGCAGAGGTGGTCAGTCTTGGGTTTTTTTGTAGCACTGTCTTAAGTTTCTCACTAACTTTCATACCAATAGGATCTGGGACCAAATTGATTTTTTCTTTCACCTTTTCTATCAGTTGCAGTTGTGTGTAGACTGGTTTCCCTTAACACTACAGAGATTTAATAATACGGACCAAAAATGCGTAATGAGATTTTTATGTATGCAATGTCATTGCAAATTGTTGAATCCTTTACAAGATCTCTAGCTGAAGTGATGCTCACTGCCTCCTCCCGCAATTTAAGAACCATGTTCATAATGTCTTCCAAATGTTCGCTGTAATATTCCATGGCCTCTAGCCATGTCCCCCAACGAGTAAGTATGGGTTCTGGCGGAAGTGGCACATTGGGAAGTTCCTCACTAAATTACTGGATTCTTGTTGGTGCTTTAGCAAAAACCTTTTTGATGGTTTAAACTAGCTTATTTACATGTGGAAATTCGAGACATTTCATCTCAGCTACATGATTGATGGCATGGGCAAGACATTTGATATGGAGCAAGACTGGATAAAATACTTTCAACAATTTAACAGCATCAGTGTAGATTACAAGTACTTTGTTTTCATCTAGACTGTTCAGGGAAAAGTAATTTGAGGGCTTTATTAACAAAGTGAGCAATTGTTTCCTGGTTAGTCTTTTTCAGCTTCTTGCTGCAGATCAGATGAGGCAGAGAAGGAAAGTTGCTACTCACCATATAGCGGAGATGCTTTCGGCCATTAAGGCCTTTGTCAGCAGTAGACACACACACACACACACACACACACACACACACACACACACACACACACACACGACTGCAGTCTCAGAGAGCTGAAACCACGGCTCTCTGAGACTGCAGACGTGTGTGCAAGTTGTGTTTACGCACGTGTGTGTGTGTGTGTGTGTGTGTGTGTGTGTGTGTGTGTGTGTGTGTGCGCGTGCGCGCGCGCGCTTGTGTGTGTCTACTGCTGACAAAGGCCTTAATGGCCGAAAGCTTTAATTGTGTGAATCTTTTTGTTGTGCCTATCGCGACTCAGCATCTCCGCTATATGGTGAGTAGCAACTTTCCTTCTCTGGTATTGTTACATTCCATCCTGGATTTTCCATTGTTTGATTTCAACAATAAAATTAGCCACATTTCAAACTTGTCTGTCGATTGTCTCATCGACAGAGATCCACATGTGGACGGGTCGTGAGTCGTGCTTGGGTGGCTCAGATGGTAGAGCACTTGCCCACGAAAGACAAAGGTCCCGAGTTCAAGTCTCAGTCTGACACACAGTTTTCATCTGCCAGGAACTCTCATATCAGCGCACACTCCACTGCAGAGTGAAAATCTCATTCTGGAGAGATTCACGTGTCTTAATCGCCTGTATCTTCCCTTGTCCTGCTCAATGTATTTTCATATAAAGTATCTAAATAGTTCTTTCTCAATGTGGATTCTGATGCAATGCTGTGGTGACAGTATTTCCCTAGAAAATTTTTGAACTTGCTGTTTTCTAAATTTTTGAATTGGCTATTTTCTAGTGCATTGAATGGTATGTTTGCTGCAACAGTGGCTCGACACAGGGCAAGATAAAATTCATTTTTGTTTGTTGCATTTGGTTTAGTTACAAATGTTTGTTTCAAGTTTGATTGATTTTTTTAGCTTTGCCTAGTGTTTAATCCCTGCAATATGTTGAGTTAAATGCAACCTCTTTTCAGAACGTTCCTAAAAACATTAAGAAATGAGAAATACTTTGTGGAAGAATTTATGTATGTGATGTACTTAGCAAAATTAACTTACATTAAGGGCTTAGAAACAATATTTTTGCATTCACATGTACCTGGTTTAAATTAACTCAAGAAAAACAGTGGCATCACTCTCTCTGAGCAGGCATAATGGATAAAAGGTTAACGTTTTACTTATGTCTTTGTTGCGCACATTGCAATGAATAACTCTTCTGTCTGTAGAGAAATCAGAAAATTCTTGTAACCATTTTCCAAATGGTTGTTTGAAAAGTATTACTTTCAAGTAAAGTAAATTTCCTTTTACACAAGATGTACTCTGTGCGCGAATATGTCCAATGAATTTCTTAAATCACAGAGCGTTTGACTCTCATTCAAAAATCAAATCTTTGAGGAGAACCATTTAGAATATTTTTGAGCCCAGAAGATGAGACATTTATGTTGTTGTTAAAAATTTTACTGGCACATTTGTGTGACGTATCTTAAAGTGTAACACACGCAAAAAAGATCAACATTATGTGTGAAATCTTAGCTTCTCTTGCAGCTTATTAATCCAACATTATACGTGAAAGCTTTTCTTTTCTTGTAGCAACGCTATGTATATTAATTTAAACCATTACCTTCTCCTATTTGTGTGTTTGTGCTGCTTAACAGTGATGTCACTATTGGGTGACTACATCACGTGTCCTATTCTCCGAATATCCACTGTCATCGGCTGGCGAGATGGCTTGACATGAGCTATGACTGGCTTACAAAAGTGCATCGCAATCTTGATTTCAATCCTTCGGAAAGTAACATGTGGTGTTTGGTGTAATTCGTATTTATACTTTCGTAATACGAAAATATGCAGTGTATTAGATTAGATTAGATTAATATTTGTTCCATAGATCATGAATACGACACTTCGTAATGATGTGGAACATGTCAGGTTAATAAAAGATGTGTGTACAAGATATTACATTACACAAAAGTATTGCATGACACTAATGTTTAAGTTGGTTTTATTCTCCCCCCCCCCCCTCCCCCCCCCCCCTTCCGTAATTTATTTTTAAATGTTGGTTGGCTATCTGTCAGGCTTTTGATGCCGTTTGGTAGGTGACCAAAGACTTTTGTGGCAGCATAATTTACCCCTTTCTGTGCCAAAGTCAGATTTAACCCCGCATAGTGAAGATCATCCTTTCTCCTGGTGTTACAGCTATGCACACTGCTATTACTTTTGAACTGGGTTGGATTATTAACAACAAATTTCATAAGTGAATATATATACTGTGAGGTTACTGTGATGATCCCTAGATCCTTAAATAGATGTCTGCAGGATGACCGTGGGTGGGCTCCAGCAATTATTCTGATTACACATTTTCGAGCAATGAATACTTTTCTGCTCAATGATGAATAACCCCAGAATATGATGCCATACGAAAGCAGTGAATGAAAGTCGGCATAGTAAGCTAATTTACTGAGATTCTTATCACCAAAATTTGCAATAACCCTAATAGCATACGTAGCTGAACTCAGACGTTTCAGCAGACCATCAATGTGTTGCTTCCAGTTTAACCTCTCATCAATGGACACACCTAAAAATTTTGAAAATTCTTCCTTAGCTACAGACTTCTGTTCAAAGTCTATATTTATTACTGGAGTTGTGCCATTTACAGTCTGTTTGCTGAGAACCACTTAATAATTTTATAAAAAACATCATTTACAATTACATCACTTAGTTCTTGGTTTTTGGATGTTATTACTATACTTGTATCATCAGCAAAAAGAGCTAACTTTGCATCTTCATCAATGTGGAATGGTAAGTTATTACTGTATATCAAGAACAGTAAAGGACCTAAGACCGAATCCTGTGGGATAGCCCCCCAGTTTGAGGAATCAGCTGTTGTTTTAACATTACATGACCCACTTATTTCCACTTTCTGCATTCTTCCAGTTAAGTATGAATTAAACCATTTGTGCACTGCCCCCCTCAAACCACAATGATTTAGCTTATCTAAAAGAATTCCATGATTTACACAATCAAAGGCCTTTGAGAGATCACAAAAAATACCAATGGGTGATGTCCGGTTATTCAGAGCATTTAATATTTGATCAGTGAATGCGTATATAGCATTTTCTGTTGAAAAGCCTTTCTGAAAACCAAACTGACATTTTGTTAGTACTTTATTTTTACAAATATGGGAGGATACTCTTGAAAACATTACTTTCTCAAAAATCTTTGATAGAGCTGTCAGAAGAGAGATTGGGCGATAGTTGTTGATATCCGATGTATCCCCCTTTTTATGCAATGGTTTTACAATAGCATATTTCAGTCTATCAGGGAAAACACCCTGCTCCAAAGAGCTATTACATACGTGGCTGACAATCCTACTTATCTGTGGGGAACAAGCTTTAAGTACCTTGCTGGAAATGCCATCAATTCCGTAAGAGCTTTTACTTTTCAGTGAGTTTATTATTTTACTGATTTCAGAGGGAGAGGTTGGTGGAAATACAGTTGTTTCAAACTGCACAGGCATGGCCTCTTCTATTAGAAACCTTGCCTGTTCTAGTGAAGATCTAGATCCTATTTTCTCCACAACATTTAAAAAATGATTATTGAAAATATTTTCAATTTCTGATTGTTAGTACACTTGTCATTCAGTTTTATGGCACTAAAGTCTTCCTGTGCTCTTGGTTGTCCTGTTTCCCTTTCAATAATATTCCAAATTGCTTTAATTTTATAATCAGAGTTTCTGATCTCAGACATGATACACATGCTTCTGGACTTTTTAATAACTTTTCTTAGTACTGCACAATAGTTTTTATAATATTGAACAATTTCGGGGTCAGTACTCCTTCTTGCTGTTAGATACAGTTCTCTTTTACAGTTGCAAGATATTCTTATTCCTTTAGTTACCCAAGGTTTTTTATATGTTTTCTTGGAATTATGTGTAGCTATTTTCTTGGGAAAACAATTTTCAAATACCCTTAAAAATGTATCATGAAATAAGTTATATTTCAAGTTTGCATCAGGTTCCTTATACACTTCATCCCAGTCTAGCTGCTTTAGGCTTTCCGTAAAGTTTGCAATATTTATATTGTTAATTGAATGCACTGCTTTGAAATTCTGATTTGATATACTGCACGGAGCTATGTCATGTACTGTAACTAGCTGTGCACCATGATCTGAAAGACCATTCTCAACAAGATAAGCATTTATGTCCTTAAACTTATCTTGGTCTATAAAAAAGTTATCTATCAATGTCCTGCTGTTCTTTGTTATCCGAGTAGGAAAATCAATGGCGGAGCTCAAATTGAAAGAACTGAGTAATACTACAAGGTCATTCTTCCTATTACACTCTTTCAGGGAATCAACATTGCAATCCCCACAAATGATAATCCCCCTGTCTGACAGATAGCACAACAAAGCATCCAAGTTTTCTAGAAATAGCTGGAAATTCCCTGAGGGGGACCTATACACTGTTGCAATTATGAGAGTGCCATCATTTAGTTTTAGTTCAGTGGCACATGCTTCCATATGTTGCTCTACACAAAATTTTTTAGTTTCTAAATTTTTTACACTGTGGAAGCTTTTGACATATATGGCAACTCCTCCTCTCATCATATTATCTCTACTTACATGTGCAGCTAATTTGTACCCATTGATGCTAACCTTTTGCATATCAGTGACAATGTGATGCTCAGACAGGCATAGTACATCTATTACATTCTCAGTTTCTATATCTTCTAAATAAAGCAGAAGCTCATCAATTTTATTCTTCAATCCCCCAATATTTTGATGAAATATACTAACATTATTTTTCACTTTACTTTTGTGAGTATATTGAACTTTTTTAACATATTTAGTACTTGCCTGGTGAGTTTCCCGCTGGACACTGATCTTACACTAAAAAAGAGTTTCCATCATGAGATGTAGTTTCTCCCCCCTTTAAATTTCCTGCTATCAGCCCAGCCGGTTTACCTTTCCCTTTCTTGTTGAGGTGTAGGCCATGTCTAGTATAGTCCCACCTACAGAGTGAATCAACAGGAACCACACCAATGTGTGACCCTGCACCAGATCCAAGTAGCCGTTCCAACTCCAAATTAACTCTCCTGACAGAAGAGCTCAAATGAGGTCGGTCGTGGCTGCACATCAGACATCTTTCCAAAACGTGTTTTTTCCCCTGAGCTTCGTTACCTAAAGTGCCATGAAATTCTACGCTGGTGTATAAAACCACAACCATTGAAAGGATTGATAAGTTTTACACTTCTGGGGAAAGATGTAATGTTACTTAACATGGAAAAAGTGTATTTTCATCCAGGAGAAAGTGTATTTTTAAGCAGGAAATCCGGGAAAAATCCAGAATTTTTTTTTCCTCATCCACGTATACACCCTGATGCATCCCTTGCTGCTGTGTTAGCTTGCGCATCTTCCAGTATTCCCTGATGGCCTGTACCCAGCAGAATGATACTTTCTTCCCCTAATTCAGTAGTGTGTCTGGTACTTACATATCACCATGTCTGCTGGGTGCATTTGATAATGGTCTGTAGGGCACCTAGTGAATCAGAGCAGTACACAGTTGTTTCATCTGGTGTGCCTGATCTGTTCCAATGCTTTAATGATTACATACAGCTCTGTGTCAAAGCCTAAATTCGTGTAGAATTGTGATCCTAGCCATAATCCAACTGTGGCTAAACAATGGCTCTGTGAAATAACAATGGGTGTATCTGCTGCCTTTTGTATCTCCTTGTAAGGCAGTTTCAGAGTTTTTTCTTTGAGATGCTTCAGGTGTTGCAATGAGAGGAGTTTCTCATTGAAGATGAGGCCCTGAGATGTAATAGATTCCTTAAAACTAAGAGTGGTATTCCCAAGTTGCAATTCAGGTTGATTTAAAACTTTACGTATACTATAACAATTGATACAAATACACATGTATCTGGTGAAAAATTGAACCCTTTGTTTTTGGCTCACAGTTCTAGTCTTCTTAATGTTAGATTCAGGACAAGAAAATGAACAAAAGACTAAAAATTGTCAAGGGAAAGGTGGTATCAGATAGGGCTCCTCAGACTGTACTATCAGTGGCTATTGCAGAAAGAGTATCACAGTCCCATGAGGAATGCCATACTCCATAGTGTGCCAGTCTGAAAATATATTTCAAATTCTGAAACTAAAATACCTTCATAATAGTGAGAATCTCTCTATAATGGGAAGAGAACAACCCTAAAAGTCCCATTCATACAGTTGTCAGACAATATTTTATCTCCCTGTAGAGACATAGTCCATTTCAACATAAAAAAATATTCCTATCCGGTGCTGCCTACGCAAAGAAGACTCTTGTATTGCTGCTCTGAGAAGTATTAGATGATTGTGGAGTATAGATTGTACCTAAGGAAGCCACAGTGAAGATGTCTGAGGAGTTTTCTTGTTTCTAGAAACCATACTCCCCTGTACAGCTGATAAATGCTGTACTGAAATAACAGCTTGCTTTGGTGCAGTCCTTGTTGGGTTTCAGTAGGGAGGTTCATGATTGCTTCCCTCCAAGAATTGGCCACTGTCCGTCAGACCAGTTTATTTTAAAAAGTATAGGAGGCCAGTTCTTAGATTCAGTATTCAAATACTGTAACATGTTGTAGTGCCCTTTGTCTAGTCCTTGCATTGTATTGTGGGCTTGCAGATAGCATGTGCTGCAATTCCTCCATACAAAAGGGGCATTATTTTTGTGCTCTTAAGCATTACTGGAGATAAAGTCAAGCCATGTCCTCTCAGCTACGTGCTACTTCCTTCTGAATTGGAATGCAGTCTTCATAGGCAATAGATGTACTTTTTTTTAGTATTTCACCACTGTCTAGGCTATAGGTTGTGTTGTAATGCTTAGTGTACCTTTGCCCTGTATGGCCACTGCAATGTGCGTGTTATCTTTCCCAATAATTTTTCTCATCAACCTCCATATCATTGCTGATGATGGAAAATCATTAATATGAGGGAGGATTGGAAAGTAACACACAATAATTATTTTCTTCCATGATATTGCAGCTGGAATGTTGAAATTTCACAGTGATAAAGTTTGAAGTTTATGCTACAGAGGATATTTTGTTTTCATGTGCAGCTCCAGCGAGAGAAACCTGAAGTACGAAACAAACATGTGATGCCTACTACTGCCATCAACTTGTGAAGAGCAGTGAAGTGTGCTTCAATGTTTGTGGGCCAAAGGGCATAAAGTATGTGTAATTCACATGGTCATGTGAGGTGTGTATGGGGTTGATTGTATTTACCATAGCAATGTCTCCATGTGGTAATCATTCTTTCAAGAGGGCTGTGTGAATTGCTCTAGACGGCCGGAAACTGCTGCAACCCCGCAAAATGTCAGAGCCATTGAGGCAGCAATTTTGAACAATCAATGTGTACAACTGCAAACCTTTTCACAGCAGTTCAACATTTTCTGTGGTCCAGTGTATGATATTGTTCATTAGTGTAAAGTTAGTGCTTCTTGGATGCCTAAGAACCTGTCAGACAACCACAAGGGCCAGCGAATAATGACAAACCTGGATCACGTAACATGTTACACCACAGAACAGTATGACTTTCTGAAAGAAATCATCATTGGTGATGAATCGTGGGCATACCACTACACACCCGAAACCAAGTAGGCCTCTGAGGAGTGGAAACATGCTGGTTCGCCAGTAAGAAAAAATTTCAAAGTGACACAGTCTGCTAGGAAAGTGCTTGTGACAGTATTCTGGGATACGCATGGTGTGTTATTGACTGTGGACTTGCTGCAGACAGGAACACAGTGACTGCTGCAGCCTATATTAAAACTTCAGTTAAGTTCGCGTCGTGCTCCTTCTGACAAATGCCAACACATTAATTCTGACGGTGTCATACTGATTCTTGACAACTCTCACCCCCGTATTGCTGCTCCTGTTTGTGAGAGAATTGCCAAATTTGGAAGGAAGGTACTCCAGCATCTACCATACAGTCTGGACCTTGCACCATCAGACTTTCACCTGCTTGGTCCCATGAAGAAATTCCTGGCTGGCCAATGCTTTGTGACAGATGTGGAAGTGAAATCGGCAGTCCACAGGTAGCTGTAATCTAACCGAATGGATTTTTATGAACAGGACATATTGAAATGTGTTGAAAATGTTGGTGACTATGTAGAAAAGTAGGTAAAAGATGCAAGTTCATTTGTATTTTTTTTAGTCTATTTAACTTTCTGGTAATAAGATGATTGTGCATTACTTTCTGATCTTCCCTCGTAGACTATAAAAATTATTGTCATCACTTTTGTTTACTCTCTATAATGCACTAAGCTTTTGTCCAAGGAATCAAAAAAGTCTGTGAGATTGTCAGCAAATGTGCTAAACTGCAACATTCATAATGCTGCTCACCTGTCCCTGATGGCTAAATGACATTCCTTGCCTCATAATGGGACTGGTTGTCTGCCAGGTTTAATGGATGACTTTCTGATAGAGACAGCAGAAGCCCTGTGAATGACAAGCGTTACATGTTTTACCATGTCCTGGATGCTGTATTTATTTTGGATTACAGCCAGATTGCTATAAAGCATCTAGTTGGCTTTGCTTAACAATTATTGGCTCAGTCACAGGTGCTGATGTATTTGGTAAGTGGATCCAAATAGGAAAATGTTTACTAGAGTACAAATCCTCCACCATATCCCTAAGGGCAATATCACCTAATGTGATAGATCAGTGACAGGCCATTGGCTGTGTATGATCTGTTTGCATTGCTGAAATGTGTTACTTTCCCTGTGTTGAGGAGACAGACATCTTTTGAAAAGAGAAACCTCTCCACGACTCCGCCCCTGGGACAAGTGTGTGTAGATCCCCACTGCATGTGACAGACATTAAACTCTGAGGATGAGAAAAGGAGTAGCCAACCTTGCCACCCTCGCCCTGTGTATCATCCTTCAGGCAGATGGCGTAGCATTTGAGCACATGGTTAACTGCAGGTTTGAAATGCATCTGTTGTATACATAGACTTTTTTTATCTTAAAAGCTTTACTCCTTCCGCATCTATTCTGAAGAAACTCACATTTGATTAGAGTATAAAAACCATTTCTCAGAGGGGGATTTCTTTTTTTGTACCCCTCATTTCTGGTTATGCATGTCGGGCATTGACAGGAGAAGTAGGGTGATCACCTGCTTCATCAACAAATGCATCCAATTCTATTTCAGGTTTATCTACATTGGTTAATACAAACCACCTTCTGTTTGAGGGTTTCATGCTAGATTTCTTTGGATTTTGACTTTCTCAGGTATGGGTTTGTCCTAGTGTTGTGATGCAGTCCGTTTGCATAAGGTTGAACTGCTTTGTGTGCCTAGCTTTGTGGTTGTAGGTTGTCTTTACAGCTTGGCAGTGACCTCTGCTGAAACTGGGCTAGCCTTATTTGAAGGTTTAGCAACATGGTTATTAATGCTTGTTCATTTCCATATAAACATGCCTGTGAGAATATCTACTATATGTGTTTGCGTGACAGCACAGACTTCTACTACAGCTTTTCTCAGAGTGTAAGCAGAGGAAGATGAGAAAACAAGAGGCTTCAGGTCCTTATATTCTTTTTTGGCTCAGTATTAGGAATCTTCTTGTCACTTTAATTTCGTGAATTTTCTTGTAGAAGCACTGGATAACTCCTACTCCAAACAGGGTGATAACTCGAGCAGATTAAACAGAAGTCTGCCATTGAGCACAATGATCCTGCTTCATGGGTGTTTCCCATATTTATTGCTTGTTACCTTGCCATTATCCTACAGTGATGTGACAATATTGTTGACACTTTCAACACTGCATAGGACTGATTATCTTCAGTCAAATGAATCTATGCTTGTAGCATTTGGGAACTACAGTTAAACTTGAACGTTAGAATGAAAGTGGCAGCCTTCTGCAGCTCCCCATTCACTCTCTTTTATTCTGCTTTCTATTATTTTTACAGTTCGGCTTTCTCAATGGACATTGTATCTCTGCAACTTACAATACCCTTACTGAATTTGAGGGATTTATGCTTTTCTTCTGTTAAATCATACTTTCCAAAATTCCTAGAGTTCAGAAGGGCAGTCACTTGGCAAGATCTTTCAGTTTCAACCAAAAGGCTTGAGATCTACCTAGAGTTTATTTTAAAAGGCATTAACAAGTTAATGGCTTCATGTGTTGATTGAGGTGCTTTATTGTTTTATAAATAACAAATAAAAACTATGAATAATGTTTGTTTATTATCATTGTTCTGTACATAAACAATAACATAAAATTAATGTACTGAAATATCATGATACCTCAGTGATGCAACCTTCACCCTATGTAAAAACAGTACTGCACCATCTTGGAAACATACACACATATGTATCTATCAAAGCATTTGCTACCTACAGTCATTAATATTGCGTCAAGACTGTCACCACAAATGCCTAAGGGCCCTCTTTACCTGAGGCACCAAGCGAGGTGATGCCGTGGTTAGCACACTGGACTGGCATTTGGGAGGACAACGGTTCAATCCAGATTTATGTTTTCTGTGGTTTCCCGAAATCACTACAGGAAAATGCTGGGGTGATTCCTTCGAAAAGGGCATGGACGATTACCCTCCCTTCCCTTGAAGACTCTGAGCGTTAACTCCATCTCCAATGAACTTGAAGTTGACTAGGATGTAAACCCTAATCTTCCTTCCTTCCGCTAAGGCTGCTGCTTTTATTCTAGTCAGTGATTTTATTCCCATGGCTTTATACAAGACCTGCATCAGAATTACAATGTGTTTTAGGAATCAAATTAGTTATTGTGTAAATTTAAGTTATATTAATGGCTAATTATATGGATTATTGAGTGCATCCAAATGGCATTTGGAATATCTCACTAATTTTTGCTTCTGATCACATGCAAATCATATTTTTAATATATTGATTGTATCAGGTTGAAAGGTGTGGAAACCATACAAAAACAAAAATCATTGGAAAAAATCAAAGTAAAAATCAAACAGTGTAATTGTGATGTATTTCATGTGATTCCATTTGATCACAGAATTAAAAAACTGAAATCAGATTGTGTCTATGCAAATTGTTATAAGAGTTATTCATGTGTCCTTTGTGTTGTTTTACTTAATTAACAGTTATTAAGACATCATCTTTCAAGTAAAATTAATTGTCAGTATATAGGTATTTTGAGCTCCTGCTTCAATTGAAAGACCTCATTTACTTCGAAAAGCTTTTCTAAAAAAAATGTTAAAATTAAGAGGGAAAGGGATTGATAATTTCAAGCAATTTTGTGTTGTGGCCGAAAGTATATGATACATTACATCTGAACCAACATGTGTTACACAGAATTTAGTTTAAAATGAACACACAAGTTTTCATATGAAACAATTTATATATTTAGAATAGATCAGTGCTTCGCAGTCAGTCTTGAATTTATGAAAAAAAGCAGCGATTTGTATAGAATTATATCATAAAGTGCGCTTCATTTATGACGGCAGCCGAGTTTAGGTTCGTTCTGCACATCTGACATCGCAAAATAATGTCAGCCAATGAACAGAAAACAACGTTGCCAGAGCTCGACTGCTGTGCAAAGCACAGACGAGTGTCTTCAGTTTTAGAAACGTTCAGTCGTAAATAAAGTAATTGAACAAAAGCAATGTCTTGATAGCAGACTTTCTTTTATAGAAAGTTTGCAAAAAGCATGCTTTATACCAATTCCTTCATATTGTATTAATTAATTAAGCAATTAATTAAGCAATAAGCCTCCTAATTCAGGTGATAGCAAGGAAAGGTGTTTGTATCATTCTCACTAACCGCTTTTTCGCAATAAAGAAGAGCGGTAATTGTTTATTTCCTATTGTACTTCTACGAAATGTGAGTAATTCATAATCATGCCAACAGTGTTTGTTGGTATTTTGCGTGATATTTTAAGGTCCTCCGGGACAACTATCAAATGAGGAGTTGCGTTAGCGTAATGGATAAAGTGCATGGCTGCTAAGCGAAGGGTTTTGAGTTCAAACCTTGATCGGTGCTTAATATTTCCTTTATTTTAAAAACAATATCAAAGTGTCTTACTTCATGAATTTTATTCGTTTGAATGTAATTTTTTGAAATTTCTAGTGGCAACTCAAAAATCAAATTTTTGGGCTAAGTAGTTTTCGTGAAATCGAATGATAAAGTGTGTCAAAGCAGTCGGAACACCATGTGTCTGCACAGGCGAGCAGTGCAATGATGACAAAACCGCGCACATCGCGAAATGCGGGGGGCACGTCTCTGTAGCAGCGAAAGGGTTAATGCGGCTGTGGTGGCTTTACTTCATAAACTGCGCGCTCCCCCCTAAACATAAGTTTGCTTGGAGCGTACAACTGGCAACGCAGCAATCTCCCGCATCTGGGCGGGCATGCGCGAACCGCCAAGATAAAAGAATTGAACTATAGTATTCCATTGTGAAGTCCTTTGATTGAGATTAGAGTTCCACCAACACTGTCCAACATTTTGTTGATGTAGAAAGGGAATAATTTCTCTGTCTAGCACTGTTAGTTATACAGATGATAAGATCTCTGACAGTCCACCCATACCATTTGCAAATTTGTTTTTGTGTTTGTGACATTCCATGTTGTTTCCACGCACAGCTGGAAATCTATGTAAACCACCCAGCCAGAGGTCTGCTCGTCTGGTTAAACCTTATACCCCTGAGGTGCAGCAGTTTCTGCAGAGTTTCTCCTCTAATGGCTGTTTTTCCTCATCCTCATCCCATTGGCCTGCAGCACGCCTTGAAACTGACTTTTTGTTTAGGGATGTATACCATCCTCCTGATCTGCATGGTAAACCCAAGGTCCCTGTTCTATGTCACACACAATGTTCCTCAGTGGTTGCTGAAGCAAGCCCAGAGCTAACTGATACAGAGGACTGGTTGCACTCACCAGTCCCCAGCTCAGGAGCCCCAGGCTGGGGCCACACAGGAGACATCAAATTGGTGAGGGGCATGTTCATCAGCCAGAGAGGCACTGAAGCCCTTGCTGGAGGCTGTGAAGTCGCGTGCTTATCAGGCAGACACTGAATTGGGCAGAAGAGGAGGCTAGAACACTGGCGACCAGGGCACTGGCGAAGGCAGTGGTGTGGTCGAGATGGGGTGTTGTTTGCCCACGCAGTCTCGGAGTTTATTTTGATGGCACCAGATCTCCTGGTCACCATTCTAAAAGTGTAAACACAGTAGCCGTTATGACTTACAGTGATTGCCAGTAACCACTAGGGAAGCCGACCAAAACCACGTGCCCAGACTGCTGTCCCTAATGTAAAACTTGTACAGCGGAACGTGACAGCAGGTGGGATTCTGGATAGAGGAGATGGTGCAGCATCTGCTGCTGACACCCATGGAAATCGATGGGGCTATGATAGTGCATCAGAAAAAACTGTAATGTCTCCTCGGCCAGAACTCTTGGAGATATTTTTTCATTTGTGTCTTAAAAGTGTGAGCCATGTGCTCAGCCTCACTGTTAGATACAGGGTGAAAGAGAGGGTCTGAACATGGGAAATGCTTGACCACACACAGAAATCATAAACGCCTGAGACAGGAACTGAGGTCCATTGTCAGAAATGAGAGTAACTGGGATACCTTCCACAGAAAAAATTTTTGGGAGCACCTAAACAGCATTTTTGTTAGTGTTAGAGGATCACTGGACCACATAAGGAAAACACAAAAACAAGTCAATAACAAGCAGCTATAACACATTCAGAAACAGACCTAAAAAATCAACATGGATGTGTTCCCAGGGCTGGGTTGCTATAGGCCATGGGAGAACAAAACCTTGGAAGCCACCTGTTGACTATTGCACTGGGGACATGCAGAAACCAAATGCTCCAGCTCCCAGTCAGAGCCGGAGTAGTGTAAATGCCTGCAAGCCAAGGTTTTAGTGCAGGAAACACCCCAGAGGCCCTCATGTAACAGTTGTATGACCTCCCGAAGTAAACTCCTGGGAATAACCACCCTGAGAGCTGCGTGAAGACAAAGTAGTTACAAAGCCTACTGGGAAGTGCATCCTAGAGGATAAGATGGATGAGGCAGACGACCTGCTTTAGGACAGGGTCAGATGCTGAGGGCTTGACGACCTGGGTACTAGTGATGGAAACCCATCTGCCACTTGGTGGGAGGCAATATCCAATGAAAACGCATGAGCTCCTCCCAATCAGACTTGGTGTCCATGCAGCTGGGATAATGCATCCATGTTGACATGGCATGTAGTGAGGCAAAACTGTGTGTCATAGTGGTATTTGGAGAGGAATGAGGCCCACTGCTGCAATGTGTGGGCAGCCTTATTTGGCAACCCAGGCGAACAGACTAAATAACAAGACTAATGTCTCATGGTTAATAAGGAGTTGGAATTTGGTGCCACACAAGAAAACATGAAATTTGGTGACTGCATACACAGTGTCCAGAGCTGCCGCATCAACCTGAGAATAATGGTGGATCTGCACTGGACTGAGAATTCTGGTTGCAAATGCTAGAGGTTGCTCCAAGTCATCTGGATTCCGATGGACGAGGACTGCTTCTACGCCTTACTGCAAGGCATCCATAGTCAAAACCAGTGGTTTATTGGGATCGAAAGTAGCTAGACACAGTGCTGACTTGAGGCAGTCCTTCAGCATGGTGGTGTGGTGGAAGCCTGGTCACACACCAGAGACAAGACAAAGAAAGCACTGTAGAAGAAAAGGAGGTAGAGAGAGTATACAATGGTGGAAGCCCCAAGAATGAACAGGTGGTAATAGGTAATAGGGGATTTTACTCAGGAAAGCCTGCAGTTCTTGCAAGAATGAGGGATGCGGCAGGTCTGTAATGGCCCTGACTAGACTAGGGGTTGGAGCCCTGCCATGATATGGTATGGCCCAGATAAGCAAGAGAAGGCTGGAAAAATGGATGTCTGCAGATTGTAACCTAGACCCACGACTCAGAGTTTTTGGTAAAGGGACAGGAGTTTTTGCAGGTGTTCCCTCATAGAATGTCCAGTGACACCAGTGCCAGTAGTTGAAACAGTGCAGAATAGTGGACCTGACCTGTTTCGGATAGTGTTGAAAAATTGCAGGGAACTTCCCACCCCAAACATCAATCATTGGTATTGTTACAGGCCAAAAGACACATTAAAAACTATGATGCTCTTGGACTTCACATCCAAAGGTAACGTGGAATATGCTTCAGAAAGATCAAGTTTGGAGAACAACTGACCCCCTGCTAAGTGTGTGAACAGCTGATTTGGATGAGGCAACAGTATGTGTTGTCCACAAACTGTGAATTCACGGTGACCTTGATAATGCTGTGAAAAGTCGCAGTTTACCGGAGGGTTTCCTCACAGTGCCAGTGGGTGTGGCCCATTCACTAGAGGAAAATGAGAATTGCAACACAAAGAGGTCCATCTCCGCCTCTGACTGGGAGTGTCAGGCTTTACACGAGCCTGAAAAAGCCTAGGATGAGCTGACTGTGTCAACATTATGTAGGCTTGAAAATCTGTGGTCCACCATAGGCCTCCCACAAAGATATTCTGAAATTCTGAGCACAGAGATTCCAGTGACTAACAGGGGACTTCGGCAGATACAAACTGTATGTAGTCTGTGACTGAAAAGCCAAAGGCCTGAGAAAATGACAATGAGGAAGGTTCCTGCAGCAGGGCCAACTACCACACCACACGATACAAGGCTGGTGGAATCCATGGCAAAAACAGTGCATGAAATACTTACGCATCCCTAACTTGGAAGGCATGGAGATGTTGTCGTAGGCAGTGTTCATATGCTTCCCAGTTTTCTGCTGCCTCCTCAGATGGCAGGACTGGAGGAAGAAATATTGTCGGAGATGAATGGGGAAAGAGCAACACTGGCATGACTTGTCACATGACCGTAAGAAGTTCCATGTGTTGTTGCACCAACGTTTGAAGCAGAGACTTCATGTCACAAGAAGATCTACATCTACATCTACATTTATACTCCGCAAGCCACCCAATGGTGTGTGGCGGAGGGCACTTTACGTGCCACTGTCATTAACTCCCTTTCCTGTTCCAGTCGCGTATGGTTTGCGGGAAGAACGACTGTCTGAAAGCCTCCGTGCGCGCTCTAATCTCTCTAATTTTCCATTCGTGATCTCCTCGGGAGGTATAAGTAGGGGGAAGCAATATATTCGATACCTCATCCAGAAACGCACCCTCTCGAAACCTGGCGAGCAAGCTACACCGCGATGCAGAGCGTCTCTCTTACAGAGTCTGCCACTTGAGTTTATTAAACATCTCTGTAACGCTATCACGGTTACCAAATAAACCTGTGATGAAACGCGCCGCTCTTCTTTGGATCTTCTCTATCTCCTCCGTCAACCCGATCTGGTACGGATCCCACACTGATGAGCAATACTCAAGTATAGGTCAAACGAGTGTTTTGTAAGCCACCTCCTTTGTTGATGGACTACATTTTCTAAGCACTCTCCCAATGAATCTCAACCTGGTACCCGCCTTACCAACAATTAATTTTATATTATCATTCCACTTCAAATCGTTCCGCACGCATACTCCCAGATATTTTACAGAAGTAACTGCTACCAGTGTTTGTTCCGCTATCATATAATCATACAATAAAGGATCCTTCTTTCTATGTATTCGCAATACATTACATTTGTCTATGTTAAGGGACAGTTGCCTCTCCCTGCACCAAGTGCCTATCCGCTGCAGATCTTCCTGCTTTTTGCTACAATTTTCTAATGCTGCAACTTCTCTGTATACTACAGCATCATCTGCGAAAAGCCGCATGGAACTTCCGACACTATCTACTAGGTCATTTATATATATTGTGAAAAGGAATGGTCCCATAACACTCCCCTGTGGCATGCCAGAGGTTACTTTAACGTCTGTAGACGTCTCTCCATTGATAACAACATGCTGTGTTCTGTTTGCTAAAAACTCTTCAATCCAGCCACACAGCTGGTCTGATATTCCGTAGGCTCTTACTTTGTTTATCAGGCGATAGTGCGGAACTGTATCGAACGCCTTCCGGAAGTCAAGAAAAATAGCATCTACCTGGAAGCCTGTATCTAATATTTTCTGGGTCTCATGAACAAATAAAGCGAGTTGGGTCTCACACGATCACTGTTTCCGGAATCCATGTTGATTCCTACATAGTAGATTCTGGGTTTCCAAAAACGACATGATACGCGAGCAAAAAACATGTTCTAAAATTCTACAAGAGATCGACGTCAGAGATATAGGTCTATAGTTTTGCGCATCTGCTCGACGACCCTTCTTGAGGACTGGGACTACCTGTGCTCTTTTACAATCATTTGGAACCCTCCGTTCCTCTATAGACTTGCGGTACACGGCTGTTAGAAGGGGGGCAAGTTCTTTCGCGTACTCTGTGTAGAATCGAATTGGTATCCCGTCAGGTCCAGTGGACTTTCCTCTGTTGAGTGATTCCAGCTGCTTTTCTATTCCTTGGACACTTATTTCGATGTCAGCCATTTTTTCGTTTGTGCGAGGATTTAGAGAAGGAACTGCAGTGCGGTCTTCCTCTGTGAAACCGCTTTGGAAAAAGGTGTTTTGTATTTCAGCTTTACGCATGTCATCCTCTGTTTCAATGCCATCATCATCCCGGAGTGTCTGGATATGCTGTTTCGAGCCACTTACTGATTTAACGTAAGGCCAGAACTTCCTAGGATTTTCTGTCAAGTCGGTACATAGAATTTTACTTTCGAATTCACTGAACGCTTCACACATAGCCCTCCTTACGCTAACTTTGACATCGTTTAGCTTCTGTTTGTCTGAGAGGTTTTGGCTGCGTTTAAACTTAGAGCGAAGCTCTCTTTGCCTTCGCAGTAGTTTCCTAACTTTGTTGTTGTACCACGGTGGGTTTTTTCCGTCCCTCACAGTTTTACTCAGCACGTACCTGTCTAAAATGCATTTTACGATTGCCTTGAACTTTTTCCATAAACACTCAACATTGTCAGTGTCGGAACAGAAATTTTCGTTTTGATCTGTTAGGTAGTCTGAAATCTGCCTTCTATTATCCTTGCTAAACAGATAAACCTTCCTCCCTTTTTTTATATTCCTATTAACTTCCATATTCAGGGATGCTGCAACGGCCTTATGATCACGGATTCCCTGTTCTGCCATACAGAGTCGAAAAGTTCGGGTCTGTTTGTTATCAGTAGGTCCAAGATGTTATCTGCACGAGTCGGTTCTCTGTTTAATTGCTCAAGGTAATTTTCGGATAGTGCACTCAGTATAATGTCACTCAATGCTGTGTCCCTACCACCCGTCCTAAACATCTGAGTGTCCCAGTCTATATCTGGTAAATTGAAATCTCCACTTAAGACTATAACATGCTGAGAAAATTTATGTGAAATGTATTCTAAATTTTCTCTCAGTTGTTCTGCCGCTAATGCTGCTGAGTCGGGAGGTCGGTAAAAGGAGCCAATTATTAACCTAGCTCGGTTGTTGAGTGTAACCTCCACCCATAATAATTCACAGGAACTATCCACTTCTACTTCACTACAGGATAAACTACTACTAACAGCGACGAACACTCCACAACCGGTTGCATGCAATCTATCCTTTCTAAACACCATCTGTACCTTTGTAAAAATTTCGGCAGAATTTATCTCTGGCTTCAGCCAGCTTTCTGTACCTATAACGATTTCAGCTTCGGTGCTTTCTGTCAGCGCTTGAAGTTCCAGTACTTTAGCAATGCAGCTTCGACAGTTGACAATTACAATACCAATTGCTGCTTGGTCCCCGCATGTCCTGACTTTGCCCCGCACCCGTTGAGGCTGTTGCCCTTTCTGTACTTGCCCAAGGCCATCTAACCTAAAAAACCTCCCAGCCCATGCCACACAACCCGTGCTACCCGTGTAGCAGCTTGTTGCGTGTAGTGGACTCCTGACCTATCCAGCGGAATCCGAAACCCCACCACCCTATGGTGCAAGTCGAGGAATCTGCAGCCCACATGGTCGCAGAACCGTCTCAGCCTCTGATTCAGACCCTCCACTCGGCTCTGTACCAAAGGTCCGCAGTCAGTCCTGTCGACGATGCTGCAGATGGTGAGCTCTGCTTTCATCCCACTAGCGAGACTGGCAGTCTTCACCAAATCAGATAGCCGCCGGAAGCCAGAGAGGATTTCCTCCGATCCATAGCGACACACATAATTGGTGCCGACATGAGCGACCACCTGCAGATGGGTGCACCCTGTACCCTTCATGGCATCTGGAAGGACCCTTTCCACATCTGGAATAACTCCCCCCGGTATGCACACGGAGTGCACATTGGTTTTCTTCCCCTCTCTTGCTGCCATTTCCCTAAGGGGCCCCATTACGCACCTGACGTTGGAGCTCCCAACTACCAGTAAGCCCACCCTCTGCGACTGCCCGGATCTTGCGGACTGAGGGGCAACCTCTGGAACAGGACAAGCAGCCATGTCAGGCCGAAGATCAGTATCAGCCTGAGACAGAGCCTGAAACCGGTTCGTCAGACGAACTGGAGAGGCCTTCCGTTCAGCCCTCCGGAATGTCTTTCGCCCCCTGCCACACCTTGAGACAACCTCCCACTCTACCACAGGTGAGGGATCAGCCTCAATGCGGGCAGTATCCCGGGCAACCACAGTCGTAGTCCGATCGGGGGATGCGTGGGACGAGCTGGCCGTCCCCGACAAACCCCCATCCGGACCCCCACAGTGATGCCCATTGGCAACAGCCTCAAGCTGTGTGACCGAAGCCAACACTGCCTGAAGCTGGGAGCGAAGGGATGCCAACTCAGCCTGCATCCGAACACAGCAGTTGCATTCCCTATCCATGCTAAAAACTGTTGTGCAAATAACATCTGAACTAATCTACAGAGAGCGCAAACAAATCGACAAAATCTAAACGGTTATTAAAATACAAGATTGCCTAGTAAATGCAGTAATGCTGCTACTTGCGCACTGCTGACACACTGCTCGGTGGTGGAAGGAGACTACGCGATTTTACACTAACTATTCAGGTACTAAAACGCGATGCTACAACTCTCAAATACTATAATACGCCCGAAATTTATGAATTAAACAATGCAAGTACCAAAAACATGCAAAGAAATTAAGAATTAAACTATGTAACAAATGAGTGAGCTAGGAGTATACGACTTGCTGCTGCAGCTGCTTATCCAACGGCAGCAGGGAGCACACTGACTGTGGCCAACCGACACTGGCCGTTCAAAACAAAAACAGAAGACAAACGACTCCGCGAATTTACACTATTCAGGTACTAAAACGCGATGCTACAACTCTCAAATACTATAATATGCCCGAAATTTATGAATTAAACAATGCAAGTGCCAAAGCAACCTCACAACTAACCACATGAAAAAATAAGCCTACTCATTGCCAAAGTATTCTGACCACAAGAACATACAGATAATAACAGACATAATACTTTATTATGTCTACAATACTTGTACAAGAAGACACTTGCCACAGGTGGCTGCACTACTAGTCCGATAAACATAGGTCAAATCAACATGTGACTGAGAGCAAGGCTGACCAGGCCCAACTCTTTAGACCATTGGCTGGCCAGTAGAGTGCACTGCGGAGAGGCTGTACACGCATCCAAGAGTGACGACCTGTGCCAGTGCTTGCATCTTTAGACTTGCTTGGTGTGCTACAAAACTATCCACCCAGATCGTGGGTGTGTTGCATGTATAGCCACCTACCGGCCTACTTCTGGTCCACCACTGTGCAAATTATCTCCTCGTATTGAGCTTTCAACATAATTGACTTTTACCAGTTAATCAGTAAAAACCTCCCGTGTATTGCATTTTCATTTGGCAGTGATGAAGATGCTGGGATGGTTTATCTGTCACTAGGTGATGACCTTGATAGGATTAGGACATTTCACTTGGAGGCAGAAGCTATGTGAGGCAGCTAAGACTTCTGCAGACACCAACTATGCTGGGCAAACTGTCTGCTGTCAAGCCACTGATGAGGTGTGCTACAGTGTGTGCCAGAACAAATCACTCCACTACATGAAGCTGCTCAGAGTGCGCCATATTTGCTCACTGTATATTTGGATTTTGTATTGGATTTATCTTTGGACAACTCTAACTTTGCCAGTGATAGACTTTGTTGTGCTTATGAAACAGTTGTCTCCAAACTTCTCCTGTGAATATATATAACCTTTACATTCTCCAGTTAATCAGTCAGTTCTTAATGACTGTGGAGTTGAATCTGAGCTCCAATTTGCAAGGCTCTCTATGGCATGAGTAATAGACAGTGTTTGTATATTCTAGGATACAAAAGTGGTGGCAATGATTCAAATCTAGTGTACTAAACCAAGACAGTATGAATCCCCAATTCTTGATGCTGTGGCAGTGGCATGTAATGCTGTTACAATAACAGCAGCAGTACGAAGTTCCAGTAGCAACGTCACCATTACCTTCTTCAGTGCCATCACCCTTCTCAACTTTTGATAAATTGAAGGGGAGATGGGAAGTTTTCCTCTGTTTTGAGCTATAGTGGCAGGCAAGAGCTATTCAAGATCACATTAATCTTTGTTTTAGTAGTAGTGAGATAGTGGAAAAGCAACAGCTGTTTGCTGGCTTTTTTAGTTTATCTTTTCTGGATAAATGGTGTTCATTGCCAAAATACTATAGGCACCAAAAGCAGGTAGTAGCTGCTTGCCTTTAACTTAACCAGTGCCATAAAAAAGGCATGATCTACAAGGATTTAGACAACAGTGCAACTTCAAATGTCAGACGTGTGAAGAATCGTAAGCTGAATCTGTCACATGAGATGTGGTAGTAAGTTTAGTATTGGATCATGTAGTGCATGCTAAAGTACTAAATAAATCAGATCCAAGCCATTGTGATGTTCTAAAAATCACTCAGGCATTTGAGGTAGGTTCATTTGTGTAAGAAGTGTTCAATGACAACATTGAAGTAGCCAGCATTCAGCAACCTTATCTTCAGCACAACAAATCATTACAATTCATCCTCCAGTGTACACACACCATTATGAAACAATAAGCCAATAATGTTTAGTGATATTAATAGAGATTTGGTTAGTATAGAACCAGTCATTACAAAACTGCTTCAGTGTTGATAGGTGAGCAGATTGAAGAGTTTTTAATACACCATCAATCCTGTTCAGCTGGTATGTCTTCAGTTAAGTGCCATTCCTCTATGGTGATCAAAACAGACCAAGTTCAGAGTAAAAAATGTAGCATAATGTCCTGCGTCTCATGTCCCAACTTTCATAACAATAATAGCCACAAATATTGCTATCACTGGAATGCAGTATGCTCTGCTTCTAATAAAAGAGGACACATGGCAGCCGTGCACCAGTTCACAGTATCAAATCTGTGTCTAATATAGTATATACAGGATCCGAACATCAATGCCAACAAAGTGGAATTCTTGGTCAACAGGGGTGCTACAGTGTTGCTTACCAATGTGAACACATCTACAGTTACATCCATACTCTGCAAACAACTATGAAGTGTATGATACAGAGTACATCCCATTGTACTAGTTATTAGGATTTCTTCCTATTCCAGTCACATATGAAGTGCAAGAAGAATGATTGTTTGAGTGCTTCTGTGAATGCTATTATTATTGTAATCTTGTCCTCACGATCCCTATGTGTGTGATACATAGGGAGTTTTAGTATATTCCTAGAGTCGTCATTTAAAGCAAGTACTTGAAACTTTGTTAATATACTTTCTTGAGATAGTGTACATTTATCTTCAAGAGTCTGCCAGTTCAGTTTCTTTGGCATCACTGTAACTCTCTCCCACAGATCAAACAAACCTCTGACCATTCGTGCTGCTCTTCCCTGTATACATTCAGTATACACTGTTAGTCATATTCGGCACAGGTCCCACACAGTTGAGCAATATTCTAGAATGGTTCACATGAGTGATTTGTAAGCAATTTCCTTTATAGGCTGTTTACACTTCTCCAGTGCTCTGCCAATTAGCCAAAGTCTACCACCTGCTTCAACAGTGACAGAGCTTATGTGAGCGTTCCATTTCATATCACTACAAAGTGTTACACCAGTGTGTGTGTTCTGCCACCACTTGGGAGCAGATTTTGTATCCATCCAATTAAATTATTTTGTCAAATATTGATTGTTTTCGTTGTTGTACTCCCAGATATTTGTAAGAGTTGGTTGATTCCAGCAGTGACTCATTGATGTTATAGTCATAGAATACTTTTTATTTATTTATTGTTTTTTAAGTGCACAGTGTTACATTTCTGAATATTTAAAGCAAGTTCCCAATCTTTGCATCACTTTGGAGTCTTATCAAGATCTGCAAGATTATTTATGCAGCTTCTTTCAGACAGTTCTCATACTGTAGTCCGGGCTCCCCACCACTCCAGTCAGCACAGCAGCAAGTGGTCTCAAACATTAAACAACCAACACCACTCAAAGGCAAAATTGTGGTGCTAGCTAGGTATAAAAACATGCACTATGTGATCAAAAGTATCCAGACACCTGGTTGAAAATGACTTAGAAGTTCATGGCGCCCTCCATCGGTAATGCTGGAATTCAGTATGGGTTTGGCCCACTCTTACCCTTGATGACAGCTTTGACTCTCGCAGGCATACATTCAACCAAGTGCTGGAAGGCTTCTTGGGGAATGGTAGCCCATTCTTCACAGAGTGCTGCACTGAGGAGAGGTATTGATGTCGGTCGGTGAGGCCTGGCACAAAGTCGGTGCTCCAAAACATCCCAAAGGTGTTCTATAAGATTCAGGTCATGACTCTGTGCAGGCCAGTCCATTACAAGGTTGTTACTATAGTATAACCGCTCTGCCACAGGTGGAGCATTGTGAACAGGTGCTTGATCGTGTTGAAAGAGAGCAACCACCATCCCCGAATTGCTCTTCAACTGCGGGAAGCAAGAAGGTGCTTAAAACATCAATGAAGGCCTGTGCTGTGATACTGCCACACAAAAAACAAGGGATGCAACCCCCCCAATGAAAAACACGACCACATCATAACACCGCCTCCGAATTTTACTGTTGGCACCACACACACTGGCAGATGACGTTCACTGGGTATTCACCATACCCACACCCTGCCATCGGATCGCCACATTGTGTACCATGATTCATCACGCCACACAATGTTTTTGCACTGTTCAGTCGTCCAACATTTACGCTCCTTACACCAAGTGAGGCATCACTTGGCATTTACCAGCACAATGTGTCGCTTATGAGCAGCTGCTCGACCATGAAACCCAAGTTTTCTCACCTCCCGCCTAACTGTCATAGTACTTGCAGTGGATGCTGTTTTAGTTTGGAATTCCTGTGTTATGGTCTGGATAGATGTCTGCCTATTACACATTATGACCCTATTCAACTGTTGGTGGTCTCTTGTCAGTGAACAGACGAGGTCGACCTGTACGCTTTTGTGCTGTATGTATCCCTTTACGTTTCCACTTCACTATCACATCAGAAACAGTGGACCTAGGGATGTTTAGGAGTGTGGAAATCTCACATACAGAAATATGACACAAGTGACACCCAATCACCTGACCATGTTCAAAGTCAGTGAGTTCCGCAGAGCACCCCATTCTGCTGTCTCATGATGTCTGATGACTACTGAGGTTGCTAATATGAAGTACCTGGGAGTAGGTGGCAGCAAAATGCACTTAACATGAAAAATGTATGTTTTTGGGGTGTCCAGATACTTTTGATTGCATAGTGTACGTAGAGTACTAATATTTTTAATAATAGTTTCATCAGTGGTTGCTAACATTTTTGGTCTTGACACTTTTTTGTTACCCAAATTTCAAATTATTAAGAATGTAAATCTCACCTCTCATACCATACCCTCCAACCACATGGAAATATCGTGTCAACGATATAAGAAATTGTTTGTCCTCAGCTCAGCTGCAGTTTTGCAGACGACCTTCAGTTCTGTTTGCATGCATGAGATGGTGCAAGGACCACTAGATGTAGAAACCCAACAAAAACTCATAATGATGATAAATAAGTTGCATGATATGTAGGTATAATAGGTTACCTTTCAGTGTTACGAGTGCAATGACCATATTTCTAATGTACTTCGAACAACTCTCCAGGGAATTCCTCAGTGACATGAGAGGCAAATGTCTTCAATATCTACAAGCACTGTGTGATGGACTTCAATCAGATGAGTTATGCTGTCATTTGTCTAAGTGGAGGTTTTTCTGTTCAGATATTTAGGGTGTATGTTAAGTAAAGCAGGACACATCAACCAGCAATTGAGAATGTGGAAGCAATAGGTAATGTGCTTGCCTCCAGAAATCTGAAAGCTTTACAGTCATTCCTAAGACAAATTAACACACTTTGGGAAGTTCACACCATACATGTCTCACATACATAGGTCACCTTTTATAAACCAACTACACAGAAGAGTATTAGTTTAATGTGGTCTACAGTCTGCTCAAAGACTTGTATGTTGTTGAAAAGTTACGTACAATCTCCACCCTGACTGGCAACCAAAACATTATCAGTGGCACAAATAAACTATTCCCAGATAGAGAAGGAACAATTGGCGTCTCAGAAATTCCACATATACTTACATTGCACCAAATTTTATTTAATCACACCCCATAAGCTACTCGTTTCCTTGCTTAGTTCCCGATCGGAGCTCCTGAAAAAGAGTGCAGTGAATACAGAGGTGGGCATTAATCAATGTGACCTTCATTGCAAGCCCACCTATTGGTACACTAATGCAAATGCAGTGTCCTTGGACTGAAAGAAATGGTTTGATACACGAGCAGCACTACGTTTTCAACTTAACAACAATATGTTGCTCGAACATTAGATGATTTCCCCATCACAGCCCGCGAAGTGAAGTGTCCCAACTCACAGACCAGGTATGCTGCTGCACGGTCTACTGCCTTCAGTTAATGTGAATACCCACAGCAGTTATCAAAAGGAGCAGACCTAGCTTATCACATCTACTTCTCTCTCTGACACTGTCTGAATGCCAAGGAAGATGTGCTTGTATTGGAAATGGAAGAAACAGAATGCCCACTCATCCTTCCACCCATGCTCTGGCCAAGAATTTTATGGTTACTCCACCAGTCACACTAGGGCATTATTTGAATGAAGTCATTAGTGTGGTGACACATATAATGACCAGACATAAATGGGAAAATCAAAAGAACAGTGCACTCTTATCACTCATGTGCCCAGAAGCAGGTGGGCCCTGTGCAGCATTTCCCCTCGTGGCTGAAACTAGAGCACCCACAGAAGAGGGTTCATGTTGCTTGTGCCAGACTGTTAAAAAGAGCAGTGTGGCAGTGGCTTGAGGATAGCGTCTACAATTTCTCATTTGTGGCAAGTTCTCAAAATTACTCTTGCAACAATCTTGGTCCTAGCAAATATGTTCACAGTAGAGGAAGCATCCCGCACAATTGTATCAATCTGGCCCTCCGTTTGTATCATCTGAGTTTGAAAAATTCTGTCAGAGAAATGGAATATCCCACCAGAGGACCATTCATTTCCACCAAATATCAAATTCAGAAGTGAAGTGGCTAGTCAGGACATAGAAAATTCACATGGCAAGAGCAATGCAGACATAGTCTCCAACAAAAGTACAAAAAACATTATGCAGTTGTTATTATTCTGCTAGTGGTTCAAGTGTGCTGGTTTTCCAAACCAAGTTCTTCTGCTGAAGTTCTCAATACCTCCTCATCCAATTGTCGGTAATATACAATCCTTTAATTACATTTGCTATAAAGAACATTTCATCAATAATGCTTTAGGATGGTGACTCTAGATTACTTTCCAATGCCCTTCAAAAAAATGAAAGAACTGAAGTACATCTTCATTTATTTTTGAGGTGTGATCATGGGTTTCAATTATCATACCATGTCCAATGTGGAATGTGGGCTCATTGGTCATTTCATTATAATTTATCCAACTGTTCTCAGAATTAATTCTGAAATTATTTCTGTGGGTTGTGTGCAGTATTTGCAGTGCTGCTCTGTGTGTAATAGGCCATTCAACAGTACTGGTAGCAGCAGTCCAACTACTTTCTTTCATACGATTTCCAATGGTGCCATTCAAGTACTTAAATTAGGCATTTTGCCTAGAAATTTTTCAAATTCTCATAGAATTTCAATCCATCAGATATGTTTCAATCCATCAGATGTGCCTACTCAAGAAGTATGAACAACACAGTTGACTCATTTTTAAATCATTATATGTTCAATATTCTGTTTTTGTAACACTTGATTAAAATACACAATTTTCAGTTGACTACAGTTGTACAATAAAAGTCCACTGGATACATTAAAGTCAGTAAAATAATTGTCTTCCAAACAATGGGAGACAGTTTTAGCATTTGCCACTATCAATGTATACAGTCACATTTATGTTGACCAACATTCGAGTACAATGAAAATGGAAGTCAGTCCTGCTGATGCATTTGCAAAGGGTTCAAACAGATCTACTGCAACTGAATCTCTCCCCTCCACACTCTCTCTCTCTCTCTCTCTCTCTCTCTCTCTCTCTCTCTCTCTCTCTCTCTCTCTCTCTCTCTCCCCCCCCCCCTCACTCACCCCCTCCCCCCTTCCCACCCGCCATCTCTCTCCCCCTCCTCCTTCCCTCGCACCCCATCTCGTCTCTCTCACCCACCCTCCTTTCCTCCCTCCCCCACCTGTCCCCCTCCCTCCTTCCCTCCCTCCCCCATCTCCCCCCTCCATCCTCCCTTCCCTCCCCCTCCCTCCCTCCCTACCCCTCCCTCCCTCCCTCCCTCCCTCCCTACCCCTCCCTCCCTCCCTCCCTCCCTCCCTCCCTCCCTCCCTCCCTCCCTCCCTCCCTCCCTCCCCCGTCTCTCTCCCCGTCCCTCCTTCCCTCCCTCCCCCGTCTCTCTCCCCCTCCCTCCTTCCCTCCCTCCCCCACCTCACTCCACCTCCCTCCTTCCCTCCCTCCCCCATCTCTCTCCCCCTCCCTCCTTCCCTCCCTTCCCCGTCTCTCTCCACCTCCCTCCTTCCCTCCCCCCCCCGTCTCTCTCCACCTCCCTCCTTCCCTCCCTCCCCCGTCTCTCTCCACCACCCTCCTTCCCTCCCTGCCCCATCTCTCTCCCTCCTCCCCATCTCTCTCCCCCCTCCCCATCTCTCTCCCTCCCTCCCTCCCCCATCTCTCTCCCTCCCTCCCTCCCCCATCTCTCTCCCTCCCTCCCTCCCCCGTCTCCTTCCCCCTCCCTCCCCCGTCTCTCTCCCTCCCTCCCTCCCCCGTCTCTCTCCCCCTCCCTCCCTCTCCCGTCTCTCCCCTCCCTCCTTCTCACCCTCTCCTGTCTCTCACCCCTCACTCCTTCTCACCCTCTCCCGCCTCTCACCCCTCACTCCTTCTCACCCTCTCCAGTCTCTCACCCTCTCCCGTCTCTCACCCCTCACTCCTTCTCACCCTCCTCTGTGTCTCTCTCACCCCTCCCTTCTCTCCCTCCCCCTCCCTCCCTCCCTCCCTCCCACTCTCCCTCTCTCTCTCTCTCTCTCTCTCTCTCTCTCTCTCTCTCTCTCTCTCACATACACACACACACACACACACACACACACACACACACACACACACAAAATCCCTCCTTCTCACCCTCCCCTGTCTCTCTCTCACCCCTCCCTCCCTCCTTCTCACCCTTCCCTATCTCTCGCTCAACCCTCCTCCTCACCCTCCCCTATCTCTCGCTCACCCCTCCTCCTCACCCTCCCCTGTCTTTCTCCCCCCTCTCTCCCTCCACTATCACTCTTCCCCCTCCTCCATCTCCCCCTGTCTCTCCCCCTGTCTCTCCCACCTCACCCTCGGCTCAGCCGCCCACCCTCGGCTCTCCCGCCCCACCCCCGGATCTCCCGCCCCACCCCCGGCTCTCCCGCCCCACCCCTGTTGGATGAACAATATTCTCAGGTTTAAAACCTGGAAAACAGTTGGTCAAATGGCTGTCACTTCCCATTTGAAATATTTCCAATTCCAGATTGTACTTCCTTCCAGCTGTCTCAAAAAACTTCTGCCACTCCATTCTGTGTATTGAATCTGAATGTGGCAAGAGGTCTCAGCCAAAAGATGTCCACACAACACAGAGTCTGCTTACTCCTGGATTCAAGTGAATAACCCCTCCACACTCTGCAAACTGAAGTGAGATCAAATAGGCTAACTCCATGTAGAGGTGGAACTTGAGAGTATATTTACAACTCTGGTCTAAACAGTATATACATCATCATCATTATGATTTTGTATTTTGTTTTTTGTTTTGCCATAATAAATACTGAGCTTGTCAGACAAGAGTTAATAAATGTATTACTGTCAGATAAGTAGATGGGTGAATTGATTAATTTGTATTTCATTCTTATAATTTCCATTTGGAGGATATCTTGCAACATAACCCACTTTCAGCCATTCCAAAAGAGTTAGTAAATACATTTTTCATTGCTATTCTGAATCACATCTTGGTGTTCTCCAAAAACAGCAACAGAAAAACTAATGTTCAACTATAGTTTGTGTAAAGTTCATGCTTATGTAACTATACCTGCAGTCATCTTACATACTACATTTATGAATAGCTCATGTAAACCAAGATTTTTTCCCATGAATGCCACTGTGAAAGACTCTTACAACAAAAAGACAACCAGAAACAACTAAATGGTCAATTACAGCTTTTTTTCTTTTTCCCTCTTTTTGGAGAAACTCTACAAGAGCTTCTCCTGAATTTATGCTACCACTCCCAAATGTACTTAACTGAACAAGCATATCTTTGCAGAACATCAGTTAAAAATAAGCAAAAGAAATTAAATACCAAACTGCCTAATCACTGTCAATAATTCTCTGGATGGAAGTAATTTCTCTCTCTGAAGGGTTTCTGCTATTCTGTGCAACATGGAAATACATTTCAACTTGTGTCACCAGCTCAACATGAGACGAGACAATATCATATTCAACAAACAACTATTTTAATATTGATATCCTTGTTACGTTCTCATCTGTTTTATCTGCTCCAGTCCCCAGAGCTTGTACATAATTTTCAGTTACTTCATCCACCAATACGTTGCAACAAATCATCTGCCTGTCTGTAGGCACTGCCTGAAATTGCACTATCAATAGGCCATATCCATTCTTACTGAATCTTGCATGTAGGCTTTCGGAGGGAGGCTGCTGGAGAGATTTACACCAGTACTGTGGCACATGTCAGTTTCTTGTGTCACCTTTCACTTTCCTTAACAACAACAAAATACGTACACATCTTTTCCATTGATGCGCGTGTTCTTAACTATTCATTACTGCTTCCAAATTTTTGTTTATTGTCACAGATTCTCTCCTCGTCATTTCTCAAATAGTGTGATTTATTTCCTTCAAAGTTTGTCCTAGACTTTTCTGCTCTTGTAGTCCACTATTTTTTTTCCATTCACTGGTAATCATTCCCCTCTAACTATTAGCATCTGTTTCCTTATACTTAACTTTTTTACTTCCACCTTAATTTTAACCTGTAGCTTTTAATCTACCAGTAGAACAGTACTCTCTTTCCTCTTTCTCTTCTTCATATCCTTGTATACAATAACAGCCCCCCCCCCCCCCCCTCTCTCTCTCTCTCTCTCTCTCTCTCTCTCTCTCTCTCTCTCTCTCTCTCTCTCTCTGTCTCTTTCTCTTGCCTATAATACTGCATAAGATGATGCATGATGGATTTCTCTGTCTTGATCAGTAGACATGAATGAAGCAACCACTCTAAAAGATATTAAAACTTCCCCATTGAAAGATCAGGGAAAGATCCAACAACACACAGATATCTTTAACTGGACAGCACACTCAGCCCATTGCAATATGAAATAAAGAGTAGGTCACAATTTATGTTTGTAATTTTCCTCTTGATAGAATAGAAGACACATTATTGAAATAGAACATAAATTGATCCAAATGCCACAAGCATTACAAGTGGCTAGTCTTCTATATTGGTGAAAAATGACAGGTATAAGTTGGCAGTGCCCTATATAGAGATACATGATGATAACTGTTCCCATTAGGGCTACTAGAAGTATTAGAAGCCCATAAGTAGAAAATTACTTTCGCAGGCTACAAGGTTTTCATTAATCACTTGTGGCCAATCTGTTTTCACAGTGATGGATGACTGTTTGTGTTAACAATGATATGACAGATAGCAGGCGAATGAAACGCTCTTCAAAACTGCAAGCCTGCAGACTACTGCAGCTGCAATATCAGCTTAAATATACAGCAACCTGGTGTATCTGTCTTGCCACATGCAGGGCAGAGTTAAAATTGGAGATGATGAAATATTTATTTCCATAGTCACACCACATCTGGCTCAGCACATTCAGGATTCTTTAAAATATAACACTAAATAATGTGAATTCATTAGGAACACAAATTTTCAGTATATTGTAAGAGGAATTGACTGAACAGCCAAGGGAGCCCCTTGTTTCAATCTGCATGTGTTGTCTACTTTCAATTTGTGTGCAAGGAAATACAGAGCAGAGCACCTCTTTGAGGACACTTTTCTTTCTTAATCATCTGTTTGAGAGCAACTCTGTGTCCTGTAAGAAGTCGTAGTGAGTCTTGGCTAAAGTGTTGTCATGGAACATCAAACTCTCTTAGTCTGTTACATATTCATACTTCTAAATGGTAGCCCTCTGATAAGGATCCAAAATTGACTCATTGCTTACTGGTAACTGTTGAAGAAAAGTTGTTAGGAGTATAGAAGAGCAATGGTATGGCATGCAGCTACATTTGGAACAGAGTAATTTTTGTATGCTTATTTCACCAAAGAGATATGCAGAGAGAGCTTAAGTGGCAACTCACCATTCTCAACACACGTAGTGGGATAACACTGATCCTAAGTGGCCAGTGACATTCAAAAATTCATTGGTTTTATTCAAAGACTCCATGAAATTGGAGGAGGCATCCTAATTTTGATTCCTATGCATCGTGACTAGTAAATTTTAAAATTTTGAGGTCTTTGAGAAACCATGCTTTAATGTTGCATAACAGTTGTTGTATAAATTCTTTCCACTGATATATTATGTCTAAAAGAGATTAATGTCTTGGCGTAGATTCGACATTGCTTATTTGGTTGGTACCCTGAGGTTTCACCCAACACCAATAATATTGATCAAAAATGTTTGTAATATTACCATCTCTGTTAACTTACTTGTTGGCAGTTCTTAAGATATTCTTTTCTGCAGGATAGTTATTTCTGTTACAACCTCAAATTGCAATGGAATATTATTGGAGAAAGGCGAAAACATATGGCAGAAGAAAAAAAAAAGTGTGAAAATTGATCAATAGATGGCACTGTATATGTCATAATACATAAATGAAAACACCTGTCTTGCACATGACCCACTGGAGTTGGTACAAATACGCTGGGTATACGGCTTTTCCTCCTTTAGCGTCTGTGACGTTCGCCATGACTGTCTCAATGCAGGATCACGCTCTGCTTGTAAAGCTGTATTACAAGAATGATGATTGTGCACACATCGCTCTGCAGAAGTTCTGGACACTGAAAAGTTTGGAAAAGGTGTTGGTCCGATGACTGCCGTGGGTCTGGAGAAAATAATTTGGAAATCTGAAACAACGGGTTCTTTTGGTGTGCAACCTGCTAGAGGGATGAAACAAATTCATACGTCGTCACTGGATGCAGTGGCCACAGCAATGCAGGAGGAGATGAGTGGAAACATGTAGTGCACAGAGAATTGCCTGAACATTGGACATCCCCTTGAGCATGGTGCATAAAATCCTATGAAACATCCTCCTTTGCTATCCATTCAAAATTATCCATGTACACGAGTTGCTTCCTGTTGACCTGCCAGCAAGAGACACCTTTGCTTTAGAATTTCTTGCTCGCATGGAAATGAACAATGATTGGCCTTGGAAGATTTTGTGCAGAGACGAAGCCTACTTCCATCTAACAGGATACGACAAAACACAGAATCGTTGAACGTGGGCAATAGAAAATCCACATGCAAATCAACCAGTACGACTTCGTCCAGAAAAGATTGCTGTGTGGTGCGGGTTTAAGGCATCATTTATCATAAGGCCTTATTTTTGAAGAGACAGGTGCTTCTGGTCCTGTCACGTGTAGCATCACTGGTAAGCAATATAAGTGTCTTTTGTGCAACCACGTCATTCCAGCTCTCCAACAATATCGGTGTATGGATCGGATCATTTTTATGCAAGATGGCACACCACCGCACATTGAAAATGCAGTTTAGCAGCTGCTGAAGTGCCACTTCAGAAATACTAGAATTATCAGGCGCCATTTCGCTACAGCTCGGCCGTCCCAATCAACTGACCTTAATCCGTCTGACTTCTGGCTGTGGGACTATCTGATAGATGTTGTGTTCAGTGTTCCGAATACAATCTTAGCTGCAGTGAAGGCACTCATTGCACTACACACTCTGAATGTGACCCCAGAAACACTTTGATCAGTTGTGTAACATGCTGATTCTCGATTTCAACATGTTGCAGAAAATGGTGGACAACATACTGAACATGTTTTGCATCAGTCTCACAGAAATTAAAAGTCCGATTTGATTTTGATTGATGCTTTTTATGCGGTTTTTGGCCCCAGGGCAAATAAAAACTGATGTGATTGTTGCTTATTGTGTGGTGTTTGGCCTCAGGACAATTAAAAACTGATGTGATTGATTCTTTTTATGCGGTTTTTGGGCTCAGGAGAATTGAAAACCAATTTTTCCCATCCAGTGTGATATGACCTTGCTGTGGTGGATGGACTGGCGTAACTAACAGTATCACATCTGTACACTCATGCACACTGAGTAGTACAGTTTAACATCAAATGTACACTTTAAGCAGTGTTGTATGATTCATTTGTCATTTGTAATTGACCACTATTAAAGTATGATGCTTACAGCTCCATCTATTGCTACATTTTGTAACTATTTATTTTTCTTCTGCCATATGTTTTCTCCCTTCTCTGATAATATTCTGTTGCAATTTGACATTATTCCAATCAGTGATGTTATTTCTACACCGGTTTGAAAGTTTATCTTTAATTATAATCACCCTCTATATCAACACATTTCAAAATTTCTACATTTATTAATTGTATAATATAACTTAACTTCTGGTGGTGTAATGAAGTAAATATAATTAAAGTATACTTTACATATTTATTCTGTTTAAAAATTTAATGATACTTTAAATCATGTAACACAGTAAAAATAATAATGTAGTTTATTTGCTTCAATTCATATCAAAATATGCTTAGAACAATGATTTTGTCTCTGTTTGGCAGGTGGGGAGAGCATGAGCTGTTTCCTCCAGCACTAGACCCAGCAAATTTTGCATCCCGTAAAAGCAGCTCTTCTACAGATTCATCTTCCAGTCATTCATTGCACAGTCGTTCAACAACAGGGTCCGAGGGTGGTGCAGTGAGTTGCTTAATCTGTTGTTACCTTCTTGTAATAGTCAAAATACTGAATACTTTGTTTACAGTGAGTGTAAGGAAGATGCGTTTTCCATTTCCTCCTTGATCCTATTCGGACAAGGAGCAAAACTGCTATAATAGTGAACAGTGTTTCCATAGTCTTTAGGCAAACCAGTTACATAATGGCCAGGGCATTCTGTTACTGCTACAGTTGATCAGTATAAATCAAGAGTCACATTCTTCAGGAAACCTTTATTTCATTTTGTATATGTGAAATAAAATTTTAGTACCACTGTACATATACTTCAGTGCTGGATGCATTTGTATGTAGGAAGAAAAATTATTTACCTTGAATGTGCTGAAGTGTATTTTTGCTCATCTTCTACGCAGATGATAGTGAAATATTCAGTTTTACCACATGAACAATTGTTGATGTGGGAAATATATGAGTGTGGCTTCAGTTGCCAGAGACTGCAGTCACGTGTGTGAGGAGTTGCATTTGTGTGTGTGTGTGTGTGTGTGTGTGTGTGTGTGTGTGTGAGAGAGAGAGAGAGAGAGAGAGAGAGAGACGAAGGCCTTGTTGGCCAAAAGCTTATTTTTGTTGCGCCTATCTGCGACTCAGCATCTCTGCTATAAGGTGAGTAGCAACTTTCCTTTTCATAGTATTGTTACATACAATTCTGGATTTTCCATTGTTTAATTATATTTTTACACTGATGAAATATGGTGGGAGCCTTGATATTAACAAAGACACTCTAATCAAACATTAAATAGATAGATAAAGCCATGGAAATGCTGCTATAATCAAGCAGGTTTAGGGATGAGTAGGTGATTTGATATTTGGAGTAATGTGGAGAGGGACAATTGTGACAATGAGACAATGGATTGAAGTGTTAATAATTAATTTAGTGGGTACAGAATGTGTGATAGGCCTGAAGTTGACACCCACCACAGTGGTACCAGTTTATATGCCATCTAACTCTGCAGATAGCGAAGATGTAGAAATAATGTGTGAGTAAGTAAAAGAAATTATTCAGTTATCTATGGGAGATGAAAATTTAATTGTTGTGAGGGACTAGAATAGCAAGAAAAGGAAGAAAAGGAAAAGTATTAGGAGAACATTGACCAGGTTGGTGGTGGTGGTGAGGGGGGGGGGGGGGGGGGGGGGGGGGGAAGATGAGATAGGAAGCTGCCTGGTAGAATTTTGCATGGAGCACAGTTTAATCGGCAATAACACATGGTTTAAGAATTATGTATATTTATAGTGATTGTTGGGAATTTCAGAGGGAACATTAGGAAACATTTGACTGAAATCTGGGAAAGGAATACAATAGAAGATGAATGGGTAGCTTTGAGACATAACATACTGAAGGCAGCTGATGAGAAAAAAGATAAAAAACAAAGCCTCTTAAAAAATCCTTGAATAACGCAGTAGATACTGAATTTATTTGGCAAAAGAAGAAAATATAAAAATGCAGCAAATGGCAAATGAAGCAGGCAAAAGAGAGTACAGATGCCTGAAAAATGAGGGCGACAGAAAATGTAAAATGGCTTAACAAATCCAAGGCTGTAGTAGCGTACATAACTAGAAGAAAGATAGTTTCTTCCTATAAGGAAATTAAAGAGACATTGGAGAAAATAGAAACAGCTACATGAACATCAAGAGCTCAGATGGGAAGGCAGTACTTACCAAAGAAGGGAAAGCTGAAATCTGTAACGAATACATTGAAGAGCTGTAGAAGGTAAAATAACCTGCAGGCAATATTATAGAAAGGAAACTGTCATACCATGACATTTAACATTTAAAAAGCATGCTACTGCAACAGTGCTCAGTCTGTGGAACCAAGAGAATCATATTTAGAGTTAAAAACAGATAGTGATTCATTTTTTGCGACAACTTCACAGTGTGACTCTAGTATTGTCTGCTTGTTAGTTGTGTATGAACTGCCTACCCAGCAATCTGATAATATCCATATTCAGTGCCAGAAACAGGCAAACAGATTTATGTTGCAGAGAATTCAAATTCTGGACCCCACGTCTGGTAAGAAATTAGCAGACCTGCAGGAGCTCCTTTTAGGCAAATCATTGTTTCCCTTTTGATCGAAAACAATAGTGCTGAATCGTGATCACTACTTAACATGAATGCTTCCTCACTATCCAATTTACCAGATAAGACAGCACACTGAAATTTCTGAGTCTCAGGTGCTCTCTTCCTGAAGCATCCATCCGTGTCACAAACCTGATAATCAGACATAACAACTTATTCATGACACCCATATAAATGTGGCAGCCTTAAGAGTGAGTTCCTTCTTTTGTTCTGATCTCATACTCCCTCCCTTAAAAACACGTATTTGTTTCCTGCAGAGGCAGTGGCTATCATATAAACTCTCCATTTCATCAGGTCACTTACATTACAGAAGGTATAGAGGTTCAGTGAACTTCTTCATAATACCAGTAGATCAGAGCGTGTTTGTACCTCTCACAAAGGACACAACAGCAATTGCTTATCCCCAATTTCAATGCATCTGCAATATCTATCAACTTAAAGTGAGAACATGCATCATACAGAAAAAGAATGGGAATCAAAAGAATGACACAGGGGCTGCCAGGTGATAGTACTATACGTACTTTTAAAAAAATCTTTGTTGTGTAACAGGAAGGTTATGAAGCAATTTTGTTTCATAACAAGGTAATGTTTTGTATTATTCTTTACCTTATTTTTACACCATAAAATAAGTGAATTGTATTTGTTACTATGTTGTATTATTGTGTGTGTTTCAGGTTTGCAAAAATCACTTTATTAGCTTTAAAATAACCTATAACACAAAATGACATTCAAGTGACAGAGCAAACAAAACAACAGAATAATATATCAGGAAGAACAAAGATGATCTTGCACAGAACCTTCATTTGCATGGAACCTTCACTTGCAAGTAGTGCTACACCTTAAACACTTACTGTACCTTACCCTGCATATACTTCACTACTCCCTCCCCCCCTCCCCGTAGTGTCACTGGTCACTGATACTTCTTGTAGAACTCGATGCGTCATCCGGATTGTGCACCAACAGGTCACTCCCTGGTTACTGCTGGTTTCGTGATGGTGGGCTCTGATGCCCATTGCATGTTGGGGTGGCGGATGTGCTTGTCATGTCCTTGATGAGTGCAGCAGGGTCATGATCTGTGGTGGTGGCATGAAATGATGGCTAAAGTCTGTTGACATTGATGGCCATCAGTGTGCCCATTACTTCTATGGTGAATGTTTCGTCATGCCTGCTAACTACAGGATGTGGTCTATCATGGGTGGCTACAGCATCTTGCGCATTGCATCAAGTGACATTAAAATCTAGTGACAGTCATGTAGCTAATCAAACATGAACAGGTGAGAGTTTGGTTGATCCTTTAATGGCATTGGACGTAACTGTCACACTTGTGTACATAGGTTATTCACTAACTCAGGCGGGTCAATGGATTCATTTTGTACATTGATGTAGAACTCACCTGGAAGGCATATAGGTTGACCATACATGAGCTCCACTGTAGTTTCTTGGAGGTCTTCTTTCAGGGACATGCGTAGACCTAAGAACTAGATGGCATCCCTGTCCACCATTGTGAATCATGGCATCACAATGATGCTTTGAGCTGTTGGTGCATACATTCAATTAAAACATTTGCCACTGGACAGTGAGTGCTTTGAAAAGATAAGATTGAAACTGTTTCCCCTGGTTCATTGTGATCCGCAGGAGTATGTAAAATAGGTAATCCACCCACAAAAGAATCAGATCTTGACAGTTTCAATGTTTTTATCAGTTATCTGGAACAATTCATGCCAGTGAGTATAACAGGAGATAACTGTGAGATGGTAAGTGTTTCCTTGTGACAGCAGGAGAGGTTTTACAACATCTTTATGGATGTGTTTAAACCATAGATTTGGAGGTATGAAGCTTCCCATGGGTGACCTCACACGTCTGCTAATTTTATTGCATTGACTGGCCACGCATTGTCATACAAATTGCTTGTAAACCCTATCCATATGCGACCAGATGAACACTTACTTCACCATGTTTGTTATGGTTCTAACCTCTGGGTGCGACATGTTGTGCAGCAAGATAATTGCCTGTTGGCATAACTTGGCTGTCATGGTTGGTCATCATGTATTATTGACATCATCACAGTATAGCTGGGCAGCTAACAATGGTAGCGTGATAAGGTGGAGTTGCATGCTTGATGGTTGCATCAACAAATCATGTAATTCATCATCTGATGGTTGTGCCACTGTGATAGCTTTAAAGTCAGTTGCTTCAGAAATATGTTCTGTAAGTGTGAGTGCATTATCTGGCATGTTCAGTTCATCTTCAATATGGATGATGTTCATAGTAAATTGATTGATGAAATCAAGATGTCAGAGGTGTCGTCGTGAAACTTTCTCTGGATACTGCCAGAAAGCATATATCAGTGGCTTGTGACCTGCTACTAAAACAAACTGCTGTCCCTCCAGCATATGTCAGAACTTTTTGATGGACTGACCTGTTGTGCTGCAAAGGAGACAACTTTCTACTGAAGAAGGCTAGTGGTTGCTATTATCCATCCATGCGTTGTTGTAATTCAGCACCAATTGCAGGAGCAGACACATCAACCACCAGTGCAAGTTGTACGTGTGTGGTACTGGGTGCGCCAAGAGTGCTGCTTCAGTCATGGCAGTCTTCAAATCCGAAAATGACATTTCAGCTTCTGGATTCCACTCTCATTTATCCTTTGGTCTCAGTTTGCCTTGTATGAATTTGTTCAGTGGCACAGCTAGGAGGCGTGGCTACGGATAAAACAATGATAAAAGTTCGTGACACTGAGGTAGCATTGTAGTTCCTTGATAGTCACAGATAATGGAAAACCAAAGTTGCATCTTCCTTCTCTTTTGATGGTCAGATTCCTTGAGGATTAATGCTATAGCCAAGAAGTTGAACATCTGCTGCCCCAAAGATGCATTTGGACAGATTAATAATGAGGCTGCGCTCACGTAGACAGATAAAGAGTTGTCGTATGTATGGCAGATGCTCAGTTTCTGAGTGCAACATGACCAAAATGCCATGTATATATACATAGCAATAATCCAAGTCAACTGCAACCTCATCAATACATCTTTAGATTGTCTGAGCATCATTACGTAGCCCGAAAGGCATGCGGGTGAATTCTCACAATCTGAAAGATGTGCATACGGCTGTCTTGGGAACGTTGTCTGGTGCCATGGGTATCTGATGAAAAGTTCAAATGTGGTCCTCAGTAGAGAATATGCTCTTGCCATAGACATTGGATGTGAAGCCCTTGATGTTTGGTATAGGGTACCAGTCTGATATCGTTCTTGCGTTTAGCTGTCAATAGTCTCCACAAGTACGCCACACATTTTTCTGTTTTGGTACCACATGCCCAACTACTACTTGATGAACACCAGATCCCCTATGTGAGCATCGATGAAAATTCCTTTTTAACCACATTCAGTTTCTGTTATGTTAAATGATGTGGTCGAGTGTGAAGAGGGGGTCCAGGTGAGGTCAAAATATAGTGCACTATGGAAGCTTGGTACATGATCTCGGGGGAACGATTTCGAAAGTTTGATAATCAGAGAATCTTATTATCACCCAGATACCAGCATCATCCACGTGACGTACTAGTCCTCATCTAGCTAAGTTGATGCTAGTGTCCATCAGGCATTCTTGACGGAAGTTGAGCACAAGTCCATAATTGATAGAAAATCTGCTCCCAATGTAGGATGTGTTACGTCTAGCATGACAAACTACCCCTCAAGCCTGTGTTGTAGGCCTAATTAACACTAATGTGCCTCATCCATATGTAACTATTGTAGAGACATTGGCTGCAATGAGGCAGTAATCATCAAGCCTACAAGGTGGCAGATGGACGATCAGATAGACTGATACATCTGCACCTGTGTCTACTGAAAACTGTAATTTTGTATGTTGGTCTGTGATAAACAGTTGATGGCTGCCATTCGGAGTGTCAGTGGCCATCATCACTGAGCTCCTACTGCTTCCCTGCTTACAAGATGAGCTACACTTCCTTGCCTCAGCCCCAAATCAGTGGTGGTATCAACATACTTTCATAGCCAAGGATGAACAACTGGTTTTCCCTGTTGAGTGATAGCACCTGTTATTCTGAATTCACAGTGCATTGAGCTGTCTGGTAAGTTTGGTGATCTAAATTTGTAGTGCAGCAAAGCTGCTTTCTGTCTGTGGTTGTGGGCTAACTGCTGCAGCACACAAAGATGTTGGCAGTTTGCACTAGTGCATCTAGATCACCAGCACACACACTTAAAATCTTTTGTGTGTAAGGCAGTAGGTGTGATAGCCAAATGCTTCACATAATGTTGTTGGTCACTTTATTGCTTGCAAACGTATGTTGTCAACTCATCAGTTGCAATGGCATGCAGTCACCCAACTCTTCAGCATGAAGTTTTCCAGGCTTTTCACCTCAGACTGTGAATGTTATGTGATTAGGGTGTTCTTAATTGCTGGATATCGGTCCACATTCGGTGGTAACAATATAATATCCTGCATTTCCAGTACCATTTCTTCACTGAGTGCTGCCACAACATAACTATGTTTTGTATGGTTGATGGTGCCTTGTACAAGGACAAACTGGCTTTCCAACTACACATAGCATAGCATAGCATAGAAATTTTGCTGCCAGAACAGTGATGGTTTTACTGTGATGTGGTTTACCATTGCACAAGCCAGGTGCATCTGCAATTGTCATAGGAACTTGGTCTACCATTGTAAGAATCAGTGGGCTACAGATGAATGGCATGGCTGGCATGGAGTGCAGAAGCAGCACAATGAGGTTGATGCAGCTGTACTTTGTGTGATGCTGTAAAGTACAGGAGTGCAAGCATGTGTTGAATTTAATGCCTGTGACTTGCATATCACGTTGGGGTCCCCAGCTGTTGCAGGTTATCAAAATGCACCTTATTAGCTTTAAAATAACCCATAACACAAAATGACATTCAAGTAACAGAGCGAACAAAACAACAGAATAATATAGCAAGGAAAACAAACAGTTAATATAGATCATAGGCTGAGTCAAAGATGATCTTGCATGGGACATTCAGTTGCTTGTGGCACTACACCACACACACACACACACACACACACACACACACACACACACACACACACACACACTGTACTGTAGCTTGATACACTTCATGTCCTATTACAGCTCTTAAGTGCTTTGTTTGCCCTTACACTTTTTTTTATTGTCAGATATAACATCTATGTAATAATATGATGGTGCCTTCCACAGGAGCGAACCGTGACTGAGCTACTAAGCATGAGTAGCTCTGAGGGGTGATCAAAAAGTTTACATTTGTATGCCATACAGTCCAGAAGCAGAACACCAATTGGGCAAAATTACCATGAGCATTGAAGCAATCGTCCCACTGACACACCAGATTGAAAATAACTGTTTTGTCAAACATCATGTCCTGCTGTGTGAAGAACTCCGTAACTGCCTCCCAGATCAACTGATGTCTTGTGTTGAATTGCAACGAGCACGAAACTTTGGCACACCAGTCCACAATAGTGGTTTTTGAGAGACATGCTGCCCCAGACATATTCTTCATTCTCTTACAGATGTCTACTGTTGTTTGTCCTCCTGCGGCCAAGAAAAAGAATAACTGCATGTTGGTCCTGTTTGGACCCATTCGTAATAATATCGTGATAGTCCATATTACCACATTTACTGCACACATGTCGGAAAGACACAACTGTCACACTAATCCGTTGTCTACATGTTAGTGCTTCTATACTCCTATTGAAGTCACTCTTTGTCACATTTACACTGCAGCAACATTTGAATCATCCCATAGGGAATCCCCACCAAAGCCACCATAATACTTTTTGATCATGATCAGTGGGTCAGATGTTAGTCCTAGCTCAGGGGTTGCCGTTCAATTGAACTGACAGCAGTACATCTGAGTCCTGCCTGCAGGAGGGGTGGGGTGGGGTGGGATGGGGGTGGGGGGTAGTAGTAGTTGCAGTCCTGATGGAGGTGTAGTCTGGCCTCCGTGAGTGCTGCAGTCTGCATATGCTGAACACCCACTTGTTGCCCAGAGAGGTGGTCACTGGCATTGCTGAGAGCTGGAAGTGGCTAAGGGTGTGGAAATTTTTCCATCTCCATCTGCTCGCATCATTGTTCATTGTCAACTTACCTGTTGACACCTAAAATTAGAGCAGAGGTTGTAGCAGAGGCAGGCCATTGGCCACACTTGTCTCAAGCGTGGTTGTAGGAGTCTCGGCCAGTCAGCTATGGGGTAAGGGGGGTGAGCACAGTGTCTTGGTGTAGTGGAAGCTGATTTTGTTGTTTTACTTTGTTCTCCTGACAGGCTACAAATTCAAACCTTTGTTGTCCTCTACTGCTGACAATGATGCCTGGGGTAGACCAGGGATTCTGGCCAAAAGTTCATGTAATAGTGTTGTGTGCATTGCATAGGCCATAAGCTCATTCAGTTGCATGCAGCAGATCAAACAGGGTATGGGGTCTGCATCCGTATAAACTTTTGGCTGGACTACATCCATTTGCAGGGGTGAACCAGTATGTTGTGATGAAGCTGGTGAGTGCTTCCCTGGAGATGGCTGTCATCATTATCTTGTATGTCTGTGTTTTGAAGGTCCTGACCATGCCTTGAGATTCAGAATTAATTGCTGGATGGAAAGGTACTCAATACCATTGTGTTTAAAAAAATCCTGAAATGTGGGTGCTGTGAATTGAGATCAGAAATCAGAGTGGAAGGTTCCCCATGTATTGCAATTAATTATGCAGAGGCCACCAATAATAGTTGTTGTTGTAGTTGGTGATGGTGGTGGTGGTGGTGGTGGTGGTGGTGGTGGTGTGGTGTGGTCGTCATCCATGCCACATATGGAAAGGTCAGAGAGGGCGTCAACAACTAGGAACCACATTGCTCCTTGAAATGACCCAGTGAAATCAGTATTGCCTCTTTGCCAGGGCTGGTCAGATTGGGGCCAAGGGTTGGAATGCTGCACTGGGGATAATTGGTTATGAGCGCAGATCTGGCAGGTCTGAAACATATGGTCTATGACAGCATCAACACTAGGCCAGTACACGTAATGCCTTGCTATTGCCTTCATTCTGGGCATTCCCCAATATTCATTGTGGAGGAACTTCATTATGCAATGCCAGAATGTCAGTGAAATTACAACCTGGCATTCAAATTCATCCATGCCTAATAATAAGTCACCATCTGTTGCATTAAGCAGCTGTTGTAACAAAAAATATGTATGTCATACCAGGTGGGCACAGTTAGGCAGATGGTCCAGTCACAACAGTTTAGAAAAGTGAACACCCTCTAGAGTAGTATATTATGGGCTGTTTCTGTAGCTACTTCATGTACAGTAATTGGGAATTCATTGAGGGTGCATTACTGATTGGCTTCTAAGGCAAAATATAGTGCTTTGTGATTTTCAGACTCTGCATCTGGGCCACACATCATATGGGGAAAGTGCATCTGCATTTGAGTGCTGCATTGTGGGCCTGTATTACTGCCCACCAGTGCGGCTGCAGTGCAGCATTATCAGAAAGTTTTGGGTGAGGACCGAATAGTGAAATCAGAGGCTTGTAAATCAGTGATGAGGTGAAACTTAGTCCATAGAGATATATGTGTAACTTATTGAATCCATATGTGGTAGCAAATGCCTCGTTCTGTATATATGTGTATTTTCATTGTGCCCTATTTAATATTCTTGACACAAATGAGATGGGCCATCGGTCTATGTATGGGACAGTTCAGTACCAGTGCTGCAATCTGAGGCATTAGCCACTAGTATTAAGTGATGCATGAGTTGAGTGTTGCTAAACAAGGCATCAATGTAAGGCTCTGTTTAAGTGGCAAGACAAATGATTAAGTAGGTAGGAAATGTGACTGAATTTCACATAATAATTAACATTGTTCAGGAATGACTGTAGTTCTCTTTGGTTCTTGTGAACTGATAAGTTACTGCATACATCCACATTATTCTGTGTGGGCATGAGCCCTTCATTACTGTATAGATAGCCTAGGTACTTTGTATTTGACTCAAAAAAAAAATACATTTGTAGTTGCGATAGTGCAACCCATACATTTGAAGCACTGAACACTTTGACTGGCTTGGCCATTGACAGCCACAACAGGTGGTTCTGGTGCACCACTTGTGGCTGTGTTAAACAATGTCTGTAGATTTTGCAGGTGCTGCTTTCACGTTGCCCTGGTAATTAGGAAGTCATCTAAATAATTCATGCAATGGGAGAGTCTTTGGATGAGTTGCTCCAGCAGTCTTTGAAATACTGTGAGGGTGCTTATGACCTCAAATAGCAATATGTTATCATGATACATGCCAAATGAAAAGACTGCTTTGTCTAATCATCTACAGATGATTGAAAATAATTGTCAACAGAATGTGTCTTGGAAAAATAATGGCCCTCAGCCAATTTTTCCTATTCCTGTGGCCTAGTAATTGGATACATATCTACAGTACATTAGCCTGAGCATTAATGTTAGACTTAAAATTGGAACAAATTCTAAAAGATCCATTTGGCATCTTAACTACTGCCATGGGCATTGTCCACTGCTCGACAATACTAGGAATATTGCTCCCTTATTTTGCAATATATGCATTTCTGCTTTAACCTGATCACTCATGGTGAAAGCCACTGGAAATGCTGTACAAAGATTAGGTACTGCTGATTGTTTAAGAATACTTTGGCTTGCAATACTGTTGTGCAACATAATGTTGATTCAAACTATTGCTTATATTTATTCTTTGAATGTAATCATGGTTGAAATTAAATTCTCTTGGGCATGAATTGGGAAACCAAAAAGTGCAAAAGCATGTAAGCTAAAAACATTCATTGTTATCCAAGAGTATACTACCTGCAGGATTTGTTGCGAAGCAACATCTTTATACTTAGCTTGGACTACGATCTGCCCCCACAATGGGATTGACTGCCCATTGAACGTCGTTGTTCTGCAGTGATGATATCACAGTTGTGGGGGCTTGATGCAGCAGTACAATCTGTGATTGTGTGGGCTAGTTTTCTCCATTAAACTTGGCAATATTCAAACCACCTGTAGTTCAGTGAACTGATGTAATGTCACTTTTATCTTGATGCCGGTGGTGCAAAGCCCCCCTTATTTTATTTTCCTTTTCATTTATTGTATTCAGATGTCTGCTTGTCATAGACTTTTGCATGAGATGTTTCTCTTTAACAGTAAATCGGGAAAAAGATTTCTTCTTTTAAGTTATTTTTGTTGTATGCTTGAGACAATTTGTCACTTTTATAGGCAAAATATGCATCTTCTGGTGAAATAAGCTGTTGAAAGAGCATGTGATTAGGCACTATTGAAATCTTCAAACTTGCACAGAATCTCCCCAGTAGTCAGCAAACTCTCTTTGTCACTCACTGCTCAGACTGAGCATCACTTAATTTAATTTGAGTTTATTTCCACCTACAATCACTAATTTCTGGTTAAAACACAACTGCCCTTCAAATCTTTCAGTGTTTCACTGTAAATTTTAATAATTTATATGTTGTTATGTACTTAATGTAAGCTTTAAAGCTCAGTTTAGTATCATTATTCATGTTGCAGTTTCCATATATGAGTAAGTTACTGTGTTACATCCCAGAGATTGGTTTGAACTCCACAGTGCTTTGTTAGGCCAGGTCCTAATGTAGATAGTATACCATTGCATTCCTCCAACCACTGAACTGACATACTCATCCAGTGAAAGGTGACCTACACTTTAATGTGGGCTCCTATCCATGGTGTGACTTGGCATTTCGTCATTAACAAGTTATTGCCAGAGAAGAGGTGATTGGTGACTATTGAGCCATCAGACTACACCTTTTTTTTGTACAGATGAACAAATGCCTATTTCAATTAACTTAAACATACTGTATGAGTGCTGTTTGGTGTTGCCAACTTTCAGGGTAGTTCCTCCTCCTCCTCCTTATTCTTCATCATTGTCATCATCACTTCATAAGTTAAGTATGTTTCCTCTTCACAAAATTTTTCATATTTTATTATGTCTACCTATGACTCTTATTTCAGTTATTTTACATGGCCCAGTCACATTAATGTGACCACCACCTATGTTCAACGTCACAATGCAATAACCACTCACAGATGGCAAGGTGGCAGCACAAGCAGTGGTGGGTATTTAAAGCACCTTGGGGGACGCAGAAAATAGTTCAGTCATTGTCATAATGTGGAAACAAAGTGATTTATCTGACATCCAAAATGTCAGTGGCTGTCCGGCCAAGAGTACAAGCCTTTCGTAAACTGTCCGTGTGCTGCTGTGGTTAAAGTATATTGTGCATTACAAAATGGCACTGGCTTAGGATAGCACCAAGGCGACTGTGATGCACCACGGACCATAGATGACATGAGTGAATGAGGGCTGCAGAGATGGGTCTAGTGTATAGATGTGCAGCTGTTGAGCAACTGACTGGCCATATGAACCATCACTATATTGTCAACAACCATTGATCAAACGTTTCTGCATATGGGCCTCCACAGTGGGCACTTAGTTCATGCACCCATACTGAATGCTGTTTATTGGCAATGAAGGCTAGAATTTTTACACCAGTACCACAACTAGACATCCACTGAGTGGCAACAGGTGAGCTTTTCAGATGAATCATGTTTTATGGTCCGTCAGACATATGAACGTTGTTGTGTACATCATGAAACGTCTGAAAGAAAACACCCTGGAACAGCATAATTGTCTGAGGAATGTTTTCTGGACATTCCCTGGCAGATATCATTCTGGAGACCACAATGAATCAACACAAAAAAGAAAAAACTGTTATACTGGTGTTTAAACACTGGCACTGTAAGAAGGTGCAAATAATGTGGATTATTTTGAGGTGTGTAGCTGGTGAATACTTTCAACAGCACCAATTCACTTGTCTAAGTTTGCACCTCCACAGTCTCTCACTATGAGTACCAATGTAAAGGCCTAAATTGATTGATATATTAACTCTCCTTTTGAACAGACTGATATTTATCTCTTCTTTATTGATGAAAAGGATGCACCGCCCAGCTCCATGGTAAAAAATGCAGTATAATCCAGTCATAAGTCTGCAGGTTATGGTGTATCCAGGTATCATTTCCAGGATTAAGCAATTTAGAAATGAATGAAACTGCCAGACTGCCTTCATTTCCAAAAGATATATCATTGTCTGATGTACATGCAATTTATCCACCCAGAATCACAAAAGGTAAAAGACAGATAGTTGAAGAGTGAAAAATTTGATATCAGCTTAAGGAAACATTAGAATACATCTTTCTTTTTGTACATCTCTCTTTTTGGTACGGGCATGTTTAAATTGAATCATTGCTACGCACAGTGTTCTGATACTTATTAAATGTCATATACTTTATGGCTAAACCAAAATAAGATCTATCACAACTGCCCCACCCTGCTGTAAACTAGCGTTATCCAGGAGTAGTGAATGACAGTATACAGTAGTGGTGCATTGTACAAACATACATAACATAAATAATCAAATTTAACTACTTTTTGGCCTGGCTGGAGATCAAATCCCTTTATTTGTGGCCAAGTTTATATCTTATTTAGCCCCTGCATGTCAGCTTTATTTGTATTACAATTATTTATAAGAAATTTATTAAACTTTTACAGTTTCTAAGAGATCATGACTTGACAAAGGGCATGTTTCAATTAGAATCTTTTGCTCCATTATTGAGATGTAACCACCAACCATAGTGCATGACCACATCTCCACATGTTAAGCAGTGTTCATTGTGCATATGCCTTGCGGTACCATCAGTGCAACAATGGAAAACAGTTCAGCCTCATGTCTGTAACTTTGTTGACAATGATGAATTGCATGTCATCATAGTGTCTGGAGGGTAACTCCGTAGGACGAGTGCATGTTGATGTGTATTTGGTTAAAAAGTTTGATGCCACAATGGAGAAGCCATATAGTTCTGGCCATGGTTATATGGACCACATTGTCCATCACATATTTCAGTGTCCAAAAGGCCACCCATATCATTGGCATCATGTTGAGAACTCACCATTTTCCAGGTAAGTCCATGAGTTACTTGCTTTAATTGCTCATTGGCAGTAAAGTTTGGTGTCCAATGTCACTATAAAGGGCACTTAGCAAGTTTTCATCATTGTAGGCACACACAAGTTTGATCACTGCTTCACTTGATTGTATATTCCTCATTCAACACACTTTAAACATAGGAAATGTGAACAGTTTTTGTTGAAGTCCATTTTTATTTCACATATGTTAAACACCTTTTTCATATACAGTTTTCCGTACATGTCTTTGTACAAGTACATAAAATTTTACATGACTTATGTAAAGAAATTAAAACATGATATAAGTTTGCTCCTTATAACTGCACATAAATGCCATTTCAATAATAGCCAGCACACAAAGTCTAATACAATTTACTTACATGCAAGTTTATTCATGAATTTCTCACATCATTTTCAATGTTTGCATAACGGTATTTAAATACAAGTGAATAACATTTAAGGAGTTGTTTTTGCCTACAAAATTCCTGAGGCAGCATTTCAGTGACAAGTTATTTCATATGAATTCTCATCATTAATAAGTCATTTATGTTTACAACTTTTATGATGAGCTAGTACTCCCTTTAACCTTTAAACTCATGACGTAATCTTTGTTTACATGAGTTATTTGCAAACCATGTTACATGTCAGGATGGGAAAAACAATATACATATATGCAGTCTGATGATATACATGAACTACTACCAAACCTCATTTAACTCTAGTAGTTGTAATTCCAGGTTGCTAATGATAGGCATAGAGAACACCTCTCTCTGTCCTGGTCTGCAAATCTAGAGAGAGTTGTGATAAGGGAAGAAAATAAGCATTTATCCTCTCCTGCTGGATTCCATCATTTACACATCACACAATAATCGAGATCTCTGGGAACGCTTCTTTGTGTTTTGCGACAAACTATTTACTTGGTGTTTGCAGTATTATTGATAAAATTCTAACATCATTGTGTCATACAAGATTATTAGTGTCATTTGCTCAAAAGTACCTGTAATGATTATACTTCAGCGTACGTAATTTATACTGTCGCAGAAGAAGACGAGTAGCACCTTGGTATAGTGGTTATGATACTGAACTGTTGCATGAAGGGTCATGAGTTCAAAACTCACCTGGACTGTACAATTTTAATTTCTATATTTGATTCGAGTACATTCTAGAAGTAGCCACAAATGTCAAGAAACATTGTACTGGAATATTCTCTGTGTGTGTGTGTGTGTGTGTGTGTGTGTATATATATATATATATATCTAAAAAGAAAGATGATGAAACTTACCAAACAAAAGCGCTGGCAGGTCGATAGACACACAAACAAACACAAACATACACACAAAATTCTAGCTTTCGCAACCAATGGTTGCCTCGTCAGGAAAGAGGGAAGGAGAAGGAAAGACAAAAGGATATGGGTTTTAAGGGAGAGGGTAAGGAGTCATTCCAATCCCGGGAGCGGAAAGACTTACCTTAGGGGGAAAAAAGGACAGGTATACACTCGCACACACACACATATCCATCCACACATACACAGACACAAGCAGACATTTGTAAAGGCAAAGAGTTTGGGCATTTTTTGGGCAGAGATGTCAGTCGGGGCGGATGTACAGAGGCAAAGATGAAGTTGAAAGACAGGTGAGGTATGAGCGGCGGCAAATTGAAATTAGAAATTAGCGGAGATTGAGGCCTGGCGGATAGCGAGAAGAAAGGATATGCTGAAGGGCAAGTTCCCATCTCCGGAGTTCTGACAGGTTGGTGTTAGTGGGAAGTATCCAGATAACCCGGACGGTGTAACACTGTGCCAAGATGTGCTGGCCGTGCACCAAGGCATGTTTAGCCACAGGGTGATCCTCATTACCAACAAACACTGTCTGCCTGTGTCCATTCATGCGAATGGACAGTTTGTTGCTGGTCATTCCCACATAGAACGCTTCACAGTGTAGGCAGGTCAGTTGGTAAATCACGTGGGTGCTTTCACACGTGGCTCTGCCTTTGATCGTGTACACCTTCCGGGTTACAGGACTGGAATAGGTGGTGGTGGGAGGGTGCATGGGACAGGTTTTACACCGGGGGCGGTTACAGGGGTAGGAGCCAGAGGGTAGGGAAGGTGGTTTGGGGATTTCATAGGGATGAACTAAGAGGTTGCGAAGGTTAGGTGGACGGCGGAAAGACACTCTTGGTGGAGTGGGGAGGATTTCATGAAGGATGGATCTCATTTCAGGGCAGGATTTGAGGAAGTCGTATCCCTGCTGGAGAGCCACATTCAGAATCTGATCCAGTCCCGGAAAGTATCCTGTCACAAGTGGGGCACTTTTGGGGTTCTTCTGTGGAAGGTTCCGGGTTTGAGGAGATGAGGATGTGGCTCTGGTTATTTGCTTCTGTACCAGGTCGGGAGGGTAGTTACGGGATGCAAAAGCTGTTTTCAGGTTGTTGGTGTAATGGTTCAAGGATTCCGGACTGGAGCAGATTCGTTTGCCACGAAGACCTAGGCTGTAGGGAAGGGACCGTTTGATGTGGAATGGGTGGCAGCTGTCATAATGGAGGTACTGTTGCTTGTTGGTGGGTTTAATGTGGACGGACGTGTGAAGCTGGCCATTGGACAGGTGGAGGTCAACGTCAAGGAAAGTGGCATGGGATTTGGAGTAGGACCAGGTGAATCTGATGGAACCAAAGGAGTTGAGGTTGGAGAGGAAATTCTGGAGTTCTTCTTCACTGTGAGTCCAGATCACGAAAATGTCGTCAATAAATCTGTACCAAACTTCGGGTTGGCAGGCCTGGGTAACCAGGAAGGCTTCCTCTAAGCGACCCATGAATAGGTTGGCATACGAGGGGGCCATCCTGGTACCCATGGCTGTTCCCTTTAATTGTTGGTATGTCTGGCCTTCAAAAGTGAAGAAGTTGTGGGTCAGGATGAAGCTGGCTAAGGTAATGAGGAAAGAGGTTTTAGGTAGCGCGGCAGGTGATCGGCGTGAAAGGAAGTGCTCCATCGCAGTGAGGCCCTGGACATGCGGAATATTTGTGTATAAGGAAGTGGCATCAATGGTTACAAGGATGGTTTCCGGGGGTAACAGACTGGGTAGGGATTCCAGGCGTTTGAGAAAGTGGTTGGTGTCTTTGATGAAGAACTCTGCCTACGTAGATCACCCCCACCGAACGCATCTCTGCCTACGTAGATCAACACTTCAGCCCATTACATGCAGTCTCCCATCCTTCATCAAAGACACCAACCACTTTCTCAAACGCCTGGAATCCCTACCCAGTCTGTTACCCCCGGAAACCATCCTTGTAACCATTGATGCCACTTCCTTATACACAAATATTCCACATGTCCAGGGCCTCGCTGCGATGGAGCACTTCCTTTCACGCCGATCACCTGCCGCCCTACCTAAAACCTCTTTCCTCATTACCTTAGCCAGCTTCATCCTGACCCACAACTTCTTCACTTTTGAAGGCCAGACATACCAACAATTAAAGGGAACAGCCATGGGTACCAGGATGGCCCCCTCGTATGCCAACCTATTCATGGGTCGCTTAGAGGAAGCCTTCCTGGTTACCCAGGCCTGCCAACCCAAAGTTTGGTACAGATTTATTGATGACATTTTCGTGATCTGGACTCACAGTGAAGAAGAACTCCAGAATTTCCTCTCCAACCTCAACTCCTTTGGTTCCATCAGATTCACCTGGTCCTACTCCAAATCCCATGCCACTTTCCTTGACGTTGACCTCCACCTGTCCAATGGCCAGCTTCACACGTCCGTCCACATTAAACCCACCAACAAGCAACAGTACCTCCATTATGACAGCTGCCACCCATTCCACATCAAACGGTCCCTTCCCTACAGCCTAGGTCTTCGTGGCAAACGAATCTGCTCCAGTCCGGAATCCTTGAACCATTACACCAACAACCTGAAAACAGCTTTTGCATCCCGTAACTACCCTCCCGACCTGGTACAGAAGCAAATAACCAGAGCCACATCCTCATCTCCTCAAACCCGGAACCTTCCACAGAAGAACCCCAAAAGTGCCCCACTTGTGACAGGATACTTTCCGGGACTGGATCAGATTCTGAATGTGGCTCTCCAGCAGGGATACGACTTCCTCAAATCCTGCCCTGAAATGAGATCCATCCTTCATGAAATCCTCCCCACTCCACCAAGAGTGTCTTTCCGCCGTCCACCTAACCTTCGCAACCTCTTAGTTCATCCCTATGAAATCCCCAAACCACCTTCCCTACCCTCTGGCTCCTACCCCTGTAACCGCCCCCGGTGTAAAACCTGTCCCATGCACCCTCCCACCACCACCTATTCCAGTCCTGTAACCCGGAAGGTGTACACGATCAAAGGCAGAGCCACGTGTGAAAGCACCCACGTGATTTACCAACTGACCTGCCTACACTGTGAAGCGTTCTATGTGGGAATGACCAGCAACAAACTGTCCATTCGCATGAATGGACACAGGCAGACAGTGTTTGTTGGTAATGAGGATCACCCTGTGGCTAAACATGCCTTGGTGCACGGCCAGCACATCTTGGCACAGTGTTACACCGTCCGGGTTATCTGGATACTTCCCACTAACACCAACCTGTCAGAACTCCGGAGATGGGAACTTGCCCTTCAGCATATCCTTTCTTCTCGCTATCCGCCAGGCCTCAATCTCCGCTAATTTCTAATTTCAATTTGCCGCCGCTCATACCTCACCTGTCTTTCAACTTCATCTTTGCCTCTGTACATCCGCCCCGACTGACATCTCTGCCCAAAAAATGCCCAAACTCTTTGCCTTTACAAATGTCTGCTTGTGTCTGTGTATGTGTGGATGGATATGTGTGTGTGTGCGAGTGTATACCTGTCCTTTTTTCCCCCTAAGGTAAGTCTTTCCGCTCCCGGGATTGGAATGACTCCTTACCCTCTCCCTTAAAACCCATATCCTTTTGTCTTTCCTTCTCCTTCCCTCTTTCCTGACGAGGCAACCATTGGTTGCGAAAGCTAGAATTTTGTGTGTATGTTTGTGTTTGTTTGTGTGTCTATCGACCTGCCAGCGCTTTTGTTTGGTAAGTTTCATCATCTTTCTTTTTAGATATATTTTTCCCACGTGGAATGTTTCCCTCTATTATATATATATATATATATATATATATATATATATATATATATATATATATATATATATATATATATACACTCCTGGAAATTGAAATAAGAACACCGTGAATTCATTGTCCCCGGAAGGGGAAACTTTATTGACACATTCCTGGGGTCAGATACATCACATCGCTCCCCACACCATGATGCCGGGTGTTGGCCCTGTGTGCCTCGGTCGTATGCAGTCCTGATTGTGGCGCTCACCTGCACAGCGCCAAACATGCATACGACCATCATTGGCACCAAGGCAGAAGCGACTCTCATCGCTGAAGACGACACGTCTCCATTCGTCCCTCCATTCACGCCTGTCGCGACACCACTGGAGGCGGGCTGCACGATGTTGGGGCGTGAGCGGAAGACGGCCTAACGGTGTGCGGGACCGTAGCCCAGCTTCATGGAGACGGTTGCGAATGGTCCTTGCCGATACCCCAGGAGCAACAGTGTCCCTAATTTGCTGGGAAGTGGCGGTGCGGTCCCCTACGGCACTGCGTAGGATCCTACGGTCTTGGCGTGCATCCGTGCGTCGCTGCGGTCCGGTCCCAGGTCGACGGGCACGTGCACCTTCCGCCGACCACTGGCGACAACATCGATGTACTGTGGAGACCTCACGCCCCACGTGTTGAGCAATTCGGCGGTACGTCCACCCGGCCTCCCGCATGCCCACTATACGCCCTCGCTCAAAGTCCGTCAACTGCACATACGGTTCACGTCCACGCTGTCGCGGCATGCTACCAGTGTTAAAGACTTCGATGGAGCTCCGTATGCCACGGCAAACTGGCTGACACTGACGGCGGCGGTGCACAAATGCTGCGCAGCTAGCGCCATTCGACGGCCAACACCGCGGTTCCTGGTGTGTCCGCTGTGCCGTGCGTGTGATCATTGCTTGTACAGCCCTCTCGCAGTGTCCGGAGCAAGTATGGTGGGTCTGACACACCGGTGTGAATGTGTTCTTTTTTCCATTTCCAGGAGAGTGAGTGTGTGTGTGTGTGTGTGTGTGTGTGTGTGTGTGTGTGTCTATATATATATATATATATATATATATATATATATATATATATATATATATACTGCATGTGTTCTGGCTGGAGGCAGTTTGCTCAGTGCTCTTGTATGTGCAAGTGCTGAATAAACCTACGTTAAGTGAATTTAGTGTTTGTCACAATACCAGAGAAGGAAAGTTGCTACTCACCATATAGCAGAGATGCTGAGTCATCTCAGAGAACTGAAACAAGATTGCAAGCAGTAGTACCAGTGTATGATGGGAGTGGCGACTGGGTGGGGGTAAGGAGGAGGCTGGGGATGGGAGGGGGGGAGGATAGTATAGTGGGAGTGGCGGACAGTGAAGTGCTGCAGTTTAGACGGAGGTCAGGAGGGAACGGGTAAGTAGCGGAAAGAAGGGAAATAAAAAGACATTAAAAGACTGAGTGTGATGGTGAAATGACGGCTGTGTAGTGCTGGAATGGGAACATGGAAGGGGCTGGATGGGTGAGGACAGTGACTAACAAAGGTTGAGGCCAGGAGCGTTACAGGAGTGTAGGATGTATTGCAGGGAAAGTTCCCACCTGTGCAATTCAGAAAAGCTGGTGTTGGTGGGAAGGATCCATATGCCACAGGCTGTGAAACAGTCATTGCATTGAGGGATATCATGTTTGGCATCGTGTTCAGCAACAGGGTGATCCACTTGTTTTTTGGCCACAGTTTGTCAGTGGCCGTTCATGGGGACAGACAGCTTGTTGGTTATTATGCCTACATAGAATGCAGCACAGTGGTTGCAGCTTGGCTTGTAAATCACTTGACTGCTTTCACAGGTAGCCCTGCCTTTGATGGGATAGGTGATGTTAGTGACCAGACTGGAGTAGGTGGTGATAGGTGCAAGACCTGTCCCATACATCCTCCTATTAAATTTTTGTGTTAGAACATTAAAGTTTTGTGTTTGCTCATTAAGAGTTTTTCTCATCCCTTGCATACGTTGTATCAGTGGTGTGGTATCATTTTGAACGTCTACAGAGTTGCATCTGATTCCATTTGGCTCCATTTCGCCTGATGTGGAAATTTTAGATCTACTAGAATCTGCACTACTGCGCCTTTCTCTAGCCTCATGTGAAAAATGCTTACCAGCAATATTCGCGAATTTATGTTGTGCTACAGTACGTGACGTCATGTTAAATAATACTCATTGTTGTTGTCTGACTCACCGACATGCTCTTGTCATCGTGTTAGTTGTGGCGACATTTTTTGCTTGTACATTAATAACTGAATTGTCAACAATGGTTTTGTCTGCTGTACCCATTTCTGTCCTTGTGGTTTACTGATTTGAAAATTATCCATTTTTAAATCACTCTTAGAAAATTTTCTTAATTATCCTGTGACAATTTTCAGAATGGGAGGGGAGAGGTACTACTACTGTTAGATATGAGTGAAGCACTACCAAGTGCAGACACGCAAGCTATAAGTTAGAGTTTTCCAATTTTCTTGATGGGTTTCAAATTTTTTTCTGCTAGTTTCCATATAAATTTTATTCTTTTCCGTGCACATCCTTCTTCCATGATACTCCATCTCTTTCTCTTCACAATATTATTTGTTTCATGTAACAAAGAAAACTAATGATAATTAATACATTGGAAAATTTTTACAACATATTTTATATATTTTAATTACTTCAATTATCTGTATATGGCACCATCCTTTTTACAGTAGCCAGTCTACTGGTGCTTAAGCGCTGGTGCCATAAAGAGATGTAATTAATGTGGATTATTTTGAGGTGTGTGGCTGGTGAATACTTTCACCAACAATAATTCATGTGTCTAAATAAGTTCACACCTCCGTAGTCTCTTGCTATGATTACCACTATAACATTCTAAATTGATTGATATAGTAACTCTCCTTTGAACAGAGTGATATTTACTTCTTCTTTCTTGAAGAAAATGATGCACCATCCAGCTCCATGATAAAGAATGCAGCTTAATACAATCTTAAATGATGTCATCATGTTTTCCAAAGTTTGCAGGCTATTGTGTGTCCAGGTATCATTTTGAGGATTAAGCAATTTAGAAATGAATAAAACTGCCTCCCTTTCAAGAAGATATATTGTAAAAACTTTTACACAAATGTATATATTATTGTCTGACATACGCACAATAAGTCCAGTCAGAATCACGGACGGGAAGAGACAGACAGCCAAAGAATGAAAAATTTGTTATCGACTTATGGAAGCATTAGAATACAGATATATTTTCATCTTTCTTTTAGTACATATCTCTCTTTGGCATGGGGGGCATGTTTATATTTACCTTTACCCTGCACAGTGTACCAATACTTATTAAGGTGTCACATACTTTATGCCTGAACAAAATAAGATCTATCACAGTTGGGGGGGACAGAAAACAGTGCAGTCATTGCCATAGTGTGGAAATGGAGTGATTTATCTGACGTCCAAAATGGCATGATCATTGGCTTTTGGACCAAATGGAAGCGTTTCAGAAATAGCTAAGTTTGAAAACTGTTCACATGCTGCCATGGTTAAAGTATATTGTGCATGATAAAAAGGCACCATCCAAAATCAGCACCAAGGTAACTGTGATGCACCATGGGCCATAGGTGACAGGGGTGAACGAGGACTGTAGAGATGCGTCAGGTGTATAGACATGCAGCTGTTGAGCAACTGACAGTCCAGATGAACCAAGGGGCTACCAGCTCTGTCTTGTCAATGGCCATTGATCAGATGTTTCTGTATATGGCCTCCGCATCAGGTGCCTGGTTCATGTACCCATGCTGACTGCTGTTTATCAGCAATGAAGGCTACAATTTTCACACCAGTACCACAATTGGACTTCCACTGAGTAGCAGCAGGTGACCTTTTCAGATGAATCATGTTTTGTGCTCCATCGAACATTTGGCCTTCGGTGTGAACAGATAAAACGTCTGAAAGAAAACACTCTGTTACAGTATTATTGTCTGAGGAATGTTTTTGTGACATTCCCTGGGTGATCTCATCATTCTGGAGGGCACAAAGGATCAATACAAGTATGCATGTATCCTTGGGGACCGTGTTCACCCCTACATGTAATCTGTTTCTTGTTGGTACAATGGCACCTACCAGCAGGACAAGGCAATGTGTCATACAGCTTCAGTGTATGTGGATGGTTTGCTACTGTATGAGATTACTAAGAATGGTATAGTTTTGGGGAACTTTAGTATCTTATTGTGTTTGGTTTTATAATATGTCATGAATGATACAACATTAACTATGAAATATGCCATTTTGATTCCAAGTCCTTATTATCATTATTGATAATATGACATCCCAAATAATTGAATGGGAAGCCTAACATGGCTGTCTTACCGTAGTATCACATTCTTTATTCGAATGAGTGGTTTGGTGTTATACTCATTTTCAGTGCCTCAATTTGCTGAACTATTAAGACACATCAACATACATAATATATTTAGAAAGTTTTTATTTTTATATTCCAATTTATTTTAAATTGTGTGATTTGAACATAGTTCTAGATTATGTTGTGCATAAAAGTAATTAATAGTGTAAGTTCCTGAACAGTATAGTAGGAGTCCTCCGTTTGCTATCAGTTTACCTTCCATCAGGAATGTGGGTGCACTCAGCAACTGTGATATGACTTTCAAGTGATAGAGTATAGCAATCAGTCATCCTTTTCTTGCAGGTTTTCTTCAACAAATCTAGATTTCAGCTAGTGCCTAGCCATTACCAATGCTTAAAAAAAAAAAAAAATCAAGTTCGACATCTTCCCAAGAGTATTGAATTTGACTATCATTGTGTCATTGTGTTTGATCGGAGTGAAATGGAAATGCTTAGTAAGGGTATGAAGTATACTCTAAATGGGAAAGTGGATCGCATGGCTATGAAAGACATGATGGTCCATACTAAGTACGCTGTTGATTCACTGAGACTGCCAAAACTTGTTCAGAATAAGATTTGCTTAGCAATTAATAATATTATTATGAAAAAGGTAAATAAACCTGTCCCCAGTTATATAAAGGAGAAGAGAGTCATTGAAAGTATTAATTCTAAGCTTTCTGAAAGCGACACCATATGAACTAGCGTGGACAAAGGGGGAACAATGATGATCGTTGCAAAAGATGTCTGTAATGCCAAACTCTAAATTTCTTTGAAGATAATAATATTAAGAAAATGAATGAGGATGTAATGCTCAAAGCACAGAAGAAATTGCATGATCATTTAAAAACCTGCAGTGAAATAATATCACCAAGGGAGGTATAGAGGCGAAAGGTTGGGGCACAAGTAAAGGGACACGAAGATGGCTATCAAATATGCCCGGTGGTGGATGGTGGTAGTAGTAGTCCTCTCTGTAAAATAGCTGGAAAATTCCTGCAGTTTCTTAAAACTCATTATAAATTCTATAACCAATTTTCCATTAAAAATAGTTTTCAACTTATCAGTACACCAACAATTGATGAAATTAAGTTGGTTTCTCTTGATATCGTCAACTTATACATGAACATAGGTATTGACAAAACTGTGCAGGTAATTCAGCGTAATTTAATGGAACAAAACAAGCTTTTGATGAGGCTAATAGATGAATTCATTGGGCTACTTACCATAATTTTGAAAATTAACTACTTTAAATTTAATAGAGAGACTTATTCCCAACAAGACATTGAAAGTAAGTGGAGCTCAATATCTGGAATGATTGCTGACATATTCATCAATTATCTAGAAAACAGATTCTTTACTGAAGGTGCCTCATTGGCAGACAAAATTGTATACTATTTAAGGTGCATAGATGACACACTGCTGTTAATAAAGGGTAACAATGATGCCATCAACACTATAGTAGCCACAGTTAATAACTTGCATCAAATGGTTAAATTTACATGTGAGATTGAAACAAATAGATCTATTAGTTTTCTAGATCTATCAATTCAGAATGAAAATGGCAGGCACACATTTGGTATCCATCACAAAGAAACTTGTACTGGGGGTATTGTGGATTTTACTTCAAACCACTCAGTTCAACATAAAAAGACGTTTTTCAATTTTGCTATCAATTGGTTGTTCAAAATTCTGTTGTTTAAAGACAAACTTGTTGATGAAATGGCAACAATAAGGCACTTTACAATAGTGAATAACTATCAACGTGACTTTGTAGATAGTATATATAAGAACATAATTAATAAATACAAAAAAAGATGACGCTTTACAAGAATATGTACTCAAAGAAAATACTGAGTTTATTAGTTTACCGTACTACAGAAAAATGAGTACAAGGATAGCAACTGTCTTTAGAAAGTACAATGTGACAGTGTCTTTTTGAACCGAAAATAACTTAGGATGTATTTTGCAGCATACTGTAGATACAAAGAACTATTTCATGCTTCTGGAATTTATAAAATCGATTGCCTGGACTGTGGGGCCTGTTAGATTGGCCAAACAGGAAGGAGGCTGGAAATTAGGTTTGGGGAACATGTTGCATTGGGAAAAAAAGATACCAAGGAGAAATTGAGTATGGCTGATCATTTACTTACAACAAAACGTAAGTTGCTGACTTTGACATCTAATGTGTGGTTGTCACATAAGTGTGAGAAGGGCAGGTTCCTCGACCTCCTACAAGAGCTGGAGATATTTTGTCATCACAAAAATGTAAACTGCAACCTGATAAATGATCAGGTCATTATGAAAAATGTGCAGTTTTGGGAATGTCTGAAAACTTCTTGCTGGGGAACAGTGAAGGGTTTGACGCAGGGAGAACGAAGTAGCTCTTGCCATCTTGCCAATATGTAGCATAATACTGCACAAGTACAATGGTTATAACATTGAGTCTACAGAACTTTCTCCATGTACGTTAGTTTGGATGCATGTACATTTATAATTAAAATCTGTTTGAAGCGGCACAGTGACTAGTACGCTCTACTTCTGTAACAGAACGGAAAGCCATACCAACATCCATCTTGCTGACATTTGGCGCCATTTTTGAACTGTTCAGTAGATAAGATGAACTACATACCCGTCAGAATGATTAAATAAAGTGAAAAATAGTACAAAAAATAAAAACATTTAAATCAAATCAGTTCTAATAGTTGCAGCATGTAGCATGTGCCTCCTTGCGTTTTGTAAATCTCTTTTTTTTTTTTTTTTTTTAATTTGTACCAATCTGATGTTACATGTGTGTTTTAAAGAATAACAAAACAATTGACTCACAAGGAGTGAATCTGTAATTTTTTTATGTTTTGTGTGTTTACTGTTAAATGTGGAAATAGGTTGGGCAGCAACAGAAATAATTTTTCTTGTATTTTATTTTGTGTTATTTCTATGTATTTTTGAAATTTTTTACTAGACATGATAACTGCTTTCATTTGAATGTTATATATTATGTAGTTGATATAGATGGCACAATACAGCCAGTCGATGTGTTCTTCACAATAACTACCTTCATTATGCAGTAGTCTCGAAAAAACTGTGACAGAAGCCTGAGCAACAGGGACTGATGTACCAGAACACACGTTGATACTATGAAATAGTGGTGTGTGATCTAATGTATAGGCCATATAGGTTATGCCACGAGTTGTAACTTTTTATACTATCACCTGACTATGTTCTACTTGTATTTTTTTAGCATTGCTAATGGCTAGGCACTAGCAAAAATCTAGATTTGTCGAATAAAATTTGTGAGAAAAAGATGACCGACTGCTGTGCTCTATCATTTGAAACTCCATTTGCTAGTTCATTAGTCACTGTTGTTCCAGTCTTTAAATATTTGAATCTTTATATATGCTGCTTATTGTTTTTGCTTGCTCATCCATTAAGTGTAGGCTTTCATCTGTGTATCTGATCTAGTATAGTATGTACTTTGAACTATTTTTGTAAAAATAGTGCGTTGAACATGACTTTTGAATATATTTGCTAATGCCCCTGAAAGTCCGAAAGTCACCAGCAGAGTCAGAAGTGTAATTATTAAGAGTTATTTCAGAAAGTGCATTGGATATACCTTTTATATAAAATATGAAATACAGGTTGGGTAATAAATATCAACACTGCAACTCACAAAAGGTGTTTTGCTTGAAAATGGAAACTGAATGGCCACTGTATAAAAGGACCAAATGCATAGACTTGTTAGATAAGCCGTGCCAAGCATTTCCAGTTAGACTTAGAGGATAAGAAAACTGCAGCTCCACTCGTACTTACCACACAAGATATCCTTTATGAAAACCAGTTTTTGTTAACTAATGTGAATCAGTAATCTGTTGTAAGCAATTTCCTAAATAAATTTAAAGAGTTTGGTGTTACTATTGTGTCTTTGACTCTTTCAGAAAATATACCTCATTCGCTGGTGTAAGGAGTTCTGTCGAGTCATTGCATGATTTTGTTGTCGAAAGAATTGGAGCTTTTTAGTAATGTTAAGACATTTGTTAGCTCCTTTATAGTTTTTACTTTTAAACTACTGTTGATGCTGAAATTAAGAACTCGGCTGAAACAGGAACTCATGAAAGAAAACGAGTGAGAATTATCAGTATGCAGCCAATGACAGCCAAATTGTGCACTGTCCTCAGGTACAAAATACCTGTTTCTTTATATGAGTCACCTAGATGCAAAACTGTCCATGTCTTCCACAACCGGTATTGAGAAAAAGTGGAAAAAACTGTTTTCCCTGGGTAAATACACACTGCCGTACACTGTATCTTGTATACATAAGTATGGATTAGTACAAAACCATTTGGGCTATTGAAAAAAAATCAGGAACTCAATGCATGTAAGATATAAGCAAAATAAAAATGGACTTGGACAGTTTTGCATCTTACTTTGCAGATTGCCACTTTTGCATGCAACTGAAATGGACATGGACAGTTTTGAACCTGACTAGTTGTACATGAGGAGACGATATGGGGTGAACGTAAAACTGTGTATTCAGTTTTAATTTCTTTTAATATTTCTGAAGGTACATGGTGTAACAACTGACAAACTGCAATCCACTTATTACATCATATTTGGAACAATGTCTTCATCGTCTCCTGCTAGGCATTCTGTTGTGTGTCCTAAGTGTTTCCCACATTTGCATACGGACACTGGTAGGTTGGTTTCAGAATTATAATTAGGCTCCCCTTGGACTTTTATAGCATTCTGAGAATGTGTATAACTTCCAGAATAAACAGCTGTAAGATACCACACAAGTACAATGTTTACATGCTTATGGTAGCCATCTTGCATTACAGTCATATGATCCCAGCCTTCAGTGCGATTTGTCAAAAGGGATAAGGCAAGTTTTGCACCCAACTTACTGATGGACATGGACAGTTTTGAATCTAACCACACTTTTCGTGAGCTGTTTTCCATAGGACATGGAGAGCTTTGAGCATAAATAGCATTTCAAGCATGTGTAAAACATCATGCTCTACAATCGAAAGTTGCCAACTCAATTTTTTTAAAAAGTGGACATGGACAGTTTTGCATCTGAGCGACTCATATGTTCATTTTGTGGTTGCCCGGTGAAGAAATTTTCACAATGCTTCTGATGAGCAAGTGATGAGACACTGGAACTTGAGACATGTTAGTAATGAGTTAAAAGGAAATAAATGTTTGAGTGTGTGCTAAATAACCATTGTTATGCTAGAAAGAAAGCTGAAATTCTTTTAGAAATGAGTGTTCATTTTTTTATTTGTTTGAAAGTGCATATGTAATTCAAAGAGACTTTGATATTTTTGTCTGTTCTAAACAATCAATGCAACTGCAGTGTTTCTTTAATTTTTTTGATAGGAATTCTACTTGTTAGTTGTAGCAAAATATTTTATTTCATGTAGATACCCTGTCTAAAACTGACATTTTGATGTTAGAGATAACATTAATTCTCAGAAAATCAACTTTACCTTTGTGTATTCACTATTTTATGAATGACATTTTCGAACTTTTTGTTATTAAACCAATTGAACTGATATTTTTTTCTTTCTTCTTCTCTGAGCCTCACTACTAGAAACTTATGTTAAATAGTAATGCAGTTTAAATAATTTCCTCTTTATTTTGGCAACATAGTACACATCCTACTGTTCCTATACTAACGGAGTTTGTTTTATGTAATTCTTGGTCTGTAAATTAGTTGGAAGCAGTAAGTTCAGTGATGCAAAGATCATGGGCCATAAGCTTGCTATTGTCTTCTCATTCCAATATTTGTAAGTCATACCTGCAGTTTATGTTGTTAACAAAGTTTTATTATGGTTATTATTATCAGGCATAGCTAACTTTTTGCATTAATGATTAACAATAATATGATTTTGTATCACCAAACTCACTGCTTTTCAATGATGCTTGGCCTGAAGCTAAAAATCATTGTATCATTGTTGTCTTCATTTCCCATTTATCTAGATTCAGGCCAGTTTGGGAAATTTATGGTACTTTTCCAGTTTTTTCTGTCTTTCCACTATTCTCCTTTTGTTCCAGATTCCTTCTTCTTAAACTCATCTTTATTGAATCAATCCATTTTGCTGTAGGTCTCCTTCTTGCCTTCAAACCTGGTGTTCTTCCATCTTCCATTCACTGTGCTTGTCCAAACCATTTTGACCTGTTCTTCTCAGTTCTCTCATTCAGTTTTTCTATGTTTCTAACATCTTCATTTCTCACTCTGTCTCCCCTCATTTTCCCTAACCTATTACTTAGGAATTTCATTTTACTGGCTTTGAATCTGCTCTCATCTCTTCTTCTTATTGTCCAGGTCTCCAATGCATATCCTTACACTTCATTGATTCCTCCCTTCCCCAGACTAAGCCCCCCCTCCCCTCCCCCTCACACACACACACTGGAAAAATACATTGCTCTGTTGTTCCTTTTGCTAACTTCTGCCATCATTCTTGCATTTTGCACTTGCATTATCACCCTTCCTGAATATTTGAAGTTACCCACACTTCCAGTATACTGTCCTTTAATGTTAATTTGTCCACTGTCTTCTCTGTCCCTCCCCCCTGCCCTCCGATTACCACTATAGTTTTGCTTTTCCCCACACTGCATTTTATTCTATATCTCTTGTTTTTTTCATTTAAGATGTTTATTTGTTTTTGTACCTCCTTAGTGTTGGTTTCCCACACCAGAATATTACTGGAAAATAGCAGTAACTTCCTATCCCTTCCTTTATGAGTAACTTTTATCTCTTCCAAAATAGTGGTAACACTACTCTTCTGTCTCGACCCTATAACTTTCCTAAAGCCACCAGTTCCTTCAACCTGGATCTGAACACAGCTGAAGCTTTTGTCATACATCACTTGAAAGATGTCAATTGTTTGTTTTCCAACTCCCTTTCTCTAGAAAGTTTCCCCAAGCCCTTTCTCTGGGCTCATTATGATATGCTTCCACTAAGTCAAGATATGTCATCACCAGGTCTGATACTCCCAATGCCTTTCCTTCAACTATCCCATACTAAAGATTGAGTCCACCATTCATCCACCATGTCAAAAGACATACTGCTCCTCTTCTAACTAATATTCCACTTTTTCCCTCAGTCTTCTTTTCAACATCTTCTCCATTATTTTTGCTATTTGTGATATGAGTGTGACACCTCGATAATCATCACATAGTTTTCTGTCTCCCTTCTTGAATGCTGGAATTATTGTTCCCTTTCCACATTCTCCAGGCACACATCTCTGACTCCATATGCATCTTAACTATCTACATAACCATTGTAGCCCAGTAGATCCAGCCATCTTCATCACTTCCACACGTATGTCATCTATCCCAGGTGCCTTTCCTGTCTTCTTCTCAGTGCTAGTTCTACTTTTAAGATTGTAATGTCTTTCTCTTCTTCTAGGCCCAGGTCCCTGCACTGTGCTTCTTTTTCACTTTCAGTAATTTGCCAAAGTAATCTTTCCATCTTTTCCTTATCTCCTCTGGTTGCATTATTAGCTCTCCTTTTCCCCCTTTTGCCAGCTTTGTGTAAGTGCTTTTGTTCCTCTGACTCCTTGTACTTCCATACAGCATTCTGATAGCCTCAGTAACATCCTTTCCCAACTCGCATGTGAGTTCCTCCCAGCTTTATCCACGTTTCTTCTGTTACCACTTTCATACACTTCTTTTTGCTGTTGTGATATTTCCTTTTACTTTATACCTTTTACCTCTTTTCCATTCATGCCACACATTCTTCTTTCCTTTTATTGCTTCCTTTGTCTGCTCATTCCTTACACTTTACCCTTCTAGACATTCTGCCACAAGTGTTCACAGCAGAGCGTAGAAATGCTTGTTTTTATGTCATAAGAAAAGACAGAATACATATACTGTTGTGGCAATTTTACAATTATGTTTTCTTTTATTGTTGGCAATGTGATGTATCCTAACTCTTGACAACACTGTACTATCACACATAAATTTAAAATTATGTGTACTGGAAGGAAGAGACTACATTAGACAGTAAGTCACCACCAGAGAGACACCTAGACATCTCTATTATAGTTAGTAATGACATCAGACTTGTAATTTACAACAAATACATTTCTTCCTTTTTTAAATCAATAACCATATGCTGTTATGTCTTGCAGTGGAGGTTATAAAATTTTTGAGAAGTGAATTCTAAGAATTACATCAATGACTGAACAATTTTGTGTTCAGTATTTTCATCTGAAATAACAAGTGAATGAGGCTGGCTGATTTTAGTGGCAAGGGATATCAATGAAACAAACAGAAATGTGTGTATCAAAATCAAGAAATTGGAACCTTATTCTCAAATGCAGTATTTGAATACTTGACATTGGTTCTTCATCCTTTAACTGCTGGCCACATATATATCCATGCACAGTCGTTGTGCCTCCATTGCTAACAATGTATATATATGACAGGAGCTGAGCATGCCAGAAATACTATCATCAAATATATACACTTCAACGTTTTATTAGTACATGATGCTATAAAACACGTTGTGTATGTGGACAATTGATATACAAGTCCGTCTCTCCTCCACTACTTGCATTAAGAACAACTAATGCAGTAGCTACCTATACATTTCCCATGAACAGGAAATTATGCCAAAATTTGAAGCCAAACGGCAAATATCTGAGATAGAATTTAGCTTAACAGACACTATGAGGGCTTTTAAGTGGTGTGACAAAAGAGAGGTATGTATATTGATGACAGTATGGTGAAAAGGAAAGTTGCTACTCACCATATAGCAGAGATGCTGAGTCGCAGATAGGCACAACAAAAAGACTGTCTCAAATATTTTTGTTGTGGCTATCTGCGACTCAGCATCTCTGCTATATGGTGAGTAGCAACTTTCCTTTACACAATATTGTTGCAGTCCATCCTGGATTTTCCATATGTTGATGACAGGCCACACAGCTGTGAAAGTGGACCACCAAGTAATACCAAAAAATTTAAACCAAAATGTGCATTGGATAACAATGACTCTATGGGTGCAGTGGACAGATATAAAATGCTAGTTAGCTGAACAGAATGTTTTCACAAAATACTGATGTTATACAAAAATTCTTTTTACAATCCTTCTGTGTATGCATGTTAAAGTTCATACCAGAAAGAATATTTATGTCACCAAATTTCATCTGGGCCTCATTCATGAGATAAAGACATACCACCAAGGAAGGAAAGTTCAAGAGGTTGCTGATCAGACGAGAAAAACCCATTACGGTTTCAACAAAGGCACTTTCGAAGCATCATTGAATTTTGAATTGTCAGTAAAACAACACCAACCTGTAAGAAGATGTTTTATATGTAGCATGAACAAAAATGAAAGTAATCACTTTATTGTTGTAAACAGGGACTATGTGTTTGCCTTGTTTTGAAATAAATCACACAAAAGACTTTCTGAAATGTGCTTCCTTGTAATGTTGTCTAGTTTTAGGAACTTCGGCAATAAAGACTATTCAAAGTACAATTTATTTTCAAACTTATTGGTGAGAATAAATGCAGGAGAGTCTGCGATGACAGTGACTCAGTGCAAAAGGCGCTGCAGCGTTCAGCACGGTAGGCACTGCCGTGTGGTGCATCCAACCACACATATATGTGCATTTTGTTATGGGAACTCAGCAGTGAAAGAGATAAGAACATCCAGAACATTTTGCAGTCAAGAATCTCTTGGTTCTCATATTGCACATCTCTAATGCTGTGTAACAGAGTAAACCTATTGCAATTCATTGTGGTTGTTTATTATTAGTTTTATATGTGCTGACACTGTTTGGAAGTGATCACTACACCCAGTGGCTAATAATTTTTTTTTTTTGTAGTTATTGAAGCCTTCTGAATTAAATTGAATTTTATGTTCCTGGGATAAGGTACTTTAGCACTTAAAATACGTTTAATCCCAGTATCTGCCCAGCCTTTCTCATTGCTTCCATTTGATTTCCTTTAAACAAGATTCAGAGTGCTACATAAATATGTTTAAGATACAATTCAAATTTCTTGTTTATACCTTCTAATTGAAAAATATGTATCTTCCTTGTGTTTGACACTAAATAAAAATGTAAATGTAAGTGACTAGGGCCTCCCGTCAGGTAGACCATTCGCCGGGTGCAAGTCTTTCGATTTGGCGCCACTTCAGCAACGTGCGTGTTGATGGGAATGAAATTATGATGATTAGGACAACACAACACCCAATCCCTGAGCGGAGAAAATCTCTGACCCAGCTGGGAATCAAACCTGGGCCCTTAGGATTGACAGCCTGCCATGCTGACCACTCAGCTACCGGTGGTAGGTGGGAAGAAGGTGGGAATTTAAGGAGATGGGACCTGGATAAACTGAAAGAACCAGAGGTTGTACAGAGTTTCAGGGAGAGCATAAGGGAACAATTGACAGGAATGGGGGAAAGAAATACGGTAGAAGAAGAATGGGTAGCTTTGAGGGATGAAGTAGTGAAGGCAGCAGAGGATCAAGTAGGTAAAAAGACGAGGGCTAGTAGAAATCCTTGGGTAACAGAAGAAATATTGAATTTAATTGATGAAAGGAGAAAATATAAAAATGCAGTAAATGAAGCAGGCAAAAAGGAATACAAATGTCTCAAAAATGAGATTGACAGGAAGTGCAAAATGGCTAAGCAGGGATGGCTAGAGGACAAATGTAAGGATGTAGAGGCTTATCTCACTAGGGGTAAGATAGATACTGCCTACAGGAAAATTAAAGAGACCTTTGGAGATAAGAGAACCACTTGCATGAACATCAAGAGCTCAGATGGAAACCCAGTTCTAAGCAAAGAAGGGAAAGCAGAAAGGTGGAAGGAGTATATAGAGGGCCTATACAAGGGCGATGTACTTGAGGACAATATTATGGAAATAGAAGAGGATGTAGATGAACATAAAATAGAAGATACAATACTGCATGAAGAGTTTGACAGAGCACTGAAAGACCTGAGTCGAAACAAGGCCCCCGGAGTAGACAACATTCCATTGGAACTACTGACGGCCTTGGGAGAGCCAGTCCTGACAAAACTCTACCATCTGGTGAGCAAGATGTATGAGGCAGGTGAAATACCCTCAGACTTCAAGAAGAATATAATAATCCCAATCCCAAAGAAAGCAGGTGTTGACAGATGTGAAAATTACCGAACTATCAGTTTAATAAGTCACGGCTGCAAAAAACTAACGCGAATTCTTTACAGACGAATGGAAAAACTAGTAGAAGCTGACCTTGGGAAAGATCAGTGTGGATTCCTTAGAAATACTGGAACACGTGAGGCAATACTGACCTTACGACTTATCTTAGAAGAAAGATTAAGGAAAGGCAAACCTATGTTTCTAGCATTTGTAGACTTAGAGAAAGCTTTTGACAATGTTGACTGGAATACTCTCTTTCAAATTCTAAAGGAGGCAGGGGTAAAATACAGGGAGTGAAAGGCTATTTACAATTTGTACAGAAACCAGATGGGAGTTATAAGAGTCGAGGGACATGAAAAGGAAGCAGTGGTTGGGAAGGGAGTAAGACAGGGTTGTAGCCTCTCCCCGATGTTATTCAATCTCTATATTGAGCAAGCAGTAAAGGAAACAAAAGAAAAATTCGGAGTAGGTATTAAAATCCATGGAGAAGAAATAAAAACTTTGAGATTCGCCGATGACATTGTAATTCTGTCAGAGACAGCAAAGGACTTGGAAGAGCAGTTGAATGGAATGGACAGTGTCTTGAAAGGAGGATATAAGATGGACATCAACTAAAGCAAAATGAGGATAATGGAATGTAGTCGAATTAAGTCGGGTGATGCTGAGGGAATTAGATTAGGAAATGAGACACTTAAAGTAGTAAACGAGATTTGCTATTTGGGGAGCAAAATAACTGGTGATGGTCGAAGTAGAGAGGATATAAAATGTAGACTGGCAATGGCAAGGAAAGCATTTCTGAAGAAGAGAAATTTGTTTACATCGAGTATATATTTAAGTGTCAGGAAGTCATTTCTGAAAGTATTTGTATGGAGTGTAGCCATGTATGGAAGTGAAACATGGACAATAAATAGTTTGGACAAGAAGAGAATAGAAGCTTTCGAAATGTGGTGCTACAGAAGAATGCTGAAGATTAGATGGGTAGATCACGTAACTAATGAGGAGGTATTGAATAGAATTGGGGAGAAGAGGAACTTGTGGCACAACTTGACTAGAAGAAGGGATTGGTTGGGAGGACATGTTCTGAGGCATCAAGGGATCACCAATTTAGTATTGGAGTGCAGCGTAGAGGGTAAAAATCATAGAGGGAGACCAAGAGATGAATACACTAAGCAGATTGAGAAGGATGTAGGTTGCAGTAGGTACTGGGATATGAAGAAGCTTGCACAGGATAGAGTAGCATGGAGAGCTGCATCAAACCAGTCTCAGGACTGAAGACCACAACAACAACAACATATACATCCTGACAGAAATTAATAAAGCTGATAATAAGATTAAAACTATGTGGGATATTGTAAAATGGGAAACATGACAGCCAATCAGTGTACAAGATAGCATGACAATTAAACTGAGCGACAATGTTGTGGCTGACAGTTCACAAGCTGTGAATAATTGTAACAATCACTTTCGACATGTGCCATCAAAAACAGAATTAAATGATTCAGTTGAGGAAGCAAGAGAATATATTAAAAATGTCAGTCCAAAAAACTTTTGAAGTTAATAGAATTTTAAAAATTCTAAAAAAAAAATAGATGCTAGTATGGTGTTGACAGAATTTCAAACAGAATTTTGAAAATTGCTCTAACTTAATAAGTAATGTTCTTAGTGATATGTATAATGCATCACTGCCACAGGGAATTTTTCCACATGTATTACGTTATACAACTGTTAAACCTCTTCATAAGAAGGGAGACAAGAAAGACTTAGGTAACTATCACCCAATTTCCTTACTGACATCTCTTTCCAAAATATTCAAAAAAGTAATTACTACCAGTACCCTCAATTTCAAGTAGGAACAGTTTACTTAGCACATCACAGTTTGGATTCCAGAAGGGTTGCTCAATGGTGAATGCTATTTGTACATTCACTCAGCGAATATTAAAAGCTATAAATAATAAAATTTTGCCAGTTGCAATTTTTTGTGATCTTTCCAAAGTGTGTGATTATTTAGACCATTTTACACTCTTAGAAGAACTCAGGTTTTATGGAATCGAGGGCTGTATATACAAATGGTTTTAATCATACTTAACAAACAGAATGAAAAATTTGTGCCAAATAATTCAAACAATGTTGAAAGGTAGAAAAGTTTAGTGACTAGGAAGAAATCACAAAGGGAGTCCCATAGGGTTCAATTTCAGGTCCACTCCTATTCCTTACATGCATGTGAATGACTGTCCATTTAACATTCAACAACAAGAAATTGTACTTTTTGCAAACAATACTAGTGTTATAATAAATCCTATTTGAGAGAAAGCAATGAAAGACATTTTTAATGATGTTTTTCGAAGCATTATTAAGTGGTTCTCAGAAAATGCACTCTCCCTAAATATTGAGATTCAGTTCTGTACAACAATTAGAATCATACCAACAGTTGATATAGCACATGAACAGGAGTCAATAAATGGGGCAGAATGCTCAAAATTTTTGCATGTATATATTGATGGAAAGAAGAGTATTTCTGAGCTTCTTGTACAAAAGTTCAGTTATTTCTGCTCTTCATATAATTTCTGGTCTTAGAAACAAACAAATCAACCTTGTGACATATTACCATTCAGTAATGTTTTATGGAGTAATTTTCTGGGGTAATTCACAATTCTGATTGCACAAAAGAGAGTAGTAAGAATAATATGTGGTGTTCACCTACGTACTTCACATCAGTACCCCTTAAATGAGTTGGGCATTTTAACTGGCACCATCACAATACATTTATTTGCTAACAAAATTCATCCTAAACAATCCATTACATCCTGAGAAGAACAGTGATGTCCATACCTACAACACTAGAGATAAAAATGTTTATTATGTATTATTAAAGTTGTCAGTGGCTCGGAAAGAAGTTCAGCATGCAGCACAAAAATTTTTAATTATTTTCCCAATTACATAAAATGTTTGACAGGTAGCAAAGCAAGTTTTAAATCCAATATGAAATCATTTCTGCTGGATGACTCCATCTATTCCATGTACAAATTTCTATTTTTAAAAGCTGGTAGCCTGAGAAGGGCCCCTTGTTTGTAAGTGTACTTGCATAAGTAGGACTAAAAAATATGCTTATTGGTGTTAAAACCAGTCAATTACTGCAAATTCAGTCATTCCACACCACTTCAATAAAAGAATCATTCAAATAATCTCTGGAGTATGTAAGTAACTGACTGACTGACTAACTAACTAACTCAGTGCAATATGGATGCTAACCACCATATCACAGAGGTTGTAGAACTCGAGTTATTAAGCCCTGCGTGAGATACTCCACGTGCCATATTTCAGCTGGACAAAGTGTGATCACATCGGACAATGAGGATATGAGCCACATTCGAAGAATGGTGGGTAACATTGTCATATTGGTCTGCACATTTGCCTGGCTTGTCACCCATTGACCAGGTCAGCAATATGAATGGTTAGCAAGGTATTTCTTGTGGTCCTCCAGTAACTGCTCATAATGTTTTTGCACTCACATTAAAACTGAGTGGATGAAAGTGGCTCCAGACAATGTCCACACTCTTTAACTTATTGCCATAATAGTTAAAGGCCCTGATTGTAGCACAGGAGGACTTCTTACTGTACTAAATTCTTGAAAATCAGACATAATGTTCAGTTCTGTAGTCCTAATCTTTTGTGGGTTGTCATATACCAAATCTGTGATATGGAGTTCATTTCAGTCACATGTATGCTTGGTGTTGAACATTTGCAAATGTTAGTGTAGTTTGATTCGTAAAGATTATTCAGTAAAGGCCACATCTCTTAGTTGCTACTGCAGGAGCTAAGATTAATGGCAGTTCCTGATCACTGTATAACTACAAAATCAGACATTAATATACTGCTAATGTTTTTGTGAACATTGAAGAACACAGATTTAGTAAGTATTGTAGTAATTGTTCTGAAATTGAAACTTAGAATTTACTGCCATGATGTTTTCTTGAAATTTATCATGCAGTTATATCTCATTGTGAATGTACACAACTACTTTCACAGCTTGAATGCAAACATACTGTCTGATTTTTGGGTGCAACATGAATTTCTCGGTAAACTATAGCATGTGTGTGTGTGAATATCAGAAGTGTAATATGTAAGATGGATGTCAACAGAGAAGTGTATATGCTCACAGTGCATAGAATGAAGATAGGGTGAGGAGATTTATAATATTAAATAGGACTAAAGGTTGACTGAGATGGTAAATGGTTATTTTAGCCTAATCAAAGTCCAGATGATAGACACAGGTCAGCTACAAACTTGAAACAACAGTTACATATTTGTTAATCATTTCAGTGTAGATACTCGAAAAGCAATATCTAAACATGTTCACATAGGCTCTAACCTTAACTCATTTCTCCTATTATGTCTGATGTTTTTGGAACTTGAATTATGCAGACATGTGCTATACTTTTTCCAAACAAACTATTTCAGGCAATTTTCAGAGGTTGAATTAAGAATGACACTGCAAACTTTATCTCAACAGATGTCATAAGTGGAGTTTTTCTGAGTGATTAATAGTATATGAAACTTTTCTTTACGTATTGCAGAATGATCTAGGACAAACCTCACAAACAAACTGAGTCTTTCAGTAGATATAAGATTCCTGTTCATAGTGAAGAGAACATGGCTTCAATTATCATCCATTCTGCCATCACAAATTCCAAATGAGCTACTTTGTCCTTTGTAGTACATCCCTTTGATTAGAATGTCCTGAAAGTACTCTTGATTAGAAGGTAACCATCTTTGCTCTTGGCTGCTTTGCTTGTGTATTCTCTCCCTTAGGTGAAATGCTAGAAGCAGATACCAGGAAGCATGAAAAATAATTATCATAGCTGATATTGAAGTTTTCTGAAATTTATACATATTTGTTTAAACAGACTAGGTTTATTAAAGTGGCTTTTATTAGTTAAAGATAGGATAATAGCTGGAGTGTATAAAATATAATGATATTTAAGACAATTTTTCACCTGTCACTTAAAAGGTTGAAGTTGCCATTAAGTACTGCTGTTCTGCCAGGGTTCTTAAATGAAATAAGCTGCTCAAAAAAAGTTTTGATTACCTGCATATCCATGGACATCTGTACGATTAGATTCAAGTAGAACAAGGAATGAAAGAATAAATCTTATGAAACTAAAAAGAAATAAATGTGCTATGAAACTAAAACATAGCATTAACCAAATTAAGGCAGTTTGTTCAAAAATGGACATCTTCACTCATTCGTGAAATCAAAAGTTGCTGTTGGGTAACATTTAATACAGTGTTGCCACATCACATGCACTGTCAAATGCTTGGATCCCCCTGGCATACTGCACATGATGCGGTCCAGACATTGTTGCCCAAGCCTGTCCCACTCTTCGATGATTGCTCTCATGACATCTTTCAGTGTGTGAGAAGAGTTCTTGGAATGATGCAATTCAAACTTTAGCTGACATCAGATGTGCTTAATTGGATTCATGGCAGCAGATATAGGAAATTCCATTTAGTTGAGTCCTGCTGCATGGAGGAAGGTGTTCGTGAGATGGGCACATTAATTTCATGCAGTATCATCTTCAAAGAAGGATCCAGCTCAAAAAAGTCAACTGTAGGGCTGGATAATAGGTTGGAGCATCATATTCTGATATTATACATCCCCGTACAGTTATAAGAATGACACCCATTCAAGATAACAGCCCGAAACATGACTGTTCCACCTCTCTGCTGAACCCGTGTTACTGCAAGCCAGGGATGTGTGTTGGCACCTGGCTACCTCAGTACTCATCTATGACAATCACTAGACATCAAACAAATCTTGCATATATAAGTGAGCAAAATGTGGCACCAATGATCCAGGTTCCACTCCACGTTTTCTCTACCCCACATTCTTTATGCACTGTTGTGCTGGTAGGTTTGTACTTTTTTAAATGCACATCAAGTGGCCAAATTGATTGATTGAAGATAGTTGCATAGTTACAAGTGGTATTTTATGATAGCAGTCTTCAGCTGCTGTTGTGAATGCAAGTGAACAACTATGAGGCAAGTTTTCAGTATTTGGTTGAAAGACTGAATTGTGTTGTTGAGGTGCATACCAATCAAGTGAGCAACTTCCTACACAGACAAGCCCTCTTGCTGTAAAGTAACACACCATTTACACTTTAAATCACCTTTTGAGGAGCATTGACAGGCTTAACAGAGTACATGAGCTGCAGTGCAGAGTTGCTGATTGGGAACGTAGCAAGCTTTAATGAACTGCACTCAGAATGCAGGTTCATTTTTACTTCTGTTATACTAGTTGCTGTACATAATGATTTCCTGTGGTCAAAAGAGTCTGGCAAAGATGTGTACTACACTAAAATAAAAGCTATGCAACTCACGAGGGTAGTGGAAAATTTTTTTTGAGCAGCTTATGATAAGTTATTTAAAAAAACCATAATTATAAATACAATCTGGGGATCTGTAAATGCGCATGGTAATCTTTTTACTGTTGTTATTTCAACAGTTGTGACCTCAGTACCTCTCAGTGGCCAACTTATAAACGAGAAATTGGACAACATTTTGCAACTTCACATACTGAGATACTTGATCAGTCATGAAAAATTCATCATAAAACCATTGTACTACCTTTCATTGCCAATATTGGTGGAAAAATAAGGTAATTGTGTACATTTTCCATTACATGTCACTAAATTTATGGCCTTGAAATAGCTTTAAAAAAAATACAATAAAGAAATTAACTTTTTAAATAATCAGAAATCTCAGTCTAGCAATTGTGAACCATTTTCAGTTTAATATATTTATCTCACTGAGAGTAAGAGAGTCTAATTTTATGCCAAATTCTATAGATGAGTTTACAACTGATGTCAGAGGCAACAGAAAATTTCCAAACGTAACAGTGAAAATATAAATAGATATTTGTAACACAGTATAACATGTGCTAAATAGTGTGTTTTCGCTTACCAATATATATATATATATATATATATATAATGGAAGGAAACATTCCACGTGGGAAAAATTATATATAAAAAACAAAGATGAGGTGACTTACCGAACAAAAGCGCTGGCAGGTCGATAGACACACAAACAAACACAAACACACACACAAAATTCAAGCTTTCGCAACAAACTGTTGAGGCAACAGTTTGTTGCGAAAGCTTGAATTTTGTGTGTGTGTTTGTGTTTGTTTGTGTGTCTATCGACCTGCCAGCGCTTTTGTTCGGTAAGTCACCTCATCTTTGTTTTTTATATATATATATATATATATATATATATATATATATATATATATATATATATATATATATATATATAAAAAACAAAGATGAGGTGACTTACCGAACAAAAGCGCTGGCAGGTCGATAGACACACAAACAAACACAAACACACACACAAAATTCAAGCTTTCGCAACAAACTGTTGCCTCATCAGGAAAGAGGAAAGGAGAGGGGAAGACGAAAGGAAGTGGGTTTTAAGGGAGAGGGTAAGGAGTCATTCCAATCCCGGGAGCGGAAAGACTTACCTTAGGGGGAAAAAAGGACAGGTATACACTCGCACACACGCACATATCCATCCACACATACAGACACAAGCAGACATATTTAAAGAGGTCTTTAAATATGTCTGCTTGTGTCTGTATGTGTGGATGGATATGTGCGTGTGTGCGAGTGTATACCTGTCCTTTTTTCCCCCTAAGGTAAGTCTTTCCGCTCCCGGGATTGGAATGACTCCTTACCCTCTCCCTTAAAACCCACTTCCTTTCGTCTTCCCCTCTCCTTTCCTCTTTCCTGATGAGGCAACAGTTTGTTGCGAAAGCTTGAATTTTGTGTGTGTGTTTGTGTTTGTTTGTGTGTCTATCGACCTGCCAGCGCTTTTGTTCGGTAAGTCACCTCATCTTTGTTTTATATATAATTTTTCCCACGTGGAATGTTTCCTTCCATTATATATATATATATATATATATATATATATATATATAGAGAGAGAGAGAGAGAGAGAGAGAGAGAGAGAGAGAGAGGAAGGACCATTCCACGTGGGAAAAATATATCTAAAAACAAAGATGATGTGACTTACCGAACAGAAGCGCTGGCAGGTCGATAGACACACAAACAAACATAAACATACACACAAAATTCTAGCTTTCGCAACAAACGGTTGCTTCGTCAGGAAAGAGGGAAGGAGAGGGAAAGACGAAAGGAAGTGGGTTTTAAGGGAGAGGGTAAGGAGTCATTCCAATCGCGGGAGCGGAAAGACTTACCTTGGGGGAAAAAAGGATGGGTATACACTCGCACACACACACATATCCATCCACACACATACAGCATATGTGTGGATGGATATGTGTGTGTGTGTGTGTGTGTGTGCGAGTGTATACCCATCCTTTTTTCCCCCAAGGTAAGTCTTTCCACTCCCTGGATTGGAATGACTCCTTACCCTCTCCCTTAAAACTCACTTCCTTTCGTCTTTCCCTCTCCTTCCCTCTTTTCTGACGAAGCAACCGTTTGTTGCGAAAGCTAGAATTTTGTGTGTATGTTTATGTTTGTTTGTGTGTCTATCGACCTGCCAGCGCTTTCGTTCGGTAAGTCACATCATCTTTATATATATATATATATATGGGATAAGAAAGTTCTAGCAGACTGCAAACACTTTAGAAGCAACAGAGACCACTCACCAAATAGTAGAAGCATTGAATTGCATGAAAAAGCTTGCAAGCAGGAAAGAGAGGGTGGTTGGGGGGAGGGGGGGGGGGGGAGGGGAGTAGCTGGCACCTCATAGGGAGTCAGAAGGTATGCAGGTTTGGGTACAGTGTGTTAGCAGAGATTGAGACCAGGAGGATTATGAGAGCAAAGGATGTGCTTCAAGGATAACAGTTATCTGTGTAGTGCAGAAAAGCTGATTTGACAAAAAAGTAACACCAAAGTCGGTCATAAAATGAAATGATTTTTCCCTGTCTCTGTTAATAACTTATGTCAATTTATTGCTCATATCATGGAATTCCTTCAGTTCATAGAATGGGTGCTCTAGTTGTCAGCTGTAACTCCAGAAGTCTAGATCTATTTATTTTGCCTCTGGTGTTGTGATGGATATCTTCTCTTGCACTTAACATAAAGTAGTACAGCACAAATATTGAGGTTTGTAATTGAAGGTATTTTTATGTTGACAAAGAGGGGTCAGCAACAACTTTCCAGCGTCTGTGATATGGCTGGAGTGTCACCATAACAACAGACTGAAAGAAATGTGAAACTAAAAAAAAAATAATAATAATGTAAACCATCCTTAGATACTCATCCATGACTAAACCTACCAATTTCTATGTAGATAGGACACTCATGCTGTATTTCTAAAATATTTTACTTATTTGACTTCTATGACTTCAGAGGATCATAGTGGAAGGTTCTGCATTTTGTCAGGGTTGCAGAGTGGTTTATTAGGTGCAAACTAATTCTTTGCCCAGCCCAGGGTTCCCTGCAAAGCATAGTGCAACACTATAGCATTACCAGATAAATGACAGAGGCCCAATATAACTGAACAAATCATTAATACCCACTCTGAAGAAAAATAGCCCCTTGACTGCACCCTGCAGTCATTACTTCCTTCACAGCAGAGTGCTGTTGTTTAAATAGGAGTGAATTACAGCTACAGATAATTTACTTATCCAATAAATTCGAATTTTGAAAGCAGTAAGTCATCTGTTGATAACCAAACTGACTTGTGCAGAGAGTATTAAATTTTTAAAATGTTTGCACAATTGATTGTGTATTGAAGACTCCTAACTTTTTAGAGAAGACTGGGATTATAGGAACAGGTCAGTAATTTTGTGAAGGCATGAGCTTATTTGTCAACAAGTCAGGTACATTTTTTTTCCTTTCTTTTAATTGTGTGATTAAATACCACATAATATTTTGCAGAATCGGTGAGGAAAGGAACATATAGGAAAAACTGACAAGAGCAAGGGACAGGATGATAGGACATCTGTTACAATATCAGGAAATAACTTCAGTGATACTAAAGGGAGATGTAGAGGATAAAAACTGTAGAGCAAGACAGAGATTGGAAATCAGGACATGGAGGACAGAGGACATAGGCTACAATTGCCACTCTGAGATGAAAAGGTTGACACAGGAGAGGAATTCATGGCAATCCACATCAAACTAGTCAGGAGACCCATGACTCAAAAAATAGACATTCCTACTTTTGGAGTAGGAGGATTTAGAAACATCTGTGGGTGTGATAATATCCTAGTGAAATTCATACTTCCAAGGGATCTCTGCACGCAGAAGATCTGTTGTATTGATTTTGCATCTCTGTTGCTTTCTGAGTTCAGACATGAGTGATTTCAATCATTTGGTTTGAACATTCTTGTATGTTGATAGGAGTACACTCTTGTCTTATGGTTATCCCATGTTACCTGGCACTTGATGGGAGTATATGTGTTCATGTGATACTCTCTTTAGCTAGAGTAAGTCTGTCTTTGTAGTGTTTCTTGCACTTCAGGGAGCAATAGGCTATACATGTGGTGTTTTCTACTTGGTCCCACCGCAACAAGAGCTTTTATAAATTCTAAGCAATATGAGGATCTCTTTCTTAATATGAGCCAGGTCATCAGAATTAAATTTACCCGAATATTTGGGCAGATCTTCTCAAGTGGTTAACAATAGTGATATAAATCAATGAATTTTTACAATAAATGATCAAAAAGAAGTTCCTCAGATTGTTATTGAGCAATGTATTGTATGGGTTAGAGGTCTGAGAGAGGACTATATTAATGTGATCATAAATTATCTAAGAGATGTAAGTTGGGGCTTTGGGTATGAAACTCAATTTCATACCCAAAGCTCCAACTTACATCTCTTAGATAATTTATGATCAGAAACTCAATTTCATACCCAAAGCTCCAACTTACATCTCTTAGATAATTTATGATCACATTAATATAGTCCTCTCTCAGACCTCTAACCCATACAATATGAGGATCTCTTTCTTAATATGAGCCAGGTCATCAGAATTAAATTTACCCGAATATTTGGGCAGATCTTCTCAAGTGGTTAACAATAGTGATATAAATCAATGAATTTTTACAATAAATGATCAAAAAGAAGTTCCTCAGATTGTTATTGAGCAATGTATTGTATGGGTTAGAGGTCTGAGAGAGGACTATATTAATGTGATCATAAATTATCTAAGAGATGTAAGTTGGGGCTTTGGGTATGAAACTCAATTTCATACCCAAAGCTCCAACTTACATCTCTTAGATAATTTATGATCAGAAACTCAATTTCATACCCAAAGCTCCAACTTACATCTCTTAGATAATTTATGATCACATTAATATAGTCCTCTCTCAGACCTCTAACCCATACAATACATTGCTCAATATTTAGTAGCGTGTTTGCATCTAAATGAGAATGTTGTTCAAAACAGATTGAGAGAAGGTATTTTATCATGTTCAGCAGAGCATCCCTCTCCCATGATACTTAGTTTGTACATACTCTTGAGAAGGTAATAATAATATTATCTCAACAGATATTCATACAAATTGGTCAGTAGTTTGTGAAATACTAACTTAAAGATCTGAAAAGTTAAAAAAAAAAAAAATCACCACAGATGTTGACATTAATTTCAGATTTTCAAATCTGCCATCCTAGATTAAAATTTTTCCCAACACTTATTTCCATCTGCACTTGGAGATCTGTATAAACTGACAAGAACAATATTCTCTTCTCTCTATCTTATAAAGCAAAATTCTGCATCAGGATGAAATTTCACAGTGGTAAGACACTGGGTTTGAATGTGGAAAGATGGTGGTCCAAATTCCTGTGCAGACATCCAGTTTTAGGGGTTCTATGATTTCCCTAAATTGTTCCTTTGAAAAGGTGTGGCAGATTTCTTTCTATAGTTCAAGCCTCTACTCTATCTCTAACAACATCAAAATAGATGGGAAATTGTAACCTAACTCTCTTTCTTTCCTTCCTTCCTTCACCAAGCTCAGTTCAGTACAAGTTTACAAATATCTTTGCAAATGTAAATGAATCTTTAACAAATTTCCAGAACCTGTATATTTTCTTATACTTCTACTCATAATGGCTCCACTAACAGACCCATGTGGGATGTAAAACTAATTTTGATTGTTAACTAATGTTTTGACTCACACACAATATGTCAACATTTTCAATGCAACAGACATGTTCTAATTCTAACATTATTCCTGATGCAGAGAATATTAACTTTCAATAGTGTAACTTTTCTTTATTTCTGTCATTATTTTTCTGCAGTTAACATTCTTATCAGTAGAACGCCTCATTTGTGATGCGTGTGGGCTACAGTCTCAGTACATCACATTATAAATTTATATTTGGACAAGAGAACTGAGATAAGTTTAATTCAGTTACTTGGTAAATAATCAGCCTGTCACATTTCTTCAAGTTTTAGCCTTCTTTGTGTTTCTTTATTCAGGTGTTAAGCTCATTTTTAGGACACAGATTATGTTTATTGTTAAAATGGTGAATAAGAGTAGTAATGGGTGAGTGAGTAAATATGACTAATTGAATTTGTATTTTACAGCTTTTCAAGTTTTATTTCACATACACAATAAACAGCAGCCCTTTTTGTTAGATGACATTTTGTGGTATTAGTACATATTTACAACCATATTGCAATCAGTGTTGGATTAAACAATTATATTTACATCTGAGGAAGTTCCATTTGATACGTCTTCCTATAATTCCCAATAACGAGATGCTCTTCCTAATAATTTATGAAACAGGTTGCACATTTGGCTCATCACCTATTGTAATGGAGTGCACATTATCTGGTAGTGATGACCCTCACTCCAGAACAGAAATTCAGGAATCAGCAGCCTGTGACCTGCTTGCAAACTTGTGTGAGGCATTCCTTATGAAAGGAGGTATCCAACAGTTGGGGAAGGAGGGGGGGGGGGGGGGTGTCACCAATCATTCCTTATTGTCCATTGCTTACATCCAGATTTCTTTCCACTGAGCCCAACTCTATTTTGACAGTAAGATGGCAACACATTGGGGAGTGGGATACTGAAGTTCAATGTGTGTAAAGCAGACCATAGCTCTTGATTTGTTACCAGTACTTCTCAAAGTGCCCTGGACCCAGCAGCTAACTGCCAGCTTCTCCCCAGCTTTACTAGGCAGAGATGAGTGTCTTTGATGGCCTGGGCTTCTCTATCTGTTGTCTTGATCAGATATGGCTTGAGATCTGGAGCTCATTCGTTCCAGAGCCCAGAACACAGAATGTAGCTTCACATCAGATACTGTAAATCCATTTGGTAAATCAGACTTGAAGGAGGTAGCCTTTAGTGTTGTCCTCATGATGGATGGGCCCCTCTCATTCATTTTTAACCTTCCCCTAACATATCCCTCTCTCCTTGCGGAGGAAGGAACAATTAGTTTGGAAAGGTACTTGGTATATAGAAGCAGATATGTTATATGTGTGTTGGCAGCACTGACAATTCTCCTTAAGATAAATACTGGCCAGAAACGTCAGGTAGCTTTTTTGTTTTGATACACTTATTTTTTTATAATGTATATAAGTATTCATGGCTCTCTGCATTTCTCTCAAAGCAAAAAATTCAAATAATCCAAGAATTTTATTAAAGTTCCAGAAATGTTTAATTGAATTCATTATTGTATAATGTCTCTCCAAATTAAGTGAGTGCCATTTTAACCCTTTGTTATTTTCAGACAATTATGTGGAGAGAGAGAGAGAGAGAGAGAGAGAGAGAGAGAGAGAGAGAGAGAGAGAGAGAGAGAAGAAAGAAAACGTACCACCAAAATTCTACAAGCAAGTTTGTGAAGCTTTTACTATGGAAAATTATTTTTTTTTGCAGGAAGTTCGTGCACATTTATACTCAATGTGGAGTGGTGGTGATATGGCTTTCATGAGGGTGCCAGAATCAGCTGAGTTACCAGATGGTCCAAGTCATACTGATAATTGAACTTAAAAAAACTTTTAACTATAAATGTTGTGTGCATGTGATTTTAAAGGTACAAATTATGAGATTGTTTAATATAGTTTATGAATGTTCATATTTCTTCTTTATAAACTGTGGTGCTATACCATTGCAGATGTCACCCATAATAAAAGAGATCTTCCTTATTGCTATATTTTTCTATTATATTTGAGAGAGTGTTTGAACTGGCTTTATTTGAAAGATTGTTTCAAAATGTTTTTCCTTTATTATATAGTCTTATACCATTTTAGTGAGCAACTTCTGAGTCTAGAAGAAAACACTAAGTTCTTTAATGCTGCCCCAAAAATTTAAAACTGTTTCCCTTTCAAATAATTACTAGCAGATTTTAAATATAATGTTGTACATATGTATGTGTGTAGTAAAGTGGTTTGTGGGATAAGGTATCCTGCATGAGCAGCTCTCTGTCAGTGATGATTTGGTCCTCAGCAATCTTTGCACTGGCTTTTTACTACAACCAGCAGTAATTGGACATAATTTTTTGTCTCTACAAACAAAGCAGATTACCATTTGATAAATTGTCAATATCATCCAATGCTAATTTTCCAGTGTAAAACACTTAGGTATCTATGTTTGTTATCTGAAAGTCTTTGCAAGCTGTGTATTGTAGGGTACTCGTTATTACCTGTTAAGTACCAGATTTTTATCATGTTTCATGTACAATTCCTAAGTGTAACATTGAAGAAAAACATGTTTATGTAATTTATACATTCTAAAAATACTCTAATTTCATCATCATACTTTCTTTATGATTGTGTACCTCCATATCCTTTTACGTGAAAAATGGTGACTAGTATTATTTACATAATTTTTACTGAGAGGCAAGGGTTCTCTCCTCACACATCCTCCTAAAGCCAAGGTATACAAAGCAAATCAGCAGCCTTTTATTGAAACTAATAAATCTGAATGGTGGCTTGGTCATTCCTGCAATTATCATATGATATTAATGCCAATCAAACTGGTGTTGAATAAATCAAACAATGGAAAATCCAGGATGGAATGTAACCATATTAGAGAAGGGGAGTTGCTACTCACCATATAGCGGAGATGCTGAGTCGCGATAGGCACAACAAAAAGATTCACACAATTATAGCTTTCGGCCATGACAAAGGCCTTTGTGGCCGAAAGCTATAATTGTGTGAATCTTTTTGTTGTGCCTATCACAACTCAGCATCTCCGCTATATGGTGAGTAGGAACTTTCCTTCTCTAATATTGTTGGTGTTGAATAAACTAATACAAAAGATAGGTCACATAAATAATGCTGTAATCAAAGCTAGTGAATCTCATAATTCAGATCAACATCATCATCAGCAGCAGCAGCCATTTGAAACCCACTGCTTTATGATGGTCTCATCTTTAGTTTAGCTAGTAGAATGTTACTGGTATCCCATCAGGTGCAGTGGCCTCCTCCTGTTGAGCAGTTTCATTTGGTTTTCTATCTTGTGATAGAAAATTCATTTTGATACCTATCATTTTGACATTTGTCTGATGATCTAAATGAGAAACTACAGTGTGATCTTTCTCAGTGAGACAGTTTCGGAATAAGACGTTTAGTATTTTGGCCTGTTCTGTCATTCTCCATTTTGATGCCATGTGATCACAGTGTGTCTGGATAGTTGGCTTTGATCCTTTATTGTTTTAGTAATTTCCAACATACATATATCTATTGCTCGATGATTGGCCCTCATTTTCGGTATGGTTCTCGCATTAAAAGTACCTGTCTGGTAATACACACTGTTTGTCAGTTTTTCTTTTTGTAAATTTTTCTTTACACACACAAATTCTTGTAGAATGGGTCCACAGACTGTACAAATTCTTAAAAGGATATCATGTTCCACTCATGGCTGTCAAATTTTTTATTTTTGCTATTGTCATTTAGGTATTTTGTATAGCTGGTGTGGGACAGCTTTTAGGAATGGTAAGCAATACATTATACAATACACAGCTGTAAAAGTTATTTTATTATTGACTATCGATTTCAGTCCACCCTTGCAATGTTTACGTATTATGAATATGTCTACTGCAGTATAATGTGTTATACCCAACATGACTTTTGTCTTAGGATGTAAACATTAAAGTCAGTAATTTTAATGCAATTCAGGTTCTTACATCATTATCAAGCACAAATAATTGGTGCTGTTATATGGCATAGATGTATGTTGTGTCCTACTTTGCAACAAAGAATATGACAGCTGTGACCACTGATATAAGTAGCATAGTTACCCTACACATGCTAGTTCTCATGCCTGTTGAACCAAAAATGTATTTGTGTTTCTTGAATTCTTCCCAGCAGATTGAATATTCCATTATCTTTCGGGTGTGTGTCTGGTTTATGATTAATTCTTTTTCTGATATTTCAGTGGACAACCTTACAGGCATTGTCAAGGTGAGTCACTTGTAATATTTTTTAAAAACGTCATACATGTGCATTCGCTCCACAAAATGGTTCAAATGGCTCTGAGCACTATGGGACTCAACATCTTAGGTCATAAGTCCCCTAGAACTTTGAACTACTTAAACCTAACTAACCTAAGGACATCACACACACCCATGCCTGAGGCAGGATTCGAACCTGCGACCGTAGCAGTCCCGTGGTTCCGGACTGCAGCGCCAGAACCGCACGGCCACCATGGGTGACATTTGCTCCACAGTATTGTGTTATGTTGTCAGATGAAATACCAGAACAAGAATCAGTAACATCCCGGATGCTTACCCAAAAGATGATGGAATAAAAATGCATTTGTTTACTGTTATTTATAACGCATATTGTGCCTCGACATGGCACCAAACTACTTGTGCATGATAATGCCATAAATACTAAAATTGTAAAAGTGCAAGGCAGCCATTAACAGAATGTATAACACACTTCCTCTGAAGCTTAGTTTTGAAAACTGTGTTTAGTCTACCAACATCACACCATGCCATTTATATTCTTCTGTTTATTTCTTTTGTTATCCATTGAGTTGTTGTCTTCAACTGCTCATAATACAAGAACTCATCAGGTAATCCTGTGGTTCAATTGTTCAGTTGAATTAATTTCATTTTTGAAGAGTTGGTTATACATCATTTTTTTTGTTTTATTATCGTTTATTTTCGGGCTTGTTGTGTAACCTTTTCTGTTCTATTAAAGTCTACCATTCATTGAGGAAGTTTGCCTACTTTAGAGACAAACATTGTGTTGTTGTTATTGTTATTGTCGTCGTGTTCTTCAGTCCAAGGACTGGTCTGATGGAGTTCTTCATGCTATTCTATCTTGTACATGTCCCTGCTTACTCTATTCAAGCCTTGGTTTCCCTTTGCAATTTGTACTCCTGACATCTCCCTCCTTTACCAAATTAACTGTTCCTTGATGTCTCACAATGTGTCCTACCAACCATTCCCTTCTTTTAGTCACATTGTGCCATATATTTCTTTTTTCCTCCCAACTTGATGCAGTACCTCCTCATTATTTATTCAGTACATTCATCTAATCTTGAGCATTATTCTTTAGCACCACCTTTCAAAAGCTTCTATCCTCCTCTTCTCTAATCAGCTTATCATCCACATTTCACTTCTGTATAAGGTAATGTTCCAAACAAATTCCTTCAGAAAAGACTTCCTAACGCTTAAGTGTATATGAGATATTAATAAATTCCTCTTTCTCAGAAATGATTTTCTTGTTATTGCCAGTTTGCATTTTATATCCTCTATACTTTGCCTATCATCAGCTATTTTGCTGCCTAAATAGCAAAACTTATCTGCTACCTTTAGTGTCTTATTTCCTTATCCAATTCTGTCAATATGGCCTGACTTACCTTGACTACATTCCATTATCATCGTTTTACTTACAACCTCTTTTCAAGAACTTTCATTCTTTTCAGTTGCTCTAGCAAGCCAATTGCTACCTCTGACAGACTTAGAATCCCATCATCAAACCATAATTTTTTTGCTTCTTCTTCCTGAATTTTAAACTCCTTTCCAAGTAACTCCTTGGTTTCCTCTCCTGCTTGCTTAATGCACAGATCAAATAACATCAGGGAAATGCTACAACTCTGTTACATTCCCTCCTTGGCTACTGCTTCCCTTTCATTCCCTTTGACTCTTATAATGGCAGTCATTATTGCCTCGTGTATTCCTACATTTCTCTGGAACTGAAACTGTTCTTTTATGAAGTTGGTGTCTGCCAGTTTCTCTATTCTTCTGTAAATAATTTGTTAGTATTTTGCAATGACAACTTATTAAACTGGTGGATAAGTAATATTTACATCTGCGAGGGCTTGCCTTCTTTGGAAAAGGAATTATTGTATTCTTCTTTAAATATGCATATTTCATTTGTTGATACCTTTTGCGTACAAGGTGGAATAGTTTTGTCGTGGCTCGCTCTCGATATCACGATTCTCAGAAGTTTCACTGTTTGAGTAAAAGGCTTCAAAAATTATTTTCAAATATGAATGACAGAAGTGGAACAGCATTTGTGAGAGTTTTAAACTCATTCCTCATATATAGTGTCTGAAGTTATGTTCTCAGCAAATTGCTCTGAAGGAAAGGGACATATTTTGTGCGACCTCTGCAGCAATATTTGTGGAAATTGACTTGGATACAAAATAAGCTTTTTTGGCACTAAATAAATTTGTAGCAAGGAGATAGGTCTGTACTATAAAGCTGAAGCATTCAGCAATCTGAGTGATAATTTTATCTCACACTTCTGTTGCAACAACAGTTTTTTGAATCCATTTCCCTGTCTCTGTCACAGGATGCAGCAGCTCTGTGCATGTGGTGGAAATATTGTCAGTGATGCTATCTCAGACATATTTTTGAAATCTTCTACCCCTTGTACAGTCAGCAGATCATCTACTCATTTTTATAACTGACCGTACAATATAGAAATTTGTGGCACAATATGATCAAATACAGACAGCCAAAATTGAATTGCTGGGTGCCTTAATTTTAGATGGAGCCCTGTTGCTTGAATAATTGTTGTGGTTTGTTGAGACATAAGCTCCGTTTGCTCCAGGCCTTCTACACTCTATTTTTGTACACAGTTTGCACAGTTCTTGGTTTAAAATTCCATCTCATGTTGGAAACATGAGTGAATTTTCTATTCACTATGTCAGTAAGCACCAGTAATGTGGTGTGGAGGACTATGGAAAAAACTAAGAATCTAATTAAGGCCAAAAAAAAAAAAGGAGAGAGAGAGAGAGAGAGAGAGAGAGAGAGAGAGAGAGAGAGAGAGAAAATTGTAACATCCGTATTGTGACTCATTGCCCAGGTTAAAACCAGATTCAACTTCTGGGCAAAACAGTGAGCAAAATAGGCATGTCTAAAATGTTATTCAGAAGATTCTGTACACCTGAATGATGACCCCCTCATAACAGCTGCGCCATTGCAGCTCTGAGAAATAATTTTGTTTTGTCCAAAAATCCAGTAAAGTTTCTTTGAGCGATTCTGCTAACATTTTTCAATCATATTCGCAAGGAGTAAGGGAAATGTAAACCATTTCTGCAGGTTTACCCTCAGTGAAAACATATCTGATTACTATGACAAACTGTGATATTGTTGAAATATTATTGTCTTATCTGTGATAACTAATTTAAAAAACAGGGACAGCAGTTTTCTTTCTTGCTTGGTCATGATAAATCTCCAGCATACAGGAAAACAAATCATCTTTAATATGTTTACATGTGCCATTGTAAACTAGCCTTCAAAAGACGATCACTAAGCGCTGTGTCAAATCCAGCAGTGAATCCTAGACAACCTCTGAAAATTCCTGGATTTGATGAATCACTGCATTCGTAATGTCCATGAAGTGCAAACTCAGAAACAGCACAATCTTTAATACAGTACATAGTTTTAGAGATTACGTAATGATATTTATGAATCTGATCATTGTGTCATTCAACTGACTGCCTATAAGCATTATCTAGTTGTTTTCTAGTATCCCATTTCCCAAAAATACTGCGATCTAGCTATGCAGTCATATATGGTCTTCACTGCTCTCATTTTATATGATCTGTGATAAATGTCCAAGATCGTCAGAGCCTCTTAGCATCCAAATTGTACTGCACCCAGTATTTTCTTTTGCAAACAACAAACACGGAAAACAGTACAATTTCTTTACTTTAACTTGATTTCCGACTTCTCCTTAAGTCCTTGATTCAAACCTCTCCACTGAAATATCATGTATATTGACTTTTTATTGTAGACATTGGACATCTCAGAACTCACTTCTTCAGACTTACAACTACTTATTGTATCTTCCTGCTTGACATACAATAAAACTAGACGCAGTATTGATAACTTAACTGCAACAATCAAGAGAAAACTCCTGCCAGCCATTGCTGACTACACTCCTGTTGTTATTTCAGTTTGAGAAGTATAATTGCTCACAGGAATCAATGACCAACAGATATTATAAGTGGCAGAATAGTGTATACATGAATTACCTTCTGCATCTGCAATTTATGTTTCATATTGACAGAACAACTAGGAAGGAAAAGGAACCACACTTTGATGAGATTCTAAAGCAGGAGGGGAAGTGTAGGCTCCTGGCAGATACAGACCAGAACCTTGCTCTAGTGCTCAGTATATGAGGTGTCTGCTGCCCTCACTCCCTTCTTTGATCCTCACCAGTGAACTCACCAGCTGGTATGCTGTCTTCTGAGATGCAGAACCGGATTCAAGGCACGCATTGAACTGAGCACATAAGAGCTGATCACCAGTTTCAAACATGACTGTGGATGTTGTCAGGGAAGATTGTATGTATATTACTGAATAATTATCTGTTATAGAGGCAAGAGAATCGATGATTTTAAACTCAAAATCTTTATGAACTATAAAATTTTCTCCGACCTAAATATTTCTACGGGGGGTCACTGCTCCGTTGCACCACAGGACAAACCACCACTGCCGAAATGGCTACCTTCACCTTACCATGCAGTCCAACATCAGACAACTGTCACATCTGAATGCTCTCCACAAATCTAGATAGCGCACAATTTGATTAACCAGCCAAATGGAGACCTGCAATGAGGCCAATTCCAGAATTTATCAAGTGCTGATAACACTGTCTCATATAAGTGTGTGGCATTTCCATGTCCTCCACAGGGACCATTCAGCATCTGATGCTGTTCACATCCCTTATAACACCTTACCAGGCCTGGCAGCTACACTAAACACAAATAAAATGAATGCACTCTGGTAGCCATTCTACCTGTCACAGAACTGCAGCTCTAATCATTTACATACCCACCCGATGGTGTGCTCGTGTACAAAGTTAAGTTCACATCCGACCATGTCTTCTGGGTGCTTGTCTTTCTTTTTTGTCGGGCACTGAATATTCTTCAGTGTACCAAATAGACATAATCAGTGGCTTGTTTTTAAGGGCAGTTAGCAAAGATTTTGTTAAAACTCAGTCAAAAAGTTCTTCAAATTGTATGAATCCCACACAAGTGGTAATTGATACTCGTTGCTCCACAATTTTGCAAATAATCCATTATGATATATCAATTGCTCACCTTTCCCTGATTACATTGTAATGCCTTTTTTTCCTGCAGAGATGATAACTATAGTGAATACCTTGGCACTATAGGGTTTTGACTAGGTCTGTGGTATTTTTGTGTCTTGTCTATCTGCTTTCTTGTGCAGTAGATGTTTCAGCTTCAGGGAATTCTCTTCATCCGCTTTCATTCTGATCTTTAGTGCTTTTGCTTGAGCTTTAACTATTTCTATTGAAACTCCACCATCTGCAGATGTCTTTGCTATCTTCATATCTCAAATTGCTTTGTACATCTCACCTGACATCACTTCTGTAATATCATTACTAATCTGTTTGTGTTTCTTATTAAACATTTGTGTGGATTAAGAAATTAAAGTGCTTGTATAATTCTCTCTGTTGTTAGCTACTGTGTCATCTACCATCTTTACTAATGAAATGTGGTGTCTACCCAACATACTTTTTCAGTTTGATTTCTTCACACCTAATTTTCAGTTATTATTTCATAGTATGACATGAAATGAAAAATAGGGTACGTTATACTCTATAAGCCTTTTATGAATAGTTTGCTTATTTTAGAATATTCTATCACATTTCTGTTATTGTTTGCCCAAAGCCGACACATTCTTTTCAATAGCTGCCCTATTTTATGTGAGATAATTTTATCTTTCATTTTCTTCATGTCTGCAACATCTTTGGATGTCTGCATAAGTACATTTTCTAAACAAATATCCCTTTTATCTGTGACTTATATTCATTATTTTCTAAAACAGCGAACTAGTTGATTAATTTAATGTGGTATACCCCCAAATTTGTAAATAAATTCTCAAAAATCTATGTTTTGCTCTGTCTGATGATTTTCTTTCCTCCTCCCTCTGCATCTATAAGGGCATTCGAATGAAACCCAGTCACTAGTGTAAAGACACAGTAACGATTTTATTAACTCAAAACTGTAGTTATACACAGTACACTTACTCAAAAATAGTTGCCAAAACTGTTGGCACATTTATCCCATTGCAACATTAGCTTGTCGATTCCATCCTTGAAGAAGCTAGTAGGCTGCTATCGGATCCAGGTCTGGACCCCATCACACACATCGTTGTCCATTGCAAATCGTTGTCTGCGAATAACTTGTTTTAGAGGTCCAAACACATGAGAGTGAAAGGTCGGGACTGTAAAACGGATGTTCCAGCGTTTCCCACCGAAACTGCTGCAATGTCGTCTTCACCACATTGTCCGTGTGCGACCATTGTCACACAGGAGGATAATGCCATTGGACAACATACCTCGGTGTTTCAACTTGGTGGCTCGCCTAAGGTTCTGTAAAGTGCCTTGATAATGCTGGACATAGATGGTGGTTCCTTGTTCCAGGAACTTGACAAGCTGTGGGCCCTTGTGGTCAAAAATGGAGGACATCATGACCTTACCAGAACTGGTGTGCACAGCCTTTGATTTCTTTGGAGGTGATGAAGGCGCATGTTTCCACTGCTTGTTCTGATGCTCGCTTACCAATTCAAAGTGGTGACACTGTGTTTCATCACCTGAGACAATACATGACAGAAAGTCTTATTCCTCCTCATGATAACATTGCGGACGACTCAAGGACAGCGCCATTCGAGTATTGCGCTGTTCAGCGGTCAGTTGGTGGGGATCCCACTGTGCACAGATTTTTCAGAAGTTCGAGTGTTGATGCATTATGATGTGGGCGGTGCCCATGCTAATACCCAGTAATCGATGGATCTTGTCCACAGTGATACTGTGGTTGTCCAGGACTCGAGCATTCACTTCTGCAACGATTTGCGGTGTGATGACACGATAAGCCTGTCCAGGAGGAGCATCGTCTGCCAGTGACTCACGTCCCTCAAGGCATCGTTTGTGTCATTCCACAACACTTGAAGAATGACTCAGACTGTATTCACCGTACACAGCTTTCATCCATCAATACATTTCACGGCCTCCGACTCCCTCCACTGCCAAAAATGTAATCAGTTCTTGTTGTTCCTGCTTACTCGCCTACATGTTCAGTAGTGGACAATAACTTGTGTGACCAGCTTCTCTTCAGTGTGAAACCACACTGGTGCTATGCAACATCAAATGGTGTGCATGCGTCAGTCTCTCTACCAATAGATGGCACCACCATACATGTAAGGCAAAGGTAGACGCACAGACCAGGTTTCATTTGAATGAACCTCATAATTTAATTCTGCAGGAAGTAAATCAGCCATGCCCATTCAAAGGAACCATCCCAGCATTTTCCTTAAGCAAATTAGGGAAATCATTGGAAACCTATATCTGGACAGGGACTGAAACCATCATCCTCCCAAAAGTTAGTCTGCTGTGCAATCTCACTTGGTAATTAAAGTGTTATTTAAAACCATCACATCTTGCACAGTTCCTGTATTGTTTGATAGAATACAGTCAGTTTCAATTGTTGTTCTATTTGTTGTCTTTTGGAAGAATGCATTAATATCAAATGTGTTAATCTTCTTGAAAAATTCTAATGTATAATCTATTAGTGGTACACTATCTTAATATTTTTTTCTGTTATTGTGCTTCCTTTGTGTGGAGTATTTTTCTATGTTTATTAAAATGTTGTTCTTTGCTGTGAAGGAGTATGGCCCTCAAGCTTTGCAGTAGTTTATTGAAATAAATATTGCTAGGGTGTGGCCTATGTGTAAAAAGAAGATACTTTGGGATCACATGATCAATTTCCTAATTGTTTGTAACATAAGAAATTCTATAGATGCGCATGACTGCGTTATTAGTCTCTTCTATTACTTATTTTCGTAAGTTCATTTCTCTACAACAAACATTAATCATGAGTGTGAAAAAATAATAAATTGACCATGTGTTTCACTTCATTGCTGGTAGTGTTGTCACATTCACTGCTGATAAATGGCCACGTCTTTTCTCTTTTTGTTTCATTAAAAAGACTTTTTCACTCATTCAAATTTTCTATAAGAATTTAAAAATGTCTTCTGAGGCTCATGTGTGTGATATCTTTTTCCCTCCGTAAATGCTAATGCTGTAATGTTAAACAAGACAAGTGTATCATCTATAAAAGGAGTAAAGTTCCATGTCCAAAAATATTTTGCAGAGAAAGACACTTCAGTATGATCATATGTAATAAACTGGTTCCCCAGTGTAATCAGCTAGTGCATTGACTGCATGGTATTTCAGTGGTTAGCTTCTCCATATTTAAAATGTTGTCAACAAAATCAAAATAGATTTTTCTAACTAATTTAATGAAGTGTGTGTTTGGAGGGGGAGGGGAGGGAGAGTGTACTAGTATACTAGTAGTGCGTATGCTTGATTGTAATGCTCTCCAACAACTAGAACATTTTTTGTGGATACACTTAAATGTACATTGCTTACAAATGTGATTCAATGTCCAAAAATTGAGTGAGAGACGTCTGTAACATTATATAAGAGTAAAAAGTGTTGAAATGATATAGTATATTCTTGACGCAAAAACTATAATTGTTAAATTTTTCATTTTTGTAATTAATATATATATGTGTGTGTGAAGACATCTAGAAATAAGCACAAAATTCCTTTTGATCATGTGGATCTAATATATGGTATTATATCTTACTATCTTTCAAATTGTCTACTTGTCCATTAATTGTAATCTATATACGTCATGGCAAATGGAATACATGCAGCCTAAATTTGAAGAAGAATAAAGTTGATTTTCAATGTGTACCTCAACACTTTATTTGTGGCACCCTGTTATTTTATGTTGCTGTATATTAAACGAAATGTGTAGTTGTGAAACCATTGCAATCTCAACCAGAAGTTCCATAACAATATTTGAAAGTTCAGCTTTTTTTTAAATTTCCTCTTGATTCTAGTTTTTGCAGATTAGCTTTTCCAGTTATGTTAGACAGTGTGATACAGCATGCAAGTATTTGTTCTGCTTTTTAGCTGGATGTTTTATTACAGTGGTGCTATAGCCACTCTCTGCTGTCACTCAGCCACTAGAGAGAACTTACCTGTGTGTCCTTATTAAACACATGTGATAAGAATTAATGTGTGAAGTGGATTACTCAGCAGAGAACATTCTGGTTTTATTGGTAGTCAAAGTAATAGAATGTTCATAAACTATATGCACTGTCTATTAGTGTGATGATATTTCCTGCTCAATACTCCTCACTTTATTGTTGAGAGACTTGTAGACATCAAATAGTCTGATAATTTTTATTTATTTATTTTGGAAGTGAAGAGTCAGAGCAGGAAAGATGGAGAATCACTGAATTCTTATAACCATACATCTGCAGCACTGTGTGGTGAGTGCAATGCTATTTTACAATGATTACCTGATGTCAGCTACATCGGAGGTGACCTCAGAATTGAAACATAGTTGTTGTTCCAAAAATAAATTACCATCTTCAAACCATTTGTCGGAAAAAAATATTTAGAGGGCCACTCCATTTTATGTGTTGTCAACATTAATGGGACAACTTATAGAGATGATATTCGATAGTACCATCTCTCATCATACAATAAGAGAATAGCTGTGTGAACAGTGCACAATAGTGACAAATAAAATACATAAGACGTGTATAAAATCCTTTCATGTTGTGTCCTTGTTGACATCTAATAAGAAACTCAGATATCCTATGAGATATCAACAAGGACACAACATGAAAGAATTTTATATGCGTCTTATGTATTTTATTTGTGACTATTATGCACTGTTCACACGGCTACTCTCTTATTGTATGAAGAGAGATGGTACTATGGAATATTGTTTCTATAAGTTGTGTCCAACAGTTGATGAAATTGATTGGTCCTTTAAGAAATTTTTCAATATAAATAATCTCAAGATGGCAATTTAATTTCACTGAAACTAGTAGTCATTGTGTACTTTTATGCAATATGGGTGAATAAAGTACTGTAATAAGAGGAAAAACTATGCTCCAATGCTGTTTATAGTGCACTACACTCCTTGAATGCAGACAAAAACAATACAGATGAACCCATCTGTGAAGTCTTTCAGACACCAGCCGAGAGAAGTCTATTACAGGACAAAGATCAACAGATTCTCAAGAAGACTGATAAAGTACCACATTTATCATACAGTCAGTTTACAAGCAATACACAGCTGACAGTTACTCCTATGCAGCCCAATGACAGACAGCCTGTATTCGCACACAATGTGGCCAGTGAAAGCAAAACTCCACCTTCAGATAAGCGCCCAGTCAACTAATACAATGATGATTTATGGTGGAGTGCGCTAAACAACTGGGTCATCAGCGCCTAAACTAATACAGTGGTAGTGCTCTCTCTGTAGTTTTTGTTGAGGCTATAGATAAAAATATCACTAGGCACACGACAAAAGAATTAAGTTGTGTGGTAGTAACATAGAAAACAACGTACTGAACATAACAGGATCAGGGAGGAACAGAATTAAAGATGTAACAACAATCAGTACAATAGCAGTAGGACTGAATATAAGTAAAGAAATAATTCTAAATAACATAGAAACTTGCTTCACCACGTCCCTAATAAAAAAAGAAGGTACGTTGAAATGTTGAGATATCTGTCACAGGAAGAATTAATATCTGAAATTGAATGTGGCCTTTTGATACTGCTGGTAAGAAGTTACTACTAGAGGGCAATGGAAGGTGATGTGCACAGCAGACTCTTGCCAGTATCCACATGTGAATTCAAAGCACGACAGTAGCCTTACTTTGTCAACATACAGGGGGAACAGTGTCCAGTACAGTCTTACATCTCCCCAGTGTTACAAATTTTTGCCTCATGTATAAAAGGAAATAATTCCTAAGACAACCAAGAATCAAATCCAATGGTAATGCTGCCAATCAGTATACTGAGACATACGGTATTTCCTCCACTGCACTTACCTTCAGTACAATACCTGACCAATATATTCAGTAACAGTGCTTCTCTCCAAATGTCGGATGGGATATGTTTGTACTGCTAATTATGCAGACAAATTGATGTTCCAGTTTGCACCACTAACGTATCAATTGAGGCCTCTGGAAAAACAGGCATATAAAGTACATTCTTCTATATCACCCATCACTAAACATCAGGAGATGCAGAGTTTTTGTGATAGGCCAGTAGATACTCGGCAACGTCACTCACATTGAATCCTCATCCTCCACAGTTCCAGTGAGTAACTAAGAGTGAACAAATGAAAGACATGTTAATCAATTACATCCATACCTTCATACCAGGAGACTTTTCAACATATTGTGCTATCTATGATAGAGTATACTTGCATGACAGTACTGTCAGACTTTGTTTTTTCTGTCAGCTAATGGCTGTTAAGATCATGTAAATCCAACAAGGTTACTCTTATACACTATGCAAAAATACACCAATTTTTAGTCTGCTGTTCCTGAAATTTGGCACACACTTGCTAAAGACTTCCATTTTAAAGTATTACATACCATAAAGTGATAGAAACAAAGAATATGGTATTGTTGCTGTAATTGTGAAATAAACTGTTTCTGTTACACCTCAGACCTCATAATCTGACCTGATCATTCTGATTATCCACAAGGAACATAATGTGCCTCTATCAAATGCAAAAAAATTTTGATACGAGAAGCTAGTTGATCACCTCTTGTATCAGATCAGTAAGGAGAACAGGAGGGGGGGGGGGGGGGGGGGGGGAGCTGAAGCTGAATGTCTATCTATTATCCTGTGGAAGATAAGCATCTAGTACCACTGAATGATTATTTTCCAACAAGAATAGCTCCTTATTTAAATTACTGAAATAGCAATAAACCTCAGATTCTCACCACCATTGATGGCATTAGTAATCAGCTGAGAAATGGAAATAGATCTTTTAAGTTCCAATCACTTACTAATTGTTTTACTTTCCCTGGTTTAGCAGAAGAGGCACAGAGGCAATCCTCCAACAGACATCATATAAAGTCAATTTGTGATTGTAATAAAGATAGTCTTGTTTGATGGGATGTGCTTGCCAGGGAGCCATAATTAAAAGGAAGGAAGCCTGAGGAAATGCAAATTATGCACACCATAATAAATTACAACAACTTGGAGAAATTACAAGTAGATATTTGAAGGATTCTGAAAAAGGAGCAAAACTGGGAGGACTTCTGCAGTTCACTAACTGTGGGCATTATAATGTCACATATGTGGCAGAAGGGGCAAAGCTTCAAGAACCTGCAGTCATTTCACTAGTACTACCTACCTGGAGACCCATATGCCACAAGCTGAGAGTATCAAACTCCCAACAGCAATTACCCACTCGTACAACCATTCTCAACAGTCAAGCAATCACATTCCATAAAAGTACTGTTTCTAGCTCTAACAGTATCCACCACTATTAACTGCTTTAAATTGTAACATTTGAAGAGCACGTTTTTATGAATAGCTGATTTATTACAGTCTTGTACTGGATAGGGAAAGTACTGGTTTAATTCCAAACACCTTCTCACAGATGTCTCTAAATGTCTAAAATACTTCACCATTTATCATTCTTTGGATATGACACTCCGCAAATACTAAGTATTCAAGTGGCCCCAAAAATTGTAAATTTAACACTAATGTCAATTCTTTTCTTGATTTTTTAATATGTCCCTCTGCTTTCATGCCTACTTACTCTCCCAGAAATGAAAAGTCTTGGAACTGTCATCAATCAACAAGGTGACACTAAAAGCCATGGATTTGACATTGACATCAGTGTTTTTTGATTATTTTGTTACTAGCTGTTCTACATCTACATCTACATCCATACTCTGCAAGCCACCTGACGGTGTGTGGCGGAGGGTACCTTCAGTACCTCTATCGGTTCTCCCTTCTATTCCAGTCTCTTATTGTTCGTGGAAAGAAGGATTCTCGGTATGCCTCTGTGTGGGCTCTAATCTCTCTGATTTTATCCTCATGGTCTCTTCGCAAGATATACGTAGGAGGGAGCAATATACTGCTTGACTCTTTGGTGAAGGTATGTTCTCGAAACTTTGACAAAAGCCCGTACCGAGCTACTGAGCGTCTCTCCTGCAGAGTCTTCCACTGGAGTTTATCTATCATCTCCGTAACGCTTTCGTGATTACTAAATGATCCTGTAACGATGCGCGCTGCTCTCCGTTGGATCTTCTCTCTGTCTTGTATCAACCCTATCTGGTACGGATCCCACACTGCTGAGCAGTATTCAAGCAGTGGGCGAACAAGCGTACTGTACCCTACTTCCTTTGTTTTCGGATTGCATTTCCTTAGGATTCTTCCAATGAATCTCAGTCTGGCATCTGCTTTACCGACAATCAACATTATATGATCATTCCATTTTAAATCACTCCTAATGCATACTCCCAGATAATTTATGGAATTAACTGCTTCCAGTTGCTGACCTGCTATTTTGTAGCTAAATGATAAAGGATCTATCTTTCTGTGTATTCGCAGCACATTACACTTGTATACATTGAGATTCAATTGCCATTCCCTGCACCATGCGTCAATTCGCTGCAGATCCTCCTGCATTTCAGTACAATTTTCCATTGTTACAACCTCTTGATACACCACAGCATCATCTGCAAAAAGCCTCAGTGAACTTCCGATGTCATCCACCAGGTCATTTATGTATATTGTGAATAGCAACGGTCCTATGACACTCCTCTGCGACACACCTGAAATCACTCTTACTTCGGAAGACTTCTCTCCATTGAGAGGCTTTTTAAATTCTCTAACCTACATACCTGATAAAGAGGTTTAACATATGATGCCCCAAACTGTAGACCGCCAGTTTTGTTTTTCCTGATGATGACATCCTCCTGAGTAGCCTCTGAGGCTGCACTTGCATATCAGTAGTTTTGTTATGATAAGTCAATACGCAATTGTATGTGCAGTGATGTCAGCTGGCCTCACGTGTGTGCCTGTTTTGGTAAGTGTCAGAACTGTACTGAAGTGACTCTGCATTCCGGGCAGAACTGCTAAGGCTGTGTTTTGCTCCCTCCCCAGAAAACTACCTTCCTGCAATTTCTTTTACATAAATATTAGAATTTTGTAATTTGGAAAGAAGGTTTTAATGAAAATTAAGTGTTATTAAAACACATTACTTATATGAAACACATTACTTATATGAAACAATAGGTGCAACCACAATTAAGGAGTATCTGTAACCTGTGGTTCCTGAAGAGAGGCAACAGTCTGCATCATTGATTGGTATAGCTTTGTAAAATTAGTAAACATGGACTCACTGTTGGTATTATGAACCACTGAAAGCAAGAAGAAACTACAGATTCTAGAGGTAAAGTAATCCCCCATTCACACCTCTGGACAGGGCTACTCAGGAGGATGTCATCATCAGGAAAAACAAAACTGGCGGTATACAGTTTGGGGCATCATATGTTAGACCTCTTAATCAGGTATGTAGGTTAGAGAATTTAAAAAGGAAAGTGGAGAACATGAAGTTAGATGCAATGGAAATTAGTGAATTGCAGCACATGACTTTTTTGGCCTGGTCAGTTCAATGTTATCAACATAAAATCAAATAGGAGAAATGCAGGAGTAAGTCTGACAATGAATAGGAAAACAGAAATGTGGATAAGCTACTACAAACAGCATTATGAATGCATTACCATAGCTGAAATAGACACAAAGCTAACAACCACAACAGAAGTAGTAGTTTCTATGTCTACTAGCTCTGCAGATGATGAAGAGATTAACAGAATGTGTGGCGAGATAAAGGAAATTATTCAGGTAGTTGTGGAATTTGATAGGAAAAGGAAGAGATGCAAAAATAGTGGGAAAACACAGGCTGAGGGAAATGAATGAAAGATGAAGCCGCCTGATGGAATTTTGTACAGAATGCAATTTAATCGTTGCCAGTACTTGGTTTAGCAATAATGTAAGAAGGTTGATTGCATGGAAAAGAGCCAGGGAGACTAGAAGATTTAGACTGATTATATAAGCATATAATGTTAAGACGTGGTTTCAAAACCAGTTTTAAACTACAAGACATTTCCAGGGCAAGATGTCGATTCTTATCATAATATATTGCTTATGGCATGCAGATTGAAACTGAAGGGATTGTGAAAAAGTAGGAAATTAAGAACATGGGACATGGATAAATTTAAAGAATCAGAGGTTGCTGAGTGTTTCAAACGGAGCATTAGACAATGTTGCACTGAAACAGGGAATTGAATACGGCAGAAGATAAATGGGTAGTGTTGGAGATGAAATAATGAAGGCAGCAAGCAGAGGATCAGACAGGCAGAAATCCCTGAATAACACACGAGATATTGAATTTAACTGATGAAAGTGCAACACCCCCCCCCCCCCCCCCGCCCTTTTTCAGGAGGTTATTATTTAAACAGACATCATCAGTAGATGTTGTACCTAACACCCAATTGCCAAAAATTTTCAATCAGGTATGTAATAATTCGGCTTGACCATTTAAGACTTCTTTTCAAGAGGGGGCACCACAATGAATTTAAATTACTTCAGTGAATTGGTGAAATTAACTTTCTGAATACTTGGAAGTAGAGAAAGGCAAAAATTCGAATATTTGTGTAAGATCAGTTTCATAAAAGTTCTATGACTTCTCAAAAGTTGACATTTGGGATATTATCTATGCCCTTGCCTTTAAATATCATTAACTTATTTATTTTGAACTGCAATAATTTTCACAACTTCAGAAAAACTCAATTATGAAGAAAAATCAATCTTCTTGTAATAAAATCAGATTTAAAAGAAAATAACTTTCTTCCACTTAAATGTTCACCTCAGCTTTCTTGACAGATAAATGAATCACTTCTCACATTCATTTAAGATGCTGTCGGAAAGGCGCACGACTAAAGAAGAAGAGAGAGAAAAGACAAGCACACATTCTTATATAGAACAAAATACATATGATAGTGTTACGTTGCTCTCATTATCCTGGGCATACATTTTCGCTGACATGCAGTGCAGTTCATTGACTCAGTGGTTAAATTATATCTTTAACTTTTGGTATTTCGATGGGAAAGAAAAATAGTATGTTATTACGTCACGAGCAGGGCACCATATTACATGAAGCTAGCTGAAGTATAGAAGGAATAAAGTGAAGCCCGACAATGACATGAAAACTTTTCTGAAAAAAGTGGAATTTGTTAACATTTAATATAAACCTATGTGTTAGCAAGTCTTTCCAGAAGTAGTTCTCTGGAGTATAACTTGTATGGAAGTGAAATATGCATGAAAGGAAGTTCGTATAGGAAGAAGAAAGAAGTTTTGAAATGTTCTGCTATAGAAGAATGGTGGAATAACAAGAAAAGACTAAAGGAAGGGATCAGGTGGTAGGACACATCTTGAGGCATCAAGGAATTATCAGTAATGGAAGTAAGTATTGGAGGAAGGGGAGGGGGGGGGGGGAGGTAAAAACTGTAGAGTGAGACCACAGCTGGAATACGGTAAACAGGTTCAATAGATGTAAGTTGCGGTAGTTATGGAATTCAGCATGGAAGCTGCATCAAACCAATCTTCGGACTGAAGACCGCAACAGCAGAAACAATAATAATATGTGAAAAATATTTCAGACAACTAATTAAATGCAGCATAGTTGTAAATAAATTACAAATTTTATACACATTCTAAAAAAATTGAAAGTAAAGCAAAATCTGTGTATTATAATGTAAGTTACTGTGCCCTGATTTTAGTATGATGTATAATAAATTTGATTCACTCCTCATACATCATTGTTTGGAAATTAAAAAAAAAAAAAAAAGCCCACAAAGAAGTGTTGAGAACATATTCCTTTCCAAGAATTGCGTTTTTATTATAATTTTACTTTACATTTACTTGCTTTGAGTGAAGCAAATGCATTGGTTATGTCATTGAAGTAAAATTTACTAGCGGTGTCGCAGTCTGTCAACAAGATAGCAGAATTTGACACGTGCTTCACATATACTCGACATTAAGCAATTTTTAGTTTCTTTTTTCATCTTTAATTTATTGAAACTGTGTTGACAAGAAGCTGCAGTCACTGGAATTGTCATAAATATCATCAAAGCTATTTCGATGTTTGGATAAGCATCTTGTAACCCATACCCTGGGTGTGGGGGATACATTAATTAAAAAAAGCTTCAGAATAGCCAAATGGGACACCGTGTTAGTGTTCTTCATCATCTCTTTCTAATGGAATTATGGAATTTGCAAAACCACCATTGTGTTAACTAGCTCAACTATATTTTTATTTCTGCTATATCTGACATCAAAATAGACGCATTTTTTCCCCCCCAAAATAAGCTGCATGGTTCTGATTTAAGATGCTGCTAACAGGAGTTTAAAATGAGATAAAATGGTATGTTATATATGAAACAGTTTTGCATTTCACTTAATATTCCATCAAATATTTTCAAGAACTCTAGCTTAAAAAGTTTCACTCCGGCCTTCAGTTGGCAGACACCAGCCTTTGGTTGAATAGCATGTTTGCTTCAGTGCCCACTCACCAACATTTAAGATGCTAGAATACTGTAATAAAGCTGCTGCAACAACACCACTGTTTAACATGAGCTAGCAGTATAGTCCAACACACGAAGTGGCACGCACACAGCACTGGTGCCGAGAGGTGCGTACAGATGAGTGTGGGCAGCAGCACGCATCTATGCATAAAGAAGGTATTTCATCCCCTACTTCACATTTTTAGGTGTCAACGTCTTCTTTTTTAATTTCTAAAGTAGCTGTTCTTCCTCAGGGTTCAAGCTATCTCCATACCAAATTTTATCAAAGGCTCTTTATAGCCAAGATCACATTAATTTATATATATTATTAACAACCAATTTTGAGAGTTGAAACCGTCATCTTCTGATCTACAAAAAATTTTTGGTTGTAAATTGTTTCCATTATGAGTTTATCACTCGTACCATGTCATCATCATAGGGGAGAGTGTACAGCAGATTATAAATAGGATTGTCAAAAATAAAACCATGTACAGACAAAAAGCACCTTTATCTTATATGGTTTTATTTTTTACAATTTTATGTATAATGTGCTGTATATTCTTAACCACAATGACAACATGGCATGAATGATAAAGTCATAATGGAACATAGAAAATGATTTATAACAAAGTTTTCAAAGATTAGAAGAGGACAGTTTTGATTGTCAAAACTGGTTGTCCAAAATAAATATGAATTAATGCAATCTTGGCTATAAAAATTTGTTCACGTTAAATATAGAACAGGCCTCCCACTTTCTCAATACCAAAAACTTCAGTCAAGTTTCATCAGAATTGGTTTGGTATTTTAGTCATGAAAACATAACACAGTTACTTTCCCATGTGTTATAATATAAGTATGGAAGAATGGCTTAATACTGAGGATTGTATAAGTATTGTACTCATTATGATGAATCGTATTATACAGAACATATCAATCAATAACAGTGTTCTCATAAATGTGATAGAATTCAAAAGTCAAAGAATAATTAGCTTTCCAAGAGTAAGTATTTTTCCCTAACTTATGTAAGATTATTCAAGTCAATAAAGAATCTCATACTACGCACTTTCTAATGTAGCCCATGTTCTTCATCAGTGTTCAAGCTATCTGTATACCACATTTCATCAAAATCAGTCCAGTAGTTTAGTCATTAAAAGGTAACAGGCACACACACTTTCATATTTATAAAACTTCAACTTATGATATCTGTTGTGGGTTGGCAGGAGAGCCAACACCGGTTTACTAGGGGAAGCCGAAAGGCACGCGTTTTAGCTCACGCAGGCTGGCGTGAGGTCTAGAACAGGACAAGGAAATTAGAATTCAGAAAAACGGACGTAGCTGGTGGAATACTTAACTTTAATCCATAACTGGTGAACGTCGCTCTTGACTGTACATGATTCACAATATCAATAGTAACTGAACATGGTGCCTTGCTAGGTCGTAGCAAATGATGTAGCTGAAGGCTATGCTAACTATCGTCTTGGCAAATGAGAGCGTATTTTTTCAGTGAATCATCGCTAGCAAAGTCGGTTGTACAACTGGGGTGAGTGCTAGGAAGTCTCTCTAGACCTGCCGTGTGGCGGCGCTCGGTCTGCAATCACTGATAGTGGCGATACGTGGGTCCGACGTATACTAATGGACCGCGGCCAATTTAAAGGCTACCACCTAGCAAGTGTGGTGTCTAGCGGTGACACCACAATATCTTTTTTTCCATGATCTAATTTTGATGAAATAAAGCCTACATGTTGCCCCAAGCTACGCTAAATTACCTGTGAAAACCCCCATGAAAATTTATCTAGTAGTTTTGGAGATTAATGTATTTGAACAGGCCAACAGTCAGTTTCACAGTTTCATTATTAGTATAGATGTCACCCACACAACACCCTTTCCATTGCTTGGGGATATCTTACGCCCACAGAACTTGTTCATAGACAGTAAGCCACATATGTATAAAGTTTGATTGAAATTTCTCCAGGCATTATAGTGTTGTGCTTCATATCACCCTCTTCCCAAAATTAGTTTAATTTGCTCCAGATGTTCAAGATTATTGCTCTATGTGTCACTCCTCCTTTCTCCCAAGGGGTTAAATATCAGGATTATCACTGGTCTTCCTGACTCTGGAAACTATGGTTTTGACACTAATATTCGCTTTTGTATTATTTTTACATGTCACCTGCACCCTACCTCTAAGAGTGTTACAGATACCTTTCCACAAAAGTAGTTTTTTCCTAGTACAGAATATATGTACCACGTTTCAGTGAAATTTATACATGTGTTACAGGGCTATACTTTATGTGGCATTCCTTTCTACCCCTAGGAGTCAAATATCATCAGGACAGTCACAAATCAACCATGCGACAACAGACACTGTGGATTTCATACTAATATAGTTGCTTTTGATTATTATAAACGTGCCGTGCCCTTCACTCTTTGAGAGCTCCCTACCGGTCACCTTGATCATCATCCATAACTTTAATGGACAATGCCTCTTACCTACAGTTGCCTTTGGAACTTGGGGCATTATCTGTAGCTCGGGATTCGCCACAGTTACCTCCTTATGTTGTATACTAACTGGCTAAAATTATGACCACAGGGTCTGAGTTACATCTTGTCATTACCATTAAATTAATGAATATTAGGAATTAAACAATGAAAAATGTATGCTGGCAGAAGAACAGAAACTGTTAAGGGATGTTGTAAAACAACATCAGCCTTGGGGAGGCACAGTGTTATGAAACAAACTGTTGCAAGTCTTCAGTCTGAAGACTTATTTGATGCAGTTCTCCATGCTAGTGTGTATCCTGTAAGATCCTCATCTCTTCATAACCACTGTCACCTGAAACCATTTGAAAGCGCTTACTGTAATTAACACTTAGTCTCCTCTACCTTCCTCAGTTCTTTCCATTATGAAATTAACTATTTTATGGTATTATCTTTGTAAAGCACATAAAGTAAGTAATAATGAAACTGTCTGAGAATGAATAAGTAATTCAAAATAAGATTAAAAGGATTGAAAAAGATATAATACAAAAAAAGTGTAAATTATTATTTCATGAATTGTGAGAGCTATTTTGGTGATGGCTTTCAAAGTGATTCACTATATAAATGAAGCCCATCTAGTGGTAGTATAACTTGTACCAAGAATTAAGTTGTTCTCAACTAACTATTTTTCTGGTTGATTGGGAAATTTTTTAATGCAATATTTGCTGTCTGAAGAGAAATACTGGCCTTATGGCTGCATTAATCATTAAATGTATGATTATGCTGTTGATTTACACATCATGGTGACAATAACTACTGTTCTTAATGCCACCATCATTAATGCCTTCCTCACCTTGGATGAAGACAGCAATGACAATAATCTGGAAGTACATATGTTGTTCCATTTACAATCTGTGCACAATAATCAATTGCATGAGAATGTTGCATTCTGTATACCAAGGCCAAGGACAACACCACCCCCAGCCAACTGTTAGTCACAAGGTCATTTTATTTGAGCTTTAATGAATAAAAAGGATGAGCCAGACACACTGAAACACACTAATTTCCTGCCAGGAATACAGCACTCAAATTTTGCCTTGCTGGCCTTTTCCATCTGCCACATCACCCAAAACTCTTTTATAAAACGATATTTGACAAAGTTTTTTTTTACACAGTAATACAGGCCTAAAGAAATTTCAGTCCTATTCAAAGGCCCTCCAGCCCCACATCCAAGTTCAATCATGCCTAACTTGTCAATGGTTCACTCTTCTCCTTCTGATACCTATAATGAAAACACCTTTTTTTACCAGTCTCTTCAACAAAGGCCAACCTAAACCCAATATTGAACCTTGCCTCTTCTACTTCATATCATCATTCTGTGTTGATCCTCCCCTTTCCCCCAACCACCCCCTGATTACTTATGAGGAATTTCTTATCTCCATTTCAGCCTCACTCTTTCTGCCCAGCAACACTAACCTCTCAATGGAAGAAAGAATAACCATCTGCAAGCTGAAGATAGACAATGACTAATCATCCTCCCTACAGACAAAACTCTACCACTGTTATGATGAACAAAGTTATTACCTGCCAGAAGGCATCTGCAAAATGTCTGTTTCCTTCACCCACCAGCCCTGCAATAGTGATCCCCTTCCAAAAGTCTAGCATACCCTCTAATCTGTACTCTAATCCTTAGGTTCATCCTAGAATGTGTCTCTTGAATTCATCTCAGTCCACACCCCAGCTTCCCTTCACACACTGAGCTTCTGCATGCTTTCCAAATTCCATAAACTGAACTACCCTGAACAACCAATTGTAGCTAATTACTGTGGGTACTCCCACTGAAAGAATCTCTGCTCTTGTTGACCAACACCTCCAACCAATTGCTCATAGTGTAGTCTCACATACCAAAGGTACAGACCACTTCCTTCACCAACCCTTTACCATCCTCACCTCATTACCACTTGGACCCCTTCTCATCACTGTTGATGCCACCTCCCTATACACCAAAATCATCTATGCCCAGAACTGTGGGCCTTGCCACTATCAAACACTACCTTTCTCAACATTCCTGATAAGAGTCACAAAACACACTGTACGGATAAATAAAAGAGTAAATTCTACATCTACTTCTACATCTATATTCTGCAAACCACCATGAATTGTGTGGTAGGGGATATGTCCCATTGTACCAGTTATTAGGGTTTCTTCCCGTTACATTCACATGTGGAGCATGAGAAGATAGATTGTTTGAATGCCTCTCTGTATGCTGTAATTATTATAATCTTGTCCTTATGATCCTGATGTGAATGATACATAGGGGATTGTAGTGAATTTCTAAGAGTCGTCATTTAAAGACAGCTCGTGAAAATGTGTAATTTCAGTTCTCACTGCATCAAGGCCTTCCTTGAAACATCACGCAGTAACTGATTGCCCCAGAAGGCTCACTATTTGTGAAAGGTGGAATTTCCATTAGCCACCACAGCATCTTGTATGGTGCACAAAGAACACTTATGGTAGAATCAAGACATTCAAGACTTAACAAGCATCAGAATGTAAAAAGCTCACATGTTTCAAAATAAAGTGGAAACATATTTACTAACATAACACTTGTTATGCTTACCTTTTCCTGGACAATTGCGTGCTCATTTAGGTAAGTATGAAATTTCGTACATTTTACACTCAGGGAAAAATTTCAAAGTTTAACTCTAACAAAGTTCTCTACTTTTTCTCCTGATAGTTCCAAAACCATTGATCTGTAGGATCTCCATTCTGCTTTACCAACAAAGGCAAGCATCATGACTGTGGAATGTGTGGTCATACTAGAAGCATTACATTTGTATTCAAAGACGTCATGACACCACAAGTTATAGCTGTAACGTGGTCACTGATTCAGTCCCTGCTCTTAAAATTCTGACAAGGAAGACCTATTGCCAACACAATGACTGAAGTGATGGAATCAATTTTATAATAGGAAATCATAAACTTTTCTTGGGAGAGAGAATATTGTAGAATCACCACTATTGAAAGTTGTTGATCACCTAGTCAAAGAAACTGTTGGAGCAGAGGTGTAACTTTGACTGACATTCTGTGCACCCATTACACACAGGTATAATTTAGAGGCATGTTAGATGACGACAACAGGAATGGGATCAGACAACTAGACTCAAATGAAAGAAATGTGAAAATATTCTCACAACATTTCCACTCCATGAAATACTACCCACGCTGTCTCTAGGCACGTGGGATCTTTATTAGCCAAATGTACAGGATGTTGAGTGATTAGGATATAGGAGGATGCATCCAGAGGAGATTTTTAAATGAAAACAGGAATATTTGCTAAATACACAACAGGTATTTCATGATACGAAGTATAGAGAATGTGCCTGGGGAAGATAACCAGACTGACTACCTGTGGCTTGATGGAGGCACGGAGCAAGGAGAGGAAACCTGTTGCCAGTTTTGGAGGTGATGAGCAATTTTCAGTTTCCCTTTATGCTCACAGCCACAACTGCCTTTTATCTTCCTACCATGCATCCTATTGGTGACTACTTCAGGCGCTGTGTATTGACATGCTTTGCAAGCCACATCTAACCATGGAATCTCTGTTGAGCCCAGCAATATGGTCCTATATGGAATGTGAGCTACAGGAGCAACCTTCAATTTGCAGCTCTCTCTCTCTCTCTCTCTCTCTCCCTTTCTCTCTCTCGCTCTCAACAGTTTGAAATTACGGCAGACCTTACACACAAGCTTATAAAGATTTCCAATCTGTGCTTCAGCTCTGTTAAAAATGCAGCACCAGAGAATTTATAATGCATACTTCAGACCTGCAGCAGACACTCACATCTAACTTAACCTAATGCAGCCAATGAATAGTTCATAATAATTTTACAATATTTTAATCGAAAATTTAGATGCTTCACAAATTGTTACAATATAATGAAAGCATTTTAGTGTTCCAAACAATGTGTAACAGTTACACAAGCTCTCTGCTAAATGCTGCACTGCTGGCAACCTGCAAAAGTAATTATTATATATTCCACACATCTTTGAATATGTCAAATGGTCAGACTTTCAACTAGTGCTCTAATTCTTATCATAAACTCGATGCTAATGGATAACTAACATTACAAAATCATCATCCTTTAAATCAAATATGACTGCCAGTTTGTATGTTTAATCCCTAAATATAAGTTTGTTGGTGTGTGTGTGTGTGTGTGTGTGTGTGTGTGTGTGTGTGTGTGTGTGTGTGTGCACTCGCATAGTAATTAAAAACAACATAAGCTGAGTTACAATGTTTATTTGTTGTTTATGCGCCTATACGGGGTGCAGAAAAAATGAAGCACTTGGAGATTGGCAGCGCTTCCTCATTCGGATTCAAGACAGAAGTATATCTAGCAAAATCAGATTGGGTGCTTTCTGAAAAGGGGTGCTTTCTGAAAACCCGTGCATGAAAATGAGGAGCTGGCAACTCTGTCACATCTGGCATTGCATCAGAATGTACAGAGGAACATTTATCACTCTGGACTACCATACCAGCCATTGCAGCTCACTGAGTAGACTGCTGGGAAATCAAACCCACATCCACAATGAGGTACGGTTTGAACCCTCGTCAGATTCCTTTTTTTATTTTTCAGACATCCCTTCCATAGTTTTTGTCGTTTAGAAGCAGGAAATCATTTTGCGACATGACAGTAGCCTGTCACATGGTGGTGGGATCCATTAATCTTCAGGCATGTGTCTACTAATCATGCAGTGCACAACCATAGCTGGTGCTGTCAAGTTCATGTAGGGCAGCTTCCCAATGGAATACACAATTGATGAATATGTCAATGTGCTTTTGTTACTGGGTGCATCCAATAACCAAGCTGCTTCTGCTGCTGCTGCTCCTCCTCCTCCGTATGGTGCATGGTACCCTCAAAGGCACTATCCTAATAAGAATGTTTTTCATTGCCTGGAGCAATGTCACTGGGGAACAGGTAATCTTCGTCCACATGTAATGGACAGAGTTAACCCAAGCACTAGACACACTCCACAAACATAGGAGACGATTCTTGAAACCATTTACCAGTCACGTTGAAGAGTACCTGTGTAATGCAAGGTAGCTCCAGAAATCCTTACACATTAACTTAACATCAATGGCCAGAAGACCGCATTTGATGAGTGCAGTGGAAGATAATGAACATTTTATAAACAAACATGATAGGGACTGATGAATCTAGCTTCATCGTGAAGGTATTTTAAACCTCCGCAACAGCCATTATTGGTTGGAACACAACCCAAATGCCACCTGTGAACATGGCTTTAAGGCACCCTTTGACATAAGCCTGTGGGCTGGAATCATGGGAGGAGTGATTTTGGGCCCTTATCTATCCCCAGACAAGTTGAATATGCACCTGTATTGTATGTTTCTTTGCATACTTTGGCTGATAAATTAAAAAAAGTTCCATGTGGTGTTCAGTGACAGCTATGGTTTTTGCATGAAGGTGCACCACTACCCTTGGGAAGAAACATGCATTGTAGTGATTCAAGAATTTCTGTGTAAATTCTAGAATCGCTCAGCCTTCTACCATCTCGAACACACGATATTCTGGATATGCGTGTGGGATGGTAGACTCCTACCTACTGCGTGTCACATGTTTGTGTGTGTAGGCTTAAAATCAGTCGCGGGAAGAAAGTAGATGCGGTCATCGGACGGCACCGACAAGTACCTGTCTGGCAATCCTTTGATGTTTTAGGGAGTGTATAAGGAAGAACTATGAAGTTTATATGCAGCTCTGTGCTCATTGTGTCATTGACTATTGTTATTGAAACAAGAACAGTTGAAAATGTACTCTTGTAGACTCTTGACGCAACCTTGTTAGAGGCAAGGAGTACTGGTTTGCAAGTGTTCAAGAAAAGTTAATAATACAGGGGATACAGGGGGTACTATGAGGAAATACACTCCTGGAAATTGAAATAAGAACACCGTGAATTCATTGTCCCAGGAAGGGCAAACTTTATTGACACATTCCTGGGGTCAGATACATCACATGATCACACTGACAGAACCACAGGCACATAGACACAGGCAACAGAGCATGCACAATGTCGGCACTAGTACAGTGTATATCCACCTTTTGCAGCAATGCAGGCTGCTATTCTCCCATGGAGACGATCGTAGAGATGCTGGATGTAGTCCTGTGGAACGGCTTGCCATGCCATTTCCACCTGGCGCCTCAGTTGGACCAGCGTTCGTGCTGGACGTGCAGACCGCGTGAGACGACGCTTCATCCAGTCCCAAACATGCTCAATGGGGGACAGATCCGGAGATCTTGCTGGCCAGGGTAGTTGACTTACACCTTCTAGAGCACGTTGGGTGGCACGGGATACATGCGGACATGCATTGTCCTGTTGGAACAGCAAGTTCCCTTGCCGGTCTAGGAATGGTAGAACGATGGGTTCGATGACGGTTTGGATGTACCGTGCACTATTCAGTGTCCCCTCGACGATCACCAGTGGTGTACGGCCAGTGTAGGAGATCGCTCCCCACAACATGATGCCGGGTGTTGACCCTGTGTGCCTCGGTCGTATGCAGTCCTGATTGTGGCGCTCACCTGCACGGCGCCAAACACGCATACGACCATCATTGGCACCAAGGCAGAAGCGACTCTCATCGCTGAAGACGACACGTGTCCATTCGTCCCTCCATTCACGCCTGTCGCGACACCACTGGAGGCGGGCTGCACGATGTTGGGGCGTGAGCGGAAGACGGCCTAACGGTGTGCGGGACCGTAGCCCAGCTTCATGGAGACGGTTGCGAATGGTCCTCGCCGATACCCCAGGAGCAACAGTGTCCCTAATTTGCTGGGAAGTGGCGGTGCGGTCCCCTACGGCACTGCGTAGGATCCTACGGTCTTGGCGTGCATCCGTGCGTCGCTGCGGTCCGGTCCCAGGTCGACGGGCACGTGCACCTTCCGCCGACCACTGGCGACAACATCGATGTACTGTGGAGACCTCACGCCCCACGTGTTGAGCAATTCGGCGGTACGTCCACCCGGCCTCCCGCATGCCCACTATACGCCCTCGCTCAAAGTCCGTCAACTGCACATACGGTTCATGTCCACGCTGTCGCGGCATGCTACCAGAGTTAAAGACTGCGATGGAGCTCCGTATGCCACGGCAAACTGGCTGACACTGACGGCGGCGGTGCACAAATGCTGCGCAGCTAGCGCCATTCGACGGCCAACACCGCGGTTCCTGGTGTGTCCGCTGTGCCGTGCGTGTGATCATTGCTTGTACAGCCCTCTCGCAGTGTCCGGAGCAAGTATGGTGGGTCTGACACACCGGTGTCAATGTGTTCTTTTTTCCATTTCCAGGAGCGTATTTCGAATGGCATTTAAGACGGGGGGGGGGGGGGGGGGGGGGGGGGAGAGAGAGAGAGAGAGAGAGAGAGAGAGAGAGAGAAAGTAACCATCTCCACAGCTCAACTCTGAAGAAAGAGACTCTTAAGTTTTTCCGAAAATATGAGGGACCCTACTGGGTACAAACTGTGATCCCTCCTATGACATTAATTTTAGTAGATCCTATATCTGGATTAGAGAAGGGTAAATACAATGTAAAGGATGTAAAATTGTATATCCCCCAGGGACCTTAACATTCTAAGTTAATGGGCGGAGTAACGACCGTTGGATCCAGAGTTGTTTTTAGTGTTTTTTCCAAATTGTTTCCTGCAATGAATTCCTTTGAAACCCAAAACTATTCTGTAATCTTATTGCTTAGAAAACTAGATATGACTATGAAATAGAGACCAACTTAAGAGAATCACAGAAAAAAGTGATATCTAGACAAAATAAACTGAAGACATATTATATTTGTGGAAAATATAATAAGATGTGACTAGCTGAACAACTGTTATACCACAGTGTATAGATTTTGTATTTCGTATGGTGTATTTTATACTTTTCATGAGACGTGATATAGATGGGAGGGTTTATACAAATTTTGAAAGGGGTGGGTATTGTAGCTAAAAGCATGATTTACAAGAACAGATAAATCATGATTAACACAAAACACACATAACACCTTTCAAACAACCCTCACAAACAAGTGTGCCTGATTTTTCATCATTTGCCATTTCGATAGGGTTGCTAGGATTTTCTTCGGGGACCTCAATGGGTGAAGGTGCGACATGTCTGTTCTGAAAGACACAATTTAACACCAAACCTCCTCTGGCGTCTCACTCAAGTACCTGAGAGGTAGGGATCCTCTGGAAGGGGGGTGGGAAGGGTTTCCTGTCTTTGGGTCTATCTTCTTTCTCTTCTTTGATCCTAGCATCTATATATATTTTTTCCTTTCTTACTTCTCATTTGAGGACCTGTCTATTTTTTCCCTCTTTCCATATTCACAAACTTCTATCACTGAAGTCCTTCCTTATTTCTGTGGTTACTAAAAACCTATATCTTATCTTTAGATAAGAAGGCCGAAGAATCAGACTACCCCAACACACATCCACATATACACAAGTATACACTTCTACACAAACATTAAATCACGTAAGAGGAAGCCTGTCACAATGTGAGAATAGCCAGGTGTTGTAGGGAAAATGTTTGTACATATGGAAGTATGCGGACATATATAGGAAGCTATGACAGTTCTACTTCGAATATACATAATAAGAGGTGCACATACATAACAACTATAAAGTAGTAATGAGTAAATGATAAATAAGAGAGAGGCATGAGCAAAGAAAGAAAACAAAAGTAGGAGTAGAATTAGTCATATTGATCATTAAGAAATGTCAGCGTAATGAATACTCTGATGATTTGAAGGATAGTGGGGCGTAAATAGTATATTTAGACATAGTATTTATTGAAAATATAGAAGTTGATAAGTAGAGGAGGACTCTACGGAGTAAACGATATATTAAAGAATGAATGTGAAGTTTAAAGTAGATTTATATCTTTACCAGAAGATATTTAATTATGGTATAGATAGAAATGCATACTAGGGTAATGAACTGTGAGGCCTACTCAGAAAGGATAAGGGGGCATACCCAGCATTCACTAAGTATAAAGGGGCCTACATGGAGATAGGACGATCTGTGGCCTAAAAAATAGGGATGTTTTGTAAGGGGTGTACCTACCAGAATGGAAAGAGGAACTGCTCTCATAAGGTCAACCCACAAGCTAGAATAGGTGCTGATCCTAGGAGAAGGGGACAGTATCATGACAAAAGTCACACATTTAATAGGGATTATTCTGGGAGTGTGAATTCTATGAACAACTAACATTATTATGTTTCGTAGAACTAAATGAGAGTCAAAAGAACACTTTCATTTTGTCCAGAGTTCCTCCATGCTACTAATAATGAAAATAGTACATACTAGGAAAAAGGTATGTACAAAACATAAGAATAGAAAATACCTTACTCATGTGTCAAACATCTGAAGTTTACGATTGAAATAAATAGGAAATAAAGAAAAGAAAGAGAGTCCTCAAAATTCCTAAATATTAGTAAAGCTGACTAAAACCACAAGTAAATGCTCATGTCTTAATAAAAAAGTAAAATAAGAAAAGAGCAGGGAAACAATAAGTGAGAGACTGTTCAAGAGGTGACAGAGAATTGTTATTGAAAGAAAAGATATGTGTATAAACATACGTAAGAAATGTTTACTGATAAGATATGAAATGCTGTTATGAGAGATATTATTTGCATAATGATTATGTATAAAATATCACCTATTTGATATGAGGACGGGGAGGGGGGATATGTAGTGATTTGAGAATTTCTGTGTAGGTCTAGAACCACTCGGCCTTCTACCGTCTCAAACACACAATATTCTGGATTTGAGTGTGGGATGGTAGAATCCTACCTACTGCGTGTCACATGTTTGTGTGTGCAGGTTTAAAATCAGTCGCGGGAAGAAAGTAGACCCGGCAGTCGGACGGCACCAAGTACCTGTCGAGCAGTCCTTAGATGTTTTAGTGAATGTGTAATGAAGAACTATGGAGTTTATATGCAGCTCTGTGCTTATTGTGTCATTGACTACTGTTATTAAAACAAGAACAGTTGAAAAAGTACTCTTGTAGACTCTTGACACAACCTTGTTAGAGGCAAGACTCATTTAAGATTAATGTTAAGAAAGGCTATGTTATCCAAGCCAACTTTATTTTAACTATAATCAATTTGTTTCTAATGTCTGACTGTACGAGAGACTTGCAGGAAGTTACATATTCATGTAAGAGTTTTTTATTATGTATGGAGGTCAAATACATCATTAGTTGACAGAAAGTAAAATTTGTATGTCTACATATTTCATAAGTAGAAAGAGTCTAAAAATTCCTGTACCTAGTGTTATTCGATGGAGAAGAAGTCGAGAGGGTTTCTAGCAGGCAGCTATTCAGTAAAGAGTGGCTGCAAATTCCAAATAAGTCATCTCGTAAAGAAGTGGAATGTGGTTTCGGGGAATAAGCCAATCTAACCCAGATCCACACTCACACTTTAAGTCATTACAACATGTTAGCTTAACTGTTTAAATGAAGCATTACAGGGAAATGCATTGGACAGGGAGACCCAATGTCTGGCCTCCACGTCCCCCAGACCTTAATCCATTAGACTTTTACTTGTGAGTACACTTAAAGGAACAAGTTTATAGTACTCCATTCATGAATGTACATGACCTAACAGCTCACATGCATGCCACTTTGGTAATGGTGGATGCTGGTGTGTTATGTAGGGCCCAGCAAAGTACAATCCAGCAAGTGGTGAAGTGTTCACAACTGCTATATGGTCATTTCTCTAAAGTGAATTTTTCTCGTAGGTATATGTACTGGCTCTGTGAAAATAAGCCTTGTCATCAGACATACAGAATGGAATTTTGTGCATAGCATTATATGCAATCTAGTGTAGCCTGCCTATCATGTTTTTGTACTTCATTGCATATGATTGATATTACTGTATTCTCTATTATTTTCTATTGGCTTTATTTGTGTCATGGACAAAACGAAGTGGTCATTTATATCTGTAAGAGGTTCGTATTATGCATTCATGTTTAAATAAAGGTAACAGTAACAGAAAGAAATACACAAATAACATTATTGAGCTGTAAATTGGATACAATTTAATGCTTTAACTGGACGCAACTCGAACGTCGGCGAGTTTGTGTATCAGTTCCGCAAAGCACTGCCTCATCTCACTCAGCTAGTGAGACAGCTTCAGCACAGAGCAGAGTTCATGCTACCTGATCTTAGCCACCCTTTACACAGTGTTTTTCAAATTGCATTTCTACTAAACTTACTGACTAGGGTTTGCTAGATACACTTTTGTCTTGAATTGGGATGAGGAATCACATGCCAACTGCCAAGTGTGGCATTTTTTCTTCATCCTGTGTACAACTCAACACCTCCAGTATATGGTTATTACATATGTTTTCTCACTTCACCATTGTTTGGTTTGTTAGATTTGTTTCAAAAGTGTCTGTCCTCCCTGTTAAATTTGGCTCAAATGTATAAACTGTATCTTTGTTTGAAAAAGGAAAATGGCTTATCATGATGAAGAAAGCAGATTTACACATCATTTTAAATGAGTGTGTTTGTGACAGGACCAGCAGAATTGCACTGGTAGGCACAAAAGGGCACAGTGACAATGGTAAAAAACAATAAGTGTGACTTGTTTCTACAGCACAATTCAGCAAGTGATACAGAATCATCAACACTTTGACAAAAAAGACAACTGGGAACCTACAGTAATTTTTTAGTTAAATAAATTGAATTCACCAAGACATACATTAACATGCACATTGTGATCTGCAGATACTGTACTAAATTTATATGACCATAATTACAAAAATATGCGCCATCACCACGTCACTTGCTCCATCCATACCATTGAGAAACAAAAACATTGGATGCACCACTGTGTCCTGTGTTGTCATTAGCTCTGTTTACATGGGCAACTTTTCTGATGCTTTTTGGAATGTACACTCCAAGAACATACACATACCAATACTGTGTGTTGATGTGAGATGTATCAAATATGAGGAGTGGGCTCTCAACGAGCACTTCTCAGCTGCAGGTGTGCTCTTGTCCAAAATTAGACATGTAAATGTATGATGTAACAAATGTTGGGCACGCATTCTTGACTCGACTCTCACATCTGATAATGTTGAGAAGTTGTTTTAAACTATGAAACCAAGAAAACATACATCTCAGGCATCTGCAACACGCACTACAAAAATGTTTCACTTATCTAAAACAATAAACAGGAAATTAAGAGAGTAGAAAGTAACAATGGAATTTATGCAAATTTGTCAGGCTGCTTTGAAGTCTACATCTGAAACAGCCAAATATGAACCTGTTGGCATTAGCATATGCAGGAAGTTGGAGGAGATGGGCAGCACTCAGGCTGTATACACTGAAAGGTTAATACAGTTTATTTTGAATAAAGGGTTGTCAAAGTAGACCATTCCTAACACAGTTCTTTCTGAAAACTCAGAAATTTTTTTGCTTGCCAGCATGCAGTATAAACTGCAAATCTGGTATGACATCCAGTTCTGCAAATCTGGTATGACATCCAGTTCTACAACTCACGGGGCACTACAGAGCTCTCCACAACCAGTTAACATGAATGAAAAATTACAACCACAAAATAACCAAGAATAAATTGTTTCATTTAATGATTAATGCACTTTTGTAGCTTCAAGGAATTATTTGCAATCTGCATACACTCTTAAACATTTAGGCCTTCTAAAGTATAAATTGTCAGTTTGTGAAAATTGTGTCCACTACTTAATAAAACATTTTTTTAAAATAAATATGCATTATTTACTTGCAGATATATAATTTTTACAATTAGTATGGTGTAAATTTCCTCAATTTGGTTGTGGTATTATATAACAAATTGATACTTCAGAACCTGAAGTACACAACTCTAGGACTTTTAGTGACTGCCCAGTTGCCAATAATGAAGTGTGGCTGCTGAACATTCATCTATTGGAATGCATTTCCTCATAATAGCGTATTGTTTCAATATCAGCAGCTTTGTTAATCTCTATATATATTCACTTGTGTCCAAAAATAATTATTAAAATGTCTAGGATTTCTGTACTAGAGGCATTTGTCCACAACAATATCTGTCCTCACACCATGTTTATCCCATACTTGCCTATTTGTACATTTTCTGTGTTTAAATAAATATATAATGTGGCACAAGCAACTGCATGAGTTTTTAACTTTTGGGAGGACATGATGTCCAAAATGAAGTGTGGCTGCTAAACATTCATCTAGTGGAAGGCAATTCATCATAATGGTATGTTGTTTCAATTCAGTGGCTTTCTTAATCTCAATATATTTTCAGCTGTGGCAATGTCAATCTGAAAATCCTGTACGGATATCAGACGTACACCAAAGCACACTCCAGTGTGTCGCTCTGGAGTACCACCATATAAAGGCAATTTGGAGTGTGTACGCAGAGGGCCAAAGAGGGCTACTGCATGCACCATTATTGCCATGCCTCTCTCTGCTGCATACTCTGCAGGAATCAGCACGGGTTTTGAAAAAGACGGTTGTGTGAATCCCAGCTCGCGCTATTTTTGTCCACGAGACTCAGAGGGCCATAGACACGAGTTCCCAGGTAGATGCCGTGCTTCTTGACTTCCGCAAGGCGTTCGATACAGTTCCCCAGAGTCGTTTAATGAACAAAGTAAGAGCATATGGACTATCAGACCAATTGTGTGATTGGATTGAAGAGTTCCTAGATAACAGAACGCAGCATGTCATTCTCAATGGAGAGAAGTCTTCTGAAGTAAGAGTGATTTCAGGTGTGCCGCAGGGGAGTGTCATAGGACCGTTGCTATTCACAATATACATAAATGACCTTGTGGATGACATCAGAAGTTCACTGAGGCTTTTTGCAGATGATGCTGTGGTGTATCGAGAGGTTGTAACAATGGAAAATTGTACTGAAATGCAGGAGGATCTGCAGCGAATTGACACATGGTGCAGGGAATGGCAATTGAATCTCAATGTAGACAAGTGTAATGTGCTGCGAATACACAGAAAGATAGATCCCTTATCATTTAGCAACAATATAGCAGGTCAACAACTGGAAGCAGTTAATTCCATAAATTATCTGGGAGTACGCATTAGGAGTGATTTAAAATGGAATGATCATATAAAGTTGATCATTGGTAAAGCAGATGCCAGACTGAGATTCATTGGAAGAATCCTAAGGGAATGCAATCTGAAAACAAAGGAAGTAGGTTACAGTATGCTTGTTCGCCCACTGCTTTAATACTGCTCAGCAGTGTGGGGTCTGTACCAGACAGGGTTGATAGAAGAGATGGAGAAGATCCAACAGAAAGCAGCACGCATCGTTACAGGATCATTTAGTAATTGTGAGAGTGTTATGGGGATGATAGATAAACTCCAGTGGAGGACTCTGCAGGAGAGACGCTTAGTAGCTCAGTGCGGGCTTTTGTTGAAGTTTCGAGAACATACCTTCACCGAAGAGTCAAGCAGTATATTGCTCCCTCCTACGTATATCTTGCAAAGAGACCATGAGGATAAAATCAGAGAGATTAGAGCCCACACAGAAGCATACCGAGAATCCTTCTTTCCACGAACAATACGAGACTGGAATAGAAGGGAGAACCGATAGAGGTACTCAAGGTACCCTCCGCCACACACCCTTCAGGTGGCTTGCGGAGTATGGATGTAGATGTAGCTGTAGAAGAAGCCGCAATAGTGGTCAGCTTGCTCCAGAAACACCATTTACCATTATTTTAATATTGCCTTTCCCCTCAAAAGATCACATATTCAAAGTGCAAGGAGAACATTTTGTAAATAATGAATTACAGAGGGAGTAACCACCTCCTGTGCAATTTGGGTTGGGAGTGGGGGGTGGGGGTGTGGGTGGGGTGGGGTTGTAAATCAGTAGATGTGATCAACATGTACAGACAAATAAATGATTTCATATTTTTTAAAAAAAAAAAAAAAAAAAAAAAAAAACGGGATGGCTTATTCAAGAGAAAGAGTTTCGCAAATTGAGAAAGTCTATAATGTGTGGGTCCGCCTCTGGCTGTTATGCAAGCAGTTATTCGGCTTAGCATTGAATGATAAAGTTGTTGGATGTTCTCCTAAGAGATATGTGCCAATTTCTATCCAACTGGCATGCTAGATCCTCAAAATCCCGAGCTGGTTGCAGGGCCCTGTCCAAAATGCTCCAAATATTCTTAATTGAGTAGAGATCCTGTGACCTTGGTGACAATTTAGTGTTTGGCAAGCAAGAAGACAACCCATGTGTAGACAGGCATTATCTTGGTGAAATGTAAGCCCAGGATGATTTGCCATGAAGAGCACCAAAACAGGGCATAGAATATCATCGACATATTTTAAATGAGAACATTTTAGGTTAGACTTTACCGTGACTGTTATTGACATGAAATGAAACAACATGTTTACTGTTACCAGTCACCATTTTATTTATTTCCACGACACGTTTCAACGGTTTAAACCTCCATCATCGGGTGGATTTACATTATTTAGTATGACATTTGTGTGTGTGTTGTGTTACGATTTTTGGAGGAACTTGTGGCACTGCCTAGTGGAGAAACAAGACAATATTTTCTGAAATATTGTCTTGTTTCTCCACTAGGCAGTGCCACAAATTCCTCCAAAAATGTGTCTTGTTTGTCCACTACGCAGTGCCACTAGTTCCTCCAAAAATCGTAACACAACACACACACAAATGTCATACTAAATAATGTAAATCCACCCAATGATGGAGGTTTAAACCTTTGAAACGCATTGTGGAAATAAATAAAACGGTGATTGGGAACAGTAAACTTGTTGTTTCATTTAAAATCATTGACATACTGTTGTGTTGAATGAGCATTGCAGATGACAACCAAAGGGGTCCTGATATGAAAAGAAATAGCACCACAGATCATCATTCCTGGATGTCTGGGGCATCTCCAGGCCGCCATTGGCCCAGAATTTCATTGACTGGAGTATAATTGTCTTCAGTGATGAGTCCCACTTTGTACTGAGCCCCAATGACCAGCAAAGACATGTCTGGAGCTGTCCCAGGCAGCAGTGGATTACTAATCTCACTGTCATCTGCCATACAGCCCAAAAACCAGGAATGACGGTTCTTTTCATAGCATGACCCCTTTGGTTGTAATCCGTGGCAACCTTGCAGCATAGCGGTACATTGATGATATTCTACACCCCATTTTGTTGCCCTGCATGGCATGCCATCCTGGGCTTACATTTCAGTGAGAGAATGTCTAGGCGAGAGTTTCTATGTTTGTCTTCATGCTAGCCGAACCCTGCTTTGGCCAGCAGGGTCACTGGATCTCTCCCCAACTGAGAACATTTGGAGCATTATGGGCAGTGCTCTCCAACCAGCTTGGGATTTTGATGATCTAATTGCCAACTGCACGGAATCTGGCACTATACCCCTCAGGAGAACATCCAACAACTCCGTCAATCAATGCCAAGCTGAATAACTGTTTGCATAAGGGCTAGAGGTGGATTTGTGAATCTCTTTCTCTTGAATGAATCATAAATTTTTTCTGAAATTGTATACATTAGTTTGTCTGTACATCTACATCACATCTATCGATTCCCATCCCATTCTGATAATTCCTTCATGGTACATATTTTTTTCCTCTCTTTCTTTCTAAGTGTACATCATTATTTATTACATTTGTCTTAATAATATGTTCTGATTGTACCAGTAGTTAGGCATCTCATTCTCTACATTTACAAAGAATTTTCAGTTTGCCTGTCCCAAGAACAAATACATCAGGGAGTTAATTTTCACTGCATAACACTGTAAGACCCTCTTTTGGTGCTACACTTAACCACTCTTAACATCCTTGCCCCACACATCTCGTGATCATATGTCGATGAAAGAACAAACATCTGCTTGCTTACACTGTGACTTTGATCTACCTTTTTACATAACAACTGCTCATTACTCAGCTTATATACTGTCCTTAAGCATAATCTTAACACTATTTCCTCATATGAGTCTATATATGTAAATAATTGTTTCCTTGCATTTACTTCAACACGAAGTCACCAATTTCTATACACAGCAAATACACTACATTCTGAAGGAGGAATATTTAATACGTAACTAACACTATCAGCAATGACATCAACATCGATTACTTTATGCAACTGATAAACATTGCCCCTGTAAGTACTATTGGGAATCTCTTATCTTTAAAGTCATCTTTTATCAAGTCCAGATATCTCTGTCACCTTCTATCAGCGCTATTCTTGAACTGAATTATATGCTTACTAAGCCTTTTCATTCATTGTGCAATGATTTGCTTGTGTCTCACACTAGTTAATGTAGCTTTTACTATTATAACTTGCTCCCTAGTTAACCTTTACAGATGTTTTTGTTCTCCTTCTAACACATCAATTTTTGTCTTAAAATAAAGATCCATCATCATCATCATCATCATCTAGATTTCCAAATAACATCTTACGATTTCCCCAACAAAATTCAGTTCTCCATTTTTTCTTATTCTTCTGGCATGGTGAGCTAATTGTCCAATTAAACTTCGAGATTTCCCTATTTTACCTACGTACCATTGTAATGCCTGTTTTGCACTCTGACAATCTAAAGCTTTCATATTAAGTAGAATGACTCTTTCCTGGCAGAATTCTACATCTCTGGTAGTTAGTACTCTGATGTTTTCAAATTTATTATTTAATTCTCCTAAATTAAAATAACTTACAGTTCTCTGCATGACACTATAAAGACTGACTTTCCCCATATTGTAGCAGTATAATACTGAGGATGACTGGAACTTTGTAAGTTGTAGATCCAGATGATGTGCCACTGTTTGGACAAAATTACCTGAATGCTAGCATGGTAATTCCCACTACCATATGTCTTGTAACATTCTTTGCAATTAAAACAACTCTTCCAGGTGGCTGGTGTTTACCGTCAGATACTTACTCCCTCTTAAATGCACGATCACATTTTATCCTTTAATTTGGTTTACAATATATGGGCCTCACCATTGATAGTCTAATTTAATCAATCTTCCCCCGTGTGCACTTTCGTCAAGTAACGAAACTTCATCTTCTGGTCGGAACTTTTTTTTGGATGTTGGGTTTTATCATAATGTTGTTTACTCCACAATTCAGGTTTAACATTAAAAGCTTGTGCACATTGGTGCATAGTTCTCATTTGCTCTTTTAACTCAATAATCATAATTGAAAATTACTTAAGCTGCATTCACTTGTAAAATTCCCAGTACATTACACACACTCCCGAAGAACACTCATGTGGTGTGTAGTCAGTGTGCACTATGCAGTCTTGTATTGGATACAAAAACTGCATTCAGGATCCAAGTATTCTGGTCAGCCTGCACTCGATCTGTATAATGTTTCAGTATTTCAGTTAAAGTTCTATGTGTTCTTTCTAACACTCCATTACTCTGCAGATGGTAGTACCTGGTTCGGATTTTCTCTATATGCAGCAATTTGCCTACTCTTCTCATTGTTTCACTGCTAAAGTTACTACCCATATCAATCAGTAGTTTGGCTCCAGGTGCCAGAGACTGTGGTCATGAGTGTGTGTTGTGGCAGTACCCTTCTTTATCTCTTCATTTCTTGTCCTCCATGTCAACGTACTGCGTTGTGATGCTGGATGAAAAATGGGGTCTGGAAGTACAACACTAACTACTTTAAATAATGTGTCGAAAAGGTGCACAGTTGCGTTTAACAGTAGTTTACTTTCACTGTACACAACCCCCGAATAATACACAGTTATATGTGGCCAGCACACTATTGTTTTAAATTTCCATAACCCTCATTAATAGTTTGCAAGCAAACCTCCACATACTGCTACAATAGTTTACTATTGAACATCTACGAGCACTAAAAACCTAACCACAAAGTTCACAGTTCTTTAAGAATAGAAAGGTACATATGGAGCAGACACTGTCATTGTTTTAACATTTGGCCTAATTGTGTTACGTTTATTTTATGGATGCATTGTTGTTGATCTAACCAATACAGGTTCCTTGTCTGAAACTCGGCCGTGGACTGACTGTCTCGGGACCAAAAACTGGGATCTTATATATCCTCACAATAATAGGTACTAAAACTTCACAGTTTGATGTTTAATTTACAAAAATTACAATTAAAACTTAACTCATTACATTAACTGAATACATTGAAAAGTTCTGTCCTTTTAACAGTTTCTTCTACTACAAGGTTTTTGGCTGAATTATTTGTTTAAATGATGAAATTAACATACATAGTTACACAAACAACACTTTTGACAAAACTGTTAATAACTTTGGGATTAATTAAGAGCTGGCTTTGCTAACATGTTTTCGAATAGAGCCAAATAGATACTTAAAGAATGCTATTGTTTCGTCCCCCAAATCTTTATAATTAATACAGAATTTATATTTGTTTATACGTCAACAATAGACTTTAAGTAATGAAACAATTACTGATTTCACCCTATAACAAAAGATACTAACTAGGAATAGTCTAAATAAATTAGAAAATCAATTACATACATACAGCTAAGCACAAAATTAGATCTGGTGTTCTATTCTTTAAAACTGAGGGCCAATCTTTCTCTTTCATGAAAATGCAGATTATACTCGCATATGTTAATGGTAATTAAATCAAAAATTAATTTTAAGGAGGCAAATGGCAAAACAAGAGGGGTAGTAAAAATATCCCAGCTTGCTTCATTGACCACAAATGACCCCAGACAGTGGGTTAAAAATCTACACACAAAAAATATTACATAAGAAATCAAAACTACAGTACATATGCTTTTTCAAATTTATACTTACATGAACTGGCGATACAAAAATCCCCATACAAAATATTTACATACAGTGTATTGTACATTTGCACAAAATATCCACAAGTTATACTTTTTATAAAAATTAGACATCTTCATCATAAGTGATGTCCTTTTTGCATAAACGAAGATTACATTCAAAGATACGTATCCCTTTGTACAAGTCCTGTCTTGCTTAAAAAAATTAAATCCTCGTGGGTTGCAAAAAATTAAATTACACTGTGCATTGCAGTTCACTTTAGACAGACAGAAGTTTAGACAGAAAATTTCACTTGTTGAATGCTTACTATTCTTCACAAGCACCTACACTCTTTTAATGAGTTTTAACACACTTTCTCACCAAGTTGTCCATGCCTTCAACAGGTCCAAGTGGCAGCTTGCAAGGAAACGCACTACTATCAGTTCCCTTGGAGGTGGTTCTCCTCCACCACAGTACCTAAAAAAAACTCTATTTTAGTACACTTACTTTTACTTATAACTTAGTTTAAGACATAATGTTTCATACTAAAATGATAAGTCATTACTTCATAAGTAGATACATTACACAGTTCTCATAACATTACATTAACTAGCACTAAAATTGACTATAGTGTGACAGGTGTGGACTAGAAAAATTTTTTAAAATCAAGTACACATTACAAAGCATTACTTTAAATCATAACTCTGTCTGAAACTGGTTAAACTGGAAAGACTTTTGTTTCTTTCCCATTTTCAAAATAGCAAAAACTCAAGATGTGCAGCAGCATAATCATTACATTATGGAAAAAACAAAAGAATAGAGTCACCATCACATAACTTAATTACTACTCAAATCAGAATCAAGGGGATGCAAGTTGTACAAAATCATTGCCCCACTTCTCCACTCATCTCTGAGCACTATTCTCATTCAATCAGAAAATTAAATCTCAAAAATCACTAAATGTTACCAAATAGTTGGCCTGTCAGAATATTCACATCAGTTTAGCATCACGGTTATCAATTAATTAGAAAAATTACTTTTCTTCATCCCAGTATTACCACTTAAAGCTCATAATTCCTCTGAACACAAATACAAGTTTTCAGATAACCTATAGATCCAATAATGCAGCATTATATTACTTGAACCTCACTAAAATATTGCTCTTTGTGTTAAGCTCTCATTCCCAGCTGCAGTGTCATGAATTGCACAATATACGCAGTACCCAATGTTGCCTAGTTCATAATTAGATAATAAATACAGTTACACCACATTTGTTTGTGTACAGTTATCTTTTTCATTACTCAAGCATGTGTGTCAGCTCCATTATTTTACTTACCTTTCTCATTTAGTTAACTAGTGGAGTGCATTCTCAAAGAATATCCCTACTGCAGAGACAGGCTCCCTAACCATCAAGACCCTAACATTATTCATTATTTTATTATTGTTTCATTATCTAATATATAACCCCTGCTCTGCTTATCTAATGCACAATTCATTCTACTGAAAAAAAAATCCACAGTAACAGATCCTAATGCTAAGGTAAACTTAACTCTCATTACTGATCATACAAAATTATCAGTCAGAAAAACTATTATTTCACTGTCTCCCATCAAATTGTTTAAGATTCTAGCCTGAAGGGCGATATACATACAAATCTTGCTTTTTCTTCCCACACACATTACTCCAGGCAACAATGTTTAAAGTTGTAATTCCTTAATGTTAGAAAATGCTGTACCATGACACACTTCTAGAGGTAGATAGTTACCTCAATATACTGACTGCACGGAACAACAAACACATCTATTATATCACAATTAATATTAAGACCTCATATTTAAGATGGTTTTTACTGCATATTGCCTCAGCTGCTGCATGAATGAGCTGATTACTTCAGATGGTAATGTTTTCAGATAAGCTGCACCTTCTCCTCCACATGTGCTGACACCTTTTATTTTCTGTTTACCTTACCTCTTCATTTGACAGAAATTCTTTAACCATTGTACCAATTTACTTCCTTCCTTCCTCTTATACAAAAGTACCCTACTATACAAAATCAAAGAAGAATGTTTCTGATTCACTTCTAAACTACAAATAGGATAGGATAGAAGAGTTTGACTACATCAGGAAAAATGAAACAGACAGCTGGGGTAAGCATTATCGCCACATAATGAATCCAACACAGAATGCTGAACCCCCTACTTGCTAATTGCACTAGAAATTATTCCCAAATATTACATCAATACTGAGATTTTGAATTACCAATAAACTGCACTCCAACAGCTGTCCTGCCAATTCCTCAGTTAATAGTACCTCTTGTTTCACCATCTTTGATGTCTTAGCAGTAGCACCAATAATTTTTATTCCAGAAATATGCATTATCACTATACCCTCTGCGTTCCTAATGGATTCAAAAAATGCCTGTGAAATGCCATTCAAATCACTACCACTGTTCAGTAAACACTTAAACATGTATACCTTGTACACTTGCTGTTATTACAGTTATTACTAGTGGAGTGCATTCTCAAAAAATATCCCTGCTGCAGAGACAGGCTCTAGTCTTGTTCTCCACCACCTTTGTGGGGTCAGCGTTGTTCTTCCAGTAAGATTTGTCATTTAGTAGGCTCTGCATCTTCTCAATGTAGTCCTTATGGGAAAGAACAACTGTAGCATTGCCTTTGTCAGCCGGTAAGACAACAATCTCAGGGCTCTGTCTCAGGTCTCGAATGGCTGCCCTCTCCCTGCTGGTAATATTCAACTTGATCAGTTTAGTCCTCGTCAGAGCACAGCAGGTTTCCCAGTGTGCTTCTTCAGCTGCTTCAAGTGGTAGTTGCACAGCAACCTGTTCAACTGTACTGACAATGTCTGCTACTGGTGTGAATCTGTGTGTGGGAGCACGGAAGTAGTCATGGAGAAAAAGATAGCATATATACCATATACTGGCACACTAACGGGGGAAATAGGACGAATATTGAGGAAACACTGAGTAGGAACTGTCTTTTGTCCACCAAATAAAATGCGAGCATTACTGGGAAGTGTCAAAGACAATCTCGATTTGCGGAAGCCGGGCATATACCAGATTCCGTGTCAATGTGGGAAGACTTATATTGGACAGACAGTGCATACCATCGAAGATCATTGCCGAGAACATCAGAGATACACTCGACTTGGGTACCTCAACAAGTCGGCCGTCGCAGAGCACTGTTTGTCCGAAAATCACGAAATGGACTACCAACATACCAGGGTCCTGGCAGAGACATCTAAATACTGGGACAGTGTCGTTAGAGAGGCTATCTAAATTCATACCAGGGATGGATTGATCAACCGAGACTGCGACTACAATGTCAGCAGGGCATGGGAACCAGCATTGAGTCTAATTAAAAAGATGCTCAGCAAAGGAAACGAATGGGCAATTAGGGCGGACGAGGCAATTACACCAACGCCACCACAGACACTGACGCCAACGTCTCACCAACTGCCGACACGCGGACCACAGAGAGAACGTCTCACGAGGGGAGGGAGATTTAAGACGGCTGCCCTTTCTTAGGAGCTCAGTTCGTCAGTGCACCTGACGATGGTGATGTGTCTGATCGCCGAAATATTGTGCCTGTTGGACACTAAGGACTGGCAGTACACCAATGCACTGTTTGAGCATTTTTAATCTGATCGATTTGTTTCTCAAGTTTAACCCTGTTTTCAGCACAAAATTTCCTGGCAGCTTTGACTTAATCCTTACACCGGTTTTCGGAAGCCTCCACCTTCCTACTATAGTCTTCGCGAAGCTTCTTTCTCTCTTCTACACATCTACTACTCATTCATGTTAATTTATCATCTTTATCTTTTCATCACAATCTTTCTCTACTACCTCAACCTTCTTATTTAATTCTGAAAGACTAGAGCTAACTACCTTGATTTTCTTTTTTAATTTCTTTCTTCACTTCATCTTTTAGGGTAGTCACGTCAATTTTAACCCTCGAGCGGGCGCACCGTTTTTCATAACTTAGGCCAGCGCAAGGCGAATTTTGTACACATGAAAAGAATAGGTTTCCTTATGTTACCAAGGTAAGTCAAGTATGATAAAAATCACAGTTTAATCTTAGTTTATTTAAATAAGGAGAAAATAAACTTACATAATATGAGCTAAACTACTGTTTTATTGAACAATAATGAAATTAATTTTCATTAGAACTTTGTTCCCAAGGACAGATGTTAAAGGGGCAGTAATGACGCATTCGAAGCATTAAGCAGTGCAGTTGCATCAGATCTCTGTCAGCTGGTTATTCGATCACTAATTATCTCATAGAGAACTGTCTCAATGTGGGATTATGTTGCTAGTTCATAACTGGGGTCATTTTTTTGAACTGATTGTAAATTTTTTCTCGCCTAGATCCCTTTGTATTTCATTTTACTGCTGCTCACTTGGACGTATGACAACACAATTTATCACTGTGTTACCTGAAGCAATACTGAAGAAATAGGTATAGGTTTGCAGGTGTACAGTGGGAGCCGATACTGAACTGATTCATTAGTATAAAGTTTAATTTTTATTTTTTCACTTGATGTTCGTCAGTGCCTTCTGCCTGGCAATAAGTTGCAGCGTCTCAGTCACGTTGCCCAAAACCGGATAGAACCACCCTGAAACTCACGTGTTGAACCATCAGCAGCTAAACTCACATGTTGCTGATGAGGTAATGCTACCAAACTACACGTATTACGATCTGACCGACCAATAGGGAGGCTTGGAGGTGGTCAAAGGGGGGTGGAACTGTGGCCAGCTGCCGGGAGTGGAAATGAACGCTGTTCGCTCTCTTCTGCTGGCAGCTTCCAAACCAACCAGATGCCCTCCGCACTGCTCTCTTGGGCGGCTGTCCATTCAGTCTCGGCAGCTTCTCCAGGCCCGCCTTTCCTTTTTATGGCATTAAAACTTCATACTGTCAAAACTATGTTTGATTTTTCACCTCAACGGGTGTCTACTGCTTTCCCCTCCTGGCCAATCCTGACTCATTAACAACTGGTGTCAGAAGCGGGATTACGCGTGACATCACGCTAGATGCGTTGTTACAGTGGGTTCTGTTTAAAATTACATTATGCCACAGTAAATTGGTTCATAAGTGACAGATACGTCACAACAATTACGTAGTTAGGCATTATACGTAAAACATATTCAAATAAATTCAATACCTTCAATAGTGCGGAAATGCTAGCTTGTTACCCGGATCCTCCTACATAATACGCTTCAGTCGACAACCACAAGTGTTGACACGCTAATTGAAAAGGGGCTCAGCAATAGAGACATATGCATGTGGACAGAGTGAAGATTAGCTTGGTACTCTGACAAGAAGTAAGAAATGAAATAGGGAGTGTTGGAATAGAAGAGGGAAAGATGACAGACCCCAAAGACAGGAAAACCAAAAGTGTAAGGAATTTAATTAGAAATGACTAAACTGAGCATAATTTCTGAAGGACTTTTCCTTTATGAAGGTATAGTGCATGGCGCATCGATGACATGATGGTATCACCTACTTAACTGTGTATAAGACAATTCTGCGATTCCAAGATAGCTGCTACCTACTTCTTCTTAAATCTCGACATCTCTCACATAAAAAAAAAACTTTACTGTGTGACCAAATTCGCCGTCCTTATGACTCTGTAATGCTGGACTCATTGGGCCCAGCCGGTTGCTTAAAACTCCCATCTATCCTTGGGTATATTGCAGTATCCTGAGACACCTCATACAGTTAAGTAATACTAATTCAGTAGTTGGTATTCCTTCAGAAAATACAATGGAAAAACAGTGTCAAAGAGGACTCAAGTTTTGAACAGAGATTGCCACTTACTGGCGGTTTACCTGCGGGCTAGACGCAGTTCGCATCTGATGGTGCCTGATCAGCTGTCATCGGAGAGGACGGAACACTGTTCTCGTGAACTTTGATGGAGTAAAACCCGATCCCCGTCTAATTGAAGCAGTTAGAACCTTTCCTTTCTCCTAAGAATGTACAAGAATTGCAAAGCTTTCTGGGACTCAACAATTATTATAGGTGTTTTGTAAAGGACTATGCCACAATAGCTAAACCTCTTACCCACCTGTTGAAAAAAAATGTACCCTCTCTATGGACCACTGAGAGTGAAGTTGCTGTGCAGCATCTCAGAGATGTTCTAACCAGTTCCCCCTTGTTGACCTATCTCGATTTTGAAAAACCATTTATTCTCTCATGTGAAGCATCCGACCTTGCCATAGGAGCTGTTCTGAATCAGGATTGGCCAGGAGGGGAAAGCAGTAGGCACCCGTTGATGTGAAGAATAAAACATAGTTTAAACTGTATGAAGTTTTAATGCCGTAAAAAAGGGCAGGCCTGGAGAAGCCACCGAGACTGAATGGGCAACCGCCCAAGAGAGCAGGTGAGGAGGGCGTCTGATCAGTTTGGAAGCTGCCAGCGGAAGAGAGCGAACGGTGGGTCCCTCGTATAACCAGCAGAGGGAACAATTTACCAACAATCCACCCTGACCCCAAAGGCAGCCGGGAAACGGTCGAGGGGCAAGTCACACCGCCAGACTGCACCCCCTGTAACATTTATGCATCCAATCCATCACGGTGTCGTAAATGAGGTGGCGAGTATCCTCCTCCAGGGTAAAATTAGAGCTAAGAAGGTAAGAGTACTTATTGACATGGGAGTACAAATGAGCACGTTATTCATAGGGCATGGGGATAGACTAGTGTTCATCACATTAATGGTCTGAGTGATGAGATAATCATACCCACTGGGTATCGTCAAGTTAAGTTGAAAATCGGAGCCAACTACTGCCCTTTTGACATGGACATAATTTGGAAATGAATGCCAGATTTTGATGTCATCCTGTGGAGTGATTTCCTTCACCACTACCAGAGTGTAGTCGATTACAGAACGCAAACCGTCCGTCTCTGTGAGGAAACCTGCCGTTTTGGCAGCACTCACGTCATTCTGTGTACACGGCTTGTCCTCTATCCCTTGTAAACTGCACAAGGCAAGAGTCTTGGGAAGTAAATAAATAAATCTCCACATGTGATTGTGTCCTCTAAGATCTCAACCTCATCTGACTGCAAAAACTTTATCATAATAGAGGAATAATGTACCTTCCTTAGGTTGCCAAACTGCCAGATCTTTCATGACCAGTAAACAAATTAAGGATACACTAATCTAGCCAGCTCCAGGCTAAATACACAACACATGTAATTATTAAAACAAATTGGTTCATGTACATACAAATCATATAGAAGCTTATAATACATCACAACAGGCAATAAAGACAATCTTACGTCATTTTGTCGCAAGGAATTTGGCTTCCACAGGTTCCTTCCACACAAACGTGGGAGTTACGTACAACTACCTCTGTTAGAATCAGCGGTGGCACAGGACGCATTCTCTGGCTTGGGATCAAATCCCACAGACTGCCGAGAACAGCCGTATTTGTGGATCCTCTCCTTCAAAATGATGTCCTCGACAGATTACAAGTCCGTGTTAAAAGCGGATTAACAACAGCAGAAGTGTAGGGGAAGAAATTTTACATTCCCGTCTGTTTGGACAATTTTGGGATGAAGGAGGTAGAGATTCCTAGTGGCACTATTATAGTTAGTGGCCATGAGATTGAAGAAGACTACACTGTACAGGAGAAGCCAAAATCTAACCAAAAACACTGGCTCCCGAGACATAACATATGTCATATCGCTCCCGTGCTCAAAGACAAATTTAAGGATAAGTTAGCTCATCTGCCTGTGGCTGACCAAAATAAATTGTAGTCCGTCTTGGAAGAACACTCCCGGTTATTCGAGGAAAGGCATTATCTGCCAGCTACTGACCTGGTTTACCATAAAATTCCCACCGGAGACGCAAGGCACATTGCACAGAAACCGTATAGAATTCCGTACCACCTCCAGCCCGATGTGGAAGAAACTATTCAACAGCAGCTAGAAGCAGGGATAATACAACCCTCCACCAGTTCCTGGTCATCCCCAATCGTTGTGGTCCCCAAGAAATCAATCAATGGAGAGAAGACCTACCATCTTTGCATTGATATGAGAGCATTAAATAAGGTAACCACTCCTGATATTTACCCTCTCCTCCATACTGACGAGACACTAGACAGGTTAGGGAATTGTAAATACTTCACTACCCTTGACATGAAGAGTGGGTACCACCAAATACCGATTGCACCACAGGACAGGCCAAAAACAGCATTTGTAGTTCCCTTCAGTCTATATGAATTTCTGAGAATGCCAATCGGGTTTGTGCAACATGCCAGCCACTTTCCAAAGATTTGTCGACCTATTACTTAGAAGATTGAAACCCACAATGTGCCTAGTCTGTCTAGATGATATCATTGTTTTTTCCAGGACCATAGATGAGCAGGTTACCCAGTTAAGAAATGTTTTGTCTAGACTAAGAAGTGATAATTTAAGCTTAAAAATAGTAAGATGTTCCCTTGACGAGAGTCAAGTGCAGTATCTTGGGCACATTATTAGTGCTGATGGAGTAAAACTGGACACCCGTCTAACTGAAGCAGTTAGAACCTTTCCTTCCTCTAAGAATGTAAAAGAATTGCAAAGCTTTCTGGAATTCAGCAATTATTATAGGCGTTTTGTAAAGGACTATTCCACAGTAGCTAAACCCCTTACCCACCTGATGAAAAAAAAATGTACCCTATCGATGGACCACCGAGTGCGAAGTTGCTGTGCAGTATCTCAGAGATTATCTAACCAGTTCTCCCTCGTTGATCTATCCTGATTTTGAAAAACCATTCATTCTCTCATGTGATGCATCCGACTTTGCCGTAGGAGCTGTTCTGAGTCAAATTATTGATGATGAACAAAGACCAACTGGTTACGCATCCCGTCAACTGAACCAGGGGGAAATCAACTACAATACAACAGAGAAAGAATTACTTTAGATGCTACCTTTACGGAAGAAAATTTACAATAACAACAGGTCATGCAGCACTTCAGTGGCAATTATTTAAAAGACCCTAGCAATCGTCTCACATGCTGGGCCCTGAAATTGAGTGAGTATGATTCCCAAGTGCAACACAAAGCTGGAAGATTGCACCAGAATGCTGACACACTTAGCAGAAAGGTGAGAGTAGCTCAAACAGGCGATGTACTAATTGATGAATTAAATGACTCCCAGGAAAATCATGCAAAATGCGTCAGTATTGCTCCCATCCGGATTTTGTTACAGAGGATGGAATTCTATATCATAAGAACCCCCCTGGGTAAACGTGTAGTAATACCAAAAGACTTGCAATCAAGAATTATTACCCAGTGCCACAACAGCATCCAAGCTTGCCATAGTGGACAAAGAGCCACAAACGCCAGCATTTCCACGAAGTATTGGTGGGACAACAGATGGCGAGATATTGCCAAGTATATAAAGAATTGCCTACCATGTGTCCGAAGAGCACCACCCCCACGAACCAAAATTCTCTTACAATCTCTCCTCAAGCCATCAAAACCTTTTCAGTTTGTCATTTTAGATGTGGTTGGGCCACTCCCAGTAAGTACACATGGAAGTAAATATATTCTATCTATTGTTCATCAGTTTTCCCAATACCTTATTTCGGTACCCATCGCTGACATGTCAGCTGAAACCATAGCACAAGCTTTTGTAGATCATCTTGTCCTTCCTTTCGGAAGCCCTGAAGCCATTATAACCAACCAAGGAACCAACTTTATGTCCGCCTTATTTATCCAAGTTTGCAAATTGCTGAGAATTAAAAAAAATGGAGAACCACCTCTTTTCACCCCCAGGCAAATGGCCGCATTGAACGTGTTCATCACATCGTGAAACGAATGCTTTCCTATTACGTTAACTCAACTCACAGCGACTGGCAAAGATACATTCCGTATGTGGCAAGTGTGTACAACAGCCGTTTCCAAGAAGCCACTTAACATACCCCTTACAAGATAGTGTTTGGCCATCCTATGGACTCTCCCTTTGAGATCAATAAATTACCTCCGGGAGATCGATCACACAGCCGTTAAGGGACTATACCACCGCCTTAAGGCCATTTGGAAGAAGGTACAAGGGAACAACCGCAAGGTAACCATGAGGCAGATAGAAAGAAGCAATAAAAATGCCATCCTCCCCCCTACAAACCTGGTGATTTGGTTTTACTAAAAAATCTAATGTAAAGAAAGGAAGAGTGAAGAAACTTACCCCCTGTATGACAGACCATATTCAATTATTTGGCTTACTTCCCCTGTTAATGCAGAACTATAACTACCTGACTGCAAGGGCCATTTTGACAGGTTAAAACCCTATTCAGGAACTACGCCCCTCCCACTGCCTTCTGAGACAAGCACCGGACCTTCAGCAGATCCTGCTCCTCCTGTGAAGCGGAGAAAACGGAAAGTTCCCCCGCCCCCACCTCGCCCCAGGTCAAAACATCCTTATGCTCTGAGGTCCAGGGATTATAAAAGGAGACGCTATTTTGTGCCTAAGAGAGTCCTAGATTGTTCAACCAAAGGAGAAAATAACAAGATTCAGGCAACCACTTTATTTATTTTTTTTCCTTCTTCTTTGCAAGTGAACATTTTACCCCTACAATTTATATTTTATGCTCCCATACTACAAGATAGTTCTAGTAAGCGTATAGTAATTTACCTCTCCCTCCTGCCCCTCTCTCTGCATGCCTGTCTTCCGCCATTAAATTACTATATGCTTACTAGAACTATCTTCGCTAACAATGCACAGCACTTAAACATAGAAAGGCACCACATTGTTTACGCAATACCTACTTTAAACGTAATTTCTTCCATCCTTCTGCCTTGCCGCCCGAGTAACTTCACCTCGTAAATTTATTTGCATTCCTAAGCCCCTAACATGTCCGCTAATCATGTACGAAGTGTATTAAGGGTTTAAAGGTACCCTCTCTCAACCATTGTATAAATATTTGTCATTTGATAATATTAAGCTACTTGCCATATGCAGCTTTGTTGCAGAATTTTTGTATTTTATTGTATTTCTCTTTTAGATCTCCTTTACTGATAATGATTTTGTTTTGCCTTTCGAAAGAATGATCAAGTTTACGCTCCTAAGTCATTCTCCAACGCTACTTATTACAAGCCTACATCACTGAACATTTTGTTTTGTTATCAAACCTAGAATGTGGAGCTCCTCCTTGTGTTGTCTATTCTATTTGTCTTTTACTGTTCAAAAGATTGCGATATTTCAGATTTCCATCTGCCATAAGGAATTAATGTCCCACTGCTTTGCAGATGTGCTGAGTCTACTGTCGTTTTAGTAGCATTTATTTCCCTGTTTTCTTTCAAGCTGCCTAAGATTACAAATGACTGCGAGTTTCTCAGTCTCATGTCCGCTAATCAGGCTATACCTCCAAGGGAAGTTTAGAAGCAAGCGATCTCCAGCTGATGGATCGTGAAGTGGAAACACACCACAATAACAAAGTGCGCCATTACAGAGGTGTCTTCCAGCACATTGACATTTAGTTTGGTGGCGCTTTGTGGTTCTGAACCTCCCCCGAAGAATAGTACCACCTTCTCACCCTCTATCTAGTCTCGCGTACCTTCATAACCGACTATCTACTCTTTTATCAAATTCATAAATGGCTTCACCATTACATGCTCATCACAACCTATTCAACCCTTCTTTACCATTTCATTGGTCAATACTATTCGTGTCAATACTGTTCGCTACAAACACTAAATTCGCTTTAATTTTCCTAATTTTTATGGTCTATGTCTACCACTGGTTCGTTACAATGCCGAAGGCGTCACTCACTCAAGATGCGCCGCTCCTGACCAGCTCAGCGTCACACGTGCCTCGCAGATGTCTCGCTATCTCAGCACGCCACCTGCACACACTGCACTGTGACCTCAGCATTAATTTGAAACCTGCTTCTGTCGCCTCTGTCTGTTACTGCCTCCAGCCAGCTTCATAGTGCAACCTGTTTTCCCAGTACAGAGTCCGATAAATTGTTTCACCACTCTGTATTATATGCCTTTTGTATGCTTAGCTGTGTTGAGCGGTGTCCGACCCACTATGCATTGTCAGTTGATTCCAGTTAGTAATTGGTACCAATAACTTGTATTTTTCTTTTTTTTTCTCCCCTTATGGTTTTATGTTAGTTTTCAACACTTCATCATCATTTTGCTGTACAGCAACACCCTTGCTATTTTCCATATGTTATTTCATGCATGTGTTTTTATAATTTATGCCATTTGTGTTGTACCTTATGTACTTGTATTTTATATTGCTAACCCCAGTATGCAAAGGCTCACCACAGCCCTGGATTTTAGATATATTGCACTACACCAATCCTCCCATTTTGTAAGACTAGCCCTACAGTCGGGTTATTTGACTTTGTGAGTTAGCGATTCTGGAATCCTATTACGCACCATGTCCGTACCCAGAGCCAGACTGGTATGTTTAGAAGTGAGTGAAGCACCCCAGTTACATAAAATACCCAATAGATATGAGTTGTACACGCCCCTAAAGTTGAAAAGAAGTACGCTAACCTCTCGCTGTAGAGCGGTAAGCGAGATAGATTTTGTGGTAGGAGAGATGTGATTAAGTTTTACCCAAGCAAATGAAGAACAGTAGTTAGCACCCCATGTGCATGTTGCACATTTAAGAGTTCATCCAGACGAATTTAGGTTTCGTTATTATTCACCGTACTTCTTACAAAGTAATTGATTGACGAAGTAAAGTTGTTACGAGCTAGCATGACAATCGACACTGCTACCTTTTGGGTACAGTGCCCTGCCATGCATTTAGGAAGTGAGAGAGACCCGTTTGTTTATTAAAACAAACACACTCATGATGTTCCAAGACGGAAGCTCCCACTGAAATAAGCATTTGTTTGTGGATGATTAGCGGCATGACGTGACGTCATTGCCCAAGAGTGGTAATGTGCTATGTTGTTGAAGATTGTACTACTACACTATAATAGTTTATTATACTTTATTGCGGTAGCTCGTGCCCTTATTTTTCATAGTTCACCCTGTTACTTCGGGGATTTTAGGAATTTTGTAGTTATTACCTCCCCAATATGTATTAGCCCTATGTCTTCCTTGCCCATGCATTCCACTGGGTTCCGACTGTTGATTTGAGTTGCTCATTCCCACCTCAACAATTACTTTCTACCTCCCTCCTCCATGGTCGTGTACCTTGCACGTTTCAGTTAGCACCCGCAGAGTGCCCAGCTGATCGACTTATTCTTTCAGTTTTCAATTTCTTAAATCGATCACCTACCTGTCCCTTTCGTCTATGCATCAGTGGCTCTTGTCTCTCAATGCAACTACTATAGTCTATCAGTGTTCTTCCTGTACCATTGTACTCTCAGGTCATTGTAATCAGAGGCTCAATTAGTGTCTTGCCTTTATGCTATACACCCATTCTTGGGCCCTTGTCATTCATCTCATAATATTTTGTCAATGCTGATATGTAGCTCCTGTGTTATTTTCTTTTCCTGGGGGCACCTCAGATAAAGTGACGGAACAGATTGCCACATTCTACAGATAGAACAACTAATCTGCCAATTTGTCTGAGGGCTCCTTTCTGATATTTTGTTCTACAATCCTCCAGGGCCGTGTACCTCACACGTTGCGGTTAGCGCCAAGCTGATCGGTTTATTCTTTCAGTTTTCGGTTTCGTAAACCGATCATCTACCTACCTCTTTCATCTGTGCGTCATTGCCTCCCCCCAGAGGGAAGGGGAAGGATGCCTTTTGTAATCCAATACGACTACTACAGTCAGAATTTCTCTGTTATCACTGCTGAATAAAGTTTTACTCTGAAACCTGTCACCTGAGCTCATTCACAATTATACCCAATTCCTTATTCTTTACCTTGACCACGCACCCGGTTCGCCGTGAGTGGGCCGCTTGGCATAAATGGCCAATATGTCAGGCTACCGTGACATTGCGATCGCAGACGGCTGTACACGAATATACCCAGAACAGACTCCTCGTTAAACGTGACATTATTTTTCCCATTGGTAAAATCCCTTTTCTTCCTAAATCCCAACATCTAGTACTAAAGCTTCTGATTCAGTGAGTCACTTATGAAACCCCTACATACAGCGAATTCCACCTACACATTGATTGCAGGCATTTATTAATGCAACCCCTCATTGTTGCACCCTTCCTGATCTAGATGACCATACCCTCCTCATTCCCTCACCACCCTGTTGCTACTAACGTCTACCCCTGCAATTCTTTGGAATCTTTCCCAACTATTTATTCTTTTTCTCTCCATGCCTTCTGTTTTTCATAAGAGGTAGTTCCTTGATTGCTTAACTCAATGCATGAAGCTGTGAATCACAATTGATCTGTTCTACCCCCGTAAGTGTATAAGAGAGGATATGACGACTTCCAGCTGTTAACCCCCAGAAGGCAGCGAAGTTTTATTGATGATGGAAGAGAATTGATTTGTTTTATCCCTTTAAGTTGATTTGCATACGGGCAAGAGTTCCTGTGTGTGTTGTTGTAGGTGATGCTATACGGTCTGTTTTATGCTGTCACCCCAAGTCAGAGCAAAACCGTTAGCCATCATTCATTCACTTTACCATACAGCGAGTTTCCAGTTGATACAAAGTTTTGGAGTCGTTTAAATTGCATGTTATGCTACCAGGAAACATTTAATATAAGCAGAGCATGGTGCAAACACGCGAACCGGCACAGCTGTCGCCTTGAGATAAGCCAGTCACATCCCCGAACACTACCACTTCTCCCTATTCTTCGCCTCGATTGCTGTATTCAATTCTAAATTTCATGTGATTTATCAGTCTTTTTTTTGTACAAGTTTCAAGTAACAGCCACTATCGCATGTTATGAATACTTTTGAGCAACCCAGTCCTACTGTGTACTACTTAACGGTAGCAGTTTACTGTTTAATAGTTCTCCCTGTGTTCTCATTAGCCCCACTGAGGAGGTGTTTGCATCCTTGTCCTAGTTCTGTATTACTCCTTTAGAAATTATCTTTATTGGTTTACCACTATGAGTAGAGTTTAAAAAAGGACTTTTTGTGCGACTTTGTCACCCCCTTCTGCTGTCCCTGAACAATATTCTCCCGGGGAATATCATGTTAAGTTGTGAAATGGGAGCAGGAGAGTTTCTTGCTGCCACCATACGGCAATAGTCAGTAACAGATAGTAGTGAGTAGAAAGTAATAGCAAACAAGTAAAATCTACCCAAAAGAAAAGGCATGGCCCTCCTTTAGACGTATGCAACAAAATATGTGTGTGACGCGCTCCACCAGTGTTAACTCCTTCCACCCTCCCCCCTCTTGATCTGTGCATCAACCCTTCCGGAACCCCCCACTTATACGCTCTGACGGAAGTTGCAGTGTGTCATAGCGCACTGCTGGCTGCCGTGGTCATCAACCTCTGCCGCTGCCACTGCCAACAGCTGATCGCCGCAACCAGCGCGCTACTCACAGTCCCCCACACCACCACCGCCATCCAAATTTTATCAGACAAGCATTCATCACCTAATTATTGTCATTTTTTAGTACAAATCTAACACAAAAACACAAATAATCAAGATATACTATTAAAATTATGTAAGGCCATCCTTTGCAGGGGCCCTTTAGTAAATGTCAATTTGCCATCCCCCCATGCTTCACTCTTGCGGAGGGACAAGGGTGTACAGTGGGGGCCAATACTGAATGGATTTATTAGTATAAAGATTGATTTTTATTTTTTGACTCTATGTTCGTCAGTGCCTTCTGCCTGGCGGTAAGTTGCAGCATCTCAGTCACATTGCCCAAAACCGGATAGAACCCACCCTGAAACTCACGTGTTGAACCATCAGCAGCTAAACTCGCATGTTGCTGATGAGGTAATGCTACTGAACTACGCGTCTTACGATCTGACCGACCAACAGGGAGGCTTAGAGGTGGTCAAGTGGGGCTGGAACTGCAGCCAGCCGCCAGGAGTGGACACGCCGTTCGCTCTCTTCTGCTGGCAGCTTCCAAACTGACCAGACGCCCTCCTCACCTGCTCTCTTGGGTGGCTGCCCATTTAGTCAAAGGGGCTTCTCCAGGCCTGCCTTTCCTTTTTACTGCATTAAAACTTCATACCGTCAAAACTGTGTTTGATTTTTCACCTCAATGGGTGCCTACTGCTCTCCCCTCCCGGCCAATCCTGACTCATTAACACAGTTGTGAAACAAAAATGGAACTGCACAAAATCATTTTATTTTTGGTTGGCGCACTTTACACACAGGCATGCCGGCTCGAGAGTTAACACTACTACTGTCTACTTTCATACTACTAATGTCTATTTTCGTACTATGTTCTACCCTACTAATGTCTTCTTTCATACTCATATTACTCAAACTACTTATAATTTGCCTTAACTTCGCTTCCAAATTTCCATCTGCCATAACCTGTTGCTCTTGCTGACTTTTGCTACCAGGTTCCTCCTACTTAACCTTAATGATCTCACCCACTTCAGTACTGTTTTCGACCATTTCACTCACATCACCACACAATGTAGACGACGCTTGTATCATTCCATCTACAATAGGACTTTCATTCCCTACATTCAAAGTTACATTCATGTTTGATTTATAATCATTGTCGTCTGCCAAACCAGGCCCCTGTTGTTCCTTGTCTCCCATCACACTGTCTAGTTCATTAAGGCCACTCTTATTTATCACTTAATACAAAACAATTTTGCTATGAAATTACCTTATATTTTTAATCACTCATTTCCAGCTGCTACTGTTGCGGTTGTCATCTCAACTTGCTATCACATGCAAGTTGTAATTCTGTCGGCGAGGCCTCTTCTTTATCTCTGTCAGCTGTGTCCACCTGTGAGCTGCTTGGCTGCTCCTGTACTCAGTGGCTGCTTCCATAGAACCCACTCGCTATTGGCTGATGTACTACTGTGGCCATGAAACCCCAGTGCTGATTGGCTGTATCATCTCCTCCATTTAAAACTGTACTGCAAACCACTCGAGTTCACACTTCACTGTCACAGTTCGTGAGTCCTAATTTATTGTGCCCACATACAATAGTCCTCACATTGTGGCATCAAATGTGACAGTTCGCCCACTATAATTTCTTCGCTGATTGTCCTCGGTGTCGACGTACGGCATTGTGATACTGGATGAAAAATGGGGTCTGGAAGTACAACACTAACTACTATAAATAATGTAGCCAATAGGTGCACAGTTGTGTTTAACAGTAGTTTACCTTCACTGTTCATAAACCCCCTGATAATACACAGTTATATGGCCAGTACACTATTGTCTAACATTCAATAAAGCCTCATTAATAGTTTGCAGGCAACCCTCCACATACTGTTACAATAGTTTACTATTGAACATCTACGAGCAATAAAACCCTAACCACAAAGTTCACAGTTCTTGGAGAATAGAAAGGTATGTATGGAGCAGACACTGTTATTGTTTTAACACATGACCTAATTGTTTTACATTTATTTTATGGATGCAGTGTTGTTGATCTAACCAATACAGGTACTTCATCCGAAACTCGGCTGTGGACTGACTGTCTCGGGACCAAAAACTGGGGTCTTATATATCCTCACAATAATAGGTACTGAAACTTCACATTGTTCGATGTTTAATTTACAAAAATTACAATTAAAACTTAACTCATTACATTAACTGAATACATCAAAAAGTTCGGTTCTTTTAACAGATTCTTCTACTATAAGGTTTTTGACTGAATTATTTGTTTAAATGATGAAATTAACATACATAGTTACACAAACAACACTTTTGACAAAACTGTTAATAACTTTGGGATTAATTAAGAGATGGCTTTGCTAACATGTTTTCGAATAGAGCCAAATAGATACTTAAAGAATACTATTGTTTCGTCTCCCAAATCTTTATAATTAATACAGAATTTATATTTGTTTATACGTCAACAATAGACTTTAAGTAATGAAACAATTACTGGTTTTATCCTATAACAAAAGATACTAACTAGGAATAGTTGTAATAAATTAGAAAATCAATTACATACATAAAGATAAGCACAAAATTAGATCTGGTGTTCTATTCTTTAAAATTGAGAGCCAATCTTTCTCTTTCATGAAAATGCAGATTATACTCACATATGTTAATGGTAATCAGTTCAAAAATGAAAAAATGAATTTTAAGGGGGCAGATGGCAAAACAAGAGAGGAAGTAAAAATATCTCACCTTGCTTTGTCAAAGTGTGTTCAATGAAGGCCTTGTTGCCAAAGTTCACTTTCCGACAGTTTTTTTTGTTGTACCTATCTGCGACTCAGCACCTCCACTTTATGGTGAGTAGCAACTATGCTTTTCATAATATTATCAGTAGTACAGATGGTATACCAAACTTTTGAATAATCTTTTCCACTAACCTCTTGCTACTCTTTCAGCAACCCATTTCTAGATGGTTTCTTCATCTATAAATTTTGTCAGCACATCCTGAAATGTAAGAATGTACTTATTGACCTTATCTATTTGATTAAGGGGCATCTTTCAAAGACACACTCAGGGATTGTTGTTATTTCCTTCTATATCACGTTTCTTTCCTTCCCATGCACAGCATTTGCTTATTTTATCATAAGCTTTCCCTATTCCTTGACAACCACTAATTGGTGAATCATGGAACTACAGGATTGCTTTCATTTTTTTGGGAATCAAACTAGCAGTTGGTTCCTGGTGCACAGCTGTGTTCGCTGTTATGTCCTGTGTATCCCCCTTTTCCACATGGCACAGATTACTGGTCTCACTTATCTCTCCTCCTCCTTCAGAAGGCCTATTGGCATTGCTGCTTGCGACCTCTGGGACTGATTTTGAACTTCCACTCTGCCAGCTGTCTTGGTTACTTTTATCCAGTCTCTTTTATTGTTTTCAGTTTCATTAGTAGCTATCCTCATACTTCCAAATTTTTTGATATGGCATCTGTGACCTAATTTCACCTACCACTTTAAAGGAGAATCTGATAATCACATTATTCTGATTTCAGTCTAAATTTCAACAATCTCGATGAATCCAAAATTTTGCTTACCCATGTCGGTGGTTTGTGATTCATATACACACACATCGACAAAAGTTTTGCATTACCCCGGTTCAGCCGGCCGGAGTGGCCGAGCGGTTAAAGGCGCTACAGTCTGGAACCGCACGACCGCTACGGTCGCAGGTTCGAATCCTGCCTCGGGCATGGATGTGTGTGATGTCCTTAGGTTAGTTAGGTTTACGTAGTTCTAAGTTCTAGGGGACTTACGACCACAGCAGTTGAGTCCCATAGTGCTCAGAGCCATTTGAACCATTACCCCGGTTCCCAGAACTCTGGAAGATAGATGTTGACTGTGGGTATTGTATCACAGACACAGTCTCTCTGACTGTTCAGAGATGTCACTAAGCCCACCCAAAGATGTAAACAACCACGCATGTGCAGTGCCTATTAGACAGAGGGGGTCAGACAGCTGATCAGTTCCAGTCATTCCTCTAGGAAGGAGGTAAACAGCTTGTGGTGTCTGTAGTTCAACCATGCCTGGACTGTCAATACTGCAGTTCGATTGCGTCCGCATTTTTAGTTTGTGCCAGGAAGGCCTCTCAGCATGGGAAGTGTCCAAGCATCTCGGAGTGAACCAAAGCAATGTTGTTCGGACATGGAGGAGATACAGAGAGACAGGAACTGTCGATGACATTCCTCGCTCAGGCCGCCCAAGGGCTACTACTACAGTGGATGACCGCTACCTATGGGTTATGGCTCGGACGAACCCTGACAGCAATGCCACCATGTTGAATAATGCTTTTCATGTAGCCACAGGACGTCGTGTTACGACTCAAACTGTGTGCAATAGGCTGCATGATGCGCAACTTCACTCCTGACATTCATTATGAGGTCCATCTTTGCAACCACAAGACCATGCAGTGCAGTACAGATGGGCCCAACAACATGCCGAATGGACCACTCAAGATTGGCATCAGGTTCTCTTCACCAATGCATGTCACATATACCTTCAACCAGACAATCGTCAGAAGTGTTTGGAGGAAACCTGGTCAGGCTGAACGCCTTAGACACACTGTCCAGCAGGTGTAACAAGGTAGAGGTTTTCTGCTGTTTTGGGGTGGCATTATGTGGGGCAGACGTATGCCGCTGGTGGTCATGGAAGGTGCCGTAACAGCTGTACAATATGTGAATGCCATCCTCTGACTGATAGTGCAACCATATCGGCAGCATATTGGTGAGGCATTCGTCTTCGTGGACGACAATTCGCGCCTCCATCGTGCACATCTTTTGAATGACTTCTATCAGGATAATGACATCGCTCAACTAGAGTGGCCACCATGTTCTCCAGACATGAGCCCTATCGAGCCTGGGATATATTGAAAAGGACTGTTTATGGACGATGTGACCCACCAACCGCTCTGAGGGATCTACACTGAATCACTGTTGAGGAGTAGAACAATCTGGACTTAACAGTGCCTCGATGAACTTGTGGATAGTGTGCCACAACGAATGCAGGCATGCCAGAGGTATTAGAGGTATCCGTGTGCACAGCAGCCTGGACCACCACCTCTGAAGGTCTCGCTGTACGATGGTACAACATGCAATGCATGGTTTTCATGAGCAATAAAAAGGGTGAAAATGATGTTTATGTTGAGCTCTATTCCAGTTTTCTGTGCAGGTTCTGGAACTCTCAGTACCGAGGTGATGCATAGCAATATGGTGAAAAATGTTTAATTGTCCAACACATTGCTAACATTTCCCTCTCTGTAGTGCTATTTGATTGTTGCTCTTTCTTTCATGTTCTAGATACGTGAGCAACAGGTACTGTAAGTCACTCTTCAGTTTTCCTTGGCTTAGAACTGCACCAATTGAAATCTGACTAGTGTCAGTTGTAACAATCAATTCTTGGCTAAAATTTGGATGCTACAATACTGGAGGGCTTAACAGTTTTTCCTTCAAATGTTGAAATGCCTCTTCCTGTTCCAACTGTCAGTTGTATGCCACTCCTTTTTTCAGCATGTCATATGGAGGTTGTGCATGTTTACTATAATTACTTAATTACTTATTTACGCATCTACAGTCCACAGGAGCTCACCATTTTTGTTTCTCACTAGCGTCTATTTCTTTGGAATCATAATTACGTGAAAATTCAATGCACTCGTATTCCGAACTATAATATTGTTTATATTTTATTAATTTCCTCTTACAAGACCTCTTGTTATTCAATACGTTTTTGTACATAGTACCCAAACTTCTGCTTCTGGTATTAACTTTATTTCATGTCTTATTACATCAGTATGCATGAAGTGATTGCCTGGGAAGTGAATCATTGTATGCAAAACATATGTACATAATGGCAGTTCTTTCTTTGCTACTCAGATGTTCAACCTGGAGTTTTCTTTTAACTTACTGGTCCTTGGCTTCATTTCTATCTTTACTCTTCTCACTTGCCATACTTTAAACACCACATCAGGTGCCACTTCCTAACCACCAGTACCAGACACTTCATCGATGTATTTTCCTGTGTCACATTTACCACACTCATTATACATGTGGCATCTCTTACCATCACCAGTGCTTCTGGTACAAAAACTCCTGGCCTTACTTCTTACATAGGAATGATCACCTCTGTATGTCTACACTCACTCTCAAAACTTGTTCCTCTCTGGGACCCATTTACAATGTTTGCCCTTTTTTCTCTCTTCTCACATGGATTCTCTGTCCACCGCTTCTGCTGCCATCGAACTGGCTCTGAACACATTTGATAAAACTTATCTGTCTTCGGTTCTGACCACAACCAAACCTATACCTTGCTGTCTTGCAGCTCCTATCATCAACAAACCAGCACCTGCCGTGTTTGACACAACTTTTCTCAGTTTCGCGAATCCAACCACAACTGAAGAGCCATATTGCTTTCTCGCAACTCCTACCATTTCCACTTTAACACCCTGCTTTTCTGTGGCTCCTACTGTGATCAAACATGCCCTTCTGTCTTCAGTAATATTTGTCCCAGTCTTGCAACTCCAGCACAAGCACATCGCTGATTTGCGGCTTGTACCACTAGCGAACCAACACATAGCTGTCCTGCAGCTCCTATCACACTTGCACCTAACATAACTGTTTCCCACGGCTTCTACCACTCTAACATCTTTACCATAAAATTTTCTCTCTGGGAGCTGACTTCCCTGTAACATTCGCAACTCAGTTCGCTTCCCACAAATCTATATGCCTTTTGCACTGTAATCAATCACAGCATTCCATCCTATTACGAAATCCCTTCCTAACAAAACCTCGAGTGCAGATATACCTCTGCCTCAATAATATGAACTTCATGACTCACTAACAGATCCCTTGTGACCTGCAATTCAGTATCTATAGAACCTTCTGTCTTGGCAATAGTATTTATGATCTCTCTGATCCTAATACTTTCACCTAGATCACGCATTCCATAAACTTTTATATTCAACTCTACTCATTTATAATATCATTCCTAATCATATAGTCAACAGTAAATATTTTGCCTCAGAAGATGCTACGCAATAGTCTCATTACACCTCTTTTTAGTTTTCTGGACTCTTTATTCTTTCTTTTCACCAGCCACACATATTCATGACATTGTCTTGCATAGTGGCCCTATGGTTACACTTAAAATGTATTGCATTGCTTGACTCTGCACATGGTTTGCTGTGGCCCAAAACTTACAGTGGGAGCACTTTACTGGCTTTAACCATTCTGTTTCTCGGCGGTGCTCTTTAAATCCCTGTTTTGTTTCTGCTAGCCTTTCTGCCTTTGCTCATTCCAATTTTGCCATCCAGTCCGGCATTTCTTTTTCCTCCTCAATTTTTGTTTCCAGTTTTGTCTCACACATCCGTATCAGTCTACGTGCACAACAAGCTTTTACCATGTGCCCTCGAGTATTACAATTCTAGTATACTGGGCTTTAAGGTCAGTCTGTCTGTCTGACTGCAGCTTCCTAACCACATTTATTGCTATTGGCTTTTCTTTTGCCGATGCAGTAGCAATCTCCTCCACTGAGGCAACTCATGGCTTCAGAGACTGTTACTGTCTCTCCTCTAGCCCTTACTATAATTTTAATTCGGATGTCACAAAGGCCCTGTACGAATGCTGCTCTGCCCAATTTCAGAATCAGAGCAATTCTTCCACCTATCCCAACTAATGTCATTACGCGCCTAATTGCTTCTCTAAAATGATGCTGTAAGGCATCAATTTTAAAAGACTAATAGTCCAATGTCCATTTACAAGCTTGATTTTTCAGTAAAATACCACTTTCAGCAGACAAGGTGGTTGTCAAATCCCTGACTAACAATGTACTAATGGTAGCTCCTACCGTTTGTGCCCTAACAAAGATGAGCAAAACATCATGCTGTTCTGGGGCCACTAACTTGAATGCACTATCATAGTTATCCAAAAACCTCATTTAATTGCATTTTGTTGCCGTCAAAAGATTGTGGCAACAACTTTAACACATTACTTAAATTAATGTCCTGGCAGATTGGTGGCAATTAGGCAACAGTACTATCGTTTGCATCTAATTACTTGTTTTTCAGCATGCTGTACCCTGTACCAACAAGTTTTCTCATCTTATTTAAGTATTTCTGCAGTCTGCACTGCCTCTTGCACCACTCTATCTCAGCTCTCGTCACCTTTCAGCCATGAGACCCGCATTGCCAGTCCAGCTTGGCACCTTTAATTATGATATCTGCTTCCTCGCAGCTAGCAAACTTCTCTGGTCTGTCAACTAACTGATGTCACCACCTTTCTGGAATATCATGTTCCTGTGCCGCACTGTCAACTTGCCTCCCACTAAGTTGAACCTGCGCTGTGGCAGATGTTCCTGGCCCATCAGAAGATCTCGCTCCACTTCCTCCCTGGGTCAGTGCGCTGTCACACCTTGCTGTTAACCCATGTCCCACATAATCAGACCCACACTATAACAGACCTTCTCAGCCCATCAGAGTCCTTGCCTCAGAATGCTTACCACACTTCGTCTCAGTTTTAATTCTCAAAGCCATCAGTCCTTTCCTAACTTTAGGCTGAGTACTGTCAGAAGTTAACAATGTCCTACACCAATTTATGAAATCCGTTTCCTGTCCCAGTCCAATATTGTGTAGAGAGACAGTAAGGCGGTGGCTTTCTGATAGCCAAAACTGGCAAAAGCGGTGCCTAATTTATGTCAACCCCACAGAATAAGGTACCTATTTTTAGCCAATCCCATATGTGGCACCAAAATAAATGGCATCTGTAGTGTCCTACAAGGAAATCAGCATGGGACCTGGCACTATTTCCACTTTGAAATGGCTCATCCAACTCACAGTCTTGAAACGCTAGAGTACATGTTGGAAATATCTGCAGATAAGGGAACTTGTTTGGAAAAGGATAAGGAACTCTGATTTAAAAAAAAAAAACAACGAGACTTAACAGCTATGTGGGACAGGAAACTATTCTCAAATCCCAAGAGGTACAACACTCTGACTACATATTGTGCGACTCAGCATGTACCCTGTGCAGCTAAGTGCCACAAGAAACTGTCCCGTCCCATCCCATAGTCAGAGTAATGCAAGTCCCATGTCTGAAGGAGACTGAGTATGGAATCTCTGGTGTTGCTGCCTAGAAAGGCTCACATGATGCACCTCCCATGTGATCGTGCGCCATCCTGATCTCTGGTCCTTCCAGAAACTTCTCTTAGCCTGCACTACCCTGACCACAAAAACACAAGCTCTACTGCTTCCTAGCATATGCTGATGTTCGGTTACACCTTTACCCACACTCATTGTGTAACATTATAACTGTGGCTACTTACTCCTAGTACCTCACCTGACTCATTCGCAAAAATATCGACATTAAAACGTCCAATCATACTGTGCTTAAAAAACACATAAGCACTACTGGAAACAGTAAGTAATTTTTCACTGTTGTCTCAGTTTTGTAAAAATCGTAGTCACAATGTGCCAACTTTTAATAACCTATGTACTGTTAATTGTACCGCTATTAATGTCAAGTAGAAAAATGATAACTGAGCAAGCACCTGAAAATGAGGCCCCTCCCATGGATTGAAAAGTATTGTGCTTTGAAATAAAAATCACAAATTGTGACAAAGCGGTTTTTTCTGTTTTATGAAAGTAGTAATAAAGCCATGGAAACAACACTAAGGGCAATGGATAAAATTAAAAAACAGCAAAGTGGCATACACACTATTCGGTGTCGCCAAAAATCACCTTACTTTTAAGAATCCCATACTAGTAAGTGATGAAGTTCAAAAGATTGAACAGTCTGTGCTATGATTTTTGAAACCTTAGTCAGTCCTGTGATACCACAACACTATAGACAGTTGGATTTTGTATTATTACACTCAAGTAACACTTATGACAGTCAATCATAGGGGTCAGCACATAGCAAAATTTTTGTGATGTAAAGGAGGCTCATAAAGATAATGAAACAGCTGTCTCCTCAAACATCCACTAAACCAATATATAGAGAATTAAAAATATTGCCTGTTCCCTGCATTTATATACTAGACACCTTTGTTAACAAGAACTCGCATAAGTCTGTATACAGTTATAACACATTCCAGTGTAAACATCCTAAAAGCCACAGAATGACCAGGAATCTAGTTGAGCAGTGTGCTCTATAATAAATTACCCCTACCAGTTTGTAAAAACGGCCCGACTTTTCAAAATAAAGTTAAGATCGTTTTGTTTACACCCTCTTTTTATTCATTCAATGAAAAACCATTTTGTAATAACTCTACTTTAACCTTTATTAAACTTACTGTTGGTGTTAATTACTCTTATTACTTTGAATGTTACAGTGTTACTAACTTGTAGTGTATTTATTATTTTTGAACTTTACCACATTTTGCTGTCAGATTTTTATATTTCTGTGTACGCGGCTTGTCCTCTATCCCTCGTAAACTGCACAAGGCAAGAGTCTTGGGAAGTAAATAAATAAATCTCCACATGTGATTGTGTCCACTAAGATCTCAACCTCATCTGACTGCAAAAACTTTATCATAATAGACGAATAATGTACCTTCCTTAGGTTGCCAAACTGCCAGATCTTTCATGACCAGTAAACAACTAATCTAGCCAGCACCAGGCTAAATACACAACACACGTAATTATTAAAACAAATCTGTTCACGCACATACAAATCATATAGAAGCTTATAATACATCACAACAGGCAATAAAGACAATTTTACATTCTTTAGGAGAAAGGGTAAATAACAGTATAAATAGAGTAATTTGCTATGAAGTGATATTACAACTTTATTTCTTGGTCATAGGGTGGCATCTTAATGGCAGATTAAGCACTATAAACGTAAGATAATACTGCCGGACAGATTGTGTATGGTATTGTGCATCAGTTCTCTGTGAAATAAGCAATTATATGTTCAGGTTACAATCTCTTAAAAGGCTCATGTGGATCCTGTTAAGTTTTTGCATCTTATGATGAGTGTAAAGAAGTGGTGATATTGGGACATTAGTGAACCAGTTTGGTTATTCTCAAGCATAAAATTACTGCGACTGCAATATCATCTGCCTGAAAATAACTTGAGATGTAAATCACTTTCTGACATTGAATTCCACATTCACAAGTTGGAGGGAGCCTCTGCCTATACTGTGGATGTGAGGGAAGTTTCACAGATTCAAGCACATCCTTATGGTGGTCATTAGGTATCATCAACCTCACGTCCAGTCCATAAACCACGATTTTATGGCAACAGCAGATTGCAAATTACAGTACTGGGAGCCTCTCTACTGTTGTGTTTCTTCCTATACCTCTTTCTGCACACTATATGCCCTTAGTTTAAAGTTCAGGGATGTGGTTGGAGTCACTGAAATTGGTGCAAGCTATGTGCTTGTTATTTGTTGGACGTCAGTTAATTTTTGAATGACTGGGTACTCTGGAGTTTCGATTCTCTAGAGCCTCTTGATATCCTGTGTATGCAAGAAATGTCATAGCTCAACTGAATGTGTGACCAACAGGTGTGAAGCAGCCCATAGATACCATAATGGATCTGGATTTTAACATCACAAAGGGATTTCTATATTACCTCTCGAAGTCAAGATACTGAAGAAGACTTGGTCAGGACGATACACCACATGAACACAGTCCAACCATCAGTAGTTCAACAGGGTAATGAATGTCAGTGCCAGAGGCAGGTTGAAGGTTTGCATGACTATCAACAGAAGTTCCTTTAGTGTACTGAAGATAGCATAGAAAGTGATTCTTCAACATGAGAGCAAATGAAATTACTTAATACTTGACAGATGATGGGGCAGCTGTGTTCACAAAATAATCTATCCAGTCTGTGACTATCTTCCATGAGCATAATTTTTGTTTATAACCTCTTTACTATCCATATGTCCACCATGTTAGCGTTGTGTGCCATTAAGACACACAGTGAGTCTCAAGTGTTAGTCATGGACTGTTACAAGAACGCTTTATCTCAACACCAAAGCATTTGTATTTTAGGGACATTTCTTCTGGAGGCTGCCATCTAAACTCTTGCAACAATAATCTTCTTAAAGCCATACTATAAGAACATCCCAGATTCCACCATATTGTAGCTTGCTTCTTGCAAGTTCTGTGAACAGTTTTCCTTGGAATGATTGAAGAAGCTGCTCTTTGTAACATGTCCATGAACCAATCATGTACCATACATCCAACAAGGGGAGGAGGGAAATTCATTTCCTCTTTTACATCGGTTGAATAACCTTCCCACTCGGTTTTGTCACAGTTCCGTTTGCCTGGTCCAGCTACCCAGAGCAGAGGAGGAGAATTTGTTGTCAATGTGATAACAATGAGATAATGATGTGACCCCATGAAGCCTTTCATGACTGCCGAGTCACGTATCAGAATAAGAGACAAGAATAGACACATAGTTATCAAAAGCTGAATTTATTAGAGAAGGTGAAGGTACAACAGTGGGTTAAAGCTCACATTGCTAAATGAGGTCTTGACCTTCTATTAGTGAAGGAATAACCACATTATTTTAGTCTGTTGTTTTGCAGCCCCATTCTCCAGTATGAGAATTAAGATCACTAGAAGTTGAGCAAGATGGCTGAGTTTGTGCAAAAATTTATTGTCTTGTATCATTTGCGGTGTGGAGCAAAGTGACATTACTGGTAGTTCTTTAACATATTGTTATAATATAGTTCATTAGGTCAACAGAGCAGTGTCCTCTTTCCCCTTCACTCTGGTATTCTAGGATTATGTTATTTCTGGAGAATCTAACAAAGAATTAAGCTTGAATCATGTTTTCAGAATGAGATTTTCACTCTGCGGTGGAATGTGTGCTGATATGAAACTTCTGGGGAGATTAAAACTGTGTGCAGACCGAGACTCAAACTCAGGCCCTTTGCCTTTTGTGGGCAAGTGCTCTACCAACTGAGCTACCCAAGCATGACCCATCACCTGTCCTTCAGTTCTACCAGTATCTCGTCTCCTACCTTCCAAACTTCACAGAAACTTTTCTGTGAACCTAGCAGAACTAGCACTCCTGGAAGAAAGGATATTGCACAGGCATTTTTGAATCAGGTCTGTGATTGTGGAAATCACTAGATGAATGATAATCACTGAATGGAGCACCATTTCTGTATTAGAACTCACTGATTATGCATTCTATTGGACGATTTTTAGATCTCTTTTGTAGATTTCAGGACATGGATGATTCTACCTTGAACAAGTGGCACAGCATTTGGATCCAGTTGACCATGGACTGCCTGTTATACCAAAAGAAATCTCGCATATACATCAGTCAGGTTTTGCCCCAAAGTGCTCCCATCTGGCTGATGAGTTATGGTAGGCTGTGCCATTGAAACACAGCAAGTTGGAAGTTTTTCCAGATGTTACATTTTCTACTCCCAGGAATACATTTTTTTTCCTTCTACTTTCAATGCAGTTGTACATGTAGTAAGTTGTGAATACTCCAGACTGTTATTTAGACTAAGTTCCAGACAAATTTGTAGTTCACTTTGTCATATTTATCTTCCCAATGCCAATGATACAATTAGTTGAACTAGCTCAAATAATTAAAAGTTATGACTAATTGAAATTTCGACATTGTGAGCAAGGGGGGAAAACCCTTTGAGCTAATAGCTTACATTATTATTCATTTGAAAGTAGCTATTTCAATCCTTTCGAAAACTTACTTGAAATCGCTTGAAATTAACTTCCGATACAGCTGGCAATGAAATTTCAGTACCTCTTAATTTTGATTGCCTATTTTGCATTAATGCTTGCAATATTCTTATATCTTATAAATATACTTTTGTTACAAATTTTTTTTCTCTGAGTCTGACAACATATCTCACTAATTGAGACACTAAGATTTTGAATAATACAATCATTTTATAAGTATTACAGACTGCTGAAAGTACCTAACATGAATGGGCAAACAATGTCTGGTAATCAAAAATAAATTTCAGCTGCAAAAGACGGAAGTTTTCTTATCTTTATGATAAAACATAACTGAATATTTGCAAAATTAGTGAAGCTGGTGTTTGATAAAATCGTGGTCCTGTCTGTGACAGAACAAGATATGACTGTATGGTGATGGAATAAGATGGGCCATGTGAATGCATAGGACAGGTCTCGCACCTCTATTTAGCACAAGGGTATAGAGCCCATGTGGCAAGGTGCTGGGAGTAGCTGTGGCATAACAATGAACCACGATATTTCTTACTTTTGGTGGGCACTGAAATATCACTTTGGGAAGGGTGGAAAGGATTGTGGTAGGATAATCCTCATTTCCAGACATGACAACAAGTAGTCCGAGCTCCACTAAGTCATTTTCCTCTGGTGGATATTGGGTAATTAGCAGGATGCCCCTTTGCAGCTGAATCATGGGTGTGGATATGGCACAGGAAATCTATTTGTCAATTACGTTTGAAATGTAAAGCCTGTGCCTGAAAGCCTTAGCAAGACATTCAGTACACTGAGCAAGAGATTGCTCATCATTGCAGATGTGCTGTCCACAGATGGGCCAACTCTATGGAAGGTAACTTACATTAATTATGGTAGAAGGAATTGTTAAAGACATAATCATATCCCACAGTTATTTAAAGAGTACACATGTAAATGCAAATTCACCATATTAATATACATAGTATGTTGTGCTTCAAATGGCTCTGAGCACTATGGGACTTAACATCGGAGGTCATAAGTCCCCCAAGAACTTAGAACTACTTAAACCTAACTAACCTAAGGAAATCACACACATCCATGCCTGATGCACGATTTGAACCTGCGACCGTAGCAGATGCGTGGTTCCGGACTGAAGTGCCTAGAACTGCTCGGCCAATGCAGCTGGCCATGTCGGGGTTATACCCAACTTAGAATCTTGTGGACAGAAACTGCACAAAAATATTACACTTGAGTAGATTGAGAGCATTCCCTATGATAATATTTTGAAGTTTTATGACATGAAAAGACAGACCCCTTGAAATGAATTGCATAGTAGTCATGCATTACATACATTGTTGCATATGGGTTGTAAGATGAGTATACGGATAATCTCACCTCTTCAAGGATGTGTGGATGAAGTTCCAAATGTTATAAATTACTTTTGCTTTTGTTCTGAATTGTGGTATGAGCAGGCACCCCCCCAGACACACACATATACACACAAAGAAACACATGCAAATAAAAACACTGTTAGTAAAAAGTGAAAAATATAATTTCTCAACAGTATACATTTAAGATTCTCCAGAATGTTGTATATACAATCAGTCTATCACCAAACGGCTGGCATTGCCAAAAATAAAAGAAAACAGTTCGACCAACTGAATGAGTATTATAATTCCATTTTTCTGGCTTGTTCTCTTTTAATGACACCATGTTGCTGGAATGGTATTTTCATTTGTAAGTACTAATTATTACCCTTTCTTCAGAGCCATTATATATACTGTGTTAGACAAACTACCGAGAAAAACTAATATAAACATGTTAGTTCAATGCATTACTTACAACCACAGAGGATATATACCATCATTAAAGAGAAATATCAATATTGATGAATATTTTGTAGGTAACATTTCAAAAGTGTGCAGAAATCTTCAGAACAAACACCTTAGTAGACTATATCCTCAATGGCTCATTAAAAAAAGGAATCTCACTTTATGAACATATTATGCTATTGTTTCAATACCTTCAACAAATGTTTGGAAACACGCAGACACATTACATGTGTTTGGTCTTCTTTAGATCTATGCCCCAAAAAGGCATTAATAAATGCAAGCACCTTTAGCAGAAATTCCTCTCCTCGTCCCTCAAATCAAAAGCTTCCGTATGAAATTATCAATAACAGACATTAATGAAAAATTTGAAGAAAGCATGACTGTCATGAAACCATCCAACAAGTATAGATACAGTATGACATGGTGTGATGACCATCAAAGTACAAACCCAGAACTCTCCACAGGCAATTTCATCATTCACCTATCAATATATTGAAAATTAAAAACACAACAAAACCTTGCATTTACAATAAAACAATCAGTGATAACAATTTTAAGTAAATATACAATTTTAAGCAAATTCGGTTTTATCACTATACTAGAGCTGACAATTGTGAAGATTTACCTCATACATTAAGCATTTACAGTGAGTACAACCTGCACAACTTCTCCTTTCTTTCTTGCTTTCTTTCACAGAGGTTTATTAGCAGTGAGAAAGTAAGCTCCTGGCTGAGGTATGAGTGTAACAAATGACACTTCCATCTAGTTTGTGTATGGAGGTCAAAATGAGAAATTGGTTTTGAATTTAATATTTTTTGGTAACTACATTACAACTTTAAAGGTAACATGTAAAAATGATAAATACCTTATTTTAAACACACAAAGTTTCCAATCCACAGATGTACACAATTGTGTATGTTGACAAAATGTAAATTTTATTTTTTTCACAAATGATAAATTAAAGAAATGAGGTTTGTGGCACTGACGTCATTGTTACTGTACTTAAATATTGTTTGACCGGAAAGATTGGTGGTTGTTGAAGAAAGCTTTTTACCTAATGTCTCCAACTTATGTCAACTGAAGAGCAGGGTATGAAGAACAAATTAAGAAATGTGGAGATAGCAGCATTGACTGATAAGTACTAAACATTCATTGTGTGTAGCATAGAAACTGGCAACATAAAACAGTATTCACATGAAGTTTTGAGCTCTTCCTCTTTTCCCGGTAAAAAGTGCGCACATATTCTCTCTCTCTCTCTCTCTCTCTCTCTCACTCACTCACTACACACGGACATTCCTGCAGCTGCAGTGAGACTCACTGTGGCAGTGAATATTTGGGTGTGTGTGTGGGTGTGTGCTCTTTTACAAGAAAAAGAGCTCAAAACCTAGTAGGAATACTGTTTTCTGTTATATGTTTCTACTCTCCACACATCAGTCCACTATAGGGGAATCGTTACCTTACCTTTATTTTATGTACTGTTCCATTCAGGAATTTCCATTATTGTTAAACATTTATTACTAATCTTTGCCAGATCTTTTTGTAAGTGAAAAGTGGACAAAATGTGCACTCATAACTCTACTTACATAGTAGCATAGTGTATTACTTTGTGATACTGGGCATGTGATATGAGTAATGAGGACAGCAGATCTGTGTTGTGGTACATCAATTATAAAAAAAGACACCTGGATCAATCTGGGAAGGTACAAACAAAATCGGATTGAAGGAACAACTTGCACAATGCAGCCCACAGACAATAAGTAGACAGTAATTACAAGCAAAATTGAAAAAGACACTACCTGATGGCCGAAAGTACAATAGAAAGAACACAGTGACTGGACAAAGAGCTCAGCTTGGAGTGACAGAGAGCAAATGGGAAGATCAACAAATTAATGGAGTTAAAAGAGAATGAATGAATAAGAATTAAATGAGAAAGAGGAGAGAAGAAAAAATGTGAGACTAAGACAGGAAAATTAGCCAAAATTTTTAAAATAATGCAACAGTTAAGGAAAAAGACAATCCCTTTGTAGAAGTGAACCTTATTCTACATTAACATACCGTGTTGTTATTCATACATTATCAGGTCATTTATGTCAAAATACAAAATATAATTTTAATTCGATAGATAAAAAAATCTACTCACCAAGTGGTGGCATGAGAACACACACACAAAAAAAGATTTTACGTATGCAAGCTTTCTGAGCCAGTGGCTCTTTCTTCTGGCAGAAGGGTTCAAGGGGACGGAAGAGGGATGAAGGAAAGGACTTGAGGGGTTTAGGAAAAGGGTTAGAGTTTGGAAAAGTCACTCAGAACCCCAATTCAAGGAGATAAGAAAGAAAGACTGATTGTTCAGTCCTCTTCCTTCCCCTTCACACCTTCTGCTGGAAGGAGGAGCCATTGGCTCCAAAAGCTTGGATATGTAAAACCTTTTCTTATATGTGTGTTCTCGTGCAACCACTTTGTGAGTAGCTTCTTTTATCTACGCAATAACATTATACTACAAAGAATTGATCACTTTCATTAAAATACAGAATAAATGTGATACTCTAAATATAAATTCTATCAGTAATTTAGAATAATGGGAAAAAAGGAAAAATATTAGTCTTGCAGAAGGAACTGTCAGTAAATGACTGCAGTAAAATCCATAGCATGATCCTCTGCAACTAATGCTCTTCTTTATAAAAACAATTCCTATGTGCTAGATTAGTGTGACTCAGCGAAGGCTGATGGTGAGGAATTGTGCAGTAGCAAACAGAAGCACGCCATGTGACATGCCAGTCAACAGTGCCTTCTGCCAGTTCTGTTCATTTCCCGCATTTTGAAATATGGGTTAAGGGATTAGCATTTTGGGCCAATTTTGTGTTAGTGCAGTAGTCATGTTTTTTTTATTACAGGCAACAGGAGAGTATATGATTCGAGTTCCCTGTGTAGAATGCACTTGCCAGAGGATTTCTCACTTCTCTAATACTGTATTACTTATTTCATATTCTATTGTTTATTTAAGTATTTTATAATACTCTTCACTGGTTTCTCAATTTTCTTTGAATAACAGAGCCGAGTCAGCTTTTTTGAGGAACATCATCTGAATGTCATTTACACTCCGAGCTAGATGTATCTATTGCAAAATGCTCTTAAAACTTAGTATTTTATCTGATAAAATGTTCTAATTACTTGCCATAACACTTTTCATAGAGCCATGAGCATTTCATTTTCGTAATGAGGATCCGACTTTCTGAGGAGTAAATATAACAATGTTCAATTTACTTTGTAGGAATTTACATTATCAATAGTGTCAAAAAGTAAATATTAAAAAAGAAAAGCTATAGCACATATAGATACACAAATATCAATAGCTGATACATATCACATTATTTTTCCTTCAGATATTTTCTGAAGATGTCATAACAGTTTTAGTATTAATGTATGAAAGATTCAATGGGAAAGGTCAGTAATTCTAAAGTTTCAGTTCTTGTTCTGCATCTGTTACACTGCCATCACCATAATCATTCTGCAGCACATCATCTTCTTCCTCATCGTCCTGTGACAGACGACACTCTGTACACCTAAAATGAAGCATGTTATACAATTCTTCAAACAAGCAACTTCAACATAAGACACCTTAATCTAACATGTAAGGAGCATAAGGAAAAAATAGGCAAAAGACATTTAATAAGTCTACTCAGAGACTATACCTGCTTTCATTGATTCCATAGTTGATGCAAGTGTGCCCAACACATTCACAACAACCATCATGAAACCACCTGTAACTGCTGGCACCCATAGAGCGGCAAGATTCCTTGCATTTGTTCCAAGGTGAGCAATGTGCCATGTAAGTTACAGTGCAGTTCACTACAGCCAGTGAACTCTTCCCATTAGCTGCAACATGAAAATTCCACACTTAATCCATTTACCAACTTTATGGGTGGCATTACTGAGAAATATTTTTCCATTAGTGCCTGCAGTCATTAAGTCAAATGAAATGATTGTTGCTAATACTACAGTGCTATAAATAATGAGAATAGTAAAATCATTTATTTACATCTGTGTACAGATAAAGACAAAATTTTTCTACCAAATTATAACAGAGTTTAAGACATCGGTTCACCACATTGATCAAAAAAGATATATCAGAGACAAAGCATATGATAGTGACTGCCAGAAATGAAGATGAGATAAATGTTGGATTACAGTGACAGTCTTCAATAACTGATAGGAAAAACACACCACCTTGTGAAATTCCATGATGAAATTACAGCTTTCACATTAGGAATGTTTGCTAAAAGTGTCCTGTTTTATAAAATAATGTGTGTTGACTACCGCTTTGCAGTAATTTAGAAATTTTAATTAGGGCCAGAGTTAGAGAGAACTTTTTGGTTATGGCCACCACTCTTGTTTGATTAGAAATCTAAATACAAAATTGGCCAAGGATGGGGTGGGAGAGGTGGGAGGTGAGGCATCAACTTCCAAAAACTGATTACATTAAGGGTCCAAAAATATAGTTTTCACCATTGCAATACATTTTATTGATGAAGGTCATTCCTCTGGGAATATCTCTCAGCTCTTGCAAGCAACTTAAAAAAGGTGAAAAGATGAAATTCCTAGAAGAAATATAAACTTGTGTATGAAATAACACATCCTAAATGAATGGATGGATGTAGCAGTTTACAAAACTTCTACAACATGCTTAACAATACATAAATACAATTCTGTAAAAGAGACATCACCATTATACATGGATTCTGAAAAGCAACTGCTATTGCCAGTGCAGCAGGGTGCTGCAATTTATGGACAGTAGCTGGCCACTCATTCCCAAGAAGCTGTCTAGCCAATATGAATGACTTGTGTATTTGGTATAGCAACTGCTTTTTGGCAAGGAGCCTGACAACAGCTTTAATACACAAGACTGGTGCAAAACCATGATTTGAAAATCCTTTGCCAATTTGAAAGGAAACTTGGGCTGGTGGATATGGAACACACTCACAAACCAGCAGGCGAGAAACTCTGACTAAGAAATTCTGTTATCACCTGACTTGAAGAATAAAAGTATTTTGAGTGAACCATAGTTGTAATTAATATAAGGAAGTATTTTTCTTGCTGCAAAAGTGTCTTATAATCCTTCAATTACAAAAGAAAGATTAGGGATTAACATCCCGCTGACTTCAAGGACACTAGAGACGGAGTACGAGCTTTGACTGTTTCAAAGAATGGGAAGGAAATTGGCAGAGCTCTTTCAAAGGAACAATCTTGACAATCACCTGGAGCAATTTAGGGAAGAAATCACAGAAAGTCAAAATGAGGATGACCGGACACAGATTTGAACAGTCGTCGTCCTGAATGTGAGTCCAGTGTGTTAGCCACTGTGACACCTCACTTGTTTCAACCAGGAAAAGAGAAGAGTTAATGTGTACATAGGTAGACATGTCAGTACACATTAACAGAACCAAGTTTAGCAGCTATGTAAGTTCTGCAATCATGAGAATAGGGAGTGGTGACCTGCTGTGGACAGGTTGAAACAAGGAGAAGTAACATTGCTACTGAGACTCGGGGAACTACTATTCCGAAACAACATTGTGGTACTGAAATAAACATTGGCCCATAACATTCCGCCAAAATCTTGACACAGTAAGTATACAGTATTTCAAGTATAACAGTGGTTTTCTCACTTTCATGTTCTTTATACAAAGAGTGGGAGGGGGGCATAAAACAAAACTGCACAGGTTGAGAGGGTGTGTGAAATTTCAGTGATTACAAAATTGATTCAAATTTATAAAGACTTGTCAGTATGGTGTGCACCCTCTCTGACATGGCTGCATGCACCAATTCACTTGGTAAGAGTGTCAAAGCTGTTATACCCTCTCCTGAGGCAAGCTGGACCACAAGAGTTGCAACTGGTCTTCCATATCCTGGATACTATCACTGGGACGGATCTGACTTCAGAGTTGGTCCCAAATACGTCCTGTCAGGGACAGATCTAGATATCTTGATGGCCACAGGAGGGCCTCAGCATCATACATACAATTTGTAGACACACGTCATACTTGGATGAGCATTGTCTTGTTGGAAAATGATGCCATGATAATGTTGCACAAGAGGCAACACATGAGGACGCATGATGTCTGTGGCTGTGCTGTCACGAGTTCCCTCAATCACTAAGAGGTGTGACCAAAAGTCAAACCTGATGGCTTCCATCATCACAATGCCAGAAGTAACACTGCTGTTCCTCTCCAAAAAATTTGAAGAATGGGACCTTTCCACAAGCTGAAGCCATAATCACTGTTGATGGTCATCTGGAGTAGTGCGAAATCTTTATTAATCATTGAACACAATGAGATGCTATTCGTCAGCAGTCCATGGTTCTTGGCCACAGCAACATTCCAAATGCTGCCATCTGTATTGTGATGTTAGCAGCCTATGCATTGGACAGTAATTATGTAGTCCGACTACTGGTAGTCTCTGACCAATGATTTGGGATGACCCATAATGTTGCAGGGAAGCCATTACTTGTTCTCAGATGGCAGGCAAGATGTGAAGGGGTTATGATGTGCTGGTACCCAATATGGTGATCCTTACATACCTTTGTAAATGATTAAAAATTGTATATTTCTGTGACAGGTTGAATCATTGAATGGCCACTCAAGTGCACTCTAGTGTTTTGAATGTATAATGTTGTTACCACACCTGTATAAGTGATGTGAGCGGCATTAGTTATTGAGTGATCACTGTGAAGATGCCATGTGCTCATGTAAGACAGCTTTATCAATACCTGACTAAAATTTGGCTGGCTGTTTGAATCTGGCAATATCCAGATTTGTGGGGTGTTAGGATGTGAAAATGGCCTGATATTGGACTGCATGGAAACATGACGGCATGCATACTTGTCATCAAGGTTCGGGTTGACACCTGACCAACACGATGAAGTATTGCTATACTGGGAACCAGCACTTCGTAACCCCTTCATGTCTCTGCCTGCCATTTGAGAACAAGTAATGGATTCCGTGCAACATTCTGTGTCATTCCATCGTGCCAATGGTATGTCCATTTTCAAAGTTACACTGACATCCAACCATGTCCTCTGGGTGCTTTACTTTTTTTGTCAGGCATTACACATGAGTAATTTAAATTAGTTGGTACGTGATGTTTTAAGTCTGAGACGGGACAGTGTTGCAATAAGTATTGCCTGCCTACAAAAATCATACGTAAATACTATGTGTATGCTAACAGTTTCTGTAAAAAAGTCCAAAATTTGTTAGTAATTCTAATTCGGAACAGAGTAAATTGATTTTTTCAACACAATAGATTCTTTCTTTTCCAGAAAATAGTTTCCTACATACCATATGAAATCTTGAAAACTATCGAACTCAGTTAGGCATCCCCCCACCCACCTCCAGGCTGTCAAAATACCCTGTTCATTATATCATTATGTACCATATTTGGTTCTATTTAAAACGTTAGTTCCGAATTTCACATGAAAATAGCTTCACTATGAAAGCCAAAACTAAATGTGGAGTGAAATAAAGAACTTTTTAGCAAGTGAAACAGTTAGTCTTCAATAACAGAAAAGTACATGTCATCCTTTTACATAGATTAGTTCACTTTAAATACTGACATCAAAAATAAGGCACAGTTATCTTTTAATGTTCGGTACAGACATTTGACGAAAATGCGTGGACATTTCTTTTTTATGTCTGATGATGTAGACATTACTGCAAATGATTATGATTCACACACACACACACACACACACACACACACACAATTTATTTTCAATGGTGAACTGTTGTGGAATGTTGTGTTGCATAAGCCTAGATGTGTGGTGCCATTTGTAGGATGACCAAATATGGAAATTACTAGAACAATACCAACCGAAAAAATGTGTGTGGAAGACAATCCGAGAGTGTAAATTGAACAGCCAACAGGCAGCAGACAGCTTTTGTGGCAAAGCTGGCAGAATGGCACACAATGTGGCACCAGATGTAGAGTAGCTATGTTTGATGGCACCTATACTGGGCTGAAAGCGTGTGCGCACATTGACCTCTCAGTACAAACTTTTTTAGAAATTCTACACAGTTTGTGTGTCTTGATTTGATGGTTAGTTCAGGGTACTGTTCCAATTGTGTGCACTTTCAAAAATAGATTTTGGAATGTTCACAGCAAGAATAGTGTTTACTTGCTTGCTACACAACACTGTGATGTAACATGTGGCAATAGGACGAAGCATGTAACACACAAAAGAACTCTGTGAGAACTACGCATGGTTGGCTTCAACACCTTGTTCAATAGGTATTGTTTAATGTATCCATGGCCAATTGTCTAAATGAATTAATACAGCTGTTGATTGTACATTGACTGCATTTTTGAAAAATTACGAACAGTTACTCCTGATCCGCTTTCAACTATCTTAATTTATTATCCGCCTCCAAACTCATCTTAAAGTGCCTTTCCAGTGCACAGATTAAACATACATTGAAATGTGCAGAATCTGTAGTGAGGAAGTATGCAGTAGCCACTGTCACTGAGGGTGCTGCATCATCGACATCGTCAAGAAGTGAGACACCTACATGACACTGGGATGAAACAGACCCATCACAATAAAATTCATCTCGCAAGGTCTCAAAAACTAAAAGATGACTTTCAGTGCTACTATTTTCAAAAACTTAACCACTGGGGTGCCCCAAATTTTTTATGTTTTGTTGTTAAATTTTTCTCTTTTTGTAGCTTGCATGTAGCACCAGTCCTTTTCCAGTCTGGAGATTTTCTTTCAGCACTGCTACATACCTGCTGAATTTGAGCAGTTTGGAAAACAGACAATAGTACTGTTAAAAAAAATTAAAATTGGCAATCAGTTTTGACAACTAAACAATTATTTCAGGCACCTCTCTATAGAAAGTGACAAGCCACCTGTGGTGGGAAGCAGAGCAAGGGGTGAGAGTGCCACAGAACTCTGCTGCATCCAGCAAAGAGACAGATAGCCACAGGCAGGTGGATGGGGAACAACCAAAACATTGGTAACTTTGGGGTAACCAATAGCTTGAGTGTAGACAGCCCAAGTGGTGTCCCTTCTATCAGTTTTCTTGACTAGTTTGATGCAGCCCTTCACAGTTTATTCTCCTGTGCCATTCTCTTCATCTCGGAGTAGCACTTGTGCCCTATGTCCTCAATTATCTGTTGGGTGTATACCAATCTCTATTTTACCCTGCAGTTTCTACCCTCTACGGTTTCCTCCAGAATCACACAACTTTGCCCTGATGACCTAACATCCTACCTTTCTTGTCAGGGTTCTCCCCGAGTTCCTTTTCTCAGCACTCATGAGGATAAGCACCTTATTTGTTTTCAGTCCACTAATTTTCAACATCCTACAATACAACCCCAAGTTTCTTTTTAATTCTTCTGTATATAATTCTTTTCTGCAACTCGGCTGTTAAGCTGATTTAACAATAGTTCTCCATCTTGTGTGTGTGACGGGTGCTGTAGTTTTTTTCCATGTGGGTGACTGTCGTGGCGTGGGAATAGGGGAAGTAAATGAGACTCATCAGTGGTTTTGTAGGATATGTAGTAGAGATAGGAAGATACTAGAACAGGAGGGGAAAATTGCCACCCTTCAGGCTGAGTTAGACAAGGCCAGGGGAGATCTTGACAGGTTACAGAGGGAGAAGGGTATAGAGAGGTGGGAAGTGGCAACAGGATACAGGACGAACAGGCCTAGAACTTTGTCTGACAGCTTTGTGGTGAATGTGGAAAATAGATTTGACCTGTTGCTTCAGTTAGAAGCTGGTGAGCCTCAATCAGTTGCAGGTGTAGACAAGGCACAACAAACTTTCAGCAGCAAATTGAAAAGTATGAATGTAGGGAAATCGGTAAAGAGAGAAAGTGTTGTTGTTAGGTAGTTCCCATGGAAGAGGTGTTGCCTAACTTTTGCAGGATGAACTAGGATCAGAATATCAGGTCACCAAGTTTTTTAAACCTAGTGCTGGTCTGGAGCAGGTGACAGAGGATTTAGGGTCACTTTGCAAAGATTTCACTAAGGAAGACACCATGGATATAGTGGGTGGGCCAAGTAATAGTACTGACAGAGATCCTGGGTACGGTATAGAGTGTGACTTGGCAATGACTGCATCAGCATCGAAGCATACTAGTGTTGAGTTTGTATCTGTCCTTGGGCACCACGACCGACCTCATTTGAACTCTTCTGTCAAGAGAGTTAATTTGGAGTTGGAACAGCTGCTTATGTCGGGTGCAGGGTCACACATTGGCGTGGTTCCTGTTGATTCTCTCAATAGGTGGGATTATACTAGGCATGGCCTTCATTTCAACAGGAAAGGGAAGGATAAGCTGTCTGGGAAAATAGCAGGAAAGTTAAAGGGGGAGGTACTGTCATGAGTGATAAAATACCAGTGGTTATAGGGCTCAGAAAAGACCCTTTTTTAGTGTTGGGAGGACAGAAAGCAACCAAATTTTAAGAGAGGTTAGGACCGAGGCAAACCTTCAGTTTGAGAAAGAAACCAAAAAACATAATTCTAGCTTATTACATCAGCATAAACAGCTCTTGGTTAAGAATTTTCAACAATCAACAGATATTTCAACTCTGCCAAATTTTAACTCAGTCAATGTGAAATGTCAGCTATCTTTATTGCATCAAAATGCATCAAAATATTCGAGGACTGAGAAATAAAATTAATGAATTAATTATTTGCATAAATGAATTGAGTCCTCAAACCCAGCTAATATAATCTGCCTCTCTGAACATCATATGGCCACTGGTATGGAACTTTCAAGTGTTACAAGGTTTAGGTTAGCATCTCACTTTTGTAGAGCAGAAATTGAGAAGGAGGAGTTGCTACATTCATCAGGAACTGTCATAAATTTAAGAACATAGACATTCATAAATTTTGCCTAGAACAGCATATGAAAGCATGTGCAACAGAAGTAGAATTTCACAAAAAGTCCTTCATAATATTAAGTGTATATCAAGCATCTGCAGGTAACTTTAATCTGTTCATACACCACCTTGAAGCTGTACTGGCCCATTTAACAACCAAAAACAAAGAAATATTGGTTGCTGGTGATTTCAATGTAGATTTCCTTAAAGACTCTTCCTAAGAACTTATTTGAGTTAGTAACACTATCATTCAACTTAATTCCCACTGTAAAGTTCCCCACTAGGGTAGCCAATTGCTCCCAAACAGCCATTGATAATATCTTTATAGTAAAGTCCAATGAACAAAATTATATTACAAAACCAATAGTCAATGGCCTCTCAGACCATGACATGCAGTTCCTGCTGTTAAATGTTAATACTGAACAGGATATAAAATCTGTTAAATCTGAGCTCAAGAGGGTAATCAATACGCCAAAAATTGATTATTTTTGGACACTCCTCAGAGACATTCACTGGGCTGATGTCTATGGTGCTCATGGCATGAATGGAAAATATAACACTTTTGCTAATTAAGTGCTACTCTTATTTGGACACTGTTTTCCTCCAAAACTAACCAAGGTTAGAGCAAAGTATATTACTCAAGGAATAGGGGTAACTTGTAAAACAAAAAGAAAACTGTATTGTCAATCCGAAACAGTTCTAATGTTGATGCTATATCACATTACAAGAAATACTGCAAAATATCAAAGACTGTAATATGAACATCAAAGCAAATATATTACAAGGAAAAGATAGTCATATCAGATAAGAAAATAAAGACAATGTGGGATATAGTGAATGAGGAGACCAGTAGAACCAGACATGAAGAGGGACAAATAGCATTAAGAGTAAATGATACATTGGTGGCAGATGTGTATAGCGTTGCAAAAATTTTCAACAAACATTTTATAACTGTTATGGAAAAGATGGTGCTGTCAGGTTCTGTAGATGCTGCTATGAAATACCTCAGACCAGACATTTCAACTTCCATAATATGAGTTTGACCCTCACTACCCCAGAAGAAATAATGTCAATCATACAATCTTTAAAATCAAAAACGTCTAGGGAGTATGATGAAATATCAACAAAGCTAATTAAAGAATGTGATTCTGAGTTAAGTAACATATTCACCAATCTGTGTAACCAGCCATTTGTCAGTGGAATATTTCCTGAATGGTTGAAATATGCTGAAGTAAAGCCACTGTTTAAGAAGGGAGATAAAGAAGTAGCATCCAATTTCACTTTTGCCAGCATTTTCAAAAATTTTAGAAAAAGTAATGTACAATCGGCTTTATAACCACCTTATCTCAAATAACATACTTTCAAAGTCGCAGTTCGGATTTCTAAATGGTTCTGATATTGAGAAGGCTATCTACACTTACAGTGAAAATGTGCTTAATTCATTAAACAAAAAATTGCAGGTAACTGGTATATTTTGTGATCTGTCAAAGGCATTTGACTGTGTAAATCACAATATCCTTTTAAGTAAATTAGAATATCATGGTGTAACAGGAAATGCTGCAAAATGTTTCAAATCTTATATCTCTGGCAGGAAACAAAGGGTGTTATTAGGAAAGAGACATGTATTAAGCTATCAGGCATCACCCAGCTGCGAACTAATTACATGTGGGGTCCCACAAAGTTCCATTTTAGGGCCATTACTTTTTCTTGTGTATATAATGACCTTTCATCAGTAACATTATCAGATGCCAAGTTCATTTTGTTTGCAATAAATAGCAAATCAAGTATAGTCTTAGAAAGATCGGCTAGTAAAATATTTGTGGACATTAATCACTGGTTCCTAGCCAATTCTTTGTCACTAAACTTTGAAAAAACACGTTAGATTCAGTTCAGAACTTGTAAGGGGTGTCCCTTGAGTATACATCTAACATACGATGACAAGCAGATAGAAGAAGTGGACAGTGTTAAATTCTTGGGATTACAGCTTGATAATAAATTCAACTGAGAGGAGCACAGCACAGAACTACTGAGGCGTCTTAACAAATCTCTATTTGCAATGTGAATTGTGTCAGACATAGGGGTTATGAAAATAAAGAAGCTGGCATACTACGTTTAGCTCAATTCATGAAATCGTGTGTGTGTGTGTGTGTGTGTGTGTGTGTGTGTGTGTGTGTGTGTGTGGGCGGGCGCGCACTCGCTCAAGTACAATCTAACTTCTGCACCATTTCAGTGCAATAATGTGTTCACTGTAAATAAATATTGTAGTAGTTCTAGTACATGTTTATTACCTCATAAATAAAAAAAAAACTTTTTGTTTTAAATTCAGTGCATTAGTGTTTGTAAAATGATTCTTTCTTACAGTGTTCTAAAGAAAAAAGGGGGGGACGATCATTCCACTTTGGACCTGTGGAAGGCACATTAGCTTATTTGTTTCAGTTGTAAATATTTGTCCTGTATTATTGTTTTTCTGACATGTTCTACATCCTGGAGGACCTCCTCACTAAGGATCAATTGGAATGAAAGTAAATCTAATCTAATCTAATCTTGCTACCTTCAGGACTGCATGGACAATCTTTCCCAAAAGTCTGATGGTGCATCAAAAGTCTCAGATTCTACATACCAAATTGAGCAGTCATTTGGTTGTCACTTCCCCGATTTAGAATTTCCTGAGGAATATTATCCATCCCTTCCACATTATTTGATCCCAAGTCTTCCAAGGTTCTGTTAAACTCTGACTAATACTGGATTCCCTGTATTTCCCGTATCAACTCCCATTTCTTCTATCATATCACCAGTTAATTACTTCTCTTTGTAGAGGGTCTTCAATGTTCCGTTTCCACCAAGCTGCTCTTTCCTCTTGCACCCTGATATTGTTGCCCCTGTTTTTAATTTTACCAAATGTTTTTTCGATTTTTATATATATGCTGAAAAATCTCTTTCTGACAACAATTTTTTCCACATTTTTTCCTGCAACCACTTTGATTTAGGTTCCCTGCACTTGTTATTTATTCCATTCCTAAATGACATACTGGTGTAGTCCTGTCATTTTCTGAGGATTTTTGTACTTCCTTCTTTCACCAATCAAAGTATTTCTTCTGTTACTCATGGCTTCTTCACAGTTACCATCTTTGTATCTGTGTCTGTCTGTCTAGTTTCTGTAATTGCCCTTTTTAGAGATGCCTATTCGCCTTCACCTGAAGCACTTACTGTAGTTTTTGCTATCACAGTACTGACAACTTTAAACACACACTGCCATTCCTCAGTACTTCAGTAGGCCTGCCCACTTCTTTTCAAAGTGATTCATCTGGGCGATTCTCTTTAACTTCAGTCCACTATTCATCATTAATTAGGTGTGATTAGAGTGAATATGAAATCTTCCAATATCTTCCCAGGCCCATTTCCAAGTATACCACCTCCTCTTGTGACTTTTGAAAGAGTATTCTTTATTAACAACTGAAATTTATTGCAGAATTCGAGTGATCTCTCTCCTCTTTCATTACTACAACTGAGCCCATATTATCCTGTAACTCTTACTTCTATTCCCTCCCTACTACAGAGTCAGAATCATGCACAATTATTAGATTTTAATGTCTCTTTACATACCACATTAACAGTAACACTATCACTTAAGTGTTTGCAGTAACTCAGTCTATGCCCCACCTGCCTGTTTATGAGGAATCTATTTCTGTTACACGATTTTCTGTCGCTGTTGATGAGCAGCTAACCCTCACCAACATTGTTCCTCATTGACATTGTTCCTCATTGACATCAGATCTTGTTGACAGTAGTATAGTACCTTTCTTGATAGCATTGGGTATAGCAGTACTGAGCACAATTCTTCATCAATGGCAGTGAACTGCTCAACCTGGAGTTGTTTGGTTATTCCTGCATATACCTTTATGAATGAGTTGTGGCTGCTCATAACATTTAGTGATCTAAATTTCTCCTTGCCCTTCCACAATGCTATGAGTGTTGCTGGTATGTAGATTTCTCTTGTGAGGCTGAATAGCTTTTTGCAACTGACAAATGCTTTACTGTATAACTGAGCATTTACACTGACAACAAATTCATCTCACTGATGATGGCTGGATAACATTTTCAAAGACAAACAACTGCCCAGAGCAATCTGTTGTGTGTGCTTGTTGGAAAAGCTTCATCAGTTTTGTGCTCTGATCTTCAACACTATGACTGCTTGTTATGTCTACAAGAAGTTCCATCTAAGATACCATCGTGACTACATTCTGTTGAGACGACCATGGGTTCCATAATTCATAGTTATGCTTGCTATATGTGTTCCTGTTGGCTGGACTTATTTCCCATTTGCTAGCTTTATCACAATCTCTTCCATATCACAGAACATAGTCTTGGAGGGTAAGATTCGACATTGTAGAAAAATATACTCAAGAATAGGCTTTTGCCCGTACAGGCTCGTCACTGATGATGATGATGATGATGATGATGATGATGATGATGTTGTACAGGATATTTCTTGACATCTCGTTAACTGTTGTCCATTAGGGATTTCCACTTTTGGCAGCTTCACCTCCATAGATGGTCACATAGATTAGTTTCCTAAATTTGGGAGCTAAGCAAGTGGCCAGTACGTCTGTACAGTGATGGGGAACAGCTATGGCATGTTGGGGAGCGAACTAGTCCAGGGTATGGTGATGGGCTTTGTCCCACAGGTTCGTTACATTTGTCTGTGGTTGACTGGCATGAATACATCTGCTGTAATGGTTGATAGCTTGCAGCATAATAGTATTCTTTCTCTACAGTAATGTACATGTCCAGGTTTCCCATAGTGGAAACAGACTAGTGTATTGTTCTCCATCCTCCAAATGTATGTTGTTCTGCGGGGCGTTATACTAATTGAATAAGCTGGGTGTACCTCCATTTGTCGGATGCTGGGATTCTTGTCTGACAGCTGTGGCATAAATTGGAGTTGGCTGTGTCCATTCTTCATGGTGTATTGAAATGGAGGCTGTGACTGCTGCCAAATATTACACTTCTTCTTCAACATTCTGTATCGCCTTCTGAAGTATGGAGTTGACATTCCTGTTTGCTACCTCTTACATACTCAGTCAGACATTTCTAGCTGCCATAAATGATTGTATATCTTCTGTTACTACCTGGCATAAGAGAGAGGCGAGATCTTCCACAATCACCATAGAAACCCCATTTGGGAATCTGCCATATGTTTCTATCACAGTCTTTTCTGTTGCATTTTCTCAGCACCCTCACTTCACAGTGTTCGTCTGCTAAGTCGATTTGCCATAGATCGTTTTCACCAGTTCAACCTGGGATTTGTCCCTTGAGCTCTTCTCTTCGATGTTCTCAAAGCACTGCTGGGCTGTCCATGTAGCATTACAAATTGCCAAATACACCATGTTGTCTCACTTCTTGCATCTGGAGACTGTCAAATCCTTTCAGCCACTTTGTCAGGTCCTGACAACCCTCTCCGGAAAACATTGATGGATGCCCGATGTGCAGCTGACCTACTGTTGGCATGAAAGCCATGTGCCTCCCGAATATAAGCACATTTGAAATGATGCACTGCTTTTATTCCGGTTCCTGTCCATGTAGGTGATGGCTTTTACACTGCCTAATTGGAGCCACAGTCACCCTCATGTTACGAAGTACCCGATGTACAATATTGCATCATAATCCACAATGAAGTCTAAATCGGAAAGCAAGGCTGGCAATGAAGTGCAACTCTTAGCCCACTTCTTTTATTTTAGTCATAAAACCCAGATTTACCTGGAAGCTGGCCTTATTGTCCTATTAATCTTTCTTAAACTTACATATCTATCATCTTATCCTGAATAGTTTAACCATAAATTATGTTTGTACAATGAGTTCAGTTGTTTAATAAAATGAGTCCACTATTCAAAAATAGTTACATAATTAAAAGTATTTCTCCGATTTCTCACTTTCAGTCTCTGCAACTGATTGATCACTGCAACCGACTGCCGTGTGGAGGGCCCATGTCCAATTCCCAGTACCGCCAAGGATATTTCCTCAGTGGGAGGACTGGAATGGGGTTTACTCAGCCTTGTGACGGCAACTGAGAAACTACTTGACCAAGTAGTAGCGACTCCAGGTCACAAAAGCCAACAGTGGCCACAAAAGTGGTGTGTTGATCCCATGCCCCCTCCATACCGCATCCAACATCGCCACTGATGAAGAAAGACACCATTACTGATAGACCCAACAGAGCCTGTGGATGTAGTTTACCTTTATGAATTCTTGTTCCTTCAATAGCAGAGTTTTTCATAGTCTCTGTAACATGCAAGCCATGGTGATGGCTCAGTCACTCAAGAATGTACAGATGGGGAGGCACCAAAATCCCAGAATTTTTTTTTAACGTAGGGCCAGCGTAACAGTATTGTTGCTGGCTCTGAATGACATAGGGTAGAAATCTAGAAAGATTAGTGGTAGGCCTAACTTCTCTTCTTTAAATGTGATGAGCTCAGTGCCCAGTCATGAAGTAAAGATTTTATCATGGCTTCTACAATGTGGGAAAGTTACTTTGCTACCAAAAATAGCAAATGTATAGTATACACAAAATTCATACAAAATAAAAAATCATCAATTGTCTTGAACAGTATTTATAAACCAGTTACACTAAATTGTGAAATGGATAAATAACTTCCATAAATGTTTGATACAGCACTGAATGGAGTATATCTTCATTTTTATTCCCATGTAACACTGTTAGTTCCCAACATTCCCCTAGGTGACACGTGCAAATGAGCTATTCCAACAGTTATCATGCAGTCATAAAATCATGCAGAATGACCACAATGTTGTTTATGGTCTCATGAATCCAAATCTGCAACCACAGTTCAGAGGCAATTCAGGACTTAAAATCACAAGCCACGAACTCAAAGACAAACTGATATTGATTGGTATGAACATTTCACCAAAACGGGATGTGTATCACATAGGATGCCAGATCAGGATTGGACAGCAGTCTGACACAGTGATTGAACAAGTTTGGCTGCCTTACATTCATAGTCCACGTAAATCAATGAGACATGCCAGCTTAGATTTGAATATGATTAGTTTTACAGAGTGGAAAGTGTTACTGGAACACCTATCATTCAATTCCCACAAATTGCAAATGTTGCAAGTTTTAAGAGAAAGTGACAAAGGAAAATAAGGTGAGTTTCGCGTAGAAATGTTTGACAAAATGCAGAATGAAGATGATTTTCTTGATAAAATTGTACTCAGTGATGAAGCCACCTGCAGTACAGTGAATCAGCATAATGTTTGGATATGGGATGAGCAAAAACCATGTCACATAATCAACTTATATGGGAGTTGCCTAAGGTAAATGTTTTTGTGCTGTAAGCTGTAACAAACTGATAATTCTTCCTATTTTTTGCCACGTCAAATGTAACTAGTACATCAAACCTGGGAATGCTTGAACATTATCTAACGCCTCACGTAGAACAGGATATGGGCACACAGGCAGTTGTCACCATACATCATAGGATTTGGCAGGAAACTGATTACAGATGTGACATATGCCATTTTATTGAAGGAAGTCACAATGAATATTTATTTATAAAACTTTAAGATATATTGCATCTAGTGCTGTATCAAACATTTCTGTGTGTTATTTATCTTTTTAACAATTATTAAACACCCTGCATATGGTCACCAAAATGGATAAAAGAACTATATAATGACTAAAAAATAGCAACAACTAAATACTGAGATATTTTATTCATTTCTATATGAACAAGAATTAAATAATTATGCTTATTGACTCACTGTTTGCCATTATTATCTCGTTGTCTATTTTTGGGCTAAACAGAGAAATATCAAGTTCCTGTGGATAAGTATATGATGTCCATCTTCCCTCTGTGTCAGGATCCATGGTCAAGGATTCAAACAGCGATGGTATGGGATCAGTAAACTCTTCAACATGGCTTATTTTGGTAAGTGGACTACCAGTGGAATTAGACTTTGTACACATATCTGAAAAACGAAAGTATTAACAAACACAATATTAGTTTAGTTTATATTGAAGGCATTAATTACGATGGCCATTTCTTATATAATATGATTTAAACATTGTAAATTCCGGATGGAATACTATTGTCATGATCTAAACACTTCTACTTCTCATAAATGGAAACTGTGCTATTCCTTCCCCTTCTCCGGCCTTTGTTGGAGATGGTGGTCATCTGTTTGTGAGACGTGCTTGGTTGTGTGAATGAATGTGTGTGTCTTTTTCTGAAGAAGGCTTCGGTCGAACACTAATGAGTAAAAGTCTTTCATTGTGCCCACCTGCCACTCAATATGCTGTCTTTACAGTGAATAGCAATCTCTATTTTCCTTACTGTTGCTACTTCTCACAAAGGCTGCATGTGTTTGTGTGTATGTGCATAGATACTGGATCAACAAATGTCTCATCACACATGCAAATAGACTAAGTTGGTTCACTGTCACCTTTTATTACATTCCACATATTTTATGAAATCTGCAGCAACAATGAACAAGCAGTAGCGTTATCACTCGTTTTCATTAAAATGCGGTATTATCATCATTTTTATGTGATTCTTCTTATCACCACCACCACCACCACCACCACCACGGAGATGTGGTCCACCTATATAACTAAATAAAAGTCTGCTTTCATGCCCTACCCATTTTGCTTCCCTTCATTTCAAGATCATCAGTGGGTTGTAATACATCACATGTCATAAATAAAAGTAAACGAACTGCTTATGACATAAAAAAAGTATTTTATTTACCTGCATAGATGGACCACATCTGCAAGAATATAATAATCATAATCATTTATTGTGTGTGTTGCTACATTTGTCTGCAAAAATTCAATTTCATCACATTACGATATGTAGTTGCTAAAGGATGTTATGTTAAAATACAACACTTGTTTATCCTGCAACTGAAAATAAAACATCATTGTCATTGACTATACAAAACAGCTGTTCCATCATCTCAGCTACCTATGATTGCTCGCAACAGGTATTACCAACGTACAGCTCAGATAAGAGTGTGGATGGCTCTTTGTAAAGTTTTACCAAAAATGCTCAAAATAATAACTGCTGAGACATCACATTGATTACAGTTACATAAACTACAATGGCAATCACATGAGAGAGAGAATCAAAGTTGACTCAAACCACCGCATAATGACCAACAATAAAGTTATACACAATATTTTTCAAGTTTAAAATATCTGAAGACACAGCCACTTGGAAATTTTTTTCTATTACAGTAATTTACATACACTGCGGTAGTAAATGACAGCATTATTTTCAGTCGTCTAGCAGAAAATCTGTGATTACATTTTCTTTTCAAAAAACATTACCTGCAATTCATGTAATACATACATCTTTTCTGTTTTGCTTTGTTTTTATTTGAAGAAAGAAAGAGTAGCGTTTTATAACCTGTCAATGATGATGGAGCAGAAACTGACTGGGGAAGCATTAGATTGGAAATTGGCCACATCATTCTCAAAAGAACAATCCCCGCATCTGCTTTAACCATTCTAACAAAATCACAAAAACCTAAAAAAAAGGATATCTGGGCTGTAATTTCAACTGCTGTCCTCTCAAATGCTAATCCAATCTCTTAATCACTGCATCATCTTGCTCAGTTCTTCTTATGTGAGTCTCACATGTTACAGCTATTTACCAGCAATTTTTGGATTGATAAACTACTTTGTTTTAACCACTAATGACTCTTAGACTATCCAACTGAACATGTACCAATGTACCATACTGATCTGAATTACTAATCTTAAAAAACTGACACCTTCATGCAAAATGCAGAACAAAGTAATAGTAAGTAATTTGTAAACTGAAAAGTCAAAAATATATTAATATAGCATTGTCCTCTGCTTCATAACAATTAACATTTTATTGTGTGATGGTGTTATTTTGTTTCTGTATTACATCTTTGATACATTCATGCAAAGGAGTAATCTCTTGGTAGGTTGGGTGTTAGAACTTGCCAGTTATCCACTCCTAATATGGGTGGGTGTCAACAACAATTGTTAACATCCTGCTTCTGTCTCCTTGGGTATTCAGGAAAATAATATTTAACACAAGCAAAAACATGCACATCATGGTTTGTCTAATGTATGCAGTTTGCCAACTAACACTATCCCCTTCTCTGAACTCCTAAATTTAATGTTTCCCTCTGTACAGCGATAGATCCCTCACAGACATACAAGCCCATGCCAGAACCTTATAACACAAATACGAAAAAGGAGTTAAAAGTGATGGAAGGAAAGACAGCTAAAAATAGTAACTTGCTCTTGGAGAAAGGCCACAGAGACGAGAGAGATAAAAAGTAAAACACAGTCTACAATCTAAGTGTTGTTCGCTAAAACAGCTGATAACTCAGAGAGCAAACATAATTTAGAATGGGAGTGGTTAAAAAAAGGACATTCTGTCAGGAAATGGCAAACCGTCAAAGGTTGTTGACAATCAGCACAAAGTGGTGGGAGATCACTGCTTAACAAATGGCAATGGCTAAAACAACAGTGCCCAATACGAAACCTAGCTAAAATGATCTCTTTGTGGCAGGAGGACTGAGAAGAGGCCGGCCAAGCTGCTGGGAGAGGTTTAATTCCACAGAGCTCATTCCCATGAAGGTAAGACCAGTGTATATGACCTGCTGACAGACGACAACACAGAGGTCACTGGAGGGAATGGAAAAACTAGCAGGTTGAGGTACAAGAACTGCAGCCTTGGCAGCAGTGTCAGCGGCCTTGCTGCCTATCAGAACGACATGACCAGGGACCCACACAATCATCATGGTGGCTCCATCAAGAGTGAGAAAGTGAAAGCTTTCCTGGACCCGTTACACTAGGGGATGGACGGTGTACAGCACACAGAGGCTCTGAAGGGCAAAGAGTGTCAGAGCAAATGACAATTAAAAAGCCTGTGTCACCAGATGTTCTGTGTAGCCTGATACAGGGCGAAGAGCTCCACTGTAAATACTGTGTTCTGGAAGCAGATATTGAAAATTGTCAGTGCCAATGATGAAGGCACACCCGACAAACCTGTGTGTGAAGGATGAGAAACTTCCAGCGATAGAGTGAGCCTGGAGTTGTGTCCTTAGGAAGTGAATTAAGTCCAAGGTAAACGCAGGCCGCCACATGAAGACAAGGTGACGAAGGGTTCACACCCATCGGGAAAGTGGCAGGCAGCGTTAAGTTAAGCTACTGGAACAATAGCTGAAAGCGAACTCCAGGAGATAACAGTGAAGAGGGACGCACCCCATACTGGCAGTCAAAGGAGTCATCAAAGAAAGAGGTATAGGATAGGTGGCCATGCATAGCAGACGAACAGCACGCATATCTGCTGAGGAGACAGTCGCAGTGGTAGTGGCAGTTTCTGCATACAGACTCTAAACCGGGCTAGCGTAAAAGGCACCAGTGGCCAAATGGATGCCATGATGGTGGATAGTATTGAGACGGTGTCAAGAGTGATGGTCATGCAGATGCACAAGTGAAACACCCATAGTCTAGTTTCGAACAGACAAAAGACCAGCACAAACGGAGGAGGGTGGTTCGGATCTGCACCCCAGGAAGTACCTTTGAGGGCACCTAGGACATTGAGGGACCGCATACAGAGGGCTGCCAGGTAAGACACATGGGAGGACCAAGAAAGTAATCTACTGAGCAGGAGACCCAGGAATTTCGTAGTTTCAACGAACGGGAGAGCAACAGGCCCGAGATGTAAAGACGGTGGAAGAAACCAACTGCGCTGCCAGGAATTCATACAAACTGTTTTGTTAGTGGAAAATCAATTATTGATGCTCCATGAGCAACGACAATCGAGGCATTGCTGAAGATGGCGCTCAATGAGACAAGTCCATGGAGAACTGCAATAGATGGCAAAATAATCAACAAAAAGAAAGATGGAGATGCCTGGCAGGAGACAGGCTATAATAGGATTACTGGTGATGGCAAAGATGACGACACATGGATAGGAGCTCTGAGGCACCCTGTTTTCCTGGATAAAGGTGTCCGACATCAAAGAACCCACACTGACCTTGAAAACTCTGTCTTAAATTCTTGAAGGAAATGGGGAACCATGTTTAGAGAGCACAGAGGATATCAGTCCTCCAGCAGGTATCGTAGGCTTTCTCCAAATCAAAAACACAGCCACAGTCTGGTATTTCTACAGAAAACCATTCATAACATCTGTTGACAAAGTGACAAGATGGTCAACTGCGGAACGGCACGCTTGAAATCCACAATGTGCAGCGATCAGTACAAGGCGGGACTTGAGCCACCTTACCAGCCAGGCATGAATCTCACATTCCACCACCTTGCAAACACAGCTGGTGAGAGAAATGGGGCAATAGCTAGAAGTTAGAAGGAAGGTGTTTGTCCTTACTGGGCTTAGGCATGGGTATGGCAGTGGCTTCAAGCCAGCATCTGGTCAACATGCTCTCTGTCCAGGTGCAATTATACATATGAAGGAGAAAACGCTTGCCCACAAGAAAAAGGTGCTGCAATATCAGAATGTGAACACTGTCCGGCCCTGAGGTGGAGGTTCGAGATGAAGTGCGAGCATGATCTAGCTCCCTCATTGTAAAAGTGGCTTTGTAGCACTCACGATTCTGAGAACAGAAGGGTATCGCGTGAGCCACCTCCACTCGCTTCCGATGGAGATAGTTGTTGGGGCTTGATATCTCCAAAAAATAGCAGCCCAAGGTGTTGGAAATAGTAATAGGGTCCACTATGACATCATCTGCTATGGTCAGGTTCAAAATTGGTGCCAGGGCACTATCGCATGTTGGCCCACACAACGGGAGAAAATGTTTTTGTTTGCTATCTGGAAGAACGCATCAACACTCCGCACACAACTGTTTAAAATGAATACATTTTGCCATCGTAGGATGATGGTTGAAAATGTGGAGGGCACGTCTCCGTGCACGAATTGTGTCATGGCATGCCTCAGTCCAATAAAGGACTGGGACACAGTGCAGTAAAGATGAAGTGTGAGGAATGGAACGTTCTGCGGCAGTAAGGATAAGGTTGATAAGGTATTCTCCCTGGTCATCACACCTCGAGAAAAGTTGTTTGTCGAAGGTTAGCAGGGAGGAGTAAAGCCTCCAGTCGGCCTTAGAAAGCTGCCATTTGGGTTTGCAAAAAGGTGGGTAGGATCAGAAAATGGATAGCACACAGGAAATGGTCGCTCGAGTACATGTGAGAGAGAACCGAGCACTTGAGACGCTGGACAAGCTGGGTAGTGCAGAATGAGGGGTCCAAATGGGAACAGGTGTATGAGGAAGCTGAAAAGAACATGGGTGCTCCAGTGTTAAGGCAGATGAGTCTGAGCTGGTTGAAAATGTCAGCCAAGAGGGCACCGCCCTCACAGGTTCTGGGAGAGCCCCGCAGAGGATGATGTGCATTAAAGTAACCAAGTAGCAGAAAGGGGTGAGGCAGTTGCCCAATAAGCTGGTGGAATTCTGCCCTGATGACACCGAATGATGGAGGGATGCAAACGGTACAAAGAGAAAAGGTGAAGCAAGGAAGGAAAATGAGGACTGTAACAGCTCGCAGATGGGTGTTCAGGGAGATGGTTTGACAACGAATGACATCCCGGATGACTAGCATGACTCCCCTATGAGATGAAGTGCCATTCCCAGAGGGAAGGTCAAAGCGGACCGGGAAGAACAGCGAGAGGCCAAAGTGGTGGTGAGGATGCTATTTTCTTTCCTGGAGGAAAAGAAGAAGTGGCTGCTGTGATTCCAAGAGCAGCTATAATTCCTCCTCATTGGATCTAAGGCTGTGAACATTCCATTTGAGGAGAATCATGATGAGGAAAGGGGTGGAGGAAAAAATGAAGGGGTGTCACCTTGGTGGCTGCAGGGTGCCAGGCTTTGAAGACCTCTGCTAAAGGGTGCAGAGGCTGAAGGATCCTACTACACGAGATCTACAGAGGCCTCGACATTCTCCCACAGTCGGTCTGCCGAGTCCAGGGTAGAAAAACAGTTGGCGCTGTACACTAGCGACATGGAGGTTGGTCGAGCAAGGGTATCATGCGGCGACACTGTTGACGAGGGTCTCCGAGTTGGTGAAGGAGAAGACCATTTGCCTTTGTTTGATTTCTTCAAGCCTTTGCGGTTGTCAGATGACGATTCAGGTGATTGTTGATTGGAGGCACATAAAAAGCCTTCGCAGGAGTATTCCTTCTGGCCTTTCCGGCCTGCTGGTTGTGAAGCAGGTGATTTCACTGTGTGAGGTGAAAATTTGGTGGCTTGTTGCACAGCTGGAGGAGAAGGAGATGGGGATGCTACCATTTGACACTGGGTGATTTTACAACTGCAGTGCTGAATTTGAGGTCACATACCCGCGTGGCCATGTTCTTCATGGAGTGAGAAGTAGCAAAAATGGTACTGTAAGTGGCGCATGGTAAAACACAGGGTTTCTGACTAGTCAACAACTTGCGAGCGATGGGGTAAGGCACTTTTTCCTTCACCTGGATCTCCTCTAAGGCCCATCCGTCGAGATACATTGGACAATGTCGGGAGGAAACTGCATGTTCTCATTGCAACTGATGGAGCGGAGAGAAGGCAGGAGGTTTGACTGTGGTTGTAATGATGACACTGGTAGCAGCACACCGGGTTTGGAATATATGGTCAGACTGTGATAACTACACAGCCTGCTTTGATCTTCGATGAAAGCACTACTCTATCAAATGTGAGAAATAGAGTGCGCGTGGACACTAAGGGTGCATTTACCTTTTTCATTACCCAACGGCCTGCAATGATCAGAGAGGTAAGTTTGGATTTCTGCCTCGATCAGACCATCAACAGCCTATTGTAAATAACACCACATGAAGAATTCAGCATTCAATGGGCCTCAACACGAACAGGATAGCCGTGGGGGGAGCGAATTGGCAAGCCATTGTTGCGCTTGAGAATTACAAGTAGTCTCCAAGAACTCTCCAAGTGAAAAGTTCCAGTGCATAAAGGAGAGCAGGATTTCACACAGCCAGCAATTGCATCAATGACTTTCTGAATAATAAATGGATTAACCATAGCAAAAGTACTGACTGTCTTCAGCATGCAAAACCATGAGGAACCGAGGTGTAGCTGGTAGTGTCTTTGAATCGTTAGTGTCATTATGTTTAGTAGATATAGACTGAGAAGATGATGATTGGCTCATTGCGAGAAAATCCCCCATGACTGCCAGCATCACCGATGGTGAATGACTTCACACCTCAGGTCACACCTCCTGAACACCTAGCAGAAGAACCAATTCACAATATGCGAAGGTAATAGCTCACACAATCATCCCTCTCAGGACAGCCGCTGTGGCTGAACAGTTCTAGTCGCTTCAGTCCGGAACCATGTGGCTGCTACGGTCACAGGTTTGAATCCTGCCTCGGGCAAGGATGTGTGCAATGTCCTTAGGTTAGTTACATTCACGTAGTTCTATGTCTAGGGGACTTATGACCTCAGATGTTAAGTCCAACAGTGCTTAGAGCCATTTGAACCAGTTTTTCACCCCTCCCTGGGCCTGGCCTGTGCGAACCCTATCTGTTGACCCAGGGCTGGAAACTGCGCATTACCCATACACCTGTTATGCATCAGACACATGGGCCAGCCTTCAGGAGCCCACCGGGAGGAAAGAGAAAGAAGAACCTCAAACGCCGAAGCGGAGGAAGGATAGGAGAAGGGGAATGAAGAAAGAAAAAAACTGAACAAAAAAACAGTGAAGGGACTCTTCTGATGCCAAGCAACTGGAAATGCAAATGTTCCTCAAGGTACGAGAAAAAAGAATAACAAGAGGACAAACATGCAGCATGGAAGGGAAAAGATGCTGTAAAGGCTGGCGCCTGTGGTAGCCAAGTACGAACTTGCAAAAGAAGGCTATCTATCTCAACCAGTCATGTGAAATAGTATTATTTCTGTTTCTATGGCAATGTCTCAGTGTTACCACAATTCTAGGCAGAGTATAACAGTCAGATAATACCAGCAAATGTATTTACACTTTTCAGTTGAAAATTGCCAATAATGCAGCCAACTATCAGAGACCTATCACTGTATGGAGTACACGTTCATTGTAATCTACTTCAATATTTCTATCTGGTCACGACATTTCAACTGCAGCGTCAATATTCAACATTTCACGGCTTATGACCAAATTTATATCTGCTTATTGACTGAAAAACTCATACTCATTATCAAATAACAATATGAATAATATCGTATGTTTAACAGCATGGTTAAATAAAAGACTTTTCGAGAAGAAATCACAGTTATGTAACACAGGTATGTTATACTGAAAATATATTGTTAGTCAAAACTCGTTTAAATAAACATAAATATTCTATTTAAAAACATAAAACAGATGAGTATGACAATTAGTAACTACTTACCAACACAAGAACAGCAATCGTCAAACCGTTCACCAAGACAACTGAAGCACTCCTTGCAGCATGAGCAATTCTTTAGATCACACTTGCAAGACTGAGTAAGCATACATTTGCTCACCACACTTGCACATACAGCTTCATTGCAACCATCAACTATCAATGATGACACCCCCAACATTGAAGTGGCAACTACCACAAATAACACAAAACGCAACATGATGTATCAGGTCAGTTCTGAAAGATAATGGAACGCATGTTACAACAGCAATTCTCTCAATATTAATAAATGCATAATTAATTTTGAATATTGTAAAACCATGCTGAACACTTACATCTTGTTAAAACTAGAGGCTTCAAATGCAGCCCATCAGCTTTGATCAGCATGGTCATAAACATTGTAACATTCATGACATACGTAACCTATTCACAGTGACTACTTCTGAATCACCGCTTCAAGTGTTCAGTAACTACAACCAACTTCTTCCGACATTAAATTTTATGGTTTGGCCACTCATAACCACACCCGTACCTTTGAACCTAACCGAGACATCAGGCTATACTATCCCTTTCCACTCCAAGACAAAATTTCTTAAACTATTCTCTGATATATACAAATGAGCAGAGTGTCCTCAAAGTTTGTGAAAGAAAAGTGGTTCTCATACAAAAAAATATTATCTAAGCATGAAAGTGTCTCGTCACATGTGTACTTCCGAATCAACTTTAATGCATATTGCAGCACCAGCATTTTGTGCAGTGTTGACGATATTGGCTTTTGGCAAAATGCTTAGAGAGAAATACAATTACTACCCAAGAGACATTAACAACATGAGTATACATAACAATATCCAAACTGAATAAAAATTGCAATACATGAAACAAAATTAGCATTTTGTTTATAATATTTAAGCATTTTGTCAAAAGCCAATATTTTCAACAATGCACAAAATGCTGGTGCTGCAGTCTGCATTCGAGTTGACTTGGAATTACACATGTGACGAGACACTTTCATGCTTAGATAATATTTTTTTTGTATGAGAACCACTTTTCTTTCACCATCTTTGAGGACACTTTGCTCAGAGTATAAGTACAGCCTGTTGCTCTGGTGATATTAACTTTACACAGAATATGAGAGAAAGAAACATCATTATCAGGCCAACAGAAGGACAGGTATTGTCCATGAGGATGCATGAACCTTACTGTAACATCTCCTCCTTCACAATTCACCTTCTCAACAATTCCCAAATATCAAGAAGAGTCACATGCACATGCAACATAGCAGTTGGGCTGCACAGTGCACTACGGCATTAATGATGGAAGTGCGTCTGAGAAATCATGTGCCATACTTAAATCCGTATCACAACTCAACCTTTTTGCTCCAATCTTGGTTGGTGATATTCGTACAATGTGATGCATAGATCGTGTTCCAGGAATTGTTTTTACATTTGTGAAGTGCTGAGACAGATAATGTCTGACTTGTACCATTTCACCTTTTGAAACAAACAGAACTGAAATGCCTTGCAGGTTCTTGCCACAGAATTCAAATACCTGTGAAGCTGTAAGTATTTGATCTTTATAAGCTCTTTGCAAACTTGTTTTTGTGAAAAGTCTTTTAACAGTGCCACCAATACTTTTCTGAGTCTGGTACACCAAGGCAACATCATGTTCTAGGTCATCAGAAACAATACAAATACTTCTTGTATGCAACTGTTTGTCCTTTTTGTAATATATATGGACAGTGTGAAGAGAGCAGCTACCATTGTTCCAATGGTACCCCTGTACTTCATCTTGAACAACAAAATTGAGATTTTCACTGAAATACATTAAAATTAACACTGACCCTTCATCAAGTGTTTCCTTATTCATTTTCAAATAGCCAAATTTTGATTGAGAAATAAAAGAGTGTGGAGTAAGTTTTTCAATTTTCTTAATTAGTGTGTCACAGAAATCTGATAGAGAAGTGATTTGAACACTTAGTCATTCTATCTGTTGATACTCATTGATTGTACTGAACCATCTCATCAGGAAGATAGTCTTCTATTTTTATTTTCTAAGTGGGTTTGAAGCAATGAACTGGTGGGGCATTTTTCACACAGACAAAGCATACAGGCTCGCTTATTTATATCAAGTTATTATTTTAATTAGAACTTGGTATGCTTCTTTAATAGAAATGGAATTTAGAAGCAATTTTAACATTTTGGTGGTAAATGCACACACATACGGTATGTGTTCCTGATGATCCTCCAGATATGCACTGTTTTAGTTGAAGAGAAGCAAATTTTGAGACTCTACCTTAGTCTCCAGGATACTTTATATATACAGAGAATACAGTTCAATTAAATTACTCAAAACAAGACGCTTTTGTTCATACGTATTTTTGCTGGTGCTCACTTTGTCTTTTTTCCCAGGTATTATTCTTGTGTTTTCATCATCCAAATAAAAACTCTTTACTTTTTGCACTGTATCATGTGGCAATGTCTTTCCTCTTTTCTGCTCAGCCATCAATAAAATACCTTTCTCCATTAAAAGAGCTCTTGCTTGTCTTACCAAATATTCATAAACATAAGATTTGGAACTGACTTTCTGTTGAGACCAAGTTGGCAGCACAAGAGTAAATAACTGAATTTTTTTCACGATTATTTGCATATTCCATTTTCTGTTTGATTTTGTCCATGAGTTCATCATGATGTTTTGCCTTTTCTTCCAGTTCTGTTAAATCACTGTCAGGGATAGTGCTTCTATCAGCAGCCTGCTCAACTTGATACACAGGTGACATTTTAGTTTTCAGAGTCCCAGCTGCTGTTTCCAATTTTCATCTGGCTGCTGCATACCAACTATGTCGAGCAACTGAAAGCAACTTTGCACGAGATACTCCTAAGCCAGTGAAGCCAGTATTGAGCACACATTTTTCAGGAGTCTGCACCTTCGCATTACTGTCATTTATATAGTGTGGCGATGAGTCGTCACTTGCTTGTATTTCATTAATATAAGCCTCTCATTTTGAAGGTCTCTGCCTTTTCTATACTAATTTCACACAATTCAGATGAAACAGATCGTTTCTGGCCTTTGAAGGGATCACAGCAAATTTTTTTATGCAGAGAGAATCTGCGCAGATACCAGTCTTTGTGTTTAACAGGCACACATGAAACACACAGTATGAATGACTGCTGTTTCACCATAATAAAAGTTCTTGTTCTTCACTGGTCAGTTCATTCACACAAGCCAGGGCATTATCACTTGTATCTTGCAGAGAGTGACCAAGAAAAAACTGCCTACTTGTACTTTCCATACTGCTTCAGTCATAAAACCAATATTTGTCATAAATAATTCAAAAGATGACTGGTGTAAATTATGAAAAATCATTCTATCTCATTATTTCATTACAAAAGTATTTCACATTATTATTGTAACATTAGGGGACTTACTTTTGTTTTGGAATGAACAGTTACAAACTGCAACAATTGAATTTTTAACCAATAATTGACTCTGGGTACAACTCAGTATAAGAGCTCAGAACTACATCCTCAGTGAACACATGACTCAAAACAAAGGAACTGGATTATACGACACATGTAGTGGCAATAAAACAGTGTTCTCAGATATGATTTGTTCCCAGGGAAATCCAGTGTAGCCAACTTCTGTTCAGCAATTCAGCGGCGACATGGTACTCATGAATTAGCAGATTCAATATTTCTTTTACAATAACGTTGTTTTTCACACTTCCCATTATTTCTACAAACTGATTCTTTTTGTGTGTGGCATAATGGAATATTTATAATAATATTTTAAGTTCTTCAAAGGTAGGTATGATGGGGCAATACCTTAAAAAATAATGTCCATGCATGGATTTTGTTTAAAAGTAATTATTTAGAATATTTTCTGAGATGTAGATGATGGATATTCACTTCAAGAAGCACGATTAAGAAAATATAAACCTTCCTTTTTAACTAAAACAATTCAAGCTTCCACTGCAAAAACTATAGGAACTATTGCATTTTTAAATTATAAAGGAGATTATCTATGAAAGCCTGAATTCCTGAATCTATACATCTTCTTTTTATCGTAAGTGAAAAAGTAATTGACCTGCAACATTTACATTTTGTAAATGTGAATATATCTAGGTAAACTTCCACTACCCAAAATTTCAAGGATTTTCATGATGATGGGTGTCATTTCCTAAAATTTCTGGATGAACTGACGTGGAATGACCCGCCACTGATTCTACTCCAGTCACATTTCGCACAGTTATTCTCAACTGTATCACTGGAGGGTGAGTGGATTTGATCACAGAGTAAACAGATACGTCTGGAGTGAGCATTCAGCTACAGAGAACAGATGTGTTACAACATATACTGTCACTCTGGTCATGTCATGCCAGGAAGGCATAGGTTTGTCCATAGTGCCACCTGTAAATTTTGAATGTTATTACATCGCTATTACAGAGAGATTTCACCATGTGTGCCGTGGATTTTGTAGAGGCATCTTGTAGATGCCACAACATATTGCATTTGCTGTCTAGAGACAGCTCTGAAGAGAAAAATCAACAAATATCTTGCTTCTTTGTGAGAAGAGTTACAGCTCGGATGTTCATATTTTTGGTTCCTGGGACAGTCACAGCTACTTTAGAGTCTTATACAGCACTTTATCATACTGCTGAGTTTGCTCTAGTATGTTTTCTGTGATGGCGCTGCAAAACGACTTGATCATAAGACAGTGACTTTCAAAAGATCTCCCGATACACTAAATTTGCTGCACATTGGCAATTATATAAAGTGCTTCTTCACTACTGTTTTCAATTTTTTTTCAGATTAGCACATAATTCTACCTATTGGTAGCAATCTTAACAAGTCACATTGTCACATTTTATGCACAAGCTCTTAGCCCTTTACAAAAATGGTAACATGTGGAAACATTCAAACAACTTTGTAAATGGATCAAAAATATTAGAGAGAGAGAGAGAGAGAGAGAGAGAGAGAGAGAGAGAGAGAGAGAGAGAGAGAGAGAGAGAGGGGGGGGGGAGGGGAGAGAGAGGGGGGGAGGTGCGGTGGCATGTAGAGGGAAGGGGAGGGAGGGGGAGGGTTGGAGGGCGGGGGAGGGAAGGAGGGAGGGGGAGGAGGGAGGGAAGGAGAGGAAGGGGGAGGGTTGGAGGGCGGGGGAGGGAAGGAGGGAGGGGGAGGAGGGAGGGGGAGGAGGGAGGGAAGGAGGGAGGGGTAGGAGGGAGGGGGAGGAGGGAGGGAAGGAGAGGGAGGGAGAGGGTTGGAGGGCGGGGGAGGGAAGGAGGGAGGGGGAGGAGGGGGAGGAGGGAGGGATGGGGAGGGGGAAGGAGGGAGCGGAAGGGGGAGAGGGGGAAGGGATGAGTGGGAGGGAGTGGAGATGAGAATAGAGATGGGAAGGGGAGGAGGAGAGAGAGGGGGGGGGGGAGGGGAACGGGGGAAAGTTTGCATGAACTTTTAATGTAGTGGCCCTTTTTAGCCCTTCAGTGCAATCTGTTGTACCGACCAGCATGTCAGTTGAACTGTATGACACACACAAAAAAGTTAGCTGTCATGTAATGTACTAACATTTTATGCTTGTCAATCAATGGTTAATTCAATACAAAGATGGTAAAATACAACAAAGCAGATAAATTTGCACTAAAAAAAAAGACTGTGTGTGTGTGTTCTTCCTTCTGTTCCCCATTGTTATGATACACATTCAATCTGTTTACTTCCCACTGACTTATCTGCAAAGCAGAATATACAACCTAGATCTGAGGATACCTGTGTATGTAGGCCTATATTCTAGTTTCAAACTAAAACCATTAATTGTCATGCAGATGGGAACTATCAAAAATGTGTCAGAAGGGAGAAAGAATACTCCTACATAGTCTGCTATGAGGTTCACCATTATCAAAAGAAATGGAGATTTTTCAAGCTGTGGATTTTGACTGCCTTATACCTGTGTGTTCACCAAGATGGAATTTGCTATTAGAATAGACTTTAGTACATGGCCAAAGACTTTGCTCAACAATGCTACACATTTTGCACACAATATAACAACACATTTGTTCAAAATGCAACCAAAATGGCACAGCATGCCAAAGTGCTCATACAACAAACTTTTTCCTTTCACGTATTTCTCTTTGCACCTGTGACAACTAATTCACCATTGTTATTACAACAAAACAAAAGTTAAAAATGCAACAAATACATGTAACATACATAATTTTTGAACCCTGCAAAAAGCATAAACAACAGTACCATGAGATCACACAACAATCACAGCTTAATGCTGACAACATGTGCAGAACACAATGCTGTCTCTAGAGATATTTCTACTCTACAGATTTGATAGACTATGATTTGTGACCAGATATCCTGTCACGGTAGGACAATGGAGTTGCAGGAAACGTTTGCAGCTTCATGACAGTTTAAGCAAGGTTCACAACTCAATTTTAGGAAACTTGCAGTAAATGAATTGCTACAGCTCTTGATACAGGGAGAACTCTGGTGGCTTTATCCAGCAGTGGCTATGATAATGATATTGATCACGAAAACAAACTAAAGCTGAATTCTTGCCCTTAAACCTTCTTTCTTTTCTTTAACACAGAAGTGTAATGACGTTCACTTTGTCTGTTTTTCTGAACTTAACTGCAATCATCTGATCAGTTCAACAGAACACACATCAGGTAACTGCTTTGCATCTATAAAACTATATAGCCTCAAATCCCACAAACTGGAATAGCAATTTCGCTAATCTAATCCATTCTTATATTAAATGATGCTACCTAAGATGGTTAAAATATTGCATTCATAATAATAATGAAACCTCCTCATTCTAGACGTAAGCAAGCTCACCAGATGAAGTATTCATCATACTGCTTGAAAGAACGCACCAATTGTTTTGGAGCACTGTATGTGGTGTACAACTGGTATCAGGAAAGTCAGGTAACGCCTTCCCCAGAAAGTAACGTAAATCATCACAGTGAAGTGGTAGCCCAGATCCTTGTTATGTCAATATGCTGAGTGACTAATGTGTCTACAAAGAAAGGTGTACCACTTGCAGGAATGCAACATGGCCTAAGATTAGTGGTTGTCAAAGGTCCTAACTTACAATGACCAGAAATGAATATCACATCTTGCAATGACAGTTTCAAATTCAATAGGGATTGCTGCTGTCAGTGAACGCAAGTACATCTCCACAAGTCTGCTGGTAAACAATGTGAAAGGAACCACAATGAAAATTTAGAGTCTGGTACCTTATTACAGACTACATAAAACTGTTTCAATAGGCCAAACACCACACGAACAAGACAGTACCTTACTGGCGGCAAGTAGTGTGGTTCAAAGTTATTTTGTTATCCCTTTCTAAAAGATGCAAGGTGTCAAATACCCTATTAGCCCAATAAGGCATTTAACCTGCAGTATCTGGAGGGTGCAGTTTAGGTCTGAGGTGGTTCTGTGATGTTTTGGAGCTATTTTACATCCCATGGCTTAGACCCACTCATTCAGGTTACTGTGGACATGAAGCAAAATGTTTATTTCAACATTCTTAGTGACCAAGTGTTTCCCTTTGTTCTACACCTTTACGACGAATACACTGTGGACACTACCATCTCCAAGATTCGCAGGGCTCCATGCATACCTTCCTGGTCTGATTAACACTTATGCAACTTGCTGCATCTCAACTGCCCTTTTAAATTGCCTGATCTCATTGCCATAGAAAATGTCTAAGGGATTTGGAACAATCAACATTCACACAATTTGGTAGCTCTAGTAGATCTAATCACACCAATGTTTAGCTTCATCTTTGAAGGAAAAAGAGAAGACATTAACCAGCCTAGAGGTAATATTACATTATTTTAATGAGAGACCTCCTGTGGTGATTATCATGTGTGCACAGAATCAGCTAAGAGAAAAATCTGTGCAAGAAGCATGTTTATTTATACATAAATGCCGACTTAGGAATTTCCTACTGTGTGACACTGCATGCACAAGATCGTATGCCAATTTTAAATTCACATATTTTACTATTCGTGTTGCTTCTGCGTAATCTTTCATTGATTGTATCAGTACCCACTTGTATTGTGATATATTGTAACATTTCAAACATTTGCGAGTGCTGCGATAAACTTACTACTGTCGTCAATTGTAGGCTTAAACGGCATAATCTGTATCACTTCAGGCAGCGGGGTTACCTTCACAGTATCAGATGCTATTGAATTTAGCATATATTAAAATCCAGGAGTAAGTAATAAATATATATTTTTTTGTTTTCTCCAAAAAATTCCTGCCATGTGATACAGGCCTCCAAAGATGCTGCAAACACCATATTTAAGATGCGAATTTTGGAAAATTTTTTAAAATTCTGTATCTCTGGAACAGTTCTAGATATTTTGTTGGTGTTTTTTTTTTTTTTTTAAAGATGATTGCTTTATGATTACAAAGCAATCCCCCATTTGGATTTGAACTTCTTATATTATGGAAAATTTTTTTTCAAAAATGTCAATCCATAAAATTTCGATTTTTTTTCTGTTGATTAGTACCATATAGTTCTACATTCCCTGAAGAGGCAAGTTTCCACTTTTAAGTTGGACATATTTATTTTCTTTCTTTCTTTTTTTTCCCAAGGGTAATTATGTCTTTACTGAAGTTGTTTCTTACTAATTTCTTTGTTACAATGTTTATTTCTACCGTCTTTGTTGTAGTTCTTTCTTATCACTTTCTTTGTTGCAGTTATTTCTTTCACTTTCATTGTTGCAGGTCTTTCTTACACTCTGTTGTAGTTTCTTGTCAGTTTCTTTATCGTGGTTGTTCATTGCAGGTTTCTGTACTGTAGTTGTTCAGTGAAAATTTGTTTACTGAAGAGGCTTCTAAGAAATCTGAGACCATCCAGTGAGTTCTGTGTTTTCGTGACGAATTTGCCAGTTGACACATTTGCAGTGTGTTTTGTGAAAAGGACTGTTTGACATGTCTTCTGGCTGGGACCACAGGAGAGTGAAGTGTGCTGACTATTTGCATATCCAAAAAAGAATTATATTTTCAGGTTGGGAATACGTGTTCTCATTTGAAGACTCTGTTTCAAAGTGAAGAGGTTTCCACTGACGACTTTTGGTGTTCTAAATGTTTTGACAGAATAACGATAGTATCTGAACAAGCCTCCCACGGTGCAGATGAGGCAGATTTTGCATCAATAGAGGTAGAATTGGCTATCCTGAATCAGCCAACTACAGAGGTAGGTGTTAGTCCTGTTAAGAAACCATGATCAGCGAAGTTGAGTCGTAAGCTCTGTGTGTTAAGAAAGTGCAGAAAAATTACTAAAGCTATGTATGAATAGACTACAGCAAAACTGTCCACACTCTTCAAAGTAGAAATTCAATCTTCAGCAGAAAATGAACCAAAGAACTCTTGCACCTCTAGCCAGCAATTTTTCACGGATATCAATTTTGAATATTGCATATCCTACAGTGAAAAGGTGCAAGTTTTAATTATAATTCCAGAGACTTTTCAAAGAAAATTTTGAACCAATTTCCGTCAGTATCAAAGTACATGGTAGACAAATCAAGAAATGTGAGGTCTGTAAAAGGAGTCCAAAAAAGACCAGATCCCTATTATGGCCATCCTGTAGAAGCAGCTCCAAGTTCAAATAGTGCAGTCATTTTATTTCGAAGATAAATGGTACTTTTTTCGCCAGAGTGCCAACAAAAAAGACACTAGAACTGTAACAGTTGAAGGCCAAAAAGTTGTGAAAGTGAAGAGGTACATGACTCCAAGTATTAAAGAAACTTTTGCAATTTATAAGAGCAACTATACAACTTCACACATTGGAAGATCAAAATTTTATGTACTATAACCTAAATAGGTAGTTCCACACCCACGTAGATATGTCTGTGCGTACTGCACTAATTTTGAACTTTGTGTGGTAACTTTGAAGCACTTACTGGAGCAAGTGACATATGACACCTTGGTTGGGCGTGTGAAGTCATTAGTAGTCTGTGCCGTTAGACGAGAGACTTGTTTGTTTCTAGAATGTTGTGACTGCCCTGGAAAGGGAGGAGTGTCCTTACTGACACTCGGCCTGGAAGACATAGCAGACAACTCTGCAGAAATTACATATTCAAGATGGGAGAAAAATAAACTAATTAAGAAAACTGTTGCCTTTGACAGCTTCATTGATGAACTTGGTAAATGGTCCGTGAAAGCAATAACACACCAGCATCGAAAGAAATTGCAACAACACATTGCAGAAGTGAAAGGGGGTGTACGATCTGAAGAACTATATTTAGTGCTTCACTGTGATTATGCTGAGAACTGGTCTGTACTTCTCCCACAAGAATTACGAGGATATCATTGGAGTAATGACCAGGTTTCAATTTTTATAGGAGTGACATATTTCAAAACAAGACCACAAGTGCTGCATTGATGACACAGGACATGTCTCAGCTCATGCTTTGCTAGCAATGCGCAAAATTCTTCAACTGCAAAGAGGAGCAGAGAAGATCATCATTATTTCTGATGTTGCTCCTAGTCATTTTAAAAACTGTTACCAGCTGTTTGAATTGAGTAAGTCACTTGTGCCAACTGACTGGGTATACAGTGCTGCTGTTCACAGGAAGGGGCCTTGTGTTGGTGTAGGAGGCCTGCTGAAGCACCACACTATGAAACAATCTTTCCAGACCAAATACAGCTGTGATTCAGAATGCTGCAGATTTTACGAGAGTCGTGAAATCTTACACATCCACAGCCCTCATTCTTTTGTCCAAGGAGGAAATCGAAGAATTCCATGAACAGAAAAAGAAGAATGCCCCAAACAAACTACTCCTGTGAAAGGAATTCAGAAAACACATTTTTGGACTCAAAGTGATGGGCAAACTCACATTGCAAGCTCTTTAAAGAGCAAGAAAGAAGAAATTTCGTTTGTTCAGCCAATACCTCAGAAACAGCAGGATAATATTCAGATTCACAACCTGAGAAGGGGGTATTTGTGCCGTGTGTGTATGACTGACGGGTGGATTGCAGAGATTATAGATACCAGTAATGAGTTAAACAAACTTGTAGTGAACTTTATACTACCGCATGGAGCAGCTGCTGGATAAAGGTTTCCAGCTGAAGGACAGCAACAATGCCATTAGTGTTACTTCCTATTGGTTCAACACGAAGGCATCACTCTACATCAAAGGAAGGTACTGAAGCAGTGGAACACAGTTTTAGTTCACTGACTGGCTAATTTCATTACAAAACAGAGTGCACAGAAGTTGTATAAATTGAAACCTTGATGTCTCTGGACCTTTCACATACATTTTGGAACCATTTAAAATGCTTGAAAAATGAGTCTCTTACTCATCTTTCAAAACTAAAAGTATGTTAAATAAGGCTAGGTTTTGATTTTTATGGGCTTGCTATGTAATAATGTGGTAATAAAAAAAGGTTTTATGTACGGCAAAAATTTCAAATGTTTATATCACCTGTTCAACCTAAAAGTGGAAACTCTCCTTTTCACAAAATGCAGAACTATGTGGTACTAACCAACAGGGGGGGGGGGGGGGGGGGGGGAAAAGAGAGAGAGAGAGAGAGAGAGAGAGAGAGAGAGAGATTGGCATTTTTGAAAAAGAAAAAAAAAATTCCATAAATTATAAAAAACATTCAGAACGCTATAATAAAAGAACTTTAACAGATAAGCCCAAATCGAGGATTACTTTGTAATCACAAAGCAATTACCTTTAAAATAAAAAAAAAAATCTAGAACTGGTCCAGAGATACAGCATTTTAAAATTTTTTCTAAAATTCACATGTTCAAAATGGTATGTCCAGTGTCATCTTTGGAGGGCTGTATCTCGGAGCAGAATTTTTTTTGGAGATAACAAAAAAATGTGAGTTCCTTACTTTATTTTAACATATGCTAAATTCAATAACATCCGAGACTATGAAGGTAAGACTTTTTCCTAGCCTGCCTGAATCGATATGGACTATGCCAAACCAAATTGTGCTCTTTTAAAATTTTACGAAACTATATTTTTGCAGGTTACCAGTATGAATGTTTTGGATACATAATTTATTTTGTAGCAAATCAGTATTTGTGTTTCGCAGTTCTGCCAAAGAATGTATCACCCCTGAATTTCACTGTAGATCAACGCAAATAAACGTGAATTCTTGAGAATTTTCAGTAGCTACTGTTGTTGTTGTTTGCATAATCCATGAACAATTTGTAGCAAATCGGTGTTCATGATTTAGTTAATGTAGCAGATTTTCTAACTAACATATTCTGTTACATCTAGTTTTCCCTTGAAGAGGAGTAACCCTAAATATTATCTGAATTTATCGTAAATTAACTCTCTTTTGAGTTAGCTAACAACTATAATTAACATCAAAAGATTTTAGGAAACTGGTAAATTTTACCACAGGTTTTTGTACAGCCTTAATAGAAACCTCATTTTGTGTATTTGCTTCAATTATTATAGGGAATTAGCATCTTTTAGCTCAACAGATTAAAAGATAATCAGCGGACTTAATTTGAAGTTATTTGTCCACTGCCTTGTAATACACTGCACCAGCCAAAATGCAGACCCACTGTGAATGCTGTTCTCAAACACAGGATGAGTTGGTTAATGTTTGCAAACAGTTGGAAATTGCCCTGACTGTTGCTAAACAATTGGCAGCTGCTAATCAGTGTGTTGGGACAGCTCCCAAGAGTCGTGTACCTGCGATACATGTACCAAAGATACCTCATGTATTATCCTCTCCTGTGGGTCCTACCTCCTCTACAGAAAATAGAGGATCTGTTATTACCCATCTAGTTGACTGCGAGTGGCGTGTCAATGGTAGATCTAGGCATCTTTTACAGTGTGGATGGGGACTAGGGAAGACAGGGAGGACTCAGGCTGTTGTACTGATTCCCTAACCAACAAGTTTCAGGTGCTGTTTTTCACTAAAACTGAAACTGAGCCAGTTTGACTCACTTCACCTGTTTTGAGGAAACATGTTTTTTTCCAGTGTAAGAAGAAGGCAAATGCAAAGGGATAGGGGCCTATTAAGCTCCAAATGTACAGTGAATGGTGGTACCCTTTAGAGAAATGGCAACAAAGGACAGGAAAGGACAATGGCTGCTCTTAGTGTGTATGCCTGGGGCCTCATTCAGCATGTTGAAGAGGCTATTCCAGCAGCCATTCGAGAACAGGGTGCAATCAACCAGAGAGTGTGGCACACATTGAAACAAACTACGCCTGTCGCCTGAGCTCTGATATCATTCTTGGGCCATTCCAGTGAATGGTGGAGAAGGTTGAGAAGACCAGCCCTGTGCATGGAGTTTCAACGAAACTCATAATTTGCTTTATTTTCCCCTGAACTGATAGTGACCATCTGTTTCTGAGTCGAGTGGAAGGACTGAACAAGATACCTCAAAGGTTCTGTGAAAAGCTAGGCTGCAACTTCCTGGACTTGCGCCATATGCTTGAGAATTGTAGGGTCCCTCTAAATAAGTCACATATGCACTACACATCAGAGGCTGCTACTCACTTAAGTGATTGTGTTGCTGGAGGCTTTAATTATCCAACAATCAATGACGAAATTACAGGTCTGTAAGTGGTGGGTGTGATAAGACAGCCTGTGAAACTTTACTAAATATATTCTCTGAAAAATACCTAGAGCAGATAGTTAGGAACCACACTCATGATGGAAATATATTGGATCTAATGGCAACAAATAGACCTGACCTCTTTGAGGATATCCACATCAAAAATGGTATCAGTGACTATGACATGGTTGGGGTAACAATGATTACCAAAGTACAAAGAATAACAAACAGGCAGAAAGATATATAGGTTCACTAAAGTATATAAAAATATCACTAGTGTCATACCTCAATGAGAAACTTGAAACTTTCAGCACAAGTCAGGAGCATGCAGAGGAAATTCTGCCTCAAGTTTAAAAGAATAGTTGACCACACACTGGATAGATATGAACCCAGTAGAACAGTTCATAATGGGAGGGAACCTACATGATATACACACACTAAAAAGAAACTTCTAAAGAAACAGAGATTACTGCACAGTAGGTGCAAAATAAAGAGTAGGGCTATAGGTAGAGAGATGCTGAATGAAATGTGTTTGGCTGTCAAGAGAACAATGCGTGATGCCTTCAATGACTACACAGAATATTGTCACATGATATTTCACAGAACCCAAAGAAATTCATGTCATATGTAAAGGCTGTTAGTGGCATCAAAGTTAGTGTCCAGTCCCTAGCGAATGAGACAGGAACTGACATTGAGGGAAGCAAAGCCAACTCTGAAATGTTTAACTTGATTTCTGAAGGAAAACACAGGAGAATTGCCCCAATTTAATCCTTGTACAATTGGAAAAATGAATGAAATAAGTACTGTATCAGTGGTATTGAGAAACAGCTGGGATCATTTAAATTGAACAAAGCTCCAGGGCCAAATGGGATCACTGAGTTAGCCCCTCTCCTAACTATAACCTATCCTAGACCTCTCAGACACAAAACCGTGTCCAGTTCTTGGAAAAGGGCACGGTTAACACCTGCCTACAAGAAGGGGAGCAGAAGTGATCCAGAAAACAATACCGTCAAATATCCTTGACATAGATTTGTTGTAGAACCTTAGAATACATTCCAAGCTTGAACATGAGGTACCTCGAACAAAATGACCTCCTCAATGCCAACCAGCACGGTTTTCGAAAACACGATCGTGTGAAACCGAACTTGCACTTTTCTCACATGACATACTTTGGATCAAGGTAACCAAGTAGATGCACTATTTTTTAATTTCTGAAAAGCATTTGACTCGGTACCGCACCTAAGTTTACTATCTAAAATACGAGATCATATGGCGTAGCAAGTGAAATTTGTGACTGGACTAATGGTGGGGAGGACACAACATGTTATCTTGGATGGAGAGTCATTGTCAGATGTAGAAGTTAACTCCGGTTGTACCCAGGGAAATGTGTTGGGACTCTTGCTATTCATGTTCTATATTACTGACCTTGAAGACAATGTTAATAGTAAAGTCAGGGTTTCTTCAAATGATGCAGTTATCCATAATGAAGTACTAACTGAAAGAAGCTGCATAAATATTCAGTCAGATCGTGATATGATTTCCTCTAAATGTTCATAAATGTAAAGTCTTGCACTTCACAAAATGAAAACTGTAATATCAATGAGTCAATGTCAGAATTGGCCAGTCATACAAATACCTGGGTGTAGCACTTTGTAGGGATATGAAACGGAATGATCACACAGGTTCAGTTGTGGGTAAAGTAGGTGGTAGCCTATGGTTTATTGGCAGAATACTGGGGAAGTGTGATTAGTCAACAAGAGATTGCTTACTAATTACTCATGCAACCAGTTCTAGAATACTGCTCAAGTGTGTGGGACCAGTAAAAGATGGGACTATCAGGGGATATTGAATGTATATAGAGAAAGGCAGCATGTATGGTCACAGGTTTGTTTAATTGGTGGGAAAGTGTCACAGAGATACTGAAGGAACTGAACGGAAAGATATCTACATCTACATCTACATCCATACTCCGCAAGCCACCTGACGGTATGTGGCGGAGGGTACCTTGAGTACCTACATCGGTTCTCCCTTCTATTCCAGTCTCGTATTGTTCGTGGAAAGAAGGATTGTCGGTATGCTTCTGTGTGGGCTCTAATCTCTCTGATTTTATCCTCATAGTCTCTTCGCAAGATATACGTAGGAGGGAGCAATATACTGCTTGACTCTTCGGTGAAGGTATGTTCTCGAAACTTCAACAAAAGCCCGCACTGAGCTACTAAGCGTCTCTCCTGCAGAGTCCTCCACTGGAGTTTATCTATCATCCCCATAACACTCTCACAATTACTAAATGATCCTGTAACGATGCGTGCTGCTTTCCATTGGATCTTCTCCATCTCTTCTATCAACCCTGTCTGGTACAGACCCCACACTGCTGAGCAGTATTCAAGCAGTGGGCGAACAAGCGTACTGTAACCTACTTCCTTTGTTTTCAGATTGCATTTCCTTAGGATTCTTCCAATGAATCTCAGTCTGGCATCTGCTTTACCAACAATCAACTTTATATGATCATTCCATTTTAAATCACTCCTAATGCGTACTTCCAGATAACTTATGGAATTAACTGCTTCCAGTTGCTTACCTGCTATTTTGTAGCTAAATGAAAAGGGATTTATTTTTCTATGCATTCGCAGCACATTACACTTGTCTACGTTGAGATTCAATTGCCATTCCCTGCACCATGCGTCAATTCGCTGCAGATCCTCCTGCATTTCAGTACAATGTCAAATTGTTACAACCTCTTGATATACCACAGCATCATCCGCAAAAAGTCTCAGTGAACTTCCGATGTCATCCACAAGGTCATTTATGTATATTGTGAATAGCAACGGTCCTACGACACTCCCCTGCGGCACACCTGAAATCACTCTTACTTCGGAAGACTTCTCTCCATTGGGAATGACATGCTGCGTTCTATTATCTAGGAACTCTTCAATCCAATCACATAATTGGTCTGATAGTCCATATGCTATTACTTTGTTCTTTAAACGACTGTGGGGAACTGCATCGAACGCCTTGCGGAAGTCAAGAAACACGGCATCTACCTGGGAACCCTTGTCTATGGCCCACTCAGTCTCGTGGACGAATAGTGCGAGCTGGGTTTCACATGATCGTCTTTTTCGAAACCCATGCTGATTCCTACAGAGTAGATTTCTAGTCTCCAGAAAAGTCATTATACTCTAACATAATACGTGTTCCAAAATTCTACAACTGGTCGACGTTAGAGATATAGGTCTATAGTTCTGCACATCTGTTCGACGTCCCTTCTTGAAAACGGGGATGACCTGTGCCCTTTTCCAATCCTTTGGAACGCTACGCTCTTCTAGAGACCTATGGTACACCGCTGCAAGAAGGGGGGCAAGTTCCTTCGTGTACTCTGTGTAAATCGGACTGGTATCCCATCAGGTCCAGCGGGCTTTCCTCTTTTGAGCGATTTTAATTCTTTCTCTATCCCTCTGTCATCTATTTCGATATCTACCATTTTGTCATCTGTGCGACAATCTAGAGAAGGAACTACAGTGCAGTCTTCCTCTGTTAAACAGCTTTGGAAACAGACATTTAGTATTTCGGCCTTTAGTCTGTCATCCTCTGTTTCAGTCCATTTTGGTCACAGAGTGTCTGGACATTTTGTTTTGATCCACCTACCGCTTTGACATAATACCAAAATTTCTTAGGATTTTCTGCCAAGTCAGTACATAGAACTTTACTTTCGAATTCATTGAACGCCTCTCGCATAGCCCACCTCAAACTACATTTCGCTTTGCGTAATTTTTGTTTGTCTGCAAGGCTTTGGCTATGTTTATGTTTGCTGTGAAGTTCCCTTTGCTTGCGCAGCAGTTATCTAACTCTGTTGTTGTACCATGGTGGCTCTTTTCCATCTCTTATCATCTTGCTTGGTACGTACTCATAACGCATATTGTACGATGGTTTTGACCTTTGTCCACTGATCCTCAACACTATCTGTACTTGGGACAAAACTTTTGCGTTGAGCCGTCAGGTACTCTGTAATCTGCTTTTTGTCACTTTTGCTAAACTGAGAAATCTTCTTACCTTTTTTAATATTTCTTTTCACAGCTGAAATCATCGATGCAGTAACTGCTTTATGATCACTGATTCCCTGTTCTGCATTAACTGTTTCAAATAGTTCGGGACTGTTTGTCACCAGAAGGTCTAATATGTTATCGCCACAAGTCAGTTCTCTATTTAACTGCTCAAGGTAGTTTTCAGATAATGCACTTAAAAAAGTTTCACTGGATTCTTTGTCCCTGCCACCCGTTATAAACATTTGAGTCTCCCAGTGTATATCCGGCAAATTAAAATCTCCACCCAGAACTATAACATGGTGGGGAAATCTACTCGAAATATTTTCCAAATTATCCTTCAGTTGCTCAGCCACAACAGCTGCTGAGCCAGGGGGCCTATAGAAACATCCAATTACCATGTCTGAGCCTGCTTTAACCGTGACTTTGACCCAAATTATTTCACATTTAGGATCTCCGTCAATTTCCTTCGATACTATTGCACTTCTTATCGCTATAAACACGCCTCCCCCTTCACTGTCCAGCCTGTCTCTGCGGTATACATTCCGATCTGAGTTTAGGATTTCATTACTGTTTACGTATGGTTTCAGCCAACTTTCTGTCCCTTGTACTATATGGACATAATGACCGTTTATTAATGAGAGCAGTTCTGGACCTTTCTATAGATGCTCCTGCAGTTTACTATTAGTACATTAATATTGTTATTCCCTGTTGCATTTTGCCTACTCCTACCTTGCCGCATCTCAGGAGGCGTCTTGTCGGGCCTAGGGAGGGAATTCTCTAACCTAAAAAACCCACACGTGCACTCCACATGTACTCCGCTAACCTTTTAGCCGTTTCCAGCGTGTAGTGCACGCCTGCCATATTCAGGGGGACCCTACATTTCTCCACCCGATAGCGGAGGTCGAGAAATTTGCACCCCACATCTCCGCAGAATCGTCTGAGCCTCTGGTTTAAGCCTTCTCCTCGGCTCCAAACCAGAGGACAGTGATCGGTTCTGGGAATGATACTACAAATAGTTAGCTCAGATTCAACCCCGCCTTCCACCTTCAATTCCGCCAACCGCCTGTACGAACTGAGGATGACCTCTGAACCCAGACAGCAGGAGTCATTGGTGCCAACATGAGCAACAATTTGCAGTCAGGTGCACCCAGTGCTCTCTATCACCGCCGGCAGTGCCCCCTCCACATCTCGGATGAGACCCCCCAGCAAGCAGACAGAGTGAACACTGGCCTTCTTCCCCGACCTTTCCGCTTCAAGACTCTTGAAGATATAGGCTATGTAAAATATCCCAAGAAAATCTATTAAGAAAGTTTCAGGCATCGGCTTTAAATGACTACTACAGGTATGTACTACAACCCCCTATTTCTTGCTCACAAAGGGATTATGAGGATAAGATTAGAATAATTACTGCACACACACACACACACACACACACACACACACACACACACACACACACAGAAGCATTCAAACAATCTTTCTTCCCATGCTCTGTTTGTGAGTGGAACAGGAAGAAACCCTACAAACTAGTACAATGGCATGTACCAGGTGCCATACACATAATGGTGGTTTGCAGTGTATAGACTTAGATGTGTTTAATTTATTGCCATACTCTTGTAAGTAAGACTTAATAAGAGTCAAGTTTAACAGATGTCATGTGATTAATGCATGAATCCATTTCTATTTGTTAGTAATCATTTTTATCTGTTTTTGTTATGTTACATGCACAGTTCAAAGATAGCCATTACAGTATTCCCTTCAAGTTTAGAAACCAAAACAACCATAAAACTGTCTTAACATCGGCTGGGACTCTACAACAAAAAAAAATGGAAAACTGCAGAAATCACACAATTCTAATTTCTGGTGTTTGAAAACAACAACAAACATCAGAAACTTAATCTTAACGACACAATCACCTATGGTATACTCATGAAATAGGCGACTAAACTCAAGGCGGTCAGGTCATAATACAAGAAAGCATTTGTTGGACACTAAAATCAAAATGTCATTTGAAGTCCTTGCACCCAGCGATTGCGCTCGCAGGTGAAAAACTTAGTATGCAAGCAACTAAATAAAAGCAAAATTACGTGATCGTACCATGCACATAAAAAGTGTAGAATCTGGTTGAGGGGCGATGGGGACCAAAATATGTGAAACAACTGTAGCAACAAGGAACCCATTGGATACACAACACACGATAAAGTACAATAAAGATATGCCAATCACAGGTACGCCACATTTACGAGAAAACAATGAAATTATTACATACGATTTTAAAGAGATGCGAGCTATGTACTTGAACCCTGCTTGTAATGTATACCAACCTCAAACTTTTCACAGACCTAAATTTAATTTCCCACCACATTTTGAAAAAAACTAAATCATAATTTTATGATATTATAAGCTGCTCATAAATACGAGCAATAGGAAAACCTAATATTACAAAGTAATATACGCTGCTGTGTGTTACTTTTAAGAATGCCCATTTACATCATAGAAATCGTATAGTACTGCAGTGAAATGGCTTCACAGACGTATCTAATACACGTTTTACTTGCCTTAACTTCTGCACTACCCCTTCCGAGTCTTTTTATGTTAGTCGAAATCAGCTAAACGTTTACACACTCATTTTACTTGAAAACACTCAACATGCCACCATTAAACAAACAACAAGTACTGCAGTGCATCCAACATTCTAGTTTGACAATAGGCGTCCATTATTCGAATGTTTTACTTGCCATTTGCCAACATGAAGAAAAAACACGTTCATTACTGTAATTACTGGAAAGTGGAAAATATCTGAAATATTCTTGCATGGACTTGAAGTTGTTCTGTAAGACGCTTTTTTCCAATTAGAAATATTAAGAATGGTCTGTCCTCACTGACCGTATCTACAATTAAGGCGAAGCGAGCGCACACTCGTGCATTTCGAATTTGTCTGAAGTTCGTCGTGGTGTTGACGAGTACTCGCTTTGGAGACGATATTCGCACATTGCTATGCATCTAGTCATTCTGCGAACAACGAATATCTCTTAATCAGCACCCGTGTGGAATGGAAATGCTTCTTATCCTCAATAAAACTAGTTTTTTTCCACAGGCGAACCACTGTCGCTTGTAGGTTCTTTCAGTTCCATCTCCTTTTCTCAAGCTTAGCTCAAGGAATACTATTAAATAATTCTCCTTTTGCAGTCCTATGCCTTTTTGCGGTTCACATGAATCTTTCTACGTTTTCAAGCATCGTAAACGGCATTTCTTTGTTTCACGGTTCGATAAAGATGAATTCCAAATTATCGGTTCATTTCTGTACCATTGGGGCAGTTAATTTCTTAAAGACCAGTGCGATAACAACTGGTCAAATGCATTCGCTGAACGCGAATACGTAACAGACTCCAGGGGAAAAAAAGGAACGCGAAAGGAAATTCCATTGTATTGAATGCGACACTATATACAATTTATAAACGTGAATCATTCGAGTCAGTAGAAGATGAGTAATATTTCTAAGTCACAGAAATTTACTTTCTTGTGGCAAGAAAGCAATATCGAATAATTAAATTGTTGAACGGATGCTTACCCAAGAAAGATTGTGAGCAGAACCGAGGAGTGGACCTAACTGCTATTCCAAGAAGCTTGGACGTCGTTCATGGGGACGTATAGACGAGAATGTTTACCGATACTTTAACGTGACACACACAGCGGGTAAGGGCGAGCACCAAAGCTTACAGGCATTTGGTAAACAGCTGTCAACACATCCCCTCCACTCGACTGTTTTGGAATTTCCATTAATGTGCACGTTTCGATTCCTGATCACAATGACGTGAATTTGCGCGGTACGCATATAAGTTACGCTTCCCCACTATGGAACCCACAGGCTCTCGCTCGGTTCATATGTCGTCATGCATTCCTGGAGACAAGACGAATCACTCCCGCACTAATACTCCCGACTGATTATCGACTTACAAAAAAAAAAAAAAAAAAAAAAGTAACTAAGTTTACAAAATCCACAGAGCAGAATCCCGGTATTACTACAGTGGCAAATGAAACGACAGGCGAACTGTGAGCCATACGGTTCGTTATTGAATCGATTTTTTAGCAGCATTCGTACCTCAACGATATGCTAACGAATATCTTTTAACAATATGGAATACAAGACGGCTACTGATTGCTCACTAGTAACATCAAACTGCCCGTTGCTACAATTTCTGAATATCAAACCTTTTCTAATACAATGGTACCACGCAATACTACACTAATGGAGTTATTTTCTGCTATAATATTTACCATGAACATATTAGGATGCTTGGGAAAAAAATTAGCACAGCATGTTATGCCTTACGAATATTAGTCACTGTGTGCAATAGTTCATGCCACAGAATGATATACTTTGCACACACACATTCTATAATAAGTTACGGCATAACATTCTGGAGTGCAAATGCCCAACATATGAAATATGTGTTCAGATTGCAGAAACGAGCTATCAGAATAATGAGCAAGAGTCACAAAAGAGCACACTGCAGTGAGCTATTTAAAAATGGGGTATTCTGACAATCCCAAGTGAATATATCTTGCAACTACAGTTTTTATTCACAAAAATATTGAGCAATATTTAGCAAACAGCTGCATACATGATCACCAAACCAGAAACAATAATTGCTTGTACCTAGTCAGAATGAATCAAACCAAAACCCAAACCACTATGTTTTACTGAGGTGTCAAGATATACAATAAATTGCCAAAAGAAATCAAAAACATAAAGGAACTCTGCAAATTTAAAGCATTCCTTAATGAATATTTATCAAAAAATAGTTTTTACTTGATTAGAGAATTCATGCAGCATAAAATTGGCGTAAATAAATAATCAGGTTAACCAATTATAAAGTGGACATTCTAAATTGTAATTTACCCATACAAGTACTAGAGGAGTCTTGTGATCTATTTCTTTTGATTGAAACAGGTTCTTCTGCATTGTGTAATTCAAATATAAACAATTTAAGCTCATGAAGAATATCAGGTTTATTATGGACACCCTTAAACTTGGGCCACAGAGAGAGGGGATATATATATATATGAATAAATAAACAATTTAAGCTCATGAAGAATATCAGGTTTATTATGGACACCCTTAAACCTGGGCCACAGAGAGAGGGTTCTTTTTCTATTGTCTGCTAGTGTGTTGCACAAGAGTTTGGTCGTGTTAATTACTGGTGAAAGCATGCTAGGGTTTATTATTTTGTTTCATTCTTTATAGTTTTCAGTTTTTAGTATTTTCATACAGCTGGCTTCATCAGTGTACACAGTGGAGTCAAGATTTATACAGTTAAGAAAACGTTAGAGAAGTGCTTGTGTTTGGGGGCAGTGCAACTGGCAGCAGTCTGGAGACACCAAGAAGCTGTGTTCACCACAGTCGACAGGTTTCAGACTGATACACCCAGAATGCAGCAGTTTATATTCACTTAGAGATGTCACTGAAATAAGCAAGGATTTTCAGGAAAAATGATAAGGACTTAACATCCTGTTGAGGACAATCTCATTATACACAGAATAAAGGTTGGAATTAGGAAGTGATGGAGAAGGAAATTGCCCTTTTCAAAGAATCCAGTCCAAAATTTGCATCAAGTGATTTAGCAATACCATAAACAATGTCAATCTAGTTAGCCAGATAGGTACGTGAACCAAACTACCATCCTCCTGAGAGCAAACCCAATGTCTTACCAGCTGAAAAGCAATAACTCCTATGATTATGATGGTATTACAATCAAAGCACAAAAATCTTGTGCTGTGATGGTAGTTCCCCAATTGATTTAACTCTGTAAATAATCAATGAATCAAGATTTATTTCCCAAAAAACTGACAGCAGTAATGCTCATTAATAAAAAAAGGGGGATAAGCATGTCACCTCTAATTGCAGATCCATCTTACTCCTTACCACGTTCCAAAACATTTCTGAGAAGGTCTTTTATTATAGCTTGTTATAACATTAAGTTTTCAACAACAGTTCTTTCATTCATTCATTCACTCACTCACTTATTCAAATGTCATGTTTTGCAAACCTGTCAAGAAGAACCACCTTTAGAAATGTGCAACCTGACAAGTTACGCATTAACACACAGAAGCAACCCCTGATAGTTACTTCTGTAAAGTACACGAACAAAAATTATGACTCACAGTAATCTGCTTAAACTGATAATTATGGTAATTACTTCTAGATTACCTTATATATGTATGTTTAGAAAAAGAACAGCTACTCCAAAAAAATAAGTGCCCCTCCTACATTATGCAACTGCTGTTTTTATCTAGCACAATTTGTCTTCTGTGAAGCCTTCTCTATATAGAAAGCAATACATGATCTCTGAAAATGAGTCACCCCTGCTCCCTCTGCGAAAGCAAATGTTCAAACTCAGTTCTGATAGAACTAAACAACAGAAATTACCCTCCAGTCATTTTGTGTGATCTTACCAAGGAGTTGTGTAGAGTCTAAAATTCTATTAGGGAAACTGAAATGTTATGATGTCACAAACACCTCTGTTGCCTGGATGGAGGAAACAAGAGAAAACAGAAGGAATTTAATAAATGATATCAGAGGGGATAAAAATATCTGAGTGAGAAATCATTAAATATGTAGTCCCACAAGGTCCATTTCTTGGCCAATGCCTGTTCTTGTCATTAATAAATAATTTACCGAAGGCTTTGGAGGGAAATTCAAAACCTGCTATGTTTGCCCAAATACAGCCATACTAGATACACGCTGGGATATAATGGAACAAACTTGCCATTGTTTCACTACAAACACCTTTACTCTCAGTATTACAAAAACTCAAATCATTCAATTTCAAAGAAATAGACTTGCCTTACAATTACCAGAAGGAGAGATTAATTGACACATACAAATTGAAACTTGTCCTAGCCATCCATACAGATGATAAACTGAGAAAGCACCAGCAAAAGCACAGTTTTAAGTTAACGAGCAAGTTCCTTTCTGTCTACTTTGCACTTAGAAATCTCTCTCATTCTGTTGTCCTAGAGTCAGGATTGTATGCATACTTCCACTCAGCAGTGTACTAAGGCATAAACTTCTGAGGCAGTAGAGACAAGGCCAAAGAAATGTTCATTATATAAAAGTATGAAATAATAATGTTATGTAAAGCAGGTATTCAAACATATTGCAGAATTCTCTTCAAGGATTTTGGGATTCTTACACAAATGTGGATAATACATTTACTTATTAAGGGCATTTATGGTTAATCAGAGTGGATTCAGGAGAAACTGTGAATTTAAAATAAAATTAATTTCCATGAAAAAAATTGCATTTCTTTCTAGGTTTCTGATTAGAGGTTTTATATTCTGGTGCTAAACTGATAACAGGTTAGCACTAGACAGGCAAGAAATAGGAAGTTTCCCAATATTCAAAACTGAAATAAAAGTGTAAGTTATTAGCCACTCCATCTAAAATTTATTATACTGTTTGGACTGAGGGATGTAAATAACACTCAGCTCTAATGTTTGTATTAACCAGATTTTGACTTTGTCACAATATACCTTATACTGTTCTGTGTAAAGTTACATAAATGCTTTGATGAAGTATTGGCCATTTCTCTCTCTCTCTCTCTCTCTCTCTCTCTCTCTCTCTCTCTCTCACGCAAACACAACTCGCACATAAGACCATAGTCTCTGACTGAATCCAGACTCAGAGAGTCTCACTTCAGCTACCAGAGACTGTTTGTTGTGTGTGTGTGTGTGTGTGTGTGTGTGTGTGTGTGTGTGTGTGTGTGTGTGTTGTCTGTTTTCAACAAAGGCCTTGTTGGCAGAAAGCTCACTTTCTAACAATCTTTTTGTTGTACCTATCTGCAACTCAGCATATTGGCTATATGGTGAGTAACAACTATGCTCTTCATAATCTTGTTATAATCTATGCTAGTTGGCCATGACTGCATTTGCATATTTTTAAAATATTTTTATTTTTGAAATAAACTGGAGTTATCAAACTGATTAATTAAAAGCAAAATTATAATCTGCATATGGTCACATACCTCCAACCAGTATAAAGGATTCCTAGTTACCAAGGGACCTTGGTATCAGCACAGGATGCCTCATCAGTTGGGATAGGGCTCAGTCTTCCTAAAATGTTAGGAGAGCCAAAGAGGTTGGTGTTCCAGATATTATGCTGACAGTATATCATTGCAGTCAGCCACAAATGTAAACGAATGAGAACTTGGACTGTCCAAGCGGAGAGGAGCGGTGCACTCTTGAAGAGCTGCCATCCTATGTCCACATTCTGTGTTTCCACAAAATAAAACTGACATAATGATCATAGACATCATTGATTCCTTTTTTCTGGTGGGAGTCTCATTCAAAGCCCTTTAAGCACTAGGATTAGTCTCATTTCAAAATTAGGAAAAAAACAAGCAATCCACAATGCAAAGCAAATTGGAGTGCAAAAAACGTTTGGTAAATGCTGCAGCACAGTTGTCTGCTGCAGATGGCAGTGGTAGTACAGGCCCGACCTCTACCAGTAACATACATGACCATAGTTCAAAACACTCCCCACCTAAAACTGCCACGATATAGTGTCCGCATAATACTTTGAGTTATATATGAGGTGAGTGATGGACCCCCTTGAACTCAGTATCTCCTGCTTGCGAGACAGTTGTTAACCACTCTGCTACCTAGACACAGTGTTTATCACTAATGCACAGACTACCTCAGCATGCCTCTTGATCAACCCACACTCCCACCTAGCGCCATGTATCCACAGTCCCTGTCCATGTCCTCCACGCTTGCTACTTGGAGATTACCGCTGGAGGTCGGACACAATTGTGCATCCATAATGAATGTGGTGGATTCATTGCCTATCAAGGCAAATGAATTGTATGAATGTGTGATGCCTGTTGCTTTGGACATGTCCAAAAGAACAGACACCACCCAGAATCTGCAGCTGTGATACATATTATGTGATACATAATGGATTCATTGCCCAATGAGGTGAATCAGTTATGACTGCATGGTGTTTGTTCTTTCTGATATGTCCAAAAGGACAGACACCGTGTAGAATCAGGTTTCCACCTGGGTCTCCCACGGGCAAGGGGTTGGGAATGGGAATGACATAGGGATGGACTAGGATGTTGTGGAGGCTGGGTATGTGATGGAACACCACTTTGGGAGGGGTGGGAAGTATCTCAGGTAAGATGTCCCTCATTTCAGGACTTGATGATATGTAATCAAAGCCCTGGCAAAGGATGTGGTTCAGTTGTTCCAGTCCGGGGTTGATACTGGGTGATGCAGGCGATACTCTTTTGTGGCTGTTTCTTGTTGGGGGGGGGGGGGGGGGAGAAATGTCATGGGAGATCTGTTTGCGGATTGGGTCTGAGGGATAATGCCTATCTGTGAAGGCCTAGGTGAGACCCTCAGCATACTATTTGTCACTGCAAATAGGGCCAGGCTCTATGGTAAGGATTTCTTGGTGTGAAAGGGATGACAGCTGTCAAAATACTGGTATTGTTGGTGGTTGTAGTGGGTTCAATGTGGACAGAGGTGCAGACGGAGCCATCATAATGGAGAGAAGGTGTTAAGGCTGTGAAGGAATGAAGATAGGATGTCTTAGCTCCGAGTCCAGATCATGAAGATATCATCAATGAATCTGAACCAGACTAGGGGTTTTGTGCTTAGGATGGCCAAGAAAGTCTCTTCTAGATGGCACATAAAAAGGTTGGCATAGGAGGGTGGCATATGGGTGCTCATGGCTGTGCTACAGATTTGTTTATATGCCTTCCCTTCAAATGATAAGTAGTTATGGATTGGATAAAGTTAGTAAAGTTAGTAAAGTTAGTTCCTTACCACCGTTGCAGCCAGCAGCCACCACTGAATCCATGCCACAAGCAGGCAAGTGCCAAGTGCCAGTGATTCGTAACTTCCCACGTGCATTATTGCTGCCGTCACCCTTCGCATGTAATGCCACATTAAGTGCCTTTGAACTTTTTGCTTTGTGTGCACAAAATGCCCTCCACACATTCTCAATATGGAGTGCACCAGGGGGAGTAAGTAAAGGTCTTGTTAATGATCCACAAAAACAAGCTGAAAATCTTAAGTTAAGAAATCAGTAATTAGGCGAATGACTGTGGGCAAGACAGGAATTGCCACCTGTCCCCAAAATTGACTTAAGTATGCAAACCACCCCTGATGTGGCTGCTATTGATCTGCAACCCACTCCCCTTCATGTTACAGACTAAGTTATAAGAATGCATGGTATCTGTTCCTTCAGACATGTCCAAAAGACCAGGCACCATGCGAAATCCGCAGCAGTGACACATAATATGTAAATTGAAAGAGGAGTGGGGAGAAAGGAAAGGGAAGGGAAGAGTCTATTGATATCAGTTGCATCAGGACTTTGTGTGGCATCAGCGATAATGAACGAAAATGTGTGCTGGACTAGGATTTGAAACTGGGATCTCCTGCTTATCAGCAGTTGCGTTAATCACTGCACCACTTAGACACAGCATTTATCACAATTGCATGAACTATCTCGGCTGACCCACATTCCCACTTAGTGCCATCTATCTGCAGTCCCTGTCCGTTTCCTCCATACTTGGTACTTGGAGGTTTCCACAGGAGGTTGGATATAATTGTGCATCCACACTGAATGTGATGGATTCATTGCTCATCAAGGCAAATCAATTATATGAATGCGTGGCGTCTGTTCCTTTGAACATGTCTGAAAGAAGAGGCGCAACATGGAATCCACAGCTGCGATACATATTATGTGATATATACTCTCAATACCTCCACCTCGAATGTAACCACAGTAAGCCATCCAGAACCATGACTAAATTAATCATCCTTCACAAGTGAAAAATCCAAAATACCACCTGCAAAAGCACAAGGACCATCAAGGACAACATGCAATGCGGTGCCTTTCACCTTCACTTCATTTTTTTCCTTGTCCCGAATAGTGATTTCAGTGTCATCAATGGACTTGTAAACAGCTGTGTGTGAGTGCCAAACACCCTAAAATGATGTATCTCGTGAGTAGTTCAAAGCAATTTCCTGTGCAGCAGCCTAATCCAGACTACCAGTGCCCACAGCTGTCGCATGCATTATAAAGGCTCATGGTGCCTTATCGAAACTGCAACAACCGGCTTCAGTGTGAACAATCACCCACAGTGGAATGTAAAACTAGTGCCACTGCAGGGGCAACTGCACAGAGGCAACCCGGATAACTGCACTTCAGCCTACAGCTCTTTATTGAGTTAGGCAATTGAGCCGTGACTTATAGAGATGCACAGGGATGTCTCACACAGAGCGCATGCCAGGGTGCCCCTGAGAACTACAACACTAAGAACTGGTTCTCAGATTTTGGCAAAATCAATGTGTAGGTCTTCTTTATAATATGTGTCATAGCTGCTATTTCTGCATGGTGTCTGTCCTTTTGGACATATCTGAGGAAACAGACACCATGGCAGTCAGAACTGCTTCACCTCAATGGGCAATAAATCCATTATGTATCACATAATATGTATCACAGCTGCAGATTCTGGGTTGTGTCTGTTCTTTTGGACATGTCCAAACCAACACGCACTTCACATTCATTCAATTCATTTGCCTTGATGGGCAATGAATCCACCACATTAATTGCGGATGCACAATTATGTCCGACCTCCTTCGGTAATCTCCGAGTAGCAAGCATGAAGGACTTAAGTCCAGGGAGTGTGGTGGATGGTACACTACTTCCCAGTCCTATCGACTGAACACAGCAACCACAGCTTGCGCTGTATGCACCCATGCATTGTCATACAAAATGATGGGTGGATTGCGCAGAAAGTGTTGCCACTTCTTTTGCAAAGTTGGTCACAGGTGATGCTCCAAAAATGAACAGTAATATGACTTAAGTCCTTGTGACTTTGATTTGATTCCAAAGATGAAGGAAATACTTCATGGCATTCACTTCAGCACTGTTTCAGAGATTTGACAGGCAGTAGATAACTCCATTCACACCATCAACAGAACAGGCTCTGCTAACGGTATACTACACCTTCCACATCGCTGTCAACGGGTCCTCCGCAATGGTGGTGACTACTTTGAAGGACAGTAACAAGTGCAAACATGTAAATTTTTGTATCAGTTGTGAATGAATAGTTGCCATTATTTAAGAGTCAACCCTTGTATTTCAATTTTCATGTATTTCTTATTTCAATCTCTAGCAGATGCACGTCCACAAAGCTCTCGCTAAGCTAAGTGATTGATATTTACATAAGAGCTAATTTAGTTAATATTACATTTTAGACTAGTGTATTTACTTCTTTGCTATGCTGTCTATTGAATGTTTTGCTTTTCTGAGCATATTTAGACAGAAAAGAAAGTATTTCGTAAAGGCTGATACTCATTAGTTTTGTTTACATTTTAGGCATAAATTTCATGTGAGTGTAGATCTTTATTTTTTCTTACTAGAGTTAGCAGTTCAAAGTTAAATTAATTTGTGTCTGTCATATAGACTTTAGGTAGTTAGTTAAAACTTTTGAAAGTAAGTTTAAAAGTTTGTTTACATTAGCATTTAGTTACTGCTATGAAACCTCAGTGCTCTTGTGCCAAGTTATTCTCTGCTTTTGTGTACATTTTTCTATCAAACCATGTGTGACAAATGTGGTGGTTGCTGTAGAAATCTGAAGGAGGTGGGTGTTCTGTGAAGACTGTAGGTTATGGTTTCAATGGGGCAAATGTAGTGGCAAGGAAACAGGGGTAGATAATGAGGTTCTTCCATGGTAATCTAGGTTATGTAGAAAGGACTGAAAAATTTCTGAACAGGAGGCAAAAATTTGTGCCCTTAAGGCTGAATTAGAAAATGCAAATTTGGAATTGTGTAGGCTACAGGAGGAAAAAGAGACATGATGCTTGGGAAAGGTAGCAAGCAAAGGGTGAAAAAGGGAAACTGTTGAAAAACTTTAGAAATTCAGTTAGTAAATCATATTGCGGAGATGTTGAGTCATGATAGGCACAACAAAAAGATTCACACAATTATAGCTTTCGGCCATTAAGGCCTTTGTCAGCAGTACACACACATACACACGTGCACACACACTCACACAAACACAACTTGCATATACAACTTGCATACACATATGCAGCCTCAGAGAACTGAAACCACGCTGCAAGCAGCGGCACCAGTGCAAGCCACCTTCCTATATGTTGCCGTCCACCTCAGAGATGGCTACATCAGTACATCTGTCCATATCAAACCTACTAACCACCAGCAATACCTCCACTTTGTCAGCTGCTACCCACTCCATACCAAGAAGTCCCTTCCATGCAGCCTAGCCACCCGTGGTTGTCGCATCTGCAGTGACGAGCAATCCCTTTCTAAATATACCGAGGGTCTCACTGAAGCCTTCACTGACCATAATTACCCTCCCATCCTTGTACAAAAACATATCTCCCACCACCTCCCAGAGTCCCACAGTCCGGCCACAGAGGAGCATTCCCCTCAAAACTCAGTACCATCCAGGACTAAAGCAACTGAATTACATTCTCCGCCAGGGTTTCGATTACCTCTCATCATGCCCTGAAATTAGAAATGTCCTGCCCACTATCCTTCCCGCCCCTCTTACCATGGTATTCTGCCATCCACCAAACCTACATAATATACTCGTCCATCCTTACACAATCCCTGCTCCCAATCCCTTACCTCATGCCTCATAGCCCTGTAATAGACCTAGATGCAGGACCTGTCCCACTCATCCTCCTACCACCACCTACTCCAGGCCGGTCACTAACATCACCTATCCCATCAAAGGCAGGGCTACCTGTGAAACCAATAATGTGATTTACAAGCTAAGCTGCAACCACTGTGCTGAATTCTATGTAGGCATGACAACCAACAAGCTTTCTGTCCGCATGAATGGCCACCGTCAAATTGTGGCCAAAAAAACAAGTGGACCACCCTGTTGCTGAACACGCTGCCAAACATGATATCCCTCATCTCAATGACTGCTTCACAGCCTGTGCCATATGGATCCTTCGCACCAACATCAGCTTTCCTGAATTGCACAGCTGGGAACGTTCTCTGCAATACATCCTACGTTCCTGTAACCCTCCTGGCCTCAACCTTCGTCACTATCCTCACCCATCCAGCCCCCCTCCCTGTTCCCATTCCAGCACTACACAGCCATCATTTCACTGCCATATCCAGTCTTTTAATTTCTTTTTATTTCTCTCCTTTCTGTTACTTACCCCCTCGCCCCTTCCCACCTTCTCTCCTGCCCTCCGTCTAAACTGCAACACTTCACTGTCCGCCACTCCCACCATACTATCCCTCCCCCTCCCTGCCCCAGCCTCCTCCTTACCCCCACCCAGTCACCACTCCCATCATGCACTGGTGCTGCTGCTTGCAGTGTGGTTTCAGTTCTCTGAGACTCCATACGTATGTGTGTGTGTGTGTGTGTGTGTGTGTGTGTGTGTGTGTGTGTGTGTACTGCTGACAAAGGCCTTAATGGCTGAAAGCTATGAATCCGAGATATAGTATTAGGAGTGACCTGGACAAAATAGGAGCAGAAACTGGGCACACAAACGTGGGGTTTAAGGTGGCCTTTCAGCACCATGATTGGCCTGGGGTAAGCACTACTGTATGGCATGTTAACACTGAGCTGAACAGGATGCTCCAGACATCAGAAAAATCTCACAGAAGTGTTGTTCCAGTTGATGCTATTGGTAGGTGGGGATACACTACACATAGCCTGCCCCTAAATAGGAAGAGTAAAGATAAGTTAGCTTCTCTACTAGCAGATAGTGTAAGGGGGAGCCACAGTCACACAAGGGATGATCCCTGTGATTAATTGGACCAGGTAGACAGGTTTTTTAGGTTAAAGCCAAAGTCCAGACAGATAAAAATCAAGAAAAATAGAATAAAAAAGCTTCATATACACAAAATAGGGATAAAGCTAAGGTTGGTATCAATTTACTTAATCAAAACATAAGAGGAATAAAAAATAAAGTAAATGATCTGTTAGTTTGTTTAGATGGTCTCAAAAATAAGAATGAGATTGATATACTTTGTCTGTCTGAACACCATGTACCTGTGTGGATGGAAAGATTCAGTATCAATGGGTGTAATTTAGCATCTTACATTTGCAGATCTAGCACGGATAAAGGAGAAGTCGCCATTTATGCAAAGCAAGGTTATAAGTATAAAACTGTAGAAGTAAGCAAATTTTGTGTCGATCAGCACTTTGAAGTTTGTGCATGTGAACTACAGCTAGAGAATGTAGTGTTGATATTAGCAATAGTGTATAGGTTCCCATTAAGAGATTGGGAGCTATTCATAAAAAAGTTTGACTCCCTATTATGCTGTCCGTCAGACAAAAAGAACAAGTTATTAATCTGTGGTGATTTCAATGTAAAGTAATTTTGATAGGAAAAGTGTTACTAATGACATATAACTTAGAATCAGTGATCAACTTCCCTACACATATAGCTCAAGACAGTAGTACTCCATTTGATAATGTATTTGTACAGTAACAGGATGTAAAACTAACAGGTGCTTTCCCACTGATAAATGGATTATCAGACGATGATGCACAAAGGCTGGTCAACCCAGTATCTATAGAGCACTTCAAATAAAGTTTAAGAAATGTTAAATGAGGAGATGTATATAATGAGCCAAATGCTAATGATAAATGCAACATATTTCTTGATAAATTTATATCCCTTTTTGAACATTACTAAATGTAACACAAAACAGTTTTCAAAGAAACATTGGATTACTACAACTATTAAAGTGTCTTCAGAAAGAAAAAGAAAACTGTATGAGACAGCAAGCATTAGTAACAAGCTAGAAGTAATTTTACACTATAAAAATTATTGCAACATAGTGAGAAAAGTTGTCAGGAAATCAAAAAATATGTATATTAGAGATGAAAGTAACAACTCAGGCAATGAAATGAAATCAATATGGAATGTTGTTAGAAGATAGACATGAAAAGTAACCACTGGGGTAGGTAGTATTACTATTAAAGAGAATGAGACCATCTTAACCAACAGTACACAAGTAGCTAATGTATTCAACAACCATTTCTTAAGTGTAGGCGAAGAAACTGGTAAGAATAGTTCAAAACAAAAAGCCAAACAGTACATGGAAGAGTCAGTTTTGAGAAATCCTTGTCAGTTAATTTTCATGTAAAAACCTCGTGTGAAATAAAGAAAATTATTAAATATTTGAAAAATAAATGTTCTGTTGGAGTAGATGACATCTCTAACAAGTTATTAAAACAATGTGGTGTGGTTACAGCTGATGTTCTGAGTCACATCTGTAATGCATCACTAACTCAAGGTTTTTCCCAGACAGGTGAAAAATGCCACTATCAAGCCTCTCTACAAAAAAGGGAACACCACAGATGTCAATAATTACTGGCCAGTATCCTTGCTTACAGCATTTTCAAAAAAATCGTCAAGAAAGTAATGTAATCAAGAGTGGTTAGCCATTTCAACAGTAATGGGATACTTAGTAAATCACAGTTTGTATTTCAAAAATGCTGTTCTACTGAAACAGCAATATACATTTTCACTGCCCACATGAGTCTTTAAATAGTAAAACATCACAAAAAGGAATATTCTGTGACTTATCCAAAGCATTTGATTGTGTGAACCATGACATTATGATACAGAAATTACAATTCTGTGGTATAAATGAAACATAATATGAGTAGTTTGAGTCATATCTACAGATCAGGAAGCAAAAAGTTTCTTTATAAGGATTAAGTGATTTAAGGAAGTATCCCCATTTCATCTAACTGGGGTGAAATTACATGAGGTGTTCCACAAGGTTCGATCATGGGTCTCTCCTGTTCTTGACTAATGTGACTGACCTCCCTTCTTATGTGAAACAAGATGCTGAACTGACAATGTTTGCTGATGATACAAGCATAATTATTAATCCAGTAAAAGAAAGTCTGATAGAAAATGATACAAATAAGGTCTTTGGAAAAGTTATTAATTGGTTTTCTGTGAATGGGCTTGCTCTGAACTTTGAAAAAACACAGTACATCCAATTTTCTATTACAAGGAGTACAGTTCCTTCAATAAATATAACACATTAACAGAAATCTATAGCCAGGGTACAGAAAACTAAGTTTTTGGGTGTACATATAGATGAGACTTAATTGGAAAATTCATATTTGTGATCTCCTAAAGTGACTAGGTTCAGCAACTTTTGCAATCAGAATAATTGCTAATTTGAGGATATAGAAATTAGCAAGCTAACATACTTTGCATACTTTCACTCTCTGGTGTTATACGGAATAATATTTTGGGGTAGCTCAACACTTAGGCAAAAAGTATTCACTGCTCAAAAGAAAGTGGTTAGAATAATGTGTGGGACTCATAGTCACGCATCTTGTAGGCATCTCTTTAAAAGGTTAGGAATTCTTACAACAGCCTCGCAGTACTTTTATGCAGTAATGAAATTTGTTCTCAGTGACATGGACCAGTTCAAAAACAACAGTGACATTCATTATCACAATACTAGAAGAAAGAAAGACTTGCACTATCCTCTACTTAACCTATCTTTGGCACAGAAAAGGATAAAATATGCTGCTGTAAAACTTTTCGATAAATTACCAGATGAAATAAAATGTCTGATAGACAGCAGTAACAGTTTTAAAAATAAATTGAAATATATCTCCTTGACAACTCCTAGACACTCTCCCATCTCTCACTCTCGTACATAAAATATCGGGTGTTCGAGACGGCGGAAAGCTGAGGGTCTCTAGAACTGGCATCAAAATTCTCGAAGCACTACACAGTGACAATATGGCATGGATGTTTGTATGGCATAAAAGTATTACCAGACACAGATCAGCAGAAATTATGCCTTGCCTCCTGAAATACTGTATATAATTTTGTGTGCTAAAGTCAGGTGAAGAAAGCACTTCAGTGGTGTGGTCAGGTCAATGTACAGGACAGAACAATAACTGGAAAACTATTGTTCTTCATCAATATCTGCTGAACCTGAAGTATTTCCCATCTGTTGAGCAAAAGTTTATAATCACAGGGCTTAGCTTTTTGCCTTGTGGTTGAGATTTTGAATTAAATGAGAGAAACAAGAGAACCAACTTGTGTAGGAGCCATTTGAATGAGTCCATGTAACAGCAACTGCAAGATAAATGACTTGTTTTTGTCTCTTACATCCAGCCAGAAAATTTCAGTGATCTGAGCACTATTGAAAAGCAAATCTGCAAGGTTCCAAAATGGAGCATATTTGAATAAAGACATCTTCAGACTCTCCAACAGAGCTTCAGTGCCGCCAGAGTCACACCTACTTGCAACCTTGGTACTTCGCAAATATAGCAAAATTATGTAGCGGTAAAAACAACATTACAGTGCAGCCTGTGATAATTAGTTCAAATTGCCTATCCAGACTGTATGGAGACCCATTGTCTGTATCTGTAGAAACTAAATCTAATCTGCTAGACGTAGATATATTCCTGACAAATAGTGAGCTTTTTAAGAGCACCTAAAGATAAAGTAAAGTGTTAATGTAATGCTTAACCATTGCGAAACATTCTTTTGTAACACTATTTCTAGTGTTCAGTGAAATCTGTTAAACAATGCGAAGCTCTAACAATGCAGATTGCAAGTATGGTTTCTGTCTCATTATTTTTGTACAGAATAAAACCAACAAAATAGTATTAAAAAGCTAAATATTTTCAGTGGCATAAACATTGTAACCCATAAAAATGTGCTACTTCTTTTAAGGTGACAAGATTTTTGCACAGACATCCAATAATCATCTCTCATACTTAAAGTTGCACATTGTCAAAATTATTGCACAGTAGCTCAATAACCAGTGAACTCATTTAAACTGATTACCAATGCCAGAATAAGCATTCACAAACATTTTGCTTATTTACTCATTTTGCTTCTCTCCTGAAAAAATTGCATTTTTAGGGTTATAATGTTTTGGCCAGCAGGTATTCAAATGTGAAGAAATAGGGATGCCACTCCTCCTGGGAGATAATGTCGAAATGATCTGCAGAAGTATTAGAATGCCCTTTTTATGTTGGTGTATTTCTAATGTTACCTTCAGTAGCAGCAGCAAGATAATGGAAATGGTTACACAGGTAAAGTTTGGAAGGTGGGAGACGAGGTACTGGCAGAAGTAAAGCTGTGAGTACCGGGTGTGAGTCGTGCTTCGGTAGCTCAGTTGGCAGAGCACTTGCCCGCGAAAGGCAAAGGTCCCGAGTTTGAGTCTCGGTCGGGCACACAGTTTTAATCTGCCAGGAAGTTTCGGTTACACAGGTAGTTATAATTACAAATCGTAAGTTACTTTTGAAGTTGTTTTATTTTGCACCATCTGTCACCTGTGAATGCTTGCTACAAGCAGCAGACTACACAGTGAGAACATATGGTCTAGCACACAGGTGTTGCATTTGTGGTAAGCCAACCAAGCAAGGACATACTGCCACCTCTTCTCACTCCTCCATTTCCGTCGGCATGTGTGTGGCAGCCATTACCAATGCACGTGGCATTATATACCTCGTTTCCATACTCTACATACACGTGGTTCACTTCTGTCAACTTTAAATACCAATGGGACAACTCATAGCCTTATGTCTCAAGCCCCTTGTCTTGTACCTCAGTTCAATAGAAACTATAATATTCTAGAAGGATCATAATTGCTATTGATGCAGTACCGAGAGGCATGAACTCTAATATGTCACACAATGGTTAAGGTTATACCTGTTAAGTGGATTCTGTATTTAGTAATAAATTTGTTTAGTCATTATATTACGTGAAACTCCAAGTATCTCAGCTGTATGTCCAATATAGAAAGTGGTGGCACAGAAATCTTTCATGCAAAATTGATGTCATAGGACCATTACACACTGCCATAGAGTTCGTAAGAATATTATTTTCATTAAGCTTTATGGGCAACACAGTGCTACCCAGCTGCTTTTGTAATTTATCTCAACGTTAGGGCAACTGAGGACAACAGATTCATGCTGAAATTATATAAACAGAATATTGTATGTGTGCTTATCATTCCTTGTTTTTATCTGAATTACTGTAGTTTTAAGGATATGCCTAGTTAACTTGAAGGAATATTAATCTTCCATAATTCACATATTACCACGTTGTCTCCCAATGCATGGTGGACTGATACAGTGTGGAAAAAGCTTAAATTTTAATCCAAATTTTTAATTTTTCAAGTTTCATTCCTTATACAACCGAACTGAGCTTCATTGCAGAGCTATGGCTAGGTACGGGCGGGCTCAGTACCAGCTACTGTTGGATATCACCACCAGCCCACACCTTGTACATGTGCACACCATTCTCACTGTGAGTAATGCTGAAAAGGTGACAAGTGAAGTGGGGCTGGCAAGGGAATGCTTCTAGAAGCCCTCCAGCAATCAAATCACAGAACTGAAAATGGTCACTTGGGAGCCACTGAGCGGGCTGGCGAGAGCAGACTGGGACTGACTAGGCAGTCTCTGGGCCTTCTGCATCCTTCTCTCGGGTGACATGCCCTTCAGCCTGTTCGTGGCCTCCCAGGCACCACTCCTATCCCTTAGAAGTAGATTTTGGTAATAAACACCCATCAGTTGTTTTGAACCATACTCATTTCTTCTCTTTCGAAAAATTCCTTCAGTTTTCATGCACTCCCAGATGCTCACATCCTAAAATTGTCTTACCCTTGCTAATTTCTGAACAACTGGTATCAACTCCAGGATTCAAACACACCATTTCGGCTGGCATATGGATGTTTTCTTTCACAGATGGATGCCGCATTATTAATCCATGTTAGGGAGCTGGTTGCATGTCATTAGTCTGTGGTGTTGCTATACTGTCTTGGACATATGACGAGCTAGCTAGGCTTTACTGTAAGGCATTTTCCCAACCTTTCTTGGCATTGAGATACAACCATATATCCTGTGCCGGCATGGAAAAGTAGGTGGAACATAACACCAAGGCGTTCCTGTCACAGACGGCAGCTTTGCCATGCAGGCATTTTCTGTAGTCCACATTGCTGTTGGCGCCAGGCCTGCCCAAACCATTGTCGCTATGCCTTCATTCAATGAGAGTTTGAGCTGTTGTGGTTGTTGTAACGGCGACCAGAAGAGTCGCGGGGTTGTAATGACGGAAACGAGGCGGGGCCCGCGGAGCAGCCCGCGAACAACAACACAACGGGTGAGGATGGACACGACCAACGAAGGACCTTACGACACAACAAGAACAGACAACAGAGTCATGAACCAAACAAGACAACCACACCCACTTGTAAAGAAAACACGAAAGTCAATACGCTGTCCAATTCGAGGCAATATGTCCTGAGATGCACGCGAGGTTAGACTCTCAGGCTGAGGGACAGGCAGGTGCTTAAGTACTCGATCGGGGACACTGCTATTGGCCGCTGCAACCACGTGTTCCGCTGTGGCGCCCTCACTCTAAATGCGGCCCAGGAGGTTTGCGCCGCCACAGCTTACGGCGCAATGGTACAGAGACCTCTATGGGTCTTCGACATCTACATCTACATCTACATCTACATTGATACTCCGCAAGCCACCCAACGGTGTGTGGCGGAGGGCACTTTACGTGCCACTGTCATTACCTCCCTTTCCTGTTCCAGTCGCGTATGGTTCGCGGGAAGAACGACTGTCTGAAAGCCTCCGTGCGCGCTCTAATCTCTCTAATTTTACATTCGTGATCTCCTCGGGAAGTATAAGTAGGGGGAAGCAATATATTCGATACCTCATCCAGAAACGCACCCTCTCGAAACCTGGCGAGCAAGCTACACCGCGATGCAGAGCGCCTCTCTTGCAGAGTCTGCCACTTGAGTTTATTAAACATCTCCGTAACGCTATCACGGTTACCAAATAACCCAGTGACGAAACGCGCCGCTCTTCTTTGGATCTTCTCTATCTCCTCCGTCAAACCGACCTGGTACGGATCCCACACTGATGAGCAATACTCAAGTATAGGTCGAACGAGTGTTTTGTAAGCCACCTCCTTTGTTGATGGACTACATTTTCTAAGCACTCTCCCAATGAATCTCAACCTGGTACCCGCCTTACCAACAATTAGTTTTATATGATCATTCCACTTCAAATCGTTCCGTACGCATACTCCCAGATATTTTACAGAAGTAACTGCTACCAGTGTTTGTTCCGCTATCATATAATCATACAATAAAGGATCCTTCTTTCTATGTATTCGCAATACATTACATTTGTCTATGTTAAGGGTCAGTTGCCACTCCCTGCACCAAGTGCCTATCCGCTGCAGATCTTCCTGTATTTCGCTACAATTTTCTAATGCAGCAACTTCTCTGTATACTACAGCATCATCCGCGAAAAGCCGCATGGAACTTCCGACACTATCTGCTAAGTCATTTATATATATTGTGAAAAGCAATGGTCCCATAACACTCCCCTGTGGCACGCCAGAGGTTACTTTAACGTCTGTAGACGTCTCTCCATTGATAACAACATGCTGTGTTCTGTTTGCCAAAAACTCCTCAATCCAGCCACACAGCTGGTCTGATATTCCGTAGGCTCTTACTTTGCTTATCAGGCGACAGTGCGGAACTGCATCGAACGCCTTCCGGAAGTCAAGAAAAATAGCATCTACCTGGGAGCCTGTATCTAATATTTTCTGGGTCTCATGAACAAATAAGGCGAGTTGGGTCTCACACGATCGCTGTTTCCGGAATCCGTGTTGATTCCTACATAGTAGATTCTGGGTTTCCAGAAATGACATGATACGCGAGCAAAAAACATGTTCTAAAATTCTACAACAGATCGACGTCAGAGATATAGGTCTATAGTTTTGCGCATCTGCTCGACGACCCTTCTTGAAGACTGGGACTATCTGTGCTCTTTTCCAATCATTTGGAACCCTCCGTTCCTCTAGAGACTTGCGGTACACGGCTGTTAGAAGGGGGGCAAGTTCTTTCGCGTACTCTGTGTAGAATCGAATTGGTATCCCGTCAGGTCCAGTGGACTTTCCTCTATTGAGTGATTCCAGTTGCTTTTCTATTCCTTGGACACTTATTTCGATGTCAGCCATTTTTTCGTTTGTGCGAGGATTTAGAGAAGGAACTGCAGTGCGGTCTTCCTCTGTGAAACAGACGTCCATGACGTCTGGTAGGGATTCAAATTCCGCGGCGCGCAGTACCAGATCCCTCCCCCCTGAAACTTGCGTGTAGGGGCGGAAACGCCCCGGACGATGCCGAGGCGGGCGGCAGTGGGAACAGGAGCCGGGCTCATCAGCTGCTATTGGCGGGGAGGAAGGGACGCCCGAGGTATCCATGACAGCTGATAGAGAGTCCAGGGTCGGGGAGGGAGCCGCCGATCCACCTGGAGGTGGAGAGGGCTGGCCCGCAGGCCCTCAGGGAGATGGCATCTGGGGGCAGGGACGGTGACTCGAGGACCACGTCCGTACCTGAAAGAGGTAGGGACAGAGGCGGCGGCGCAAATCCCGTGGTGGCACGTGGGCGGAGCTGATTATGATGGCAGCACTCCAAGCCTTTCGATGTCTGCACCGACGTCACACACAGCCCATGGGCTGCAAACGACAGTGGCGGGTGTCCAGCTCGCATTGCGCCCATACTCGTGGGCCAACACGGCCGTGCCAGGGGCGTACTGCCGTGAGGGCCGGGAGTGGGGGTGGGAGGAGGATGGCATCAGCAAATGGAGCAGGGTCAGCGGCTGTCGCCCATGAAGGAGCTCTGCCGGACTGCGTCCGTCAATGGGCATAGTGCGATAGGCGCTCAAAAACAGGGTGAGGGCTGACGTGGCTGGAGATGTGTCGACTGCTTTAGTCAACTGTTGTTTAAAAGTGCGGATAAGCCTCTCCGCCGCGCCATTGTATGAAGGGTGGAAAGGTGGGCTACAGATATGTTTGATACCATTGGCCTGACAGAAGTCGTGGAAGGAGGACGCCGTGAATTGGGGACCATTATCGGAGACCACTCGGTGTGGCAGATCCTCGACGGCGAGAACCTGGGCCAGGGCCATGAGTGTAGCCTCTGTGGTGGTGGATGTCATTCAGACAACATATGGGTATTTGGAGTAGGCGTCAACGATGAGTAACCACATGGACCCCAAAAACGAGCCCACAAAATCGATATGGATGTGATCGCAGGGCCGGCGAGGCACGGGCCAGGATGCAAATGACTGAGGGCGACTCGCCAGGTGACGCGCACAGACAGTGCACCCATGGACCAGGCATTCAATATCGCTATCGATGCTGGGCCAATACACATGCCAGCGTGCCAAAACTTTCATACGGGACATACCCCAGTGCCCACGGTGTAACAAACTGAGCACCAAAAGCCGAAATGACGGAGGGATGACCATCCGGTGGGCATCTGACTCCGTGGCCAACAGAAGGACATCATCGACCATGGAGAGCCTGTGGGACAGGTGGTACCAGGGGCTGAAATTGGACTGGATCCGACGAATGACGGCCACCCGTGGACCACGTAGTTGAGAACCTGCCGCAAGACAGGGTCGCGGTGGGTAGCCGCAGCAATGTGAGTAGCCACAGGAGGCAGACCGTCCAGCGCATCCCGGCAGGCGGAATCAATGTGAAAGCAGAGGACCTCCTGTTGGTCAAAGGCAAGATCGGGGCCCGCTTGGAGATGTGAAAAAACGTTCGCGTTAGCGTGGTGGGCGGTAGGCTTATACCAGATGGTGTGAGCGTAATTACGTAAAAACAATGCCCAGCACTGGAGACGTTGAGCCGTCCGCTCTGGAAGGTGAGAGTGGGGTCCGAAAAGTGTAACCAAGGGTTTATGGTCCGTCAGGTGGGTGAACTTTGCCCCAAAGAGATAGGTGTGAAATTTTTGGACAGCGAACACGATCACCAGAGCCTCCTCCTCGACCTGGAAGTAGTTCCGTTGTGCTGGGGTCAACGTCTTAGAGGCATAAGCAATGGGCTGTTCGGAACCGTCGGCATCCCGGCGCACGAGGATGGCCCCGATGCCGTACGCTGATGCATCAGCTGCCACAACCAAGGGGCGGTCTGGAGAAAAGGAAGTAAGACAAGAGGCGGACTTCAGCATCGCCTTTAAATGGAGAAAAGCCTGGTCACACGCAGGGGTCCACTCAAAAGGTACCCCTTTACGATGCAAGTGATTGAGGGGTTGAGCAACGGAGGCAGCCTGGGCAAGAACTGTAAGCAATAAGTAACCTTGCCCAAAAACACCTGGAGTTCAGAGAAGTCTTTGGGACGAGGAAGGGCCTCAATGGCCGTGCAATTACGACCCAAACGGCGAATGCCATCTTTGTTAAGCCAGTGGCCGAAGTATTCCACTTCCGGTTGAAAAAAAAAAAACTTGTCCAGCCGACAGCATAAACCAGCAGACTGCAGAGCATGAAATAAGGCGCTGAGGTTTTCCAAATGTTCCTGGCGGGAACGCCCAGTGACCGAGATGTCATCCAGATAATTCACACAGGCAGGGATAGGCTGCATAAGCTGCTCCAGGAATCGCTGGAGAAAATGACCGGCACCGAAGAGACACCAAAGGGAAGGCGCTTGTACTTATACAATCCTAAAGGCGTGTTGACAACCATGATGTTCTGAGATTCAGCATCCAAGGGCAACTGGTGGTATGCTTCAGCCAGGACGATCTTGGAAAAATACTCTCCCCCGGCAGGCTTGGCAAGAAGGTCTTCCTGTCGGGGAATGGGGTAAGGGTCAATGAGGGACTGAGCATTGACTGTAGCGCCGAAGTCCCCACACAGCCGAAGGGACCCATTGGGTTTCCGTATGACCACCAGTGGTGTCGCCCATGCACTGTAAGTGATAGGCTCCAGCACGCCAGTGGCCTGGAGCCAATCAAGTTACTGCTTGACCATGGGCCATAAGGCCGCCGGAAGGGGCCGGGCCTGTAAAAAGCGAGGCTGTGCATCCGGCCGTAGGGTGATGTGCGCCGAAAGCCGGAAGCACATCCGAGATCCGGTGAAAATAACGACGCAAAAGCGGAGCACACATCGTCCAAGTCCTGAAAGGGAACAGCTGTGGAAACGACAAAGAGGGTAAGGAACCGGGGAACATGCTTGCACGTCACCTGGACAACAAACTGCCCACGAAGGGGAATGGAACCATCTCCGTAAGCGAGCAAATGGCGAGAGGGAGGCGACAATGCAGGAGAGCCCAGCCGGGTATATGTTGCCATATTAATCAGAGAGATGGTGGCCCCGGTGTCGACCTGAAAACTGACATCCTCAGTGAAAATGCGGAGCGTGAGGAAATGCTTTCGCACTGACGGGTCATCCTGTGGGACGACCGACTGCAGAGCACGGACCGTATCCTGAGGCCCAGGAGGGGCAGGACTGGAGCAAGTCAAGCGACTACGACAAACCGATCGGATGTGGCCCTCATTGTTACACAGCATGCACGTTTTCCAGCGGTGGGGACAATCAGCCTGCGAATGTGCAGTACAGCACTGTGGGCAAGATGGAAGTGGGCCGCGCGACCGGCGTCAGACAATGAGGAGTCCCGACGGCGCTGGCAACGTTGACGTCGCGAGGGCGGAACCTGCCGTGACGCCGCGATCGCCGCCACCTGCGGTTGTGCCATAAGACGCTCATTAGCTGCTTGAGCAGTTTCAAAGGAGGGGCCAATGCAGAGAATCTCTTCCAAGGTTGGGTTGTCGAGTTTCAACACTGCAGTACGGACCTCAGGATCGGAAGCCAACTGAACCACCACATCCTGGATCAGGGAGTCTGCATACGAAGCCTTACACTGCTGATTGGTGCACGTAAAATTGCATCGACGGCTGAGACCCTGAAAGTCCATCACCCAGGAACGATACAATTGACCAGGCTGTTTATGGTACTGGTGGAACTCCAGCTGAGAGGCGACCACATGGAAGTGATGGGAATAATAGTTTGTCAGTAAAAGGCAGATCTCCTGGAAAGAGAGAGCCACAGGATCGGCAGGATCGGACAACGGTGCCAGCTTGTGGAGAAGAAAGAATGTGTCCGGAGAGGTCCAAGACAAAAACAACGACCGCTGCAAGGAGTCGTCCGTGACTTGAAAAGCTGTCAAATGTTGTTTCAGCCAATGTAAGTAGGTTTCCCAGTCCTCGTTAGCGTCATTAAAGGGTGGAAACGACGGTGGACATGGGAAAGCATCGGACAAAAGAATTTGAATGAACCATGAGGGAAATTAAAGATGACACAGTTGAAAGTCCAAGTGGGAAATCAAAAATTTTATGAAAAGACAGTTACATATTTAGCTTTTGCCCAGAGTCACCTCCAGAAAAGAAAACATGTGCAAATTCAAACACACAAGCAAGGGTCATGCACACGACTGCTACCTCTGGCTGCTCTGGCTAGAGCAGTCATGTATGCATGAGATGTGCTTGCTTGTGTGTGTGTGTGTGTGTGTGTGTGTGTGTGTGTGTGTGTGTGTGTTTTCTATTCTGGAGAAGGCTCTCACCAAATGCTAAAAGTGTTAATCTCTTTGTTGTACCAGTTTGCAAATATAAATCTCATCTTTATGATGAGCAATATTGAAAATTAAGGATGTTTTAACAGGTTCACCTTTATTAATGTATAGAGATTTTGAAACGCCTTTTATCCTTCCCAGAGATACCTCAGATTATGCTATTGGTGGTGTTCTTAGTATGGAATATAAGGTTATGGAAAGGTCCATGTGCTTCTAGGCAGTTCAACCAAGCAGAGAAAAATTACAGTACCACTGATAAAAAGTTGACAGCACTTATATTCAGGATGAACTATTTCAAACATTATCTGCAAGTCAGAAAATTTACTGTGGTTACTGACCACACTGCTCTTTTGTGGATGCTCAGTTTAAAGGACACTGGTAGTCATTTAACTCACTGGGCGTTAAAACTATCAGAATATGATTATGGAATATGCCACAAACAAGGTTGTTTACATCAGAATGCTGATGTGGTAAGTTGTAAGGTCAGAAAGGTTATGCGTCAATAGAAGAATTGAAAAAAAAAGCACAGGAGAGAGATGGAGAACTTCACTGGTACATCTTCCTTTCCAATTTTGTACAGAGGATGGTATTCTATACTGCAAGACCCTCCTGGGTAATAGCATAGCAATTCTAAAGAGTTGCAACAGCACATAACAAAAGTTCACAAGCGTGTCACAGGGATGAAGAGCCACAAATGCCAGCCACACATTTCTGGTGGAAGGGCAGACAGACTGATGTTCGGAAGTACAGGGTGGTGCACAAAATGTGTTACCATTTTGTTTTTGAATATAAACTTTATTGTCAATACAATCTGAAAGGAACATATACTGCAATGAAGAGTCGTCCATGGAGATTCGTTTTAACTCAGCACATTCTCAATATGTCCACCATTTTGTTTCCTAACTTCCTTCAAACGAACACTGAAGTTGGTGATTACCCTACGGCACATGTCTTCCGTAATTTCACTGCAAGCTTGAAGAATAAGTCTTCTAAGCTCCATTAAATCACGTGGACGTTTCAGGAAAATTTTTTCCTTTAGGTACCCCCAAAGAAAAAAGTCACATGGATTGAGGTCTGGACTATTGGGGGGCCAATTTTGTCCATCATTGAAGCGACCTGAAAACCCGAGTGAAATGATCCGCATGTCGAAATGCTCATGTAAAAACTCCAACACAGTGTTTGCAGTATGTGGCCTTGCTCCATCTTGCATGAACCACTGTGTGTTGAAAGGCAGTAGCAAGAAGCTGTGGAATGACGCTATTGTGAAGCATGCTCAAATAACGCTCGCTGTTCACAGTGTCTTCAAAGCAAAGGATCCAATAAGTCTGTGACTGGAAATTGCTGCCCACACTGTAATCCTCGGACCATAATGTTGTCGTTCATGAAGCAATTGTGGGTTTTCAGTGGCCCAAAAGTGTACATTTTGTTTGTTAACCACACTGTCTAAATGAAAATTCGACTCATCTGAAAACCAAATGTTGTTGAGAGTTTCTTCCCTATCCTCTGCCCACTGAGCAAACAGTAGTCCCTGCTGCTTGTGTTCTTCAGTAAGCTTCTGTGCACAAGTCATCTTGTATGGGTACATATGGAGGTCACTTTTAAGAACGCGTTGAACGAAGCGCCTTTCTACACGATTTCCCGGGACTTCTCTGTACAGCAACTCGTACCGCTTCAATATTCTCCGGCGAACAAACAGGCTTAGGCCGAGGTCGCTTCGCTTCCAATACTGTTCCTTCCTGTACAAATTTATCATGCAACCTGTGGACGGTCTTCTTTCAAGGGACCCATTGTGTGTTAAACTGTTGTCGAAAATGCCTATGAGTCACAACAAGGCTTTTCGTTCCATAAAAAAGTAATACAATTGCGATCGTTACTCTGTCGTCAGTCTTTCATTGTCAGCCATTGCTGCTTACTAGTCTCCTAGCAGCAGTATCGTGAATTACACGTCATTTCGTAACTCATTTGTTTTTCCAAGCTCTGCTGGTACTGCTGTAGAGATTCTAGCGGGATATCTAATATGCGTTGTAAATTGTGAAAGAAAAATTGGTAACACATTTCGTGCGCCACCCTGTATATACAAAATTACGTGCCTTGTGCCCAGAGGGCGCCCACAGCAAGAACTAAAATTCCCTTGCAAACTCTCCCAGAAGCTACCAAACCATTTCAAAATGTTGCTTTAGATATTTTTGGACACTCCCACAGAGCACAAAAAATAATAAATATATTCTGTCTATCATTGTCACTTTTCTAGGTACCTAATTTTAATATCACTTGCAGATATGATTACAGGAACAGTGGAATGTGCCTTTGTCATTCATTTGGTGTAACCATTTGGAAGTCTTGCTGCGATTTTGTCTGATCAGGGTATTAATTTTATGTCTGCCCTGTTCCTACACGTTTGCAAATTATTGTGAATTAAAAAGTAAAGAATCACACTTTTTCACCCAAGAGCTGATGGCTGCCTTGAATGTGTCCATTGAACAATAGTTCTGATGTTGTCTTAAACTACATAAACTGCTACATAGCTTCTGTGTACAGTAGTTGTATACTTGAATTAACTGGCTACAGTATAAGCCCTATGAAGCAGTATGCAATCGGCCTATGAGCTCTCAGTTTGAACTTGATGAACTATCACCTGGTGTGAACCTGGCTGAGATTTAAGGGCTAGCAAGCCACCTCAAGGCTATCTGGAAGCAACTAAAACGAAATAATTACAAAGCTATTCAGAAACAGAACCAATGAAGTAAGAAAGGGGCTGTCCTCCCCCAGTATAAACCCAGAGACCAAGTGTTGCTTCATAACCCCATGGCTAAGAAAGGTGTGAAAAAGAAATTCACCCCTCAGTATGAAGGCCCTTATTCCATCATACAAGTCATCTCTCCTATTAATGCAGAGCTGTCTAATCATAGTGTAACAGTGCATTATGACTAGTTAACGCTGTATTACAGTCAAGCTCCGCCACCCCCCTGAGGTGCTATCTAGTCCACCTTAGAATAATTTGCTGCCACATAGAGGTATTGTTGTGAAAAAAACTCAAGTCGGACAGGTTGCTGTCAGCACATCCTCGAAATGGCTTGAGAAATAAACACCCTTATGTCCTGATGTCAAGGGTATTTTTTTTCGTGTAGAAGTGATTTCATTTAGGGAAGTAACATGATTTATTCATATTGCAATGGGCAATAATGTTGCTGTTCAGTCAGTTATTTTGTGTTTTGCATTTTAGTGTAAAGGAATTGTGGTAGGCTGTTAGAACCAGTATTCACTTGACGTTAGTTACCTGCTTTCCTTTTGTGGTTTTGCTGTGTAGGGAGCTGCATGAAATAGCTTTGTAAAATATAAGGCACAATGCTGTACTGTAAGTTATGGTATATTATGAGCAAAGATACAAGAGCAGTAACAAAGTGATGATGTAACAGTTTAGAGTGCTTACCAGGAGTAATTTCTTATGCAGTGTACAGGAGTTTAAAGAGAAGTTATTTTAGTTGCTTTACAATATTAATGCACCAACTAAAGAGAATGTGAGAGATTTACTATTCAACACCAACATCAGTTTAACATGTTACTCAATAAAGCTTTAGACATCCATGAAGTGAGAAACACACTTCGGTGATATATAAAATACTGATTAGCTTTGGATTACATTTTGGGAAGATTTTCTATACCATGTGACATGGACTTTACTAACATATTAACATTACTGCAAACAATGATTAGTCAACTCTTGGCTGTTGAAAGAAGAGGATTACAGTTTTGAGATAGAAGAATGTTTTACTTTACTGGTTCATAAGCAATGTTAAGTTAAATAGATAATGGGAGAATTAAGCAACAAAGTGTTCTCTCTGGTACCCGTTATTAATAGATATTAATTTTTTTTCCATTAGTACACATTTTTCTTTGGTTGAGTTTCTTACGGAAAATACACACACATCAGAAGCCATTTTATTGCCAATTTACAATCAAAGTTTACTATCAGAATTCACTTTTCCTCATCTGTGAAAGGCAAGCAATGTACTTGTTAAATAGATAACTGTTTTAGAGATAGGAAATTAAAATTTTATGTCTATTACCTCCGTACTAGAAGAAGTTTCCTAACACAATGTTTCAGTAATCTGCTACCAGTAAATCAGTTCTGCGTTTATGAGACCTCCATTCTAATACCGTTTGATGGAGCTCTTCTGTTAGGGCCCACCTATCTCACTTCTCTGAATAGCATAAGAGGGAATTTATTTCTGTAATTGTTGAGAACCAAATTTACAGCAATCAATGAAGCTTTACACTGTGAGTATGGAGTTAACATTAACAGCTAATTCATACAGTGAGTAACACAGAGATCACATAGTTGCCACACTTTCATAACATCTAAAAAACACAATTATTTGAAATTGCTGTTGATTTTCCTAGTACACACTAGTGGAAACTGATAATTTATAAAACAGCAGTGTCTAGACATTGTGTTAGTCGTTTGTGAACAATGAACAACTTATACGAACGCGCACGCGCCCACACACACACACACACACACACACACACACACATACACAGAATAAAGTATTTATTATTGAGTGGCAACTTTGTACACAAGACAATACTCAGTTTTTGTATGCAAAGGAGAACACGACACAAGGTAAGTTTTCTTCTCCGAGATTTGTGATGGAGAGTACCATGTTCTCTGCGGACTTATCTGTGAAACAAGCTACGCAACTAGCGACACATTTGGTATAATATGTAGAGGAGTTTGTTGTTACTTTGTTATAGGAAGGCAGTGTAACCATTAATTGAAAGTTTTAAGGGAAACTGTGAGTAAAGCACTTTGTAGTTATAACAAATGAACATTTGCGAGCTGTGTTGACAGTCTGTGGCATCCCATGTGCCATGAGGCTTACCAGCCATCGAGTTTTAGTACTGTGAACTAGATTGCATGTACTGACCAAGTAATGTCATAATTTTTTCTTAATCGTGGTTATGTTAATACCATCAGTCAAACGTATAGGAGTAAATGCAACAAGCTGTTCCCACAAGCCTGGCAGTAGTTACCTGTATTACAAATAGTTAATGTTCAAGTGGCAATAATTTTGATACTACCCTGATGTTATGGATGAATATATAACTTTCGACTTTTACCACTTTTAGGTTCCATTATACCTCAATATGCTGATGAGTCACAAAGATTCATCTACAAACAAGCTCACATAATTTCTTTTAGTTTTCTTCATACTTAAATGTACACTGCATCGCAATTGCGATCCATGACACCACTCATTTTTCTATTCTTGTGTTTTCATCTTTTGACTTAATATTGTCATGTTCTGCCAGCTGTTCTTTTCATCTGATTACTGACAAGGGCCAATTACATTCCTAAGTACTTGGAAGAAAAAAAAAAAAAAAAGCGACTAACCTATTACAAACACACACCTCCCATTTCTCTATTATGAACAACTGTTCCACGTTCGTTACATGGGAGGCTACCCGGTATGGTGTGCATCATGCCGATTTGCTTAGGATGCTACGAGTTTGAACAGCTGATCACGAAGGCCTTCCTAGCTTACCTCACATTCTTAGTGCATCCTCCTATATATTTAAATACATTACATGCGCTTGAACAATACTAGGAACCTTAAATTCGTTATCAATAGTAATAACTCATTCGGCCACAAACACAAGTGACTAATTTAACTGACATTCCGTAAAACTGCATTCATGCTCTCATCAGATTTTATCTCAAAGGACAGAATTAATGCAACTGTAACAAACTTCCCACAACAGCTGATTGCCGATACAACTCTGCCATGTACCTGGCCACTAGTCGTCCTATCCCTCCAAAAAGTATGTCCACACGAGTATCACACAAGCCTCACTACTTTCTCCAATAACTATGAATTTAGCACTACTGATATGCAGACCTACTTATCTTCACAATCATTTCACAAGCATAATAAACTTGTGCAAAAGTTCAGAACCACTAGTGTCTGCCAACAAGCTATAAATTCTGCCAGTTGATCATTTTTGCTGCAAGACAATCGAACCTCAGTGCTAACTCTTGCGTCTTTCAGGCATGAATGACCAGACAGTGTCTCTTGCTTCCTCTGACTTTTCATGCTGACTTAGGTCTTTTTCACTGCATTATGGGCATGGTTGGATCAGTGAATGTCCAGTTGACTATTTGGATGTGAAGTCACCTCAGCCTACTAGTGCGCATCACTGTTTTACTAGTTCGGTGCAACACCCCAAAGGTAAATACCAATTGTATCTACTGCCAGATCTCTTCCGTAGGACATACTATTTTTAAAACTAAATCAACTATGGGATTTTCCTGTCATACTATAACACACTGTATTGGTGCATTTTTAGGTAGTCAAGTTTGTGAGCGACACACCGCCAATTGGTGATAGCTTTACGTATTGATTCAACTTGAGCTGTTGTGTGTCTGCCTATTGTTGCCAGTTAATTAGGATGAGGTTCTGCATTTTGTTTCCTCTGTTTATCGACATTGCATGTACTCCGCTATTCCAAAACCACCCTTCATCTTCCGGTACAAAGTTTGAATAGTTGGACAATTTGTTTTCTACTCTACACCATGTCATGATAAGAGCTGGTATGAATTTAATCTTATTAAAAGAAGAAGAAATAGGTTTGCAGCAAGTTACAAATTGCTTGTTAATGCTAAATGAATCTGTAGTAGAGCCACTGAGCTAGTACAGAAATATAAGGAATGTTCAGATTTGATCTAGTGTGATTTAACAACTTTACACAGTGAACTGTCAAACTTAACTGCTACTTTGGAAGCAACTGAAGCCTAACACTTACACAATGCAGTTGCATGTTAACACCTTACATGCTGTCACTCAGCTACGACTGCAGTAGAAGCTAAGGCCTAACTTACTGCCAGCTGAAACCTTGTTACATTGTTGCAAACATTAACAAATAATTCATTTCATTTATCAGCACCCACGCAAGTGATCTATGTAATATGGGAAACAACCTTGTTGTATTATTACACTGCTGCTAAGGTGCAACTGCCATGATCTACAGATATGTTAAATACATGGATATTCATAGCCGTTACTTGTGTCAATTGCATGTTTGATTGTTACCACCTTAACTCTTCCCCACTCATCAAACACTCCATGCTATGTTGCTCACTGAGTTCCAACTGTGCATCAACACAAACTCTTACACATGCTCTAACTTATCGCTCTGCACTAGTAAATCAAATTGTGAAACTGTATTTTTTTACAGTAAAATAAAGCATCCCCTTGCTCTCACACTGGACAAACCATGGTTGGTTCATACCTGTTGGCAAGAGCTTACTGTATTCCATATCACAGCCCCCCCCCCCCCCCCTCCCACCGTAGTAGCACGTCTTTGCTATAAACATGTATTTACTTCTCAGACTTATTGATTTACTTTAACAGTCGACTTTTATTCAACAATTCTTATTGTGATGTAATCTCACCCCGTTAGGTTATCTGTTAGTTTTAAATCTTTTCTGCTATATTTGCCTGAAGCACGTTTTGTACTGCCACCATCTGACAGCTTGCCTATGCTACCAAATAACTCAAAGGCTAGCCTTCTACAATCCATTGGTGAACTACTAGCTCAGGAAAAATGGCAAATTACCCTTGATCATGCCACCATGCAGATCGCTGAGTGGAATACTCAAGAATACCAACATAGAGTGGTTGTTCCCTGTGTTGTATCGGTTCCATCAACTTTAGTTGTTCTTTGACTGATTGTACGAATCATATGTAACCAATGATACTATTAGTGATTCAACTCATTAAAACCACCAGTTCTCTAACACAGCCAACAGGTGATTATCTTACTTAAAGGCATTTTGGAACCTGGTGCTACTCAGATATGGCCTTCCTTTATGACTAAGCATTAAAATATAAGATGTTTATACATATTGGTTTGTTTTCATTGGATAATTTTGTCCTTTTTCATATTTCATAATATATGAACCAAAACAATAACTTGGGATTTAACAATAAATATTAGTATCATTGGAAGTATGTGAATTATGTTTTTTATTGTCTTCAAGGAACCAACTCATTATGGATGAATAATGCGTTTATAATGTACCTTCAATAACTTCTCACATTATAACTTTCATAAAACAAGCTTTAGAGTTATAGGAAAAGTGACAACTGTTACCAATTTTATTCATCTAAACTCTCCTTTGTATTCAAATACCCCCATGACCTCCACTGTCACACCCCTTTGATGGAGTGTTACAGCCTTCCGTTATCTGTGAGCTAGACCGCCACAATTTATAACCATCTTCGGCAGCACTAATGCCATCGTTCCCAATTGCAATAATCCGTTATTGCACTGAGGCATGGCCATCATACCCTAAATATTATTGAGTCAGCATAAGTTGATACGTGACAGTTGCAGTGTGCTGGGCATGACAGCGTCGTAGGCCTACCTCAACCAATAACGTAACGCAATTTTGTAAAGGTCTCTGTGGCAATGTCTCAGTGTTGTCACAGCTCTGTAGATGGCTGTTTTCGCCTGCAGCCATCAGCACATCCCACCTGAAGGCTGACAACAGCAGTATGTGCTGTCAGTACAGCTGGCAGGGATCTTGCACCATCTCAACTGTAGACACTGCACTGCAGACCCATCTCGGCAGCCCTCATGCTGGCCCTACTGGCTGGGTACACTACCCCACACCTTGCGTTGTCTCTGTGCCACTATGCAGCTGCATCAGTGCACCACCTCAATTGACCACATATCTTTCTATTCTCATTAATCAAAATTGGTCACTACGAACTACAGGATATTTTACTAGAATTTGTAAAGAAAAAAAAATGTCAAATTTTTTATCCTTACCCGTTTTTTCTAGTCAAATTTTTTCTATATTAATTAGCTTCCATTAGAAGGTAGCAGCACCCCTTAGCAAGTGCCACCTGTCCAATGGAGCACTTTTAATCATTCAGCTACCATGTTTGTAATTTTAGGATCAGTAACCTTCTCCTATGGAAGGAGGAGGGAACTTGCACCATGGACTGACACAATGAGTGGGAAAAGCTTTATTTTTAATCCAAATTTTTAATTTTTCAAGTTTTGTTCTTTATACAACTGAACTGAGCTTTACAGCAGATGTGTGACTAGGCATGGGCTGGCTCAGTACTGCTTATTGCCAGATTTCATTGCCAAATGGTTCAAATGGCTCTGAGCACTATGGTACTTAACATCTGAGGTGATCAGCCCCCTAAACTTAAAACTACTTAAACCTAACTAACCTAAGGACAGCACAAAGCATCACTAAGCATCACCAACAAGGGAAGGCTTCTTGAAAAACCTCCAGCAACCAATCACAGAGCTGAGAATGGTCACATGGAGGCTGCTGGTGGGCTGGTGAGAGCGAGCCGGGACTGACCAGGTGCTCTCTGGGCAGCCAGCTTTCGACCCGATCAAACGTGCCTCTGCACCCCTCTCTCGGGCGATATGTTCCTGTCTGCTGGTGGCCTCCCAGGCGCCACTTGTCTCCCTCAGAGGTAGACTTCGATAATAAACATCAGTCACTTGTCTTGAACTATACTCAAGTTCTCTTTTGAGCAAATCCTTAATTTTTCATTCACTCCTGGATGCCCACATCCTGAAATAGCCTTGCCCTCATCGACTCCTGAACATTCCCTATCAGAATGACATTTTATCTGACGATGAATGACAAACTCCTATACCGACCTGTTGTCCTTACACATCTCTTGGTATATCTGGCTAATGTAACCAACCTCAGTCTAAACGTAAGATTTATATTGTGTATTTGCTTTGGGATTCACTTACATGCATGTTAAGAGTATTTAAGCTACACAATTCAGTAGACTCATGGGTATGTCTACCTTCTTTAGTGGAACTTTTAACTGTTTTGTAGCATGTGTTGTTATAGAAGTTTAAGTATCAGTTTTATTGTAATTCCAACTTCTTTCTCAAGCAATGTGTCTGGACTGTTTTTGAACATTTCTCAGTGGTATGGTTTCTTCACACTGCCAAGACTGTGCGACCACAACTGTTTGGACTGTTGATCTACATGTAATTTTATATCAGCGGGCAATTGTTGTCTGACACTGGAGCCAATTTTGAGCCCACCTCTGTTTATTCTAACTCACTTGCTGTGTCACTTGTGCTATTCTGTCCTTTCTCTTCTGCCGAACAAGAGTAAGAAGTTAATGCTGAATCCTTCCAGCAATACCAGTTTTCCTATCACATCTTTCCACTAATAACTGCTACAGCATTGAGCTTCTCTTCTATCATAGTTCAATTAGCACAAGTTTTGCAACTCAATTGTGAGTATTTACGCCTCCTTCACTTTATGGTCTACAACAGTGGTCGTCAAACTGCAGCCCGAATCAAGTATTCATGTGGCCCGCGATTCTGAGCTGTATTTTATAACAATATGCATCTGACAACTAACAGCCAAATCCAAAACGTCAACAACATTAACAACTGTAGTTTTCCTGCTTAAAAAATACACAGCCAGGACGATTTTAAGATGTGCTTTCTTTTAATCGATGTTGATGAATTCGTCCAAGAGCTAAGTAAAGTTGGCCACTTACCTCAGGGGTATAGGGGTCAAGTACTGTGGCCACTGCTATGTTACAGCGGGAAACTTATTGTTTTGTCTTCCCGTACTGATAACTCATGTGTGCGAGCGTCTCGTAGCAATTAGAGTCTATGGTATGAATTTTGAGACGGAAGTAACATGGATCTGTGAATGCACGATACAGAGAGTGTCATCTTCAAATGTGATACTTGCTTGCAGCAAGGAACATTACATTAAGGATCTTATCATACAGTGCAATGAGCAGAAGAAAACTGACATTCAGATCATATGTCATAGTGTCTCGTATTGAATAATGCTTTAAAACATAAGTACAGTTACTTTTATTAATCAATTAACCATCTGTTCACACAGACAACACAAGACTTACTTACGCAAAGCTGTGGTATGAGTCACTGAGGGTGCAACAATCTGAAATAGAGGACAGTTGACACGAAGTGGTCTGAATGGTGCTGATTTTTAACAATCACTACACAGGGGCCAGCTGCCAATTTATCGCGCCCTTACCACAACTAGTCTACTGGTCGCTTGCAACATACCAATTTGTATACCTTACCAATTAATAATAAGATTTGTATATATGCGGCCCAAGGTGTCGTCCCTCAATCTTAATACTGGCTCTTGAGCAAAAAGCTTTGACGACCACTGGTGTAGAACCTGGAGGTACTTCACTCCCTAGCCACACATTTATACCCAATACTGCCCCATTTAAGACAGTACCTACTTATTTTATTTGTATGTTTCAATATTACTGTTGCTGTACCAAACTATATACTCTACATTACTTGCCTTACCTTATGATACATGGAACTGTCACTCTTCATTGCAAGTTATCCTGATTTACACCATGAGCTAATATTTAAAGATTTGATAGTAACAGAAAGAGCTATATATACGTATATGGATTTCAGGGGTGCACGTGTTCGCACGATCTTAGTCTCCATAGTAGTGTAACTCCAAGTTAAATATGGTTATAAGATGTAAATGGGTTTCAAGGGTTTCTGTACAATTTTCCATACACAATTAGAGAGCGGTTCAAAGAGTTTTGAAGTTTACATTTGATGTGAATTATTTCAATTAATATTAATTTGCCCATGTATTAGTAATGTGGGAAGCCAATAAGTATTTTCTAACAGCTATCAAATAATGGGAAATCCAGGATAGAATAATGACAGCATTACAAAAAGATAATTGCTACTCACCACATAGCGCAGATGCCGAGTCACAGATAGGCAAACAAAAAGACTGTCAAACAAAGCTTTCAGCAACAAGCCACCACTTCCTGCACTTTGCTGGATAAACTGGCTATATGTGACACCACAGCCAAGCAATAAGAGGAGTAAAAAGGGGGTTACATGGTGGTTGCAGACCATGCCTAGGCGGCAGATGACAGTTGAGTCACTCTCTGAGATGCCAGCCTTAGACTGAGTAAACATCTTCCCCAGTCTCTGCTCTCCTCGGCCAGCCACTGTCAATTTTGAATGTGAAAAACCTTCTCTTTTCTCTCCCTCTTCCTACATCTGTATTCAACTATCATTCAGACTGGCGGATACCATGAGTCCCACCTGAATGAGCCTTTATGTAACCCATAATTTCAGAATACAGTTCATGTTTACTTCATTTCACTCTTTATTTCGAAACCTACCAATCCAGTACCCTCCTCTTCCATCCTGGCCAAGCTCTCCTTCTTAAGCCTGTACAATAATATCCTGTGCCCACTGTGATAATGAAGAGGTTATTACAGTTAAATGCTTATGTAAAATACTACCATTAGGTATTACTGGCAGGAGCTTCACACATATGGTAGCCTGCAACATATTCTGTCCCATCTTTAGGTAAGAAATATAAATTTGGCAATTGAAAAAACTGATAACTTCAAATCAGTTCAACCAGCTTCACTGTTAAAATAAATGTGCTTGTTGTTGGTCTAGGTGAGATACATGGCACATATGAACATTGTGATGTGTAAGCAGATCATCACTGACATTTTTGATGGCCATTCTCAAGTTAATCAGTTTTACATTTGAATACAAATAGAGGTTGTCAAAATACACATTGACGAGATGTCAGGTATGAGCAAAACCATTGTGTTGCATTACATAGAAAAATTTAGGGTTGTAAGTCTGGCAAATAAAAAGTCGAAGTCTATGTACCAAAGGCTTTGCTAACATCCATGATACACCTGTTAAAATGGGTGGCAAGTCGTGATGTTTTATGAAGCCTGAGAGAATTCATCACAAAGTACTCAGACTGCTTGTCATGGGCTACATATTCTAGATGACAAACTAACATGTAGCATGAATTTTTTGAAAGTATAGTCAGTAGTATGGCTAAGAAATAATCTTTTGCATGGGAACTTGCCACTACGAAATAATTGGTACAGTGTACCTTCGGTTGCAGTTCAGTGATGTTGCCGGAAGAGTGAAGCCGTGGTTCCATTCCTCGTCAGAGACAATGATCAGCAGCAGCCACTATTTTCTCTATTTCCAGACCACACACACATCCTATAGGACATATAGTCTAACTCTCTCATCAGATAATGCTTTGGTATGTCTAAGTTTAGTGTCCTTCATGGAACAACTGACTGTTCCTTATCTGCCTGCAGGCAGTACGATTTTACTGAACTGGACAGCATTTGTATATCCTATCTTAGTAGTGTCGGATTTAAAGAATGCTGCATATGCCTGAATTTAATAGCATTATAACTGTTGTACAGAAAATTTATGTTGCTTTCACTGGCAGCAATTATATATTTGTACACTGACTTAAGACTAGAAACACAGTTTTCAAACATGGTATCCTGCCTACCTTCAGGAGTTTGCAGCAGAGATAAACAGGGATTTTCTGTTAAAGTATTTGATCTTCACAAACATGTATTTGATCTGAAACTTCCTGGCAGATTAAAACTGTGTGCCCGACCGAGACTCGAACTCGGGACCTTTGCCTTTCGCGGGCAAGTGCTCGCAGGAGAACTTCTGTAAAGTTTGGAAGGTAGGAGACGAGGTACTGGCAGAAGTAAAGCTGTGAGTACCGGACGTGAGTCGTGCTTCGGTAGCTCAGTTGGTAGAGCACTTGCCCGCGAAAGGCAAAGGTCCCGAGTTCGAGTCTCGGTCGGGCACACAGTTTTAATCTGCCAGGAAGTTTCATATCAGCGCACACTCCGCTGCAGAGTGAAAATCTCATTCTGGAAACATCCCCCAGGCTGTGGCTAAGCCATGTCTCCGCTATATCCTTTCTTTCAGGAGTGCTAGTTCTGCAAGGTTCGCAGGAGAACTTCTGTAAAGTTTGGAAGGTAGGAGACGAGGTACTGGCAGAAGTAAAGCTGTGAGTACCGGACGTGAGTCGTGCTTCGGTAGCTCAGTTGGTAGAGCACTTGCCCGCGAAAGGCAAAGGTCCCGAGTTCGAGTCTCGGTCGGGCACACAGTTTTAATCTGCCAGGAAGTTTCATATCAGCGCACACTCCGCTGCAGAGTGAAAATCTCATTCTGGTATGTATTTGATCTGTTTGTCTTTTGAGTTGCTCTTATCGCAAACAACTTGCTACCTATACTCTGAGTAATGGACATGCACTCTGACAAACTGTTCTACAGTGGTGAATGTCATTTTTAATTAACTTTGGATGAATGTTCACTTCTTACAGAAAAGAGATGGTTCATCAGGCTTTCCACAGAAGCTGGTAATGCACCTCATTTTGCATATCCCTGTCACACTTTATGCCTTCATAATAGACAGGGTGCAGGTATGAAACTTTCTGGCAGATTAAAACTGTGTGTCGGATTGAAACTCTAACTTGGGACCTTTACCCTATGTAAGCAAGTGCTCAGCCGACTGAGCTACCCAAGCACAACTCACAATCTGTCCTTACAGCTATACTTCCGCCAGAACCTCATCTCCTACCTTCCGAACTTCCTGTGAAACTTGCAGGAGGCAAAGGTCCACAGTTTGAGTCTTGATATGGTACACAGTATTAATTAGCCACAAAGCTTCATATCAGTTCACTCCTATGCAGAGAGAAAATTTCATTCAGGATTGAGGCAGCCCAGTCCTACGAATCAATACACAACACAGCTTTGGTCTAGATATTATTTAACACCGACTTTTTACGTGTGCAAAAATCATGCACTGTCTGAGCCCAGAGTGTTGCTATTGAGACACTCCAAGAATTTAAAGGAAATTGTTTTCCAGAGGCTATTTGTAGTGAACTGTATCCAGAGGAACTATTTTATCAGGGTTAGTTTGAAGTAGCATCATTTTGTGCATATAAATATACAACGAAGCGCCAAAGAAACTGGTATATGCATGCATATTCAAACACAAAGATGTGTAAACAGAGAAAATATGGTGCTGCACTTCGCAACGCATATATAAGACAACAAGTGCCTGGCAAAGTTGTTAGATCGGTTACTGCTGCTACAATGGCAGGTTATCAAGATTTAAGTGAGTTTGAACATGAGCAATAGGACACAGCACTGCCGAGGTAGCAATGAAGTGGGTATTACCCCATAAGACCATTTCACAAATGTACTGTGAATATCAGGAACCCGGTAAAAATCAAATCTCCAACATCACTGTGGCCAAAACAAACTCCTGCAAGAATGGGAGCAACAATGACTGAAGAGAATCGTTCAACATGACAGAACTGCAACCGTTCCAAAAATTGCTGCAGATTTCAATGCTGGGCCATCAACAAGTGTCAGCGTGCGAACCATTCACCGAAACATCATCGACTTGGACTTTCTGAACTGAAGGCCCACTCGTCTACCCTTGATGACTGCATGACATCAAGCTTTATACCTAATGTGGGCCCGTCAACACAGACACTGGAATGTTGATGAATGGAAACATGTTGCCTGGTTGGATGAGCCTCGTTTCTAATTGTATCGAGTGGATGGACGAGTACGGGTACGGAGACCTCATGAATCCATGGACCCTGCATGTCAGCAGGGGACTCTTCGACCTGGTGGAGGCTCTGTAATGGTGTGGGGCTTTTGTAGTTGGAGTGATACGGGACCCCTGATACGTCTACATACGACTCTGTCAGGTGACTCATACGTAAGCATCCTGTCTGATCACCTGCATCCATTCAGGCCCACTGAGCATTCCAATGGACTTGGGAAATTCCAACAGGACAATGTGACACCCCACATGTTCAGAATTGCTACAGAGTGGTTCCAGGAACACTCTTCTGAGTTTAAATACTTCTGCTGGCCACCAAACTCCCAAGATATGAACATTATTGAGCACATCTGGGATGCCTCGCAACATGCTGTTCAGAAGAGATCTCCATCCTCTCACACTCTTACAGATTTATGGACAGCCCTGTAGGATTCATAGTGTCACTTTCCTCCAGCACTACTTCAGACATCAGTTGAGTCCATGCCACATCATGTGGCAAGTCTGTGTGCTTGCGGTGTCAAAGAAAGCAACTGCAAAATAAAAAGTGCACAAACGTAATGATATGTCAGTGCACTTGATGCTCCATTGCTGTGCGAACTGTGGGTGGTTGAATGGTCTATATAAAATACACATCCTGTAATGGAATGTAATACTCAGTCATGGAACCCAGCAGCTTACAACAAAGAAAAACGTTCATTTGTCTGCTAGCTGAAGTTCAGAAATGGATACAATGTGGACATATTTAAGGTGGCTGTTTCAGGGAGCAAGTATTTTGAACTGTGGTTGCGTCAAATACTGGTAGAGATTGAGCCTGAAATACCTTGTTAACAACATTGTCAGCCTCAACACGTAATTGTGTGGCAGCCATTACCAAATGCTCTGTGTTGTGGGTTGTTCAACGTCAGAGTATTTTGAAAAGCATGAAGAAACTAGCCCTGGTCTGTCATGGAGTTCACTTAGGAACCTCACAACACCAGAAAGATTTGGCGATCCCAGTGACCATGTGTCATTTCTGCTTTGGCAGAAATGCAGTACACACGATTAAACTGCAGCCCTTCAAGGGAGGGGTGGGATTTATTTCCTCACACTGCTGCTCTCCCCTCTGGGCACTGTAATTCTAGTTTGTTTACTATCGTATCCATCTGCAAGTCTATACTGTACGCACTCGGCACTATAGCAACAACAAAACAAAACCTTTAAATGTATTTCAATTGTGCCAAAATTCTTCCCCTAATGTGCAAATAAAAGAGTTACTTGTGGTTCTGCTTCTACACTAAATACCTTGTCAATCCTACCTGTAGTGTTGTCAACTGTGGGCTATGCAGCTGTGAATCCCCATGAAAAGTCAAAATTAATATTCTGCAGATTTTGTAATTATTAAATTGTGTGGGAAAACATCTTAAAACAGAGAAACACGCAGTTCACTGGTGGGAAAATGCTACTGCTTCTCAATGAAAACAATCATTTGTTGACAGAAATAGAACCAAAAGAAGAAAAGCAGCAAAGACAATTTTGGAAAAAAGCTGTTGAAGTTTCTGCAAAAAGCAAACAATCCACTCAAAAACTTCCCCAATCACCAGACAGTTATTTCAAAGCATTGAAGCATTATCTTCAGGCACACAGCATTACAGTCTTTAAATCTGTTTGTCTAATTATTTACAGAAAAAAATGATAATTTCATCAGAAGTATTTGCAAATTCTGCCCAAAATAGATGCTACATATACAGTCCCTTACCAGTAACTATTGTACCTGTTTTACATGGCTGGCAGCTTTTGCCTGTTTTCAGAAAAAAAAAAGACTGCAAACTTTATGTGGCCTATGTCTCAAACAGTTTAAGCACAAGCTTGAATGCATACATTTCACCCTAATTACAGATCATAAGGCACCCATGTTCAACTTCTATGAGAAGCAAGACCCCCACCACACAAGCTGCATCATTTGAACTTTATTACAGCTGTTCAAGACAAAGTTGAACATCATCGACTAGCTGGCACATTTTCTTGCATTGATGTCACTGAGAAAGAACTTTACTTCATACCACATCCCACCACTAAGGAAGGAAATAACAAACTGAAGACATTCCTTGAAACATCAATAAAATTACAGCTGTGACAACTTCATCTTAAAATACCATGCTCAAATATAATGCTATATTGTGATACATCAGTGTCACAATTCTACCGACTGTTACAGCAGTTTTCTGCTGGCAAGCAATATTCCCTCTCCATAGCCCCTTTCATTCAGGAGTAAGGATGACCATAAGGCTGGTGAAATTAGGCATTTGTTAGCCACAATACCAAGAAGGATTGCAAGACATTTTTCAGTGATTGCACTGTTTGCCAGTGCGAAAAAATAATTTGACATGTTATGGCACTGCTTGGTACTTTCATCTCATAAAATCAATGATTTGAGTGTGTCCATTTTGATATCACAAGATCTTTACCAATGGCAAAACAATATTAATACTTCCTGAGTGTCTGTCCATATAAGATGCAACATCAACAACTGTAGCCACAACCTTGCATGGGCAGATTGCCCTCTTCTGTTTACCTCTATATATCAAAGCCAATCAGGGCAAACAGTTCAAGTCAAACCTCTTTAAAGCACTCTTGACACTTCTTGAGGACAGCAATTTTCCTGCATAGGCTGTTTTATTTTTGAAATAATAATTTTATTTCATGACTTAACTATTAGCGAATTGCTCTACTTGGGCATTACCAGCTACCTCTACTCAGGAGGCCAAAATCAGCGAACAGCTAAATCATGAAATACAGGCATTATTTCAGAAACAAAACAACCTATATAGGAAAATGATTTTCCTCAAGAAATTCACAGCAGCTGTGAACCTTTACATACCAAATTTTATAACTGATTCTTAATTGTTTCGCATGAGCTGAATTCAAACCTGCCATTGTCATTGCTAATGGTCTCAGGGAACGGCTCCATCACCAGTTAAAAACCTGATTCAGAAGTCATACCACAGAGCACTGAAATGACAGCCCCCGTATTGTCCTAGTAGGGCTCTGAACAGATTTCAAACAAAATCTGAATTTGTCAGTGGCCAAATTAGGCTATGGTCAAAAACTGCGATTAACTGGAGAATGCTTCACTGACCCTTCAAACAATATCATTGAAGAATCAGACTTTGCACAACATCAATGCTTGCAGATAAGCAAGTTCCACCCAGCTGTTTCAAAAGAACATACTATCCTGTGACTATTCATTTTCTAAGACTTGCATTCTTGCAAACAGGTGTTTGCATATGTGATACCATTCAAAAACCTCTCTAACAACAGCCCATACACAGTACTGGCAACCCAGGGCAGGACATCATTATTGACATCAATGGTTCTTCCATCACGATATTAAGTGATAAGACTTAAGCCACCCATTACCCCAGCTGACACACATGCGCCCGTAGACATCTGCTAATACTGAGACATTCATTGCAGTTTATATTTACATGATGTAATTGATTATTACGCTCTGTTAAATAAATACTATAATCACCAACACACTTCTATTGTCTTCTTGTCTATCCTGTTTATCATCCACATTTCACTTCAGTATGAGACACCATATCTGGTGCTTTTTCTAAATTTACAAGTGCTAAAAATGTCTTGCTGTAACCTATCTTTTAAGATAAGTTGTATGGTCAGTACTGTTTTGTGTGTTCCTACATTTCCCTAGAACACAAACTGATCTTCCCCCAGATCATCATCTTCCAGTCATTCCATCCTTGGTATTTCTCAACTGCGGCTTTCATTCCTTTCAACACCTACTTCCTTCAGCATTGGGATTATTACATTTTCTGTAAGTCTGAAAGTATTTTGCCTGTTTTATTTACCATGCATAACAGGCAGAACAGTTTTGTTACTGTTGATACCACCAAGGATCTTAAGCCCTTAACGCCGGATAACGTTAATTCCCATCATACCAATGTGTGACTAATAAGTGAAAGGGTAACTGTTTTCGAGCACTAGTGTTAGTTGGTGCAGATTCTACACGGAGCTACCAAGGATTATGACACGTGCTGTCATCTCCTGAGTGTTCTGGATACTGCTAGAGAAATATAATTTTTAATTTCTTTCTTTCATAAAGAACTTTATACAGGTATTAAGATGTTATATCTACTTTAGGTATTTTGTTTTGATTTATGCGTTTCAGCATTACGTCAAATTCTTTTCACAGTATTGCATCACTTAGCTCTTTTCTCATTAAATGCATTTCCTTTATTTAGCCCTTCTATGCATTTCTACCACCTTTCAGTATTCTCTCATTTGGTAGTGTTGACTTGCCATCTGACCTCTTGACGTTATTTCAATTGCTTCTCTGTTCTCAAAAGCTTTCTTTCCTACAAGGTAGACTGTTCCAATATGCGTGCATGCTTCTACAGCTTTGAATTTCCCTTCTAGTCATTTCTTTTTTTACCATTTTGAACTTCTTGTGATCTCGTTTTTTTGGGTGTATAAATTAGATTTTGTCTGTTTCATTTGTTACATTCGTGTATTTTTTCCCCTTCATCAATCAAACTTAGTATTGAATACCTTCTGTGTTACCAAGGATTTCTGCTGGGCTCTTTTTTTTTTTTTTTTCCAGCTGCCTTCATTAATTCATCTCTGTTTCAACCAATTGAAAAAATGAGGGATAGAATAACAATGTGAAATGGGAACATTCAAAAAAAGACTGCTAGGTATTAGCAGCAAATGTAGACAAAACAGCATAACACACACACACACACACACACACACACACACACACACACACACACAGTCTGTCATTTCAGGCAATAAGGCTCAATCTTCTACCATATTTAGCCGAGTATAACAACCCCCTCTTTTTAAGAGGCTCCTTGAGAAAACTCATTTTTAACATATTCTGACTGCTCAAAATTACAAATTGTTACATGGTGTAAAGTATCTGCTAAAAAGTTAACATTATACCTATTCAAAACTTATCTCATTTGTTGATCTACATTTTCATAATAACAGGAGACATAAAATAAACAAAAAGAAATGGTTTACATTAATTTTCTGACCATTTTCTTTCCTACCTTTTCTGTTTACTAACGCTGTTGTTTGCAGCATCACTATTTTTAATCATAATAATCATGCTAATAGCACACCTGTTAAACTTATATCTTTCTCATTTCTTCTGAATATGTTGCTATTTCCGAGGTTACTTTTAAAGAGAGGACTTGACAGCACAGCTCTTTTTTTCCAAATATATATTGGACTTCGCTTCTATACTGACATGAGAATGTTGCAATGTCTCTTGCTTACAAACAATTCGCCTGCTTGCAGCTCTCGAACTGGCTGTGTAGAACCAGCTGACACACTGCTTTCATTTCTGTCATATGTAACTGTGAGTGTTGACAACATTGTAGGAAGAAACACATAAGTACGCCACTGGTCCCTATTTAGACTTTTACCATCTCCTGCAGAAATGAACACTATTATTGGGTCTTTGTCCAATTGTAAAGTCAGTTCGATTATGACTACAAGTGGATTCACGTAAATTGCATTTAAACATGGCACATGTTGATAAAAAACCAAGGTACATGGTATAGATTTCCATGGTTGGCAACATGACAAAATTTGCTGCTCGCTAGCCACTCCCCTTCCCGCAATCATCGTAGCTCTCAGCCAAGCTGGTGTCACTTCCCCTTCCTAACTTTCCACAGTGCTGAGCTTGAGCAATTGAGAAAAACAGGCTGCAATATCTTCAAGTGTCTAGATCATATGTAACAACAGCAACTAATACATAAATAAAAGATCACAACTACGATTCACTCCCATTCTTGAACTTTCACTCACCCCATGATCTAGCGATATCTGTTGATACTATATCCACAATGGGTCTTGCCACTAAATTTATTCTCATGATAAAAATTACAGCCAGTTTAATATGATTTATTTCCTTCGTAAGACATTTCATTCTTGTTTAAACTGAATTTCATCATCAACTTCTAATGCTGATTAAAAGCTGGTAACATTTTTACCCGGTATCCTGACACGTAGAACAGTGACCGAATTTCTTGTCTGCAATCCACTTAGCAAATCATTACAATCTCTTGATAACCAAATAAAATACTGGTCTGTGTTCTGAATAAAATAAGGTTTCTGGAATGTTATCTTCACTTAAAAAGTGGCATTAATGCTTGTATAGGGTACACCTATCCACATACGTATGAGAACGTTTATTGCAAACCTATTCAAATACAACAAAAGTTTGTAGGATGATGAAATTTAATGCTATTTCCTCTTGTGTTTCACAAAAATGTCAAATTTTAATCAGAGTAATACACTGTTGTAGTGGCTAGTTCATAGTTTCTCGCATACCTCTTGCACAAGTGCTGTGAGTCAAATTTCATTTGATTGTTCAAGCATTGTCGATACTGCATCAAGTGCTTTGGTATATACGAAAAATTCAAGCCTGCTGGAATGTACCATTTGTCAAGCTCTGCCCTTCTGAATTCTTTGAAATAAATCTGCTCGTCACCTCCAAAGCCAAAGCTTCACTTCTAAATGTAAGATGACCATCATAAATGTAAGACTACCCCAGTATATTCTATTAAACAACATAAAACTGTCGACCTCAGCAGCAGAATTTTACTCTGCGAATATAAGATGATCCCGTATTTTTTGAATGACGAATTTGGGAAATAAATTTGTCTTATAATCGGATAAATATGGTATGTTGATAATCTTGCACACATCTGACCATTGCCACCAAACTTTACTTAATTCCCACAATATCTAGCTTTTACCTATCAATTTCTCTTAACAAAATATTTAACTTCCTACAGATATTAAAAATCAACAATTTGACATGCCTTGATGTAGAACACCAAATTTGTTTTATTTTCTGATGACTGTTACTATTTTGCATGAACTACCAATATCAAATGATAAACAGCATATATGAACGAGACCTAAACTTAAATAATTATAATGTTTAACATAAATAATTTTATTAGTTTGGATGACAACTTCTTCAAATTCCTACAACTGATGATGCACTTGGTTCTTGACGGTCACTAGGAGACTCTGGTTGTTTTTGCGGCTTGTCCATACGAGCATCTTTACTGATTGACATTTCAAATTCCACTGGGCCAATGAGGCGTTTTTTCCCATGTGGCGGAGGTCCAATTAATTCCACTACATCATCATAGTTAAGTGTCTCCCTTTTAAGTAAAGCTTCAGCAAGCTGAAACAAATTCAAACAGCATATCAACTGAGAAATCTTGAAAAGTTAAAGAATTAAAAAGATAAATGATACAAAAATAATGAATTTAAAAAAGCAAGAAATGAAAGCTTTCGGAACTGATAGTAGGTTGGTGCACAAGTTTGTAGTGTTTTTGTTTTGCACGTTGATATTCTGGTTGCTAAGGGTTTACTTATTGATTGTCATTTTTTATTTGTCATTCACTGTTGCTATTTGGGATTACATACGGTCATTTGGAGATAGTGAATGGAGCTGTGGACAGTATAAAATGGAGTACCATGTGGAGAAATTGGAACATTTCCAACCTATTCTTCTGTTTCAGTTCAATAGAGAGGTGACAGCAGTGGAGGCAGCCTGAAACATTTGCACCCTATATGAGGATAATGCCAATGGACAAAGCATGACAAGAAAATGTTTTTCTCATTTTAAGGAGGATCGTTTTGACATTAGTGACTCCCCATGGTCAGGAAGACCTTTGGGTTTGAAGATCATTTAAATGCATTAATCCATTATGATCCACACCATCGTACTCGAGAACTGGTAAATGTGCTGAACTGTATGAAATTTGCATCCAATGGCGAAGGTTCAAAAATCGGGTATATGGGAACCACATGCTCTAAGCCAAAATTGCAAAAATCAATGGATGGCCATATGTACATTTCTGGTTGCTCATCACCAATTGGTTCATGAACAACACAGGCCGCTCCTCTCCTGTATCGCTACTGGTGATGAGAACTGGTGGCTTTATGCTAACATAAATGTATGATCAAAAAAGTAACAGGAATTTTTATTTTTCTCTACAAATCTTTATTTATTCACCAACATCAACTCTCCCCCTTTCAAAGTAATCCCTCTCAGATATAACACACTTGTGCCAGCACCTTTTCTAATTCTGGAAGCACTTCTGGATTCCACTTTTTGTTATGGTGTTCTGCTCCTTCAGAGATTCTGTTTTCATCTCATCAATGGTGGAAAAATAATATCCTTTTAGGGTTCTCTCCAGCATTGGGAATAGAAAGAAGTCACAGGAAGCTATTTCCATTGAATATGATGACTGTGGCAACATAATGGTCATGGTTTTTTGCCAAAAAATCATGAACAAGCACTGATGTGCAGGTGGGAGCATTATCAAGATGAAATTTCCATGAGTGGTTCTGCCACAATTATGGTCATTTTCTTCGGATTGCTTAACACAAATGGTGCATAACTTTCAGGTAATGTTCCTTATTGAACATATGACCATAAAGTCTCTGTATGTCCATCTTTTTAGAAATGGTTGCTCAGTGCGGATGTTCGATAGAGAATGTCAAATTAAATACCTTTCAGTCATCAGTTTTCAACCTTATTTTATTTGGCAACCAGTTTCATGGTATTACTGCACCATCTTCAGGCCCCTGACTGATGTGATGGAAGAATCTACCTCGGTTGTGTTCAAAACAGGGGCCAGCAATACTGGTATTAGTAGATATTTGCAACAGTGATCACTTCTTCCATCACCTGCTGACCAAGCAGGAATGCCTTCCGAAACTGTGGACATCACATGGGTACAGATTGGGACTGCATGGAGGATGTGTGCAAGGGCTCCCCAGCAAAACATCTACAGAGTAGTCCAAATGCCCAGGAATGTTGATGGACGTCATCGTTCTGTTTCACGATAATGCCCACCAACATGTTGCCAAGATTGTTTTAACTACATTGGGAAGCCCTTGCATATCCTCCACACAGTCCCAACTCAATATTTTTGGAGATCTGATGAGAGATATTGATAGCCATCAATTGGCTTCAGACAAAGAGGTGCATTCCTGATTACAACTGTGGTTCTAATGGCAATCACAAACATTTTTCCATGAAGGCATTGACCATCTTGCCTCACAAGGGGGATAAATGTCTTAACAGTTATGGCAATTACTCTTGAAGTGATAAACAGTTTATTTACTTTTTTTCCGTCTGTCTTAGTTTCATGTGACTGCTGCTTGCACAAGTAAAGGAGTGATTGAAAAATTACCTGAAACGGAACAAAGAATCATTTGGAAGAACGTCTACAATGATATCCCACTTTAATAGATCAAATCTATTTTTACAGGCTTGTCAATTTCAAAATACCTACAGATGAGAAACCCCATAGCATCCACCTGCATATGATTTCCACTCATGCCAAATGTGGATTTGTTTGCAAAATAATCCACAGATTCAAATAAGTCAATGCAGAAAACACTGTACTGGATGATGTTGTTGTGGTCTTCAGTCCAAAGACTGGTTTGATGCAGTTCTCCATGCTACTCTATCCTGTGCAAGCTGCTTCACCTCCGAGTAACTACTGCAACCTACATCCTTCTGAATCTGTTTAGTGTATTCATGCTTTGGTCTCCTTCTATGATTTTTACCCTCCGTGCTTCCCTCCAATACTAAATTGATGATCCCTCGATGCTTCAGAATGTGTCCTACAAACTGATCCCTTCATCTACTCAAATTGTGCCAAAAATTCCTCTTCTCCCCAATTCTCTTCAGTACCACCTCATTAGTTATGTGACCTGCCCATCTAATCTTCAGCACTACATTTCGGAAGCTTCTATTCTCTTCTTGTCTAAAATATTTATCATCCATGTTTCACTTCCATACATGGCTACACTCCATACAAATAGTTTCAGAAAATACTTCCTGACACTTAAATCTATACTCGATGTTAACAAATTTCTCTTCTTCAGAAACGGTTTCCTTGCCATTACCAGTCTACATTTTATATTCTCTCTACCTCAACCACCATTAGTTATTTTGCTCCACAAATAGCAGAACTCATCTAATACTTTAATTGTATTGTTTCCTAATCTAATTCCCTCAGGAACACCTGATTTTATTTGACTGCATTCCATTGAAATTGAAGAAATGTATGATGAAATAAAAGAAATTATTCAGATAGTGAAGGGAGACGAAAATTTAATAGTCATGGGTGACTGGAATTCGGTAGTAGGAAAAGGGAGAGAAGGAAATGTAGTAGGTGAATATGGATTCGGGGTAAGAAATGAAAGAGGAAGCCACCTGGTAGAATTTTGTGCAGAGCATAACTTAATCATAGCTAACACTTGGTTCAAGAATCATGAAAGAAGGTTGTATACATGGAAGAACCCTGGAGATACTAAAAGGTATCAGATAGATTATATAATGGTAAGACAGAGATTTAGGAACCAAGTTTTAAATTGTAAGACATTTCCAGGGCCAGATGTGGACTCTGACCACAATCTATTGGTTATGAACTGTAGATTAAAACTAAAGAAACTGCAAAAAGGTGGGAATTTAAGGAGATGGGACCTGGATAAACTGACTAAACCAGAGGTTATACAGAGTTTCAGGGAGAGCGTAAGGGAACAAATAGCAGGAATGGGGGAAAGAAATACAGTAGAAGAAGAATGGGTAGCTTTGAGGGATGAAGTAGTGAAGGCAGCAGAGGATGAAGTAGGTAAAAAGACGAGGGCTAGTAGAAATCCTTGGGTAACAGAAGAAATATTGAATTTAATTGATGAAAGGAGAAAATATAAAAATGCAGTAAATGAAGCAGGCAAAAAAGAATAGAAACGCCTCAAAAACGAGATCTACAGGAAGTGCAAAATGGCTAAGCAGGGATGGCTAGAGGATAAATGTAAGGATGTAGAGGCTTATCTATCTCACTAGGGGTAAGATTGATACTGCCTACAGGAAAATTAAGGAGACCTTTGGAGAAAAGAGAACCACTTGTATGAATATCAAGAGCTCAGATGGAAACCCAGTTCTAAGCAAAGAAGGGAAAGCAGAAAGGTGGAAGGAGTATATAGAGGGTCTATACAAGGGCAATGTACTTGAGGACAATATTATGGAAATGGAAGAGGATGTAGATGAAGATGAAATGGGAGATACGATGCTCCGTTAAGATTTCAACAGAGCACTGGAAAACCTGAGTCGAAACAAGGCCCCCGGAGTAGACAACATTCCATTAGAACTACTGACGGCCTTGGGAGAGCCAGTCCTCACAAAACTCTACTATCTGGTGAGCAAGATGTATGAGACAGGTGAAATACCATCAGACTTCAAGAAGAATATAATAATCCCAATCCCAAAGAAAGCAGGTGTTGACAGATGTGAAAATTATCGAACTATCAGTTTAATAAGTCACGGCTGCAAAAAACTAACGCGAATTCTTTACAGACGAATGGAAAAACTAGTAGAAGCCGACCTTGGGAAAGATCAGTTTGGATTCCATAGAAATATTGGAACACTTGAGGCAATACTGACCCTATGGCTTATCTTAGAAGCTAGATTAAGGAAAGGCAAACCTACGTTTCTAGCATTTGTAGACTTCGAGAAAGTTTTTGACAATGTTGACTGGAATACTCTCTTTCAAATCCTGAAGGTGTCAGGGGTAAAATATAGGGAGCGAAAGGCTATTTACAATTTGTATAGAAACCAGATGGCAGTTATCACAGTCGAGGGGCATGAAACGGAAGCAGTGGTTGGGAAGGAAGTGAGACAGGGCTGTAGCCTATGTCCGATACTGTTCAATCTGTATATTGAGCAAGCAGTAAAGGAAACAAAAGAAAAATTTGGAGTAGGGATTAAAATCCACAGAGAAAAAAATAAAAACTTTGAGGTTCACCGACGACATTGTAATTCTGTCAGAGACAGCAAAGGACTTGGAAGAGCAGTTGAACGGAATGGATGGTGTCTTGAAGGGAGGATATAAGATGAACATCAACAAAAGCAAAACGAGGATAATGGAACGTACTCGAACTAAGTTAGGTGATGTTGAGGGTATTAGATTAGGAAATGAGACACTTAAAGTAGTAAAGGATTTTTGCTATTTGGGGAGCAAAATAACAGATGATGGTCGAAGTAGAGAAGATATAAAATGTAGACTGGTAATGGGAAGGAAAGCGTTTCTGAAGAAGAGAAATTTGTTAACATCGAGTATTGATTTAAGTGTTAGGAAGTCGTTTCTGAAAGTATTTGTATGGAGTGTAGCCATGTATCGAAGTGAAACATGGACGATAAATAGTTTAGACAAGAAGATAATAGAAGCTTTCGAAATGTGGTGCTACAGAAGAATGCTGAAGATTAGATGGGTAGATCACATAACTAATGAGGAGGTGTTGAATAGGATTGGGGAGAAGAGAAGTTTTTGGCACAACTTGACTAGAAGAAGGGATTGGTTGGTAGGACATGTTCTGAGGCATCAAGGGATCACCAATTTAGTATTGGAGGGCAGCATGGAGGGTAAAAATCGTAGAGGGAGACCAAGAGATGAATACACCAAGCAGATTCAGAAGGATGTAGGTTGCAGTAGGTACTGGGAGATGAAGAAGCTTGCACAGGACAGAGTAGCATGGAGAGCTGCATCAAACCAGTCTCAGGACTGAAGACCACAACAACAACAAACAACAACATTCCATTGTCCTTGTTTTGCTTTTGTTGATGTTCATCTTCCTTTCAAGACACTCTCCAGTCCGTTCAACTGCTCTTCCAGGTCCTTTGTTGTCTCTGACATAATTCCAATGTTGTTGGCAAACCTCAAAGTTTTTATTTTTTCTCTGTGGATTTTAATCCCTACTCCAAATTTTTCTTTTGTTTCCTTTACTGCTTGCTCAATATACAGATTGAACAGTATCGGACATAGGCTACAGCCCTGTCTCACTTCCTTCCCAACCACTGCTTCCGTTTCATGCCCCTCGACTGTGATAACTGCCATCTGGTTGCTGTACAAATTGTAAATAGCATTTTGCTCCCTGTATCTGACCTGTGCCACCTTCAGAATTTGAAAGAGAGTATTCCAGTCAACTTTGCCAAAAGCTTCCTCTCAGTTTACAAATGCTAGAAATGTAGTTTGCCTTTCCTTAATCTATATCTAAGACAAGTTGTAGGATCAGTATAGCCTCACATCTTCCAACATTTCTATGGAAATCAAACTGATTTCCCCGAGGTCGCCTTCTACCAGTTTTTCCATTCGTCTGTAAAGAATTCGCGTTAGTATTTTGCAACTGTGACTTATTAAACTGATAGTTCGGTAATTTTCACACCTGTCAACACCTGCTTTCTTTGGGATTGGAACTATTATATTCTTCTTGAAGTCTGAGGGTATTTCGCCTGTCTTATAAATCTTGCTCACCAGGTGGTAGAGTTTTGTCAGGGCTGCCTCTCCGAAGGCTATCAGTAATTCTAATGGAATGTTGTCTACTCCCACGGTCTTGTTTCGACTTAGATCTTCAGCACTCTGTTAAACTCGTCACCTAGTATCGTACCTCCCATTTCATCTTCATCTATGCCCTCTCCCATTTCGATAATATTGCCCTCAAGTAAATCACCCTTGTATAGACCCTCTATATACTCCTCCCACCTTTCTGCCTTCCTTTCTTTGCTTAGAACTGATTTTCCATCTGAGCTCTTGATATTCATACAAGTGGTTCTCTTTTCTCCAAAGGTTTCTTTAGTTTTCCTGTAGGCAGTATCTATCTCACCCCTAGTGATATATGCCTCTACATCCTTACTTTGGTCCTGGTTAGCCATTTTGCACTTCCTGTCGATCTCATTTTTGAGATGTTTGTATTCCTTTTTGCCCGCTTCATTTACTGCATTTTGTTCTTTTCTCCTTTTATCAATTAAATTCAGTGTCTTTTCTGTGACCCAAAAATTTCTGCTAGCCACCTACTTGATCCTCTGCTACCTTCACTATTTCATCTCTCAAATCTACCCATTCTTCTTCTACTGAATTTCTTTCCCCTGTTCTTCTCAATCATTCCCTAATGCTCTCTCTGAAACACTCTACAAATTCTGGTTCTTTCAGTTTATTCAGGTCCCATCTCCTCAAGTTCCCACCTTTTTGCAGTTTCTTCAGTTTTAATCTACAGTTCATAACAAATAGATTGTGGTTAGAGTCCAAATCCGTCCCTGGAAATGTCTTAAAATTTAAAACCTGGTTCTTAACTCTCTGTCCTAACATTATATATAATCTATCTGAAACCTTCCTGTGTCTCCAGGCCTCTTCCTCGTATACAACCTTCTTTCATGGTTAATGATTCTTAAACCAAGTGCTAGCTATGATTAAGTTATGCTTTGCCAGGAGGCTTCCTCTTCCATTCCTTACCCCCATTCCATATTCACCTACTATTTTTCCTTCTCTTCCTTTTCTTCTATTGAGTTCCAGTCCCCCATGACTATTAAATTTTCATCTCCCTTCATTATCTGAATAATTTCTTTTATCTCATCATACATTTCTTTGATCCCTTCATCATCTTGGAGCTAGCTGGCATATAAACTTTTACTAATGTGGTAGTTGTGGGCTTGGTGCCTATCCTGGCTACAATAATTTGTTCACTATGCTGTTTGTAGTAGCTTATCCACAATTCTATTTTTTTAATTCATTATTAAACCTACTCCTGCATTACTGTTATTTAATTTTGTATTTACAACCCTGTATTCACTGCCAAAAAGTCTTATTCCTCCTGCCACCGAACTTCACTAATTCCCACTACAACTAACTTTAACCTATACATTTCCTTTCTTAAAATTTCTTAACCTAGGGATCTGGCATTCCATGCTCTGATCTGTACAATGCCAGTTTCTTTCTCCTGATAATAGTGTCCTCTTGTGCAGTCCCCGCCCGGAGATCCGAATGGGGGACTATTTTACTTCCAGAAAATTTTACTCAAGAGGACACCATCATCATTTAACCACACAGTAAGGCTGCATGCCCTCAGAAAAAAATTACGGCTGTAGTTTCCCCTTGCTTTCAGCCATTTGCAGTACCAGCACAGCAAGGCTGTTTTGGTAAATGTTACAGGGCCAGATCAGTCAATCATCCAGACTGTTGCCCCTGCAACTGCTGAAAAGGCTGCTGTCCCTCTTCAGGAACCACACGTTTGTCTGGCCTCTCAACAGATACCCCTCCATTGTGGTAGCACTTATGGAACGGCTATCTGTATCGCTGAGGCACGCAAGCCTCCCCACCAATGGCGAGATCCATTGTTCATGGGAAGATAACTGGATAACTTGTCAAATTTCTGTGTAAATCACTACAAAATGTAAAACAACACACTGTCCATAGCTATATTATGCCCTTGTAGGACATGACAGAGGGCAAGAGACAGATTCCATACTCCTATATTTCTGGAAAGTGCACACCGATAACAAAGGTATGAGCATACACACTAGATTCCCAGACATGTGACTGGCTCGAGGATTTCTTACATAATAGAACTCAGTACATTGTCCTCAACAGTGACTGTTTACCAGAGACAAATGTATCATCAGGAGTGCCCCAGAAAAGCATGACAAGACCACTCTTATTCTCTACATGCATAAATGATAGGGTGAGCTGTTTGCTGCTGATGCTGTGGTGTATGGGAAAGCGTCATCATTGAATGTCTTGGAGGATACAAGATGAGTTAAAAGAAAAAAATTCTAATTGGTGTGATGAATGTCACCTTGTCCTACATTTAAAAAAGAAAATTGTTGTAAGTTAACAGAGATTAATAGTAAAGAAAACCCCATTATGTTTGAATAAAGCATTAGTAGGATGCTGCTTCAGACAGTAATGCTGATTAAATATCTAGGCATAATATTGCAAAGTGATATGAAATGGAACAAGCATGTATGGATGGTAGTTGGGAACATGAATGGTTGGCTTCAGTTTACTGGGCGAATTTTAGGAAAGTATGGCTCAGCTGTATAGTAACATTAGTGCAACCCATTATCAATTACTGCTAGAGTGTTTGGGATCCCCACCACAGCGTTTTGAAAGGAGACATAGGAACATTTCAGAAGTATGTTGCTAGATTTGTTACTGGTAGATTTCATAATCCCACCAGTGTTAGAGGGATGTTTGATGTCAAATGGGAATCCCTAGAGGGAAGACGATATTCTTTTCAAGGAACACTATTGAGAAAATTTATAGAGAACGCATTTGAAGCTGACTGTAGGTGATTCTACTGCCACCAATAAACATTTTGCATAAGGGCCTCACCGATACAAGAAGTTAGGAATTGTATGGAGATTTTTAGTGTTGTTTTCCCTTGTCCTATTTGCAAGTGGAAATGGAAAGAAAGTGACTAGTAGTAGTAAAAAATAACCTCTGTTATGCACTATACAGTGGCCTGTGGAGTATGTATGTAAATGTAGCTGGTCAACAGGATTCTGCATTCCTGATGACTAAGTCTCTAAACTTCTGGCACTCTTAGGGAACTAACTAGGACATTTGACACATGCAAATGAAGCCTGTAAATCTTAGTATGTTATTAGCAAGAATGGAAATTTCTGGATGGTACACAACATAAAATGACAGGAAGGCAACCAGTCACATACAGCAGACTGATGTGTGGCACAGAATCATGGTAGCTTGTGTTTGGTTGACTGATGTGTGTACATGTGTACTTTCTCCCAGAAGAAGAGCCAGAGAGCTTGAAAGCTGTTTTCTGCTGCATGTGGCACCTGTCATTCTGCTATAGGCGAGGAAGCTGTTATTAAGTTGTAAGTCCTCTTCTAGAATCAGTTTGAGATACCCCGTGTGTTACGGAATTTGTACAGCTGGTTGAGATAAGCAGAATTTTGAGCAAATTTGATTAGTACAAAGTTCATTTTGCACACCTGTAGTGCAAACATCTTAGAGGATGTAGACCTTATCAGCCCCCCCCCCCCCCCCCCCCCCGCTCTCTCTCTCTCTCTCCATAGTCAAAAATTAATTTAATTTCAGTTTATTTGTCTTTCCTGAATCCCCTGTATATTTACATTCAATATTTAAAAAATTCCATTTCATGTTTTAAGGGCTAAGATTGGGATTAGTGAAGATTAATCTCTGAAGCATGAGACATGAGAAAGAGGCAATTGACATATGGATTCTCCGTCAGAAATTATGTTGCAGTAATCACAAATAATTCCACAGCTCACCTGTTTCAGTTTGTCAGAATTCTCAAGCAGCAGCTGTTCTGTCCGGCTATAAGCACGAGCCACTAACTTATTCACTTCATCGTCAATTAGTGCAGCAAGTCTTTTACTATACGGCCGACGCCCAATTTCACGCGATTCATCCTCTGGGAAAGAAATGAGCCCTACTGTATTGCTCATGCCATATATTTTCACTTGTGCATACGCCATTTTCGTAACTTTTTGCAGGTCATTTTGAGCACCAGTAGTTATCTTGTTAAAAGTCAGAGATTCAGCAACACGGCCACCCAATGCCATGCACATCCGTTCAAATAGCTGAAACATAAAATTAACTTACACATGGTACTTGAATTTCTGCAACCCTAGAACTGTAACTAAATTTAAAGGAAGAGAAATGGGAAAACTATCAATGATTACAATCAACATATATGCTTGTAAGACTAAATATAGATTTACAATTTAGTAAGAACTGAGCAAAATTTCCTTAAAAATGTTGCTCTATACAACTGACAGCAACACATATATGGCATGTTCCAGTTTTTCAAGTATTCTTATTATACTGATGGTTGCCATTGCGACTAGTGTACTTTCCTGGCTCTTCGGAGCTTGTTTGTGAAAAATCCACATTACGGCCAATATTAGGTTGTGTCACAGTGTAGGTTTGCTACTTTGAACTATTTTAATCAGTAAACAAAAGCAAAAATTATCAGTTTTAAGTTTAATTAACATTTTATGAGCTCTTTACTGTGTGAGACTCTTAATTTGATTTAAGACTTAGCTAACAAACTCTGTAGCAAAACAAATATGTAAATAACACTGACTTTCTTAATAAAGCATTCTCTTGTATACTGATAAATGACAGTTTCAGACAGTTTTAATTACTGAGATTTATATATGGTCTCTTGCTGTTCCGAGTCAACTGAAGTTATTTTTAATAAGATATGTGTGAAATTAGGCCCTGAATTTCAAGATCCAATCACATCCTACCTCAGACACTAAATTTAAATCCGATTACAACATCCAGAAAAGAAAAGAAAAACTGTTACTGTAAGCACTACCATTTTTGAGTGTCCTCCTATCCATAAATTCCAGTAAGTGGTTTCTTGTGAAGCTGAAAGAGCATCACTTTACAATTCACGGAGACATTATCTACAGCCTCTCAGTATAGCATTAATGGAAATAAAAATAGATAAAATTTATTTTTATATGGAATTAATATTAATTAAACTTATATGAATAATCTGTATACAAATGGAAGTAGGAATTTTTAAAATTTAAAAATATGGGACATAAATATCATTGTGTCACCTCCTGCTGCATGGCAAACATCTATGGGGTAGCCAAACTCATCTCACAAGTAAAGAATTATCTCATGTGCTACTGATTTCACTACAGCAGTGATATGGTTTTGTAGGCTGGCCTGAACTGTTGGTAGGGATGGAACATAAGCTACAGCTTCCACGGCCCAACAAGGGGGAGGGGGGGAAAGGGGAAGGGGGGGAAGGGGGGGGGGGGAGAATCTTATGGTGTTAAAGCAGGAGATCTCGGCAGCCTGAATGTAAGAGCCAGGTCTGTTTTTCCCCAGTGACCTATTTATCATTGAGGAAAAGATTGATTCTATAATGCTCGGACATCAAGGTGACAATGGAGAGGAGCTCCATTCTATGGAAAATGCAGTCTTCTACATCTACATCCATACTCCGCAAGCCACCTGACGGTGTGTGGTGGAGGGTTCCTTGAGTACCTCTATCAGTTCTCCCTTCTATTCCACTCTTTTAGTGTTCATGGAAAGAAAGATGTCAGTACGCCTCTGTGTGGGCTCTAATCTCTCTGATTTTATCCTCATGGTCTCTTCGCAAGATATATGTAGGAGGGAGCAATATACTGCTTGACTCCTAGGTGAAGGTATGTTCTCGAAACTTTAACAAAAGCCCATACCGAGCTACTGAGCGTCTCTCCTGCAGAGTCTTCCACTGGTGTTTATCTGTATCTCTGTAATGCTTTCGCGATTACTAAATGATCATGTAATGAAGCGCACTGCTCTCTGTTGGATCTTCTCTATTTCTTCTATCAACCCTATCTGGTACAGATCCCACACCGGTGAGCAGTATTCAAGCAATGGGTGAACAGGTGTACTGTAACCTACTTTCTTTGTTTTCAGACTGCATTTCCTTAGGATTCTACCAATGAATCTCAGTCTGGCATCTGCTTTACTGACGATTAATTTTATATGGTCATTACATTTTAAATCACTCCTAATGCCTACTTCCAGATAATTTATGGAATTAACTGCTTATAGTTACTGACCTGTTATATTGTAGCTAAATGATAAAGGATCTTTATATGCATTCACAGCACATTACACTTGTCTACATTGAGATTCAACTGCCATTCCCTGCACCATGCGTCAATTCATTGCAGATCCTCTTGCATTTCAGTACAATTTTCCATTGTTACAACCTCTCGATATACTACAGCTTCATCCGCAAAAAGCCTCAGTGAACTTTCGATGTTACCCACAAGATCATTTATATATATTGTGAATCGCAACAGTCCTAAGACACTCCCCTACGGCACACATGAAATCACTCTTACTCCGGAAGACTTCTCTCCCTTGAGAATGACATGCTGCGTTCTGTTATCTAGGAACTCTTCAATCCAATCACACAATTGGTCTGATAGTCCATATGCTATTACTTTGTTCATTAAATGACTGTGGGGAACTGTATCAAATGCCTTGAAGTCAATAAACACGGCATCTACCTGGGAACCCTTGTCTATGGCCCACTGAGTCTCGTGGACGAATAGCGCGAGCTCGGTTTCACAGGATCGTCTTTTTCGAAACCCATGTGGATTCCTACAGAGTAGATTTCGATTCTCCAGAAAAGTCATTATACTCTAACATAATACGTGTTCCAAAATTCTACAACTGATCTGATCGACGTTAGAGATAAAGGTCTATAGTTCTGCACATCTGTTTGACGTTCCTTCTTGAAAACGGGGATGACCTGTGCCCTTTTCCAATCTTTTGGAACGCTACGCTCTTCTAGAGACCTACGGTACACCGCTGCAAGAAGGGGGGCAAGTTCCTTCGCATACTCTGTGTAAAATCGAACTGGTATCCCATCAGATCCAGCAGCCTTTCCTCTTTTGATTGTTTTTCTATCCCTCTGTCATCTACCATTTTGTCATCTGTGCAACAGTCTAGAGAAGGAACTACAGTGCAATCTTCCTCTGTTAAACAGCTTTGGAAAAAGACATTTAGTATTTTGGCCTTTAGTCTGTCATCCTCTGTTTCAGTACCATTTTGGTCACAGAGTGTCTGGACATTTTGCTTTGATCCACCTACCGCTTTGACATAATACCAAAATTTCTTAGGATTTTCTGCCAAGTCAGTACATAAGACTTTACTTTCGAATTCGTTGAACGCCTCTCGCATAGCCCTCCTCACACTACATTTCGCTTCGTGTAATTTTTGTTTGTCTGCAAGGCTTTGGCTATGTTTATGTATGCTGTGAAGTTCCCTTTGCTTCCGTAGTAGTTTTCTAACTTGGTTGTTGTACCATGATGGCTCTTTTCCATCTCTTATCATCTTGCTTGGCACATACTCATCTAATGCATATTGTACGATGGTTTTGAACTTTGTCCACTGATCCTCAACACTATCTGTACTTGAGATAAAATTTTGTGTTGAGCCGTCCAGTACTATGAAATCTGCTTTTTGTCACTTTTGCTAAACAGAAAAATCTTCCTATCTTCTTTAATATTTCTATTTTCGGCTGAAATCACCGATGCTGTAACCACTTTATGATCGCTGATTCCCTGTTCTGTGTTAACTGTTTCAAATAGTTCGGGTCTGTTTGTCACCAGAAGGTCTAATATGTTATCGCCATGAGTCGGTTCTCTGTTTAACTTCTCAAGGTAGTTTTCAGATAATGCACTTAAAAAAGTTTCACTGGATTCTTTGTCCCTGCCACCCGTTATAAACATTTGAGTCTCCCAGTCTATATCTGGTAAATTAAAATCTCCACCCAGAACTATAACATGGTCGGGAAATCTACTCGAAATATTTTCCAAATTTTCCTTCAGGTGTTCTGCCACAACAGCTGCTGAGCCAGGGGGCCTATAGAGACATCCAATTACCATGTTTGAGCGTGCTTTAACAGTGACCTCCACCCAAATTATTTCACATTTCGGATCTCTGTCAATTTCCTTCGATAATATTGCACTTATCACTATAAACACGCCTCCCCCTTCACTGTCCAACCTGTCTCTACGGTTTACATTCCAATCTGTGTTTAGAATTTCATTACAGCCAACTTTCCGTCCCTAGTACTATGTGGGCATTGTGACCGTTTATTAATGGAGCAGATCAGGGACCTTTCTATAGATGCTCCTGCAGTTCACTATTACCACATTAATATTGCCATTTCCTGTTGCGTTTTGCCTACTGCTACCTTGTCTCGTCTCAGGAGGCATCTTGTCGGGCCTAGGGAGGGAATTCTCTAACCTAAAAAACCCACATGTGCACTCCACAGGTACTCCGCTACCCTTGTAGCCACTTCCTGTGTATAGTGCATGCCTGACCTATTCAGGGGGGCCCTATATTTCTCCACCCGATAGTGGTTTGCACCCCAGATCTCCGGAGAATCGTCCACGCCTCTGGTTTAAGCCAAACCAGAGGACCGCGATCGGTTCTGGGAATGACACTACAAATAGTTAGCTTAGATTCCACCCCACGAACGAGGCTTTCCGCCTTCACTATCTCCGTCAACCGCCTGTATGAACTGAGGATGAACTCTGAACCCAGGCGGCAGGAGTCATTGGTGCCAACATGAGCAACAATTTGCAGTTGGGTGCACCCAGTGCTCTCTAATTCTAATGCCGCCGGCAGGGCCTCCTCCAGATCTTGGACGAGACCCCCCCCCCCCCCCCCCCCCCCGCCTGGCAAGCAGACAGAGTGAACACTGGCCTTCTTCCCCGACCTTTCCACTGCTTCCCCAAGGGGCCCCATCACCCACCTAACACTGGAGCTCCCAATCACTAATAAATACCTCCCCCCCGTGTGCCTGCTCGGACCTTGCTGAAGGAGCGGCCACATGTCCACTCACAGACAGAGCGGGCAATGCCACATGGCCAGCCTCCACATTGACCGTCTGCCTCGTGCGACACGAACACCGTTGAACCAGCCATTCCCCTTGGGGAGGGGATGGCCGCACCTGGTACCCCTGAAGAAGTCTCGACAGCAGGGACCTAGGGTGAAGCATGTAACACCTGGGGTGTAGCATGTGACGCACCAGACTCCCCACTGTCGCTACACTCCAAGGCAGCAGCCTGAAGACGGTTGACCATGGCCACCAGCACGTTCATCTGTTCGCAAACAGTGGCCAGCTCGTCCTGCATCTGTACACAGTGGTCACACATCCTATCCATCCTAAGAAATCAACAATTTACTGTAGAGAGTTAAGTAATCAACTTCTAACTACACTGCTAAACTAAAGGCGGCTGATAGCTGACTAAACTGTGGTTACTAGACACTTATTGTTGGAAACAATGAAAATAAGCACTAACTGTCTCTGGACGGTATTCAAAACAAACACGAAATCTATGCAAACTATTACTATTAGTCGAAAATTAAAGCTTCCCAAAAGCAAAAACACACAGAAAAAGAAGTGATAAGTAGGAAAAACACAGTTAATACTTAAATGTACGTAGCTTGCTGCACAGGAGATGTGAAGCAGACGGCAGTTACGAGTCTTTCGTAAGTTGAGGAAAAAGCCACTGTCCCTGCACGTCCAGGTTCATAATTTCACAAACATTTTCCACCAAGAAAAGAATAGCCTGTAAAGCTTGTTTTGTGATAAGACACAAAACATGTGAGTCTCCCGTGATGCAATAGTGTAAAGGGATTATCACACCCCATATGTGAACACTGTGTCCATGCACCTTTCCATTAAGATGAAATGTTTTACTTCTACCATTTTTACCAAGTCATCACAAATTAAAAATGCTTTGCTTTGTCATTTATGACAAGAGACAGCGCAAGTTTTATGCAGTATGATGCATACAGCAAATGGTCTCTCAAAATTCACCATACAGTAGGCCAAGGTACTCCTAGTTCTCTACTAGCCCAATTGGTTGCCTTACTTGGAGTAAGCACAAAAATTTCCTTAATTCATCACATATCTTCATCTGAAAAATGCAGGGACAGGGGGCAGGGCTCAGAGTGTTCTGTTCTTTACAGTTGCAAATGTGTATTCTCACACACTGTTCTCATCGTTACACAAATTTAACAAACTGCTGATCTTCAGAAACCATGAATGTAGCCTGACTGACAGCTGTGTGACACTTATCCTCATGTTGTTATCATTAGTGCTGTTAAAGATTTGAGTGAGGCATTCTTACGGCAATCATTAAGCAACACATATCATCTGTTCTTTACTGCAAAATTTTTCAGTTTATTATTGCAGACATTTGCTCTTAATTTGTTTCAGATTTCTGATGATCAATCCTCTTCACAACTTAAAAGGTAAATAATATTGTCTGGTTCAGGTAACACATGTACTTTCATTTCAATCATCATCATTAGCAATGACACTAAATTGTGGTCGATGTCTAGGTGGACCACTCAGTGGTAGTGTATGTTACTGAAGATAACTTGGTTGACTTCACGACTGCTTCACAACTTGTACCAGCTCAGTCAACAAAAACTGCATCTCTGAACTGTGTAGGTGCAATTGTCCCTTCAACAAATCTTTAAACACACAATTCATCAATGATTTTGATATGTTCACACACAACATCAAATCTACAAAAGGAAAGATGCTTTATCCCTACACAGTTGTGTATGAAGTCTTCCTAACTAAAACCTTACACTGAATGAGGTTGCAGTGGTCTTGGTTAATTCTACAAGATTACTCTACAATTCACACTTAAGTGCTAAGTACAGGGTTCATAGCACCACTTGCAAACTATCCCCACCATTTCACTTTTGAATAGCACGTGGGACAAATGAGCACCTACATCTTTCCTTGTGAGCTCTGATTTCTCTTATTTTATCATGATAGAAGTCAACAAAATATTTTGGCATTCAGAGGAGAACATTGGCAACCGTAGTTTCAAGAAAAGATCTGTCACTGCAAAAAAATCTTCATTTTAATGACTGGCAGCCCAACTCACTTAACGTACCCATGACACTTACTCTCTCCATTTCGTGAAGTACGACACAAGATGACCTCCTCTGAATTTTTCTGATGTTCTCCATCAATCCCATACTGTGTAGCAATATTCCAGAAAAGGATGAACAAATGTAATTTACGCAGTCCCTCTTGCAGATTTATTGCACTTTGTTTTGGTATTCGCTTATTTGTGGAGCCTACAATATTTAAGCTACAGATCTCCTTGACCCAACTGCAGTAGCTCAGATCCACATCACAATAGGTCTGTAGAACCAGCATGTCACAATCATCATGGTTTTTAAAATTTAGCAACATTAGCAAAGATGATATGTGTTGCAGTGTTTGTACTGTAGGCAATGTTCCAAAAAATTCTTTTCAAGATAAACTTTTGAACGAAAACAAATTTCCATACAAAAAGGAGTGAAATTAATTTTTCTGATCTATTTTTAAACACAGTAATTCTAAGTTATGGATCTGTGTAAAGGCACAGAGCTTTGATTACCATACGGTGTAGCAGCAAAGAGTACACTCTTACGAACAGTTGTGCCATACTTTAGTAAATGCATTTACTGTAACTATCTCTCTCTAATTCATAGTGGCATACACAAATTTAACTCTAATAACATCTGTAATTCCTAGATTATGGCAGGTAAGATCATCTTGATCATGGCCGAAACTCACAACCATGGCCAAATAGTACTCTGTGTCTATTTTGACTGTTAAGACATGAACCATTTTTTGGTGTTTCACAACAGGTACCGTAGCAAGCGGAATGTAATGGCATTTGTGCTACACTGGTGAAACTTTTCTCCTTGCAGCTGCCTATGGAAAATTCATGCCCAAGGCTTGACTACAGAAAAAGGTTTACGTGCATGAAAATTTTTGTTTTGGAAATAGATGTTCTACACCAAACTGCTTCTGTTTTACTTATCTTTGATTTCTCTGGTATTAATTTTGGGTCATAACTCATTCTTAAGCAATCATCCTGGCCATCAACTAAGTCATCAGGCTAGAATCCAGCATCATCACTGATCATAGCCAAACTAAAGATAAATAAATAAAATAAAAACAGTGCAGCTGTGGAAAGTTTACCTAGGCTCCACTGTAACTGTTATCAAATGAAACAAGTTTCTGTTACCAGTCCTAATTTGGAAAGTTTATTTCCAAAACAAATACTTTTTCAGCTACGGACATGCCATTAAATTTTTCCTTCAAAGTAAGGGAGAAGATTATGGGTATAGGTTGCAACAGTTAAGCAGAGGTGAAGGGGCCTGAACAGGAAAGATTAGCTGCACAGCTGCATCCAAACAGTCTTCAGGTTGAAGATAAGGTATTTCACATTATTTGCTCTGGAGAGCTGAAAGAACCATAAACTTAATTTGATGGAATAACAAAAGATTTATGAGCTGCAAAATATCCTTTATATATTACAAACCGTAAAAGCAGTGTGGTGGGGTCAGTCACTTTTCAGTTCTTTGTTGGAGATGTAGTAATTGTTCAGGCTCTGCTGTAGACAGTATCCTATGCTAAGCACCTAAATCAGATTGACTGTTTGTGATGAAATACACCTGCACACTGATTAGCAATTTCGCTATTTTGTGAATCACCAGCCATCCTCCGCTTCACATCCGAAGAGACACATTCAAAGAAAATACAGAAGAGTATGTTTCAACATTCCTTTGAGGTTGAGGATGGTATAGATGGACCATAAGTTTGGATTGGGGAAGGATGGTAAAGGAAATTGGCCGTGTCCTTTACAAAGGAACCATTTAGCATTTGACTTAAGCATAGTAGAGAAACCATGGAAAATCTAAGTCTAGATGAGCAGACATGGATTTCAACCACTGTTTTCTCAAATATGAATACATCAGTCATATTCAAATGCATTAGCTATCTACAACAAGTGCAACAGGACATTAGCAGAAAATGTGGGTTCACTAGTAACTTATTCAAAGAGTGTGCAGAAAAAGACCTGCACAAATCAAGATCCTGGATGAGATTACAACATATATGTAGCAACATATTAAACGTTTACTTCTCCAGCTACACAAAATGGATTCAAGTTGTAAAAATTACGAAATATGTAAATTAAGTATCAGTGTTTTATAATACTGATAATACTGTACTATCAAGAGTGATTATATCAGGTAACATTTTTTGCCTTGCATCAGACAATGCTGACATACTGTCATGTCATTGTAACAGTTGTAAGTCCTGTTCAATGCTTTATCAAAACTGAGACGTAATAGGTGATAATGTACTTACAAAAAAATAAAAAATTACTAACTTCCTCCTGCGAGTACAATCGCTGCTCAGTGGGAGTATACTGTGCAAATCCCAATGCTAAGGAGGTTCTTGGTACAATGGTGACCTTAAGCAGTGCATCAGTGTGTGGCAACATCCAGCCTACTATAGCATGTCCTGCTTCATGATAGGCGACAGTTCGCTTCTCTGCTGGAGACATCACACTTGTACGTTTCTCTGTGCCACCAACAAGTCTCTCAACAGCATATTCCAAGTCAGACCCTGTGACACATTTTTGTTTGCTTCGAGCTGCATGGAGTGCAGCCTCATTACACACATTTGCAATATCAGCACCTGAAAAATAATTCATATACATGCACTATTGCTACTTCTTTTTAAATTAAAAAAAAAAAAAAATGGCATTTTTCCCTCTGTCAACTAAATAAATATAAAATGTCAAAATATGTATCATGGACATATGTACACCAGTAGTTATGAGCAATGGGAGAAAGCAGAAACATTGTATAAGGACTTCAACCATGACCCCATATTCACAGCAAGATTGAAGAGCACTTGTACTACAGTTTCAGTGGAAATGGATTATTCCTCTGGACTGACTTACTGGCATGTCTGGTGAGCAACTAATAATGAGTAATCCAGAGTGAATCATGTGAAATGTAGTGATATGCCTGCACTTTTGTGAATCAATAAGGGAGTGAAAATAAGAGATAGTGATACCCATTGCTAGTATATATTCTGCTCCTCTTTCAGAATGCCAACAGGATTGCTAAGACATATCTATTTGATTGCCAATTCTCTATCAATAATATTCCATTCACTTACTATTCAGGATATTCCAGGAAGGACTGAAATTTAACCAAGAACTATCCAGTCACATTAATGTGGCCACCTGCCAAAAGCCCAAAGAACCACTTTTTGCAGTGCGGACTGCTGCAAGACATGCAGGAGGTGTTTCAATAAGGTCTTGGTGCTCTTTGAGCCAGACATGTACACTGAACTGTGTGACATGTTACACTGTTCATCCAGTACATGCCATCATGTTGAGGAAAAACAAACTGCATGTAAGGGTGGACATAGCCCCCCCCAAGGATAGAAGCATACTTGTGTTGATTCATTGTGTCTTCCAAATTGACGAGATCACCCATGATATGCCCTCTAGCCTAGAGCCTTATGACGCTTGTTGCAGGGTGTTTTCTTTCAGATGGTCCATGCCGTACGAGCTAATGGTCATGTGTCCAATGGCGTAAAATGTGATTCATCTGAAAAGGCCACCTGTTGCTGCCCAGTGGATGTACGACTGTGCTACTGGCATGCAAATTCCGCCTTCTTCACTGATGAACAGCAGTCAGCATGAGTGCGTGAACCCGGCACCTGCTGTGGAGGCGCAGCAACATTCACTGAATGGTCACTGAGGAGACACTGTTGGTAGCCCTTGGTTCATCTGGGCGGTCAGTTCCTTAGCAGCTGGACATCTATTTCCCTGTACACTCTCTGCAGTCATTGTTCACCCCTGTCACCTATAGTCTACTGCACACGACAGTTGCCTCGGAATCAGTTTCGGATACCGCCATTTTGCCATGCATGGTATAATTTAACTGTGGTGGCAAGCAAACAGATTACAAACTTAGCCATTCTGGAAATGCTTCCACCTTTGGCCTGAAATCCAATGATCATGTGCTTTTGGACATAAGACAAATCACTCTATTTCCACATTACAATAATGACACTGATTTGCACATCCACATGATACACTTTACATACCTCCACTGCTAACTGTGCCACCTGCTTGCTGACCCAGAGTGGTTATTGCATGATGACACTGAACACAGGTGGTGGTCACATTACTGCGATTGAACCATGTGCTTTGCCTGTTTCTAAAACCATTCTGGTAATGACATCTCATCCACAATCAGGACTCAAACCAGCTATCCCATCATTTTAAGTGCAACTTAGTTTAGTGGTAGCCACCACAGAGATGGGGTGGAATTACATTATTTTGTCTGATATTAAATCCCATTTGTAATGTAATCAGTCGGATTGTGTTGATAACTACAAAATAATTTTATCAAGGAAAATAATAAATTATGTGATAGAATTGCTGGAAAGTACTTACCTTCAGGGTCAAAATGTGTAGTGTTGCCGAGACACATCCACAACAGGAAAAGTGACATTACATAGCCTTTAGAACTAACAGTTTCTTCCTCAGAGAGAAGTAGGTTGAGGAAGATCTTTTCTTTATCTACCTCATCCTCACTACAGGTGGAACCCACTCATCTTTGTGTGGAGTGACCTGTTGTTCCTTTTTAATGTTCCCCAATTTATCTCTCTCTTGTCACAAACATGGGAACTACAAGCTCCAAAGGCTAGGTGGTGTTTCAGTTCCATTTTTATGTGTGTTTATTGGCAGTACTACACAGTACACTTCCTGAATGTTATTACACAGTATAGTTCCTGAAGGTAAGTATTGGTTACAATTTAGTCTTATAATTTATTACTATAAAATAAAGTTGTTCTGACAATAGTATATAAAGGCCCATAAACAACAATATAAAAATCCTTATTCACTGCACAGGAACTGTGATCCAAAAAGCACTTATTGACTGCAGCCTTGTACTGAAAATAAACAACTCTTTCTGACATAAAATAGGTACAGCCATGAAAGTGATTTAAACAAAATCTCTAACAAGATTAGAAATTATAGGTTATTTAAGAAGGTACTACAAAGTTTAGATTTGGGAAAATCATGCCCCCCTCATAAAATTTTGACACCACTAATAACTTTTTTAGGACTAACATACTTCAATTGAAAGGCCTCATTTTCTTCTTTGCAACAAAAATTTTGTCCTCATTATGTAATTTAGGAAATATTTATTGAAAATTATTGTTGTAAGAGTTCCAGAACGTAATCTAGTCAAAATTCCAGCCTTACTATTCTGCAGCTCTGTATTTTTTGAATCCAAAAATGTATAATATAGCTAAGAAAACATGTCAGCCAAGAAAATATCTCAACTGTGTTTTCTAAATAAACCCGTCTAAAAATTCTAAACACCCAAAATTCTGCACATAAAAGAGGGACCTTGTTCTATAGCGTTTTACTAAATACATAGCCATTACTTAGGCACAATGACTTCATCACAACTATGTAAAGGTTTTGCTCTCTTAGTGTCTTTTGCGTTATTGGTGGAAATTTAGTAATTCTGTATTTTAATCTTTTGTAAAACATGCCACACATGAGTCTTTAAATAGGACCCATAAACAGTGTCACATCAAGTCTCTGTTTAGCTTTCAATTAGAAATATGCTGCAACAACTCAAATATTAGCATTTGGGGTTGAAGATATAAAATTTGGGACCTAAAGGACACCATTAACAACAATTATTAGGGTGCATGGTTCCCACCCAGCAAAATGTCTCCAAGATAAGTAAAATCTTCTTATATCATTATTGTAATACTTCCTCTTTTCCAAAAAAAAAAAGTTAATAAAAGAGCAAGTATGTAACTTCTTGATGTGTGCATTTAGTAGAAGTGAGAGAAAAGTATTCATTATACATATTTTCATTTAATCTTTTAATTAGCTATCAATATCTATATTCTCTTGTACTCACACTAGTATATAAGCATACGGTATGACCTTGTCCTTGGTCCATAACACTGTTTTTCAAAGGCATATGCTAAATGTATGACAAACACCTTTTCAGCAGTGGAAAAATGACTACAGAAGAAGAAGGTGAAACTATTTGGCAACAGTCATACACTCAACATATCAAAATTATTGATGAACTAGGTTAACAACAGGGTTTGTGTTTCTGGCATTGTAAAACCTACAGCAAATTTTGACAGTGTTACTGTTAGTGTTAATGACGAATGCTCTGATCTCACAAGAAAGCGTTGTGTTGTTTCCATGAGAAGTGCCAACTGCATCTATATAAACAAAGCCCAGTGTCTTTATTAAAAAAATTGTTCACTTTAATGGTTAGTTCTGTAATAGCATACAAAATTCTTGGCCCCTTCCTAAATACTTAAAGAGTTTTGTTATACCTTTCTCCCTGATCGCACAATGTTTCCTCAAATATGTGAGAAAAAATTGATAATATTGATACTGCTCATCTTATCTGTCCCTTTTGTTGATAGGTTGAATTTACACACATGTCAGTGTATTTGGAAAGCAGCCCCATCAACTAACTGATTTATTCTCAGGCAGAATTTGGGGTGCAATACTACGACAATCAACTATGACATTCAACTATGTATTTGTGATGGCTTTGCCTCTAAAGCACTACCTACGAGACTGGTTGTGTTTCAACAATGAAATCAGACTAACTAATTTGAGATAAAACAGTGTCTGTTCTTTTCAGTTGTTAAAAATTAGCAATTATGACAGAAACTGTTCGACTATATGCATATAAACAAATGCTGCAAAAGGGCGATAACTTCTACTGTAAGTAGAGCTCTTGACAAGATATCTCCCATTGACAAGATATCTCCCATTAACAAAAGCAGAAATAAATCCATTACTGTGCTGGGCACTCCTCCATAGGGAAGCTAATAAAGTGGACCAATTCAAATGAAATTTGCTCCAAAAGAAACAAAATAACATGGGAATGCAATGAAGAAATACAAATCGAGGCACGTACCTGAAATGTTGACCAATGCAAAGATTTTTTGTTGATTTAGCTCATAAAAATTACTCCATAATGCACCTAAACATAGGTAGCCTATCAACAAAAGTGTGAACAAGCTATACGAACTGGAAGTATTTCTGGAGAACACAAATTCTGTTAAGTTATATGTTTCAATGAACACTAGCTTCAAAGTGACGATATCAGTATGATAAGATCACTTTCAGACTATAATTTAGCAGTGTAGTTTTGTACAAAAAACGGGTGTGGAGGATTTTGCATTTTAGTATAGCAGTCACAAGCTTTGAACCTATACATACTTTTAATGGGCTATACAAGCAGCTATTATTTGAAAGTTGCTGTGTAGCGCGCGCGCCCACACACACGCGCCCACACACACACACACACACACACACACACACACACACACACACACACACACACACAAAGGGCTTATTATTTAGTAGTATACATTATATCTCTGGTTAGTAGGTTGCAGACAGAAAATTGTATAAAAAGATAATTATTTGTGCTAACTTCAACACAGATACAAGTGGTGAGAACAGATTTTCTGTTTCTTTGAACGGTTTCTTATCTACAAATGGCCCAGTACTAAAATTTAGCGAATACACTGGAGTAACAGAATCTACAGCAGCATGTATAGATAATGTAGTAAGCAATATGAACTATGACACAACAGCAAACTTCCTTTTAGATTTGGGGATATTTAATAATTCAGTCCTTTTGGTCTTATTGCTAAATTTAAATAAAACCTGTTCACAAACAAGAGTCAGGACATTTAATCAATGAAATGATGATATTTGTCTCAAAGCTGGATGGAACTTCTTGGTCATTCGGCAAACACTAACTACAACACTTTTGTATCCGAATTCATATGTATATTCAATGAATATCTTCCCTTCATAACAGTATGGACAAATTCAGTACAACAAACTCAGGGAAAACTGAAGACATTATGGAATCAAAGAGCAACCATCATGCGGAGCTTCTCAGGTATGTAAAGAAATACAAAATAATATTTGAATGTCATTAAAAAGGCAAAACAACTGGTAACGACTGACAATTCATCTCATATGCCATAAACAAATCCAAAATTGTCTGGCAGATTGCCAAGCCTAAAGCAGGTGATGAGAAAACTACTCATTTTCGCTCTAAATTGGAAATTGATGGGTAAATGGTTATAAATTCCATGCCTATCCATGCAGATTTCAGTATGTACAGTGGAACCTCCCAAATCCAACCTGGGATGGTCCAACTTCCCGCTTAGTCCGACCATCCCATTTCTGGTGTTTGTTTACCCACACAGTCAGGACTGGACTTGTCGATGATTCATCGTCCACGAATGGACCAGCAGGCAGTTTACTGTTGCTAGTGCGACAGTTTGATCACTTTTAGTATGAAATAACTTTTTTCTAACTTGATCTATAAGTGTTCTTGTGCACGTATTTGTTTTGTAAATTAGTGACTGTGTTCTTCTTACGTATTAAAGTGTTTAAAACTAAATTACGACACCGACTAAATGTAAATACACTACGCTGTCTTTATAACCGGACATTAAGCCCAGTGATGTTGTAACGTCATAGCTATTTGCACGGCTGCAGAGTTTTGCAGTAAGTTTTATTCCGTTAGGTCAAGCTGTATTTGAGACTGGCAATGAAGCCTCCAGCCCCGGCCATTGTGTAGTTGGCTGCTGGCATCATAATGCCATCTGTTGCGGTGTGCGGACTGTGAGAACTGCTCTGTGTGGATTGTACTAAGATCACTTATTCATCTCACCTAAGAAACTAAATAACTGTGACAAATATGATCTGTTTGTTTTCAAATTTGGTATACGAACTTTTATAATTTAGAAGAACAGTGTGTAAAATTCTCATGCGGATAACTTTAATAGTTTTGAAAATACAAAAAAACCTATTAAAAAAGTACACTTAGTAAAGTAAATTCAATTAGGAATCATGACAGTTTAAGTTTCTTTGTCATTTGAAAATCCTAACAGCACTCTCAGTGCATACAAGTTATTTTTAAAGAATTTTAATTCAAAACTTTTAATAATTTTGCTTTCGTACAGAAAATAATAGTTTAAAAGTTGATATTTATATTTTTTTTTAGGGTGAGAGTAGATGAGAGTGAATGTGAGTGTATATGTGGGGATATACGTCAAATTTCAATTTTATAATGTATTACACCATCTGTAACTAGCAAGTGTTACACAACCAGGATGTCCTGAAAACGGTCAATCCCCCTAACTGGTGGATGATGTATGTCTAAGAGTTTTTGCTTTTGTACTAAGGCAGCCAGAAAGATAGTAAGAGGATACTTAGTTCTAAAGTATATTTCAAGCATAGTTTTCTTTTGATTTTTGTTTCGTTTGGTTTTGTGGAACATTTTGTGAAATTTTGTAATATGAAATGACGTAGATGCATCTGTGAATGTTGACTGGAGTAAAGCGGTTTGCGCGCGAAATTGATCATGAAAGGATAATCTGATTGGATGATCATTTTGATTAATGAATGAGAGAGAAGTCTTTCCCATGTAATTGAATGAGTTATATGCCCTGTGAGCGATGACATTAAGTCAGTTGTGGACTTGCTGTCAGATAAGAAGGTCACGTTAAATGCGCCCGAAAAAATAATCTGTAAGATGAAGAAATGACGGTTAAATCGTGCTCGGTTTATATCACCATGCTAGAATATGCAATTACGGACATTTCGGTGAAGTTGTGAGAGGTTTTGGAATGTTGGTTGCAGAATAAACTGTGTGTGAAACTATTGGCCTTTGTGAATATTCTGCGTGGCGTGTTCCATATGCATGTACAGAACATTTTGGCGAGCATCTTCTTTTGAAGAATCCACTGAAAAGGACAGAATGTGAACTCAATATGTAACAGTGTGCTTCCTGTGTGAACCTTGTAATATTTCAGGTTGGACTTAGCACATTTCTGGCTGTCTTACGCGTGATATAAGCTGCACGAACTATTTGTAGATGATTTACAAATCTTTAACATCACGCAGCATGTCAGCAACTGTATATGTATAGAAAATAAACAATTTTTTCAGCCTTCAGTTGCAAGGTAATTTTTACTCGTTTACCTAAGTTTCAATTCCAGTAATGGAATCTTCTTCAGAACCTGTTTTCAGTATTTTATACACTATGTCCATATATCTGTTAGATGCTTTACTTGCCTTGGCAGGTACAAATTTACAAATCTTTAACATCATGCAGCGCGTCAGCAACTGTATATGTATAGAAAATAAACAGCTAATGCAGCTAACAGATATATGGACATAGTGTATAAAATACTGAAAACAGGTTCTGAAGAAGATTCCATTACTGGAATCGAAACCTAGGTAAACGAGTAAAAATTACCTTGCAACTGAAGGCTGAAAAAATTGTTTACTTTCTATACATATACAGTTGCTGACGCGCTGCATGATGTTAAAGATTTGTAAATTTGTACCTGCCGAGGCAAGTAAAGCAGCTAACAGATATAGGGGCATAGTGTATAAAATACTGAAAACAGGTTCTGAAGAAGATTCCATTACTGAAATCGAAACCTAGGTAAACGAGTAAAAATTACCTTGCAACTGAAGGCTGAAAAAATTGTTTTTTTTCTATTAGTAGATTTACTACCAACGTAAATGTGGGCTTGGAGACACAATAAATGAAAAGGACCATAATAAAACATCAGTACCTAAAAACAAACATTTTCAATGAAGGGAGGAAGCACCCACTTTGTCCGTTATTAATAGATATTTACAGGTTTATCTTGTTACTGGAGTCACGCGGACTTTGTAATCATAAGTATGGACAGTGGTTTTCTTCAACGCTGCTTTTCTCATCGTCCACATAGTACCTACGAATGCAGAGCAACGGGTGGTGAATGGATACTATACTGAGGTTGGTGGACATTAAATAAATCGCGAAACGAGTCCCGCCAAACCCGCCCCACCACAACATGAGTGAGTGAATCAGTATAGCTGATGTTGACTGCACAATGGAAGCAGAATTAACTGATGACCAACTCACTGGTCTGTAACTCAAACAGATGATGAGAATGAGAAAGATGATGACAACAACGAAGGCAATGAACCTATGGCTTTAGCACAGATGCTAAAAATGCATCTGATGTAGCTATTCAATAAATCAAACAAATCTCTGGGTGTGCCTCCAATAGATATTTTGTGGATTAGGAAATGGTAGAACACTGTTGCAAAATCAAAGTTGACATATGCTAAGCAAAAGAACATTAGAGACTTTTTCTGTTCTGCTTAAGAGCAGAACATTTTTTACTGTGTGATTTCTCATATTGTAAAAGTTATGCGCAAATCAGCTGCATGTCACTGCAGTGCTTCAATAAGATGTATACAGATGTTAAACTTTCACTCACAGTAATAACGTCTTACTGTACAATACAGATATATTTTATAGAACAGGTACTACTATGCATTACACTTTCATGTAAGATTTCATAGTCTGTGAATGTTTATCTTTTCATTTTATTAGTGTTTTAACACGTAACAATGTTCCAGACAGTATTTCAAGATGAACATTAAAATTGTGCTGTACTGTAGTGTGATGTTATGGGTCAATACAAGTGTTTCTCAGATAATCCGACCTGTTTTGAGTTCCGACCATGCTCCTGGTTGTATAGGGGATGGATTAGTGAGGTTCTACAGTCCTTTAGAACTTCAGATAAAATGGATGACTTCTCTCCTCCTCACATAAATCCCAACATGCTGCACCACAAATTTTTGGTGGCTAGCATTCCAAAATCCTTAACACGTTTTAAATTTGTAAACTGGAGGTCTATCTATATATCCGAATCCTGCTCCAGCTATTGCCGGGTCTGGGTGCTGATGAGTCCTCTCCATTTGGCACGGTCCTCCCACCACTTTTCTTCCTCCACTTGCTGCCTGGTCACACCTCTCCTTTCTACAGATATTCTCACTCCCATTTTCCACCGTGTTCTTGGGCGCCCTCTAGGTCTTTTCCCATCCATCTTTAGTTCTTCCATAATTTTGAGGAGTCTCTGCCCATGCATCCTCTTAACATGCCCATACCATCTTAATCTCTTTCTTTCAATTTCTTCTCTCATACTTTCTTGTTTAAGGTCCTTCCTAATCTCTACATTCCTTACCCTGTCCATTCCTGTTTTTCCTTAACTGCTCTGAGAAATTTCATTTCTCCTGCTTGCAGTCTACTCCAGTCCCTTTCTGTCACTGTCCATGTTTCTCCACCATAGGTGACAATAGGGATGTAATAATTCTTATACATAAGGAGTTTTGTTCTTTCTGAAACTTCATTATTCAAAATCAGGTGTTTTATTGTTTGGTAGAAATTGCCTCCCTTCTGTAACCTCCTATTAATTTCGTTAGTTAGTCTTCCATTCCTAGATATTTCACTCCCGAAATAAGTGAAACTTTCTACCACTTTGAGGGGTTCTCCATTCAAGGTAATATTTCCGTTGATCCCTTTCTCTCTTCCAAATATCATTACTTCACTCTTATATTTATTTATTTTTAATCCATAACTTTTCATTATTTCCTTCCACGCGTCAAGCTGTAACTGTACATCTACCTCTATCACCTCATATTACCATATCACCTGCAAAAATCATCTTTTTTGTCTTTTTCTTTTACTATATCTTTAACTGCCCTATTCATTCCCTCCATCACAACATTAAAAAGTGCAGCACATAGAATACTTCCTTGCTTAAGTCCTTGTCTTATTTCGAAGTATTCATAGTCCCCCAATGGTGTTCTAATTCTACAATTGTGTCCTCTGTACATTGTCTTTATAACATTAATGTATTCATCTTCTATATCCATCTTCTTCATTTCTTCCCAGAGTCTTTCCCTGTCAACTGAGTCATATGCCTTTTCTATGTCTATAAAAACCATTATCACCCTTTTGTTATACTCCCAACTTTTTTCCATCAGTTGACGGATAGAAAATATCAGGTCGATCGTGCTTCTTCCTTTTCTAAACCCATGCTGTTCTTCATTCAGCTCCTTTTCTATCTTTTCACTTATTCGATTTAGTAAAATTCTTTCAAGAATATTGGCTGTATGAATCATAAGGGTTATTCCTCTGTAGTTTTTACAAAGTCTTTTATTGCCTTTCTTGAAGATGGGAACAATGTCTCCTGTTCTCCAGTCGTCAGGTATTGTACTATTTCTCCACACGCTTGATAGTACTCTATACAGCCACTGCATTCCCGCTGGACCTGCTGCTCTTATCATGTCCACTGATACTTCATCAGGTCCTGGGGCTTTCCCCCCCATTCATCTTCTTCACAGCTTTTTCCATTTCTTCCCGTGTAATTTGTCCTAATTCTGCTTCCCAACTTCTCTCAATTTCTCCATTATTTGTTGTTTCCTCATGTACCTGCTCCTCAGCATTTAACAGCTTCTTAAAATATTCTTTCCAGAAATCTTTTATAATCCCTGGATCTTCAATAATGGTACCGTCCTCTGTTTCCATCTTTACTGGGACTTCAGAAGCCTTCCTTTCATTTTTTATCATATTATAGAACATTTTCTTACTGCTCTTCACATCTTCAAGTTTTTTTGTAAGCTCTTCCCATGCCTTTTTCTTTGTTGTTTCCACTATTTCTTTGCACTCCTTTTCCTCTATATATCTTTTATGGTCTTCTTCATTTTTAGTTTTCCACCACTTTCTCCATGCTCCATTTTTTCTTCTAACTGCTTGGATTGTGGTATCATTGTGGCACCATACACAATCATTAACCAGGCTCCAGGGAGGTAGGGTGCCCTTCCCCATTCCTCCACTAAGGTAATTCCTGTCTGGCGCGTCCATGTCGTGGGGGTGGGCATCCTACACTTCAGTAGGCCGGAGTGCTAAGATGGCTGAGTTCAGGCAGGAACCCAATCCCGTGGGGTATAACACGGAACCCATGCCCAGGGTTACCAGTGAAGACCTTATAATAATAATAATAATAATAATAATAACAATAATAATAACAAAAGCAGAATGTCAAAGTATTGCACCCCAACTCTGCCAGAGAATAAATCAGTCATTTGATGAGACTGCTTTCCCAATGCACTGAAATTTGCAGAAATTTAACCTCTCCACAAGAGGGGCAGACATGATGACCAATATCAATGTTATCAACTTCTTTTAGAATATTTGAGCAAATGCTGCATGATCAATTAGAAAGGTGTAACAAAACTCATAACATTACTCTGAATAATCACTACGGATTTAGAAAGGGACAAAGTATTCTGCATGCTATTACAGAACCAACCATCAAAATCAGTAAATGGGTTGGGTTGGATTGTTTTGGGGGAGGAGACCAGACAGCGAGGTCATCGGTCTCATCAGATTAGGAAAGGACGTGGAAGGAAGTCAGCCATGCCCTTTCGAAGGAACCATCCCGGCATTTGCCTGGAGCGATTTAGGGAAATCACGGAAAACCTAAATCAAGATGGCCGGACACGGGATTGAACCATCGTCCTACCGAATGCGAGTCCAGTGGAAATCAGCAAATGACTTGATAAATTGTGTGTATACAGTATCTTTCCTGACCTAACTGAACTATTTAATGTGATAAACCATAAGCTCACAAAATGCCTGTTTATGGTTTCCATGGAAAACCTTAAAGCTGATTCTCATTCTGTGTCAAAAGTAGAAATCAGAGGATAGTTATGTCACAAAATGGTGACAGCACCTGTTCTAGTTGGAAGGAGATACAAGCAGGCATACCCCAGGAATCCATAATATGCCTGTTATTGTTCCTCGATTACATAGACAATGTGCCACGTAGATAACTTCAGAAATAATTCTGTATGCATATGACTCAACAACAGAACTACAAGTGAATACTAAGCAAACTCTTCAAGAACTTGAAGTTTGGCTAAATAACAGTGCTATGAAACAACTTTACAGAAATACAGATTATACATTTGAGAGCAAACGAACTGTTGAATATAGATCACAGTTAAATTATGAGGTCAAAGAACTGATCACTGCAGATTCTGATAAACACAAGGGGCTTTAATAAGTACTGCAACATATCTTTTTCTTAAAGCATGTTAGTTTTATTCAGGATTGCAATACCCCATATTATTCCCCACTCTTCTGCCTACAAAATACCATTTTTCAACATAATCTCCCTTCAATGCAACGGCCTTCCTCCGCCTTACTGGGAGGGCCTGTATGTCCGCATGGTGCCACTATACTGATGATGTCAGAGCCAACATTTTGCTGCATCAATAACCTCTCCGACATCCACATACTACTTCCCACAGAGTGCATCCTTTATTGGGTCAAACAGAAGTTGGAAGACGCGAGATCTGGACTGTAAATTGGATGAGGAAAAACAGTCCAATGAAGTTTTGTGAGCTGCTCCTGAGTGTACAGTTTTGTGTGAGGCCTTGCATTGTCATGGAGAAGGAGCAGTTCATTTACATTTTTGTGGTGATGAACACATTGAAGTCATGTTTTTCAATTTCCTGGGGGTAGCAGAATACACTTCTGAGTTGACAGTTGTGCATTGAGAGAGGACATCAAACAGAATAACCCCTCAGAGTCCCAGAAGACTGCCACCATGACTTTACCAGCTCAGGTTGCGGCTTTGAACTTTTTTTTTTGTGGAGTGGAGTTGGTGTGGCATTACTCTGTTGATTGCCATTTTGCTTCTGGTTTAATGTGATGAATCTGTGTTTCATCACCTATGATAATGTTTGACAAAAAATTGTCACAATCAGCCCCCTAAGGCACATGCAATTCTGCACAGCTGGTCCTGTGTTGTACTTTATGGTCTTCTGTTAGGTAGCGGGCAATCCAGCAGGCACACGCCTTTGCATACCTCAACTGGTGGACTAACAATAGAGACATACTGTTGTGAAATGAGGAGTTTGATTGTGATACGTTCATCACTTTGAATGAGAGTGTCTGCGTGTTCCTACACTGCAGGAGCCACAGCTGTTTGTGGCCAGCCAGCACGCTGGAGATTGGACAAGTTTGCACGACCTTGTTGTGATGATGACAGGCGCCTTGCCCAACGACACACCATGCTTTTGTTCACTGTCAGGTCTATGCAGATATTCTACAAATGCTTACGAATATCTGTGGTACTCCAGTTTTCTGCAAAAGGAACTCTATGAACAGATCTCTGCTTGGAAGACAACATATAGAGTTGCCATGTATCGGAACTTTATAAAACTAAAGGGGCTGAAGTGGGAATATTCCATGCTGCCTCACAACGAATTCTGCATTTTTTCAACCAAAACTGGTTGAGGAAAAAATGTACTGAAGTACTTATTGAACACCCCTTGTATCTTGGAGTTGTTATAAATAAAAACTTGTCATGGAATGATGATGTAGTGCTTAGTGAAGCAATTAAACTGTTTTGCTTATGCAATGAGAGTTCCAAATAATGTAAAACTGGAGTAGCTGTTAAGAAAACTATTTATAATGCATACTTTATATACATTTTTGGCTACGGCATAATTTTTTGGGGTATGAAAATGCAAACCACCTCAAAGTATTTAAGCTACAGAAGAAAATCATGTGAGCTATGTTGGCAACAAACAACTGGCTATCATGCAAACCATTATTCAAAAGCATCTATTAATAACAATTCTTTGTATGTTGATGCATGAAATAGTCCTCTTTGAGCTGAAAAACAACATCTTTCCAAAAGAATCTGTTGCATATACTTATGAAACAAGTACAGATCACACTATATATTGCCTTGTCACAGACAAAGCTTGTTTGAAAATACCACATATTAGTTGGCTTTGGTTTCAAAATAAAATGCAGTTCACAGAAGTGAACTTTGAAGAGCATATAAAGAGCAAACAAATTACAGCATGGAAGATTTTATAAACAAGGAAGACAAGTAGCAGAGACATACAATCTTTACATTGCACTCTCTCTCTAGCTTGTTAAAGGATTTGGATGAAAGTTACCACTAATTCAAGTGAAATGGTCCAGTCTGGTGTTGACAATACCCAAGCAGATGGCATGATGAATGCCATCTCTCATTAGAGGCTTAAAAGGGTGTATTGCATCCTCATATAAGAACCTTGTGATGGCATCTCATACAACCAAAGATGTAGTGGAATCATTTATGAAGTTTTGATATCCTTGTCAGATACAGAGGAAACAATGCTAGCTTTGCAAAAAATGAACTTACAGTGGTCAAAGCACAACTTGTTTGTGCTGACAATGATAGCTCTTCAAAACGGCAATATCTGCTGACAAAAAACTATTAATTTTCTTTTTACTTATGTTGTTTTCCTGGTGATAAATTTAGCCAAACATCTGGGAATCACTGAAAAATCTGTTACCTGATGACAGAAGAACAGACTTGCACTGTGTTATTATTTTCTAGTCCAGGGGCTATTTAAAAAAAAAAAAACCTAAGTCTGGTTTGATGGAAAGGGATTAGAACCACTGTCCTACCACAAGTGTTACTGAGCCTCCACCACTATGTCATTTTGCACAGTTCAGAGACACTTAAGTTCCATAAGAAGGGTCATACAGTTCGTCTCTCCCTCATGATGATGATGATGATGATGATGATGATGATGACAATGACATATGCAGAAACAGTGTAGTTGGTATTTGGCAATGTTCTTAGTCAGAAGCCTGTACTGATAACAGTTGTCCTCTTCAGATTATAACCTGTTATCTTCCTCTAAATTTCATTTCTTTACATATCTCTGCTTACAACTCATCACACTGTAGTGATGGTATTATTTTCCATAACACGGAATGCTCTTGATGATTTTAATATTTGTTTTCCATAAATCAATCAAAATCACAAAAATAATGGTAACTCAAAAATCTGTGTTGAAGGCAATGCTGCAAAGGGCTAGGGATGACAAAGTATCTTCTGGCATCATCCCAAAAAGGTGTAACTGGCAGCATGCTGAAAAGGTGTAACTGAAAATTTCAATTATTGGGATGCATCATATTCCTTGGCCACACATGATGCTCCTTTTTAGTTGGTTCCTGGGGTTGTGAGAGGATTGGAGGTATGTGGTGATACACAGAAGCCCCTTTCCCCCCTCCCCTTCATCACACATTACCACCCCAGACTAGAACAAATGAACAACGTCCTTCGGCAGGGCTTTACTCATCTATCACGATGCCCTGAAATGATGGATGTCCTCACCAAGATCCTTCCTACCCCTCCTAAAATGGTGTTCCATCACCCACCCAACCTCCACAACATCCTAGTCCATTCCTATGCTACTCCCAATCCCAGCACCTTGACAAAGGGATCATATCCATATGGAAGACCTGTCCAAACCATCCAACCAATACCTCCTATTCCAGTCCTGTCACAGGATTATCCTACCCCATAAGCAGCTGGGCCATGTGTGAAAGCAGCCATGTGTGCTGGAATCATTGCACAATTTTTTATATTTGTTTGGCTGCGAACCAGCTGTCCATCAGGATGAATAGTCACTGCCAAATTGTGGTGAAGAGCTAAGTGGATCATCCTGTGACACAACACACAGCCCTAACTGTGACACAGCTGAACATAATATGGTTGATTTCAATGGCTGCTTCACCACCCCGGCCATCTGGATCCTTCCCTCAACCACTAGCTATTCTGAACTGCACAGATAGGCGTTATCCTTACAACACATTCTGCACTCCCAAAATTATGCTGACCTCAACCTACGATAACCTACTGTTCCCATACCCTACACCCAACAGTTTCCACCCCCTCCTCCTAGTTCGAGTCCCCTCACCTTCCCTGTGCACTGGTCTCTGTTGTGCATCCACCAGTCCTCTCTGTTCCTCTACTTTTCTGCTTTCCTCCAGAGCCTCCCAATGGTGTACCTGACAAACTTTCCTACTTCCTTTTAGTACACTCTGACAGACAGCACTCTGCAAGCCAGTCACATTCCAGGCAAGTCAGCTGAATGGGAAAACCAGATAAGCAGGTGCACCTATTGCTGTTCGAAGAAGTCTATCACACTCTTTATTTTTTATGGTTGGGCATTATCCAGTGGAAATATGGCATGGGGAGCTACCTGCAGAAGAGGTACCACCTCTGACTGTAAAACCTCACTTCTGTAGCAGCTGCAGTTCTGGTTGCTATCAATACACATGAAGTCAAAATTGTGTGTATACAATAGCACCTTCAACAATCAAATCTCCTGTTTTTCCAGTCTGTTGCTCAACAAAGCATGCTGTCAGATTGGAGACACTGTGTTAATGTCTAACACATATATGGCCATTGTGATGTAACATATAACACAGTTATAGTGCCGCTGAACCCTACGTCTATCAATCCGACAAACGCTGAAAGCAATCTTTAAGTGACATACCGGTTTAGTAGTTACGAGCATGGAACTGTCTGGATGTTTTGTTATGTATTTTTGCTTGTAATGAGTGTACAGAGGGACTTCAAGGTGGGGCAGTAATCGCAGGAGATGAAGTACCTGTGGGATTTCTCCTGGAGATTGTTCCATAAAATATAACTTGTTCTTTTATTTAAAACTTTACAATATAGGGAACATCACATAAGACAGCATATGTCAGTTTGACAGCTTGTTACAAGAATCTTGTACAGATTTTATCTATTTCTGTGTGTATCTCTTGCAGTATTGATACACTATGGGCATTTATTCTGGGCTTGCCGTGTTACTCAAACCTGAGACGATGATGCCTGGAATGTGCACAAAAGCTTAAATAGGTACTTCATCTCATGTGATTACTGCACACTTCAAATTTATTTATAAAAGTTCCGTATATCTTGAAGCATTTCAGTTCCAGCATTGTGCATGACTGCAGCATCGAGGAGGTCCAATGCACCTGCAGCAATACGGCCATAACACAAGAATATTTTAGGTGCAGAAATTCATAAGTATGAGAAGTCATCCTACTCAAATCTAAGTACATTTACAGGTAACATCATTCCATCACTATAGCATAGTTTGAAGCATGTCTCATTCGGGAACATTCATTTTCCCAGTTGGTTCTACATTGGCACAACTTGTGTACCCAAATACAGTTTGTGGTTTCCAGACAACAGAAGTAATGCAATAATATCCATGCCCCCAGTCGAAATCATAGCAGGTACTATTAAACCTTTGATGCAGACAGGTCCACACCTGTTGCAGCACTTCAGTGTTCAGCCAATACCACAGCTATAACTTGATGGTTCACTACAGCCGCTGGCCGCTATGGATGAGCGGTTCAAGGCGCTTCAGTCTGGAAACACGCGAACGCTATGGTCGCAGGTTCGAATCCTGCCTCGGGCATGGATGTGTGTGACGTCCTTAGGTTAATTAGGTTTAAGTAGTTCTAATTTCTAGGGGACTGATGATCTCTGATGTTAAGTCCCATAGTGCTCAGAACCATTTGAACCATCACTACAGCCACATGGCCAAGATGGTGGGTATATGTAGTATCCACACACTGCTGCATCAATCCCGTTCTACTCATGTCCCCACTGAAAAATCAATTTCATAATAGCATGCTCTGTACAAGTTGAAAAGTCACAGTGAGACAAATCAGTTTTCAGGTTATTGATCATTCTATCTAGTATGAACTGCTGATATTGCACATTTTGATGTCAATGAGAAAAATATCCAGCCCTTTTCCTCTGACATGCATCTTGCATAATGGAAAGGACAGAAAAATTAGAGAACTTTGGGTCTGCACAGGAAAGTACTGAATCTTCTTCCCACAGACCATCTACTTGTCAGAAAAGGTATGTGGACTCCTTGATAATTGATGGTGATTTCAGTGACTGATCACTGACTGTGGAGGCAAACAATAATGGATCCTTTCATATAATTACTGTACACATTACATTATATTTATTTATTTATGATGAGGGTTGCCTGGCAGCCTTTGCAAACATATTTATCACTTTCATGTGTCTCTGCATTTTGCTGTGTTTCTAACAAGTCACATCCCTGAACACAAGAGTGTCATCTGCAAACAGCCTCATATGGGTACAGACTTTATCTGCTATGTCATTTATAAATATCAAGAACAGCAGTGGCCCTACCACATTACCTTGAGGTACGAAGATGACAGCTGCCCTCCTAATGATGCCTCCCCTTTGAGAGGGACATACTGAGTTCTGTCACATGAAAGTATTCAATCTCACCACATATCTTTCCCCATATTACATATGCATCAGTTTATCTTACCATCTGATGGTATAAAACTCTACTGACAGCTTCTGGATGTCAAGAAGAGGGGAGAAATGATTCTGGTGCTACCAGCAACTTTATGATGGTTGCAGAGTACAAATGAAGATTTATATGAGACCCGAGTTTTGCCCAGCATATTCAATCTTCAAATAACTTATGGGAGTGCAGTGGGTGACACTGTCAACAATTGCCAATATTTCAATAGGTTCACACCCTGTCATTAATGGCATTTGTTTAAGATGTCACCCAGGTGCATTCCTGTATGTTTTACAACCAAAGAGCTTGACATAACACAGACATTTTGGGCCACTAAAGAAAGGGCACATGCCTATGTTGACACCATCTCTCCTGGAATCATAATCACTTATTGAAATCCAGAATGAATTTTCACTCTGCAGTGGAGTTTGAACTAATGTGAAACTTCCTGGCAGTTTAAAACTATAAGCTGGACCAAGGTACCAGGTTCCAGATTTGAGTCTTGGTCCGGCACACAGTTTTAATCTGCAAGAAACTTTCACTTATTGATATCTCACTGTTCCATGTATCTTCCAAAACTGGAATCAGGTAGTTAATTCTTTATTAGTGTTCTAATTTTTTAATATTTTTAATTTTCACAAATGTAAATGTCTGCTGGATCGAACCCATACCAGCCACTGAAAATATTCGGTCAAAGTGTAAAAAGTATGTGTACTTTGCGCACACTGTCAACTTCTCTTGCCCGTTTGTCACAGAGTTGTGAAATGACCTGAATGTCTAGAAGCAAAATGATTATTTACAGTTCCCAACAGTGAACAGGTACAAAATGCAATTCTCCAGTTGACAAGAACTGCTACTGCCTGGTAATTACAAAATTTTGTGGAATATTCAGGCAGATGCATGCCAAGATACCAGAGTGCATTAAACTGCCCACTTCTGGGATATGGGGAGGCATGCCAGCCAGCCTAGATGTGGTTTTTTGGCAGTTTCCACATCCACCTAGATAAATACTGAGCTGGTTTGCATGTTTCATCTCATATACCCAATGTGCAAACACTGCAAAAAAGATGCAACATAAGACCATGTGATTACACTAGATGCAGGTGGAAGGGTAAATGGATTCCTCCCTGGAGGGGGAAGGGGTGGTGGACCTGGCAGAAGCTTTAGAATGCCTTTGGGAGTGGTGACCACATCGTAATAATAGCCTATACAAGATTCTTTGCAAACTTGGAGAAGAACTATACCAGTATCGACCCAGCACTGGCTGGACAAAGGGCACCAGAAAGTAAGGAATTCAGCAGGTATTTTCAGAAACTACAATATTATGCTGAAAAGGTCTGTGGTGAATTCTTGTCACATTTATTATTGATGAATACATTACTGAAAAGATATGTGAATGCTATACATGTCACATCACATCTATTCAAGATAGTTACCTTTACTTTGTAAATCTTGTACATACTTAAATGACTGTACAAACATCAAATAATAAATCATTTAGGAACATTTTTGAGATGTTATTTTCTGTATTTGTTTGAAGTGCTGGCAAAAAGACATAATGATATATTAAACAGGGGACAATTGTAACGGGAGAAACAAATCTTTATAACAATTAACTCACCACTAAATCCAGGTGTTAAATATGCAAGTCTTTTAGAGTATACCTCAGGAGGCTCTGATAGACATATGCTCTTGAGATGTTGCTCAAAAATCTCTTTCCGCTCTTCAAATGTTGGTAAGTCAATTAGGATATGACGATCAAATCTACCAGGTCGAAGTAATGCCTAATAATAAAAGATTAATCCATGATTAGAGAAATGGGGAAAGACAATTTGGCAAAAAAAATTGCAAATGAAATATAGTTCACCTTATCTAACACATCAGCCCTATTAGTTGATGCAAGCATGATGACACCTTCCTTCGATGCCATTCCATCCATTTCCACTAACAGCTGATTCAGAGTCTGTTCTCCTTCACCAACTCCTCCATCAAACTGGCCTACTCCTGCACTTCTTTTTCGTCCAATTGCATCTATTTCATCTATATATATAATGCAAGGAGAACGTTTTCTTGCTTCTTTGAAGAGATCTCTGAAATAGTTAAATGTATACATAAAATCTATTTGTGAGCAAAATATATATAGATATTGGTACTCATAGAAGCAGCTAGCTCAGAAATAGCAAAAAATTAAGGCAACAGGGCTAGATTAACAACAATATAACAAGCTATTAAGTTTTCAGAATCTGAGCTTAATTCAGAGTCAGCAAAAGGAAATGTTTAGAAAGGCAGCATACAGGTCACGTCCCTTAGAGTAACAGATCCCAAGAGAAGAGAGACACTATTTTAGAGGTTTTTTTTGTCACTAAAAACTAATTTTGCTGCTGTGACCACACTAGCAACTGGATCACTTTGTTCATTTCCATGAAATATTCTCAATCTTCTCTACTCTACCAACATGGCTGTTCAAAACTCCTAAGGGATGGGCAGCTGTAAATTTATAGGTGTGTATGTTGGTGAAAATCTGCAATGGACAAACCACATTAATTTTGAACACAGAAAAAGTCAGTAGTAGCTTATGTCTCCTTAGCCAGCTCAAGGAGGTAGTTCCTACCCAAACAATAGAAAGTTTACTACCAAACAATTTACCCCTTTCTTAGCTATGGGACTGAATTATGGGGCTCTGCAGCTGGTGTCTGCTTAAAAAGAATATTGCTAGTTCTTCCCTTTGGGGGGGGGGGGGGGCAATGCTTCTCAATTTAACTGTGGCAGCCTCCTATTGTTATAGATAGTTTGATTTCAGTGTACCCAATGGTATAGGCTTTTGGAGAAATAAAACCTCCACTGGCAACTGGAAACAGTCTTTTCTTTTGAAGGTTTTCTCCCAACATTACCAGACGACCTGGTTCCCATTCATTTTCCCATTCTGACCAAGACCAGTAAGAACAATTAGTATACTGCAACATTAACCTCTTAGACGTAGTCACACTGGGTTGCAAAGGTATCAACTTGTTTTTCACATGTGCAGCCTGTGACTTATAGCCGTTTCTCTCCTGTAAGAATCACTAAAGCCTGGAATTTAAGAATCATTGATGAAACATATCAAAATACAAAAAATAAAATGGCTCTGAGCACTATGGGACTTAACATCTGAGGTCATCAGTCCCCTAGAACTTAGAACTACTTAAACCTAACTAACCTAAGGACACCACACACATCCATGCCCGAGGCAGGATTTGAACCTGCGACCGTAGCAGTCACGCAGTTCCAGACTGAAGCGCCTAGAACCCCTCGGCCACACCGGCCGGCTACAAAAAGTAGCAGAAACAGCTGAGTACCACATCAAAGTGCATTTACCAAGAATCCATGGGTGGCTGAAATTCTTTCAACAATATAGCCCATGATGGGAAAAGTAAACAGTATTAAAACCATTTTCGCAAAGTGATTTGTACAAACTAGTGCAAAACTTTGACAATGTGAAACCATTTAAGGCCTTTCATGTGAATTATTATTATTATTATTATTATTATTATTATTATTATTACTGAGAAAGGGTCAAACCCACAATCCATACAGGGGAAACCTACTTGGTGAACATGAAACCTTAATGACATTTTGTGCTGTTATTGTGTACAGAACCTTTTAGAATTTGTCCATGAATGCACACCTCTCTAACCAACCCCCCTCCCCCCCCCCCCCCCCCCCCCCATCTATACGCACCTCCTACTTCTGGAAACACAGTTGCTAGATATTATTATTGTTGTAGTACACTGCAAATAAAGATCTTTACCTCACTCTTGCAGCTCCAAGGCCTCCAATCATCTCAATAAACTCTGAACCATTCATTGATAAGAAAGGAACATTAGCCTCTGTTGCAACAGCTTTGGCAAGAAGGGTTTTTCCACATCCTGGAGGCCCAAGAAGTAATGCTCCCTTGGGTACCTATGAAACAAATGCTGTTAAATATTCAAGAGACATTAAATGAAAGGAAAATGATAAATGAGGACAGGCAAACAATCCTCTGAAGATGACTAATACATGATGCAATTTTCAACATTAAATGTCAGAAAATCACCTGTTTTGGCAAGGAGGCAAATAAAACAAACAAGGGGAAACTGAACAGCAGTAAGGATAAGGGATGAATAGCTCCAAGGATTAAAGTATCTTTAGTTAATAAGAAAGAGATTTACAACTGCAGTCAACAATTGAAACTCCAATTTCACCAGTATTGCAAAATTCCCCGTCTTATTAAAAAACCAAAACTACACTCAAAAATTACAATGCTACAAGGGTAAAGTAAAAACTATTTTGGACCTTATTAAGCAACAAACTAACAGAAATAGTAACCCAAATGAAATTAGAATCCCGCAAAATAGCACTAACGGAAATGGTAACACATTCAAATCATTGGCCATAACATTCAATGATCACTTCTTCACAGTCACAGCCAACATCCCATCCTTTAACAAACAACCAGATATAGATACATTACTTTGTCTTTGTAGACACTGCATGCACTAACAAGAACATTAGTTTCAAAAATTCAACCCCTAAGGAGATTACAAAAATTATGAGGTTACTAAAAATAACAATTCTGCTGGCTACGATGGGGTTTATAGCTGAATATTAAAATCTTGTGCCAGTTCCATATAACTGCCCTTAAGCCATCTTTGTGATCAATTACTTATGATTTTCTGACAGACTTGCATATTTTATATTAGCACTGATCTATAAAATAACTGGAGATAACTAAGAGAACTGTTTCATTTCCTCCAGTCTTTTCAAAATTGCCTACAAAAGTGCTTCAGAATGGAGTTAAGTACTCTGGCGATAATATATTTAACTAGCTTCCAGCTAACATACACGAGGAAATTGGGAAACCCTACCAAATCAAAAGGATATTAGAAACACGTCTCATTAGCCATTTGTTTTACAAATTTTCTGAATATCTAGAAACAGGAACTGAAAATTTCTGTTAGACACATGGCAAGTAGCAGTGCTTGTTGTAAAGCCGTATGGCAAGTAGTATTTACAGGTGTAGCTATATTTTTCTTTGTACAAGACTGTTGTAATCATCTAAATAGAAAGCTACTAACAGCAGATAAGCAGCAACTATTTAGTATAACTGAGGATGCAACAGCTTTCTTCCATTTTATTTTAATAAATGTAACTAGCATAACAAAAAGCATACAGAGCAGTCACATGAAAATGAGACACGTGGAAAAAAGTAATAAACTGTTTACTATAAAGTAACTGCATAACTGTTAATATATTTATCCCACTGTGAGGCAAGACAGTCATGCCTTCGTGGATTACTGTTGCTTACGGAACCATGATTGTACCCTGGTGTGCACTTCTTCATATGAAGCAAATTGATGGTCACTTAAGTCTTTTTGCAGGGCTCCAAAAATATGGCAATTGCATGGGGAGGGATCAGGATTGTATGGAGAATGTGTAAGGGCTTTCCAATTAAACTTCGGCAGAGTAGTCGAAACATCCTTGACATCTTGTGGGATACATGGAACATGATCGATGCCTGGCTGGCTGGCTGGATTGATGGATGAACAAATGAAAGGGTCAGATAGTACAATATTGGGAGGTGACAGAGACATATATAAAGCTTTCTTTTTCAGTGACAGTGACAAAAATGTAGATTAATTTTGGTAACAAACCAAGCAGAGTGAGAATAACAGGGTGGAGAATAACTAGAATCGAAAGGGTATGGGGTGAGCAAAGGTTACGGGCAACACTGCAAGCCTCTTCCACATTACACCTGCTATTAGAATAACAGCTTTTTTTCAGTAACTGAATCCTACAAACTAGGCCAGGTGAACTAGTGGCACAGAAAACACTGTCCAGTACATCCTTAATGAGTCATTATAAAAAAAATTTCTTGCCTTTTACCAGTCAACGTCGCCCCGTTCCTTTCTGAAGCCTTTCTATGCATGAAATCAAGCAAATAGATGGCTTTCCCTAAGAATGCTGGCAAACTTTTGTGCAAGTGAAGGTTGCTGTGTGTGTGCGCGCACAGAAGTGTTACAACACTAGCATCAACATTCTGCATATAACGTATTCTTTCAAATAACAATAAATGCAGTTAGCATTGCTCATTGTGTTACAAATTCTTGCCATGTGAAGCTAAACCTGAGACAGATATGTCAGCAGGATCATGTCTGAGCAATGACTGTTCATTTTTTTTTGTTAATACACTGATCAGCCAGAACATTATAACCACCGACATATTATCAATATCAACTCTTTGAGGCGATAGTACCGTCACCTGGTGAGCAATGGCTGCTGGTCAGACACCTGCACAGTGTGCTGTCCATGTGTAGAATGCAGAAGGCACATGATCTATCTTAGTTTGACTGAGGGCAGATAGTAATGGCCCAAAGGCTTGGCACGAGCATTTTGGAAACTGCACGACTTGTCGAGTATTTGAGGAGTGCTGTGGTGAAGGTCTTCAGCATGTGACAAAACCAAGGTGACACTACAGCTGGATGTCGTGGGGTTGGGCAGTCACCCACCATTGCACATGCTGGACGTTGTAGGCTGGGCACATTGGTACAACCGGACAGGCAACAAACTTTGGAGGAACTAACATCAGACTTTAATGCTGGGCAGAGTACAAATGTGTCTGAACACACATTGCACCGAAAACTCCAAACAATGGGCCTCACGCCTGTGCTAATGTTAACACCACGACATCAGCAATTACAACTGAAATGGGCATTTAACCACAGGCACTGGATGTCATTGCCGTGGCAGAATGTTACATGACATGATGAATCCCAGTACCTACTTCATCATGCTGATGAGAGAGCATGAATCTTCAGAGAAACAGCTACTTGACATCTATATCGTAGTGACTCCACTATGCTCTGGGAACATTCATGTGCATCCATGGGTCAGCTCATACAAGGCACCAAGCGTCCATGCCATGATATGTCACTGCTGTTATACGTGTCAAAGGTAAAAATTCTGCCTATTAGGAAGGTGGTCATAATGCTCTGGCTCTTCACTGTAGTGATATAATAATACTGTGGCATAGTCCACGAACAAAATATGGAGAAGATATAGAAAACATTTGATACTGTATACTCAGAATACCCTCAGACAGACAGACAGAGAGCGAGCGAGAGAGAGAGAGAGAGAGAGAGAGAGAGAGAGAGAGAGAGAGAGAGAGAGAGAGAGATGTCAAATTTTTTCTACAATGGGGTGTCCAGGTTGGGAGTTAAATCAGCTTTGTGAAGCCAAATGATGCAGGTTCTTTAGGATGAACAAACAGTGCTATTAACATGTGAGCCAATCACCATCACCATCGCCATCGCCATCACCACCGTTGTCATAATCACTGTTGTCACCACCACCACCACCACCACCACCACCACCACCACCACCACCAGCAGCAGCCGCCGCCGCCGCCATGAGCAATTGACATCCGCTGCTGAAAAATGCCACCGTCTGACTTTCCCATGTATTACGATCATCCTTGTCAGTTCTGCAAGTTTTTCTGTCACTGACCTACCTTCCACTAAGTAATTTTGTCAGCCTTTTCTTGTCTCTTGGAATCCATGGACATCCATTTGCCTGTTTCTATGATCTGCCCATCTGCATTTCATTTTTATTACAGTTATAATTACCTGATCCATTTGTTTGTTTTATTACCTCTCTCAGTAATTCCCAAAATGGATCCCTCCATCTATCTCTTGAGTGACGTGCAGTCTTGGAATGGCTTTTCCTCTGTCCATATGAAAACATACACAATTACCAGTTGCAAGGTTAATGAACTTGAATGTGCAGGCAAAAAACTTGTGATGTGATGTGATGTGATGTGATGTGATGTGAAGTGGTGGTGATGAAGCAGAGATGGGGTACCATTAACATAGAATCTGTCAATTTCATTAAGTGGCCAGAGGGCTCAGCCAAGAATCAGTTCTTTAACCATCCAGATGCAGAGCTACTGCTACCTAGCAATGGGATGTGTTTTCAGCCATTGGTATTATAGACAGATCAGCTACTGGACCCAAAATTTCAGCAAGATGAGACGCACAGGTTTCATGGAAATGCAGGAATTCTAAAGTGAAACAAATAGGTTAGATGCTGTTTGACTTAATAAAATTGTTTCGTGATAAAATTAGCAAGGGAATGTGACAGTAAACATTTCCTAAGTTTTGAGACAGGCAGCATTACTCAACCATGAGGAAGTGGTGCCAGCCAGGAAGTCTAAACATTTCAACACTGTTACTGGGTCAGGCATATCAGCCACCTTGCCACTCTTGCCAGAGAGACTGCAAGCCACTCTGTGGAAATGGTTACAGCAGTGCACACAGAATTGCCTTCATTACATCCATAACGTTGCCAAGGAGACACTAGGAAGGATGTAACAATGGCTAGCAAGAGCTTGACTACATAGTGAAGACCTTACAACAAATTCATTAAGCAAATGTAGCGCAACTGAAGAACGTTGATGACTTGGGAAGAGCAGAAACAATTCGGTCATTACAAATTATGTGGTAGAGCAGAGTCTCTCCTTGGGGACATAAATACTCCACTCCCACAAGCTTCTGGCACCCAATTGGTAGGACTGATGGCATTCATGTCATTCACAATCTGTTCTCTGGTTGTCATATACTAACACCTTGTGAGAGAGATTTTTCTGGTGTTGATCTTGCACTTGCTGTTTTATGAGACAATCAGAGAACCAAAGGAACAACTGAAGGATTTAAGCATCCAGTATTGATGCCAGCACAGCAACCAGTGTTGATGGGTAGACTGACAGTCTACCAACAACACTCCCGTCCAGAATGGTAGCTGCCCTAAACTCCAGGCACTGCACGGGTCTGATGGCCTACAGTCCCTGCGGACCAGTTCAGCACTCAGCAAAACTACATGGTGTTTGACATTGCAGTCCCTCTGATGAGAAAATGCAGGCAGTGATCTGGGAGGGATCGAGAACTCCCAAAAATAGCATGTGAATAGAAACACACACATCTTGGTCACTGCCATCTCCAAAAGCAGAAATACCGATGGGGCATTTCTTCCTCACCAGCAGGACTCTAAACCACTGCAACTGGGAGTCATCAGCTTCCACTTCATGCTGACACAATGTTCTTGGCAGCAACAAGTCTCCTTTTGGATTTAGCAGATTAGAAACAACCTGTATTTTCAGCAATAAATATAATAATTTTGAATACTGTTCTACTGCATCTAACGACTCTGCACAGGTCCTCAAACTGCATCCTGACAAATTAGTAGGGTCTTTCCAGCCCAGCAGAGGGCAGTCCATACACAATTTATACTTGTGAGTAGTGACACCTACTGAGTATGGTGATCAATCTTTGTCATTTCTCAAAGATCAGAGACATAGCTATGATGGATCTTTTGAAAGAAATTCCTTATAAGTTATCTGTGATTGCATAAAAAATTATTTTCTTGATTTTTCAAGAGCTATTCCTTTTTTAAATGGGTCTTTGTAAATGGTGTTGACTGTCCTCAATTTAGTTCACAAACCTGGCAACATATTATTGGCACTGTGTCGACAGCATTAAAATTTGCTACAGTTCAACTTTATTTTGCAACCAAAAGCAATAAATCTGAAGATTTTTCCAAAGCAGTTTGTCAACACAGCAACTAGAGAAATGGACACGCTTATGAACAGCAGATGAGAATTTAAGGCAGAACTGGGGAATAATGCAGCCCCAGCAGACACAGTGATTGTAAAAAATGTCAGTTGTCCGTTGAACAAGAGACCCTTTACCTGGTTCACTTTACCAGTGTCAACAGTTTTAATTGTTATCTTCAGAAATGGAATTAGGCTCTAATCATTAAGCCAACATCAAAATAAGACTCGGACAGTTGTGTTTTACAAAGGCTTGGCAAAAAATAAATATGTAAAGCATGTAGGTTAAAAACAAATGTACAAAGATCGAGCAGTAGAAGTAAGATAGTTTGTTTCAACCAATGTAAAATAATTAAGCTTGAGAGCCACAAGATACCTTAGTTACAGCATCAATAAAATAGAGTGAATTGCTAAAAGTATATTATATGTTGCAATGAGTAGCAAACAATGAATTGTTAAATTGCAAACTGTACATAGTATACGCAAAAAAAGTCAACAAACTGTTGACATGAAGGGTATCGAACACACCTACATACAAAGTGGGAATGCTAGTGTACACATAAAGTGTAATAAAGTCTGCTAAAATATTTGTTAAATGCAAGGATACATTAAACCTAATAAACCATATAAAATGATTAACGAAAGCGGTTAAAAAAGACAGTAATCCATGCATCTAGTGTTAAACAAACAGACATATAAAAAATAACATATTTACTATGTAAAGGGAGCTAAAGAAATGTGCCATGTTTATGATGGTACCATGGGCCACCGGAACATTGATGATACACTGAACTGTTCAGTATCCTGGAGACGAGGCTATCCGCTGGATCTACGTTGGCAGGAAACAAAAGTAAGTGAGCTTCAATACCAGGGAGTGGATGCCGTCGAATCGCAGGCATGCAGGAGGGTCCAGCATGTTTTTACAAGTTAACTTGGTGCATAGAACTGTGCCTGTAGCTTATCTAGATGTTTAGTGAAATCTAATGTGTACAGCATAGTTACATATTAAAAATAAACATGTAGTAGTTTGTGGCTATACCAAGAAGACCTCATCAGAATGTAAAAAATCTATGTTACATAAAAGTCATTAGTACATATTGGATAAATGATAAACTGAAATGACTTTAAAATCTGTGATCAAGCAAGCTTCGAATTTGTAATTAGGTACAACATGAGTTGGACATGAAATAGGTTACTGTAAATCATTTAAAAGAGAAGCTATACAATGAAAACAACAACAAGTTTTTGAGTGCAAGTAGTTCATTCAGCAAATCCACATAGTTACGTCAGGAATGTTTATAAATTTCAACTTCTTCTAAAAGATTCATTGTGCACCCTTTGTTGAATATATGCAAAGCTTCCATACCAAGTAAGGATGGATGGAGGAAGGTGTGTTTTTCAGTTCGAGGAAGTTGTGCACAAGTTGATTTATTAAAATGAATGTATTTCTCGAGTAAGTGCTCACAAAAATGGGTTTTAAAGCCATCTCTGTGTGTTCTTTATAATAGCTCAGGCACCCATTGCACTGAATGCTACGTATCTCAGATATGATATATTTGTCTGTTGTATGGCTTCTCATTCTTGTCACTATTTTATTGATTCTGTAACAAAAGTATGTTGTGGCTCTCAAGCTTAACAGTTTTAAATTTGTTGTACCAAACCCATTTAATATCTGCTGTTCATTCTTTGTACATTTGGTTTTAACATACTTGCTTTACGTATGTATTTTTTTCCAGTCCATTGTAGGATACTACCATCTGAGTCTTCTTTTGATGTTGTCTTATCAATGATTTGAGTCTATTTCAGTTCCGAAGATAACAGTTTAAACTGTTGAAACAGGTAAATTGAACCACATAAAGGTTTTCTTATGCAGCTGATGACCGACTTTTTATCTCTGTTGAAATATTCTGCAGCTGCTGAACTAGTTATGAACAAAATAAAAAATAAGACTTCTTCATAAAGTTTGATGAAGACCCCAAGAAGTCAACAATGTAAATGCAGTACCGAGGAAAAGTTCAAACAAGTGGACTATAGATTTAAGAGTGAAGTACTAAGAGCTAACTTTGTAGTTAGACTACCAGACTGCATGGCACATTTCACAGAAATGACAGGAAATGTACACCAAAAAGCAAGCATTTGCCTCATGAGGAAGATGTACGAAGAAGAGAACCTAATCCAGTCACTTATCAGTGATGTAAAATATTAAATGAAGGAGGTAACGACAGATAAAGAATGAGATGAAGTTATTATTAAAGGATGTGAATGAGGCAGTAACTCAAAAGGGGTACAAAATGATGAAGTCTTCTTCAGAATTCAAAAATTCAATTCAATTTGAAAATAGCATACAGCATAATTTTTAGTGTGGTTCAAAACAATCCATTCTGGAGTGGTGAGCAGTTAAAAATTCACTCTGACTTACTGCAGTGCTCAACGTGGGTTACCTGCTAACACAGAAGGATGACCTAGCAGATAGCAATATAAATACAGGCACAATCTCATTGTTGCATTCCTGGCATGAGGAAAACAACTGGTGTAGGCCCAGTGGCAGATACAATATATAAGAGACAGTGCATGAGCCTTACTGAATGATGTTATGGGAAAACAAAATCAAATCTTGTGGGACCTCACAACCAGTAAATGATGATAAAGTCTTTGATAAGCTGCTGATGTTATTAGATACAAGAAGCCTAGTCACAGCTACATTGCAAAAGGTGATGGCTGGTATGTGGAAAGTAATCTGTTACATGTGCTGTGCATGTGGAGAGTAAGATGTGAAGGAACAAATTTCAGGCACTAGGATGTACTAGTATTTGTGTGACGTGTTTAACGGAGTAGAACTTCCATTTGCATTTGCAAAGGTTGTGGGGAAAAAAAGAGTAAAAGACACAATAAATGTATTCAAAACAAATGTTAAAATGAGAAGGATGAGAAGACTGGCTGAACTGTGCTACATACTGGAAGGAAGAGCTCATTTGAATTTAAGGAAAGTTCGCGAATGCTGCACTGGGACAATACTCCTTATTACATAGCAACCAACCACGCAATGGTGATGAGAGTGTGATGTACATAGCAGAGCCGCAGCAAACACCACCCTGAAGGTTTCACTCGCCCACCGCGTCACTAGGTGATGGCATGGTCACTATCAAAGGTGCCTCCGCACAGTCACTTGGCTGCAAATACACCTGGCTATATACTGGCAACTACACAGTATTTAGGCTGGCGTCAAGGTCATGCCAATTCTGTTCGGTTCACTTCAGTTCAGTCCAGTCCTTTGTGTTCTTTCGGCCAGGAGCCGACCACAATGGTGAATCATCTATCAGAATTCTCACCAAGGAATAGTCATGACCTTTTATGTTTTACTCCAGTCAGTAAGTCAGTATCTCTGCCAAGCCATTGCTTATGCACTGGGGACATGTGTGGACTTTAGTATTAGTTGTCATAAGGCTTCGTGTTATTAACTTCTTATTCTCAAGTGAATCTGGAAATTACCTTTGACATTTTCTTGGGGCCTTCTGCCCTAACATCAATTACTGTGTAACTCAAGTATTAAATGCTGACTAAACTTATCTACGTACTATCCATGTAGAACTTGCTTCAAGGTGGAGATTCAGTTTATTTGTCTCTTAATTAATATACCTGTTCAACATTCTTTATCCAGGCTGTGTTCTGACTGCACCTCATATCAGCTGGTGACGAGGGGTTTTTCTGTGTTGAACTCAGTTTCATGCGTGTCTTGCATCCCAGGTGGATGATGTTTTCATTCATGGAACTCCAGTGTTCGGAGTGAACTGACATTTACTTTCTGTGACGGCATGGCTACACAACCAGCTGCTGAACTGGTGGACAGTGCTTCCCAAATGTCACTGCTGTCTACACTATAAACAGAGTCAAGAGCTGCTGCTGGAGAAGATGGTTACAATCAACATGCCTCCACCAGAACTTTCCTATTGCTTGACATGCAATGATTCACTGGTGACAGGATTTTGAACAGCACCCCAACCATTCCAGCCATTCAACATAAAAACCATGGGGAAATTATGCAGCGGGCTCAAACAACATTTCCTGGCATATGGTATCATAGTTAACATTCAGCAGTGCGTGGTCTTTTTGATCTATGCAGGTGCTGAAGTGTACCATCTACTGCAACAGTTCAACCCAGCGGTTGAGTCACATGCCCTCCAGCATGAATGTCTAAAGTCTTGCTTACTGGACTATTTGGCTCCCAAGCACACATCGTGGTGACCCATCACAAGTTTTTCAGCCGCCGTAAGCTCTTTGCACAACCATATAGGGAGTGGATAGCCAGGTTACAGGATCTGTCCAGGGGCTTGTTATCAGTGTGCTAAACTCCAGAACACACAATCTTAGGCTGCATCCTTATTTATGTATATGATTGTGTCCCCCCCATCACTACAGCTTTTCGAACAATCTTTTGAATTCTCAACAGCATTGCTGGACCTATCTCAGGTGTTTGCTACCCAACCAACTTGCTGGCGCAGCCTCAGGCTTGGCCTCCACACTGGCCCGAGTCACTCCCCACAGGTAAAGACAGTGCGGGCAAGCAATGTCTCCAAAAGCTATTCTCCTGCAGAAATTGTTTCATGATGCATCAGTGTCAACAGGGCTACTATTGCCATAACAAATGTTTGTCAGACAGAAATTTGCCAATTGTCTCTCAAAATGAACAAGGATTGTGCTCACCCCCCTGGATTCAGGATCAGATGAGGCATCCACTGTTTTCCCTCCAGATATACTACATGTACAGGTCGTTTTTCCAATCTACAATTGGGTCCTCATGCTGACAGTAGCTGTCAACACAGGGCTAGTGGTTTCTCAAACGCTCTCCAATAACCATTGTTAATTTGGAAACATATTGGTGCTGGTCTCTCTACCACTCCAAGAGTTCTCCAAAGAACTTAAGAGCTACAGCAATGACACTATCAGGGTCAAGGACCAGTTTTGTGCACAAGTTCAGTACCAGGCAGCCTCATTAACAGGTTGCCTAATTGTGGTTGATATGACGGAGGCTATAAACTTTTGAGGTTAAAACTTTTCAATGGCCTGTTGTTGGAAGTCTACGATTTCACTAGTAGTATCCAACCCTTCGTGACTAGCTCGTACCTGAGGGATCTTTTTCCCATGAATGAATCAGTTTTTGTGTGTCCCTTGTCCAGCACCACAGGATTTGAGGCTACTGTTGCACTCCTCCCCTTGACTACGGTCTGTTTCTTTAAAGTGCGCAATGTTCCTTTTGAGCTCAGGGATAAGATTAAGAGAGAGAGCCCCAATACTTACAAAATAAGACATCTTTACCCCAGTATCTAACAGTCAATGGGGCACTCCCAACATCATTGTCAAAAAACTGAATGGTTCACTAAGGATTTGTGGAGACTTCAAAACCACAATACATCAAATTCTTTGATGATGCCTCCCCTATTTATAAAGTGAAGAGCATGGCTTGACTTGCCAGTTGCAAGATCTTCACAAAAATTGATATGCATGGCATATATCTCCAACTCCCACTCAATGAGGCATCAAGAAACATCTTAGTCATCAACTGGCTCCCCTTTGGCATTGCCAGCATATTGGCTATCTTCTAATGCAACTTAGCACATCTTACAAGAGAGGTGCTGGCGACAGTCAACTACTTAGATGACATTATTGTCACTGGCAAAAATGATCAGAAATTAGCTATCAACTTCGACTATTATTTCAAGTGCTCAAGTGGGCAAATCTCAAGTGAAACAAAGAAAAATACTATCTCTTAATACCAAAAGTCATGTATTTGAGAGATATATGTTCAGTGCAGCAGGTATCCGGACCACACTCCATTATATATGGGCCATCCAGAATCTCCCAGTCTCCAACAACACTAAACAACAAAGTCTGTGCTGGGACAACTCAGATACTATAGAAAATTCATGCCATCCTTTAACCACTTCACAAGGCACTGGAGAAAAATGGGAAATGGAATTGGACTCCCACATGCAACAAGGCTTTCCAGCTTCTCGAATGAGCTCTTCTTTGTCCAACCTGTCTCAAGCCATATGAGTCGTCCGAACCTTTAACTGTGGCAGCAGATGGATTGGACTATGGCTTGGGAGCAGTCGTTTCCCCCAAGTCAATGGGGTAGAACACCCCACTACACTTGTCTCCAAGATGCTAACACCTGCAATGTAATTACAGCCAAATACATACATACAATATACAATACAGGTCAATGGCACAACACGCCAATACTTACATCCTCTCGTGCCTACCCATGGAGCAAGACCCAGAGTTCGAGTCAGTCCCAATGGCTATTTACACACAGATACTAAAGCCAAAGAAGTTGTGGTCAAATTTGCTTTGGATTCAACAGTAGTCCAGTATGGCCAAAAATTTGCATGGCTGGCTCCATCCATCACAACTCTAGGTTACCCAGATGATGGTCCTTAGCTCCTCTTCCTGCTGATTGTACACCTCCGATACTTCCTCCACGATAACGTCTAGGTGCTAATTTTTTTCAAGGGTTGACAACACAAGGTGCTGGTGACTGTGATGCATCTCTTAGGTCAGGCAATGTTCGAAGTGCAACTCAAAGATGTCTCCAAGTGCCATAAGCACGTCAACCAAGTGCACCCACGTAGTGCGCCACACCCTCTTACTGAAGATTTTCCATAGTTTTTTATTCCAGTGTCATGCACTTAACAGCCAAGAGCATCGACAATAACCTGCAGCCATCTCCACTACAGGCTTCACGATCTCTGAAACACTGATGAGGGGGCCCTACTCTGACATAGGCGCTCACACCCATGGAAGTTGACAGCAGCCCTCCTGGTTCCATGGCTGCTGGCAGGGACATCACCACTTTCGGGAACTCAGAGATGTGCAACATCTTTGTTTTCATTGGGAGGAGGTGTGGTGCTGGGGGGTGCTGCTATGTTGTGGCCACAAAGCCTAAAGCCTATCACATAGCACCAATCATATTCCTGCATTAAGCAGGTGACCAACAGAAGTCCCACAGGGGCCACTCCAGCAGATAAAAGCCTGTAGATTCTGCCTGCATGCCCAACAGCAGTGTGGGTTCCACCAGTGGTCAATGGGCCGGGATGAAATAATATCTCACTGATGAGGTCATTAGAAATGGAGGTGCATACTAGAGTAACAAGTTATACTGTAGAGCACAACAGAAGCAGATAGAGTAGGGCTGAGTAAGAAACAGTGGAGAATGGAAGAAAAGGCAAGACAAATGACCTGAAATTCACTGTCACAAAGAAAATAACAGGAACAGAGTAGTGGAAGTACCGAAGTGAAGCAAGGGAGCTGTGGGCAACCTATAAGTTAAGGAAATCGTACTGTTATTTTTTAAGGCCATACCCAATTTCACAACCAACTAATGAACATTGGAAGAAAGAGGAACAGGTTGGCGGCAGTATTCAATTACAGAGCAGGTAGTACTCAAAATTTTGTGAGGCCTTACCCAGTTTCAAACTGAGTGAACGGCTCAAATGTTTAAGACTGAAAAGTATGTAAGAATGCCATAAAAGTATAGTGTGGTCACAATTTCAGTAACAAAGACTTGAGTGCCAATAAGTGTTTAGAAAAATTAACAACACGTCTTTGGTATAAGTAGAACAGTGATAAAACTTCTGTGTACATATCACAATTGCTAAGGGCAATAACAGCTACCAAAGGCATCAAGGACTAATGCATCACATTATCTAGGGCACCAAAGACATCATTGCTGCTCATGTGCTAGGACCCTTTCTGATGTCATAAGGTGATTTCACACAGGTCATGATGAACTTGTGGGAGCTTCTGTTGTATGCAAAACACTGTTTTTGCAGAAAGCAAACTGTAAAACTTTTACTGGTGAGACAGTGAACTACTACTTTGTAAACAAATACAAAGCAAAGCAAATGCTTGGCATCAGCAGCACTCTATTTGTGTCAAGGAATGGAAGGAAACATTACACACAAACAAAATAGTACATGTTGTAAAAATAAAAATCAGAATAGCTGGCATCTTGCTCTCCTGAAGAAATTGCAGTATCCACCAGAAAGATCGCAGGAGGCGCACATCGGCACGGGCGTCACAGACAGTAGTTGCCGCAAGTAAAGTCCCGTCCACCAGAGGGCACGCGAGAATTCGGCCGCGCCCTCTGCCGGCAGAACAACAACTCAGGCAGCACAGGCCGTGCCCAGACAGTTTTAGATCGGGCATGCCTAGCAGACAGTTCCCGGTCTACACTATGTGAAGTGCAACGGACAATGTGAATCATGTTAATACACAATTGGCAACAAGTAGGGTCGTTCTTTCGCGTGTTGCGTCGTCGTTCTGGTTTTGCAGCTTATCCGCGGCATGGAGAATTTAGTGCGGGTTTTGGTTGAGCAGCAGACAGAGCTCATGGCAACCATGAAACAAGCGCTTCCGGCATTGCTCTCCACGCAGTCTGCTCCAGCGCCATATCCTCCTCCCTTTCCCCCATATGACGAGACGGCGGAGGATTGAGACGCATATGAACATCGCCTTCGGCAGCATTTCGAGGTATTTCATGTTGCCGATGCGGAGGTATGTCGTGCTCTTTTCTTGTCTTGGATATCTCCCTCACTGTATCAAGTTTTGCGGCAGTTCACGCCGTTGCAGGAACCCATGTCCTTGTCTTTTGACGCATTGTGTTCATCGCTGTCCTCATATTATCGCCGCCGCAGCATGTTGTGGCAACTAGGGTCAAGTTTTATCAATGCAAGAAACAGCGCCATCAGTCTTACCGGGTGTGGGTCGCTACCCTGCACGGTCTTAGTCGCATGTGTCATTTTGTCACAGAGCAGTCGCGAGAGTCATATGCCCACGTTATGGTGCACGACGTCATTGTTCGTTCGGCCCCTGACAGGGAGGTCTGGCAACGGGCCCTGCAGTTGGAAGACCCTTCCCTTGAGGAAGTCCTGTCCGTTGCTCAATTATATGAAGTCTCTCACACCGCAGGTCAACAGTTGGAAGCGTAGTGCGACATCGCGGCAGTTCAGGGCGGCGTGGCCACTACGTCTGGGGTGGACAACTTGCGAGCGGTACAATACAGCCGTTACAGCCGCTCCCGCACGGCGCGTAAACAGAGTTCCGGCAGCCGGCCCCTGTTACAGTCCTGTGCATTGTGCTATATACATCATGATCGGTCAGAGTGCCCCCAGTGTTGGGCCGTTTGTCGCAAATGTAATAAAAAAGGACACATTGCTAAAGTTTGCTGCTCAGCCTTAAAAGAATTGAAGGAAGCAGGTACGGAGGACAAGGATGTTGACATTCAGGAAGTTTCATCGGGCCAGACTCCCGACGCATCGGCACACAAACTCTTTATCGAGGTGTCAGTTCGGTCGCGCCGATTACAACTGCAAGTGGCAGTTTCTTTGATGAATGCACAAACTTACTCCGACCTTGGGTCGCCCCCATTGGCGCCAGTTTACCGGCGTCTACGCGGTTATGGTAAACAGTTCATTCCCCTACTGGGTCAATTCACTACCGACATTACTTACAAATCAGTGACTTGGCCTCTTACTTTTATTGTTGTCAGTGATGCATGCTCCGCTAACCTTTTTGGATTGGATGCCTTTCAAGCTTTCGGTTTTTCTATCGCAGACACCATACAGTTGGTCTCTGAAGACGTTCCCCATCAATCACTGGGATCTTTGACCTCTGACTTTAAGGATATCTTTGAGGAGGGCCTGGGGCGTGTTGCAGACTTTGAAGCTCACTTAATGTTGAAGGCGTCGGCTCGCACGCGTTTTCTACGAACGAGGCAGATCCCCTTGGCGCTCTGCCCTCAGGTAAAAGCAGAGCTAGACCGGCTGACAGCCCTCGGGGTCGTTCGTCCCGTTTCTTCTAGTGAGTGGGCTTCGCCCCTCGTTATTATCAGGAAACCCTCAGGAAAATTACGTCTTTGTTGCGATTTCAAGGCCACCATTAATTCCCAATTGGTGGTGGACACCTATCCCTTGCCTCGTTCTGGTGAATTGGTCTCCGACGTGGCGGGAGGCCAATATTTTTCGAAAAACGATCTTTCGGAGGCTTATCATCACAAACCGCTTGATGAGGACTCCAAACGGCTGGCGGTCGTCAACACCCTGTTTGGTCTTTACCAATACCAGCGGTTGGCCTTCGGAATATCCAGTGCCCCGGCAATATTTCGGCGATACCTTGAGCATGTCACATCGACAATCCCTCATTGTATTAATTACCTGGACGACATAAATGTCACAGGCTGCAGCATGAAGGAACATTTTCACAACCTTCAAACCCTCTTTCTCAAATTCAGGTCCGTGGGCCTGCGTTGCACCCTGCGTAAGTCGAACTTCTTCCAACCATCCATTGAGTATGTGGGCTACACCTTCTCTTGGCACGGCATCAAGCCGCTAAGAAGTTTGGTCCAAGGTATCGTCGACCTTCCGCGGCCAGCTTTGCTGAAGGTGTTACAAGCTTTTTTAGGCAAGATTGCCTATTACCATCGGTTCATTCCCAGGGCTTCCACCATAGCCTGCCCCCTGTACTGCCTTCTGCGCAAGGGTGTTCCTTTTGATTGGTCGCCTGCATGCGAGCGCGCGTTCACCTTGTTGAAGGGCCTACTCACGTCAGCGCCTTGTTTGGCTACTTTTGACCCCAATAAGCCATTGGTCCTGGCTACAGGTGCTTCGCAGTATGAGGTGGGGGCAGTCCTGGCCCATCGCAATGTGGAAGGCTCCAAATAGCCATTGGCGTTTGCGTCTAAAGCTCTTAGTCCCACGCAGGCCATTACTCCCAAAAGAGGCTTTGACCATTGTCTACGCTGTTACCAAGTTTCACCTTTTCTTGTATGGCACGAAGTTTCAGTTAATCACTGACCACAAGCCATTAATATCGTTATCTGGCCCCGGATAGGGTGGCCCACAGACTGCAGTGCTGGGCCTTGTTCCTCTCTAAGTACCATTATGACATTCATTTTCGCCCTACCAGACAGCATGCCAACGCCGATGCTCCTTCCTGTCTTCCGGTAGGCCCGGATCCTAAGTTTGATCGGGAGGAGATTATGTGTTTTCATTTGGATGTGGCACCCTGCCAAGCGGTTGATGGCTTCCCGATCACTAGTTCTAGAGTCGCCAGGGAAATGGCAGCTGACCCGGTTCTCCAGCAAGTAGTTCGCCTCGTTCAGCAGGTGTGGTCGTCCCGACCTGCAGGTCGGGCCTCGGACAATCTTCGTCATTATTTTGTTCTACGAGACCGCCTCTCAGTCTTGGAAGGAGTTCTCCTTCTGGTTATCGATGATAAAGCTCCTCGCATGGTTGTTCCTGCAAGTTTGCAAAGGGAGGTCCTCACGTTATTACATGAGGTGCACTGGGGTGTTTCCCGTACTAACACCTTGGCTTGCAGACATGTGTACTGGCCCAGTATTGAGAGAGAAATTGAGCACTTGGTGGCCACCTGTTCCCAGTGTGCGAGCCAACAGCCGTTTCCCAGGGCAGCGTTCTCTTCATGGCCGCCTGCAACCCAGGCATGGGAATGTGTTCACATAGATTTTGCAGGCCCGTTTCTCAATGGCTTTTGGCTCATTGTCATTGATGCTTATTCCCGATTCCCATATGTGGATTGCTGCTCCTCAACCACTTCAGAAGTTGCAATCCAGGCACTCGTAAAAATCTTTTCTGTGGAAGGTCTGCCAGTCATCCTGGTATTGGACAACGGACCTCAGTTTATTTCGCAGACCTTCCAGGATTTTTGTAGGCCCTTCGGTATTCAGCACGTTTGCTCTCCCCCCTTTCATCCACAATCGAAGGGGGAAGCTGATAGCATGGTGCGCACATTTAAGACACAGATGAAAAAGTATGTGCACGAATTTCCTGCGGAGGAGGCATTGACGTTTTTCCTGATGGCATAACGGACCACACCGATTGCCAGTCTTTGCAAAATGGGGTACCCGGCTTTCCACCGGGTGTATTGGTCTGGGCACATGGGTTTCATCGCAATCCATGTTGTATACCGGCGGTGGTCCTGCACCGCAATGGCCACCGGCTCTATACCTTGCATGCGGGGGATCGGGAGGTATGTCATCACCAAAATCAGCTACGTCCACGTTTGGGCACCCACCCTCCGAACCCTCAGGCGCTGGCTTCCCCATTGCCAGCACCTGTGTTTTCTCAGGGGATGCTACTGCCCCTCCCACCTGTGACTCCGCCACACTGTGATGGTTCTCAGCCTTGGCGGCCTCCAGTAGCTCCAGCACTGGCATCGCCATCATTAGAGATGCCCCGGCGAGAGCCGGCCTCCCTTGCAGGCCCGGTTTCTCAGGAAGCTGGTTCACCTGTGGTCGTGCCTTCCCCATCGTCCCCGCCACTGGGTCACGCCCCTCCCGAGGTATCCGGAGTTCGGCAGCTTGTCACCCGTTCTGTCCCGGGCTCTGGTGGTGGGACGACGGGGGCCTCCTCGTGTGGGTCAATTCCCACAGTATTCGAAGGTGCCGGCTCGAGGGTTGGCAGATGCCCCCGACTCCAGCATTCCAATGGACGTGGAGGTCATCGCTACTGCATGACACTCCACCTTCCGATGCAGTCGATCACAGTGGCTTCACCCACACCCCCGAAGGAGGAGGAGTGCAGTAGCCACCAGAAAGATCACGGGAGGCACACATTGGCATGGGTGTCACGGACAGTAGTTGCCGCAAGTAAAATCCCATCCACCAGAGGGCATGCGAGAATTCGGCCGCGCCTTCTGCCGGCGGAACAACAACAACTCAGGCAGCAAGGGCCGTGCCCAGTCAGTTTTACATCGGGCTTGCCTAGCAGACAGTTCCCAGTCTACACTATGTGAAGTGCAATGGACAACGTGAATCATGTTAATACAGAAATAAAATGACTGCGTAGGATTTACAGTAGTCACAAACACAGTACTCAAAGACCATGTGCACTTCAAAAATATTGCACAAAGTTTGTCGCAAACTTACACAGAATTCTCTTTGTGCAAAATCCTTCCCAATCAATAACCAGAGAATGTGTATCTGACAAACTGGTGGCAGACTACCAGAGAAAGGATAGAAATTGGGAGGAGAATGTGAACTGCCACTAGAATACACATTGGAAAAAAGACTACTAGAAGAAAGGAGAGACATGACAGAATGATATGGCCTATCAGGTACGACACAGTTCGTCTTATGCTCATAAAGCCAAGCACAAAGCAGGTCAAAATCAATAGAGATACAAAAATTACATTGCGCATTAAGGGACTTTATTAAACTGGCAACACTGAATGCTGAAATACAGTCGAGCTGCAAGCCTTCATGGCCAGAGGAGCTGTATCACTTAATGGATTTTGGCTGAAGAAACAAGTGTGCCCTCACAGTATTTCGCAGTTTCAATGTTCCCGAGACCACTTAAAGCCTTTTTTTGTGCAAGATAAATAACTGCCTTTAAAAGTCTCCTCTCCTGAATCAGAACTCTACAAATGTTAAATATGGCACATTTTGTCATCAAGAGTTCTTACTGCACTATGAGGCTAATTAATCTAAGAGAACATCTAGCACCCCATGCCACACATTTTTAGCACTTAACAGAGCGTATGGTATGCTGCATTATCCTGGTTTTTTTAATTAGGCATTGAACTTCTATCCAAAGTAAGTTTTTTTACAGTCAGCTCTCTGACCAAAGCATATTTTTTACAGTCAACTGTCTTTGTCAATAAGTGAAGTCACTGAGAGATGCACAAAATTTGATGTTTTCCCAAAATGTGTAATTTGGATGAGAAAGATGTGCACTAATCATAATAGTCCAAGTTTAATAAGCACCAATAAAACTATTATTTGATAAATACTGAGATAATACATGTGACATTGAGAGAACAAATGAATGCAGAATTAGTTATTTGTTAAACTTTTTCTAACTGCATAATGGGATAAGACACACGCTATCTCATTATTAAAGCCAAGAGATTACGTAACTATGTACAGGTAGCAGTGCTGCTGAAATACATGCATGCATATCAAGGCCTTCTTGTTTTTGTTACACTTTAATTAGGTAGAAATACATTATTATTCATCTGTCGCTGTCTAAGTAGGAAGCCGAGATGCTCATTTCATATGAATTTTAATGGTACAGAACTGCTTTGACACAACTACTACGAAATTTCTGCCTCAAACAATGAAATATACTGGAATAATAGATAACTTCAGACTGACTATCTTAAAAGCTACTGTACATAAGAAAGCTGGAAGCATGCCATTCATTCAAACACTTTACACAGGGAGGTATGATGCAGGGTTGGTCTTTTCTTCGCATGTTCACTTGCAGTTTGTCTCTCGAATGGCTTCTCATGTATTAGCTATACAGTGTTCTGCACAGCAGTGCTAATTATTCAGTGATGGTCATAAGACATCACATCATATATTAATCAAAGCACAGGTAACAAAGTCATAATACGTACTTGAATAATATAATATATACCAACCTTTGCACCAAGTCGCCTGTAATGTTCAGGTCTCTTTAGATAGTCAACAAACTCCATAACTTCTATTTTTGCTTCTTGAAGACCTGCTACATCTGAGAAATGGACTCCTTTCCCTGGACCAGTCATTGGATCAACCAGTGTAAACTTTGCCCTGCCAAGTTGAGTCTACAAAATTTACAATCTTGTGAATATAGATCCAAAGAAATTAACTAAAACAACATATCTAAAACATTTCTAAAACTTATGCCTTTGAGGGAAAACAGTACCTATGAGGGTTGGAACTTAAGTAGTGGCAATTATTTATTCACAACCAATACAAAAGAGATACACATTTGCAACCATTACTGTCCTTACAGTAGTCACCAGCATTGTGTAGAGCCCATTGCCAGCGATGTGGAAGGCATAGTATACCATTAGCAGAGCATGTTCTGTTGAGGGTGCGAATGTAGCGGTCTACTGCCTGTCGAATCTCTGGAACAGCTCTGAAACGAATGCCACGAAATGGTTCCTTCATCTTCGGAATCAAATCAAAGTCACAAGGACTTACATCTGGGGTGGATGGTGGATGGTACAGTACTTCCCAGTTCCATCGACCGAACAGAGAAGACACAGATTGCGCTGTATGCGCCCGCGCACTGTCGTGCAAAATGATGGGTGGTTTGCACAGAAATTGTCAGCAATTCTTTCGCAAAGCTGGTCACAGAGATTTGACAGGCAGTAGACTGCTCCATTAGCACCATCAACAGAACAGGCTCTGCTAACGATATACTACACCTTCCACATCGCTGTTAGCAACGGGTTCTACACAATGCTGGTGACTACATTGAAGGACAGTAACAGGTGCAAACATATAACTCTATGTATTGGCTGTGAATAAATAGTTGCCACTACTTAAGTTCCAACCCTACTATAAGGGTCACCCAGAAAGCTTTGGAGAAGTAATGCAAATTCATGATTTGTTTGTAAAGCTACGTTCACATCTTTTGAGGAACTCTCAAGTTTTATTCACTAATGCCAACTTTTAGAAATATATGTGAATGGTCGGTTGTACGACTCCTTGGTGAGGCTGTTTATGACAATTTGTAAGCAGATACTGACTCCCACAGAGACCAAAATGAAGGACATTGTTATTTTTTCCACTTTTGGCAACAGAAATCTATCACAACAGGACAACACCTGGGTTGTGATATGAATGCAGCAACACCTGGGTTGTGATATGAATGCAGCAACACCTGGGTTCTGATATGAATGCAGCAACACCTGGGTTGTGATATGAATGCAACAACATTTGGATTCAAGACTTCTCAAAAAATGTTATAGTTTTACATGTCCTGTGAGAAGATCTACTGTTATATTGGGACAAGGAAGCAAGTAGACATTTCTGTGGCTACTTTTCCATGATATTTTGAAAATCTCAGGAAATTTCTTACACCTTTTGGTTACTGACTTGACAAAAGCACACCTACCAAACCACATGAAGGCTCCTGTAAAATTTCAGTGGCAACAGTTCACTCAATGCAAAGAATACACAGAATGTATTGACAGATGCAAATGGTGTTTCCTTCAGTAGCAGTTGTTGCTGTGTGCTTGGACGAACTTCATTCTTCATCTTTCATTCAACAAATTAAATGCCTAGACCATGACAGGAGAAAAATCCCGAATTCTGAATACAATGTCTTATGCATTGATGTTGTTGTTGTTGTTGCGGTCTTCAGTCCTGAGACTGGTTTGATGCAGCTCTCCATGCTACTCTATCCTGTGCAAGCTTCTTCATCTCCCAGAACCTACTGCAACCTACATCCTTCTGAATCTGCTTAGTGTATTCATCTCTTGGTCTCCCTCTACGATTTTTACCCTCCATGCTGCCCTCCAATGCTAAATTTGTGAGACCTTGATGCCTCAAAACATGTCCTACCAACCGATCCCTTCTTCTAGTCAAACTGTGCCACAAACTTCTCTTCTCCCCAATCCTATTCAATACCTCCTCATTAGTTACGTGATCTACCCACCTTATCTTCAGCATTCTTCTGTAGCACCACATTTCGAAAGCTTCTATTCTCTTCTTGTATGCATTGATACACAATGAGAAAGACGAAAAATGGTCATTTATGCTATTATTGAAAGCGTTACTGGCACATATGCAATTGATGTATTTTCAAGATTAATACATACTAAGAAAGGACCAAACTTCAAGATCTATTTTCCATATTTACGTTAGTTCTTCGCTCTTGAGTTTCCTAAATTTCTTGCTTGCTCAACAAATGTTATGTATTGGTAGCAGAATTAAGCAAACTGCGAAACCTAATGAGCACATGCACAAAATTACACCTATGTGATCATATTGGCTGCTCTGCCATTTGTGACAGCAGCTGTTATGTTTGCCAATGTTTCTTTTCCAAATAATTCTAGAAATTGACAGCAAAAAGCAGCACCAGTCATGGGACAGGAAGCAATATCGTTCTCATACAAAATGAGTCCAGTTTTTGAGCAATAGATGGCTCACACGCTGAGCAAATCGCAGCCAAACCTATACTTGGGATGGTCTTCTTAACACAAAGTGGTGTCTTGTGCTATGCTCAGACTTGGGTCTCCAAAGCGTTTAATGTGGAGGGTCCTCTCACTGAAGGAGGAAACCATTCATCAATGGGAAGTGCCCTGCTCTAGGTTTGCTATGAGTCACTTCATTACATCTCTTTTCTTGGAAAGAAATACACCATAGCCAGGTTGTTGATCTGATAGACTGCAATGTGTTAAAGAGTCATTGCCAGTCAATCAGTGTCCCAGCCACTATTTGGCTGCTGTGTATAACAATTCATTTTCCATGATTTGTCACCTGGGTACAGTTATTGAATAACCTGCACAGCCATTAGCAAATTATGAATTTTGGCATCTGATTCCATTCCAGCTACTCAAGTGTCCTCAGTACCGTGTGAAGTGCTGCATCAAACACTGAATTCACTTGGTGCACCCTGAGACCACAGTAAACTCCAGCATTAAGGTGGTTGCCTACAAGAAAACCTAACTGTTAGTAGTAGGTCTCATTCGCACTTGCAACCATGTATGTAAAATTGCTCAACCATTTACTCTAGTCTCGTGATCAAGGTGAAAACTGACACCCCAACAAAGCTAACTACCTCGTAAAACAAGAAATCAGTAGTATCTGTATCCTCAGTATCACCCAATATGTCATCTCCTCCAAAAGAAACAGTAGAAAAAAACAACAGAGAGACTTCAAGGAGAAAATCAAACACTTTGCCTTTAAGGACACCCATGACATCCAATGATGATGATGATGATGATGATGATGATGATTCAGCACTTGACGTAGCAGTAATACGGAGTACCATTTAGCACTGTTGATATTTTTAAAAATATCAGGAATTCGATATATCTATATTTTTAAAAAAATATCATTATCAGCCCTTGATATATTGAAAAACAGTATCGATATATCGATGGGTGACTGGAACTCGATAGTAGGAAAAGGAAGAGAAGGAAACGTAGTAGGTGAATATGGAATGGGAGTAAGGAATGAAAGAGGATGCCGCCTGGTAGAATTTTGCACAGAGCTTAACTTAATCACAGCTAACACTTGGTTCAAGAATCATAAAAGAAGGTTGTATACATGGACCATGGACCTTGCCGTTGGTGGGGAGGCTTGCGTGCCTCAGCGATACAGATGGCCGTACCGTAGGTGCAACCACAACAGAGGGGTATCTGTTGAGAGGCCAGACAAACGTGTGCTTCCTGAAGAGGGACAGCAGCCTTTTCAGTAGTTGCAGGGGCAACAGTCTGGATGATTGACTGATCTGGCCTTGTAACACTAACCAAAACAGCCTTGCTGTGCTGGTACTGTGAACAGCTGAAAGCAAGGGGAAACTACAGCCATACTTTTTCCTGAGGGCATGCAGCTTTACTGTATGGTTAAATGATGATGGCTTCCTCTCGGGTAAAATATTCTGGAGGTAAAATAGTACCCCATTCGGATCTCCGAGCAGGAACTACTCAAGAGGACGTCGTTATCAGGAGAAAGAAAACTGTCGTTCTACGGATCGGAGCATTGAATGTCAGATCCCTTAATCGGGCAGGAAGGTTAGAAAATTTAAAAAGGGAAATCGATAGGTTTAAGTTAGTTATAGTGGGAATTAGTGAAGTTCGGTGGCAGGAGGAACAAGACTTTTGGTCAGGTGAATACAGGGTTATAAATACAAAATCAAATAGGGGTAATGCAGGAGTAGGTATAATAATGAATAAAAAAAATAGGAGAGCGGGTAAGCTACTACAAACAGCATAGTGAACGCATTATTGTGGCCAAGATAGACACGAAGCCCACACCTACTACAGTAGTACAAGTTTATATGCCAACTAGCTCTGCAGATGATGAAGAAATTGATGAAATGTATGATGATATAAAAGAGATTATTCAGATAGTGAAGGGAGACAAAAAATTTAATAGTCATGGGTGACTGGAATTCAAGAGTAGGAAAAGGGAGAGATGGAAACATAGTAGGTGAATATGGATTGGGGGTAAGAAGTGAAATAGGAAGCCATTTGGTACAATTTTCCACAGAGCACAACTTAATCATAGCTAACACTTGGTTCAAGAATCATAACAGAAGGTTGTATACATGGAAGAATCCTGGACATACTAGAAGGTATCAGATAGATTATATAATGGTAGGACAGAGATTTAGGAACCAGCTTTTAAATTGTACGACATTTCCAGGGCAGATGTGGACTCTGACCACAATCTAGTTTCAGGGAGAGCATAAGGGAACAATTGACAGAAATGGGGGAAAGAAGTACAGTAGAAGAAGAATGGGTAGCTCTGAGGGATGAAATAGTGGAGGCAGCAGAGGATGAAGTTGGTAAAAAGACGAGGGCTAGTAGAAATCCTTGGGTAACAGAAGAAATATTGAATTTAATTGATGAAAGGAGAAAATATAAAAATGCAGTAAATGAAGCAGGCAAAAAGGAATACAAACATCTCAAAAATGTAATTGACAGGAAATGCAAAATGGCTAAGCAGGGATGGCTAGAGGACAAATGTAAGGATGTAGAGGCTTATCTCACTGGGGGTAAGATTGATACTGCCTACAGGCAAATTAAAGAGACCTTTGGAGAGAAGAGAACCACTTGTATGAATATCAAGAGCTCAGATTGAAACCCAGTTCTAAGCAAAGAAGGGAAGGCAGAAAGGTGGAAGGGAGTATATAGAGGGTCTATACAAGGGCGATGTACTTGAGGACAATATTATGGAAATGGAAGAGGATGTAGATGAAGATGAAATGGGAGATACGATACTGTGTGAAGAGTCTGACAGAGCACTGAAAGACCTGAGTCAAAACAAGGCCCCCGGAGTAGACAACATTCCATTAGAACTACTGACGGCCTTAGAAGAGCCAGTCCTCACAAAACTCTACCATCTGGTGAGCAAGATGTATGAGGCAGGCGAAATACCCTCAGACTTCAAGAAGAATATAATAATTCCAATTCCAAAGAAAGCAGGTGTTGACAGACGTGAAAATTACCAAACTATCAGTTTAATAAGTCACAGCTGCAAAATACTAACATGAATTCTTTACAGATGAATGGAAAAACTGGTAGAAGCCGACCTCGGGGAAGATCAGTTTGGATTCCTTAAAATATTGGAACACGTGAAGCAATACTGACCTTACGACTACTCTTAGAAGAAAGATTAAGGAAAGGCAAACCTATGTTTCTAGCATTTGTAGACTTAGAGAAAGCTTTTGACAATGTTGACTCGAATACTCTCTTTCAAATTCTAAAGGTGGCAGGGATAAAATACGGGGAGCGAAAGGCTATTTACAATTTGTACAGAAACCAGACGACAGTTATAAGAGTCGAGGGGCGTGAAAGGTAAGCAGTGGTTGGGAAGGTAGTGAGACAGGGCTGTAGCCTATCCCCGATGTTATTCAATCTGTATATTGAGCAAGCAGTCAAGGAAACAAAAGAAAAATTCAGAGTAGGAATTAAAATCCATGGAGAAGAAATAAAAACTTTGAGGTTTGCCAATGACATTGTAATTCTGTCAGAGACAGCAAAGGACCTGGAAGAGCAGCTGAACGGAATGGACAGTGTCTTGAAAGGAGGACATAAGATGAACATCAAAAAAAGCAAAACGGGAATAATGGAATGTAGTCGAATTAAATCGGATGATGCTGCGGGAATTAGATTAGGAAATGAGACGCTTAAAGTAGTAAAGGAGTTTTGCTATTTGGGGAGCAAAATAACTGATGGTGGTCGAAGTAGAGAGGATATAAAATGTAGAGTGGCAACGGCAAGGAAAGTGTTTCTGAAGAAGAGAAATTTGTTAACATCGAGTATAGATTTAAGTGTCAGGAAGTTGTTTCTGAAAGTATTTGTATGGAGTGTAGCCATGTATGGAAGTCAAACGCGGACGATAAACAGTTTAGACAAGAAGAGAATAGAAGCTTTCAAAATGTGGTGCTACAGAAGAATGCTGAAGATTAGATGGGTAGATAACATAACTAATGAGGAGGTATTGAACAGAATTAGAGAGAAGATAAATTTGTGACACAACTTGACTAGTAGAAAGGATCGGTTGGTAGGGCATACTCTGAGACATCAAGGGATCACCAATTTATTATTGGAGGGCAGTGGGGGGGGGGGGGGGGGGGGGGGAGGGGGTAAAAATCGTAGAGGGAGACCAAGAGATGAATACACTAAACAGATTCAGAAGGATGTAGGTTGCAGTAGGTACTGGGAGATGAAGAAGCTTGCACAGCATAGAATAGCACAGAGAGCTGTATCAAACCAGTCTCTGGACTGAAGACCACAACAACAACACATTGATGCAAAAACTTTTGACGTACCGGCCTATATAAATATCAGCTGCACATTGTAAATGTAGCACTGGTCAAAGTATAGTTTTGTTATTAGATATTCTGCACATCAACAAGCTAGCAGCATGCTCATCCCCCTCAGAGCAAGAATTGAAAGGAAAATGACTTACGTCCACACTTGGCAATAACCACTTTGTTAGCAATACTAACTGCATGTGAGTGGCAAATCGGAGGTGTCCACTGTGTCTGCCGTTCAATTTCATCAGATATCAGATTTGCCCAGAACATTTCATGTCGAGTTCCCTGTTTCTTCATTCCTGTAAATGCCAGTGACCCAGCAATTGTACCAGAATTGCTTGGTGAAGTTAAACGCAGCAGTTTCTGTTGGCAATGGTGAGAGCCAATGACGTTAGCATTTGCCCTCACACATCTCCACCCACCACACAGACCAATCTTATTCATTTAGATTTTTGTTCATCATTTTCAGCAATTGTTTTTGAAGAATGCCGATCTGAAGAAATAGCACACTAGTTGTTATTTCTTCACGTCGGAAATCTTGTTATCCTATTCGTATCACCACCCAATCAGTGCAATCAGACATATTTTGTGCCACTTATACTTGCCTCACACAGTCAAAATGAAAGACTGGATTTGATGAAAATTCAAAAAGCAGTAAAATTCCTTCACACAGTGAAAGTAAAATTATGTTATACTACAATTTCAAAAGAACAATTTCACATATTTATCAAAAGTTGTGAAAAAAAATTGTAATATCAAATATTGCCATTTCAGTATCGACATATCGGTGAAAAAGATATTGCTGATATACATCAATATCTTTTTTAAAAAAAAGTATCAATATATCACAATTTTATCAACAGCCCAAGTACCACTTAGTCCTGCTAACTTTCCATGAATAACTGACTTGCCTAACTCACAGACCCGATAGATCCATCCAAAAACCACAAGTCTATATGCCACATCAGGCTGATATTACATATATCTGATTAGATTATTAGGAGTATATCTATGAACACCTTTAATTCCTTATCAGTGTATTACTTCAACATTTACTTAGTTATAACATCTAACAGATATAAGAGTAACAAACCTTCAACTTCAGTATAACCAAAACTTTGCTCTCCGTATGTTACTCATTTACATTAGCTGACATTGGGCATTGAATACATCAATAGGGAAATATAAAATTTGTGAGACTCAAAACTGGATTTTTACGTTTCTCGCAAACGGTCACCTTATCGCCTCTGTCATCTGGACATGACCCCTGGTGGACTCAAATTTCCCACTTATTCACACACTTCTGATGTATACCCATTACTCTCATTACTAGCAGCATAGCACTGGTTTCCATAACAGATCGAGCGTGTTGTGCATCTGCACTGAAAGGCACATTCGGCTGCCTCGCCTAAGCTATACATACGAGATGTCTGTTATATCAGGTATGTCCGAGCAGGGGCACTATGTCAGTAGTGTGTGGATAAGTTGGAAATTGCAGTTAGTCACGGTACACGTCCTTACAGCTGAAGCAGCCAAGGTGACAATTCGTGAAAAAACGAATAAATCTGGCTTCAAGACCTGGTCTGGCATAAATTTTCGACTTACCCCATTGGCAGCTGCGGCAGAGATGGCAAACAGTTCACTTCAGTTAATCAGGAAAATTTTAGGAAAGTGTGGTTCATCTGTAAAGGGGACTGCATATGGGACACTGGTGCACCTATTCTTGAGTATTGCTTGGGTATTTGAGATCTGTGTCAAGTTTGATTAAGGGGGACACTGAGGCAATTCAAAGGTGGGTTGCTAGATTTGTTACCAGTAGGTTCAAACAACTCACGAGTGTTACAGAGATGCTTCAGGAACTCACATGGGAATTCTTGAAGGGATGGTTCTTTTTGAGGAATACTACTGAGAAATTTAGAGAACCAGCATTTGAAGCTGACTACAGAACAATTTTACTGCCGTCGAAATACATTTTGCATAAGGACCATACCAAAACTATCTAAGCTACAGCAAACACACGTCACATGTGATTTTCAATATTCTCCCACTTTTTTGTGCAAACTATTAGTTCTAGAGAAAAAAAGAATATGACCTTTTTTGGTAATAAATGTAGTTTAATTTTGTGTTGTGAAACTTTTTTCTGGAGCTTGCAATTTTGAGTTACTCAAGAAAAATGTACAAAAGTGATATTAAATGTATTCTATCTTGGGAACCATTTTGAAAAGTGTGTATGTTCATATTAAGTTTTTTGAACAGAAGCAATAATACTATCACCCCTCAAAGTGTGTTCCTTTCCTTCTGACTCAGCCTGTATTTAATCTAACATATCCATTCATCTACTCGACTGAAAATCTCCACAATGCTTTAAGACTTAATACAAAATAATGGTTCTGTTTTGCTATATGTTCTTTGTACTTTGAAATAGTGTTTCTATTTTTCCTATATGTTCTTTACACCTATCAGTTCCTATGCATTATCTTTCTTTACAAAGTATGACAGTTTATATGTGATGTTTTATGAAAGAGAAAGGAACCTATGACCACTGAAGGTGTGAAAATTAAACAAAAACAAAACATTTACATTCAGTTTTTAGTCAAAGACCTCCACGGACCCATGTTCTGAAATATATCGTTTCTCTACTAGACAGTGCCACAGGTTACACCACATAACACACACACACACACACACACACACACACGCACGCACGCACGCGCACTGTACTAATACAAATACACCCACCTCATGATGGAGATTTAAACATTTGAAACACTGCATGGAAAAAAATTAAACAGTGACTGATAACAGTAAACTTGCAAGCTAGATGGTCATCTAGACAGTCAACTCATTTTTCTGTGGACATAAATGGAGCACTGGTTTCATGAAACACCGTGTAATGCCTTCTGCACACACTTAGGCAGTTGAAACTTCTCATTGGATTTGTGATGTATGGCTATACTTTTAGGTACAGAAAACCTGCCTTAATGCAGCCAAGTAATACTAGAGAATCAAGTGTTAGAATATAAAGACACCGATGTTTCAAGTTTCCTCTTTTTCCATCTGCATAATGTTCTTACTTCATTGGCTCCACCCTCCTTCCATTCTTCCTGGAGTTCACAAACACTCATATTCATAATGTCTTTACAACATATAGAATTCTTGGTATAATTCAAGGTGTTACGCAGTTTTTGGATATTCACTGTGTGTTTTACTTTTGAGGTGACTGATAACCTGAGAGTATGCATAAATTTCCAATACCACTGTGGGAGGGGTGGGAAGAGTAGTGGCTAGAGCATCCCTCATTTCAGTTCATGATGAGAGGTAGTCAAAATCCTGGCTGATAATGTGATTCAGTTGCTCCAGTCCTGGGTCTTGGGTGGTACTAAGTCATGAGGTAAATGATCCTCTGTGACTAGTAGGTGGGACTTGGGAGATGGTGGGTGAATGGAGCGGTAAGGCACGGGAGATCTGTACAATGCTGGGAGGGTAATGATGGTCTGTGAAGGCCTCAGTGAGATCCTTGGTATATTTCGAGAGGGACTGCTAGCCATTACATTTGTGATAGCTATGGGTGGCTAGGTTGTTGTAGTTTGTAGGCAATTAATAGCCGTTCTTTCTGTGGATGTAAGGGCAGCTTGATTTGAGGGATTTGCAGAATGATGATGAGGCAAAATTCGAGGTTAAAACATTCTGGAAAGTTAACAAGGACTGATATGGGGGTAGCCACAATCCAACCCCACTGCCCCCAAATTGCCCCCTGTTAACTTACTAGAATTTTTAACCCCAAAGCATGCCTCACTATCATTCCCCAAATCCCTCATGAAACTAACATTATGTCTGCAGAAAGAACCACAATCCAACATTTACAAATTGTTCCCAATCTTATAATCCTACCTGCTGAAATGGCTCCACCACAGTGGTTTTGAAACGCAAGGATTACCTGGCAGAAGGATTCCACCAGCCATCAGAATTGTCCACCTGCCAACCCTGCCATAGCGACCCCATTTCAGATATCCAGCAGGATCTTCATTCTCTCCTCAAGTCCTTAGGCCCCTCCCAGAACCTCTCCCTGGAATCTCTCTCTCTCTCCTCATTCCTACCACTCCCTGAACTATCTTCTTCATGCTTCCCACAGTCCATAAACCTAACCACTGAGGATAGGTGAAGGTGTTGGTCTATGAGAGCAGAGGTTCTATCCATGGGGCCACAATGACTGGGCCTCCTTTGAGAGAACTTCTGCTCTCGTAGACCAACACCTTCACCTACATGCATGCTACCCTCCTACATAAAAGGCACCAATCATTTCCTGCACCAACTCTCCACAGTTCCTGCTCTTTACCAAACAGTGCTCTGTCCATCTCTATTGATGCCACCTCCCTTTACACTAACTTCCATAATTCCCAAGGCCTTGCTGTTACTGAACACTACCTTTCCCAACACCCGTTGGATTCCAAACCTATAACCTCCATCCTAGTCACCATGACCAACAATACCCTCTCCTACAATTACTTCTCCTGTAACAGCATCATCTACAAACAAATCTGGAATACTGCAGTGGGCACCCACATGGCACCATCATACGCCAACCTAGTCATGGACCACCTAGAGGAATCCTTCCTAACCACCCAGCATCCCAAAACCCACTCCTGTTTCAGATTCATTGATGACATCTTCGTGATCTGGATCAAAGGTGAGGACATCCTATCCACATTCCTCCACAATCTCAACATTTTCTTCCATTCATTTCACCTGGTCCTCCTCAACCCAACAAGCCACCTTCCTTGACGTTTACCTCCACTCAAGATGGCTACACCAGCACCTCTGTTCATATCAAACCAAGAAGTCCTTGCATACAGCCCAGCAACCCATGGCCCTCACATCTGTAGTGACGAGCAGTCCCTCTCAAAATATGTTAGTGATGTCACTGAGGCCTTCAAAGACCATAATTATCCTCCAAACCTTGTACAGGAACAGATCTCCTGTGCTTTCTCTCTCCAGTCACCCACCACCTCCCAAAACCCCACTGTCTGGCCACAGAGGGGGAGTCAGCTCAGGACTCAGTAACACCCAAGACCCATGACTGGAGCAACTGCATCACATTCTGCAACAAGGTTTCAACTACATCTCGTCGTGCCCTCAAATGAGAAATGTTCTAACCACTATTCTTCCCACCCCTCCCACAGTGGTATTCTGCCGCCCACTGAACCCACACAACATCCTTGCCCATCACTACTCAACCCCTACTCCCAACTGTTTGCCTCATATCCCTGTATTAGACCTAGATGCAAGGCCTGTCCCACACACCATCCCACCACCACCACCTACTCCGGCCTGCTCATGGGCAACGGTCATGTGATCTACAAGCAAAGCTGCAACTGCTGTGTTGCATTCTATGTGCGCATGACAACCAACCAGCAGTCAGTCTGCATGAATGGCCTCCAATAAACTGTGGCCATGAAACAGCTGGACCATCCAGCACAATGGTCTTCATTTCAATTAGTGCTTTACAGCCTATGCCATCTGGATCCTTCTCACCAACACCAACATTTCTGAATTGCGCAGGTGGGAACTCTCCTCACAATATATCCTACATTCCTGTAACCCTTCTGGCCTCAACCTTCATTAGCCACTGTCTCTCACCCACCACCCCAGTCCCTGTTCCTATTCCAGTACTCACAGCCATCTATTCCATCAACACACTCACAGTCTTTTTATGTCTCTCCTTTTTTCCCCCATCCCCCTCACCCCACCCTCTTGACTGCACCTAGCTGCCATAACCCCCTTCCCAACTTTCCCTTTATGCTCCCATAAACAGCAGTTTACTGTCCCCCACACCTAACATGCTATCCTCAGCCCACCCCATCCAGCCTCCTCCTTACCCCTATCACCTAGACAGCTTCTCCAATCATGCGCATTTGCTCACAGTCTGGCCTCAGCAGCCAGAGATAGTGGTTATGTCTGTGCAATGTATGTATGTGTGTGTGTGTGTGTGTGTTTTGTCTAATTCAGATGAAGGACTTAGGGCCAAAAGCTTACTTGTTCAGCAGTCTTTCTGTTGTGCCATGTTCAGTAAACTAAATAAAGAAGCACTAGTGTCATATCTCAATGAGACACTTGAAACTTTTAGCTCATGCAGGAGCATGTACCGGAAGTATGCCTCAAGATTAAAGGAATAGTTGACCATGCACTGGGTAGGTATGAAACCAGAACAGTTCATATTAGCAGGGACCCTCCATAGTATACAATCAATGAAAATAAACTTATAAAGAAATAGAATACAATAAGGGTAAAACAAAGCATAGGGCTATAGATGAAGGTATGCTAAACGATACAAGTTTGGTTATCAAGATAGCATTTACGGTAATTCTTACAGATCTATATTGAATTTGCAATGGAGTTACCCCGTCCATTAACTACAATCTACCATAGATCACTGGAACATAAAACCATGCCCAGTAGTTGGAAGAAAGCAAAGGTCACACCCATCTACAAGAAGGGCAGTGGAAGTGATCTACAAAACTACCATCCAACATACTTGGTATACATTTGTTGTATAATCTTAGAACATATTCTGAGCTCAAATGTAATGAAGTATCTCAAATAGAATGATCTCCATGTTACCCTGCACGGATTCTGAAAACACAGACACGTGCAATCCAACAAGCACTTTTCTCACATGACATAATGAAAACCATGGATCAAAGCAGCCAGATAGATGCAGTGTTGCATAATTTCCAAAAATCATTTGACTCAGTACCGCATCTATGTCTATTGTCAAAGGTATGATCATATGGGATATCAGGCAAAAGTCGTGACAAGATTGAGGATTTTTTGGTAGAGAGGGCACCACATGTTATCTTGTCATGGACAAGTACAGAACTAACTTCGGGTGTGCCTCAGCGAAGTGCGAGATCTTTTCTGTTCATGTTGCATATTAACAGCCTACAAAGGAGACTGCACAAAAAACGCTTGCATGATTTACCCTAGAATATTACTCATTCTTCCCAAAATCCATACGTGTATGGAACAGGCGAAAGCCCTAATAACTGGTATAATGGGATGTACTCTCTGCCATGCACTTCACAATGGTTTGCAGAGTACAGATGTAGCTATATCTTTGATTTTAGGTGAATAGGCATCTTATCACAAAGTACATCATTGACATCTCCAAATCGCATACAGGATGATCACTTTGATTCTTCCTCGCACATCCTCGTTCACATAGTCATCACACAGCAGCAGAGAGCCTTGGGATTGGAATTAATCAACCATGATGAGAGGGGCTCCGGTAATGTGTATAGTTCTAGAAGATGGAATCATTTTGACATACCTAGTGTTGTGTATGTTTAAATGGAGGCCAATTTTTTGCAGATCATCATTCAAAGGTTAAAATTTCATTTCAAGATCCTTCCTGGTAACCACCCTAAGCATCACACCAGCATATAATACTATCCACAGTACACAATTCTGTAACCCAAGAATTATGGTATCCATTACAGTATCGAAGCCCAATAGAGACAGAGCTGAGGCTTGATGACTGCCAACTGTCACGAGGAAGCTATCACTCAGTTCTGCAGAGCATTGGATCTGGCTGCTGATAGTGATGTACCACATTTCTCTTTATTGGCTGTTGGCTGTTAAAACTGCCCAGTAACCCCCTCACACACTGGATAGTTGATCAAGAGGCTCCATTTGAGTTACTCAAAAATCTATGGATGTAGAAACAACTGGGGCATATCATGTAACCCATAAATTTGCTAACTAGCAACTGTTTCGCCTCTTATGGACATGTAGCACTCAGTCAGGCTTTTTTAAGCATTTTTAAGTACTGTGCTTGTGATCTTCCAAGATCCTGCTCTCTGTGACATTAACATAATAATAATAATAATAATAATAATAATAAATAACAATAATAATAATAATAATCCTAAGTCTTCGAAACTATGCCAGATGAGACACAAAAAAGGTGTATAGGAAGAGTGAAGGTGAGGGTGGCTCTTCATCTGCATGGTTTCCATCTGATGCCCTGAGTCTCATACTACATTGAGGCATACATGAAGCAAGAACTGATAGTGAATGGTGTATGCTGGCGAACAAAACTAAAATAAAAATTGTATTCTACTTCAAGCTCTATGAAACCTTCCACTACTCCTACCACAGCATATCATACTTCTCATACCATGAGACTCATTTAGGAATAATGAACATTAAAGAGGTACTATAAGCTTTTGTATGAATCACCAGTAGCTAACAACTGAATGGTGACCACCAACTGAATTGTAACTGGTATACACTCTCTCATATTCGTATCTGTTTAAGCAATTCTTGAACCAATTTCTTGTGCAAGACATCTGAAATAACATTTCAGTATTCTGGTAAAATTCTGGAAAACATTCATAAGTTAAATTTTCTGAAACATTCTGTTTTCGTAAAAAAGAAGAATGCATCCACAAAGCCTAATTTCTCTTGTTCTTTCTAACTTGATTCCTTGCGTGGTGTAAAAGCAGTAGGGTCACGCTTACTTCCACTAGCTCATGTCCATCTGTTTTGTGACAACAGTGTGGCCCCTTGTCACCACTAATGGTCTGATAATGTACTGCCCGAAACACTGTCAGGCAATAGTGGCCAGTAATGTTGTAGCACATGTGGCTGCAATGCTGCCAGACAACATTGTCATCATATATGCAATTTTTATGGCCCATGTAAACATGCCTTTCCCAAACAATACAAAAATAATTAAGAACATGCAAGAAGCAAAGTATAAAATCCTTTTCCTGCAGATCACAAATAAATTAGAACAGTAACAAAAATGAAAACCATTGAAATAACTTCTATTATATAAGTAGGTACTTCTACCCTGTTAAATATTTTTACACACTGATTTGCAATATTGTAAATTCATAAGTTTTGACTGTTTGTAGGTAACTTATATATAACTATCAATGATATTAAGGGGATTTTTGATGTAACTGAGATGACGATCATTTTCATTTATCAGTTACTACAGTAGCTTTGTTTGGGTTGTTCATTTTGTAAATAGTTGCTCTATCCCTGACAATTATGTTCATTTTGTTGTAATGCAACTGACCCATTCCTTATCAACTGTAAGTTGATTTTTTGGTTACTTTATTGGTGGGGTATTGATGGAGTAAACAGGAAAGTCATCAGCCCTACGTTCGTGTGTGTGTGTGTGTGTGTGTGTGTGTGTGTGTGTGCGTGTGGTGTTGTTGTTGTTGTTGTTGTTGACAAAGGCCATTTGCCGAAAGCTTTAAGCGTGAAAATCTTTTTGTTGTGCGTATCTGGGACTCAGCATCTCCACTATATGGTGAGTAGCAACTTTCCTTCTCATAATATTGTTACAGTCCATCCTGGATTTTCCATGGTTTGAAAATTGAGGATATGTTAGATGACAATCAATCTGGCTTTAGGAAAGGTGAAGGCACCAGAGAGGCAATTTTGATAATGTGGTTGATAATGGAAGCAAGACCAAAGAAAAATAAAGACATGTTCAAGGGATATGTTGACCTGGAAAAAGCATTCCACAATGTAAAATGGTGCAACAATGTTTGAAATAATGAGGAAAATAGGAGATAGCTATAGGGAGAGATGGCTAATATACAACATTTATGAGAGCCAAAAGCAAATACTAAGAATGGGAGACCAAGAACAGAGTGCTAGGATTAAAAAGGGTGTAAGACAGGAATGCAGTCTTTCACCACTACTATTCAATCTACACATTGAAGAAGCAATGATGGAAATAAAAGAAAGGGTCAAAACTGGAATTGATATTCAAGGTAAAAGGATATTAATGGCAGGATTCGCTGATGACATTGCTATTTTCAGTGAAAGTGAAGAAGAATTACATGATCTGCTGAATGGAATGTTTAGGCTAATGAGTGCAGAACATGTATTGAATGTCAATTGAAAAAAAAAAAACAAAAAAGAAAACATGAAAATAATGTGAAGAAACAGAAATGAGAACAGCAAGAAACTTTAACATCAGGATTGATGGTCATAAAGTAGATGATGTTAGGGAATTCTGCAACCTAGGCAGCAAAATAACCAATGGCGGATGGTACAAGGACATCAAAAGCAGACTAGTACCAGCAAAAAGGGCATTCCTAGCCAAGAGAAGTCTACTAGCACCAAACATAGGAAGAAGAAGAAATTTCTGAGAATGTACGTTTGGAGCACAGCATTGTATGGTAGTGAAACATGGACTGTGGGAAAACTGGAACAGAAGAGACGCGAAGCATCTGGGATGTGGTGCTACACACAGGGGTTAAAAACTAGGTGGACTGATAAAGTAAGGAGTGAGGAGGTTCTGTGCAGAACTGGAGAGGAAAGGAATATGTAGAAAACACTGACACAAAGAATGGATGGGATAACAGGACTTCTGTTAAGACATCAAGGAATAACTTCCATGGTATTAGAGGAAGCTGTAGAGGGTAAAAACCGTAGAGGAAGACAGAGGTTGGAATACCTTCAGCAAATAAATGAGTACGTAGATTGCCTGACTCAAGTAAAGGTATGGCAGATGCAGAGGTAACATAAGATGAAGGATTCCTTCAGGGACGAATGGAAGGAGTAATGCTATGCAGCCACAGTATCACTGATAGTACGGATTTTATTAGAGGGGGCAGTATCCCACCAAATGTTCTTCCATCTTTAGAGCGAATAGTGGATTTACATGCACCCATAAAATTGTGCCCTGGACTGTCAAAGTGATGCTGGATGAGCAATCACTTCTGTAGCCAAATAGGTGGCCAGCTTGCTCCTTGGGATACCCACATGATTTGGGTTCTGGAGGAAGACAACTGAATGGGTAGTACAACCAAAGTTTGAGAGAAGATAATGAATAGTGGATTTCACACAGTGACAAGAGTAACATTGATCAATAGCCTGGAGACATCTCATTGAGTCATTATAAATTAAGAGGTTGTAAAGGGAGGATTAAGATGGCCTCTCACCTCAAGATATGTAAGTGCCCTGTCTGGGGGTAAACAGATGTTGCAAATTGTGATCACTGTGGTCATTTGCACTCTTACTGCTGTCGCTTCCAATATGGTATTATGGGGAATCTACTCACTGATGAAATCTGTGTGAAATAGCCTAAGATTCCTCCAGATGCTCTCTGGGAACCTGTGCAAATCCAACAGAAGGAACCAGTACAGTTCCAACAGAAGGCTAGTAATGTTGATGGGTTAAATAATGGTCATCATTGAAATGCATTTCTTGCAGAGCAACACAGATTTCTGAACAGAAAGACATTAGTTGTTACACTTGTGGCATGTGACAACAATATCCATTACAGTTCCACTGTACTATCATGTTAAAGGCATCCTGATTAGGCATGTAGGGACCTAGAGTACAGGTCGTGCTCCAGGTTCAGTCTTTTTCACCAGTGGAGATGGAAGAACATCAGCGAACAGAGGTTGAGTGTCCCAGGGGAATGGGGGATCTTGTTGTGCCTGGCAGGCCTTGACATGCACAACAAACAAAGAGGATCCCTCACTTTTCAAGTTTTCATGTAATTTCTATCTGTCTGGGGCATTAAGCCCCAGTGAAAAGTTAAATTCTGTAACATGTTCAGACTCTTAATGTGTGTTATATCACAGGTACATGACCAAATTTCTTGCAACAGCACAACACTCAGGACTTTGTAGGAATCCCTGCTTTAAGACATAACCACTTTGAAGTTTACTTAGGGAAGACATTTCTCCAAATACAATTTTGATAAGACCACAAATTTTGAACACAGAATGACTCTTCCATCTATCTGGGTAAAAACCAGTTGGCTTGATTTTGTTTTCCTCATATGCCATGGCAAGGAGGGAAAGTTCTTTGCATTGTAACAATCTGCACTGAAACATTCAGGTCTGTCTGGAGAGATTGATGGAGTCTTATAGTTACCCAGGCAAAGCAATTACCATCTGGTTTGATGGACATAGCCTCCACAAGGTCAGACATCTACTCCTTTGCATGTGCGGGGAGATAAAATCCTGACATTAATAGTGCAATACCTGTGTAGTGACAGAGCTACCATTGTGGGCACACCTGACAACCCCCATCCTCCCACATGGGTTGGTGCCATGCTGGGTATTGGTCAGTCCTCCATGCATGGGGTGCACTTTTGTAAAAACTGGAGATGGAACTGAGATGTGAAGACTACAAGCAAGTTAACAAAAATAAATTCTGCATATAAATAAAACGGAATAAGGCATAACCAATGCATCATGCACAAGCTAGTTTTTCAATAGGGAATCTGTGCTACAGAACAGGTGAAACAATATACAGTCTGTACATAAGTCCGGGAAAACTTTCAATTATTTATTGCACAAGAACTAAACATTGTACAGACATCATACATATTGCATTTTGAAGAGAAACTCTGAAAGTTTTTTTTTTCCTTTTCTTTTTAAACAAACATTCGATATATGAACCATGAGTGACCGGGCAGATGTCAATACAGTATTCGAACTATTGCCATACCCGTCCCAGCATGGCTTTGTCGACTGTGGCAGTCGCTTCTAGTATTCTCTCCTGGAGCTCTGCTACATCATGTGGTAGAGACGGTACATACACCAGATCAGTAATGTGTTCCCACAGAGAAAAGTCCCTGTATAATCAGAGAGTAAGATTGCAGCGCAGGAAAGGACAACAAAGTACTGCAATGGCCTGGAGCCCCTTGTTTGCCACCCATGTGCTCACAGAAGAGTTTTGGTGTCCCTGACAGCCATATTAATGTAGAATTATATACTAACTTGATCTGAGAGATGAATTCCGTATCAGTCAATCAATTAATGATTTCTTTTTCCTTGAAATTGAGGTCTAGGAATGACATGAGGCATCAGTACATTCTTTGAAGTGACACACACAATGCTTTTCTCTTTCAGTAATGGGTCTTCTTGCAGTGTTTATTTACAATATGTCTACTTATAGAGTGAGCCTGGTAGATGTATGACTTTTGTGGTTGGTGAGTATGTGATTAGTCACATATGAAGGTTTCATCTAAAATCGTCTGTGAAATCTGTTTGGAGTCATCGTTGTTATGAAGCCTGTTGCTATTGCTACTGGAGTTCATAATACGGATATCCCTTCCTTTGAGGCATATTTAGAATGAAAAGAGTGGTTTACATATTTCGTTTAATACTGATTCCCTGATAGGTTTGTGTAGTGACAAATGAGAAGTAATAGATTTACTGAAATGACAGGCACATTGGGGAGGAGATGAGATTTGTTAAATACGGTAATTTAATGTTTCTAACATGTGACCACCACTGGAATGTTGCATAGAATTTGAGTTGTAAGGTTTTAGCTGTCTAAAGCTCCATATACATTTTATTTAATAGTGGTTTTTCATTGTTCCTGACAGAGCACATGGGTCACCTTATGAGTCCTGTATGTCTGTCTATTGATGACATATTGGTCTACTGCTGCAATGTAGCTACACTAAAAAACACACAGGTACTATCTCTTAGGTGTAGAACAATGACAACTTTTTTCACTTTTCTCTCTTTCTTTCAGTTTCACAATAGCAACAGCACTCTTATGGAACAGAAAAACTTTTTTCTCTAAGTGGATATAAGCGTTCGTTATTCTTAGAAACTAATATTACTACTAATAATAAAAGCTATGAAGTGATAGTGAAAGAGTAAAAAATTCTGATACAGATTCACACTCACAAAGGCATCCATGCTGATCGGTGGTCTCAGGCTGCGGCTCCGTGAAAGCATGGATAATAAAAGACCAACCACAATGAGGGAGGCAAGTAGCTTTCCAGCAGTGTCAGTGCTCCGTTCGTATATAACAGGGACACCATTGTCTACTGTGATACCTAGCCTCCGCTCTGCCTCACGTAACTTTTCCTCGAACCTGTTGATGTCCACAATATTCATGTGGAATGTCCGATGATCAATCTATAATTTTACATTACAAACTTATTAACATGAAACCAGAAATGACATCTACAATGACATACTGGGCCATTCCATATCAAATCACCCAATAAAAAATAAATTTTACACCCACCTCCGTAGATTTTCATGAAATTTGGCTCAAATGGTTCTAATACCATCCTGACAACACCTGCAATTTTTTTTTCTGTATCTCTTACAGTTTTTTTTATAAATTTTTAAAGTTTTTATGTTTTGCGTCTTTTGAACCTTCAGAAATGGTCAATTTAATTTGTATTCAAAACTTTAAATTTGCTTATCTTAAAAACTCTTTTAGATAACATCATGAATTTTTGCAGCAAGTTCATTTATTATACATATTTGAAGATAAAAATGATGCTATTAAAATATATTAACATTTTCTATGAAAAAAATATATATATGTATTTTTTTCTTTTTTTTAACGGATGTTTTGTTTTATAAGAATTGCAATATCTAGAGTCTCAGACCTGATAGAATGCTCAAATTTGTTTTAATTTACTCTTAAACATATAGGCTACTTGATAAAACAAAAATAATGATGGCTTTTTAACATGGTTATTAATTATAGTAGATTACATTAGAATTATGTACAAAGATAGTTTACTTAGGACACTTATGTATAACCCAACTGATTGCTTGAAACATTGAATTTTTTGAGTAATTTTGTCTTTTTAATAAACATTAATGCTGATTCAAACTGTTTTTCCACTTCATCCAAGAGCTTTCAGTTCTTTTGCTGCAGTCTTTTTTGAAGTAATACATTCTCCCAGTGCCGCTTGATTGAGGTGCGTCTACTACACAGACTATGTACTCCAAAGGCACTATGCAGGAATCTTCTCTTTCAGGCCAACAAAATGATGCAGCGGGTCCTGAAGGATGTAGAAATAGAATTTCTGCATCTTCTTCATCATTGAATATTGTTTTTACCAGTCCAAAGTACCAGTTACCATTATAATTTTCAGCCACATAGCTATTTATGGATGGTTCAACACGAACCCAATCAGAAGAACAATGGAAAGAAAAGACTAAGGAGGGTTTTACACTATCTGTAGTCCTTCTAATTTCAAGGTTGTTTGTTGGAAGTGGTTTGAAATTATGAAAACTTCTTGTTCCAGGGATGGTTCGGGTTGCTGAAAAACGTTTTTCTAGTTTTAACCGTAGCGAATCAGCTTTTTTTTTGTCAATAAAGTGAAAATGAATGTTTTCAATATTTTTTTCACAAAACTTATATACATTGATTGCTGTCATTATTTGTTCTTTGTCTGAAAGCCGTAGACTGGCTTTCCTTAAAATTCTTTTAATAGTTCCTCCTGGGCCATCACAAATTGACTTCCCATGACTTGTTGCAAAAAAAGAGTGTTGGGCCTTCAAAATAAAGTCTCTCAAGTGTTCAGTCAAATTTTTAAAACTGTTTCTATTTTTGTACTGCCCAGCACAACCATCTGTAAAGTAGTGAACTGAGTCAATGTCAGTATGATGTAATGACAGCCACTTTGTAATTTCTTTTTGTACAAAGTTAACAAAACCAATGTCATGTTCTTGGTCATCACTAATAAAACAGTGGTTGGAAACAAAAACATTGTTTTCCTCATTTCTTAGAAAAACTCCAACTGGGTGTAGAGTACAACCACCTCTATTCCAGAGGTAACTTTGGATCTCATTTTGTATAACAAAGGAATAATTTTCACTGAAATCCATCACAATAATTGCTGTTTTGGGTGGTGGGTCTTCTTTCAATCTTTTAAAGGCTGCTGATTGGGATTTTGCTATAAACAAGTGTGGGGTGAGCTTTTCCAATGACCTAACCAATAAAGAAATGTAGTCTTCAACACTGATAGACTGTTTGATCTTTCTGCCCTGTCTGTGTTAACCCACTGACTGATTACAATTTCTTCTTCTAAATCATAATATTCACTTAGTTTTTCAGTTAAGCACTCTGTTAGTGCAGTATTTGCAGGACAGCTGTTGCAATGATGTAGCATGCAGTTTTGGTTTTCTGTGTTGCACACAAGCATCTTAATTCAGTCTTTATAAGATTCTTCAATTTTCACAGCATCCAGTAACAGTTTAACATTCTGGTGGATACTGCATACACATACAGTGTGTGTGCCTGCAGCACCAGCAAGGATACACCATTTAGGTCTCAAGAAACAAAATTTTGAAAATACTACTTCTACCTCGGGATTCTCCCATTTGAAAGAATAATAGAGTTCTCTCAAGTTACACAAAATGAGTCTTTTTTGCATGTACACATTTTTTTGAACACTTACTTTGTCTTTTGTTCCAGGTAGCACTCTGGAACTTTCATCCTTTTCATAAAAATCTGTTACAAGTCTTACTGTATTTTCAGAAAGAGTTTTACCTTTTTTTGGACCAGGAGTTTCCAAAATACCCTTTTCAGATTTTAGCTTTCTAGCTTATCGCACCATGTACTCACTCACATTAAATTCTTTCATCACTTTATTTCGACTCCAAGAATCTGGAGCCAAGGTCAGAATCTGGATTTTTCTAGACCTCCCAACAGATGAAATCTTCTCTTTCATAAGAGAAATCATTACATCAAAATCCTTTGCTTTCTCAACCACACTTTTATCTTCTTCGTCATCATCAGAACTTGGTGCATCATATTTTAATGCTTTTGAAACCGCCTTTTTTTGCAATCTTTTCAATACTGCTAACCTTCCTTTGAAAATAAGACCCTTTACTTTGTTCTGACAAGCCATGAAGCTTTATCGGTGTTAAACCTAAATAATCAAGAGCAATGTTTGTTTGTACGAGGGATTCATTTCTGGATCCCAATGATTCTAATTCAACCATGACTTCATCATCTGTTTCACTTTCATTGACTTCAACTCTTAATTTTTCCTCACAAAAGTTACGGCATGTTGAGCAAAGCTTTTGTCCAGGTTTTATGCTAATATTTTTTGTCAGTAATTGTTTAGGAAAATCCAAGCCTACACTTCTCAACGATTTTTTGATGGGCTTTTTGTGTTTTTTTAGTGGGTCTACACATGTTGTTTGATACTTTTCAAAAATATTTAAAAAGTAGTAGCTGTGGTGTGAACATATATTCTTAAATTCACACAGATTAATTCCAAATCGTAAGTGGATCAAATCTTTTTCTTCCTCACTCAATTCTGATACCGGTTGTAACTTTTTTGAAGGTGTGTAGGTTGTTTGGAAACAGTCAGATTTTTTAAATAACCCTACACTACAGGTTTGAATATCTGACATACTGATTTCACTTTTGGTCTGATTACTGTTCTGGTTACTTTTATAGGATATTGGAAAAGAATCTCTGTAAACTAAGTAACAGTACTTACTGAGAGTTCGAATAAACTTAAATAAAATACTATCCAAGCACTATTTAACACTGTAATAATTTTTTACTTCAAAACACGGGAGTAACAAAACAAAATCCAAGTGTACATTGTTACTCCAAGAAGACAAAAACTTATTTTCGGTGTCTAAGTCACTTGGTACTTTTTATTTTTAAAATATAATTAATATTATTTTAAAAATTAGATAACTATTAAACAGGTTAAAAAGCCAACATTATTTTTCTTTTGTCTAATAGCCTATACAATTAAGAGTATTTTAAAACAAATTTGAGCTTTCTATCAGGTCTGAGACTCTAGATATTGCAGTTCTTGTAAAACTAAACATCCGTCAGCTAAAAAAAAAAAGCCACACACACACAACCTTGTACATTTTTTTTCCATTTGGAAGATTATAATATATCGTTATGGTAATTTTTTTTAACATTTAGATATAATACACAAACTTATTCCAAAATTTCATACTGATATCTTGAGTATTCTTTAATATACAAATTTTTTTAGTTGTGAGGACACGTTTAAGTTACAATTTCTGATTGCTGAAACAACGCCAAATCTAAAAACTTTAAAAATTTATTTAAAAAAAAAAAACTATAAGAGATAGAGCAAAAAAATTTTACAAGTGCTTTCAGGATGATAAAAGAAGTAATTGTACCAAGTTTCATCAAAATCTGACTTGGTTGGTGTCAAGGCCTGGGTGACTTGACATGGAATGACCCTACTATGAGTGATAGCTATTACAGTGTTAAAAAAGCAAAACTAACAATAGCACTTCCACCACAGAAAAGTCACTCTGAAACAAGTTAGCAACCAAAAGCAGACACCAAATATGGTTTCTAACTAAAAAGAAATGCTGAAAACAACAAAATTAAAATCTTACTTTTTTCCCTTTAATGATGGCTCCTTCATGCAGCACAATTGTAACAATATCCACATCTGGCCGGACAATGACTTCTTCTACCTCGCCTTTGGCCAGCATATGATGAACAAATTCATTCCATGACACATATCTTATTACCTGAAATAAATAAAAAGTTTAATAATGATAAACTGTGTGGAAACTGGTTACTAGATATCTAATCTAAATAGGCCTAATGTTGGGGCTGTATCTTTTGGGTACACATACACTATGAAATCATAGTTTGAATACGTGGGATGGAAGTTGAAGTAAAGAAGGTATGTTAGGGAGTTCAATTACCAGGTCAACTGAATTTACTGATATCAAATGTAATCTTCATACTGTAACATAATGACAACATGGCAAATGAAGTTATACATGCATAGATGTGAAGAAAATGGAACACTGACAATATTTTTTGTGTATATACTCCTTTTTGGGAAATACAGAAGCGTCCGATCCCGCCCGTCTGCTTTGACCCATGACGTCACAAATATGGCGGAAACAAAAACAAACACACACACTTTCCACAAGAAGCCTAATGACACTAACGGGACAAGCGCGGGAAATGGGGTGTTTTGGGTGGGGGGCAAACTAAATATAAACAAATTTAGGCGCCTTGCGTAGCTACAACGTGTAAGTGAAGACAGCCATGCATGAATACCTACCCACCTCCCCAGGGGTCGTAACCCCTGCAACCCATAGAAGATAAAGATGCTTCAGTAACTGATTAGTGTTTTTTGTCTTAAAAAAAAAAAAAAAAAAATCTCACGGGATAGAACGAACAGATCAGAAAGATAAATATAATAAACTAAAACAGAAATTGGAGGAAACAGATAATTAAAATAAGTAATAAGTGTTTTTAAATTTTAAAAAAAATCTCACGAGATAGAACGAACAGATCAGAAAAGTAAATAAAATAAGATAAAACAGAACTGGAGACAGCCACACTCAAACCAAACTCCGCGCCGTCATGACGTCACACACGACAACACCCTTACGTCACGGGTCAAAGCTGATGCGTTGGATCGGACACTTCTGTCGACCCCCTTTTTGGAATGTAGGTTGTGCTGACAGACTGATCTTCAATGTAGTCCAAGATAGTTAGTTTGAAATGTAACAGTTAAGTTATGGGTTGGCAAAGCCAACAGGAAGTCTCACTTGTGGTGACAATGATCTGTAGTGTAGTCTGCAGTCTACATTAAGTTGAAAGGTGACAGCATGGTTCTGAGTATGCCGTCCATGTTTTATATTAATGATCTTGCAGACAACATTGATAGTAACCATAAGCTTTTTGCAGGTAATGAAATTCTGTCTGTAAGAAGCTGTGAAAATAGTGTTGAATCTTGATTACGAAAAACACACATCCTAGTTAGTTAGTGTTGTTTTTAACGTCCCGTCGACAACGAGGTCATTAGAGACGGAGCGCAAGCTCGGGTTAGGGAAGGATGGGGAAGGAAATCGGCCATGCCCTTTCAAAGGAACCATCCCGGCATTTGCCTGAAACGATTTAGGGAAATCACGGAAAACCTAAATCAGGATGGCTGGAGACGGGATTGAACCGTCGTCCTCCCGAATGCGAGTCCAGTGTGCTAACCACTGCGCCACCTCGCTCGGTCACACATCCTATGACTATAATATAAATGAGTCACAGTTGGCTTTAGTTGGCTCATACAAATACTCAGGTGGAATTATTATTTTGTGGGGAGGGGGTGTATGAAATGGAACAGCTAAAGCAGGCGCTGGACTGTGGTTCGTTGGTAAAATACTAGGGTAAAGCAAACAGGAGAAACGAAGGAAGGAAGGAAGGAAGAAAAAAAGAAATCATGCAACCCATTATCATGCAACCCATTCTAGGATAGGATGTTACTGAATTTTGTGGGACCCATACCAAATAGGACAAAAACTGACAAACTGGACACTGACCAGATACAAAGGAGGGGAAAATTAGTGGTCACAAGTTCATTCACATCGTGGAAGAGAGTCACTAAGAGTCTACAAGAAATGAATTGCAAAATCCTGGAAGATAGATACAACATATCCTGTGAAAACCTGGCCAACTTAAAAAAATCTCCAGAACCAACTGTAAATGTTGAATCTAGGAAAATATTAAAACTTATAGGCATTACTCTAATAGGGATCGCAAAGACATTATTTAAAATATAATTCTCTTTCAACGTTAATCTCTTCTTCTTAATTTCACAGGCACTTGTTATGAACCAGTAAGACAAAAACATTGACAAGCACTGGTACAAAAAAACATCTAAGCAGAGATACGAAAAACACAGTATATTCTCAATGTGAAAGAAGTACTATTATATGTGCTTCAGAATATTGTTAGATGGCAGAAACATACACAGGTGCAGATAGTTTAATGTACATTAAGCATGTTCCTTTTATATATATTTACACAAATATCTCAAATCTACTTGTTCCATGTTGTAACATTTAATCATGCTAATAATCCATGGAACATGAAACTAACTTATTAGCTAACTAATAAACAATGCTTGCAGATGTTGATACTTTAATATTATAATCATAATAAATATCGGGTCTAGTGCAGCAGGGGATACAACCCGTCGGCTTTGGACAAGGACGTCACAAGCCGCCAGAAAGCAGTTTACCATTTTCGCTTTTGCTGTTATGTTTCAGTTTAGTTTTTTTTACTGATTGCTTAATAAAGTGGATCTGTTTATTCTATCTCGTGAGATTTTTTTTTAAAAAAGTAAAAAAACACTTATCAGCCACTGAAGGGAGCTACAACACTAAGAAGAATCGCTTCTCGATTGGCCACTTGTGACGTCATTGTCCAAAGCCGACGGGTTGTATCCCCTGCTGCACTAGTCCCTAAATATCTACTTCACAGAAGCCAAAATAGACTTCAGTGACTAACCCTCTCTAAATACTCTGTTATGTAACCAACTTTCTAGAAAAGTAGCTTTCTTTTAATAATGTGTTACATAACTTGATATTTGCCACAGACAGAATGAATTTTTATAGGAACAATTACAGTAAACAGTCCAGAGAGAGAGAGAGAGAGAGAGAGAGAGAGAGAGAGAGAGAGAGAAATGGTAGATATACATATCTATGATGAATGAACAAAGAAACATGATGTAAACATTGAAGAAGTTACACAACTATTGAAAGGAAACTTGCTACATAGACTGTCCTATTTACACAACTGTCATCACGCTAAACTCTGTAGGAAAACATTCATCTGACAGTACAAGATTAATACCTAAATCATTCGGACAAACCACAGCATCATGTTGATGTGAAACACATATATCTACATCATCAAACACAGCTCACAGATGATCATGCCCAGAGGGGCCTTTTAGAGAAGGATTCCTATTGGTCTACAGCTAAATTTACAGACAAAAAAGGTTATACTTCAACAAACCTCAGGCTGGTTGCTGCTTGGAAATAGCAGGGAAACAATTGCTATTAGCATGTATGCAGTCAGCATCCAAAGAAATGCTTTCACAAGTAAAGACGATATCTTGTCGTCTTCTTCATCTTTATCAGGTTTCTTTCCTGGCTGTTGAGACTGTGGTCTTGATGTGTGTAGACATCTGATGAAGTTGTTGTTGGTGCCAAGAGTCTTCGGTTGGGATCTTTGTATAAGCTTGAGAACTGCAGTGTATTCTCTTTTTATTGTTCTCAGGTCCTAGATGACACACACGGACTTTTGCATTTTACTGAGTAAAGTAAATCAAAATATCATACACAAAGCTCTATTACTTACTCGCAGATTTAACGGTATGATATTACCATTAATCGTATTACCCTTCCTGCTGATGTTCCATGCAGATTGAAATGCAGGCCTACTGTTACAGACTTGCCTAACAAAGGCACTTTTTGAAACTGCAGATGCACACAACTTACTTAACAGGAAATTCATTTTTATTCCCACTCTCCTTTTCGAAAAACCTCGAATTAACAACGCTGAACTGAGTAACTCACATAATTTTTTAAAAAATCTGGTCAGATAATTAGCTAAAAGTTCTCTTGGTCATATTTTGATGTACTGACATCGCGTGCTTGACACAAAACTAAAACATGTAAACAAAGTCACATCCAATCACTTCGCTCCGCCTGCGCAACTCTGTAGTCTCTAGTCTGTACTAGAGGTGGCAAAAAATAACGTAACTGATAGAAATAACCGGTTACTGAGAAGTAACGGTTACTGCGATAACCGTTCCTCTGATTCTGGCAGTTATTTCAATAACTGTTTAGTGTCAACAGTGCCTCGCGCCATCTGTTGACCGAAGATCGTACTGCGCATTTGGAGGCGTTCTATAGACCATGGGAATAACTGTGAGACTGCGCGCCATCTGTTGATAAGAACTGTGTACTATTTCGTGGGCCTTCGTTACTTTTAGCATAAACAATTAAATAAAGTTAATGTCCGAGCCGTGGCTGATAGGAGCTGCAGTACAGGCATTAACAAGTACGGTCGTTCCTTTAAGCCACCGCCTTACGTGTTAATTTAGCTTGGACGGGTAGTACAAGGAAAGTTACTAAGGAATTCGAGCGACTATGGAAATAACTGTCAGAGCCGGTATTCTCCTCTGGCAGTTATCGTTATTGGCTCGTAGTTCTAGTTCTCTGGTAGTTATCGGGCTACCACCACAGATAACCTGGAAGCTGGTAACGGAATAACTGTGTGTCTAGACGTTCCTGACTCGGTGACTCCAGTTAAAGGTCGTAGTTCCAGGTGATATTTCCAGAGAGGATAGTAACTGGAGCGAACAAATATTTTCGTACTGCTACGGAAATAGCCGCTGGCCATCACGAATGACAAATAACATGTCAGAAAGTATAACATAATACAGTGGAATATAATAATTATTATCCTCATCATTTGTCAGGAGATTGTCAAAATACGTGAATATATCACACTAACTGCTAATATTTACAGAATTGGTACACTGACAGAATAAAACACAGTTACGTACTTTTAATAAATTTATCGTACACAGAATACCAGATCTTGACTGTTGCAACCAAGTGCTGTCAAAACTGAAATATAGCAGCATTTTTACCTAAGCTGGTCTATCAGTCTCTGTTACGATATTCATCTACAGAGTAGAAGGAGGGGTCACTGGAAGCGTCTGATTCCACCCGTCTGCTTCGACGTAAAGGTGTTGTGGTGTGTGAATGTCATTACGGCACGGTGTTTATGAGTTGGTTTTTGTGTGTGTGTGTGTGTGTGTGTGTGGGGGGGGGGGGGGGGCTGTCGATCTAGGTTGCAGTGCCGGAATTTGCTGGTGGTAATTAATTTTTTTTTTTTTCTAGCTGTGATGTTTTGTGTATTTATGAAGTATTGAATGTGATTTAATTTATGTAGGGATGATTGATTTGTGAACTTTTGGGATTGTGGTTTTATTTTTCGCAGTTGTAGGTGTTGGTTTTTTGGCATCAGTAGCTGTGGTGGACCTATATAGGTCACCGGATAATGACCGATTCCCATTTTCATAATTGTGTGTGTTGATGTTTTAGTATCGTCATCTGAGGTTGACCTATGTAGATAAAGGGAAATGTCTGATTCCAATTTTCGTACTTTTAGTTGTGGGTATTGGTGTTTTGGTATGGTCACCTATAGTTGACCTATATTGTTCAAGGGAAGTGTCCGATTCCTGCAGATTTTTGTTGGTGTAGCAGAATGCTGTATTTTTTTTTCTTTTTGTTCTTCATTTTGTGTTTTGGGATCATGGTGTGTTTTTTTTTACTAGCTTGTCCTCACCCTAAAACCCCCAACTTCCCGCAGTTGTCCCATTGGTTTGATTGTATTTTTGGTGGGAAATGTTATTGTATTATTTATATGTAACTTCGTGTTTGTTGCCATGTGTATGTAGTGACGTCATAGACACACTTAAAGTAGACATTTCCGGCATATTGATGATGGGTGGAATCAGACACTTATGTATCAAATAGTCATTCAAACACACTGTAAACCGTGCCTTATCTGAAACCAAGTTTTTAATGGTTTTTCACTTGCTGGCAGCTTATTGAAAATACATGTTCCTGAATATTGGACCCCTTTTGGACCAAGGTAAGTAATTTTAGGTCTTTATGTAGATTGCTGTTCCCATTTCTAGTACTGATATTATGTATTAAGCTATTGGTTGGAAATACTTGTAACAAATTTCATTAAGGAATAAATATACTAGGAAGCAGTGGTTAGAATACAAAGTTCCTTGAACAGGTTCCTACATGATGTTCTTGAATTGATACCACAAACGATTTTTATTACACGCTTTTACATGCGAAAAACTTTTGCTACGTTTGATGAGTTACCACAGAATATGTTCCCTTATGAAATAATAGAATGAAAAAATGTGGTATGCCCTTCCCAACTGAATTTATTATCGAGTTGTAGTCCCAGAAATGTAACACTGTCAACCTTTTCGATCTGCATGTCTTCATATGTTATAAACATGCTGTCGCTGGAGAAATCGAGCAGTTTGCAAATCTGACATAAAACTTGGATTAGCGTACTCACACTTTCCCCAATAGCACTAGCTTTTACAGCACAGGAGTAAACAAATCTGTCACATTACGTATATTTTTTGTTGTATTACAAGGCTGTACACTTTATTCTATTATGTGAGCAGCACAAGAAATTAAGCTTCGAATTTAACCTACAGTACTCAGTTTACATATTACTTCATACTTAAAAACGCACGTTGTTAACATTTTACTTAAACAGTGCTTTGGCGAAGTTCCGCGTACTTTCTGTCGCAGCTGCGAAGATAATATTTCTAATAGCGACCGATAACCTACAAACATATAATCTGAAACACTAATAATCGTTCTAATATCAACTAAAATGTACCCGGAGTTAATAAGCTGAGGTTATGACACGATTCATACGACATTCCTGCTATTTCACACTACTCGCAGTTATACTGATAACTAAACTGATGGATACCAACTATGTCGTTATTTAACTGTCGGAGTTATCGGTATTCGCTAGCGAAAAATAACTTGGCAGTTATTAATAACCGTTAACGATAACGGTTATCAGAGAATAACTGGAACTGTGATAACGGTTACTCCAGAATAACCGTTTGGCCCACCTCTAGTCTGTACTGCTTAGTGCTTACGAAAGAGTCTGCGGTCACAGAAGTTTATTACCTTTGACTACTGTCAACTTGTGAGTACAAAATATTCGTCGTCAAGACAATCATGACTTTCCACTAGTATAAGTCAGAACTACAAATTAAAATGCGTTTGTTCGCCCATGATATAAACGGTCTTCTTTTAACAATCAGTTTTGAACCTGGATCAGATCGTATAGCCGGGTTCCGTATGCGGTGAAAAGTTGCAGTCGAATACTCACACCTATCTTGTACTAATCAAGATCCGTATGTTAGCATTCCATTTGTTCTACGAAGTGTAGGCTGGCATGACAATTACAGGCATAAAGTTATTATACCTCTCTCTCTCTCTCTGCCAGCATCTGACAGCTTCACTGTTTCCTTAGACAGAAATTCGGAGAAATTTGTAACAATGAATGGCGGAGATTAATCCGTAACAGAGAGATAGAATATTGTCTACTTGCTTGCTTCGTATCAGTATAAGCGACTGAATCACACTTCACACCCGTATTCCATGCTCAGAATCGACGATAACAGCTTGTGGAAGACTACCTAACAGTTATTAAGATGATTCCACCGCATCCCGTCGCTGAAAGAGGATGACGACATCAAGGATCATTACGTCCACATCGTGGTGGAGCGAGTACCGGTGTTCCTCGACAACTGTGATGACGACGACCTGATCAAAAACGTCACAGAAGAAGAGTTCCAGCAACAATTCGCAGCCGGCCTGAGTTACCGAGCGGTTCTAGGCGCTTCAATCTGGAACCGCGCGACCGCTTCGGTCGCAGGTTCAAATCCTGTTTCGGGCGTGGATGTGTGTGATGTCCTTAGGTTAGTTAGGTTTAAGTAGTTCTAAGTTCTAGGGGACTGATGTCCTCAGATGTTAAGTCCCATAGTGCTCAGAGCCATTTCAGCAATTCGCACATGTACAGCCCAGGAAAGTAGGGAGGAGCGACAGGATCGACAACATGCTGCTGAAGCGACTGTTGTCAGGTGCAGTGCGAGTCATGATAGCGATCTTTAGATCTGTGCTGGGGACCTGCAGCTATCCCTCTGTGTGGAAATATCTGGAGACGGTAGCAATTTCTAAAGCGGGGAAGGACGACAGTCTGGTGCAAAATTAATTACATACCTATAACTTTAGTGCTTCTCTCTTCAAGATCTTCGAGAGACTGTACTCCAAGCAGCCACAGCGCCATGTCAATGAAGAAGACCCGCTGCCTGACGGATAGTTTGGCTTCAGAGCCGGCCATTTGACGCAACACCAGTCCCTGATACTGGAAGAGTAGGCGATAAGGGTACTGGAGCATTATGAATATCCTTAGGGCACTGCTTCTTGATCTCTCCAAAGCCTTCGACAGTCTGTGGCCTGATGGCCTCCTGTAAAACCCCTCTTGTGGCAGTACCTGTGTCACACATCCATCCGCTACAGTCATATCTGTGTGAGCACACTTTCGATGTGTGCATTTTGACAGCTCATCCCATCAGAGTGGGAGTGCCACAGGGGTCTGTGCTGGGACCCCTATTGTGTACTCTACACAGATGACACCATGCTGTCTGTGAGAAGCACAAATGCACAACTGCTGCTTCGCAGACTGCATCTGGCTTGAAATGAGCTGGGAGCTTTGGCCTTCAAATCATGACTCAAGTTTAATGCAGCCAAGAACTAGGCAGTGGTCTTCATCCACAAGAGGCTGCCAGGGTACTTCCATCCAGTGCAGATGATGGATAGACCCATCCTTGCTCCCAAACTGGAAGGTACCTTCAACAGGTACTTGTCATGGAAGGTGCACATCTAGTAGGTGAGAGGTAAAGTGCTGGGCAGGATAAGCTTGCTGTATCCTGTACTGAACCCTGCAACAACACTGCCCTCACACTGCAGCAGTACACTGTATCAGACATTAATCAGGCTGGTGTTGGAGTATGCTGCCATAGTGTTGGTGAATGCTGATGACTTGTCAATCAAGATGTTGAAGGCAGTTCAGAGTAGCTACTCAACATCAGATGACAGCACCTGCTATGTGGGTTGCAACACCATGCAGCTTGAGATGTGAAGATCACATGTGACAAAGAGATAAAGAATCCACAATGAGAGGTTATAACAACCGTCCCATGAAGGAGGTAGGAGTAGCAGGAACCTGCTTAACCTACAAGACACTTAGGCTAGAAAGCCTTGCGAAATCACAGTCATATACATACCAACCAAAAGTAGAATTACCATATGTACATCTCAGTACACACCCTAATCTCTTGTCCCTTATTCTCATGATCAATAAGTGAAAGATGGTAAAAAAAAGTATTGCCTCAAAAACCAATTCTTTGAATCTAGCCAACAAGGTCTCATTCTGTTGTTATTTGTTGTCATGTACAGTGTTCAGTCGTTTTATTAATATATTTTATTCACCCTACATTACATAATTAAAGGTGAATAAATTAATGTCAGATTGTGGTATCAGAATTCTTAACTACACACAAAAACTGCCATTGCTTATATTTTCTAAACACAACAGGTCAAATGCCATGTGTGTCAACCGAATTTTAAACAAAGTTCTAAAATTGGCATGTTTGATATAACTGATTTGTTACTCTAGTTTGAAAATGTGTCCTATACAAAATTAACAGTACCTCAAAGAATTGATAGTTACCTGCTTAGCACTTTTAAGCTTTTAAGCTGATACCTGAATGGTACACATTTTAAATATGGTATTCATCTTTTGGTATTATTAATAGGAATACAGATTATTCAATAACATTTATTTAAGCCTGTGACACTGTATAATCATATGATTTCGTACAGGATAACCAGTGACTGATGAAATATAAGTAGAAAATATTCAGAAATATATTACATTCCAAAATGGTAGGCTGACACTGAAAGTAATCTGAAGCATAAAATCGAGAAAATTCTTTTGGAAGTATACATAAAAATAAATAATGTCACTTTGGTGTTCCAAAAAGTGCAGAAACAGCGAATAAACTAAAAACACTTATCCAGTTTCGATGACATCTGTAACACTTGGCTTACAAAACTTGACATTTCTATCTGTTTTCACATATGAGCGCTTGAGGTGGGAGAAGCATCTACAAGTTTTGAAAAAAAAGAAAGTAAATGCTGTTATGCATTAAGAATGCTTTGGGACTGTTGTAGCATTGAATCAGCGTTGTGGGCCTATTCTGCTTATATGAACAGCTAGCTTAGCTATGGTGTGATTTTCTGGAGAAATATTCACAAATATTCACAGGACAAAATAAACTTTCAAACTTCCAAAAGGACTGTCAGAGTAATGAAAGGAGCTCCTCATAGAGAGAGATGCACGGAAATATTTTAAAAAGTTAAAATAATGACACTTGCTAGCTTATACATTTAAGAACGTGTGTGCTTTCTGGAAACTTACCAGGAATTTTCATGACTGAGCAACCAGGTTCATAGCTTTGTTTCTCTGTCGTATTCATAGTCAGTACAATTAAGGCATTGCTGTCAATCTTAAGATAATTATTTAACACATCCTTATATATCTCTTTTTCTTGAGCAGTAGGATCTTCCTAAGTCAGAGTGAACAAACATTATCTTTTGTTTCCTGACAATAGATTCTGCAGGTTTCTTCAATAACATCAAGTGCTCCAGGAATACCATGTAGATAGACACTTGCTTTTTATTTCCATAAATTCCAGTTTGATTGCCCTTCCAGTAAGCCAAATATTATCACCCATGACGAATCCATAGTTGAAATTCAGAAACTAACTTCGAAAGTTATTCCTACATACGGATGTCACAATATGCTAATTTGAAAATTTGCACTGAATTTGTGTACGAAACTGACAACTTGTGTTTCTTCAGTTCACTTTAAATTAGGCAGTAGCACACATGGTCTATAACCTATTTGATTATTTAGGAATAACTCAAGTTTTTCTTAGCTCAAAAACATTGATTTATTGAAAGTCAACACATTAAAGCCCAAAAACGACAATAAACACATCCATTGCAGCAAAGAGCGTAAAAAAGTCTGCATCTTGTAAGATAGACATACATAAATATCTTTCATGTTATTAAATAAAATTGTTTAGAACACTAGTCTTTTACAACACACATCTAGTTTCTGTCCTGTGCCCTGCTTCCATTTCCCTAACGGCATTGTTATTCGCCATACTTTTGAACTGTCGATGATTAATAGACCCCTACCCTTGATCGTTTACCTCATCTTGACACAGGACAAAACAGGTTTCCCAACACACAAAACGAGTCCCAGTGGGTCAGCTTTAGTTTCGGTGGAAGATAGAAGCATGTCGAACCTTTTGATTAGGGGACATCCTGAGCCTTCCCTGATCCCTATTGGTCCCTATCTACCCTGTACAGAGCGCCTACACCTACTGCAACGCCACTTGTAGTCAAGCAGACGGGTAGTGACAGATCCTGCACTTTCTGTAGAGGAGACAGGATTCATGGGAGAGAACGGTACTTGAGATACCTTTAGTAACTCTGGTACTATTCACGCAAACAAAGTTGACACTCGGCGTGGTGGCCGATGAGAATGCCTCCTAAACATGGATTCGCAGCAGTTGTCAATTGTCTGACAATAGTCAGAGAGATTTTCAGCTTCTTACGAATGTCAACAAACTCATCCTGTGTTCGAGAAAAGCAGTCGCAGCGGGGCTGCATTTTAACTTGTGCGATATTTTACAGATCAGTAAACAATTAACTTTCAACTAGGCCTGCTGATTATCTTTTAATCTGTTAAAAATTTACTTAATCCTTTTAAAAGCTGGAGCAATTAGTATACAAAACGAGATTTTTAATAAGGCAACAGTATAACCTGTGGTAAAAATTATTGGTTTCCTGACTTTGTGGCGTTATGGCCACTAATAAATTCGAAAATAGCCTTAACCTGTGTTAAAGGTAGATAATATAAGCTCTTTATGAAAGGGAAAACTTCATGTAATGCGATACTGTAGCTACAAAAAGTGCTACCTATGGTAACTAAATCACAAATGCCGATTTACTACGAAATAGTTTATGCAAACAACAATGGTAACTTCCGAAAATTCTCAAATGTGGACGTTTATTCACGTTGATATAGGATTTTAGGCTACTGAAACTCGGGGTGAATTATTCTTTGGTAGTACGGTAACTGTAAATAATGAACATTGATTTGCTGCGAAGTAAGTTTTTCACAAAAGGGAACAATAAGTAAGTAAATTTTCCACAACAGTGAACAATAAATTACCATGAAATATTACTTAAATTACAATTGGAAAAACATACAAACCATGTAGCATTTTTTATAACTCAAGTAAAGTGAATTTTATGACCAAAAACGTTTACATTTAAATTTACGAATAATATGTGAAATAATTAGGAAAAGTATAAAATTTTCATAAAGACTTTACTGTAATGTGTTAGTCCAATAGATATGAAGCCTGTATTTTATAGCTGCAATTATAATGAACATCACTGAAAAAACGCGATAGGATCCAGTCTTTGATAAACTGACAATGATACTGCAAACTGCATTTGATTTAGGAATCCCACAATCTTGCTTTGCAATTGCGTCTCTGAGAATTTTCTTTCCCTTTTTTTTTTGTTTCTTGTCATTGCAGAAAATAATGTCTCTTATTACACCTCGAGCAATGTGGACAGAATTGCATAAATTATTTGGCGGTGCTTCTAATTATAAAGTTTATGATGTTTGTTAGGATTTTTCTGGATTTGTGAAACATTACAGCAGTGGCGCAGTAGCGTGTTGATGTTTGGTCTATGCTGACAACGACCGTTGAATGTTGGGAATTATGGGACGTTGATGTTAGCCAATCGGTGATAGTATACGGTATCCAATGACATTCGCTGTCTTGTTTTGAGGAAATATACGAGTGTATTACATGGTTTGTTAAAATGGAGCACAGCGTAATAACTTATGTTGAAGTTGTTGTCATGGAGTTTAAGGTACAATTACTTCTTTCCATATTTTTCGATTTTTGGTGCGTTTTTCGGAAAATTTTAGCGGTTTCTGTGATATTGATTCATTTTTCAATGGAGATGGTTTAAACTGCAGGGTGAAGCAGTTGATTGGTGCTTCAAGTACGGTCTAATTTCAAGATACAGATTTTGCAAAATATGAGTTCGATCTATGGAGTTGGTTGCGAGAAAAAATTGAAGTGATGGCGTGGAATGAATCTGTAGAGGAGAGGGGTTGCATGAGTACCAGCAGAGTATCCAGAATAAGAGTTGTTTCGCTGAAAACAGGATGAGTGCAGGAGATATTTTGAAATCAACTTTGCAGTGGGTGAAGAAGTGCAGTACTTCTTTTATTTGTTTTGATTTGCATTTGTCAGTATTTAACTGTCGTCGACTGGTAGATTTTTTGTGGAGAAGTGTGTGTACTAGACTGCATCAGCATTAATGACTTAGCTGGGGGGTGATGCAAAGGTATGGAAACTGACAAATCAGAATGTAGGAAGAGAAAGTTTCGCAGGGGTTAGAAAGTTACTGGGAGATGAGTGTTTTCAAGTTGTTGCTAGAAGAAAAAAACATATTCTTCAGAAATACTCAAGACATATGTGCACCTGGGACCTCTGTTATACTGGACTGCTTGAAATCCCATGAATGGCCGTGCGGTGAAAGATTTGTACATGTTTCAAAGATCCTGAAACTGGCGTGTACACAAACTTGATAGAGGGGACATGATCCACTATCAAGTGTTCTTTCAGTGATCCTAACAAGTGATACATGTTTAATTTGTATCTGTTTGAGTATGTGTGGAGGAGAAGGCTTTCTGATTCCAAAGACTTATTTAACGAATTTATTGAAGCTCTATGTAGCTGAATAAAGTCTGTTGTTTCTCTATATTTTGTTTCTTGTAATTACTTTTTCAGGAACTTGCACCTTTTCATGTCAGTGTCTTTCATATTTATGCAAATGTTTTGTTATGAAATGTTCGCTTTATGAGGATAATTAATTTACTGATCAAAGAAGGGTACATACAAGAAACCTGTCAGCTATAGAGCAGGAACAGCATTAATTAGTTATTTCAGAGTCAACCACAGCAGTATAATAATTACGTATAGGACATCAGAAATGTTAGAAGTAAAAGCTGAAAAGGCAGTTACGGCAGTCCTCAGTTCGTTGAATAACAATAAAGTAACTCATAATGTAAAAAAGACTAATAACATGAACTTCTACAGAAGTAGAAAACCTAATGTAGCAAAATTAAAATACATAGGGGTAGGTGGGGGAATTACACGCATGTGGGTAATCCCATGCAGGCTGATTTACGCAGTTTGAATGGCGCAAGCTGTTCCCAGTTATTGCTACACCCTGCCGGCAGGAGTAACAACTACTACGCAGCATACGCCAGCCATTTTCCAGTGGCATTGTTGGAGCAGTGAAGTATTGTTTATTTTCGGCGTGTCTCATGTTATTTTGGTCAGCTGTATTTTGCAAGGTAAGTGCTACTATAAGTTTCTTTAATGTAATTCTTGCATATCAACTACTAACCCTAGATGAAACCTTTAATTTAATTGTAGATTTGTCTCGCTATTTGAATTAGGTGTCGAGTTATGCTTAGGTTAGTCATCGAACTTACAGTGGGGTAATGCCACGCAGCTGTTGAAGTGCGTGGTATTCCCCCTTGCAGGTTATATTTTCGATACTAACGAGGCTTTTTTTTTTAAATTTCAGATGGGTAGATATTATAAAAGAAAAATCCAGAAAGCAAAATGGATGCAAGAGGAACTTTGTAAGGCTCTTGATGCCATCAAATCTGGAAGAAAAATAAGAGAAGTATCAAGAGCTTTCAGGATTCATGAAGCTACTCTGCGAACGAGAATGAATGTTAAAAATACCGACGGTCCAAAACTTGGAAGAAACCCAACATTTTCGACAGAACAGGAAAATGAGATTAGGGATCATGTTATTACAATGTCCAAGCTGTTCTATGGCATTACATGCATCCAGCTGCGAAAGATTGCATTTGAGTATGCAGAGGCTAGCAACATTGCAAACAATTTTGGTAAGTCATGTAGGTTAGCTGGAAAGGATTGACTAGCTCTATTTTTAAAAAGAAACCCAAGTGTTAGCATGAGAAAACCTGAAGCAACTAGCATTAACAGAATACAGGCATTTAATGAAGAAGAGGTTAATGCATATTTTAAAAACTTACAACATGTCTGAAAAACATAAATTTAAAGAGGGGCGAGTGTTCAACGTCGATGAAAGGTGTTAAACAAATAGGTGGGGCCACATCTTGGGAAAGGGGGAAAAACGTGACTGATATGTTGTTTCAGTGTTGCTGGTACCTACATCCCCCCTATGTTTATCTTCCCCAGGAAGAGGATGTCAAATCTCTTAAGTAAAGGTGGACCACTTGGAGCAATATATGGTTGTTCCGTCAATGGCTGGTCCAATGAGTCATTATTTTTCAAATGGATCCAACATTTTCAGAACAATGTAAAATCAACTATTGATTACCCTGTACTGCTGATTTTAGATAATCACAGCAGCCACATTTCACTTGAAATTTTTGAATTTTGTAAAAAAAACATTCTATTGTTATGGTAACCATACCTCCACACACTTCTCACAAGCTTCAACCAATAGATGTTACATTCTTTTCTTCTTTGAAATCAGCCTTCAATCGTGAATGTGACATGTATATGAAGTCACAGGTGTATCAAAAAATTACACCATATGAGTTAGCAGAACTTTTTAATAAGGCATTTACTAAGGTCGTTACCACGGATGAAGTGCATCAGGGTTTAAGGCAGGTGGGATTTGCTCTTTCAATCCAAACGCATGACGACTTACAACAATGTGAGATCTTCAGAGATGTTTTCCTTGAAGATGAAGAGGTTCCGAATGCAACAAATGGAAATGAAGTGGTTGCATCTACAAACGAGCCACATATCCCCAAAAGGAGTCAAAAACAGATTCCTGGATCTCCAGCAGATGATGTTCCACTTCTAGTAGGCCTAGAAGAGGTCACAACATCAACTAAAAGGGCATGTGTTAAGCACGTTAGTGTATTTGACATATCTCCTGTTCCTAAACAAAAACAACTTCTTCCTAAGACGAAACAAGCCAATGAAAAGCCTAAGGGAAAGTCAGTGATCCTTACAACAACTCCAGAGAAGAATAAACTGCTAACAAAGTTATCAATAAAGAAACGAAAAGAAGCCATGAAAAAGAAAGCTCAAGGAAACAAGAAAATAAATATTAAGGATAAAGCAGATAAGAGCAGAAATCTGCAACTTACAAAAGTCTCGAAGAAGAAACAGACATTATATAAGAAGAAACACCACCAAGAAACTGAATGTAGCAGCGAGGATGACCTAAATCTCGACTTGCAGAACATTTGTGATGATGAAATGGACGATATTGATTCATTGGCGATTTCAGAAGATGTCTGTTTAGTTCGTGGAGAGTGTGGGAACGATGGAGAACTATGGTATCGATGTACTTCTTGTAGCAGATGGAGTCATGAGGAATGTAGTGGCTGGAACACTCCAAAAGGTTACAAGTGCGATCTTTGCTGTATGAGAAAATGAACTCTTTCCACATCAATAAAAATGTAAAAAACGAAAATTATAAGAGATGTTTGTAGAATAACATTATTTCATTCTTAAATATACTGTTTACTATTTGTAGTAAATAATAAGCAAATAAAAATAGCAAGTATTGTACATTTTTGGGGTTTGTTTATTTTGCGTGTTATTACCCAGTACTTTCTGTGCCATTACCCTCAGATGTGTGGAATACCACGCATTTGCACTTTTTTTTATTTTAATGTTCAAAATTAGGGTACTGTTTATAACTATTTACAGACGATTGTAATATGTGGAGAAATGTCCATTGTATGGTATGTACTTATTTTCGTAGGTTTTAATGACGTATCGAATGGTTCACATCGATTTTTCCTTAGGTGCGTGTATTTTCCCCACTCTCCCCTAATGAAACAATAGAATGCGCAGCTGGCACATAACTTTTAGGTATGTATATTGATGAAAAATTAAATGGTATGAACACATCAAGATACTTGGAAAAATAATTGTCACAGCGTGCTATGCCTTACAAATACTAACCACAGTTTGTAATAGCTCATGCCTACAAGCAATATAGCATGCAGACTTTCATTCTAACAGTGGCTATGGCATAATATTTTGGAGTGCAAATGCTCAGAATGTGGAAAATATATTCAAACTGCAAAAAAGAGGCATTGGAATAACGAGCAACAGCCACTACATTGAGCTATTAAAAAAAAAATGTTGTCTGACAGTTCCAACTGAATACGTATTCCAAACTGCAGTTTTTATTCAAAAAATACTGAGCAATATGCAGCAAATAGCTCCATACACAATGATCAAACCAGATACTGTGATTGCTTGTATCCCTGTAGAATGAACAGAGCAAAGACCCAAACAACTGTATTTCAGCAAGGAGTCAAGATATATAATAAACTGCCAAAAGAGATAAAAAACATAAAGGAATTCTATAAAAATTTAAAACATATGCTAAAGGATATTTAAAAATGGTTTTTAATCCATTAAAGAGTTCATGCAATATAAAATTATTACAAACAAATATTCAGGTTGATAAATGACAAAATAGACAAAGTGGATGGAGTATGTTTGTAAGCAACACAATACATTGTAGTTTGTAATTTACTCCACGCAATACAAAACAAAGTTGTATTATTGGAGGAGTCCAACCCACGAGCTCACAACTCTTTTGCGAATACATGCTTGGCCACCGCAGGACCCCACCTTTGCAGAATTACTTCCTTTCCCTGCTGCATGCTTATACTTTTACTATCACAAATTTAGCATTGGTGGGCAGCGTGGAGGGTAAAAATCGTAGAGGGAGACCAAGCAGATTCAGAAGGATGTAGGTTGCAGTAAGTACTGGGAGATGAAGAAACTTGCACAGGATAGAGTAGCATGGAGAGCTGCATCAAACCAGTCTCAGGACTGAAGACCACTGTAATATTTCTGGCTTATTCAGCCGTCATATTAGGCTCCAAGAAGCTATTCCCAGGGCAGTGGAGATGCAAGAAGCATAGAGATGACGCAATGTGGGATGAGGTACCTGTGACAGATGTTAGATTCGGTACCATTCCCATGAGAAAGACTGCCTCCATGATGCTGCTGCTCTGTGATTGGCTGCTGTGTTCGGCAGTAGGGCGCCAAAACGTTAAACTTTAGTTGCTATTATTAATTAAACCTGTCATCGAAATTACTTCATTTTTTAAATAAACATCTCTCAACAGCTAGCTATCAATCAGTCATTTCAAAATTATTAAAATCAAAGTATTAGTAAAACATAAGACTGACGATTTTACTGCCGATACACTTCGCTGGCGTTCGGGTCACGCCTTGATGGCTTGGCACGAGAAGTGTCTCAGGCAGTCCGGCTCTCCAGTTCTGACAGTTCCAGTAGACAGACATGTTGTCTGTTATAGTAGTATTTGATTCATGTAATTTTATTCTCCAGTTCTGACGGTTCCAGTAGACAGACATGTTGTCTGTGGCAGGATGTATTTCATGTTATTTTAGCCAGATATAATGACTGTGGGAAGATATGTTCAATATGTTGTGATCAAGAATAGTTTATCGTGTCTATATCAATAAAAAACGCGAGTGGCATCCCAAATGAGTTATAGTTTAATCCATTAAATTTCGGGCATGCAGCCGCGCAAATAAAATTTCTTCTACTGATATTTCGGCCGCGTATCGTCCGGCCATCTTCAGAGCGAGTTCCAAGACTGACGACAAGGTGCCACGCGCGGCCTTATATGCTCCACCGCGGCGGTACTGCGCATGCGGGTCACAGATGCTGCGCCGCCTGTGGCGAAGGTGTACGGACATTCGATATGCTTATCGATGTTTGATCGGCGGCGGTGACACGGTGACGACTTCTCTGCAATTTAATTACTCCAAGAGCCGGATTCCATGCTTTGTCCAGATTAAATCCATTGTCTCTGTTTATTAAATTGTTGGCTTATCGAATTTCTATGGCTTCCTTGAATACAGATTCCCAAAAAGAAGAGGTGGATGTTAAAATCTTCACATCACTGTATTTCATGGAATGACCCGTATCAATACAATGTTCGGCCACAGCTGACTTGTCTGGTTGTAATAAGCATGTGTATCTTTGGTGCTCCACACACCTCTCATGAACGGTGCGTGTTGTTTGACCTATGTATGACTGCTCACAATTTCCGCAAGGAATGTGGTACACACCCGCCTTACGAAGCAGTAAATTGTCCTTCACAGAGCCGAGTAAAGCCGCAATCTTCATGGGGGGCCGGAAGATCACCTTAACACAGATAAGCATATCGAATGTCCGTACGCCTTCGCCACAGGCGGCGCAGTATCTGTGACCTGCATGCGCAGTACCGCCGCGGTGGAGCATATAAAGCCGCGCGTGGCACCTTGTCGTCAGTCTTGGAACTCGCTCTGAAGATGGCCGGACGATACGCGGCCGAAATATCAGTAGAAGAAATTTTATTTTGCGGCTGCGTGCCCGAAATTTAATGGATTATTCATTACGCCGCGAGAAGTTGAAAATGCACATCGAGTTATAGTTTATTTGCAGCAGCAGTTCCTTGCGAGGTTAAAAAGAATCCATGACCTGTGTGCTGTTTTCTGCGCTGGGGACATCATCATCATGAAGACAGCAGGTTAGTGAAGTGTACAAGAACTTATGCATTCCACACAGGGCAGTGGAAACAACTAGGCACCTCACGTGTACTGCATGCACAGTACAAATGTGCTCAGTGACACGTCATCTGCAGTAATGCAGAGGAGGTAAAGAAGGATGAAAGTATCTCACATTTATTCCTTTTTTTTTTCTTGCCGTACCACAACAACAACAACATCCCTTTCTCTCTTTGCCTCTCCACTGGATAGTTTACTTGGTGACAACCCTGCTTGGACCTGCTTTGTGATTGGGCTTCGAGTTCCTTCTTCCTACAACTATGCTACAACTTTTCTGTACATAAACACATAGTCCCCATTGTTGGATCTGACCTGCCACCAACTTTCAAAATTCTCCAGAAATGCTGATCATGCTGGGAAACTCACACAATGTGGTGTGTGCTCCATCTTTGTTTTTCCACCTGTGCCCCCTTCCCTTTAATAAGGTAATATACCCAAAACAGAACATGGCAACCATCCCATTGTGGAAGAGTCATCAAGTACCTGCATTGTAGTAGCCTCCTAGCCATGCAGGGATCACACTGCTGGTGTATGAGCTGAAAACTCCCTGTTCATGCTGAGGAGTATTTGCCTGTCATGACTGGGGCACAGGGACTCTGAGCAATGGATCGCTAGCCAGCTAGCTGTTGCTGAGGCTGAGTGATGCCAATGGGGAGAGTTCCCATTCAGAGTGGCTGGCACAAGGGCAGATCAGCCACAAATGGAGCAGATGACATTATCTCCTGCCGGCAGTCATATGGCCCCAGCAGTCTCTATGAAAGGAGAATCCTAACGAAGAGAGATAGGACCCTAAAATGTTCCCTTCCCAGGCTACACTGTGAGAGGAATGTAGGGCTAAGCGGCAAGCAGAGCAGCACTCCCCACACTACTTGGTGTGTACAATTACTGATGGCGATTCATTCTTGACCACAAAGCCCTTGCTCTTCATAAAGAACTTAACAAATTTCGGGAAGTGCTAGCTGTTTCTAAAATAAAGAGTGGTTCAATTTTGATCAAAACGGCATTCCCCACACAGTCACAGCACTGCTTGCTTGGAGCAAACTGGGTGACATACTGGTGACTGTCGCCCCCTCCCCCCCCTTCCTCCCTCTCCTCCCACGGTCTAAACTTGGTTGAGGCCATCAATTTTCACAGAGACCTGCTTTTACAATCTGATGATGAGCTTTGTCCACCATGTCTATAGGGGGCCAAAAGGCAATGAGGTTGCTACTGGAGTCTTCATCTTGGCCTTTGAGGGCTATTCATTGCCTGAAAAGGTCACAGTGATAGCATACTGATGTGACGTGAAACTGCAGAGTTTGCGCATATGTTCTAGACACTCTATATGGCGAACTCATGCCTCTTAATACACCTGTGGAGGCTGTGCCCCTTCGGGTGAGGGTGTTTCAGGATATTACCATCTGCAATGTTTACCTCCCTCCCGATGGTGAAGTATCTTGCGACATACTGTTTGCAATGGTTTCTATGCTCCCCCCACCTTACCTAATCTTGAGTGATTTCAATGCCCATAATCGTTTGTAGAATGGAACCATGGTCACTGGCCATGGTAAAGACCTCAAAAATTTACTAGCAGAGCTTGACCTTCGCCTCTTGAATATTTGTACCCCCACATACTTCAATGTGGCGCACGGAACCTTCTCGGCCATTGACCTTTCCATTTGCAATGCTTGTCTTCTCCCAACCATCCACTGGAGGCTCCATGATGACCTGTGTGGTAGTGACCACTTCTTGATCTTCTGGTCCCTCCCTCAGAATCACTCCCCTGCATGCCTGTCTAGATGGGCTCTCAACAGCGCTGACTGAGATGCTTTCACCTCTGCTGTCGACTTTGGCTCCTCGCTGGATGTAGATGTTGATGAGACAATAGCTACAGCCATTCTTTCGGCAGTTGATTTAGTGATCCTCTTTTCCTCGGGCCCACCCCATCACAGACAGTTCCTTGGTGGTCATCGAAAAACGCAGAGGCCATTAGATATTGTAGGTAGGCTCTACAATGCTATAAGTGGCACTTATTGATGGAGCACCTCATTGCCTTTACTTGGCTCCATGCCTGGGTCTGCCACCTGATAAAAAGATGGAAGCAAGAATGCTGGGGACGGCACATTTCAACCATCAGACCACGTACCTCTCCTTCATAGGTTTGAGCTTAGATCAGATGACTCTATGGATACCAGACACCTGCAGGTGTACGTGGTATTGCCTTGAATAGCCTTGTCTACACTGACTCAAACGCCATGACCGACCATTTTGCTCTGCACTATGCTCAAGCTTCAGCGCCACTTGGGCCCATAAAATGCTCCATTCAGTGAGTGGGAATTTGTTGGTGCCCTAGCCCACTGCTCTAATACAGACCCAGGGCCAGACGGCATCCACAACCAAATGTTCAAGCACCTACTGGTGGATTGTCAGTGTCATATCCTTGCCATTTTTAACAGCATCTGGAGCGAGGGCAAGTTTCCATCACAATGGCGAGAAAGCATCTTTGTCCCAGTACTGAAACTGGGTAAGCACCCTCTAGGGATGGACAGTTATCGCCCACTAAGTTTCACCAATGTTCTATGTAAGTTTGTTGAATGCATGGTGAGCCAGTGACTCTTTGAGACTCCCAGCCTTCTGGTTCTGTCCCAGGGTGATTTTCGCCAAAGCTGTTCCGCTACTGATCTGGTTGACCTGGAGTCTGCCATCTCAACAGTTTTTGCCCAATGTCAGCGCGTTGTAGCTGTCTTCCATGACCTGCAAAAGGCTTATGACACTACATGGCAACACCATGTCCTTGCTACCTTACATGAATGGGATTTCTGGGGTCACCTCTTGACTTTCATCCAGAAATTCCTGTCGCATCGTATGTTCCAGGTTCGAGTTGGTGCTTCCCACAGTGCAACCCATATCCAAGAGAATGGGGCCCCACAGGGGTCTGCATTGAGTGTCCCTCTCTTTCTAGTTGCCATTAATAGTCTACTGGCAGCTGTGGGGCCCTCAGCATCACTCCCCTCGGATGCTGACGACTTTTGCCTCTGATATTGCACCTATAGTGTTGGTGTTGCTGAACATAGACTGCAAGGCACCATGCAAAAGGCACAGGCATAGGTTCACCTATAGCTTTCGATTTTCTTCCGCCAAGACTCACATCATGCACTTATGTCGACATTGTACCATTCACACACAACCAGAACCTTACATCGATGACCAACTGCTCAGTGTGGTGGAGACGCACCTCTTATGAGGACTGGTCTTCGATTCTTGGTTGACATACACTCCCTATCTTCGCCAGCTTACGTGAAAATGCTGGCTGCACCTTAATAAACTTTGCTGTCTGAGTTACACCAGTTGGGGGGTGCAGATTGCACTACCCTTCTGCAGCTTTACAAAGCCCTGATACAATCCTGCTTCGATTATGGGAGTCTGGTTTACAGTTTGACATTGACCTCTTCACTGCAGATACTGGATTCGATACACAACTGCTATGTTTTACATACGGCGAAAGCCTTTCGAACTAGCCCTGTGAACAGCTTAGTCGTGGAGGCAGAGGCCCCTCCATTGTAGAACAGGTGCCAACAACAGCTTGTCAGTTATGCTACCCATGTTTGTAGCTCCTCTGAATAACCAAATTATTTTCTCCTCTTTCCTAATACTACTCCCCATGATGATGACCCTGATCAGGGATTGTGATCACAATCCAAATCCGTTCTATCCTCTCTTAACTTCAGCTGTTTCCTCTACCATCTTTCCTCTGGATCCACTCCTGTGTACCTTCGTGGTGTCTCCCTCAGCAACAGCTTTGTCTCAAACTATCACAAAGTCTGAAAGACTCTGTTCATCCTGAGGCCCTCCCCCGCCAGTTTTTCTCCATCCTTGATGCATCCCTGGGTTGAGAATTATCCACCTGATGACTCAATGGTTGTTGGTCGTGTAGGGTTCGCTTATATGCAGGGCATAGTGAAGTGCTCTCCTTGTGAGATGGTTATGGTGTTTTCACTGCAGAGTTAGTAGCTATCTCTCAAGATCTTAAGCATATCCATTCCTGCACTAGTGGGTTCTTTCTCATCTGCAGCGACTCTTTGAGCAGCTTGCAAGCTCTTGACTAGTGCTACCTTCGGCATCCATTGGTCATTGTTATCCAGGATTCCCTGTATGCCATTGAACAGTGTGGTCGATCAGTAAGTTTTGTCTGGACTCAGAGCCATGTCAGGATCCTGGGGAATGAACTCGCTGATAGCCCGGCCAAACTGGTTGCCAGTAAACTGACTCTCGAGACTGGTATTCCAGAAACAGATCTCCGACTGGCATTACACTGTCAATTTTCAGGTGCCTGCAATATGGAATGGCTCACTCTGTCTTCACCAAACAAACTGCAGGTGACAAAGGAGACAGCGAATCTATAGAGGTGTTCCATGCAGGGCCCTTGCAAGGACTCTACCGTACTTTGCTGGCTCTGCATTGGCCATACTAGGCTGACCCATGGTCATCTTCTCTGTTAAGGGGACCCACCCCACTGTTGTTGTGGCTCCAGTTTGATAGTGATTCACGTTTTGTTGGACTGTCCCAACTTAGTCACCCTGCAGTGGACTCTTAATCTCCCTGACTCGCTACCCCCGGTGTTAGGAGACGATGCCCCAGCAGCTGACTTAGTTTTACGTTTTGTTCCTGAAGCGGGCTTTTACCACTCTTCAAGGGAGAGCCAATTAACCAAGCCAACTGAGAAGTTGGCAGAACACTTTGTTTGATGGTCCAGCATGGCCCTCACCCTACCTATTCGTTTACTCTTGTCCCCCCCCCCCCCTCTTGCATGGTCTGTTGGACTTCTTCAGCTTTTGTTTCTCTGTGGTTCTCTCGCCCTGTCTGTTTTGCTAGTCTTTCCAAAGCAATCTTGGAGCAGAGAACCTATGATAAGTGGCAGTAGGCTGGGGGATATATGTCCCCTCACTGCACTCTGCTTCCAGGAGCTAATAACTGCTTCCTAAATGGGGCACTTTGCTTGCCTTTCTTCCTATGTCTCCTGTTCTTCTTTTTGTCCTTTACCTCCTCAGCTTCATTAACATTGGTAGACCTTGGTGTTTTCTTTCCCTGGGTTTTGCGTGGTAGGCTATCTCTGATTCACAGTCATATAGACCTGTCTGTTTGAGGAAAAAGGAATGGTGACCTAGTAGTTTGGGCCTTTTAACCATCAAACCAACCAACCTATTATCTTATGTTTCACTTCACTTGTTTGAATAAGGCTCTTCTACCTTATGTAATGCAGTGATAAATTGTGTGTATGTGTATTTGTATTATGAATTTCTTATATACACCCTATTTTCCCATTATTTTATGTACTTCTAATGATGATGTCCATACAAAGAAATCTGTCTATGGATGAATGAACAAATAAATAAAATAAACACTCTGCACACGAGAAAATTTCTAAATTTAAACCACTGACCAATGTTTATCCCTCATCATAGAACTAGAACCTCCGATTGACCTTATCAAAATAATTATGTTTATTGTGGAGATAAATTAACTATTACTGGCTAAAATATGATTGGGTGCCTTTATCATTGTTAATTCGCATCATTCAACAGTTGTTGCCAACTTCAGCACTCTATGCCTCCACAGCCATAATTAAATTTCAGCAAACGATCTAATGATGATGTAGCAAGTTGAAAAATGTGTGGAATGATCTGAATCACGAAATGGCCACAGATGTAGAAAATAATCCAAAATTACCCAATTTATTTTTAATTTGTAAAATTTTAGGCATACAACCCCATGAGTATTTTTCGTTCAAATGAAGTTGAATGCTCATGTCAAAAAGGGACAGGACTGTTGATAACTTGACAACTCAACTTTGTGCATATGAAAAAGTTTTGTTGAGTAAAGGAGGAGACTCTACACCTCAAGAGGCACTTATAAGTAACTCACCAAAACAACTGTCTAAACAAGTATAGTACAAAAAAGTTGACTGTCATTATTGCACAAGCCAAGAAATGCCAAAAGTGGACTGTGGATGGTTGAGTGCAAAAGCCTCTGAAAAGTGATGAGTTGGAAGCTGTTGAAACTCTGAATACAGATATGGTTCTCTCCTTTGAAATGTCCAGTGTTATGTCATCTCAGTTTGATACTGACAGTTGGTGCAACAAGTCATATCACCAACACTGACAATTTTTTCAAGATATTTGAACCATTTTCGACAACATATACAGTTATATCAGCAGCTGGTGATACTGTTGAGACTCTTGGCAAGAGCACCATGGAAATGGAATCAGGGGTAAATTGAAACTGTCAAAAATTCAATCCAAATGCTGCACAGTATGTACCAAAAATTAAAAAGAACTTATTTTCTGTCTCAGCGGCACAAGATAAAAGTCCAAAAAGTACATTTTCATCCACAACAGAAATATGTTGTTTTAAAATTGGCAAAGTCACAAAACTAGTTGGCAATCATGATCATTATGGAAGACTATTTAAGTAACTGATGAGAAGCATTAAACCTTCTATTCCTTCTGAAGTAACATAAATCATCCAAGAAAACTTATTACGGTTGTCTCATGAAAGATTTGGGCATCAAAATATGTGACATGTCAAGATGTTAATCTCCAGGATCTTACGCGTAAACATGGGCTTGGACTCTGGGCTCTGTGAAGGCTGTATTTACAGTAAAACACTTTGGCTTGCATCTGGCAGCCAGAAGAGAGCTTTTGAACTGGACGAGCTGATTCATATGAATGTCTGTGGTCCTCTTCAAAAGTCCAAATCTGGGTGTCACTACTTTGTTTTATTCAAAGACGACTACTGTACATTTAAAGCTGTTTATTTCATCAAGGAAAAATCAAAAGTTCCTAATAAATTAAACAAATTTGTAACTGACACAAAGACTGCTGGGTATATAACCAGAATGGAGGAGAGTTCAACAATAAACTGAAAAGAAGGACTCTACAGAAGGAGAACATAATCCACTGTTTCACTATGACATACACTCTGAGCAAAATGGATACAGAGAAAGAGAAAATCTTACTCCTGCCGGAACAGCAGGTCTGTGACAAATGCTCATGGGAACATTCCGCGGTTGTTTTGGGGTGAAATGATAAATTCTGCAGCATACATCATGAATCAAATGGGACCTTCCAGTATTCTAGCAATGTCTCCATATGAAATATGGTATCATAAGAAGACTGATGTGAAACATATACACATAATAGGATCTAAATGTCATGTTCATGTTCCAAGATAATTAAGGGTGGAAATGGTTTGAAAAGCAGTAACAGGAATTCTGATTGGCTACGACCATGATGATTGTTATTGGATCTGGTACAAGGAAAATCGTCAGCTAATGAGATCACAGGACAGTATTTTTGAAGAGAAAATTAAGGAAAAGGGAAATCCAGTAGTTCCTGTGGATCTTGGTATCCCTCATCAGAAACCCCCAGGATCATCAGAGAGAACTGACAGCAAAGTGAAACTTATTTTTCCATGAGAAAATGAGTTCCATAGTTATGATAATTTACAAGACAAAGCTGAAGAGAAATTAGAAAAAAATGTGTTTTATGGTTGTGACTGACAGGATGAAACGGAAGAGTTATTAGAACAATCTAACTATAAAGGATTAGGCCACAAGCCACAACTGCATGAATTTCGTGGATGGATATGTGCGTGTGTGCGAGTGTATACCTGTCCTTTTTTCCCCCTAAGGTATATATATATATATAAAAAGTACAATATAACTTCTGCACAATTTCAGTGCAGTAATGTGGTCATTGTAAATGTGTGTGTGTGTGTGTGTGTAAGTACAATCTAACTTCTGCACCATTTCAGTGCAGTAATGTGTTCATTGTAAATAAGTATTATAGTAGTTGTATTACATGTTTATTACCTTATAAATAAATAAAAACTTTTTTATTTTAAATTCAGTGCATTAGTATTTGTAAAATGACTCTTTCATATAGTGTTCATTAAAAAATGATGATCATTCCACTTGGGACCTGTGGAATGGTACATAGCTTATTTGTTTTAGTTGTAAATATTTGTCATGTATTGTTGTTTTTCTGACATGTTCCACATCCTGGAGGACCTCCTCACTACAGATCAATTGGAATGAAAGTAAGTCTAATCTAATCTAAACACTGAATATCCCTATAGGCAAGCAGTTGGATCCCTGATGTTCCTGATGTAAAGGGCAATGCCAGACATAGCATATGCTGTTGGAGTAGTATCTAGAAGTCTTGAGGATCTGATAGAGCATGATGTACGGTAATAAGGCTAAAAAGAATCTTTTGCTGTTTGAGGGATGCATATGACTACAGACTTACATTTACAAAAACAGTGAAGGCAAAGGCATTCTTGAATGTTAAAATTATGCCGAGTGTGCTGGTGGTTTAGGGACTGGACAATCTACCCTGGTGTTCTCTGCCTGTATTTTGGGGTACCTGTTAGTTGGATGAGTCAAGGAAAAACTTCCATTGCAGTCTCTACTACAGAAGCTGTAGTGGCAAGTGAAGCAGCACAAGAAATAATTTGGATCAGAAGACTTTTAACCGAATTTTGCCATCAAAACCTTGCCTAAGAGTGGACAATGAAGCTGCTGTTTGACTTGGACAGAATCCTAAAAAAAATTATTTTTATGGCACACTTCTTTGTTTGAGAGTTAGTTACAGCTGCTGAAACTACTGAATACAGAAAATCAGCTTGTGGGTTTATTAACAAATTCATTATTTGCTGTCTGACTGTGACAGTTGTGCAATAATATGAGAATGTGCAAGTTATTAAATAAGGGAGGGTGTTAAAGTCAAGTGTTGTGAACAGTTTTATATAATAACTTGAATGACATTTAAATATCTTTATTTTACCAGACACAGATTGTTTTATGCTCTTTGCCACTGTGGAACTGTTTATTACCACTGTTAAGTGTTAATGTGTGGACTTCAATTAACCAATGATTTGAATGAAGAAAAACCTGAGTTATTCTTAAATAATCAAACATGGATGCCTGGGTGCCTCATTCAACATGTTGAAGAGGCTATTCTGGCCACCACTGAGGGAAAAGGGTGCAACCAACTGAAGGCTGTGGTGCATGTTAGAATAAACGATGCATGTCATGTGAGCTCCGAGATCATACTTGGATCATTTCAGTGACTAGCAGTGAAGGTTGAGAATATCAGCCTTGCTCATGGAGTGAAGCTCACATTCTGAAATATAGTCCACATACCAGATTGTGGCCCCCTAGTTCTGAATCAACTAGAAGGCTTGAACCACAAACTGTGAATGTTCTGTGACAAGGTAGGCTGTGGTTTTCTCGGCTTGGGCCATGTGGTTTAGAACTGTAGGCTCCCCCTAAATGGGCAGGTGTACACTACACATAAAGGGCTGCTACCTAGGTAGTGGACTGTGTGTTGGGTGCGACTCTCCATTCAGTCCAGATAACAACAGCTGTTGGAGATACGGAAGTATTGGTGTAAGATCTAAAGGAATTCCCCCCCCCCTCTCCCCCTCCACCCCGCCACCCACACATGCACAGGCAATAGTGTCAAAATCCTAGAAGTCAACTGTTGAAGCATTTGCAACAAAGTGCTACACTTTGAAGAGCTCCCAAAAATCAGTGAAGTTCACAAAATACTAAGGACAGAAAGCTGATTTAAAACTGAAGTTGACAGCTGTGAGATTTTTGAGGAAAATTTAAATCCATATAGAAATGACAATGGGAAATTGAGGTAGTGTATTTGTCATAGTAGACAAGAAACTCAAATCCACTGAGATAGAAATAGAAGCTGCTTGCGAGATAGTTTACGCAAGATTCAGTATCAAGGGTGGGCATGCAATTGTTATTGGATCCTTCTACTGACAACCAGGCCCACCTCTGATGTGACCCAAAAACTTTAGAGAAAACCTCAGTTTGCTAGTATGTAAATTCCCCAATCATGCTATAATTGTTGGTTGAAACTTAAATCATCCAATTGGAAAATTACAATTTTGTTAGTGGTAGGTGTGACAAGAAATCCTGTGTACATTTGCTAAATATGTTCCCTGAAAATTGCTCAGAACTGATAGTTTGAAATTAAATCTAATGACAATAAACATGACTGACCTCTTTGAGAATGTACACATTGAAACTGGTATCAGTGACCAAGCAGCAACTGTAGCAACAGCAACAGTGATTACTACACTACAAAGGGCAATTAAAACAAGTAGAAAGATCTGTATGTTTGGCAAACTAGATGAAGAAGTGGCAGTGCCATATCTCAATGAGGAACTTAAAGCTTTTAGCTCATGCAGCAGCATGTGAAGGAAATATGCCTCGAAATTATATGAAATGTTGACCATACAATGGATAGATATGAACACAGTAGAATAGTTGATGATGGGAGGGGCCCTCCATGGTATACAATCACTGTAAAGGAACTTCTAAAGAAATAGAGACTACTGCATAATAGGTGTAAAACAAAGCATAGGGCTATAGATGGAGGGATGCTAAAAGAAATGTGTTTGGCTGTCAGGATAGCAATGCATGGAGTCTGCACTGACTGCTGTAGTAGAATATTGTCAAATTGTCACAAAACCCAAAGAAATTCTGGTCATATGTAAAGGCTGGTAGCAGTACCAAAGTGTATCCAGTCACTTGTGAATGAGACAGGAACTGAAATTGAGCATAGAAAAGCAAAAACAGAAATGCTAACTCTGTTTTTAAACTGAGGAGAGTTGTCCCAGCTTAATCCTTGTACCACTGAAAAGACGAGTGAAATAAGTGTTAGTGTCAGTGGCATTGAAAAACAACTGAAGTCCATAAAACTGAACAAAGCTCCAGGGCCTGATGGAATCCCTATCAGATATTATACCGAATTTGTGGCTGAGTTAACCCTTCTTTTAATTGTAATCCGTCATAGATCCTTCAAAGAAAAAACTTTGCCCAGTAGTCGAAAGAAAGCATAGGTCACACCTGGTATACAAGAAAGGTAGTAGAAATGATCCACAGAACTACCGCACAATATCGTTGACATTAATTTCCTGTAGAATCTTAGGACATATTCTGAACTCAGACATAATGAGGTATCTCAAAAAGGATGGTCTCCTCCATGACAACCATCATGAATTCTGAAAATATCAATCATGTGAAAACCAATTTGCATTTTTCTTACATGACTTACTGAAAGCTTTGGATCTAGGCAGTCAAGTAGATGCAGTATTTCTTGATTGTCAAAAAACATTTACTACAACAACCTCCTACATATTGCTCCCATAGGGATAATGAAGGCAAGAGTGGGTTAATTACAACACTCATGGAGGCATTTCAACGATCATTCTTCCTGACCTCCACACATGAATGGAACAGGATGAGCCCTAATAACTTGCTGTTGTGTCTAGACAAGACAGCCTAGACACAATGAGAGGAGGCTGAAAGGCACGCGTTTAAACTCACGCAGGCTGGCGTGAGGTCTGAAACAGGATACGTAATGAATGCTATAAAGAAAAGTACGTAGCTTCTGGAATACTTAACTTTAATCCATAATTGTAGAACATCGCTCTTGATGATACATGCTTCAAATAATAAATATCAATTGAATACGGCGCCTTGCTAGGTCGTAGCAATTGACTTAGCTGAAGGCTATGCTAACTATCTTCTCGGCAAATGAGAGAGTCTTCGTCAGTGTAGCATCGCTAGCAAAGTCGGCTGTCCAACTGGGGCGAGTGCCAGGACGTCTCTCTAGACCTGCCGTGTGGTGGCGTTCGGTCTGCTATCACTGACAGTGGCGACACGCGGGTCCGACGTATACTACCGGACCGCGGCCGATTTAAAAGCTACCACCTAGCAAGTGTGGTGTCTGGCGGTGACACCACATTCCTCCCCCGCAAATCGGCGGACGGCTGTGTCATAAGGCTTCCGCCCGCCGTGGGGAGGACCCCATGTTGACGTATGCGACGAGGTGGGGAGCCTAACAACAGGCGAGGCTGTGCCACCCGCACCCGGCCATTCAGTCCGAGGGGAGCTAGGAAACGCCTGAAAACCTAGTCCAGGGTGCACGCCAACATGCGGTGTATGCGCCCGTGAAGAGACAGGAGGGGCCGAAGATTCGATCTCCATCGGGGCGGGGCAGCCGACGGGCGAAGACGACATCTGGTCCGGAGCGGGCAAGAGATCCATGTCTGAGGACAGCTGGTCACGGGAAGCGATCGGTTGCGCGTGACCCAGGGAGGCGCCTGGCGGGTGCAGCGAAGCGTCCACTGCGGGCGGCGCCGGCGGGAGAACAGGCGGCGGCGGCGGCGGTGGCGGCGCGTCGCCATGGGGCAAAATGGAAGGCAGCGTCGGTAACACCTGGGGATGAGGCGAGCCAGTAGATGGGTCCCCAGGGCGCTGACCGGACGGCACCGTCGCTGAAAGCAGACGGGGAGCAGCAGAACCCGTGCGACAACAGAGGCGCAGCTGATTGAGATGCCGATGCACCTCACCAGAGGCCCCCAAAACCAGATACATAGCGCGGCCGAGGCAGCGAAGAATGCGTCCTGCGAGCCAACGCTGTGAACCTCGATAGTTGCGATAGTATACAACGTCGCCTGGAGCAAAAGCAGGTGGCTGCCGCTGCACAGGAACCTGATGCGGCGGATGCAGCAAAGACATCAAGGTTCGATGAGGACGACTGTGGAGCAACTCAGCCGGCGAGCGACCATCTCGGGGCTGAGAGCGATACGAGGACAAAAAGAGCAATAACGCGTTCTCCCGAGAATGCGACTCTTTCAACTTCAACATCTGCGACTTGAAAGTCCGGACCAATCGTTCAGCGGCACCATTTGACTGAGGCGAAAACGGCGCGGATGTCAGATGTTGAATACCATTGGCCCTGCAGAATGACTGAAATTCTGCGGACATGAATTGTGGGCCATTGTCGGAAACAATAGTCTGTGGAAGGCCTTCAATGCAAAAGATAGCTGATAACGCTTGGATGGTGGCAGATGACGTCGTGGAAGACATCCTGACAACAAAAGGAAAATGACTGAAAGAATCGACCACAACCAACCATCGAGCATTCCAAAATGGACCAGCAAAATCTATGTGCAAGCGTTGTCAAGGGGAAGTGGCTTTCGGCCATGCAAAGAATTTCCGCGGTGGTGCGGACTGGTGTTCGGCACACGCCATGCAAGAAGAGCACATTTTCGTAATCGCAGCATCGATTCCGAACCAAGTACAGTGCTGACGAGCGAGTTGTTTCGTTCACACTATACCCCAATGTCCTTGGTGGAGAAGCCGTAAAACAGAGGACTGTAACGAACGTGGGACCACGACCCGAGACTGATCATTATCAGAACGCAACAGCAAAACACCACGTCGTACAAAAAGTCTCTCCTTGTGAGCAAAAAATCGGCGAACCAACGCATCCTCGATCCGTGACTTTGGCAAGGGCCATTGCGTAGCAACAAAACGCAAAACTGTAGCAAGGACAGGGTCAGCAGCAGTGGCTGTAGCTACACGACGAAAATCAGTCGGAAACGATTCGACCACGTCATCGATTTCCGAATCAATGAACATGCAAGCAAGTTTGGAAGAATCGAACGCTCTATCCTCAGCAACAGGCAAACGGGACAACGCATCAGCGTTTCCGTGCTTAGCAGTGGACCGATACAAGATATCGTAGCGGTACTGCGAGAGGAAAATAGACCAGCGAATGAATTTCTGCGCTGTACGTGGAGGTACAGGCTTGGTCGGATGAAAAAGCGATGTCAAAGGTTTGTGGTCTGTGATGATGGTAAAGTGACGACCATACAAGAAATCATGAAACTTAGTAACACCAAAGACGAGAGCCAAAGCTTCTGTCTCTATCTGTGAATAATTTCTTCGCGCAGACGAGAGCAATTTGGACGCAAAGGCAATAGGGCGATCATGCGATCCATCTTTGTGCGCAAGCACAGCACCGATCCCGAAATCCGATGCATCTACCATCAACAAAAGGGGCTTCCGGGGATCGAATGGTGTAAGGCAAGTATTTGAAAGCAACGCCGATTTCAACTGGCGAAAGGCGCGTTCGCATTCCGTCGTCCAGACGAACGGAACACCTTTACGGCGTAAGCGATGAAGCGGAGCTGAAATGGAAGAGGCATGCGGGATATATTTATGATAATAGTTAATTTTTCCCAGCACACACTGTAGCTGCTTCAAATTCTGCGGCGAAGGCAGGTCTTGTATGGCACGGAGGTGCTCGGGACTGGGATGTATGCCTTGGGCATTGATTACATGTCCCAAATATGGTAAATCACGAAAAAAAACACACATTTGTCCTTCCGCAAGCGAAGACCATTTTGCCGCAAGACCTGAAATAATGTTCTGAGATGGGCTAAATGTTCTTCTTCCGTCTTTCCGGAGATCACAATATCATCCAGATAGTTCGCTGCAGTAGGGACTGAGGCACAAACAGTTTGTAGATACTGCTGAAACAATGCAGGGGCGGACGCACACCCGAACGGCAGTCTTTTGAATCGATACAAACCAACATGCATGTTAACCACCAAGACGCGCTGGGATTCGTCGTCCACTGGTATTTGCAAGTACGCATCTGCTAGGTCCAACTTCGAAAAATATTTACCCGGGCACAGTTTGTCAAAAAGATCTTCCGGGCGGGGTAAAGGAAAAGTTGCAATCGCTAGTTGTGGGTTCACCGTTGCCTTTAAGTCCACACAAAGTCTCAATTTACCGGAAGGTTTTGGCAAAATTACTAAGGGTGATGCCAAGAGAGAAGCCTGCACACATTCAATTACACCTTGTGATTCTAAATCGTTTAATGTTCTTGCGACCTCATCAGGAAATGCGTGAGGAACATTGCGCGCTCTGAAAAATTTCGGTTGCGTGTTTACTTTCAGTTCCAAATGTGCGTCATAGTTCTTAGCGCAACCAAGGCCCGGAGCAAAAATGTCTGCAAACTCTGCACATAGACGAGAAACACTGGCTGAAGGCACAGTCTGATTCACTGATAGTACCTGATTTACTATAGACAAGTTAAACAACTGAAATAAATCTAAACCAAACAAGTTCACTGCAGCAGAAGAACGAAGGACGTAAAATGACACAAGTTTTGTTTGTCCCTTGTATGTTGCAAGAAGGCTGCACTGTCCTAACACAGGGGTATTCTGACCTGAATAACTATTTAACTTAACAGTTGTGGCACGCAACGGAGGTGTGCCCAGTTGTTTGTACGTGTCGTGATTTATTAGTGAAACTGCAGCTCCGGTATCGAGCTGGAATGGGATCACGTTGCCATGAATGTCCAAGTCTACAAAAAGTTTATTGTCCTGCTGACGACAACAGTGACTGTCTCGTGCAATTTGAACAGACACTGGTACAGAATCACTCGCTAATTGACGTGATTTCCGGCGACGTCGACGCACACTTTTTGTGGGACGCACACAGTCACTTTTAGAGAGAGTGGCACTGGGCGGAGTGTAATTAACTACATGAATGTCCATGGGCGAAGGTTCACGAGCCTGAGTATTCTTGGTTCGATTCCGATTCCGGCGCGAAGCAAAGGGCCTGGAATGGTTGTTAGTGTCCGATCTGAGCTTTTTCTGGCAAACACTCTGAACATGTCATTTTTTATTACAGAAAAAGCAAATAGCTTGGCATGACAGGCAATTTTCACGCGAATGTCTAGTAGCACACCGCGGGCATGATTTCACTGCATTTGCTTGCTGCCCTGGGACACGTGGTTGAGATCGTGGCGGCAGCTGCGCGGACGAGCGCGAGGGCTGTTTACTGTACTGTGCAGCTCGCCCGGCGGGCCGGTTAACGTGACACACAGCTGGCGAAGGTTCAAACGATTCCTGAGCAAAGTCAAGTGTGTCTTGCCTATCCAATATGTCTGTCACTTGTTGAAGGGAGGGATTGGCTAGTTTCAAAATTTGCTCCCGTATACGAACATCAGAAACGTTCTGTACAATTGCATCACGCACCATAGTATCTGAATAAGGGAGTCCACATTCACACTCAAAGGCACAATCCCTAGTAAGGCATTGCAAAGTTGCAACCCACTCCCGATTAGTTTGACCGGCCGTACGTTTTGTACGAAAGAACGTATACCGTTTTGCAACTATATTGACTGATTCCTTGAAATATGCATCCAATGCAGACAAAATTTCTTCGTAGGACAGAGTTGCTACGTCGCGGCGGGGAAACAATTTCACTATCACACGGTACGTCTGGACGCCGACACATGACAATAAGTGAGGCTGCTGCTCATTACCTTGAATTTTGTAGGCGGCGAGATGGAATCCAAATTGGCGTGACCATTCCGTCCAGCTTTCCATTGCCGCATCAAATTGACGAAAAGGTGGTGCAACTGCGTGTTGTGGCTGCAGTAGCGGTGGAGCGGCGGCGGCCGCATCGTTTTGCATTGCACGTTGACCCTGGACGAGCTATCGAAGGTCATCCAATAAGGCCTGCGTCTGCTGATTCTGCAAGCGATAAAATTCGGACAGTACATCTGGAGATTGTGGCGAAGCCATGACACAATGAAATTTAAGCAAGTATAAAGAACAAGACCCTTTTTTTTACTCGTCGCCAAAAATGTTGTGTCTAGACAAGACAGCCTAGACTCAATGAGAGGAAGCCGAAAGGCACGCGCTTAAACTCACGCAGGCTGGCGTGAGGTCTGAAACAGGATACGTAATGAATGCTATAAAGAAAAGTACATAGCTTCTGGAATACTTAACTTTAATCCATAATTGTAGAACATCGCTCTTGATGATACATGCTTCATATAACAAATATCAATTGAATACGGCGCCTTGCTAGGTCATAGCAATTGACTTAGCTGAAGGCTATGCTAACTATCTTCTCGGCAAATGAGAGAGTCTACGTCAGTGTAGCATCGCTAGCAAAGTCGGCTGTCCAACTGGGGCGAGTGCCAGGACGTCTCTCTAGACCTGCCGTGTGGTGGCGTTCGGTCTGCTATCACTGACAGTGGCGACACGCGGGTCCGATGTATACTACCGGACCGCGGCCGATTTAAAAGCTAACACCTAGCAAGTGTGGTGTCTGGCAGTGACACCACACTTGTACCATGGGGTATACTTTTTGCCATGCACTTCACAGTGGTTGCAGAGTATAGATGTCAATAGTAGTATCACGTTCTAAAAATACACTTACCTTTTTGTAATCAGGCATTGCAAAACCTGTGCACATCAGTTTTTTGTTTGTGGAAATGACGTATGTAATAACGAGCTTATTGCAGCTACTCGCACACTGAAAACAGTCTTAAATGGAATAAAAGATCAAAAAGTTATTGTAATATACTTAACTCACAGGCATGATCTAATGGACTAGTTTGTATATGCAAGGAAATCCAGAAGTCCAACAATGTTTACCAATAAACATGCAGAAAGGCAAATCTTATTTATGTAAAAAACTTGGTGAGTTAATATAAACTATTCACATCAACAGTGAAACAGGCAATTAAGTTTCACTGGAGACAACAGATCACTCAGACAGAAGAGGCTCCACTCAAGAATGCAACCAGCAGCTGGCTGTTGAGGATAAGCCAGCCCTCATACATGTGAATGCCACAGAAACAACAGTTGCAAATGAAGCAGCTTTAATAACATTGGCAGAAGAGGACTCTGTGTCAGTATCAATGGCTACAACAACAGCAGTAATAGCAAGGAATTTAAAATCAGTAACAACAGAAGATCCACGTTGGTGTGAACTGGATGAAATGAGAAGAACAATATTGATGGGATCAGCATCATTAGCACAAATAGTGCAGGAATCATCAGCTACAGCACCAGTAACACTAGCAGCATCAGCAACTGCAGAAGAAACAGCATCTAGCATTGTGAGTAAAAGGAGGACAGCGCCTCCTTCCTATCTGAAAGATTTTTTAATAGAAGGAAGGAAGAAGAAGTGTCCAAGAAAAGTAATATTTATTGTTTAACAGTGTTTTACCAGGATGTTCAGTCAATAAAAAACAATGTGCAACAATTAGAAATTGAACTGAAAACCATAGATAGCTTGATTATCTGCGTTACTGAACGCTGGTGGGTAGGCACTGACATTGAATACACAGTTTAACCTTCTTATGAATTAGGCTGTCACTATAGCAGAACCGAGCGAGGTGTCGCAGTGGTTAGCACACTGGACTCGCATTCGGGAGGACGACGGTTCAATCCCGCGTCCCCTGATTTAAGTTTTCCGTGATTTTCCTAAATCACTCCAGGCAAATGCCGGGATGGTTCCTCGGAAAGGGCACGGCCGACTTCCTTCCCCGTCCTTCCCTAATCCGGTGAGACCGATGACCTCGCAGTTTGGTCTCTTCCCCCAAAACAACCACCACCAACCAACTATAGCAGAACATTAAAAAGGGGTAGAGGTTCATGTATTTATGTTAAAATAGGACTTCAGATCATAGTTAGAAGTGACATGATTTCCCCAAGTGAAGAATAACAGTAAAATACAATAAAAAAACTGTTTATACTGTGCTTTTGTAGATCCCGTAATGGTTATGTTGAACCCTTTTCCACTAAATTAATACAAGTACTGGACAAGATATGTAGTGATAAAGGGCATATTATTATTTGTGGAGATTTAAATATCAATATGGGGAAAATAGATGAAGTCAGCAACAGATTCTTGAATATCTTGTACAGTTATTGTAGCAAATGTCTCAAGAATAACCATTCACTCATTGCCAATTATTGGTCATATTGTAACAGATATCAACCATAAATCTTGTAAGAAATCTGTTAAAAACCTTGGAGTATCAGACCACTTTGGTCAAATTGTAGAACTCAAAATATCTACAAAGAAACAAACAAAAGTGCTTAGCTACAGAAAGGTGTTTTCAAAATCAAAAAGGGGCAGATTTGCAATGCAGATGACTACCCAAACATGGTCAGAACTACACTCAGGAACACATAATAATGAAAAATTCAACAAATGCACGAACATATTCAAATTAAAATTTGAAGAGGAATTTCTTATGTTACCAACCTGTTGAGGAGTCTAATAGAAGGGACAGGGTAACAAAAGATATCAGAAAATCCTCTAAAACTCTCAGATATCTCAGTTCTATTAAAGAAAATAAGAGTGACCCAGTCTTCTTACAGTTCTATCTCAGACACTAAAGGACACACAGAAAACTGCTGCAGAAAGCAAAAGTAATACAAAATGATGGGAACATACTGCACTCAAACAATAAAAGCAAAGCCATTTGGAATATAGTAAAACAAGAAGCTGGTAACACAAAGGCAAAGCAGATCAATATAAAAATCATAAATAAAGATAGTTTAACAGGTAGCCCAGAGACCTGTCCAACTTTGTAAACAATTACTTTAGTAAAGTAGTAATCAAACTGCAAGAAGATCTTCCAAACATACAAGATGGAGCAACAAAATAACACAACACTGCTGCTATCCACCACTTGGGAGGAAATCAGTAGAATCGTGCAAACATTTGAAAGTGAAATATCCACATGTCTGGATGAAGTACCAACATGTCTACTAAAAGACTGCACTAGCAGTATAAAAGTACCCCTAATAGTCTTTATAAATGAGTCAGTCTCATAAGGTTGCTTCCCTGATTACCTAAAGCATCCAAAGCTCTACCATATAAAAAATGATGATATAGAGAACAGAGAGAATTGCAGCTCAGTTTCATTACTTCTTCCTTTTCAAAAATGATAGAAACTATTATGAAACCAGACTTACAGATTATTTAAATAAATATCAATTTCTGTGCAAAGAATAATTTGGATTCAGGTTTGGAAAGGGAACAGAAGCTGCTATAGCAAAATTTAGAAAAGTAGTTTTAGAAGATAGAGGAGAACATGCATTTTCCTAGACCTCAGAAAGCATTTGATGCAACTGATCATGAAATACATCTAGATAAACTTGAAGTACTAGGAATAAGGAGGCGGTAAATAAATCATTTAGGTCTTACCAAGCAGACAGAGTGCAGAGGATAGAGATATCCCAAATTTCAAGTGGCTGTAATTACATAGTGAAACATCCTTCAGATCAAGAATATCTGAGCACTGTAGACCCTCACGGGAGTCTATTAGGCCCAATACTGTTTCTCATTTACATTAATGGCTTCCCACTGTGGGTCACACAAGGAGAAATGTTAGAAGTAAAGGCTAAAAAGGCACTTACAGTGGTCCAAAACTGGTCAAATAACAATAAAACAACTTCAGCTTAAAAAAAAAAAAACGAACAAAACTTAAATTACATAATGAAACCATAGCGTGTGTATTGGTACAAAATTTTTAGGTAGGTTTGTTGATCAAAAATTGAAATAGGATGTACAGATCAGGGTACTTTGCAAAAGAACTATCACAGCATGCTATGCATTACGAATAATAACCACAGTTGTAATAATAGCTCATGTCTAACAGCAACATACTACACAAACATACATTCTGTCATCAGTTATGGCATAATATTCTGGGGTGAAAATGCTCAGAATGTGGAAAATGTGTTCAACCTGCAATAATGAGCCATCATAATAATGAGCCATCAGAATAATGAGCATAAGTGAATATGTATTCCAACTTCAGTATACACACACACACACACACACACACACACACACACACACACACACACACACACATGCACACATTGTGCGATATGCAGCAAACAGCTCCATACATGATCGTCAAACCAGGTACAGTGATTGCTTCTACCTGAAACCACTATGTTTTACCAAAGAGTCAAGGTATGTGATAAACTGCCAAAAGAGATCAAAATCATAAAGGAACTCTATAAATTTAAAACATATTTTAAGGAATATTTACTAAAAAATAGTTTTTACTCCAGTAAAGAGTTCATGCAACATAAAATTATTACAAATAAATAATCAGGTTTACCAATTGTAAAGTAGATGAAGAGGATGGAGTATACCTGTAAGCAATAAAATACATTGTAGTTTATAACTTACTCCAAAGTGTATGATTGGGCGAGTCTTACAATTCATTTCTCTTGTTTGAAGCATGCTCTTCTGCCTTTTTTATGCAGTGATAAATTGTGTACATGTTTATTTTTACTATGAATTTCTCATAGTTTTTTCCCCATTATCTTATGTACCTCTGTTTTACAGGTGGTGTGTGTGTGTGTGTGTGTGTGTGTGTGTGTGTGTGTGTGTGTGTGTGTGATGACAATATTCATACAAAGAAATTTGTCTCTGGATGAATGTATAAATATATAAATAAATTCATTAAATCATACTTCATTTCCTGTAAATCCAGTTGTGAAGAAGAGCCTTCAGGGACATGTACTGAGTCAAGTTATATATTAACAGCAGAAGAGACCACTGCTGCCTTCTTCTGCAAAGTATATCAGTAACAACTGCTTACCTAAACACAGTTATCTAATACTTCAAACAAAGCATCTAAGTAACTTTGCACTGTACACTCATAAATTCCATTTCACCTGCTGTGCTCTATATAAGATACTGGAGAAATAATCTCAGCCTCCAGGAGGAACATACCAATCACAATAGGAAGGAAGGCAGGCACTAACAGGTGTGAGTACACCAGAGCTATCACTTTAACAAGTCATGGTTGCAAAATACTAACGCAAATTATCTACAGTACAATGGAATGACAGCTGACCTGCAGGAAGAACAGAGAAATGTAGAAACAAGTGAAGCAATATAGACACTTTGACTTATTGTAGAAGACAGTTTGAAGAAAGACTAACATAAATATATAAATTATGAGGCAGAAAAGTGGGATGTGAAATTTGCATTGCTAATACACACAGTAATGTTTCTGAGTTAATGAAAAATAACAGTATTGACAGTCTTGGCCCCCATCAGGAAATGTTTCAAACTTCATTAAGAAGTTAGGGAAAGTACTAAAAAGACTTAGTAGACATAACTGGGAATTTATTGTACATGGAAATTTTAATATATATTCCCTCTCAGATAGTTCTGATTGAGGGCATGTAGAGTTACTGATGACCATCTATGATTTGACCCTCACAGTATCATTCCCAATAAGACAAAAAAGACATAGTGCAACAGCAAATGGTAATTTGTTTCTGAATCTATCTTTAATGATATAATAATAATAATAATAATAATAAAGATTTTATTGTCTTTAGGCCATTACAGCAATTGACAACGTCAAATGAAGCTACAATTTATAATACAGTGTGATAAGGTATTGACTACTGTAATATTTTAGCTTATATTACAATAAATGTACAGTGGGTCATCTGTTGGATTACTGCATTTTACAGTTGAAGAATTCATTGATATCATAGAATGGGTGGGCAATAAACCATTCATGCAGTCTTTCTTTGAATGTATGTTCAGGAAGATCCTGTATGGCATGTGGCAGCTTATTAAATAGCTTGTGCCCTGTGACTTCATAGCTATTTATTGATTTTGATAGTCTGTGGTAAGGCGTGTATATGTGTTTGATGCTTCTTGTGTTGTAACAATGTACATTTTCTCTATGTTTCACATCTTGTAGGTTCTTCTTCGTAAAGATTAAGACATTGTATATATAGAGGTTTATTACAGTCATAATTTTTTGTTTAGTAAATAAGGGTTTGCAGTGAGCCTTATGTGAAGAATTTGTAATTATCCTAATGGCTTTCTTCTGCAATAATAGGATGTCATGTATATGACTACAGTTACCCCACAAGATAATGCCATAGGATATTATACTCTGGAAAAATGCAAAATAAGATGATCTGATGTATGTTTCAGGTACACAATTTCTGAGTTGTCTTAATAAATAAATTACTCTAGATAGTTTACTACTAATATAGTTTACATGTTGGCCTCAGGATAACTTTTTGTCTAAATAAACTCCCAGGAATTTAACAGAACTAGGGTCATCAGATAGTGGCTTGTCTCTTAGAGTGAAGATTATCTGCTGAGTTTTATTTTCATTTAGCAGGAAACTATTTGCTCTGAACCAATATGCTGCATGAGTGAGTGTATTTTCAGCACAGGTTTTAAGATCATTAAGACTGTTACTGCTATGGAGAAAAGTCGTATCATCTGCATACAATACAGTGGTGGATCTAATAAACGAGGGGAGGTCATTGATCATTATCAGAAACAGGAAGGGCCCCAGTACAGATCCCTGAGGCACACCTACTTTAACATTTTTCTATGTTTGACATTTCCTTACCAACACAAACTACCTGTTTACGGTTGTTGAGATAAGCTTTTAATAGTCTGAGACTGTTTTCTTTGATGCCGTAGAATTCTAGTTTCTCTAGTAGTGGCATGTGCTCAACACAGTCGAAGGCCTTGCTTAGGTCACAGAATGAGACCTGAGCAAAGCCTTTGTTCTCAAAAACTTTGAGGATGTAACTGACTACCGTGTTGATTGCATCAATGGTCGACAGATTCTTCCTAAACCCGTATTGTGTAGCATTAATTATTCCTAGATTCTCAAAGTGAGATGATAATTGTTGGTACATGACGCATTCTATTACCTTGGAGAATGTGGGTACTATTGAAATAGGCCTGTAGCTAGATGGAGAGTCTTTATCTCCCTTTTTGTATACTGGGACAATCCTAGACAGTTTTAACTCATCAGGAAAATATCCCTCAAGTAAGCACTTGTTTATGCAATGGGTTAAGGGGTAGAGAATGCAGTCACACACTTTTTTTAGCAGGTTGGATGATATGCCATATATATCTAAGCTATCAGATGATTTCAGTTGTTTTATGACCCCTTGTACATATCTAGGCGATACTTCGGAGAAGGTTACCATGCTTGTATTTAGTGACTGTCTACCCCAATTTTGGGAGAGTAACTCTGATGGACTAATGTCTGGTTTGATAATTGTGTCTCCTATTTCTCTCACTGAATTAATAAAAAACTCATTGAGTGTTTGTGGTGGGATATTAATTTTGTCTTTTTTAGTATCTCTGGCAGCACTGTTAATTACTTTCCAAGCAGTTTTGCATTTATTGGTGGAATTATGTATGCTGTTGGCATTGTAGGTTTTTTTGGCTTGCAGGATGGCTTTTTTGTATTCATTCCTGCATTCCACATAGGCTGATTTGGCACAGTCAGACTTCATACTATTGTATATGCTGTACAGTAACAAAACTTGTTTCTTTAGGTCTGTCAGCTGTTTAGTGTACCATATATTTTGTCTGTTTTGAGATCTGGATTTGTGGCTGCTGTCCATTATTTTGATTTTCTTTATGGGAATACTATGGTTAAATAGGGTCAAGAATGCATTAAAAAATCTATCAAATATTATTTTGGCTGGCAGATCATTACTTGATGTGTAATGTCCATCAACACTACAATGGCCAAACCAGTCTCTGTCAGCAAGGGAATTACGTCAGTCCAACAATAAATAGTTTCCAACTAGTGCCAAACTATGATAGGCAGTATACTTTAGGTGTTTGTAGAGTTCAGCACTTTACTCTCAGACAAGACTACAAATAGTCTTTCAGATCATGATGGACAAATCTTCACTCTTTATGATGTAGGCCAGTTCAAAATCCAATATCCCCTATGGATATTCGTGAGAGTAATTAAAAAAGGTCAAAAAAACTTTCAACCATAAGTTGCAGGTAACAGATTTATCTTTAATATACAGATTTTGTAATACTGTTGCTAAATTTAACCATTTATAGATGAATTTTCTGCCCTTTTTAAAGACTCCTTCCAAAGGAAGCAGGTCATAAATACTGTTTCCAGTTCTGTAAGTTAGACTTGGTTTACAAAACGTATTAAACAGTCACATAAGAACCAAAAAGAAGTTTTATGCTGCAAACACTATATTTAAAGACGTAGACAAATTGTAATGCTACAGACAATAACAAAAAAATTTTAAAAAGGCAATACAGAAATCAAAACATAGGATTCAGATAAATCTAGTAATAAAATAAAAACAGTTTGGAATATTGGAAAAAGTGAAACAAGTACAACAACGAAGAAAGGTAAAACCAAGTATGAGGGAAAGGTAGCAGAGAATCGAAAAACTTTAGCTACAATTTTGGACAAAAACTTCCTCAGTCATCAAATGGCTATACTCCCTTTTTGATGAAGCTGTGACTAAATGCCAAGCTGAATACTCCAATGTAATCAAAGAAATCATCCTAATCCTGTTACTGTAAAGAAAATTTGAAAAGCCATGAAGTCATTAAAAAGTAAAAACTATGCTGGAGTGGATAATGTTTGTAATAATTTATGGAAATATATTTGGTTGTGGATAAGTAGTGTCCTATATCATATTTTAAACGCTTCATTTCAATAAGGTGTTGTTCCTGAGAGACCTATGTATGCCATTGTGAAGACCTTTTATAAGGAAGGTGATAAAACTGAACTCACTATCACCCTGGTTTCTCTAAAATTCTAGACTGAACACCTATGAAGAATGGAGTTCTCAACAAGAGCAAGTTTGCCTTTCAAGAGAACTGTTCAAGAGGAGACACAATATGTGCACTGTAAAAATCCATGGCAGCAGTGTTTGTGAGTGATCATCTCACAGTGCTCAGTAGGTTACAGTCCCATGTCAACTCATTCAATACAAAGATGCCAGCAGGAAATGAAATCTATTCACATGGAATTAATGCTGTAGGACGTCTATTGTGCTGACATTGCTGCTGGGATGCCTGCATCACAATCTGTGTCACAAGGCCATCAAGGTGTTCACTGTGTGAGTGTGTGTGTGTGTGTGTGTGTGTGTGTGTGTGTGTGTGTGTGTGTGTCAATGTAAGAATAAAGATATGTGCAATTTACTCTATTATGGCTATTAGGGTTGATTACCTGCTCATTCTTAATGACCTCACACCCCACCACCATTCACCTTCAATGAAATCTCTTATAGCACTTGCAACCTTTTGACTGTGTTGATCACGATATACACTTGGAGAAAGGTACATTACGTGAAATATTTAGGGTGTTGCAGATAATTGGTTACAACCGTATCTCCAACATAGAAAACAAAAAATAATATTAAACTGCTCAGTTAAGGTACGTGACATCTCTGCTCAATCTGGATAGAATTCCATCCATTGTGGAGGGTCCCAGAGCTCAATTCTTGGCCCATTGTTATTCTTTATCTTTAAAATGACCTACAGTTTTTGCAAGCAGGAGATCAGATGATAGATTTGAGGAACGGATTGACTATACACTCTTGGGAGTGATTAATAACTTCATTGCAAATGTGCATTCGCTAAAATTCTAGTGAGATCAATTTTATTCTGTTGTGAATAAAAACAGAAAAAAAGAGAGAAATATATGTGACATGAGGAAACCAGCTAATAAAAAGAAAAGAAGTGGGAAATTTTTTGGGCATGCAAAGAGATAAGAAAATTAACTGGTCTTCTCATATTTTAGACCTCCGTTAGAGATTGAGTTCTGATATTTATGGATTACATGTTGTCACTATGCATGGAGAATCTTATATTGTAAAAGTGCTGACTATGGGGATTTTCATTCAGTGGTTGTGTGTGGCATTATATTTTTGTGTAAACTGACGTTAGCAATTGCCAGAAATGAGCTGTAAAAATTATTTGTGGATTGTATCGAAGAGCTTCATGAATAAAAATTTTTTGAAACTCAAAATTATTACAACACCAAGACAATATATTTTTTATCTCATGCAATTTGTCACCGAAAATATAGGGATGTTTCAGAGTAACAGTGCAGTTGATGATCAGAAAGAGTGATCTGTACAGAGAGAATGAGAAGCTGTGCTTGGTGCAAGGAGTGCACACTTGACTGGAACAAAGATTTTCAACAGTTGTCCTCTTTCAAGGAGACATAATAACAGAATGTACCACTCAGTATTCTTACTGGCTTCACAGTATATGGTAATAAATGTTTACAATTTTTATGGATCTTAATGAATTTTTACTGCAGCTCGATTTAATATTAAAAACTGCAGAGTGGTTTGTTGCATGTTTCTTTGTTACATGAGCAGCACAATGATGGGGATGGGGCCAATGGCAGTTTTTCATGTGGGATGGGGATATTGTGTCACCAGATGACATTTTCAGTGAATTGATGGCTATATATCACAAGAGGAAGCCTAAGGCTGCACGTCATTTCTGTGACTATTATTATAATAATGTAAAAAAAATAATTCTAACATATGATTAGACGTAATGAAAATGTTCATTATGGTCTGCATTCAGTTTTGTTCAAGCCACACTTGATTAACATACTTGTAGGGCCACAAATTAATTGTGACATATATTGCACTCTGTGGCGAAAATAAATCTGCATGAAGTTATTTGCGATGATAAAAGTATTCACAGTGTTTGGATTTCTGAAAGTACATAGCATCTGGAACCTTTATTCCCATTTGTGCTATCCGAAATATCAATAGGATGATTGCTGATTTTGAAAAATAATTAACAGAGGAATAGTGAATATGTTGTAAAGTGGAAATAAATAATATCTTTGGCTCTACACTATTATGATAGAGTACTGCGTTTAAGCTAACTGCAAAAGGAAGGAATTTTAAGCTACCCACCTGTGAAAATAATATATATGTACTTAATTAACTGAAAAGTGTTGAGAAGGAGTACAAGATCTTTAAATAACAACTGAAATCTAGCTGCGAGCCAGTGATTTGCATATAGAAAGTAAAGCTGGGTTTCCATAAGCAACTAAAGTGATGCTACAGCAGATGGAATGATGAGTGATATGGCAGTGGCACTGTGTGCTACTGTTTCCACATGCTGCTGTCAAAATTGTAGTTGCACTGTTTCCAGTATGATATCAATAAGAGCGTGCTGTATCCCACTACTAGTGTGTGTGAGTGCACAATGCAGTGTCACCAGATGTGATTCTTTTAATCGGCTGCCAAATGTATCAGCGCAGCCGAGCTGCTGGAGGCCACCTGTGGGAGGTGTGTATGCAGCACGGTCTGTGCCGCACCACCTGGGTTGCGGTTCGCACATATATATGCACAGAGCAGTGCTGATTGACCCATTAAGTTCATCCAGTTGTGCCGTTCACAACAGTTGTTTCATGTCTCGTACTGTGTGGACTCCCATGAGGCTTATTGCTGTTATTGTTCAGAGGTTTAGGAATAAAGCCATGTTTATGTTACTTGGATTGGTTTCATGTATTACTTGGTTGTCAGACGATTGGTGAGAATAATACAGTTTCCCCAGTTCACTCTCAAATTTTAGTAAAGGAACTTTCATTCCATTAAAATTCTTCAGTTTCCTTCAATGATCAAGGATTTCAGCAAATATTTTCAAGAGCATAAATAGATTTTGAACGAAAGAGAGGGGTGGGAGATAGGGCTCAGTTGGCTCAGACAAATTCAAGCAGCTTGCTGAAAAACTCTTTTAGAAATGAGCAATAGAATGTGCTGTTATCGCATACCCACTCTGCTCTCCACAAACCTCAATCTATCATTTAGTATCAGAACTAGTGTTAATAATTAAATACCGCCCAGGTGACTTGATTGGGCAATATTTTGCCATTTGGGCTAGTAATGACAAATTTTGAGTAAACTTTTTTAAAGAAATGCAACCATCACTTATTTCAAGTTCTTTTGAAATATAGATAATTACTCTATTGATTGTTTTAGTGGCTATAACTAAAAGATCTCAGATTCCTTTTTCTTCTTGACTTCCTGCTGCTATTACTGCTTCTACTCCTGTTTCTGCTTTGGTTCATTCTTCTACTCTTGTTACTGCTGGGGTTTATTCATTAATTTGTTTTAGTCCAATATTAGAAACTTATAGTTGTGGTTGATTTTTATTGTTATTAGGTTGTATAACTATGTTTATAACTGGTTTAGGGACTAATTTTGTGTTTGATTTGGAAAAAATTATTGGTATTTCTACTTTAGGCAACTTGGTTAATAAATAAGAATTTTGGCAGTAGATTACCAAAAATGTGCTTTTTTCAGTTATTAGTTTATGCTTTATCAAAGCCGTTGTTACTTATATGTGCAGGGTCAATAATTCATAATTTAAAGTATTCTCAGGATATTCGTTTTATGGATTCTATTGTGAATTTTAACCTTTAACTTCTGTTTGTTTTAGTGTTTCTGTTTATCTTTGTGTGGTATACCCTTTTTAGCTGGATTTTATTCAAAGGCTTTAATTCTTGAGATGGTTTTTTTGAGATGAATTAATTGTTTGATTTTTTCCTTTTTTTGTACAAATTTAACAGAGTCTTACTATTTTCATTTATTTTATTATTCATTGTCTGGTGACAGTAGTTTTTACTCAAGTTTTTCTTTGAATGATAACGGTTATTATATCTCCTTTGGTATAATTGGTTTATTATCTGTTACTGTTTTTGGTAATAGCCTTTTACCTTGATGAATATTCCCTAGTCCTCATATAATTGCTTTACCTTATTATCTGAAACCTTTAATAGTTACTGTTGTTGTTTTAGGCTCTTATTTAGGTTATCTTACTTCTAAATTTGATTTATCTCATAACTTATTTTCTTTGCATATGTTATCTTTTGTTATATTTGCTGGTTCTGTATGATTTATACCTTTCCTTTCAACTTAATTTGTTAGATATTTACCTTTGAAATTAGGTTATTATTCATCAAAGTATTTTGATTATGGTTGAGGTGACTTATTATGTGGTCAAGGTTTATGTAGGTTATTTATTTATTTAATTTGTTATATTCAAGGTTGATATGACTCAAATTTTATGATTTATCTTTTAACTTTCATCAACCAGTAGAATTTGTCACACAATACTTATTGGGAGACTTGGCTATTGAAGTGGAACTAGAGAATGTGATGCAGGAGACAGATGATCAACTGATGTCCCTTGATGATGCTGCATCAGATGGGTCCCACATGCAAGGTGACCTCTAACTCGTGTTTTAGCTGCCCAGGTGGTGGGACGATGGTCAGTCCACAGTCACAGTGATGCCATGACCACTCTGAGTCTGACTAATTAACTGTGATGTCACAAGTACACTGTGTAGGTACCATTATTGTCAACAGTATTCGCACTCCAGTTAAGGTCCAAATGTTAAGGTGTATGTTACAGGTGGGGGGACGTAGATATTGGTTTCCTCAAGAGATGAGACCTGACATAAGATTTGAGTTCTGTGGTTGTGACGCTTATAGTTTACTCGCTGGTGATGGTAGTGATGGCATGGCCATACTGTTAAGGGAAGGATCGACGCATCAGACATGACTTATATTCCATCAACACATGGTGTTGCACTTGCAGTTGGTACAGTCCATTGGTGACTGTTTATGTGCCACCAGGTTTGTCGAAGTGCTGAGAAGAGGTGTCTTCTACTTTGAAGAGGTGACCCCATTGTTTCAAGGAAATGCAGAGCATATCAAAGTGGGCAGTAAATTCAACTGTTTTCTGCAGCCTGAGGACCAATACCTACACTTTGTCACATGCCCAGCATTGTACACACTGGTATGGGACAATCATCTTACAAGACCCCTGGACCCTACAATATGGAGACAATCATAGATCCATGTGCCTTAACAGCGATCCAGCTACTCACTTAGACAGGATGTATGAATCACTAGGGCTCCATGTGGTGACAGTTGGCGTTGAGATATGACTGATGGCTTTTAGTACGCACCAAGCTTTTATTTGCACCATTTCCTTGTTGCAGCAAAAGACAAGACATAGTAGAGGACCATGGAAACTAAACATTTCCCACCCCCTTGATGAGACCAGCTGCAGTGAGAGTGAGGATACTTGGTGTTGATGCCAATGGCAACTTTGAGCTTACAGTCCCATATTGCTGCGGAGGATTGGCTGTATCAAACATGCCTTAAAGCAGGGCATTTATTGGCTATGGCAGAAATAAGTCTGGCTGACAACAGATAACATCAGAATTTTATAACACAACATTAAGGGAACTGGCAGTACAACTACCAATGCCTGACTGTAAACAGGCCATCCAACACATCAAAGTATTTGGGCCATGTCAGAGTCCATTCAAGACTACAAGATAATATCCGTGATGAAAGAGCATCGCTGCATTATGTAGTACAAGGAAGACATTGGGCAAGCACATGCTCATCAAGGCAGTCAAAACAATGGAAGGATGGCAAGCTGTGTCATAAACATAAACAGTGTACACCAATACTACCACAACTTGTATGTCAAGGACCCAATGAGTGACATGGGATTGGTAGATGTGCTACACAATGTGGAAGCAACCAAGGCTATGCAGGATGATGGCATGTTTCTGGCAGACATTACCTGGGATGAACTGGATATGGCCTTGAAGAGTGGTGTGTTGAATAAATCATCTGGCCTGATTGACTCTCAGTTTAGTTTTACTGCTCTTTCTCTGGTCTCATGGTGCAACATTCATCCAAATGTATAAGGCAATTATGACAAACACTCAGAGTACCTACCGCATTTATGGAAGGTATAATGATCCCTGTGCCTAAACCTCATGGTGGGTGCAGCCCACAGCACTATTGAACCCTGATTTTGATAAATGCTGATTATAAGCTTTTTATGTGCATCCTCCATGCACATCTGCACTCCACAGTCAAGGGTGCAGAACATGCTGATCGAATGTGCCTTGGTGGAAAGAGCAATGTCTGCACAGTGTTGGGATCGTGTAGGGACGTGATCACACCAGTATCAGCCCCCAAACTCTGGGGCACCCTTGTTGCAGAGGATTTCGACGTGCATTCAACAGCATCAGTCGTGGTTTTCTGCATGTGGTCATTGAATGCAAGGGCCTCTCCCACATGTTTGTAGATGGAGTCCCGTCTCTGAATCATGGAGAGAACATTCAAGGGTAATGGTGAACTGTTATCAGTCAGAACGCATTTCTATTGAGTTCTCCGTGAGAGAAGGATACCCCTTGTCCGCCATTATATTTGCAGTAGCTCTCAAGCCCTTTCTGCATGGCCTTCACTGACACTTGGAAGGGGTTTGTTTATGGATGCTAAGATCCATTGTTGTGCAGTTGCTGAGATGTCATCTTCCCAGCCAGGTCAGGGGATGGTGTACAGTCAGTGTTGCAATGGCTTCAACAACACAGAGCAATGGCAGATGCCATCATCAATCTGCAGAAGACGACATGGGGATGTGGGCAGGGGGCTGGCCCCAGGAACGGCAGTGGCCATTACTTAAGTATCCACACTCAAATGTTTGGGGCACTATTCCATGGCTATATTCAACACACTGCAGTGGTCACATATCGTTAGCTGTTAAAACAGTTATGTGCACTGGTCCCACTCCACATGCTACCCATGATGGGCATGTTGCAGTGGGCACAGTACATTAATGTCTACTTAGCTCCAAAATTAAACAATTTCGCGCAAGTGCTGCTGATGCCTATTGCAAATGCTACAAGGCTACAAGCTACATTTGGACATTTTGTGCATGCTGACCTTGTTCTCAAAATTCGTTAAGTCACTTGGATATTGCCCTCACATGAAGGTGGTGCAGGTTTGACCAATATCAGAAACAGAGTGTAGGCACTGTTTCTTGGAACAAAGCACTGATTGTGCCATTCTGAGCATGTCAGCCTGACAGGCATCATGATCGAGAAGGTGGCACCTCAGTTATTGAACCCTCCAGTTCTTGTCGATCATATTACACCGCCACTCAGGCATACTCAAACGTTCCTCTCTGACTATAGTTATCTGCTGGATAATTATCGCCAATTACAGAGGCACCCCCACACCAACATGGTTGAACGATGCCCCCCCCCCCCCCCCCCTGCTGTAAGATGGGAGAAAGGTAGAAGTGCAGGCTATGTGTTACTTGGTAGTGAATGACAAATTCCCTAATCACCAATGACTGTATTCCATCCATTTGGCTGACATGCCTTTGTTTCTAGATTGCATAATAATTGATTCTGATGCAAACTGGTTGACATGTGGCATGGTGGGTGCATGGTGGGTATCCATACAACGATTGTTAGCCCTACTCTTATGGCAGCTGCCCATGTCGATCGTTTTTGACGCCCTATCCCACAGCGATGGCGCCTACTTCCAAGCTCCCAGGACAAATGCAGTCATTTGCATTAAAGGAATGGCGCTGTACTATTTCTTACACGATGGTGTCAAAGAAGTGATAGATTACTGGTCCTTCCTGCTGGACAAACATATGGACCTATTATGCTGAGTGAAATACTGGTCCTGTTTCGCCAACTGTCTGGGTTCACTGTTCATGGAACCTCCACCTAGCTGGGATGTTCCGTCTCCAGTCTGTGTAGACTGGGGACAGTACTCCCCATCATATAAGAAGATGACGTGGACAATCTGCATGCTCAGCTGTTGTAGTAGGGTTTTCTTTACCTAGTTAGTATGGTCTCTACTTTGTATATGTATATATAAAGACGACTTATGTTTTTCCCCCTTCGATGCCTGTTCCAGACATGTGAGCAGAGTGACACAAGGGCTAGGCCCTGGCGAGAAGTGGTGTCATGATCGCATGGGCAGAAGTGACATAAAATCGACAAAATTACGAAAATGATGGAAAATACGTATAAATTGAGGAAAAAATACGCCAAAATACGGGAAAATTGAGGGAGTACTTGCATGTCTTCTTCTTGGGGTACGACAATTCTTGTACATGGGAATGACTACTAGGCAGAAACAAGAATACGAGAAAAAATTGACATGCAAGCATCGGGAACCATGTGTATAGTCATTTTTCGTCGACAGTGACATGACGGCTAAAACAGAATGTTTAAAGTGGATGACCACCAAATGTAGAGTAATAAATTTATATATACATGTTAGATCACAAGCCAAGATGTGACCCCAAAGTTATCGGCAACCACCTTATAGATTTTTATAAAGTGTCCTTAGCTTAAGAGCGTTATATTACCAGCTGAGGGACTGCAATTTACAACTACAGAAAGGATCGCGTTTTTCACCTGTGCAAGACTGATTAGATGGTTTACACCCTAATAAACACTATTTACCATGTGTTTCTCTATACTCTCCACCAACCACAAGCTTTCGGCATCAGCTAACAAATACCTCACAAAGCAGTTTATGTATGGCTTTTTTAATAACATTCTACTGTGTGTCTATTGAGGTAATAGTGACACATGAAAGTTGACTGCTGTCTTTGATGCTTTTCTGAAAAAGAGGCTAACCTGCATCTAAATTGACTTTCATCAGCCTTAAGGGATGATAGAAAGTGGATGAACTGTTCAGATGAGATGGGGTTGTAACGAGATATGGTTTAATGGTAGACTGATGATGCATTATAGAGAGAGAGGGAGATGTTGCTGCAGATCATTTGACTATATTTTTTTACATTGTTCTGTCAGGGTGCATTAGTTGTGTGACATAACCTGCTTTTGACTCGTATACAACTGCGTGTTCTGTGTGTGACTTAGAGCACTGTCTACATGCAATCATTAACAGCAAATCTCTCCATACCACAGTCATCAGAGGACTTCCAACTCATGTGTGATGATGAAACGTGTCAATCGATGGAAATCCTGTTTTAGCACCCTCCTCTAGATGCATGAAGATTTGTGCGACGTACTCCATTCCCCTGCCACATCTTGGGCATAAATCGAGTCTACAGTTTCATAACTACGATGATTCTAAGTTAGTAGCAGGTTTTTGTGAGATGTCCTGTGTGTATGTCTACTCGACAGGTGTCCTGTTTACAGAATTAGTGGCAGCAAGGCGTGTAATTTCACATCTCAAACAGTGCTGCTAGGTGTTTGTCAGTTTCCTTGTAAGAGGCACTCTGCATTGCTGACGGTTATGTAATAGGACTGATACTGATGGGACCATAGTATAATTTTCTAACCATGATCAGTTGCAAACAGTGGATGCTGTACACCTTTGGAAAGCTGCATGTGCATGTACACAAAGACTTTACGTTTTTGTCTTTGATGTACAAGGAAGTAATTTTATCTTCTTAAAGTTTGTCACTGCAGTCAGTGAGATAGAGAACTTGAGGGTAGATGTACATCAGCTGTTGGACATTTATGTCCTGCATTAGTGTACATGTGTTTATATTCCATGATCATTTCTCTCTTATGAATACCTTCTAGGTACTGACCCCAGACACTAGAACTATAATTTAGAATTAATAGCGCAGTTGATTTACGTAAAATGCTCCAAACCCCGTTGGTTTGGAGCTCCATCATGCATAAAACCACAGTTTTCTTCTAAACCATCTGTTGTACAATGAAGCGCCAGGGAAACTGGTATAGGCATGCGCATTCAAATAAGGAGATATGTAAAAAGGCAGAAAGCGGCGCTGCAGTCGGCAACGCCTATATAAGACAACAAGTGTCTGGCACAGAACTCTGGTAAAACATCAAATCTCTGACATCACTGCGGCCAGGAAAAGATCCCGCAAGAACGGGACCAACGACAACTGAAGAGAATCTTTCAGTTTAACCCTTCCGCCAAATTGCTGCAGATTTGAAGGCTGGGCCATCAACAAGTGTCAACGTGCTAACCATTCAATGAAGCATTGCTGATATGGGCTTTAGGAGCTGAAGGCTCACTCATGTACCCTTAATGGCTGCAGGACACAAAGCTTTACATCTCTCCAGGGTCATTCAACACCGACAATGGACTATTGATAACTGGAAACATGTTGCCTGGTTGGACGAGTCTCGTTTCAAATTGTATCAAGTGGATGGACGTGCATGGGTGTGGAGACACCTCATGAATCCATGGACCCTGCATGTCAGCAGGGGGCTGTTCAAGCTGGTGGAGGCTCTGGAATGGTGAGGGATGCATGTAGTTGGACTGATATGGGACTCTTGATATGTCTAGGTATAGCTCTGCAGGTGACATGTAAGTAAGCATCCTGTCTGATCACCTACATCCATTCACGTCCACTGTGCATTCCGATAGACTTGGGATATTCCAGCAGGACAATGCGACATCTGCCGGCCTCGGTGGCCGTGCGGTTCTACGCACTTCAGTCCGGAACCGCGAGACTGCTACGGTCGCAGCTTCGAATCCTGCCTCGGGCATGGATGTGTGTGATGTCGTTAGGTTAGTTAGGTTTAAGTAGTTCTAAGTTCTAGGGGACTGATGACCTCAGATGTTAAGTCCCATGGTGCTCAGAGCCATTTGTGCCAATGCGATATCCCACAAGTCCAGAATTGCTACCGAGTGACTCCAGGAACACTCTTCTGAGTTTAAACACTTCCTCTGGCCACCAAACTCCCCAGACATGGACATTATTGAACATATCTGGGATTTCTTGCAACATGCTGTTCAGAAGAGATCTCCACCCCATCATACTCTTACAGATTTACGGACAGCCCTGCAGGATTCATGGTGTCAATTCCCTCCAGCACTATTTGAGACATTTTTTTGAGTCTATGTTACACTGTGTGGTTGCACTTCTGCATTCTTGCAGGGGACTACACGATTTTAGGGAGGTACACCAGTTTCTTTGGCTCCTCAGTGTATATCATCACAACACTCTCATATCTTCTATACACCGATAAGGGGTGCTAACCCTTTCGAAAAGCGCGCATCTGGAGAGATCTTGTGCACTTCGATGGGTGCTGTGAGTAAGATAGGCGTGGAACAGTCTTTTCTGAACAGCAGTTATGGACGCGGTCTTCACTAAACAGCAGGTATGGGCTCGGCTCACTCTGTTTTTTTTTTTTTTTTTTTTGTCACATGGAGTGTAGCACATATAGTAGCCTCCTACTTCCATTCGGGTGCAAATTAACTTGGTGACAGTGTTGCAGGGAGGATGGTCAAAGTAATAGGAAGAGACTGTAGTCAATCACTGGTTGGATGTGTTACAGCAGAAAAAGGAGCAGTCTATCAAACAACAACACGGGGACCACTCTCTTGTGACTGATAGTCTGTGGGATATGGTCCCTCTACGGTGCAGGTCATGAAACTTTACACTGACCTATTCAAGCGACTTCAATCACTGGCCACCTTCTGCAATGGATCAATACCTGTATGCTTAATAGGATCCCCACAAATGCTCAATGCCAGCATACAGGAAGTATTTGTTTCTGATATACCAGGAGAGAGAGATGCAGTAAAATCTTATAGAATTCTCTATTGGATGATGTGAGTAGAGATTTATAGTTTGTAGATTTTCTCTGTTGGATGGTACAAAATAGCAAGGATAGAATATTTGAGTGTCAGATGCGAATGCACGCTGAGGGACACAGTTTTTCTTCAGACTGTAATACCTGTATGTAATTTGGAGATGCACCACAAAGCGATAGCAAAATCCTCGTCACTCTTCCAGTTCCTGTAACTGCTGGTTCAAAAATGGTTCAAATGACTCCGAGCACTATGGAACTTCTGCGGTCATCAGTCCACTAGAACTTAGAACTACTTAAACCTAACTAACCTTATGACATCACACACATCCATACCTGAGGCAGAAGTCGAACCTGCGACCGTAGTGGCCGCGCGGTTCCAGACTTCAGCGTCTAGAACCGTTCGGCCACCCCGGCCGACTAACTGCTGGTGTTGTCTTCTCTACTGCCTAGTGTTGCAGGAGAAAGATTCATTTACTGCTGACGTCACACAATGGACACGTTTGACAGAGCTATGACAACATATTCCCATTTCCACCGAGTGGTCAGAACATGGTCCTGTCGCATTAACTCAGCTCACCCTGTTTCTCAACAGGTTGCAGAAGGTGGTAGATATAGCACTCACTGACTTCTGCTCAGTTCTGACTTAAATTGGGCCAATCACATGGACAAAGATGTAGGGAGGCCAGGGCAGAAACTGAGGAGTAGTTACTAGATGCAGAGGGACTATCTAAAATTACATTGAAGTTTTGCTGTAAAGGGTCCTTAGCAGACAGGTTCGAAAAATTTTACTTCTTCAAGATATGAGAGTGCCACAAATATGATTCACTAGTGGCTATGATCATTAAAAAGACATCGCCACAGAATCCAACCCAATTATTTGATTGAATGGAGAGGCTTGATTCCAAATCACGGACATCATATCTATCAGAAATCATATGCTATAGATCTGAAAAGCTGGTGTTTTGGTCGTAGGGTTTTGTACATTCTTGTGACCTCAAACTAGCGTTGGATTTTTTAAAGTGTATCGTCAGATACCACACCATCTACTCCTGTATGTGATACTTCTCAATCAACTATCATCCTCACTCGACTATGGCCTAGTGGATATATCGCAGAACCTTTGCCATTGCGTTGAGATAGAATGCATTGCAAATACTGTTTGTTAGTGCAAGAAATATCTAACCCGCCAGGGTAGCCGAGAGTCCTAACGCGCTGCTTCCTGGACTCGGGTAGGCGCGCTGGCCCCGGATCGAATCCGCCTGGCGGATTAACGACGACGGCCGGTGTGCCAGCCAGCCTCGACGTGGTTTTTAGGCGGTTTTCCACATCCTCCTAGGTGCATACCGGGCTAGTCCCCACGTCCCGCCTCAGTTACACGACTCGCAGAAATCTGAAACACATTCGCACTGTTTTACGATTTACGCTAAACACAGACAGCTAGGGTACACTAATCCCGTCCCGGGAGGTATGGGGTGGCGGCAGGAAGGGCATCCGGCTAGCCCTGAAAATTAACCATGCCAAAATCCGTACTTAACTCTGCCGACCCTTCGCACAATGCGGGATAAAGGCAGTAGCGAAAGAAAGAAAGAAAGAGAAATATCTAGTGACGGGATGACGGTGTGGCAAATATCGGCTCAATATCACGTTCCTTAGCCCCATCACATTCTAAATTCGGTGGCAATCATGATTTTATTACGAGCGTAGACTGTTGACGACGTTCACACGTGCTTACAGCCTGATAATACACACCCCTTTGATCACCGTCTGTATTCAATGTTATGGTAATTGTGTGGAAGACCACTTCTTTTGGAAGCAACACCATATCTCTATTTATAAAGCTAGTATGGATATCGTTTGCGATACTTGTGTGCAGGCCCGGATCTTTGGGGAGCAAACTGGAGCATTTGCCCAGTGTGACAATTTCAGGGGGCGCTAAATTGATATTCTTAAAAAACAAAAAAAAAAAAGATTACTGCACATTGGTCTATCGAGTATTCATATGATTTTGAAAAGCATCCTAACTGGTTTTTTAACATTTTTGAACACATTCTAAGTTGATTTCTGAACGAATCATAAGTTGTTTTCTGAATGTGTGTATATGATGTCTCTGTCAGGGTAATCTCCACCGTATCTAGAAATAAAAAGCTTTCCCGCAGACAACAGAGGATGGGGCTGTGTGAGCTGAGCCGAATAAATCCGAATGGGTGAATACAAATCACTGCTTGTTGATGTATGTGACTGGGTGTATGAATGATTACCATTGTTATAATTATTAGTGAAATCCATAGATTCAGATTACCAAAGTGGAAATAAACGACTAACTTGAATAGCAAATAAGAAATATTATATATTATCGAAAGATTAATATTATCTTCCCAGTCTCTAAGAAAGACGAAAGACAGAAAATTTTTTGCCAGATCGCTACACTACCCATAGTACAGTCCCCTGTATTAGCAGCCGCTTGAGGTTCTATTCACGGAATAGACGGAAAACTTAATAATGCCTGATCAGAGAATAAACATGGGATAACTATACCTGTGATCCTGTCAGGGTTAATGAAGTTAACTGGAGGATACATTCTGAAAATGGCAGAAACAGTTACAGAATTAGTGATGACACGACTGTTTGTTAGAACGAGGAAGACGAAGAAACAAGGACATAACACAAATTATATGGAAGTATATGACGATTCCAAGTTTATATAAAAAAAATTCATATGACTACTTTTCGATCTCATGCTTGGGAAACTGGAGCGTCTGAATGAAATGTGAAATTATTTCCTAACATAAAACTTTCTACTTATAGTAGGACTAAAAACCATTTGATATTCGTATGTGGTGAAGTATGTTCTGTCATGTTATCCATGTAAATAGGGTACATAAAAATGACCATTTGTACCAAAAAAATCTCGCGTATTTGACGTATGATGCAACTGCTGCAGTATTAGAAAGGCCTATTTCGTTTTATGTAGCGAACGGTGACAAAATAGACGTAATTAAATCGAGAAATAACGTAACTCTTGGGTACTGTCCGTATGAACAGCTTTTTCAGTATTAGACAACGACATTTTGATTTTTCATGTAGCAAAACGTTCGATGACGAGGTAAGAAATTCTTTCACAGATAGGAAAGCATGCCGCGTAAAGCTGTAGCAAGAGTAGAGAAACAAATGCTGAGACCTAAGGACTGAATAAGTGTGTACTGTGGCGTCTTCTGTCATCGTCCAGCGCCGTGACATGCCCGGGTGTTTGAAAGTACAGTGCTCCGAAACTTTCCCGCTGGACGCCAGAGACGCTATACACGAGCAACATTTGTTCTGTTTTATTCTTTGATTGTTGATTTGTGTTCCGCGTTCTACTCCGTGGCGAAACCGTGAATCCAAGTGTGTTAGATACAGAATAATTTACCGTACTGAACTTTTCTTACACCTTCGCACGAGCTATCGGTTGCAGTATATTATTGTCTGTTCTGACCGCAGGGTTTCGTTAATAAATTATTTCATCAAGCTGCGACAAGCCTACTTCTCTTATTCAGCCCACAAGCACACGCAGGTGTTAAACCGTCGATCGCGGTAATTCAAAGTGGTACCGACAAGGTGGTGACCCCCACGTGATCTCCTGCGTGCACGCTGAATTTACGAGAAGTCTTTGCAAGAAATTGAGATGGCGAATCCACCAGAGCCGACAAATACTTCTGTGGCGCGTCTAGAGGTGCGACTACCACCCTTTTGGCCGCACGATCCATGCCTGTGGTTTGCGCAACTCGAAGCAACTTTTTCCTACGCGGGTATCACGGTCGACGCCACGGAATTCGCGGTGGTGGTCAGCCAACTAGATCACCAGTACGCCGCTGAAGTTCAAAACATCATAATTAGCCCGCCGGGAACGAACAGCTACGACCTATTGAAAGCAGAACTAATTCGGCGCGTGTCCGCTTCACAAGAAGAATGAATACGGCAGGTGCTTACCCAAGAGGACATCGGCGTTAAGAAACCTTCACAGTACCTACGTCATCTGCGGAGTAAAGTAGACACAGGTAGAGTCCCGGACAGCTTACTGCGCACGATCTGGAGCCGGTTACCACCACCAGTGAAGGCAATCGTGGTGTCACAGACTGACGCGTCTTTAGATGCAGTGGCCGAATTAAGATCCAAGAGGCAATGACGCCATCAATAGTTAGCTCCGCCACCGCGGCGTGCGCCTGCGCGGCGACAACTGTCTCGCGCGCGGATTATGATGTTCTCGCCAACTAAGTGGACTTCTATCACTGCAAATCAGCGAGCTGTTACATTGCCGCGACTCGGAAAACAGGAGCCGACATCGATTCCGTCGTCCCTCGCGCAACCGATCATCGACAGCCTCGACTACGACAGGAAGAGAACAAACAGTCTGTTGGTACCATCGCAAGTTTGGCGAGCAAGCACGTAAGTGTACGACACCCTGCGCCTACCCAAACGGCAGCGGCGATCGGAAGTGAGCGCCTCCTCCGGTTGCTGTCCAACATCCAGGCGCCTGTTTGTAAGTGACCGACGTTCCACCTGGAAGTACTTAGTAGACACTTGTTCCGATTTGTCAATCTTTCCTCAAACCACGCTACCACAGAAGCGACCATCTACGCCCATATGCCTCACAGCTACTAATAACTCCAGGATTACTACGTATGGCACGATGCGCTTGAAACTCGACCTCGGGTTGCGGCGCGCTTTCGCGTGGGACTTTACCGTCGCGGACGTCGCCGAACCAATCATCGGAGCCGACTTCCTCGCCCACTACAACCTGCTGCCTGACATAAGGAACTCTCGCCTGGTCGACAACACCACCGGCCTAACAACATCCGGATTCCATCGAGATGCCGCTGTCCATACTGCCAAGGTAATTCAGGTAGTGGATGGCGAGTACGCGGAGCTGTTGCGAGGATTTCCAGCCCTGATGCGACCACCCAGAGCACCTAAGGAGGTAAGACATGATACCGTCCATTATATTGACACTACTGACGGACTCCCTACCTGTTGTAGGCCGCGACGTTTAGCCCCAGATCGCCTCAAAATAGCAAAGGCAGAATTTGACTGTCTTGATTGTCTCTTTTCTTTATTGGTTTTATGTTTTCTATATTTAATTTTATGTCACAGAAAAGAGAAAGTTATTAGCTAATAGGCAATAAAGAGTGCAAATTTTCTGAAGAGTTCTTAATATCCTAGTCACAAATAATCCCATCCAGTATTAATTGTGAGTTTCTTTTTTTAAGGTGAAAGGATTTCTGACTGGTTGACTGGGAGCAGGAGAGGCATCATAGGACATTTTAATTTCCTCTGTCCTAAGTTCTGGTTTGATGGCTTCCACTGCAAAACATAAACGTATGAATTCCACAGAGCGAAGTACTAAGACCGAATAACATGTCTTACATTTCCTCGGACATATATGTTTAATGTACTATACTCTTCAGAATGACGTGCGCTTTAAAATGAACATATTTTTAAAAAATCGATTTTTAAAATTTTTTCACGTTCTACCTCGAGGGAGGGGGGAAGCGTGGTGAGGGCGCCACCATGAACTTCTTGCCTCGGTTCGGAAATGTCGATTAGGCTGCTTGTGTGCGCCTGCAGAACCAAGACCGCTTTTTTTTGCGGGGTGATAGTAACATAGTCTTCGCGATTATGTTTTTTTGTTTTTGTTTTTTAATAGATCGTTGCTTATGAGACGATTACATCTCTCTTCTGAATAAAGTGCCGATGTGATAAGGAATGCCACTCAATCCATGATAAGAAGATTGCAGCACTGCATTGATAGCAATGGTCATCACTTTGAACACCTTCTGTAAATGAACGTTCATGCCACCTTTGTGACCTTCGTTGACCTTCCAAGACCTTACTGTTAAACATCATTGTATTCGTCTCGAGTGCCGCTATCAGAAAATAAGTACCAAACTATAGCATCCATAAAAAAAGTTGACCTTCATATCTCTGAAGCGACCCCACCTAGCAACAAAAAACCGTCTTATTATGGTCCCCGTTGTGCCATGCAACTTTTGTCCCACATACTTTTCAACTCCTATCATACTTTCGGAGTTACTCTTGGTGGCAATAGTTAGTGACTCACCCTGTTTAATTTCCACTCTTTACATTCGGAGTTATACTGTGCAAGCGATCGGTAGCATACTGCTATGCGTTTGATATCGAGAACTATCGCATAAATGGTATGGTATTATGACAAACCATGTGAAAATATATATGTTCTTGTAATCCCAGAGTGTGGAGATGATCGCAGCTCGTTGCAGCAACCACTGCAGCAAGCACACCAGATCGGAAGGAGTACCATCAACGGAATCTGTGGCGTGGGAACCAGTCCAGTCTTTGTGCACCAGTTCGGGGAATGGCCACGGTCTGCCGAGGGGGCTCTGACCTCACTTCAGGCCAGTGCGGTGGACAGTTGACTCATAACTGTTGGCCGTGGTGTATGACCGACCGACCTCGAATGTTGCGACTATATACGGTACTTGTGCTCATGTTTTTTGGGATCTGTCTGTTTTCGCGGCATATGTATAGTCGACAGCTATGTGCAGGGTGTAGAAGTGATGATTTTTTTATTGTGCAGGAAACAAACTGTGTTTACTACTCGATATGGTATGGTGGTACAATCGTTTACGATGGTATAGCCTGATTGGAGATCCGTTTCACGTTGAAAACTTTAAGCTTTCTTCGACAGTGGCAGAACAGGGTAATTGAGGAAGTGTCTGTGGCAGTGATTCACGTATTTTGTAATCTGTACACCACTTTTGCAGGGTTTAACTATCAGTGAAATATGACTGCTGCATGTTTTTCGGTTAAATTCAGTAAGAATCAATCAAAATGTAACATTTACAGGAAGTTCCATGACGTCAGCGAGTCACAAGACATCCTTTGTGCAGGGCATAGGAACCTCTACAGAATGGTTCGAACAAGACGGAGGCAAAGTATCTACAGAAAGTTTTGTGACGTCTGTGCGTCATGTGATGTCTTCTTTGTTCGAGTATTCAGAGACAAGTCCAAGCAAACCAGTCTCCTGTGGTTTAGGAAGACGAGATGCTATCTCCCACCTGCTGTTGTGGCTTTGTAGAGTATACTCAGACCAACAGTTGTAGGACATCGAAAATTCACCGAAATTCCAGCCATTTTTCACGTCTGTAGGACAATAGGTACTTGAATTCTGTTTGTGTGTTTTTTCACGATCTGCTGTGGGATTAGAAATATGTCATGAACTTTTAGATACGTAATTATTCCGATTTCCCCATCTGTGTTTACACACTAGAGTGCTTCGAAAAATGAGGAAAATAAAAAATAAGAGCATTAACGTCCCTGACTCCAGCAGCAAATATAAACTAAGTCCACTCGGCATTTCAGAAAAGTGATGAACACCACAGCAGATGTAGGACTCAGAAATCTTTTCTGTCTCTGGGAGTGCCTTCATAGAAGCAGCTAAAACTCGAAAAGTGTTGAGCGTCCTGTTTAGAGCTACAGAGATATTTATTCCGACTTCCAGATATCGCCGTTGAGCGTGTAAAATCGGACAATACAGCTGATATCGGTTTTGGGATCTATTTCTCACTTGCGTGCGCGAAGTGTCTCAGGGAGGAATGCTGGGAGGTTACACAAGTGTGCCGTGATCCTTTTAGAGGCTGTGTTCGAGTGTGACGGTATACACCGCAAAATTGGACCAAACTACTGTGCAGCGATCTTTCTGAAAGTGTATTTAAAGACATATTCAATTGGATTTAATAACTTCTGAAGTATCTCATTCTCAGGAGAAGGGAAGGATATGGTATTTTCCACATAAGCATGTAAAGTGTCTCAGGGAGGAAGTATGGGATATTTCACATCTGTGCCACGATTTTTTTAGTCTCTGTTCAAGTGTGGCAGTATATACCGCAAAATTGAAGCTAACGACTGTACAGCAACCTTTTTGAAAGTGTATTTAGAGACATACCCAATTGGATTTAATAACTCCTGAAGCAGCTCGTGCTCAAGGACAAGGGAGGGATGTGGTGTTTCCCACAAAAGCGGGCAAGGTGTCTCGGGGAGGTTTCGCAAGTATGCCGCCATTTTTTAGAGTCCGCGTTCAAGTGTGGTGGTGGCATTCCTCGGAATAAAATGTGTAATCAGGTCGCAATTTTTTTAAATATTCTTACGTCATCTGCAAACCTCTTTCTCTCTTTGTCTTCTGTCACATCTTCAAGATATGTATGCGACAATATTCTGCACAGTCATCTCTGCTCATCACCAGTATTTCCTCAGTTGCGAACGTGCGTGCTTGCGCCGGAGTGGGTGAACGTCTTGCTTCTTGCGCTTCAGAAGACTGACTGGACTTTTGCCAAATGACCTACAGTTTACAGCACATGCGTTTATCAGCATGAGTTGCGAAGTGTAACTTAACCGCATCCTGCTGTATCTTCATTATTTGATGAAATGTGTTCGTCTTCTCAATATATTCACCAAATATCATCGCTTTCCAAGCATCATGCAAACGACTGTGGACACAGTCCTTAGCTGCACGACTACAGCTAATATACCTGTTAAACTCGTTCTTCTCCAACACAGACATCTGAGCTATTGAACATATAGTACACGGTAAACAATTATGTCTGTCTCCCAGTCCAGTAGCCAGACACAGACCGAATTTCCCGCCATTTTTCCCCAGTCCGCCATCTTGGATTACGTCATCGGAGGGAATGGGGGAGGGCGAACAGCGTCTTTTGGCAGTGGTGTTGTGAACTAGGTCAGCTGGACTCCGGACCTCAAGGTGAACATATTGGATGGAGCTACCGTCTAATGCTCGATGAATGATGACTCAAATTGTTTAAATAAAAGATATACCACATTGCATACAAAATAATTAACATTTATCCTATCCAGCGGCCCAGCACAGACAGTCCTTTTCCTGGCAATTTCCAGATGGGGGCGGGGAGGGGGAGGGAAAGGGGAGGAGAGGGGGGTCAGGTTAGGTTAGTGGGGGTAGCCTAATTGACCTATTTTCCGCCAAAACCTGAATTTTCTGCCTTGATGGCTGTGTGACGTTGCCACATATATGGCCATCATGTTGGATCCGCCATGTTGAATAAATATGGCAATAATGCAGAGTGCAGCGACGCCACCATTGCCCCACTACTCTCGTTTTCATTTGACTATCCATTATATATGATCTATACTGAAGATAATAATGATTAATAGTGTGAAGTTGGTGAATAATGAAGATGAATTCCTGTGGATCCTGTTTAGAAAGAATCTTGTTTCATTCACTCATGGTACTTGCTTTTTACAACAGTAATGCCTAGTTTACTCTCCCTCCTCAAACTTTTTTTCTGTGCTGCTCGATATCTTGCACCCTTTAAAAAGACACAGAATTCGACTCGTCGGACTGAACAATACCACGATTCAGCTCCTGTCCAGATTCTGTGTTGTTTGGCCCATTGAAGACGACCAGCTCTGTTTGTCACTGTGACTAATGGATTCCTGTGAGGTGTACCATTCCAAATGTTCACTGCATGCAGTTCCGTTAGCAATGTCCGCTCTGAAACTGGTTGAGATGGAAGTGCTCTCACCGAATGAGAGATTCTTGTTGGGTTTGAAAGCAACAGTCAATGGCAAGCGCGACACTTGCCTCTAGTTGCTGTCGGTCAGGATCTCTATACGATCACTAGTCTTAGATCATATTACATGACTGAGTGGTACACTATTCTTTGGAGACAAGCTTGGCAGTTCACGTTCATCAACAAATCAGTGGTCTTCATTCACGACGTAGTCAAGGGCCCGTCCTAACATGATATCTATACTCTGCCACCGTGTCCTGTCTCCACTTTGACCCATCTTGCTCTGATGATTCCATACAGCCGAGTGGCGCACGCAACTTCAGTGCCATGACTTTCGTCAGCGACGGAGGGTCACACCTCCACCTGGTACCAATTCTACGCCATCTATACCTGTTCATCTATACCTACTAATTTGGTTTCTGAGATGGGTGAGGGAGGGGGAGTGAGCTTACCTCTCGAGCTAAACGCTGTAGACACTGTGCTGTGGCATGTGACCACAACAGGTAACACGAGAGAATAAATGCTAGAGTGTTCATAAATGTTACGGCGATTTAGTTGACGATGCCATGTCACATATGGTAACAAATTTAAGCCACTTGTCCTGCATACATTTTCCGCAAGTCACCGTGTGGTACGTGGTGGAGGGTACCTTGTACTATTACTAGTCGTTTGATTTCCTGTTCTTCTCGCAAGAAGAACGAGGGAAAAACAATTTCTATATGCTTCCGTAGGAGCCCTAATTTCTCTTATCTTTGTTGTCCTTGCGCGAAATGTCCGTTGGCGGTAGTAAATCGTTCTCCATTCATCTTCAAGTACCGCTTCGCCAAGTTTTCTCAACAGAGTTCCGCGAAAAGAACGTCGTCTCTCTCCAGGGATTGTCATTTGAGTTCACGAAGCATATCCGTAATACTCACGTTTGATGGAACCCGCAGGCAACACATCTAGCAGCGCACCTCTGAATTGCTTCGATCCATTCCTTTAATCCGACTTGGTGCTGGTCTCAAATACTCGAACGGTACTCAAAAATGGGTCGCACTTGCGTTCTATACGTGGTCTACTTTACAGATGAACCACACTTTCCTAAAAATTCTCTCACTAAACCGAAGTCGACCACACACCTTCTTCATTACCACCCCTACGGGCTCGTTCTATTTCACATCGTTTTGCAGCGCTACACCTAGATATTTAATAGACGAGTCTGTGTCAAGCAGCCCACCACTACTGCTGAATTCGAAGAATACTTCCCATCTGCATTAACCTACATTCTAATACATTCGGAGCAAACTGCCATTCGCCACACCAACTTGAAGTTTTGTCTAAGCCATCTTGTGCTGTACTGTCACTCAGCGATGACACCTTCCCATACACCACAGCGTCATCAGCAAAACAGCCGCAAGTTCTTGTACACCTTGTCCGTCAGATCATTTGTGCATATAGGGTACATAGAGCGGTTCTATTACACTTCCCTCAGGCACTCCTGACAATATCCTCGTCTCTGGCGCACACTAGCCGTCGAGGACAACGTTCTGCGTTCTATTACGAGTTCTGCAGAAGTCTTCGAGCCACTCACCTATCTGGGAACCTATTCCATACTGGTTTCCAGAAATCCTAAATATGAACTCTCCCTACTGCCCTTCGTCCATGGTTCGCAGGATATCATGTGAGAAAAGGGTTCAAAAATAGTTCAAATGGCTCTGAGCACTATGGGACTTAGCTTCTGAGGTCATCAGTCCCCTAGAGCTTAGAACTAATTAAACCTAACTAACCTAAGAACATCACACACATCCATGCCCGAGGCAGGATTCGAACCTGCGACTCCAGCGGTCGCTCGGTTCCAGACTGTAGCGTCTAGAACCGCTCGGCCATTGCGGCTGGCTGAGAAAAGGGCAAGCTGAGTTTCCTATGAGCAATACTGTCTAAATCCGTGCTGACTTGAGGATCTAAGCTTTTCCGTCTCAGGGAAATTTTATATATTCGAACTGACTATATGTTCAAGAATTCTGCAGCAGACTGATGTTATGGTTATCGATCTGTAATTTTGCAGGTCCGATCTTTTATACGCGCCGCGTTGTGCCTTATTTAGTACGTAGAACTTTCGAGTCTTTCATGTGGACGATCTTCTTCATTCTACTCTACAAGAATGGAATGTTATTTCATCCGGTGGTCCTCATCATGGGAAACGAGGACACTTCTTGAGCTCGCGGTGCCACGGGAAGGGCAGCTTTACGTGGCGAGGGTGCTCTTCTGAGCTATGTAGGCAGCGTGGGTGGAGGGTGATGGAGGCGGAGCTGTGCTCAGCGGTGTCGTGACGTCGCCCCACTCCCTTTGTCGGTAGCCACTATTAATGGAGCACAGGTGGGCCAACACGCCTCCTCGGCTTTCAAATTGGCCGCCGCGAGTACCTGGCGGTGTGGAAGACTGCCATCCATCCGCAGGGATTAAGTCCGCGCCCAGCAGGGAAGATCTCTCCAGTAGTTCTTAACATGCCAGTGGAGGGTGACTACATACTTCAGCCAGTCGACATACCAGTACTTAGAGGCTTGAGAACAAGAGATTGCCAACAGCCATCTGTATCGAGGAAGAAAAATGGATCGGTAACATACACCAGTCCTCGGATGGCAACTGTATTTTGGTTCACACACACACACACACACACACACACACACACACACATATATATATATATATATATATATATATATATATATATATATATATATATATATATATATATGTGCCAATGTGCCACCATGAGGCCTAGAGAATGACGCGATCATGATTTGGCACTATATCAAGCTCTGCTGTACGGCCTCAAGCGGGTGTGGTATGGAGGACCGTGGGGTTAGCACACAGCTCTCTCAGCCGTTGTCAACTTTCCAGACTATGAGGTCGCCGCTTCTCGTTCAAGTCGCTCCTCGGTAAGGCCTAACGAGGCTAAGTCCATATTGTTGCGGTCCTCCCACTAAAGCAGTGCTCCACAACTTGGGGTAATTACCTCATCAGGAGTGAAATGTTCTGAGCGTTTAATTACATTTCAGTCATGAAACTAAATTATTTTTAAATAACGTGCTGTTATTACTATTTAGTTAGACTGTAATACTGATTATTACAATTGATGGACCAAACAGCTGCTTATAACAAGTAACCTTTATTCATGACAGACTGTTTCGGCCTTTATCGTCATTGTCAAGTACGTCTAGATTGATGTGACGTTCTCATTACGTTGTTAGTGAACTGTCTTATAACTGTCACTGCTTTAATAAGATGTAAATATGTTGAAAATAAAATATTAATTACGGTGTGACACTAGTTTGACAGTTCCACTTTTAGGACGCTATATGTTTACATATGTGAAAATATAGCGTCGTAACAGTGGAATTGTCAAACTACTGTCACACCGCAATTTTATTTTCAACCTAAATACATCACTTACTGTCTTATTAAAACAGTGATAGTTATAAGACAGTTCACTAACAACGTAATATGGATGTCACATCAATCGAGACGTACTTGTTATTGGCGATAAAAGCGAAACAGTCTGTCCCGAATAAAGATTACTTATTATAAGCAGCTGATTGGTGCTTCTAATAACCATGTCATTATCAGATATTTGCTGCTGGTCTTAAAGAAGAAAAATTGTTGACTGTAATATTGATCACGAAAGTTACTAATAACTACTTTTCTCTCAAATAGTAGCATTAACGCATGACACAATGTGGTGTGGGTTTAGTTTGTGAAACAAATATGCGAACAACGTCTTTCTCACATAGCCCACCCCGTACACACTCATTTTATACTACACTATGTGATCGAAAGTATCCGGACACTTGGCTGAAAATGACATACAAGTTCGTGGTGCCCTCTTTGGTAATGCTGGAATGAAATATGGTGTTCGCCCACCCTTAGCCTTGATGACAGCTTCCACTCTCGCAGTCATACGTTCAATCAGGGGCTGGAAGGTTTCTTGGGGAATGGCAGCCCATTCTTCACGGAGTGCTGCACTGAGGAGAGATATCGGTGTCGGTCGGCGAGACCTGGCACGAAGTCGGCGTTCCAAGACATCCCAAAGGTGTTCTATAGGATTCAGACCAGGACTCTGTGCAGGCCAGTCAATTCATTACAAGGATGTTATTGTCGTGTAACCACTCCTCCGCAGGCCATGCATTATGAACAGGTGCTCGATCGTGTTGAAAGATGCAATCGCCATCCCCGAATTGCTCTTCAACAGTGGGAAGCAAGAAGGTACTTAAAACATCAATGTAGGCCTGTGCTGTGATAGTGCCACGCAAAACAACAAGGGCAGGAAGCCCCCCCCCCCCCCTCCGCCCATGAAAAACACGATCACACCGTAAAACCACCGCCTCCGAATTTTACTGTTGGCACTACACACGCTGGCAGATGACGTTCACCGGGCATTCGCCATACCCACACCCCGCCATCGGATCGCCACACTGTGCACTGTGATTCATCACTCCACAAAATGTTTTTCCACTGTTCAATCGTCTAGTGTTTACGCGCCTTACACCAAGCGAAGTGTCGTCTGGCATTTACCCGCGTGATGCATAACTTTACACTACTGGCCATTAAAACTGCTACACCACGAAGATGACGTGCTACAGACGCGAAATTTAACCGACGGGAAGAAGATGCTGTGATTTGCAAATGATTAGCTTTTCAGAGCATTCACACAAGGTTGGCGCCGTTGGCGACACCTACAACGTGCTGACATGAGGAAAGTTCCCAACCGATTTCTTATACACAAACAGCAGTTGACCGGCGTTGCCTGGTGAAGCGTTGTTGTGATACCTCGTGTAAGGAGGAGAAATGCGTATCATCACGTTTCCGACTTTGATAAAGGTCGGATTGTAGCCTATCGCGATTGCACTTTATCGTATCGCGGCATTGCTGCTCGCAGACTGTTAGCAGAATATGGAATCGGTGGTTCAGGAGGGTAATACGGAACGCTATGCTGGATCCCAACGGTCTCGTGTCGCTAGCAGTCGAGATGACAGGCATCTTATCCGCATGGCTGTAACGGATCGTGCAGCCACGTCTCGATCCCTGAGGCAACAGATGGGGATATTTGCAAGACAACAACGACGTTTGCAGCAGCATGGACTATCAGCTCGGAGAACATGGCTGCGGTTATCCTTGACGCTGCATCACAGACAGGAGCACCTGCGATGGTGTACTCAACGACGAACCTGGGTGCACGAATGGCAAAACATCATTTTTTCGGGTGAATCCAGGTTCTGCTTATAGCGTCATGATGGTCGCATCCGTGTTTGGCGACATCGCGGTGAACGCACATTGGAAGCGTGTATTCGTCATCGCCATATTGGCGTATCACCCGGCGTGTTGGTATGGGGTGCCATTGGTTACACGTCTCGGTCACCTCTTGTGGACAATACACAGTTCCGACCCGGTGTTTCTTCAGAATGCGGGCGATTTTCCCCGAGAGTGCGCCTGTGTATGGAATAAATGCAGTGCCTACCTCCTCCCTCGTGACTTCATCTATCTCAACAGGTTGTGCTGCAGTGGTTGGGCGGAGAGCACGTTGAATCTGCCACTCTGAGTACCCATTTTTTCGAAATACAGTTCTCAGATGTTCCAATTCCTGGGGTAGGCTCTCTGCGTCAGAGATAGTGCGCGCCCTGTGTACTAGAGTTTTAAGTACCCCATTCCTCTGTGAAGGATGGTGGCAGCTGTCTGCATGCAGATACAGATCAGTGTGCGTTGTCTTCCGATACACCCCATGACCTAGGGTGCCGTCAGCCCTTCTCTTGACCAAGACGTCAAGGAGAGGTAATTTACCCTCCGTTTCAGTCTCCATAGTGAATTTGATGTTGGGGTGTATGGAGTTTAGATGTGTAAGGAAGTCAAGGAGTTTATCCATACCATGTGCCCAGATGACGAACGTGTCGTCCACGTAACGGAAAAAGCAAGTAGGTTTCCATACGGATGACGACAGGGCTTCCTCCTCGAAGTTCTCCATGTACAAATTCGCTACCACCGGTGAGAGTGGGCTACCCATGGCGACTCCCTCCGTTTGTTCGTAGTATTCTCCATTAAAAAGAAAATACGTGGAAGTCAAGACATGCCTAAAAAGTTCAGTGGTCTTCTCGTCAAACTTCTGACTAATCAATTCTAGTGACTCTCGCAGGGGTACCCTCGCAAACAAGGAAACGACATCAAAACTCACCATGATATCTGACTCATCCAACCTGAAGCTATCAAGGCGTTTAACAAAATCCACGGAATTACGGATGTGATGAGGGCATTTACCCACATAAGGACTTAATATTCCCGTCAGGTATTTGGCCAACAAATATGTAGGTGCCCTGATGTTGCTGACAATGGGGCGTAATGGTACCCCCTCTTTGTGAACCTTCGGGAGACCATATACGAGGTGTGGCTAGAAAAAAACCGGACTAGTACTGGTGAAACAATAAAACGAATGCAATAAGGCTGAAAGTCGCGTGGCCTGTCACGTGACTCTCGCTCCGCCTACTGCTCGAGTTTCATCTGCCTTCTGCACTCAGTCTGCCCGTGGCGTCTGTTTTAAGTAGTTGACGTTTTGTCTGTGCGTCGGAAAATGTTGAGTGTACAGAAAGAACAGCGTGTTAACATCAAATTTTGTTTCAAACTAGGAAAATCTGCAAGTGAAACGTTTGTAATGTTACAACAAGTGTACGGCGATGATTTTTTGTCGCGAACACAAGTGTTTGAGTGGTTTAAACGATTTAAAGATGGCCGCGAAGACACTAGTGATGACACTCGCACTGGCAGACCATTGTCAGCAAAAACTGATGCAAACATTGAAAAAATCGGTAAACGTGTTCGACAAGATCGCCGTTTAACAATCAGAGCAGTGTCTGAGTTAATAGGAGTTGACAAGGAAAGTGTTAGGCAGATTCTTCATGAAAGTTTCAACATGAACAAAGTGTGTTCAAAAATGGTTCCAAAGTGTCTCACAATTGAACAAAGGAACGCCGAAGAATGATTTGTTCTGACATCCTGGAAAACATTGAAAGTGATCCCACCTTCTTACAAAATGTTATTACTTGCGATGAATCGTGGTTTTTTACTTACGATCCCGAAACTAAACGCCAATCGATGCATTGGAAAACTCCTGGTTCTCCACGACAAAAAAAAGCACGAATGTCAAAATCGAAATTCAAGGCAATGATGATTGTTTTTTTTTGACATCAAAGGGATTGTGCACATTGATTGGGTACCAGAGGGACAAACAGTGAAGCAGCATTACTACATTAGCGTCCTGGCTACCCTACGTGAGCGAGTACGGAGAAAACGGAACGATTTGTGGAGAAAAAAGTCATGGATCCTTCACCAAGACAATGCCCCAGCTCACAGTGCGTTGTCAGTGAAGACGTTTTTGGCAAAACACAACATTCCCATCTTAGATCATCCACCCTACTCACCTGATTTGGCCCCCTGTGACTTTTTTCTTTTGCCTAATGTCAAGTCAGCTTTGAAAGGAACTAGATTTGAGACTGTTGAAGCAGTAAAAGAAAAAGCGACGGAAGTAATGTATGGACTTACCGAAAATGATCTGCAGCATTGCTATGAACAGTGGAAAATTCGTATGGAGCGGTGTAGAGACCGAGGAGGAGAGTACATTGAAGGAGATAACATGAAATTGTAAATAATTGTAAATAAATGTTTTTTCCAGCATCAGTCCGGTTTTTTTCTAGTCGCACCTCGTAGTCTAGGCGGTACCGGACCTTGGGGTAACAATTTCTTAGCGTCACCCTCCGGTAAATCTGCGTCCTTGAGAAGCGGCCTCGTCTTGTTCTCCACCTTCTTTGTAGGGTCAACGCTGATCTTCCGGTAGGAATCGTCATTTAGCAGGCTCTGCATCTTATCAGTGTAGTCCTTATGGGAGACAACAACTGTAGCATTGCCTTTGTCAGCCGGTAAGACAACAATTTCAGAGCGCTCCGTCAGATCACGAATGGCCGCCCTCTCTTTACTGCTGATATTTGACTTCATCGGCTTGGATTTCGTCAACGCACGACAAGTTTCACGACGTATTTCCTCGGCTGATTCTGGCGGAAGTCGAGCTGCAACCTGTTCAACAGCACTAACAATTTCTGCGACCGGAGTGAACTTGGGGGTGGGAGCAAAGTTGAGACCTTTCTGCAAAACCGAGACCGCATCATCACTCAACACCATGCCACTCAAATTGATGACAGTCTTGCACGGAACCTGCAGAGATGGTTTGTCAAGGAGACGTGAGAACTTAGCTGTTTGACGTCCCGTAGCCTTCTTATGGGCGGAATCAGCTGACACCCAGGTGACACCATCAATCCAATCCCAGGAACAAGAAGTAAACTTGCTAGCCAGTTGCAAATGTAGTTTGAGTAATTCCTGTGAGATAAACTCAAGGCTCCGGCGGGTGAATTGCACTCTCTCACGTACCAATGCGAGGCTGGCTCGTTCTTGATTCTCTTAGCTGCTGCAGAATCGATGTGATGCATAACCTTAGCAAAATTTGGAACAACATTCTCGGAACGACATCTCTTTGGAAAGGCAAGAGTACTTAGCAAACGACATCTACGGTGGCGCAACTTTTCAAATTTCTTCATGCTGCGAACATCTCCTCCCCGTAAAGGTGTATGATGTGATTCTTGAGTTTCTCCCGCCGGGAGAATTACTCAAACTACGTTTGCAACTGGCTAGTAAGTTCACTTCTTGTTCCTGGGATTGGATTGATGGTGTCACCTGGGTGTCAGCTGATTCCGCCCATAAGAAGGCTACGGGACGTCAAACAGCTAAGTTCTCACGTCTCCTTGACAAACCATCTCTGCAGGTTCCGTGGAAGACTGTCATCAATTTGAGTGGCATGGTGTTGAGTGATGATGCGGTCTCGGTTTTGCAGAAAGGTCTCAACTTCGCTCCCACCCCCAAGTTCACTCCGGTCGCAGAAATTGTTAGTGCTGTTGAACAGGTTGCAGCTCGACTTCCGCCAGAATCAGCCGAGGAAATACGTCGTGAAACTTGTCGTGCGTTGACGAAATCCAAGCCGATGAAGTCAAATATCAGCAGTAAAGAGAGGGCGGCCATTCGTGATCTGAGGGAGCGCTCTGAAATTGTTGTCTTACCGGCTGACAAAGGCAATGCTACAGTTGTTGTCTCCCATAAGGACTACACTGATAAGATGCAGAGCCTGCTAAATGACGATTCCTACCGGAAGATCAGCGTTGACCCCACAAAGAAGGTGGAGAACAAGACGAGGGCGCTTCTCAAGGACGCAGATTTACCGGAGGGTGACGCTAAGAAATTGTTACCCCAAGGTCCGGTACCGCCTAGACTATATGGACTCCCGAAGGTTCACAAAGAGGGGGTACCATTACGCCCCATTGTCAGCAACATCAGGGCACCTACATATTTGTTGGCCAAATACCTGACGGGAATATTAAGTCCTTATGTGGGTAAATGCCCTCATCACATCCGTAATTCCGTGGATTTTGTTAAACGCCTTGATAGCTTCAGGTTGGATGAGTCAGATATCATGGTGAGTTTTGATGTCGTTTCCTTGTTTGCGAGGGTACCCCTGCGAGAGTCACTAGAATTGATTAGTCAGAAGTTTGACGAGAAGACCACTGAACTTTTTAGGCATGTCTTGACTTCCACGTATTTTCTTTTTAATGGAGAATACTACGAACAAACGGAGGGAGTCGCCATGGGTAGCCCACTCTCACCGGTGGTAGCGAATTTGTACATGGAGAACTTCGAGGAGGAAGCCCTGTCGTCATCCGTATGGAAACCTACTTGCTTTTTCCGTTACGTGGACGACACGTTCGTCATCTGGGCACATGGTATGGATAAACTCCTTGACTTCCTTACACATCTAAACTCCATACACCCCAACATCAAATTCACTATGGAGACTGAAACGGAGGGTAAATTACCTCTCCTTGACGTCTTGGTCAAGAGAAGGGCTGACGGCACCCTAGGTCATGGGGTGTATCGGAAGACAACGCACACTGATCTGTATCTGCACGCAGACAGCTGCCACCATCCTTCACAGAGGAATGGGGTACTTAAAACTCTAGTACACAGGGCGCGCACTATCTCTGACGCAGAGAGTCTACCCCAGGAATTGGAACATCTGAGAACTGTATTTCGAAAAAAATGGGTACTCAGAGTGGCAGATTCAACGTGCTCTCCGCCCAACCACTGCAGCACAACCTGTTGAGATAGATGAAGTCACGAGGGAGGAGGTAGGCACTGCATTTATTCCATACACAGGCGCACTCTCGGGGAAAATCGCCCGCATTCTGAAGAAACACCGGGTCGGAACTGTGTTTTGTGCTCCAAATAAAACTCGTGCACTGGTGGGGAGTGCCGAAGATGACCTCGGTTTGAGTAAGGCCGGCGTGTACCAGATTCCGTGTCAATGTGGCAAGTCGTATATTGGTCAGACGATGCGTACCGTCGAGGATCGATGCCGTGAACACCAGAGGCACACGCGACTGATGTATCCGAGCAAGTCGGCGGTCGCTGAACATTGTTTGTCGGAAAATCACGCCATGGAGTATGACCGCACGAGGATTCTGGTACAGATTTCGAGATACTGGGACAGCGTTGTTAGAGAGGCCATCGAAATTCGCACCAATGACGACCTCATAAACCGTGACTGTGGCTATAATCTTATCAGTTCATGATATCCAGTACTACAAATTTCCTTTCTCTGACGGACACACGTCCAGATCGTCCGCTCTCAAAACTCTGCCATCTCTGTCCCCACATCCACCACAGCTGGCGGCTCACCTCAACTGCGCAACGCTACGCGCTGTTCACATCCAACTGCCCAACACTACAATAGTGAATATTCCTACAATGCAAACTAGCAACAGACTGCACACAGCACAGTCAGTGATTTTCATACAGAGCGCTACGTGGCGTTACCAACAAAAAAACCTAAACAGCCTACTTACACTATGTGTGCCTTCATCAGAAATAAAGCTCTCTAATTGGCCTATAACATATTTACAAAACTACAGGAAGGAATTTTTTTTTAAAGTGTATGTACTGGCTAGTAGTACCTGTCACATATTAAACCAAAAATCAAGCGATAAAGCTTCAGTCACAACATTTGTAAAACAGAATACATAAAACGCAAGCCACTATGGGCTGCTCACACGAGTCGAGCTACGGTAGCATCAGACTGGACACTCTTGGAGTAATGTTCACTTGCCCGCAGTTACTAATGCGGGCGCCTCAGTCTGATGCTACCGTAGCTCGACTCATGTGAGCAGCCCATAGTGGCTTGCGTTTTATGTATTCTGTTTTACAAATGTTGTGACTGAAGCTTTATCGCTTGATTTTTAGTTGAATACGTTACATGTAAGAACTGTTTCTTTTTTGTAGTACTGACCAGTACTTACAATTTAAAAAAAATTCTTTTCTATAATTTTGTTATTATGTTATAGGCCAATTTGAGAGTTTCATTTCTGATGAACGCACTCATAGCAAGAGTCCTTTTTTGCGACCGATGGCTGCTATTGCTGTTAATTTTACTTTGTAAACGGTCGCTGACCACGCAGCCATGTTAAACAAAAACAAAAAAAAATCTTTTATTGTAAAGTTTAGTTAGGTGCTAATGATGATGTTGGGAGACCAAGGGGAGGGGGGGGGGGGGTACTAGCTAACATCTGATTACGTTCAGGGATAACGATCGCAGAAAGGTTGGGAGCCACTATGCTTAGGAAACATCGCAGGCTGTTCCGAGATTGAAGACGGGCAAGCCCTTCCCGGTAGGCTACGACTCGGGTCAACGCAGCTTGCGATGACCGTTCATCTACACCAGTACCCCGCAGCCGCCTGGCACTGTGTGACGGAGAGCACTTCTGGTATCACTACTGTTCCATTCGTGAATGGTGCGTGCGAAGAATGATCGTTAGTAAACGTCTGTCTTAACTGTAATATTTCGAAATTTCTCGTTGTCGTCATTTCGCGAGAAGTATGTGGGACGACACAATATGTCGTCCGATTCTTCCTGGGACGTCCTCTCTCGGAATTCCAGTAACACACCACTCCGTGATGCACGATGCCCCACTTGCACCGTCTGCCACTGGATACTGTCTAGCAACTCTGTAACGCCCTCGCGCTGACTAAACGACGCTGCGACGAAACGCACTGGTCTTCGTTGGATCTTCTCTATCTGTGCTACTAGTCCCGTCTGCTAAGGATAACAGAGTGATGAACAGTACTCAACATTCGGTCGAACAAGCGTTTTGTAAGCCACTTTCTTCGTGGATGAGTTACTTTTCTTGAACATCCTTCTTATGAATCTTAGTCTAGGAACTGTTTTTCCTACTATTTGTTTTAAGAGGTCATTCCACTTACGGTCGCTCCCGATGGGTACTCCTTGATATTTCACGGTACTTAACTGTTTCGAGCAATTTGTCATCAATACTGTAATTGTACAGGAGTGCATGTCTTCTCCATGCACGCACAGTATGTTACATTTATTTACGTTCAGTGTCAGCTGCCAGTCCCTGCACCATTCATCAATCCGCTGCAACTATGGAGGCGAATAGGTTCCACAAATTAGAAGAAAAATTACAAAAATGTCATTAACTGGGGAAACTACAGGCTGTTCCAAAATGATACTACAACTACGATCACGCATATTTCATAAACAGGGACAAGTAGGAAGGTGCGGAATATGTTCACGCGCGCCTAAAGTTCTAGTAGCCGTTTAACAAGACTTCAATGTGTGCGACATCTGTAGCAAGCAGGATATCTCAGCGATTTTCCAGTTTCTCCCATACCCGGCCCAGATCTCCACACCCTGTCGGTTTACCTTCCAGGACACATCAAAGCAAGCTTCGTTCTTGAACACCATACGTTTTAGATAGTCTGGGTCATCCTCGATGTGACTCAGAACCTCAATTAATAATACGTTAATAATACCTACTGTGATTTGCATAGTCACTTATTGATCGTGTGCTTTTAGTACAGAGTTCCATATGGTAGCGACTGACTATTCAATGGCACAGTTCATAGCCACACATTGCGTTTGGTTCATGATACGTGCTGTTGCAAATAAGGTGGTGGAAACATGGACTGCCGTCCTGGTGGTCACATGTCTCTTCTCAAAGTCTTCCTTTGTCCATGTTCGTTCAATCGTGGCACCTGTGCTGTAAAATTCTGGAGGTATGTCTTCTCTTTTTTCCTTCAATGTTTTTATTGGACATTCCGAAGTAATGGTGCGGGGTAACACCAGGTTTGTCCGTAGATCTTCAATGAAGAAGGATTCCCTCTGCAGCAGATATACGAGTCTGGATCGTGTTGCTCTGGACATTCCGATTGCTTTCTTTACATAGGTCGCTCTCACTCTTTTTAGTGTCATTAGATTCTTCATTATGAGATGTGGTCTATTCGGGGTATTCTTACAATTTCATCCGCTGTAAGTATAAATAACAGAGGACGTAGTGGGTCTCCGTCTCCGTTTTGAGTATCAGCTGTGGCAAGGAGAAGCTATCTGAGATCCTTATTTCGTTCCGTTGCAGTACTGCAGTTATGATTCGTGTTCATATGTGACAAAATAAAACACCTGCAGCCGTCCTAATGATTTTATTTTACTTTGTTGAGGCAATACTATCATGTGGTAATTTTGTGCAGCATTACTGTAAAAGCAACATAATCAGTTTTAATGCCAGTTATTTTATACAGGATGTTCCAAAATAATCTTTACAAATTTGATCGTGTACATTTCAGAAATGGAAATAGGTAGAAACGCGAAGTTTGCGGAATAATTTTCAACACACCTAAAGCTTTCTTTTTTTTCAGGTTAGTCACTGACGAAAATCGCCACGCCTCGGCGGATAGCACAGCGTATGGAACGGTTCATAAAGACCATATCTGCATCCAGGTAGAGTGTAACATCCGGGCACGTTACAGAAGCACACCACCATCACGTCTGACCATCAGACAGTGCTAGAAGAGGTTCTACGAACCCGGAAGTGTCATAAAGAGGACGAGTTCTGGGCGCCCGAGAACGGATGATGCAGATGTGGAAAGGGTGCAACAGGCATTTATCCCAATCCCAGACAAATCAGTACGTTAAGCGTCTCGATAATTACAGCTACCACCAACAACGGTGTGCAGGGAGTTACACAAGAGACTGAAGCTTCATGTTCATAAGGTGCAACTGCTGCGTACAGTTCAACCGTATGACAGGCCAAGGCGCGTAGCATTTGCAATTGACTTTGCTACAGGGATATGACATAGCAATAGTAACAGTAACATTTTAATCCGAAAACTGGCACTCATCTACAAGCAAATCAAGGCGACAGAGAAACACCCGTGGTAGGAATAACTATCCTGATGAAACCTGAACTGACACCAATAACTGCAACTATCAAACAGGAACATACACTCCTTATAGAAACGAAACACATTAAATAATATCAGCGTACTTCCAACCGAAGAAAACAACCACTGACATAACAGATGAAATATGTCAGCTGATAACTCAGAGCAAACATGATAAACGACTAATTATTGCCAGAGACTTAAACTTCAGAATGGATATACACAACTACAAAGCATAAATAATAATGAAAAAGCAGCCGGAAGAAGTCTTTATCCTATCAAACAATCCCAACAGATCTACATATATTTCCCACAACGGCAGAGGCACACTAGATACCGCATTCGTAAGAGGGCCAACCAGGGGCAATATAACCCCTCTCTGGACTGCTAACCACACACCATATCGGAAACGTATCTTTCTGGAAATATATACCCAAGGAAAGTGGCGAAAAACATAAGAAAGTGAGGAACAAGCACCTCCGAGAACAACAGATATCGCAAAACTGTAAGCAAAATCAGAAAATATAAAACATAATGAAATGCTAATAGACAACACGAGGCTAGAGAAAGCAACAGAAGCATTAGGACAAGACCTACGACAAGTCGCCAATCCCAGGAACAAAAGAAGAGCAAAAAATGGTTCGACACGGATTGCTGTAGGCCAAGAAATGATGTACTAGAAGGCCTACACCAACTAAAACGGTGTGCATAGAACCCTGCACTCCTCAGAACACACAACGAAAAACGATATATCTATAAGAAAACTCTAAAAGAAAAGAAGAGAATATTCTGGGAAAGATAAAGAAAGAAACAAATGGAGCAAGACACAAGAAACCCGTATACTACGCTACGTCCCAGAAAACGAGCGGAAATACATTACAACAGCATGAACCATACTGAACAAGAAGGGACTAAGAGGCAGACCAGAGGGCAAACACTGCCACAAGCAGTTACGGAGTGAGTCCCGTTGGCTACAGAAGAGTTCAAAGGTGTTATTAACAGCACCGAGAACAAAAAAGCTGCAGGCGCTGACAGACTGTATAGCGAATATTTAAAAGACACAGCCAAATACTAACGCCAACGAGGACAAAACAGTGCGTAGCAGTAGCCTCCATTCCAGAAAAGTGGAGACTATAAATAATAAAAGTGCTATATAAAAGGGAAGGAGACCCCAACGACCCTAGTAAATACAGAGACGCAGCACTAGAAAACTTACGTTTCAAAATATTCACAAAACAATAACCGAAAGAATAAAGTAAACAATAGAAGAACACCTACCCATACGCTAAATGGGATCCGGAAACTCATATCAATATCAACAGAACTCCTACTAAAGAGCATATTGGAAGTACTTAAAGAGAGAGAAAAGTTTTATGTCGTACTTATACTCGTAGAATTAAAAAAAGCCTTTGACTTTATAAACATAAAGCTAAAGACAAAGAAAAATGAAGGAAACCTTAAGTGAAAACAACATATGAACAACAAGTTTTTGTATGTCCATCGTTTTGGCAGAAGGTCTCTGGGACGACGGCCGTTTACTATTGTGACAAAATAAAACACCTACAGCCGTCCTTATGATTTTATTTTATTTCGTTGCCACCGTTGTTGGTGGTAGCTGTAACTATCGAGATGCTTAAAGTATTGATTTGGCTGGGATTGGGATAAATGCCTGTTGCACCCTTTCCACATCTGTATCATCCGTTCTCGACCGCCCAGAACTCATCGTCTTTATGACACTTCCGGATTCGTGGAACCTCTTGTAGCACTGTCTGATGGTCGGACGTGATGGTGGTGTGCTTCTGTAAAGTGTCTGGACGTTACACTCGACCTGGTTGCAGATATGGTCTTTATGAACCGTTCCATACTCTGTGCTATCCACCGAGGCGTGGCGATTTTCGTCAGTAACTAATCTGAAAAAAAAAGAAAGCTCTAGGTGCGTGTGAAAATTATGACGCAAACTGCACGTTTCTACCTATTTCCATTTCTGAAATGTACATGATCAAATTTGTAAAGATCATTTTGGAACATCCTGTATAAAATAATTGGCATTAAAATTGATTATGTTGCTTTTACAGTAATGCTGCACAAAATTACCACATAATAATATGGGACCAGCAGTCTGTTTGCATCATCTGTACACACTTTCAGCAGACAACTGTGTGTTCGACAGTAGTGTCTGAGGTATCATTTACCGGAGCAATGGCCAAAATTTGCTACTGTGTGTTCAGATAATAAGAATACGAACCAGTGTAAATTATAGGGTACACTGGCTGTAAAAAGCCAGATACTCTTGAGATACTCTCAAGCATTGCGCACAGTACCTTCCCAGAGGAGCATCTTCGCTGCCTCTCCAGCGTGCGGCCGAGAATTGTCATGAAGAAGGAACTGCACGACAGTTGTGTTATGTGGGCTGCATGGAGTCAGGCAAAATCTGTCACCAGGCCCTCATACTATATTCTAGGCATTTTTATGTGCTCACTGTGCACTCAGGACTGAAAACAGCGACGTGATGCGATCAAAGGACATACTAGAGACACTGCCCAACACATCTGTGCATAGCTGCATCAGATTTTCACAGCGGTTTCCATTTCGCAACCAATCGGAACTTACTCTCTGAATAGTCCACGTATTTTGTCAATTATTTTTATATTAAAATAAATTAATTATTCTGCATTATAAAGCACTTTCACAAAATGTAACATTGTTTGAAACAATTTTGTATGTGGGCAACAGTACAGTCTTCTCTTCATGTTGTCAATGTTACAAGTTAGAGATAAAAGCTGCATAAGTTTGCAGAGTACGCCGTTAGGGCAAACAATCTTGTTTCTTCTGTTCACTCAAAGGAAATGGTCTCGAATATGCTTCAAGTAATGGGACAAGCTCTCTTTTATTTCTAGTTGTGATCTGAATTTCAGATAAATCAGACTGATCATAAGAGTACTTACAGCTGAATCAAGAAGATTTTGATTTATTAAGTCTTAAAATTTTGATTCTGGAAATCTTCGTTATCTTTCAAAATCTTAGCACAACCCTTTTCTCCACTGAGTCGTTTTCTTTGCATTTTAAATTGTTTTTCTAGTACCGAATGATCGGCATCACCTTTATTCTGCGTGTATCCACAGATCAAGAATTTTAGAGTTACTCTGTTTATTTTTAGTGTCTTTATGGCATGTATGAATAATAAAATAATGTATTTATTTTCATTTTGTCCACTGCAGTTATCCACAGGCAAGTGCCCATCTCATTTGAACCGCACTGACCCTCATATTGCCGCGTGGGATTAGCCGAGCGGTCTGAGGCGCTGCAGTCATGGACTGTGCGGCTGGTCCCGGCGGAGGTTCGAGTCCTCCATCGAGCATGGGAGTGTGTGTTTGTCCTTAGGATAATTTAGGTTAAGTAGTGTGTAAGCTTAGGGACTGATGACCTTAGCAGTTGAGTCCCATAAGATTTCACACACATTTTGACATTTGACCCTCATATTCACTACAAACGTAGCATTCTAAAATATCACTACCCAGCTGACAAATAGTAAAGTTATAATAATTAATCTTTTATTTGTAGTGAAATAGAGAGGTTACACCTGTAGGACACAGCATTACGGCCTGGAGATCGATACTTAACACCATGAAATCGTTATTAATTTGATGTTCATCATGATCTTTGGCTTGATGACTTAAAACCTTCTCTCTTTCATGTTCATGGAACTTCGCTGTCAGTACTGCATTGTCTGGTGCATTTTTGTGCACTCTTCTTTCGGTGCGAAGAATGAAATGTTGAACTCATTATTAAAAATTGGTGGCTGGTTGATCATTATTTTCATGCAGTTTTATGTGGTCTCGATGAAGATCTGCCAAACTTTTATCCGCCGAAATATAGTAACGATTAGTCTTAGCTCGTGTATAATGTCTCTCCACTCTCGCTACTGCATCTGTGTGTTGTCTTAAGGAGTATTTAATTAATGGGTCGACTTGTCTGTGATGCCCATGTTTTCCCCTCTTGTCAGTGCCTGCGAAGCCGTTTACTTTTTTGCTGGGAACCTTACGAATAGGCCTATCATTAATACCCAAAGTGTTTCAAAAAAACTGTTTGCAGACACGTAGCTTGGTATGTTTATTACAAAGATAAAATGCATGGTTCACTTGACGATACTTACTTGGATTATTGTATCTATACTTGGGAAACACTAGCTCAACTTTTCCAGCTGTGAAAGAAAGTTGTTTCTCCGAATCACCTAACCCGAATAAGTATCGAAAATTACTTTTCGATCTTTCTCGGTGAACTTAGTACCACTGTGGAACCTACACTTTGACGTACAAGTTGGAAGTACTTTTCCTTCAGAAAACATTTTTCAGTCTTTGAGGAAGAGCTTTGCCTGAGTTTTGCTGGAGTTCTGAAATTTGTTTAATCCAAACAGATTTTTTTCGAGATCTTTTTTTTTGCTGCGCTTTTTGAGGACGAAATATTTTTCCCCGATGTGTTTTCTTGATTACTCTATTGAGGAGATGGGGCTACTGAAGAAAAACTAGATCGCCCCCCTCCCCACCTCAGTATCTGGAGACATGGGTTTGGCATCAGAGACTCGTGATTAGAGAACCATAGCTGAGGAGGCTATCGTAAAACTGGGAAGCATTTTTATCTTCAGCTTGAGACAGAAAGTCTTTTGTACCTGAAGAGCCACTCTCTGAGGAAACTTCCTACACTGGATCACAGTCTGAGTCATGCACAGGTGCTGATGAACTTGGAAACCAGCCGTGTGTTTGCTATCGTGGGACCCTTAATTGATGTGCAAGATAGGGTGCAGAATCACGATCTACATGTACGTAGTTACTCTGCTATTCACAATAATTTCTACCGTTCCACTCTCGAAAGGGGAAAAACGAGCACTTAAATTTTTCTGTGCGAGCCCTGATTTCTCTCATTTTATCGTGATGATCATTTCTCCCCATATAGGTGGGTGCCAACAGAACGTTTTCGCAATTGCAGGAGAAAATTTATGATTGAAATTTCGTAAGAAGATCCCATCGCAATGAAAAACGCCTTTGTTTTTAAGATTGCCACTCCAATTCACGTTTTGTGTCTGTGGCACTATCTCCCCTATTTCGCGATAGTACTAAACGAGCCGCCCTTCTTGGAACTTTTTCGATGTCATCCGTCAGTCCCGTCTGATTGGGATCCCACACCGCACAGCAACACTCCATAATAGGTCGGACAAGCGTGGAGTAAGCAGTCTCCTTAGTAGACTTGTTGCAACTTCTAAGTGTTCTGTCAATAAATCGCAGTCTTTGGTTTGCTCTACCCACAACATTATGTATGTGATCGTTCCTGTTTAGGTTATTTGTATTTGTAATCACTAAGTATTTATCTGAATTTACAGCCTTAATATTTGTGTGACTTACCGCGTAACCGGAATTTAGCGGATTTCTTTTAGTACTCATGTGAATAACTTTACACTTTTCTTTATTCAGGGTCAATTGCCACTTTTCGCACCATACAGATATCTTATCTAAATCATTTTGCAATTCGTTTTTGTCATCTGATGACTTTACAAGACGGTAAATGACAGCATCATCTGCAAACAATCTAAGGCGGCTACTCAGATTGTCTCCTAAGTCATTAATATAGATAAGCAACAATAGAGGGCCTATAACACTTCCTTGGGGAACGCCGGATATTACTTGTGTTTTACTCGATGACTTTCCGTCCAGTACTACGAACAGTGACCTTTCTAACAGGAAATCACGAATCCAGTCGCACAACTGAGGCGATATTCCATAGGTACGCAGTTCGGTTAGAAGATGCTTGTGAGGAACGGTGTCGAAATCCTTCGGGAAATCTAAAAATATGGAATCAATTTGACATCCCCTGTCGATAGCTCCCATTACTTCATGAGTATAAAGAGCTAGTTGTGTTTCGTAAGAACGATATTTTCTGAATCCGTGATGACTATGTGTCAATAAATCGTTTTCATCGAGGTAATTCATAATGTTCGAACACAGTATATGTTCCAAAACCCTAATGCAAATCGACGTTAGTGATGTTGTTGTTGTTGTGGTGTTCAGTCCTGAGACTGGTTTGATGCAGCTCTCCATGCTACCCTATCCTGTGCAAGCTCCTTCGTCTCCCAGTACCTACTGCAACCTACATCCTTCTGAATCTGCTTAGTGTATTCATCTCTTGGTCTCCCTCTACGATTTTTACCCTCCACGCTGCCCTCCAATACTAAACTGGTGATCCCTTGATGCCTCAGAACATGTCCTACCAACCGATCCCTTCTTCTAGTCAAGTTGTGCCACAAACTTCTCTTCTCCCCAATCCTATTCAATACTTCCTCATTAGTTATGTGATCTACCCATCTAATCTTCAGCATTCTTCTGTAGCACCACATTTCGAAAGCTTCTATTTTCTTCCTGTCCAGGCTATTTTTCGTCCATCTTTCACTTCCATACATGGCTACACTCCATACAAATACTTTCAGAAACGACTTCCTGACACTTAAACCTATACTCTATGTTAGCAAATTTCTCCTCTTCAGAAATGCTTTCCTTGCCATTGCCAGTCTACATTTTATATCCTCTCTACTTCGACCATCATCAGCTATTTTGCTCCCCAAATAGCAAAACTCCTTTACTACTTTAAGTGTCTCATTTCCTAATCTAATTCCCTCAGCATCACCCGACTTAGTTCGACTACATTCCATTATCCTCGTTTTGCTTTTGTTGATGTTCATCTTATATCCTCCTTTCAAGACACTACCCATTCCGTTCAACTGCTCTTCCAAGTCCTTTGCTGTCTCTGACAGAATTACAATGTCATCGGCGAACCTTAAAGTTTTTATATCTTCTCCATGGATTTTAATACCTACTCCAAAACACTGGACTCGCATTCGGAAGGACGACGGTTCAATCCCGCGTCCGGCCATCCTGATTTAGGTTTTCCGTGATTTCCCTAAATCACTCCAGGCAAATGCCGGGATGGTTCCTCTGAAAGGGCACGGCCGACTTCCTTCCCCATCCTTCCCTAATCCGATGAGATCGATGACCACGCTGTCTGGTCTCCTTCCCCAAACCAACCAACCAACCTACTCCAAATTTTTCTTTTGTTTCCTTTACTGCTTGCTCAATATACAGATTGAACAACATCGGGGAGAGGATACAATCCTGTATCACTCCCTTCCCAACCACTGCTTCCCTTTCATGCCCCTAGACTCTTATAACTGCCATCTGGTTTCTGTACAAATTGTAAATAGCTTTTTGCTCCCTGTATTTTACCTCTGCCACCTTCAGAATTTGAAAGAGAGTATTCCAGTCAACATTGTCAAAAGCTTTCTCGAAGTCTACAAATGCTAGGAACGTAGGTTTGCCTTTCCTTAATCTAGCTTCTAAGATAAGTCGTAGGGTCAGTATTGCCTCACGTGTTCCAATATTTCTACGGAATCCAAACTGATCTTCCCCGAGGTCGGTTTCTACTAGTTTTTCCATTCGTCTGTAAAGAATTCGCGTTAGTATTTTGCAGCCGTGAGTTATTAAACTGATAGTTCGGTAATTTTCACATCTGTCAACACCTGCTTTCTTTAGGATTGGAATTATTGTATTCTTCTTGAAGTGTGAGGGTATTTCGCCTGTCTCATACATCTTGCTCACCAGATGATAGAGTTTTGTCAAGACTGGCTCTCCCAAGGCTGTCAGTAGTTCTAATGGAACGTTGTCTACTCCGGGGGCCTTGTTTCGACTCAGGTCTTTCAGTGCTCTGTCAAACTCTTCACGCAGTATCATACACTCCTGGAAATGGAAAAAAGAACACATTGACACCGGTGTGTCAGACCCACCACACTTGCTCCGGACACTGCGAGAGGGCTGTACAAGCAATGATCACACGCACGGCACAGCGGACACACCAGGAACCGCGGTGTTGGCCGTCGAATGGCGCTAGCTGCGCAGCATTTGTGCACCGCCGTCGTCAGTGTCAGCCAGTTTGCCGTGGCATACGGAGCTCCATCGCAGTCTTTAACACTGGTAGCATGCCGCGACAGCGTGGACGTGAACCGTATGTGCAGTTGACGGACTTTGAGCGAGGGCGTATAGTGGGCATGCGGGAGGCCGGGTGGACGTACCGCCGAATTGCTCAACACGTGGGGCGTGAGGTCTCCACAGTATATCGATGTTGTCGCCAGTGGTCGGCGGAAGGTGCACGTGCCCGTCGACCTGGGACCGGACCGCAGCGACGCACGGATGCACGCCAAGACCGTAGGATCCTACGCAGTGCCGTAGGGGACCGCACCGCCACTTCCCAGCAAATTAGGGACACTGTTGCTCCTGGGGTATCGGCGAGGACCATTCGCAACCGTCTCCATGAAGCTGGGCTACGGTCCCGCACACCGTTAGGCCGTCTTCCGCTCACGCCCCAACATCGTGCAGCCCGCCTCCAGCGGTGTCGCGACAGGCGTGAATGGAGGGACGAATGGAGACGTGTCGTCTTCAGCGATGAGAGTCGCTTCTGCCTTGGTGCCAATGATGGTCGTATGCGTGTTTGGCGCCGTGCAGGTGAGCGCCACAATCAGGACTGCATACGACCGAGGCACACAGGGCCAACACCCGGCATCATGGTGTGGGGAGCGATCTCCTACACTGGCCGTACACCACTGGTGATCGTCGAGGGGACACTGAATAGTGCACGGTACATCCAAACCGTCATCGAACCCATCGTTCTACCATTCCTAGACCGGCAAGGGAACTTGCTGTTCCAACAGGACAATGCACGTCCGCATGTATCCCGTGCCACCCAACGTGCTCTAGAAGGTGTAAGTCAACTACCCTGGCCAGCAAGATCTCCGGATCTGTCCCCCATTGAGCATGTTTGGGACTGGATGAAGCGTCGTCTCACGCGGTCTGCACGTCCAGCAAGAACGCTGGTCCAACTGAGGCGCCAGGTGGAAATGGCATGGCAAGCCATTCCACAGGACTACATCCAGCATCTCTACGATCGTCTCCATGGGAGAATAGCAGCCTGCATTGCTGCGAAAGGTTTATATACACTGTGCTAGTGCCGACATTGTGCATGCTCTGTTGCCTGTGTCTATGTGCCTGTGGTTCTGTCAGTGTGATCATGTGATGTATCTGACCCCAGGAATGTGTCAATAAAGTTTCCCCTTCCTGGGACAATGAATTCACGGTGTTCTTATTTCAATTTCCAGGAGTGTATCTCCCATTTCACTTTCAGCTACATGCTCTTCCATTTCCATAATATTGTCCTCAAGAACATCGCCCTTGTATAGACCCTCTATATACTCCTTCCACTTTTCTGCTTTCCCTTCTTTGCTTAGAACTGGGTTTCCATCTGAGCTCTTGATATTCATACAAGTGGCTCTCTTTTCTCCAAAGGTCTCTTTGATTTTCCGGTAGGCAGTATCTATCTTACCCCTAGTGAGATAAGCCTCTACATCCTTACATTTGTCCTCTAGCCATGCCTGCTTAGCCATTTTGCACTTCCTGTCTATCTCATTTTTGAGACGTTTGTATTCCTTTTTGCCTGGTTCACTTACTGCATTTTTATATTTTCTCCTTTCATCAACTAAATTCAATATTTCCTCTGTTACCCAAGGATTTCTACTAGCCTCGTCTTATTACCTACTTGATCCTCTGCTGTCTTCACTACTTCATCCTTCAAAGCTACCCATTCTTCTTCTACTGTATTTCTTTCCCCAATTCTTGTCAGTTGTTCCCTTATGCTCTCCCTGGAACTCTGTACAACCTCTGGTTTAATCAGTTTATCCAGGTCCCACCTCCTTAAATTCCCACCGTTTTGCAGTTTCTTCAGTTTTAATCTACAGTTCATAACCAATAGATTGTGGCCAGAGTCCACATCTGCCCCTGGAAATGTCTTACAATTTAAAACCTGGTTCCTAAATCTCTGTCTTACCATTATACAATCTATCTGAAACCTGTCAGTATCTCCAGGCTTCTTCCATGTATACAGTCTTCTTTTATGATTCTTGAACCAAGTGTTAGCTATGATTAGGTTATGCTCTGTGCAAAATTCTACGAGTCGGCTTCCTCTTTCGTTTCTTACCCCCAATCCATATTCACCTACTACGTTTCCTTCTCTCCCTTTTCCTACTGACGAATTCCAGTCACCCATGACTATTAAATTTTCATCTCCTTTCACTATCTGAATAATTTCTTTTATTTCATCATACATTTCTTCAATTTCTTCGTCATCTGCAGAGCTAGTTGGCATATAAACTTGTACTACTCTGGTAGGCGTGGGCTTCGTATCTATCTTGGCCACAATAATGCTGTTTGTAGTAGCTTACCCGCATTCTTATTTTCCTATTCATTATTAAACCTACTCCTGCATTACCCCTATTTGATTTTGTGTTTATAACCCTGTAGTCACCTGACCAGAAGTCTTGTTCCTCGTGCCAGGCCGGCCGCGGTGGTCTAGCGGTTCTAGGCGCTCAGTCCGGAGCCGCGCGACTGCTACGGTCGCAGGTTCGAATCCTGCCTCGGGCATGGATGTGTGTGATGTCCTTAGGTTAGTTAGGTTTAAATAGTTATAAGTTCTAGGGGACTGATGACCATAGATGTTAAGTCCCATAGTGCTCAGAGCCATTTGAACCATTTGAACCTCCTGCCAGCGAACTTCACTAATTCCCACTATATCTAACTTTAACCTATCCATTTCCCTTTTTAAATTTTCTAACCTACCTGCCCGATTAAGGGATCTGACATTCAATGCCCCGATCCGTAGAACGACAGTTTTCTTTCTCCTGATAACGACGTCCTCTTGAGTAGTCCCCGCTCGGAGATCCGAATGGGGTACTGCTTTACCTCCAGAATATTTTACCCAAGAGGACGCCATCATCATTTAACCATACAGTAAAGCTGCATGCCCTCAGGAAAAATTATGGCTGTAGTTTCCCCTTGCTTTCAGCTGTTCACAGTACCAGCACAGCAAGGCCGTTTTGGTTAGTGTTACAAGGCCAGATCAGTCAATCATCCAGACTGTTGCCCCTGCAACTACTGAAAAGGCTGCTGCCCCTCTTCAGGAACCACACGTTTGTCTGGCCTCTCGACAGATACCCCTCCGTTGTGGTTGCACCTACGGTACGGTTATCTGTATCGCTGAGGCATGCAAGCCTCCCCACCAACGGCAAGGTCAATGGTTCATGGGGGGAGGGGGGGGGGACGTTAGTGATACGGGCCTGAAAAATCAACGGATACTCCTATTTCCCTTTTTGGGTATTAGTGTGACTTGAGCAATTTTCCAGTCGTTAGATACGGAACTTCCTGTGAGCGATCGGTTGTATGTAATTATTAAATATGGAGCCATTGTATCAGCGTACTCTGAAAGAAACCTGACTGGTATACAATTTAGGCCGGAGGCCTTGCCTTTATTAAGTGATTTAAGCTGCTTTGCTACACCAGGGGTATTTACTTCTATGTTTCTCGTCTTGGCAGTTGTTCTTGATTGGAATTCAGGAATGTTTACTTAGTCTTCTTTGGTGAAGGAGTTCCGGAAAACCGTATTTAATAACTCTGCTTTAGTGGCACTGTCATCAGTGACTTCACCGTTGTTATCGCGCAATGAAGGTATTGATTGCGTCTTGCCACTGGTGTGCTTTATGTATGACCGGCATCTATTTATCTCGCACTGATGTACGCGTTATATTTCGAACTTCTGAAAAACTTTGCCAGTCTTGGGGATTTTGCATTCTTTTAAATTTGGCATGCTTTTTTGGTTGCAAATCACATCCAAGTGGGTTTATATTGAATCTGCACAAGGTGTGTAACCCAATCTTTTAAATCCTGCGTGGGGTGGCTAGCCTCTCACATAATGTTTCATTAAATTAATTGATAGAAGTTTCCCTCCAAAAATGATGATGGGAAAGGATTCTGGTGAGTGTGACTGTTTAACAGGTAAATGCCGTCCTACAAATTTACAGTTACATTTATTTTCTTTAAATGAAACACAGAATTGATCAAGAATTTGTACGAGGAACAATCATGTAAGTTAATTAAACCAAATATGTAAATGATCCTCATTTGATAAATGTGTTGGCAAGAACGTAGGACAAAAGACACTGTATATAATCTAGCGTGCTTCTCTATTACGAGAAGGGGGAGCAAATAGAACAGGTGAAATGTACGAGATCGATGCCGTCGCTGATAAACCTCAATTCGGATTTTGGGCAGCTGGAAAAACAACTGAAATCCTGGAGGCCGAGGCTGCGTATATTATCGACACTACGGCGCAATCGGCGTGCTGAAGACGGCTGCTATTCGTGGTCATCCACTGAATGGAGATGGGCTGTACCTTGGAGACCTATCGAAACGCGAATGTCGAAGAGACCAAGTGTTTGTCCGCGTGGTCGGACAAGTCAAACTGCTAATGAAATTACTCTGCACCAAGGGCGGTAAAGTAAGAGACGGACTCCTATGGTGCCAGGACCTAATTCCCTCATTCTTTTCCGCCCCGCGCCCAGAGAGCGACCGCTACGCTGTGCCAGAACTCGGCCAACCGTCGACGACAAACAGAACTTTCGCCAATTATGGCCTTACGACAGAATTTGTCTAGATTACCTTACCTTACAAGAAATTCGTCTAGCTTCCCACTTCCGTATTCCACCGACCTAGGCACCAATACCGTTGCTTCCCGCCAGTTCCCGACGGGACTGCACACGTGAGCTGGCGTAACAGTTGAGGAGCGTATCATAGTCTCTGGACCCAGAAATCCAACATCAAAAGGGAAAACTGCCAGCTAGGGATCGGGAGTCTGTCCGCAATTCACAGTGACCGGATGGCTCCCCACCTTCTGCTATTGTGTGCGGTTGGCCTTCTCACAGCCCATAAGTTCCCGCTCGTCACCTACGTGAAATGAACAGAATTACGATATGCACGCATCCTACTCCCGATCATGTACATGCCGGTAAAAAGCATCCGATTACCTGCTTTTGGTTTGGTTTTATTTTGCTTCAGGGCGCGATAACAACTGGGGTCGTACGTGCCCAAGTCAAAACTATAGAACACGAAGACAGAGAGGAGTTAAAAAACGACTATACGTCAGTCCCAATTGATATAATAGAAGACAGCTAACAACAGGCACGTGGAACAAGGGATAAAAAAAGACACCATACAGAATCGGAGGTCCAAAACTAAAAATTGAATGGCCTTCGTCATATTGCTTTGGCGGATACAAAAGCAAAACGCGGTCGACAGCCCGCCCGTCATTTGCTAAAACGGCCGATAAATCAGAGGGCAAACCCAAGCAGAAACGTAAACGGTTAAAAAATTTACATTCCATCAGGAGGTGGCGGACAGTTAAAACTTGAGCACAATGTGTACAAAGTGGTGGGGTAGCGCCACTTAGCAAATGACGATAGCCACCTATTTTGCATGACAGTGTAATACAGTAGCGAGATGACATTAATGTGCATGTATGCAAATTCCTATTTTAGAAATACAAGATAGGCGTATGAGTAAGCCAAAAAATAGAGGTAAATACCTAATAATAATATTAAAATTATAGTACTCACCTCTATGGCAATAATAATAGCTGCAGATTTCAAAGTTACATTCTTCAAAGATACTCGAAATGTGACTTTCTCTATTTAAAATGGCGCAATGAAATGCTTACCTCATAAACGGGAAAAGTGTCTTAATTCACGAACCGACACACGGACCTCGAAAACTGCTACAATGAAAATAGGAATACTGCTACAACTAAAAATGTGACTCTATTCTTGATTCACGCAACACATTACGCCTGTGAAGGTCCCAACACAACTGAGACGTGCTGTTGTTCTTGTTCCAACAACTGACGTTTTCTGTGGTGGCAAATAGACACATAGCGCAATCTAGCGGATTTGCAAATAACTACAGTAATGACACTTTTCCCGTACCAAGATGCAACTAAGTCAGACTTATCAGTGGAATAAAACGCAAAACTATTTTTTAAAATTATGTCCCTTTTGTTGCTGCCCCGTTGCGCATGCGCTATCTGCTATAGCTACGGCAGTAGTATACATTTCTCCAGCCACCTGGCCGAAACTGTCAAATTTCAATATTTTTTAAAAATTACTAGCCTTGTGTGTCTCGGCAGCTAAAATTTTGAAATTGTGTTTGTTTCGGTGAGTTCTTTCTCTAAAAAAAAAAAAAAAAATTAGGGTGGGTTCCGACATGACGGATTGGACAGTTCCCTTGTCAGGTGGCTCAACAGGCATGCGAAATGGGAGGTGTTTTTCCTTAAAAAAAAACTGTACCTAACAGGTACATGGTTCTGAAATAACGTCATGTTATTTTCAACGCACCTCGTGCTCTCCATTCACTGAAATTTAAGTGGTACTACATCTGTAATTGTCTGCACTACGCAGGTCGGAATGCATTCGAAATAGTAGTAATTTATTTATTTTTGTAAGATTTTTGGTATATTATGACAACGTACACTGCAGTTTACACACTCTAAAATGTTTACTTGCTAGCAGTTCAGTACTCGTAGTTTACTTTCAATTACAGTAGATTCACTGACTATCGTCACGATAGCTACACGTTCAAGTCGTAATGAGATGCACTGGAGCAGGCAAGATGCCGTCGCATTGGTACCATAATGATAATCATTACTATTCTTGTTCATTTTCGGTAAAACACTGGTTCAAATGGTTCAAATGGCTCTGAGCACTATGGGACTTAACATCTGAGGTCATCAGTCCCCTAGAACTTAGTACTACTTAAACCTAACTAACCTAAGGACATCACACACACCCATGCCCGAGGCAGGATTCGAACCTGCGGCCGTAGCAGTCCTGCGGTTCCGGACTGCAGCGCCAGAACCGCACGGCCACCGCGGCCGGCGGTAAAACACTATTAGTTTTAGTGATAAGAGTGTTGTAGAAGATTAAAAAAATGAAATGGCTCGAAAGCAGTATGGGCACTCTGCCGCAGTCTGCCACCTTAGCCGGTTGCGCTAAAGTCAAAAATGGCTCTGAGCACTATGGGACTTAACTACTGAGGTCATCAGTCCCCTAGAACTTAGAACTACTTAAACCTAACTAACCTAAGGACATCACACACATCCATGTCCGAGGCAGGATTCGAACCTGCGACCGTAGCGGTCGTGCGGTTCCAGACTATAGCGCCTAGAAACGCTCGTCCACCCCGGCCGCGCGCTAAAGTCACTGCTGGACGTCTGAGGCTCTCGTGTGATATATACCGGACTCGTAAATCTTCGAACCTCAAGTCTTAGAAAATGCTTGAAAAGGGCATCGTAGCAGCCCAACATTTCTTACATCTATATGTATACTGCAATCGAACGAAAGATGGCCGGTCTGGTAACCGGTTGTTTGTGTGCTTCCGTTGTTAGCGCGTCAGGAGCTGGTACAGCAGACCGGAGAAACTGAAAAGTGTGGGGGCAATGGAGGGCGCCACGCACTGGTTCCCGAAGAGGTCGTTGGACGTTGTGGGCGCCCGCCTAGGATCAATATGAGCCCAGCCCTCAGACCTCAGCCCTCAGCAGTTGACAGCACGCGCCGCTGCAGACGCACCCGAGAGAACCCGCTTCCCGCCCGGGCCTAATGGCCGAGACTTAGGTCTGGCGCCGCACCTCCGCAGTTATTGGGTGTCACAGGAGCAAAAAAACCCATGAAGGGCATTTCAACCCTAATACACCTGCATAAGTAGACAGTTAATGATGTTACGGCAAGAAAAAAGGAATAAAAGTGAGATAGTGCTAATACTTTCATCCTTCTTTACCTCTACATCTACATCTACATGATTACTCTGTAATTCACATTTAAGTGCTTGGCAGAGGGTTCATCGAACCACAATCATACTGTCTCTCTACCATTCCACTCCCGAACAGCGCGCGGGAAAAACGAACATCTAAACCTTTCTGTTCGAGCTCTGATTTCTCTTATTTTATTTTGATGATCATTCCTACCTATGTAGTTTGGGCTCAACAAAATATTTTCGCATTCGGAAGAGAAAGTTGGTGACTGAAATTTCGTAAATAGATCTCTCCGCGACGAAAAACGTCTTTGCTTTAATGACTTCCATCCCAACTCGCGTATCATATTTGCCACACTCTCTCCCCTATTACGTGATAATACAAAACGAGCTGCCCTTTTTTGCACCATTTCGATGTCCTCCGTCAATCCTACCTGGTAAGGATCCCACACCGCGCAGCAATATTCTAACAGAGGACGAACGAGTGTAGTGTAAGCTGTCTCTTTAGTGGACTTGTTGCATCTTCTAAGTGTCCTGCCAATGAAACGCAACCTTTGGCTCGCCTTCCCCACAAGATTATCTATGTGGTCTTTCCAACTGAAGTTTTTCGTAATTTTAACACCCAGGTACTTAGTTGAATTGACAGCCTTGAGAATTGTACTATTTATCGAGTAATCGAATTCCAACAGTGGATCACCTCACACTTTTCGTTATTTAGCGTCAACTGCCACCTGCCACACCATACAGCAATCTTTTCTAAATCGCTTTGCAACTGATACTGGTCGTCGGATGACCTTACTAGACGGTAAATTACAGCATCATCTGCGAACAACCTAAGAGAACTGCTCAGATTGTCACCCAGGTCATTTATATAGATCAGGAACAGCAGAGGTCCCAGGACGCTTCCCTGGGGAACAGCTGATATCACTTCAGTTTTACTCGATGATTTGCCGTCTATTACTACGAACTGCGACCTTTCTGACAGGAAATCACGAATACAGTCGCACAACTGAGACGATACCCCATAGGCCCGCAGCTTGATTAGAAGTCGCTAGTGAGGAACGGTGTCAAAAGCTTTCCGGAAATCTAGAAATAAGGAATCAACTTGAGATCCCCTATCGATAGCGGCCATTACTTCGTGCGTTGCACAAGAACGATGTTTTCTGAAACCATGTTGACTGCGTATCAATAGATCGTCCCCTTCGAGGTGATTCATAATGTTTAAATACAGTATATGCTCCAAAACCCTACTGCAAACCGACGTCAATGATATAGGTCTGTAGTTCGATGGATTACTCCTACTACCCTTCTTAAACACTGGTGCGACCTGCGCAATTTTTCAGTCTGTAGGTACAGATCTATCGGTGAGCGAGCGGTTGTATATGATTGCTAAGTAGGGGGCATTACTGCAGATGACGTGTCACTGAGCACATTTGTACTGTGCATGCAGTACACGTGAGGTGCCTAGTTGTTTCCACTGCCCTGTGTGGAATACATAAGTTCTTGTACACTTCACTAACCTGCTGTCTTCATGATGATGATGTCCCCAGCGCAGAAAGCAGCACACAGCTCGTGGATTCTTTTTCTTGAGGCTGAAATTAACTTCGCAAGGAACTGCTGCTACGAATAAACTATAACTCATTTGGGATGCCACTCGCGTTTTTATTGATGTAGACACGAGAAACTATTCTTGATCACAACGTATTGAACATATCTTTCCAGAGTCATTATATCTGGCTAAAATAACATGAAATACATCCTGCCACAGACAACATGTCTGTCTACTGGAACCGTCAGAACTGGAGAATAAAATTACATGAATCAAATACTACTATTACAGACAACATGTCTGTACCTAGCGACGGTCGGAACTGTAGTAAATAAAATTGCAAGAGGCAAATACTGCTATAACAGACAACATGTCTGTCTACTGGAACGCTCAGAACTGGAGAGCCGGTCTGCCCGAGGCACTTCACGCGCCAAGCCAGCAAGGCGTGACCCGAACGCCACCGAAGTGCATCGGCAGTAATATCGTCAGTCTTATGTTTTAGTAGTACTTTGATTTTAATAATTTTGAAATGACTGATTGATAGTTGGCTGTTGAGAGATGTTTATTTAAAAATTGAAGTAATGTGGATGACATGTTTAATTAATAATACCAACTAAAGTTTAACGTTTTGGCGCCCTACCGCCGAACACAGCAGCCAATCACAGACAGCAGCATCATGCAGGCGGTCTTTCTCACGGGAATGGTACCGAATCTAACATCTGTCACTGGTACCTAATCCCACATTGCGTCATCTCTATGCTTCTTGCATCTACACTGCCCTGGGAATAGCTTCATGGAGCCTAATATGATGGCTGAATAAGCCAGAAATATTACAATGTGAATGTGAACTCTGTGACATCAAGTGAAATCCTTAAAGAAGTATTCTGAATTCATTGCACTCATTTGTACGGCTTCTAGTCAGTACTGGAAAGAAGTACACTTCTTCTGACACAATCGAAACACTGTATATAAATGGAAGGGGGATCGCTGCTGTCAGCTGCAGTGGGACATTAAGCGGAGTCAGTGGCGACGAGCGAAAATGTGTACCGGACCAGACAGCTGATAGGTGGCGCTCAGTGGGAATGTGGATCGCCCATGAGGCGTACCGAGATAGTCCGTGCCGTTAAAATAACACTGTGTCACGGATGGTGCAGTGGTTACCGCACCTGCCTAGTAAGCGGGAAATTCCGGGTTCGAATCCCGATCCGGTAAACATTTTCGCTCGTCGCCGCTGATTCCGCTTAATGTTCCGTTGCAGCTGACAGCACTGGTTCCCCTTCCATTTACATATAGTGATTAATGCTGCGGGATCTGCATGGTGTCCGTTGTTTTAAAGAAATAGACACCTCGCATTCAATAAATTAAAACAGCAGGGCGGTCAGAACGCGAAGACCACATAAGCAGTCCTGTCGAAATACAGTATCGTGTACGAAGACTGCAGTGAATGCGCTGTTGACTGGTGTCTTTAATGTCCACGTTCTTGATGTGCAACGAGACGCTCCCGCAGTTAATGACTGCTTGTTGTGCAGAGGAAAGGACACACTTAGAAATCACTCGCACGATTGTACCAGAGTTTCGTGCGTCTACTGCGACCAGAAAATATAGGCAAACGATTGCGCTATTTCTACTTTTATTTTGTGACTGTCGATAGATACAGTTTTCCAGTGAATAAGTACTTTTCATTCCGAGATGTACAATCCACAATGATCTTGTGGCAAAAAGCTCCGGTTCACGGGTGGCGGGGGGTGTCAATGGCGCGCAGTATCGTCGCGACGCGGATGAATGTAGAATGTAGTAGGCTCTACGACTCTACGACACTATGAGGTGGCGACATGCAGTACCTGATCAGAAGTGTCCGGACATCCCTTTGCAATGCGGAACTGACCACCTGAAGCCACGAGAGACGAACCCGCCAGTACAAAAGAAGGCTGAAAGTATTGTGTTGTCAGTGGAACAGCAGCAACAGCAGAATGGGTCGGTAGGGAGAGCTGAGTGATTTCGAACGTGGTCTTGCTACGGGATGTCACCTGGGTAACGGATCCATCACGGACATTTCAACCCGCATAAAGCTGCCTAAGAAAACTGTTGGTGATGTGACTGTGAAGTGTAAACGAGAAGGAACAGCCACAGCTAAACCAAGACCTCAAGTGCTGACGGACAGGGGTCGTCGGGCATCGTGGAGGCTGGTTGTAAGAAATCACGTGTGATAATAGAGTGTTGCCAGGAGTTCAGCTAGCACAGTGACCGTATGCAGGAAGATGAGAAGAATGGGGTGAAGTGCTCGAGAGGCTTTTGACAATGCAGTCATGGACTGTGTGGCTGATCCCGGCGGAGGTTCGAGTCCTCCCTTGGGCATGGGTGTGTGTGTTTGTCCTTAGGATAATTTTAGGTTAAGTAGTGGTTAAGCTTAGGGACTTCTGACGTTAGCAGTTAAGTCCCATAAGATTTCACACACATTTTTGAGCTTCAGACAAGCAACACTTTCCTATGTTTAATACTTAGCGACGCTACTTGACAGAGGACGACTGGAAATGAGTGTTTTGAGTGATGAATCACGCTATATCCTATGGCAATCCGTTGGACGGTTTGGTTTTGGCGAATGCGTGGAGAACATTACAAACAACTTTTTGGGGATTGCAAACACAGCTCATTATTCACTGGAGAACGTTACTTGTCATCATGTGCAGTGACAACTATGACGTACAGAGGAGTTGGTGTAATGGTATAACGTGTTTAGGATGTGATCCCCTTTGAGTCGTGCGCGGCTCGTGTTCATGCCGTTTCTAGCTTGACAGTTTCTCTTTACGGAACTGTCGCCTCGTTTCTTAATCGATTTACTGGCGTCACTAAGTTACTGGCTTGCCTGCCCGTGAGTGCCAGCAGCAGCGCGTATCGATAAGAGCACTGTCGCATTATCTTTGAAGCGACCGCTAGTATTTCCGGCTCGTCGAGTCTCGTGGGTTCAGTCGGGACGGAGCGCCAGTGGGGTGCGGACAGCCAGTACTCGCCGACCGCTGGCGACACACATGCACTGTCCGACGGAAGGAGACTAGGAGCGGGAACGACCGTTGGTTGGTCGTTCGGTCTGCCGTCTCATTGGGCGACGTATATTTGGTCTTTTGACCGTTTCTGGGCCTCGTCAGTTGGTCATCTTGCCGGACGTGGGTCGGTTCCTTCCTTGTGCAGAGACGTCGGGTGGCCAATAGGCAAGTGTTACCTCTGCATGTCTGGCTCCGAGCCAGTGTGCCCGGGTCGCCGTGTCTCCGAGTTCCGAACGGACATGGAGTTGAGTGAGGATGCAGCTGCAGTGAGGTCCGGATATCCAAGACTCGCCCGACCGTTGCTGACACACATGACTTGAGTGCGGACGACCTTCGTTGCTTGTTCGGTCGGTCGTCTCATCGGACGACGTATATTTGGTCGCCGACTGCTGCGGGTTGTCGGTGTGTGCCGATTTCTGATTCATCCTTGTTGTTCCACAGTGATTGCTTTTAGCATTGTTCGAGTTCTTGTGGAAGTGTTTTCGCGAAACTGTGTCTAGCTTGTGTGATTTCGACTGAGCAGTTAATTTTAATGCTGTCTGCGTACTGGGGTAGGCAGGCGGTCGGTTGGGTCACAGCAGCGAGGAAGTCTCCGCGGTGAGGTCATTAGCGTAGTGTTCGGCAGTGTGTTTTTCCTCGCCGTATGATGCTGTCCGGCACGGCGTGTAGTTCGACAGCCTTTGGTGTTTGTTCATATTTTTGAGTGGTTATTGTGCCTTGTCTGTATTTAGACGCCAATATTTGAAGACGTAGCACTGCTGGTATCTTCGTTCTCGCTGACATTTTACGTTGTCGTGCCGTTGCTCGGCTGGAAAGGAATTGATTAGGTTGTTAGTTGGTTCTTCAGCCATCCCTAGGTCGTGTTGCCATCCGATTATTTAGTATTACTCTTGGCTGCCTGTCCCACCTAAACTTATGTTAGAGTTACCTCTTCAGATCGATCCTTGGAAAACTTCTGAACACCATTGTTCTGTTGCTTTTAGATAGTGATTTTTGTCTCAAATACGATTCGAGGCCTTCATCCGCCTGTCAGTTTAGTTTGTTTTAATTTTAAAATAAGGCCTTCTGCCGTCTTAAGTTAAAAGTTTGAAGGTTCTTGAACTAAATTTTTTTAAAGGAAAAAAAGGGGAATTTTGCTCTATCGCAAATCTTTGTTATCCAGGCCTTAAGGCATGAGTTGTTCTATGTTCAGTGTGTAGCCTTCAGCCGAGTTTTTATGTAGAATTTTGTAACTAAGGCCTTCAGCCCTGTGTATTCCTTAAAGCAATTGTAATAACTTGTGTTCGGGCTTTCAGCCGTATTGTTTTGAATCCTTTTAAGGGCATGTGTGATTAAGTGTTTTTAGAAAAATAAAGTGTTTTGTGTAATTGATAGTAACTGATTTTGGCCCCTTTCCACAACCACAACCTGATCCGCTCTGTCCTGCGAAACCAGATTACACCCTTATTGCATTAAAAACGCTAAATGTGGGAAGATATGAATAGATTTTACATCATGATGTCCGGCATACAGTACAGGAACATATAGAACGGAATGATTGTCTTCTGATGCAATGGTTTGTGGACTATAGCATTCCTGTAATGGACTGGCCCGACCTGGAACACTTTTGAGATGAGCTATGAGATCGACTTCGCTCCAGACCCCACAGTTCAATGTCACTACCTTGTCTCATTTCGGCTTTTGTGGAAGACGGGGCTACCATTCCTCCACAGTTGTTTCGACACCTAATTGAAAGTGTCCCAGCTGAGTTGAAGCCGTCATAAAGGCGAAGGGTGGATACGCCCCGTATTAGTCAATATTATTCATCTAACTGTTCATACAATTATTGGGTACTGAACATGTAGTTTTCGTATCTCAATATTATGTCCTTTGGCATGATTACGTTGGTTTGAAAGCTATTTTATTGTACATGACGCACTGACTTTTAATATGTCCTATCGTGAACACGGATCAACATCTTCTCCTTACTAACGACGATTGCTGCTTTCAACAATCACTCCGCGCTACCAGAGGGAGCATGGTACTCATATGGGCAGCCGGCAGTGATACGACTATATGCTCACATCTACTCTATGGTGATAATGGGTACCCGATACGGTCCAGTGAACAGATTAATGACCTGCAATCTCTCAATATCTTTTCTTTTTTTTGATATCCAGCATTAACGCGAGTGGTCTAGGCAATTGTCATTCTGATCTTCCTACATTTATTCTACCTTTGGGCTAGTATTTGAGGATTCTTTTAGCAGCAAAGAGAGTCTGCCCGCTCTTCATCTGTAGTAGATGGTCTTTCCAAGATGTTCTGTAGTTCTATACTGTGTTAAAATTGATTTTACTTTGAGATAATACAGGGTGAGTCACCTAACATTACCGCTGGATATATTTCGTAAACCACATCAAATACTGACGAATCGGTTCCACAGACCGAACGTGAGGAGCGAGGCTAGTGTAATTGGTTAATACAAACCATAAAAAAATGCACGGAAGTATGTTTTTTAACACAAACCTACGTTTTTTAAGTGGAACCCCGTTAGTTTTGTTAGCACATCTGAACATATAAACAAATACGTAATCAGTGCCGTTTGTTGCACTGTAAAATGTTAATTACATCTTGAGATATTGTAACCTAAAGTTGACGCTTGAGTACCACTCCTCCGCTGTTCGATCGTGTGTATTGGAGAGCACCGAATTACGTAGGGATCCAAGATGGACCTTAGGTACAGAAGAGACTGGAACAGCACATTACGTCCACATGCTAACACCTTTTTATTGGTCTTTTTCACTGACGCACATGTACGTTACCATGAGGGGTGAGGTACACGTACACACGTGGTTTCCGTTTTCAATTACGGAGTGGAATGGAGTGTGTCCCGACATGTCAGGCCAATAGATGTTCAATGTGGTGGCCATCATTTGCTGCACACAATTGCAATCTCTGGCGTAATGAATGTCGTACACGCCGCAGTACATCTTGTGTAATGTCGCCGCAGGCTGCCACAATACGTTGTTTCATATCCTCTGGGGTTGTAGGCACATCACGGTACACATTCTCCTTTAACGTACCCCACAGACAGAAGTCCAGAGGTGTAAGATCAGGAGAACGGGCTGGCCAATTTATGCGTCCTCCACGTCCTATGAAACGCCCGTCGAACATCCTGTCAAGGGTCAGCCTAGTGTTAATTGCGGAATGTGCAGGTGCACCATCATGCTGATACCACATACGTCGACGCGTTTCCAGTGGGACATTTTCGAGCAACGTTGGCAGATCATTCTGTAGAAACGCGATGTATGTTGCAGCTGTTTGGGCCCCTGCAATGAAGTGAGGACCAATGAGGTGGTCGCCAATGATTCCGCACCATACATTTACAGTCCACGGTCGCTGTCGCTCTACCTGTCTGAGCCAGCGAGGATTGTCCACGGACCAGTAATGCATGTTCCGTAGATTCACTGCCCCGTGGTTTGTGAAACCCGCTTCATCGGTAAACAGGTAGAGCTGCAACGCATTCTCTGTTAATGCCCATTGACAGAATTGCACTCGATGATTAAAGTCATCGCCATGTAATTGCTGATGTAGCGACACATGAAACGGGTGAAAGTGGTGACGATGCAGTATGCGTATGACACTACTTTGACTCAGTCCACCGGCTCTCGCAATGTCCCGTGTACTCATGTGTGGGTTCATGGCAACAGCAGCTAACACACCAACTGCACCCGCTTCTCCTGTGACGGACCCGTTTGCGTGCTACGACCATACCTGTTGCATACAGTTGGCGGTAGATGTTTTGCAATGTGCGGCACGTTGGATGCTCTCTGTCCGAGTACCGTTCTGCATACACACTGCAGGCTTCAGCTGCATTTCGTCGACACTCGCCATAGATGAGTATCATCTCCGCCTTTTCAGAGTTTGAATACACCATGGTCACGGTTCCTACAACACTACACTATCACGGACGTCTGGTAACACGGTGTACTACAGTTGGTCTGCGTGCGGAGACGAATGCAGAATAACAATAGCAGCAAGCGCTACATGCAGACACTGCGTCAGCTAGACCAAACCACAACAGTGCACTACAGCCACACTCGTAAACACGGTCGTCATCGTAAACATGTCCCTGCAGATGCTGCTCGCCGACCGTGGCCCGTGTTTGTTACAACACGCAACTGAACGTAGGAGGTTTCAAGCGTCAACTTTAGGTTACAATATCTCCGGATGTAATTAACATTTTACAATGCAACAAACGGCACTGATTACGTATTTGTTTATATGTTCGGATGTGCTAACAAAACTAACGTGGTTCCACTTAAAAAAACGTAGGTTTGTGTTAAAAAACATACTTCCGTGCATTTTTGTGTGGTTTGTATTAAACAATTACACTAGCCCCTCTCCTCACGTTCCGTCTGTGGAATCGGTTCGCCAGTATTTGATGTGGTTTACAAAATATATCCAGCGGTAACGTTAGGTGACTCACCCTGTATAGGACGTCATCGGATCTTTTCCTGTAAAGCTCGCTGTTCTCGTAAACAGCAACTCGCCATTCATAAGTCTCCTTTCCTCATCTCTACTAAGTGTCCAGGCTTCGCTGCCATGCCTGCTACCTTTTGCTCGCAACCAATTAGAAGCACTAAATACACTGAAGCGCCAAAGAAACGAGCCGGCCGAAGTGGCCGTGCGGTTAAAGGCGCTGCAGTCTGAAACCGCAAGACCGCTACGGTCGCAGGTTCGAATCCTGCCTCGGGCATGGATGTTTGTGATGTCCTTAGGTTAGTTAGGTTTAACTAGTTCTAAGTTCTAGGGGACTAATGACCTCAGCAGTTGAGTCCCATAGTGCTCAGAGCCATTTTTTTGAGCCAAAGAAACTGGTATAGGTATGCGTATTCAAATACAGAGATATGTAAGCAGGAAGAAGGCGGGCTGCGCTTTGCAACACCTATATAAGACAACAAGTGTCTGGCGCAGTTGTTAGATCGATTACTGCTGCAACAATGGCGGGTTATCAAGATTTAAGTGACTTTGAACGTAGTGTTACAGTCGGTGCACGAGCGATGGGACACAGCATCTCCGAGGTAGCGATGAAGTGGGGACTTTCCTGTACGACCATTTCACGACTGTACCGTGAATATCAGGAATCCGGTAAAACATCAGCTCTTCGTCATCGCTGCGGTCGGAAAAAGATCCTGCAAGAAAGGGACCAACGACGACTGAAGAGAATCGTTCAACGTGACAAAAGTGCAACCCTTCCGCAAACTGCTGCAGGTCTCAATGCTGGGCCATCAATAAGTGTCAGCGCGCGAACAATTCAACGAAACATCATCGATATGGACTTCCGGAGCTGAAGGCCCACTCGTGTACCCTTGATGACTGCACAACATAAAGCTTTACTCCTCGCCTGGGGCCGTCAACACCGACATTGGACTGTTGATGAATGGAACCACGTTGCCTGGTCAGACGAGTCTCATTTCTAATTGTATCAAGCGGATGGACATGTACGGGTATGGAGACAACTTCATGAATCCATGGGCCCTGCATGTCAACAGGGGACTGTTCAAACTGGTGGAGGCTCTGTAATGGTGTGGGGTGTGTGCTATTAGAGTGATATGTGACCTCTGATATGTCTAGATATGACTCCAACAGGTGACACGTATGTAAGCATCCTATCTAATCACCTGCATCCATTCATGTCCATTGTGTATTCCGACGGACTTGGGCAATTCCAGAAGGACAATGCGACACCCCAAACGTCCAGAATTGCTACAGAGTTGCTCCAGGAACACTCCTTTGAGTTTAAACACTTTCACTGGCCACCGAACTCCCGAGATGCTTATCTTCCCGTGGACGTCGAGGTATCACAGTAAGTCTTATCTCTGGTAGAACTGCCACCGTTGGGCCTTCCAGGCTTGCTCAGACGGTGTTTCTTTGTTTTTTAACTGCTACCACATAATGACATTCTGGACGAGAAGCATTTTTTTATATGAAGGAGTATAACACAAATAAAGAACATAAGTGGACAGGCTATGGAGCCAATAAGTCTGGGCAATTTTGGGATGTACAAAGTGAGTCTCCCAAAGAAATTAGCAATAGCTGTACTAGAAGTACTCAATGAAGAAGACATCGATAGGACCGTGGGAAAACACAATGTCAAGCGAACTGTCAGCATATCTGCATTGTATAATAAAAGCAGTCATTTAAACAGTAACAATCAGTCAGTAATGGAGTCATTTATAGGACAGCATGGAGATCTATATAGTCCAAGACGACCATTGCCACCCACGCCCATAACACAGCATCGGTTTCTAACGTGCAATCATGCGCTGGTACTCCGATAGCCATATGGATTATCAAAGCACCTCCTGCTGCTGATAGAACAGTTCGCAGATCAGCAACTGGCAGAAGGCATAACAGAATACAGTGTACGTACCTAAAAAGTCACCTGACAGGACGATAAAATATCGTTTCCGTAATTACAGATAGTAAAAGAACATACAGAACCGGCGTACATCCAGTTAAAAAAAAAGTTCAAATGTGTGTGAAATCTTATGGGACTTAACTGCTAAGGTCATCAGTCCCCAAGCTTACACACTACTTAACCTAAATTATCCTAAGGACAAACACACACACACCCGTGCCCGAGGGAGGACTCGAACCTCCGCCGGGACCAGCCGTACAGTACATGACTGCAGCGCCAGACCGCTCGGCTAATCCCGTGCGGCACATCCAGTTCGAAACTGGGACAATGTAAATTGTTTCCCACAATGAATATAAGGAGTAATTATCACCATATTGAAGTGTTCCCAGAAGATAAGTCAAAAAAAATCGTTTACAGCACCGTCCGGTCACTAACAGTACCACAGTATGCCTTTTAATATAAAGAATTCACTTGCAACATTCCAGCACTTGTTAGACGGAGTTCTTGAGACTATGAAAACAAAAAAATGCATAGTCTATCTGGAGGATTTTTAAGTTTTTGCTAAACATTTAGATGAACACGTAAAACACCTAAAAGAAATACTCGATAACGCAAGGATGGCTCGTCTTATGTTTAGCATTGACGAATGGTATTTGAACACTTACTGGTCAATTACCTTGGGTATATTATCAGCCAGAGGGAGTGAGGACAGATCCACATCTCGTTCCAGCTGTGTGTGATGTGGTAAGTCTGCAAATAACAAATCAATTGCAGTCACTTCTTAGGTTAGCGAATTATTACCGAAAATTCGTCAAAGGGTTTACAGAAACTGCACAACCATTGACTAGATTACTAAAGATGTTTCATTTCAATGGACATCAGAATGTCAAATAGCATTTCCAAATTTAAAGGAAATACTGGTGTTAGGTTCTGTGTTGATTTTTCCAGATTTTACGAAAGAATTTATACTGTTGTGCAACGCAATCAATACTGCCTCGGGTTTTGAGCCAAAACGTAGATGGAAAGGAGCATCCAGTAATATATGTATCTTGTCAGCTGAATAGGACTCAATGCATATATTGTACAGTGGAAAAAGAGACACTAACTTTAATGAACAGTATTTCGTATTTCTGCTATTACCTATCTGGTCGTAAATCTAAAGTTGTTAAGATCGCACATCCTTAAAGAGGTTTCTGGGAGTGAAAGACCTTTCAAATCAACTCACAGGATGGGTACCGAAGTTAATTGAGTTTCAGAGCGAAGTAGTTCAGAAGCCTGGAATTAAGCATACAAATGTAGACACACTTAGTGTGTTACAGGTATCGCTGTGTTACAAATAACTGGGTGGAGTCTGACAGACCAGAAGGAGGTGCAAGCAGCTGACAAAGAACGCCAGCTGTACAGCAAGCAGCACAGTATTTAATGCACATAGATTTTCTGTGCAGGTGAACAAAATGTGGACTACACGTCACAGTTCCTGCAATACCCCAAACCAAAAGTGTTACAACAATCAGAAGACCATGTACTGTCGGGACATGGAGGTAAAACAGCGACTGACAGACGAATTGCAAAATGATTTTGGTGGAAAACACGATGTGGTGATGCGGAACATATGTCAGAAACTACATCCCAATGTCCTCAATGAACAGATTTGAGTCACCCGAGAATACAACTCCAAAGGTTATCGGTAACAGAAAAGCCATTTCAAATGGTAGGAACTGATGCATCAGAATTATTTAATAGAAGTTTGGCGGGGAATAAATATTTAGTAACTAAGAGTGTCCATTTTTCCAAATAACTAATAATGGTAGCAATATAAGATCAAAAAGCGAGTACTGTAGTTCATACCGTGGTTAGCAAGTATATGCGTAAATTTGGTTTATCGTAACCATACTCACAGACCAAGGAACTAATTTTATGTCTGATCTGATGAGAAAATTGTGTCGCCTGTTAAAAGTTATAAAAATTGTGTACCAGCCCTTTTCACCAACAAGCAAATGGTCATACAGAGCGACTCTACAGTACCATAGCAAAAATGTTAAGTCACTACGCAAACAACCAACACTCAGAGAAGGATATGTACTTAAGTTATGTGGTGAGCACGTACTGCTCTAAAGTCCGCACAGGAATGAGCCTTTAACCATACAAGGAAGTGTATGGGTGAAAAATACCGTCACCTTTTGACATGATCCATTCAAAGCTAAGAATTCAGGAAAACACGTGAAACAATTTGCAAAAACATTGAAGGAGGAATGGCAACAAGTAAAACGTGCTCATACAAAAGCTTTGGAGCATCAAGAATGCAATGGATAAGGTACAGACAAGTTGCCTCAAAACGAAGTACGACAATGGGTCTAACTAGAGACTCCTTCCGCTACAAAGGGTAAAAGCTAAGAAATTCTTGACAAAGTGTCAATCACCATATTGGGTAGTGGAGATGACTTCACTGGTAAACGTCAAGCTACACTTACCAACCAAAACTTTTGTAGTCCATGTTAGTCGGATAAAACCTTTTAAGATTATCGTTGACGCATTACCTTCAAGTATCTTCACCATTACAGCAGAAAGAGAATGTACTTTATGTGTCAGAACGAACACATGATGCACAATGTTAGTCGGATAAAACCCGGTATCGTTGATGCATTACCACAAGTAATTACTGCAGAAAGAGGACGTACTGCATTGGACGAAATGAATACACAACGTACCTTATGAACTTATGTCTAGGGGTAAGTAGCAGAGTATTAGGTTATATGTGTATAACTCTCTGTTAGAGTGTATAGGATATCATTATTTTGATTAATTTGCTATGGTGTATATCATTTTCTTTCGAGATACACCATGCTCCGAAGAAGGGCGAGAATCCATGATAGTTCCTTTCCTCTAGGTAGTGTCGACGATGATGGTCAAGTCTTGGAAACTGGAATCTTATTCTCACGACAACCAGATGTACTTTTCACAAACCAAGGTAGTCACTAAAGCTCCCACTTAGCCTCTCGGAGGTTAGAAATGAAGTATGACGACTAGAAGATATGTTTATAGACTTACCTGGTGGGCAACCGAAAGTGAAATGCTAGTGGCCATACGAAACGGATATCAAAAATTGAAATTTTCCTACAAGAAACTAAAAGCTCTGTCACAGTTGAAACGTCCCCTTAGAAAAATTTATTAATGATTGAGCTGATAAACACCTAACATTATTTGATTTTCAAACAGCTGAGCAAAACTGAACGTACTCAGACATTTCTCTCTTTACTTATTCTGATCAACATTAAACTGACAAACAATATTTTTAGCTCAACGCAATCTGACTTTCAACAATCCCTACAAAAGAATGGCCCTGACTAACAATAACCTATAACTTTCATGAATCACTTACCTCACAAAAATCTTCGTTACTCGAATTACTGCAATACAGCGAGCGCCAATACTACCAGCTAAGTAAAAGATTCTAACTACTGAAGGCACTATCTAGTGATAGGCATAGTTAGCAATAGGCATAGTTAGCAAATGAAAGATTTTGATGGAGAACAAACAATGTATTTACCTTAATAGTGTTCAAAAGTCATTATATATATATATATATATATATATATATATATATATATATATATATATATATATCAGTTCATGACATCCAGTCTTACAAATTTACTCTCTCTGATGGACACACGTCCAGATCATTCGCTCTCAAAACTCCGCCATCTGACTCCCCACATCCACCACTGCTGGCGGCTCACCTCCAACGGCGCAACGCTACGCGCTGTTCACATCTAACTGCCCAACACTACAATAACGAATATTCCAACAATGCAAACCAGCCACAGCACAGTCAGTGATTTTCATACAGAGCGCTACGTTGCGTTACCAATATAAACAACTAAACAGCCTACTTGCACAGTAACTGGCAAGACTAATTCTGGAGTCAATAGTGCAAAAGAAGAGGGGTTGGTTAGACGCTGGCGTGAAGCCTCTGAAAACAGTATTTGGGCTGGTGGGTAGTGAGGACATCACGAACTTAGATAATACGATGGACTTTGTGCATTAAATAGGCACGAACAGAGAAACAACTACGAAGGGCGTTCAATAAGTAATGTGGGACGTGGGACAGACTCTCAGGGATACTTCAACTCAATAAACACAATTCAATAATTACCAATCAAACACAAACTCCGACTTGTAATTTCCAACAGATTTTATTTAACAGTGCTCCAGGATAATATACATAACTGCCCTAGAATTTGAAACATTACTGACCAGACAAACTGTCTAAGCGCGTCAAAGCTCACCCCAAACAATAAATAGTTTTAAAATCCTCTTCACATAAATCTTAAGAACCATACAAACAATAAATGGTTTACCGAGAAAACTCCCACATAGCAGGACACCTTTTAAGACATAATAGCAATAACAACTCACAATTTCATTCTCAGAATCAGATATTAAAAGCCCAGTACAATGAAAGACATCTTTCTGGTATTACAAAATTTCAGTGACAAGTAAAGGCACATCAGAGGTGCGCGGAAACTACAACTCGTATCGAGCCTGAATGAAAGCTGAAAGGAACGGTGAAGAAGAAAAGACGGACGTCTCTGCATCACCAGGAGCAAATAATAAACTACTCAACTTAAATTCGCCCAAGAACTGGAGTCTACTGATAAACACAGCGACCCTGCTATCGATTACAATTCAAACAGGCCGCCGCCAGGGCGTCGTCCCCCAGTTAAATGACCAGCTACCAACGGACGACGCGCACCTCTGATTATACCACTGGAACAACAACATAAAACCACACAGAAACTGGGCAGTATCCAGAGTAACACAATCGTTAAAACATTAGAAAAATTTCAAAACAGGAATACGGCCACATGGGACCCACAAGCCATTCACGTTCAGCACCTCCTACTGACATGAAATAGTGATATACATAAATAACTCGCACAAAATTTTTCGATCACACTCACACATAAGTTATGTGCACTTCTACTCGATGCCCGGATCTGCAGCATAATACACATAACAGCACTTCAGACAACATTGGCTAAATTGCTACAAGGCTGTCGCTATTCGCTTGGTAAATTAATAATTACAATCTTCAAAATATAATCACGTTGCAAATAACAAAGTTTATAACTATGCCACTGGTTCCGTCCTTCCTCTACTTACAACTACATCACTGACGAACCAGAACTTAATCAGGAAAAAGAGTTGCTAATTGAAACAATACAAATCCACGATTATCTTCATCTGGTAACAGTAACACATTAATAATAAACTTCTCACATTCTCTCACGTCTTTTAGCACCACAGACGAGACCACCGCCCTCTCAAGAGATGCCGTACACACTCGTCGACCGCACGCACGTCTCCGTTCGCAGCCCCACTGCCCACGCGGCAGAAGGAGGCAGAGCATGCGCAAAGAGCGACCGCCAACAACCAGCTGCACTCCGCAGGACCAACCAATCGACCAAAACCAGCCCTCTACCCACAGCGTCGTGCGCGTAAATAGCCGAAATCGACGAAAGAGGAAAACCGCTGCCACGCGATACATACTCGATGACAGGTAACTTAAATGAATAGAGAGAAGCGACTGACGCCATCGTCGCCACGTATCATAATGCAACACACTTCTTTTCTTGAAGCAGCTTGGTATTCAGGATTCCAATACTCCATAGTACTCCCCACTCTTTCGGCTACAAAACCCTATTTTTCCACTTCACCTCCATCCAATGCTACGGTCTTACGCCACGTGATTGGGACGGTATGTACGCCGCCATGGTGTCGACGTCGGAGCCAACGTCTTGCTGCATCAGTAACCTTCCTGTCATCCACATATTGTTTCCGACGGAGCGTGTCCTTCATTGGGCGAAACAGATGGCGGTTCTAGTTGGTCTTCTGTTGGGCTGAGAGGATTCCATCGAGCACAGACCTTTGAGTACCCCAATTCGTGGACGAGTGTCAGCACCACCAACGGAGAATCCAGCTGAGCGGCGAGACGTTTGATTGTGATGCGTCTGTTACCTCCAATGAGAGTGTCCGCACGTTCCAACACAACAGGAGTCACAGCAGTGCGCGGCCGTCCGGCACGCGGAATATCGGACAGGTTTGCGCGACCTTGTTGCGATGATTACAGACGCCTGCTTTTGTTCACTGCCTGGTTTCCGTAGAAATTCTGCAAACGTCTGTAAATGTCTGCGATGCTCTGGTTTTCCGCCAAAAGAAACTCAGTGACAGCACTCAGCTTGGAACGTGCCTCCGTTACAGAAGCCATTTTGAAGGCTACGAACAGCGCCATCACCTATCAAAATATCGTGAAACTGTAGGGGCTGAAGCGGGAATATTCTGCGATGTCCAACTACAAATTCCGCATTTGAAATTAGCCGAGAAAAAAATGTGTTGCATTACTTTTTCAACGCCCGTCGTAAGGTGGCATACGACACAGAACGATAATGTGGGACAGGAAATATTGAACATGACTAAAACAATACATAAAATAATAACCAAACAACAGCAGTACATAAAGAAACTACGCTACACCAAACAAAGATCTGAAGGGGATACAAAGTCACTTGAGTACACTAAACGAGAGATTAGTAATAACTAGATTGCTATGAGCACTAGCTAATAGCTTGGGAGATGCCTGAATAGAAATCGAGAGGATATAGGAAGCAGTTCACCTTGGCACAGGGATAGATAAGTACAATACTGTTAACTCCACAACAATTTATATATTATAGAAAGCAGAAAAAAATTTTCAACGGGGTTACAACACGTCCACATCTAACAAACAGTAAAATAGCATTTTTCTATCACATTTCCACGATTAGAGTCTATACGCATGAGGTTAGATATTAAAATACAATTTCCAGTAGCAGATTTATACGCGCGACACCAGTGTTTTCCGATCCATCCATATCGAGTGAAATGGAAACTTATTAATGAGTGGATACAGGTACAAACTCTCGAGATGTTACTAGTTTCGGAACAAAGGGATACTCGCGTTGTTAAGTCAATAGGAGGTCTCAGCAACTGTAACAAGGAGTTCGTCACCATTTTTCCAGCTCAAGTGATGCGAACTGACAAGCGATAGTGTGAAGTCCAGCTATTCTTAGAGAAAATGGAAGCACGAGAATGCAGGAGGGTAATATCAATGCCACATCCACATTTTCAACGGATTGAAATGAAATCCCTGTTCTCGCCAGAAACGGAAGTAGTTAATTGCAGTGATAATAAAACTTTTACAGGTGTGACGAAATTAGAATTACGACAGAGTGGATTATTCATTAATGGAACCAAGTGTGACATGGCCGGAACGTAACTTCACCTTAGGAATCGTTAAAATTACAAGCGCTCGACCAGCGTTGTATTGGCAGGAGACATCTCTAAGTGTATTACTCACGCAAAACCTAACCTTTCTGAACAGCACCTTGGAACTCACTTTTCTTCAAACAATAGATAAATTAATTATTTCGGAAAAAGGACAAATTTCAGTAGATCAAATGCTACAGCATGTACGGCAGTGTCAAGAAAAACGTACACAGAATATCATTACGATCTGTGTATCAACTACTAATGTTATCCTGATACTAGCACTGATTTGTGGAGTTTACGAAAATCAGTCATGGCAACGAAGCAACCGTTCATGTATTCGCGGCTGTAAGTAAGAAAGTCTACGAAAAATATATTAAGATACAGACTAGGAAGGTAATGTTACACTAGTTTAAGACCTTTATTGTTGATTTAACGAATCAAAAATTCAGAGTAAAAGAAACTCTAAACGTGTAAGATATCAACTAATAGACAGGGGAAAAATTAAAATTCGGAACTAATTTTTTTTCAAGAGGAGAAAATTACACACTGCGGCAGTATGTGAATGGGAGTTCCCACGGCCCAGCAGTGTTTCAACGCAGGGATGTGTCAACACAAGCAGCAGCAAGGCGTAAACATTTCGACGCAGCCAGTCACCAAGAGTGCGACATCGACACTTCTGTATAAGTGTGCGAGTGAGCTCAGTGCAAAAGTGTAAGACAAGCGCACTCCAAACAGCCTACATTGTTCTTAACATTAAGTAAGGTGCATTAGATAGGGCACAACAACGCCTATTGGGGACCTGATGGAGAAGTTACAGTACTGAAACAAACCTTTTAAGCAAATATAGTGGAAGCTGAGACCACCAACAACTTCTGATAAACTGGATTCAGTCGTTATTAATGATGTCTCAAAGCAAAGCCTCTCCTAAGTTCAGTATAAATACGTGTTCTAGTCAGCTAGCTTGGAGGGGTCGACCAATGGTATTGATGCACCCATGTCGTTCACATTAGATTCCTCTTATTATTGTATTGCAACATCTTGTGTAAGATTGTTCCAGTAATGTCACACTGTGCTGGTCATACTCTCGCTGCGTTGTAACAGCAGTGGTACCGTAACTATGGATAAATGACGCCAGACTCTAGAACTGAAGCAGCCACTGATGGGTAGTCCATGCGTCTCCTAACAATGTTCCAGATCAGGGCCGAAACTGCTCAGATACTTCGACATCAGATCGACCAGACGGCCTACCATATCAGTGGGGCAGGATCAGCATATGTCATGACATCAGACATCTTGGCACCCAACACCGCGGTCCATCTGATGGGGGAATGAGGGACAGAGAACTCTCAGGGCGGCGTGTGATTCGCCCACACACACACATGCTGTAGCCACACCTCCTTCGTAGCGGATCAGCCACATGGGAAGCGCCTACAGATCGGCATGTGGGCAACCCTCCAGACCGCGAGTTGCCTGCCTCTGCTACTGGCTGATACAGCGATCTCCGGTCGGCCTTGAGTCTGCCACTGATGACAGCAGATTCCACTACAGCCTATGCCATCATTGAGGCCACAACTACAAGATGTGTACTGAACAATAAATTGAATAATAACTACAGGTCCACGGGTCATACATCCAGTAGCAGTTTCCAGCCTGGGAGTGTGATTCCTACGAAGCAGTGCAGATACAAGGTTACGCTAATGACATACACATAATCACGAGGAATAGGAAGGCAATGGAGGACACATTCATCACAGTTCAGTAGGGCATTAGGAATGTGGGACTGAATATCAACCAACAGAAAACAAAATGTATGGCTGCTGAGAAAGCATGCAAGTACAACGTGTCATCCTCAATAATATTGGGCGTTAATACTTTCGAGAGAGTTGAGAAAGTTAATTAACCCACTCGAATGATACTTCTTATGAATTCAAAAAGGGATTAATAGCAGCCAATATAGCCTATTTCGTTTTAAATACTATTTCTTGAAGGTTCTTAACTCGTTTCACCAAATCAATAACGTATAAAACACTGGTGAAACCAGTCCTTGTATATGGTTTGTAAATATGGCCATTAACGTCGAAAGATGTTGGAATGCTGAGTGCCATTGAGAGGAATGTACGAAGAATTTTTGGTCCAACCTGTGAAAGGGGAAGATGGAAGAGGAAGTACAATCATGAGGTGCACAGTATATATAAGGATCCACCTATTAGAAAATTATTTAATAAGGAAAATCGTCAAACAGTCATTCAATTTGAGAAGTTATTTTATTTTCACAAGCAGTTTCGGCAATTCAGTACGCCATCTTCAGGCCCCATATGCACCTCGTGTATAGACGCTCAAAGTATTGATACTGGCTTATTGGAAGTAACAGTTTCTGGATATCATGAATTCTTATTTCAAGTGCTTCCTTTGAAGACTTGACAAGAGCGCCTTCGAAGAAATAACTTGAAACACGAAGCGTTCTCAGAAGGCGACCCGTCGGCCGAAAACAAATTTCCTTTGAAACATGTTTTGGCCGGATGGCATCGCCTGTAAAAACTGATTCTGCGGGAGAGCACGTTTTTGTCGTGCTACGTTATACGACTTCTGTGAATGTATGCCTAGACCGCTTATTGTGTTGGTCGCAGTATGCGAAAAACTGCCAGAATACGACGCCCAGACGTCCGGCCCAAACAACACCTCATCCCATCCCACTCTCTTCCTTCTTTCCAACCAAAGCCGAAACTCCCAAGGCTGTCCGACCGGACACCAAGTCATTGTCCTGGCCCTCTCTACCAATCGTGGCTCATCAGTGACCCAGCAAGACAACAGAAAAAATATCAGGTAAAACAGCCACTAGTAAAGAGAAATGAATTAATACAGAGAAGTTAGGAATTTAATAATATCTGCCACTTTGCTTAAACCAGTCGTGGTGATGCAGTGTCATCTTAATTCAAGAACGGTCAAAGAACTCATTCGCCCTTAATCTTTTGTCCCAAAGATATTTCAAAATTTATTTACTTTTAAAATAAGGTAAGTTGACCAGTGATCTGAAGAGGAGAGTTGTGCTTCATCGTATTTAAAACGAAGAGCCAGTGAACTCGCTATGTTGAAGTCATTTATTGTCTAGTATAGTATATCATGTTGTGTTACGAGTTTTCTGTTTACCAGAGTTCTTATTGTCTACGAGGCAGTGATATTTCGCGCTCCCTATGTTGTCGTCTGTCAGTCTTTTGTTCGTTATCTAATGTACTAGTATTATGAGGGAACGAAATTAGGGCTGTGTTTCAGCACGACTCGAACTGTTCGGACAGTTTATGTCACAGTTCGAGAATCTCAGGTTCTATTCGTTTGGCCCTAGACCTAATGACCGTTGTTGGTACTAAGTCCACGATCTTACTCATAGTAATAAAAATAGCTATGGAACATGGGATAAAACGTCGTCTGTGTGCAGGGCATATGTAACAACGACAAATAATAAATAAATATGAGATTGCAATCCTGATTCTGTCCATTTCTCGAGATTTCGTTCGTTCTGCGATTTAGTGAAGACTGATGGTACTGCGATCTCCAAGACTGGTCTTGTTGTAATTCATTCTCGCAATAGCAATTACAGTCAGTTTACCAGGATATATTTCAATTGTTTGACGTTTATTTCTTGTTTAATATTCTTCCTTGTTTCATCTGAATGTTCTTATCTTGTTTTCAAACTGGTTAAAATCTGGTAATTTCTTATCTGTTATCATAATTCGTAAACAGGGACTGAAACGCTGTTTTGCCACCCGCTTGGTAAATCATTATTCTGTCGTAACCAAATAAAACTTTTGTACTTGGTTCAGTAAAGCAGTGTCTTTGGAGGACTACATTTTCGCCTTGGTCCGTTAATTGTAATTAAAAATCAGAATAAATGTTTATGCTGTACTTCCATAAATAACGGTACTGTGTGAGAACTCTTACTGCATATTTGTTCAAATGCAACAGTAGTTTGTACCGTGATAAGATTTCACGCTATTTCCTTCTGAGTTTTACGACATTGTCAAATTTTAAGTAGAGCCTTAGCTTGTGATTTGGCTAGGTCATAATCTCTTACATTTCTCTTGCACTCGCACCGCGTGAGTCAAATGTCACGTGGTTGTTCGAACAGGCTCGATATTTTAATGAGCGCTGTCACGTATCGCGAAATCTCGAGCCCTCTCGAACGCGAACATCGTTTTCCCAACCCTAAATGAAACATTAGAACTCTGTATCGATTCATCATGGAAGTTGGATGTGTGTAAACTCAGTCAAGGAGATTTTCGTATGTATTATTCAGACATTATATCGAGATTTTTGGATTATAGCTGAAGATAACAATTAATGTCTACACTGGTTTATGGTGAGACTGATCCCTGTAGTACACTGTCCGTGTAGTTATTCTCAGATTGGAAGATTAACTGTTTTTAAATTTCATGATTAAAATTTTACGCCATGATCCATATTGGCCGTTAATAGTCCGGCGATATGGAAAACCTGCACACGCTGACGAGTTCAATCGTATTATTCATACTAACTATTTCGAAATTTTATCCTGCTGAGTCGAGCGAGTTTTGCACTACGCTCCACTATATACCAGCCACTCCAAGGGTTGTTCATTTAATCTAAAGAAAAAAGTAATATTCTTCAATGGAAGTATATAGATTAAGTCTGTAATCATGCCAACAGTAACAAATCAACCTGAGCCGCGGTCCATCAACGGTTCTTTGCACTTATAAGCTGCGATCTGTTTCAGAACCAACTTTTCTCCGTTGTTTACAGTTGTGTTGGTGGTAGAAACTGGCCATGTAATGTACAAGTAATTTCTTGAGTAAATAATTTTGTTTACAAAATTTGCTGATCCTATACGAATGTCAAGTTACTGCTGTAATTGTGCTTCCTGTTTTCCATCCACACCAGTCTTCGAGTATCTAAAGGTTGAAAGTACTTGATTTAGATCATTTCTATTGTAGGACTAAATGTAGAGGAACAGGAGAAACATACTACACTATGTGATCAAAAGTATCCGGGCACCAGGCTGAAAATGACTTACAACTTACCCTCCATCGGTAATGCTAGAGTTCAGTATTGCGTTGGCCCACCCTTAGCTTGATGACAGCTTCCACTCTCGCAGGCATACGTTCAATTAGGTGCTGGAAGGTTTCTTGGGGAATGGCAGCCTATTCTTCACGGAGTGCTCCATTGACGAGAGGTATCGATGTAGGTCGGTGAGGCTTGCCAGAAGCCGGCGTTCCAAAATATCCCAAAGGCGTACTATAGGATTCAGGTCAGGAATCTGTGCAGACCAGCCCATTACAGTGATGTTATTGTCGTGTAACCACTCTGCCACAGGCCGTCCATTATGAACAAGTGCTTGATCGTGTTGAAAGATGCAATCACCATCCCCGAATTGCTTTTCAACAGTGGGTAGCAAGAAGGTGCTTAAAACATCAATGTAGTTCTGTGTTGTGGTAAAGCCACGCAAAACAACAAGGAGTGCAAGCCCCCTCCATGAAAAACATGACCACATCATAACACCACCGCCTCCGAATTTTACTGTTGGCACTACACACGCTGGCTGATGACGTTCACCAGGCATTCGCCATACTCACACTGCCATCGTATCGCCACATTGTGTACCGTGATTCGTCACTCCACACAACGCTTTTCCACTGTTCAATCGTCCAATGTTTACGCTCCTTACACCAAGAGAGGCGTCGTTTGGCATTTACCGGCGTGATGTGTGGCTTATGAGCAGCCGTTCGACCATGAAATTCAAGTTTTCTCATCTCCCGCCTAACTGTCATAGTACTTGCAGTGGATCCTGATGCTGTTTGGAATTCCTGTGTGATGGCCTGGATGGATGTCTGACTATTACACATTACGATCCTCTTCATCTGTCTGAGGTTTCTGTCAGTCAACAGACGAGGCCGGCCTGTACGCTTTTGTGCTGTACGAGTCTCTTCACGTTCCACTTCACTATCACATCGGAAACAGTGGACCTAGGGATGTTTAGGAGTGTGGGAATCTCGCGTACAGACGTATGACACAAGTGACACCCAATCATCTGACCACGTTCGAAGCCCGTGAGTTCTGTGGAGCGCCCAGTTCTGCTCTCTCACATTGTCCAATGACTACTCAGGTTGCTGATGAGGAGTACCTGCCAGTAGATGGAAGCACAATGCACCTAGTGTGAAAAACATATGTTTTTGGGGGTGTCCGGATACTTTTGATCACATAGTGTAGCTGTTTCTCGACTGTTGGAAGCAGTGGGCTCTTCTTCAAAGACTTCCAAAACAGGAAAGGTTCCAGAAATCTCAAAAATATCTAGGCGGTAGCTGTCACCTTACCGTTTGACGATTCCAGTAAATTTTAACTTAATTACTTTCTTCATCTCCTCCACCTACTGTTATGTGCGTTACTCTAACAATTTCATAGCCATATCGGTGGAGTCTAATATATAACCTATTATGACAGAATTTCTCGGAATGTCGATGAATCTCGAATTTAACTGGCTGGAATTAATAAAAATATAAAACATGATGCAAAGGAAACGTAACGTAAGCATTTATGAGTGGTAGACATAAATTTACTCTAAATTAGCATTTCATCTAAATCTATCTCTGCAAACCATTTCGATTGGTCAAAGGCCACTTACCATTGTACCAGTTGTTATGTCTCCTTCCCGTCCCTTTCACGATTGGAGCCCGGGAAAATTGGTTAAAATGCCTCGGTAAGCTATGTAATTAGTGTAATCTTGTCCTCACGATCCCTCCGGGAGTGATACATGGGGGATTTGATGTATATTCCTAGATTCACCATTCAAAGCCGGTTCTTGAAACACTGTAAGTAGGCTCTCTCGCGATAGTTTGCGTCTGTCACCCAGTTTCAGCATCTCCGTGACGCTCTCCGAGGGTTGTATCAGCGCTGTTCTAACCGTGACTCGTTGATACCGTAACAATACGATGCTGCGTTTTTTCGTTCTGTAAAGTGCACAGTTTTACATTCAAGAGCATTTAAAGCTACTTGCACAGTCTTTCCACCATTTTGAATTCTTATCTAGATTTCAAGATTTATAGCGCCCATCATACAATAGATACAATCCTCAAATTACTTAAAACTGGGCGCATACCTCTTCAGTGAATTCATATCACACCTGTTACTCTCCAATGGGTCAGACAAACCTGTGACCATTCGCGCTTCGTTTTCTGTACATGTTCCCTGTTAACTGATAGGATTAGTTGAGCAATATTCTAGGACTGGTCTCACGAGTATTTTGTAAGCAATCTGCTTTGTAATTCGATTGCATTTGCCTAATATTCTATCAAAGAATCGAAATTTTCCACTGCTAAATCTGCGAATGACCCTACGTGATTGTTTCACTTCGTATCCATACAAAGTGTTACATTCAGATATATGTATGAATTGACCGATTTCAGCTGTGATTCATTGATATTGCATCACCTCGGTTCCGAGAGTTCCGGAACTGTCCAGAAAATTGCAACAGAGATCAAAATAATATCATTTCCGTCTTTTTTATTGCTCATGGAAACCACACATTGCATGTTGTACCATCATACAATGAGACCTTCAGAGGTGGTGGTCCAGATTGCTGTACACACCGATACCTCTAATACCCAGTAGCATGTCTTCTTGCATTGATGCATGCCTGTATTCGTCGTGGCATACTATCCACAAGTTCATAAAGGCACTGTTGGTCCAGATTGTCCCACTCCTCAACGGTAATTCGGGGTAGATCCCTCAGAGTGGTTCGTGGGCTGGCCACGCTAGTAGAGCGATGTCGTTATCCTGAAGGAAGTCAGTCACAAGATTTACACGATGGGGGGCGCGAATTGTCGTCCATGGAGACGAATGTCTGCCGATATGGTTGCACTATCGGTCGGAGGATGGCTTTCACGTATCGTACCGCCGTTACGGCGCCTTCCATGACCACCAGCGGCGTACGTCGCCCCCACATAATGTCACCCCAAAACAGAAGGGAACCTCCACCACGGTGCACTCGCTGGACAGTGTGTCTAAGGCTTTCATCCTGACCGGGTTGTCTCCAAACACGTCTCTGACGATAGTCTGGTTGAAGGCATATTCAACACACAGCGGCGAAGAGAACATTATGCCAATCCTGAGCGGTCCATTCGGCATGTTGTTGGGCCCATCTGTACCGCGCTGCATGGTGTCGTGGTTGCAAAGATGGACCCCGCCATCGACGTCGGGAATGAAGATGCGCATCATGCAGCCTATTGCGCACATTTTGAGTCGTAACACGACGTCCTGTGGTTGCACAAAAAACATGGTGGCGTTGCTGTCAGGGTTTCTCCGAGCCATAATCCGTAGGTAGCGGTCATCCACTGCAGTAGTAGTCCTTGGACGGCCTGAGCGAGGCGTGTCATCGACAGTTTCTATCTCTCTGTATTTCCTCCATGTCCGAACAACATTGATTTGGTTCACTCCGAGACGCCTGGACACTTTCCTTGTTGAGAGCCCTTCCTGGCCCAGAGTAACAAGGCGAACGTGATTGAACCGCGGTATTGACTGTCTAGGCATGGTTGAGCTACAGACAACATGAGCCGTGTACCTCCTTCCAGGTGGAATGACTGGAACTGATCAGCCGTCGGACCCCTCCGTCTAATAGGAGCTGCTCATTCATGGTTGTTTACATCTATTGGTGGTTTTAGTGACATCTCTGAGCAGTCAAAGGGACTGTGTCTGTGATACAATATCCACAGTCAACGTCTATCTTCAGGAGTTCTGGGAACCGGGGTGATGTAAGACTTTTTTTGATGTGTGTAGAATACTACGTTTTCTTTTGTTTTATGATGTGCAGAGTTTTACATTGCTGAACATTTAAAGCAACTTTCCAATCGTCCCCCACTTCGAAATCTTATCAAGACCAGACTGAATATTTGTGAAACGTTTCTCAGACTATATATATTGATAGGCGACTGATGACCTCAAATGTTAAGTCCCATAGTGCTCAGAGCCATTTATTGATAGATAACTGTAATTCTGTCAGAGACAGCACAGGACTTAAAAGAGCAGTTGAACGGAATGGATAGTGTCTTGAAAGGAGGATATAAGATGAACATCAACAAAAGCAAAACGAGGGTAATGGAATGTAGTCGAATTAAGTCGGGTGATGCTGAGGGAATTAGATTAGGAAATGAGACACTTAAAGTAGTAAAGGAGTTTTGCTATTTGGGGAGCGAAATAACTGATTATGGTCGAAGTAAAGAGGATATAAAATGTAGACTGGCAATGGCAAGGAAAGCGTTTCTGAAGAAGAGAAATTCGTTAACATCTAGTATAGATTTAAGAGTCAGGAAGTCGTTTCTGAAAGTATTTGTATGGAGTGTAGCCATGTATGGAAGTAAATCATGGACGATAACTAGTTTGGATAAGAAGAGAATTGAAGCTTTCGAAATGTGGTGCTACAGAAGAATGCTGAAGGTTAGATGGGTAGATCATATAACTAATGAGGAGGTATTGAATAGGATTGGGGAGAAGGGAAGTTTGTGGCACAACTTGACTAGAAGAAGGGAGCGGTTGGTAGGACATGTTCTGAGGCATCAAGGGATCACCAATTTAGTATTGGAGAGCAGTGTGGAGGGTAAAAATCGTAGAGGGAGACCAGGAGATGAATACACTAAGCAGATTCAGAAGGATGTAGGTTGCAGTAGGTACTGGGAAATGAAGCTTGCACAGGATAGAGTAGCATGGAGAGCTGCATCAAACCAGTCTCAGGACCGAAGACGACAACAACAACAACTGTATCATCTGCGAAAAGTCTGACGTTACTATTGATAAAGTCTGCAAGAATGAATTTTTTTTCTGCAGGGAACTGTGAGTTGATCTGAAACTACCTGGCGGACTGAAACCGAGCGTCCGACCGGGATCTTTGTCCATTTTTCCATATCCCCCTCTTTGCTGGATCGGCGGATGGGAAGAGCACAGAGGTTGACGAGTTGCTGGAGGAGGCGACCGAGCAGGGCCGCGGCCGGGTCGGCGCACGTGCCCGCGGGCGCTGCCAATTAGGTTGCGTGGCTGCGGCGCTCGCTAATCGGCGGCCATTGCGGCAGGGCCGGCCGCTGTTATTGCAGCGCCGCTGTCACAACACGCGCCGCTCCATTTGGCCGCGTAATTAGCCCCAGCGCAAACACCGCCGCTAATTAGATTATTTCACACATTTCCGGCGCGCTCCTTTGCGCGCGGCCAGACGCAAATCGCACGCGGCCAAACACGGCGCTTGTTTGCGCACTACCTGCGCTGTTTACCCTGGCGCGTACACAATTAGCGCGTTTCTAAGTTAGCCGCCGGAATCCGCGGCCGAAATCAGTTTAGAAAGTTGCGCCGCGGCGGCACCTGGTCGCGTTTCTGCCGCGCAGTGCGTCGCCACTGCCACTGCCGCCCACGCAGCGCCTATTTACGTTGCGAGACTATAACGCCGATTCAGACATTTCTAGCTGGTGCGCTTCCCTCGGGCGCGCCACGAGTTAGCGTCGCCCTGTCTCCCTTTGTTGTCTTTGAGTATCAGCAGCGATGTTTCTCTTTGTGGTGACACCGTGTGGCGTTTCCCACTTGTGTCTCCTTCCACATGGCAATAAAAATTATAGCTCGACTGAGAGGAGTGAGTGCCTTGAGCTACAACGGTGCGGTTTCGAGCTGTCTGTTGTCACATCTCCCGTACAGTCAGTTGTGCTGAACAACTAGAACCGTCGGCTCTTAACAGACGAAGACGTGATGCAGCATAAATAAATCGATTGCTTTTAGTTTTATCGTACATAAATGTTGTCAGATTTGGTGAATAAGTATTGGTCTTCACTACTCTCAAGGCGCGATCAACAGCAGTATAAGATTGTTCGCTAGCGACGCTGTTGTGTTCAGGGAAGTATTGCAGAAAGGTTTTGAGACAGTTCCCACTTGGTGTAATTAATGGTTCAAATGGCTCTGAGCACTATGGGACGTAACTTCTGAGGTCATCAGTCCCCTAGAACTTAGAACTACTTAAACCTAACTAACCGAAGTACATCACACACATCCATGCCCAAGGCAGGATTCGAACCTGCGACCGAAGCGGTCGCGCGGTTCCAGACTGAAGCGCCTAGAACCGCTCGGCCACCCCGGCCGGCGTGTAATTAATGGCAGCTCTCTTTAACCCATTCGCCCAACCGGTGTCTCGCGATTGGTCGGGCATTAGTAAGTATGGTCGGTCGCACTGTGGCGGTACGCCACACAACGTGAAAAAACAATATTGGAGAACTTCGCAAATATAAAAAAACTGACGCCTTAACGAAATAAATATTATCGTAGAAAAATCACAAAGACTCTATAATCAATTAATATGATCTGCGAATGTAATTGCAATCTCTTTCTCTTTTGAAAAAGGATCGCTCTCCCTCTTTTGTTTCTTCATAGTGTAAGAAGCCGTTTTGTGACGAGGCACAAAAACGTGTAAGTTTCATGTAATATTTAGCCTAAATATAATCAAATATTACTTAAAGTGTCGCAAATATTTTACTGTAACAGATCCTATGCTTAAATGCTTGGTGCAAATTTTGTAGGGGAGCACTGGTTCAGAGTCACGCCATCGTTCGAAAAGATAACGGCCCAGAGTCGGTATCTGAAGTGAGTGAGCGTTCCATACGAAAATTAGTCTACTTTGCTTATTTTCATTCACTTATGTCGTATGGTATTATATTTTGGGGTAACTCTTCCCATTCTAAAAGGATATTTTTGGCTCAGAAACGGGCGGTTCGGGCAATAAGTGATGAAGTTCACGAACCTCTTGTCGACCCTTGTTCACGAGTCTGGGTATTTTGACATTGGCCTCTCAATATACAGTATATATTCCTTTCTGTCATTTCTTGTTGACAATATTAACTTATTCCCAAGAATAAGCAGCTTTCACTCGGTTAATACTCGGCAGAAATCAAACTTGCATCTGTATCGGACTTCCATAACTTTTGTACAGAAAGTTGTGCAGTATACTGCTGCATCCATTTTCAATAAGCTACCACTCGAATTCAAAAATTTAAGCAGTAGTCCGCGTGCTTTGAAATCAAAACTGAAGTGTTTTCTCATGGGTCACTCCTAATCTGTCGAGGATTTCCTTGAAAAATTAAGCTGATTCTTATTGTATTGTTGATTGTGTTTACTTAAACTTATGGACTGACTTTTTTCGGGTTCATAAATATTTTTTTTTTTCTGTTACTACTTTTATGTTGTAATTCCATGTACTGACACGTTCCATGACCTTGGAGATATGTTCCTAAATCTGGTCTCACGGAACTTGACGTGTAAATAAATAATAAATAAATATCTTAGTATTTGCTAATTTTGACATGTAAAAATAAATGTAAATGTAGTTGGATTAACTTAATCAGCGGTTCTTCCTTTGAAACAGTGAAAGTAATCAGTTTTTCCTATATTGAAACATGTTTGAGTAATGCGCCTTCGTTAAATTTATTTTAGCCCCACTTCACGGAAACTGCAAGAATCTCCTTGACACTACATTTCCACATAGGTAAAAATAAACTATAAAAACAAACTTATTTTAAAGATAGAGTTACATGTTAAGTATGTTGCGTGTTAGTTTTTTTTGTGATATGTTACAATACAGCATCACCGGTCTATTGCGGTCTAACTGTGTTGGTGAGGCAGTAAATTTATCCACAGGGCAGTGACTGCGTCACTGCAATTCACTTTGGAGGTGTGGCGGTGGGACTTGTAGTCCCGTACCACCCTCTGACGGTGACAGTACTACATGAGTCAGGCAGAAAAATTTTGCCTAACGTGGGCAGGTATGATTGGAAAGTATTGGACGTGGAATGGGGGCTAGTCCCGCCAAAAGGATGCGTCCGTGGTGGGCGTGCCAGACCTATCGTTAGCCATAGTCTGAATCCGATTCCTCTAGGATGGTTAGGGGAACCGGATGTCGATGCCAGCGGCTTGGAAGCGTGGTCCCAACGTGGCGTAACCCATGGACAGTTGTAAGTAGGCTGTTTATGTTTTCTTATTGGCAACGTTACGTAGCGCTCTGTATGAAAATCACTGGCTGTGCTGTGTGCAGTCTGTGGCTAGTTTGCATTGGTGTCTGCCACTGTAGTGTTGGGCAGTTGGATGTTAACAGTGCGTAGCGCTGGGCAATTGGAGGTGAGCCGCCAGCAGTGGTGGATGTGGGGAGAGAGATGACGGAGTTTTGAAATTTGTAAGACTGGATGTCATGAACTGCTATATATATTATGACTATTAAGGTAAATACATCATTTGTTCTCTATCAAAATCTTTCGTTTGCTAACTATGCCTATCAGTAGTTAGTGCCTTCCATAGTTTGAATCTTTTATTTAGCTGGGAGTAGTGGCGCTCGCTGTATTGCAGTAGTTCGAGTAACCAAGATTTTTGTGAGGTAAGCGATTTGTGAAACGCATAGGTTAATGTTAATCAGGGCCATTTTTTTGTAGGGATTTTTGAAAGTCAGATTGCATTGCGCTGAAAACATTGTGTGTCAGTTTAAGCACAGTCGTGTATAATTGTTCAAAGGGGACGTTTCATATGGCTACCCTGCCAGGATACCTCACTGGAATCTTCTGATTTTTTCTTGTAGTTTGTGTAATTAGTGTAGCTTTTGTTTATTGCTAGTGCGTAATTGTAGAGAGAATCTCCTTTGTAGTTGCAGTCTTTCATTGTTATACAGTAAAACAGGTGTGGCACGCATGTAGATTTGCACCAAGTATTTCGCAGCTTGCAATTAACTAGATATTATTTTCAGCACTATGTTAATGTGTTCTCTTTTTTTCTGTGTTATCGTGTGAAATATTGTGACAACAATGGCGTGTGAAAAACGTAACACTAGGCTCCAAAGTAAACAGAGAAATAATAGTGACGACGAGCGTAACTTACCAGCACCGCTGTGTAATGAATTAACAGACATTGAAAGTAGTAATTTGGTAACTGTGCATAGGGAAATGGAGCGGGCGTCAAATAATGGTGTAGACAGTGAAACAGGTAGTGAACAGGGAAGCATTATCGAACGATCGGTCGGCAATAGCTCGCCTCAGAAATCGGGAATGACAGAACACAATATTGCAAATACTGTAGACTCAGGTTTTGGGTTCTCACCATTTTCTCAAATGAGTCAAGACACATTTTCCGCTTGTCAAAATGTGAATGTTGCCGGTGCAAATTCACTGCCGAAAAGCACTGAGGAACATGTTTCAGACACCAATGCATTGTTATTACAGTTAATGCAACAAATGGGACAAAAGCTTCGAAAGTTAGACACAATGGAACAAAATCAGAGACATACACAGCAAAAGCTTCAAGAGTTAGACACAATGGATCTAAATCTTCAAAAGTTAGACACAATGGAACAACACCAGAGACAAACACAGCAACAGTTAGACGCAATGGAACAAAATCTTCACACCACACTTGAACAAACACGTGAAGATTTAACTACTGAGTTACATAAAATCGAATCGAAATGTCGAAAAGTCTGTAATGATGTAAAAACACAAATTTGTGACCATTTTCAACCTATTTTTTCGCGGCATGAAAATGCATTACAGAATAACGAAGCAGCCATAAAAGAACTGCAAATTATTGTTCATGAAAATCATGAGACCTTGCAAGCTAAAATTGACTCAGTTGCATCTACCGATTCGGTTACGCAACTTGCAAAAACTCATGAAAACTTAAAGGACACAGTAGAAAGACACATGGAGGAAATTAGTTCATTATCAGAGAAAGTAGTTGAACTTTCGGGTCAGCTAAATAATTTATCTACGAAGGTAGATGATAATCTGAATGACACAAAACCGGTAGTCTTTAATGACACACAAGAGTGTGAACAAATTAGGAAATTCAAACAAAATCAGAATCAAATTAATACGCAACACCAAAGAGAAATCCGGGAAGTACAAGATCAGCTGACACAAGTAATACAAAAATTACATATTTCAGAGGACACTCACGCTCCAACACAGGAAGAGGGACTTAGAAATACGGAACAACCACAAAATAATAACTCAGGGCATTCCGGAAATTATGAAAGAAATTGGCGAGGTACACCGAATTTTGAGATGGAACCGCCGAAACGACGTAACAATGACCGACATGCGACTCGCCGACATGATGATTTTGACTATAAGCTGTTCATTACTACACGTAAATTCAAAACATTTCAGAATTCTGGCAACGACATTCATCCACAAGCATGGCTCCATCAATTCTCTCATTGTTTTCCTCCCAACTGGTCATTAGAGCACAGATTAGAATTTATGTGTGGCTACTTAGAGAATGAACCAGCTGTAAGAATGCGATCGGTCATTCACGATTGTCACAGTGAAGGAGAATTTTACCATGCCTTCCTCTCAGCATATTGGTCTCAAGCTACACAAGACCGAGTAAAACATAGCATCATAATGATGAATCATTTCGAACAATCTGAATTTTCCAGTCTTGTGAAATATTTTGAAGACATGTTGCACAAGAATCAGTACCTGGAAAACCCATACAGCCCCTCAGAACTCATCTGCATTTGCTTAATCAAATTACCTGAACATTTACGACATATTATTTTGGCAGGACGTTGCAAAGACGACATTAAAGCTTTTCAGGGACTCTTACAAGAATTAGAAATTGACACTGATAATCGTGGAACGCGAAAACGGGAACACAACAATTACAGGTCACATCCGTCGCAATTCCGCGATGAAAGAAATAATAACTGGACACGACAATGCTATTCTCACAACACAAATCGTGACCAAAACAGACACCACCCGTATGACCACCTCTCCGCGGTAATGACTATCACAGAGACAATCAGAGAAACAGGCAATATGGGAACCAAAATAAATATTATCAAGGGAGACAGAATAACTTTAGACGCAACGGACCAGCCTGCAGTTACGATTCAGGGAGAAGTTCTCCACCACGTGACCGACAAGAAAGAAACTATGGAATCTACCGACATGACGACAGACGATATGATCGTAACGACAGACGTGAATTGCATCAGAACTGGCGGCATTCAAACAGAGCAGGGCACTCTCAACAAGGTGAATTTGTAGAAGTTAGATCTCCTAATCCCAATAACGGCGCACGCCAACAAAGAGACAGACAATGACTCGCACAGCAGGCAGCCGTGTGCGCCAGCTGGCTCAGAGAAAAATAACATAGATGCTAACCTTGAGAAAAATTCCAGTATTCTTTACCGACGTATACCACATGATAATTGCGTTAAAGTTGAAACTCTGCGTACTAGGAAGAGCAAAGGGTTACACCACATTTCACATGTAAAACCATTTATTGAAAGATAATCTGCTTTTTAACTTTGTCTTTGCCATAAAACTTTTCACTTCACATTTCTAGTATGATTTGTCAGACTAGAGAAACTGTTAACATGCAACAATGTTTGAAGTTAAATATCCAGTCTAGAACCTAGGGAACATTTTTAAACAGAAATTACGAATGCATTGTTATTGTGAACAGACGACACAATGTTATTGTGTGTGTACTTTCTTGCTTGTTAGTAGCACGATTACGTAACGACTGTAAGGCTCACATACTTAGAACATTTACCAGTACTGCTAATGAGATTTTAATGCAACATTTTGGTTTACTTGAAAATACATTCTGGATTTAAAGTACTTTCTGTGAGATACCAGATGACATAGTGGTTAGTTTATGTGACAGCTACACGATTTTATCACGACGCTACTAATGAATGACAATTTACAATGTTGCTTTTGCGGTGTTTCTCTTTCATATCTGCACAGTTTTTCTGAATTCTTCTGTAAAGTAAAACATGTTTTACTTTTGTGGTATAGCTACAAGGAGACAGCCTTTTCCGTAGGACAACAATACGTTACAACACAGTTTTTTCTTCATCATGGCAATAAGCGTAATAACTAAGATATCTATACGCAAAGCATTTCACTTTTGTGTATCATGAGGTAAGTACATTGACTTCTGCAGAACTTAGCTTTCGGAGGACGATAACTACGACACTTCCACAGAGATTATGTTGCAACAAGACGCACAGTTTAGCGCTACAGTAAACGTATTTGAGTGATTAATTTTATACTTAAAACATTTATTTTTAAAGATTTTTGAATTACAAAGAAAGTTTTCCGTGATACATTTCATTCCATTGCTGTAATCTGTAACACCTGAGGGTATAATTAAATTAATCCTCAGGGGGGTACACACTTATTTTCTGTACCATGTGTTTGGCAAGCACAAGGAGCCCTAGCTAATATGGTATTTGCTTATACAACTTTACACATCGGTACCATATTTCTCCAACACAGAATTACACAGCTACCTGATTATTTAACAGAGAAACAAACATTTTTTTTACTACGTCAGTGACAGATGTTTACGCAATTACGCAGTTGGATAACTTCACACTTATGAAACTGCATTTTGTATGTACTTTGTGAACTCTTCATATTTTTTCGGAACCATTGTGATACTATGAGAGCTTTGAATGATGTATTTGGTATGGGATCATGATTTTTAAAGTAAGTTTGAGGCAGATGACACTTTTGACATGAGCAGAGGATTTTCTTTATGTTGTGTAATTATTGGAGGAAGCTACGACGATTTTGAGAGTTGACTGAGGTGTTATGATGTTATTATTACGACGACAATGTGTATTATGCTGTTGAGGTATGTTTATGATTAATAAGCTGATGTTATATGAGGAATGTGATTATGCTATGTATTTATTATGATGAAATATTTAAGAAGTGTCGACAAATATGTATATGTGTAATAAGGTAAGGAATAATGAGTAGTGGTTAGGGACTCTGACTTGTGAAAAAGGACATTGGAAACCAAGAGTTGTACTTTAAGAGTTATGAAATGTGTGTAAATGCGTGAATGTATTACAATGCCGACGAAAATTTTTTGGTCACTGTTCTGTTAATAGGATTTTGTTCCTACACATTTATAACGCAAATTCTTGACTTGTGAAAATTTTTATATGAGACTGCCACTGTAGCGGAAACTGCTGTCGTAAATATTTCAGTAAGAAAGGTAAGTGACCTTGACGTAATGCGTTTTGGGCGCCCAACTGAGAGATAGTCGCCTGACCTGACAAACGAAAGCCATTAGGTGGAAAAAAAAGAGGCCATTATCCTCGCTATTGACATTTCTTTGTCAAAAGCATCGCAAATACGACACGCTCATTACTTGGAAACATATCGTACTTTGTGCTACTTACTGAAATGCTTATGAATTGATGGGAAATATTCTTACATCTGCAAACCTGATTATGACAAGTGTCTTTCTACAAGAGTTGAGAGCTACTGACTTACGAAATGCCACATAGCTATTGAATGATGTTTCTATGCTTTGGTTTGCGTAATTGCTTATTTCATTTGATATCTGTTTTCCAACTGCGTTGCAGCATTGGTTTTATAAAATAGACTTAAATGCATCTGCTAATGTGAACACTTTCTGTCAACAGATCTATTAAATAATTATTTTCTGATCCACATTCTTCGAAAAAGGAGCTCTTGGAATGGAAAGAACAATAAGAACGGACTAATAACAGTAACTGCACATATAATTTTCTTTTCAAGTACTTGGTAATTTTTTTGTAGAATTATTTTTTGTGGTGCACCACTTTAATTACATAGACATTAAGATGTGAATATACATTTCCCTTGTCTGCATTGTTGTCTTTAGTGTAATATTTTTTATGCTTGAGCTATGTCATGTTCAGATATAAGTTATTGCATTTGCTGCTGCTGTTTGCCAGGCATAGTGCTACTAAATTTCACTTAGTATTACTCTGTTAAGCTAGCTTTACTACTGATTTATTTTTCTTGTTGCTGCACATTGGCTCATATTAGTTGTAATGTTGCATTGCTTGGTAATTTAGATTTACTGTAGCTTGCTTTGCGGTTTTCCATTTTTTTGTCATTGCTGTTTGTGTTAATTGTTTTGTGCTGCTGCATTGCCTCGTCCCTTATTTTAGCATCTGAGCTCAGTAGATTTAAGTTAGCTTAAGAGGGGGTAGCCTATAAGAGAATGAGCTGCGATGAATTTGAAGAGACGCACTGAGAGGCTATACGAAAAAAGTACAGAAAGCAGGTATAGATAGGACTTTTTGGGAATAATGATGAACGAAGGGAGATCTCCAAGAAAAAAAAAGCTTTTGTTTGCAAAATACTGCAGTACCAAATGTTACACTGAAATAAACCCTGTCCTTTCCCCCTGTGTTATTTTGCTATATGTTTGTGTACTCTTGTATATTTGTGTTTTTCCTGTCTTTATGTTTTTAGCTAATACGATTTATGTTGTAAAATTTTTCTAGTACTAAGGTACATTCACTATGATGAGGAATACTGTTATCCTCAAATATAATTTGCATTAATAATATGTTATTCACTTTGTAAAGTTGTTTAGACATTATTAATTCTGTTCTGTTTGTGTGCTCAAGTGTGAAATTAATGTTTCGAAAACTATTCTCATTATTTTATATATTTACTTATGTCATAATTCCTGTAACACTGATGTATCTGTTTATTTCTATTCTTTTGTAAAGCCTGTCTTACTGCAAATGTTATCTGTATTATTATGTTTTTAATGATGTATTTTGTACCTTTGTTATTGTATTCTTATGTTATCAAATTGTAATTGACACCAGTACATCAAATTAAGTAACTTGTAAGTTACATTTCACTGCACACGTTTCTGTTGGTCATAGTATATGGACAATATGTGAGAAGTAGGGACTGTTAAGGTTTGGACGTGTGTTGACAATTCAGCAAGGGACTGGTTAACAGCATGGCTGGTTCTAAGGACATTTCAAAAACTTTGTGAATGCACAAGTGGTGGTTTATGGACTTGCTATATTGTCCGCAAGACTCTTCTATCGTGATTGTGCACCTGCACAGTCGCAACAGATGGCTGCTGGCCGCCTCTACAAGGACTACAGTGGGTCTACACCTTTGATGACTCACCAATACCATTATTTCTACAAGGACTGCAGTGGGTCTGCACCTCAGGTGGCCCACCAATACCATACTCTCTACCAGGACTACAGTGGTCTGCTCTGTGATGACCTACCTACCAATATTCTTCAAAACTTCGAATGACTCTGCTGTGGGTTTGCTCTGTTGTGGCCCATTACCTGTCTGCATGTCGAGAGTCAGCACTGTCTTTCCGTTAGAAGGACAACAGTACTTCTTCAAGATTGCATGGAAATCCACTACTTCCGTGTGCATTTTCTTTTACTGCTCAGACTTTGAGAAAAACACTGCAATTTTACGGTGATGAACAATCTCGACTGTCTTTATGGACTGTGAGAAAATTTTAGCTTTTGACCAACATTGTATCAATAAGTGGGTGCATTTGATATCTTTGTTATTGTAATTATGCAAAATTTTATCAAATCATTATTGGCCACTGCCCAAAACAATTTGTAAAATTTTTTGTGGGGAGCATGGGGGCTATGTAAGTAGGCTGTTTATGTTATCTTATTGGCAATGTTACGTAGCACTCTGTATGAAAATCACTGGCTGTGCTGTGTGCAGTCTGTGGGTAGTTTGCATTGTTGTCTGCCATTGTAATGTTGGGCAGTTGGATGTTAACAGCGCGTAGCGCTGGGCAGTTGGAGGTGAGCCGCCAGCAGTGGTGGATGTGGGGAGAGAGATGGCGGAGTTTTGAAATTTGTAAGACTGGATGTCATGAACTGCTATATATATTATGACTATTAAGGTAAATACATCATTTGTTCTCTATCAAAATCTTTCATTTGCTAACTACGCCTATCAGTAGTTAGTGCCTTCCATAGTTTGAATCTTTTATTTAGCTGGGAGTAGTGGCGCTCGCTGTATTGCAGTAGTTCGAGTAACCAAGATTTTTGTGAGGTAAGCGATTTGTGAAACGCATAGGTTAATGTTAGTCAGGGCCATTTTTTTGTAGGGATTTTTGAAAGTCAGATTGCGTTGCGCTAAAAACATTGTGTGTCAGTTTAAGCACAGTCGTGTATAATTGTTCAAAGGGGACGTTTCACAGTGTCCCGCAAGGCATCTACTTTCTCATAGAGCCGCCGCGCAATGTTGCGTATGGTCGTCTTTAGGGGGACGATATCCGCTTCCTTGTGGGGAGTCACAATTCTCGTGAGTGGCGGGGCGTGGAGGCTCCACCTGAGCACCTTGTTCTGCAGGCGCTGCAATGTCCGCATCCTGGTGACACTAATCGTGGCCCATGCAGCAGATCTATACGTGAGGGCAGGTAGGATAACTGTTCGGTAAATGCAGAGCTTGGTATGCAGGTCAAGTTCCCTACTGCGGAAGAGCGGGTACGAAGCCCTGGTTAGCTTTTGCCCCTTGTTGGTGACATACTCCGCATGACAGTGGAAGAGCAACTTGCGGTCCATCTGGACCCCGAGATAGGTGGTTGTCGGGGACCAGGGCATGTGCACACCTGCAATCGAGATATTGCGGCGGAGGACTGGGCGCCGTTTTGTGAAGTAAACTGCCGTAGTTTTGGCGGCATTGAGAGCTATTTTGTTTGTCCGGCACCAGGTGATAGTGGCGTCCACCTGTCGCTGGAGGTGGGCGACGACGGCGTCAGTAATGCGGCCAGTGGTGTATAGTGCTGTGTCGTCAGCGTATTGTGCAAGGTGGCACTCGGGGATGACCGGCATATCATTGACATAGATATTAAAAAGGATGGGAGATAGCACTGATCCTTGCGGAGTGCCTGCCGACAATTGGCGAATGCCAGAACGCATTCCCCGTTGAGCCACTAGGAAAGTCCTACCACAGAGGAAGTCATCCACGATCTTGACATAAATATCTGGTATAGTGGTCTGTGTCAGCATCTTGTGTACGAGGTTGTCTTGCCAGATCTTGTCGTAGGCGTTTTGCAAGTCCAGAAAAACGGCAGCTGTCGACTTGGCAGTGTTGAAGCCTTTGCTGATGTGTTCAGTGATCCGTAGGACCTGAAGTTCAGCAGAGAGGTGCGAAGTGAATCCAAACTGTTCAGGACGGATCGTCCCAGCTGCTGCAAGAGGTTGGGAAAGTCGGTGAAGGATCACAGATTCAAGGACCTTCGCCATAGTGTTTAGGAGGCTGATGGGCCTGTTGTTGGTGGGGACTGTAGGGTCCTTGAACCTCTTGGGGATCGCAATCAGCTTGGCTTGTTTCCACTGAGGGGGGGAAAGGCCAGATGTGAGACAACAGTTTATAATCTTGGTGAACAAGATGAGTGGTGTGCGGGGAAGGTGGCAAAGATGTTCATTTAAAATTCCGTCCAATCCAGGGGCCGACCGGCCACGTTTCCGTCGAAAGATGCGCTGAATTTCTGCCATGGACCTAAGAAGAGGAGCAGACTGGGGTGGGCGGTTGTGGAAAGCAGCTGTCAGACTTAATGTTCTTCCTGTAGTTCGCGAAAGGTGGCTACACTGACCCACAGCGCCAGAGATTGCGCCAAAGAGTATATTCCGCCGCCTCCACTGGCAGTGCTTGTTGAGAAGTGGCAGTAGTCGGTCGTTGTTGAGATGTGGTGGTAGTTAGTGCTTTGGAGAGAGGATGTTGATACCTGTACTGTTTGAGGCCATGTGGTGTGCAGATGTTTTGATGGGCTAGACACCAGATGCTGTTCGAATGGAGATATTGTAATGATCAGAGTACTTTTCGTCAAGATATATAAAGGTAAAAGAAAATTTTCTTATTTTTTTTATTTCAAATGTGTTAAACAATAATACCCCTTGGTCACAGGTTCAGTCAACAAAGCATTTGGCTCATGTTCTTGTATTAGACTGTATTTCTGGTTTCGATGTGCAATTATAGTATTTCTGTTTTTTTTAATTATTTCAGTATAAATGGTGTTTAAAATATCTGCTCTTATTGAGGAAGAACCGTGCCAGATGTGTATGTTGAATCACACTTCCACACACAGAACAGCTACACCTGTGTTTTGTTGTTTCGTAGGTTTTACAGTTGCTGGGGACTTAATTAATTAATTGTGTTAACGAAAGTCTTCTCTCATTCTTTGTTGTTATTCTATGCAGTCAAATTGCATACTAATACTAATCAGGGCCAACCGTTTACGAGACTGCATAACCGGACAGACAGCTACAATACTTGAAAATATTTGCATATTATTTAATTAAGCCCCCATGCACGTGGCGGCCCTGCCAGGATCGTCCATTGGAATTCTTCTGATTGTATAAAAAGCAGACAGTAGTATTGTTGTAGTAATTCGTAGTTTAGTAATTGTAGTCTATATTGCATGTGTAGATTTGGTAATTGTCACTCTTCTAACGGTATTTTTTGTAGAATTTCATTTTTATTGTCTTGGATACGGGTTTGACAATTTTGTGCAATTATGAAGATTTCAATTGTTCGTTAATCGTGTTTGAGGGAAGCATTTCGTGTGAATGGTATTGTTGGTGATAAAGTGTCATTGTGTGTAAATTTCGTATAGTGACGAGTTTTGTATGTTTTGTAAATGATTACGCGATCAATGAAAAAGGCAAAAACGATGGATAGTCAGAATGACGAAATTGTTGACATGGCGAACTCGCCAACACAGGAGAACAGTATGATGAATAATGAAGTTGAAAACAATTTAATAATTCGGGAAGATAGTCCGGAACCATTTCAAAATTTTTCACAATCAAAAAATTTTCAGAATACGAGATTAACGACAGAAGATTCTGGAATAGTATCGAACACAGATAGCTTTACAGCTTTGACGGAAGAAGTTGGTTTTGCTGGAAATGTTAGGGGCGAAAAGAATTTTGAACCAGTTAATATGGAGCAGTTGATGGGTGTAATATTAAATTTGGGATCTGAATTAAAAACACGGTTAGACTCACAAATAGGAACAATTAGAACTGGTATGGGAACAATGGAAACACGGTTAGACTCACTGGGATCACAAATAGGAACAATTAGAACTGGTATGGGAACAATGGAAACATGGTTAGACTCACTGGGATCACAAATAGGAACAATTAGAACTGAGATGGGAACAATGGAAACACGGTTAGACTCACGAATAGGGACATGTTTCAAAAATATGAAAGATGAATTAAAGAAAGAAATCAGAGAAGAAGTACAACCGATTTTGAATGCTCACAATAATAGATTAATTGCAGTAGAGATTAGACAAAAGGAACAGGATAGAGAACAGGAAGAAAGAGATCGCGTGATAGTACAAAAATTTTCAGAGTTAAATTTACAACGTGCACACGATAAGGAAGAAATATTTGAGAGAATCGAGGAATCCGTACCAAATGACAGATTAAATAACCTAACACAACAATATGAACAGTTAACTACCAAATGTGTCAATACTGAAACCCGAGTCGCGACACTTACGGAAGACGTAAATAAACAGAAAGAACAATTAGGTGACTTATCGGAAAGAGTTGAGGAGATTTCAGATAAATTGACAAGTCTTAGTTTAAATGGGGACAGAGATTCGGATGATACAGTTCCATTACCATTTGCAGAAACCGAAGAGTACCAGAACATAAATAAGCATGTTGAAAATCAGGGAAAATTTAATGAACACGTTAAAAGGGAATTTGAGGCATTACAAAAGCAAGTCAAACAAATTGAAGGCGAAATAGTAGGAAAAGACAGCAAAAGAAATTTAGAATCACAGATAGCAGAAGGGTTTGAAGAAAGTAATTTGTTTCATTTACAGGATGCAACAAGAGAGCGCCAGGCGCGCGAACTTGACAATAATCGACATTGGTACTGGGACAGACGCGGTAGGTCTTTGTCGCCACGAGGTGAAAACTTTGACTATAAACACTTTTTGACTGTTCGGAAATTTAAGATCTTTCGCAATTCTAAGAATGACATACATCCATGTTCATGGTTAGATCAATTTATGTACGCACTTCCACCAAATTGGCCACTAAGTCACAAACTGGAAGTTATGTGTGGATATTTAGAAAACGAACCGGCGATGCGGATGCGCGCACTTATTAGAGATTGCAATAATCTAAATGATTTTTATCATGCATTTCTATCGGCATATTGGTCCGAAAACACGCGAGACAGAGTCAAACATAGTCTTATTATGCAGCGTAATTTCAAACAGTCTGAGTTCCGCACGCCAGCAGAATATTTTGAAGACATGATTCGAAAGAATCAGTTCCTTTCCAATCCTTATAGCCCGACTGAATTAATTCGCATTTGTTTAACTAAGCTGCCACAATCCATAAGACAAATTGCTTTAGCTGGAAGATGTAAAGACGACATTGAGACTTTTAAGACTTTGCTACAAGAACCTGAGTTTGACAACGACGACGGGATTTCTTGTAATTTTTTCAGTAACAGTAATTACAATAGATTTTCATAGAAAAGGGATAGTGATCGGAACGGGCGTTATATGGGTAATTTTGAGAATGACAGACGTAACAGACAGGGCAATAGATACCAGCCTTATGACAATAACAGACGTTCTAACAGAAATTACACAGACAATTACAATAACGGTAATTCGTACCGGAATGATCAAGCATACGGAAACAGTAATCGGTATCATCAAGACAGAAATTATTCATACAGTAATAGAAATTCTTACTACAGAAATAACCAGGGTAGTAGATACAACAATAATTTCAGAAGTGACAGTCGAAATTACACAAGAAGCAGTCAAGCAGATAGACAGGAAAATAGAAATTTTAATAACAGACACAACCAAGAATTTGCATCTAACAGACAAGAGGGACCTAATTGGCATCCTCCACGTGACAGAACTTCAGAGAGACAAGCGCAAATCGTAGAAATTGATCCGCGAAATGACGCGAATAATCAAAGACGTGACGCAAGCAATCGACAATGACTTGTAGCTTCGGCTTCTGACAGAAATATAAACGGTTCAGAAAGTAATGACACTACGACTTTACACTATGTACGCCTGGAAGACATGAGAGACATTTTGCTAGACGAAAAGGAAAATAATGTAGATGCATTTTTACATCCTGTTATTGAAGTATGTGTGGGTAAGAATAAGTTCACTGCGGTTTTAGATTCTGGGAGCCCACTGAATGTCATTAGTGGATCAGTTTTTCGTATATGTGTAAGAACTATTGTTTGTCCTGTGTTACCTGTTTCTAAAACTACAATTCGAGGAGCGATTTCTGGAAAAAGTGTGGAAGTCAAACAACAGACCAACCTAAATTTCATTTGTCAAGGATACGAATTTTCTGCTAATTTTATTATTGTTCCATTACTCAGTACACAAATTATATTAGGTATGGAGTTTCTTAACACACATAAGGCAATTTTGAACTTTAAAGAAGGAAGTGTGAAGTTGACTGTTGCCGGAATGCCGAAATGTTTGAAATTTTTCGAGTGTTTAACAAGATCTGAATCAGATACAAAATGTTTAAGGTTTCTTACTTCTGATGTTTTCGTTGAGCGTTATGACGACAGTGTGTTTATTCATGACAACGACAATAGATACAGAGACGCGATGGATGATATAATTAATAGCGAAGAATTAATTAATGAAAAGGTTAAGAAAGCTGAAGTGCCAGATGACGTTGCAAGAGAAGAACTGCACCAAATTTTGACTTCACATGCTACAGTATTTAGTCATCACACAGGAACTATACAAGGCTTACAATATTTATTTAAAGTAAAACACACACCATTTCGGGGGAAAACGTACGCTATTCCTTTGGCTTACAGAGACAAGGTTAAGAGTGAACTTCAATACATGTTAGATCAAGGCATTATTGAGCCAGCAGTCAGAACTTATACCAGCCCATTACACGTCGTTCTTCAAAGGATGGGTCAATTCGTTTGGTTCTGGATTCCAGACAGATAAATAATATCATCATTCCTGAAATTGACCGTCCACAAAATTTAGATGAACTTCTTCAACATTTCCATGGAATTAAAGTTTTATCCACGATTGATATGCGCGCAAGTATTTGGCAAATAGAACTCCACCCTGATTGTAGAAAATACACTGCCTTTTTAGCCTTTGGTAACTGTTACCAGTTTCGGAAATTACCGTTTGGACTTACTGTATCTTCAGCAGCATTCATTCGTAGTTTAAACGAAATTTTACCTGTTTATCTTCGTGACAATATTACTTCATATGTTGACGATATTCTTATTGCTAAACATTCTTGGAGTGAGCACAACAAAATTTTGGATTCATTATTACGTATCTTTGCAAGAGTTGGCATTACAGTGAACTTGGAAAAATCTGAATTTGGTCGTTCTCAGGTGAAATTTCTCGGTCACATTATTTCTACAGAAGGTATTCTTCCTGATCCAGAGAAACTAGACGCTATTCGTAATTATGCTGTTCCTACCACAAAACGTGATGTTCGTAGTTTCCTTGGTGTCTGTAATTTTCTTAGACGTTTTGTTAGATTGGACAATTTGGCCACACCTCGTTTATGTGAACTATCTAGAAAGAATTCTAATTGGTGTTGGGATGAGGAAGCTCAATCAGAATTTGAACAACTTTGTGATGCTTTAGTTACTGCTCCACTTCTTTCACATCCGGATTAATCTAAAGATTTTTGTTTGCCGACGGACTCATCATACAAAGGCCTAGGTGCACATTTATTTCAAGAGATAGAAGAAAACGGCGTTGTAGTACAGAAAACTATTGCATTTGGAAGTCGTGTTCTCTCTAAATCAGAAAAGAATTATTCGATTACGGGACTTGAAGCCTTGGCCGTTATTTGGGCTTTCACAAAATTTCGCATATTTTTGTGTGGCAGACATACTAAGGTTTACACCGATCACCGAGCTCTGGAATTTCTTATGTCAACAAAATTAACACATGGAAGATTGTCACGATGGGCGCTGTACCTACAGGAATTTGATTTTAGTATTGTTTACATACAGGGTTCTTCAAATATTATTGCTGATGCTTTATCGCGTGCACCTATGGGTTTGAAACAAAGTGCTGAGGAGGACTGCAAAGAAAACAATTATTGTTTGATGTATATTCAAGGTGTTGCGTTTGAGAATTTTATTTCGTCTTCGCTCCAGGACATTGCTAAGGAGCAAAATAAGGATCCAATCTGGAAGGACATTAAGGAGAAGTGGAGGAGAAAGGAAAGCGTAGCGATTAGACAGCATTATTTAGTCCGCAATGACATTCTTTTTAAACGAAAATCGGTCGACAACTCTGTTTGGTTAGTTTGTATTCCTGATGAGTGGGTTAATAAATTGATTTGGTACACACATTTCAGTTATGCACACTTTGGTCTCAGAAAATGCTTTCATAAATTACGAGAAAATTGCTACTTCAGTAATATGGAAAAACGTATTCGATCTGTTCTTGCCAAATGCAAATTATGTCAAAAGGCTAAGCCGCCAACTATTTCTCACAGAGCACCGTTGTTTCCTATCATTCCAGCGAAATTAAAGGAGATGGCTGCAGTCGATTTGTTCGGTCCAGTGGTTCGTTCTACTAATGGTTTTGCGTACATTTTGTTAGCAGTGGAATTGACATCAAAATATGTGTGTTTTACACCTTTACGCAAAGCAACAGCTCGTTCAGTATCTAACGCTTTCATCAAACATTTTCTTAAAGAAGTGGGTCATGTTGATAAAGTTATATCAGAAAATGGATCACAGTTTCGTTCTAAAATTTGGCTTCGTACTCTACGGCGTCGTAAGATTAAACCAATCTTCATTTCACTTTTTCACCCTCAATCCAACGCTTCAGAGAGATGGATGAAGGAAATCAATAAATTGTGTCGTCTTTACTGTCATCAGAATCACAGAACCTGGGATCAGTATCTTCATATTTTTCAAAACTTTCTGAATGAACTCCCTAATGATTCAACTTCTTTACCGCCTATATTGATATTAAAAAATAAAGCACCGACAAATCGCATTTCTGAAATCGTTCCTTTTCCGCCTTCACGAAAACTGCGGCATTCTGAAGTTGGCAATCTGGCTCTACGAAATATTGCATCTGCGGCTGCTAGACAAAAGAAATCAGCTAAACGTCCTGGTCGTTTAAAAACCTTGTCAGTTGGTCAAAAGGTATTAATTAAGTCTCACCGTTTGTCTCACAAAGGATAAGGCTTGTGTCGCAAATTTTTTCTGCTTTATAACGGTCCATATAGAGTTCGCAAAATTATTCATGATAACACTGTTGAAGTAGAAACTCTTAAATCTCGATGCTCTAAGGGAGTACATCATATATCAAACGTTAAAGTTTTTGTAGAATGACATACTTTTGAGAAATCAACAGTTATACGTAAACACACGGAGAGTACAAGGATACCGCGCTGTGTTCCGGCGGCGGCACATACTCAAAGCAACAGTCAAGTCTGCGCGCCGCACAAGGCAGTCGTTGACCGCAAACAATTACTTTCTACGTCACGCGTACCTACAGCTGATCGAGCGCTCAGTGCGAATGCACCTGACAGCCGTAAACAAATACACAGTCTAATTTCTCTGATTAAATTCAGTATAAAGCTATAGTGACTTGATAAATTATGTTACTAACATTCAGTATTTTTCAGGATACAGTTGTATAAAATATTTAAGACCTTCAGGTAAATTTTGTGTCTCTCCGGCGTTAAGAGGACTTGCTATCGAGAAAATTTCAGGAAGAATGTAATTTCGAAGAAGAAACTAATAAACTAAAAAGGTAACTGTTAATTGAGTTTATTTTTCAGGTAACGTATTTCCACTTAGGTACGTACTTTAGACGTAATTTGCTGCTCGCGATTACGTGAGTCATACTTTGTGCTAAATTTCATGTTCTATGAATTTGTGAAGCGACGTGCTTGCGTACATTATCTGATTTTGACAATGATTGATTAATGAACAGGGTCGTTACTTGTGTATATCATGCATCGCTTGGCTGCACTGCTTTTTCGCTGACGTCATATTTTTTTTTTATTATGTGCCTGCTGTGCTTATTTATTTAAATTATAATTCTCACGTGATTAATTGTGCTGATATGGTTATGTATGTAAGTTATACCTTGTGATTTATCTGCTTGCGCCTTCATGTTTACTTATTAAGATGAAATATGAACATTTATTTGCTTATGCTGATATGATGCTAATGACCTGTTTATTATGTAAGATATATATATTTGCTGCTTTGCGTATGGATTGCATATTTAAACATTTCTGTGTTGTTGTCATAACTACTCTTTAATTTGGTATATAGAAATGCTGATATGCTGTGTACGAACATAGAGTTTAGGTCACACTATGGTATTAATTATAGATTGTTCGCTTGGCAGAGCTTCGTTGTAGGAATTGTGCTCCATCCACTTGTTGACGTTCTGTTCTCCACTGGTATATTTACTCGCTATTGCATGCTTTGCTTACGCTCAGTGCCTTATATTTTTAAGATAAGAAAATGAACTGCTATAATTCTACGAACGACATTAGTACAAGAAACTTCATAGAAGTCACATGAGCTGGAGGTTTTATGGAAGCTGTATAAATTTATGTTACTAGGAAGGAAGCTAACGACATGACACACCAACACTAGGTTTAGACCATTGACAGTTATTACACTGCATTCTTGGTGAGCAATTGAAATAGCAAGTGACAGTTGACACAAGAAATACTCCACATGTTTGCTTCTGTTTGCCATAATTCTTGAAGTGGTGTACACACTGAAATATCACGATTATTCACACTTCGTAATCGTACTTACTTACTGAAAGTTCTTCGAACTAAAGGCTGTTAGAGGTCATGTATGCATTTCTTTTGTTTAATTATGGACAAGGTAACCAAAATGTATCTTATAATTCATAATGAGTAGAAGATTTGGGTCAGATGGATTACACAGAGGTTGTGTGTGGACATTGTGTCTTCGGATTGTATGGGATGATGAATTGAAGTTTGCACTAGGATTTTATCTCTACTTGTTCGAGGAGACTGACTAGAGGAAAGAGTTCTTATGGAAGTAAAATGATATTGGTGCTAAGGTTTATATGTATCGACGTATTGAAGAGGTATTGAGATTGTGTGAAATTGATGATTATTGGAGTTTTGGTGGATAAGAGGTAAGGTAAATGATATTGATGATAAGGTTTGTATGTATCGACGTAAGAGGTATTATTGAAGTATTGAGATTATGCGATGCTGATGATTATTGGAGTTTTGGTGGATAAGAGGTAAAGTAAGTGAGGAGTATTTTTTTTTTGTTGGTTTATATGGAACAAAGAGGATGAAGATGGCAGACTAGAACACTCAAGTGGAAGAAGGATTGTCTACACACACACTTTGTTAAATCACTAAGCAGTATATACTTTTTTTGGAGAGATGAAGTAATTGCATATCTTGGCACACTGACAGTTGTTCAGCAACCGTACATTTGATTTGGCTTGGCAAACATTGGTCTTGACATGATGACTATGACGTTGACTAACTAGTATCGACTGTTTTACATTGCTGCCACTACTACTTGATACACAAGTTGAACATAAAATTTTGACAGAATTGCATTTACACAGTTAACACTATTCAATTACACAGTAGTACTTAAATGTGGATGAAAGATGAGTGAGTGTGTTTTGTGTGTTTTCCTTTCCTAATCCCAGATAATTGGTACCGACCTATCTCCTAAATATTATCTTACTTGTTTGTAGTGGCTTGCACTGACACCCATAAATATTATAGGTTTACTGGTAATTGTGTATTTGTAATAGTTAATATGACAATTATCTGATATCATTTGTGTGTTTATTATGATTTGTATGTTTAGTGTAAGAGCATTGATAATAATTTTGTAAAAGCAATTGTGTGTGCATTCAAACTGTTGTTCTTACCTGCAGTTGTTCAACATAATGGGTGCCACTTAGAAATGTTTAATTACTGCTGATGAACTGTCTAATTAGTGATAGTGAATATTATGGACTGTTACCTGCACTTGTTCAACATAATGGGTGCCACTTAGAAATGTTTAATTTCTGCTGATGACTGCTGATGAACTTTCTGATTAGTAATAGTGAATATTATGGACTGTTACCTGCACCTGCCCAACATTACTGGGTGCCATCGATGGAACTGCTTCTACTGACATAATGTCACTTGTTGGTGTCTGCACCTGTCCAACATTGCTGGGTGCAACTGATGGAACTGCTTCTACTGAAATGATGTTACTTGTTGGTGTCTGCACCTATCAACATTACTGGGTGCCATCGATGGAACTGCTTCTACTGACATAATGCCACTTGTTGGTGTCTGCACCTGTTCAACACTGCTGGGTGCAACTGATGGAACTGCTTCTACTGAAATGATGTCACTTGTTGATGTCTGCACCTATCAACATTACTGGGTGCCACTGATGGAACTGCTTCTACTGAAATGATGTTACTTCTTGCTGTCTGCACCTGTTCAACATTGCTGGGTGCCACTGATGAAACTGCTTCGACTGAAATAATGTCACTTGTTGGTGGCTGCACCTGTTCAACATTGCTGGGTGCCACTGATAGAACTGTTTCTACTGAAATGATGTCACTTGTTACTGTCTGCACCTGTTCAACATTCCTGGGTGCCACTGATGGAACTGCTTCTACTGAAATGGTGTCACTTGTTGCTGTCTGCACCTGTTCAACATTGCTGGGTGCCACTGATGGAACTGCTTCTATTGAAATGATGTCACTTGTTGGTGTCTGGACCTGTTCAACATTGCTGGGTGCCACTGTTGGAGCTGTTTAATTACTGCTGATGAAATATTATGAGACTGCTATTTGCACCTGTTGACCATTGCTGGGTGCTACTGCTGGAACTGTCAACTACTTGTTTATTGAATCATTGAAAGCATTTTATGTGAATATTTGTATAAACTGATTTTTTGTGTTTTACTGTTTGTGAAAAGTTATGAGACTCTTACCTGCACATATTCGTTATTGCTGAAGAGGGGCATATGAAAGGTGGCTACACTGAGCCACAGCGCCAGAGATAGCGCCAAAGAGTATTATTCCGCCGCCTCCACTGGCAGTGCTTGTTGAGAAGTGGCAGTAGTCGGTCGTTGTTGATATGTGGTGGTAGTTAGTGCTTTGGAGAGAGGATGTTGATACCTGTACTATTTGAGGCCATGTGGTGTGCAGATGTTTTGATGGGCTAGACACCAGATGCTGTTCGAATGGAGATATTGTAATGATCAGAGTACTTTTCGTCAAGATATATAAAGGTAAAAGAAAATTTTCTTATTTTTTTTATTTCAAATGTGTTAAACAATAATACCCCTTGGTCACAGGTTCAGTCAACAAAGCATTTGGCTCGTGTTCTTGTATTAGTCTGTATTTCTGGTTTCGATGTGCAATTATAGTATTTATGTTTTTTTTAATTACTTCAGTATAAATGGTGTTTAAAATATCTGGTCTTATTGAGGAAGAACCGTGCCAGATGTGTACGTTGAATCACACTTCCACACACAGAACAGCTACACCTGTGTTTTGTTGTTTCGTAGGTTTTATAGTTGCTGGGGACTTAATTAATTAATTGTGTTAACGGAAGTTTTCTCTCATTCTTTGTTGTTATTCTATGCAGTCAGATTGCATACTAATACTAATCAGGGCCAATCGTTTACGAGACTGACAGACAGCTACAAAACTTGAAAATATTTGCATATTATTTAATTAAGCCCCCATGCATTCGTTCGGAGAAAGGTCCTGGACCAGAGAGCGGTTTTGGGCCTCGAACGCAACTGCCAGCGTTTCCACAATTTGCAGGGTATCACATGACAGGCCCGCTGCTGTGCGAATAGGGTGGGCAGTCACTGGCTTAGAGCGCCGCAGGGTGCGAGTGACAGCCCAGTCAGATTTTTGGTGGGGTGGGAGAGTGGACGTCCTGTCCTCCCCCTGTTCAGACCTCCATTCGGCGAGCCGGTGGCTGAATTCGAGTTGGATGCGTCTCATTTGGCGTTTGTCCTTTGGGTCACGAAGCTGCTTCCACCTCCGACGGTAGCGGTTCTTTTGCACCTTCAGCTCTCGTAACAGAGGTGGCAAGTGGTCCATGGGAGTTGAATTTCGGGGAGCAGTGGAGGTGGAGAGTTTCACTGCTTTCTGCATTTTGGCAGTTAGATAATCCACAGCACGGACCATATTGGCCAATGTTGTCATCGTGTTAGTGATGTCTGTTTATATAAAAACATTGTGTCGGGCAAACTAGCTGCGAGAAATTTCACAACTGAGTCACTGACGTAAATAATTTTCCAGTTGTGAAGCAGCCAAAAAATTCTAACTATTCATAACATATAAATACCAATACACAAAAAAGAACCACCACAGCTCGTCGAGTCATTGAGCTATTTAGCTGTGTACTCGAACCTGCACAATAAGTGTGGGTCGTATGACATGTACAGGGCTATTACAAATGATTGAAGCGATTTCATAAATTCACTGTAGCTCCATTCGTTGACATATGGTCACGACACACTACAGATACGTAGAAAAACTCATAAAGTTTTGTTCGGCTGAAGCCGCACTTCAGGTTTCTGCCGCCAGAGCGCTCGAGAGCGCAGTGAGAAAAAATGGCGACAGGAGCCGAGAAAGCGTATGTCGTGCTTGAAATGCAGTGCAACGACACTTCAGGACGAAGTTCAACAAAGATCCACCAACTGCTAACTCCATTCGGCGATGGTATGCGCAGTTTAAAGCTTCTGGATGCCTCTGTAAGGGGAAATCAACGGGTCGGCCTGCAGTGAGCGAAGAAACGGTTGAACGCGTGCGGGCAAGTTTCACGCGTAGCCCGCGGAAGTCGACGAATAAAGCAAGCAGGGAGCTAAACGTACCACAGCCGACGGTTTGGAAAATCTTACGGAAAAGGCTAAAGCAGAAGCCTTACCGTTTACAATTACTACAAGCCCTGACACCCGATGACAAAGTCAAACGCTTTGAATTTTCGGCGCGGTTGCAACAGCTCATGGAAGAGGATGCGTTCAGTGCGAAACTTGTTTTCAGTGATGAAGCAACATTTTTTCTTAATGGTGAAGTGAACAGACACAATGTGCGAATCTGGGCGGTAGAGAATCCTCACGCATTCGTGCAGCAAATTCGCAATTCACCAAAAGTTAACATGTTTTGTGCAATCTCACGGTTTAAAGTTTACGGCCCCTTTTTCTTCTGCGAAAAAAACGTTACAGGACACGTGTATCTGGACATGCTGGAAAATTGGCTCATGCCACAACTGGAGGCTGACAGCGCCGACTTCATCTTTCAACAGGATGGTGCTCCACCGCACTTCCATCATGTTGTTCGGCATTTCTTAAACAGGAGAATGGAAAACCGATGGATCGGTCGTGGTGGAGATCATGATCAGCAATTCATGTCATGGCCTCCGCGCTCTCCCGACTTAACCCCATGCGATTTCTTTCTGTGGGGTTATGTGAAAGATTCAGTGTTTAAACCTCCTCTACCAAGAAACGTGCCAGAACTGCGAGCTCGCATCAACGATGCTTTCGAACTCATTGATGGGGACATGCTGCGCCGAGTGTGGGAGGAACTTGATTATCGGCTTGATGTCTGCCGAATCACTAAAGGGGCAAATATCGAACATTTGTGAATGCCTAAAAAAACTATTTGAGTTTTTGTATGTGTGTGCAAAGCATTGTGAAAATATCTCAAATAATAAAGTTATTGTAGAGCTGTGAAATCGCTTCAATCATTTGTAATAACCCTGTATATTTCGGCGCAACGAAAGGAAATTATTGTGAAATATAAGGTCCAATCACACTGACGCGACCACCGCCATTGTTCGACGTCGGTGTCCAATAACCACCAACAGACGGCAGGTGGCAACAGTAGCAGTGGAGGGCATAAAAAGCGTGGCAGAGGGAACGCGGAATAGAGCGCAGTCGTTGTCGGGTCGCGGAATCGGAGCGATTTACATGACGTACAAATTGGCACGATCATTGCCTCTGGGGCCAAGGGGCGGAATCATTTCCGAAACTGCTAAGTTCGCGTGCCGCCATGGTTAAAGTATACTGTGCACGGCAAAATGGCGCTCTGCAAAACCGGCGCCGACACAGGTTTGGAGCATGACGCATCGTAGATGACGGGGGTGAACGACGGCTGCCGAAATATGTACTGGCGAACATACCTGCAACTGGTGAGCAACTGACCGGCCAGATAGACCACGGGCTACCAACAGTGTCTCCTTACCGACCGTTCAGCGAACGTTGCTGCTGTTCATCGCCGGCGAAGGCTGGAATTTGCTCATCATGCCGCAACTGGACCTTCACAGAGTGGCGACATGTGGCCTTTCCAGACGAGTCACATTTAGTGCACCGTCGGACAGATGACTCTTGAAGTGTAAGGCTGAAACGTCTGAAAGCAAACACCCTGCAACAACTGTCGGAAGGGTCGAGACTGGAGGAATGTTTCTGTCTCATCCCGCGGGTGATCTCGTCATTCTGGAAGGCATAATGGATCAACATTAATATGAATTAATGCTTGGGGCATGTCCACCCCCACATGTAGTTTTTTTATTCATCTGCACGATACCATCTACCAGCAGTGTAATACCACCTGTCACACAGCACGCAGTATCTGTGCTTGGTTCCCCTGGCCACCAAACTCCCCCGGATCACAACCAATCGAGGATCTGTAGGACCACCTCCATCGGGCTCTTCATCCCATGGATTCTCAACCGTGAAACGTATCGCTGCTGACCACGACACTGGAGTTGGCATGACCCCACATCCCCCTCGACACCTTCCAGAAACTCACTCTCTTCCTGCATGTCGCGCAGTGTTCGGCGATGCAAAACATGGTTTTGCAGGTTTTTGACAAGTGGTCTCGTTAGAGTGACTTTGCAATGTAATAAACAACGTTTGACACAACCAATAATTTTAAGATGTCTGGAAAGTAAACGTGATCGCCGGCCAGGGTGGCCGAGCGGTTCTAGGCGCTACAGTCTGGAACCGCGCGACCGTTACGGTCGCAGGTTCGAATCCTGCCTCGGGCTTGGATGTGTGTGATGTCCTTAAGTTAGTTAGGTTTAAGTAGTTCTAAGTTCTAGTGGACTGATGACCTTAGAAGTTAAGTCCCATAGTGCCCAGAGCCATTTGAACCATTGTTTAAAATGTGATCGATTCATCAGTGAGCAACAATGATTTATTACTTGCAAGAGGATAATGCATCAGTAACAGTTTCTAAATTATTAATTATTTTAAATTAATTGTATTTTGAGAACACTCGTAGATAACTTGTAATCTTCAACTGCTTTTTTTTTTCCATGCTTTGCATGATTTTTCAGTGGTGTGGGATCAATATGTTTTGGGAAGTGACCCCAGTGTCTCATTCGATAACATGTTTTGTGCTAATGCTTCTGCTATTTGAAGTCTGTAGCTGGAGTAAATCTATTTATTTTCATATTGTTGTTATTGTGTAGAATAAATGAATTATAAAGTGCTGTATCAAATATGTAAAAAGGGATTTTTCAGTATCCTTTCAAGTACGTTCGTCATAACAAGGAAATCCTCCTACTGTAATCAACAATGCATTTTGAATTGAAAGGTTTCGTTGACTTCCGTTGCTTTCAGTCATATCTACACTTCGTAGAATGGCCTTCCCTTTTATCCTGCCACTTCAACGCTAGTATGCTATTGCAGCTTCTCATCATGAATTCCCATTTTCTTAATTTTGCTTCAACATAACCTTCCGGCATATTTTTCTGTTAAAACGTATTGTCCCAACTACAGTTACAAACACTTTCGTTGAAGAATACCAATTATCCAACGTGTGTCCTTTATTTAGTACTGACTTTGATAACTCCATCACAACAGTTTCACATACATTGTAATGAAGATTGTTTTTTCGTTTCCTGGCTGTATTTTAAAACTAGCTTCGCTCGCATATCAGTAGTTTTGTTACGATGAGTGATGGTAAGCAAGCTAGTAATTTTACGAGATGTTTGTGTATGTAGTGATGTAGACGTATGCATAAAAAGTGTATGCAGTGCCGATATGTAGGTGCATAATGAATGTGTTTCTATTATTTTGCTATATCTCCAATCTGAAACTATGCATTATATTTTCTAATATTATTTAAAAATGCCTTGATTCATTGCATTCACACAGCAGTAGAGTTTTAAGGGTTTTCTAGCTGACCTAGTATAGGAAGTGAGATTTTTCCTTTCAATTTTCATGCGCTATGGTGCCTACATTTTTGATCTGTCCCCCTAAGGTGATGATTGATATTTCCACATTCATATGCAGTGTCACCAAAAGCGTCCCACACACCACATATAAAGGTACGACTCTGTTTGTCCTAAAGGCTTCAAGTGACACCGTCGTTGAGAGTGCTCAAACGTCTTGGAAGCTATAAGAGACAGTCGAAGCTCAGCGTCTAAAATGCGACGGAATTGTGATTGTTCTAATGTCTCTGTAGCTCTTAGGGCCACCTGCATTCAAGCTCCGGCTGACGTGAGATTGCTCTGGGGTTTGTTCGATTCGAGTAACTTTCATAGCTTGAGCTTAGAACTATGCGCTAAACCAGACTTACGTTTGCGAGGCTGATAGTAATAATTTTGAACATGGTTCTCGGGCTTATCATCCGATTTTATTTTTGTATCCCCCACAAAAATTCTCCATTTATGCCAGGTGATGTGGGAACTCAATATAATAAATCGTGCACGCAATGACATGGGACTTGCACTTTCACGGAATAATCTACAGTCACTAAGAGTCGACGACCATCGTGCCAGCGTCGTCTGCATGCCACTTACGTATACCATATTTAAAAATATTATTAATACCCAAACAGATACAGCTTTCTAAGGCAGCCACTGGTCTTCCTCAGGGCTCAAGCTACTTACCAAATACCATCAGAATCGGTTCAGCAGTATTGTCGTGAAAATGTAACAGAGTGAGTTACTTCCGCAATTAATAATTCTAGTATTAATATGGAAGTATGGATTAAAGACGTTGAGAATTGAATAAACATTGTATTGATTACGTTGAATCATATTACGTAGAACATATCAACCAATAAAAGCAGTTTTACAAATATGGTAAAGTTGAAAAGTGAAAGAGTATGTAATACCGAAAACGCAGATAAAATACCTTCTTCACCATCTAAATTTTTGCCGTTTAATATCCGTTGGTAACTTGTACTGTACTTCTAATTCTGAATATCTAAGCTTTATTTCAGAAACTATATTTAATAAGTAATAGGTGTAATTACGTATTTACTTGTGAAGATATATAATTGGTTGTAGTTGTAATGCAAATATTGTAAATTTCTGGGCAATAGTCAAGGGGACTTTATTTATATGCATCTATAGCAACGACGATGTGGCAGAAGCTGTGCCGCTTTATATCTTTGCGTATGGAGAGTCTGTTGCGCTGCGAGCAGAGAGGAAGCACACCAACTTGAGTCACGGAAGAGTGCGGAAGTGATTGTTGGGCGCTCCCGCAGACTCAATGTGCATCTACTACGGCCCCAGTGTAGGCGCACCTACTTCCTTATCCCGCGAGTACTAAGAGCACGGTATGACTGAACAGGTGGAGGAAGCTGCAGTTCCAACTGTTGCCCGTCCCATAATTATCCGTGGCTCTGGAGAAGACTCGTGATTCACAACCGCCAGCAGCAACACTTGCATTCTTCGTCGTCCGCACAGCTACAACATCGTAACACTGTTAACTGACAGTGTATAGCCAATATTGTTCAGGCATTACCTAGCGGGATTTCTTTCACAAACTTTAATGACTAACCCGAATAGTAACCTGCAACAGTTAAAACTTGTAGGGCACCTGTGTTGTCATTCAAATCAAATGTGTGTGAAATCTTATGGGACTTAACTGCTAAGGTCATCAGTCCCTAAGCTTACACACTACTTAAACTAAATTATCCTAAGGACAAACACATACACCCATGCCCGAGGAAGGACTCGAACCTCCGCCGGGACCAGCCGCACAGTCCACGACTGCAGCGCCTGAGACCGCTCGGCTAATCCCGCGAGGCTGTGTTGTCATTGTTCTCAGACATAATTACCAAACAGGGTCCCTTTTCCTTTCCATTCAATCACCGAGTGTCCTAAAATATGAAAATTATTTAACTATTTATTGCCAGTTTTGTTTCTTTTCTAATGACCAGTTTCGGTCTAAATTTTACTGCCTCAGCAACTGTTCATTCTTGTATTGCATATCAAATGCTTAACTAATTTGAAATTTTAAGTATTAACTTCACTCACTTAAAGTAACGTAAAATTTCACTGGCAAAACCAATACCTAAAGGTACAACTTAAATTAAGAGAGCGTAATTTCATTTTTTCTAACGGGTGATCAAAAAGTCAGTATAAATTTGAAAACTGAATAAATCACGGAATAATGTCGATAGAGAGGTACAAATTGACACACACGCTTGGAATGACACGGGGTTTTATTAGAACAAAAAAAAAAAAAGGTTACAAAAGTTCAAAAAATGTCCGACAGATGGCGCTTCATCTGATCAGAATCGCAATAATTAGCATAACAAAGTAAGACAAAGCAAAGATATGTTCTTTACAGGAAATGCTCAATTTGTCCACCATCATTCCTCAACAATAGCTGTAGTCGAAGAATAATGGCCGGCCGAAGTGGCCGTGCGGTTAAAGGCGCTGCAGTCTGGAACCGCGATACTGCTACGGTCGCAGGTTCGAATCCTGGCTCGGGCATGGATGTTTGTGATGTCCTTAGGTTAGTTAGGTTTAACTAGTTCTAAGTTCTAGGGGACTAATGACCTCAGCAGTTGAGTCCCATAGCGCTCAGAGCCATTTGAACCATTTTTTTTTTTAAGAATAATGTTGTGAACAGCACTGTAAGGCATGTCCGGAGTTATGGTGAGGCATTGGCGTCGGATGTTGTCTTTCACCATCCCTAGATATGTCGGTCGATCACGGTACACTTGCGACTTCAGGTAACCCCAAAGCCAATAATCGCCCGGACTGAGGTCTGGGGACCTGGGAGGCCAAGCATGACGAAAGTGGCGGCTGAGCACACGATCATCACCAAACGACGCGCGCAAGAGATCTTTCATGCCTCTAGCAATACTTTTTTTTTTGGTTCTAATAAAACCCCATGTCATTTCAAGCATGTGTGTCAATTTTTACCTCTCTATGTACATTATTCCGTGGTTTATTAAGTTTTCAAATTTATACTGACTTTTTGATAACCCGGTATATTTAACTTAGCGAGTGACTTCTGCTGACTTAGTAAGTACCCTGTTGTCAGTAAATTCGCTTACTCATTTGTTTAAAGTAAATTCAATTCTATCTTTCAATAATTAAAAGTAAATTACTTGCCCTTTTCTAAATTTTGCATTACGGTACGCTGAGGTTACTGAAAGTCATTTTTTACGTAACAGAGCTTCAGTTATGGCCAGTCATTTATTTAGTCAACAACTTGATTTAATTTTGCTATCAAAATTTAGCATTTCAGATTAAGCAACTGCAATCTCAGTGCTTTCTGATTCGTTTATTTTCTCGTGAACAGTTGCGTAGTGGAAGAGCATGACAGCCTTCTGTTACCACGCCAGAGATTATTTGCCTAATTTTCTTTGCCATTACCTTCCTTAAGATTCTGGATATCCATTGCCCTGGCGACCGTTTAATTATACCTTTTTTGCTAATCAGTATTTTTTGCATTATCAGTATTTTTTGTACTAAAATATCACTGATACCCCCCCCCCCCCCCCATGTGGTTCGTGAGCGATTGCACTAAATTCGACCCATTTCAAAATTATTATCAGTATTTAGATTAGATTAGATTCTTCAGAAGGGTCTATTGTACACTTTCCTCCTACTAACCGGTATTATTTTCCTTCGGTAATGACAACCTTAGTCACTGTAAAAGTTCATTAGGCATATGTGATCACGGTCAATTATAACGCAATCCAGTAGGCCGATTAGTATGGTGGAGATTACAAGGAAATAGCTTTTACAAAGAATGAGTATTTTTGCTTAATCTGCGTAATATTCTTCAAATGAGTAAATACCTTGTACTGCACACTTTGTAAAATAGCCTGCCTTCTTCATCATGGAGATTGGTTCAGCGGTTTAGTCGTGAAAACATAAGAGACTGAGTTACTTTCGTGTTTATGATACTAGTATGGAAGTATGGGTTTGCATGGATGAAACACGCTATGAAATGATACGTGCGTTTGGCTTTATTGGCCGGGAGACCCCTGTTGGGATGTTCGGGAGCTTAATGCAAACGTTTTTACTTAAAGCCACTTCGGTGACTTGCATGTCGATGATGTTTAAATGGTGAGGACAATGCACACATCCAGACGCGAGCAGAAAAAATAACCAAATAGGGTGAGAACTATGCCCGTTGAACCCTTGGTCGTAAAACAGCAACGCTAGTCGCATGGTCGCGAGCTGTTCACGTAAATTTGAACGCAACAAAGAAGTTACACGAGACGCGTGACGGCCAACGGCTGAAATGAGGCGGGTTTTTGACTGAAATTAGTATGGAAGTACGGATTAAACACACAGAAGATTGGATAAACATTGTATTCATGATGTTGAATCGTATAATGTAGAACATATCAAACAATAAAAGCATTTTCACAAATATGATAAAGTTCAGAAGTCAGAGAGTAAATAGCTTTCTCAAAGAATAATTATTGTTCCATATTTCACGTTATATTCTACAGTCAATAAATACATTGTACTGCACACTTTCTAAAGTAGCCTATGTTCTTCCTTGGCGTCCAGACTCTCTCCATACAAGTTTTATGAAGCTCGGTTCAGCGGTTTGGTGGTGAAAGCGTAACAGAGAGAGTTACTTTGCATTTATAATATTAGTGTGGATTACAGCAATAGCTTAATGCTGACCCACACAGTTTATAATATTTTATCAAAAATCTCGCCCTCTTCGAAGGACTAAATTGTTTATAAGACAAGGATCCCTTAAATCTCATTAACGATTCATCTATGGCAATTTTGTCTTCCATTACATATTCTTTTTATGAAAATAGTTCATCACAAGTGTGACTTTACTGGTATTCCATCTTTTCAGCCATATCGTTATTTGCAAAATGTTAAAAGTTAGTCTTTTGCAAAAACGTTTTCAGAAGGATAGTTTTTCTGCATACCGGTGTTTGCATGATGAATCTTTTTGATCAGTGCATCAGAATATACGGCTTTTTTGTTACCCACTAGTATGCATAATGCAAAGTATATTTTAAATTCATTGCAACTGACAGGGATTCATGTCATTTCAATTTTATTTCTTGTATTTTCGTTGATCATCGTCGTTCTGCGTACCGATTCGTTTCTGTGACAATATTATCCCAAAACGCATTGTCCAGTACTATGTAAAAATGTCAAACTCTCCTGTACTTCCATCTAACCGCTTTAACACTGGTGCTCATATGCCAGGAGTCTGCGTATGTTGTCCGATTTTTGGTTTGTTATTTTCTTCTTTCCAAGCCCATTGCTTCGATGATTGATGAGTGATACTGTCTTCATCATCGGTGTCATCTTTAATGATTAATCTTCTTGGACATTTTTTAACAGAGCGCATAATACCGCTACCAGCATTATCATTATCGCCAGGATCTACCGAATCACTGTCCGCAATGATGATATACTAACCACTACTGTCACCACTGTTAGATGTTGTTTTTACTGATATTATTGGTATTATGGCTTTTTTTTATTCTTTTAGGGAATTATAATCGACGCGTTTGAAGGCAACGAAGGAGTACACGTAACTTTAGTAAGAGAATGTCGAGATCTGTTGAAACACGAGTCCAACTCTTGTTTTCGTTCGTCCCGAATGACATTCCACGAGTCAGGGTCGTCTTGTTTGCGTGTGGTCGGCATGAAGTATCACGAGGTAAGCTCATGCTTATTGTTTGTCGCTGCACATTCTTACCACGAGTCCACTCTAGGTTGTAGCCCAGCGGGTTAAATGCAGATAACTGTAAGATGTTGCTAATAACAGAGTCACAGAACCCAATATCATGAGATTACAAGTTAGTGGTGACCATGTTCAGTACGTCAAATAGTATAGTGTAGTGAGCCGTCCTACGACTACCATCCTGATTCCAGAGTACAGGTGTCTGTCACCAGTGTTGCTGTCTCCAAAGTGTCACGTCTGGGGAGCTGTGGGTTGGGAACTCAAGTACTGCGACTAGTGCAGAGTCAAGAATGCTTACTCAACAGAAATATCATTCCGTGCAAGGCAGTGCACGGTAACAATATGTTCCAAAAAGCTGCACGCAAGAATGCGATTTTTCGGAGGGTCGTATCTCGGGTTCTACTGATCACAAGTGTTTTGGGAAGCCCTTGAATTACCTACTATTTGTAAACCTATCAGAAGAACGGGAATATTGCAACTATCCTATAGTACTTTATGTGCTGAAAGAGAGCAGCAGAGAGACAGTGAAGGTGGAAGAGAGAGGAAGAGAGAGAAGTCGCTGCCAGTGGGAGAGAAAGAGAGAGAAGACAGTGGTGGCGGGAGAGAGAAAGTGGCGGTGAAAAGAAAGAGAGATGAATGAAGATAGTAGCAGCGGGAGTCGAGGAAAGAGGAAATAGTAAAGGTCAGTGAGAGGCAGTGGCAGCAAAAAGAAAGAAAAAAAAAAAGATGAATGGATATAGCAGCAGTGGGAGGAAAGGTGGAGGAGACAGTAGAGATGAAAAAAAGGGAGGAGGGTGGGGTGGGGGGGGGGGGGGGGGACTGGACCGCCTCAGACTTTCACACTGGCGAACTTTAACACATAGGTATAGGGGAGGGCGTATTTTTGACAGAAATTTTAAGCAAATGGGTATAGGGGAAAAGTAAGTTGGACCCCTAGAACTTTTGAGCTGCTGGGGTATGATGGAGACAGTGGCAGTGGGTAACAATGTCAAGTGAGGGAGCAGAGTGCGGCAGTGAGACATACTGTAAATACAGGAAACAGTGTATATGAGAGATAGGAGGCAGTGGCACTGGGAGGGAAAGGCAGAAGAAGCCATTTTAAGTGAGGGATGAGACAGCGGCAATGAGAGAGAGGCAACAAGTGCGTACATTGGCAGCGAAAGAGAGGAGTCGACATGTCCGTCAGTCACCGGTTTGGAGGGTTGACTTTTCTCAATTTTCCCCCCTTCGCCCTAAGCTGAAAAATTCGTCCAATTTATGCTATACCCCATACTAAAGTCATAAAGTTTATCGGTCTAGGACAAAACCCCGAGCAAATCCTCCCCCAGGACATGTGTGGAGAGGCGACAGTGGTGGTTGAAGACAAAGGCAGCAGACTGTAAGCAGGAAAGAAAGAGTGGCAAAGGGAGAGGAAAAATGGGACAAAGACGATAGGAGTGGGACAGTGAGATAGTGAAAGTGGCAGAGAAGGAGACAGTGGTAAGGAAGAGCGAGACAAAGAAATGAAGACAGTGACAGTGGGAGAGACAGATAGGAGAAAGTGCCAATGGGAGGAAAAGGAGACAATGGGAGAGACATGTACAGACAGTGGAGTGAGGGGCAGATGTTGAGTGTGAAGTCTTGACTACAAAGAGAGACTGTATACGAGGATTTAGAATGTTCTGTATTAAAAGAGCGCAAATATGTTCATATGCCAAGATTTTTTGTGAGGAAGGCGGAATGGGGATTGAGGGCAGCTGGTTGCCCGCTTTTCTGTCAGCGGCTTTTAAAGAGGAACACTTTCAACTTTTTTGTGCTGTCTTCTTTATTAGTCAATGCATCCACACAGGAGGTGGATGACTGCAGCCGACCGTGGCTATTGGGCTGGGTAGCAGAATGCTGCGGCAACAATAACAGCGGCCGGCGACATGGCGGCCTTGGTGCCGCAACACAGGTCTCCACTACACAGTACAGCGGGCTGACGGCTGGACTGACATACACTGCACGTGACGCAAGGGAAATGGCAGGGAAGTAAGTTCAACCCAGGACTGATGGAGGCTGGCTGGAGTGTCAGGAGATGGCACCCAATGTGAGGCCTCGCCTTGGAGGATCCTGTTTCAATCCCAGAACCATCAGGTCTAGTCGACGGCTCGTAGGCTGGTGGCTTTCTCCTTGACGACAATGCTCGATGAAGATGTAGCTGCTAGGCAACAAATCCGACCGATTACTAGCGTGGAGACTACGACAATCGCATGGATGGCGCCGACGAAATACATCGGCTGAAATGGGTGCATACAGGATCATTCAGCTGCCCTACCGATGCCATTTTATGCAACATGTTATATTATATCCGCCCTTCAATACCACGCGCGAGATTTTCTTATACTCTCGCTCGCTGCGCACAAACTGTTAGTGCTGCAGAAAAAAAAAGGAACAGGACATTTTCGTAGGAAGTTTGGTTTAGTTAAGTTTTGTAGCGGGATACGTTTCCGCCAGAGGCTCGAGCTGCCCGAGAAAACTTACGAAAGTGACCTTCAAGCGCACCTCCACTCCGACAGTGAGCGCCCCGCCGGTCAGGATTTTTATTGTGTTGTTCATGGAACTCCTTCCAACTACCACTGCGCGAAAATTTACGACTGCACGAATTATTTTCCATATTCGGTCATTTTTGGCCTTCACTGACGCCTTACTTCGCCACCGGCTTAGTTGAGCAATTACAAATTGTAAAATATATTTTTCTGTAAATTGTACCCATCAATTTTGCAGACTTTAACAGCATAAAATAAACAATTATGTCGTTGTATTCGTCAGGCGTTCTGACTACAACACTACTGTGCTTGTAAGGAGTAAGTTTGGATCGAATTGTCAACGTAATTAATTTTAGCGTAATGTTTACAAAACTCGTTTTTCTTTCATTAGCCAGCCGGAGTGGCCGTGCGGTTCTAGGCGCTACAGTCTGGAACCGCGTGACCGTTACGGTCGCAGATTCGAATTCTGCCTCGGGCACGGATGTGTGTGATGTCCTTAAGTTAGTTAGGTTTAAGTAGTTCTAAGTTCTAGGGGACTGATGACCTCAGATATTAAGTCCCATAGTGCTCAGAGCCATTTGAACCATTTGAATCTTTCATTCCATTCACGAGCACGTTTAAAGTAATATTGTTAAGGAAATACCTGAAAATGCTGGTGCCGTAGTAGCCCAGTCAATACAGATCAAAAAAAGGTAGAATACCGGGAATAGTTCATGTAGTCTGAAGTTGTTGTTCAGTGGTAGTAGAAAGTGGCACGAACAACGTACGAGAAATCTGGACAGGTGAGGGATGAGTGTGAAGGTGGAAGTGCGTTTGAAGGTCACTTCTGTACGATTTTCTTAAATAAGTCGAAAGCTGTGATCTCCAGTGAAAATGTATCAAAAAATGTTCAAATGTGAGTGAAATCTTATGGGACTTAACTGCTAAGGTCATCAGTCCCTAAGCTTACACACTACTTAACCTAAATTATCCTAAGGACAAACACACACACCCATGCCCGAGGGAGGACTCGAACCTCCGCCGGGACCAGCCGCACGAAAATGTATCCCAATTCAAAATTTTATTACATTAAATTTCCTAGAAACTGGTCCTTTTAATTTTTCTGTAGGATTAATAGTTTGAATGTAGCGTGCGATAGAATATTAAAATCTCGCAAGTGGTTTTTGGAGGCCAGCTAGAACATCCTGGTATGCATAAAACGATATCGGTAGGGGCAGCTGAATCGTAATATGTGTGCTCGTTCCAGCTGTGGATGTTAGAAGTACTGTTCCCACCTCGTAGTCAGCTGCTGAGTTGCCGCTTGGTGCCACAGAATGTAGTAACCCCGTCAGCCGCTGACGGCAGAACGCCGCGTTACAGAGTTCTACGCCAGAGTTATTGCAGCAGTCACCTGCAGAATTACGTTATGGCTCTGGCGAGCATACGTTTTGCGACTATCTGTCTGAGGTCGGTTCTGCAGCTGTGCTTAAAGTATTTTGGGGTCGTACTAAGAAGCGATGACATAAAATCAGTATAAAGGAAGGCGAGTAGAAGACTTAGATTTGTGCCGAGGGTTCCGGAAACGGCATCTGCGACAGAAATCGCGTTCAAGACGCTGTTGCGACAAGTTATAGACCATTGTTCCAGTGTTTGGAGTCTTTGTCAAGTAGGAGTGACCGAAGACATCAAACTATTGTAACAAATACACTACTGGACATTAAAATTGCTACATCAAGAAGAAATTTAGATGATAAACGGGTATTCATTGGACAAATATATTATACTAGAACTGACATGTGATTACATTTACACGCAATTTGGGTGCATAGATCCTGAGAAATCAGTACCCAGAACAACCACCTCTGGCCGTAATAACGGCCTTGATACGCCTGGGCAATGAGAAAAACAGAGCTTGAATGGCGTGCAGAGGTACAGCTGCCCATGCAGCTTCAACACGATACCACAGTTCATCAAGAGTAGTGACTGGCCAGTTGCTCGGCCACCATTGGCCAGACGTTTTCAATCGGTGGGAGATCTGGAGAATGTGCTGGCCAGGGCAGCGGTCGAACATTTTCTGTATCCAGAAAGGCCCGTACAGGACCTGCAAAATGCGGTCGTGCATTATCCTGCTGAAATGAAGGGTTTCACAGGGATCGAATGAAGGGTAGAGCCACGGGTCGTAACACTTTTGAAATGTAACGTCCACTGTTCAAAGTGCCGTCAGTGCGAACAAGAGGTGACCGAGACGTGTAACCAATGGCACCCCATACCATCACGCTGGGTGATACGCCAGTATGGCGATGACGAATACACGCTTCCAGTGTGCGTTCACCGCGATGTCGCCAAACACGGATGCGACCATCATGATGCTGTAAACAGAACCTGGATTCATCCGAAAAAATGACGTTTTGCCATTCGTGCACCCAGGTTCGTCGTTGCAGGGATCAAGACGTGGCTGCACGATCCGTTACAGCCATGCGTATAAGATGCCTGTCATCTCGACTGCTAGTGATACGAGGCCGTTGGGATCCAGCACGGCGTTCCGTATTACCCTCCTGAATCCACCGATTCCATATTCTACTAACAGTCATTGGATATCGACCAACGCGAGCAGCAATGTCGCGATACGATAAACCGCAATCGCGATAGGCTACAATCCGACCTTTATCAAAGTCGGAAACATGATGGTACGCATTTCTCCTCCTTACACGACGCATCACAACAACGTTTCACCAGGCAACGCCGGTCAACTGCTCTTTGTGTAAGAGAAATCGGTTGGAAACTTTCCTCCTGTCACCACGTTGTAGGTGTCGCCACCGGCGCCAACCTTGTGTGAATGCTCTGGAAAGCTAATCATGTGCATATCACAGCATCTACTTCCTGTCGGTTAAATTTCGCGTCTGTAGCACGTCATCTTCGTGGTGCAGCAATTTTAATGGCTAGTAGTGTAGATACCACCGATACAAAAGTGAAAGAGGAATGCTTGGTGAAATTAATTGGTATTCTTGGAGGGGAGACGAGGTGGATCTTGCGAAACCGTTAAAGAAAATGTATTCGAGGATGACAGTGCCGCAGTTGTAATGCCATCATCATTTCTCTCGTGTAGGGACCATGGAAACGACATAAGAGATATTTGGACGCGGAGAGGGGTATACAGACGGTCATTTTTCGCTCGTTCCTATGCGTGAATTGAATCTAGTATAATACATATGCCATTGGTTACACGTCTCGGTCACCTCATGTTCACTCTGACGGCACTTTGAACAGTGGACGTTACATTTCAGAAGTGTTACGACCCGTGGCTAATTACGTATAATCTGTCTTGTCACATTGATGTGACCACCAGTCAAAAGTGTGAGTGACAACGTTTTCACTACGGGGCGCTGTGAGAGTTGCGGGAAGAATGTGAGTGAGGTTCTGGAAGGTACCGAATGTGAGGCCGTGCCGACCCCAGTGTCGCGGCCAGCTGCGCCAGATCTCTCGGTCGTGGATCCACTGCGCGAACAGACTGATCGAGGTGGTACCACAGATTCTCGGCTGAGTTTGAATACGGGGAGTTTGGTGACTGGGTGATACGGTAAACTCATCCTTGTGCTCTTCAAACGACGCGCGTATACTGCGTCCTATTGTGACCATAACGCTCCCGCCTCTGGCCTCACCTTTCCGACAACTTTTACAGGGTGTTTGCTTCCAGATGCTTCACACCGCACACGCCAGGGCCATCCGTTCGATGGGGCATAAAATGTGATTCATCTGGAAAGGCCATCTGTCGCTACTCAGTGGACGTTCAGCTGCGATATTGGCGTGCAAATTCCAGCCTTCGTCGCTGAAGTCAGAAGGGCTGGATGAACCAAGTGCCTGCTGCGTAGGCCCATACGCAGCAACATTCACTGAATGGCCCTTAGAGGAGACACTGTTGGTAGCCCCTTGGTTCATTTTGATGGTCAGTTGCTCCACAGTTGCATGTTGTAATGGTTCTTTATTTACGTGACCATTACGGCACTCCAACCCCAGTTCTCGATACCAGTAATATCGTACTACTTTTCTGCGAAGTAACAGACATATTTTTGTGACAATATTCACATTTGGTTTTATTAATGTATAGGTACTCCGATGTGTAGATGTATTATAGTGATATGGTTCTTGTGTGTATTCATTTCTGTGAGACTGTCATAATCTTTGACTTACTTGTAACCGTTTTGGCGCGAATACGCACAGAGCAGTCTTTGTTTCACTTTGCAGAAGTTAAGTTGTTATTTCGCTTTGTAAAAGAACAGTCAAATCTTGTGTTTGGTTAAAGTGGAAATTAAATATATGAAGATTGATACAAAACTGTTTTCTTGATGATGTGACAATTAAGAAGAAGTATATGTGAATTTACAAGAAGTTTAATAAAAATGTGGATCGTGAACACAAAGTCAAAAATTATTTATACCATACCATTGTTCTGATCAGGGATTGTTTGATCATTAAGAATTTCCTGAAAAACGCATTTGTTAGGTCTTCAAATATTGCTAAAATACAGATATGGACCTTCTAGCAGTCAAAGTGGAATCACCATAGAATCAAAAAGATGAATCACAACAACTTCGACGAAATCTACGTGGGAATCCATTCAAGATAAGTGCCAAAATTAATGACTTTTTTACAGTGACTTCATTATTTCCATTCTGACGATACCATCCGGAGTCAATAACTTTGTTGTTGCCCGATAAAGTGAACATATGCTGCGTATGCAACATAATTAATATGATTTATAACCTACTTTGCAAATGGTGGTATTGTTAGAACGTCTATTCTCCCGTAAACATCTCCGCAGCCCTCGTTCGCCCCGGCCCATACTGCACCACAGTTGGCACCGGTTCTGGATGGTGCCATTTTGCCGTGCAGAATATTCTCGAACCACAGCGGCAAGTGAACATTTTACAGTTCTCGGCAATGCTTTCTCCCTCAGCCTGAAAGCTAACGTCATGCAATACTGGACGTCAGATGAATTGCTCTGTTTCTGTTTGCGGATATATAAGCACCGACTTGTTGGCAAAGGATATGTGAGGCATTCGTCTCGTCTGGTAAATGTGAAAACATGAACTATGGCGACGTTATTACAAAATTCGTTCAAACAGGATCGACGTGCTGTTATTCTTTTGGCTCTGAGCACTATGGGACTCAACTGCTGAGGTCATTAGTCCCCCAGAACTTAGAACTAGTTAAACCTAACTAACCTAAGGACATCACAAACATCCATGCCCGAGGCAGGATTCGAACCTGCGACCGTAGCGGTCTTGCGGTTCCAGACTGCAGCGCCTTTAACCGCGCGGCCACTTCGGCCGGCTGTTATTCTTTTCTTGCATGCCGAAAGACAAACACCGTTAGACACACATCAGAGAATGAAGAATGTGTGTGGGGCAGCGTTGTGGAATGAGGCGCGACAAGGGGTGCTGATGTTTCATGATAACACACACAATTTGTAAATGTCGTAAACCAGAAAGTTAAACGGCACCAGCTGCATTGATTAAATTCCATGTTTCTGCATACGTCAGGTCTTTTGTGGTTTTCTGTGGAAAAACAAACCTCGTTAACAATTTCAAAAACCTGTCTTTCAGCCGATAATTTGGAAGCAAACCATGCAGAACGCAGCATTTCCTTAAATATCGGCGCTGATTATTGGTCATGCAGTATCGAGTGCATTTTAATAGCGTCTTCACCAAAAGCAATTTCTCGTTCCCTTTCGAGTAAATACGAACAATTTTGAAGAAACGGACAAGCATGCATTTTCAGTACCACTTTATGCGTTTGGTCGTTTACTAGTCGATACTTATGAATATTATATTATTTGTGATAGTAAAAATTTGTAGACTGCCAAATAACATTGTAAATTTAATAAAAGTTCGTCCGCTTACTTGTATTTTTCCTAATATATCAATTGTAATATAAATAGTAAAAAAAATGACTGTGTTAGAAATAAAAAAAACTGACGAACAGGAGTCGATTTAGCGATGACCGGGCTTGAACGCCACCACTTTTTTTAAAAAATTTTACGCTCTATCCATCTTTTTTTTCCAATGTCATGCTTACCACCTTTGCTGACATACATTTTGTTGTACTATCGCATAAATTGTGTCTACAAAGTCCATATGTTGACAAATAGTGGCTAATTAGAAAATTAATTAGTTACGGAAATGAGTAAAACTGAAAATGCCCAAATGCAAGACATGAAGACATTGCGGATAGTACAAATAAAAAAGAAACATGCCCCTGTAGCAATGAAATGAAATTCGTGTCGGGGGCGACATCTGCTCACGACCCGACGTTCGATAGAGCAAGAGAGCCATCTATCGACTCGTTCTCCAGACGTTGGTGTAAGACTGGGTCGTCTTCTCGAAATTAACTAGGGGTCAGTAAATGTGATCGATCTCTATCTCGGCTTCTTCGTCTATCTCATCTCTCACCCGTCACACCCCATCTGGCCGGCTGGTCGGTAAATGTAAGTCGCAAGTAATTAACGAAGTCTTGCCCATATTTCTTATGATGTTGCAGCTTCTCCATCCAGGAGAAAATGTCAAAAATCAATATTGTCCTTTTCCGATTCGTTATACACGTAGCCCACCACCATTCCCCGTACCCATGTCACTGCATTGGTTTTTTGGACCGGAAAATAAGATTCTTGGAGAAAAAAAAGTGTGTCTGATGAAATTGTGTGAGGGGCGGAGCGTAACAGGAACGCCAATATCTGTTGTGCCAAGTGCCACACTGGAGCCGTCCCACTACATGCTAAACGATGTTCATCAGTGTCCACTGTTGCGCAGCCTAAACATAGTGGAGTGTCTGCCAAATGAATCGCGTGCCGCCGTTGATTCGTTGCGAACTTCCTATTGGCCACCACATACCATGTTGAGCGTACCGACGTTGGGAGGTAAACGTTCCGTATAACGCGCCATATCTGTCGCCAGTTCTTGTCTGGGTACTTCTTTTCCAGGGTATTCCGGGGGCACCGGCGCAGTAAGAGTTGGTATACATCTCGCGTCGTCGGTAGTCGTGTTGTGGGGAAGGAATCTAAAAAAAAAAAAAAAAAAAAAAAAAAAAAAAAAAAAAAAAAAAAAAAAAAAGACTTGAAATGTGACAGCTTCGGTGAAATATGGCCCACATCGACTGGGGGCAGCATTGAAGTGGGCGCTAGTACATCGTCCAACGCACCCGAGACATTGCGAAATTGACCGCGCCACTATCGGAAAATCGTACTGACGAATAACGCCCGTGCCTTTTCATATACGTTCACTAGACCCTCTCCAGATGGTAGCGTATGCGTTGTATATTGGATCTTAAACAGGTGTCCCACACTCACGTAGGTTCCGAAAGTTACTTGTATCCGTGATGCAATTGTGCGCGTTAAAGGCAGGATATGTGCTACGTGAGTGAGTCTCGCTGCTAGGTATACGTTAACATAGGTCACCCTCTGAATCATATCCAACGCTCTTAATTTCTGTAACAGCACCATTGTCCGCATCAGCTTCAATATGCGTCGGTAGTTATCCGCAGCTGTCCGCTGCACATCCGTGTGGAATGTAACACCTAGACATTTTATGGTCTTAACTAACATGAGCGGGCCTTCCTCCCCCGGTTGTAATCCTCGACCGACATTCATGCAGCGTGATTTCTGTAGATTAAGCACGCTTCCTGCCGCCATCCCGTATCGCTGTATCCATGTCAACGCCGTACGTACTTCGTCGCCTGTCCTTGCCACCAGCACCACATCGTCAGCATAAGCGCGGCAATGAAAGGTCAGTTGTGGCAACGGCACTCCCTCCAACCGTCTTTGGAGACCATATAGACAGGGTTCCAAAGCCATTGCATACAAAAATATCGAAAGGGGGCAACTTTGACGAACTGACCTTGAAATAACAATGTAGTCAGTGCCCCGCCCATTCTCCGAGACCTTTGATCGCACGCCGTGTAACAGTCGCATGATCACCACTATGCTGCCGCCGCTTCGTGGTAAAAATGGCCACGCGCAGGTATGTATAAGACGACCGAAATTATCTTGCGATTTTCTCAATGACGCTTGAGAAGTACGCGCTACTGCTTACACGTTTTGTTGTCCTCATGGAGTACTACGAGTGTACGAAGTTTACAGTAAATCCGCGTTCCAAACGTCGTGGCCTCCCCTTGTCAGTGTAAGAGGTAGCAAATGGTTCAAATGGCTCTGAGCACTATGGGACTTAACATCTATGGTCATCAGTCCCCTAGAACTTAGAACTACTTAAACCTAACTAAGAACATCACACACATCCATGGCCGAGGCAGGATTCGAACCTGCGACCGTAGCAGTCGCGCGGTTCCGGACTGAGCGCCTAGAACCGCTAGACCACCGCGGCCGGTGTAAGAGGTAGCAGTCACAGTCCTTACATAGAAGAAGAACAGCCCATACAGCTTTGTCTGTAACACTGCACAGGAAACGTTAAAATTTGGCGAATTTCGTTCATGCACCAAATTCCATAAGGATTTTGCGTCCCACACTCTCACATTGCGGCGATTAAGCATTCCAGGTAAACGGAAAGTTGCTGCGTCGCTGAATATCAGCTTGAAGGCAAAACGTTCATTCCTAAGTACTTCCTGTGCTGTGATACAAAATTGAAGGCATCGACCATAATCTTCCGGTTGTAATCACCACACGAGCTGCATATGGTACAGTTTGAGGTGTAACCACCGTCGTCATATCTTCCAGCTATTTGCTGCGAAATCCAGGTGGCTTGCGCGAATCTTTGATTTTTTTTGGACTGCGCCGAAATCTTCCATCACAGTCTCCACTGTTGTATCTAGTATACATGGTCGACCGGTACTTTTCTGTTTACAGAGACAACCATTATCACTAAATTGTCGATACCAACGCACAGTGCTCTGTTTACATGGGGGTTCTTCCTCCCGAACGCACGGTGCACTGTTATAACAGATAAACATCTAGCATATCCCAACACACAAAAATCTTTTACTGCTTTGTCGCCATTTTGTGAAGGCACTGCACTCATAACACCATCTGGTGGGCACAATGCAAACTCAGTGAGTTTACGGCTCTGCTCATGCTTCAATCATATTTGTGCATGTAATACACTCCTGGAAATGGAAAAAAGAACACATTGACACCGGTGTGTCAGACCCACCATACTTGCTCCGGACACTGCGAGAGGGCTGTACAAGCAATGATCACACGCACGGCACAGCGGACACACCAGGAACCGCGGTGTTGGCCGTCGAATGGCGCTAGCTGCGCAGCATTTGTGCACCGCCGCCGTCAGTGTCAGCCAGTTTGCCGTGGCATACGGAGCTCCATCGCAGTCTTTAACACTGGTGGCATGCCGCGACAGCGTGGACGTGAACCGTATGTGCAGTTGACGGACTTTGAGCGAGGGCGTATAGTGGGCATGCGGGAGGCCGGGTGGACGTACCGCCGAATTGCTCAACACGTGGGGCGTGAGGCCTCCACAGTACATCGATGTTGTCGCCAGTGGTCGGCGGAAGGTGCACGTGCCCGTCGACCTGGGACCGGACAGCGACGCACGGATGCACGCCAAGACCGTAGGATCCTACGCAGTGCCGTAGGGGACCGCACCGCCACTTCCCAGCAAATTAGGGACACTGTTGCTCCTGGGGTATCGGCGAGGACCATTTGCAACCGTCTCCATGAAGCTGGGCTACGGTCCTGCACACCGTTAGGCCGTCTTCCGCTCACGCCCCAACATCGTGCAGCCCGCCTCCAGTGGTGTCGCGACAGGCGTGAGTGGAGGGACGAATGGAGACGTGTCGTCTTCAGCGATGAGAGTCGCTTCTGCCTTGGTGCCAATGATGGTCGTATGCGTGTTTGGCGCCGTGCAGGTGAGCGCCACAATCAGGACTGCATACGACCGAGGCACACAGGGCCAACACCCGGCATCATGGTATGGGGAGCGATCTCCTACACTGGCCGTACACCACTGGTGATCGTCGAGGGGACACTGAATAGTGCACGGTACATCCAAACCGTCATCGAACCCATCGTTCTACCATTCCTAGACCGGCAAGGGAACTTGCTGTTCCAACAGGACAATGCACGTCCGCATGTATCCCGTGCCACCCAACGTGCTCTAGAAGGTGTAAGTCAACTACCCTGGCCAGCAAGATCTCCGGATCTGTCCCCCATTGAGCATGTTTGGGACTGGATGAAGCGTCGTCTCACGCGGTCTGCACGTCCAGCACGAACGCTGGTCCAACTGAGGCGCCAGGTGGAAATGGCATGGCAAGCCGTTCCACAGGACTACATCCAGCATCTCTACGATCGTCTCCATGGGAGAATAGCAGCCTGCATTGCTGCGAAAGGTGGATATACACTGTACTAGTGCCGACATTGTGCATGCTCTGTTGCCTGTGTCTATGTGCCTGTGGTTCTGTCAGTGTGATCATGTGATGTATCTGACCCCAGGAATGTGTCAATAAAGTTTCCCCTTCCTGGGACAATGAATTCACGGTGTTCTTATTTCAATTTCCAGGAGTGTATTTTGGAATGAATCATTTACAGCAGACCTTTTGAGAATATTGGTACGATGAACCATCCGCCATACTCTGTACTCTGGCTTGCAGGCTGTACACCACTTGGATGCAGCTGTGCTGTTCACCTCAGATTATCCAGAGCCGTTTGAGATATCGTGATTCTGTTGCCACAAAAAAAATGGGTGAGAAAGTCATCACTAAACGACGTATGGACTTTTCACATAGCTATATTTATTACCGTTGCTTTTTCAAATACAAATGCGGTAATTTCCGCTGTTGTAAGGAGCGATCAAAAAGTTTCCGTTCGGAGGCCGTACAATCAAGAATCGGTAAGCCAATCAGGCGAAATCGCCATGAGCAATGAGGCAATCATCCTACCGACGCTCCAAAGTTGAAGATAACCGTTTGGTAAAACACCGCGTCCTGTTGCGTGAGGAAGTCCATAACTGCCTGTTGCACATCCTCGTCCGATAGGAATCATAGGCCGTTGAAGGCCTCTTTTTAAGAGACCAAAGACGTATAATGGTAGGGGTAGAGATTAGCAGCATAGAGTGGGTACTCGAACGGCTCCCACGTGCCCTAATGGATGAGGCTGGCCACCCAGATCGGCCGGCGTCTCGTTTCTAAACATGACCGACACGGAACTTGGCGCACCATTCCACAACGGTGTTTTCGACACACAAGCTGTCCCATACACATTCCACATTCTGCAATGGATGTCTACCTGTGTTTGTCCTTCGGGCACCAATGAAGAAATAACAATTCATTGGGCCTGTTTGGAGCCATTTGGTAATAACGTCACCACAGTTCATGTTTACGTATTTACCGCATGCACACCGGAAACACTCGAGTGCCTCACTAATCCCTTGCCTACATGTCGGTGTTCGTATACCCGGATTGGTGTAGCGCTACGTTGCGTATACGCTACAGCAGCGACCTCAAACGGAAACTTTTGATCGCCTTATGGTATCGTAGTTCTAAACGAGACGCATCTACGACGTTTCGCCTTTCAAAATCCGATAAGTGGCTTTAGAGTAATTGAAATACGAGGGTGAGTCAAATGAAAATCTTAAATTTGTAATAACAAATCGAAATTTCGCGCCGTATCATGTAAGTTGGTAAGCGTGATACAAACAGCGTGCAGAATGGCCTGTAGGCGGCAACATAGTGCAGATGCACACATACCGTCGCAGTATCAGTATAAAGGTGGCCGCCCCACTTGCGACTTGCACCAGGGAAGAACAGCGTTCTGTTATTCGGTTTTTGCGTAGCGAATGTGTGAAACCTATTGAAATTCATCGACGAATGAAGGTACAGTACGGTGACGCATGTTTGTCGCAACAGCAAGTCTACGAATGGAGTAGGAAGTTCGCAAATGGTGTGACTTCAATGGAAGATGCTCCTCGTCCAGGTCAGGCACAACGAGTAGTGACTCCACAGAACATTGCAGCAGTTGACGCCATAGTGAAGGGAAACCGCCGAGTGACACTGAATGACATTGCATCATGTTTACAGATTAGTCATGGGTCAGCACACCACATTGTGCATGGTGTGCTCCAGTTTTACAAAGTATCGGCAATATGGGTGTCACGGCAGCTGACTCCTGAATTGAGAGAAGGACGTGTTGATGCTTGTGAAGAACTTTTTCGGCGCTTTGAATGAGAAGGTGATGGCTTCCTTGCAAGAATCGTTCCTGGGGACGAAACCTGGGTTCACTTCCACCAACCGGAAACGAAGAGAGCGAGCAAGGAATGGCGCCATTCCTCATCACCAAAACCAAAGTGGTTTCGAACAGAACCATCAACAGGGAAGGTTTTGCTGACTCTCTTTTGTGACGAAAAAGGCGTCATTTTGGAGCATTACATGCCTAGAGGAACCACTGTACCAGTAGATCATACACAGATCTCCTAAAAAATCATCTGCGGCCTACAGCCAAATCAAAGCGACAAGGATTGCTGTCAGCAGGTGTCCTTTTCAACATGACAATGCAAGGCCCCACACTGCCCGTACAACAACTCCAACAATCACAGACCTGCATTTTGAGTGTCTTCCTCATCCAACATACTCACCAGACCTTGCCCCAAGTGATTTCCATATGTTTGGACCACTCAAAGACGCAATGGGAGGAAAGAAGTTCCGTTCTGATGAAGAGGTACGCCACGCGGTGCATGAATGGTTGCGCGGACTACCAAAAGAATTTTCTTCTAAAGGAATTTATGCACTTTGTAACCGCTGGAGGACTTGCATTGAGCGTGTTGGAGATTATGTTGAAAAGTGATACAGCTTTGTACCACATCTGCGCAATAAATAATATTAAAAAAAATTTAAGGTTTTCATTTGACTCGCCCTCTTGTTTAGAATTTGATTCATGTGTTTTGAACATGAAAACGATTGTCGTCTTATGCGTACGCGCGCAATCTCATATCCAAATAACGCAATATCTCATGGCGGATAACGATGAAACAGTGTTTTGCACCGGCGCGATACTGGTATAAAACGGGCACAGAGGAAATTTATTTATCGTTCACATTAGTCGAGTGACGTTTAATTCGCAAAAATAAGTGTCTTTCACAAACTAGGAGAATCGGTGTATGCTACTTGGTTACAGCGAATATAGAAGGAATGCGAAGAGAAGCAGTTCTTTTGTACGCACAAAGGTATCCTGACGGACGGTGTCTAACAAGAATGACAATTCATGGCACTTGAAGAATATGAAAACTGTTATTCTAGGTGCACTGGAATCGTACTCAGACGGAAAGAGAAGGCTTTCAACGAGCAGAACAAACTAAACAGAACACCTGTAACCGTGGCTTATAATTCACATGTTAGCTCCAGAGAAATTGCGAATGTCTCTGAAATAAGTCAGTCCAGTGTTGTTACATTCTGCGCACAAGCAGATATCATCCGTACTGTGCGTCACCTCACCGGTAAATTCACGAGCGGGACGGCAGAAGACGGAATTCTGTCTGTCATTTATGATTCATATTAAGACCGCAGGTTGCTTTTTCAGAGAATTCTCTTTACTAATGAAACTACCTTTACAAATCACGGAAATCTGAAAGTAAGAAATGTGCATTGCTGAGCTGCAAGAAATCCGCACTGGCTTAAGATTTTGCACGTAGGAACCCTGCAACTGAGAGGCATAATGATTAATTTAGAGAGATCCGCTCAAGTTGTACTAACCACGACCGGTCTAGAGATTTTAAATCCCATTTTAAGGTGTATGAAGTTATAGTATTTGATAATACGTAACATGCGGTCGAGTCAATCAGTGGAAGAATTCCAGGCATTGCTTGTTGGCGGAAACTGTCCGCCGCTGGGCAGCCGCACGTTAGGAACGCCAACCACACAACGATTTTCATAACACTGCCAATGGTGTCGTCCATCAACTGGATATGTGGATATGTCTCGCTGTGATGTAATCAAGTCTAATGAACATAATGAATTCTCTGACACCAGTTGGTATCGATATTTTCATTCTAGACAGTAACCGCATGCAAACCTACTTGTACGTAAATGTCATATTTTATGAGTTACTGCTTTTATTTAATGTGAATAGAAACATATCTGAAAGTTTTATAAAGGTATTTACAACATTTTCAGTATATTTTGTTCAGCTTTACGTAAGAAAAATTACCGAACTATCAGTTTAATAAGTCATGGCTACAAAACACTAACTCGAATTCTTTACAGACGAATGGAAAAACTGGGGAAGATCCGTTTGGATCCCGCAGAAATGCTGGAACACGCGAGGCAATTCTGACCGTACGACTTATCTTAGAAGATAGATTAAGGAAAGACAAACCTACGTTTCTAGCACTTGTAGACTTAGAGAACGCTTTTGAGAATGTTGACTGGAATATTTTCTTTCAAGTTCTGACGGTGGGGGGAGGGCTAAAATACAGGGAGCGAAAGGCTTTTTACAATTTGTACAGAAACCAGATGGCAGTTATAAGAGTCGAGGGGCATGAAAGGGAAGCAGTGGTTGGGGAGGGAGTGAGACAGCGTTGTAGCCTATCCCCGATCTTATGCAATCTATACGCTGAGCAGGCAGTAAAGGAAGCAAAAGGAAAATTTGGAGTAGGATTTAAAATCCATAGGGAAAAGATAAAAACTTTGAAGTTTATCGACGACATTGTAATTCTGTCAGAGACAGCAAAGGACCTGGAAAAGCAGTTGAATGGAATGCACAGTGTCTTGAAAAGATGATATAAGATCAACATCAACAGAAGCAAAACGAGGATAATGGAATGTAGTCGAATTAAATCAGGTGATGCTGAGGGAATAAGATTAGGAAATGGGACACTTAAAGCGGTAGATGAGTTTTGCTATCTGGCGAGCAAAATAACTGATGATGGTCGAAGTAGAGAGAGTATAAAATGTAGACTAGTAATGGCAAGGAAAGCGTTTCTGAAGAAGAGCAATTTGTTAACATCGAGTATAGATTTAAGTGTAAGGAAGCCTTTCCTGAAAGTATTCGTATGGAGTGTAGCTACGTATGGAAGTGAAACGCGGACGATAAATAGTATGAGAATAGAAGCTTTCGAAACGCGGTGCTACAGAAGAATGCTGCAGATTAGATGGGAAGACCACGTAATTAATGAGGAGGTACTGAATGGAATTGGGGAGAAGAAGAATTCGTGGCACAACCTGACTAGAAGGAGGGATCAGTTGGTAGAACACGTTCTGAGGCATCAAGGGGTCACCAATTTAGTACTGGAGGGAATCGTGGAGGGTAAAAGTCGTAGAGGGAGACCAAGACATGAATACACTAAGCAGATTCAGAAGGATGTAGGTTGCAGTAGTTAGTGGAAGATGAAGAAGCTTGCACAGGATAGAGTAGCATGGAGAACTGCGTCAAACCAGTCTCTGGACTGGAGACCACAACAACAAGACAAGGAATATATACCGTGTGTTCGGAAATTCCCGTTACAAACTACTAGACCTTGTAGAGGAGAGTGAGTGCATCATATTTTGATTAGGAACCGATATCCGGGTTCTACGACGGTTTCATTTCGTATGTGTAAAGCGTACACGTCTGCTGAGAGAAAGAGAAATGTCTCGGTCCGAAAGAACAGATACCATCTTCATATAGTTAAGGCTAACTGGCCATTTACCTTCTTCTGTGCTGGATGCACACGCATTTCCCGAACTCTTACGGGACTCGGTAAGATTGTCTGCCGCGAGTAATGAGTGTAATGGGCAGGGGTAGTACGAATGTAGTATGTGGACATTAAGTTGGGAATGTGGGTCTGACGGGCCGACACGGTAGCTCAGCGTGTTCGGTCAGAGGGCTGCGTGTTCTCTGTAATAAAAAAACTGAGTCAAGGAACCAACGATCAATGTGAACGGATGTGTTGTGACGTCCGGCTCGACCAAACACGCCACGAACTATATCGGAAAAAAAACCACCCTGTTCGGTCAGAGAGAGCTGGTTGGTCTCTGTAATAAAAAAAATTGAGCGGAAGGATCAACAAACGAACTTTAACAGATGTCATGTGACGTCCGCAACGGCCAACCACAACGATTAAAAAAAAAAGATGGCTAGAACGTCTGTCACGCAAGCAGGAGATTCCGGGTTCGATTCTCGGTGGGGGCACACATTTTCAACTGTCCCCGTTGATGTATATCAACGCCTGTCGACAGCTTAGGGTCTTGTTTTCATTATCATTTCATTCTAAGAGAGCTGCATGGTCACCGATGGTATCTGGTTTTTCGGACATGTCCGAAAGAACAGATACCATCTTCATATATTCCTACGCCTTGTTTTCCTTTTTAACACTTCTGTTTTCATTTCTCTATGTAGTGTCCTATATGTATCTCAACTTTGGCTGTCATTCACATTCGCCGCCCGGGGTGGCCGAGCGGTTTTAGGCGCTTCAGTCTGGAACCGCGCGACCGCTACGATCGCAGGTTCGAATCCTGCCTCGGGCATGGATGTATGTGATGTCCTTAGATTAGTTAGGTTTAAGTAGTTCTAAGTTCTAGGGGACTGATGACCTCAGATGTTAAGTCCCATAGTGCTCAGAGCCATTAGAACTATTTTTTTCATTCACATTCAGGAACGTCAAATAAGCTTCTTTTTTCCTTTTAACGCCCTCTGCTATTTCTGCACCTCACCAGACCGGTTTCATCTTCTTCTTATATTCCCCAAGTGCTCCTTTCGCTGCTTTATCTATGACCTTCTGTATGTGGTCCTATTCCTTTTCTACTGCTCTCTCTGAATTCTCCAATTTGTCTGCCAGTCGCTGTTGGTATAAGTGCTTGGTATCATCTGCCATTAAACTGTCCACGTTCTACCGTATGATCTCAAGCTCATCATCATATTGCGACCTCTTTTATTCGCCACTGCTTCTGGAAGTGTAGGGGATATCAGTTTTACATTCCACCAGATGATGGTCAGTTCCACAATATGCCCCTCTTTTAATTCTGACATCCTGAACTTTTGAACTGACCTTTTGCCTCGGGATAAGATAATAATTGATTTGAACCTCCTTGTACCGTTATATTATATAAATTTATGACTATCGTTGAGAGCAAAAACTGTATTTTTTACTTGTAATTCATACTGCTCCAATAAATCGCCCCACTGTTCTTAAGCAAGATCCAATCACAATGTAGCCTGTTCTCAAAAGTACCCTAACGATCTGAATTATTTATCATTCATGTGATGGTCTCCACTCCAGTCAGGCAATTTGTTATCCATGCTAGGCCTGTACTCTGTAGTGAGAGGATTAGGGTGTGGGTATTTCTTATAACAAATTAATTTTATTATTATGTCAAATACGCGAGTTTCGCCATTCGCTATAGTGAGAAGACCATTAACAACTAAGTTAAAAATAGCCACAAACATTACATGTAGGACATTTTAACAGTGAAAATTAATAACGTCATAGCATATTCTCCAAAACGAGGGTAAATTTTAATGTAAGGTACTTTGGCTTTTCGGTGTATGATATAATGGTAAATTCTGCAAAAATGTTAGCCTTTTAATCGAATTGTATGTGAGTGGGGCTATCTCACATAAAAATGCTGGCGAATATTACCCCAGAGTTTTGTATCTTAGAATTAGCAGCAAAGTATTGGACATTTACTATAATTTGCTCTAATTGAAGATGATTTCTGACACAAGTACCCTTATAAGTGCGAGACTGAAATTACTGCTACGAGGAAACACGTCTTGCGCTGCCGTCTGTGCGCATTTACATTAAATATTGCATTGCTGTGAACATTGACGATTGCTGCAGACAGATTGACTGTTGGTGTCTGTGTGTTAAGAGTATGACTTTATAGAATATGTACAGGCCTCAACTTGTTGGGAAAGTGAAATAGGAAATTGCAGATGGACGTTAATGTGAGATCTGTCTCGGATGCCTTGTGTAAACCAATCCAATTCCATTGCGCACGGGTTAAATTAAGGCGGTAGACCAAAGTGACGCTAGATTCCGGAACCGATATTCATGATTTTTTTTCACTGCCGTAACAAATTACAAAACTGACATCAGACCTTTATTGTACACCCTCAATATTGCATCAGGTATTTTTTAAGTAAAAAACTTGTACCCGGAGGGCACCACACGACACCGACGAAAGGCGTTCATGGAGTGCGGCATCGGTTGGTGGGAACTCTGATGGCCACAATTTTCTTCCCAGAACAAAATTTCAAAAACTGCTTTGAAACTGGTGATATTATCTAACGTAGTACATACGGATGTTTAAAACGAGAATGGTTTCAACATTTAAAAACCTGCACCAAAATCGAAATTAAAATATATCGCAAAAATCCTAGAAAAAACGCTGACTCGCAAGCACAAAAAGATATAATGTAACTGCATGGATATTTCATGAGTTAAAATTGCCGCCAACCCGAAAAATGTTGTTTTTTGAAAAAAGAAGCGTTTAGAGTTTCAGCTTGTGTCTTTTAATACTGACATTGAACAAATCTGTAACAGGCAATGTCAGCACGGTGCAGTTAGCCTTCTTTTCACCGATGTGGAAACACTCTGATTTTGACGAAATTATATCGATTAACTGGCTTCTACTAACCAGTCGAAGCGTTTTTTGCAGGATTCGTATACCTTTTCGAAACTTTACTATCCGTAGAAATTCATTTCTTTGTCATTTTAAAGCGCTCACGGTTTACTTCGTTTAAAAAACAAGCGAAATGACGAGTTAAGCAAACGCGAGACAATCACATGTTTTCAGACTATTTACCATAAACGAATTATGTTGGCCCGCAGCTCGTGGTCGTGGGGTAGCGTTCTCGCTTCCCGCGCCCGGGTTCGATTCCCGGCGGGGTCAGGGATTTTCTCTGCCTCGTGATGGTTGGGTGTTGTCCTTAGGTTAGTTAGGTTTAAGTAGTTCTAAGTTCTAGGGGACTGATGACCATAGATGTTAAGTCCCATAGTGCTCAGAGCCATTTGAACCATTTGAATCATGTTGCGAAGAGCAATCTTGCTGAGAACAGTGTTTTAGTTGATACTAACCGAAAAATAAAAGGACCCTTATTCCGTCTGTAACTACTACAGTATTACGAGAGTTGCCCAGAAAGTATTTTTTTTTTGTCAGCCGAAAACAATGTTACGAATGCGAAACGCTACATATGTATTATTTGAAGTCTCCTGAGTGAGCGCGCCAAGTTTCCGTCACTTCCGACAGATAGCGTAGCTGCAGGACAGATTCAAATAGCGTCTGAAGGTGAGGTACGTTACAAGCAACGTGCCGTCATTGAATTTCTCACCGCAGAGAAAGAAATTGTGGGGAATATTCACCAACGCTTGTGCAACGTCTATGAAGCATCTGCTGTCGACAGAAGTAGAGTTAGTCGCTGGCCACAGAGGGTGGGGTCATCAGAAGGCGGTACGGCGGTGCTCCATGATTTGCAGCGGTCGGGGAGACCATCCACGACTGTCACACCCGACATGTTGCAGCGAACTGACGTTGTCTGGGCCATTAAAGGATGCCCTTCGTGGGCACCAGGACAAGGACAGGTACCGACAGGGCATACACGCCCTTGTTTCGCGCTGGAGGAAGGCCATAGAACAGGGTGGAGATTACGTGGAAAAATAGGGTGTGTGGATAAAACACCATTCTTTCGTATGTGTGATTCTAATTATGTTCGATAATTGTTGAAGAAAAAAATGTGGTGCATTACTTTCCGGGTAACCGTCATACATCGGTTACATTGGGGCGCTCGGATGTGTCAAGTCCCCGTGCAACAAATCGTGGTTTTAGCATGTTTTAACATCTATGGCATACTCTGTTTGAATGAATATTAAAAGTAGACTCTCTAAGAAACATTTTAAGGCAGTAAAAAAATTAGGCTGAAAAAGGTTCTACCCCGGTCTACCCCCTTAAAGCAGCAGCAGAAACATATTTTTCATCACAAAACCGTCAAACAAGGCTGTTATATTGCGTAGGTCTTAAACAATAACTGGCATATGCAATGCAAATTATTATTTATCTGTCTAAAGTTTTAATTATTTAATGAGGAGGTGATATCACGTTTTGCAGTATATGGTTGATGTATTTTGTGTGTTTAGCTTCGATTTATAATTACAATGAAACTTCGTGGCAGATTGAAACTGTATGTCGGACCGAGACCCGTCCTCACAGCCTTAATTCCGCCAGTACCTCGTCTCCTATCTTCCAGACTTTACAGAAGCTCTCCTGCAGACCTTGCATAACTAGCATTTCTGGAAGAAAGGATACCGAGGAGACATCACTTAGCCACAGCCTGGAGGATGTTTCCGGAATGAATTTTCACTCTGCAGCGGAGTGTGCACTGATATGAAACTTCGTGGTATATTAAAACTGTGTGCCGGACCAAGACTCGAACTCGGGACCTTTGCCTTTCGCGGGCAAGTGCTCCACCAAAAACGACTCACGGCCTGTCCTCACAGTCTTAATTCCGCCAGAACCTCGTCTCCTACCTTCCAAACTTCACAGAGGTTCTCCTGCAGACCTTGCAGAACTAGCTCTCCTGGAAGAAAGGATATTACGGAGACATGGCTTAGTCACAGCCTGGGTATGTTTGCAAAATGAATTTTCACTCTGCAGTGGAGCGTGCGCTGATGTGAAACTTCCTGGCAGATTAAAACTGTCTGCCGTACCGAGACTGCTGTGAGGACAGGTCGTGAGTCGTGTTTGGTAGAGCACTTGCCCGTGAAAGGCAAAGGTCCCGAGTTCGAGTCTCGGTCCAGCACACAGTATAAATCTGCTAGAAAGTTTCATATCAGCACACACTCCGCCGCAGAGTGAAAATTCATTCTGGTAACATCCCCCAGGCTGTGGCTAAGTCATGTCTCCGGAATATCCTTTCTCCCAGGAATGCTAGTTTCACAAGGTCTGCAGAAGAGCTTCTGGGAAATTTTAAATGTAGGAGACGAGGTACTGGCGGAATTAAGACTGTGAGGATGGGTCGTGGGTCGTGCTTGGCAGAGCACTTGCCCACGAAATGCAAAGGTCCCGAGTTCGAGTCTCGGTGCGGCACACAGTTTTAATCTACCAGGAAGTTTCACATCAGCGCACACTCCGCTGCAGAGTGAAAACTCATTCTATAATTACAGTGTTTGTCCTACACTTACGAAGGAGACTTTAATTGGGTAATGTTATCCCTGTGGATTTTTTGGTTCTGTAGTACCGCAGTGCGGGTACACCGAAAATGACGTTAGCTTGTCCACATGTCGTCCTTATCAAGAGTGACCACGTTACTCCAGTTTTCTGTGTTTTAAATCACATCATTGAGACTCCACATTAGCTCTCCGACGGAGAATACGGGGAAGAACATACGAAAATGCAACAACTCTACTATTTTAAAGCCAAAAAATGCAAAAGTGTCCATTCCAAAAATGTTCCTGACGTGATGACACAACTAAGAAAGTAATCGGATAGCTGAATTTTTTTGTATAACGCCATTACTTGCCTCATCTACACGCATTAGTAAGCGGTGCTTGAGTACATAACAATCCCGTGTTATAAACTGATGATATTTTTGTGGGTTCTGCAGTTGGATCAAGCAATCATCTGGACACAAAATTTCCACGGTCCATCTGGCCGCCATATTCAGGTGAGAACGCTAGGCGCAAATCTCCCCAGAAGCGATTGACACCGTGAAGGGCGGCTCTTTTACACGTCGCGGACGGCCAAGAGCGCATGCGACACAAATCATCGCAGCTTTCCACTAATGCACGTGAACAAACAGCGCATCAGTGGTGAGAGCTGGCAAAAACGATAAATCGCTATCGAGTACCACCATCAATATGTGCTGCTGGCCGAGTCAACGACCGTTGTCTTCTAATGTCAGGGAAGACAGGATTACAAACCGGTGATTGTAGTCTTTGTGATACAGGCCGAAGAGACGAAGATCCATCCTGAGAATAGATTTCATCATTTATAATAGAAACTGGTGAATTAGTATCAACAAAAAATTTTATTACTTTGTTATTGATCGTTACTGGGAGAGAAAACTTTTGCAACGACTCCGGGCAAGAGATCAGCTGCAGCGCTAAAGTGTTTACGCTGCTGCGGCGCTGTCGGTGTACCGCGGTGCCACTTCTGCGCATTTTCACAGCACTGCGCACAGCACATTTCGCTATATCGACAATGAGGGTACATACAGGTTGACCCAGACGTTCTCCCTGATCACAAACATCCATGAGGCTAAATATTACACGCATACACATTTCTTACCTTGAAGTCCAGGTAACATATTCAAGATTTTGTGTACGCAAACACACACAATAATAAATTTCCCGAAGGCTATACCGGTGATATTGTAATTCCATCCACGTGCTGGTGAACCTTTCTTGCCGGCCGGAGTGGCCGCGCGGTTCTAGGCGCTTCAGTCTGGAACCGAGCGACCACTACGGTCGCAGGTTCGAATCCTGCCTCGGGCATGGATGTGTGTGATGTCCTTAGGTTAGTTAGGTTTAAGTAGTTCTAAGTTCTAGGCGACTGATGACCTTAGAAGTTAAGTCGCATAATGCTCAGAGCCATTTGAACCATTTTGAACCTTTCTTAAGGAATGGATGTTATAACGTCAATAACACCGCGTCTACACCGGTAGCAGCGGCTGTGTGGCGTGGACTGGGCTGTTTTTTTTTAGGTTAGAGGGTCTCGGGAAAACACAAAAAGGGCCTCACTCACAAAGGGTGTACGCCGAACACAGGAAGAACGAAGATACAGGAACCATCGGTTGTAAATTGTCGTAGCTGTGTTGGAAAAGTATCAGAGTTCCAAACGCTAATAGAAAGCACAGATGCTCAAATCGTTATAGGCACTGAAAGCTGGCTAAAGCCGGAGATAAGTTTAGCCAAAATTTTTGTGAAGAACCTAACGGTGTTCCGAAAGGATAGGCGAAACACGGTTGTCGGTAACGTGTTTGTTAGTGTTACAAGTAGTTTATCTAGTCACGGAATTGAAGTAGATAGTTCCTGTGAACAGAGGTCATTGTTGGCAACCGGAAAAAAATAATAACTGGACCCTTTTACCGACCTCCCAAGTCAGGTGATACAATTGTCGAAAGGTTCAAAGAAAACTTGAGTTTAAACACTTACCCGACTCACACAATTATACTTGGTGGTGACTTTAATTTACCCTCGATATGTTGGCGAAAATACATGTTTTATTACGGAGGCACGCATAAAACATCATCCGAAATTGTGCTAAACGCATTCTCTGAAAATTATTTCTAGCAGTTAGTTCATGAGCACACGCGAATAGTAAACGGTTGTGAAAACACATTTGACCCCTTAATAACAAATAATCTTGAGTTAATAACGAGCATCAAAACAGATACAGGGATTAGTAAACACAGGGTTGTCGTATCGAGATTGAGTATTATAGCCCCCAAATCCTCCAAAAGTAATCGAAAATTATAGCTATCCAAAAAAGCAGTTAAAACTTCAATTGCCGCCTTCCTGAGAGACAGCCTCCACTCTTTCCAAATTAAGAATGTAAGTGTAGACAGATGTGGTTTGAATTCAAATAAACAGTACCGGCAGCAAGAAATTGGAAATTTGTGGTAAGGTTATATGGGACCAAACTACAGAGCTCATCGGTCCCTAATCCTACACACTACTTAATCTAACTTAAACTAACTTACGCTATGGACAACACACACACCAATGCCCGAGGGAGGACTCGAACCCAGCGACGCGGGGAGCCACACGGACCGTGACAAGGCCCCACAGACCGCGCGGCTACCCCGCATATCGGCAGCAATTGAGAGATTTTTTCATAAATTAACAAACGACGGAGTTTATCCCCCATGGTACACAAAACGCGTCAGAACGCTGTTGCAGAAACAACGAAAAAAACGTGCCCAATTCAAAGACACGCAAAATCTCCACGATCTTTCACAGAAGTTCGAAATTTAGAGCAGACTTCAATGCGAGATGCTTATAATAGTTCCCATAAGAAACTTTGTCTCGGAATCTGGCAGAAAATCCAAAGAAATGTTGGACGCGTGTGAAGTATGCTAGCGGCAAGACACAATCAATGCCTTCTCTGCGCGATTGCAGCGGAGATACTATCGAAGATAGTGCTGACAAAGCAGAGTTACACAGCCTTCTGAAATTCCTTCATCGAAGAAGACGATGTAAATATTCCAGAATTTGGATCAAGAACAGCTGGCAACGTGAGTAACATAGAATTAGATATCCTTGGAGTGGTGAAGCAATTTAAATCACTTACTAAAAAGAAGTCGTCTGGTCCAGACTGTATACCAATTAGGCTCCTTTCAGAGTATGCTGATGCAATAGCACCATACTTAACAATGATATACAACGGCTCGATCGACTAAAGATCCGTACCCAAAGACTGGAAAGTTGCACAGGTCACACCAATGTTCAAGAAAAGTGGTAAGAGTAATCCACTAAATTACAAAAATGGCTCTGAGCACTATGGGACTAAACTTCTGAGGTCATCAGTCCCTAGAACTTAGAACTACTTAAACCTAACTAACCTAAGTACATCACACACATCCATGCCCGAGGCAGGATTCGAATGTGCGACCGTAGCGGTCGCGCGGTTCCAGACTGTAGCGCTAGAACAGCTCGCCCACCACTGAATTACAGACACATATAATTAACATCGATATGCAGCAGCATTTTTGAACATATATTGTGTTCGAACATTTGAATTACCTCGAAGAAAACGGTCTATTGACACACAGTCAACACGGATTTAGAAAATATCGTTCTTGTGAAACGCAACTAGCTCTTTACTCGCACGAAGTGTCGAGTGCTATTGACAAGGGATTTCAAATGGATTCCGTATTTCTGGATTTCCACACAAGGGTTCTGTAGTAAAATTGCTTGCTTATGGAATATCGTCTCAGTTATGTGATTGGATTCGTGATTTCCTGTCAGAGAGGTCACAGTTCGTAGTCACTGATGGAAAGTCTTCGAGTAAAACAGAAGTGATTTCTAGCGCTCCCCAAGGTAGCGTTAAGGGCCCTCTGCTGTTCCTTATCAATGAAAACTATTGGGGAGACAATCTGAGCAGCCGTCTTAGGTTGTTTGTAGATGATGCTGTCGTTTATCGACTAGTAAAATCATCAGAAGATCAAAACAAACTGCAAAACGATTTAGAATAGATATCTGTGTGGTGCTAAAACTGGCAGTTGACGCTAAATAACGAAAAGTGTCAGATCATCTACGTGAGTGCTAAAAGGAATCCGTTAAACTTCGATTACACGTTAAAACAGTCAAATTTAAAGGCCGTAAATTCAACTAAATACCTGGGAATTACAATTACGAACAACTTAAACTGGAAGGAACACATAGAAAACGTTGTGGGGAAAGCTAACCAAAGACTGCGTTTTATTGGCAGAATTACTAAAGAGACTGCCTACACTACTCTTGTCCGTCCTCTTTCAGAATACTGCTGCGCGGTGTGGGATCCTTATCAGATAGGATTGACGGAGTACATCGAAAACGTTCAAAGAAGGGCAGTACTTTTTGTATTATCGTGAAATATGGGAGAGAGTGTCACTGAAATGATGCAGGATTTAGGATGGACATAATTAAACAAAGGCGTTTTTCGTTGCGGAGGAATCTTCTCAGTAAATTTCAATCACTAACTTTTGCCTCCGAATGGAAAAATATTTTGTTGACGCGGACCTAGGCAGGGAGAAACGCTCAGAATGATAAAATATGGCAAATCAGAGCTCGCACGGAAAGATACAGATGTTAGTTCTTTCCGGGCGCTATACATGATTGGAATAATAGAGAATCGTGAAGGTAGTTCGATAAACCGTCTGCCAGGCACTTAAATGTGATTTCCACAGTATCCATGTAGACGCATGCAGATGTAGATGTAACGCTGTGATGTCTTTTACTGGTGTTTCGTAATCTTGATCCATGACATAACGCAAAAGGAAGAAATCCAGTGATATAAAGTCAGGTGATCGTCAAGGCCAGTTGATGGGACCACCACGACTGATCCATCTTCCCGGAAATGTTGCATCCAAATAGGCACGAACATCTAACCCCGAATAAGGTGTTGCACCACGTTGTTATAAAATTATGTACGGAAATTCCTGAATCCGTGGCACAACAAATAACTGCAACACATTAAGATAAGTATCGGCTATGATTTTCGTTTCGCTGAAGAAAAAAAGGTTCTACGATTTTATTGTGCATAAGACCGCACCACACGTTCAGCTTACTGCAGTCTCTGACGGTCTCAAACACAGCGTGTGGATTCTCGGACTCCCAGATCCTAGCTTTGTGCCGGCTGCCAACAACCTTCAAATGAAATGTGGCCTCGTCTGAGAAAAGAACACGTTTCAGATAGTCATTATCTTCTTCAGTACCAGGCATCATGGCAACAGCAGTGTCATAACGAGCACTGTAATCGGTTGGTTGGAGGGACTGTACGATCTGGACTTTGTACACACGGGGAAAAGAAGTTGGTTATGTAGGATGCGGTGCACTGATGTCTTCGGAATCTGCTACTCACGTGAGGCTCTGCGAACCGACTTCTTGAGACTTCTCATCAAGACGTCTCTCACTGCATGAACTGTCAGCGCACTAGGTCCAGGCCTGCCTGCTCTAGGGAGATCACAATCGCTCCCTGTTTCCTTCAACTTTGCATACTGCATCTTGAAGACTTAAACACCTGATGCTGTCTATGGTGTGTAGTGTGGAATTTTCTATGGGCTATTTTTGATGCCTGTGTCTCGTGATTCCAGGGGACACATTGGTCTTTCTCCTAGTTTGAGTAAATGTTGTTTGCAAACGGTGTCCGATTCCGCTGTTGTTACGTCTCTGGGCCCCGTAACAAGCAAAGTTAATAGAAATTTGACTTGATTTAAATTTCAAGTCTCTTTACATTGTCCTACAACTTTTCCATGGTTAGGCGACCCACTAATAATAAATATAACCTGTCGCAGACCTAAGCCTGTTGTTCTCATTGCCACGCGGGGTAGCCACGCAATCTAGGGCGTCTTGTCACGGTTCGCACGGCTTCCCCCGTCGGAGGAGGTTCGAGTCCTCCCTCGGGCATGGGTGTGTGTGTTGTCCTTAGTTTAAGTTAGATTAGGTAGTGTGTAAGTCTATGGACCGATGACCTCAGCAGTTTGGTCCCATAGAAGCTTAAACCAAATTTCCAAAATTGTTCTCGTTGTGGCGATATTATCGTGGCTAGACTCAGCTGTCATTCTTTTATTATTTAGCGAAGGAAACGATCATTGCACTCGCTCATCTTGTATGATTATAAGTCTGTTTATTGACTAGAGAGAGCTATGTCGATTTCCCCTAGAATTATAAGTTTGCTGTGTGTTGTTTCATGACTATATGGGCAATGACACTGCAGTATTCAGACGGAATAAGCTTCAAAATTTTATAGAAACCTCATAACACAACTCACGTCTTGTGCCACTACCCATGGAAACCTTAAATTTTCACTACTCTGTAGGTAATATTTAATTCGTGAGTTTTTCTGTTTTCATAGACAGGTCATCAGCGTTGCACCGATCATAAGGTATACTTCTTTGAATGTGATAGAAGCATCTGCGCTATCACTAAGAAGACTTGTAACACGTAAACAGATTCTGCCTGCATTTAACTAACAATTTGAAGAATCAACTATTATATTGCTTCGTGAGTCACTCGTACATATAAAAGCGGGCTCAATTTTAACCCTTGAGGAATGCCGTAGTTAATTGGTAAGAAACTGAAATAGTGGTTTCAGAAGTAAACAATCTTTCTATTAGGTAAATATGACTAGACAATTTCCGCAGCAGGCACACTGAAACTTACAGTCTTTTGTTTGAGCAGTAGAGTGTAGTGACACAAGCTTCAAAGACCTTTGATATATCAAAAGATTTAGTACTTGCAATAAATTTTCCTTCCTGTGCTTAAAGACAATTACTGACATAGCTCATAACATCATGAGATTTGATAAAGACTTCAAACGATGACAAACATGCAATGACTAAGCGTTACATTTTTGATATTTTACATTTGTATCGTAGACGAGTTAAATTAGTAATGAGGATATGTCAACTTTGTACTCTGGTAGTATCAACTTTCTACGCAGGTACACATGTTAATAAGCATGGTTCTATAACCAACAGCGTATTGAGAACTTGCTTCATTAGCGAGCATGTCCCGAGATACACTATCAGATGATGGCATTCTGGCCTACAGTGTATACAGGGTGATTCACGGAGATATGCAAATATTTTAAAATATTATTATTCAAGTAAAACTAAAGAAGAAATTTCATATATACATAGGTCAGCAAATGTTCAGTTACGGAGTTACGGCAAATAAAAGATTTTGCAACTTCGCTAATATGAAGCCATTGCAAAACTGTACGAGGTTAAAGTAAAGTACCATTTTCATTCTTTTGTTGTTACTGGTCTGGTGAATCTAATAAAACATGTCCCAGACGTGTATCTGCAGTAGTTTTCCAGAAAATCCAGAGAAGCAACTCCACTAATGGTTCGTGCATTCGGAATCCTCCGAATTGGATAACGTACACGATATTCATTAACTGCATTCGTGGAATTGCCATCACATTTGCCATAAATAAACACCATATCGGCGTATTCCTCTGTCGTAAATTTGAAAGGCATCCCTATTTCATAAATAATCTACAAACTACAACAGTTACTAAGTGGTTTCACTTAAATACACTGTCATTATTATGTTCTTTCACTGAACAATACAGAAAACTAACTCGTTTCAAGGTTAGGCAACGACTGAAACAACTCACTAACGGTTGCCAACAATGACATAAACGTTTCTACATTCTTAACGGAAAGTAAACAAATTTACTTGTATAATAATCTTTGGATCTCTGGATGTTCTGGAGAACTACTGCCGATACACGTCTGGGATATGTCTTCTTAGATTCATCAGAGCGATAACAACAAAACAAATGGAAATCGTGCTTTAGTTTGACCTCGTACAGTTTTGGGATGGTTTCATGTTAGCGAAGTAGCTAAATTTCAGGCAAAATCTTTTATTAGCCGTAACTAAACATTTGCAGAGCTATGTTAGCACGAATTTTTTTCTTTAGTTTTTTTTGTGGAACAACATATTAAAATATTTGCATATCTTCGTGACTCACTCTGTGTAGACACAGTCTCTAGCATGAGTGATCTGAAGTTGATTGTTGAGCAACTGAAACTAGTTATCAGTTGTGAAGTAATGTATTGTTGCGATCAAGACAATTAAAAACATTTTACACATAATTTTTTTCTGAAGTACATTAGCTCGGTTAGCTCTGCCATCTGACGCTGTCAGATTTTACTTACAAAGCTTTTTCCCAAAAGGGCCGTCCGATTTGAGAAGGTCATATTTTTTAAAATCCTGCTCATATAACCTTGTGGTACTTTTTACTATTACTTTTAGGATCAAAATTTTGCTTTACCTTTCACAAATGTTCTATTTGCGCTCTACCGGATATCCAACAAGCATACAGAAAATAGCCAACCTCGTTCGATACTTTCGCAAGTCTGTAGTTGTTGCGTTTGTTGCTGTTGCAGTTCATCCAAAGTTGTATGGAGGTGAGGAACATGGACTCTTACAGAGCACCACACAAAACAAAAACAAAAATCACGTATCGTGTATTTAGGTGATGTTGGAGGTCATTATTGCAGTGCGAGGTCCGCACACCCTTTGCGCTATAGAAGGTGCAGTGCCGTTACAGAATTGTACCTGTTGACATGGAGAACGCCAAACGCCATTTCTTGCTGTGTTGTCGTTATGCCCACTCGACGTACATCGGCTAGTTACCAAGCGCGCGAGTTAACCAGCAACTTAAAATTGGTGCCGAGGGCAACTTCGCAATCCTTTGTGTAAGTTAACGTTTATCCCATATTGGTACCTTTATTCATGTAGGAGTCCAGTGGGAAAACGCTCCTACCGGAACACAAAAAATCCACATTTTTTCCTGTTTGTTTAAAAGACTTTGACTGAGAGGTGGGGAACCAATTGCCTCATTCTACCTTTCTTAGGGTCTTTAAAATTTTTCCCAAAAATCTTGGCGTGCGAAAATATTGGCGCCTTTTTTAACATTCAACTCACCTTAAACTCCAATAAACTCCCCTATATGTAACTCACTCACATCTATAAGTCGATCGCTGTAAGCCACTCGTACCCACCCATTCCCAGTTGCCCTTTCTCTCTCTCTTATTCAGCCCAACTCATCGTCATTATCTCTTTGCGGCCCTCTGTCATTGTCTCCTGCGTCACAGTCACAGTCCCCTTCGTTTTGTCCTACTACAGTCTCATCTGATTGTCTCCGTCATGCTCTCTCTTATTGTTAATATCTCATTCCTTCCTTCCTACTGCTGCTGTCACCTCTGTCACTATCTCTCTCTTCCTCGTTGTCATTGACGTTGACTCAATCTCTCATTATCACTGGCTCTCACCCATATCCACTTTCTCTTTCTCTTTTTTTTTCTCCCCACCCTCCCATTGGCACTATCTTCTGCACTCTTTCCCTAGCACTATTTTGACCGTCAACTATGTTCCACTGCTGCTGTGTTCCTCTCTTTCTCTCACACTGCCATTGTCTCCTTCGCTCTTTCTATAACACAATCACTGCCTACTATCTTCCAGTATTTATTACTTTTACGTCTGTTTGTCACTATCTTCTTCTCTCTCAACATAAAATAGATCAAATATGTTTGCCTGCCAAACTTTTTGGGAAACTTTTTAAAGGTGTTGAGGAATATAGAATGAGGCAGCAGGTACCCCACTTTTCAGCCAGAGTTTTTTAAATAAACAGGAACATATTTGGATATTTGTGCTCTGAGAAGAGGATTTTTTCGCTGATTCCCTTCATTTCCCTGCTGCAGCAGGGCATGTAACAAATATGAAAAAAAGTGTAGTGGTCGGTAAAATTTAGATAGTTTATTTCTGTGAAACTGAAATAACCGGATACTAATTTTCACCTCAGACCCGATTTTACGTGCAAAATAAATTTGCACGTGCTTCAGTACTAAAACATGGAATTCCCAGATGATAACGGAGACATTTTGCAGCATATTTCTTTGTGGTCACTTTATAAAGTACGTTTTCTCCTCACACAGGTTTTGACGTACGTATTTTACGTGTACAAGTCTGATAAATTTGAACCTCTATATCTCGGAAACGGATGAAGATATGAGGAATACACCGTAAAAATTACAGCCATTTACTCTGCATATATGTCTTGGAATATTCGGTTGCGTTTTGGTCCACTTGTGACGGCGAAAATAAAGTAAAAAAAAAAGCTTTTTCTGATTGTTGCCGAGGAAGCGCCCATGAACTAATGGTACCTCCATAAGTTCCATAGAGACCACCGTAAATGATATCAAATGCAAAAAGAACCAACCGTTTTGCTCCATTTACCTCAGCTGGAGAAGTGTGCAATGTTCATACCTTGACCCTGCACTGTAGGACAGTGACACTAAGACGATCCTTCTGTTGGGTATACAAATAGTCCGTAGCCCAAAGGCTACCCAAAACACTTAACCCTACATTTTTATCACCAGGAATAGAGCCTGAGTTATGAACACCGGAAAATCCCGTTTTTATGCGCGGTGTTTTGGAACATGCATACCTACAGAGTGACAATTATTGAAATTTTTTTTAAAAAACCGTAAATTAGTTACAAACTACAGCTTGCACACAATTTATTGAACATGTAAACGTCACTACAGATATTCGGATTTATGTTATGACATGTTCAATATGCCTGCCATCAAATGGCTCTGAACACTATGGGACTTAACTTCTGAGGTCATCAGTCCCCTAGAACTTAGAACTACTTAAACCTAACTAACGTAAGGACATCACACATATCCATACCCGAGGCAGGATTCGAACCTGCGACCGTAGCGGTCGTGCATCTCCAGACTGTAGCGCCTAGAACCGCTCAGCCACTCCATGCCTGCCATCTTTGGCGATGATGTGGCGCAGACGAATAGTGATATTCTGCATAACCTGCTGAAGTGTCTGAACATCGATGCTGTCTATGACCTCGTGAATGGCTGTTTTCAGCTCAGTTGTTTTGGGGTTATTGCTGTACACCGTGTCTTTAATATAGCCTCACAAAAAGGAGTCGCATGTGTTCTGATCCGAAGAATATGGCGGCCAATCGAGGTCCATGCCAGTGGTCTCTAGGTACTCCAGAGACAGAATAAGGTCCCCAAAGTGCTCTTCCAGGACGTCAAACACTCTCCTGCTTTGATGGGGTCGAGCTCTGTCTTGCATGAACCACATCTTGTCGAAATCAGGATCACTTTGGATAATGGGAATAAAATCATCTTCCAACGCCTTCACGTACCGGTCGGAGGTCACCGTGCCAACAAGGAACATTGCAGCGATTATTTTGTGACTGGACATTGTACACGACACAGGAGACTTCTCGATCGCGAAATGCGGATTCTCAGTCCCCTATATCTGTCAATTTTGCTTATTGACGAACCCATCAAAATGAAAGTGGGCTTCGTCGCTAAAACAAACCAACACGAGCATACTAATTCCCATCAGGCCCCGCGGCCAATCGTGCTGTTTGAACGTCCTAACGCAAACCGTTGAGAAGTTATGACGGTTTTATTTCGTACAGTTCAATAATTGCCAGCCTGTGTATAGTAACATGGAATGAATCTTCTTAGCGTAGAAGAATCACGAGTAGTGTTAATGGTGCCCGAGAAACCAGTTGCTTGATGTTAAGGTAGCGTCCGCCGCTAATGAGCTGTGGTGTATGACGGACGGTGTGTCACTCTCACACACTGCAGGGGCGGCAGAGAGCCACTGGCGAGACCGGCTGTTGTGATTAGCGCGTTAAAGGAGAGCCGCGCAAACAGCTGGCGGCGCAAAGAAGCGCGGCGATCACCTGCAGCGGCGGCCATCAGCAGCGATAACAGCGTTATTTTCACAACAAACAGATTTGTTTTCCCCCCGCAAGTCAGCCACAGCGCCGGACTCCCGATGAAAATGCGCCGGCCGCGGCCGGCCGCTCGCGCCGCTCTTAACGTTAACTGCTGGCTGCCAGTGTAAGGCGTTAGCGTTGCTCGTGTACAGAGCTGACTTCATTTCGTTACAAAATGTCATCTGTCAGTGACCAGAGAAGAACTGCGAAAAATGTCACTGGGTACGAATCACAGAAGCACCTGAAACGTATCGCAGTTTGGTTCTGAAAGAAGGAAAGAAGTAAGATTGAGATTTAACACACCGTCGACGACGATGTTCTTATGAGGAATTTCGGATTGGACAATGTTAGCCAAGAAATATTTATTTTTCATGGAACTATCATGAAATGTGACTGAATCTATTTATGGTAGCCACAGAAAATCAAAATCATGATACGATGTTTGCATTACCATCTTCCACAGCAGCTATTATATGTAAATTATTATTGGATTTTCTGGAAGATTTCTACGCAAACAAACATATTATGGATGCCAAGGTGTGTAAAAAAAAAAGGCAGTACGCCATTCTGGCCCCAGGCAAGCAAGAAATTCCCAGACGCTCTTGCGACAGGAGAAGGAAGCTTGTAAAGTAGATGAGATCATCTAATGATTCATAATTTATACACTTCCGCAAAAAATTGCAACACTAAAAAATAATCGACGTAAAGTAACAAAATTTCGCAAGTACATTTGTCTACGTAACATATTTAAGTGATTGACATTGCAAGAACGCAGGTTAATATAAGCGCGAGATAAACCATTGGAAGTTGGAAATGCTGGTACATTAGTAACCGTTGCTCCGCCAGAATGTTGACTGCAAGCATGCAAACAAGTATGTGTTGTGTTGTACAGGGGCCGGATGTCAGGTTGTGGGATGGAGTTCCATGCCCGTTGTACGGGTTGGATATCTTACGTCCCTTTGGACAAATGGTGGTGACGAATCGTTATGCATAAACGATTATCAATCACTTTTCCCCCTATTTGGCAGTGGTTGCAATTGCAAATCAACAAACCTAGCTGGTGACACAAGCCATAGTTAGCGATCTTGATTACACACCAAGGTAGTAACATGACGGAACTGATGAAGCAACTTTGTCATTTGCTAAGAATTTGTGAATTAAGGACAAGCGGAATACACCTGCAAAGAAATGGTGGAAAGAATGGTTTCACAGGAGACTAGGGAAGATACTGAGTCATATTATCAACAGTCATCAGAATGGCTGGCATGCTTTGTTACCTTACGTACTGGCAGCTTACAGTTCGAAGGTGTATGACAACAGAGCACACTTGCCGTGCGATATAGCGTGCGTTTGGAAGAGGCCGTCACCATTTGAGATAGTGAAAACCAGAATGATGAAAACGTGCATCAGTGCGGAATTTTTCGCAAACGCATCGAACAGTAAAGCGCCAAAAGCAACAAGCAAACCCAAAAGCTCTAGGGTAGTAGGAGTGAATGGCACAATTAGTGCCAAGTGCCGTAAGTACGCTGTATGGTAATGTGTAACGCTGATGAGCCATTACATTCCACGGGGGAAACGAAATAAATTTATAATCATTACCAAGGTCAGTACCTAGTGGTGGATATCACTTATCTCTAAAATTAATTGATAGAAGAGTCACCTGCCCAGATGCTGGATGTACATGATAGCATCGAAACGGAAGATCATAAAATGAGTGCTGAGGTACTAAACTGTATCTTCCGAAATTGTCACCGAAGAAAATCACAGTGCATCTCCTACTCGTAACCATCACACATATACAGAAATGATAGATATATACAGAAATAAATGAGAAATAAGTGAAGAATACCTGCTCAAATAGGTGACAGGGCGCTTGTTAGGTGGAAGAGCTGGATCCACTTATAGCAACAGTCTATCATAGGTCTCTGAAACAATGATACGTACCACTTATATGGAAAAATAGCTGGTCCGTTCAGTCTATAATAAAAGTCGCAGTACAGGTACACTGAAATATAGACCTGTATCATTATCAATATGTTGTTGAATAATAGAATATATTTTGTCCTCGCCGACGACGACTTACATGCAGACAGAACGACACCTCTGCAGGAATAAACGTAGCTTTCACAAGCACCAGTTGTGTGAAACCCAAGTTCACATGTTTGCGATATCCAAAAGACAGCAGAGCTTAAGTTTCTGCTTTGTTTCTTGAGGTCCAGAAAGCCATCAATATAACATACGTGTATACAGGACATCCGAACGCAAACATCATTTCCCCGACACTTTCCTAGAAAATAGATCTCAGTGCTTCGTTCATAATGGGCAGGCAACTTCTGGATCAAAATTAGCGTCCGGTGTCCTCAAGGTACTGTATTAGGACGGCTACTGTTCGGGATATACGAACATGATCGCACAGACAATGTACAATTAGGGAATTATTACGAAATGCAGACAGAGTTGCAAGTGGCCGACACCGGCGCAGACTGGCAGTCAGTGGTCCCTCAACAGATACAAATATTGCGTAAAATGGATTCAAATGGCTCTGAGCACCATGGGACTTAACATCTATGGTCATCAGTCCCCTAGAACTTAGAACTACTTAAACCTAACTAACCTAAGGACAGCACACAACACCCAGCCATCACAAGGCAGAGAAAATCCCTGACCCCGCCGGGAATCGAACCCGGGCGTGGGAAGCGAGAACGCTACCGCACGACCACGAGATGCGGGCAATATTGTGTAAAGATCCAATATCCTTTGACTACACGATTGGCGATCAATGACTGGATTATTCACAACTGCAAAGTATACAGGAGTATCTTTCTGGACTCAACTAAGAAGTAACTATTAATCTAGTGTGGAAGGCAGATACTAGAATCAGAATTTTTAGAAGATTTTGTAAAGGAATGGATCGCTTAAAAATTTCTGAAAATAGTTCATTGCTCTGGGACACTTACCAAGTGGGTTTAATGAAATATATAGAGAACAATTCAAAGAAGAGCAGCACGATTCCTTGCCAGTTTCTGTCGTCACGCTGACAGTATTATAGAGTGACTCAACAAACTGCAGAGGGAGACGCTATAAGGGAAATTAGTTGTGTGTGTAAATGAAGCTTACAAAATGTCTTCGTCCAGTATTTTGTTACTGTGGTCGTCAGTACAGAGGCTGGTTTGATATAGCTCTACACACAACTCTGTACTGTACAAGTGTCTTCAGCTCTACGTAACTACTGCAGCCACACTTATTTGTTCGTGCTCTCTGTAGTTCAGCCTTATTCTTCCTCTACAATTTTAGGTTTCTACACTACATTCCATTACCAAACTAAATATTTATTGACAGCTCAGGATATATTCAATCATTCTGTTTTTTCTTTCAGTTAGTTTGTGTACCTGTCTTTTTCTCCGATTGAATCAGTACCTTCTCAGTCATGTGTACCCATATAATCTTCATCATTTTTCTGTAACACCGCCTCTCAGGAGCTAGGATTATGTTTTGTTATTTGTATTGTTTATCGTCAACATATCACTTCCGCAAAAGATTAAACACCAGACTAATACCTTCAGAAAAACTTTAAACACAGACTAACGTCTTCAAAAAAAACTTTCTAACACTTAAATTTACATTCGATGTTTAAAAATTTCTCTTTTTCGAAAACGCTTTTCTTGACATTCATTCTGTATTTTATATGCTCTCTGCTTCTGGCATCGTGAATTATTTTGCTGCCCAAATTTCACAACTTATCCATTGCGTCTATTGTCTCGTTTCCTAATCTGATCATTTCAGCATCGCCTAAGTCCCATTATTGTTGCTATTCCTCTTTGCAACTCCTTTTCAATACGTTATGTGTTCTGTTCCATGGATCTTCCAAGTACTATGCCGTCTACAACAGTATTACAATGCCATCAGCAAGTCTTACACTTTTAATTTTTCCTTCAACTTTAATTCCTTTTCCAACGTTCACCTCGGCTTTCTTTGCTGCTTGCTCTACGCGTACGTTCAGATTGAATAATATGGGGGATAGGCTACAACTATATCTTACTGCCTTCTTTTTGAACAGGTGTCCTTTATTGTTTCTCCAATCTGGTTTCCCCACAAATGACAGATAACACTTCTCTCCCTCTCTTTTGTCCTTAATATCTTCAGAATTTCATATATGTCGCATAATGACCATGGCGGTAAAAAAGCCTAATTCGGGCTTATATACAGGGTGGAGAAAATTGTGTCACGAAATTTTAACCCTGGATAGCTGATGCCACTAGGAACCAAAATTACTAAGTTGTGTAGGTCTACAACGCACCATTTTTAAACTACGTAAACTTGGCGCCACGCGCTCCGATTGGCCTTGGGATCGCCCTGTTGCCGTTCGTCGGTTGATGGGCAGCCCTTTGGTTGTCGGTTCACACATACAAACGTCCCTCGCCCCGTCACTGCCCCAACGTGATACAAACACGTGCCGAAAATGTCTTGCTGTTTGTCTCCACCTCACGTCAGAGGCATTCACACGTAAGCTTCGCTTCGGAGCACACTTACGTCACCTGCGATTTAGTCATACAGTAAGCATGGCGGCACAGTACTCGTTTGAAGAACAACGAGATATGGTTTTTGTTGTAATGCGCATGAAGCTCGACTGTTGTATGAGGACCGGAACCCAGCAAGACGCCATCCACACCCGCAAATGTTTTCAGCAGTTCACCGACGACTTGGCGAAGCAGGCTCGTTAGCCGGATATCATGGTGATACTGGAAGACCTCGAACACGACGGGATGCTTCATTTGAAGAGACTGTTCTCGAGCGCTTCGAGGAAGCACTTACGACAAATACTAAAGTGGTTGGACACGACATAGGGGGTTACTCATAGGTTAGTCTGGAAGGTTTTGAGGGATGATGGCCAGCATCCATTTAGTTTCCGCCCTGTCCAAGAACTAAATCCTGTGGCGGATATGAACACAGGCTAGGGCTTTTCCGTTGTTATCTGCGAGTGTTCCACGAGATCCCGATTTCCCCGCCATTGTGTTGTTTACCAACGAATGCACCTTCCATCGGGATGGCCTTTACAACACTCGAAACGTTCATTACTGGGACAAGGGAAATTCTCACGTCATGTACGTCCACGGACACCAGGGACGATTTTGGCAGGCACTGTGGGTGACCATCTGATTAGGCCGGTCCGTCTATCTCCTCTAGTTACCGGGGCAAATTACCTTTACTTTTTTGCAAGAAACTCTACCTGGCCTTCTGGAAGATGTTTCCCTGGACATACGGTTGCGCATGTGGTTGCAGGATGATGAGGCGCCACACATAACAGTCGTGCTGTACGCCGATATTTAAATAAACTCTTAGACTGCCAGGTACTTGGCAGAGGTGCTCTTAGGACATGGCCAGACCTCACGCCACCGGACTTTTTCCTGTGGGGATTCTTCAAGGTTCTAATTCACCCACCCGGATGCGAACCACCTAGTAACGAAGAGGAAATAATGTATCGCATTCACATCAGAATGCCAGAAATCTTTGAAAGAGTTCGGCAAAACACCGTTCGACGTTACCAAGCTTGTATCGCGTCAGACGGTCGCCAGTTCGAGCACCTGCTTTAAGTAAACAACGTCCTAGCTACAAAAAAGGCCTTTTTCAAGGCCGACACAATTTGTAAAAGACTTTCTGTACGCGAATAAACAGCTGTTGACGGGTTTGTTCCCGGTACATCATGAAACTACAATGGATGTGTCGGGACCCCGACGGATTCGCCCCCAGAGTGGAAGGCTGGCGCGCTACCATCGAGCGTGCGGGCCGCCTTGGATACATCGAGACCTCCGGCAGGCAAAGCACTCGCGGTCATGCGTTGTCCAGAGTATCGGGCAACAGCGCAATCCCGCAGCCAATCGGAGAGCGTGGCTCCAAGTTCCCTAGTTTAAAATTTGTCGACAAGACCTACACAACATTAGTAATTTTGGTTCCTACTGACAGCAGCTATCCAGGGTTAAAATTTCGTGACACAATTTTTCTCCACTTTGTATAGAGAAGTTACAGTTTCTGTTGCCGCATACCATCCGCTGTTGGCACAGGAAGGGTAAAATCTACATCTACATCTACACAGATACTCTGCAAGCCACTGTAAGGTGCGTGGTGGAGGGTACCCTGTACAACTACTTGTTATTTCCCCTCCTGTTCCACTTGCAAAAAGACCGAGAGAAAGCGACTTTCTGTACGCCTCCGTATGAACCATAATTTCTCGTATCTTATCTTCGTGGTCCTTACGCGTGATGTATGTTGGCGGTAGCAGAATCGTTTCTGCAGTCAGCTTCAAATGCCGGTCCTCTAAATTTCCTCAACAGTGTTTCTCAAAGAGAACGCCGCCTTCCCTCCAGGGATTCCCATTTGAGTTCCTCAAGAATCTGCGTAACACTTATGTTTTGTTCGAACCTATCAGTAACAAGTCTAGCAGCCCTCCTCTGAATTGCTTCGATGTCTTGCTTCAGTCCGACTTGCTACGGATCCTAAAAACTCGAACAGTACTCAAGAATAGGTCGCACCAGCATCCTATATGCGGTCTCTTTTACAGGTGAGCCACTCTTTCCTAAAATTCTCCCAATAAACCACAGTCGACCATTTGCCTTCCCTTGCACAATTTTCACTTGCTTGTTCCACCTCATAACGCTTTGCAGCATTACGCCCAAATATTTAAACGACTTGGCTATGTCAAGCTGGACACTAGTAGTATTGTATCAGAACATTACAGATTTGTTCTTCCTACTCATCCGCTTTAACTTACATTTTTCCAGATTTAGGGCTAGCTCCCATTCACCGCACCAAATGGAAATTTTGTCAAGTCAACTTGTATCTTTCTACAGTCACTCAACTTCGACACCTTACCGTACACCACGGCATCATCAGCAAGCAACCGCAGATAGCTGCCCACCCTGTCCGCCAAATCATTTATGTATATAGAGAGCAACAGCGGTCCTATCACACTTCCGTGGGTCGCTACGGACGATACCCTTGTCTCTGATGAACACTCGTTGTCGAAAACAACATACTGGGCTCTATTATTTAAGAAGTCCTCGTGTCAAATGCTTTCCGGAAACCTAGAAATATGGACTCTGCCTGTTGTCCTTCATCCATAGTTCTCAGTATATCATGCAAGAAAAGGGCAAGCTGAGTTTCGCACGAGCGATGCTTTCTACAACCATGCTGATTCGTGGACATAAGCTTCTTAGCCTCAAGAAAGTTTATTGCATTCGAACTCAGAATGTGTCCAAGGATTCTGCAGCAAACAGAATTTGGTCTGTAATTTTGCAGGCCCGTTCTTTTACCTTTCTTATAAGCTGGAGTCACCTGCGCTTTTTTACAATCGCATGGGACTTTTCGCTGGGCGAGAGATTAGTGATAAATGCACGTTAACTGCGGGGTCAATGCCTTAGAGTACTCTTTGCAAAACGAACTGGGATTCCTTCCGGACCTGGTGATTCATTTGTTTGAAAATCTTTAAGTCGCTTCTCTACGCCAGGTATGCTTGTTTCTATGTCGTCCATACGGAAGTCTGTCCGACGGTCAGATGACAGTATGTTTGTACGGTTCTCCTGCGGGAACGATTTCCTGAACGTGAAATTTAGAACTTCGGCTTTCGTTTCCCTATCTTCAACTGCCACACCAGACTGGTCAACAAGGGACTGAATGGAAGCCTTAGACCTGCTTAGCGATTTCACATACGGCCAGAATTTTCTCGGGTTCTCTGCCAGATCTTTTGGTAAGGTGTGGCGGTGGTAGTTGTTGCATGCTTCACGCGTAGATCTTTTCTCAGACGCGCGAATCTCTAATAACCGTCACTTGTCGTCGTTTGTGCATCCCCTTTTGAACGTAGAGTGCAACAGCCTATGCTTCAGTAGCATCTTACGAATTTCGTTACTAAACCATGGTGGGATTTTCTATCCTTTATCCACTTAGCAGGCACGTAACTCTCCAGGCTACCATTTACAATCTGCTTAAACTTTGCCCATAATTCCTCTACATTCGTTTTACTGGTGCTAAGTGACGACAGTTCAGTAAGTAATATGTTAATAACTGCTTATTTGCTCTGTCTAGCAGGAACACTCTCCTAGCCTTCTTGGTTGATTTATTAACTTTCGTAATCATAGTTGCTATAATGACATTATGATCACTAATCCCCGTTCCTGTACTGACATTGTCGATAAAGTTCGGCTTATTTGTAGCTACAAGGTATAAGACATCTATATTGAGTGCGGGCTGCCTAGTTAGCGGCTAAAGATGATTTTCAGAAAAATTCGGTTCGTGTGGTTCCCTCTGTCGGAGGTCCGAGTCCTCCCTCGGGCATGGTGTGTGTGTTGTCCTTAGCGTAACTTAGTTTAAGTTAGATTAAGTAGTGTGTAAGCTTAGGGACCGATGACGTGAGCAGTTGGGTCCCACAGGAACTTACCACCTAACAGCCAATATCGCGTGGCGTACCCTGGCGGTTACTCATCCAAGTACCGGCCAGGCCCGATGGTGTTTAACTTCGTTGATCTGACTAACATGGTGTGTTTAACGAGGCAAGGCTCTTGGCGATTTACTCGAAGGAAGAAAGCATTGCGTAGGAGTCATTTCTAGAAAGATGACAAGGTGATTTTCGAGGAGTAACGTTTCTTGAAAATAAAAAATGCAGAATTCTATAACAAAAGTCTCCGCCTAGACAGCCATCGCCACGAAAAATGTGTCATATTGAAGGGTGAGTATTTAGAACAGGACTGACACCATCAGCAAGTTTTATAGTCACAGTTTAATTTTCTTTTTTCTAGATGATAATTAAAACTATACTCCTCGTGAAGTTGTAAAAGTGAAAAATATGTGAGAGCAAACGGAAATAAATAAAACTAGAAGATGGTGAGATGGTACGGGAGGCACGTATCCGGTGCTCCAGTCAACTGTGAACTGTTGCTGGCGTGCACAGTACGAGCTGGACACGCAGCGGCACTTCAGAGGGCTGTACGCAAATGCGCGGCGATTAGCGAGTCCTGTGTCCACTAGCGGCCGGCCGGCACCTAAGTCCGGCCTGCGCTGTCCGGCGGTCAGCGCTGTGGGCGCGATACATATGGAGGCCGGCCCTGCCCCTGCCCGTGCCGCCAAATGCCGTGTTTGTGCTGTATCTCATCGCGCCGCGTGGCGCAAAAACACGGCCTGGCCGTGGGGCGCCTGTAGGCCGGGAACCCGCCCCGCGGCTCTGAGCGACTGGCTGCCGCACAGCGCGGGGGCGCCACCGTCTGTGACGTCTTTCCGCCTGCGCCAGCTCCCACCCACGTCATTCTCACACGAGTTGAATATCTCATTCATACTCCAAAGTGTCGACAGGTGTTATGGTGAGCTTAAGAGCATCGCCCTTAGCATTTTTATCCCGATGGAGAGCGTAAGCATCCCGGCAGCATTATGTGTAGGTAGGCTCGACAGCACACTATAGTTCGAGTATTCCACGCGGTCCAGTAAAGACACTTCTGGAAAAAAAAATCGCAACATCAACAAGGAATTATCTGATATAACAGAAAGTTGGTAGCCGTGTGTCTACATCTGAAATATGATGTCTATTACAGTTTCGCGCCAGTCGCATAAGAGTGGCACTAACAGCGAAACTATGAGGATACAAATCTGGTTTGCTTTAAACACACACTGCAACGGTAGTAAGCACCAGTTAATTTTGAGATTGAACGTAACCAGCCGATCTTAGGAAAGAATAACTTTGAGGCGACAAAGACGCCATTGTCAGCACCCCGCAGGATTTGAACGAGTTCGTGGAAAAATGCTGCGATACTGCAGAAAGACTTGGCAGAAATGTAGCCACTGTACATGACTGCTGGCAGTGTTAGTCATGAGAATGTACGGTCGCAAGAATACCGGTCTCCGGAGGCCACGTGGCACTACCGAGAGGGAAGACCATCGTGTTTGACGTATGGCTCAGCATCTGCAACAGCAATTTGAGCAGCAGTTGGTACAACAAACAATTACAAGTCGGTTATTTCAAGTACAGCTCATCTGTACAATGTGTAATGTAATTAAACAATTTTGCCGGAAGACTCAGTGCTGTATGTAGATCCTGTAAGCAATAAATTTTTCTTCGTTTCATAATTTTGTGTGTGTGTGGGGAGGGGGAGATGGGGGGGGGGGGGACAGCAATGTCAACTTTCGTAAAGGGCCGGCCGGGATGGCCGAGCGGTTCTAGGCGCTACAGTCTGGAAGCGCGCGACCGCTACAGTCGCAGGTTCGAATCCTGTCTCGGGCATGGATGAGTGTGCTGTCCGTAGGTTAGTTAGGTTTAAGTAGTTCTAAGTTCTAGGGGACTGATGACCTCAGAAGTTAAGTCCCATAGTGCTCACAGCCATTCGAACCATTTTTTTTCGTAAAGGTTTGAAATTGTTTTTAAAGTTCATTGAGAGTTCCCAATTGCTCTCATTCTCAAACAGTGGGTGAATATAACCTGGGTAATTAGCGTGCCGTGAGTCATGCTGGCTCAAGACTCATACACAGTTCCTTATCGTGGTGGCGGTGGAGGGGGGGAGGGAGGGGGCTGCGGTAAATATACGTGTAGGCAAGTTTCCAGGTCCCTAAAGCGGAAGTTCACAACTCTCCCATCAGTCATAGCACACGTCATCATCGCCTCAGTTCCATTCTGGAACCTCGTGGCAGTCGGACGCTTACTGCTGGAGAAAATGCGGTAAATCATTTTTGCATGTTTTCTATGTAAAACTAGATTTGTTTTGGTTGGGTGTTACGTGAACATAGATGTATTTAAAAATTTGATAAACTCGATACCGGAACTGAGGGCTATAAACTTTCAGTATCCTCCTTGATCTCCACGACTTTAGTTGTGTGCCGAAAACGAAAATAACGAAATCGTGTAAAAGTATGAAGGTCTAATGGGGTAGAAATTTGCAGGACGTTTTTTAATCCCATCAAGGAGCTATTTGTGAACTTGTGCCCCATAACCTGTACTTTGGCTTGTGTAGTTCTTTCTAGTTATTCAAGATTTTTTGTGTTTATTTACCTTAGATGCCTCATTATTCTCCTTAGAGTACTTCAACTAGTTTTTTCTCTAGTTCTTGTTTCGTTGGGTAGTGATTTTCCAAAACGTACCTTCCTCTCAAACAAACTTCGAATATAATTACGTCTTCCGTACTGCCGTTTTTTTTTCAGAGACCGACCGAGAATGTCAAATCGACAGCCATTAACACAGCCGCTCTACCATGAAGTTCTTGACCTTGTTGAAAATGGGAGCTCGGTACGGCAAGCATCTAAAACTACCACGTTTTCAAAGACTTTAAGAAAATCTCTTAAAACTGGCCAAGTCACCGAGAACCCCGGTGGATTCACAAAAAAAAACAAGAAATAGCGCAGCACCGCATTTTCCTCGATAAACGTTTTTTCGATCTTACTCTCAAGTAATTACGACCTTTACTTTTTGAATTCGCCGAAAAATAATGAGTTCCCAATTTTTCCCCATGTATTTATTTGTAATCTTTTTTGTTTTCTGCACTTGGGGTAAAAGTACGCACTGCCTACTCATATCCACGGCCCACGTACTCTCACCCCACATCATGAGGTAAGAAAACGCAAAACTATTTTTTAGGAAATTGGGTGACAACCAAACTTTGACACAATATTACCAGACGTCAAACTAGGTGTTCCATGCAAAGCTAATATAATATTGCTGCAAGTTTTTTAAATATGGAGTTGGTTCGTAAGTTCGTTCCCTGAGTTCAATAGACACAACAGAAATACATAACAGAGACTTGAGTTATCCATGATGTATGCTCCTTTGCTATTTATAACAGTCTTGCAACGCTTGTATAACTTTTCGATTCCACGACTGTAGAAATCACGTGGTTTTATAGCGAAGAACTCATGGAGCGCTTTTTCATCCGTAAAGGAATTTCCTTGAAGGTTGTTCCACAGAGAGCGGAAAAGGTGAAAATGCAAGGGCGCAACACCAGGTGAATAAGGTGGTGTTTTTTGTCAGTGTAGCAGAATGCGAACGGGCGTTATCGTCGAGTAGCATCGCTTCACGCAGTCTTCTGGTCGTTGTTATTGGATTGCGCCTTCAAGGCATCTCAGTTGCTAACAATAAATGTCAGCAATGATGGTTAGGTGTCGGTGAAGCAATTCGTAGTACACCACACCATCGTCGTTCCACCAGGTGCGTACATCACCTTTAATGTATTCGCTCAGGTCTTTGTATAGGGAGTTGCTGCTTTATTTGGGCTCAACGATTTCTTTCTTTTCCTTACGTTAGCATAAACGCATCTTTTCTCGTCACCAGCAAAGATAGAGGACAGGAATGATCGGTGGTGTTCACGAGTCAATTGATACGAGTAAGTAGAGAGGCACCCATCGATTTTTTTTTTGTTTTTGTTTAGAACGCGCTACGGTCGCAGGTTCGAATCCTGCATCGGACATGGATGTGTGTGATGTCCTTAGGTTTGTTAGGTTCAAGTAGTTCTAAGTTCTAGGTTACTGATGATCTTAGATGTTAAGTCCCTTAGTGCTCAGAGCCATTTGAACCAAGTTCCTATTTCTCCACTTGGTAGTCCATTTTCTAGCGTTCACAGCTTCAAACGACAGAATGACAATATGTAAAGTCAAATAGCAACAGTGGACTAAGAATAAAAATTGATAAATAAACCCGTGATGATGAGGAAGTCCCGTACTCCGTGATGGAGCGTAGGGGAACGATGCGGGAGACGCGCACCGCCGTACTAGGCAAGATCCTAGTGGAGGTGGTTTGCCATTGCCTTCCTCCGACCGTAATGGGGATAAATGATGATGATGAAGACGACACAACATTTAGCAACCGGATTATCAACATACAAAACAAAACCGGTACGAACTTATGAACTAACTTGGAAATGCCGTGTGGCTAGGGCCTCCCGTCGGGTAGACCGTTCACCTGGTGCAAGTCTTTCGAGTAGACGCCACTTCGGGGACTTTCGTGTCGATGGGGATGAAATGACGATGATAAGGACAACACAACACCCAGTCCCTGAGCGGATAAAATCTCCGACCCAGCAGGGAATCGAACCCGGGCCGTTAGGTATGACATTCCGTCGCGCTGACAACTCAGCTGCCGGGGGCGGACTGCACTAACTTAATAATTAGTAAAAGAATAAATGCATACTTTTACTCCAGCCAACCCTAATTGTCTTAACGTTTTAAACTTTTGACATAAGGTTACACTTCTTAATGAGTAGATTATCACAGTATTTCAAGTTTTTAATTTCGGTCAATAATTACATAGAGTATTGAAAATTAAATTCTTGTTACCGGTGGTAACCGTTAGATAGGCTGCCTGCAACTGTATCTGTGCACCATGAACCATGAAAAGGGTTAGACGTTAGTAACGTTACTTCGAATAAATGTGTAAAAGACAACATAAAAGCGCCAATGAATACCACTTAGGCAACACTTTATACGGAGTCGCTCACTTGGCGTGCAGCCGCGGCCCTAGCTAGAGACAGCCGCCTGCGGCAGCGGGCCTTGTTGGCGGGGTCAGCCTTTGTCCCGCGCGGAATACTAAATACGTTTCTGAGGCGGAGGTGGGCCTCAGCTCCCTAGTGGTCACTCTAATCCCGCGGCGGCAAATCCTGTTTACACAGCAAACACGAGCGTCCTCCCTGCAGCTAGCCTCGCGTCCACTTATATCGGCCAAAGTGGTGCTCGCAGCGCCTTGTCGCGATTAGAAACTTATTCGGAGCTACCTCTGTCATTGGACCCCGCTATTGCCGCTACCCTAACCTCAGTGTTCAAGACTCAAAAAGGAAGTAAGTAAGTTTATCGTTAGTTGAGGATGCAGGGTTGGTTCCTTTGCGACCCAACCGGAACTTGGGCTTTTTACTCAGTCTCTAATGACCTCGTCGTCGACGGGACTTTAAATCTAAAACTTCGCTTGTCTTTAAAATAACCTATTCTTATTCAGAATATAACTTTGCCTTCACTTTCATTTTTTTATTTTCATTATCTGGATTGGGTTTATTGAACCATAATACCAACAGCCTGGTACAAATACTCTGCTTGACAACTGCAAAGGAACAACCAACACTTGCTAAAGAACAACTGCCAATAGCTACAGAACAATCAACAACTGCAATGGAACACCCGACCAATGGTAACAAAAGAAAATGTAGAGGGCGGAATGAGCTAATGTCTGCAAGACATCGCTTGAGTGCTTACGATCGTGGACAGCTAGTTGGACAGCTCAAAGCCAGTCGAAGTATCACTACTGTGGCCACAATAATGGGAGTGTCCAAAAGTGCCATCCCGCTATTAGAAAAGATCGCTTAAAGCATGCACGTGGTCGTAGATGGACCACCACACTGCACAATAATCGATACGTAGCTCTAGTGATGGAAAGGAAGAGACGTCTGACTCCTAGGCAGATCGCTGCAGACCTTGCAACAGCTACTGGTACCCGTGTCTCTGCCAGAACCATTTCGCGGTGTTTAAATCTGGGTGGTTTGTATGCTTGGAAGCCCGTTAAATGCAACCCACTTCAACCACGCCATAATCGGGAAGGGGCTCAATAGTGTAGGGAGCGTGTTGGTTAGGGTCAGCGACAGCTATCTAGAGTGATTTTCTCCGACGAAACCCGCTTCACTGTGACAAGTGATTGTGACCATTAGTTGGTGTGGAGAGAGAGATGGGAACATGTTACACACTACAGAGTGCTCATGAATGTCATCATCTTGGCTAGGCTCTTGTGGGCAGGCATTATGCACAATGGTCGAACACCGCTGCATATCTTTGCATGATGTACCGTTACAGCACGGTGGTATTGCAGGCAGATTATTCTGGATCATGCCCGTCTGTTTAGGGATGCGGTACGTCGTTAAAGGACGAAAATACCCGTCCGTAAAGGACCTCTGAGGTGTTGGACACACTGGAAAGTGAAGATATTGAATGTATGGAATGGCCTGCGGTCTCCTCGGGCATAAACGCTACAGAGCATGCCTGGGGTGCTCTCGAGAGAGGAGTGGGACTATATCCCCCAAGAACTCCTGAAAAGTTTGATAGCTACCATGAATAACAGGTGCAAAATGTGCAGGGTGTATTCCTCACTGAGAGTCTGACATCGACCTTCATGTTGGTTGTCTGACCTGTATCAAACATGAACGTTATTTATTTATGTCTCTTATGCTGCTTTCCCATGCGGTGAAATCTGTACCGCTTTTGTACCATGTAAATATATCGCTCCACGTCTATTACGTATGTGCTGTGTTTCATGTCGTACATCATTGCCTGTGGTTGTCCAACAACGTCTATCTTCCTTAGAAACTGTCAAATAGTGTATAAGATCATATATACAGGAAAATGTCAAAGTAAAAAGTCTGACCAACGATTTTAAATTGTTTTACATATTCCACAGAGTTTCCATATCTAGGGGAGACCTACACAGTGCCGGACACCGTAGCCTGTTTTTACACAATTTCTTTTAAATACATGTAGGAAACGGAAAATGTTAAGATGTTTATTTATCACAAAAAGTAGTAATTTTTCAAAATAAAATGTTTTAGCGCATCAAATAAATAAAAAATGTTCAAAATGACTATAATGAAAAATCGTTGCCCAGTATCGGACACTTTACAAATTCATTAACAAAGTCACATTTCTTCCTCTTTCTCCTTACGTGACTTTACTAACCTGTTTTTTTGCCTTTTTGGGACAAAACCACTATGGAATTTTCATGAACCACTGACACTCCAATTTTGTCACAGTTCAAGATTTTTCAGGACTCGAACTTCTATTTTGTTGACATTGTCTCATACTTGTTATGAAACAAGTCAGCTTGTTCTTTATTGAAATCGACAGCCCTTTGGAGAATTGTTGATTGAGGTTTTTGCAAAGAGTTCACGTTGATGGCCTATAAACTCATAGTAAAATTTACCATCTGCTATATTTTTTCTTTAACGAATTGTTGCGGAATTTTAAGATGCTCAGCCATTTCAAACATAAATCTTAAAAATTATTTTTTATCTGGCTTCATTCTGTTATCTAGATTTACCAAAAGCTCAACTACGCTAGATTTACCAAAAGCTCAACTACGCTTGATTTTAATTCTCTGAAAAGGTCTGCTTGAAACGGCTTGTCTGGGGCTTCATTTCAACATCCCCACCATGTTCTCTACCTGACGAAATGCTTTTTGTGGCAGAAAAATGAAGCGAAGCCAGTCTTACTCCCATTTTGTCTGATCGGACTTGCTCAATAGCAATCTTCATGTTTTCCTCGGATCAATGTCCTTGTTTTTCTCTTTATCCATGGCATGGCGTATGCCTGGAAAGGGAAAAATTTCATTAGTGCGCTTTACCGTCGTACTAATACTGTAGTTTAGGTGTCCAGTACTGAGCAAGTGATATCTGTCCGGTAACGGCCAAATGAGGCGGGGGAAGAAAATAAATTTATCATCATAAACGAAATTCAATTACTTGTATCTGTTCACACTGAAAGAGGTGCTCACCTAGTCTCGTTTAATATAGAGTGAAACCTTACAACAGGAAGGCGCTACTCGAGCACAAACGCATCTCCCACTCACTGCTCAGACAACACTGGCTCGAAACTGATAAGAACCTTATTGTGTCCACCATTGACAAAAGACCTTCACCTACAAGAGCGCATATGCCTGCCATCCGTCGGAGTCTTTGAGAATCACGCTGTGTCCAGTACTGGACAGTCTCCGGTACTGGGCAGTTTCCGGTTCTGCTCAACTCTCCCCAATAACTAAGGAATCTTGACACATCGACTATAAACAAAACGGAATATAAAATAGGGAACTCAGTTTTCTCGAACCTGTACGATCACTTAACGTGGGCAGCTTAATTTAGCGCCCATACACACTTGGTAATAGCAACTTCTTCTTCTTCTTCTTCTTTTGCTTGTGCCTTTGCTCCACAGCTTTCGCAGGGTTGGCGTAGTTACAATCGAATTTGGCATGGTTAATTTGAAGGGGTGGCCGGATTCCCTTCCTGCCGTCACCCCGTTCCCCCCGGGACGGGATCAGAGTACCCCAGCTGTCTGCGTCTAGTGTAAATCGTGAAATAGTGCGAACGTGTTTCACATGTCTGCGAGTCGTGTAACTGAGGCTGGATGTGTCGACCAGCCCAATATTCATCTAGAAGGATGTGGAAAACCGCCTAAAAACCACATCCAGGCTGGCTGGCACCCCGGCCCTCGTAGTTCGTCCGTCGGGCGGATTCGATCCGGGGCCGGCGCTTCTACCCGAGTCCAGGAAGCAGCGCATTAGCGCTCTCGGCTAACCTCGCGGGTACACTTCGTACTAGCAACATAACAGAAAATTATATATTTATTCTCTAAAACATAAAAGTAAAGTCCCACTATCGTTACTATCTTCGTTTCTCATTTGTGATGATAAACACTTGTGTGCGATAGATTTGTGACATTCGTCTTTGCATCCTATGTGCGGTTAACCATAGAGATCTCAATACGAGTTGTTTGTGCTTCAGTCTGCCCAGTTTCTGCGGGCCTCCTTATTCATTTTCATCTCTAACGCTCTTAACAACATAGCAGGAATATTTACATACAGCTTCTATCTCATAATTGTTTTTTGGGTCGGATACCAGACTGTGGAACGATTTCCCCCAAAGTCTCAGAGTAATTACACACACACGAAACTGCGTGTAGAGTATGCGACAGCTGTTTCGCAGGGGAAAGGGTAGGATCTTTTGGGATAAGAATTCAGGATCCCACTCAAGTGAAAAGTAATAAAACCACTTTTGGTGTACACGTGCAGACAAGTAAATATTTCATAAGTTTCTATTAAAGACATATCAAAAAACTGACGAAGGCCGAAGGAGAGAGGACGTGAAAGGTGGACTAGTAACCGCAAGAAAAGCGTTTCTGAAAAAAATATAAATTTAGGTAAGCATTTTCTCGAAAGCAGTCTACGGTGCCTGGATTCTAATTTTTTTTCCAGCTTACGCTAGAGAACTTGAATTTACTCTTGACTTGGACGCAGCGTCCACTGCAAATATTTTAGAACCATATTAAATCCAAACAACTACCTTTAGCTTTTCATTGGTAATGCATGCACTTTAAAACTTCCAACATGTCAAAATCTAATTCCCCTTAGTGCTATAGCATGGTAGTACATTTCATGTATCAAAACGTATAGTTTCAATAATCAAAACACGCCTATTTTTCTTACCATATTGTTGGGCACATCAAATTTTAAATCTATCCAACGTCTACTTTCGTTATCATCGGAGCACAATGAAAGCTATATTTTTCTTTTTTCCTTCTTTGTACTTATCCGTACATGAATAAACTTAAAGTTTTTCCTGTCCTTTTATCCAAAATATTCAACTACCTATTATATCATACAATTGTATTGATAATGTCAGTTTCAGATCAACTACAAAAAGAACAGTGTACGGTACAGAGCAGGAGGGAGTAGAAGCTTTCGAAACATTGGCTGAAGTGAAAAGGGTCGTGGGATACCTCCTAATAACTCGGCCCTCTTTTAACCGGGCGTAGTAAAGCCAACAGATGTGGCATGGACTCAACAAGTTCCCTGTAGAAATACTAAGCTATGTCGCCTCTACAGCTGTCGATAATTGTGAAAGTGCTGCCGATGCAGGTTTTTGTGTACGAACTGACCTCTCGATTAAGTCATATAAATTTTCGATGGGATTCATTTCGGGCCGGCCGCTGTGACCGAGCGGTTGTAGGTGCTTCAGTCTCGAACCGCGCAACCGCTACGGTCGCAGGTTCGAATCCTGCCTGGGGCAGCATGTGTGTGATGTCCTCAGGTTAGTTTGGTTTAAGTAGTTCTAAGTCTAGGAGACTATGACCTCAGATGTTAAGTCCCATAGTGCTCAGGGCCATTAGAAACATTTGAACCATTTGATTAATTTCGGGTGATTTGGATGGCCAAATCATGCGCTCTAAATGTTCATCATGTTCTTCAAACCTGTCGCGAGCAATTGTGGCCCGATGGCATGGCGCATTGTCAGCCACAAAAATTCCATCTTTGTTTGGGAACAAGATCTCCATGAATTGTAGGAAATTGTCTCCAGGTAGCCGAAAATAACCAATTCCAGTCAACGATCGGTTCAGCTGGACCAGAGGACCTAGTCCAATTCATGTAAACACAGCCCACACCATTATGGAACCACCACCAGCTCGCACAGTGCCTTGTTGACAGCTTGGGTCCACGGTTTCTTGGGGTCCGCACCACAGTCGAACCCTACCAACAGCTGTCAGCAAATGACTCATCTGGCCGGGACACGGTTTTCTAGTCGTGTAGAGTCCATTAGATATGGTCACGAGCCCAGGAGAGGCGGTGCAGGCGATGTCATGGTGTTAGCAAAGGCACTTGCGGCGGTCGTCTGTTGCCATAGTCCATTAACGCCAAATTTCACCACTCTTTCCTAAGAGATACGTTAGTCGTACGTCCCACATTGATTTCTGCAGTTATTTGACGCAGTGTTGCTTGTATTGTTAGCACTAACAACTCTACGAAAACGCCGCTGCTCACGGTCGTTAAGTGATGGCCGTCGGCCATTGCGTTGCCCATGCTAAGAGGGAATGCCTGAAATCTGATATTCCCGGCACCCTCTTGAGACTGTGGATCCCTGAATATTGAATTTCCTAACGATTTCACAAATGGAATATCCCATGCTTCTAGCTCCAACTATCATTCCGTGTTCAAAGTCTGTTAATTCCCGTCGTGCGGCCATAATCACGTCGGACACCTTTTGACGTGAATCCGTACAAACGACAGCTCTGCCAATACCCTGCCCCTTTATATCTTCCGCAAGCAGTTCTACCGTCATCTGTATAAGTGCATATTGCTATCCAACGGCTTTTGTCACCTCTGTGTACAAGAGATGGCGAAACAAAGGAAACTCATGTTTCAGAGTGCGCATTCAACAGTTTAATTTTCTGTCATCCGATTTCGGCGTGAAAACGTCTATTCGCTCGTCGATTGAACTTCCTTGTATGCTAGGATACAGTCAGTCTTGAATGGCTAATAATGCGTGAAGAGTAGTTGACCCTACAACGGCTAGATCATGCCTGTATGCGTTTGTCGCGCTGTACTTGTTTGCCTGTGACGTCATGGTACCAGTGTAGCCCCAGTTGTGTGACTGTCGCAAAGCTTTGTGTAAAGTTATAAATTGGTGTAGCATGTGAACTCATTTAGCTCACACATTTGATTCGGATGTCATTTGACGGGTTTGCGGAGCGCTATTAGGACCCAAAGTAAGACGATAAAAATATTCGCTGGAGCATAGCTGAAAATTTATTTTAAACTCAAAACTGCAAAATAATCAGATATTGTCTCGTTCACGTCCAGTGCCGAGCGAATGCGTGAGCTTCGGCAGCGTCGAAAAGGAAATAAAAAGTTGTCGCAAAGCGATTACGTAGTGTTGTGTCTAGACAAGACAGCCTAAACACAATGAGAGGAAGCCGAAAGGCACGCGCTAAGCTAAAGCAGGATGGCGTGAGGTCTGAAACAGGATACGTAATGAATGCTATAAAGAAAAGTACGTAGCTGCTGGAATACTTAACTTTAATCCATCCTTGTGGTACATCTGGAGATTGTGGCGATACAAGTGAGACTCTTTAGATACATGCAATGTTACTAATGGCGCCTTGCTAGGTCGTAGCCATTGACTTAGCTGAAGGCTATTCTAACTATCTGCTCTGCAAATGAGCGAGGCTTCGTCAGTGTGCATCGCTAGCTACGTCGTCCGTACAACTGGGGCGAGTGCTCGTCAGTCTCTCGAGACCTGCCTTGTGGTGGCGCTCGGTCTGCGATCACACAGTGGCGACACGCGGGTCCGACATGTACTAATGGACCGCGGCCGATTTAAAACTACCACTTAGCAAGTGTGGTGTCTGGCGGTGACACCACACGTAGCTACCCCATCGGGCATACCACCCTCCAGTATTATATCATGTCCAGTATTATATCATGTCAAATATCATATCATGTACGCCTGTGATCTGCTTCAGGCGGTTGTTTATTTTATGAAAGATGCACTGCTAATCACGCAGACCTCATTGGCTATGATATAGTACACGCCGGTAAACATCCCACGATAAACGTATTTGACTTCATGAGCCCACAGACTCGTGGTATATGAGATAACTTTTGATTTATCTGCTCTGTAGCCATTGTACTACTCTGTGTAACCATCGCATTCGAGAGAGTGATTAATAAATAACATATTATTACGAAAACTTGTTACGACTTTATTCCAGCGTTTTTTAAATTCCGTTTGAATTTTTAAATTTTAAAACTTTTTAGGGTTTTATACATCTCTGACATTGTCAGTCTGCAGTGAGTGATAACTGAAGAAGACATACAACCCAAGATGACTAAAAAATTTCATTGGATGACTGGTTTTGACAGATCTATGCTGTCATCATCGGATCTTATGCTTTCAAATTTTTACAAGACATTGTCGATCAGTGTTACAAGTCGGTTCACCTTGCGTATGCACTTCCCACTACCATTAAGCTCAGTGCATAGCGGCATGTCAAATCTAAAAGTATTAAATACAAACATAAATATAACACTTGTAATCGGCGCAATGTAGTTACGTTCATGTTTGTGAATAATACTTTTATATTTGAGATGCCGGTGTGTGGTGATCGTCATGGTAGTGAGAAGAGCATATGCAGAGTAAAGCAACTTCCATCACTGATGGACAATATGTTGCGAAAGTTTTAAAGCACAAGATCCGATGCTGTCAGCATAGCTCTGACGAATCTAGTCACTCAATGGCATGCTTTTTTAACAATGTTGCTTGTCAAGTTTTCTTCAGTTATCACGTTTTTAGATTTCTCTTTCCTAATGGGGGTCTTTACTGTGTAACTCGTTAGTCTTTATGTAAAAATGAGCTTGCGTGTGACACACACTAGCGAAAGTTAACTTCATGTCCCTACTCCCTCCCTCCCCGCCCCCCTCCCGTGGCGAAACGATAGTTTTGTCTATCCTCGGACCTGGTGTGGCGACGCGCCGAAAGGAAAGCACACTCACCTGAAGGTTTCACAGTGTAGATTGAAACGATTGGAAGCACAAGTGAGAAGACACCAGGCAAGTGGAAAGAGTACGTCCAGAAAGGATGGCGCGCATTTTCGAAATCACATACGTAAAGGGCCGTGGTGCAGTTTCACTTAAACTTTTTTTTTTTTTGTACTTTGGGTCACCGACCGGGTCTGCCGAGTGCTGTTGGCAGGCGGGATGCGTTCAGCTTCTGTCAGGCCAATTGAGGAGCTACTTGCTCGGTAAATCGTATACTTTTTTCGATTGGTCATCTAATTGTGTACCAGGATAAAGTCACGTGTAACGGGTTTTTGAATGGAAAAACTTTGTCTCCAACAATTACGCAAGGCAATCAAACTTTCTTGCCTGGGACTTGTTTTGTGCTTGAAATAATCAAAGCATTCGTTTCCAGTTTTGTTGCTAAATCTGCTGTGAAAATCTCGCCTCGCCTCTCTGCTGCAATTCAGTGTGGTCTTACCTTTCACATGTGTTCGGGATAGATTTTTGTCGAGATGCCTCCGCATGGGAATGCGGAAGTGAGCTCGAGCACTAGCATGTACCACGTGAGAACTGTAACTCGCACGCAGACACTCCCAGTTACGATCGCTGGCAATTGGCAGCAGTCGGGAGACTACTTGCCGTAGCCCTGCAGCGTACTACGTATTTAGCCGATGTTGACTGTATTGGCGTCTGGTTTTTCACTGAGCTGTGCTGTCTTTTGTTGCGTTATTTTCAATGTGATTTTTTTTCGAGATGTGAGGTGGTGCGGTTGCTGTCCTACCTTGGGGATTACATTCCAGTTCAGTGCGGAAGAGGAAGCCGGTTATCAGGACCTCGTGGAGGCTCAAAACACAGGTTTATGTTAGCTGCACTGAGTCTCCCCATCCCCTTCCCCCACCTCTACCGCAGCACACCATATCATCTCTACCCACAATCCGCAACTCCCACTAACAAGACAGAGATGGGGAAAACCGACCGGTTAAAACCAATACCACATTTTAGTTCTGAATAACAGGTATTTTTCGTTATTTGATCTCAGTTATAACAGATTTTTCATTTTTTGCTAATAACCGGGTAAAAAGACAGTACAGGAAGCGCAAATATGCTTGACCTGTCAAACTGTGGACAAATGGCTTGTCCCACGCGGCAGTTCTCAATAGTACCCGCTCACACACTGATGCTCAGCCGGTGCTGATGGTTCACTACCACCATGCCACTAAAGCACTAGTACACATGAAACATTCCCACTTGCCTGGCGTGTTCTCACGTGTGCTTTCAACCATTGCAACCTACGGTGTCAAGGATCTTTTATCTCCACCTTCATATGAAGGGCTTATTTCAATAGTGGTACAGGTCCATTACCTCCACTTTTGGCCGTGCGGTTAAAGGCGCTGCAGTCTGGAACCGCAAGACCGCTACGGTCGCAGGTTCGAATCCTGCCTCGGGCATGGATGTTTGTGATGTCCTTAGGTTAGTTAGGTTTAACTAGTTCTAAGTTCTAGGGGACTAATGACCTCAGCAGTTGAGTCCCATAGTGCTCAGAGCCATTTGAACCTCCACTTTTTTGCCTATAATGCTTCTGAAATTAATGATGCAAACAAACAGAAAGAAAGGTTCATCTCTAGCAAGAAGCCATATGCTTGAATATTTCTGGTATCTCCAATGCAGATTTTTAGCGCTCATTTAACGTTAGGACTCTGTGTCTCAAACTGAACAGAAATGGACTTGTACCACTATTGAAATAAGCCCTTCATATGTACGTGTCTTGGAACGCATTTCCGACCTCACGGCCATATTACCTTTTTTTGCTCCTTATCCACTCTGTTCTCGTTTCCTGAAGTTTCCCCTTCAGTTAGAAAAACCAGCCTGTACATGATGTATCACATTTAATAGTGAAAAATGAGCCGCGTGAAAGCATACTATAATAGGAACAAAATAGTTTCAGTAAACACGGATGTACAAGGCAGCCGTTTGCGGGACAGCGGCGAATGTGTGCTTACTAGCCACCACTGACTTCAGTATGAAATATCGTTCGAGTTTGTACGAAAGTATTTGAAGCGTAAACTATTCCGATGACCCACCATTTAATTATGCTTCAAGTGAACGTAGCTCAACATGTTAATGAGTCACCATAGCAGCAACGTATATTATTGAATGTTTGGTTAAGGGTACTAGGTGAATATTTCAATGGGTAACACAATCTTCCAAGAACACTTAATGGACGACGGAGTCTTCGGTTTCTGTGGCGAGATCTTCCAGATTGCTTGAAGGTGTTTCCCTTGCGCGGGTCGATCAAGATTTTTCTTAGAAGTGAAGTGTACAACACTCCCATTGACGCGGGTGAAGTACTAGTGCAAAGCAGTGAACTGTAGAGTCTTTTTAATCTTTACTAGATCCTCTGAGGGTATCTGATAGGCAGGCCGCTGTGGTCGACTGCCTCTAGGCGAGTCAGCCAGAAACCGCGCTGCTGTTACGGTCGCAGGTTCGAATACTGCCTCGGGCATGGATGTGTGTGATGTCCTTAGGTTAGTTAGGTTTAAGTAGTTCTAAGTTCTAGGGGACTGATGACCTCAGATGTTAAATCCCATAGTGCTTAGAGCCATTTGAACCATTTGGTATCTGACAGAATTCGTAACTTGCAGTATTGCGGCCAAATCCAAAGACAACACGTGTAACACATCTATATCTACATCATACTCCGCAAGCCACCGAATGGCGTGTGGCGGAGGGTACTTTTTCTACCACCAACTGAGCCCTTCAACCCCGTTCCACTCGCGAACAGCGCGTGGGAAGAATTACTGTCGGTAAGCCTCTGTAATGGCTCTAATTTCTCTAATTTCCTCCTCATGGTCATTAGGCGAGACGTATGTAGGGGGAAGTTCATGTTGTCCGACTCCTCCCGGAAAGTACTCTCTCGAAATTTCAATTGTAAACTCTCCATGCACAACCCATCTCTCGTGACCTCTTCCAATGGAGTTTGTTGAGTATCTCCGTATCGCTCTCGTTTCGATTAGACGATCCCGTGACGAAACATGCCGCTCTTCGTTGGATCTCCTATCTCTTCTATCAGTCCTACCTGACAGGTATCCCAAACAGATGAACAATACTCAAGAAGGGGTCGATCGAGAGCCTTATAAGCCACTTCCTTCGTGGATGAGCTAGATTTCCTTAAGGTTCTTTCTATGAATCTGGCATCTGTTTTTCCCTCTATTTGTTTTATATGGTCATTCCGCTGAAGGTCGCTCCGGATAGTTATTGCTAGATATTTCACGGCAGGTACTGTTTCCAGCGCTTTGTCATCAATAGTGTAAGACGCGAACGCCTACTCCTAAAATAACATGGATTTCTTTTCTTATGTATGTGCAATATGTTACATTTACGAGGGTCGTCCACAAAGTAAGTTCCGTTTCTATTTCTGTTCGCGGCAGCGCTACGATCGCAGTTCCGAGCATGCGCGACAGTTACTTTGACTCAAGGAGAAGACATGTACGCCATTTTCAGATAGCTGCTGCCGACATGTGCTTTGTAGTGCTTCTTTCTAATGTCAGCAGCAACTGAAAATGCCTCCACGTGTGAAATGAGATCAGTGATTCGTTTTCTAAATGCAAAGAAAGTTAAACCAAAGGAAATTCATAGGCAAATCTGCAAGATTTACGGACAAAATGCTATGAGTGATTCAATGGCTAGAAGATGGGTCAGACTATTCAATGAAGGACGTGATCAAGTGTACGATGAAAAACGAAGTGGAAGCCCGTCTGTGGTTACTGATGTCGATGTACCTTGATCAGGTACGAATGTGCAGAAATCGTAACGGGCTGAAGTACTATCGCGTGTTATGGGCGAAATTTGTGCCCAGTTAGATGGTTCCTCAATCGAAAACTTGACATTTGAAATATATTAGTTCTAGCTAGGACAATATTTCATACTGAAGTCGATAACCCCACTTTTGCAATCATCCCACAAACGGCCCTTTTTCGGATCCATGTTGCTCAGAACATTTTTGATTCTATTATCGTGTACTTTCACCAATGTCAGATTTTGCTGCTAATTATGATACAACATGTATACAGCACACAACAGATCTTACAGCAGGAATTCGGGAAGACGACGGTTCAAACCCGCCTCCGGCCATCCAGGTTTAGGATTCCCTTTATTTCCCTAAGTCGTTCCAGGCGAATGCCGGAATGATTTCTTTGATAGGGCACTGCCAGTTTCCTTCCTTGACACAATCCGAGCTTCTACTGCGTTTCTAATGATCTCGATGTCGATGGGACGTTAAACCCAATATTCATTCCTTTTTACGGCAGGACACCTTAACCCTTTTATATGTACGAGATGTGTGAGAAAAGTAGTGAAACTCCTAACAGTGCGAGCGATATGGCAACGCTGTGATTTCCAATTTGTGTAGACCGATGGGTTCATCCCTTCCAGATGCTCAGTCCGAGCTTCAGTTCTGTACAGCCGTCACGTGTTTTTTGAGAGGGCCATTAATGAAGATGTATTTTTGTTGTGTTTTATGACACTGGAAATACGAAATTTAGGGCAACGTTATGCCTTCAAGATTTCTGTTAAACTCGAGGAATCCACGAGTGTACTCTTTGAAGAGTTGAAGTAGGCCTATGGGGAACATTCCTAATCAAGAGCGCAAGTTTTTCACTGGCGGAAATCATTTTTGAAAGGCCGAGAATACGTTGAAGATGAAGCTCGCTCAGGCAGGTCTTCAGCTTCAAAAATCAACGAAAACGTCGAACGTGTGCTTGCGCTTGTGAGATCAGACCGACGTTTAACAATGAGAATGATGGGTGACCTGTCAGACTTAAACACTTGACCAAACTTTTGCACAGGCGATAGGTTTGTTCCTAAATGGTGTCGAAAACCTTCACAATTGAGAGGCTTGCATGAATGATTCAGTCGTGTGATCACAGTTGATGAATCCTGGATTTTTTAGTATGATCCTCAGACAAAGCGGCAAAGTGAGGGGCGGCACACTGAGACATCTCCTCGACTGAAGACAGCCCGAATGAGCGAATAAAAGATCAAAACAGTGCTGATTTGCTTTTTTGACGGCAAGACAAAGTGTCAATCGACTGATTTACAAAGATGTCCTTGAAAGGTTCAGAAAAATGGTGTTTGCGTGAGACCGAACACTGCAGAGAAAATGAATTTTGCATCATGACAACGCCCCATGACACACAGCTAATTTCATTATTATAAATTACTTTCGAAAGAATACTAAAGATTTGATTTTGTACTGTTACCAACCGGCTCATCGTCGATAGAGAGAAATGGGATGTACAAATCCGTGTCCAGTAATTGTGATACATTAGTGTGATGTTTTTTTACTCTTTATTAAAAACAGATTATCTTTGCCCAGTTGGTTGCTTTGTGAAAGTGTATAATGAGCGCTGATATTTTCCATTATTTTCCCCTTTTAATAGTTTTATGGTGTCTTCCACAAATACAATTGTGAGATGAGCATCCAGGTTTAACCTTAAACCGATGATGTACATAAGGAACAGAAGTGGTCCCAATACTGGTCCTTAAGGTACACCATACTTAATTTGATTATACTCTGACAAGTGCTCAGAAATAGTTTTAAGGTTGACAGCATGCTTGAAGATGACTGCTGGTTTACGATTACCGGGGAAGGAACTGATTTAACTGTTGGGCAGATTTCGAATGCCATATTTTTCAAACTTCGATAGCAGAAACTTTTGATCCACGTAAAAAGCTTTCGATAGGTCAATACTCCTATTGATTGCTGCTCCTTGGACGTCAGGCTTAGTATACAATGTATGCACTCATAAATGGCAGTTGTTGACTAATTGTGCTTTTCAGTACTCACTCTCCCGCCCCCTCCCCCTCCCCAACTGATACAGGGTTACTTCTCTTTATTACAGGCATTAGCTTACTTTTTCCAAATTTAATAAGAGCTATCATTCATTACACCAAGTGAAAATTTGCTCGAAGTCCATCTGCTGTTCGCTACGATTGTCCAACGATGATACTGTGCTGTATTCAACAGCATCATTAGCCAACTATCTTATAGTTTGACCATCGCACAGAATTCCGTATGGACGTCACAATAATAAGCATCCCTGGCGTACAGATACAACTGGAAGAGCTGAAAACAAATAAGTCGCCAGGTCTAGATGGAATCCCGACTCTGTTTTACAAAGAGTACTCTGTGGTATTGGCTTCGTACTTAGCCTGCATTTATCGCGGGTCTCTCGCCCAGCACAAAGTCCCAAGCAGCCGGGCAAAATAAAACGCAGGTGACTCCTCCATATAAGAAGGGTAAAAGAACGGACCGTAAAAGTTACAGGCCAATATTCCTAACAGCAGTTTGCTGCGGAAATCTAGAACATACTCTCAATTCGAATATAATAAACTCTCTTCTACAGACCGAAAAGCTTACGTCCAAGTATCAGCAAGGTTTTAGAAGGCATCGCTCGTGTGAAACCCAGTATGCCTTTCTCACATGATATACCACAAACTGTGGATGAAGCGCAGTAGGCAGGTTCTATATTTCTAGAAAGGATTTGACACGGTGCCCCATTGCAGACTGTTAACAGGTACGAACACAGAGAATAGGTTCCCAGGTATGTGAGTGGCTAGAAGAATTCTTACTTAATAATTCTTAAGTAAAAGAAGCGAGTATGTTGTCCTCGACGGCAAGTGTTCATCAGAGACAAGGGTATCTTCAAGAATGCCGCAGGGAAATGAGATAGGACCGCTATTATTTTCTTTATGCGTAATTGATCTGGCAGACAGGGTGGTCACCAGTCTGCAGTTGTTTGCTGATGATGCTGTGCTGCACGGGAAGGTGTTGAAAATGAGTGATTGTAGGATATTACAAGATGACTTACACAAAATTTCTAGTTGGTATAATGAATGGCTGCTGGTTCTAAATGTAGAAAAATGTAAATGCGGACGAGTAAGGAAAACAAACACGTAATGTTCGGATACAGCATTAGTAGTGTCGTACTTGACACTGTCACCTCGTTTGAATATCCGTACGTAAAGTTGAAAAGCGACACGAAATGGAATGAGCATGTGAGAACTGCGGTAGGACAGGCGAGTGGTCGACTTCGGTTAAATGAGAAAATTTTAGGAAAGTGTGATTCATCTGTAAAGGAGACCGCATATAGGACGCTAGTGTGTCCTATTCTTGAGTACTGATCGAGTGTTTGGGATCCACACCCTGTCGGATTAATGGAAGACATGGAAGCAATCCAGAGGCGGTCTGCTATATTTGTTACTTGTAGGTTCGAACGACACGTAAGTGTTACGGAAATGCTTCGGGACTTAAGTGGGAATCACTGCAGGGAAGGCGACGTTCTTTTAGAGGAACACTTTTGAAAAAAATTTTGAGAACTGGCATTTGAGACTGACAGTAGAACTATTCTACTGCCGCCATTTAACAATTCGTGTAAGATACGAGAAATTAGGCCTCATACGGACGATGTATCTGTGCGCGGGACAGGGAAGGAAACGACAGGTATTGATACAGTGTACCCTCTGTCACGCACCGTACGGTGGTTTGCGGAGTATGTATGTAGCTGTAGATGCATAGGACTGCTGATTGTGTCTAATAAATCGTTTACGTATATTGAGGAAATCAGAGATCCTATTGCGCTACTCTGAGGAACACACTGTACTACTTTCGTGGGACATTCGCTGTCCAGTGTAACGTGCTGCGTACTGGTAGTCTAATATTCCTCGAGCCAGTCACGTTTCTGTGAAGATGCTCCGTACGAGTGTGTCTTGAATCGTAGTCCACGATGAGACACAGCGTCGGACACCTAGGAATACGTATTTGCCTGTCCACAAAACACGAGTTGTTGTGCAGCTACGTATAGTACTGTAGTCTCTGCAGTCGTGCTGGAGTGGGATGGAGCCGGCACCGAGGGCAGGGCTGGTAGGGGGGTGGGGAGGGGGTGGGGAAATACCAGCAACTGCCGCGCTAATCCTCCGCCGATCCGAGAGGAGGAGGAGGAGGAGGAGGAGGAAGCAAAACACGACGTTATGCAAATGGCGCGCCCAGTGGGTGGCTGGCAGCAGCGCGGGAACCGGCGTGTGGCAGCGCGTTGCGGCCAGGTGCGCCCCAGTGCTATTGGCCCGTCGCGACCAATGGCGGCAGGTAGCAGGTAGGAGGTAGAGGCAGCAGCCGGCCATGGCCCGTCACACCTGGCTGACCGCCCCTCCCACGGACACCGCCGCGCAAGGAAGTTTTGTCTCGGGGCCGGAGTGTGGACACAGCTACAGCACGTTCCCATCCGGGGTTCGGTTCTGAGGAAAGTCGAAGTTTGCTACAGTCTCCCGCTCCCAACCTCATTTATATGTAAGTCTACGTAACTACTCTCAAACTGGCACTTCCGTCACAAAGGAATTGCAGACTTCGTTGCGAAGTGGGCATTGACTTACTTCATTGGAGAAAGTTGAAGAGTTGTGCCGGACCGGGATTCGCACCTGGGTCTCCTGCTTACCGTGCAGATGGTCTGATCGCTGGGTCATCCAGACACAGTGGTCATTGCAACTGCTCGGACTACCCTAGCACACCTCCCTCCAGACGCATCTTCAAATGGCTCTAAGCACTATGGGACTTAACATCTGAGGTCATCCGTCCCCGTGACTTAGAACTACTTAAACCTAACTAACCTAAGGACATCACACACATCCATGACCGAGGCAGGATTCGAACCTGCGACCGTAGCAGCAGCGAGGTTCCGGACCGAAGCGCCTAGAACCGCTCGGCCACATCGGCCGGGGATTCTCATCTTATCCACGCAATACTGACGTAGTGGTCCTCACCAGTTATTCTCTTTGTTCGCGGAATTTAGCCGATTCGCCGATTCCCATACGAGATCGAGCGTAGTGTGCATCTGCACTGAAGAAATTATAATTATAACTTTCGGACATATCTGAAAGAATAGACTCCATATACAAAATTCAGGCGGGACAGCCAACCATCTGCTCAGTGCAGATGCACACTAGACTCGAACTCTTACAGGAATCGGCGAAATGGTGCTAGTAATGAGAATAATGGGCGAGGGGCACTACATTAGCAGTGTGTGGAGAATTTGGCTCTACTGGGAGGCGTGCTAGAGTAGTCCGTGTAGCTGCGATGACCACTGTGTCGGGATGGCTTAGCGGAGGCCGGCACGGTAGCTCACCATTTTCGGTTAGAGGGGAGGCTTAGCTACCTTCTGTAATAAAAAAGCTGAGTCAGAGTATCAACAACGAACTTGAACGGGTGTCATGGGATGCTCGCCTCGAGTGAATGCAACAAACAACAACGAATGAAATGAAATTAAAAAAGAGAAAAAAAAAGCAAGCGGTCAGAGCATTTGCATAGTAAGCAGGAGACTGAGATTCGAGCCGCAGGCCAGTACAAATTTTCACCTTTCTCCATTGATTTCAATCAATGCCCGCTCGCGGCCAATATTTGTAATTCCTTTATGTTTTAATTCATGATGGCTGTTGGATCAAAATGGTGTCTCTTCTTTTGGATATGTCTGAAAGAGTAGACGCGTCATATATATATACGTTTTGGAACACAACCTACGACCAGCTTAGAGACAGACGTGATGACACTTTCTGCAGGCCCTGATTATCATTTTGCAGGACAATGCTCAAGCACGTACAGTGCAAGCTGTTACTGTTTTGTTTGACTGATGTGGCTGCTACGTGCTATACCACCTACTGCACTCCTCTGACTTCAGACCTCGTAAGTTCAACTCGATTTCTAAACTGAAGGAAACACTTCACGGCAATCGCTTCAGAACTGCTACAAATTCGTAGGGCAATAGCCCTCCCCGCTCGAACTGTCAACACAACTGGCACTGCTAGAAGTATCCTACGACTTCCACATCGCTGGCGACGGTTGTACACAATGCTGGTGACTACTTTGAAGGTCAGTAAAACTTTGAAACACGCATCTATTTTGCACGAGCTGTAAATAAATAGTTGCCACTATTAAAGTTCCAACCCTCATATACAGGGTGTTACAAAAAGGTACGGCCAAACTTTCAGGAAACATTCCTCACATACAAAGAAAGAAAATATGTTATGTGGACATGTGTCCGGAAACGCTTACTTTCCATTTTAGAGCTCATTTTATTACTTCTCTTCAAATCACATCAATCATGGAATGGAAACACACATCAACAGAACGTACCAGCGTGACTTCAAACACTTTGTTACAGGAAATGTTCAAAATGTCCTCCGTTAGCGAGGATACTTGCATCCACCCTCCATCGCATGGAATCCCTGATGTGCTGATGCAGCCCTGGAGAATGGCGTATTGTATCACAGCCGTCCACAATACGAGCACGAAGTGTCTCTACATTTGGTACCGGGGTTGCGTAGCCAAGAGCTTTCAAATTCCCCCATAAATGAAAGTCAAGAGGGTTGAGGTCAGGAGAGCGTGGAGGCCATGGAATTGGTCCACCTCTACCAATCCATTGGTCACCGAATCTGTTGTTGAGAAGCGTACAAACACTTCGACTGAAATGTGCAGGAGCTCCATCGTGCATGAACCAAATGTTGTGTCGTACTTGTAAATGCACATGTTCTAGCAGCACAGGTAGAGTATCCCGTATGAAATCATGATAACGTGCTCCATTGAGCGTAGATGGAAGAACATGGGGCCCAATCAAGACATCACCAACAATGCCAGCCCAAACGTTCACAGAAAATCTGTGTTGATGACGTGATTGCACAATTGTGTGAGGATTCTCGTCAGCCCACACATGTTGATTGTGAAAATTTACAATTTGATCACGTTGGAACGAAGCCTCATCGGTAAAAAGAACATTTGCACTGAAATGAGGATTGACACATTGTTGGATGAACCATTCGCAGAAGTGTACCCATGGAGGCCAATCAGCTGCTGATAGTGCCTGCACACGCTGTACATGTACAGAAAGAACTGGTTCTCCCGTAGCACTCTCCATACAGTGACGTGGTCAACGTTACCTTGTACAGGGCTATCGTCAACTGCACGAAGAACTGCCTCGTCGTTCTAGGTCTTCCCCAGTCGCGAGTCATAGGCTGGAATGTTCCGTGCTCCCTAAGACGCAGATCAATTGCTTCGAACGTCTTTCTGTCGGGACACCTTCGTTCTGGAAATTTGTCTCGATACAAACGTACCGCGCCACGGCTTTTGCCCCGTGCTAATCCATACATCAAATGGGCATCTGCCAACTCCGCATTTGTATACATTGCACTGACTGAAAAACCACGTTCGTGATGAACACTAACCTGTTGATGCTACGTACTGATGTGTTTGATGCTAGTACTGTAGAGCAATGAGTCGCATGTCAACACAAGCATCGAAGTCAACATTACCTTCCTTCAATTGGGCCAACTGGCGGTGAATCGAGGAAGTACAGGTCCAGATAACATCTTTTCTTTATTTGTGTGTGAGGAATGTTTCCTGAAAGTTTGGCCGTACCTTTTTGTAAGACCCTGTATACGGTGTTTCCGTAAGAGTGTGCAAAAATTTAACGGGACATAGACGATGTTCCACTGAACAGTTTGAGGTAGGGACCTGGTGTCGGAGAAGCCAACTTAAGGAGATAATAGGAATAAAATCACATTGCAATGTGCTTTTTTATTTACATTAGTTACAGTTAACTGCAAATACCATCACTAACACAAAGAACGTATATTTGTACTGTATCTTACAAAATGTGCTGAAACTGACGGCCATCAAACTCAATGTAAGCATGACATTGGTGAACAAGATTCTGACTCACCCTGACAAATATTCCTGGTGTGTTTCGAATCACATCACATGCAGCTACAATTCTGACAACTGATTCTATCTCCGACTTTAGATATCCACATAGGGAATAATCAAACGGATTCAGGTCAGGTGACCGCGCAGGCCATGGAGTAGGACCTCCCCTTCCAATCCAGCGACCAGGAAATGCAGTATTGAAATGGCTCTGAGCACTATGGGACTTAACAGCTGAGGTCATCAGTCCCCTAGAACTTAGAACTGCTTAAACCTAACTAACCTAACGACATCACACACATCCATGCCCGAGGCAGGATTCGAACCTGCGACCGTAGCGGTCGCGCGGTTCCAGACTGAAGCGCCTAGAACCGCTCGGCCACTCTGGCCGGCAATACAGCATTGAGATGGTTGCGGACATCCACACTGAAGTGAGGCAATGCAGCGTCATGTTGTGTACACATCCTCTCACGAACACCCAAAGGTACGTTCTCCGACAACTCAGGTAGGACTTTTTGCACGAATCTCAAATACAGGTGGCCGTTTAGACTGACGGGTAGAAGATATGGCCCAGTGATATTGTCGGTAACAATGCCGGCCCAGATATTCACAGCAAAACGTCGTTGATGGTGTGACTCCACTACAGCGTGAGAGTTTCTCTCGTGCTACACATGCCTGTTCCCGCTGTTCGAAATACTGTCACGATCAAATGAGGCCACGTCAGTAAGCAGAGAAATTGGGAAGACAGGTCGATTACACCATTATTGGAGCAACTACTCACACAATGCGACCCTTGGCGCAAAGTCATTCACAAGCACTGCATGGACTCATTGTGGATGATATGGGCGTAACTGTTGTTCATGGAGTACTTGCCACATGCTATTATGCTCAGCGCCCATTTCACTGTAATACGACGAGTGCTTGTAGTGGGGTCGGCTGCAACACATTCCAGCACCTCCCCTTCAGAATCGGATCTGCGAGTGGGCCTCATGTTGCTAGGTCGCTCATGTCTTCTTTCTAACGAATCAGTCTCCCGTAATCGTCGATCGAGAACAATGAACACTCGACGGGTGATGCCTGTTAGGAAATCGTTCCCTGTACAGCCTTTTAGCAGTGAGAGCATTGCAACGTACTTCCCCATAAGGAACGTGCATGTCAGTGAGTTCTCGGAAACTGTACCGGCCGTTGATTCCTAGCATGTTCTGTCATGGAGCGATGTAAATCCAACAGGGCCACCTCATGGTCAAGTAAAGTAAACAAAATCATGACTTCCTAATAACCACGATCGTCTTCCTGGTTTCCTTTCAGGAAATAAAGAGTGTACATGTAAATAAGCAGCACAGCACGTGTAAACTTGTACGCATCTTTTAGTTTTAAATAAGTTGGAAAACAGCAATACTAGATAAATCGATACACAACTTTACTTCCATATTTCCTCAATCTTGCTTCTCCGACCTCAGATTCCCTACAAATTGATCAGTGGAGCATTCTCTATGTCCTGTTACATTTTTTTCACACTCTTACGGAAGCGCCCTGTGTATCACATTTAAGTACCTGGCAGAGGGTTCATCGAACCAACTTCAGACAAGGGAAGGCGGTTATCGCTCAAACAATCGGTTTTCGGTTAAATCGTTTTTTTTCCTACGACATTTTAGCCTGAAGTTAAAATCGCTCAAAATAACCGGTTTCTGAAATAACTGATCTTCAGTTTTTTATTTCTGTTATGTCCTATTATAAATCTAGAAATCGAACAAAGAGTGAAAAATTTTGACTTAGTTTCATGACACATTGTATCAAAATGTTAAATTAAATAAACAAATAAGAGAAAACTTGGTCCATCCATTGTTCGTTGTTTTCCTCCAAAAAGAGATAATAGGTTGAACACTACAAAAAATCACCAGAATTCTTCTATTGATTCTAATTTTTTGAAACTCTGCTCAAAAATCATGTTGCAATCGAGGGTCGTACCACTATTTGGGGCCTCCAAATAGTCACTACTAAAGTGTGAAAACTGAGGTGGAAGAATATTTTTCGGATTAATTTGTCCATTTTCAAGGGCTACAAGGAAATAAATGCGTATTATGTAGACACAGGCAGCAAATCAGCTGTTTTATATTTTTATACGAGGGCTATTCTGAAAGTGATGTCCGATCTGTCACGAAATGGAGACCACAGAGAAAATAAAATTTTTTTTATTTGCAAAAGTTAGCCACACCTTCCAGCTACCTTTCTAAATAGTCGCCGCCCCTATTTAGACATTTGTCGTGGCGTTGAACAAACATTCCAGCACCCTCGTCACAGAAAGAAGCCACCTGTGCTTTCTGCCAACTCTCTACACTGGTCTGTCTTTCGCTGTTTTGTGCCAAAATGTTGTCTTCGTAGCCAGTAGTTCATGTGAATAGAGATGAGCATCGGAGGGAGCCAATTAAGGGCTGTATTGTGGGTGATCGAACACTTCCCATCGAAAACGCTGCACGATCGTCTTCATTGCCCCTGCACAATGCAGCTGAGAAATATTCTCTTGAAGAAAGAAATGCATGACATTTATGTTATGTGGGCTGCATACGCGACTGAGAATTGTCTAGAAGAAAGAAACTCATGACATTTATGTTATGTGGGCTGCATAGCTTCAGGCGAAATCTCTCAGCAGATCCACATACTCGGCAGGAGACCCTGTTGTTGTTGGCATCTCTATGTGCTCACTATGCTCCCAGAACTGAAAAGAGCGACTTCACGCGATCGATGGACATACTAGAGACACAGCCCAATACATCTGTGCAGAGCTTCATCAGATTTTCACAGTGGTTTCCATTTCGCGGCCTAATCGGACATTACTTTCCGAATTCCCCTCGTACTATGAACGAATTGTTGTCAAATCTTTACTTCATTACTGTTCCATAATTTCCTAGCTCTTTTATTATTTCATAGAAACGGTAGACAAACCTTTAATCTTTTAAACCAAATGAAGCATTGTACTTCACTGCTATGGCACAAAGGTGAGGGCAAATCTTGCATTCTGCGCGTACACACGTACCTTAAGCTACGACATGTGGCAACAGTGACATTATTGTCTCAGTAACACTGTGCCAATTATTATGCAATCCTCGATCCTGCTGGCGTTGTCACTAAAGTAGCACAGATAGCTTTTCCCTTTGTCTACAAGAACGCAACATTTCACAATAACGGAAATTTCATGAATAAAAATTACTCTTCTTAAAAATTTTAGCACTACTGATCTGGCTAATTAATGTTTATGGTTTTTTACTCGGTTGTTAGTCCCTTTCACAGGGCGCGGTAAAAACGAACTTTTAAATCTTTTTGTGCGAGCTCTGATTTCTCTTATTTTATTACGATGCTCATATCTCACTAGGTGGGTGTCAACAAAACACTTTCCCTTTCGGAAGAGAAACCAGCTGATTGAAATTTCGTGAAAAGTTCTCGCCGCAATGAGGAACTCTTCTGCTTTAATGCTTGACACCCCAATTCTCGTGTCATTCCCGTGACTCTCTCTCCCCTATTTCGCAAAACGATCTGCCCTTCTTTGAAATTTTTCTGTGAGCTCTGTAAATCGTATCTGGTACGGATCCTATACGTCATACGGAGAAGCAGTACTCCAAAAGAGGGCGGGCAAGAGTCTCTTTCATAGATCCGTTGTATCTTCTAAGTGTTCTGACCATGGGGATGTAATAAAGAGAGGTGGCACTGTATATTTGCGCTATATATGGCTTTGAAGATGGCGCCGCCATGTTAGTAGGCCCTGGAGATTAGCAACCTGCTGTTGACATCTGCTTCTTGTTCTTAATTTCGGTCGTGTCCACGCGACAGTTATTCTGAATAGTAAATATTACAATGCTTTCGTGAACAGCATAGTGTCAGGAAGGCATCTTCCGACGTTTTCTGGTCTTATAAGCATATTTGATCCAGTAATATGAGGCATATGGCCTCGTTAATACAACTTTTTTTCTGTTACGCGTTTCGAATAACCTAGAAACGAAGTACGTGGTGTAAAAGTCTGCTTTTGTAATCCAGCATTTTCCTTAATACGGAATAACGAAACTGATCCCGAAAACTCTGAGTATATACACTGAAGAGCCAAAGAAACTGGTACACTTGCCTAATATCGTATAGCACCCCCGCGAGCACGCAGAAGTGCATGGACTCGACTAATGTCTGAAGCAATGAACTGATACCATGAATCCTGCAGACCTGTCCATAAATCAGTAAGAGTACGAGAGGGTGGAGACCTCTTCTGAACAGCACGTTGCAAGACATCCCAGATATGCTCAATAATGTTCATGTCTGGGGAATTCGGTGGCCAGCGGAAGTGTTTAAACTCAGAATAGTGTCCCTGGAGCCACACTGTAGCAATTCTGGACGTGTGGGGTGTCGCATTGTTCTGCTGGAATTTCCCAAGTCCGTCGCAATGTGCAATCGACATGAAAAATGCAGGAGATCAGACAGGATGCTTAGTACGTGTCACCTATCAGAGTCGTATCTAGACATATCAGGGGTCCCATGTCACTCCAACCGCACACGCCCCACACCATTACAGAACCTCCACCAGCTTGAACGGTTCCCTGCTGACATGCAGGATTGATTCATGAAGTTGTCCCCATACCCACACCCATCCATCTTCTCGATACAATTTGGAACGAGACTCGTCCGACGACGTAATATGTTTCCAATCATCAACAGTCCAATGTCGGTGTTGACGGCCCCAGGTGAGGCGTAATGCTTAGTGTCGTGCAGTCATCAAGGATACACGAGTGGGCCTTCGCCTCCAAAAGCCCATATCGATGGTGTTTCGTTGAATGGTTCGCACGCTGACACTTGTTGATGGCCCAGCATTGAAATCTGCAGTAATTTTGGGAAGAGATGCACTTCTGTCACGTTGAACGAGTCTCTTCAGTCGTCATTGGTCCTGTTCTTGCAGGGTCATTTCTCGGCCGCAGATTTGATGTTGTACCAGATTCCTGATATTCACGGTACTCCAGTGAAAGGGTCGTACGGGAAAGTCCCCTTCATTGCTACCTCGGAAATGCCGTGTCCCTTCGCTAGTGCACCGACTACAACACACGATCAGACTCACTTAAATCTTGATAATCTGCCATTGTAGCAGCAGAAAGTGTTCTGACAACTGCTCCAGACACTTGTTGTCTTACATAGGCGTTGCCGACCGCCGCGCCATATTCTGCTTATTTACATATCTCTGTATTTGAATACGAATGCCTATAACCGTTTCTTTGACGCTTCAGTGTATTTGCAATATTTCATTCTCACAGTATTCACCCTGCGCGCTGTCCGCCCCTGGTAGCCGAGCGATGCTGGCACGATAGCTCAGCGTGTTCGGTCAGAGGGTTAGCTGCCCTCTGTAATAAAAAAACTGATTTATCGGTTCAACGACAAACTGAAACGGGCGTCTTGGGACGTCCGCCCCGAGCAGGTGCAACGAACTTGAACGAACAAAAAGATATATATATATATGTGTGTGTGTGTGTGTGTGTGTGTGTGTATGTATATATATATTGTCAATCATATGGGCCCGGGATCGATTCCCGGCTGGGTCGGACATTTTCTCCGCTCAGGAACTGGGTGTTGTGTTGTCCTAATCATCATCATTTCATCCCCATCGACGCTCAAGTTGCCGAAGTGGTGTCAAATCGAAAGACTTGTACTCAGCGAACGGTATACCCGACGGGAGCCCCTAGTCACATTTATTTACCTGCGCGCTTCAAGTTGTGCTGGTACGACATCTAAAGTCAAATTACAGATATAAAATCAATATAGCAAAAGTAACAACTAAAATTCATGTACATAACAGAAAATGTCGCTTGAATGAGTCAACTTACTAACGAAATGTGATTCTTTTACACTTTAGAGTATAATCAGAACGACTAGTAAACATGTAAATGATGTGAGCTCGCATTTATTACCAAAACACTTTCACCAGAAACCGATGTTTGGCCTTAGTAATATGGTGAGGCTCGCCTTCAAGCTTATGATATCATAACAACTCCACTTATTATACCTCCATATTTCTGGAAAAATTTCCTATATGATCGCACCACTTTAAAGGATACGTAATGGTAATCCCTACGTACTTAGTTGAATCGACAGCCATTAGAGTGGGATGATTTATCGTGTAACTGAAATTTAGTGGATTCCTTTTAGAACTCATGTAGATCATCATACACTTTTTATTGTTTAGAGTCAATTACCACTTTTCGCACCGTGCAGGTATCTCATCAAACATAACGTTTCCTTACAGCAAGCAAATAAAAAGAACGAAATTTCTGCACATAATGTACACGACAGAGAACAAAATATAAAACAAAATTCAGCAGGATTTCAAATTGTCGTGGGTGACCCTCTAAATATCATGATTTGTGTCGCATATTTCAGTGCATTGATAAGCCTTGGCGAAGAAAATTACGTATTGCATTGTTTTGTCTCCTCCACGCACTCGCTAAGTTTCATCAAGATGGTTTATTGAGATTTGGGAATGTTCCCTTCTAAGAGTAAATACCATACTGGCCATTAAAATTGCTACACCAGGAAGGTGACGTGCTACACACGCGAAATGTGATCGACAGGAAGAAGATGCTGTAATAAGCAAATGATTAGCTTTTCAGAGCATTCACACAAGGTTGGCGCCGGTGGCGACACCAACTACGTGCTGACATGAGGAAAGTTTCCAACCGATTTCTCTTACACAAACAGCAGATGACCGGCGTTGCCTGGTGAAAAGTTGTTGTGATGCCTCGTGTAAGGAGAAGAAATGCGTACCATCACGTTTCCGACTTTGATAAAGGTCGGATTGTAGCCTATCGCGATTGCGGTTTATCGTATATCGACATTGCTGCTCGCGTTGGTCGAGATCCAATGACTGTTAGCAGAATACGGAGTCGGTGGGTTCAGGAGGGTAATACGGAACGCCGTGCTGGATCCCAACGGCCTCGTATCGCTAGGCATCTTATCCGCATGGCTGTAACGGATCGTGCAGCCACGTGTCGATCCCTGAGTCAACAGATGGGGACGTTTGCAAGACAACAACCATCTGCACGAACAGTTCGACGACGTTTGCAGCAGCATGGACTATCAGCTCGGAGACCACGGCTGCGGTTACCATTGGCGCTGCATCACATACAGGAGCGCCTGCGATGGTGTTCTCAACGACGAACCTGGGTGCACGAATGGCAAAACGTCATTTTTTCGGATGAATCCAGGTTCCTTTTACAGCATAATGATGGTCGCATCCGTGTTTGGCGACATCACGGTGAACGCACATAGAAAGCGTGTATTCGTCATCGCCATACTGGCGTATCACCCGGCGTGATGGTAAGGGGTGCCATTGGTTATACGTCTCGGTCACCTCTTGTTCGCATTGACGGCACTTTGAACAGTGGACGTAACATTGCAGATGTGTTACGAGCCGTGGCTTTACCCTTTATTCGATCCCTGCGAGACCCTACATTTCAGCGGGATAATGCACGACCGCATGTTGCAGGTCCTGTACGGGCCTTTCTGGATAGAGAAAATGTTCGACTGCTGTCCTGGCCAGCACATTCTCCAGATCTCTCTCCAATTGAAAACGTCTGGTCAATGGTGTCTGAGCAACTGGCTCGTCACAATGCGCCAGTCACTACTCTTGATCAACTGTGGTATCGTGTTGAAGCTGCATGGGCAGCTGTACCTGTACATGCCATCCAAGCTCTATCTGACTCAATGCCCAGGCGTATCAAGGCCGTTATTATGGCTAGAGGTGGTTGTCCTGGATACTGATTTCTCAGGATCTATGCACCCAAATTGCGTGAAAATGTAATCTCATGTCAGATGTAGTACAATATATTTGTCCAATGAATACCTGTTTATCATCTGCATTTCTTCTTTCTTTTAATGGCCAGTAGTGTAGGATTAGAGTGACAAGGAAAGATAGAATGAGGAATGAAAATCTAAGGGAAATATTGAAAGAGGAACCCTTGCGGAGCAGGATAGAAACGTCAAGGCTAAGATGGTATAGGCACTTAAAGAGAAGCAGGAGAATTCCCAAGAAGATACATGAAATGGAGATGCGAAGGGAACGACCATGGGGAAGACCAAGGGATAACTGACTGACTTAAAGGTGTGGAAGAATATGTTGAGAACAGGGATGAGGCACCAGTTTCACGTCGGATCGATGGTAATGATGAATCCTGTGTAACGAGTGCCTCTGTGACGATTGCTCGACCATCACGTTCTGTCGTCTCTCTAGGTCGACCGCTTCCTTCTTGACGCTGTGTTCGGCCATGGTTCACCCATTGCCGCCAACATCTTCGAATGGTGGCATCGCTCCTACTCAAATGTCGATCTAGTCGCCTATTACTCCAACCGGCTTCTCTGAGCCCAACTGCACATGTTCTCCCAACTGCTGACAACTGCGTATGTTCTTCACGCGCCTGTGCATCAGGCATAGTTACTGTCCAACAGAGTACACGCAATGAAATTCGCAAAGACTTTATTCTCTGGTTTCCATATGTCCGCTATTTACTATCCTTGCCAGGTATGTGGTGAGGCCTGCCGGAGTGGCCGTGCGGTTCTAGGCGCTACAGTCTGGAACCGCGTGACCGCTACGGTCGCAGGTTCGAATCCTGCCTCGGGCATGGATGTGTGTGATGTCCTTAGGTTAGTTAGGTTTAAGTGTTTCTAAGTTGTAGGGGACTGATGAGCACAGCAGTTAAGTCCCATAGGCCGGCCGAAGTGGCCGTGCGGTTAAAGGCGCTGCAGTCTGGAACCGCAAGACCGCTACGGTCGCAGGTTCGAATCCTGCCTCGGGCATGGATGTTTGTGATGTTCTTAGGTTAGTTAGGTTTAACTAGTTCTACGTTCTAGGGGACTAATGACCTCAGCAGTTGAGTCCCATAGTGCTCAGAGCCATTTGAACCATTTTTGAAGCTGTGGTGAACACAATCACCCATCGGCTGCCGCAGTTTACAATTTCGCACCTTCCGTCGACACCTCTGCGAATACCAGTTTGTGATCAATTTGCATAACTCCTCCGTTGTGCGTTTTTTTATATCTTGGAGTTTATACCTATTACCGATTTAGCACTCTCACAAAGCGTTCTACCAGTGTTTCCTGCAACAGAATTTGATGTACATTCACTGATCAACTTCATCGAAAACTCAAAGTTAAGCCGTCCTCACACGGAACGAGTTAGTTAACGCTGACGAGGAGCTGCACGAGTTTTGTGACTTCAATTCCTAGGATTTCACGGTGAGGAACCTTTGCCTCACGTGAAACACAAAATAAGGCATCGTGCTACGAAATTCTGAACCAATAAGAGGCAAGGACTCTCTACGTCACAAGCAGAACTTTCGAAACACTACATCGTATTCGCCGTTTTCAGCCGAAGTTCTACGAATGTATGCTTTTTCTAAGCACCAGCACATAGAAGATCCCTCGGAAATGCGCCGTTATTGGTACGATTTATTGTAATAAAATGAAAGGAAATCTCATATTGGTGGTTATAAAATTAACGTATTTACCTATTTTCGTCTCATAAGGGAAACGTCTGGGTGTGTTGTTGTGGTCTTCAATACAAAGACTGGTTTCATGCAGCCCTCCGTGCTACTCTCTGTCCTATGCAAGCCTCTTCATCCCCGAATAACTACTGGAACTTACATCCTTCTGAATGTGTTTACTGTATTCAAATGGTTCAAATGGCTCTGAGCACTATGGGACTTAACATCTATGGTCATCAGTCCCCTAGAACTTAGAACTACTTAAACCTAACTAACCTAAGGACAGCACACAACACCCAGTCATCACGAGGCAGAGAAAATCCCTGACCCCGCCGTTACTGTATTCATCCTTTGGTCTCTCTCTGCAATTTTATCCCCCAAACTTTCCTCCACTATCAAACTGGTAATCCCTTTACGTCTCAGAATGTGTCCTATCAACCGATCCCTTCTTCTAGTCAAGTTGTGCCACAAATTTCCTATCTCCCCGGTTATATTCAGTATCTCCTCATTAGTTACATGATCTACTCATATAATCTTCAGCATTCTTCTGTAGCACCACATTTCAAAAGCTTCTATTCTCTTTTGTCTAAACCGTTTATCGTACATGTTTCATTTGCATGTATAATTACACTCCACTACTTTCAGACAGAAGTCCCTAAATTTAACTCTACATTTAATGTCAACAAATTTCTCTTCATCGGAAACGCTTTCCTTGTCATTACCAGTCTAAATTTTACATCCTCCCCATTTCGGCAATATTGGTAGTGATAGAATTGTCGTATTTAGTTTTTTCTCGTTAAAACTACCGTGCTATGAAAATAGGTCCCTTGTCGTTTTAAGGCGACGGCGCAATGAAGATTCATGAAAAACGCGTCATTCTTGGTAGGATTTGTAGTTATTAAATGTCGGTTAATAACATATCGGCGATTAAAGCCTATAGAATGAGGTAACATAAAATAGAAGGCCATTGTTTTGTACAAGTTCAGGGTAGTGTAGTTGGTAAAGGTGCAAAGTTGCAAAACAATGCGAAACAGGTTCCCGCCTTGCTGTATCGAATATACACTTTTTTTACCTTTCCGTTTTCTGAAAAGTTGTGTGACTTATTATACTACTAGAAATATTTTCTGCGCTATTCTATGTTACGTAAATTTAAAGGCGCTCTCCTTCAGGAGTGGGTTTGTCCAATTTTGTGAAGTTTTATAAGCTGATATTCTTACTGACTGGGCATGGAACTTCTCGTTTTGTCTAGTAAAATGTTCAAGAACATAAAAGTTTTCATTTGAGTATACTACAGGCAGAACAACACGACTAACATATAGACAAGGGAGGAAATGGGTAGTTAAATAAAGGCAACGTAGGTATTTTAGGCCCGTCCATGTGTGTAAACAAACTGTGTGCTTTGGGAACCAGATACAGCTGACAACTGCCACTGGAAAGCGCCGTAGTTGTATATCCCGTTAATTAGCAAGTTCTATGTAACTTGCGCGCTATGCCTAGGGATGGCGGTTATCTCTGAAAGAATCGGTTTTCGGCGATATAGTCTTCCTTTTTTATGTCAGATTAACTTGACTTAAATCGCTCAAAATAGCCAGCTTCTGAAATAAGCGATTTTCAGTTTCCATCCCTATTATTTTCTGTCATGAATATATAAATCGAACAAAGATTGTAATATTATGACTTTCTCAGTTTCAAGACACATAGAATCAAAATATTACATTAAATAGGCAAATAAAAGAAGATTTAGTCAGTCCACGGTCCGCTGTTTTTCTCGAAAAGTGAAAAGTGGTTGAATACTACAAAAAATCACCGGTATTCCTCTATTGTTTCAAATTTTTTTGAAACTCTACTCAACAGTCATGTTATAATCGGGATCATACCATTATTCAAGCATTACGAATAGCCAGAGACAAATAGTGGGAACTGAGGCTGACGAACTGTTTTTCGTGTTAATTTGTCCGTTTTCAAGGCTTAAAAGCAGACAAACGCATATTATGTAGACAAAGGCACCGGATCAGCTACTTTCTATTTTTATTCTATGCTGTGTGTGAATTGTTGTTAAGTTTTTAATTTATTACTGGTATCATAATTTCCTTTGTTTTTTATTATTTCACAGGAATGACAGATAAATCTTTAATCTTTTGTGTCAAATGAAACACTGTACTTTTTTGCCACGTCGCTTCATAAACATATTCCCAGACTAGGATTTGTGCCATTCTGTACTAAAATTGATATCCAGCAACGGCAGCGAGAACTACCGTACAGACCAGATAAGGGCAAGTTTCGCACGCTGCACGTATACTAAGCGTACCTTAAGCTACAACAAACGGCTACAAGGATATTATTGTCTCGGCAATGCTGTACCGATTCTTACGCCACGTGCTTCTCGCTCGTTTCTGTCGGCATCGTTATTAAAATACCACTGATCGCTTTTTCCGTTTTCTATAGTAATGCAGTATTTCAAACCAATGCAAATTCTACGAATAAAAATTACTCCTTTTTTATAAAAAGGTGTACTTAAAAACAGAAAACTTTAACATTGTTGCTATGACTAATTAATATTTCGCTATTTTACTCGGTTATTAGTAAAAAATTTAAAAAATCTGTTGTAACTGAGGCCAAATAAATACCGAAAAATACCATTTATCCAGAACTAAAACACTGGTATCGATTTTGACCGGTCGGGTTTTCCCATCCATACCTGTGCCTGAGGCTGGGTTTTCCGTCCGTGTCAAGTTAGATGCTTCTCACTTGTGAGGAAATCTTAACGCGCGTGTGTCTGTTGTCCAAGGACCATCCTGTTTCAGGTATTTCGGCAGTTGCAAGGTATTTTAGCTTCAAAATTATTTCGTCAGCAGAAGACTGATGTAAGTGACGAAAGTTTGTGTGATGAATAAATATTCTCGTTTATACTGGCAACCTAGTCAACTTTCAACGTAAACATCGTACTGGCCATTAAAATTGCTACACCACGATGATGACGTGCTACACACGCGAAATTTAGCCGACAGGAAGAACATGCTATGATATGCAAATGATTAGCTTCTTAAAGCATTCACAGAAGGTTGGCGCCGGTGGCAACACCTACAACGTGCTGACATGGGGAAACATTCCAACCGATTTCTCATACACAAAAAATAGCAGATGACCGGCGTTGCCTGGTGAGACGTTGTTGTGATGCCTCGTGTAAGGAGGAGAAATGGGTACCATCACGTTTCCGACGCTGATAAAGGTCGGATTGTAGCCTATCGCGATTGCGGTTTATCGTATCGCGACATTGCTGCTCGCGTTGGTCGAGATCCAAGGACTGTTAGCAGAATACGGAGTCGGTGTGTTCAGGAGGGTAATACGGAACGCCGTGCTGGATCCCACTCGTATCACTAGGCATCTTATCCGCATGGCTGTAACAGATCGTCATTTTTTCGGATGAATCCAGGTTCCGTTTACAGCATCATGATGGTCGCATCCGTGTTTGGCGACATCGCGGTGAACGCACATTGGAAGCTTGTATTCGTCATCGCCGTACTGGCGTATCACCCGGCGTGATGGTATGGGGTGCCATTGGTTGCACGTCTCGGTCACCTCTTGTTCGCATTGACGGCACTTTGAACAGTGGACATTACATTTCAGATGTGTTACGACCCGTGGCTCTACCCTTCATTCGATCCCTGTGAAACCCTACATTTCAGCAGGATAATGCACGGCTCCGTGTTGCAGGTCCTGTACGGGCCTTTGTGGATACAGAAAATGTTCGACTGCTGCCCTGGCCAACATATTCTCCAGATCTCTCACCCATTGAAAACGTCTGGTCAATGGTGGCCGAGCAACTGGCTCGCCACAATACGCCAGTCACTACTATTGATGAACTGTGGTATCGTGTTGAAGCTGCATGGGCAGCTGTGCCTGTACACGCCATCCAAGATCTGTTTGACTCACTGCCCAGGCGAATCAAGGCCGTTATTACGGCCAGAGGTGGTTGTTCTGGGTACTGATTTCTCAGGATCTATGAACCCAAATTGCGTGAAAATGTAATCACATGTCAGTTTTAGTATAATATATTTGTCCAACGAATACCCGTTTACTATCTGCCTCTTCTGGGTGTAGCAATTTTAATGGCCATTAGTGTAGATATCTACAGCTTCTTTATGAATGTAAGGTACTTCTCGGAAGGAAACTTCGCGAGTCCATCGCCAGTAAATATCGAAAGCCGCATTTCCTGGTAATGGCCTCAGGAATTCCTCGGGGGCGCCGGTGTGGGCGCTAGGCGTCGCGCCGTTGACGAAGGCTTAGGAGGGGGCCAGATATAGCCGGGGTTAGGGCAGGCTAGGGTAGGGGACAATTTGCAGCTTCATAACTCGCGCAGCAACGAGGCCGGCGCCGGCTCGAATCCCCGCCGCAAATAGCGGCCAAAGTAAATAGCCGCGTGTTGACTCAAGCTTTATGGCCGCCGCCGTGTCCCGCCTCCATTTTATTCATTTAACTGCTCCTAAATTAATCCGACGCGCCTCGGCGCCGCAGCAGCGCGCCACATCGAAGGAGGTACTTCCAGCTTAATCCCCTGCGCCGCGAGGTAAGGCGAGAACGCCCAAGGCAGCTGAAAACAAAGTTCTAAACTGTCGAAATGGATAGCAGCACATTCAATCTGTGTTTTTAATGCGCTGGATTAGCGTCTCGATGTCGGAATGGTACGCTGGATTACTCGCTTTCGAATGATGGTCGCACTAAGAGTTTGGCTGTACCTCTTTGTCGAGTAAGGGGGCGTGAAATTTTTTCCGCCACTTTGCAACGGATCAGGTAGGATAGATAGATGAGTGCGTTTGCTTTCCAGTTGTTATATAGCCTTGTGCGCAAGACAGTGGAACAGCAAACCATCAGTAACTGCCTCTATACCATGTACAAACATGCAGTCGTCATAGAGTATTCAGTGGCTGAGAAGTAATTTGATTTGATTTGGTTTGATTTATTGCTCATTTGCCTTACATTTTATAACAGGCCGTTCATTTTACAGCTTAGCATGTAGATTACAAAACACACTCCATATTACACTACTGGCCATTAAAATTGCCATGCAGCTTCAACACGATACCACAGCTCATCAAGGGTAGTGACTGGCGTATTGTGACGAGCCAGTTGCTCGGCCACCATTGACCAGACGTTTTCAGATGGTGAGAGATCTGGAGAATGTGCTGGCTAGGGCAGCAGTCGAACATTTTCTGTATCCACAAAGGCCCGTACAGGACCTGCAACATGCGGTCGTGCATTATCCTGCTGAAATGTAGAGTTTCGCAGGGATCGAATGAAGGGTAGAGCCACGGGTGGTAACACATCTGAAATGTAACGTCCACTGTTCAAAGTGCCGTCAATGCGAACAAGAGGTGACCGAGACGTGTAACCAATGGCCCCCCCTTACCATCACCCCGGGTGATACGCCAGTATGGCGTTGACGAATACACGCTTTCTATGTGCGTTCACCGCGATGTCGCCAAACACGGATGCGACCATCACGATGCTGTTAACAGAACCTGGATTCCTCCGAAAAAATTACGTTTTGCCATTCGTACACCCAGGTTCGTCGTTGAGTACACCATCGCAAGCGCTCCTGTCTGTGATGCAGCGTCAATGGTAACCGCAGCCATGGTCTCCGATCTGATAGTCCATGCTGCTGCAAACGTTGTCGAAATATCCGTGCAGATGGTTGTTGTCTTGCAAACGTCCCCATCTGTTGACTCAGGAATCGAGACGTGGCTGCACGATCCGTTAAAGCCATGCGGATAAGATGCCTGTCATCTAGACTGCTAGTGATACGAGGCCGTTGGGATCAAGCACGGCGTTCCGTATTACCCTCCTGAACCCACCGATTCCATGTTATCTCGACCATCGCGAGCAGCAATGTCGTGATACGATAAACCGCAATCGCGATTGGCTACAATCCGACCTTTATCAAAGTCGGAAAGGTGATGATACGCATTTCTCCTCCTTACCCGAGGCATCACAACAACATTTCACCAGGCAACACCGGTCAACTGCTGTTTGTGTATGAAAAATCGGTTGGAATCTTTCCTCATGTCAGCTCTGAAAAGCTAATCATTTGCATATCACAGCATCTTCTTCCTGTCGGTTAAAGTTTGCGTGTGTAGCACGTCATTATCGTGGTGTAGCAATTTTAATGGCCAGTAGTGTACAAATAGCAATAGTGATAATAAATTAAAAATACATTGGAAATTGAAAGAAAAAACACAAAAATATTCAAATTTTAAGAAGATATGATGATAGATGATAGGAAAGACTTGAATAGTAAGAGAGAGAGAGAGAGAGAGAGAGAGAGAGAGGGAGAGAAAGAGGAGTGAGTGAGAGAAATATTAGTCTGTCTGAGCTAGTCTGGTCTTAAACTCTCGGGACTGCTTTGAGCCTTGCAATCCTAATTCGCTACAGTTAAATTTACGGATTAATATTTCGGTAAAAAACCACCTCCATTAGGACCCTGCCTAGTAAGGCGGTGCGGGTCTCCCGCATCGTTCCCCTACGCTCTGTAAAGAAGCATGGGACTTCATTTCATTTCAAATGCTATTTACAAAAACACTATAGTTATTATGTACATTGTAGAAAACGCAGTGATGTGTGAGTGCAAATATGTTATTTCTTGAGGTTACTAATTAACCTTCAGTTAGTAGGAACTGAGAAGTAATACGAGGGGCGTTCCATAAGTAACGCAACACTTTTTTCTGAAAGCAAGTTGGTTTTATTCACTGTTCGAGTTCACCATATTATTCCCCATCCTATTTTTCATCTACGTTCATTGCTACTGCCTTGCGAAGCCTTCCTGGAGGGCCTGTATGCCCGCATGGTAACGATTCTACTGGTCGACATCGGTGTCAACGTCTTGCTGCGTAAGTAAACTCCCCATCATACACGTACTGCTTCCCCAGGAGCGTATACCTCATTGGGCTAAACACTTGGGAGCTGCGAGATCCGGGCTCTAGGGTGAATGAGAAAAAACAGTCCAATAAAGTTTTCTGAGCTCCTCTCGGATGCGCAGACTTGGGTGTGGCCTTGCGTTATCATGGTGAATGGGAAGTTCCTTTGCATTTTTGTGGCGACGAACAAGCTGAAGTTGATTCTTCAATTTCCAGAGGGTAGCACAACTGACTGTTGCGCCATAAAGGAGGATGTCGAACAGAATAACCCCTTCAGAGTCCCGGAAGACCGTCGCCATGACTTTAACGGCTGAAGATGCGGCTTTGAACTTTTGTTCGGAGGAGACGTAGTGTGGCGTCACTCCACATTTTGCCGTTTTGTTTGCGGTTCGAAGTGATAAACATATGTTTATCGCCTGTGACGATATTCGACAACCAATTGTCGCCATCACACTTGAAAAGTGCAAGCAGTTTCGCTCAGATGGTCCTGCGTTGATCTTCAAGGTCTACTGTTAGGTGGCGAGGAACCCAACTGATGGACGAGTATGTCAGTACTACTAACAGAGACGTCCAGTTGTGCAGCTAGGTATCTGATTGTGATCCGTCCATCACCTCGAATGAGAGTGTCCGCACGTTCCAACTTTGCAGAAGTCACAGCTGTGTGCGGCCGGGCGGCACGCGGGAGACCGGATAGGTTTTTGTGACTGTGTTGAGATGATGATAGACGCCTCGCCCAACGACTCACCGTGCTTTTGTTCACTGCCTGGTTCCCGTACACATTCTGCAAGCGCCTGAGAATATCTGCGATGCTCTGGTTTTTCGCCAAAGGAAACTCAATGACAGCTCTCTGCTCGGAACGCACCTATGTTACAGAAGACATTTTGAACGCTACGTATAGCGTCAGCGCCATCACCCATTGGAACTTCATGGAATTATAGAAGCTGAAGAGGGTATACTCCACGATAACCCATAACAAATTTGGCATTGAAATTGGTAGAGACAAAATGTGTAGCATTACTTATTGAACGCCCTTCGTATCTGATTAACAATCAGTAAGTGTATTGAAATAGTTGTAAGGACACTATTAGTCTATGCCAAATTTTCTGGTATCCAAACAGACAACAGCTGTGTATTATTTTTCGACAATGTAGGTTTTTTTCGTTCGAACACGCACGCGATTTTAATGGAGAAATGGAGTTTTGAATCGTTGTGCCACCTGGGTCAGAATCATGCAAGTGGAGTTGTGTGAAGTCCGCATGGAGCTGATACGAAATGTGAGAACAACGCAAATGGGGGATGAAAGTAAAGCAAATTAGTGATACATGTACAAATTTTGTGATAGAAGATTATTAAAGAAACATCATTTTTATTAAAATTGAATAAAATAATTAAAGTAAATAGTGCTGTGTGCATAACGAGAAATGGTAACATGATTTTCTGCGTTAGTTTTGTGGCGCAAAAAACGGTGGGAGTGCGTCGGCGTAAACCCTTAACAGTATTTAAATACATTTATTCACCAATTTCAAAAATTCCGAGAACATATATAAGATGATACAAGTAAGGAATTCAATGCTTAGTTTTCCGAATAGCAGATCTTCATGTCTGTCACAAAAGAACACATGATACAAGAATCTGCTCCAATGAATTTTACCTTCTTTATAAAAAGGGGATTAGAAACGGCATACAAAACATAAGAACGACAGTGAAAGCAGAACGAGAAAACAAACAACAATCAGTCATATCACACGATATCAAAGCCTATTATATGCGCAATCAAAGCCAACAGATTGACACTAAATAAGCAATTAACAAGAGAGCAGAAATCAGCAATAAAATACACCAGCGCGAGGTATTCCTCTTCTGGGCGCAATAAATGAGAACAACAAAACGTCGAACACCTGCATCAAGGAAACATTAAAACTTTATTGAACTCGACCACAACAAAATAAAATTTTCCAGAATGAGATTTTCACTCTGCAGCGGAGTGTGCGCTGATATGAAACTTCCTGGCAGATTAAAACTGTGTGCCCGACCGAGACTCGAACTCGGGACCTTTGCCTTTCGCGGGCAAGTGCTCTACCATCTGAGCTACCGAAGCACGACTCACGCCCGGTACACACAGCTTTACTTCTGCCAGTATCTCGTCTCCTACCTTCCAAACTTTACAGAAGCTCTCCTGCGAACCTTGAAGAACTAGCACTCCTGAAAGAAAGGATATAGCGGAGACATGGCTTAGCCACAGCCTGGGGGATGTTTCCAGAATGAGATTTTCACTCTGCAGCGGAGTGTGCGCTGATATGAAACTTCCTGGCAGATTAAAACTGTGTGCCCGACCGAGACTCGAACTCGGGACCTTTGCCTTTCGCGGGCAAGTGCTCTACCATCTGAGCTACCGAAGCACGACTCACGCCCGGTACACACAGCTTTACTTCTGCCAGTATCTCGTCTCCTACCTTCCAAACTTTACAGAAGCTCTCCTGCGAACCTTGCAGAACTAGCACTCCTGAAAGAAAGGATATAGCGGAGACATGGCTTAGCCACAGCCTGGGGGATGTTTCCAGAATGAGATTTTCACTCTGCAGCGGAGTGTGCGCTGATATGAAACTTCCTGGCAGATTAAAACTGTGTGCCCGACCGAGACTCGAACTCGGGACCTTTGCCTTTCGCGGGCAAGTGCTCTACCATCTGAGCTACCGAAGCACGACTCACGCCCGGTACACACAGCTTTACTTCTGCCAGTATCTCGTCTCCTACCTTCCAAACTTTACAGAAGCTCTCCTGCGAACCTTGCAGAACTAGCACTCCTGAAAGAAAGGATATAGCGGAGACATGGCTTAGCCACAGCCTGGGGGATGTTTCCAGAATGAGATTTTCACTCTGCAGCGGAGTGTGCGCTGATATGAAACTTCCTGGCAGATTAAAACTGTGTGCCCGACCGAGACTCGAACTCGGGACCTTTGCCTTTCGCGGGCAAGTGCTCTACCATCTGAGCTACCGAAGCACGACTCACGCCCGGTACACACAGCTTTACTTCTGCCAGTATCTCGTCTCCTACCTTCCAAACTTTACAGAAGCTCTCCTGCGAACCTTGCAGAACTAGCACTCCTGAAAGAAAGGATATAGCGGAGACATGGCTTAGCCACAGCCTGGAGAGCTTCTGTAAAGTTTGGAAGGTAGGAGACGAGATACTGGCAGAAGTAAAGCTGTGTGTACCGGGCGTGAGTCGTGCTTCGGTAGCTCAGATGGTAGAGCACTTGCCCGCGAAAGGCAAAGGTCCCGAGTTCGAGTCTCGGTCGGGCACACAGTTTTAATCTGCCAGGAAGTTTTTTAAAATTTTCCAGTTTTATTACACAACGTCCTACAGTGGCCTCACCATAATTGAAAACTATGCTCTCTTGGTAACTTAATTTGGCCAACCCATATACAATTGTTCCCATTACACGACTCATCTGATCACAAGCAGCAAACTTCCTTTAAAGGTTGGAGCCGAAAACGCACCGCAGCTGACAACACTAGACTCCTTGCAGGCCGGTGCGTCCGAGCGGTTCTAGGCGCTTCAGTCTGGAACCACGCAACCGCTACGGTCGCAGGTTCGAATCGTGCCTCGGGCATGGATGTGTGTGATGTCCTTAGGTTTGTTAGGTTTAAGTAGTTCTAAGTTCTAGGAGACTGATGACCTCAGATCTTAAGTCCCATAGCGCTCAGAGCCATTTGAACCATTTTTTAGGGACCTGATAACCTCAGATGATAAGTCCCATACTGCTTAGAGCCCTTTGAACCATTTGAACTAGACTCCTTGCGTGTTGTGTTCCCAGTTACCCCGAAGCCTAGCATAGATCGCTACCTCAGACTGGGTCGATGCCTCGTGTTGACAGCACACCACTGCCAGCCCTGACTGTGTCCGCGAGGCTGCATCGCTGCTTTGCTCCACTTCTTCTTACATTGCCACTTCCTGCGGGCTGGTCTCTCCGGAGGTTGCTAGATGTGTTGCCATACTGGCTGGCCGTTTCGATACTGTCTCCATTCCATGGATGCTCTCTTCTGACAGCGGCAGCAGCCTCTCCGTCCCGCACACACGGGGCTGCTGTCGTGGACAGTGATAGGCCCGCCAGGAGATAAACGCTCTTAGCCCATGTGCCAGGCATGGTTCGGGGCCCAGGGTGCATCTCACTATGGCCGCACACCGTTCCACACCTCTTCGTGGCGCTAAGAGCGGAGATTTTACTGTTCCAGCTGCGTCCTCTCACGCCGAACGCAACAGCAGCCCTGGCGCGAACACCCAAGTGAGACCAGAATACGACTGTGCTGTGAATCGCTGAGTCATACTTTTGAAGTAGAGTTTTACTGGAAGTTAGTGGGTGGTTATACACCAAGCGCCAAAGAAACTGGTATAGACATGTGTATTCAAATACAGAGATATGTAAACAGGCAGATTACGACGCTGCCGTCGGCAACGCCTATATAAGACAAGTGTCTGGCGCAGTTGTTAGATCGGTTACTGCTACTACAATGGGAGGTTATCAAGATTTAAGTGAGTTGGAAGGAGGTGTTATAGTCGGCGTACGAACGATGGGACACAGCATCTCCGAAGTACAGGTGAAGTGGGGATTTGCTCGTACGACCATTTTACGAGCGTACCGTAAGTATCAGGAATCCAGTAAAACATTAAATCTACGACATCGCTGCGGCCGGAAAAAGATCCTGTAAGAACTTCACCAACCACGACTGAAGAGAATCGCTCAACGTGACAGAAGTGATATCATTCCGCAGATTGCTAGAGATTTCATCGCTAGGCCATTCAACGAAACATCATCGATATGGGATTTCGGAACCCGTGGTCCACTCGTGTATCCTTGATGACTTGACGACACCAAGCTTTACGCCTCGCCTGGATAAGTGAACACCGACATTGGACCGTTGATGACTGAAAACATGTTGCCTCGTCAGAAGAGTCTGGTTCCAAATTGTATCTTGCGCTTGAATATGTACGAGTATGGAGACAACCTCATGAATCGATGGACCCTGCGTGTCAGCAGAGGACTGATCAAGCTGGTGGAGGCTCTGTAATGGTGTGGGGCTTGTGCAGTTGGAGTGATAAGGGACCCAGATACGTCTAGATACGCCTCTGACAGGTGACACGTACGTAAGTATCCTGTCTGCCCACCCGCATCCATTCACATCCATTGTGCATTCAGACGGACTTGGGCAATACCGGCAGACAATGCGACATCCCACACGTCCAGAATTGCTACAGAGTGGCTCCAGGTACACTCTTCTCAGTTTAAACACTTCCGCTGGCCACCGAACTCACCAGACATGAAGATTACACTGTTCGACATGGGTTCTATTTCTGATATTAAAGTATGTCCTTCTAGACCATTTTACCGTGGGAAATTCAAATATGTAAACAAAATATCGTTGTCATGGATAGTTTTTATGTAATATGTATATATATGTATATTCACAATTCATGGCAAACACAGAGACATTATAGAGAAATACGGGTATGTTGCCGCATCCAGTGGTGATAGAACGTGATAATTTCTTGTGCAACAGCAGGTATGAAGAATCAGACATCATTGGGTTATCCCCCGCCACACATGTCATTAAGACCACCTGAAACATCTCATTAACTCGAACGGCGACAGCCGGTCGCTGCCTCGGCAGTAAAGCTTCACGCCTCCTAGGGGCAGGTGCATCGGGTTTACAACAGTGGTGTTAGCCGCAATTTGTGTCAGTCTTAACGAGTGGGTGTTTTGGCTGACAAGTATCTGTCTGTCATATTTCCGAGCACGGTTGAATTTTTTAGTTCCTGTGTGTAAACTGATTGAGCCTGGTGCTGAAGGTAAAACGACTGCTTGTTTTTACACATCAGCGTTCCTCTAGTTCCCTACTATTAATTTAATACAGGTGTATTACCAAAGTGGTATTTTTAAATTTGCAGAAATGCCACGTCGTCGTGGATGTCGATATAAGCCGGACAACTTCTGCTACATCTGTGGGAAGTTCACGTTTGCCAGAAATAGGAAGAAAATTTCTTCAATCATAAAGAAAGCATACAAACATTACTTTGGAGTAGAGGTTGGAGACCAAGATAAAGAATGGGCACCACATTTCTGTTGTGCTACATGTTACTGCAAACTAATTCAGTGGTGGAAAGGTAAAGAGAATGTGGCGTTGTTTGCTGTTCCCATGGTGTGGAGGGAGCCTAAGGACCATGTTACTGATTGTTATTTCTGTCTAACAAAAATTCAGGGTTTTACAAACAAAAAGTCGAAGAGGCACATTTTTTACCCAGATCTGCCTTCAGCGAGAATGCCAGTGCAGCATTCCGACAACCTTCCAGTACCTTCAAGAGCTCGAGGTCAAATTCCGAGTGAGAGTGAAATAAGTAGTACTGAAGAAATCACAGATGATGATTCTTTATATCACTGCACAGGTGAGTCATCGCCACATTTGTTAACACAGGCAGATTTAAATGATTTAGTAAGTGATCTAGGACTAAGTAAACAAAAGGTTGGTTCAAGATTATAAGAGTATAATCTACTGCACCAAAGTACTAAAATCAGGGTGTTCAGGCACAGAGAACATGCCTTTATTTCTTATTTTTCCACTGACGAAGCACTGACATTTTGCAGTGACGTTGCTGGCCTGATGAAAGTGCTGAACTTCACTTATATTCTACAGGAGTGGAGACTTTTCATAGATGCTTCGAAAACAAGTCTGAAGGGTGTTTTGCTCCATAACGGAAATAAACACCCTCTGTTCCAGTACCTTACGCTAGTTTGACAAAAGAGAATTACGAATTCGTACAAAGGATGCTAAATTCATTAAAATATAATGAACACAAATGGAAAATATGTGCAGATTTCAAGGTAATTGCTATGGTACTGGGAATGCAACAAGGCTACATAAATTATGCCTGTTTTCTTTGCGAGTGGGATAGTCGAGACCGAAATTCTCACTACGTGAAAAAGAAATGGCCTAGGCGAAGATGGAAAGTTGGCAAAAAGAATGTACAACGTGAAAGTCTGGTAGCTCCTGAATATATACTACTTCCACCGCTGCAAATCAAACTTGGCCTGATGAAACAATTCGTGAAGGCCATGGATCCAACAAGCTGTGGGTTTGCATATCTAGCTACCAAATTCCCCCGTCTTTCAGCGGCAAAAATAAAGGAAGGCGTATTTGTGGGCCCACAAATAAGGGAGCTGCAGAAAGATGCAAATTTTGAAGCATGTTTAACTGATAAAGAAAAAACCGCATGGAACTGTTTCAAGATAGTGTCGGAAAACTTTCTCGGAAGAAGAAGAGCTACTAACTACAAAGCAATGGTGAAGGATATGATCAAAGCATATCAGGATTTGGGGTGCAATATGTCTTTGAAGGTACATATGATGAACTCTCATCTGGACTACTTCACAGAGAGTTGTAGTGACGTATCGGATGAACATGGGGAAAGATTCCATAAAGACATTTCTACCATAGAAAGGCGCTATGAAGGGAGTTGGGTACCTTCTATGTTAGCAGATTATTGCTGGAATATCATGCGAGAGAAGAAAGATTCACAATACAAGAGAAAAAAGTGATGTGCATTACAAGGCAGTGGCTCATTGTTTGTCAATTTTCTGTAATTTCTCATGTCAAATAAATGCTTCAAAGTGTATACACAAAGGTTGCTGTGTTATATGTTAGATCCCACCCTCCATTAATGTGACGAACTTATAACATCATAAAGATGTGCATTTATTTGTCGAATTTCACCTCACGTTTGCTGCACTATATCAGAAACTGAAAAGAGAAATAAAATTGCGATTACTCATAAACTATCCCTGACAGAAAAAAACAAAAAAACAGTTTTCAATTCAGCACTCAAAATACAACTAGGATCACAATATTTATTATCAGAAATAGAAAAAAAGGTTTTTTTTATTTATTTATTTTTTACAGTGTTATTGGTCACATATGGGATGGTTTGCAACGTGCTGTTCAGAACATATCTCAACCCCTCGTACTCCCACAGATTTATGGACAGCGCTGCAGGATTCGTAGACAGGTGTACCAGTTTCTTTGACTCTTCAGTGTAATTAACGTGCAGCTACCCACAGAGATAAATTCTGCCGAAATTTTTACAAAGGTACAGACGGTGTTTAGAAAGGATAGATTGCATGCAACCGGTGGTGGAGTGTTCGTCGCTGTTAGTAGTAGTTCATCCTGTAGTGAAGAAGAAGAGGATAGTTCCTGTGAATTATTATGGGTGGAGGTTACACTCAACAACCGAGCTAGGTTAATAATTGGCTCCTTTTACCGACCTCCCGACTCAGCAGCATTAGTGGCAGAACAACTGAGAGAAAATCTGGAATACATTTCACAAAAATTTCCTCAGCACATTATAATCTTAGGCGGAGATTTCAATTTACCAGATATAGACTGGGACACTCAGATGTTTAGGACGGGTGGTAGGGGCAGAGCATCGAGTGACATTATACTGAGTGCACTATCCGAAAATTACCTCGAGCAATTAAACAGAGAACCGACTCGTGGAGATAACGTCTTGGACCTACTGATAACAAACAGACCCGAACTTTTCGACTCTGTATGTGCAGAACAGGGAATCAGTGATCATAAGGCCGTTGCAGCATCCCTGAATATGGAAGTTAATAGGAATATAAAAAAAGGGAGGAAGGTTTATCTGTTTAGCAAGGATAATAGAAGGCAGATTTCAGACTACCTAACAGATCAAAACGAAAATTTCTGTTCCGACACTGACAATGTTGAGTGTTTATGGAAAAAGTTCAAGGCAATCGTAAAATGTGTTTTAGACAGGTACGTGCCGAGTAAAACTGTGAGGGACGGGAAAAACCCACCGTGGTACAACAACAAAGTTAGGAAACTACTGCGAAAGCAAAGAGAGCTCCACTCCAAGTTTAAACGCAGCCAAAACCTCTCAGACAAACAGAAGCTAAACGATGTCAAAGTTAGCGTAAGGAGGGCTATGCGTGAAGCATTCAGTGAATTCGAAAGTAAAATTCTATGTACCGACTTGACAGAAAATCCTAGGAAGTTCTGGTCTTACGTTAAATCAGTAAGTGGCTCGAAACAGCATATCCAGACACTACGGGATGATGATGGCATTGAAACAGAGGATGACACGCGTAAAGCTGAAATACTAAACACCTTTTTCCAAAGCTGTTTCACAGAGGAAGACCGCACTGCAGTTCCTTCTCTAAATCCTCGCACAAACGAAAAAATGGCTGACATCGAAATAAGTGTCCAAGGAAGAGAAAAGCAACTGGAATCACTCAACAGAGGAAAGTCCACTGGACCTGACGGGATACCAATTCGATTCTACACAGAGTACGCGAAAGAACTTGCCCCCCTTCTAACAGCCGTGTACCGCAAGTCTCTAGAGGAACGGAGGGTTCCAAATGATTGGAAAAGAGCACAGGTAGTCCCAGTCTTCAAGAAGGGTCGTCGAGCAGATGCGCAAAACTATAGACCTATATCTCTGTCGTCGATCTGTTGTAGAATTTTAGAACATGTTTTTTGCTCGAGTATCATGTCGTTTTTGGAAACCCAGAATCTACTATGTAGGAATCAACATGGATTTCGGAAACAGCGATCGTGTGAGACCCAACTCGCTTTATTTGTTCATGATACCCAGAAAATATTAGATACAGGCTCCCAGGTAGATGCTATTTTTCTTGACTTTCGGAAGGCGTTCGATACAGTTCCGCACTGTCGCCTGATAAACAAAGTAAGAGCCTACGGAATATCAGACCAGCTGTGTGGCTGGATTGAAGAGTTTTTAGCAAACAGAACACAGCATGTTGTTATCAATGGAGAGACGTCTACAGACGTTAAAGTAACCTCTGGCGTGCCACAGGGGAGTGTTATGGGACCATTGCTTTTCACAATATATATAAATGACCTAGTAGATAGTGTCGGAAGTTCCATGCGGCTTTTCGCGGATGATGCTGTAGTATACAGAGAAGTTGCAGCATTAGAAAGTTGTAGCGAAATGCAGGAAGATCTGCAGCGGATAGGCACTTGGTGCAGGGAGTGGCAACTGTCCCTTAACATAGACAAATGTAATGTATTGCGAATACATAGAAAGAAGGATCCTTTATTGTATGATTATATGATAGCGGAACAAAGACTGGTAGCAGTTACTTCTGTAAAATATCTGGGAGTATGCGTGCGGAGCGATTTGAAGTGGAATGATCATATAAAATTAATTGTTGGTAAGGCGAGTACCAGGTTGAGATTCATTGGGAGAGTGCTTAGAAAATGTAGTCCATCAACAAAGGAGGTGGCTTACAAAACACTCGTTCGACCTATACTTGAGTATTGCTCATCAGTGTGGGATCCGTACCAGATCGGTTTGACGGAGGAGATTGAAAAGATCCAAAGAAGAGCGGCGCGTTTCGTCACAAGGTTATTTGGTAACCGTGATAGCGTTACGGAGATGTTTAATAAACTCAAGTGGCAGACTCTGCAAGAGAGGCGCTCTGCATCGCGGTGTAGATTGCTCGCCAGGTTTCGAGAGGGTGCGTTTCTGGATGAAGTATCGAATATATTGCTTCCCCCTACTTGTACCTCCCGAGGAGATCACGAATGTAAAATTAGAGAGATTAGAGCGCGCACGGAGGCTTTCAGACAGTCGTTCTTCCCGCGAACCATACGCGACTGGAACAGGAAAGGGAGGTAATGACAGTGGCACGTAAAGTGCCCTCCGCCACACACCGTTGGGTGGCTTGCGGAGTATAAATGTAGATGTAGATGTAGATGTAGGTCCAGTGTGGACAGTAATACTTATCGTATGGCAGCGAAACTTGGTAGGTATGCTAATGCGTTAATGTGGAACCGATTGAAGTTGGAAAAAAAATAGTTCGAGTTTTGCCCGCTAGGTGCAAATGTGGTGCCATGAATGCAAGAAAGACGTATAGAAATGTTTCCGTACGTAGTGGATTACGAATGGACATGGGTGGAATAGGTCAAACAAGTGAGAAGGCATTGATTTTATTAATAAATGTTGTGTTTGTCAAATGACAGTACGGATGTCATATCATCACAAAAATAAAGCTCTGAATATAGAAAGTAGCGACAAGGTTTTGTGTTGGGATTGTCGAAAACTGAGCACTGTCACTGGTCATTGCACGTCACATGATGCAAGGCAGCCAGTTTGGACGTAAGTAGTACATGAGATTAACGAGATAGTTGATCTAATTACCGGTTACCTCAGTATATAGGAGTGTGTGAAACATACAGACTGATTTTATATTAGCTTAAGAGCCTAACAGCCGGCCAGAGTGGCCGAGCGGTTCTAGGCGCTTCAGTCCGGAACAGCGCGACTGCTACGGTCGCAAGTTCGAATCCTGCCTCGGGCATGGATGTGTGTGATGTCCTTAGGTTAGTTAGGTTTAAGTGGTTCTAAGTTCTAGGGGACTGATGACCTTAGAAGTTAAGTCCCATAGTGCTCAGAGCAATCTGAATTTTTTAAGAGCCTAACAATACGTGTCAACTTTTCTGTAAGGAACAATGCCACAGATCTGCACAATAAACTGCTATTCGAGGGCAGAGGGTGTAGCAGGTTTTTCCGAATTCTTCAGGGCGAAAGGACTGCAGAAAGATGCAAAACATGGCTGTATCGAGTTGAAAGAAAGATACATTTCCATACGAATCGGCTAGACTATGTGAAATAAATAAACATTTCTCATTGAGGACTACTTGACAAGGTGATGTATGTTCTGCTACAGCGCATCTACAACGTGTAAACTCTTGTAGCATGTTGAACTACAAATGCAACGTTCGCAACATCGATCGTAGTTCAAGCTTTTTTCTCCTTTCTGTTCTCTTTGCTTAATACTTCTGTCTTCTTAAGCTTACGTAAGAAAACTAAATTACATATCATATTACATTCTAATATCTATTTTCATTTATTGGCTTCATTTTATACTCGAAAAATTTGAGATGAATCACAAGGATTGTGTTAAGGAATTATATTTCATGCCTGATGTAGGTTTTACTCTGTAGAATCTGAGAAACCATCTAATAATTTCCGATCACGTTATTCTTCCCAAACACGTCGCTCAAGGTAATAATTTTCCACCTACAATTGCCTCCATTGAGCCTGTTGTAAAGCTGTATCACTTTGACAAGAGAAGGAAACTGAACATTGCTTAGAACCTACGAGAAAATGCTGCAAGTCCAGGGCATTACGATTAAATGAAACAGAGTGCTGCTTAAGTCTTATTCTTCCAGCAGCAGTTAAGTATGCAGTCGATCAACAGGTACTTCAATGTTCTGCCATGTCAACTGTGTAATTTTCCGGTGGTTTAAACTAATAACCTACAGGAACAGAAAAATTAAAACGTAGAAAACTGTTAAAGGCAAACACGATAATGCTCTGCAGTTCCTGAAGAGGGCTATTACGCTGTTTGAGAATTTTAAAAAATTGGAAAAGCGGTATCTGGAAAAACAGTAGTATTTCTAGCAACAATCACACTAACTAACAATCAGAATTTACTTTTGTACGAAAAAGGTTTCCACCGTATTTTATTATGCAGGGTTTCACAAGAGTCACTGGCAAAACGTTTCAGCCTGTTTCGAGCATATAATCCACTATCAGATTTCTTCAGTTTTAAGATAAATTCTGCGGCTTATTGCTGTGTGACACTGTCTTAGTTTCAGTCTCATGAAGCTGCCGATTAAGGAAGAAAGATTTGACTTTTGCAGATCATCTTTTAGCGAAATACCATCCATATGCTGTAGAACTGTAGAATGTGAGGTTTTACGTTCTGTTAATAATAATAATAATTAAAAAGCAGATTCCAGCTTATCAGACTGGCTGATGGCAGGAGTGATTGCTTGGGAATGGACTTGCGAACCAAAACTAGTCAAAATGAAAGAAAGATAGATTACAAAATAAAATAAACTCGGAGTAACCTAAAGATGCTTTATTCTATGATAACCCTAATACCATGATAATTGGAACGACAGCCTGTTTAAGTGTTATGCTCCATGAGTGAACCATTCTGTAGTGCAGTACTGGAAATCAGGTGACTTGGGGTATCTGTTGGATACTTTGAATGTTTTAACTCACAGAGCCTAACATCATGGCACGCTGTTGTACCAATTATCATGGTAATAGGAGATACCACAGAATTAGCAGCAGAACATCCATTTCCAAAACAAAGTTATTATTATACGTTGTAATCATTGTTGTTGTTGTTGTGGTCTTCAGTCCTGAGACTGGTTTGATGCAGTCGGGAAGACAGTTAGACGCAGAAAAAAAAAACAACTAACACACTCAAGTGGGTACATATTAAAGTACCAGTGATCACAATATTTGCACTTATACTCCTAACACCTTGTATAGTGCGTAGTAACAGTCCCACAACACTCCTTTCCCACACTGATTTGTGTGTTAGCTTTATCTCCAAAATAAATAGATTATGACTGCTTTTACGAAACTTGCGACCGATAATGTTATTGAAATATGTAATGAAATGGGGTGGTGAGGGGAGGGTGAAAGATTACAACTAATTTTCTGCACAGAAGCTAACATCTACTGATGACTCAGTGAATGTCTCCTGGTGGCCTCGTGGCACGTGGCGTGGTTAGAAATTATTCAGGGTGTCCCAGAAGGAATGTTCAAAGTTCAACGATACGAGAGGAATGCTCATTTGGAGCAAAAAACTTCATATGAACGCCTACTCTCTTCCGAATGGTTCCCGAGGTGACTGTTGTGGTCTTCAGTCCAGAGACTGGTTTGATGCAGCTCTCCATGCTACTCTATCCTGTGCAAGCTTCTTCATCTCCGGGTACCTACTGCAACCTCCATCCATCTGAATCTATTTAGTGTCTTCATCTCTTAGTCTCCCTCTATGATTTTTACCCTACACGCTGCCCTCTAATACTTAAATGGTGATCCCTCGATGCCTCAGAACATGTCCTACCAACCGATCCCTTCTTCTAGTCAAGTTGAGCAACAAATTTCTCTTCTCCCCACTTCTATTCAATAGCTCCTCATTAGTTATGTGATCTACCCACCTAATCTTCAACATTGTTCTGTAGCACCACATTTCGAAAGATTCTATTCTCTTCTTGTCCAAACTATTTATCGTCCACGTTTCACTTCCATACATGGCTACACTCCATACAAATACTTTCAGAAACGACTTTCTGACACTCAAATCTATACTCGATGTTAACAAATTTCTCTTCTTCAGGAACACTTTCCTTGCCATTGTCAGTCTACATTTTATATCCTCTCTACTTTGACCGTCATCAGTTATTTTGCTCCCCAAATAGCAAAACTCATTTACTACTTTAAGCGTCTCATTTCCTAATCTAATTCCCTCAGCATCACCCGATTTAATTCGACTACATTCCATTATTCTCGTTTTGGTTTTGTTGGTGTTCATCTTATATCCTCCTTTCAAGACACTGTCCATTCCGTTCAACTGCTCTTCCAAGTCCTTTACTGTCTCTGACAGAATTGCAATGTCATCGACGAACCTCAATGTTTTTATTTCTTCTCCATGGATTTCAATTCCAACTCCGAATTTTTCTTTTGTTTCCTTTACTGCTTGCTCGATATACAGATTGAATAACATAGGGGACAGGGTACAACCCTGTCTCACTCCCTTCCCAACCACTGCTTCCCTTTCATGCCCCTAGACTCTTATAACTGCCACCTGGTTCCTGTACAAATTGTAAATAGCCCTTTGCTCCCTGAATTTTACTCCTGCCACCTGCAGAATTTGAAAGAGAGTATTACAGTCAAAATTCTCAAAAGCTTTCTCTATGTCTACAGATGCTAGAAACGTAAGTTTGCCTTTCCTTAATCTATTTTCTACGATAAGTCGTAGGGTCAATATTGCCTCACGTGTTCCAACATTTCTACGGAATACAAACTGATCTTCCCCGAGGTCGGCTTCTACCAGTTTTTCCATTCGTCTGTAAAGAATTCGTGTTAGTATTTTGCAGCCGTGACTTATCAGACCGATAGTTCGGTAATTTTCACATCTGTCAACACCTGCTTTTTTGGGATTGGACTTATTGCATTCTTCTTGAAGTCTGAGGGTATTTCGCCTGTCTCATACATCATGCTCACCAGATGGTAGGGTTTTGTCAGGACTGGCTCTCCCAAGGCTGTCAGTAGTTCTAATGGAAAGTTGTCTACTCCCGGGGCCTTGTTTTGACTTAGGTCTTTCAGTGGTCTGTCAAACTCTTCACGCAGTATCATATCTCCCATTTCATCTTCATCTACATCTTCTTCCATTTCCATAATACTGCCCTCAAGTACATCGCCCTCGTATAGACCCTCTATATACTCCTTCCACTTATCTGCTTTCCCTTCTTTGCTTAGAAATGGGTCTCCATCTGAGGTTTTGATATTCATGCAAGTGGTTCTCTTTTCTCCAAAGGTCTCTTTAATTTTCCTGTAGGCAGTATCTATCTTAACCCTAGCGAAATAAGCCTCTACATCCTTACATTTGTCCTCTAGCCATCCCTGCTTAGCCATTTTGCACTTCCTGTCCATCTCATTTTTGAGACGTTTGTATTCCTTTTTGCCTGCTTCATTTGCTGCATTTTTATATTTTTTCCTTTCATCAATTAAATTCAATATTTCTTCTGTTACCCAAGGATTTCTACTAGCCCTCGTCATTTTACCGACTTGATCCTCTGCTGCCTTCACTACTTCATCCCTCAAAGCTACCCATTCTTCATTCTTCTTCTACTGTATTTCTTTCCCCCATTCCTGTCAGTTGTTCCCTTATGCTCTCCCTGAAACTCTGTACAACCTCTGGTTTAGTCAGTTTATCCAAGTCCCATCTCCTTAAATTCCCACCTTTTTGCAGTTTCTTCAGTTTTAATCTAAAGTTCATAACCAATAGCTTGTGGTCAGAGTCCACATCTGCCCGTGGAAATGTATTACAATTTAAAACCTGGTTCCTAAATCTCTGTCGTACCATTATATAAACTATCTGAAACCTTTCAGTATCTCCAGGCTTCTTCCACGTATACAGCCTTCTTTCATTATTCTTGAATCGAGTGTTAGTTACGATTAAGTTATGCTCTGTGCAAAATTCTACCAGGTGGCTTCCTCTATCATTCCTTACCCCCATTCCATATTCACCTACTACGTTTCCTTCTCTTCCTTTTCCTGCTATCGAATTCCAGTCACCCATGACTATTAAATTTTCGTCTCCCTTCACTATCTGAATAATTTTTTTTCTCTCATCATACATTTCATCAATCGCTTCGTCATCTGCGGAGCTGGTTGGCATATAAACTTGTACTACGAGCTTCGTATCTATCTTGGTCACAACAATGCGAGGTAGAATACATATAATGCACGTTTGAGTTTGGGCTACTGGTGTGTGAATATACTTGTCTTAGCCAACCAACCTCTTTGACATCTTATCCTAGCCCACCCCACTTTGTTGGTTTCCATCTCTCTGCTCGGGCTCTTTCTCCGTAGGAATAGGAGCAGACCCGAAATTGAAACCTGTGGGTATCTCTGTGTGATTTCTCCCCAGTCGCTAAAATGTTCTACGATTCCAACAGTGTTTGAATTATTTAGCGCAACTTCGTGCATTTTGTTTGTTAAGTACGATTCAAACTAGTTGTGCCTAAAGTTATCAGTTCCAGAGCTACCAATTTCGTTTTAAAAAATCCGAAATTTGCTGTGGAGCCATTGCGGAACATTCCCGCTTCAGCCCATATAGTTCATTAAGAAGGCGGCTCTATACGTAGTCGTTCCAAGCAGAGATCTGTCACTGAGTTCCTTTTCGGAAAAACCATAGCAGCGCAGATATTCATAGGCGCTTGCGGAGACCTGCAGTGAGCAAAGGCACGGTGAGTCTTCGGAACAAGCGTCTGCCATAATCGTAAACAAGGTCGCGCAAATCTGTCCGATCTCCCACTTGCTGGCCGGCTGCACACAGCTGTGATACCTGTAGTGTTAGAACGTGCAGACACTCTCATTCGAGGTAATCGACGAGAAACGAACTTCTCTTTCTCCGTGACAACGCAAGGCCTCACACTAGTCTCCGCACCCAGGAGGAGCCTACGAGACTTCCGTGGACTGTTCTTCCTTACCTACCCTATAGCCCGAATCGCCTACCTTCCAACTTTCATCCGTTTGGCCCAATGAAGGATGCACTTCACAGGCAGCAGTACGTGGATGACTGTGAGGTTATTGATCCACCAAGACTTTGGCTCCCAAGTCGACTTTTAGTGTGGTACCATGCGAGCATAAAGACCCTCCCAGCGAGGTGGCGTAAGGCCGTCGTATTCAACGCAGATTATGTTGAAAAATAAGGTTTTATCTAAGAATAGTGGGAAACAATATGGTGATTTGGAATCCTGAATAAAACCAACCTGCTTACAGGAGAAAATGTGTTGCATTACTCATTGAACGCCTCTCGTACACTGGATGTGTTTTATTTCGGAAATCATTCGGAATTTTTTGCTTCAAACGAGTGTTCCTGTGATATTCCTGAATTTTGACCATTCCTCCTGGGACACTCTGTATAAGCGGAACAGAGACGAATGGCGAATCATTTTAGCTACGATACGAGCAACAAATGAGCAAAACCACTGACATAAGCGACTTTGACAAGGGACAGATTGTTGTGGCTTGGCGCTTGGGAACCAGCATCTCGAAAACGTTGAAGCTGGAAGGACCTTTCGCATGCTACTATGGTGAGCAACGATGGAAAGTAGTTGTAGTACGCTGAAACCACGAGTAACAAACAACGTGTCGGACATCCATGCCTTAGCATAGAATGTAGAGTTCGGACGCTTGCGCGCTCTGAAAAGCAGGATAGATGGCGATCTGTGGCGGATGTGACGCCAGAGCACAGAGCTGCTATAGGCACAAATGTTTTGAAGCACAACGTTCAGCGTACATTGTTGAGTATGGGGCTACATAGCACACGAATCCCATGTTTGCACATGTTGACCCAACAATGTCATCAATTAGGAGTTTTCCTTGTTTTCAGCATTTGCAAAGTGCTGTTCTCCGCTCTACCGGAACGAGCACATTATTGTGGTATTCTATACAGGGTGGTCCATTGATAGTGATCGGGCCAAATATCTCACGAAATAAACATCAAAAGAAAGAACTACCAGGAACGAAACTCGTCTTACTTGAAGGGGGAAACCAGGTGGCGCTATGGTTGGCCCGCTAGGCGCTGCCATAGGTCAAACGGATATCAACTCCGTTTTTTAAACAGCAACCTCCATTTTTATTACATATTCGTGTAGTACGCATAGAAATATGAATGTTTTAGTTGGACCACTTTTTTCGCTTTATGATAGATGGCGCTGTAATAGTCACTAAGGTATAAGAACGTGGTATCACGTAACATTCCTCCAGTGCGGACGGTATTTGCTTCGTGATACATTACCCGTGTTAAAATGGACCGTTTACCAATTGCGGAAAAGGTCGATATCGTGTTGATGTATGGCTATTGTGATCAAAATGCCCAACGGGCGTGTGCTATGTATGCTGCTCGGTATCTTGGACTATATCATCCAAGTGTCCGGACCGTTCGCCGGAAAGTTACGTTATTTAAGGAAACAGCAAGTGTTCAGCCACATGTGAAACGTCAACCACGACCCGCAACAAATGATGCCCAAATAGGCGTTTTACCTGCTAATCCGCACATCAGTAGCAGAAAAATTACGCGAGAATCGGGAATCTCTAAAACCTCGCTGTTGAGAATGTTACATCAACATCGATCGCACCCGTACCATATTTCTATACACCAGGAATTGCATGGCGATGACTTTGAACATCGTGTACAGTTCTGCCACTGGGCACAAGAGAAATTACAGGACGATGACAGATTTTTTGTACGCGTTCTATTTATCGACGGAGCGTCATTCACCAACAGCGGTAACGTAAACCGGCGTAATATGCACTATTGGGCAACGGAAAATCCACAGTGTCTGCGACAAGTGGAACATAAGCGACCTTGGCAGGTTAATGTTTGGTGCGGCATTATGGGACGAAGGATAATTGGCCCCTATTTTATCGTTGGCAATCTAAATGGTGTAATGTATGCTGATTTCCTACGTAATGCTCTACCGGTGTTACTACAAGATCAATGCATGACAGAAAGGCGATGTACTTCCAACATGATGGATGTCTGGTACATAGCTCGCGTGCGGTTGAAGCGGTATTGAATAGCATGTTTCATGACAAGTGGATTTGTCGTCGAAGCACAATACCATGGTCCGCACATTAACCGGATCTGATGTCCCCGGATTTCTTTCTGTGGGGAAAGGTGAAGGATATTTGCTATCGTGATCCATCGACAACGCCTGACTACACGCGTCAGCGCATTGTCAATGCATGTGTGAACATTACGGAAGGCGAACTACTCGCTATTGAGAGGAATGTCGTTACACGTATTGCCAAATGCATTGAGGTTGACGGACATCATTTCGAGCATTTCTTGCATTAATGTGGTATTCACAGGTAATCACGCTGTAACAGCATGCGTTCTCAGAAATGATAAGTTCACAAAGGTACATGTATCACATTGGAACAACCGAAACAAAATGTTCAAACGTACTTACGTTCTGTATTATGATTTAAAAACCTACCTGTTACCAGCTGTTCGTCTGAAATTGTGAGCCATATGTTTGTGATTATTACAGCGCCATCTATTACAAAGCGAAAAAAGTGTTCCAACTAAAGCATTCATATTTCTTTACGTACTACACGAATATGTAATAAAAATGGGTGTTCGTATTTAAATAACCGCAGTTGATATAAGTTTAACCTATGGCAGCGCCATCTAGCGGGCCAACCATAGCGCCATCTGGTTTCCCGTTTCAAGCTAGACAAGTTTCGTTCCTTGTAGTTTTTTCGTTTCACGCTTATTTCGTGAGATATTTGACCCGGTCACGGTCAATGGACCACCCTGTATACTGACTGGGTGTCGATATTATCCGATGACAAAGAGTCTTCATGAGAAATGTTAGTCAACGTTCTGTTGAATTTGAGATTATTAGTGAACGATCACTAGCTTTGGTAGATAAGGCTTGAGAAGAAGCACGCCAGCATTTGCCTAGCGTGATTTCGAAAACCAAATAATTGTCTTGAGTCTTTGGTGAGATTATAATGGTAGCTAGTACATTCTTGACACTAATATGGTCAGAATGGATGTATAGTCTAGCAGAAGGGTCTTTATCAAAGTTTAGACGTATACACAAGGTAACCAGTGAGGGAGTCGAGAGCTCTGGTGGCTCATTACCAAGTAATTGCATTTTGTTTGATTTCTTACAGTATCTCTGTTGCACTTAAAATATCTGCTCAACAGTGCACAGTATAAGCTCTGCCTTTTGTTAGGGAACAGAATTGTCTTTACTGACGGTACTTGCTCTTGACAACAGTAACTTCCCCTTTGCTCTTCAGTCTCAGGCCTGCATTCTACACTACTGCGTTCTTTCTCGTGACTGATTTTTCGGTAGTGTTAGCTTACATTAATATTAACAAGCGAGAGTACATACTTAGGTTTACTATGAAGAATTGGCCGAATTGGAGAATGGGTACACTAAATACAATGGAAGAGCGGTATAACGATTCTGTTACGGTAGCGACGGCAGCCACGTCACAATACTTTTACATCTCAGTGTAGACGTATGACTCTGTGCTGTAAATTTGGTAACGAAGTATTACAGGCTTTTATTTATTGTTATGGAAATTAGGAGAACAAAATGAATGAATCATAATTACATTACTACTCCGTAACGACCCTCTGGAAACTATTGGTCCCTTATACCAAAATACTCAGAAAATATCAGTAAATAAGCTCCAAAATTATGTCAGTCAATTTCGAAAAATACAAGACGCACTTAAAGGGTTTGAAAGCAAAGTTGTATCTACCGACCTGACACGAAACTCTAAGAAGACTGATCTTATGTTATCTCAGTAAACAGGTCGCAGCCATCTGAATAGGCGCTCTGTGACGGTAATGGCATTGCAACGGAGGATGACAGAAAGAAGGCCCAAATACTAAACGCATTTTTCCACAAGCCCTTCCCCGAGGAAGAGCGTAAATGATTCCGCCTTTAAATCGTCGCACGAATTTCAAATTGATAGACAGAAAAAGAGCTGAAATCACTCACCAGAGCAAAGACAGATGGGCCTGACGAGGTACCAACACGATTCTACGTAGAGTAATAGAAAGAACTTGCTCATCTTGCAGCAGAAGTCTTCCGTAGGTCACTGGGGGTGCGAAGCGTTCCTAATGACTGGAATAAAGTTCAGGTCATTTTCATTTTCAAGAAGGGTCGTCCAGAAGACGCACAAAACTATCGACCTGTATGCTGACGTCGGCCTGTTGAAGAATTTTTGATGTTTTATGTTCACATATTATAAGGTTTCTGGAGACTGCAAATCTCCTCTGTAGGAATCAACACTCGTAGATTGGAGAAATAACAATCATATTACACTCAGTTACCTCTCTTGACCCAGGGGATATAGAAAGCAGGATCGTGTTGTTAACATTTGCGAAAATTCATTCCAAGTCCACAGTAGCACTCTCTGGTGGTGTCAATATGAACTAGGCTTCATGGTGAACACAATGTATGCCGCCATCTTAAATAACGGTAGTCCCGTCATCAGATGGCTTTACGGGCGACAGCGCCTCTGGTGCCGGTACTGTGAACGAAGTCAGTTGGAGTCTGGAGCTCTTGGTGAACGTACTGTCTGCTGCCATCTTGGATAGCGATACTTGCGTCATCACCTGATGTCACAGTAGCACCCTCTGGCAGTGGCGATGTGTTCTAAGTCAGTTGGGCTCTGGACCTTGTGGTGAACACACTGGGTGTCGCCATCGTAGATTAGGTCACAGATGAGAGCGCCCTCTGGTGGTTGCGCTGTGTACTAAGTCAGTTGGAGTGCGGACCTCATGGTGAACACACTGGATGACCATACTGCATGGAATTGTTTAAATAAAGACTTATGTCCAAGTCCTTTTCCCATGAATCCTTAGCAGGAGGTGGCGGTCGGGTGACTGAGGTTAGTCCAACTGTCTTTTCTTTCGCGCCATTTTCTTAGGTTAGTAGAGATATGCGAATTGTGTTTTGTTTACTGCCAAAATTCAAACTTGGTGCCAGTTCATAGGAAGAAGTGACAGTCTGGTGACTTAGGTTAGTGGAGGTAGGCTAAGTGAGCTATCTTCCCGCAATTTTCTTTGCTTTGTGGAGATAACAGTGGTGAGATGCATTATCCTGTTGGAATTTGAACTTCCTGCCATTTTTTCTGATGGAGGGGGCGTGGCACTTTCCTGCCAAAAGCTGCGATCTTGGATAACGGTACTTGCGTCATCAGCTGACGTCATGACTGCCATCTTGGATGATGGTATCTGCTGTTGCTAAGTCTACACGACGCCATCTTGGATGACATCATCGCCGCCATCTTGGCTATATCTGGCAACAATGCAGAGTGGCTCAAAATTCTCCTTGTCCCAGTACTGGAGGTTGGTTGGCTTTTGAGTAGTTACTTTTCAATAGCCAGAGTTCTAAATGGACAGCCCAGTAAATTACAATGAAGTGTACTAAGTGCTGGCTGAACATGGCCTGCGAGTCTCATATGTTGCAACCATTGCATTCGAAAATCCGTACTTCAACAACACGCATTGTTTTAACCTTGTAGAAAATAGGACTTACCATGTTCGGAGGTGACCTTGGAGTGAGAAAATAACCTTGAGCAGGGATATTGGCCTGCTTGATGGTGTGTCTCAGTCTGAGACAATTTTTCATTGCTTATTTGCTTAGTATTCTTTTTATTTAATTAACTTTATTTCTGTTGTTTGAAACACGTATACTTTACATATGTGTAAATGACGCACATGTAGATTTTTTTTTTTTTTTTTTGAGTCATCAGTCTTCTGACTGGTCTGCTGCGGCTCGCCACGAGTTTCTCTCCTATGCCAACGTCTTCATTTCAGAGTAGCACTTGCGACCTACGTCCTCAGTTATTCATTGTATCTATTTCAATCTCTGTCTCCCTCTACAGTTTTTATGCTCTAGTAACATGGAGGTTAATCTTTGATGCCTCAATGCATGACCTCTCATCCTGTCTCTTCTTCTTGTCAGTGTTTTCTGTATGTTCCATTTGTCGACGATTCTCCAGAGAAACTCCTCCTCGTTCCTTACCGTATCAATATACCCGATTTTCAACATTCTTCTGTAGCACCACAACCCAAACGCTTCGGTTTTTTCCTATTAAAGCTTTTCCACTGTCCGTAATTTACTATCATATAATGCTGTGCTCCAAATTCCTTAAATTAAGGCCTATGTTTGCCACCAGTAGATTTCTCTTGGCCAAGAATGTCCTCTTTGCCTGTGCTAGGCAGCTTTTCATGTCCTCCTTGCTTCCAGCGTGGGTTATTTTACTTCCCAGGCCATAGAATTCCTTATCTTCGCCTACTTCGTGACTACGAATTTTGATGCTAAGTTTCTTGTTGTTCTCATTTCTGCTACTTATCATTACTTTTATATTTTTCCAGTTTACTCTCAGTCCATATTCTGTACTCAGCAGACTGTTGATCCCGTTCAACAGATCCTGTAATTCTTCTTCACTTTCACTGAAGATAGCAATGCCACCAGTGAATCTTGTCATTGATATCCTTTTACCCTGTATTTTAGTCCCAAAAATGTTCAAATGTGTGTCATTTCTTAAGGGACCTAACTGCTGAGGTCATCGGTCGCTAAGCCTACACACTACTTAACCTAACTTAAACACGCACACCCACGCCCGAGGGAGGACTCGAACCTCCTACGGGGGGAGGCGCCCGGACTGTGACAAGACGCCTAACACCATGCGGCTACCCCGCGCGGCCATATTTTTGTCCCTCTCTTGAAATTTTATTTTGCGTCGTTGTTTTTTCGACATATAGATTGAACAGTAAGGGTGAAAGACTACATCCCTCTCTTCAACTCTTTTTAATCAAAGCACTTTGTTCTTGAACTTCGAATCTTATCGTTCCCTCTTGGCTGCTGTACATATTGCATACACCTGTCATCCCATTTAGGTTACTCTTCTTTTCAGAATTTCGAACAACTTGCACCATTTCACATAATCTAACGCTTGTTAAACATCGACAGATCCTTTGAGTGTTCCTTGGATTTTCTTTAGTCTTGCTTCCATTATGAAGCTCAAGTCAGAACTGCCTGCCTGGTGCCTTTACATTTCCTAAAGTCAAACTCATCATCATCTAACAGATACTCAGTTTTCTTTTCCATTCTTCTGCATATTATTCTTGTCGGCAGCTTGGAGTGCTATAGTTTTCTCACTTGTCTGTCCTGCACATGTATATGTTACGTAAAGTAAGTACGACGCCCCTGCCTCCGTAGTTGCTTGGTCGGCACACAGTTGTAATCTGCCAGGAAGTTTCAGTATTGCGCCGGCACGAAAGGTCAGCGTGTTCGGTCAGAGAGCTGGCTGAAAAAAAAAAAAAAAAAAAAAAAAAAAAAACTGAGTTAAGGGATCAACAACGAACGTCAACGGATGTCACGTGCTGTGCGCTACGACCAAGAGCAACGAGCAGTGACTAATAAAATGTTAAAAAAAAGGTCACCGTGGCTGGCTGCCATCCGGCGGACACAGGATCTGTTCCCAGCATTGCTAGCGATTTTTTTTTCGGTGGAAGGTCTGGAACAGGGTGCACTCAGCCTCGTAGGCCCGCTGAGGAGCCAGTCGACTGATTAGTAGAGATTCCAAGTTCAATAAACCCGACAACGACCGGGACAGCGAAGTTCTAACCACATGCCCCTCAATACTGCACCAAATGACGCTGTTGACAGAGGATGAAACGGCGGTCGATAGGGCCCGAATGGCTCATCTAGGGCCAGAACGTGAAACTTTATTTTCCAGTACGATGCTCCTGAAAATTAATATCGACGTAAAAATCAGAGCAACAGGGAAATGGTCAGAATTGAAGTGCAGTGGAGTCGAGAGAGTATTAATGGCGTTCGTGAGACTGACTGCGGACGTGTTCACTTGAACCAGCTACAGTTTCAACAGAAGACGTTAAAAATTCCTCATGTGTGTGCAGCGTCGTTTAAAACGAGCGTAGACTGTCTGAGTTCGAAGGGAAACTTTTAAGAGGAACAGCTACAGAACGTGTGGGCCTAGTGTGCTACGCATAAACAAGAAGTAACTTTACAAACAGGATAAAAATTGGCCTGGTCCGAGTGGAGCTCGCGCACTGAGGGTTTCGTACAAACATAATTATCTATATAGACAGTTCATCCATTCCGGGAACCGAGAAACTCGACCATTTTTGCCTGATGTCGACATTGATACTTGCGAGATATCGGTTCCGGGAATTCCAAGGTTTTCGATAACGTTTTAATTTCAATAATGTATATAATAAGTAGTATAAATAACATAATCGAAGCATTTGAAATGTGGTGCTAGAGAAAAATGTTGAATATTAGGTGGACTGATAAGGTAAAGAACGAGGAGGTACTCCGCACAATAAGCGACGAAACGAACATATAGGAAACACTGAAAAGAAGAAGAAACAGGATGGGAGGATATCTGTTAAAACATCAGGGATTGACTTCTATGGTAATAGACAGAGCTGTAGAGGGTAAAAACTGTAGATGAAGAGAGACATTGGGATACATGCAGCAACTAACTGAGCACGCAATTTGCAAGTGCTATTCTGAGAAGAAGAGATTGACACGGAGAGGACTTCGTGGCGGGCCACAGCGACCTTTATTACAATAATTAGTAGTTCGGCATTCGAGCTGAGTGGATTGCAACGGCAAAGAATGTCTTTATTACTCACATGACGCGTTTCGGAATACGTTCATCAACAGATTTCCAGGAGTGATTGCTGCACATAGATATGGCGTTCCGAGTTGTATGTGGAACAAACATTTGTATACGGTTCATAGGGACAATGCCATATGTGGGTGAGCGCAGTCCTGTTGAAAAATGTCACCACGATACTATCCATCAGAGGATGCAGGATGCCTGTGACGTATCATTGTGCCGTCAGAGCTCTGTCTACCGGCCACAATCTGTAGTGATACCGCTACGCTTCTCCCAAGCATTAGAAGAATGAGACCCCTGCCCTTGTTCACAGCCATATTCGACGACGATGAACATCGGGATAAATGAGGAACCACAACTCATCGCTGAACACAAGGCGATGTTATTCATCAGCTGTTCTTTTGACGGTCACAGCATGACTCCAAACGCAGCCGTTTGTGTTGTAGTTTTAACAACAGCCTTTGCATCTGACGGTAATTCCCTAGTACGGCTGCTGCTAGCCTCCGGTCAACAATGTGGAACGTACAGAAAGTTGCAGGGAGCCCATTAATTGTTCTCGGATGCCAGCACAGATTTGAAGGATCTGCGATGTGCTTTGGTGCGCAATAGGGCGATGATCCCTTGCAGTGGTCAGACGTGGTGGACTGGAACCTTGACATTGAGTACGCCTGCCCTCATATTCCGGTGTACTCCAACTTCGCAATCCGGTCGCATCTGAATGCCTCACAGATATACACGGTGGTCCATTGATAGTGACCGGGCCAAATATCTCACGAAATAAGCATCAAACGAAAAAACTACAAAGAACGAAACTTGTCTAACTTGAAAGGGGAAACCAGATGGCGCTATGGTTGGCCGGCTAGATGGCGCTGCCATAGGTCAAACGGACTGCGTCTTTTTAAATAGGAACCCCCATTTTTTGTTACATATTCGTGTAGTACGCAAAGAAATATGAATGTTTTAGTTGGACCACTTTTTTTGCTTTGTGCTGTCATTCATTCCAGGCGGTATTTTCCAACAAGATGACGCTCATACACACACCACTGTTGCAACCTAACATGCTCTACGGAGTGTTGACATGTTGCTTGGCCTGTTCGATCAACAGACCCGTCTCCAGTATAGCATATGTGGGACATCATCGGACAAATCCAGCGTCATTCACAACCAGCACTAATCGTCCCTATATTGACCAACCAAGTGCCAGAGGCATGCAACTCCATCCGGCGCCTGTACAACACAATGCATGCACGTTTGCATGCTTGTATTCAACGTTCTGGCGGCTACACCTGTTATTGCTGTATCAGCGTTTCAGATCTGCAATGGCTCTTCTCGTGCTTAGATTAGCCTGTGACCTTGCAATGTTGCTCCCTTAAGTATGTTACCAATAAAAATTCATTCCTGAAATTTCATTACTCTACAATAATTCTTTTTTGGTGTTGCGATTTTTTTCCGTCAGTTTATACATACTGTTGTGGACTGGCAAGGCAGCCAATCCACAGTGACGGGTAACCGAAAGGCACGCGCTTAAACTCACGCAGGCTGGCGTGAGGTCTGAAACAGGATACGTAATGAATGCTATAAAGAAAAGTACGTAGCTGCTGGAATACTTAACTTTAATCCACAATTGGTGAACATTGGCCTTGTTACTGTACATGCTTCATTAGATACATAGCAAAGGATAAATGGCGCCTTGCTAGGTCGTAGCAATTGACTTAGCTGAAGGCTATGCTAACTATCGTCTCGGCAATTGAGAGCGTAATTCTCAGTGAATCTTTCCTAGCAACGTCGGCTATACAACTGGGACGAGTGCTAGTAAGTCTCTCTAGACCTGCCGTGTGGTGGCGCTCGGTCTGCAATTACTGACAGTGGCGACACGCGGGTCCGTCGTATACCAGCGGACCGCGGCCGATTTAAAAGGCTACCACATAGCAAGTGTGGTGTCTGGCGGTGACACCACACATACCAGTGGTGTGTACTTGTATGAAGTTATAGAGAAGTCCGATCGCGTCTTTTGGGTTCTTCCCTTAATTTGTCAGGCAGTATATTTACTACCTCTAACACCCAGTATACGAGATCAGGTATACTTTTCAAAATATCCACGGGTGTACTGCCGGTCTACAGTGTCCAACGGGCACAATATTTCGGCGATCATACATGTCGCCATCATCAGGTGAACTGACGGACTGAGCTCCTGTGAACGTGCCGGTGCGGAGATCCGTACGCTATGGCTGCTCAGGGGGAACTGGGTTCGGCCGCCGCGACCGAACCCAGTTCCCCCTGAGCAGCCATAGCGTACGGATCTCCGCACCGGCACGTTCACAGGAGCTCAGTCCGTCAGTTCACCTGATGATGGCGACATGTATGATCGCCGAAATATTGTGCCCGTTGGACACTGTAGACCGGCAGTACACCCGTGGATATTTTGATTATCAAATACGCCGGGAGAAACTCAAGAATCACAGGTATACTTTTATTTAATTGCAGTCGATCTCATCAGCATGCAGTCGGGAACAGCGTGTCGGGGGGCCATAGGCACAGTGGGGGACGTGTGGCGAGCGCAGTACACTGCGTGTGCCAGCAGCGGCAGCGGCAGCGGCAGCCAGCAGGCGGCGGATCTGTGGGCGCTGGCTGAGCGCGTGCTGGTATTTCCGCCAGCCGGTGACGCGTCGCAGCCTGCCGCCAGACCACATCAACGGGATCCCGGCCACACGGGGAGGAGGCGGCATTCCTGTCGTCTCACACACCACTCCGCTCCCGGCGGTACATTTCAACACGCGACTCTCGCTAGTCGCCTTCATGTGGGACAAAACAAGCGACGGCGCGGTTCCAGCTGTCACAAACATGATGCATTGCAAGAACCCTTTAAGGTAACTAGACTACTGGCCATTATAGTTCCAACGGATACCCTCGACCAGATGTTATCAGTGGCTCAGTGATTTCGAGATCGGGCCGGCTATGACAACAGTCGAACACCCTTCGTGTCGTACTATTGCGTTCGTGCAAAACTTCGTAGCGTTTTTTCATAAGTGTAATAAACACAACCGACACACATACAGTGACTTTTGGCATCAATAATATATTCTCAGCCGGCCGGTGTGGCCGTGCGGTTCTAAGCGCGTCAGTTTGGAACCGCGTGACCGCTACGGTCGCAGGTTCGAATCTTGCCTCGGGCATGGATGTGTGTGATGTCCTTAGGTTAGTTAGGTTTAAGTAGTTCTAAGTTCTAGGGGACTGATGACCTCCATAGTTCCATAGTGCTCAGAGCCATTTGAACCAGCCAATATATTCTCCTTCGCTATTACCAACAGTCTGCCAACGCTAGGGTAACTTTTGGATACTCCGACTGTACGAACCAAGTGGTTTTGAGGCAAAGAACTCTTCGGGCTATATTCGGAGAGCATGTTCATCCGGAATGGAAATTCCTTGAAGATTAGAAAATTGTACTGAAATGCAGGAGAATCTGCATCGAATTGATGCATGGTGCAGGGAACAACAATTGAATCTCAATGTAGACAAGTGTAATGTGCTGCGAATACATAGAAAGAAACATCCTTTTACAATATAGCAGGTTAACAACTGGAAGCAGTTAATTCCATAAATTATCTGGGAGTAGGCATTAGGAGTGATTTAAAATGGAATGACCATATAAAATTAATAGTCAGTAAAGCAGATGCCAGACTGTGATTCATTGGAAGAATACTAAGGAAATGCAATCTAAAAACAAAGGAAGTAGGTTACAGTACACTTGTTCGCCCACTGCTTGAATACTGCTCACCGGTGTGGGATCCGTACCATATAGGGTTGATAGAAGAGATAGAGAAGATCCAACGGAGAGCAGCGCACTTCGTTACAGGATCATTTAGTAATCGCTAAAGCGTTACGGAGATGATAGATAAACTCCAGAGGAAGACACTGCAAGAGAGACGCTCAGTAGCTCGGTACGAGCTTTTGTTGAAGTTTCGAGAACATACCTTCACCGAGGACCCACACCGGTGAGCAGTATTCAAGCAGTGGGCGAACAAGTGTACTGTAACCTACTTCCTTTGTTTTTAGATTGCATTTCCTTAGGATTCTTCCAATGAATCGCAGTCTGGCATCTGCTTTACTGTCTATTAATTTTATATGGTCATTCCATTTTAAATCACTCCTAATGCCTACTCCCAGATAATTTATGGAATTAACTGCTTCCAGTTGCTGACCTGCTATATTGTAAAAGGATATTTTTTTCTATGTATTCGCAGCACATTACACTTGTCTACATTGAGATTCAGTTGCCATTCCCTGTACCATGCGTCAATACGTTGCAGATCCTCCTGCATTTCAGTACAATTTTCCATTGTTACAACCTCTCGATATACTACAGCATTATCTGCAAAAAGCCTCAGTGAACTTCCGATGTTATCCACAAGGTATAGCAACGGTCCTACGACACTCCCCTGCAGCACACCTGACATCACTCTTACTTCGGAAGACTTCTCTCCATTGAGAATGACATGCTCTGTTCTGTTATCTAGGAACACTTCAATCCAATCACACAATTGGTCTGATAGTCCATATGCTCTTACTTTGTTCATTAATAGACTGTGCGGAACTGTATCAAACGCCTTGTGGAAGTCAAGAAACATGGCATCTACCTGGGAACCCGTGTCTATGGCCCTCTGAGTCTCGTGGACAAATAGTGCGAGCTGGGTTTCACACGATTGTCTTTTTCAAAACCCATGCTGATTCCTACAGAGCAGATTTCTAGTCTCCAGAAAAGTCATTATACGCGAACATAATACGTGTTCCTAGCACGTTTCCGCCAATCGGACGTTTTGTGCCCGTTCCAGACACCTAAATGTGTACATTGACTCTCACGTGTGTAGCACTTGCTGGACACATGATCGAAGATGCGTCACTGGTTTCGTCCATGTCCCTTTGGAATTCCGAAACGCAGTTTTCTAAAAGCTTTCTTCCCTGTCCTCCCTCAGATGGGCCGTTATACACGCTCTCCCCATCTGAGTCACCTGGTCAGTTGCAGACCTCCCACCTGGGGCTCCCCTTTAGGTGGTTTCCATGGTACCCCGTGTAGCGTGCCCTTGTCTCTGCTTGCCCCTCTGAAATTCCAAACTAAAATGCCTCTCGCTGCTTGTTGCACTTCTGCTCATAGACATGCATTATATACAGGGTGTTTCAAAAATGACCGGTGTATTTGAAACGGCAATAAAAACTAAACGAGCAGCGATAGAAATACACCGTTTGTTGCAATATGCTTGGGACAACAGTACATTTTCAGGCAGACAAACTTTCGAAATTACAGTAGTTACAATTTTCAACAACAGATGGCTCTGCGGTCTGGGAAACTCTATAGTACGATATTTTCCACATATCCACCATGCGTAGCAATAATATGGCGTAGTCTCTGAATGAAATTACCCGAAACCTTTGACAACGTGTCTGGCGGAATGGCTTCACATGCAGATGAGATATACTGCTTCAGCTGTTCAATTGTTTCTGGTTTCTGGCGGTACACCTGGTCTTTCAAGTGTCCCCACAGAAAGAAGTCACAGGGGTTCATGTCTGGCGAATAGGGAGGCCAATCCACGCCGCCTCCTGTATGTTTCGGATAGCCCAAAGCAATCACACGATCATCGAAATATTCATTCAGGAAATTAAAGACGTCGGCCGTGCGATGTGGCCGGGCACCATCTTGCATAAACGACGAGGTGTTCGCAGTGTCGTCTAAGGCAGTTTGTACCGCCACAAATTCACGAAGAATGTCCAGATAGCGTGGTGCAGTAATCGTTTCGGATCTGAAAAATGGGCCAATGATTCCTTTGGAAGAAATGGCGGCCCAGACCAGTACTTTTTGAGGATCCAGGGACGATGGGACTGCAACATGGGGCTTTTCGGTTCCCCATATGCGCCAGTTCTGTTTATTGACGAAGCCGTCCAGGTAAAAATAAGCTTCGTCAGTAAACCAAATGCTGCCCACTTGCATATCACCGTCATCAATCCTGTGCACTATATCGTTAGCGAATGTCTCTCGTGCAGCAATGGTAGCGGCGCTGAGGGGTTGCCGCGTTTGAATTTTGTATGGATAGAGGTGTAAACTCTGGTGCATGAGACGATACGTGGACGTTGGCGTCATTTGGACCGCAGCTGCAACACGGCGAATGGAAACCCGAGGCCGCTGTTGGATCACCTGCTGCACTAGCTGCGCGTTGCCCTCTGTGGTTGCCGTACGCGGTCGCCCTACCTTTCCCGCACGTTCATCCGTCACGTTCCCAGTCGGTTGAAATTTTTCAAACAGATCCTTTATTGTATCGCTTTTCGGTCCTTTGGTTACATTAAACCTCCGTTGAAAACTTCGTCTTGTTGCAACAACACTGTGTTCTAGGCGGTGGAATTCCAACACCAGAAAAATCCTCTGTTCTAAGGAATAAACCATGTTGTCTACAGCACACTTGCACGTTGTGAACAGCACACGCTTACAGCAGAAAGACGACGTACAGAATGGCGCACCCACAGACTGCGTTGTCTTCTATATCTTTCACATCACTTGCAGCGCCATCTGTTGTTGAAAATTTTAACTACTGTAATTTCGAAAGTTTGTCCGCCTGAAATTGTACTGTTGTCCCAAGCATATTGCAACAAACGGTGTATTTCTATCGCTGCTCGTTTAGTTTTTATTGCCGTTTCAAATATACCGGTCATTTTTGAAACACCCTGTAGGAATGGTGTGTTAATTACCATCGATTGAGTGTCATCCCTTTTTTGCATTGCATACTGGTAGGTAAATTTGCTCATAACCGCCGAATTAAGCTAGGTGTCATATTCACCTTCCCATTGCGATGTACGAGCTCTCATGTAAGGTGTCAATCCACCATTCATTTATATTGCCACCTTACCACTTTCCTGAATTATCTTACTGAAAGAAGAATGTAGCCCACAGCCAGCGTTCTGAATACATCAGAACTATAGCATCCTCTGTATAAATTACCATCAATTCATCAATGCGAATGTGTGGTAATCATGTCGTGTCTACAGTGTCACCACATACCATCGTGCCAGGTGCTGGGCGCATACGAGTATGACATTGATGAATAGCAGCCATCTGACAGACGTTCGTTCTTCTCGGTGCCTCCACATATGGATCAAGAGCGAACAAAAATGATGGAAACACAAGCACATTACAATTCCTAATGCGGTGTAGGAAACCCTTTGCCAGTCAAAACAGGTTACAGCTTATAATCACTCTTGCTCTCTATATAACGTTTTTAAAATATAGGTTGTAAAGTATAAGATAAGTAAAAGTGAGGAAGGGGATTATAATGTTGACGAAACCAGTCAAATTCGGCGAAGCCTGTATTTGTAGCTTGATACGTGACCATGAAAAGATAATTAAAAGTTTATCGGTATTGAGCTTGTAATATAGTAATACTCTAAAAAGGAATCTGATTTTGTAGTGGAGCTCACATAAGATAGGTTCTAAAAATGATCGTGTAATATGTACTTAACTGACAGAAAAATTACTCTGAATAATCTGCTGAAAAGTATTTTTAAAAATCAGGTCAGGACAAGGAATGAATCAAATGACAAACAATAAAAGTAAACATTCTCAACATTTTAATTTAAATCAAATATTACATCATAAAATGACATACCTTTTATAATTCACCCGATCAGGAGGATCAGTACCAAGAAAGAGAGTAGACGACGATGTTGAAGCACCAGCATTTGTCTTTAAAGCAAGCAACTAATGAAACACAGTCTCAAGACATATATAAAATTAGCACTATCTTTGATATCGGGAAGCTGTGGGTATGGTGACAAAATGTGGAACTTCAAGCCGTGTGGGAATGGAAGAACACAGGTCCCATATTATTTTCAAGAGGATCTCATACCTTTCCTCCTGCAAAATAGTGGCAAGTTCAGGTAACGGCGATGAAGGTCGATAGCTATCACGAACCCTTCTCTCCAAAGCAGACCACAAGTGCTCAATAAAACTGAGATATGGCGACTGTGGTGGCCAGGGTAGATGTGCTCTCAAAACCAGTCCTGGACGATGCGAGCGGTGAGAACAGAGGTCATGTCGTCTTGGAAAACGGCATCACCATTCGGGAACAAACATTGTACCTTGGGATAGACCTAGTCATCCAAAATGTTGTTGAATATCGATGTCTGTTTGTTGTCATAGTTACGTGAATAAACGCTCTGTGAAAGTGAATGACTTGTACTTCCTTATCTTGGGAACTCGACGGCGACAACGTCTATCATGAAGCTGTGCGCAGAACGTGGACTCGTCTAAATAGTGGAAGTGGCACCACTAGACGACTAAGTGCCACGTTTCTCTCTTCTGCCACGTCAAGGGAAGTCACAAACATGGGCGACGAGCTGACAGTCCGTGGCGCTCCGATTTCGTAGTACTTTCCATGTGCTTACTCATCTCGCTGCAAACAGAAGAATCGTGACGTGGCTGTTCAGTTCTGCACAGGACAGCAAACAATTTGTCTTCCTCTACTGACTCATGGTATGTGTCATAAGTACATTTTTGCACTGCCAAGCTAACAGTCTATCTGCCCTCTCAGGCCACATTCCCGCTGTCCCTGGCGGTGGCTTGTGTGCTCTCTACACGTGACCCTGTTTTAGTGGTTTTCTGTTGATGTTTTCTTCTTGAAAGTGGATGAACCTATACTGAAGGTACTGTATTCTGAGATGAAAATACTGCAAAAATTTGTGTTATGTTGGTCCTAGAAGAGTGATTTATGTCTTTCGTATTGAGTGACGTCTCAGAGCTGTGTTTCGTGTTAAACATAATTAATACAGTCTTCGTGGTGATTTTTGCTATAAATTAGGCTTAATATAATCATTAAAATCTTGCTAAGTTTTTACAAAAACAGTACGTTAATTTACATACTCTGAAATAGAATTTTTAGGAAATATCTATAAATTCTACTTTTTTTGATGGGAAAATAGTGCTCTGATTGGCTGTATTCGGTGTGTCGCTACAATGCCGGAAAAGGTGCGATTGGATGACGTTTTGTTGAGAGGAGATTCGGTGCTTGTGCAGTGACGTCATCCTAGAGGGAATAACATTAATTGGCTGAATAGTTGAAAGAATGTGATTTGTCGAAGGGATTCAGACGTAATCAAGGCGGGAAAAATTTACATTGGACAATACGCAAGACTCAGGTAATGCGCTGTATGCAGAAAGGTGTGTCTTGGTAGGAGTCCACTATTGGCTGGACGAAAGCTGCTTTGGAGGGAAACACTCCAACTGGCTGACTGGCTGCTCTCGGATGATTCGCTGTATTTACAGCTACATAATTCTGGCGGTAAACATTGCTACTGGGTGAAAGTAATATTCAGAAACAGCGCACTTAGAGTGCACTAAAGCAAACATCACGGAAAAAGCTGCAGCAGAAACCGTAAGGCTTCGGCGGAGTATTTCTCTACCGAAGCTGCAAGACCAGGAGGATGACTATCGCAATAAATCGTCAGACTTATGCAAAAAAAGAGGAAAAAAACTTGGGGCAGAGGGTGGCAACCTTGAGATGCACGACAAAAGCAGAAAAAATTGCTGCAGTAGAGAAAATACTAAATGAATTCTGCCACGAACTTAAAAGTAAAACAGTCTCAGGTACCGTCTCCCCTAATGTGAGGAACAAAGTATGGTCCTAGTGGTAACTCAGTCGAATTTCGAAGACAAATAGAGATATTGAACACAGAAAATATAACACTGAAACAACAGGTAGAGGTATTGACTTCAACACATGCAATATGGGATTCACAGTCTTTGGAAGCCCTCCGTCTGTCAAAGCTAGGAGGTCAAATTGATGTATTGAGAGAAGAAAACGAAATATTGCGTCAATAAGTTGAAGAGCTCTTAAATAAAAGCTTACCTAGTGCAAAAGAGAAAATCAAAGCCATAGAAGACGAACTGAGAAACCTCCAAGAGGAAAACAGCAAGCTGCACAACACTGAAAAGGCTAGCCCTCCGCAGTCTTTCGCGACTGTAGCGCAACTGGAAGCTGGAAACAACGCAAAATTGCTGCAGAAATGGAAGAAGCAAAAGAGAGACAGGCAACGGCACTTTTTATCAGGCCAGCGAACAATCAGTCGGCACTACAGGTCAGAGGCATACTTACGAAGGAAATATATGCACAACAAGAAAAATTGAAAATAAAAGGAATGAGGACAACGCCAACCGTTGTTATAGTTGAGACAGCGACACAACAAGACCGCAAAAAGTTTTTGGAGAAAGCAGAAACCATTCAGAGTATAAAATGTGAGGAAACGAACAAGCGGAGACCTTTAGTAGTAATTCACAGAGTTCCAACAACCGTAAATGACGACGAACTGGTTTCCCAGCTCTACAAATTAAGCTTGGAAGGCCGCTTATCTGCAGAGGACTTTTTGGAAGAGGTGAATATTAAGTTCAGAAGAGGAAAAAGTATGACAAAGGTGGTTTTAGAAGTGACACCGAAGGTGCGCACACTGTTCTTGAAACAAAAGAGAATGTTCATAAATTTTCTAGTATTGAGTGTGGTAGACTTCGATACAGTCACCAAGTGCTTTAAATGTTACGGTGTAGCCCAATCAATAAAATCCTGCAAGGAGATACAAATAACGTGTGCAAAATGTTAAGAGAAAGGCCACAAACAAGCTGAGTGCAGATCAGCAGATTCTCCAGTAGGGTGCATCCCGTCTAAACAACGGAACAAAAATTGTAACAAACCAGGAGGACCAAAGTGCCCTAGATACTGACAGCTCCGTGACAGACTTTTAGCTAAGATTGAATATGAGTAGTTACAACATCAAGAATGGCAAGATGAGGTACATGAAGCTTGTGAGCTACAAGCTCCCTAAAATTATGGCAGAAGAAAGAATAGATATTGCGCGTGTACAAGAACCATACTCACTCAATAATAAGCTGATCTGCATTCCCGAAGGTAGCATGAATATAATTGGTGGGCCAGAACCTATGGCGGCCATAACTGTCACAATGAACGTAACAGTCACCAAAATAACCCAGCTGTGTACCAGACACACGGTAGCAGTCGAGATAAGGACAGGAAACGATACCTGGATAATAGCCTCACTCTATGCTCAGTACTCTCATGATATAAACCCATATGCAGAATGGATTAAAACAGCAACCGAATATGCGACAGGCACCAAGTTGCTGACTGCCGCTGATATTAATGCGCGGTCGCAGTTGTGGTACTGTGACACCACAGACGATAAAGGCATCATTATAAATGAAACACTCGCTGAGCTCAACCTTTATGTCCTTAACAAAGCAGGGGAGCCACCTGCATTTGATAACGATAGGGCGCAGAGCAACAGCGACATTACAGTAGTAAATGGTAAAGTACTACTGCACTGCAACACATGGGAAGTTGGGCCAAGTATATCGCATAGCGATCACAACAGAACTGTAATAAAATTGCAGTCAACACATGAATGCAAGGCAAACAGCGAGAAGCGACTAAATTTGCAAAAATATGGCCGGAGGAAAGTCAGACTGCTAACAGAAACAACGGACCTACAGTCAATACATGGCAGTATAGAATACAAAATTCATGTTCTAACCGAACTGCTAAAAGAAGGAGCAGAACGAAGCAATTCCGAAGTTTGAAAACGGATTTAAATCAAGAACACTCTGGACGCAGGAACTAACAAAACCCCGAAGAGACTCAAGAAAAAAGCGAAGGTTCTATCAAAGGGTAATATCCACTCAAGACAGAGAAATACGACTGCAACAATACCTGCAAGCAAAACTAAAATACAAAGACAAACTTACTGCAACAAGGCAGTTGCAATGGGATAACTACGTAGGGACACAACTGGCAGACATCTGCGGAGTGCCATACAAACTACTAACTGAAAAAGTAAAATTTGCAATGGTTTTATCCACGTTGAGAAAAGAGAACGGAGCCATGACAAAAGGATGACGGAGTACAGAGAATACTTGTTATTTCAACTTCTTCCGGACGATGACTGAACAACAGACGATCGAAGACACGCAGAAACACGAAGAAATCTCGACGCTGAGTATACAACTGAGATCGAGACTAGTCCATTCACTAACGAAGAAGTATTACAAGCAATTCTACAAAAGAGGCCCCGGTTCCTGAGGGAATCCATTCAGAGACGCTGCATCAAGTTGCTCCATTGATAACGTCATTTCTGACAAATACATTAAATGAAGAATTGAATTTAGGCAAAGTAGCTCGAGCTTGGAAGACAGCTAATTCTGTCATTATTAAATAGTCTATGGATAAAGACCCCTCAGAGCCAAGGTCCTACAGGCCGATGTGTCTTTTGAATACTCTAGCCAAAGTACAGGAGCGACTGCTATGTGACGGTCTACAATCGCACAGAGAAATTACGGGCCTAAGTCAGTATCAATTTGGATGGTTGAAAATGGCTCTAAGCACTGTGGGACTTAACAGCTAAGGTCATCAGTCCCCTAGACTTAGAGCTACTTACATCTAACTAACCTAAGGTCATCACACACATCCATGCCCGAGGCAGGATTCGAACCTGCGACCGGAGCGATCACGCGGTTCCCGACTGAAGTGCCTAGAACCGCTCGGCCACCGCGGCCGGACCATCAGTTTGGATTCAAGAAGAAAAAGTCCATAGACGACGCTATAAATCGAGTGCTTCATATAGTTCAGAGCATAGGAAAGAAGTATGTCATTGCCATGTTCATAGACATTCAAGGGGCATTTGATAACATGTGGTGGCCTGCACTTTTTGCACGTCTTAGAGAGCTTCAGGTTCCAGCGCCACTATACCACAGCCTGAGAGATTACGGCCGGGATACAGTAACACAATGGCGTGCATAAAACCGACAGGTAATGAAGAAGATAACGAAAGGGTGTCCAAAAGTCTCGATCTTGGGACCAGTGTTCTGGGACTTGACCATTGAATCTTTACTTAACCTCACGGAGGAAGACGGTAATGCAGATGGTATAGTGGCATACGCAGACGATATTTTAGTAGTAGTATCAGCCAACTCCAGAGTTGAGATAGAGAACAGAGCCTTTAGCACCCTATTGAAAATGCATCCGTGGTGCGAAACCAATAAACTTACCATAGCACCAAGCAAAACACAGTATATGCTGGTGAAAAGGAGTTTGAAACGAGGCCCTATAATACGTCTCATGAACAACAACATCGCCAGAAGGAAGATCAACCTCGGGGTGCAACTAGATGACCGACTTACATTCAACAACCACGTAAGGATAATAACTGAGAAAGCAGTCACAGTGCTACATAAATTAGCAAAGATAAATACGTTTCAATACAGAACGCCTTTAAAATGATGAAAGGTACTATTATGCAGTGTATGAGTCAATAGTGATTTTTTCTCGGCGAGCACATGGGTACATCGACTCGTCTTATAGACTAATGTCACAGCTTCATGCAGAGGCCAAAGAAACATTCTTTTACCATTATCAGGAGCTTCTAGTTCTACATCAATAGAAACCCTGTGTGTAGTACTGGACGTTTATACTGTAGACAACGATTAGGAACAGAGCATCAGCTTATTGGCTAAGAGTAAGCCTGCATGACAAGGTGTTCCAAATAACAAATGAAAATATACGAAATAATAAAGAATTAAAGTGTTGGAGGGTAAATGCCTGGCAACGCGAGTGGGAAAACATTGAAAAGGGCAGGCGAGTGTATTCCTTCTTCCCCAACATAAGGGAGAGTTTAAACATGGAACATGCCGATCCAAACCGAGGTACGATTCACTTCCTCGCCGGCCATGGTCCTTATCCAATGTACCTAGATCGCATGGACTTGAGGATGGCGGACATCTGCGAATGTGGACAACATGGCACGCCAGAGCGTGTCGTGTTAAATTGTATAAGACTTGGACAAGCAAGGTATACCGAACTGACACACGACGATATCAGTCACTCACTAAGGGATCATGAAATATTGAAGGAACTAAATGAGACAGCCGACCCCATCTCGAGACTGGTACACGCGGAATTCAGAGGATGAGGGCAACATAGAGAAGCCGTGCACAGGCCGCAGCACCAGGAGAACGGGGACAGGAGTGATGGCGCTGAATCACCAGAAGAAAGTGAAAGAGACAATAATTCACAAGACTGAACATATATACCTAACAGAAGTAAACTCTTTGTCACCTATATTAGCAAATACTACCTCGCCGTTTGTATTAATGTAAATAACTGGAGTTATTTTAACCTGTTTGCTATTGTTTATATTTTAAAATTGGTTGATGAAACAGACCATTTTAATAATTTTATGTTATTTTGACTTGAATATTTTAATGAGATCATAAAATTAACTCTCTTAATTCATAACAAATTTTTAATTAGCTTACTATATTTTAGTATGGATCATGTGTTAACTTCATTAATATCCTTATTATTATAAGTTTCAGAGTGTTTTACATTTGACAACAGATTTATTGTACGCAACAGGAACATTTAAATAATACTGATTATGAACGTTATAATCAACGTTACTACAACGCTATTTATGCTATGGTGACATAAACGAGCTGCCAAAATATAGACACAATCAATGTAACTAAAAGTTGAGGCATCGTTAAAAGGAATAGCAATAAATATCCTTTTACCTCTCTGTATATTCAAATTGAATTTAATCAATCTTATTATAACGCTATTTATGTTAATAGTGAGAGGAGAGCCACAACATTACACTCATCGTAATTATGGGTTAAACCGTTATCTAAAGTAATATCAATTAGTTAATTATTTAATTCCATTTAAGTTGAGAGGCACCCACATGCCTTGCTCATACTGTGGCATCAAGCAGTCAGGCCTGCAAGATGAGTGGTCTGCCAAGCGAGTGGATTCATTCTTAATTTATCGAGTAACATGAACTCTCGTACTCACAATTTAAGTTACAAGTTATCCTCCTATATGATTAATACGCAACGGAAACACGCATCTGACTATCAATAATTTACAGAACTCTGACTGTACACTACGCACTGGCAATACCACATTTTCTTTTTGTCTTTTATTTAACGGCTTTTGTCAGCACGTGGCCACTGCACTGAATATGAATGGCGCACACATTATAAATTCGGGACATTATGACAAAACACAATTCGAAGGAATAGTCTACCAATCTTTTTCTTTTCACTATCTTATTTATTCCAATAAATTCTCTAACCTAAACACACAAATTCTACAACCTACAACAATAACACATGAGAAATTCCGCCCAGTGGGCATGGCTTTACAATAGTGAATCTCTATATTATGGTCTCGTAATTATTTTTAACGCTACAGTGCACTTTCTGGATAGGATGGTGGATCTTTTATTATACCTCACGCTTCGACTCTCACAATCATCATCACTAAACTTTCCTCCAGACCGAGCGGTACCGAAGGAACAAGCATAACCCACTAATCTTTTGAAACTACCTCGCTACTCTCCCATGCAAACCACACATACCCAAATTACATGACGTACACCACACTACAACATGAAATATTACACAGAGAATAGTCACAACATTATCACTTTCAGCTTTCCCACTTCAATCAATATTTATCCCAGTTTCACACGACACTGCCCCACTTCATAATTCCACTTTCCTACTATGAACTCTGGAGATATTTGCACGTCTTCCTGTGCAATGCAAGCCAAGTGGCGTTGCTGGATAGACGGCCGACTCACCTTGCTTCTCTCTCAGAGTTTGAATCAAGCGTCACACGGAATCATATCACGCAAAGTAATATTAAGAACATCACACACGCGAGTCCTCAACTGATACCATGGACGAGTACTTCTCTTTATCTTTTGTCTCATACACAGTTTGAGACTCACACAGTACTCACCACGTGGAAGTACTCGTCTCTAATTTCAAGTCCTGCACACGCTATTTCTTAAATATTTCAACTTATTGTACACACGCTAGTAATTCAGCTTAACTTAAGCACACGGAAGTATTTCAACTTATTGCTACACGTGGTTTCATTGTGACCGTTGGTCACTTCTGAAGATTCCTACAATCCCATTAATATTACCTGCCTGACATTTAATTCTCCCCACAAAAGTTCCTGTAATAGAGAAATTAATATTTCAAACTACTCTTAAATTTTCCGCATGCATACCATGTCTCCACTCTTTCGTCATTACGGAGCACAACTAAAACAGGTCTTAACAGCATAAGATCCAGCGGCAGAGTGCTGAAACATGGCCGTTCTCGAGGTCCTCTCCACCTCTGCTGAAGTGGGGGGAGCACCTTTCTATCGTATTGGTCAGCCACATTTCAGGCGCTCAAAGCTCTGGTAAATTTCATCTCTTTGGTCCCACCAAAGGTGGCCAAAGGATCGACTCAAAGATGATCATATATTCACATTCACTATCTGCGGTTAGCAGACGACCATACATTCATTCATTTCACAGATCTCACCAAACTGGATGTAGGGATTTACTTTGTGGGAGTGCACATGTGATCAATGAAATAAATAAATTGTCATTCTTTCCCACACTGGTATCCGGCTTCGCTGTATTAATTGAAATTGAGTTATTTTACAAAAAAGTGTTGTTCTGTCAAAAATAATGAAGTATGTTGTACCTATTTTCAATGTCGGGCGGTACTGTACCCTTTCAAAGTATATTGTTAATGTAAAATTTATTTTTTTCCTTTTTGTATATCAGTAGTACTGGACCCTTATATTTATTTAAAATAAGTATCAAAAGCTGCAAACAATCCCCATAGATGCGGATGGACTGGTCCACCTCCACGAGGTGAGACAAGGGCAACGGTACACAGAGCAGGCATGTTCTGTGTGGCGGCTAAGAGACCAGTTCATGGGGACTGAAGACCCGTCTTATGCATAAAGACGGCGGGTAAAAAAAAAAAAAAAAAAAAAAAAAAGTAGCAGCAGTGATAAAAACAAGTGTCCTCTCAGGTGCTACTTGCGTAGACCGTTGAGATCCGGCATGGTGTTAGTATGGATCTCCCGAATCCATTGCTTTCTTATTCGCATGACACTCGTAAGATCCTGAACCGGTGTAAGCAGCAATAGTGAGGAACGATAAACTCCAGTATCAACAGAACAAGCTACTGTCGCTGGAAAACTCTGACGCATGTGCTGGTAGAAGTTCCTCCTTCTTGCACGAGGCATAACACGATCTTCTCACAAACATACAACACTCAAATCCGATAACTGAATAAAAAAGAATCTGCTGCGCAATTTTTACTTGTACAATGAAAGGAGGCCAACATGCGTTATTCCTAGCCAAGGGCGCCCCTTTCCGAGGGGGGTGGGGTGGGGGGAGGGACCGTCCTAGCTTTCAGAGAAAGGAAAAAACCATGGTGTTGTCAAGTGATTTTGCTTCAAGAAAGTGATTTAAAAGTCCTGATTACGTAAGTTTCTCACAGAGTCTGAACTGGAACTGTTTTATGGATACTTACGAATCGTCATTCGTCTTCCAAAATATTAAAAACCATACCCTCAGGTCTACCCCGTCCCCCGACGACCTCTGCAGACTGTTGTATGGATGCCATTACTCCTACATACTTTGTGCTACTGCGCTGAAGTGCATTTCCAAGCGTGTAGTAAACTTAATGCCAGTTTCACGTTTGTTATATTATATCTTCGTAGAGTAGCTATTATAATGGTCTGCTGTGCGTTTGGAGTCTGGAAACTGACTCTGCATAGCACAACCACATTGCTGCTGAGACATACGTCCGCCAAAAATATCCTGTGTAACGCGGAATTGTCCACTAAATTTCACGAGAGGCGAACCTGCCGTTGGAAAAGCTGGCGGGGAGTATTGTGTTGTTAGGAAAGCAGCGGTAACAGCAGAATGGGTCAGTCAGGAGACCTAAGTAACTTTTTTTTTAAATTTACTAGCTTTCGGGACGTGCCCATTCAGCCAGCTCAATAACGGAATGCCAATTATGACGATACAATTGTAAGGAGAACCCAGCGCCTGGTCTGCGAACGGAGAAAATCTCCGACCCGGTCGGGAATCGAACCCGGGCCCTTTCGCTTGGCAGCCCGCCACACTGACCACGTAGCTGCCGAGGTGAGCTCCTCAGTGACTTTGAACGTAGACAGGGGTCGGACATCACTTGACGAACAAATTCATCAGAGATATTTCAATACTTCTAAACCAACCCAGGTCGAGTGTTGGTGACGTGACTGTGACGTGGTCACGCGAAGGAACAACCACAGCTAAACCAAGACCAGGCAAACCATGTACTGGCGTATAGGGATTACGGATCATTGGGCAGGGTGGCTACAAATAGTTGCACGAAATGAGCGGAAGGAATCACTCATGAGCAGAAGGGATACAACGGTTGAGAGGCTCCTCATAAGCCACAGATTCCTGTATTGAGAGTTAAGCGGCTCTTGACATGGTGTAAAGACTGACGCCAATGGATAGAGTGGAGTGGAGAAGCACGCCATACCCTGTGGCAATCCGATGGAAGAATATGGGTGTAAGTAGGCTGTTCAGGTTCTTATATTGGTAACGCCACCGCCACGTAGCGCTCTGCATGAAAATCACTGGCTGTGCTGCGTGCAGTCTGTGGCTGGGTGGCATTGTTGGAATTTGCTATTGTAGTGTTCGGCAGTAGGCTGATAACAGCGCGTAGCGTTGCGCAGTTGGAGGTGAGCCGCCAGCAGTGGTGGATGTGGGGAGTGAGATGGCGGAGTTTTGAGAGCGGATGATCTGGACAGATACAATAAATTTGTAAGACTGGATGTCATGAACTGATATATATATATATATATATATATATATATATATATATATATATATATATATATATATATAATGACTTTTGAACACTATTAAGGTAAATACATTGTTTGTTCTCTATCAAAATCTTTCATTTGCTAACTATGCCTATCAGTAGTTAGTGCCTTCAGTAGTTAGAATCTTTTATTTAGCTGGCAGTATTGGCGCTCGCTGTATTGCAGTAGTTCGAGTAACAAAGATTTTTGTGAGGTAAGAATTCATGAAAGGTATAGGTTATTGTTAGTCAGGGCCATTCTTTTGTAGGGATTACTGAAAGTCAGATTGCGTTGCGCCAAAAATATTGTGTGTCAGTTTAGTGTTGATCAGAATAAGTAAAGAGAGAAATGTCTAAGTACGTTCAGTTTTGCTCAGCTGTTTGAAAATCAAAGAATGTAAGAGGTGTATCAGCACAGTAATTCACTAATTTTTCAAAGGGAACGTTTCATGGGTTTGGCGGAAGCCTTTGGAACGTTATCAGCCGTCATGTGTAGTGCTAATAGCGACGGACGAAGGTGGTATGGGGGTGTTTTTTTGTGGTTAGGTGGTAGTCTCTTTATCGTGCTCAACACTAAATGATGAAGGATATGAATACATTTTACAGCACTGTATATTGCGTACAGCGTGGGAACGGTATGGAGACGATGGTTGTTTGTATCAGCATAACAACGTTCCGTGTCATATAGCAGCACTGTGAGATAACGGTTTGTGGATGGAGCGTGCTGACCTGCCCAGAGTCCCAGCCTGAACCCATTGGCACCACTGGGTCGATAGACCCCGACATCAAACATCGTTACCTTCTATAGTTTCGGCTCTTGAGGAACAATGAACTGTCATTCCTCCACAGATATTCAGAAGCTTCGTTGAAAGTGCCCAGCAGAGTTCAAGCCGTCATAAAGGTGAAGGGTGGACGCATCTTATATTGATGTCGACCAATAGATGTCCGGTTACTTAAGATCAGATAGTATAGGTCTACGACGAATGGTTGGCACCTCATTTTGGTACAAAGCACGCCACTCAGAAATACTGAAAGGGCCAAGATAGATAACATTATCCATTTACAAGATGTCTCTTTTCGGCAAGTGAATCGTTCTATTGTCCACAAGCGTGAAGTGCTCTGCTCGAGTACTATACCGTAAGAAGGAAGGGGTACAAATACTGAGGCGAAGAACGCCTGCGTGGGGCGCTTGTTGTGACAGAAGTAGGCGCTGTGACGCGAGCTGTATGAAACGGTAACGAACGGCCGGGGAGAGTGACACCCTTCCCTTCCCTTCGCACCTCCGTGGCCGCCACTGCTTTTATTTTAGCACTCGACGCCGGCTGCCAGACAGCGCGGCCGCGTCGTGACGTGACGTCACCAGGTGCATTAAGGGCGCGCCGGCGCACAATGCGGCCAAGACAGGAAGCCGCTGACAGCTGAATGCGCGCAAATGAGGCGGCTGGCGGCCAGCCCACGTGTGTCCGCCACGCCATCGCCGGCTCGTCCGTGGGAACGCCTGCACCTTCCCAACCTGCTATCTGCTATTGTGACCAGATGGATCTGTTTCATTTTGTAATGCAGGATGAATAAAAAGTCTCTATACATTTCTGTGGAAACGTACATTTATTAATCACCTGCAACTTGTATCACAATAGAACCGCATCTCGTTTTGATTGCCCTCCAAGTCTTAGCATAGCTTTCACAGATCGAAACACTCTGTTCGTGGTTTCAGTTCTACTATGCAGTTAATCTTGGGCTGGTAGACATTAGTCTTGATGAGCCCCTACGCAAAGAAATCTTTTAAATCCCTACACAAAGAAATCTGTAGGGCTAAGGTCTGGAGGGAGAGGGCCTCAAAGCCTATGAGAACCAAGTAACTTACAAACTCTCTACCGAAATAAATTGCAATCAGATAATTACAGACATGTAAGGCAAAATGGGGTGGTACCCCATCACGCTGGAAAATAACTGAGTCGTTAATCCCATCTTATATCAACAGTGGCTTCAGAAAGATTTCTGATATAAAGAAGTGTATGTCTTTCGTTAATTGCATAACAAAGGGTCCATAAAAGGTAATTCTTTTGTCATCCACATACCCACATGCCTGGGACGTTGCTACTTTACTCGACAACAAATATGTCAATATGCCGCGAGATTAACATTTTCCACAGACACAAAACATCACCTGTCGTGCTGCACAGGCCTCAGTTACGAGCTTATGCAGGAGATATGGGTGGTAGGCACGTTTCTTCAGTATGTACCGCAGGGTTTTCCGAACTGTGGATTGTTACTACCTACCTCACTTCTTAGTCTCTTCGTAGATGCAGAGGGGATTCGTACGATAGCATTCTATATACATCCCACCGTTTCTTGAGTTATGGATGACCTCTCAAAACGTTCCTTATCACCAGCATTACATCTGCTTTTCGGTTTTGTAACAAAGTACTTTTTTCCAACCTAGAGGGGCCTGGCTTTCTAAATTTATGGATGAAATCGTACCGCACCTTTCGTATGTCAACCTAACCAGGGGGGTACAAACAACAACGTTGAGTTCTTTTGTGCGAGCAATTTTCCAGATCACCTGCAGCTAAAATGGGCTTAGACTTTATTTTTACGCTGTACGTGTTAAGCTAGTGTCAGTCAGTGTTTTTCTCTGTAAGTCAGTTCTTGGCTTTATAACGGGAGAATCCAGTACAGGCTGTATTTCAGGTTCATCACACTCAATTCAAAAACTTCGCACATCTAGCCTATAAAAAATGGTTCAAATGGCTCTGAGCACTATGGGACTCAACTGCTGAGGTCATTAGTCCCCTAGAACTTAGAACTAGTTAAACCTAACTAACCTAAGGACATCACAAACATCCATGCCCGAGGCAGGATTCGAACCTGCGACCGTAGCGGTCTTGCGGTTCCAGACTGCAGCGCCTTTAACCGCACGGCCACTTCGGCCGGCATCTAGCCTATAACATTCCTAATTAAAAGCAAACACTTCGCATATGAGCAGTGGTCTTCGTAATTTATAGATACACTGGCTAAAATCCCAAAACCATTAGACTGAGGGAGGCAATGTGTAATTCATCCTTGAATTTGCCTCTTGAGAAAGCATTTAGACATTCTCCCAATCTGGCCTGCGTTCAGATGATGTCCTCGTAGTAACTAGTACTGTAAACCAATAAAGCACGAGTTCTCGCATAATTGGTGTAATTACCGTAAGTAAATGAAAAAAAGGGCTGCTATCACAGTGAGTTTATCGTCAAAAAAGTGAAATGATCGTGTGGCATTGTTGCCCGAAGGCCCTATCCGGGGAAGTTCGGCCGCCGAGTCTTATTGCAGTCGACGCCACATTGGGCGACTTGCGTGACGGTGATGAGGATGAAATGATAATGAGGACAACACAACACGCAGTCCAGGAGCGGAGAAAATCTCCAACCTGGCCGGAACCGAACCCAGACCCGCTGCATGGGAGGCAAGCACGTTACCACTCAGCTAAGCAGGCGGATGGTTTAATATAAATAGCCGCTCTAAACTTTATGGAAGAATCCTTTTGATATTAGCGAATGTAATTAACTCGTTAATGGAATATGTTAAGATCATAGCTAAGATGGAGATCTCAGATGATCCGTATCTAATTGCCGAATCTCAGTGTTGGCGAGCTACAACAACGAACTTTTTCGTACTTCTTCGTATATTTCGTGTGATTCTGTCCCTGTCATCTATTTGCGAAACTCGAAATTTCCTACAATGTGATAGTGGCACAATTATGGCCAATGACGGGCTTCCCATAACATCTTGCTTATCAAACATGAGTAATTTTCCTTAATATTTGTCTTTAATGTTTACAATTAAATTCATGTCGATCCCCGGTAGTTCAGTCGTCAGCTCGACAGAATGTCAATCCTAAGTGCCCGGGTACGATTCCCGGCTGGGTCGGAGATTTGCTCCGCTCAGGGACTGGGTATTGTGTTGTACTAACCATCATCGTTCCATCCCCATCGACGTGCAAGAAGTCGCCGAAGTGGCGTCAAGTCGAAAGACTTGCACCGTGCGAATGGTCTACCCGACGGGAGACCTTAGTCACTCGACACTTACATTTCTATTAAAATCATGACTGCCAGACACCATTTTCCGGGTCATTCCCGCTCTACATTGCCTGGCAGAAGAAGTGAAGCACCCGGAGTACCCAAGACACTGTCTCTATGAACTCTCCGTCTAATGTTGGGTACTCCAGTAGCCAGTCAGATCCTCAGGTCTGCCCTGATAGAATATGTGTGGGAGCAGCTAATGTATTAGTTCCGTCACAGTGTTAGTATCTAGGATATAAAGGACCAGTCACAACAGCTCTGAGCTAACGTGCCTCAGGAGAGGACACAACAGCTTTATGACACCTTTCACAACCGAATCAGTGAATCAATCCAGACCAGAAGCCGTGCAACTTCATATTGGCAAGTGTGATCATGCTGCCAAGTTTTTTTGTAAATTTGTCTCGATTTTGTAGTCACTGAAATAACATCAGGCACTCTCTCAACTTAGGAAGTTTCATTTCGCTTCCACCTCACCTTCTGAATGCTTCACTTTTTCTTTCTCAAGCCGCATGCACTTCTGCTACCATTCTATAGCTCTTTAAGCTAGTGCTTGATAAACTGCTGCTTCGTATAAATCGCCATAACATGTTTAATTCTAATTAAATAAAATATAAAGTGTTCAGTTAGGCCAGGCATGTCACAAAGTCAATAGCCCAAATTTATTACCCTCATAGACTACGTTAAAATTTTTGACAGAGTGGTTGAACGTAAAGTATGGGAAGTTAACAAAAGAGAAAGGAGTGTTAGCCCGCCTGCTAAATTCTGATAAAAGCTTTTATCGAAAGTCAAACACTGAAGCGGTGATAAAAGGGCAAACAAGCAAGAAAATAGCCGTAAACCGATATGTCAGATAAGAGCAGCTGCAGTATTTACGTTTTATATAGGTTACATCAGCCATAACTGAAAAAAATGCCTGTTTCTGAATATAAAATACAGCTACCAAAAGCGAACTTATTTTTTACAGATGACCAAGTACTTATAACACAGAAATTTCAAAGAACAGGACACCAAGATTCCAAGATAAACATAGAAAAAAGTTAAAAAATGTAAGTTTCTATTCACCGATAGAGAAATTTACGGAATGTCCACAATGAACCCATTGGGCCTTAGATTAAGAGACCAAAGAAAAAATATGAAGAGGATGCACCGACTAGGCACATAGTGAACTCCGTAGGTACCTCAGTACATAAGATATTGAAAACGTTACAGACACTATTGACAACAGCATATACGTACGAAATAGCTCACACAGTGAAAAAGAGTTTCGAAGTTGTTTGAAGAAAATAGGAACATACGGTTACCTCTAAAAGTCAAGCTTGACTCCTAAGGCATAGTCACACTTTAACATAAATTATTGAACTTGTCGAAATTTTACAAATTGTACTATTCTACAATTGTTTCACACTCAATAATAAACTATACAAACAAGAAGAAGGACTAGGAAATGGGAGTCGCCTAAGAGGCTTCCGGCCAAATATTTTCAGTAATCCCATTTGAACTACTGATTAATAACAAATGCTAAGCTGCCAAAACAATTCCTCACTCAAGCTATGTAGATGACACATTGTTTAAATACTACGTGGAAGAACTCAATACGTTACTTCTAAATATATCAGTCTGCATAACAACATTAATTCCATAATGGAACATCAAGAAAATCGAGCTAGAAATGATCTGGACCGACAATATCATCACACATTAAATCTTCCTTCAAAGTTTTAATAAGAAAGCCAACAACCACAGCCGTAACCATAGCCGCGAACTTCGCACATCCAAACTTACACAAAGAAGCGACATTCAAAGACTTTAGCCAAAGATACTATAAATTCCTTTTAAATCGAGGAAAATTTTGGGCAAAAAATAATGGCAATTAGTAAGATACTTACAAATAATGGATGCAGCTAAACTAAGTTCAGATCTGTCTACAAGAAAGTAAAGCAAAATTCAGGTCAAAAACAAAATTGCACTTAGTTACACAACGAAAATAGTATAAATAAATATACAAGCATACCATACTTGGAAATAATTTCCGATAAAACTGGAAAACTTTAAATAAACCCTGACATCACAATACTCTTCAGTACTAGCATTAACCTTAGATTAGATTAGATTAGATTTACTTTCATTCCAATTGATCCGTAGTGAGGAGGTCCTCCAGGATGTGGAACATGTCAGAAAAACAACAATACATGACAAATATTTAAACTAAAACAAATAAGCTAATGTACCATTCCACAGGTCCCAAGTGGAATGATCGTCATTTTTTAATGAACACTAAGAGTCATTTTACAAATACTATTGCACTGAATTTAAAATAAAAAAGTTTTATATTTATTTATAAGGTAAGAAACATGTAATACAACTACTGTAATACTTATTTACAATGAACACATTACTGCACTGAAATGGTGCAGAAGTTAGATTATACTTACACACACACACACACACACACACACACACACACAAATTTTCAGTGAACACATTACTGCACTGAAATTGTGCAGAAGTTATGTTGTACTTATATACAAATCAGTTGGTTTTCCTCAGAAATTCATCAATGGAGTAGAAGGAGTTGGCCACCAATAAATCCTTTAGGCTTCTCTTAAACTGAATTTCATTGGTTGTTAAGCTTTTTATGGCTGCTGGCAAGTTATTGAAAATGTGTGTTCCTGAATAATGCACACCTTTTTGTACAAGACTAAGTGACTTTAAATCCTTGTGAAGATTATTCTTATTTCTAGTATTGATTCCATGAATTGAGCTGTTGGTTTGAAAAAGTGATATATTTTTAATGACAAATTTCATTAAGGAATAAATATATTGGGAAGCTGTAGTTAGTATCCCTAGTTCCCTAAACAGGCTTCTGCAGGATGTTCTTGAGTTCACACCACATATAATTCTTACTGCACGTTTTTGTGCCCAGAAAACTTTAGCTTGGCTTGATGAATTACCCCAGAAAATAATCCCATATGACATTATGGAATGAAAGTAAGCATAGTATGCCAGCTTTTTCATTTTTATATCCCCTATGTCTGACAAAATTCGCATTGCAAACAGAGATTTGTTAAGACTCTTCAGCAGTTCTGTGGTGTGCTCCTCCCAGTTGAATTTATTATCAAGCTGTAATCCCAAGAATTTAACACCGTCCACTTCTTCTATCTTCTTGTCATCATATGTTAGACATATACTCTTGGGACACCCCTTACAAGTTCTGAACTGCATGTAGTGTGTTTTTTCAAAGTTTAGTGACAAAGAATTGGCTAGGAACCAGTGATTAATGTCTACAAATATTTTATTGGCTGATCTTTCTAAGACTACACTTGATTTGCTATTTATTGCAATGTTTGTATCATCAGCAAACAAAACAAACTTGGCATCTGGTAATGTTACTGATGAAAGGTCATTGATATACACAAGAAAAAGTAAGGGCCCCAAAATGGAACCTTGTGGGACCCCACATGTAATTAGTTCCCAGTTGGATGATGCCTGATAGCTTGATACATGTCTCTTTCCTAATAACACCCTTTGTTTCCTGCCAGAGATATAAGATTTGAACCATTTTGCAGCATTTCCTGTTACACTATAATATTCTAGTTTACTTAAAAGGATATTGTGATTTACACAGTCAAATGCCTTTGACAGATCACAAAATATACCAGTTGCCTGCAATTTTTTGTCTAATGAATTAAGTACATTTTCACTGTAAGTGTAGATAGCCTTCTCAATATCAGAACCTTTTAGAAATCCAAACTGTGACTTTGACAGTATGTTATTTGAGATAAGATGGTTATAAAGACGACTGTACATTACTTTTTCGAAAATTTTTGAGAATGCTGGCAACAGTGAAATTGGACGGAAATTTGATGCTATTTCTTTATCTCCCTTCTTAAACAGTGGCTTAACTTCAGCATATTTCAGCCATTCGGGAAATATTCCACTGATAAACGACTGGTTACACAGATAGCTTAATATGTTACTTAGCTCAGAATCACATTCTTTAATTAACTTTGTTGATATTTCATCATACCCACTAGATGTTTTTGATTTTAAAGATTTTATGATGGACATTATTTCTGTTGGGGTAGTGAGGGTCAAATTCATATTATGGAAGTTACTTGAAATGTCTGGTCTAAGGTAATCCATAGCAGCATCTACCGAACCTGACAACCCCATCTTTTCAGTAACAGTTATAAAATGTTTGTTAAAAAGTTCTGCAACACTATACACATCTGTCACCAATGCATCATTTACTCTTAATGCTATTTGTTCCTCTTCATGTCTGGTTCTACCGGTCTCCTCCTTCACTATATCCCATATTGTCTTTATTTTGTTATCTGATATGACTATCTTTTCCTTGTAATATATTTGCTTTGACATCCGTATTACAGTCTTTAATATTTTGCAGTATTTCTTATAATGTGCTATAGCATCAACATTGGAAATGTTTCGGATTGACAGATACAGTTTTCTTTTTGTTTTACAAGATACCCCTATTCCTCGAGTAATCCATGGCTTCTTTGTAGACTTTGCTCTAACCTTGGTAAGTTTTGGGGGAAAGCAGTGTTCAAATAAGGTAAGCACTTTATTAGCAAAAATGTTATATTTTTCATTCATGCCATGAGCACTATAAACATCAGTCCAGTGAATGTCTCTGAGGAGTGTCCTAAAATAATCAATTTTTGGCTTACTGATTACCCTCTTGAGCTCAGATTTAACAGATTTTATATCCTGTTCAGTATTAACATTTAACAGAAGGAACTGCATGTCATGGTCTGAGAGGCCATTGACTATTGGTTTTGTAATATAATTTTGTTCATTTGACTTTTCTATAAAGATATTATCAATGGCTGTTTGTGAGCAAGTGGTTATCCTAGTGGGGAACTTTACTGTGGGAATTAAGTTGAATGATAGTGTTACTAACTCAAATAGGTTCTTATTGGGAGAGTCTTTAAGGAAATCTACATTGAAATCACCAGCAACCACCTTAGCAAAACAATGGTGCACAACATCAAGCAAACATAAGATACATCTGATCAGCCTAGAGTGCACAAAATTACTTGTTCCCAATGGCAGTTCCTTTACGTAGGACAAACCCAGAAGAAATTCAAAAAGCTAATTCAAAAATATGTTGGTTGCTTCACATATGCGCAGTACCTACCTACATCCAAAACAAAAGCCTCCAAGTTTCGACAAATGGTCTCTTTCGTACACAGTAATTCGCAAAACAAGAATAGAATAAATAAAACGGTTTATTTCTGTAGGGACCATATAAAGTAAATATAAATCCGCACCCGTCTTAATGGGCTGGACAGACTGCTAGTTTGATATATTGTTAAATGCAATTCTGTTTATACGGGGTGTTCAAAAAGTCTCTCCGCAGTGTTGTATGATTGCCGCGCGTGCCGTATGATTGTTCGCCAGCCTGGGTTACCTCCCTTCAAGTGGGCTCTCCCGACATTCCTCTGTTTCGTTTATCTTAGCCAGCGTCAGTAGTATCGTTAGTGTGTGTCGTTACGTGTTGACGTGAACGTTTAAGTTTAGTTCCTTTGTTCGTTTGTTTCGTTTTTGTCACTATTAAAATGCTAACTGTTGAGGAACGTGTGTTTTTAGTCGAACAAGTGTTCAAAGCTGGCGGTAAATACACTGTTTCATTTCGTCAAACATTTAATTCCGTTTTTCCGGAGACAACACTCCCATATCGCGATACTGTGCGAGATTTGATTAACAAATTTCGAAGCGGTTTCAGTGACACATGCACCGAGAAGTGGTCGTCCTAGCGTTTTGTCTGAGGATAAACTACTCGATATTTCCGATAAAAGGTCCATGAGTTCGAACATGTCAGTAAGAAAACTCGCCCAGGAAATCGATGTTAGTGTGAGAACGGCCCACACAGCTGTAAGGAAAAAATTAGAACTTTTCCCATGCAAAGTGACAGTCTTGCAAGAACTGAAAAATACTGATCCTGGCAAGACACTGCATTATTGTCAGTCGTTCAAAAATTTCGTCAACAAAATGGAAGGGATATTCTTAATGAAACGTTTTTCACTGATGAGGCGTGGTTTCATTTATCCGGGTAGATGAACTAGCAAAATTGTCGTCTGTGGAGTGCTGCAAATCCATTGTGTATTCATGAGGAGTTTGGATTGCAATTTCTAGACGTCGGATTGTGGGTCCCATATTTTTCAACTAAACAATAAACGCACAACGATACTGCAGTGATATTCTGTACCCATTCATAGGAGAACTTGCGTTATGTGAAATACTTAACCGTTATTTTCAACAAGATGGTGCGACCGCGCATACAGCACGAGTTTCAATGCCATTGCTTGCTGATGGTTTTGGTGATCGGATAATTTCACAGGGACTTTGGCCTCCACGATCGCCTGACCTAACATCACCTGACTTTTTCTTCTGGGATGCATCGAAAGCAACTGCCTTTAAAAACCGTCCAAAATCCATCGATGAATTGAAAACTGCAATATCCACTTTCACTGCTTCTGTTACGAAAGAAATGTTACAGCTTGTGTTTGGAAAGTTGATTAGACGAATTGAATTGTGTATTCAACAACAGGGGGACACTTTCAACATTTAATGTGAAAATTTGTAAGTAAAAATGAAAATTCAATAAATTAATGACTTGTATTTCACTGAGTTTCATTTCGGTATATTCACTGCGGCATACGGAACGCGCGGCTCACAATCATACGGCACTGCGGAGAGACTTTTTGAACACCGTAAATTCTTCTGTTCCTCATAAATGCTAGTTTTTAAGAGAACATCAAAGAAGGAAGAGTAAAGCCATACTGTCAAACCTCACATCTTTGATAAACTTAGGTTAGGAGAGTAGCAACCCTTCGACCAAAACATAATGTCGTCTGACAAGCTTAGACGTACAAACACAAGAAGTGTGAGCTGCACTAACTACGCCTAAGCAACTACTGAAAGTCATTCTAAAAAGTGTGTTTGGTGCTACGACGTCGCACTACAAGATGAGTAACTATTCATGCATTACAAACTCCAGGGGTTGCTGCCCCCATGACCTTTTTCCCACGCCCGGGTTCGATTCCTGGCGGGGTCAGGGATTTTCTCTGCCTCGTGATGACTGGGTGTTGTGTGCTGTCCTTAGGTTAGTTAGGTTTAAGTAGTTCTAAGTTCTAGGGGACTGATGACCATCGATGTTAAGTCCCATAGTGCTCAGAGCCATGACCTTTTTGGCGAGCGCACTTTTTCTGACGACATTCACAAACATTGCTGTAAGATATGACTTCAGTGTCATTATACTGAATATGCAGCATCAGCTGAAACTATACATCTGCTGCTACAGAAGAACAGACATCAGCGACAGCAAACAGACAGCATCAGTGAGTTAAATTAGGATAAGTTTTACTTCGTTTTATATCATATGCTTTCATTTTGTGTTAGCCTTAAGTAAATGAGCCACCCGATGTCTGAAACGTGTAGTTTAATGCACCTGCAAGCTATAAACCTATTTTATTAATGTTGTTTGTGTTACTGGTCGCAGTCATAAACAAACTGATGTACTTTCGTCACAGTCACGGGCAAACAAGAGCCAATACGGTTACAGTGTTATAGACCTATCTGTCTCCATTACGTAACGTAAAAGATATTAAAAAAATTATCAGGATGCGTATAGAAGAAACATTGGATTTTAATCAGGCAAAGAAAGAAGCCGCCGTTAGGGAGGGTGTATCACAGTGGGCCATGTGTGTAGCTACATAATTAATTTATTACTGATGTAATCCATTATATAAGTTACCAGTATCATTCAAATAACAATAATAAAACTACAGTAGTTACATCTAAAATAATTTAGAAGAATAGTAAAATGTCTAACTGCATTTTTCGAGATAACGGGCAACAGCTAATCACGAACGACCACTGATATTTTCATTGATGACACCAAGAACAAATACTCCCTAGGAAATATCAATGTATTGGAGTCCACTACATGTACAAAAGGTATGTCGATTATATATTTTTATTTTATAAAGGAAATGAATTATAAATCAATCTGGTAGCAGAAAAAATTAAATAGCATAAACCTAAAAACTGAGATCACACTTCGGCCTGAAGAAGAAGGGACATTAATTTTTTTTTATATATGTGAGAAAAGGCAAGCATGAATCTAGAATATTTAAGATGCAATAATTATTGGCGATTCATGTCGCTTATAGCAACGAAAATATTCGTAAGTTAGAAGGAAGGACATGGACGTGTTCAGTCATGTTATAATAATGAATAATCTTAAAATAGTACAGACTGAGAAACTTTAGAATATGATTAAAACAGATATGAATAGAGCGGGAAAACGTAAACACAATTTATACAGGCACATTTTTCAAAAAGAACATCTAACCTTACTCATTTAAAAACGTAGCTCTTTGCACTGGGGTAAAATAAAAAGAAAACTAAGGAAAAACATGGAAAGGAAATATAACTGGAAATTTAAGAAATCCTACAGATACAATTTTTTTCAGTTTAAGAGAAACAATGCATCGGACAAAGGCGAAGTAGTTTCGCCATCAGCAATAAAGAGTGACAAGGGGTGAGGGTCGCTAAATCTGCTTTTCGTGTGTTCTTGAAAACTCTCTCTATCACAAGCATTGATGGCAACCATAATAGTTTAGTTTTGCAAAGGGTTAAATCTTGGTATTTAATGTAGTCGCTAGAAAAAATAGAAATGAGGTTCGATTCCTATGCGAACCACGTGCTCAGCGACTGTAATATTAGTATTGTAAACAGAAAATATTTAACCATCTGTCGTAAGAGGTTTGAAATCATTTATTACAGAGAATCGATTTCTGCCACTGTGTGACCATCAGTGTAAGACATAAAATCCGACTTGAAGACCATAGAACACAGGCGCCTAAGTCACATCGAGTACATCACAGCTATGAAGTCTTGTATACACCAAATGTTAATGTCTTGAAGACTAATGCAATAAAAGCATATATTATAACTTCACCATGGCGTCAACGCAGAAGAACATAGCAGGCAGCGAACAAATTTTGAACTGAGCCTGCACATTACAGTCGCATGCAGCCATGCTCGGTACGTGACGTAGGCATCACAGTGCCCTCTTTATTCAAATAACCCACTACAGAGGATATATTTTATCAAAAAAGGGGACAAATATTTTATGCAAAAGAACAGTAAAAACTAATTAAAAGATAAAAACATGACCTTTTTAACCAGAAAAATCAAGAAATGTAAATGATATAAAAATACAATAATTATATAAATTACTCCCTCTGACGTACCATTCACAGGTGTTAACAAAGTTTACATGACTGTACGAGTAGTGGCATTCGAGGGTTGGATTCCCTCTCTTCTTCATCGAAGAGTTTCACTGCCTGGGCTACTCTCAGGGTGCGCCTTCGACGTGGAAGATCCCTGCCGTGTCGTCTGCTTGCCGCCGCCGCCGCCGCCGCCGCCGCCGCTTGGTCGCCGCCTTCCGGTCCTCGCCGCCGCCGCCGCCGTCGCCGTCGCCGCCTGCCGGGGCTCGCCGCCGCCTGCCGGTGCTCGCCGCCGCCTGCCGGTGCTCGCCGCCGCCGCCGCCGCCGCAGCCGCCTGCCGCCGCCTCCTGCTGATCGCCGCCGACGCCGCCATCCGGTGCCCGCCGCCGCCGCCATCCGGTGCCGCCTGGTCGCCGCCATCGCCGCCGTCCTGACCCTGGTCTACGGCCGTCTTCGTCTTCATCCGTCTTCGTCTTTATCTGTCTCCAGTTTCTGTCCTTTCCTCTTCGTTCTGTTCGTTCTTGTTTCTCTCTCCCGTCATGTCCGCCCCCACCACCACTGTCACTACTACCACCACCGCCATTGTCTATACCTCCCCTTCCGCCGCCTCCACCACTATAACTTGGTGTGCCCAGTCCCACCCCCCTCCTTCCATTCCGCCTCTCCTCACTCTCCCTTCACCCTCTATCTTTGTCGCCCCCTCTCCCGCTTCTTCCTCCCGCTCCTCTCGTTCTGATCCCTTGCCCCCACTCCCCCAGCCTGTCACTGCAGCTCCGGTTCGGGTGGTGGCCCGTCGGGCCACTGCCCACGCCCAGCTCTCCCCGTCACCTTCGCCATCACCGCCGCCACTGCCACCGTCATCGTCATCGCCGCCGTCGCCTTCGCCTTCACCGTCACCGTCACCATCTCCGGCGCCGACTCCGGCCCCGGGACCTGCCCCTCCCCGGCACATTCCCGTTGTTCCCGTCCCCCACACCTCCTCCTCCGCCGTCAAGCGCCCCTGTGGCACTCCTGCTTCCTCTGCTTCCAAAAAGGCTGCGCCTCGTCCTCCTTCCCCCACCCATGATGCCATGGAAGTCTCCCCGCCTGTCCCTGCCCCCTCATCCTCCTCCTCTCCCCCTTCCTCCTACCGCTACCTCCTCTCCCGTCCTGATCCCTCTCTCCTTGAAGCCCGGAACCTCACCCTCTTCCTTCGCCAGCATTGTCCTGGTGCCCCCATCTCCCTCCTCACTCCTCTCCGAGATTCGGTCCTCATCTCCTCCCCCAGCCCAACCCTCCACACCTACCTCCTTTCCCGCATCCCTGTCACCCGCTTTGGCCCTCATGCCTCTCTCACCCCTGCTCCTTCACCACCTCCCTCCCACCAACCCCAACCTCTGCGTCGCCCGCCAACTCTCACCGCCGTGATCACTCGGCTTAGTCCAGTGATCACGGAGGAGGAGGTGTTGGCGGAGCTCCAGGCGCTTCCCCATTTGGAGGTGCGTGCGGTTCGCCGCATACATAATGCTGCCGGCCCCACCCGCCTTATGCGGGTTTTTTCTGAGCACGCCCCCTCCATTGACCGTCTCCTGCAGGAGGGTGCCCTCCTTTTTAACCAGCGGTACAAGGTCGACCCCTCCCGCTCCCCTCCTCAATCCCTGCGCTGCCAGAGGTGTCTATGCTATAACGCGCACCCCACAGCTGAGTGCCGCGAGGCCCCCACCTGCCCGCATTGTCGGCAAGCGCACTTCCTCAGGCAGTGCCCCAACCTCCAATCCCCTCCTTCCTGCAATACCTGCAATCTCCCCCATCCCACCTACTCCCAAAAGTGTAAAGCCCGACCCCCTCCAACCACTCCTGAACTCACCGTCCCTGTCCGTCCCCTGGACGCCCCCACCCCTCCTGGCAATTCCCTTCGTCCCCCCCCCCCACCGCTGAGGACATCATCAGGTTCCTTACCATCGTCCTCCAGAATGTTCATCCCTTTCAGCGCCCACACACCCTCCAACAGATCTCCCTCGCCGCCCGTTCCATATTCCAACTCAAGATGTACGCCACCTACTCCAACAACCAGGCCCATTTCACCTTCTCCCGCCTCGACACCCTCGTCTAAATCCCTATCATGGCGCGACAGCAACGTATCCTTTTCACCAACATCCGCTCCCTACCCGCCAACAGGAACCTCTTCCTGCACACCCTTGCCACCCACCGCGTGGATGCCTTCCTCCTTAATGAAACCTTCCTCCAACCCCACCACACCATTCACACTTCGCCCTACCTCCTCCACCGCTCCGATAATCCCCTCCCGATTGCGCGTGGTGGAGTTGCCATTGGTCACCACCGCCAGATCCCCGTTCGGCTCCAACCTCTCCTTCCCGACCCCACCGAACACCTGATCCTTAGTCTCTTCTTCCCCGGCCTTACCGTTACCTGCGCCACCATCTATGTCCGCCCCAACGCTCTTATTCCCTTCGACTTCCTCTCCCACGTCGATCGTACCTTTTCCTCCTATGTGATCGCAGCCGACCTCAACATCCATAGTCGTTCCGCTGCCCAGTTACGGCGATGGCATCGGTTCCTCTCCACCCTTCAAGGTGACCTCGTCCCCATCCCCCGGCATACCCGTCCTGAATCCAACTCCACTCCTGATGTTATCCTCTCCTCCCCCAACCTCCTTGGCCGCATAACGGTGGATGTCCTGGAGCCTATTGGTAGCGACCATCTCCCTGTCCTCCTCACCGTTTCAGACGGTCGTCGCCCTCGCCCCGACCCTCGTACTGACCCTCCCCCTAAGTATGTCCACGACTATTCCCGAGCCGACTGGAATGCCTACCGGGATACCCTTTCCACCCAGGTCGATAGCCACCCTCTCACCTACCACCACCCTGACGATGTCACCCATGCCGCCTCCTTCCTCCAGCGGACCTTGTCTGAGGCCGTGGAGGCCCACGTTCCTACTGTCGCCATCCACCCCCACCGTCCTACCTTACCCCCACAGGCCGTTCTCCTCCTCCGTGAATCCCGTCATCTCTACCGTGCCTTCCTCCGCACGCATGACCCGGACACACTACGACGCCACCGGCAACTCCAGCGACACGTTCGTAATTTGCTCGCGGCTAAGAAACGCCGGGACTGGCGACAGACATGCACCCGTTTAAATGCAACCCTACCAATCAACTCGTCCAAGTTCTGGACGGCCTTCCGTCGCCTTACCGGAACTAAACCCTCCCCCTACTATCCTCTTCTCCACGATGATCACCCCTTCCCTGACACCCTTAGTAAGGCCAATCACTTTGCCTCCTACCTCTCCGATGTCTTCTCCATCCCCGACGAACCCAGTTCGATTACTCCCTCTTCCCGGATATCCACGATCGAACTGACACCTCTGTCCCTCCCCTCGCTCCTGGTTTCCAGTACTTGGACAACATTACACACACGGAACTCAATGCCCCTATCACTACACAGGATCTCATTGTTACACTCCGCACCAAACGCAACACCGCTCCTGGTCACGATCGTGTCACCTACCGTCACCTTCGTGAAGCTCCTGTCTCTTTCCTCTCCACCCTGGCCAGGCTCTACGATGTAGTCCTGTCCACCGGTTACTACCCCGACCTGTGGAAAACCTCCCGTATCCTCATGTTCCTTAAACCTGGCAAACCGCCGTCCGCCGTCTCCTCCTACCGTCCCATCAGCCTTACCTCGGTCTTCAGCAAGGTCCTGGAATCTATCCTCACCCGTCGCATCCACCAGCATCTCCGCCAGCACCGCCTCCTTCCCGTCACCCAGTGTGGCTTTCGGCCGTCCTTCTCTTCCGACGACCTTCTCCTTCACCTCACTCATCTCCTTTCCGAACAGCTTAATTCCCGTCGCTCCGCAATCTTCCTCTCCCTGGACCTCGAACGTGCATATGACCGCGTATGGCATTCCGGTCTCCTCTTCAAGCTCCAAACCTTCGCCCTTCCCATTAACTACGTCCGTCTGATCGGCTCCTTTCTCTCCCGCCGTCCTTCCTATGTCACCATCCATAACACCGATTCCTACACCTTTTTCCCCTCCGCCGGTGTGCCCCAAGGCTCCGTCCTCTCCCCCCTTCTGTACCTGTTGTACACGGCGGACATGCCGCCGCCGTCACCCCCCGTCCATCTTCTCCAGTTTGCCGATGACACCGCCTTCCTTGCCCTTGCCCCCACCCTACAGCGCTCCCAACGCCTTCTCCAGTCCCATCTTGACTGGTTCACCGCTTGGTGCAACCAGTGGTTGCTCAAGGTCAATCCTTCCAAAACCCAGGCGATCATTGTAGGCAAAACCACCCCTTCCTTCCGCCTCCTTGATTTCTATCTCACCGTCTATGGCCGTCCCATCGCCCTCACTCCCACCCTTAAGTACCTTGGCGTCACCCTCGATCGTCGCCTCTCCTGGACTCCCCATCTCCAGACAATCCAAGCCAAGGCACGTTCCCGCCTCCGTCTCCTCAAGCTCCTTTCCGGCCGTACGTGGGGTCTGGACCCCTCCACCATCCTCCACACCTATAAATCCTTCATCCGCCCTATCCTTTGTTATGCCCATCCAGCATGGATCTCCGCTCCCCCTACCTTTTATAAATCCCTCCAAATCCTTGAACGCCATGCTCTCCGCCTCGCCTATCGCATCCGTCTCCCCTCCCCCACGCGGATCCTCTACGATCTCATCCCCTTCCCCCACCTTCTCCTTTTCCTTGAAAGGATACGGATCCTGTACACCTCCCGCAAACTCGATCCTCCTCACCCGCTCGTCTCCCCGATCCTCTCCCACCCCCGCCCGCTGCCGCGCCTGTATTCCCACGTTCCACCCGGTCTCCATCTGTCCACCCTCCTTACCCTCTCCCAAGGTGGCTTCCGCCAGCTCCCTCTCCCTGATGATGTCCTCGTCCCCTCCATCTACCCCTCCTACCAACTTTGACCCTGCCCCGCCCCCCACTTCCCATGTCCTTTCCTTTCGGCACCCTCCCTCCCTTCTCTTCTCTTCCCTTCTTTTTCCATCTCCCCGTCCCCTCCCTTCCCCCTCTTCCCCCGGGCTTCCTCTCCCCCTTCCTCCCTCCCCCCCTATCTCCCCTGCCCGTGGCATCTCTGCTCTTCCTTCTCGCTCTCCCACTCCCCTTCCTCCTCCTCCTCTCTTGGCAGGTCCCCGGACTCGCACACGCATAGTGAACATTTGCGCGCCGGAGATCGTCGCCTTCTGTGTCTCGTGTGTGTGACGTCGTATAGTGTTTTTGGTGTCCGCCGTCCCACTCCTACGTTCACTTGTGCCGTCGGACTCATCAGTTTTTTGTGCGCCGTGCCAACGTGTTTTCAGTGTTGTTACCGTCACATGTGAACGACTCCGTGTTTTTTTGTGTCTCTGTGTCCTCTCTCTTTTGCCCGTCACTTTGTTCATTGTCATTCACCATTTTTTATCCTCTTGTAAAACGCTATGGCTGAAGAGCGGCGTAGTGTGCCGCTGCCAGCCTACCTGAGTTGTACAGGTTTTAAAATAACAATAAAGTAAAAAAAAAAAATACGAGTAGTTTAAGTAGTAACGGGACACATCCAACAAGCAATAACAATTTGCACAGCACCATTTTATATTAAGATTTATTTTTATTTTTGCTGTACCTGCAAATGACGACTTTTGAACCAAATGAGTGCAGTGAGAAGAGAAGCTTAACACATTGATTTTGTGTACTAGTATCATGAGAAATCGTATCGTTTTAATAAAATATATCCTGTGTTGTGGGTTATTTGGATAAAGGGGGCGTTGTGATGCCTACGTCATGTACCAAGCTTTGCTGCATGTGACTGTAAGCTGCAACCTGAGTTCAAACTTTTATCGTTAACTGCTATATTCTTCTGCACTGAGACCATATTGAAGTTGTAATATGTCCTATTACACGAGCTTTCAAGACTTTAATACCATCCTTCATAGCTGTAATATACTCAATGTTATATATAGTCTTCAGGTCTGATTTTATGCCTTATACTTTTTTTAGCACTCAAGAAGGTCAAGCAGGAACCGAAATAGATTTGCTGTAATAAATGATTTCACATCTCTTACGCCCGACACTGTTATTTTATCTGTTTACGATAGAAGTAGAAATATTCAGTGCAGTGATATCAGGTTCCATTCTTAACGGACTATGAGAGGTTTATCACAACTCCTTTTGTGATTTGTTTCAAGAATAAATTTAAAACTTTGGTTTCCTGAATCTGGCTCTATTATCTATATATTTGATAATTGTATTGCCCATCCGTTTATTACATTACTTATGAGACCCTTTATCATATTCGGAGTGCAGATTAACGTACAAAGTAAACAGCCTTAACAGCGTACTATTCGTTTTCTTATGATGGGTTTTTTCTTCTGTTCAGAGAATATATCGATCCTTTACTATTGTTTTTTTTCTACTGTTCAGAGAATACATCGATCCTTGGCTAGAGTGTAAGCTGTTGAAATACACAGCACGAGAAATATAGCTCGTGGTTTATTCGCACGGATAGGTTATTTACTCAAATTTCTAGAACTTCTGTCGACCGAGGACGAGGGAGCCGATGGAGAAACAAAATGACGGGAATGGTAGATACAAACAGTGTCGAATCGACGTAGTGCTTCTTGTCACGATGGTATACGCACTAAACGTTTTGCATTACGATTTAATGAGTGGAGGGCTGTTTTATCCGCTTGCGAGCCAGTAGTTTGTTCGCATGAGCCCGGAGCGAAAGCACAGCAATGCCATCACGCACTGCGTGTGGGTCGCGTGAAATGCAAAACAGGCCAGGCCATATGTGCTAATTGTCGCGTTAATGAGTACGTTCTCTCAAACAGTAAATACAAATTCTGCTGCGTCACTAGCGATTCACCTGTTAAAGGGCGGTGGATAACCTAAGTGAAATCATGGCACAGTATAGAGAATTTGTCGTATATACGCGAACGATAAATAAGTACTCAACAAATAAAGCACAGTACGTGCGTGTTATAGGTTGCAAATAAATATAGAAGGCGTTTTTCTAACTGCAGGAATGAGAGTTCTTACAGTAATAAAAGTATGTAAAACATCAGATTTAGAAACAGTGGTGTTAGAAAAAATGTAACTTAAAACTAAAACTCAAGACAGGAGAAAGCGGTAGACTACTTCTGCTACTTCTGAAAAATTATAGACCAAAAAGGCACAGGTGTCTGTGCAAGACGGAAAATCATGGGAAAATATCTGTAACATCAAATGTAAAAGAAGTGTTTTTTTTTAACATCTATGCTAACAAAATACGTTTTATTTGCACGACCACATTTCGTAGCAGCCATTCTGACGTATGAAATGTCGATATCAAAGAAGATACTATTAAAATATACTGCTGTTAATTTGCATTTTAAACTTGTTTTGGAGGCACTTCCGTAGTACGTTGATCATGATGACAATGGATGTAGTTAACAGCCGCGTCGTCAGCATCCTTACACGATGTCGACATACACATCTCAAGATTTGAAAGATGTCTATCCTCACAAGGGAAATTGCTGGGACGATTCCCCAGGAAGGCATATTGGCAGTTTTTTCAGAATGTGGATCTAGACATTAGACACAAATACGTGGATCGTCACTGATAAAATCAATTTATCAGTTATTTTGTCATGCATTAAAATCCACCAATCGTTTGCAACAACGTCCTTATGACACACTAATTGTTTCCAGTATAGTTGGTTAGTTGGTGGTGAGTTTAGTGATAAAAGATTGCTAATCATTCAGTTAAAATGGAGGGTATCGCAAAAACTTAATGAGAGGCTTGGTGTCTCCACTCGCTGTGTCGGGTTCGTAGATGAATAAAAGTGAACTGGTCCTGACGTGAGATGCTACTTAATTGAACGAGAAGCAGCTGCGTAAAAAATTCTGAAAGTGCCTCTTAGATTGTACACACTTGACATTAATCCACTCGGGGGTGGCCTAGACTGATATGAAGATAGAGACAACAAACCTGAAAATATAGTGGTCGCTTTAGTAAATCATTTACAGAGATTACCGGTTTCGGAAAATTATGTTGCCATCTTCTGATTTTATGCACTACACTTCAGAGAATCTTGTTCACGTGTACAATAATTTATGTCACATAAATTTCAAGAACATGCATGGCACAATATATCGGCATGTCAAAAGTAAAACAAACAGTATATACGAGTAAAATATCATACACAGTACACCAAATATACATGTTCATTCTCGCTTAAAAGCCGTATGCAGACTCTGTATACAGAAATATGTGTATGATATTTTAAATAATAAATGTTGTATTTTCGACATGCCGACACATTATGCCATGTATGTTCTTAAAATATCCATTTGTTATGTGGCACAAATTATTGTACACATGAATGAGATCCTTAGAAGTGTAGTGCATGAGATGTGAAGATGGCCACACAGTCTGTCAATGTTGGTAAATTGAATAAATGCTCTAATAAAGCGATCGTAACATTTTGAAGTTCTTTGCTTCTATATTCATGCTGGTTATATTTGGGTTGATGACCGCTTTGTATACAAAAAGGGCCTAGCCAACCACTCAGAGCTCATTGACTTCCTCTTCCAGACACCTTAGACAAGAGGCTCTGTGTTGTTTAAGATGGCGGTCAGGTCTCCAACCAATCCATGTGTTGCGCTTATGAGAGCACGCGAAACACATGTAGTTGAAATAATATGGTACTCTACAAGCTTCATATATTGGTGCATTGGCCCGACGGGGCACTACTATTACACATCATAGGGATTCCACTACATATATACATATATATATATATATATATATATATATATATATATATATATATCTTAATTATATACTCACCTATCATATGAAATGGAGTGGAAAAGTAAAAAGCACATGATAACTTTATTCTATGATTATTCTGCTGGGGCAGCGGAAGAGAAGTCAATTTAGTCCAACTTGCTTGTTCACTTTCGAACTATATCGTTTCAATTTTGGTAAACGTTTTTGGAAACAGTGATCAATAGAGTATTATATTTCAACTAAAGTTCAGTCTTGATCACAACACTTATGTCTCAATAACATAGTTGACCGGTTTAGGTTATATTTATATAACCATCCTCAGACCCATGGCTTCCTTGGAGAATGGTAGGCGGAGCTCTTCTCAGCTGCTACAAAGTCAACTGATGACAGACCACTCAACTACCAGGGGCGGACTTTATCAGCAATAACACCTTTTCAGAATTGTTATTTTCCTAACACAAGTACAATCACGTACATGTAAAATTAACATAAGCATTTTCAGAAAAGAATTGCTTTACAGGTTGGTTATTATATGTGATTTCATAGAAAAACTAGTAACCTAGGGTCAGTTCACTTTTTATGTTAGCCTACATAATATTTCTATTATTGAAAATGTAAATTTTCAAGGTCGGAAACCTCACACATTAAAAATTTCCACGCTATTATGCAGCGATCAAATGAATTTCTTATTAAAACCCAATGTGTCGACACCGCCTTCAAGACGGATGGTACCTTTAACGAAGGTTCGATGCACACCCCGTCTCCATTGACTGAAGTAAAATTCTGCTTCCGCGTGCTCCCGTCCAGACGCATGACGTCACCATACCGTAAACAGAAGTATCGGCACGTGGCTGCATGTCCGAGTCTTAACAAATCGTTTCCGATGACGTCGTTGTTACGAAGCATATTCCCCAACAGCTGTGTTTCTTCCCTTCTACAGTTGCCATCCTTTTAGTTGTTTTTTCGACTGTTTTCTAATAGCACCCACTTTCACTTCTCCACAAGTACACGGCGTTCTATGGGTTCCCTCTTTTTTCCAGAGGGTTGCGACTACACTTGGGTAACTTTAGGTTTACCTATATCTTCTGCGTGGGTTGTAGATTACGAAGATAGTCTGTTTCGTCTAGTTCTTTCCTATGGAAACAGTAACGTATTTAATGAAAGGCATAAAAACCTCAGAATTTTTAGACGCCTATACATCAGTACCATCTTTTCGTCGCTGTCTTAACACTCTGTACATCACAGAGTTCGAATCTCCACTTTTCAACAACGCGTTGGTGAGATATTCCACGTCGATCAGTTCCGGTACACAGATGTTCCTCACTCCATTCGCAAAAGTATTTTTTCTCTCCGTGGTACCTTGCTTTTTGTCCTTGTGGTTATCTGAACCATGATGTTGGTTCGTGCGCGTGGGTTTTCGGTATACCTTGTGGCCCAAGCTACCATCTTCTTTACTGGAAACTAGCACGCCAAGGAATTATAATATATCGTCTATCTCCTCCTCCATACCGAGCTGAATCTTCCTATTAATCTCACTGAAGGGGTCATGAAAACTACATCGTCCCTCTCTTCCATGTCTAAACAAAATTATCATCCAGGTAAGGGAACAACACAGCCTAATTGTTCTTTTTTTTTCCTAATGTCTGTTCTTCAAAGCTTCTCGTAAAGAGATTAACTATCACTAGACTTAAGGGGTACCCCTTAGCTATGACAGGCGGTTGTTCGTAAAACTGATTGTTCCTTTCAAAGTATGTGGTAAAGAGACAATATTAATCAAATATTATCAATTTCTCTGTCTTAAGGTTATTGCTGCTAAAGCATATCATTCAGCAGACGCGTTTCACATTTATTTATAATGGATCTTCTGTGGTCATTCAGGAATTATGCACCATATACGTCGTACGTCGCTAGTCATTGAAAGGTTAAAAACAGGATTTGTTTATAAATCTGGAGAACAGTTTACTTATGGTGTTTTTGTCATTTATTACATGTATTGAAACCATCTGATTTTTCCTTAGTTCTTAACGTAGGCTGAAATCGAAAAAAGTGGTTGCACCTTCAACTGAACTTTATACGCAAGCGACGGCATGTGATTTGTTGAATTACGTTACGGTAACATCACAGAAATGGCTCGTACTGAGGACGGTATGCTACGAGAAGCCTTCCTCTGTGCTCTTTCTTTATCAAGTGCAGGCGTCCATGCATTTCTAAGTGCATAACGATGTTTAACACATCGATCAGTCCCCATAGACTGCCCCACGTAACTGCTGCCACACTCGCAATGAATGTTACAAATCCCTGCCACAAATCCCTGGCACTCTCATAACGAGACTATCTTTAACAAGTCGCAACAATTCCCTATTTTTTCGAGGTCTGCGAACAAACGGTATGATTCGTTGTTTGCTTATGAGACTACCTATCTTAGTAGTTGTTGCACGGCAGAATGGAAGCCGCGGTATGTGTTGGTCCTCCTGGCTTTATTGAACGGAATCGCGTCTTGGTTTTGTCGACAACGTTGAATTAATACCACTGGCTGAATATCTGTTCAGAATGTCAAATCAAACACTTTCAGCCGTCTATTTTCCAAACTGTTGCTTTATTGGGCTACCAGTTTCGGCGATTTATTACGGCATCTTCAGGCCCCCTTACCGACATGTAACATTGCAACCTCAGTTCCAGTCAAAATGTGACATATGTAGATTTCTGCTTGACACAGCGATCACTGTATCATGCAGAAATCTTCAGATACCATCTTTGAATGCTGGCCCCTATGTTGACCGGAACCGAGATTACAATGTTCTTACACGTCGGTCAGGGAGCCTGAAGATTATGTAATATGTCTCCGAAACTGTAGCCCAATAAAATAACAGTTTGGAAATTAGACGGCTGAAAGGTGTTTGATTTGGCATTTTGTACTGATTAGCCGAGTCCCGCAACCGTCTCTGAAAAGATGGACATACAGAGAATATCTTTTCCTTCTCAGCACGCCGTCAGGTGATTAATTTCCGAGTCGAGGTGTTCCGTGTTCAAAATAGACTTGGCTCTGTGAATTAGAGTGTTCAGCATAGGTCTCTTACAAGCCAAATGGTGAAAGCTGTGCCCTTTAAGAAACAGGTCTGTATGTGTCGGTTTCCTATTCACGTAATGGTCGAGTCGTCTATCTGCTTTCCGTTCCAACAACACGTCAAAGAAAGGGAAGTTTCCGCCCTTCTCCATCTCCGTCGTAAATTGTGTTGGGACGCATACTACACATATGGTCAATGATCTGCTGCGGCTCCTCACATATCCTGAAAGATCAGGATAGACAGGGGGGGGGGGGGGGGGGAGGGATGGGGAGGGGGGGTGCTATTCAACTCTCGTTCTTCTAAATCTTCCACGAAAAACATTCCCAACTAAAATGTATTACACGTGATCCAGATTTACGGGACAAACCAGGAGTACCAGAGACACAGATATGAAAATCATAACGATAAACAACAAGAAAAACCGTCTTACCCTACAAGTAAACTACCACATTCATAAAACTATAACGGGAAAGAAATAACTCATTCTTAGCAAGCTGCTAACTAAATGAATACGTATGACCCTACCTGTACCTATGTCACATACTCAGCACCGCCATGACCATCCTGCTTTCAGCCCACTCATTTCCCGTTGCCCACTACCACCTCTTCGCAGTTGCCCTCCCTATAATCAGTGTTTCGCCCCAGCCACTTCCCCTTTTTCACTTACAGATCTGCTAAACGTCTAACACGTCTTCTTTGATTCGTACCCATTCAAACCCAAACACAAGTGCATCACACAGCGGCTTCATAAAAGGCAATAAATTACGAAAAGTCAACGTGTAACCGCTTTCTTTTCGATTTCAGCCTACGGTAAAAACGAAGGAAAAAGCAAATGGCTTCAAAACATGTAACGAGTGACGAAAACCCCGTAAGTAAACTGTTTGCCACTTTTATAAATAAATCCTGATTTTAATCCACAAAAACCTAAATGTAAAGAAGAATTATGTACATGGTACCATATTTACTGCATGACCACAGAAGATCCTTCATAAGTAAAAGCGAAATGCCTCTGCTGAAAGATATTCTTTAATTGCCATAAGCTTAAGACAGAGAAACTAACAGTATTTGCATTAGTATTGTCTTACTACCACGTAACTTGAAAGAAGCAATGAGTTTTACGAACAAACTGATGGCTTAGCTAAGGGAAAGTCCTTAAGCTCGGTGATAACAAATTTCCTTGCGAAAAGCTCCGAAGAACAGGCATAGGGAACACACAACAAAAAATCCGATTAGGTTGTATGCTTCCGTTATGTGGCTGATTGTACAGACCTGAAAGAGAGAGATTAATGCGAAAATTCAGCTCCCTGTGGAGGAGTAGGTAGAGGACACATTATGTTTCCTTATTGTGCTAGTCTTCAAGAAAGCAGATGGTAGCTTCACCACACGATACACCGAAAATTCTTGTACGTGTACACCCGGAATCAAATCACCACCTACGACAAAACCCAAGGTACTATTTAAAAAAATTTGCGGATCCAGCGAGGAACATCTGTAAACCGGAGCTGCTCGACGTGAACTGCAATATCTCCCCAATGCATTGTTGAAGAACAGATATTCGTACGCTGAGACAGACGGGGTGAACAAAAAATGCAGCACTTAGTGGTCGGCATGCGATTCTTCATGCCAGTTCAAGACAAAAGTGTGTCTAGTAAAACTTAGTCCCGTCAACAGGTTTAATAGAAATGCAATTTAAAAAACAAGGCCCTGGCAACACTGTAATTGAGTGCAGCGTGGCCTAGAATGGGAAGCATGTAATCTACACCGCACCGGTGCTCTCCCAATTGTTAAGTGAGACGAGATAATATTCGTGTGTCGTTCCAGCAAACATTTTTCTACGGTTAAGACATCAAATTGTATCCAATTTACACCTCCACAATACAGTAACTTGCGTATTTTTTGTTATTATTACCTTAATTTAAACATTGAGAAATAGCATCAATTTCTTACAGTCGTAAACGACCCCTTTGTTTCATCCAAGGCACAAATAAAGGCAATAGAATTTAATAGTAGATGCAGTAACATCGTCTGTATCCAGTAAGGTAGAAGAAAACACAATAGGAAGGTTACACTAGATTGCACAATAATGCCACTCTGCAGTTTGACGTCCAGGCTTATCTTCTCAGACCCGGTACGTAGTCGTATGAGAGACGTTCACATTAGAGAAGACGTTCAACGCTACCACCTTCCATTTGTAGACATGTTGCCACTCGCTGGGTCATGCTTTGTTGGACACCACGCTACACACCTGCATCCATCATTGACGAAGCGCCATGCACACGAGTTATTAGGTCGAGTATATCCATGACTGAAGTACTAAAATGTGTTCCTTTAAGTGTCCCAAAAAATAAAAATCTAGTGGATGTAGGGCCGGGGAACGTGGAGGCCAAAACACTGGACCTCCACGACCAATCTATTTCCCTGGAAACGTTTCTTTTAAACAGTTACGCACGTTGATTCCAAAGTGTGTCGATGCATCATTATGCTAAACTATAGTTGACGCCGAGCCCCAGGTGGAACCTTTTCTAATGCGTCAGGAAAAGTAATGCAAAGAAACGTGCGATATAGAGGCGCATTCAACTTTTCCAGCAATAGGTAAAGAGCCCAAACGCACTCCTCCCACGATTCCAGCCCACAACTTTATGCCAAAGCGCGTCTAAAAGCTACGTCCACGGGTGAATTATGGATTGTGTTCTGAGCAATAATGGATGTTGTGGAGGTTGAATGCACCTTGACGAGTGAAGCTAGATTCGTCAGTCTACATCACGTTATTTATAAAATATGCGTTGGCTTCCAGTTCGTGAAAAAAGCCATTCAAAAAATTGTACTCGTCGAATGCGGTCTTCTGACCACTGGTGTTGAGTTAACGTGTAATGATGTGGATGTAGTTCTTCATTGTCTAACTCTTCAACACCCAGTCTTTGGGGCATTTGGAACTGCCTTGCAATATCACAGGTAATTCGTGGAGGTGACTAGAGAACCGTTTCTGTACGTGGAGCCTGGTCCTTGGACGACCTCTCCATTACTTGTGGACGAAGATTAGCGGTTTTCCGAGGGCGTTTTCCAAGCAACGAAAAAAAAATTGTTATCTTGATGGCGCCTCTGAGGGTACCATGCAGCATTCGCACGAGCAGCAGCAGCAGCTTGGTTATCGGACGCACCCAGCATCAAAAGCATATCGACGTATTCATCGTTTGTGTACTCCATCGGGGAGCCGCCCTACATGAACTTGACAGGACAAGGTACGGTTGTATACTGCGCGGTTGGTAGACACATGCATGCATATTAATGGTTCAAATGGCTCTGAGCACTATGGGACTTAACATCTGTGGTCATCAGTCCCCTAGAACTTAGAACTACTTAAACCTAACTAACCTAAGGACATCACACACATCTATGCCCGAGGCAGGATTCGAACCTGCGACCGTAGCAGTCGCGCGGTTCCAGACTGAAACGCCTATAACCGCACGGCCACACCGGCCGGCTGCATATTAATGGGTCCCACTATCATGTGATGGGCTGTTTCCATGTGACAAAAAAATGCCCTACTTATAAACGACGAGGACTGGGGAACGGACGTCTAAAAAGTAAAAAACGGATCCGACAAGGATTCGAACCATGGCTCCATGATGGATCTGGGTGTGATATGTCAGTAGACTACTCAGTGAGACGTCGACTGATAAAAGATGCCAACCGAATACGCTTTCCTCTGTACATTCCGATGCGATGCACAATGTAACTGCTGCCAGCTCCTCCTTTTGATACACGTTTCAAAATGCACACGTTATAATTTTGCTAGACAAACTTTTGTCTTGAATATGGATGAGGAATCGCAGGCCAACCTCCAAGTGCGGCATTTTTCTTCGTTGTATATGGAGCGTTAAGGCAGCCATGATAAGATGCCAGCTATGAACAGGCGTCTGCAAATTCATAGATTTTCCTGCCGTTCACTAAAGAGGTTACTGACTGCATAGGGAATATCTAGACGAAACGGACTATCACTGTCAGCTATAAATCCACCCGGAAAATACAAGAACTCATAAATCTGGCCACGGATGCTCGCAAACCGCTGGAGAAAGCGAGAATTTACGGGATACCGTTTGGGAACGTGTACGTGGGTACTACCAAAAGAACGGTTGAAAATCGACTAGAAGAACACAAGGGGAACTGTAGGAGTCAGAAGCAGACAGATCAGCTGGTCGAAAAATGCTTTACAGCAAGAGGAACACCGGATTCTATTTAGTAAGACTCCGTAATGGCAGCCACAAGCGAATACTACAAAAGGCCATAGAGATTGCTACGCATGCGAGTAATTTTAGTCGAAAAGAGAGTGGGTGGAACTAAATGGTAACTGGATTACGGGGCTGCAGAAGGCGGGTACCTGTCTTCCACCATGGGATGTTAGCAATAGCAGTCGACAGTAACCGATAACGATCAGTTTATCTTCTCCATTTTTTTGATTACTCAGTCTGCTGACTGGTTCGATGCGGCCCGCCACGAATTTCTCTCCTGTGCAAAGCTCTTCATCTCAGAGTAGCACGTGCAGCCTATGTCCTCAATTATTTGCTGGATGAATTTCAGTCTTTTTCTTCCTCTACAGTTTTTGCCCCCTACAGCTACCTCTAGTACCATGGAAGTCATTTCCCGACGTCTCAACTGATGTCATATCATCCTGTCCCTTCTCCTAGCCAGTGTTTTCCATATATTCAAAAATGGTTCAAATGGCTCTGAGCACTATGGGACTTAACATCTGAGGTCATCAGTCCCCTAGAACTTAGAACTACTTAAACCTAACTAACCTAAGGACATCACACACATGCACGCCCGAGGCAGGATTCGAATCTGCGACCGTAGCGGTCGCGCGGGTCCAGACTGAAGCGCCTAGAACCGCTCGGCCACACCGGCTCCATATATTCCTTTCCTCTCCGATTCTGTGCCGAACCTCCTCGTTCCTTACCTTATCAGTCCACCTAATTTTCAACATTCGTCTGTAGCACCACATCTCAAACTCTTCGATTCTCTTCTGCTCCGGTTTCCCCATAGTCCATGTTTCACTATCATGCAATGCTGTGCTCCAAACGTACATTCTAATAAATTTCTTTCTTAAATTAGGGTCTACGTTTAACACTAGTAGACCTCTCTTGGGCACTAATGCCCTTTTTGCCAGCGCTACTCTGCTTTTGACATCCTCCTTGCTTCGTCCGTCATTGGTTATTTTTCTGCCTACATAGTAGAAATCCTTAACTCCATATACTTCGTGACCATCAATTCTTATGTTAAGTTTCTCGCTAATCTCATTCCCGCTTCTTCTCATTACTTTCGTCTTTCTTCGATTTAGTCTCAACTCATATTCGGTACTCCAAAGCTCTCTTAAATTCTTATTGTAATACTGGGTCCCATATCACTTCTAAATCGTCTTCTGCTTCTTCTTCTGTCACATGAGACAAATCTTCTGTTACATCAGACTAATCTTCTCCCTCACAGAGGTCTTCAATGTACTGTTTCCACCTATCAGCTCTCTCCTCTGAATTTAACAGTGGAATAGCCGTTGCAGACTTAATGTTACCACCTTTGCTTTTAATTACACCGAAAATCATTTCTTTTTCGATTTCTTCACATTTTCCATGCAGCCATTTCGTCTTGGCTTTCCTGCACTTCATATTTAGTTCATTCCTCAGTGACTTGTATTTCTGTATTCCTGAATTGCTTTGAATATTTTTGTACTTTCCTTCTTTCATCGATCATCTGAAGTATTTTTTCTGTTACTCATGGTTTCTTCGCAATTATCTTCTTTGTACGTATGTTTTTCTTTCAAACTTCTGTGATTGCCCGTTTTAGAGCTGTTCGTTCCTCTTCAATTGTACTGCCAACTGAGCTATTCCTAATTGCTTTATTTACATCCTTAGAGAACTTCAAGTGCATCTTTTCATTCCTTAATACTTTCGTATCCCACCTTTTTGCGTATTGATTCTTCGTAACTAATCACTTAAACTTCAGCCTACTCTTCATCACTACTGCATTGTGATCTGATTAATTACGTTCGTGTTTTAAAACGTATGCCGTTCCTCGATTTCACAAAAGCATACAGAATGGAATTTTACTTCAGTCAGTAGTGAGCCAAGGTGTATATCGGACCTTCGGAAAACGTACAACCCCTCTGAAGATGTCCTTCGCAGAGGGGAAGAAACGTTAACTTTCAACAAAAAATTCAATTCGACCACCGCATAATAGTCATGAATATTTTAATAAGAGTTCTTATTATCACTCACGCAGTATCCAAAACTACAAATCTAAATAATCCGCTTAGTACAATGCGGGTGGCTAATTGTGCTACCCGGTACACACGTCCAAGATGTTCCCTTCGCAGGCACATATGATGCTTCCTTTACCTGTTTATCAAGTCAAAAGTAAGGACTATAACTAAAGTGTTTTCTGTTCGCAAGTACATTGATGACCCCCAAAACCCTGTAAAGACAGCAAATCTAAACTACTTTTTACTCACTGTATATTCAGCATTCATTTCGATGAAGATCATGCTGGCCAAATAGTACACTGCCACTATTTCACTTTCATTGTTACTATTCGGTAATTCATCCGATACCTGATATCGCATGTCACTGGTTACATCAGCAGCTAGCAGATTCCACGGTCCCATCACTGTATGGAGGAGATGAAACGATCCTTGCTTGCTACTGATTACTGACAGAAACCGCACTTGATAACCTTATTTAGTGCGAAAGGTGAACGTTCTAATAAACTGTTGCATACAAGATGTAATTTTAAGGGCACATGAACGCTTAGCATCAACAAAAACTGAAGTTATTTGAAGTGCATACTCAGCAAACAAGAAGAAACTTACGGACGGCGGAGCACATGTGAACCATGTGCTACTGTCATAATCGCAAAACATTGAAAAAAGAAACAGCTACTATTCAACGCCAAGTACAGGAGGTGGTGTCCAAAGGTCAACAGCTACCAATGTATATCATCGAGTTGCTATCACACTACTGGTACGCTAAGTACTTGATGTTGATGTTGTGGTCTTCAGTCCAGAGACTAGTTTGATGCAGCCCTCCATGCTACTCTATCCTGTGCAAGCTTCTTCATCTCCCAGTACCTACTGCAGCCTAAATCCTTCTGAATCTGCTTAGTGTATTCATCTCTTGGTCTCCCTCTATGGTTTTTACCCTCCACGCTGTTCTCCAATACTAAATTGGTGATCCCTTGATGCCTCAGAACTTGTACTACCAACCGATCCCTTCTTCTAGTCAAGTTGTGCCACAAATTCCTCTTCTCCCTAATTCTATTCAGTACCTCCTCATTAGTTACGTGATCTACCCATCTAATCTTCAGCACTATTCTGTAGCACCAAATTTTGAAAGCTTCTATTCTCTTCTTGTCTAAAGTAGTTATCGTCCATGTTTCACTTCCATACGTGGCTACACTCCATACAAATACTTGCAGAAACGACTTCCTGACACTTAAATCTATACTCGATGTTAACAAGTTTCTCTTCTTCAGAAACGCCTTCCTTTCGATTGCCAGCCTACATTTTGTATTCTCTCTACTTCGACCATCATCAGTTAATTTGCTCCCCAAATTCCAGAATTCATTTGCTACTTTGAGTGTCTCATTTCCTAATCTAATTTCCTCGGCATCACCTAATTTAAATTCGACTACATTCCATTATCCTTGTTTTGCTTTTGTTGATGTTCATATCATATCCTCCATTCAAGACATTGTCCATTCTGTTCAACTGCTCTTCCAGGGTCCTTTGCTGTCTCTGACAGAGTTACAATGTCATCGGCAAACCTCAAAGTTTTTATTTCTTCTCCTTGGATTTTAATTCCTACTCCAAATTTTTCTTTTGATTCCCTTATTGCTTTCTCAATATACAGACTGAATAACATAGGGGACAGGCTACAACCCTGTCTCACTCTCAAATTGATAGGTGATTCAAAAAAGGTGGTTTCACATTGGTAAGCAAAGGGTTAAAAGAACGGTGCGTGTCTGTGACACACGTCTGTAAACCGCTTCTGTTTGGTAACAAACAATAGCGTGTCGCATAGATGCTAGTGCTGCTACATTAAAAATAATACACAATCATTTACGACGTGTCTACGGTATTTAACCTGTTTACAGTTAATGAGTGGTACCAGTAAGCATACTTAAAGTATGTTGCACCACGATTTAGTGCCGGGAAAGCCGAACAAATGCACACAGAAAAGTTTCACAACAGAGATCATCCTACTTAGAAGAAATTTATCCTTGTGGATGCAAACTTACGAGTAAATGGGACGTTCAAGCTACAGAGGGATGGTAAAAGTTCTCGAGATAGAACTTCTCCGCAGTAGAACTTGAAGTATGGGAGAAGATTTGTCAACAAGCACGCGTCAATTTCCCTGTGAAACGCACTCGTTGAACAATACGATGTGGAGAGTACTTTTGATGCAGCGATTTCACTCCTATTACAGTGCCTGGCAAAAAAAGTTAAGCACCTCGAAGACATGGTAGACTGTCAATATAGTTTAGTACACGTGCACTCTGTCTGTGGTATCTAATTGATTAGAGATGCAGTTCTCTGTGACAGGTTCAAGCGCCACCAGACTGCATTAGTGTTGTTCATGTTTAGCGTTATTATTAGGCCTGCTAGGGAACATAATGGGTGGAACAGCTTCAGATGTTGAATGATCACTGTGGAGAACACAGAGGTGCCGCGTACTCATGAGAGAGAGTCTTATTAACAGCTGATAGAGTATGAAAAGGGCGTCATTGTGGGTCTCCATTTGGCAGGCTGGTCCAATAGTGTAGCATGCAGATTTGTGGAGTCGGATGTGACAGAATTGGACTGCATGGGAAGATGAGGGCAAGCATCCTTGTCATCAAGGTTTCAGTCGACCACGTCTAACTATGACAAGGGGGGTTTGCCTTCCTGTGCTCCAAATATATCGTTACCCCGTCACATCTGCGTCGTCCATACGAGGACAGGTAATGGACTTCCCGCATCATTCTGTGTCACCCGCACCGTTGCACAGAGACAAGCAGCAGGTGGACTGCGGACTTACCGTCCAATGTGTAGGCTGCCGTTAACATCACAAAACAAACGGCTGCGTTTTTGAGTGGTGCCATGACCGGGAAACATTGACTGCTGATGAATGGCGTTGTATTCCTTTCGGCGATGAATCATAGTTTTCCACAACCGCGGATGACCATCGTGTGTGAGTGTGGTGGTGACCTAGGGAGGGGTTCCATTTTTCATGTTTTGCAGAGGCACAACTGTATTACTCTTGGCGTCATGGTTGGGGAGCCATAGGGCATGTCTTCAAGCCACGCCCGATGGTGCTTGAAGGAACTCTGATGGCACAATGGTACGTCACGGTGCGTCATAATGTCATGATCTCCCATGCGACAGTAACATGGTGCCATTTTTCAACAGAACAATGCTCATACATGACATGTGTCATCATGAAGTGTCTGCATGATGTTGGGGTACTTCCGTGGGCAACAACATCTCCAGATCTGTCCCCAATGCAAGGTGTGTACAAGGATCTCGGGCGACAGTTCTGTTCATATGAATGACATCAAAGACCAGTTACAACAGTTGTGGGCCAGTTTGCCTCTGGAGTGCATGCAACGGTTTTGTGACTCCTTCTCAACCGATTAGTGCATGGATCCAGACTGGAGGAGGCGCAATATCATAACGCTAAATTCTTTGTAAATCTGATTGGCTTTAGTGATCATTGAAATAACGTAACATATCGTCTCAAACCGTGATGTGTCATTTCGTCTCCTCATCCCCCTCTGGATGCTTCAGTATTTTTGTCAAGCAGTGTATACACACCATATGCAGCAAACAAGGGGCTAAAGGATCTTGAACCAAAAGTTAAGTTTTGTCAATACGTTATATTCTAATATATCCGTTTATACTGGTGTTCGTCCATTTGAGCAATTGCCTCAGGATACGATTGTCCATGCCACTTGATAATTTCCTACCATTAACGCCTTTTCTCACAGTAGGCCTACTTAGTTTATGATCTTCTGCATTTCACCTGAAGGAGAATAAATGAAATAAATACTAAGGAAAAGTGAGGCTATCTCAATCCCAAGACTGATTTGAACTCCTCAGTGCTTAACTATGCTCTTATACAAGTGACTGACGAACGGAAACAAGCTAAGGACAAACAAGAGGCCATTATAATCTTCTTTTTGGATTTCAGCAAAGCTTTCAACACTGTCGATTTTGTAATTTTACTTGCTAAACTCAAAAGTTAATATTTTTCTTCAAGTGCTGTGCAATGGTTCCACTCATACCTTACGTACCGCCAACAGTATATAATGATCGGAACAAAGGTGTCACAGAGGGAGAATGTAAAATCACTGGTCCCACAAGGATCAGTACTGGGCCCATTACCCTTCTCATTGTATGTTGATTATGTGTCGACTATTATCTCCCATTGCAAACATTATTTATACGCTGATGACCTTCAGTTACACCTAGGTGCAGGCCCAATAAATCTGCGCCCAGCATTCCAGGACGTAAACCCTGATTTGTTTGCTTTATGAGAATGGGCGTAGAACATTGGATTGAAACACGATCCATCTAAAACGCAATTTATCTTAGACTTTCAAAAAACACTTATTACTCATCCGTTCAGAGAATCTCTTCCGCCCTTAATCCTAAACAGCACAGAAATAATCTTTTCTTCTTCTGCAAAGAATTTGAGGATACTTCTTGACCATCACCTAGACTGGACTGAACACATAACTGCAGCCTGTAAGAAGGTGTCAGCACCACTTCATTCATTACAGAGATATCGCACAATATTTCCTCTCGAGTATGAGAAGAAATTCGTAGAGTAACTGATACTCCCTATTTTTGATTATTGTGACCCTAATCTCCAAGAACTTTCGTATGGGAGCTCACGTACGCTGAAAATGGCGATGAATATTTGTGGGCGATACATTTGGGATGTATGCTATTTCGACCACTGCCTGCGAGCAGTTATCATGGTTAGGTGCCTGTAAGCCTAGAAATTATCACACTGAGTTTGCTCTATCGTCTTCTCATTCATTGGGCTCCCTCCTATTTATCTTCATGCCTTACACTTCTTTTTCCCAACAAAGTAATATTCTCTGTGCCCCACCACACAACACTACCCTGTTCTCTAAATCATTTTCTGTACCAGGATTCTGACTTTGTAACAATCTTCATCAAAATATTAGAGAAATTAAAAAACTTCCAAAGACGGCTAATGGCTCAGCATCTATCACGACAGCTATCTCTTCTTGCATCTCACTCTCGCCAACCGTCCCTCCCCCGACCTCTTTTTCCTCGTCTTGTTTACAAAGTTCTCTATTGAAATTCTTTTCTAGCAACCATTGTTACTTCCACTTCATTATCCGATCCACTTCTTCTAATACCAAACAAGGCTTCAAAAGTGTTGAACTAATCAATATCATTCTTAATGTCTCCATTGTTTTATTATTTTTATTTTTATTATTATTATTTTCACTATTGTTATTTTAAATTACTGTTTCTATTAACAACGAAAATTATTATTATTGAGTCTGTCACGTAATAACTAATTAATATCATTCTTAATTCTTTTATCGTCGTTATTAGTGTCACTATTATTATTACTGCCAATTATTATTTTTATTAATAAAGTAAATTATTAGTAGTGTGATTGTAATTAAGTAACTATTGTACGTGTTGTTCCTGGTCTGAGTTAAGAGGGGGCCTGAAGGCCCTAATCTGGTCGGGCTAAATAAGCAAAAAATAAAATAAATATAAACTGAAAAAAATAGAAATACTTGAAAGACGATTTATTTCGAAAATAATGGGTGCAATATGATCCAAAGATATTTGGAAAATGAGAAGCAGTGGGGAGATCTACCAAAATATACAGCAAGTATCAGAAGTAATGGCAAAGAGTATTTAATATTCCTTAGACAATTCTACTTAATGAACAAGAACGGGCTAACAAAACAAATAATCCTTTATTTCTGCAAAAAGAAACGGCTGCATTAATTACAGAAAAAATAAAACTAGAAAACAACATCAGATAATCGAAAATAATAAAAGAAACCTTTTCAAGAAAGTAATACAAAATTTAGAAGGTTTTCAGTGCAGAAGAAATAACAAATCGCGAACAATGTGGACAGAAGAATGGTGAAGTCCTATTGGAAAGAACAAAGAAAGGAGAAGTTGTTACGAGACACTAGTTGGTCAATACGAAGGTAAAAAAAGTACAACTATAGAGAGAAATCGCCGTCGAAAAACGACTATTGCATCATAATAGCATGTTGGTGCATTAGTTCGTAGTGTTTTTGTTTTGCATGTTGGTATTTCGGTTGCAATTGATTTATTTGTAGATTGTCATCTTTTATTTGTAGTTCACTGTTGCTATTTGAGTTTATATATTGTCGTTTTGCATTTGGAGATAGCGAGTGGAGCTGTGGAGGCTAGGAAATTGAGTGCCAAATGGAGAATTCGGAATATCTCTGACATATTCTTAGCCGGCCAGAGTGGCCGTGCGGTTCCAGGCGCTACAGTTTGGAACCGCGAGACCTCTACGGTCGCAGGTTCCAATCCTGCCTCGGGCATAGATGTGTGTGATGTCCTTAGGTTAGTTAGGTTTAAGTAGTTCTAAGTTCTAGGGGACTGATGACCTCAGATGTTAAGTCCCATAGTGCTCAGAGCCATTTGAACCATTTTTTGAACATATTCTTACGTTAGAGTTCAGTAGAGGGGTGACAGCAGCTTAGGTAGAAGAAACATTTATGGAATGTGTGGGGATAGTGCCATTGGACAAAGCACAGCAAGAGAACTGTTTTCTCGTTTTAAGGAGGACCGTTTTGATGTTAGTGGTTCTCAACGTTCATTAAGACTTTCGCTTTTTGATGAAGGTCATTTAAAATCTTTAATCACAATGATACATGTCAGTGTACTCGAGAACTGACATATGTGATGAACTGTGATCGTTCCATCATCGTTCGACATTTGCATGCAATGGGGAAGGTTCAAAGATCGAGTGTGTGGGAACTGCATGCTCTAAGTCAAAACCACAAAAATCAGCCAGGTGGCTATATGTACATTTTTCTGCTTGTTCGTCATCAATTGGCTCGTGAACGACACTGACCACTCCTACCCTGTATCATTACTAGTAACGAGAAATGATGTCTTTATGCTAACATAAGGAAAAGAAAGAAATGGTTGAGCCCAAAACAAAGCAGCAACTCCCCTACAAAGATATGTGCGTACTCACAAAATATAATCTTCTGTATATGGTGTAAGAGCGCCGGTGTGGTGCACTACGAAGTGCTTACCTGGTGTGTAACTATCACTGAAATTTATTATAAACAACTGAGGCGTCTAGCAAACGCAGTCCAAGAACAACGACCAGGTAGACTGCGTGACACGATGCTACTCCACGATAACGGCATTCTGCTAAAGTGACAAAAAACACTGTACAGGAGTTGGGTTGAGGAAGTCATTCCACACTCTCCTTATTCACCTGACCTTGCGCCTTCATATTTTCACTATTTCCCCTCTCTATCGAACAACCTTCAAGGAACTTCCTTTCCGAATGAAAATGCGCTCCGAACATGAGTCAACGAGTTCTTCGCGTCAAAACATGTGATATCTATAATCGGTGAATCGAAAAGTTACTCCATCGTTGCCAGACTGTTGTAAATAGTGAAGTGGACTATATTACAGATGACTGGAGTCTCTTTTATGTGAATTAGTTGTGTTCACTAAACTTGTGTAAAAATGCTACGAACTTATCCACCACTTCAATATGTCCACTATAACACCGTTATTTCTATTATTGGAGACACATTTACTGTATATTTAAATTTAGTTTGTCTCTCGTAATCATTCAGAAAGCCAAAAAGACGCGAGCGTGTTTGTTCAAATGGTTCAAATGGCTCTGAGCACTATGGGACTTAACATCTTAGGTCATCAGTCCCCTAGAACTTAGAACTACTTAAAACTAACTAACCTAAGGACGTCACACACATCCATGCCCGAGGCAGGATTCGAACCTGCGACTGTAGCAGTCCCGCGGTTCCGGACTGCAGCGCCTAGAACCGCAAGACCACCGCGGCCGGCTGAGCGTGTTTGTACGAGGATTTCCTTTGCTGGGGCGACCACCATTTTATTCAGTGCCTGGGTAGAGCAGGTGCCGCGACTGTACCTCGTGTGTGTGTGTGTGTGTGTGTGTGTGTGTGTGTGTGTGTGGGCACTCAGGGGGCGCACTCCACGCACGTTAGCGGTCGCCGGCGGCGTCGCGGCGGCGGAGGCGGAGGTGGCGGCGCGTGGCGGCCGGCGGCGCCATTTTGGCGGCGTCAGTGCGGGGGCGGTCGGGGCGGCGGGGGCGGCGGGGGCGGAGGCGCGCGCATCGATCCCGCGGCCCGGCCCGGGTAATCTGCGGCCGGCTGCCCGCGCCGCCTGCCGTTATTAAACCGCCTGTGTCAACACGCGCCTCTGGACAAACACACCGGCGCGTCGCCACGGCACGCCGCGAGGCCGCGCTGGCGACGAGAGCCGAACCGCGAACAGGGGCCACTCTTCCTGTATACTCGTTTCCTACGTCTGGGTGCTCACAAAATAGGGCTACAAAGGAAATTTCAAGCTTTGAACGTGTGCTCAGGACGCATCTAACTGACTTACAGTCAGGTCGATAGTAAACACTAGCTCTTACTCTTCACCTTGCAAACAGCTCTTGCAGCTACGTTGTTCTTTTTGAGTATTTAAAAAAGTCATTGCTTTCAAGGTCGATTTTTTTCGTTTAATTTATCAGGCACATGACGTATGTGGACACCTTGCTCCATTCGAAATGGGTTTGGTTTGCATTATGAAATCTTAAATGCAATGTTCCTCTTTTTATGAGCCACAACACCACTTTGGTAGCTGCACTGCAACACAAACAAACATCCGTTAATTTATGGGTTACGAACTTTCTTTTTTTGTTAAGTAAAAATGCTTAATAAGTATTGTATCTACAGAGCGCATATGCGATATCTGTTGACAACGTAGTACTGTGGTCTAGATGAAGTTGCGTCGAACAATTTGATATAGGATGCTTGTGATCTATCAAGCCTAAAAAAGCCACCTAAACTTAAGCTCATGCACGTCGTGCAAGATTTTTAACAATACGAAAAAACTAATCATTCACAGGAACAGATTACCTTCATCGTTAGTGTCAGAACCACTTCACCACACACCCACCTTACAAATCTTGATATGCCTTGATGTAACTGTCACTGGAATCACCTCAGAACGATAAAAATATTCATTTGCACAGTCATCCGGATGTTCATTCACATGTGGAACATCTGAGTAAAAATGGCTCTGAGTACTATAGGACTTAACTTCTGAGGTCATCAGTCCCCTAGAACTTAGAACTACTTAAACCTAACTAACCTAAGGGCATCACACACATCTATGTCCGAGGCAGGATTCGAACCTGCGACAGTAGCGGTCGCGCGGTTCCAGACTGTAGATCCTAGAACCGCTCAGCCACCCCGGCCGGCGAACATCTGAATAATCGTCGTCGAAAACGTCCAAAAGTATTACATATTCGTTCATTTCCTTTCGTTTTTTGAATAGGGCTACCTCTAAAGGCAGCAGAACGTCAAGACGATAACAGTAACTATTAGAAATATTAATATACAATAAGAACGCTAAATAAGCAAAAAGCACGCGAAGGCAGTGAAGTCTGATACACTGACTACTGGCTTAAACATCAAGACAGATGAAGTAGTTAAAATATATCGCAACAGATGCCATCTACAGACAACGTGTAGAAAACAAGAATTTTCTCGAGATTCGTCTGTAGCGGATGGCGCGCGAAACACGAATAGCTCGTGATCCTTCCGTAATGTGTTAATATCTTCGTACGTTACTGGCTTAGTCGGTCGTAACCCTTTGAAGCTCATTTCTGTTTCTCGATAAAATTTTAACAGTGTAAAATTAAAAACAAGTAGATTTGCTTCTCTGGCCTTCTTACTCCGAGGCAGCTGTGCTTCTAATGGTTAAGTACAGGTCGAATAGTTAAAGTAATTAGTTTTCCATAATCTTTATTCATGTCTTTTTTCTTTCATTATACTCGTGGGAAACTTTAAACTAGTAACACAAACGACATAAGAAATTCCAAAAATCTGATCCCTGTAAGCCTATGGGGTAAGAGGGCCAGATAATATTACAAAACCTCGCGTAGAGCGCATGCGCCGTAGCATGGTGGCTTTTGTAGGCCTATTTGAGGCTGTTTCTCGGATTGACGGACCCCAAATATCCAGTATCAAATTGCTCGTTTCGACTTCCCTTACACCACGGCAGTACGCTGTAAACAATTATCGTTTACACCGAGCATAACTTTGAGTGATTATAACTTACAGACAGTAACAATCACTTAGTCATTTATTTATTTTTATTAATTTATGTGCTACCTGGATAAAATGCAAACCGTACAACTGCTGCTATATTCGTATAAAGGAGAATAATTATACAGGGCCAGTCAGCTGCCCCTGATTATGCAACTCACAACGCCTTCAATAAGCAGACGCGACATTTCCATGATCTGTCGCTCATTACGCATGAACTGTTGATCCTACAGAAAAACATTAATACAGTTATGTTTGTACTGGGATTCATTTTAGCTAGAGGCCACGGTTTTCGAGATATTAAAGAAAAACGACTTTGAAGATCACTTTTGTTAGTTCTGCTTCAGTAAGTCGAAAGCTATGGACTCTAGCGAAGACATATCCCAATACAAAAATTAATGTAGTTATATTTCAAACATAGGGGTTACACTCGTCTGGTGGGAGACGTTCCCTGGGGGGGGGGGGGGGGGGAGGTGGGTAAGGGGAGGGGGGAGCGAGGTGTCCACTGGGGGCCGAACCGCACAATAAGCCTGAAAGAGTGGTTAGTTGTGGGCGACGAAGGGGTAAAGTGGACTGCGGTAGTCGTTGTGGGGTTGTGGACCACTGCGGCTGCGGCGGGAACGGAGCCTCAACGTCGTTTCTGGGCCCCCGGTTAACATACAATACAATTTTTCTGTGAGACTAATAGTTTGTGCGTAGCGAACAAGAGGACATGAAAATCCTGGTATTTAAAGGTGTTGCAGTTTGCATAAAACCTATCAGTATGGGCGGATGAATCCGGCTGTGTAATGGAGCACAATACAGCGGCGGCCGGCCGCTTTTGTAGCGGGGCCAGAAGGATAACCGGGTAATACTTCGGAAAGGCACTGTACTGTTGCAAACTTATACGACTCTGGACTTCACCTCCGGGTAGGAAGTCGTCATTGAGTATGCAGAGTTCAGTGATTGAGAGCACTTCTGCCTATACTCACGTTGAGACGTTATCTGAACTCTGTACTTGTGGCTGGGAGTTCGTGTTTCTCATCTATAGAACACAGGGAGGAGAAGATAGTATTAGATTATACTAGTCAGAGGACTGTTTTCTGCCGTCCTAGTATTTGAATGAGATATTTTATATTTTGTGGCTGGAGTTCCTCCGTCGTCGCAGACGTGTACAAGAACCATCACTCCGACGCTCCGGTTGCAGTACATACGGTGATATTGCAAATTGCTTCGGCTCATTAGGGCTATAAAGCTAAACAGCTGTGATCACGTAAATTTTATTTCCACTGAGGTTGCACACCATCATCTTTGAAAGTAGTGTCTTCTAGTGTTTGGTACGTAGATGATGTTAGTCATCTCGCGTTATTTATATTGGGTCGCGTAGCCATAAAAAGGGGCAGATCTGGACAGTTGATCAATCATATTAGTTAGAAAATTCATTTGTATCTCTTTTTGTCCATTGAACATTGATATATAAACGTTTGTAATATATAAAGAGGTTTTACTCTTCAATGAATCTGTCAGCAGAAACAGCATTTATCATTTTGTAGTTACTAGTTCCCTTAATCATTCATTTATGCTTATGTTGTAATTTGTATGTTAAAGAGCAGGAAGGAATAGATAATATCACCATTAAGAGATCCTAAGATCTGCTTCAGGGGGTAGTCAGACAGGGCCAAATCTTCATTTTCGTGTTAAATATTTTCCGTTGCACACATTCGTTTTACACCCGCCTGGAGGAGCATCTTGGAACCATATATCTTTTTTTCGTATAGAAATAACTTTCTTGAACTTATGCAGTGGAATAAGATGCATCGTAGTGGTTGCCTTGCACATTATGTGGACTGTCGAATTTTTTTATCAGCCCCCCTCTGCGTCAACGGAGGGCTCTATTTTCATAACACTCTCAGTTTGCTTCCAGAACGTGCCAAAGCTCTCATGTTTCCCACTTACATCCGAAATGCGCATGGAGCGATGACTGTTCATAATTATGATTTCCTCGTGTTTTTTTTCCCAACAACATAAACAGAAGCACTAACAAAACAGTTAGAGGCAGTGGTTGTTATTCGCCAACAGACGATGAAGGATGATCCCGACCGCCACCGACGAAACTACAGAGTTTGTTCAGCGACGTCTTTTGAGTATGTTGTTGTAAAGGCCTCGTGGTCTCCAGGGATCTTTGTACAGTAATTGCATTTCATGTGCTTTCTTACCTTCATTTATCTCCTGTATCGGCTAGGCCCATGAACCCCAGACCTTGCCGACGGTGTGGCGGCTTGCGTACCTTAGCGACAGAGATGGTAGTGCCGTAGGTGCAACCACAATGGAACGGTACCTCTTGAGAGGCTAGACGTATGGTTCCTGAAGAGGGGCAGCAGCCTTTTCAGCAGTTGCAGGGGCAATAGTCTGGATGATTGACAAATGTGGCTTTGTAACATCAGCCAAAACGGTCTGGCTGCACTGGTACTGCAAACGGCTGAAAGCAAGTGGAAACTGCAGCCGTAATTTTTTCCGAGGTCATGCATGGTTAAATGATGATGACATCCTCTTCCGGAGGTAAAATAGTTCCCCATTCGGATCTCTGTGCGAGGACTACCCAGGAAGATATCGCTATTAGGGGAAACAAAACTGGCATTCTACAGATCGACGGGTGGAACGTTAGATCCCTTAATTAGGCAGGTGGGTTAGAAAATTTAAAACCTGAAATGGATACGTTGAGGTCTGATATAGTGGGAATTAGTGCAGTTCGGTGACAGGAGGAACAGGACTTCTGGTCAGGTGAAAACAGGGTTATAAATATAAAATGTAATAGGTGTAATGCAGGAGTAGGTTTAATAATGAATAAGACCGTAGGAATGCGGGTTAGCTACTAGAACAGCATAGTTGGAAGAAGTCCCATGCTTCTTTACAGAGCGTAGGGGAACGATGCGGGAGACCCGCACCGCCTTACTAGGCAAGGTCCTAATGGAGGTTGTTTGCCGTTGCCTTCCTCCGACCGTAATGGGGATGAATGATGATGATGAAGACGACACAACAACACCCAGTCATCTCGAGGCAGGAAAAATCCCTGACCCCGCCGGGACTCCGTACTCGGGAAGCGAGAACGCTACCGCGAGACCACGAGGGGCGGACCTAGAACAGCATAGTGAAAGCATTACTGTACCCAGGATAGACATGAAACCCTCCTCTACCACAGTAGGGCAAGTTTATATGCCAACTATCTCCGCAGATGATGAAGAGATTGAAGAAATGTATGATGAGATAAAATAAATTATTCAGATAGTTCAGGAAGACGAAAATTTAATTGTGATAGGGGATGGGAATTCGATGGTAGGAAAAGGAAGAGAAGGAAAAGTAGTAGGTGAATATGGGCTGAGGGAAAGGTATGAGAGTGGAAGCCGCTAACGCTTGGTTCAAGAAACACAAAAGAAGGCTGTATACGTGGAAGAGACCTGGAGTCACCGGAAGGTTTCAAATTAATTATATAATGGTTAGACAGATATTTAGGAACCAGATTTTAAACTGTAAGACATTTCCATGGGGAGATGTGGACTCTGACCACAATTTATTGGTTACGAACTCTTGATTCAAACTGAAAAAAATTGCAAAAAGGTAGGAAATTAAGGAGATGGGAGCTGGATAAGTTGAAAGAACCAGAGGTTGTTGAGGGTTTCAGAGGGAGCATTAGGCAACAGTTAAGTAGAACAGGGAAAAGAAATACAGTAGAAACAGATGAAATAGTGAAGGCAGCAGAGGATTAAATAGGTAAAAATACAAGGCCTAGTAGAAATCCTTGGCTAACGCAAGATATATTGAATTTAATTGATGAGAGGAGAAAATTTAAAAATGCAACGAATGAAGCAGGCGAAAGGGAATAAAAACGTTTAAAAAAATGAGATTGGCAGGAAATGCAAATGGCTAAGCAGAAATGGCTAGAGGACAAATGTAAGGATTTAGAAGCATATTTCACTAGGGGAAAGATAGATACCGCATACAGAAAATCTAAAGAGGCTTTTGGGGAAAAGAAAAGCAGCTGTATGAATATAAGGAATTCAGATGGAAAATCAGTCCTAAGCGAAGAAGGGAAAGCTGAAAGGAGGAAGGAGTATATAGAGAGTCTCTACAAGAGAGATGAACTTGAAGGCAATATTATGGACTGCGAGAAGAATTTGACGGATCTCTGAAAGATCTGTCGAAACAAGGCCCCATAGGTAGACGATACTCCGTTATAACTACTGATAGCCTTGGGAGAGGTAGCCATGACAAAACCCTTCCATCTGGTGTGCAAGACATATGAGGCAGCAAAATACCCTCAGACACAAGAAGAATATAGTAGTTCCAGTTCCAAAGAAAGCAGCTGCTGGCAGTTATGAAAACTGTCGAAATATCAGTTTAATAGGTCACGGTTGCAAAATACTAACACGAATTCTTTACAGAAGAATGGAAAAACTGGCAGAAACCGACCTCGGGGAAGATCAGTTTGGATTTCGGAGAAATGTAAGGAACACGAGATGTAATATTGGCCCTATGACTTATGTTAGAAGATAGGTTAAGGAAAGACAGACCTACGTTTAAAGCAGTTGTAGATTTAGAGAAAAATCTTGACAATGTTGACTGGAATACTCTCTCCGAAATTCTACGGGTAGCAGAGGTAAACTACAGGGAACGAAAGGCTATTTACAGTTTCTACAGGAACCAGACGGAAGTTATAAGAGTCGAGGACATGGAAAGGAAGCGGTGGTTGAGAAGGGAATGATACAGGGTTGTAAACTACCTCCGATGTTATTCGGTCTGTACGTTGAACAAGCACTAAAGGAAACCAAAGAAAAACTTGTTATAGGAAATCAGGGAAGAGAAGAAAAAACTTTAAGGTTCGCCGGTGAAAAAATGTGTGTGAAATCTTATGGGACTTAACTGCTAAGGTCTTCAGTCCCTAAGGTTACACACTACTTAACTTAAATCATCCTAAGGACAGACACACACACCCATGCGCGAGGGAGGGCTCGAACCTCCGCCGGGATCAGCCGCACAGTCCATGGCTGTAGCGCCCGAGACCGTTCGGCAAATCCGGCGCGGCTTCCCGATGACATTGTAAAATTATAATGTCATCAGCAGACACAGCAAAGGACTTTTTCTTATCCATTATTTCATATGTCCCCCTCTTCGCCGATTCTGCGCAGAAACTCCTCATTCCTTACCTTACCAGTCCATCTAATTTTCAACATTCTTCTATAGCAGCACATCCCAAACGCTTCGACTCTCTCCTGTTCCGATTTCCCACAGTTCTTGATTCACTACCATACAACGCCGTGCTCCGGACGTACATTCTCAGAAATTTCTTCCTCAGATTGAAGCCCACGTTTGATACTAGTAGTCTTCTCTTGGCCAGGACTGCCCTTTTCGCCTGTGCTTGTCTGTTTACGTATGTTATCCTTGCTTTGTCCGTCATGGATTATTTTGCTTACGAGGTAAGAGAATTCCTTAACTTTGACTTATTATTATTTATTTTATGGCCTTCATTGGACCACTGTAGTCAAGAATACAAAGTTCTAAACAAGTTGTTACACATGGATACAATTTGGTTCGACAATAACTTAATATATTTAGGTAATATAATTATTAGAGGCTATTCTTATATGAAAGGTGTTTTGCTCTTCTGTCCGCCCAATATTTCTTCATTCTTTCAGATATTTTCTTTCTTTCGTCATCTGAGACAACTCTTCCTGTACTCCTTTTATTGATTTTCATTTGTAGTCTGGTTTGCGGGCTTGCAGTATTCTGGTTTTCTCTGTCTTGTTTTTTAGGTCATCTACTGTAATTTGAAGTTCTTTTATATCTTCCTTAATTTCTGTGATCCATTTAATGTCGCTCTTGCTATTCCAGAATTTTTGTATTATTTTTTTACTAATTCTGTTTTCTAGAGTTCTCATCAGATGTCCAAAGAATGAGATGCTTTTCTTCCTGATTGTGCTCATGACTGGTTCTATTTTCTTATATACTGTTTCATTTGATGCTATTCTCCAATGTCCATTTATTTTATACTGTTTATTTATACATGTCCTAATTATTCTTCTTTCCATTTTTAGTATTCTGTCAATTTCTGCTGTATTAGTTGTTTTGAAGATAGTTTCAGCTGCATACGTTATTTCTGGTTGTGTAACTGTTTTATAGTGTTTTAATTTTGCATCTATAGATAGGCTTTTTTTGTTGTATGTAGTTTTGGTAATGTAATTTGCATAGTTCAGTTTTTTTATTCCATTTTGCCATGATGGCTTCTCATTTAGATTGTATGTTATTATTTCGCCTAAATATTTAAATTTATCAACAATTTTGATTTCCTGTTCTCCTATTGTAATTTTGTTTGCAAGTGGTGGATCAGTTAGCATAATCTGCGTTTTTTCAAATGATAATCTAAGGCCTACTTTCTGTGCTATTTCTTGTAGTGATTTCACTTGTTGCCTGGCTTCTTGAACGGTGTTGACTAGGAGAGCAAGATCATCAGCGAATCCCAAGCAGTTTAAGCTAATATCATCTTTTGCACTTCCAATTCTTATCCTCTTTGGATTGTCCTTGTACCATTCTCTCATTATGTATTCCAGTGCACAGTTGAAAAGTAATGGCGATATGCAGTCACCTTGTCTTAAGCCTGTTTTTATGAGGAATGGTTCCGAAATTTCTCCTCTAAACTTCACTTTTCATTTGGTGTTGGTTAGAGTGAATTGTATTATTTTAATTAGTTTTGGATGGAGTCCTAGATTTCTTAAAGTTTTTAATACTGAAGGTCTGTGGAGACAGTCATATGCCTTCTTAAAATCTACAAATGTTATTGCCACAGGTTTGTTCCGTTTCTTGTAGCATGCCATAATCAATTTTAAACTAATTATCTGCTCTGCACAGCTTCTCCATGGTCTGGAACCTCCCTGATATTCCCCTAACTCCTGTTCTAATTGCTCCTTGATTCTTTCATATAGGATCTTGGATAGAATTTTATATGTGCAATATAGGAGAGAGATTCCTCTGTAGTTGTCTGGGTTGTTCTTATATACCTTTTTGTGTAGTGGGTGGATGATAGCTGTGGTCCAATGTTCGGGAAATTGTTCTGTTACCCAAATTTTTGTTAGAGCCATGTGTAAGGAGGTCTTGACTGTGTCACTTGCATATTTCCACATTTCAACAAAAACCTGATCTTCTCCACATGCCTTATATTTTTTTTGTTCTTTAGGAATTTCTTCTACTTCTTGGAAAGTTGGAGGGTCTAGTTTGTTAGGTTTGGTTCTTATTGGGGTATTTATGTTGATTTGTAAGGGTTCTTTGGGTTCCTCGCAATTCAGAAGTTTGTAAAATGCTTTTGCCATGATTTCTGCATTTTCCTTGTACTGTGTGTCATTCTTCCATCTTCATCTTTCAGTATTAGTGTAGCCCATACTCAGCAATGTCTTCAGAAAGACCAACCGTTCACACGGTCAAATTTGGGGCACATAAATAAGATGTGATTGACATCAGCTTCCGACTCAGGATCACACTCACATGCTGGTGAACTGTAAACGTTGATCCGATGTAGATGTTGTGGGAAAGAGGCATGATTGAAGCGGAGTCTTATGATGGTAGAAATCGTGGACCGGTCCAGATGTGTCCTCATGAACCACGGCCGTGAAGGAATCCGAGGTTGTAGCACTGCGTAATAACCGCCTTTTGTCTGTTGAGAAACGTTCCACATTTCCTGCCATTGTTGTCTTGCGTGATCCTTGACTTCACGTAAGTAGTCTGTATAAGGAAGGTGCAGATCCAGGACGGTGCCTAAGGTTGCCGCTTGTTTAGCTAATGCATCAACTTCATCATTATAGAGGATACCAGAGTGGGAAGGTACCCACAACAAATGGATCGTCCGGCCCGTGCGTGTGCTGGGAATATATTCAGATATCACATCCAAGATATAACTGTTGGTTGTTTTGTTCCATCGACTGTACTGAATGTTTTTAAGAACGCTTTGCGAGTCAGATACTATCAATATCTTGGGGAAGTAAGTGCTAGAGACAAACTTAAGTGCTTCCAAAACAGCCACTGTCTCCGCCGTAAAAATAGAAGTGCTCGTGGGCAGTTTGAAGGTTTTGCGGATCTGGATCTGAGGGCAGAAAAAAAGGAATTTTGGAGCCATCGGTATATACACAGAGAAAACCCGGCCATTGTGCTTGAACGAGACGATTGAAGCCAACGTTGACATTAGTACTGTCGAGCCAGGTCGTACTTAAATAATGGACTGGGATCTGGGAGCAGAGCGTTTGAAGATCATATTCAAAAACAGGTAGATGCTCTGAACGTCGTACAGAATGTATGACAGGTGACCAAGTGTCAAAGCTGGCACAAAAGGCTGGCACTTTATTCCTTCTGTGGGATGCAATCCACAGTCGATAAATGCAGTCTCTACTTTGATAGACGGAACTGTCCATAATGGCCATGCCTTGAATGTAGAATTTGTCCGATAACATTTGGCGCCAAATGCTCAAGGGCATCTCCCCTGCTTCTATTAAAAGGACGTTGGTGGGCGTCGATCGCATGGCTCCAAGACAGGTACGAATGGCTCTATATTGAAGAGTATCTAATTTGGAGAGATGAATCTTTGACGCAGTGTGGTAGAATTGACAGCCATAGTCTAATCGAGATCGAATTATCCCTCGGTACATGGTGAGTAAAACACTCTGGTGCGTGATTTAAGTTTTTCGACATTGTAATTTTTGCTGTCTCTCATTACTGTTGTCTTTCAGTAGTTTCAATCCATGTCCTTTAATAATTAGATTCTTCACTCAATTCAACAGGTCCTGTAATTCTTTTTCGTCTTCACTGTGGATAGCAGTGTCTCAGCGAATCTTATCACTGATATCCTTCCACTAATCTTTAACCTTACTCTTGAACCTTTCTTCGATTTCCATTATTACTAGAACAATTAGGTTCTAGTTTTAGCCTGTTTGTATTCAATGGTAGTGTAGGAGAGAAGGGATACGTAAACTGATACTGAAACCGGTCTTTACAGGGAAGGTGACGATCGTGTCCTGTTCTCAGTAATCGACAACGCTCTATGAGTCGGTGCCCTCAGAAGAGTATACGGAGATGATGGACGTTATCATTGATTATACCAGTAATGATAACATCTCCACATCTGACAGCATGGTCAGCGGTCACGAAAAAGAACCCTCGAGTGAGAAGAAGAGAAGAGGGACGAGCACGCAGCAGTGGCAATGGGACCAAGCAACGAAGTCGTGGAGACAGGCAGACTTGCCCAGTTGTGCTCAATACTACCCCTGCAATCAAAGCGATATGTAACCTGTGGACCGCTTCTGAATCAGCATACATTATCTGGCCAAAAGTAGCCGGTCTCCCCTATGTAATGCGGAACTGACCAATAGATTACCCGCCGGTGTAAAAGGAGGCGGAAGGTACTGTGTTGTCAATAGAGTAACAGTAACAGCAGACTGACAATGAGTCAGTTAGGAGAGCTCAGCGACTTCGAACGCGGACTGGTCACTGGATGCCACCCGAGTAACGAATCAATCACGGACATTTCAATCCTTTTAAAGTTGCCAAAGCCGACAGTTGGTGGTATGACCATGAAATGGAAACGCAAAAGAACAACAAACAGAAAACGTGGCCGAGAGTGGCTGTACAAAATTGCGTGAAATCAGCAGAGGGATCCATTCGTGAGATCCAAAATGTTACCAACAGTGCAGTTAGCATAATGACTATTCATAGGAATTCAAAAACAATTGGTTACGGTAGTCGAGCAGCTCGTCATAAGCCACAAATTTCTGCAGGTCAGACCTAAGCGACACTTGAGGTCGTCTAAAGAGCAAGGCCACTGTGGACAGTGGATGACTGGAAACTAGAAACTTGGAGTGACGAATCACGCTATCCTCTGTGGCAGTCCAATCGAAAGATTTGGGTTTGCCAAATGCCTGGGAAACATTATCTACCATCATGTGCAGTGCTAACAGTGAAGTGCGGAGAAGGTGCGTTTTCAGTGGTGAGGTTGTGGTCCCATTTTTGTCTTTAAGTGTGTTGCTTTAGTATAGTTATTCTATGTGTTTCTTTTTCCTTTCATCCCTCTCTTCTCTGGCTGTTTGAGCTCTTAATAGCCACGCGGAGTGACCGCTCGGTTACAGACGCCATGTCACGGATTGCGCGGCCCCTCCTGCCGGAGATTTGAGTCCTCCGTCGGGGATGGGTGTGTGTGTTGTTCTTAGCATAAGTTAGTTCAAGTAGTGTGTAAGTCTAGGGACCCATGACCTCAGCAGTTTGGTCACATAGGAATTCACACACATCTGGACATTTCTTTTTTTTTAGTTTGGGCTCTTGATGTTCATACAGCTGGTGCTTTTTTCCTCCAAGGTTATCTTTAGTTTTCCGGGTCTCGCAACCAGGAAGTGGACGGTTCAGGTTCCCGTCCGGGCTGTCAGAGCTAGATGTCTCGTGGTGTCATAAAGCCGCTTAAAGGGTATCCAATGATGGTTCCTTTGAATAGAATATTGCGGTTCCTTTCTTCATCCTTGTGCAATCCGAGCTTGAGATCCGTTTGTAATGATCTCATCATAGATGGGACGTTAAACACTCATGTTCCATCCTGACCAAATTTCGAATCACTAGCGCTGGACAAATGTGTTCGTCTGCATTTTTTCATTTCATATATTGCACATTTAATTACTTGTTATCCAATGTTTTAAAACATGTAGTACATTTTACAATTTTTCGTGTAATTACGTAGCTTGTTCCACATTACAGACGAATATTGTTTTCAGAAATTAAAAAGTGAAGGAAATGACAACGAGTAACAAAGAAAATCAATTTAGTTAAACGAAACTGAGGTCGTTATAAAAAATGTCTGTAATTTAGAAGAAAATATTAGAACGATAGGAAAGTTAAGTTTTGAGCTTTTTCTTTCACTACTGGAACGAAGCATAAAAAATAAATTATATCTACTGAAAATTTGGAACTTTCAGTTTGCATTTAAAGACGATCGGAAAGACTAGAAGGCTAGAGGTGAGTTGAAGATTGTTTTTAATTTTAATAATCAACAGCCTCAGTTGCACCGTTTACCTAGAATTACCTAAGTTTCAGTCGGGATAACCCACCCTTCCTCAGAATAAGAGTAACTACCGTTTGTCCATAGAGGACATCGTTGCAGTTCCAGTACAGCACTCGTGGCTGCCGCATCGCGGTCGCGAAGTGGGGCCGAGGCAGTTCCAGATAAGTTTTGCGGTCTGATGATAATTTATGGATTTGTAGTTTCAGCTTGACGATGTCCTCTATGGACAAACGGTAGTTACTCTTATTCTGAGGAAGGGTGGGTTATCCCGACTGAAACCTAGGTAAATTCTAGGTAAACGGTGCAACTGAGGCTGTTAATTACTAAAACTAAAAATAATATTTATACAGTTTCTGACAGTGCCGCGAAATGTTGAAGATATTTAAGTTATAGATTGCTTCCCACCACAAAAGTCCAGAAGGGGGGTGGTGGATGGGGGTGGGGTGGGGAAGGGAGATATCTCGGCAGGTCGGAAAGAAATCTAGCCATGTTCCTACCGCTGGCTCGTGTTGTTACTACGCTATATGCTGACTTGTACTTCACACGTTTTACGTGACTCTAGGTGCAATAATCTGCCACGGCTTATCTACCATGTGATTTCGTAAAGTAAATTGTCGTTATCACCGTCTATATTGTTGTTTGAGTCAGTGTCGCCATCTTTCTTTGAAATGTCTGTTATATCTATTGATTTTGTGTCCTGTGCCTCATGTCAAGTCTATTTTATCATTCTTTTGTGAACTAAAGATGAACGGCCCTTGAGATCGAGTTCGCGGTGTTATCAACTGATTTACATTTATTTTCGTTTATAATCTCGTAAGTCCTCTTATGTGTAGTCTATTCGTTTGACCTGTGTGAGAGGTGTGCAGTGTATTGCGCAGTGCTCTGAGGTGCCTCCCTCCCCACAAATACTTTCTTCCCTTTCAGTGAGATGCATCCGGTGTAATTTCACTGGGCAAGGGCCATGTACAGTCGGGAAGTGCACGAGAGTTATACAAAAAACAGCCGACATCCTTTTTTTTTTGTTGAAACCTACAATGGTACCGGGGCACGCGAGCTCTGTTTGTAGGCACACGTAGTGCGCATGCCTGATTTTCTTCACGACTGTGGAACAACCAGTCGCTGGGTAGCCGTCGTAAGTGAACACGTGTATGCGATAGTTGTCGGAGTTTGTGTTGTGGGCAAACTAAAGAGTGGAACAACGTTATCGCATCAAATTTTGTAATAAGCTCAGCTATTGTCAAGTTGCAACAATCCGCATGGTTCTACAAGTGTTTGGGGACGAAACAATGGGTACGACACAGATGAAGGAGTACTACAACGGCTTCAAAGATGGCCGTTCATCACCCAAGAGTGAAGCATGTTCAGATAGCCCCTCAACAATTTCAAACTAGATTGTTATTGATTACATAAGGACCTTGGTGATGCAGAATAGACGAATCACGGCCGGCCGCGGTGGCCGAGCGGTTCTAGGCACTTCAGTCGGGAACCGCGTGACCGCTCCGGTCGCAGGTTCGAATCCTGCCTCGGGCATGGATGTGTGTGCTGTCCTTAGGTTAGTTAGGTTTAAGTAGTTCTAAGTCTAGGGGACTGGTGACCTCAGATGTTAAGTCCCACAGTGCTTGGAGCCATTTGAACGAATCACGAGCAGAGAACTTGCAGGCGAGGTTAAAATTAGTATTTGGTCCATTCATTAGATTTTAACGAAATATTTGAACCTTAGGAGGATTTCGGAGAAATTTGTGCCAATGTTACTGACAACTTAGCAAAACCAATTTCGTTCGGAGATCGCAAAAAAATGGTTCAAATGGCTCTGGGCACTATGGGACTTAACATCTGAGGTCATCAGTCCCCTATAACTTGGAACTACTTAAACCTAACTAACCTAAGGACATCATACACATCCATGCCCGAGGCAGGATTCGAACCTGCGACCGTAGCGGTCGCGCTGTTCCAGACTTAAGCACCTAGAACCGCTCGCCCTCCGAGGGCCGGCTCGGAGATCGCATAGGACATAATGGATAAGGTGAACAATAATCCCAACTTCCCTAACACACTGATCACTGGTGGGTCCTGTGTTTATGGGTGCGATCCAGAAATAAAGTTCCAGTCGTCGCAATGCAAGCATCCATCATCCATGAGACTAAAAAAAGTAAGGCAGGTCGGCAGCAATGTGTCATACTGGCAGTCTTTATTGTATGCAATGGTGATAATGCACCCGCTCATCGTTATCAATTGTGAGTTTTTTGGGCAACCACAACACGGCTGTGGTTTGTCAGACTATTCTCCTGACCTCCTACGCAGCATACTCGGTGAGTTCTGGCTTTTCCCTAAACTGAAAAACACTCTGAAGGGAGCCAGATTGAAGAACAGGAAAGACATGACACAGAATTCGTCGGAGCAGCTACGCAGCATACCAAATGAGGGTTTCCAGCGATGCTCCCATTAGTGGCAGTAGCATTGAGAGATCTGTGGAGAAGCTGATGGTGATTATTTTGAAGGTGACTAGTGTCAAACAATTGTATCTGAATAAAGATTGAGTTTACAAATAAATGTGTGATGCTTTTTGAACAGCCCCCGTACCGTGCCTCTACTGAGATAAATATGTCTCATCCCTAATTGTTCTCTGATATTGGTATAGACTCCCAGGCCCTTACACTGCGATCCTATTCCCGTTGCCTGCTGTTTCACTGCCATCTCTTTAAGTACTGTTGTCTCTTGAAACTTCCTGGCAGATTAAAACCGTGTGCCCGACCGAGACTCGAACTCGGGACCTTTGCCTTTCACGGGCAAGTGCTCTACCAACTGAGCTACCGAAGCACGACTCGCGCCCTAGTTTGGAAGGTAGGAGACGAGGTACTGGCAGAAGTAAAGCTGTGAGTACCGGGCGCGAGTCGTGCTTCGGTAGCTCAGTTGGTAGAGCACTTGCCCGCGAAAGGCAAAGGTCCCGAGTTCGAGTCTCGGTCGGGCACACGGTTTTAATCTGCCAGGAAGTTTCACATCAGCGCACACTCCGCTGCAGAGTGAAAATCTCATTCTGGAGTGTTGTCTCTTGTTTCCTCCCCGGTTACTTTGTCCAGTCTTCCCATCTTGAGCCAGTACGCTGCGGCCCGATATCTGGTGGTGACGTCTACCGTGCAGATCCGCTTCTTCATGTACAGGTTTCCAGTGGCAGGATGCCGTGGCAGCGAGTGGCGGCTTGGTGTGGCGCTGCTACGGTGTAGCCGGCGGGTCGGCTTAGCCTGGCCGTGTGGCGCAGTATTGATTGCGTGGGCCACGCCGCCGCCGCCACCACCGTCAGCGCCGCTAATTACTGAAACACAAGTGAGCTTTAATGAGATTGCTGTCTGGCAATCCGCTTTCAGTCGTCCGCCAGCCGCGCGCCCCCCACCCGCACTCTGGCACGCCGCTTCGCTTCCCGATCGAACGGCCGCTTCTCCGGCAAGCGGCCAGCCAACCAGGCCGCGAGCACTCCCGGGGGAAAGCCGTGTCCAAAAGCTGGAAACATATTGGCCTACCAGCAACCGACTTTTTGTCTTTGCCCTACGTAGCCGGTTCAGAAAATTTCATCCACGTTCGTTAAGTGATCGTCAAACTACGCGGTCGAATTATTTTACATTCCTTACTTTTTATTTTTATTTGGCGAGGGCGTATTATTAATAACTTTCGACAAACGATGTTGATCATCTGCGTCACCACTTTAGGTTTTTAGAATTTGTCTGATGAAGTGCTGTTTTATGTAATCAGGATGACAGCTTCCGGTGTTAAGGTTGAATAACAGGTGCACCGTTTTTCTTTTACTGATTTTTGTTTATTTCGAACTAGTATTCACCTTATTGGGCCATCTGCAGGAAACAACTCACTCTCGTCAGAAAGGGACACTAGTTCTTAGTTTCCAAACATATAAACGAAGATGCAATCAACTTGCATTAAGTGTCGTGCATCAAACTTGTTTCTTAACGTTGAAATTATACGTTACACAGTCGACAATATAAACACAATAAATAATTAAACTGTACAATATGACAGGTTAAATGGTTGTAACGCTAAAATTTTCGGTATCTTGCAATTGCCTGAGAAGTTGTTAAAATGAGCACTATTAATTTACGTTGTGCAACAGTCACGTTTTCGACACAGAAAATTAAACTTTAGGCAATGGACAACGATATATACAATAATTAAAATACACAATTTTCCTGTATTACAGTTGCCGGCCGGGGCGGCCGAGCGATTCTAGGCGCTACAGTCTGGAACCACGGGACCGCAACTGCCTCGGGCATGGGTGTGTGTTAGGTTAGGTTTAAGTAGTTCCAAGTTCTAGGGAACTGATAACCTCAGAAGTTAAGTCCCATAGTGCTCAGAGCCATTTTTTTGTATTGCAGTTCATATGGGTATGTTGCCATAGTCTGTGAGATCGTGACATTGATACAGAACTGTCTAACTGAGCGCTAGAAACTTAAGTTGTGCAACAAAAATGATTTACATTGTAAATTACATTTTATACAATGGGCAATATTAAACACAGTGCATGGTGAAAATATACCTTCCGATTTATTTTCAGGTTATTTTATTTATACGGAACTTTCAAGCAGTAAAACAAAGATGTTAAAGTGAGTAAAACTGATGAAATTACAGGTGAATGAAAGCTCGATAATCCACTATAGGTGTCTTTGTTGAAGTCCTTGTAGACTCTCACTACCAGTTTCGCAACGTTTTTAGTTGCGTCATCTGATGCAACTCTGTATGAAAATTATCAATACTATTATTACAGTGAATAAGTAATTACTTAGTCGGAATACATCATTCATGGATTGAATAATTTTAAAAAAACATATGAAATGGGAATTAGATTAACCTGGGAACCAAACAGCTTAATGTTAAACGTGAACTAGTTCCCTTTTTTAGTTTCTGACAGGGGGCTAGGGTTGCATTACGATTTTGAACATATACTGGCGTGTTGCTGTCTTCATTACAATTACATCGCTGTTCCACGGCCGACGACGATTTGCGATGTCCTCAGCAATTGCAAAAACCAAAACTTACGTGAGCATTTTGGTGTGTGTCGTACAGGCAGGAATCCCTACAAAAGTGATAAAATTAACTTTGGGGTTGAGGTATAAATATACACGCTTTATTCATCCGAAAATTAATTAAACCAATACTGTTGAATATCGAATGTGTATACCCTCTGTGCAATCAAGAGCATTACTGTTGCAACTTGTAAAAGTTTCATCCAGATAATGTGGGTGGCCCCATAACAAAATTTGTATTATAATATGGTAACTATACAGTCTTTTATATATCACTCAATTTTCAAAAATGTAATAATTTAATCAAAAATGCATCGAAATAGAAAGTTCTCCCACTTAATTGCGGAAAATTATATCAGGCGTTTGTCCAATTCCACTGTCTCGGCAGGCAGTTACATTGACCTATGAAGTTTGTGATGACGCTTTCGCATACATCTCTGTTGATGTCGTTTATAACACGTTGATTTTTTTCTTTAACTGAAGAGCTGTTTGTGATTCTTCTAGACCTTAGACTTCATGGTGTAAGGTCATAAGGTTTGGGAAGCCATTCCAAGGCGTCAAGAAGTGAGGTCACAGACAGAGGGAGTTTTTCATGGATTAGGTTTATTGTCTCGCGGGATGTGTGACACGTAGTCCCGTCCAGCTGCAATCACATATCGTTTGTGTCCACTTCATCCAGAGCTGGCCAGAAGCTGTTTCTGACCATCTCACGATAACGCTCACGGTTAACTGTTAGCGCATTACCGTCGAAATCTTCATGAAAGAAGCGGACTATGACACCACCTGTCTCGAAGCCACACCAGACTGTGCTTCGCAGTGGATGCATGTGGTTCTCTTGTATCATCTTACGCTTTTCTTGATCCCAAATGTAGCAGTTTTGTCGGTTAACGAACCCACACTGTTGAAAATGTGCCTCGTCGCTGATGAAAATTCTTTCTGCAAAATTGTTTTCCTCTTCTTGTTTTCTGAGAATCCACTCGGCGAAATTTCTCTATTTCAGTTGGTCTGTGAATATAAGATATTGTGTCAAATAAATCTTGTATGGGTGCATATCAAGATCCTTTTTCAAAATTCTATGGAAACAGGCTGTCGAAATTCCCATTGTTGAGAATGACGTTTAAGCGGTTTGTGAGGGCTCACAGTCACGCTATTCTGCACCAACGTAATGTTTTGTTCAGTATGAACCGTGCGGTTTCGTCTGGGTGTTTTTATGGTTGCAACGGACCAGGTTATCTCGAATTTCTTTATCGTTAGCAGAACTGTTGATGTTGTAGGAGCAATATTACATTGCGCGAAGCCTATGTACAGTCTCTGTATAGCACTCGCCGGTTTTGTAATGGCTTTTCACAATGAGAATAAGCTATAAGAAAAGACAGATAATGTACAAGAACCAAGAGGGAACCATACGAGTTGAATACCACCCGCTGTGGTCATGTGGGTAACTCTTCAATGAGTTAGGCATTTGAATCGAAGGGTCAGAACACATATATTCGCTAGTTAATTTCTTCATATACTCGTATAAGCCATCACAATTCGAGAAGAATAGTGATATCCATAACTACAGCACAAGGGAAAAAATGACTATTACACTACTGGCCTTTAAAATTGCTACACCACGAAGATGACGTGCTACAGACGCGAAATTTAACCGACAGGAAGAAGATGCTGTGATATGCAAATGATTAGCTTTTCAGAGCATTCACCCAAGGTTGGCGCCGGTGCCGACACCTACAACGTGCTGACATGAGGAAAGTTTCCAACCGATTTCTCATACACAAAGAGCAGTTGACCGGCGTTGCCTGGTGAAACGTTGTTGTGATGCCTCGTGTAAGGAGGAGAAATGCGTACCACCACGTTTCCGACTTTGATAAAGGTCAGATTGTAGCCTATCGCGATTCCGGTTTATCGTATCGCGACATTGCTGCTCGCGTTGGTCGAGATCCAATGACTGTTAGCAGAATATGGAATCGGTGGGTTCAAGAGGGTAATATGGAACGCCGTGCTCGATCGCAACGGCCTCGTACTGTCTGCCCTGGTAGCTGAGTGGTCAGCGTGACAGACTGTCAATCCTAAGTGCCCGGGTTCGATTCCCGGCTGGGTCGGAAATTTTCTCCGCTCAGGGACTGGGTGTTGTGTTGTCCTAATCATCATCATTTCATCCCCATCGACGTGCAGGTCGCCGACGTGGCGTCAAATCGAAAGACCTGCACCAGGCGAACGGTCTACCCGACGGGAGGCCCTAGCCACACGACATTTCCATTTATTTATCACTAGCTGTCGAGATGACAGGCATCTTATCCGCATGGCTGTAACGGATCGTGCAGCACGTCTCGATCCCTGAGTCAACAGATGGGGACGTTTGTAAGACAACAACCATCTGCACGAACAGTTCAACGACGTTTGCAGCAGCATGGACTATTAGCTCGCAGACCATGGCTGTGGTTACCCTTGACGCTGCATCCTAAACAGGAGCGCCTGCATTGGTGTACTCAAACGACGAACCTGGGTGCACGAATGGCAAAACGTCATTTTTTCGGAAGAATCCAGGTTCTGTTTACAGCATCATGATGGTCGCATCCGTGTTTGGCGACATCGCAGTGAACGCACATTGGAAGCGTGTATTCGTCATCGCCATACTGGCGTACCGCCCGGCGTGATGGTATGGGGTGCCATTGGTTACACGTCTCGGTCACCTATTGTTCGCATTGACGGCACTTTGAACAGTGGACGTTACATTTCCGATGTGTTACGACCCGTGGCTCTACCCTTAATTCGATGCCTGCGAAACCCTACATTGCAGCAGGATAATGCACGACCACATGTTGCAGGTCCTGTATGGGCCTTTCTGCCTACAGAAAATGTTCGACTGCTGCCCTGGCCAGCACATTCTCCAGATCTCTCACCAGCTGAAAACGTCTGGTCAGTGGTGGCCGAGCAACTGGCTCGTCACAGTACGCCAGTCACTACTCTTGATGAACTGTGGTATCGGTTGAAGCTGCATGGGCAGCTGTACCTATACACGCCATCCAAGCTCTGTTTGACTCAATGCCCAGGCGTATCAAGGCCGTTATTACGGCCAGAGGTGGTTGTTCTGGGTACTGACTTCTCAGGATCTATGCACCCAAACTGCGTGAAAATGTAATCACATGTCAGTTCTAGTATAATATATTTGTCCAATGAATACTCGTTTATCATCTGCATTTCTTCTTGGTGTAGCAATTTTAATGGCCAGTAGGGTATTACCCATTAAAAGGAGTCAGTAGCCGCGCGGGATTAGCCGAGCCGTCTAGGGCGCTGCAGTCACGGACTGTGCGGCTGGTGCCGGCGGAGGTTCGAGTCCTCCCTCGGGCATGGGTGTGTGTGTTTGTCCTTAGGATAATTTAGATTTAAGTAGTGTGTAAGCTTAGGGACTGATGACCTTAGCAGTTATGTCCCATAAGATTTCACACAATTTTTTTTTTGGTGTCAGTACCTCATAATGGAGTGCAATATGCAATAACAAAAATTTTTGATCATTTTCCCAATAACATAAAACTTTTGACAGATAGCAGAGCAAGTTTTAACTCTAACCTAGAAGAATTTCTCCATTTCTTCTTGACAACTACTATTCCACGACGAATTTCTATTTAAAGACTAGTAGCCTTTATATACACGTATAAAAAGTACCCTAATATTTAAATGTAGTTACATGAATAGCACTAATCATACACATAGCCTGACACATCATTTAGATAAAACAGTCGTTCAAATGATGTGTGGAGCATATAGCTTGAAGCAATGATGTATTGAATACTAACCACTTAGCTACTCTTGTAAATAATTTATTTAGCGTCCGGTCTCGCAGCCTAGAAGCCACATCATCAGGTTAGATATGGTAAATCATGACACTAAAGTTTCAACACGGACGGGACCGAACATACATTAGCAGATCGTCAGTTATGCGGAAAGTACGGGTCAAACATAACCGGTTAACGCTTAAGGAACAACAGACCCGTTGATGCTGAAGGTTTAATGACATGATTTACCATATCTAACATGATGATGTGGGTTCTGGACTACGAAACCGGTCGTTAAACGTTAGACTGGTAAATAAGTTCGTAGCGCTTTTGTTTTGCATGTTGGTATTCCTCTTGTTATCTGTATATTTATCGATTGTCAGTTTCTATTCTGTAGTTCACTGTTGCTATTTGAGTTTTCATTTTGTCATTTGGAGCTGTAGACACTAGAAAATGGAGTGCCAAGTGGAGAAATCGGAACATTTTCGGTATATTCATCTGATTGAGTTCAGTAGATGAGTGACAGCAGCGGATGCAGTCAGAAACATTTTCGCCTTGAATGGGGATAGTGCCATTGGACAGAGCAAGGCAAATAATGGTTTTCTCGTTTAAAGCAGGATCGTTTTGACATTAGTGAATCTGCACGTTCAGGAAGATATTTGGGGTTTGATGAAGATCGTTTAAACACATGAATCTACAATTATCCGCGTCAGTGGACTCGACAACTGGCAAATGTGATGAAGTGTGATCATTCCGCCATTTTCCAACATTTGCATGCAATGGGGAAGTTTAAAAAATTGGGTGTATGGATACCGCACGGTCTAAGCCAAAAATCAATAAAAGCGTCACTGCTTGCTCGTCAACAACATCGGCTCTACCTACAGCGTTACTGGCGACTAGAAATGGAGTTTTTATGCTAACACAAGGAAAAGAAAAAAATATTTGAGCCCAAACAAAGCAGTAACTTCCTGTAAAAAGTCCTGCGCTCATCCACAAAATATAATATTATGCATCTGGTGAAACAACGACGGTGTGTTGTACAACAAACTGCTTTCGCGAGATGTAACCATCACTGTTGGCATTTCGTCTTGCAGACGCAATCCAAGAACAGCGACCAGGAAAACTGTGTGAAGTTATACTACTCAACGATAACGCCCGCCCGCATTCTGTTAGGCTTACAAAGAACACTCTACAGGACTTGAGTTATTCACATGATCTTGCATCCTCACATTTTCACCTTTTCCGCTCTCTATCGACAAACCTTTCAGGAACTTCCTTTCCGGATGAAAATGCTTTCCGAACATGACTCGACGAGTTCTTCGACTCAAACTCACGTGTTTTCTGCAGTCGGGGCAGCGAAAAGTTATCGCAGCGTTGGCAGTCTATTGTAAATAGTTAAGGAGTCTATGTTATCGATGACTAAAGTCTCTGTTAGGTGTATCTGTTACGTTTATTAAGGGAAGTTGGAACGCCCTATCTCGTCAATGTAAAATTTAGTGACTTGGCTTCCCTGTATTTCAGGAACCACTGTAGCGATTTACATTATTTTTTACAGGACATTAAACTGTATGTTCTGAGTCTACTGAACTACAATAATTGCATTTCAGCTACTGCTTTCGGAAACACAATTTTTTAATTACACGGTTAAAATTTTGTCTACTTTTTTGTACGTTATCCTAAATAATTTTAATTATACATAACATTACGTTCTTCTTTTAGTTCAGTAGACTTAGGATATGTATGTTATTACTCTCTGAAAATTTGAATACTCTTCTCGAAGTGGTTTCTGAGATTTAGGGAAAAATGCAACAGAAAATGTAAATTTTCAAGGGGCGGCTTCTGAAGTTTCAAAAGACTGTAACTCACTTAATATATGCTTAATTTTTTATTTTTAGTCACTCACAAGCACCCTGTACCATACTGTATATCATCCTCTTTATCTTTTCCATGTTTTATCTTCTTTTGTTCTTTCTGGACTCCTCAGTGGCCAACTGTGATGCATAATCTGTTTTATCAATGCGAACCTTGTTCATCAGTTCAAGTTCTCTCATGCAGTTTGTTCCAGGATTAATTCCCATATGCTGTAGCATTTTCACCCTACTAATGTTGCCATCATTAAAAGCAATAATAGCATTACTGACCCCCCCCCTCCAAATTTAGTGTCTTCATGTCTTCATTCCAACAAAAACATTTTTTGGTAAGCGAGTCCATATAAGATTATTGAACGACTCATTGGGATTTTGAGTCTGACCATGCAGACACTTCTTCAGTAATTCAGGATTTGCCAGGGCTCTGTAAATAGGTTTTGTGATATCCATGATTGCTGCTGGGATGGAATGTTTATGGGTGTATGAACTGTTTGAGTATTGAGCATTGCGGTAATTGCACCATGAATCAGGTCCAGGAAGGTAAAGGTGGTGTACTGGTTTTTCGTCAGTTGATAGTCTGTGGAAGAAGGTAACCCATACTGCCTGCTTCATTTTCAACAAATCCTCAGTATTATTTCTACTGGCCATTCCATAATACTGCTGTAGTTCATCAATCGTTTTGTCTGTCAGCCTGCCTCTTATGGTTTTGCCATCATAAAGTTTCTTGTCTCTCAAACTTTGTTTCAACTTCCTCAACCTAGTGCCCATCCTCTTCTGGACAACCAACACATTCCAGTTTTGTGATAATCTTCTCACCATGAGGCTGAGCGGCTACTACACCGTTATATGGTTTTGAGTCTCCATCACCTAAGAACTTAGTATAACCCATCCCCCTTTCGTTCAAAGTTCGGGTAAAAATTTCAATAGCTGCATAGGTCTCCATACTACCACTTGTTCCATCATAATTTCTCTCACAGATATGGACATCTTCATTCGCTGATTTGCATTTATAAAGATGTTTCGTTAAAATCTGGAAATCTATTACCGTTCCAGTATCCACACTGGTCACCGTAGCAACAGAATTCTTAGAACTGTAACTGCGCTTCTGGCAAGTGCCATCAAAAGCTACTGGCATGTCAGTCATACCACCATTTATTTCAACAGCTTCGTTTGCAGCACCCTTCATTGCTCACATGCAACAAATTCCACAGCAGCTCCAATAAATCCTGCATACTTGTCGATTTTACAAGGTGGGAGTGGCATATTCATCATAGCACACATTGTTTCTGCTGCAGTGTGTCCTTTGCCAATAGCTCTCAATCCATAAACCCACGTAACATTTACTTCAAAATAATTATCTTTACACTTATCAGAATTCGGAAATGAATGAGTATATTTACAACTGTCACAATTAATAATAAGTTTCCTGGCTAGTCCATTTGATACCTCACTGTCTTTAGGTAAACTAACTGGCCCTCCACATATTTTACAACACAAACATTCACCTAACACTCTTTTTAGGATGTGTAAATCTATCAGAATATAACCTAACCTACCATTTACATCACTTTCGTTTTGAGAAAACTGTGTATCACAACGTCTTATTTTAATCTTCGAAGCACTAATGGTGGTTCCTCTAGATACTGACGAGTTTGCTTGTATTTCACTGTCTGTAACTTCACACAACACATGATGAACACAGTGTTTCCTTTTATTCGAAAATCTATTACCATGAAACCCACGTTCCTTAAAAAACACTTCGTTTTGGCGTGATACTTTACTTTTTGAGAGATTTACCAACCTATTCGTCACTTCTCCTCGGGAAAACATTTGCACTTCGACATACACCGCGTTTATACCATGAAACGATACGATACTGTTTTTGACAGTGCTACTAATACAAACATGTAATCTAACCTTTATAACACAGGAATTCACAGCCTTCTATATAAAAAATTGCCGATTTTATTAGATCTTGAAGTGATGCACGTAAAAATTTTAACGTTTTCAACCAGCGTAGATTATATTTTATTCGCAAAATTGTAAATTTTATAATGAGATAAAACTCCGAAAACGTGAAAAAAAATTTTTCCCTTCTAATTCCCCTTAAACTTTTGGAAAAACGCTACGATCTTGTGCACCAAGCCAATAAATTATTTACAAGAGCAACCAAACGGTTATTATTCAAGATGTCTACTTATGGCTGCGGTTGTCCCTCATACAAAATAGTCTGTTCATGCAAGGAGTTCACACAGAGTTGAAGTTTGTTGCGTGACAGCTTCAGGCGTTACGTTTTTAATGACGACCAGCATATATTTGGCCCTTCTTTTCCGATCTAGACGTCGACGGAACCCAAGACTGGAACCTCTATCCGACAGCAACGCGCAGAATGTGGAAACGTGTGAGATATCGGCTCGGAGCAACAGCCACTGGGCCTCACAGGCTGGCCAGTACAGCCGCGCGCTGCAGACAGATACAAGTGCGCCAGGGGTGACGGTCGTGACAGCTGGGTTGACGTGTATGGGGCTTGTGAGCGGTGACACGCGGATCAGCGCCGACGTGGAGAGGCGCGCGGAATTTCGGGACGGAGGCGCGCTGAATAGGAGGCCCCGACTGCAGAATGTGGCGACGAGGGCCCACCGACTCACCAGCGCCGGGCGTCGCTCGATTAACTGGCGCGCATTTCCATTCCCATTGAGGCGAGGCGAGGCGACGCATTCCTGCTCAGGTGCACGCTAGGGCCCTGGGCTGTAGGCGTGGGTGTGCGAGGCGACACTCGAGGCGAGACGACAAGCCTTTGTGGTGGGCCACGAGTGTCGGCAGTGGGCGCAGCTGCCGGCGCGTCGGGGCCCCCCACGCCACACAGATTGGCGCTGTTTGCCCCTCCAGAATTAATGACGGGCCGAGCGTGCCGGCGCAGCAACTGCCGCGTCCACCTGTGGGTGGCCACTGTATTCACACAACCTACCAGCACCGCCAAAATGAAGCGTCCCCTTTGTGATTTCAAAATCTGAACTGGATAGTCCCCGATTTGCAGGCACAGTGAAAATTCCTTGGCGTGTCACTGACAGGGCGACCATACCAACTTGATTCATATTGACAGACTGTGTGGTGCACGACTAAGACTTCAACAAATGTAAACAGGAAAGAAAATGAAGCTTCAAAATTTTGCTCCTGCGTGTACACTATAGCCATTAAAATTGCTACACCAAGAAGAAATGCAGATGATAAACGGGTGTTCATTGGACAAATATATTACACTAGAATTGACATGTGATTACATTTTCACGCAATTTGGGTGCATAGATCCTGAGAAATGAGTACCCAGAACAACAACCTCTGGCCGCAATAACGGATGGCGTGTACAGATACAGCTGCTCATGCAGCTTCAACAAGATACCACAGTTCATCAAGGGTAGTGACTGGCGTATTGTGACGAGCCAGTTGCTCGGCCACCATTGACCAGACGTTTTCAATTGATGAGAGATCTGGAGAATGTGCTGGCCAGGGCAGCAGTCGAACATTTTCTGTATCCAGAAAGGCCCATACAGGACCTGCAACATGCGGTCGTGCATTATCCTGCTGAAATGTAGGGTTTCGCAGGGATCGAATGAAGGGTAGAGCCACGAGTGGTAACACATCGGAAATGTAACGTCCACTGTTCAATGTGTCGTCAATGCGAACAATAGGTGACCGAGACGTGTAACCAATGGCACCCCATACCATCACGCCGGGTGATACGCCACTATGGCGATGACGAATACACGCTTCCAATGTGCGTTCACCGCGATGTCGCCAAACACGTATGCGACCATCATGATGCTGTAAATAGAACCTGGATTCATCCGAAAAAATGACGTTTTGCCATTCGTGCACCCAGGTTCGTCGTTGAGTACACCATCGCAGGCGTTCCAGTCTGTGATGCAGCGTCAAGGGTAACCACAGCCATGGTCTGCGAGCTGATATTCCATGCTGCTGCAAACGTCGTCAAACTGTTCGTGCTGATGGTTGTCTTGCAAACGTCCCAACCTGTTGACTCAGGGTTCGAGACGTGGCTGCACGATCCGTTACAGCCATGCGGATAAGATGCCTGTCATCTCGACTGCTAGTGAGACGAGGCCGTTGGGATCGAGCACGGCGTTCCATATTACCCTCTTGAAACCACCGATTTCATATTCTGCTAACAGTCATTGGATCTCGACCAACGCGAGCAGCAATGTCGTGATACGATAAACCGCAATCGCGATAGGCTACAATCCTACCTTTATCAAAGTCGGAAACGTGATGGTACGCATTTCTCCTCCTTACATGAGGCATCACAACAACGTCTCACCAGGCAACGCCGGTCAACTGCTGTTTGTGTATGAGAAATCGGTTGGAAACTTTCCTCATGTCAGCACGTTGTAGGTGTCGTCACCGGCGCCAACTTTGGATGAATGCTCTGAAAACCAAATCATTTGCATATCACAGTATCTTCTTCCTTTTGGTTAAATTTTGCGTGTATAGCACGTCATCTTCGTGATGTAGCAATTTTAATGGCCAGTAGTGTATATATTTTGTATGGCCGCTAGTATTGAAGAGTTCCACAACTGAGCGTGTTAAGCGGTTAGTTTCAGAAGCGCGCAGTCCATAGATCGACTATCCCTTTCTGGACTTCCTTTTTTCTTCCCACGTAATTATTATAACTGTGCAAATTGTCATTAGTGAATAATTCATCGCCGGCCGTGGTGGCTGTGCGGTTCTAGGCGGTGCAGTCCGGAACCTCGGGACTGCAACGGTCGCAGGTTCGAATCCTGTCTCGGGCATGGATGTGTGTGATGTCCTTAGGTTAGTTAGGTTTTAGTTGTTCTAATTTCTAGGAGACTGATCACCTAAGATGTTAAGTCCCGTAGTGAAAAAAAATAAATAACAAAAATTATTCATCTATTATTTTCATGTTTGTTGTTGTTGTGGTCTTCAGTCCTGAGACTAGTTTGATGCAGCTCTCCATGCACTCTATCCTGTACAAGCCTCTTCATCTCCCAGTACCTACCGCAACCTACATCCTTCTGAATCTGCTTAGTGTATTCATCTCTTGGTCTCCCTCTAAGATTTTTACCCTCCACGCTGCCCTCCAATACTAAATTGGTGATCCCTTGATGCCTCAGAACATGTCCTACCAACCGATCCCTTCTTCTAGTCAAGTTGTGCCACAAACCTCTCTTCTCCCCAATCCTATTCAATACTTCCTCATTAGTTATGCGATCTACCCATCTAGTCTTCAGCATTCTTCTGTAGCACCACATTTCAAAAGCTTCTATTCTCTTCTTGTCCAAACTGGTTATCGTCCATGTTTCACTTCCATACATGGCTACACTCCATACAAATACTTTCAGAAACGACTTCCTGACACTTAAATCTATACCCGATGTTAACAAATTTCTCTTGTTCCGAAACGCTTTCCTTGCCATTGCCAGTCTACATTTTATATCCTCTCTACTTCGACCATCATCAGTTATTTTGCTCCCCAAATAGCAAAACTCCTTAACTACTTTAAGTTTCTCATTTCCTAATCTAAAACCCTCAGCATCACCGGACTTAATTCGACTACATTCCATTATCCTCGTTTTGCTTTTGTTGATGTTCATCTTATATCTTCCTTTCAAGGCACTGTCCATTCCGTTCAACTGCTCTTCCAAGTCCTTTGCTGTCTCTGATACAATTACAACGTCATCGGCGAACCTCAAAGTTTTTATTTCTTCTCCATGGATTTTAATACCTACTCCGAATTTTTCTCTTGTTTCCTTCACTGCTTGCTCAATATACAGATTGAATAACATCGGGGATAGGCCACAACCCTGTCTCACTCCCTTCCCAACCGCTGCTTCCCTTTCATGCCCCTCGACTCTTATAACTGCCATCTGGTTTCTGTACAAATTGTAAATGGCCTTTCGCTCCCTGTATTTTACCCCTGCCATCTTTAGAATTTGAAAGAGAGTATTCCAGTCAACATTCTCAAGATTTTTCTCTAAATCTACAACTGCTTTAAACGTAGGTCTGTCTTTCCTTAACCTATCGTCTAACATTAGTCGTAGGGCCAATATTACATCTCGTGTTCCTCACATTTCTCCGAAATCCAAACTGATCTTCCCCGAGGTCGGCTTCTACTAGTTTTTCCATTCTTCTGTAAAGAATTCGCGTTAGTATTTTGCAGCTGTGACTTATTAAACTGATAGTTCGGGAATTTTCACATCTGTCAACACCTGCTTTCTTTGGAATTGGAATTATTACATTCTTCTTGAAGTCTGAGGATATTTCGCCTGTTTCATACATCTTGCTCACCAGATGGTAGAGTTTTGTCAAGACTGGCTCTCCCAAGGCCGTCAGTAGTTCCAATGGAATGTTGTCTACTCCGGGGGCCTTATTTCGACTCAGGTCTATCAGTGCTCTGTTAAACCCTTCACGCAGTATCGTATCTCCCATTTCATCTTCATCTACATCCTCTTCCATTTCCATAATATTGTCCTCAAGTACATCGCCCTTGTATAGACCTTCTATATACTCCTTCCACCTTACTGCTTTCCCTTCTTTGCTTAGAACTGGGTTTCCATCTGTGCTCTTGATGTTCATACAAGTGGTTCTCTTATCTCCAAAGGTCTCTTTAAATTTCCTGTAGGCAGTATCTATCTTACCCCTAGTGAGATAAGCCTCTACATCCTTACATTTGTCCTCTAGCCATCCCTGCTTAGCCATTTTGCACTTCCTGTCGATTTCATTTTTGAGACGTTTGTATTCCTTTTTGCCTGCTTCATTTACTGCATTTGTATATTTTCTCCTTTCATCAATTAAGTTCAATATTTCTTCTGTTACCCAAGGATTTCTAGCAGCCCTCGTCTTTTTACCTACTTGATCCTCTGCTGCCTTCAATACTTCATCCCTCAAAGCTACCCATTCTTCTTCTACTGTATTTCTTTCCCCCATTCCTGTCAATTGTTCCCTTATGCTCTCCCTGAAACTCTGTACAACCTCTGGTTCTTTCAGTTTATCCAGGTGCCATCTCCTTAAATTCCCACCTTTTTGCAGTTTCTTCAGTTTTAATCTACAGGTCATAACCAACAGATTGTGGTCAAAGTCCACAACTGCCCCTGAAAATGTCTTACAATTTAAAACCTGGTTCCTAAATCTCTGACTTACCATTAGATAATCTATCTGAAACCTGTCAGTATCTCCAGGCTTCTTCCATGTATACAGTCTTCTTTTATGATTCTTGAACCAAGTGTTAACTATGATTAAGTTGTGCTCTGTGCAAAATTCTACCAGGCGGCTTCCTCTTTCATTTCTTAGCCCCAATCCATATTCACTTACTACGTTTGCTTCTCTCCCTTTTCCTACTGACGAATTCCAGTCACCCATGACTATTAAATTTTCGTCTCCCTTCACTATCTGAATAATTTCTTTTATTTCATCATAAATTTCTTCAATTTCTTCGTCATCTGCAGAGCTAGTTGGCATATAAGATTGTACTACTGTAGTAGGCGTGGGCTTCGTATCTATCTTGGCCACAATAATGCGTTCACTATGCTGTTTGTAGTAGCTTACCCGCATTCCTATTTTCCTATTCATTATTAAACCCTCTCCTGCATTACCCCTATTTGATTTTGTGTTTATAAGCCTGTAGTCATCTGACCAGAAGTCTTGTTCCTCCTGCCACCGAACTTCACTAATTCCCAATATATCTATCTTTAACCTATCCATTTCCCTTTTTAAATTTTCTAACCTACCTGCCCGATTAAGGGATCTGACATTCCACGCTCCGATCCGTAGAACGCCAGTTTTCTTTCTCCTGATAACGACATCCTCTTGAGTAGTCCCCGCCCGGAGATCCGAATGGGGGACTATTTTACCTCCGGAACATTTTACCCAAGAGGACTCCATCATCATTTAACCATACAGTAAAGCTGCATGCCCTCAGGAAAAATTATGGCTGCAGTTTCCCCTGCAGATTCTGAGAGGGGTCAAAACGTTGTCCTCCGAGTGGCAGGATGGTCCTTTCAGAGAACTACCACACAAGTTGGACGAGCCGCATCAGTTGTGCAACGATGCTGCCCCACAGGATCACATTGTAAGGGCATCAGTGACAGATCGGACAGCTACCACAGCACAGATAAGAGTGCCTGTGAGCCAAGACGTGTCAACAGGAACTGCTGCCAACCGGTTATTAGCAGTGGGACTACGGGCACGCACACCTCTAGCCCGTCTCCCACTCGCACCACGGCATCGACGTTCACGGCTCGACTGGTGCCGTCAGAGGATCACTTGGAAGACGGAATGGCACGGCGTGGTCTTCAGCGATGGAAGTAGATTCTGCGTACACGCAAGTGATCATCGTTTTCCACGTACGACCTGGTCAGTGCTGTTTCATAGAGTGCAGTTGTTCAAGACACACTGGCGCCAACCCAGGACTTATGGTCAGGGGTGCAATAAGCTATAACTCTCGTTCACCATCGGTGTTTCTGGAAGGAGTGCTAACAAGCGTTCTGTACATCTAGAATGTTGTTAGACCCGTTCTTTTACCATTCTTGAAACAGGAAGGCGATGTGTTATTCCAACAGCAGAATGTTTGCCTGCACTGCCACTGCAAGCCAACATTCCCTGCAAGACGTGCAGCAACTTTCCTGGGCAGCAACTCCGGACCTGTCTCCAATGAAACACGGGAGGAATGTGATGGGACGAGAAACGACTCGTGTGACTCTCAACCAACAACATAACTTCGTGAACAGGTCGAGAAGGCGTGGAATAACGTATCCTGGTACAACACTCACCAGCTGCATGATTGACTGATGCCAGCGCCTGGCTACACTGCGTACTGATAGGCATGTTTCAGCATAGGTCCGTCCATACCTGATGCCTCTGAACCATTTGTGCTATTGATCTGTAAATGTAATCATGTCATGTGCTCCAAAGGTAATGTTGCAACAATAAATCTTTAGTGAATTGGAAACCTCTAAAAGGGTGCACTAATTTTTTTCCTGTGGTGTACATAAAAAAGAGTATGCGTCAAACAAACGTAATGAAGAGCATTGTAAAGGAGGACTGTGACCTCCTAAACATCATAATTATGGAAGACACAAAGAAAGAAGAAGTGAAAGACACAGAAAGATAGGAGCAAGAAAGAGATCAGAAGCTGATTGGTGGAAATCTTTGATGCAGTTCTCCAAGCTAGTCTACCCTGTGCAAGACTCTTCTTCTCCGAGTAACTACTGTAACCTACATCGATATGAATCTGTTTGCTCTATTTATCCTTGGTCTCCCTCTACAATTACCCCACCCCCTCCCCCAGCTTCCCTCCATTACCATACTGAGAATACCTTGACGTCCTACCAAACAGTCCGTTCTTTTAGTCAAGTTGTGCCATAGATTTCTTTTCTTCCAATTTGATTTAGTACCTCGTTATTAGTCACGCCATCTACCATTCTAAACTTAAGCTTTCTTCTGTAGTTTCAAATTTAAAAACGTTCGATTCTCTTCCTGTGTGAAGTGCATCTCGTCCACTTTTCACTTCTGTGCAAGGCGGCACTCCTGACAAATACCTCCATAAAATACTTCCTAACACTTAGATTTGTAATAGATGTTAACAAATTTTTCTTATTCAAAAATGGTTTTCTTGCTATTGTATGTTTGCACTTTACATCCTTTATACTGCGGCCATCATCAGTTATTCCGCCTCCGAAATAACAAAATTCATTTTCAAACTTTTAGTGCCTCATTTCCTAATGTAATCGCGCAGCTTCGCATGATTTAATTCGACTACGTTCCATTACCCGTTTTATTTTTGTTGGTGCTCATCTAATAATCTCTTTTCAAGATGCTATCCATCCCGTTCAACTGCTCTTCAAAGTCCTTTACTGTCCTTCACAGAATTACAGTGTCGTCAGTAAATCTCTAAATTTTTATTTCTTTTACCTGATTTTGAATTCCTATTCCAAATTACTCTTTGGGTTAGTCTACTGCTTGCTCTAAGTATAGACTGAATAACATCTGGGTTAAAAAGTATCCAGACACCTATCAGTGGCCGTTAAAATGGGTTACATCAACCCGACGTCTTTAAGACGGTTTGAAATTTGCCGGGGAGAGTTTCAATGAGACATCTGACAGCCCATTCTGCCTCAAGAGCCAGAGCCAGAGAAGGTAGTATGCCTGACGCTGGGGTGTGGAGCAAAATCGACGTTCTGACTCATCCCAAAGATGTTACATTGACTCCAGGTAGGGACTCTGGACAGGCCAGTCCATTTCATGGATGTTATTGCCCACAAGCCATTGCGTCACAGATTCTGCTTTATGACACGGTGAATTGTCATACTGATACAACAATTGCATATCCTCTGAACTTTACTGTCGGTATTGCACATGATGGTAGCAACGTTCTCCAGTCTTTCGCCAAAACCAAATCCTTCCACCGGATTGCCGCAGGCTACAGCGTGATTCATCACACCAAATTACGATTTCCTGTCATCCACTGCCCAGTGTCGTCCTTCTTTACACCACGTCAAGCGTCGCTTAACATGGACTACAGAAAAGTTTCCTCATGGGTCACTCCTTCTATTCTGTCGAAGAGTTCCCTGAAAAATTAAGCTGATTTTTGTTGTATTGTTGTTTGCGTTTACTTAAACTTATGGGTTGACTTTTTTCGGATTCATAAACATATCTGTTATTACTTTTATGTTGTAATTTCATGTACTGACATGTTCCATGACTTTGGAGATTTGCTCCTCAATTTGGTCCTACGAAACATGACGTGTAAAAAAAAAAAAAAAAAAAAAAAAAGTGTGCCTTGGTGCTGCTTGACCGTTGAAGCCATTCTTTTTAAGTCCCTATGACAGCAATTAGCTGTACTGCTGGCAGTACTTTGAAACTTACGAGTGATTCGTTCGCTGATTTCATGCGACTTTTACAACCACCTTTCGCAATGCTCATCGAAGTGTGTCCGTCGCGTCATGAGGTCTACCTGGTCTTAGTTTAGGTGTGCTTCTTGCTTCTCGTTTCCATTTCATAGTCGCATTATCAACAGTCATCTTGGGCTGCTTTAGAGGGGTTGAAATGTCCCTGATGGATTTATTATTCAGGTGACATCCAGTGACTAGACCACGGTCGAAGTTACTGAGCTCTCCTGACCGATCTATACCGCTATTACTGCTGACTAACGACACAACACTCCCTGCCTACTTTCATACTGGAGAGTCCGCTTTTCGTGATAACTAATCGCCAGTTTCGCATCACGTTGGGGTTTGCGAATTCTTCTGATCAGATAATATGTATGTCCGGTATGGAAGAGTTGTCAGTTTTACTGACTTGCAAGTAGAATGTCCAGCGGTACAGAAATTCTGAAGTTGTCCTCGCAGACGCCTGCTACAGCAACGCTCTGGAATCCAGAGGAGTGCGGGGGAGAGTACGAGCGCCAGCAGGGTGACGTCACGCGCCGCATTCTTTGCGTGGCCCTGAGGCGGGATCGGTTTGCGTTGGCCGCCGTGCCGCGGACCCAGACCCGGCCAGGAATGTTAAAAGCCGTGGGAAGCTCTACTTTTGCCGCTAATTTGTGTGTAAGGCAGCGACGCGGCTTAGGCGCGGCTTATGACGGAGTTGGCCAAACAAGTTAGAGCGCGTGACACGCATAATGAGCGGGCGTTCAGCGGCGGAGGCGGAGGCGGAGGCGGAGGCGGGGACGGCGGCCGGGGGCGGCGCGAGGTGGCCACCGCCTAGTCCCGGGCATTTAGAGGTGAGCGCGTCCTGCACCCGACTACCGGCTGAGCAAGAGTGGGCGTGTCCTTCACAGTTGTGGACAGCTGCTACGTCCTAAGGAAACTTCTTACGCGACGCGCGCGTCAGAGATTATACACTGTCTGAAAAAAATTGAAGCACCTAGAAGTCACTGCCGGAAGTCAATGTAACTTTGTAAACGTAGGAAAAAGTCGAGTAAGTTGGCGATATTAAGGTACACTATGATTTTCCTGGCCTTTAGTCTGAAGTCAAATAGTTTATTTTTGGAAAAAAATATTGCTTCATCTATGTGCTTCAGATACTAGCTCTTGATCATTTCATAAGACTATTTTTTTTTTTTTTTACAATAGACCAATTTTTGTTGGTGACGGTACCATTCGTCAACTTCCCTTGCAGGGAGGGTAAGATGACTTTGGGGTTGGGTAACATGACGAAATGAACATTTCATTTAGAAAACAAAGAATTACTATTGATGGTTGTCTATTTATCGCGAAAGTCACAAATATAACATTTCTGCTTTACTTCACTGTAATTTAAGCCCGTACACTGAGCATGAGTCCAGTCTTGGCGTCGAGAACATCGAGACCATATTTCTGTCTTTCCAACCTCACCACAAAGGATGCAGTCTCTTCTACCTATATAATCGGAAGCACTGCCGGCCCACTCAATTTCGATGGATGAGTTTGAGCATCGGTTGCAGAAGACTCTTCTAGGATCCTTTCTTTGTTTCATTCCAAAACCTCCGCCGAACGCAACTTTACGTGTAGGGTCTTTGTTAATTTTTTTCTTGTCTTTGTATTAGGACTCTCTTAATTTTTTCTCTCTCTTCATTTGTCTTTCTTGTTTCTTCTTCTCATTGTACTATTTTCTTTGTCTTTTTTCTCCTAGAGCTATTTTCATGGATGCGCTGGCTTAATTTTTCGTTTTCTTGGATCTTCTTTAAGTGCAGCTTGAGGTAACGGAGCTAAAACAGGGGTAGATGTGAGTTTAGAGATAGGTGAGGGCACTAATAATGCACCAAGTTCTACATGGGATAATGGAGATAAAATAGGGGAAGGACTGGTACAGGTTCTGGTTGGGGTAACGGAGGTAAAATAGGGGGAGTTGTAGAGTTAGATGAAGGGCCTGGTGGTGCATCAAGTTCTGAAGTTGGGTTTGTTGATATCCCAAGTGGAGCATCTATTTCTGGCGAAATTTTATTGACGGCATTGTCCGTTGGTAGCGATGGTACGAAGTCTTCATCATTAAATATCTATGAATGTAATGCTTAAATTCTTGTGTCTATAAACCCCTTGATCACATTATTTAACGATGCAGCTTCGTTAAAGGCAATGTAAACAAGCTTGCAATAACTTCTACTGTTATAACTTGGCCTGGATTACTAACAATACAATCAGTACAAGCATTACTAAAGGCAGTCTTCAGAGGTCCGCAAAATCACACATCCAGTGGCTGCAGTCCGTGGCTTGTGTGAGGTGGGAAACCTAGAACAGTTACGAAATGAGATTTCAAATATGATTAACCGTAAACAAAAGCCTTGGATTTCTTTAGGACGGTCTTTCTTGTTTAATGAACTGCTCCAGTCATTTTACAAAATTCTCAGCATTCATCCAGGCAAATTCATGGCCAATTACAACGGATCCAGGTGTGTACCATTAAGATATGCTGGCTGCGTTCTAACCCTCGGATGGATAAGAAGTGGAAGTATGAACTGACCTGTGACTGTCTGTATAGGAAACCTATATTTCCTTTCTTTTGCCAATAGAGCTCAGTACTGGTGGTACCTTTGTGGGAAAAGTTAAACGCCCTGACACATCAACATTAAAAATTTAGTGCTGCTCAAATTCGATTTAATCTAGCTAACGACGTAGGTTCTGGTTTACGAAAATAAAAATTGAACTGTGACATGAAATTTTGAATAAAATATTTCCCTCTCATCTTCTTAGCTTTGCTGAATCCGTGTCTATATTCTATATTTAGCGTAACCGTAGGTAACTGGAGCGAAGTCAGGCCTTGTAAGTCCAGAAGCTCTTCTGTCCAAATCGATGACATATTGCTCCAATTCTTGTAACTGGTCATCATTAATGTGTTTTTAAACCTGTTCGCATTTTGTGGCAGATCTTGAAATAAAGTAAGCAGTGTGAGTTATTAGGTACACAGTGAGATTTTCAAAAGATTAAATGAAAAAGATTTTATTTTAATTTTACTTTTAATGAAAACTGAATAGATGAAATATTAATTTAAAATGAGATTTTCAAATATATTTAAATATGAATAAAAGCAGATCATGAACCATGGAGGAGAGAACTCGATCCGGTCTTGGAGAATATATTTGGTTTTGGACTGGGAGCCTGGGTGAGAAGGTGGATCAGAACGAGGGGAGGAGACAAGGGTCCACAGATCCTACGCCAAGGCGCACTGGACACCACATCTCGACATTTCTACATGCACATAGCAAGCATTCCACAGCATCGGCACGAGGAATCTCCACAGAGAATTTCATCACGTGCTCACAGCAGCACTCGCTGTCCGATATAACAACATTGTGGTAGTTTGTTTCAGGGTACAGATCACAATCACTGCCACTTGTATTAACCAAAATCAGATCGCGTTATCGATTTTTAAAGTCAGAATTAGAGTGAAGTCACTACCCTTTGTTCGCTTTCACTCTATCAGAACAGTTTGCTTTATGGACATGAGGAAGAGTATAATCGAAGTGTTGTGTTGACCTAAGTCCCATTTAATTCATGTATCTTAGAAATAATCTGTCGTGGTATCTGATTCTGTCTGTCATTTAAGTAGACAAAATACCTTGATAATGGTTATTAATTTTAATTTTCTGTGTGAGAGATAATAGGAGTGGTCTTAGAATATAAATACAATTTGTCATCTTCAGTTTCACTACACATGGCCACATTACTTGTCACTATCATTTAAAATACATTGCCTATAATTTTCACCGTAATATCAATGAAGATGTGCTTCTGTGACTTAAGATATTGAGAGAAAGAATGCCATTAGAGGTACGCACATACCTGTCCACCAGAGAAACACTTTGTAGGTCTTTTAGGTAATTCTTCAGCTTTTTTTGAACGTGATTTTGAAACGTCCTTCGTCGATAGTTTTAGCAGAGGAATCATCAAATGTGGCACCATTTTGCACACATCTTCTGCAGGTACAGAACTTTATGCAGGATATTATCTACCCTAATGTTATCCATTCGAGATTACTATAGTTTGTTTCGATTACTCTTAAAATGTCAGCTCTTTGGCTGTTAAGAGTGTCTTACATCAGTAGAATTTTTATCTAGATAGTTAATCATGCGGATGCCAGGTTTGGCTGAAAATACTCCAGGTGTTACACAGTGTTGCTTCCATATCATCATTTGCCCAGCCGCAGCCTCATAAGTAGGTTTTCTAGGGGTCTATAACCCTACAGTATTTTTCGTACATAGTAAGCCGTAAGTGTACAAGTTTCGTTGAAAATTCCCGACATGTTCCAGATTCATGTAGTAGACGGCGACTTCTTCCTCCCACCAACCACACACCTAATGTGAAATATCGTCACGACCGACAGCAAATGGCGCAGGAAACGCAAAAACTAGGAATTCGCCACTATTATCGTTCATTTTTATTTTATTTTAATTTTTTGCTTGTGCCACCTTCACGCTCCCACAACATCCGTAAGTCTTCTAGGGGTGTCACATTGCAACACCAAATATTATAGACAGTAAGCCATGTGTTTTCCAATTTTGGTTGAAATTGCTTCAAGCATTCCATCCAGGCTGATCCTGTGAACACATACACACACACACACACACACACATACACACACACACACACACACACACACACACACACACACACACAGTTCGTTTGTGGATAGTTAAGATACGCCCTTGAGAGATCCTAAGCGAGCAGGCAATGATTCATGTAACAGGACAAGACTACGAGAAACATAGACACCGCCTACAGGAAAATTAGAGATCTTTGGAGAAAGGAGAAGCAGCTGGATGAATATTAAGAGCTCAAATGATAAGCCAGTACTAAGTAAACAAGGAAAAGCTGGCAGGTGGAAAGAATATATAGAAGGGCGGTACAAGGGAAATTAACCATAATACAATATTATAGAACGGGAAGAGGAAGTAAATTAAGATGAGATGTGTAGACACCATCTTAGAGAAGAACTTGAAAGCTCTAAAATACCTGAGTTGAAACAAAAGTCTGGAGTGAATTACATTTATTCATAATTATTCATACCCTTGGAAGAATGCACCACTACTAAACTATTCCATTTGGCAAGTAAGATTTGTGAGACAGGTGAAAGTATCTCAGACCTGAAGAAGTATCTAATAATTTCAGTTAAAAAAAGATAGCTGCTGACATATGTGAATATTACCGAACCAACAGTTAAATAAGTCCAAGTTACAAAATATCACCACGAATAACTTACAAAAGAATGGAAAAACTGCAAAGGCCGAACTCTGGGAAGATCAGTTTTGGTTCCGGAGAAATGCAGGAACAAGGGAGGCAGTAGAGACCCTACGACTTAGAAGGTGCATTGAAGAAAAGTAAACCAACATTTGTACCATTTTTATATTTAGAGGAATCTCTAGGCAATATTGACTGGAGTACACTTTGAAACTCTGGTATCAGGGATAAAATACAGGGAGTGAAAGGTTATACGGCTCATATAGAAAAGGGATTACAGGAACAACAGTCGAAGCACAAGGAAGAGAGCCAGTAGTTGAGAAGGGAGTGAGACAGGGTTGTAGCCTATCCTAGATGTTATTCAGTCTGGGCAAGCTGTGAAGGAAAGGAAGGAGGAATAAAAGGTCCGGGAAAAGAAATAAAAACTTTGAGGTTTGTCGATGATATTGTAATTCCCTCAGAGACGCCCAAGGACTTGGAAGAGCAATGGACAATGTCTTGAGAAGAAATTATAAGATGAACACCAACAAAAGTAAAACAATTGACTGTAAGAGAATTAGTAACAGAAGGGCGACATCAATGACATTGAAACTTCGGGTCAGTCTTCGAGGCATGCTCGAATGATGTGAATAAAAAGAAGACTGATTACATAAGCAGGATATCTGGAATTAATTACGGCCTGTCAATAATTTTCATTTGTGAAGGCACAGTAAAAAGATTTTACTTCCAAAAATAGCACTTATCAATAGTCATTCTTTTAACAAAGTACCTAACTATTTTGTAGAATCTGTTACGTCTTAATTGTCCACTGAGGCATGGACTACTGTAATAACTGATTACACTAAAACAGTTCGATTAATTCAATAATTTGGGCTCCATGTCATTAGTACGCGCCAAATAAACCATCTGCAGTGTGTATAAAACCTTACAAGAGTAAATGCCAGGAAAGTGGTATGGAAATACAGGATTATCAGGCGATGAAAGAATAGAATTTATGAGGTTATTTATTGAACCATTTCGAAAAAGCGTAAATAGCATCTCAAAACCTTTACAACGAATGCCTGACAGAAGAAAAACAAATATAGACTTGAATGAGACAACAAGTTTACTGTTACCAGTCACTGTTTATTTATATCTACAACGCAAGCCTCTATCATGGCATGGATTTATGAGTGTTAGCGACGTGTGTGCGTTCTGTTACGACTTCGGGGTAACCTGTGGCACTGTACATACAAGACGACTTGGACAAGATTTCTGGTTGGTGTGATAAATGGCAACTAACCATAAATGTGGAAAAAGGTAAGTTAATGCCGATGAGCAGGAAGAACAAACCTGTAATGTTTGGTTACAGTATTACTAGTGTCCTGCTTGACACAGTCAAGTCTTTTAAATACTTGGGCGTGACGCTGCCAAGCGATATGAAGTGGAATGGTTCAAATGGCTCTGAGTACTATGGGACTTAGTGGAATGGTTCAAATGGCTCTGAGCACTATGGGACTTAACATCTGTGGTCATCAGTCCCCTAGAACTTAGAACTACTTAAACCTAACTAACCTAAGGACATCACACACACCCATGCCCGAGGCAGGATTCGAACCTGCGACCGTAGCGGTCACGCGGTTCCAGAGTGAAGCGCCTAGAATCGCACGGCCACATCGGCCTGAAGTGGAATGAGAATGTGTGAACTGTGATAGGGAAGACGAATGATGGACTTCGGTTTATTGGGGGAATTTTAGGAAAGAATGGTTCACTCGTAAAGGAGACCGTATTTAGAACGCTAGTGCGTCCTATTCTTGAGTATTGCTCGGGTGTTTGGGATCCGTAACAGGGTCGGATGGAAGGTACACATCGACGCTATTCAGAGGCGGGCTGCTATATTTGTTACCGGTAGGTTCAGGAACTCAAATGGGAATCCCTGCAGGGGAGGCGACACTCTTCTCGAGGAACAGTATTGACAATATTTAGAAAACCGGCATTTGAAGCTGACTGGCGAACGATTCTACTCTCACCAACCCTACATTGCGTGTAAGGACCGCGAAGATGCGAGAAATTAGTTCTCTTTCGGAAGCATATAGATAATCGTTTTTCCCTCGCTCTATTTGCGAGTGGAATAGGAATGGAAATGACTAGTTGTAATACAGAGTGCCCTCCGCTACGCACCGTACTGTGGCTTGCGGAGTATCTATGTAGATGTAGAAATTATGTATTACCATGCAGTTATTCTGGGTTATGCCGTAAGGGAAAGTTAGGAAAAGCAGTATCATTGGCAAGGAGCAAAAACTTAAGTAGGAGTACTGTCTCAGAACGAGTGTGTGACGTCAGAGCAGAGCGCGCAGGAGACTTACTCAGTTGTGAGATGTGAGTGTGAACACACGCAAGAGGCGTGTACTGTAGAAAGTCAGGTCTATGTGAGCCGGGATTGTTACTAGCGAGGTACAAAGAGCATGACAAGTGAGGGGAGATGTGAGCAGCTCCAATAACGTCAAGATTCTGCCCCATAATTGGCCATGGCTGATCAACGTGTGGCCACAATATTATGTGGAGCAACGGGGGCACTGTCAACGACAAAGAAGATGACGGCTTATCATCTGCAGCAAAGTGTGAGATCGTCTGGTTTGCGTTCATGTTGGGAACTTTCTGAGGCATTACCCAGTGGCATAATTTGAGCGATTTTAAGTGAATAATGAGTAACGTACGTAAAATCTGTGGGTATCTTATCTTGACAGTATCGTGAGTCTTAGGCACCAACTTATGGCCCAATTCTTTTCCAGTTAATTGAATACCCGAGTGTCGTTATTTAAAGCTAAAAGAAGACTAATAAAAGACTATCATTGCCAGCTTTGATTGCTTGCTGAAAAGATAACTGAAAATTATTGATGACGAAGCCTCAATTAGTTAACTATGTTGTTCAATAATACTCAGACGCAAAATTATTCTTGTCAATTATATGAAGACGAAGTTAAGTAAAGTAACTTAAATGAAAATAATTCTGGCAATGTTAAATCTAAAAAAAAGAATAATTTAAGTTTATGTATTTAATTTCTGAGTGTATTATAAAATGCTGCTGTGGGCCAGCTTAGTTCGTATTTCGGCGTTGTCAGTCTGTTGAAAGCCAATACGTAGCTGCAGTAAATTTTCATAGTAATTACAGTTCACTCAAAGTAAGTAGCCTGTGATGTCTAGGAATTTAGTGAGTGTAAGTGAACATTAATCTGAGATTACGCAAACTGTAGTCACAACGAAAGAGCTGTCGCCAGTCAACCAATTGCTTTTCAATAACGAGTTTAAATATCTTATTCCAAAATAAAATATCTCAGTATTAATGATGCAAGACAATTTCTTTCTTTGCTCATTATTATTTCGTTCATGTCGTGTTGTCAGAAACCTGCGTATTCATTGTTGTCTACATCATCGCTTGGATGTTGACCGATAGTACCAAAACGGGCTGGCGAACATTGTTTCAGTTATACCCCGGGGTGACCAAAGTCATGGGATACCGCCTAAAATCGTATCAGGCTTCTTTTTGCCCGAAGTAGTGAAGCAATTCGGCGTGGTAAGGACTCAACAAGTTGTTGGTAGTCTCCAGAATCACTGAGCCATGCTGCCTCTATAGTCTTCCGTAATTGCGGAAGTGTTTGTAGCGCAAAATTCTGTGTACGAACTGACGGCTACACTGTGTTCCATGTCGGGCGATCGGGGTGGCCAAATAATTCGCTCAAATTGTCCAGAATATTCTAAACCAATCGCAAACAATTATGGCCCGGTGACTATTGCGCATTGTCATCCATAAACATTCAATCGGTGTTTGGGAACATGAAGTCCATGAATGACTGCAATTGGTCTCCAAGTAGCCGAACGTAACCTTTTCCAGTCAATAATCGGCTCACGGGGAGATGAGGACCCAGTCCATTCCATGTAAACACAGCCCACACCATTATGGATCTCGCGCAGTGCCTTGTTGACTGCTTGGGTTCATGGCTTCGTGGAATCTGCGCCACACTCGAACTATACTATCAGCTCTTATCAAATGAAATCGGGACTCACTGACTAGGCCACAATTTTCCAGTCGTATACGGCCCAAAGATATGCTCAGAAGCCGAGGAGAGACGCTGTATGTGACGTTTCGTGCTGTTACCAAAGGCACTCGCGTCGGTCGTCTGCTACAGTGTAGCCAATTAACGCCAAATTCCGCAGCGCTTTCCTAACGGATACGTTCGTCGTACGTCAACATTGATTACTGCGGTTATTTCACGCAGTGTCGCGTGTCTGTTACGACTGACAACCCTACGCAAACACCGTTGCTCGCGGTGAAAGTATCGGCCACGGCGTTGATTGTGGCGAGAGGTAATGTCTGAAATTTGGTGTTCTCGCCACACTCTAGACATTGTGAATCTCAGAATATTGAATTTCCTAACGATTTACGAAATGGAATGACCCATGCGTCTAGCTCGAACTACGATTCCCAGTTCAAAATCTGTTAATTACCGTTGTGCAGCCATAGTCACGCCTGAAACCATTCACGTTAGAGATCACCTGAGTGCAAATGACAGCTGCGCCAATGTACGTGTATATCGCTGCCCCATGACTTTTGTCACCTCACTGTAGTGTCCACTAATAAGTTTTCGGATAATTTAGAGGGTGCATGCATCTTATAAAAACAAAAACAAATCAAAAAATAATAGTTATGTAACTAGATTTATCGAAGTGATCATCGTTAGTTTATGACTACTTCTGGTACGTTCACAACATTATCTAGTCCATGTTACAGTGTCAGGACGGAGGTGACGATTTTACGTGACTTGGCGGCTTTGCGTACGCACTGAGGCGCGCCATCGCGTCCTTGGAGCGGGCCCCGCCTGCGCATAGGGCAGGCCCTCTAATAGGCCAGCAGGTGGGCGGCATTCCAGGCCGTCGGCGCAAACAGCGGCAGAGCCAGAGGCCAGGAATGCACCTGGTCCGGTATTTGCCGCAGCCGTATCCATTACGAGAGCGCAAACAGGCGCGGGGTGGGGAGCGGCGGTTATCCGCCTCATCTGGCCGTGTTTGCTGCGCACACAGCGCGCGCAGCCGCAGGTGGGAAAACGGCTGTCCGCGGCCAAACCGTGGGAGCCGCGCTATTACAGCAGCACTCGCCACTCGCTACTTCGGCATGCGCCTGCTCGCCTGTGTACAGACTCTCGGCACTCCCGTGCGCACACCTCGCTCTCTTCCTTTCTCCAGCCTCCGAGTCCGAGACTTCAACTCTGGTACGGCAGCGTCTGTGGAGTCCGAGAGGAAGCCAGAGCTACGGTATGAGGGGAAGACGACTGCAGATGCCAACGCTGCCGTGGGCAGAAGCGACCTCCGTAGCTTACAAGGGGAGGGTCTGGCATGTAGGTCAGATTTTGATCTAGTTTCGCAAGAACGTTCTACACTGAAAAGAAAGAGATACTTCTTTTGGCTTTTAGCTAGACACTCCCCAGAGTTTGACAAAAGTCGAAGTCAAAGTTGATGACACAATAGCGTATTTTCGAAGCTAACGTCGAAAGATAAACAAACATTTTTTATTAATATAATATGGAGTCCAAAGTTAATAATGTTGGACTCATTGATATTTTCATGCCGTAGCTAGGGTACCGGTCATTCCATGTGTCTAGTAGAGCGATGTCGGTGGTCGAGCGGTCGAGACGGGAGACTATCAAACCGCTGGTCCGTGTTTGATTCTTGGTCGCGGCTTTTATTTTTTTCAATGCATCTGGTAAAATTCTGATAATGAGAACACCTCTCTTTACCTTTTTCCTTTTCGAAGTAAAACATCAGGAAATGTGATTAAAAATCAGACAAGTGTGTATAATGTATTGACAGTTATTTTCATCGTGATACATTCCCCCAACGTACTACGACAGGACTTCCACAGATATTGCTCAACCAACCTTCAACCTGAAAGTGGTACCGCCGAAAGGTAACTCTGTTTGTCAACCGCGTGACGTTTACTTTTCCCAACAGGAAAAGAATTTTATTGTTACGGCGTAAAGTTAAGCGCCGGCACGCCAGTCGGGAACGATAGGGAAGAGATGGCTGTGAGAAGACGTCAGCCAATTGCTCGTTCACCGACCCCTCTCCAGGACTACAACGCGACAGCAGCGGCCTCTATGTGAAGAGAACATAAGCGCCGCGACCGACTGGTGACGGCCCAGTTGAATAGTAGCTTCGAGACTAGCGACTTGGGTAGAAGTGTCAATGCTCGTTACTTAGCTTGTACACTCTGTGTAGTATAAAAAAATGGTTCAAATGGCTCTCAGCACTATGGGACTTAACTTCGGAGGTCATCAGTCCCCTAGAACTTAGAACTACTTAAACGTAACTAACCTAAGGAGAACACACACATCCATGTCGAGGCAGGATTCGAACCTGCGACTGTGGCGGTCGCGCGGTTCCAAGCTGTAGCGCCTAGAACCGCTCGGCCACCCCGGCCGGCTGTGTAGCATAGACTTGGAATTGTTTACACTGAAGAAGATTTAATATTTCGTATGCTGCACTTTGCTTGCGACACGTCTGTGTAATTGCAAAGCTAAATATTGTATCTTTTGCTTTAGTAACAAAACTCATTAAAACGAAGTGTTTGAATGTTGTCTAGCGGTTCGAGTAAGCAGGCTTCCTAGACATCCCATATATGACGACAGGTATGGAGACATAATATTTATTGTACGACTTCAAAATCCTGCGACACCACAGCAGAGTAGAGAACTACAAGGTAGCGTGGATGTTATCAAAATTCATCCGTTGTGCTGTCTTTCAAGATAGTCTTTTATACGCTTGGTAAGCATCCATGTCGATATTTGATAGGTCTTTTTTTAGCAACGCATGTTTTCCGCGAAAAAGTACGGGAAAACATGTCAATGTGGAGTGATTTCGTTCATGTGCATAGCGCGAGAAACACACTGAAGCGCCAAAAAAACTGGTATAGGCATGCATTTTCAAATACGGAGATATGTAAACAGGCAGAAGACGGCGCTGCGGTCGGCAGCGCCTATACAAGAGAACTAGTGCGTGGCGTGTTGTCATATCGGTTACTGCTGCTAAAGTGGCAGGTTAAGATTTAAGTGAGTTTGAATGTGTTGTTATAGTCGGCGCACGAGAGATTTGATGCAGCATCTCCGAGGTAGCGATGAAGTGGGGATTTTCCCGTACGACCATTTCACGAGTGTACCCTGAATATCAAGAGTCCGGTAAAGTATCAAATCTCCGACAGCGCTGCGACCGAAAAAAGATTATGCAAGAACGGGATCAACGACGACTGAAGAGAATCGTTCAACGTGACACAAATGCAACCCTTCCGCAAATTGCTGCAGATTTCAATTCTGAGCCATCAACAAGTGTCAGCGTGCGAACCATTCATCGAAATATCTATATGGGCTTTCTGAACCGAAGGCCCACTCGTCTACGACACAAAGCTTTACGCCTCGCGTAGGCCCGTCAACACCGACATTGGACTGTTGATGACTGGAAACATGTTGCCTGGTCGGACGAATCTCCTTTCAAATTGTATCGAGCGGATGGACGTGTACGGGTATTGAGATAATCTCATGAATCCATGGACACTGCAAGTGAGCAGGGGACTGTTCAAGCTGGTGGAGGCTGTTCAACAGTGTGCGGCGTGTGCAGTTGGAGTGATGTGGGACCCCTGATACATCTAGATACGACTTTGACGGGTGACACGTACGTAAGCATCCTGTCTGATCAACTGAGTCCATTCATGTCCATTGTGGTTCCGATAGACTTGGGAATTCCAGCAGGACAATGCGACACCCCACACGTCCAGAATTGCTACAGAGTGGCTTCAGGAACACTCTTCTGAGTTTAAACACTTCCGCTGGTCACAAAAATTCCGTGGCCGAGCGGTTCTAGGCGCTACAGTCTGGAACCGCGCGACCGCTACGGTCGCAGGTTCGAATCCTGCCTCGGGCATGGATGTGTGTGATCTCTTTAGGATAGTTAGGTTTAAGTAGTTCTAAGTTCTAGGGGACTGATGACCACAGCAGTTAAGTCCCATAGTGCTCAGAGCCATTTGAACCAACAAAAATCCCCAGACATGAACATTATTCAGCACATCTGGGATACCTTGCGACGTGCCGTTCAGAAGAGATCTCCACCCCCTCTTACTATTACGGATTTATGGGCGGCACTGCAGGATTCATGATGTCAATTCCCATGCCATGTCGTGTTGCGGCACTTCTGCGTGGTCGCGGGGACCCTACATGGTATTAAGCAGGTGTACCGGTTTCTTTGGCTCTTCATTGTATTTATGTTTCTCCTGTTTCTATGATAAGTTTGATCCCTTTCATTACGAGAACGCTCACGAATAGACGATCAATTAGGATTACGCAATAATATACTTATGTTTTACTTTAAGGAAAGTCAAAGAAACTGATCCATTACCAGATATATCAAAAAAAAAAAAAAATCGAATGAAAAGCACAACAAGGTCTCAGATACGGTCCAAAAGTTTGGTAGTATAATACCTTGACCGCTAGACTGTTAACCTCTCTCTTCCAGGCACTTCCAATGACGGGTTCCCAGTTTACACCAGGAAAATATAAAAACATTAATAACTCGAACAATGTTAACTTTGGACCCGATATTATATTAATAAAAATGTTCGTTTGTAGACAGTCTTTCGATGTATAACATTGAAAATACGCTATTGTCTCATCAACATTGACCTCAATTTTTTTCAAAAACTTGGGAATAGCTAACAAAAAGCGGAAACACGTGTCTCTTTATTTTCAGTTTATATCGTCCTTACAAAACTTGATCATAAACAGTGACACGCATGTCAGACCATCCCCTTGTCAGAAAAGGTCGAGGAAGGGTCCACTAATCCTCCAACGCGAGCTCCGAAACTTGCCGTCCAGGTAAAAGAATGCGTTTTCCGCCAAGTAGGGGTGTTCAACAACGTCACCTTATCCCACCCTTACGCGGGACGTGCAAAAATGGCTTACATCGTGGTTGCTGCACACTTTAGAAACGATCTGGAGCATCTCAGGGAACGTGTCACTCATCATAATTTGCGACCGCAGCGATCTCAAGCGGCAGTTGACGTCCCCATCAGGACGTAAATCGCACGATTTCTTTATGAAAATGGACGCGTACAAAATCTCATCAGCATTGACCTCAATTTTTTTCAAAAACTTGGGAATGGCTAACAAAAAGCGGAAACACGTGTCTCTTTATTTTCAGTTTATACTCCATTAAAATGCACATTTCCTCCCTTGTTCACAACCTACCCATGTTCTTGTGTTTATAATATATGTAGATAAAATATTCAGTACCCTAAGGCAAAAAGGGAAGTTCTATGTCCTGTTAGTAAGGTCATCAACTTTTAAAAGTTCCATTATCTTGTGATACAAGTAGGATAAAAATTAGATCATCATTCTCACTTCTTAGCAAAATCTCTAAAGTCATTCGTACTAGATCGCTGCTTCTATTCAGTAGCAGAATTTTTAGAACATATGAAATGCAAGGATACAAAAAAGACTGTGCAAAGTATCCTTCTGCAAGTAGTACAGTCTCTGTTCAATGTAAAGCCTAAAAAGTCATTCATTACTGCAATATTACTGTTAAATTTTCTGTATTTCATATACCATTGTGTGCGTGTGCGTGTGTGTGTGTGTGTGTGTGTGTGTGTGTGTGTGTGTGTGTGTGTGTGTGTGTCTGTGGGGGGGGGGGGGGGGGGGTTGCATGTGAGTGTGTGTGGGTGTGTGAGTGGGTGTGTATAAACTCACGCCTGAGAAAGAGCACTCTTATATGTACATATCCTCAATCACTCACTTCTTTAAGCTTTTAGTTTCACATTGGGCTTAAAAATTGTTACTCAGGTAATAATGCAGGAAATAAAATTAGGTACATTAACTGATGTGCGTTAGTGTTTTCAGACAAAGTAATAACACAAGAAAGTAGATTATCTCCAACTGTGTACACAAAACATGATTTTCAAAATTGTTCACATGTGTGTGAAATCTTATGGGACTTAACTGCTAAGGTCATCAGTCCCTAAGCTTACACACTACTTAACCTAGATTACCCTAAGGACAAACACACACACCCATGCCCGAGAGAGGACTCGAATCTCCGTCGGGACCAGCCGCACCGTCCATGACTGCAGCGCCTTGGACCGCTCGGCTAATCCCGCGCTGCCATATTTTTCAAATTTCATTAAGTAAGACTAAAGTTATGTCCTTTCAAGGTAAATACATCAATAGGGACGTAATAGTGATCAACAACAAAATAATTTTACGGGCATCACATTATAAATATCTGGGTTGCAACACGTGTTATGATTATCATAATTATATAGATAGAATGCTGTACAAATTTAAACCAACACGTGGAACAATGAACAGAAAGCTGAATTATAAACTCTAAAATATACAAAAATTCACTTTTGTACAGCAATGGCGAATCCAATTGTTGTGTGGAAGTGAGAGTTGGATAAACAGGAAGAAAGATGAAGGCAAAATACAAACAGCAATAGGGAGATATTTGCCCGACTGAACCACCGAACAAGAAGAGTTTTAGGAAAAAATAAATCGATATTACTTGAATGTACTCATACTTGCTATTAATAAAAAACTGAGTACAGAGACAGTTGGAAACAACACATGAACAGAATGAGAGACTGTGTTGTTGTTGTGGTCTTCAGTCCAGAGACTGGTTTGATGCAGCTCTCCATGCTATTCTATCCTGTGCAAGCTGCTTCATCTCCCAGTACGTACTGCAGCCTACATCCTTCTGAATCTGATTAGTGTATTCATCTCCTGGTCTCCCTCTCCGATTTTTACCCTCCACGCTTCCCTCCAATACTAAACTGGTGATCCCTTGATGCCTCAGAACATGTCCTACCAACCAATCCCTTCTTCTAGTCAAGTTGTGCCACAAACTCCTCTTCTCCCCGATTCTATTCAATACCTCCTCATTAGTTATGTGATCTACCCATCTAATCTTCAGCATTTTTCTGTAGCACCACATTTCAAAAGCTTTTATTCTCTTCTTGGCCAAACTATTTATCGTCCGCGTTTCACTTCCATACATGGGTCCCATTTCCTAATCTAATACCCTCAGCATCACCCGAGTTAACTCGACTACATTCCATTATCCTCGTTTTGCTTTTGTTGATGTTCATCTTATATCCTCCTTTCAAGACACTGTCCATTCCGTTCAACTGCTCTTCCAAGTCCTTTGCTGTCTCTGACAGAATTAAAATGTCATCAGCGAACCTTAAAGTTTTTATTTCTTCTCCATGGATTTTAATACCTACTCCGAATTTTTCTTTTGTTTCCTTTACTGCTTGCTCAATATACAGATTGAATAACATCGGGCAGAGGCTACAACACTGTCTCACTCCCTTCCCAACCATTGCTTCCCTTTCATGCCCATCGACTCTTATAACTGCCATCTGGTTTCTGTGCAAATTGTAAATAGCCTTTCGCTCCCTGTAGTTTACCCCTACCACGAGAGACTATCCAACAAAATCCTGAACTAAAATCTGAGAGGCAGGAGGGACTCGTACAGGCCCACCAAGGACTCGATGGACATAAACTTTGTGAGACGGATGTGGCAGATGCCTAATCCTCGTATGTAAGTATGTAAGGCGAGGGCGACGAATCCAAATCACATCTTAGTTTTTTCTAATGTTACTCATAATCCGTCTTGATTGAAAAAATGTTTATTCACTTGACCGATTTCGTTTCCTCTAGAACACTAGGCTGCGTCACGCAGCATGTGATGGTTGCTGCGTGTGGACGGGTAACTCCTGCAACCGAAAATGCAGATCTGAAGAGTGTTCTAGAGGAACCGAAACCGGCCATGTGAATAAACATTTTTGCAAGCAGCACGGATTATAAGTAACATTGTATAACCAGTGATTGCGGTATCCCATCAGACATTATGTCTGTTTGTGCTTGGTTTTTTTCTGTCGCGTAAAGCTATACTACAGCATGACTTGGCTATAAACTAGAAATTAGCAATGGCAACGGAAACTTTTACTTAAGTATAAACGTGGAAACATTTCATTATTACCCAGAGGACATAGTCGGACATCGATATAACTTCAATTCTCTGTCAGAGGTTGAGTGGCCACCAGACTGCATTAGTTCTGCTCGATTTTAGCGTCGTTACTTGACCTGGTAAGGTATCTAAGAAGTTATAACAGCGTCGGATGTTGAGTGATCATTGTGAAAGTCATAGAGATGCTGCATACTCGTATGAGACAGCGTTATCAGCACCTGAAAGACATTGAAAGGTGCCTCATTATGGGTCTCCATTTGACCGGCTGGTCGAATCGTGCAATTTCCAGATCTGTTAGGCATTCGTATATGACAGCGGCCCGACGTTGGGACTAAAAGGCAACGTGAGAGCATACATACTCATCGTCAAGATTCCGGTCGACTAGTTCTGATCACCATAGGGTTGGGGTTGGGGTTGGGATGTTTTAGAGAAGAGACCAAACAGCGAAGTCATCGGTCTCATCGGATTAGGGAAGGACGGGGAAGAAAGTCGGCCGTGCCCCTTCAAAGGAACCACCCCGGCATTTGCCTGGAGCGATTTGGGGAAAGCACGGAAAACCTAAATCAGGATAGCTGGACGCGGAATTGAACCGTCGTCCTCCAGAATGCGAGTCCAGTGTGCTAACCACTGCGCCACCTCGCTCGGTTCACCACAGGGAAGTAACGCCGTATTGTATACTAGGCACATCGCAAACCCCTCATATTTGCACGTGTCACATGAGAACAAGTGATACCCTCCCTGCTACATTCTGTGTCATCCCACATCATTGATCGGAGGCCTTCGGCGGTCGGAAAAGGAAACCGCTGTCCCACGAGTAGGTTGCCGTTAACACCACAACGTAGCCAGCTGCTTTTGGATTGTGCTGGCCGGGGTGGCCGAGCGGTTCTAGGCGCTACAGTCTGGAACCGCACGACCGCTACGGTCGGAGGTTCGAACCCTGCCTCGGGCATGGATGTGTGTGATGTCCTTAGGTTAGTTAGGTTTAAGTGTTTCTAAGTTCTAGGGGACTGATGACCTCAGAAGTTAAGTCCCATAGTGCTCAGAGCCATTTGAACCATTTGCTTTTGGATTGGTACAGAGACTGGGAATCATGGACTACTGATGAATGGCGTCGCATTGTGTTCAATGCTAAATCGCGATTCTGCCCTATTCTGCTTGACCAGAGTCAACCAGTGTAGCCGAGGCATGCAGAGACGTCTCGTTTTCCCAATGTTTGGAAAGGCACAGCGGTGTCACTCCTGCCGTGTGGGGAGTCACATATGGCACGTGTGTCCCTAAACCGTCTGCGTTATTCCGAGGTACTCCCGTGGCCAGTAAGATCCCCAGTTATGTCCTCGATAAAATATGTGTTGTACCAGCTCTGACGTCAACTCAGTCATAGTGCTGGTATCCGGATAACAACGTCCAGTTACAACAATTGTGGGCCAGCTTGCCTCAGGAGAGGATACAACGGCAGGAGACGATACAGAGGCTTCCCAAGCGAATCAGTACATGCATCGAGGTCGGAGGGTAGAGCGAGGGGGGGGCTAGAAAATCATACTGATAAGTGGGCTCATTCTGCCAAGTTCTTCGTAATTTGACTGTATTTTGTGATCAGCGAAATAATATGATATACCCTCTCAAGCCGTGAAGTTTCATGTCTTTTTCTCTCAACCATCCTTTCTAGAAGCTTCCTTTTTTCTTGTCAGGCAGTTTATATGTTCGTTGGCTTATACTGTGGGCGCAGAGGGCGTTAGCAACGCGTACACGAGGTTTAAGAGGGCACTGCACTGGCAGAGCTGTCATTTATGCCCAGGTGAGTCACGTGGAAAGATTTCCGTTGTGATTATGGCCGCACACCGGGAATAAACACACTTTAAACGCAGAATGGTGGTTGGAGCTAGACGCATGGAACATTCCATTTCGGAAATCGTTACGGAATTCAATATTCCGAGATCCAAAGTGTCAAGTCCGTCCCGGAACATCAAATTTCATGCATTAACTCTTACCACCGACAACGCAGTGACCGACGGTCTTCATTTAGCGACCTAGAGCAGCGGTGTTTGCGTAGTGTTGTCAGTGCTAACAGACAAGCAACACTGCGTGAAATAACCGCAGAAATCAATGTGAGACGTACGACAAACGTATTAGTCAACTCAGTGTGGCGAAATGTGAAGTTAATGGGCTATGACAGCAGACGACCGACACCAGCGCCTTTGCTAATAGCACGACATCGCCTGGAGTGTCTCTCCTGGGCTCGTGACCATATCGGTTGGACCCTAGACGACGGGAAAACTGCGACCTGGTCAGATAAGTCCAAATTTCGGTTACTAACAGCTGATGGTGGGGCTCGAGTGTGTTGCAGATCCCACGAAGCCATGGACTCAATTTGTGAACAAAACAATGTGAAAGCCGATCTTGCTCTATAATGGTGTGGGCTGTGTTTTTAGATGGGATGGATTGGGTCCCCAACCCCAACTGAACAGATCATTGACTGGAAATGGTTATGTTCGGCTACTTGGAGATCATTTGCAGCCATTCGTGGACTTCATGTTCCGAAAGTACGATGTCATGTCACTGGGCCGCAATTGTTAGCGATTGGTTTGAAGACCATTCTAGACAATTGAACGCATGATTGGTCAGCCAGATCGCCAGAAAGGAATTCCATCGAACATTTATAGGACATAATCATGTCTGTTCTTGCACAACAACCGGCACCGGGAACACTTTTGCAGTTATGAACCCCTTAAGAGGTAGCATGGCACAATATTTCTTCCCACGACTTGTTGAATCCATGCCACGTCGAAATGCTGCACTACGCCGGACGAAAGGAGGCCCTACGGTATATTAGCAGGTATCGCATGACTTCTGTCACCTCGGTGTAGCCGGCCGGTGTGACCGAGCGGTTCTTGACACTTCAGTCCGGAACCGCGCAGCTTCTATGGTCGCAGGTTCGAGTCCTGCCTCGGGCATGGATGTGTGTGATGTCCTTAGGTTAGTCAGATTTAAGTAGTTCTAAGTCTAGGGAACTGATGACCTCAGTTGTTAAGTCCCATAGTGCTCAGAGCCATTTGAACCATTTTGGACCTTAGTATATTTCCCTTGTCTCTTCTTCTTACAGCGTCTCATGTGTTTTCTCCTACGATGATTTACCTGTTTATGTCTCAATGAAGTTACCAGCAGTAGTCTCCTATCATACTTGTATTCCAGTGTCTTCCCATCTTGATGGAAGCGATCGTTTTGCTCTTGACATAGGACAAATTATCAGAGAACAAATTACTCTGACTGTTCATCATGTGAATCTTTCGCCTCAACAAGCAGCTTTTCCGAAATGTTGTGGACAACAGAAATATAATATGTCATTTTGGTTGACTAATAACTTAATAACAATTCGAATGAATTATTGTCAATCCATTCTCTCATTTACAATGATTTTTGATTCAAATTTTCTATTGAACATCATGTTTCGAATGTCAGGTCTAAGAAACACGTCTCCTCAATTTCACTTCTAATAGATGAGGGAACTTCTCACAGAGACATTTGAAGCATTCTTTATATTTCAATAAGATTTTCATAAAGTATTTCATTAGGACCAACTTAAGTTGTAGTGAGGTGGTAAAAAATCAATTATTTGTTTCGGATTCAAGACATTCTTGAGGAAAAGGTTCTTCTCTTCAAGCCACAGAGTTTTCTTGCAGGCCAGTTTGTTCTGGATCGGTGTTGATCACTTTCTCCACTATACTATTCGCATACGATTGAAAAAAAAGAGTGATGCAGCTTTTTTATCATATTAAAATTCAGCACAATAGGACTACAATAAACCACGGTTATTAAGTCTCCCTCCCCTCCTTGGTCATTAGACTGAACAGCTGACGATTGGTTGATCTTGGCAGCTCGAGAGTGATAGTGCCCCCACACCTTCTCCCACCTCCGCGTCATGCCTTGCGATTATCAGCTTCCGCCGCTCTCCCTCCGTTCCTCCTGCCGTATCCTGAAGAATGGTAAAGGTTCGGTTGGTGGATTACAGCAGTTTGATTGCTAGTTGGCTAGGCCAACGAACACGACAACTAAATAATCATTGCGGTAACATGCTGATCTGCGGCGTAGCGTGAGGTCTATGTATATGGGTGCAACACTCGCTCCAGATTTAATACGCTTCACTATGGCTGCAAGTGAGCCCTGCTTTGTAGCTTGTTGACTCATTCCTAACTTCAGACAACGCCCGACACGTCCACATTCAACGCATTTTTCTACAACTACATCTATACTCCACAAATCAGCTTCCGGTGTGTGGCGGAGAGTATTTTGTGTGCCACTGTCTTTTCCCCCCTTCCTGTTACAGATCGATTGCCTGTAGGCCTCCGTGTGAGTTCGAATATCTTTAATTTTGTCTTCAAGGTCTTTTCGCGAGGTATACGTATGGTTTATTAAATCTTATAGGAACGAACTCTCTCGGAACACTTTTCTTCACAAATAAATAAACTCGCACGATAAGTACAGAAACGTTGAGCTATATAATGTAGAATCCTCCAATGATCTACCGCGTAAATCATACCAATATTTTTTGCAGTGTAATATTCCTTAGATAGATTAATCGAAGCGGCATTTTGAATTAATTTTCTGGAAGAAATAAAACTTTTAGTAGAACATTTTGCTACAATTGTAGCTCTTCAATTTTCAAAACAATGATTATTAAACGTTACGTATTTAGCAAAACACTGTGCCATTTCTGATACGAAAATCAATTGACATTCAGATCGATGTTAGTTGAGCAATAAGCCACATATTCAATAAAAAATCTGGTTGCAGCTGTAAAATTATGCTTGTAATAATTACGTAATTAATTCTAAAGTTAATCTGTTCGGAAATTCCTACAGTCTAACACGAACAGTTACGACACTTAGTGCCATGAAATTTGTTATCGTCTGACAGTTGGAAGGACACTAGCACCCCTAGCGAGGAAAAAGCCAAACATAAGAGTAATGATTAGATTAGATTAGATTAATACTAGTTCCATGGATCATGAATACGATACTTCGTAATGATGTGGAACGAGTCAAATTTTCCAATACATGACATAATTAAGTTAATTTAACAACGTAATTAAGTTAATATAACAACTTTTTTTGTTTTTTTTTAATTTTTTTTTAAAATTTATATCTAAAAATTCCTCTATGGGGTAGAAGGAGTTGTCATTCAGAAATTCTTTTAATTTCTTCTTAAATACTTGTTGGTTATCTGTCAGACTTTTGATACTATTTGGTAAGTGACCAAAGACTTTAGTGGCAGTATAATTCACCCCTTTCTGTGCCAAAGTTAGATTTAATCTTGAATAGTGAAGATCATCCTTTCTCCTAGTATTGTAGTTATGCACACTGCTATTACTTTTGAATTGGGTTTGGTTGTTAATAACAAATTTCATAAGAGAGTATATATACTGAGAAGCTACTGTGAATATCCCTAGATCCTTAAATAAATGTCTGCAGGATGATCTTGGGTGGACTCCAGTTATTATTCTGATTACACGCTTTTGTGCAATAAATACTTTATTCCTCAGTGATGAATTACCCCAAAATATGATGCCATATGCAAGCAATGAATGAAATCAGGCGTAGTAAGCTAATTTACTAAGATGTTTATCACCAAAATTTGCAATGACCCTTATTGCATAAGTAGCTGAACTCAAACGTTTCAGCAGATCATCAATGTGTTTCCTCCAATTTAATCTCTCATCAATGGACACACCTAAAAATTTTGAATATTCTACCATAGCTATATGCTTCTGATTAAGGTCTATATTTATTAGTGGCCTCATACCATTTACTGCACAGAACTGTATGTACTGTGTCTTATCAAAATTGAGTGAGAGTCCATTTACAAGGAACCACTTAGTAATTTTCTGAAAGACATTATTGACAATTTCATCAGTTAATTCTTGTTTGTCAGGTTTGATTACTATACTTGTATCATCAGCAAAGAGAACTAACTTTACCTGTTCATGCATATAGAATGGCAAGTCATTAATATATATTAGGAACAACAAAGGACCCAAGACTGACCCTTGTGGAACCCCATTCTTGATAGTTCCCCAGTTAGAGGAATGTGCTGATCTTTGCATATTATGAGAACTGCCTATTTCAGCTTTCTGTACTCTTCAAGTTAGGTACGAATTAAACCATTTGAGCACTGTCCCAAGCATGCCACAATACTTGAGCTTGTCTAGCAGAATTTCATGATTTACACAATCAAAAGCCTTTGAGAGATCACAAAAAATCCCAATGGGTGGTGTTCGGTTATTCAGATCATTCAAAATTTGATTGGTGCAAGCATATATGGCATTTTCTGTTGAATAACCTTTCTGGAAACCAAACTGACATTTTGTTAGTACTTCATTTTTGCACATATGTGAAGCTACTCTTGAATACATTACTTTCTCAAAAATTTTGGATAAAGCTGTTAGAAGGGAGATTGGACAGTAATTGTTGACATCAGATCTAGCCCCTTTTTTATGCAAAGGTATAACAATAGCATATTTCAGTCTATCAAGGAAAATGCCCCATTCCAGAGAGCTATTACACAGGTGGCTGAGAATCTTACTTATCTGTTGAGAACAAGCTTTTAGTATTTTGCTGGAAATGCCATCAATTCCATGTGAGTTGTTGCTTTTAAGCAAGTTTATTATTTTCCTAATTTCATAGGGAGAAGTGGGTGAGATTTCAGTTGTATCAAATTTCATAGGTATGGCCTCTTCCATTAACAGCCTAGCATCTTCTAATGAACACCTGGATCCTACTATATCCACAACATTTAGAAAATGATCATTAAAAATAATTTCAACTTCTGACTTTTTGTTCGTAAAGTTTTCATTCAATTTGATAGTAATACTGTCTTCCTGTGGTCTTGGCTGACCTGTTTCTCTTTTAATAATATTCCAAATTGTTTTAATTTTATTATGAGAGTTGCTGATTTCAGACATGATACACACACTTCTGGATTTTGTAATAACTTCTCTTAATATAGCACAGTAGTTTTTATAATGTTTGATAGTTTCTGGGTCACTACTCTTTCTTGCTGCCAGATACACTTCCCTTTTCCGGTTACAAGATATTTTTATACCCTCAGTAAGCCATGGTTTGTTACATTGTTTCTTATGAGTATATTTAACTGTTTTCTTGGGGAAGCAGTTTTCAAATGCATTTACAAACGTGTCATGAAATAAATTATATTTTAAATTGGCATCAGGTTCACGGTACACCTCATCCCAGTCTAACTGCTGTAGGCTTTCCCTGAAATTTGCAATTGTTAAGTCGTTGACTGAACATACTACTTTGGAGGACTGTTTAGTACTGCTGGATGGAGCTATGTCATATATTGTAACTAGCTGTGCACCATGATCAGAAAGACCATTCTCAACAGGCTGAGCATTTATCTGATTATATTTTGTCTATAAAGATGTTATCTATCAGTGAGCTGCTATCCTTTACCACCTTAGTAGGAAAATCAATAACGGGTGTCAAATTGAAAGAACCGTGTAATACTTCAAGGTCATTTTTCCCATTACCCTCTTTCAGAGAATCTACATTGAAGTCCCCACAAATAACAATTTGCTTCCCCTGTCTGACAGATAGCACAACAAGGAGTCCAAATTTTTCAGAAATAGATGAAAATTTCCCGATGGGGACCTATATACAGTTACAATTATAAATGTGCCTTTATTTAATTTAAACTCACAGGCACATGCTTCTATATGTTTCTCTACACAAAACTTTTTTGTTTGTATACTTTTTGCACAATGATAACTTTTGACATATATGGCAAATCCTCCTTTCTCCATATTTTCTCTAATTACATGTGCAGAGAGCTTATATCCACTTACATTTACCTTATCTGTATCAGTAACAATGTGATGCTCAGACAGGCATAGTATATCTATTTCATCCTCAACTTCTAACTCTTCTAAACAGACCAGACGCTCATCTATTTTATTCTTTAAACTCCCAATATTTTGATGAAATACACTTACATTATTTTTAATTATACTTTTATGAGAACCTTTCCTTATTCTAACATTTGCAGTACTCTCCTGTCTGAGTTTCTCATTATGCTTAGGCCAAGTTCCTATACCAGTGGTCACACGGTGTTCAGAGAGGCAGATTATGTCAACTGGGTTGGGTGACTTTAATTCATCAATGCAATTACCTAGGACTTCTCAGGACAGACACAAATTCAACATTGGTGTGTCTCGATGCCGACGCAATCTTTACCAGGTCACACTCTACACTGTACCCAGGATCTCTGTCGATACTGTTCCCTGGCCCTCCCACAATAACCACAGTATCTTCCCTGGTAAATCCTTTACAGAGTGAACCTAAATCCTCTGTCACCTGATCCAGACTAGCACTTGGTTTGAAAAAATTTGTGACCTGGTATTTTGGTCCTAATTCCTCCTGCAGAAGTTGGCCTACGCCTCTGGCATGAGAACTGCCTAACAACAAAACTTTCTTCCTTTTTGATGACTTTCCTACATTCTTTTTCAATTTCCTATCGAAAGTTTGTTGTGTCCTGTCTACACCTACCTCTGCTTGAGGCTCATCAGTTTCTAACTGAACCAACAGGTCAAACTTATTTTTGACATTCACCACAAAACCGTCAGACTTAGTTCTAGGCCTGTTCCTTCTGTTACCTGTTGCCACTTCCCACCTCTCTTTGCCCTTCTCCCTCCTTAACCTGTCCAGATCTTCCCTAGCCTGATCTAGCTCAGCCTGAAGGGCAGCAATTTTCCCCTCCGGTTCCACTATCTTCCTATCTCTGCTGCAAATCCTACATAACCACTGATGAGCCTGATCCACTTTCCCGACACCCACGCCACTGCAGTCCCCCCAATGAAAAAAACTACTGCATCCATCACACCAAGCCCCGGAACTAACAATTCTACGGCAAGTCAGGCACTTCTTACTCATGGCAAAAATAATACTTTAGCTAGAATAAATAAATTAAATTACCGAAAATCAAAAAAGACGTTACAAGAATTAAGCCTATTCACAAATGCATATAAGCAAGTTTCTGATTTAAAATTCCGCTGTTTTTCTGAGATCTGTATTAAAACAATGAAGGTATACGCTATTTATTATGTATTTCACTCGATGGAATGAAAAAAAGGACAATTAAATGAGATACTTTAAGTTTGATTCTCCAAAAACGTTACGAGAATTAGGCCTATAAACAAATGTATATAAGCAAGTTTCTGATATAAAGTTACGCTGTTTTTCTGAAATCTGTATTAAAACAATGAAGTTATACGCTATTTACGGTAGTTTACTTATTTGTTACCGAGAAACTAGTCAAATTACCGTGAAACAAGAAACAAACACTTTTACAAAATTTAAGCCTAAACGCGACTTCGCGAAGTTACGATCTTTTCGTTTTTTCTGAAAAAATACGCAAAGAAAAGTGAAACCTTTAACGGCAAGACTAAACGATACACTAATTCACGTATTTAATTTGTTGTCGGTGTTAAACTAAATTATATTCCTGTATAAATCACTTAACTTTCTGGAAATAGTTTCTGGCGTCACTTACTCGGCGGCCATCTTTGTTTTTAATTGTATCTCTACTTAGTTACAGAGACAGTTATTATATTTTTGCGTTCAAAGCGTCAGTAAATAATCAAGATTCATGAATGATTCTGAAAGAAATGTAAAAAGAGCATAATCTCACTGATATCGTGTTAGAAGCTACAACTTATTCATGAAGAAATACTTTAGAATGTGTGACTAACTGCAGCTTACTCCGCTGAAAGCAATAGAATATAAACAGAGTATTTCATGCATGAGAAGCATATATTTCCCCTGCTGTCTGTGCTAATCGTAACAGCCACTTTTTCTTGGCCCGTAACAATTTTGTATGCAGTCTAATAATTTGCGCTTTCCTACACTTCTCTCGACTATCTACACAACTGTGTAGAGGGATCTTGTCGTTTATGACTCAGGCATAGCAACAATTGCAGAATTGGTTTCTTTTGTGAAGGGAAACAGTCTATTATCAAGCTTGTTTCGTTTTTTGTTCAGCTACAGTTTTGGTGGCTTATTTGGTAGGTTAATGAAGGAATTGCATTCCAAACAAGTTTCCTATATTCCACATTCAGTGATTTGGCTGGAAGAATATCAAACAAAACTTCACATTGTTTGGTAGATGCACGATGTCTTTCTGCAAAATGCCAGGGCTTGTGCTTTTTAGTAGCCTGATTGGTTTTTCTTGGAGGAAAACAATATTCATAGATAAATAACTGTACGTTACAAGAAATTCGTAAATTGGCTGTCCTGCAATGCACCGTTTCATATCTCCCAGGGTACTTAGGAAACTAATGAAGAACAAATTTGGTGTAATATTTTGGTTATTGTTGATTTTTATTGCTCCCTTTCGTTAAAACCATGTTACAAATCCATATAAACAACACTGTTCGCAGTCAACCGATATCTTATTCAGAAGTGCAGAAGTGTAGCCTACGTCCGCTTGGAGCGCTGCTGTCGCAGTGTATAACACAAATGAGCAGAAGTGTCGTTACTGTACGTGTTACTCTGTGATATCGCCATTACAGAGAATGGACATGTTGAGTTTATACGTTAAAGACAGACTGAGGGAGAGAAAAAACTTGTCGATACAATCGATTGTTCAATTCCCCAAGAAACACTCACGTACTGTGGTCTACAGCCACTGACGTCTAAACGAAAAATCTGCAGTATAAGGTAAACATCATTTTACTCTCAGTTCCTGAACACGTGTGCCGCAAAAAAAAAAAAAAACAAAGAAAACTGACTCTCTCTACCATTACACGTTTACTTCTGGCAGTTATTAACACTGCCATAGAGTAAAATATCTTTGGAGTGATAATTTAAATGCACGAAACAGAAGTTTTGTGACCAACATAAAATGACTCCAAAAGCCACATGATTATCATGCGGCCAATGTTTATTCGCAACACTTCTGCAGATTGCGAATGCCATTACAACGCCAACATAGACATCTTACATTCGAAAGTGTCGTTGCTTTTTTACTCACTTATAATATGCATCTTAATAATTTGCGTTCGATACCTGGAACGTATTTGGCTTAAAGCTTTGAAGAGGTTAATGCAAGAGCATTCTGCTTGTTTGTGACAAGTATCAGATCTGTTTTCGCTATTCTTTGTAAAAGAAGGTGAGATAACAAACGCCGTTTTTAAATGTTGTACTGCTCTTTTCATATTGCCAAGTCTCTGTTTTAATAAAATAGGCTGCATCGGCATTATTAAATTGCATCATAGTATGCGACGGGGAAAGTATCCCGAAAAACAACGAATGTGGAACTGTGAAGCGATTTATGTTTGTCAATTATTTTTATCGATGTTTCTTGTTCATTTTCGCTATTTATAATAGGTACATTCGCTCCATTCATATGATTGCAGAACAAATATCTCTCTCTAAAACATTCTACTGTAAAGAATTTTGAGCACATTTTCAAACTGACGAAATGCGGATATATTCCATAAAACTGATGGCAGTACACAATCGAATTCATCTAGCAACTCTCTCGTAAATGTGTAAGCGTAAAGCGACATAAATTACCCGCGATGTTAATTATTTATTACAATTTGTCAATATTTTAACACATAAAACCTCTCTTACTAGTGCAATAATTTGATCTTTGTGATACTTGCCTGTAAACAGTAACTTTTCCTCCGCTGACGAATTTCGATTTGCTTCCGTAGCAACAAGAAGTTTGCACCATTGCTGTTAGTACTAAATAACTGTATGGAAACAGGGGATTAGGTATTAACATGAAAGTTTCTGTCTTAGCGCAATACGTTATCGACAACGTCATACCAACGCCAAGCGATATTTCGGATTGATGCTGCGCAGTACTCTATGCTCATTCCAAAGATATTCTTACTGTATGCCTACTAACAAAAGAAGAAAGGAGTATCAAATTGCTAGTGAATCTGAAATACTACTATCAACACAATAGATTCGTGTAAGTTATTCGGTGATTTAACGTCCAGTTTTCACAGTACTAAAGAACAAACAAATGTTTTAAAATACTGCAAAATTCTGTTACGCGCAACAACAAGCAATTTAAAATCTTTGAGTATCTCAACCTTAAACAAAACGGTAACAGTGAATGTTTTATTTTCCATAGATGCAGCATGGGGCCAGAAAAGTTTATCATGTCTTTCGGAGCCGCCTACATCCCGGAGTTATGCTGATTCAGGTAAGACACGCAAAAAGTAAACCTAAGAGAGACAAAAGTATCTTTCAAAACTGGAAACAATGATAGGTTCAGCAGTTAATTGTTCTAAGCTTCATAGGCCAAGTATTATTTGGCGAGGCTGTCACTTAGATGAGTCAGTATAACTGACAACAAGCATTCCATCTCGACGAATGTCCAGTAAAGATGTGCTGTAAGATACATACCTTACAAGTTATGAGCATTTGTTCTTTAGAAAAGTTATGTTTCAAAGTAGCGAAGATGAAAAAGTGTTCATAGCTCTTAACGTATGCATTTTGGAGCACTTGTTTACTGAACATTTTTTCTTGTTTTGGACCATACTCCAACTTCCCAAAATAAGGAAAGCAAAGAGCTTGCAGTAGAAGAGATTTATTTCACAGTATCGAAGATGAAAAATTGCTTGTAGCTCTTAAGGTATGCATTTTCGACCCTATGTTTACTGAGACCTTTTTGCTTCTAGTATCGTGTACTTTCAACTGTGTGCGTTTACACCAATAATTATGATACATCTTGTATATGTATACTCAAATATGGAAAACATTTTACCAGAAAATTTCTTCACACGTGGATATTTTTCAGTTGACAAAGATTTGTGGAAGTCAAGTTATGTCACAGCATTAAACATTTATTTCACAGTGTGATCTGACTATGTGTCAGTAAGTCCAAGCTGCAGCTTCTCAGGTGCTGTGTTAATACTCGTATCAGCAGTGATGGGATAAGAGAGCAAATTGAACTGAGTCTCAGTTTCCTTAAATTCCTGAAATATTCTAGTGAACGCATCCTCCAAACTCTGCAGATGATCCCCAATCACGGCACAAACGCTTTCAGGCGCTTTCTGTTTCCCTAATAAAGGGAAATGACAAAAACTGCCTTCGCCTGCTTGCGTTTCAAATAGACTTAGTTTTGCTTTGAACTATTTTACATGCGTCCACATTTCATGTACAAACAAGCGCTTTCCCTGCAATGTTACATTCATTTCATTCAGTTCCTCAAAAATATCAGCTACAAGAATCGCCTCATATCTCCATTTCACACATCCCATTTTTGTAACAAAATCGTGAGATATTTCATTGTATCCTGAAATAAGAGTTTTTCATTTTGCAGTGCCCAGACCCTTTTTAACACTTTGTCCCGGCTCAACCACCTCACGCTATTGTGGTAAATTACGTCTTCGTACTCTGACCCACATTCATAAGAATAGATTCGAACTGTTGATAGAGGAATGCTATTGCTCTGATTGTGTTCACAATACCAACAACAGGATCTGCTATATGCTCTAAGCCCAGCTTTACGAAGACTCTCCCATGCAAAAAGCAACGAAAGGACAAAATTTTATTCTCTGTGTCTAGTCCTTGTAATACGTTTTTAAAAAGCTTTAACATAACTACATTTTTTCCCACGGAAAACTGTAACCCAGTCGTCTCTTGTAATGTTTACCATCTTTTCCAGGACAAGCCATTTTTCACCGCACAATCCACAGCACACTCAAGCAAGTCCTCACCAGTGGTTCTATCCTTAATTGATTCTAGACCAAGTAATTCCTCTGTGATGACGAAATTTTCTTTAATTTCAGGGATAAAGATGGGTAATTGTGTAGTGAGTTCGTTATCTGTGCTCTCACCCATCCCCAAGGAAAACCAAACAAAAACTTTGCTCGCTGTCTTCAGCTCTATGTGAGTTCGTCGCTGTTTAGACTATTGCGCCGCACTATAGTTCTTCTTGGCAATGAAATGCTTTCAGATTTACTTCTAACATCGGGACACAGTATGCTTGCACACTCTAACATACACTGCTTAATAGACTCGCCATCCGAAAGAGGCTTGGTGCGTTTAACAAGGTTATAGGCTACCATGAAACTTTCTTCTGTAGTGCTATTTTGAAATGTTGATTGGCTTGTAAACGTTTTTTGCTTCTTCAACCTTTTCACATGCTCTGCAGCTTTATATTTTGCGTTTTTCCTCTACTTCGTCAACATGGCTTGGTGTGGCGATTGCACACTCTAACCTTGTATACCAGTAACGCAACCAGTTTGTAGTTCCAACACTTCTTTATTGATTACACATACACATGAATTCATCAACACTGATCAATTAACAACATTTGCATATCAAGGCCCTATCCACAATTAGTATTTACAATATTAACCGTCACACTTGTGACAACGGCCCCTTTACGTGCCGGAAACAACAACCAAAATAATAGATGAAATGCTTACAATGTCGGCTATCGCCTTTCTCACTCAGTTTTACACTTAATTTGATGCTGTCTAATCTGAAGGGTACTATTAATTGTTCTGTTTACACTTAGCATTCTACTACACCCAACGTCCAGAAGATTCTAGACTATATGCAGGCTTTAGGCAAAACGTCAATTTGATGAACATATGATGAACGCGAGCAACCGTTAATCTATTACGATTTCACAAACATACGATGTAAAGGGTGAACTTATACTCAACTTTGGGCATTAAGAAATATGCCTAAAACAAGCTGCTCGTTAAATGGAATACAGAAATCGCGCGTTAACGGGGTCCGGGCGGCCCTGAGTTCAAATCCTGAGATTTCCGTCACACTGCAAGCTGGCGGGGCGAGATTTGCTCGCGTCGACCACTATACATGTTTCTGAAAACAGGAAAACATGAGCGGCAGACACACTGTGGTATATTCAAGTTACACAAATGTGTATATACCTTAACATAAACACATTACAAGTTAACCAATGAACAGAATTAAGGAGCTTAGTTTCCTTTGATAAAAAAAAAAACTCTAGATACTACGTGAAAAGATGTCAGTCCACACCCAATGACTTAAGGTCTACCTTACAAGATAATCTGTCTTTGCTGAATGGATGATACCACAGAAATCAAACGTGCAGTACCTAACATGACAATCAACCTTCAGATAGGTATAGAACTAATGTCACTTCAGTAGGTCGCTAATGCAATAAGCACGGCCCCTATGGCCACGGACCAAAATACACACAGCCCCTATCCGACCACAAAACACAATGTGACCTATATTTATCATGGCCACTTGCCTTCCATACACACAAGAAATTATTAAGAAACAACAACTACCACTAATTCGTAAAACCAGAAAATTCTAAATCTATAACTAAATTAAGAAATGACGTTCAAGTGAGCCAGCTACCTTCAGCGTGCCACTAAGCACAAAACCCAAACTCACTAATGAGAGGCGCTACTTCTAGCCACTATAGTAACATAATTTCATGGCCGTTCCAGAACATAACTCGCCTCGCCACCACTGCAGTGAATGTTTTGCTGGCCACTAGCACGAGCAACTGCAACAGTACACAATAATATTCATTATATATAGAAGGAGGGACCCACCACGAAAGCTTGGCGATTAATTTTTTCTTCTTCATGTGAAATTCACACACCATCGATCCGCATAACTCTCGAGGTATTAGCAAATCCTGGTCGCCACTGGCCAGCCGTGTCAATACAACTTTAATACTTCCCGGCAGCGGCCCATGCTTCTTCGTTGCTCCAACTCAACTGGTACTCACAGCATACGGCAGTGACACGTGTCATGGTGTCGCCAACCCCCACAACGACAACATCGAAAGCACGTCACACCACAGACTGACTCGGCTCATGCGCGGCCCCACTCTCCTCTACTTGCGCACGCGCGCCACCATAAATAGCCTGCCTCAAAGACGCAAAGATAACAAGGCACAGGGACAAAGATGGAAGTAAGAATCTATATCGCCTGGCGCTAGAAACCCACCGGTTCATGGCTATTGTTTCAGGACACAATGTTTCCTTCCCTTTATCAGCAAAGAAATATGTATTTGTCCATTCTTCATTAAACATGTCATTCATCACTGATTTTACGTTTTTTCGGGATGTTCATGGCTCCACTGAAGCTGTAAATTTATATATTTACTGTTGCACTGGCAAAATGGAAATAAACCAGACCAACCGGAAAATCAGTGCGCGCCGTACTATTCGCCCAAACCAAGTAGAACGTACGCCGTAGAAGAGTCTAGTAATATTTTACTTCTTCCTACATATCTTTCACAAAATGATCATCAAGGCAAAGTTAGAAAAAAATCGAGATGGTACGAAGGCTTATCAACAGACGTCATTGCCGCGCACCGTTCGTAACTGGAGCAGGAAAGGGGGAAAATGCCGGTGGAACACGAATTACCCTTCTCCACTTACCGTAAGATGGCTTGTGGAGTATAGACGTAGAACGGGTATAATTCTGTATGAATGGAAATGAAGTTGACGCCGATATCACTCTCATTAAAGCTATTATGAAAGAAACTATACCATTGTTAGTGAGGACTGTCCTGTAATGTCCAAACAAAGAGATCTGTGGCTCAAACTACAGGTTAGGAACCGCACACTTTCCCACGATGAACGAAGCTCGTTATCAATTTCAAAACAGTGTTTCACTAGATATTCCAAGAGATCTGGCCGGTCACAAGAGCAGCCCCATCAATACCAAGCTAATGGAAGATTGGCTGAAATACTGGTGCACATAACTGCTTGCAAAGAAGAGACTGCATTTGAAGGATGTTATTGCGCTGCCCTAAGTTTACATCAACGCCCAGAAGTCGGACAAAACACTTGAATACGCCGAAGCCAACTACACTGAAGGGAAAAAACCGCAACACCAAAAATTAAATAATGTAGAGTAATGAAATTTCGGGAATAAATTTGTGTAGGTAACGTTTTTAAGTGATTAACAGCTCAAGAACACAGGTTAATGTAAGCACGAGATAAGCCACTACAAATATGAAGTACTGGTACATTAATAACCGATGTATACGCCAGAATGTTGAATGGAAGCACGCAGATCTGCATACATTATGTTGTACAGGTGCCGGATGTCAGTTTGTGGGATGGAGTTCCATGTCTGTTGCACTTGGTCGGTCAATACAGGTACGGTTAATGTAGTTTGCTGATGATGTTGGAGTTGTCCGATGATGTCTCACATTGTTCGATTGGAGACTGATATGGTGGTCGAGCAGGTCAAGGCAACATGTCGACACTCTGTAGAGCATTTTGGGTTACAACAGTGGTATGTGGGCGAGCGTTATCCTAGTGGAAAACTCCCTCTGGAATGTCGTTCATGAATGGCAGCACAATAGATCGAATCGCCAGAATGACGTGCAACTCTGCAGTCAGGCTGCATGGGATAACCACGAGAGTGCTACTGCTGTCATACGAAATCACATACCAGACCGTGACTCCAGGTGTAGGTCCAGTGTGTTTAGCACGCAGACGGGTTGGTTGCTGGTCCTCAATTGATCTCATTCTGAGCAACACGGGGTCATTACTGGCACAGAGGCGGAACCAGCTTTCTGAGAAAACACAACAGACCTCCAACCTGCCCTCCAACGAGCTCTCGCTTGACACCACTGAAGCCGCAAATAGCGGTGGCTCGGGTTCAGTGGAATGCACGCTACAGGGCGTCTGGCTCGGAGCCGTCCTTGAAGTAACCGATTTTTAATAGTTCGTTGTGTCTTTGTGCTGCCAACTGCTGTTCAAATTGTTGCTGCAGATGCAGTACTAAGTGACAGAGCCAAACGCCGAACACGATGGTCTTCCCTCGCGGTAGTGCTATGGTCTTCTTGCGACCGTACTTTCCCGTGACCACCACTACCAGCAATCATGTACAGTGACTACATTCCTGGAAGTCCTTCTACAATCTCGTCGAAGGAACATCCAGCTTCTCGTAGCCCTATTACACGACCTCGTTGAAACTCAGTGAGGTGTTGATAATGGCGTCTTTGTCACCTCAAAAGCATTCGACTATCTTCAACTCACCACTTCCAATCTCAAAGGTAACTAAGGCTCGCGACCGTCAGAGCGTGTATTTAAAGCAGACCTGATTTGCATCCTCATAGTGGCGCTACGAGCGCCTCTCTTTAGCGACTGTTGCGAAATTGGAACACATATTATCTTTCAGATTTACAAATACCCCTACCAACGTTCGTTTATGTCATACACTTTATCTTGGTGTTGCAATTCTTTTCCGTCAGTTCATATACAACGGTTAACACTATCTTGTTCCGTCTGGTGGTATCGTCAATACAGATACGGCAGTGTCTTCCCCTCCGTGTTCTTCATGCACTGACAAGTTCTTATGGCCTGGAACCGTATCCACGACTAAAACTGTTCTGTTGTCGTGTGTTACGCTGTCTGACGGACTGCACGACTGTGTCCTCGCCTTTCGTCCCTTCCTTGACAAGAGATTTACCGGACGTTATTTCTAAGTTAAACCCGCTCTGATCTATATTGCACACATTCTGTCTAACGAGCGTTTCCATAATACACTCATGCTCATAAATTAAGGATAATGCTGATACATGGTGAAACAACGCTCTAGTGGGCGGTTTGCGGGTTTAAATCACCTCGGGGTGTGACCATGCGGTGCACTTAACCTGCGGTCGTCGCTCGCACGGTAGCGCTAGCAGCAGTCCACATATGCAGAGGTGTATTGTTGCATGTCAGAGTACGGTGCAGCGAGTAAGTGTGCAGCCGTTTCCAGACGTGCTAATGGTGACTGTGTGTTGAAAATGGCTTAAAGAACATATATTCATGACGTTATGAGGGGTAGAATACTAGGGCGACTGGAGGCTGGTCAAACACAGCAGGTCGTAGCACGGACCCTCCGTGTGCCACAAAGTGTGATCTCAATATTATGGCAACGATTACAGTAGACAGGAAACATGTCCAGGAGCTACAGTACGGGACGTACTGTCTGAACAGTGATTCTCGCCGAGTTTTCATATAGCTTGAACCAGGAACTAGATATCATCCCCTTAATGTTCTTGAAAGGGACCTGTATGGAGGTCATGGTTTGGTGGTGTGGGGTGGGATTATGATTGGTGCACGTACACCCCTGCATGTCTGCCAGAGGAACTGTAACAGGTCAGATGTATCGGGACGTCATTTTGCACCAGTATGTCCGCCTTTTCAGGGGTGCAGTGGGTCCCACCTTCCCACTGATGGATGACAACGCACGGCCCCACCGAGCTGCCATCGTGGAGGAGTACCTTGAAACAGAAGATATCAGGCGAATGGAGAGGCCTGCCTGTCCTCCAGACCTAAACCTCATCGAGCACGTCTGGGATGCTCTCGGTCGACAAATCGCTCCACTTCTTCAAACTCCTACGACACTTCAGGAGCTCCGACAGGCACTGCTGCAAGAATGGGAGGCTATACCTCAGCAGCTGCTCGACCACCTGATCCAGAGTATGCCAACCCGTTGTGCGGCTTGTGTACGTGTGCATGGTGATCATATCTCATACTGATGTCGGGGTACATGCGCAGGAAACAGTGGCGTTTTGTAGCACATGTGTTTCGGGACGGTTTTCTCAACTTATCTCCAATACCGTGACTTACAGATCTGTACCGTGTATGTTCCCTATGTGCCTATGCTATTAGCGCCAGTTTTGTGAAGTGCCACGTTGTGTGACACCACATTCTGCAATTATCCTTAATTTATGAGCATGGGTGTAGCTCTGGTGTTAGCGAAATTCTCTTCAATGCAGTAAGAATGGCTGTGTCGTTACCCAACTTGTTAGTTAAGTAACGTGGATTATTTTTCGTGTCAAAATACCATCTTCCTGCTTGAAAGCAAACACCAACCAAAAAAAAAAAAAAAAAAAACGGTTTAAACTGTTTTACAAACAGTCCCAGTGGGACTTGAGTGCTTCACTGCTGCATCTTAGCGGTGTGGATCGTCATCTTTTCCATATATGCATTATTTAATTTATCTAGCCAGATTGTGCTCGCCTTGGAAAACTTTTGTTGATGCGTACTTTGGTTTTCAACGTATTTACTCCAAATGTACAGACCACTTTTTTTTACTTTAATAATTCATAGTTCTTCTTTATGTTTCTGAAAGACAGATTTCAGTTCTTTCCACCATCACTTACTTCCTCGTTTTTACAACCCGATCCCGTTGTACCAATCATGCTCTCACAGTGGTGAAAGGGCAGTCTCATTATCGTCTCCTTCCTTCGTGAAATTATCTACGGCTTCTGACATGAGATTTAAAAGTCTAAATAACAGCACACAGAAAGCCCCATACGCTTTCGTTCACCTTGTGTAAAAGTTAGTCGAATAGCCGCATAATTATAGTGATGCTTATCAGTCACGTCTTTCCGGAACTCTCGTTCTTTGAAGTGTTAACATTGCTATTTGGTCGTCATGCCTTACCGCCCGTGGGGGTGCCGCACTATCGCCTGTCGATTCACCGACGTTATGAACACGAACTTCTTACTCACTCTACCACACAGTATTTCGTGCTCGGGCATTAAGCAGATGGAAAGGAGCGGAACGAGAGACAAACTACTGGTGCGTGAGCAGCTTTAAGGGGGGACGTTCATGAAAAACACAGCTATTTAAAAGATGCATCAGATCCACCGTTTTGCAGTTACGGCAAGGAAATTTTGTACTATGCTTCAAATGAAATTAACACTTCAACTGGTAAGTTCTTGGACTATATAGATTTAACTTCTTATACAATTTAAAAATTTAATTTTCAAAAAACAGTATATGTACCTTTTCCTCAGAAAGCATTCAAGAGATTTCTACAAAATTTTCTCTGTTTAATCTTTTTGCATATAGAAAGTTTCACTCATGTTAATTTTGAATATTTAGAATACGAAAATTTTAATACATTTTAATAATAATTCTGTAAGTATTACATAAAATACATCCGTAATTCCAAGGACTTTGCCTCATACCTTAGCTGACACTCAGAATTTCAAAACTCACCCTTGAGACAACATTTATTGGGGTTATAGAAATGACTGTACAAAATTTCATAATTGTAGCTTTTGTGTTAGCAGAAGAGCCAACACCGTGTTACGAGTGGAGGCCGAAATGCACGCGTTTTAGCTCACGCAGGCTGGCGCGAGGAGGGAAGAACTATACTGACGTGAGGTCTGGAACATGACAAGGAATGAGAATTCATAAAAGGCACTAATTAGTTTGATACTTAACTTTAATCCATTAATGATGGACGTCGCTCTTGACGGTACATGATTCACAATATTATCTGTTCAGAATACATTCTTGAAGATAGTAATATTAGTAACTGAATATGGCGCCTTGCTAGGTTGTAGCAAATGACGTAGCTGAAGGCTATGCTAAACTGTGGTCTTTGCAAATAAGAACGTATGTAGACAGCGAACCATCGCTAGCAAAGTCGGCTGTACAACTGGGACGAGTGCTAGGGAGTCTCTCTAGACTAGACCTGCCGTGTGGCGGCGCTCGGTCTGCAATCACTGAAAGTGGCGACACGCAGGTCCGACGTACACTAACGGACCGCGGCCGATTTAAAGGCTACCACCTAGCAAGTGTGCTGTCTGGCGGTGACACCACAATAGCCCTCACAGATTCTGAGAAAATGTTACATAAACTTTAAAAAACATAATTTTCAGAAATGCAATTTGAAGTTCACCCTAACGCCTTTTCTCACACCATCTCTTCAGAATGAAATTACATGGTAATCCTGACCATTGGCTGCTTACAAGCGTTGACAAAATTCAACGGAGACACTTGAAAACGTGTGCTTCGACCGGGACTCGAACTCAGGATCTCCTGCTTACATGGCAAACGCTCTGTCCGACTGAGAGATCGAGGACACACAGGATAGTGCGACTGCAGGGACTTATCTCTGACACGCTCCCCGTGAGACCCACATTTCCAACTTACTGTCCACACACTACATTTGTAGTGCCCCCGCCCACTACACTCATTACTCGCGGCAGTCAGTCTAAAGATTCCCTAAGAGTTTGAGCAATGTGAATTCAGCCGCACCGAAGAAGATCATTGGCCATATATATCTCTTCAGAAATCCTCAGATTTGTACTCAGGGTTCTCTGTCCCTTTAAGGTTTCTCTTCTGGTTTCTCGTTTTCTGTCTTCTTTTCTTTACTAGATCTTCAACGGACTTTTCGGCTGCAGAAAGCTGCTGTAAACCTATTTTTCTGAAGATGTCTTGGTGAAATTTCCTGTCGTAAAGCCCATTGTCTCGAGTATCTTCACCCTCCCTATATTTCCATCATTAAACACAAGAAATGCATCATAAGTTGCAATTCTGACACCTGTAGGAGACGAAAATGTGGTTTTAGGGCATCGTTTCCATACGAGTGAATTTAAAAACTCATTTGAATTCTGGATTTTGCCGTGAACACACTTTTTTAGAAGTTCGGGTTCGGCCAGAAATCCGTAAGTCAGCTTGACAACATCCAGGATACAATTTGGATGCCTCTCCTTGTGAATGTAGGCGTTATATACCTCTGAGCCTGTAGCTTCTGCGGCAAATGGCCACCGAAACAAAATTACACAAGTTAACGTGGCCAGATGACGAAAGATACGTTCATCTGTTGTCCCACCATGTGGAAATATGTATCCCATACTGCACTTTTCGTGTCACTTGCATTGGGTAGGTTCTGTCTACATCTACGTCTACATGTTTACGCTGCTATTCACAATAAAGTGCTTGGCAGAGGGTTCCATGAACCACCTTCACGCTGTTTCTCTACCGTTCCACTCTCGAACGACACGCGGGAAGAACGAGCACTTGAATTTTTGTGTGTGAGCCCCGATTTCTCTTATTTTATCATGATGATCATTTCTCCCTATGTAGATGGGAGCCAACAGAATTTTTTCGCAATCGAAGGAGAAAACTGGTGATTGAGATTTCATGAGAAGATCTCCTCGCAACGAAAAACGCCTTTGTTTTAATGATTGTCACTCCAATCTACGTATCACGTCTGTTGCACTATCTTCCCTATTTCGCGATAATACAAAATGAGCTGCCCTTCTTTGAACTTTTTCGATGTCATCCGTCAGTCCCATCTGATGCGGATCACACACCGCACAGCAATACTCCAGAATAGGGCGGACAAGGGTGGTGTAAGCAGTCTCATTAGCAGACCTGTTGTACCTTCTGAGTGATCTGCCAGTGAATCGCAGTCATTGGTTTGCTCTACCCACAATATTATCTATGTGATCGTTCCGAATTTGGTTACTTGTTATTGTAATCCCTAAGTATTTCGTTGAATTTACAGTCTTCAGATTTGTGTCTCTCATCGCGTAATCGAAATTTAGCGGATTTCTTTTAGTACTCATGTGAATAACTTCACATTTTTCTTTATTCAGGGTCAATTGCCACTTTCTGCACCATACAGATATCTTATCTAAATCATTTTGCAATTCGTTTGGGTCATTTGATGACTTTACAAGACGGTAAATGACAGCATCATCTTCAAACAGTTTAATAGGGCTACACAGATTGTCTCCTATGTTGTTAATAGAGATCAGGAACAATACAGAGCCTATAACACTACCTTGGGGAATGCCGGATATTACATTTGTTTTACTCGGTGACTTTTCGTCTGTTACTACGAACTGTGACCTTTCTGTCAGGAAATCACGAATCCAGTTGCACAACTGAGGCGATATTCCACAGGCACGCAGTTTGGTTAGAAGACGGTTGTGAGAAACGGTGTCGAAAGCTTTCTGGAAATCTAAAAATATGGAATCAACTCGACATCCCCTGTCGATAGCACTCTTTACTTCACGAGTATAAAGTGCTACTTCTGTTTCACAAGGACGATATTTTCTGAATCCTTGCATGTGTCAATAAATCATTTTCTTCGAGGTAATTCATAATGTTCGAATACAGTATATGTTCCAAAACCCTACTGCAAATGACATCAGTGATGTGGGCCTGTAAATCAGTGGATTACTCCTATTATCCCTTTTTGGGTATTGGTGTTACTCGAGCAACTTTCCAGTCTTTAGGTAGAAATCTTTCTGTGATATAGCGATTGTATATAATTGCTGAATATGGAGCTATTGTATCAGCATACTCTGAAAGGAACCTGACTGGTATACAATCTGGACCGGAAGCCTTGCCTTTATTAAGTGATTTAAGCTGGTTTGCTACACCGAAGATGTCTACTATGTCTCTCATCTTGGCAGTTGTTCTTGATTGGAATTCAGGAATATTTACTTCGTCTTCTTTGGTGAAGGAGTTTCGAGAAACTGTGTTTAATAACTCTGCTTTAGTGGCACTGTCATCAGTGACTTCACCGTTGTTATCGCGCGGTGAAGGCATTGATTGCCTCTTGCCACTGGTGTGGTTTATGTATGACCAGGATCTCTTTGGGTTTTCTGCCAGATTCCGCTATATTTCGAACTTCTGCAAAACTTTGCCGGTCTTGGGGCTTTTGCGCTCTTTTAAATTTGGCATGCTTTTTTCGTTGCAACAGCAATATGACCCGTTTTGCGTACCATGGGGGATCAGTACCATCACTTATTAATTTATGTGGTATATACATCTCAATTGCCGTCGATACTATCTCTTTAAAATCATTCCATATCTTTTCTTTACTTACATGATCAGATCGGAAGGGGTGAAGATTGTCTTTTAAAAAGGCATTAAGAGCGTTTGTACTGCCTTTCTTTTAAACAGGTATACTTTGCGTTTCTTTTTGATGGTCGTGGGTGTTACGGTATTCAGCCTAGCAGCTAATCCCTGTATTCGTCACGATATTGCCTATTTGTTCAGGATTATTTGTTTCTAAGAGGTCAAGTATGCTTCCGAACCACTTACGCCCCGAGTGGGCTCACGAACTAATTGTTCAAGATAATTTTTTGAGAAAGCACTCAGTACAATTTCGGATGACGTTTTATGCCTGCAGCCAGCTTTAAACGTGTAATTTTTCCAGTATATCGAGAGTAGATTGAAGTCACCACAGACTATAACTGTATGAATGGGATACTTATTTGAAATGAGACTCAAGTTTTCTTATAACTGTTCAGCAACTATATCTTCTGAGTCGGATGGCCGGTAAAACGATCCAATTAATAGTTTAGTCCGATTGTCAAGTATAGCCTCTACCCATACTATTTCGCAGGCACTATCTACTTCAATTTCATTACAAGGTAGACTTCTTCTGACCGCAATAAATACTCCACCACCAACTGTATTTAATCTATCCTTTCTGAACACTATTAGATCGTTTGAAAAAGTTTCGGCTGATCTTATTTCCGGCTTTGGCCAGCTTTCTGTACCTATGACCTTGTGAACTTGAGTGCTTTCTGTTAGGGCTTGGAGCTCTGGTTCTTTCCCAACACAGCTACGACAATTTGCAACTACAATACCGATCGTTTCTACAACTACCTTACAGTGTTTTACATGCCCCCTTTTACACGGACGCCCTTTCTGTGGTTTCCTGAGACCTCCTAACTCAAAAAAGCGCCCAACCTCTTCCACACAGTCCCCGCTACCCGTGTAGCCGCTTCCTGTGTGTAGTGGACTCCTGTCCTATTAAGCCGAACCCGGAAACCCACCATCCGATGGCGCAAGTCAAGGTATTTGTAATCTACAGGGTCACAGAACCACCTGAGCCTCTGATTCAGACCCTCCACTCGGCTCTGCATCAAAGGACCACAGTCGGTTCTATCGACGATTCTGCATATGGTGAGCTCCTCCTTCATCTCGCAAGCAAGACTGGCAATCTTTACCATTTCCGCCAGCCTCCCGAAACCAGAGAAAATCTCCTACGATCCAAAGCGACACACGTCATATGTACCGACATGAGCCATCACCTGAATTTGGTTGCACTCTGTACTCTTTATGACATCCGGAAGCACCCTTCCAGATCCGGAATGAGTCCCCCCGGTATGCTCACGGAGTGCACACTGGCTTCCCTCTCCTTGGCAGCCATGTTCCTAAGAGGCCCCATTACGTGCCTAACATTGAAGCTCCCAACTACCAGCAAACCCAACCCCTGTGAACGTCCAGACCTAACAGGCCGAGAAACTTCCTCTGGGACAGGGTGGACGACTGCATCCGGCTTAGAGACTTGGCCAGCCACAGATAACGCCCGAAACCTGTTCGTCTAACGAACTGGGGAGGCCCTACGATTGGCCCCTCGGAAAGTCTTTCGCTGCCTGACAGACTTTGCAGTGATCTCCCACTCGATCACGGGTGAGGGATCAACCTCAGTGCAAGCAGTACCTGGGGCGGCCACAGCACTGGACCGATGGGGGGAGGGGGGGGGGGGAAGGACACGTGGTACGTACTCAACGTCCCTTGCATCTCCACGTCCAACCCCCCACAGTGATGCCCCTTGGCAGCAGTTCCAGCTGTGTGACGGAAGCCAAAGCAGCCTGGAGCTGTGAGCGAAGGGTCACCAACTCAGCTTGCATCTGTACACAGCAAACATAGTTCCTATCCATTACTGAAACACTCCTGTTAGAAACTTGTAAAAATATACAGGGTGTAAATTTTAAGTTGACAAACCAGAATAACTCGAAAAATAAGCTTCACACGAAAAAATGTGTAGAATCCAAAGTTGATTATTTTCGAGGGGGACATCTGCTGGTGCTAAAATTAGACCGCCACCCCAGCCCCTGGGGGTGGGGTGGGAGGCAACTTTAAAATTTCAAATAGGAACCCCCATTTTTTATTGCTGAATCAGATTTTACATAAAAAACTACGTACATTTTGTGTTAAACATTTGTTTTGATTGTTGTTGGTAAAGTAGTGAAAAGTAAATGAATTTCGGGGTGCTTGTTTCCAGTGAGTCCCCTCGTCTCTCTCTTTCGGCCTGCTTGTTGTCCGTAAACCCCTTCCATCTCACCGTTTTATGAAATCAAATGTTCAAAGTGATGACCTCCAACTTCGATGCATTTATTGACTCGTGCAGTAAATCCCTGCACACATCTTGATAACATGTCTGGTATAATTACAGCGCAAGCATCTCTTATTTTTTGCAGAATGTTTTCGCGAGTGGTAGGCGTTTCCTGATGAAAGGTATCTTTTAGGTAACCCCATAAGAAAAAATCTAGTGAGGTAAGGTCAGGTGATCTGGCTGGCCAATTCACAGGACCTGCCCTGCCGATTCAGCAACCATGGTGAAGTCGATCTAGTACATCGCGCGCTACTAATAAATATTGCGCTGGACAACCATCATGTTGAAACCACATGTTTCATCGAAGTTCGATGCTCAGGTCTTCAAGTAGATCTGGCAGTTCATTTTCAAGTAGGTTTCGATATTTGTTGCCATTCAAATTACCGTTTATAAAATATGGACCGATCAGTTTATCGCAATTATACCACATCAAACATTAACTGACCAAGGTCGCTGATGGTTGACTTCTCGAAATCAGTATGGATTCAGTTCACTCTAGTAATGCATGTTATGACGATTAGCTTCGTCGTGGTTTGTGGATATTGCCTCATCGGAGGAAAGTACTCTGGCAAAAAAAGTTGTTTGTTTGCATCCGCTGAACTGCCCAGTGACAAAACGTTAGACGGAAGTCATCGCGTTGTAGTTTCTGATGCATGGATAAATGGTATGGTTGGAATTTGTGGAGCTTCAAGATTTTCCAAACACTCGTGTGTGAAATTCCTGATTTCCTTGATACTTCTCCCATGCTCTCATATGGATTATGAGCCACGGTAGCTAGGACTGCCACTTTATTGTTTTCTCCACAAACAGTAGCTGCACGGGTTCTTTTTTTCTGGTTCACACTACCTTCCAAAGTAAATCGTTTAATAACTCGATCAAAAGAGGACCGTTATCGTACTTGGCCAGGAAAACGCTGCGCTTAAAGCGCGACTGCATCGTCAAAATTTCTACCACTTTCTCCATAGATGTACACCATCTCAATTTTTTCTTCCACAGAAAGATAATTCGTAATGACATATGCCACCTGTTAATCTCAAGAGAGGAAAGATAAGGGGCGTCGAGAAAAGCAGCGTTAGAATTTCTATGAGTGAGAAGCGACCCGCTCGGCGTAATTCCACCTAGCAATACGAACTCCGCGTCAAACGCGACTGGTAGCGAGCAAAACCGGGAACGCAGTCACACAAGGTAATAAAACGTAAGTCGCCCAAAAGACAATCGTTATAAATGATGTATTGCTGTCTGAATGCTCAGACGAGTAAAAGATACAGTCCGTTTATTACATTAATACTTATAATTTCTAAAACCCTGTCTTATTACGAGAAAGTGCGAATTTCTCGTCCTTGCGCTACCTATCGGCGGCATTCCGAAACATAACGCCGCTCATCAGCAAGAGCTGGATAACAGCATCGATTATCGAACAAGGTTGAGTGGTTCAAAAAAATGGCTCTGAGCACTATGGGACTCAACTGCTGGGGTCATAAGTCCCCTAGAACTTAGAACTACTTAAACCTAACTAACCTAAGGACGACACACACATCCATGCCCGATGCAGTATTCGAACCTGCGACCGTAGCGGTCGCGCGGTTCTAGACTGTAGCGCCTAGAACCGCTTGGCGACTCCGGCCGGCAAAGTTGAGTGGGATATCTATTATCGTACACAATTCTAAAAATGTGAACGACCTAACAGCCGCGGTATTCCGAAATAAAATAAAGGTGTGAACAATGTGATTTAAGTCAACAAATTTATGAACATAGTTTTCTACTTTTTTCCACCCGAAACTAAACGACTCAAATCAAGCAAGCACCCCAGTTGTGAGACTTATCGAAAAACAAGAGTGATTACTCCGAATCTAATAAAAAATTAGGTTCGTGGATCAGTCTTTTAGTTAATTAGTTTACTCGTTAGTAAGTAGGATGTTTGGTTAGTTAGTTAGCTAGTCGGATGATTTGCTTGATAATTAAAAGTTGTGTGGCCTCATGACCACGGGACAAACAAAACTTATCCGAATTTGCGGAAAAAATTAATATTTGGGTCAATATTTGTAAAACTCTAATTCCTCTCTCTCAAACCCCACCCTATGGGGAGAGAGGGAGAGTTTTAGTTTTAGCGAATCAAAATTAACGTAGTAAATAAGTATTTTTTATTTATCCGTAACCATTTTCCACACAAAAATGAGGACATGGATTTTCTTGAATTACAGCGCCAACTACCAAGAATCAAAACAAATGTTTAAGACAAAATGTACGTAGTTTTTTATGTAGAATCTGATTCTGCAATAAAAAATTGGGGTTCCCATTTGAAATTTTAAAGTTGCCGCCCGCTCCACCCCCAAGGGGCTGGGGTGGCTGGCTAATTTTAGCACCAGCAGATGTCCCCGTCGACGATAATCAACTTTGGATTCTACACATTTTTTCGTGTGAAGCTTAATTTCCGAATTATTCTGGTTTATCAACTTAAAATTTACACCCTGTATAACAAACGAACGGTGTACACGGCTTATTAGCAGCAGTAATTCGAAGTTCTCTCTCACTGACGATCTAACCGATACAGAGCTACAGTAACCAAAACAAACAAAAGCCTGTATGATTCAAAGGTCGACAACAACGGTGGTACTGTACACTATACTGTTGTTAAAATAAAATGATGTCCCTAATAACCATTCGAACACGCAAGAAATTACGAAAATAAACTAGTAACTACGCAGGTATCGGCAAATAAGTCGGTCCTGTTGGAAGGTCGTAAAATATATAACAAACGAACCGTGACTTGCCTTATTAGCAGCAGGAACAAGGCGTGCTCTCTCACTGACGGCCTAACCGACACTGAGCTACACTAACAGGAGCAAACAAACTGTCTGACAGTCTTGCCATAGTACACTTGAAGAGTGTCTATCATCATCTTTGTGAGTTTTTTGTGTTCACCAATGCACTTTCCATCTTTCAGTGTCTGTCAAACCAAAGATGTATCCCGTGCAAGTTTGCCTGAAAGTAATCTACGGAATCTTTGTTCACCGAGCTAGTACTAATGTGTTGTTTCAAAAAGTAGGCGTGACAGGAAGGTCGCGTCACACATGTAATCCTTTTTCAGGCACTTTGGATGCGATTTCATTTTTGGGAACTTATTGTCCATGAGTTCTAGTAATAAATAAACAATAAATTGAAAATTTACGTTTTCGGTCAATTTCATGAACCTCCCCCCTTGAAACCTGTACTTTCCATCATAATTTTCACACGATGTCGATTGCTGGAGCTGAAAGCTTACTGTTGTGATTTTTTGTCCTTAAAATATGAGGTCACGCTGGTGTGATGGCTAATAGTGGCATTAAAAAAAAACAGAAATAGTATTTTATTTTGAATATTACAGATCTTTTGTAGTTTGGTGCAGATTTACGCGCTAGTCTAACCTGTGCAAGTCTCTTCATCTCTGCATAATTGCTGCAACCTAAATCCAGTTGAACTTATTCGCTGCAGTGATGTCTTTGCCTCCTTTTACATTGTTTATCCTCCGTGCTTCTCTCCGTTACCAAATCAAGTATTCATTGGTGCGAAACTTCCTGGCAGATTAAAACTGTGTGCCCTACCGAGACTCGAACTCGGGACCTTTGCCTTTCGCGGGCAAGTGCTCTACCATCTGAGCTGCCGAACCACGACTCACGCCCGGCCCACACAGCTTTACTTCTGCCAGTATCTCGTCTCCTACCTTCCAAACTTTACAGAAGCTCTCCTGCGAACCTTGCAGAACTAGCACTTCTGATAGAAAGGATACTGCGGAGACATGGCTTAGCCACAGCCTGGGGGATGTTTCCAGAATGAGATTTTCACTCTGCAGCGGAGTGTGCGCTGATATGAAACTTCCTGGCAAATTAAAACTGTGTGCCGGACCGAGACTCGAAATCGGGACCTTTGCCTTTCGCGGGCAAGTGCTCTACCATCTTTTTTTTTTTTTTTTTTTTTTTTAGTCATAACGTTCCACAGTAGTACATAATTTTCGACTGAGATTTAAAGGTAGTAAAACAAACTTAAATTAATTACAGGTTCCTTGGCATTACAGAAAAAAAAAAGAAATTCCACGTCTAAACCAGATAGTGATGTTCGTCACTTGATCGTATTTGTTTTTCAAAGATCAAAATGTCTCTCGTTTCTTCATGTTCTGAATCGCATCATCGAAAATGGAGTTCACATGACTGTTCTTCTGAGGAAGTTGGCATATGTATCATAATAATTATTCATGTGTAGTAGCTTCTGATGCTGGTCGGAAATCTACGTCCAAAAATCTCCTTCGCTCCTTTCTTCACTGGACAGCAGGTAAAATACCGCGTGTCCCTTCAACCAGTTGACGGCATTTTTCTTCCAGATGCGGTATAGCTCTTCTTCCGGGTATAAAAGGCACGCTGGCGTTATCAAACACGGCGGTTTTCTCTGCATTGTTGCTAATTTTTTTCTGATTGACAACCATATATTATTCGCATTTCCACAGACAAATTGATGTTCATCTGTATCAATCAGGTTGCTAGTGGTACACAAAGGGGAATCAGCCAGGTGAATGGAATGTAGTCTGGAGTTCGTTGGAAATTTCCTATTCACAAAATAGTACCACAATGACCGCACTTTTGTTGGTAAATACGGGTGGTGTATGTTCCTCCAGATATCTTGCCAAGAGTGTCCGACGTATTTTTGTTCTATGATGTTCGTGGTCTGAAAGTTCATTAAGTTTTGGTATATTTTCTTGACTTTAATGACATCTTTCTCGGGTGTTCCCAGTCTAATGTAGCTATATTACACGAAGAAATGTTTTAGGTGGTAGAGTTCATTTGGGATGTGGTGAACGTCTATTGGGGCGTCCTGGCTGGCCGGCGCTATTTCATTTAACAAGAATGCGGCGACACTGTTGACTGACCGCTTCCACAGTTTATATGTTTTACAGACGTACAATGCTTGTGCTTTATTGTACACGTCTGTGAGATTCAATCCCCCGTTCCCAGTCGGTAGAGTCAACGTTTGGTACTTGACTTCGAAGATGTGACAGCGACTGACGAAGTGGCCAAAAGCAGCCAAAATCCTGTTGGCCACTTCCCTCGGCATTGGCAGGGCTTGAGCCACCTAATTTAATTTAGAGGACAAATAAATGTTGACGAGAGCCACTCTTTGTATCTCATCAAGAGTACGGATATTGTGCTGGCGTATACAGGCACGGATGGTGTTGAGGATTCTTCTGTAATTAACTGCGATGGTCTGCCGAATATTCCTTGTATACTCCACCCCAAGACATGTCATGGTGACAATTTCCTTTATTGGCCCATGAATGGGAACTCCTAATCCGCTTCCAATATTCATTATGCCAGACTTATTTCTATTCAGTTTCGCACCAGATACTTGTTCGTATTTGTTTATTATGTCGAGTGCTTTCTCTATCTCGTCGTTGTCTCTGACAATAAATGCAACGTCATCGGCATATGCCCTGCAGACAATCTTACGGCCGCGTGTAGTGAATCCTTGTAAGTTGTGGCTAAGGCGAAAAAGTAATGGCTCGATTGCTATTGCAAAGAGTGACATAGACATCGGGCACCCTTGTCGCACCGAACTTTTCATTACAATGGGCCTACTTGACTGACCGTTTACCATAACTGTCGATGTTGACTTCTGCAGAAGATTTGTAATAATGTTGATAAAACCTTGCGGAAAGTTCATGGCACGCATGGTGTGAAAAAGGTAAGCATGATCGACTCTATCGACCGCTTTCTCAAAGTCCAATGATACGATGGCGCATTTTATTTTACAGGCTGCGGCAATGGAAATAATATCTCTGAAGTCGCACAGTGTTTGGTAAATTGATCTGTCTTTTCCTACGCTCGATTGATATGATCCAGTGACTGTGTTCAATACTGATTTTAATCTTTCGTTTATGATGCGGGCAAATATTTTATAGTCAGAATTTAGGAGAGTGATAGGCCTAAAATTTGTTACAGAGTTTCGTGTAGGATGTTTCGGGATTAGAACAATAGTTCCTTCTAGAAAGTCGTGTGGGGCGCCATTGGCGGGATTCATTAATTCGTTACAGATACACGCTAATTTGGGAATCAACTGCCTTCTGAACATTTGATAAAACTCCGCCGGGATTCCGTCAGGCCCAGGAGACTTATTTCTCGGGCTTCGTGTTATAGCGTCTGCGACTTCTTCTTCTGTAATTTCAGTTAACAAGCTGGTTGCTTCTACCGGGTCGAGCCTGCGTGTGAATCCCGTCATGAAGTCATTGTCCACCGGGATATCGATTGTCGTTTTCCCTAATAACTCTTTGAAGTACATGTGAATTTCGTTCTTGATGTCGCGTTGCTGCGTCAGTAACCTGCCGTCAGAAGATCTTAGTTCGGTTATTATTTTCCTGCGTTGCCCCTTCCTCTCATTAATCACATAATATATAGATGTTTCTTCTCCTTTTACAGCATCGTGAAGTCTTGCTCTTACTTGATGACCTTCCAGCTGTTTCCGCTTCAGTCTGAGAAGTTTAGCCTGAATCCGTTTTATTTCCACGTAGTTGGCGATTATGGACACATCAGATTGGTATAGGTCTCGAAGGACTTGGAAGTAATTTTCTATCGTCCGTTTTTGCCAAACACTTTTCTCGTTGGAGTAATTCATCAGCGATTTTCTTATCGCGGGTTTCACACATTTCATCCACCATGCCAGTGGCGAGGTATATGAAGTGAATTTGTTCTCGCACGCGTTCCATACGTAATTGAATATTTCATGGTATTCAGGGTCTTTTAGGTGTTCCACGTTCAACTTCCACAAGCCTCGTCCTCTATACGTTTCTTGCCGCTTTAGGTTCATGGTACATATGTATGCAGCGTGATCCGAAAAGATAGTGGGCCATAACTCTGTCTGGAGGACGTGCGTTTCCAGGTCGACTGTTACATAGATCCTGTCGATGTGACTAGCGGAATGATTCGTAATATGAGTGAAACCCGGTAATGCACCGTTCTTCAGCTCCCAGGTTTCAATTAAGCGGAGTTCTGTAATTACGGCTCCGAGTTCTGCACAGTTATTAAAGTGCGGCGTCTGGTCTTTTGGAGACAGCACACAATTATAGTCACCTCCAAAAATGATATGCTCGTAGCGGCCACCGAAAAGGGGAACTATATCATCTTTATAAAATTCAGCTCTTCGCCTCCTGTTCCCGGTGCCAGATGGTGCATAGATATTTATAAAACGCCTATTGTGAATGGTGACAGCCAGACCTCTGGCGTTTACCAGTTTCTCGACATCTTTGATGATAATTCCTTCTTTGGCGAGTATCGCTGTTCCGAGGTCACGGTCGCTCCGTGGATTTACGACTGCGTTGTAACCTGTGATGACATCCAGTCTAATATCTGTTACTTCTTGTAACATAATAACATCAATATCAGCGGCATAGAGCATGTCTTGCAAGTTCTTAAGGTTGAATTCGCTACGGATCTTGTTTAGATTCAAGGTCCCGATTCTATAAGCTTGTAATGAATTCATGATTAATTAAGTAAGTATACAAGTCGTTATGGTCCACTGTCGACGAAGCCTAAGGTTTTCCATGTATTGGCCGAGACGATGTCTCGTCCCTCATTTGCTTGTCTTTCTGCACTGGAATCTTTCCTCCTGGTAGATGTGCCACTTCCTTCATTTCCTCATCTGCGGGAAATTCTTCAATGTCACCTGCCAGTTTCTCGTATCACTGCGTTGAGACATCTCTATCTCTGGCCCACGTTGAGATGGAGTCTTGTTCTTTGTTTCTTTACTTGTGGACCGTTTCGTTTCGCCATCCTGTTGCGTCTGCGTTTTCACTTGTCGAATTTCGTCTTTTCCCGCTGTATGCGGGCTCTGTGAGTCTACGTCAAAATTGACGGATGCCATACCACTGATTTTGCGACCGATTTGTTGTGCCTTTTCACGCACTGATTGTACCTTTTGAGGAGCGTCAGGTGGAGCTATCCTCCGTTTTTGATGCTTTTTGGGAAGAGATCCGGATTTCCGTCGCTCTTCAGTCTCGGAAGCCGTGCTGGGATCTTGTGCAGTATCCTCGTTCTCGTCTCTCTGTACATCTTGCTCAATAGTTCCGTCATTTTTGGAAAGACAACCTGCTTCTGTGGTGGGCGCCGCTTCAGGCGACGGAACGACGGACATTACTTCAGTTGAGCTAGTGGTAACTGACAAGCTTTGGTCGTCGTCTTTTCTGTCGCCACTGCTCTCCAAAGCGAAACTCGATGTCGTGGCAGAGTGGCTATGGGTGGCCGTAGCATATGTCACTGGTAAGGTCGTCATCGTCATGGGTGGGCCTGCTTCCCCCGTCGGTAACTGCGTCACTCTCATCTGAATACATTCGGAACGTACATGTCCAGTCTGTCCACAGCCAGAGCAAGTACGCGGCTGTCCATCATACATCACAATAGCCCTATAACCGCATACGTAAACATACGAGGGAAAATGCCGCTGAAGATCAATTTTTATTTGCCTGACACCATTTAAAACTGGAAACGTTTGAAAGGTGGTCCACTTTTCCGCAACATTACTAATGACCTTCCCGTATGCTTTGAGGACGCAATTAATTTGTTCCGTAGTTATTTCAAAGGGAAGTTCAAAAATACGGACTGTTCTTATCCCGAAACCTGCATGATCTACTTTGACATCACCGACGTTTCCATCACAGTGATTAAATTTAAAAAATCCTCCACATCCTTCAATAATCCTATCACAGCATTTAGCATTCACCATCTTTACATAAACTGTGCTACTCACAATCGATAAGTGGATCCCAATTATATCAGTGGAACTGAGCTTTACTACATCGCGCAAGAACTGTTCTACTTCGAATGCTTTAGGTCGTGCAAAGCGTTCATCGAACGTGAACTTCAAAGTATCTTTGCGAAGCGGTTGCGTCATATTCATGTTCGATTCGTTTTCAATTATGCAATTGACGTGTAAGCCGCAAGAGCGCCCACTTACTTGTCAGCACGCGGCCGGCCGCAGCGAGCACGTAAACAAGGCCAGTCCGCACAGCTCGCCCACCGAAACACGACTTTTCCATCTGAGCTACCGAAGCACGACTCACGCCCGGCCCTTACAGTTTCATATCAGCGCACACTCCGCTGCAGAGTGAAAATCTCATTCCGGAAACATCCCCCAGGCTGTGGCTAAACCATGTCTCCGCAGTATCCTTTCTTTCAGGAGTGCTAGTTCTGCAAGGTTCGCAGGAGAGCTTCTGTAAAGTTTGGAAGGTAGGAGACGAGATACTGGCAGAAGTAAAGCTGTGTGGGCCGGGCGTGAGTCGTGGTTCGGCAGCTCAGATGGTAGAGCACTTGCCCGCGAAAGGCAAAGGTCCCGAGTTCGAGTCTCGGTCGGGCACACAGTTTTAATCTGCCAGGAAGTTTCATATCAGCGCACACTCCGTTGCAGAGTGAAAATCTCGTTCTGGATTCATTGGTGCCTCAGGGTGTGTTCTGTGAACCTTTTCCTTATTTTAATAAAGTTTTTATTCCCGATTATGTTCGGTACCTCTTCATTAGTTATTTCGCCTGCCCATCTGCAGCACACGTCTAAGCCTCTTGTCGGTACTGTTTATCGTCCACGTGCCGTGTCTATGTGAGGCTATACCTTAGAAAAGACTTCCTCACACTTAAATCTACCTTAGATGTTGGCATATTTACTTTCTTCAGAAAAACTTTTCTTGCAACTGCCAGTCTACATTTTATGTCCACTTTACCTCTGCCATCGTCATTATTTTGCTGTTCATTGCAAAACTCACCTACTGCTTATAGATCTCACTTACTTATCTATTTCCTCTAGCGTCATTTCATTTGATAGTTACAAACCATTTTCCATACTTTACTTTTATTGTTGTTATAGGCGTATTGCTCAAGTCAATAATTCTTGTTTCTTTGATATTGTACTCGACTGTTGTTGAAACTTCAAGAATCATAGCATCGCAATTCGCCACGAGATGGCATTGCAGTTTGGAATTTCGCACTGGCCGTCCTAATGGAACTGGGACACACTGTGTATTTTAACCTGTCTAGAGGGTTTTATTTTAAAAAAATATTCGCAATGCTCGTGGACTCTTACAAGAAATTTATTTCCTCTGTTAATATGCTGTTATTTTGTCAATATGTTATATGTTTGTGCTCGGTGTTAATCAGATCAAGTTTGTCGACAAGAGATGGTTGTGCCACATTAGATGTAATCAGAGAAGCTACGTAGATGGCAGCTGTTGAATACACATCTCCAGAAAAACGTTGGATAGCTCAACGCCCTTGCCTGCTACCGGCTGAAGAGAGAGTGTGCTGATATTCAGCAGTTAGAGCGCAGCAATACGAAATTATGAATGACCTCGCGGCGCTAAGAGGCGTGTTTGCGGCAATGGTCGGAATTCCGGCGGCCGGGCGGGCAGCCAGGCAGTGTAACGGAATAGGAAGGTATCGTGAGAGGGCATGCATGTATTTACCAAACACGTCAGGCGGCGTTTATTTTTGTGTGGCGACACGGCGCGCATGGCGTGGAGACCTACCCGTCCCGTCCCGTCCCGTCCTTTGTCCCGTCGTCACCACAGCGGAGCTCCCGCGTAGCCAGCACGGGAGGTCTCCGGCACCGGCCTGTCCTAGCGCTGCGCCAGACCCAGCTTCACTTCACACCAGCCCACACATCGTTAACTCTTACTATTAAATAAATGAGTTGATGGAGCATCTTTCGTGACGAATATAAGGGGTCAGGCAAGGGTATATCATTGCGCTCACGCATTTTAATATACAGAGTGATCAAAAAGTCAGTATAAATTTGAAAACTTAATAAACCACGGAATAATGTAGATAGAGAGGAAAAAATTGACACACATGCTTGGAATGACATGGGGTTTTATTAGAACAAAAAAAAAAAAAAAACAAAAAACAAGTTCACAAAATATCAGACGGATGGCGCGTGAAAGATCTCTTGCGCGCGTCGTTTGGTGATGATCGTGTGCTGAGCCGCCACTTTCGTCATGCTTGGACTCCCAGGTCCCCAGACCTCAGTCCGTGCGATTATTGGCTTTAGGGTTACCTGAAGTCGCAAGTGTATCGTGATCGACCGACATGTCTAGGGATGCTGAAAGACAACATCCGACGCCAATGCCTCACCATAACTCCGGAAATGCTTTACAGTTTTGTTCACAACATTGTTCCTCGACTACAGCTGTTGTTGAGGAATGATGGTGGACATATTGAGCATTTCCTGTAAAGAACGTCATCTTTGCTTTGCCTTACTTTGTTATGCTAATTATTGCTATTCTGATCAGATGAAGCGCCATCTGTCGGACATTTTTTGAACGTTTGTATTTTTTTGGTTCTAATAAAACCGCATGTCATTCCAAGCATGTGTGTTAATTTGTACCTCTCAATCTACATTATTCCGTGATTTATTCAGTTTTCAAATTTATACAGACTTTTTGATCTCCCGGTATATACCGGTTGCAAAAGAACTGCGCATGCATCATCTCACAATGTTCAGAAGAAGTGAAAAGAAACACTTTATTATAAGAAAAAAATGTTACGGAGGCGCCGCTTCCCCGCCAGGGTTCGTTGAAGGATTTAGCGCTGGTCCTCCCTTAGACGAACGTTGTTGTTTTCGCTGATTCGTATGCAATATGTTGAAATAGAGTATGATTTCGAAAACAATTTCGTCTTACTACCATGAAAGGTAAGTCTTCATTACTGCTAGTAGTGTCCATCTAACTGTGCGTTGTCTTCTGCCTAACACGCTAGGTGAAGAAAATTACGGTATCTTTCTTCATGAAGTACTACAGATGGCAGTGAGGCAACGAGCCCATTTATTGTCCAGCATGACGGAGTTCCACCTCACTGTACCGCTGATATTAGAGATCATTCAGACAATATACTCTATTTCCACAATTATTGGATTGGGAGAGCACCTTTGGTCACTATCAGAGGGGGTGAGGAGGGGGAGTTCAGACAAATATGTATCATTTCGCTCACGATTTTAACATATATATGGGGTATAAAGAACAATGTGAACAAAATTTCAGAGTATTTAAAGGAGATGAAGAGAACGACTATTTGACGAAGATGTCGCAGGGGCACCTTTTCCCCGCTAGGGCTCCATGAAGGTTTTAACTCTAGTGCTGTTCAGAGGTGGTGTTCACTCTGCCATTTGACGAATATTGTTTTAGTGAGGCTACTGGAAATGCCGTCCGATTACTTTAATGCACAGCTGGTACCTGCGTGCTAATGATTGCATAACATGCTCAAAACAACCAGGTATTTCACGAGTAATGGCGGCAGCTTCATTCAAATGGCAAACCAGGTCTTCTGGATAATCTGCCGGTGTCTCGTACATTGACGCTTCAGAGAACGTGGTAGGACACAGATTTGAAGAACGTGCTGGCCATAGTACAGACACCCTTCCCCCCAATCCCACATCTGCGCAAAGCATTGTCTAAATATTATCTAAGAATAATTGCAGTGTTTGTTCGGTCCCTGTTATGCTTGCCATTATCGTTGCTTGACTGGTGGTGGGACATTTCCCAACAATTCCGATAGTGCTTCACAGTGAAAGGTACAGTAGTTTGGGCAGAAGATACGGTCCATTGAGACTGTCGTAAACAATACAATTAGTAGAACACAGATGCCAGTTGTGCACTCATGTACACGTACGACATTTTCACTTACATGTCTAAAACAGTCATCACATGGTAGTTTGTAAACCTTCAGGGACGTCTAAGAGAGAAAGGGTGCAGCTATGAATTTTTATCAGATAAAAGAAGTATTTCTTTTTATCTCATCTGAAAAGTCAAAAAATTTGTAAACGTAGATTTTTACACTCTTCATCGAAGATCTACTGCTTGAGCGGAAAATAAAGTTCCAGGCAGGTATTGTAATAGACAACGAGGCTACTCTGAATTGTGTGATGTTTAAAGCTTTCCCGGCGTACTGATTGTTCCATAAAAACACGGGAGAACTGCCGGGTATCAGTAACGTCCTGCCACGATATTTCGGCGCAGAGTCTTCTGGCCTTCTTCAGGTGAGTGCCACTGTAGTAGTACTACTACAGAGTCTTCTGGCCGTCTTCAGGTGAGTGCCACTGTAGTAATACTACTACAGAGTCTTCTGGCCATCTTCAGGTGAGTGCCACTGTAGTAGTACTACTACAGAGTCTTCTGGCCGTCTTCAGGTGAGTGCCACTGTAGTAGTACTACTACAGAGTCTTCTGGCCATCTTCAGGTGAGTGCCACTGTAGTAATACTACTACAGAGTCTTCTGGCCATCTTCAGGTGAGTGCCACTGTAGTAATACTACTACAGAGTCTTCTGGCCATCTTCAGGTGAGTGCCACTGTAGTAATACTACTACAGAGTCTTCTGGCCATCTTCAGGTGAGTGCCACTGTAGTAATACTACTACAGAGTCTTCTGGCCATCTTCAGGTGAGTGCCACTGTAGTAATACTACTACAGTGGCACTCTCCTGAAGATGGCCAGAAGACTCTGGGCCGAAATATCGCGGCAGGACGTTACTGATATCCGGCAGTTCTCCCGTGTTTTTATGAATACTCTGAATTGTGTTTAATTGCAGGCGACGCCACAATTTTTACAGAGAAAGAGAACGAAATGCAAAAAGAAATTTACCTTCTAAGCAAAATAATCGATATCTACAATATCAGTATACGCACAAATAAAACTAAAACAACGGTTTTTATGGAATAGGACCCCACAAGAACTAAAATACTAATGAATAATACAGTAGTACATAGAATTCGTCAGCCATTTTAATCATCTGGGAGGTGATATCATATACGGGTATGACAAAAATATAAACTAGAAAGTATGAAAAATTGGAAACATATGTGGAGCAATAAACATCACTTTAGAAACAGAAACTTTTGACACAAAACATAGCACGAATCAAGGTTTAGAAAGTAATGGCCGTTCACACACTACTCTACGAAAGTGAGTCGTCAGTTATTTACAGACGAGAAAGTAAGATCCAGGCAGCTGAAATGAAATTTCTTAGGGCTGTGGAAAACTGAACCAGAGTAGACAGATTAAGAAACAGCGACATGAAGAAGGAATTAAACATATTTAACATAAGAAACAATATTGAAGACAACCTAAAAAAAAGGGAACGAACACCTCGTCTATAAGAAAAGTGGTTGACTATCGTGCAAAGTGAGAAACTATAATCCGGCAAGGCAAAGCAACACCTGGTGAGCTCAGAATTGACAATAACACTGTATTCCACACTAGAAAATTTAGATACTTAGGTGGATCACTTCAAACACAGAAGAAGAAGAAAAACGTTTTTTATGAGTGTTAAATAAAAGATTTATTTTGTCACAGTAACTTTCTTTTTATAGAGGACGAACCACAACGCCACACAACAAAATTTCGGAGGCTGCACAGGAATATTTAGTGAGAACTTTGGCATAAGGGAAGTTTTGTCTCTCAGGTGGGTCGTTACACAGTAATTGTATTTCACGTGACACAAATGAATCGGACGGTGATCGAATTCACTGACCTGCCCAGTCACCAGACAAGACCGCAGTGTACTTCTTCTTCTAGGGCATGTGAAGAGACCTAGTCCACGAGATTCCGGTGAATGCTGAAATGTACCTGGTTGCTAGGCGTAGCACAGCCGTGGAAATAATACGCCAAACGCTTAGAATTCTTGAGCGTGTACGACAGTCGACATTACGTCTCTGCACATAGTGCCACCATCATGGTGGTCGACATTTTGAACAATACCTGCAAGGCAACAGTTCAGCGTGTTGTACTATGCGCACTATACACTGACAGAACAGAAAGGACACATTCTGACGGAAGTTACGTGTTTCGTCCGAGGCTTGTTTCATTATTCTGTGTCTTGTATCTGAATGTAGATATCCGCGGTGTATACTGCTCATGAAATCTTCTCGGGCTTCCAAGTGTTCTGTGTTGTACAATTTGGTGATTGCATACTGTAGACTTTTCGCTGTTGTTAAGGTATTTCACAGTACAAAGGTAATTCAGGTAACAAACCGAATAAATCATACTTATATTATTATTCTAGACCGAGCCGCCAGAGATCATGTGTCGATTATACCAATCTACTCGGATAATATCGTTGAAGACGCTCCGATATTTTGAGGTGGAGTTCCGGTTCAACCAGTATACTATGTTTGTAGTGTCTACCCGGAGTGCGTGACCAGCTGACCAAAAGGACACTTTACAACTTTACCATGCAGTACTGTGATCTCCAGGAAATGTCGGACAGTGATTACAGCCAGCTTCATGCACCGACTTAGAAATAATTTGCGTATGTTGGAAGTAACCTTATAGAACGTACTGGCGTCAGTATATGATCAGGGAAATGTGAGTACTGTAGTGTACTGAAGCGGCATCAGGTACACCAGTAATACGAAATGAGAGTACCACTGGTACTGTGCGGATATTAAACATCATACTGGCTAACCTGGAACAAGAAATAGCGACACCGACATTATACAAGTGTCTCTCCTCCGTTCCCCACAGTAACTTTTTCTGAGGGCTTCGTGAAACTGCGGATCCTTCGTACGAAAATACATTCCGAAAACGTCTTCTGTGGATCCCTTATTGACTGCAGATAATTGAAGAATGAAGGACAGAAAGACATTCAATTTTCTAAGAGTGAAACACTTCTAAAGGTGGTGACATTTCCTGGTAAATAAGATTTCTGTGTGTTAGATTCTACAAGTATAACGGTGTGGAGTGTGCCTCCAGAATTCCGTATGTTAGAGTACAAGCGGGGCGTGATAGCACAGAAGTTTATATGCAGCGTTGTCTCATGATTGACCGCATCATAGGAGCTTCAAAAAGCGGGACAGCCAATTTTGCAAAGCATCTTGATATGATGGAGTTGCATCCAATATCTCAGTTAGCTGATAAGTTTTCATATAAAACGGTGCATCCGCGATATATGTCGTTTCTGGACACTTGACTGCCTGATGTAAACAACTTCCTGACCAGGTCCTCTGATCTAATAAGTTGAATATTTTCTCTGATTTTTGTTTTAGACTGCATTTATCAAACTCCTCTCAAAGTCGTTGATGATTTGAAGATCATAATCAACCACAAAAATACTTCCGTTGATGAAGACATGTTGCATCGAATGTGGACAGAGTTAAAATGCAGATAAGGTGTTTCACATGCCACAACATCTGCACATATTGAAGTTGACTTGTGACGTAGATAACATTTAGAGTTGATGCGTCAGATTACCTAAAGATTGTCCTACAGTTATTCGTATGATGTTACTGCACTTTAAAGTTATGGAATATTTTTAGGTCATCCTATTGGCTGATGCGTATTATAAAAAAACAAAAATCAACAATTATGGGTAGTGGTGGTGATAACAACATCTGAGGAAACACTTTAGACAGTGTTGCGTTGAAGAACTAACATTTTGTAAGAACGGAGAAAGGAAAATCGGGGTTTAACGCCCTGACGACGGAAGCCATTATAGGCAGAGCACAAGCTCATATTGGAGAAGGCTGGGAAAGGAAATAGTCTGTGTCCTTTCCAAGGGAACCATCCTGACATTCGCCTCAGGTGGATATCCTAAATCTAGCTGATCGGATAAGGATTTGAATCTTCGTTTCTCAAATATGAGCCCAGTACGTTAACATTGCACCAGGGCGGTCAACAGAAGGTTAGAAATTCGCACTTAGACGACATCGAAGTTAGAAAAGCTCAACTGGGCAAAAATTACGATGGAATTGCCAGTGGTTTAGTCGGAAGAACGATACTGGTTCAAATGGTTCCAATGGCTCTGAGCACTAGGGGACTTAACATCTGAGGTCATCAGTCCCCCAGAACTTAGAACTACTTAAACCTAACTAACCTAAGGACATCACACACATCCATGCCCGAGGCAGGATTCGATCCTGCGACCGTAGCGGTCGCGCGGTCCCAGACTGAAGTGCCTAGAACCGCTCGGCCACACCGGCCGGCAGTACGATACTGACATCCAGAAACTAAATTAGATTCGGCCCACAGAAATGTATTCCTGTTCCACAAGAAAATAGTCATCGCACAAACATGGCTCACTGACATAATAAAACTATTAATAACAACAGTAATACACTCCTGGAAATGGAAAAAAGAACACATTGACACCGGTGTGTCCGACCCACCATACTTGCTCCGGACACTGCGAGAGGGCTGTACAAGCAATGATCACACGCACGGCACAGCGGACACACCAGGAACCGCAGTGTTGGCCGTCGAATGGCGCTAGCTGCGCAGCATTTGTGCACCGCCGCCGTCAGTGTCAGCCAGTTTGCCGTGGCATACGGAGCTCCATCGCAGTCTTTAACACTGGTAGCATGCCGCGACAGCGTGGACGTGAACCGTATGTGCAGTTGACGGACTTTAAGCGAGGGTGTATAGTGGGCATGCGGGAGGCCGGGTGGACGTACCGCCGAATTGCTCAACACGTGGGGCGTGAGGTCTCCACAGTACATCGATGTTGTCGCCAGTGGTCGGCGGAAGGTGCACGTGCCCGTCGACCTGGGACCGGACCGCAGCGACGCACGGATGCACGCCAAGACCGTAGGATCCTACGCAGTGCCGTAGGGGACCGCACCGCCACTTCCCAGCAAATTAGGGACACTGTTGCTCCTGGGGTATCGGCGAGGACCATTCTAAACCGTCTCCATGAAGCTGGGCTACGGTCCCGCACACCGTTAGGCCGTCTTCCGCTCACGCCCCAACATCGTGCAGCCCGCCTCCAGTGGTGTCGCGACAGGCGTGAATGGAGGGACGAATGGAGACGTGTCGTCTTCAGCGATGAGAGTCGCTTCTGCCTTGGTGCCAATGATGGTCGTATGCGCGTTTGGCGCCGTGCAGGTGAGCGCCACAATCAGGACTGCATACGACCGAGGCACACAGGGCCAACACCCGGCATCATGGTGTGGGGAGCCATCTCCTACACTGGCCGTACACCACTGGTGATCGTCGAGGGGACACTGAATAGTGCACGGTACATCCAAACCGTCATCGAACCCATCGTTCTACCATTCCTAGACCGGCAAGGGAACTTGCTGTTCCAACAGGACAGTGCACGTCCGCATGTATCCCGTGCCACCCAACGTGCTCTAGACGGTGTAAGTCAACTACCCTGGCCAGCAAGATCTCCGGATCTGTCCCCCATTGAGCATGTTTGGGACTGGATGAAGCGTCGTCTCACGCGGTCTGCACGTCCAGCACGAACGCTGGTCCAACTGAGGCGCCAGGTGGAAATGGCATGGCAAGCCGTTCCACAGGACTACATCCAGCATCTCTACGATCGTCTCCATGGGAGAATAGCAGCCTGCATTGCTGCGAAAGGTGGATATACACTGTACTAGTGCCGACATTGTGCATGCTCTGTTGCCTGTGTCTATGTGCCAGTGGTTCTGTCAGTGTGATCATGTGATGTATCTGACCCCAGGAATGTGTCAATAAAGTTTCCCCTTCCTGGGACAATGAATTCACGGTGTTCTTATTTCAATTTCCAGGAGTGTAAATATATAAATTTATTTAGAAAAATATTATGACTGGTAAAAAAGGCACTGGTTGAGTTCAAAATTGACAATAACAAAGCATTCCGCGTTAAAAGAATTTAAATATGTAGTCGTTCGACTGAATACTGTAAATATAAGATAGCCATAGAATGCTGACTTCAGAAAATAGAAACCGCGTTGCAACTGCGAAAAAATATTCATGACAAAAATGTCTTTCCTGGAATTAAATCCGATATCAGCCATCGGTGATGAAACTATCCGGATCAGAGATTTTCTCTCCAACACCAAACTTTAAAAGAGCAATAATTATCAGAAACAAAAGAACGTAAAATTATGAGAAAAATCTTAGAACAAAAAACAATAGATGCCGTATGCCACCCAAAACCCAGCGCAGAGACCTTCGGGTAAATCACGGTTACAATGCCTATGCAAAGAAAGCAACCCATAGGACACACAAAAAGAATGGGACCAAGCAGGTCAGCCTATGGGATTCATACACCCTTGAAAAACAAGATTACGAGGCACAGCTGGGACAAACAAACAAAGACCCTAAGGAGTTAGTGTCGTCAAATTTACAGGAGCGAGATACAGTCAGGGAAGTCACACAAACATTTTTCGGAGACGAAGAGAGAAGACAAATACAGACGTTGAGGGAGCAACGCAATCACATTCACTCGGTCCGTATAAAATAATAGTGCATTAAAAGGAAGGAAAACAAATGTTGATTTCGCATGGTCCTAAATGACCCATTCGTGAAAGAGGAAGGAGATAAAAGAAGAATTGTCGAATGGGGTCGTGGCGAAAGAAAGACATGGAAAACGAAGGACAGGAACAGTAGAGTAGAAGAAGAAGATATTTGAAACAGGAAATTTGCAAGAGTTAAGAAAAGTTGTTAGTGGGGTAACTGAATAGAAGAAGAAAGGGAAAACATTAAGGGCAGGGAGAGAAATCTTGCTGTTGTTCAGACTGAAGCTACTGTTAGTACAGCAAAAAGTGGTTGGGCCGCTTAATCAGTACTGTGAGAACTGGGTTACACGTATATTCTCCTAAGAGCGCCATTGCAGTAATCGACAACTAATTCGGAAATAATATAATATTAATCTAGAGATACGCTCAGAACTAAAGCCAGACCTTACATTGTGTTACGATTATAATATGTATTTTAAATATGAAGCGATATACCGGAGAGAATTTGGACAGAGCAAATGGTGTATATAGGCAGCAGTTTTTGACACACTGCCTGTCTGTTCGCATTTACCGATCATGTAAGACCAGTGAATAGCCGAATAGGCATATTCTGCAAACATGCAAATACCCACGAGTAGCCTGCGTCGATGTAGTCTTACAGCACAGTTGAAATTCTTCAAAATGTCGCCTTCGACATCAGAAACGCCCCAGCACTTTCTTGAAGCGATTTAGGTCAGTGTAGCACGCGGCGTGGCACAGGATGTCTGCGTTGTATCGTGACAACAGCTGAGCAAGCGCCGGATGCGGCCACATTTCTAAACACTGTGCACGCCGAGGAAACAACTATAGTCATGTCACGGACACTGCATGATTTCTCAGCTAGCTTGCTTATGTTTTAGAACAATTTCACGCCCTTACTAAAAGTCTGCTGTATAGAAATGGACATGCAGAAGTATAATTGGTTGAGGCTAGGTTCCAACACGATTAACTGACGATCAAATGAGTTCGGTTACTTTTTTCGTGTGTTTGAAGCATAGAGGAGATACGAGTATCAAGCAGTACCATTTACATTCGTCCAAAACCAAAAAGATTAGAAACTTAACTCACTGTGATAAGTTATTTACTTTAAAAAGTAATTTGCATTGAATATTGTCAAATGGAAGGCACATTGAAATAGTTCTGTAGTAAGGAATAGAGTACAATATAAACATACTACATTTGGCAAAAAAGAATTGAATAGACTGACATACAATTAACAATAAAGTTTTACAGTTTGATAAGCTCATTTTATTTGGAGAAATCACAAACACAATCTTCTTTCCCTGAGGCAGCACCATCAAGGTAGACCCACACAGAGCAAGCCAAACATTGCTCTCACATCTCTCTTCGGAAAATTTTTCATCGCAGAAGAAAGAGTCAGCGTCGTTGTCTTCTGACACATGTTGTATAAAGATCATTTAGACGATACATCGGAAAGGAATGATTCGTCATCGTCGTTTGATTCACCTTTCGAACTGAATTGTAATTTCTTGAAAAATTTCTGATTCTCCTTTTCTTGTATGGTTTTCGGTTTCTTGCATTTTGGGTTTTCGGCATTAGAACCTCTTTTTGCCTTTGGGTTTTCCCTGCCTGTTAGTTCGACATCTAACTGACTTTTATGTGAAGAATAGGTTAGTGCAAATGATGTCCTAGCTTTTATAGTTTTATTGGACGTCTTCTTTTTTGGTGATATTTCCAAGGGCACACAAAAGTTTTTGATGAACAAGGAGCAGATGCATAAGAACTCTTAGAACGAGGAACGGTTGCCTCAGAACTCGTACATGTTTCATATATCCTGAGTTGCCATTTTCGAAAAAACATGTTTCCTGCCGCTAAAGAAAAAGTCGCCTGCTCAACAACGGCACATGTATAAGAAACTAGTTTTCTTTGACTGTGCATTATACTTAATCTCAATACCTAAATGTACATATAATAGTTGATAAAAATTTTGAAAACTTACTTGTACAAATTTCAGAAAACTAAACAAACCTTCTTGAATAATAAAGAATGAAATATTGGCAAGTGCTCGATACTCACCACAGAAAGACAATTCCATTTTCCAGCTTGACAGTTATGTAGTCACTGTCACTTATACTACGATCAGCTGATTTTGGCTGTTCTCCATTTGAGAGCGCGTACTCCTGTACTCGTAAATTTACAATGACACACTTTGTGGGTGTATACAACTGTACTTCTGTCATTTTAATACGTAACCGCCGTCGTAGTAAACACGAGGGAGAACAACGTTCCATATTCGTAGCGCCTTATAATAACATAGCTGCCGTAGTGGCGTACGTATCTAAACATGTACGCACCGCATAGCGCTTTCACTGGAGTAATGTAATCTAATAAACAGACACGCTAATTTTCTTTTAGTTATAGTTATGATGTGAATCGAGAAATGTAACACCGAAGATTCGAGAGGAGCGAGAAAAACAGTGTGCATGGTGTGGCGAGTAGTGTAAGCTATCGTCCGACATATGGACACAGCAGCCAGAGCAGACAACTACGTATATTTCCATCAATCAAGATATTCACTAAAATAAGTGTAACATAGAACTTTTTGCGCCGAATGTAACAAAACTTGTTTAAAATATTCAGCACATGACATGACATAAATTAAACATTATCGTATATTTCCACATAAATTTTTTTTTGTTGGACCTTATTATGGGTTTGAAATGCACAAGATGGGTATATCAGTTGTGCATCACAAAAGTAACGTCGATGTATACCGTAATAACCTGGATCAGCACTATAACATTATACAGGGTGATTAAAAATTACTATTAAAGGCTTTTAAGGGTTGTGGGGTTGACTTAGTAGATGAAGTTTTGATAAGGAAGCCACGTCCGGAAATGTAGCATACGGATATAAAATAAATTTGAAGATCGGATCACTTTCAAATCTCCTGCTTCACGGTATACACACAAGAAGAGAGGAGGGCGCCGTTGCCAGTCCCTGTTGTAATTATGACCTCGCGTAACACCTTCGTACGTCTACAAAAAACAGCTGCAGAAACTGGTACGTTCGAAACTGTGAGGGTTGGCTGTGGTGCTACACGGACGCGCTGCTCTCTCGAATTCGAAAAGGACGTCATTCACCATGTAGAAAAGAACGTGAGGACACGTACTCGAAATAGTTTGCATGCCAAGTGCTTCTCCAGCACACAGGTCAGAACTGAGTGTTTCCGTCGTGTGCTTGCTGTGAAGCGGGCAAGCGGGAGATTTGGAAGTAATCCGATCCTCAAACTGATTTTACAACCAAACGGTACGTTTCCGGACATTGGTTCCTTATCAGAACTTCTTCTACTGCTCGTAAGTCCTCTCTACAGCTCCTAGAACCCTGTAGTAGAAATTTTGAAACAGCCTGTAGTTAAGTTGATGCTACTGACAAGGGAAACTCCACATCGGAACTGCCTCAGATTTAGTGGTAAAATGGCCCAGTGCATAGTCTGTCAAAAACTGAACACAGATCAAGCATGAAAAGAGGAAGAAGATGTATTGAACTGTGGAAAAAGAAGCAAAATGAAAACAATGAAAGGAGCAAGCTCAAGATGTGCAAAATCGAGCGAATATGCAAGAACCACGGCCACGTGGTTGTGTGGTCACGGTGTTGGACTGCAAAACGAGAGATCCGTGTTCAGATCTTCCTCAGCACCAATTTTCTTTGTCACAAAATTATGAAGTTTCCTTCCGGTTACTGACGTGTCTTCTCTCTTTATGTAGTCTTGGCAGTTGTCGTACTATACACTGTTTACAGAGTATGCAGTAAGAATATACTACCGTCGAAGAATAGTGAGAGCAGGCGAGATGTCATATAGACCTCTCACAGAAATAAAGACAACAAACAAACAGATGTGGATTGTGTTACAACAAAGGAATTCAAGACTCAAAACTTCCAAAACGGAACGAATGGGAGATGCGTACGTCTGGAGTTCCCTTCCAAACCGACGTTACACCACGACACAGACAAAAATTTGAATTCATATTTGACGGATAGTACATAATTTTGTGAAAAAAAGACTATGGGGACACGAGGGAGATTTGAACATGTATCTCCCCTTCCGCAGTCCAAAACTATGACCACAGAACCACGACGCCGTGTCTATTCAAATGCGCTCACTGTAGCGGATCTTAAGCTTGAACCGTTCGCTGTTTCTATTTCGCTTTTTTTTTCGTAGTTCAGTACACCTTTTTCCTGTTTTCATGCTTGATCTGCGTTCGAGGCGGGGGGGGGGGGGAGGGGGGGGAGGTGCCATGGTGAGTTTCCCTTGTGAGAAAGTGGATGTCACTCTTTTCGCAGAGCTGCTCTTAGAGCGGGAAGGAGCTACGCATGCAAACTGCGAACAAAAATTCGCAGCGACAACCTGTTTCAAACAGGCTCTATCGGACTCATTCCAGGAGTTAAAGATGGCTACTCTATGTGTTGTATTGGTTGCTTCTAAGGTTTCTGGCTTTTCGTCATTTCATAAACGGTCTTGGTTAACTTTGATAGAGCTACTGCTATTAACTAATCAAAAATTGGTTCTGCACCGATATACAGTTCAGTACAAATGCCAGTATGAGTACAGTATTGTGTATTGCGCAGTGAAGGAATGACAAATCTGTTTCAAATCAGTTTTCGCTTCTTGCTTCGCAAGGGATCTATTGCACGTCGATTTGCACTGGCAGCCAGTTCGATCTGCACTAATTACGTAATCGAGGACAAAATTAGGGATGAGAACTTTCGTTTGCTTAAGGAATCCTTCCCCAGCTGCTAATATCTTCATCCAACGTTGTGAGCTCTATGGAGGTGACTAAATACTTTGAATTTTAACTACAAACCACAAACGAGATACTCGTTTGAAGAAAGTGTGCTATAATGATTCATTTGTTAATGAAGTTAGTGATGAGAAAATGATTATTTTTGAATAATTTTGCATAACATGTACTGTTTAATGACATTCTGTATGACGAAATTTAAAGAAAAAAACAAAAACAAAAAAGAAGTGTTTTATTTTCTTGGCATCTTCAGGCGTTCATTGTGCGCTCAGAACTGAGCAGATCGACGTGACGCTATCTACGGGCATACTAGAGACATTGCCCACCACATCTGTGCAAAGCTTCGTCGGATTTTCAATGTGGTTTCCATTTCGCGACCGATCGTTCCTTGCTTTCCAAATAGCCTCCGTATTTCTTTTTGTTCTGACTTTATTCCTAATACTATAACATTTAGATAAGTACCTATACGCCAAGAGGTGACTGTCGAAATAGTTCCACGAAACAATGTCATGGCTAATTTCGCTCCGTATATTTATCGAAACCGATATTTCGCTCCACCTTTACATGCAGCTTTCCTATGGCATATTTTTTCGCCCTCAAAAATGGTTCAGATGGCTCTGAGCACTATGGAACTTAACTTCTGAGGTCATCAGTCCCCTAGAACTTAGAACTACTTAAACCTAACTAACCTAAAGACATCACACACATCCATGCCCGAGGCAGGATTCGAACCTGCGACCGTAGCGGTCGCGCGGTTCCAGACTGTAGCGCCTAGAACCGCTCGGCCACTCCGGCCGGCTTTTCACCCTCAGTCCGGTTTCTCCTTACTGAGACAGAAGAAAAACCATAGACTTGCCCTATTTAAATCATATTGCCAAATTTTACAGGCATCTTTATCATCGACTGCTATTAGTACTGTTACAACAGCTTCTGGTACTACCAGAATAACAAACAACGGTGGACTCATACTGGCAGAGAAGCAGGCATGAAAGACGACAGTAACTCGCGTGTACGCATCGTACGTTGGGTGCGTAGCGCTCGCTGTGTCCAGGGCGGCGATGCAACGGGACAACTCCGGAAGGTGCTTTGATGTCGGAGAGCGGCTGCAGCGAGCGGGTGGGCCACCTGCGATGAAGGAAGCCTCCGGCTCAAAGTCCGCCTTCTGGGAAGGCAGGGGGCAGTCCGCGGCGTTTGCTCCATCTGCCAACAGTCAAATAAACACTCGTTTCCCGAATAAGAGCCGCGCTTGCGCCAAAATTAACTGCTCCATAACAAATCATTAGAGGCAGCGAAAACCTCTTCCTGTGTCACTTGTCCGGTCTTCCTAGAACCCGATACAAACACTTGCCGTCGCACCACTGTGGCAAATATTGTTCTCGGCGTGCGAGCAACGTGGTTCCACCCCTTGCGAAGATCAAACGATTGCGTGAACAAATGAATGAAAACGTCATTAATGGTTTTCGTCTTAAACTCGTAGGAAACATCACACGTAAAAAAACGGAAAATATAAGGACCACCATTCCTATTTTCGATAAACATGAGCATATCACGAACAAATGTCAGTATCGTTTTTGGGTTACTGGGATATTAGAGATGCGTTCATGGCTGAAGGGAATGATGCACGGGTACCGAGTGGGCCTGGAGACAAATTTTCTGTCGCAAACAAATGAGAAAAAATTATAAGATACGGGACGAGTGGCTGTGCCAGAAACTAAAAAATTGAATGTCGCACATAAAACTTTTGCAAGGTTCTTGAATACGGGGCTACATTCAACCACAGAACAAAACCGGGAGATAATCAATTTGGATTTATACTACGAAGATCGAGTACGAATGTCATCTTGTAAGGTACGTGGAAGTTTCCTGAACAGATAATAATTAGTCGTCTACATCCAAGATCGTCGCCAAACTATTCATCATTGGGAAAAATGTATCGCATTTTAAGGCTGAATATGGAGAGAAGGGCGAACACTATCAGCGAGTTTCAAGGGCGTAGCGTGATTCTGGCAAGGTGATAAATAAAAATTCCTGACCAAACTTCACATGACAACTTTTATTACTGCTCTGTATTTCTGTTATTAAATATTGAAATCAACCACAAGATGTAAATCAATAGTAATTTCTGTGTGGGTGCACGTAAGAGTATAATGTGCCATCGCATCCAACCTTTAGATACGTATATTGCGTTGGAACGTCGCTATTGTACGTCGTAGTCACAACACATCGGATCTTGTGAACAATGTTTAAATCCTGTTGAGATGGATCCGTCAGCTCCATCTTCCGCATTTTTCTGCTATTCTGTGCCATTCCTCTTTGGAATTACTTCTGTATGTCCGTGAAGGCAACATGTCTCTCAGAAGGAGGTAAGTCGTTTTTATTCTCAGTATATACATTTATGTTTGGGCACGTGTATCCTTCCTATACCCTTTTCCTATTGCTTAATCCAATATGTGTGACTGATATGGGTCAGCAAGAGCATGAGTCTCATTTGCGCACTGCTGATAGAGGTATTCAGATGTACTTATTGTGTAATATTTAACAGTCTTTATTTCAGTCTTTTAGATATTAGTGGGAAATCATGTTAGTTATGGTAGGAGTAATTTCAGATGTGGACTTACCAGTATTTTTGTAGGGAATATTTTGTGTGTGTGTGGGGGGGGGGGGGGGGAGGGGTTATGTGTGAGTTGGTTACTACGTGAGGTGGAGTGCGAAGAAATTACTTCAATATAGTTAATAAAGTGAAATTATTCTCATCGTGTAAAGTAGCTTGCCGGAATGTAATTGTGTGAAGCGTGGAGTTTAAATATGCGTTTTTCATACGTTTTCGGGACTTGAAAGTAGATGGGTTTGTTCAGCTGCTATGTCATGTATGCAATGGTAGGATTTGAACCTTGTCCTTATTTAGATTTCAGTAAATGTTGTACCTCAGTGCATATGTGATGTATGTGAAGGTTTCTTTAGTATTTAAACCGATTTTATGCTGAAAATCAAACAGCCATGGTTGCAAAGTTATTTTTCTTTCAAAATAACGCTTTTTGCCTTGGTTCGGCATCATCAGATTATTAAAACTGTCAAATGAAGTTAATTTTGGCAACTACCAAAGCACTTTGTCAACCACCTACATATAAAACCATCTGGATGAAAATCCGGTTGTCAGAATAACTAAAAGGAACTGTGGGAACCTGGATGCCAAACGGCTGGGCTGTATAGCCGGTGGCGGCACTCGTGTGAATCATGTGTCACTCAAAATCTATCGAAATTCAGTACTTTGTTAATTATTGTATAGATCTAAATTTACAGAGTAGAGTGAATACCTACATGGGTGAATTGGTTTTGTCATTTTGGAGTTGTTTAATTTAATGGGTCTTTCTTGGATTGGGGGCTTGTTCACATTACTTATGTTCCTTCACTACTTCGGTAACATGAATACAGCTTCAGTGCTCAGAAAATGCATGTGCATTTTTCCGATTTCAGTTAAATTTTCTTGTGGAAGAGCTAGGGTTTCTCTGTATCCAAAGCAGTATGTTCAATCACGTGTCACACAGAATATTTCGAAATTCAGTTCTTTCCTAATATTCGGACAGTTCTAAATTCATGGGATAGGATGAACATCTGCATGTGGGAATATCTTTTCTTTAATTTGCGTCGTGGAATTTAATAGATTTTTCATGGTTTAACGTTTGTTCAGGGCTGAGTTAAGACCGTTCTGCCGAGTCTGCAGCAGTCTTCGTAGTGGCTATCAGTAGTAGAAAACTACTTTCTTGGTGCATGAACAAGTGTGTAATTAATGGATTTCTATCCTAAATGAAATGTCATATAGTAAACATGTCCCAGCTATCCCCTGTCACTATTAGGTATTGATATACTGATAAATTTAATTTGAATTTTGTATGTAATAGGAGACCATGCCAATGTAGTACGTTGATGAGTGTGTTTTCATTTTGTACGTTTGGTCCATATCTATCCTGGTTGATCAGTAAATCATTTTAAATGAATGTTTAAAAGATAACCATGGCTTATGTATTAAAATGTAATCTTGTCCTTAAACTATTCGTGAAGTAATTGGATAAAATTTCTTACGAGTAAAATTAGGTGTGATATTCTGATCTTTTGATTGAATTATTTACCACTTTCAGTGCCACACCCGTAATATTACGTTGTCTTCGGTGTTGGAAAGAATGCCGTACCCAAAATATTTCGGGTACAACATCTTAGTGAGCAATACCGTGTCCATAATATTACTAGCGGGGCAGTCCTCATTAATATGATGTGCCAGTAATGTTACGGCATTCTTTCCAACACTGGAGACAAACTAATATTACGGATATTGCACTCAACGTGTTTATGAAATACAGTTATCCACTGCATTTTATATTTGTTCTAGAGCGGGAGTGTAGAGTAAATATGTTCTGTACAGCAACTCTCGCCAAAAGTAATTGTGTAGGGACCTTTCAATTGGCACCACTGCCAGGAGGTATCCGATTTTTATTACGATAGGAGTGTTTGAATTGGCGACCCAGCCTAGGATAGTAGAGAAATGGTAACGGCGGCATTTCAGTTAGTTCACCTATCCAGGATACTTGTTGTTGTTGTTGTTGTGGTCTTAAGTCCTGAGACTGGTTTGATGCAGCTCTCCATGCTACTCTATCCTGTGCAAGCTTCTTCATCTCTCAGTACCTACTGCAACCTACATCCTTCTGAATCTGCTTAGTGTATTCATCTCTTGGTCTCCCTCTACGATTTTTACCCTCCATGCTGCCCTCCGATGCTAAATTTGTGATCCCTTGATGCCTCAAAACATGTCCTGCCAACCGATCCCTTCTTCTAGTCAAGTTGTGCCACAAACTTCTCTTCTCCCCAATCCTATTCAATACCTCCTCATTAGTTACGTGATCTACCCACCTTATCTTCAGCATTCTTCTGTAGCACCACATTTCGAAAGCTTCTATTCTCTTCTTGTCCAAACTAGTTATCGTCCATGTTTCACTTCCATACATGGCTACACTCCATACAAATACTTTCAGAAACGGCTTCCTGATACTTAAATCTATACTCTATGTTAACAAATTTCTCTTCTTCAGAAACGATTTTCTTGCCATTGCCAGTCTACATTTTATATCCTCTCTACCTCGACCATCATCAGTTATTTTACTCCCTAAATAGCAAAACTCCTTTACTACTTTAAGTGTCTCATTTCCTAATCTAATTCCCTCAGCATCACCCGATTTAATTTGACTAAATTCCATTATCTTCGTTTTGCTTTTGTTGATGTTCGTCTTATATCCTCCTTTCAAGACACTGTCCATTCCGTGCAACTGCTCTTCCAAGTCCTTTGCTGTCTCTGACAGAATTACAATGTCATCGGCGAACCTCAAAGTTTTTACTTCTTCTCCATGAATTTTAATACCTACTCCGAATTTTTCTTTTGTTTCCTTTACTGCTTGCTCGATATACAGATTGAATAACTTCGGGGAGAGGCTACAACCCTGTCTCACTCCTTTCCCAACCACTGCTTCCCTTTCATGCCCCTCGACTCTTATAACTGCCATCTGATTTCTGTACAAATTGTAAATAGCCTTTCGCTTCCTGTATTTTATACCTGCCACCTTCAGAATTTGAAAGAGAGTATTCCAGTTAACATTGTCAAAAGCTTTCTCTAAGTCTGCAAATGCTAGAAACGTAGTTTGCCTTTTCTTAATCTTTCTTCTAAGATAAGTCGTAAGGTTAGTATTGCCTCACGTGTTCCAACATTGCTACGGAATCCAAACTGATCTTCCCCGAGGTCCGCTTCTACCAGTTTTTCCATTCGTCTGTAAAGAATTCGCGTTAGTATTTTGCAGCTGTGACTTATTAAACTGATAGTTCGCCAGGATACTTATGTAATTGAAAATAATAATCTTTTCATCTTGTTGAGTTGTTATGTTCAGTTCATAGTTCTAACGTTATGTAGAGTGGGCTGGAACTTCATGCACGTATCCTCAAGGATTCTGTCATAGAAAATCTACTTGCTGTTATGATCATTTGCAACAATAGGAACTGCTAGGAATAATAAAGTTATCATCGCAAGTTATGGTGGAAAAATATGATTTTAGTTAGATTAGCAAGTTTCCTGTACCAGAATTTGACAATTATTCTTCTCCAAAAGTTGCTGGAACAAATTAATGAAAAAATAAATGCCCTGGAGAAAAACTTATGCACCTCTGGAAGACATCACGCTAATACAGTGTGACACAGCCTCTAGCCTCGTTAATGGCTCAATTCGGCGAGGAAGACAATCCACAAGTACCTTCAAGTGTGCCATATCCAGCTGCAGCCACTCATTAATTATTACATCTTACAGAGCCACGAAATTGCAGGAAAGTTGATTGTTACGTTTCACCCACAGTTCCATCTATGGATTAATTTCTGGTGATTTAGCCGACCATCTGAGGTGCGATAGGCAGCATGTCTTTTCTTAGGAATTTATGCATGCATACCTGTGAACATGGCTGTTGCTATCTCAGAAGACAGAAGTGTCTAATGAGCCTCTAGTAACTATTCATCTACATGAAAAGAGCTGACAGTTGCATGCTGGGCGTCGATGATGGCTGCTCGCTCTTTTCTGCACCATGCCGGTCTTACGTACCACATTAATGGGGACAAATATTCACCGGGACAGCATATTCGTCATGAATATATAGAAAACAGGCCTTCTTGACGATAATGGGCCATAATCGTGGGACGAAAAATACCACAGACACGTGACAGAACCACAGCGTACATCAACTACACTCAATGGTTCAATCACCTCACTTAGACCCCTGGTGCACTCGAGAACTTGCATCGTTTAAAAAACACGGTGCACAAATTGTGAATGGGACACAGGCACGCAAGAGCAGAACACTACACACAGAGGGAATGGCCTCTAGGAACAGCTCTGGTGCCTGGGTCAAAAAATATTGTACAAGAACCGCTAGCGAATCCTAACAAAATTGTTCTTCCTCCATTTCACATTAAGGTAGGATATACGACAGCACTTCTCAAGCCTCTGCACAGGAATTTAGAATGTGTGCAATAAGTTTCCATTGTTCAGCACAAAGAAGATCACAAAGGGGATATTCGTTGGTCTACAGATTCGCTAGCAGTTGAGGAACACACACATTGAGTTCACTTTAACCCCTGATCAGCTTCTTGCATGGTATTGTTTTCGTAACGTGACAACATTGTTCTTGAGAAACAGAAGAACCGAAAATTACAGGGACCTCGTAGACGAACTGGTTCATGGTTATAAGGTCATTGGTTGCAAAATGACCCGAAGATGCTCTTCCTTTATTCCCACATCGATATTTTCCCGGGGGACTGTGGTGCGTTCAGTGATGACCATGGCGTGCGGTTCCACCAGTACAGTTCTCTGATGGAACAGTTTTACACACGACGGCACTCTACTTCTGTGTCGGCTGATTTCTGCTGGATGCTGCAGAGAGATACTCCAGACACCACTCGCAAGAGGAAGGCAAAAAACGGCGCAAATAAGCTTGTCGACTAATGTATATACCCTGTTAACATTAACTGAATTTTTCGACGATTCTTGGAAGAAGACGATAATAATATTAAAAAGAAAAAACACTTCCTAATGTTCTATAAAACTATGTTTATTTGATCGCAAACCGGCTTTCGGTTTCTCAGGCCGTCTTCAGGTGGCAACTGAATGTCGCAAACAGAGATACATGTGATGTGCGAGTTACAGAGGTATTATCTGTACAGAAAAAAATGACAAAGTGTTTACATACGAAAATATTACAGTAATCACATTAACTAAAAAAAGGGCAAACCAAGTTTTTACGTGGAGATACATACAACAAATGATGAAAAATAAAATGGATTTACAGTCTGAATCTACTACTTGTAACGAAAACTTAATTTAACAACGGGGAAAATGAAAATTGCGTCAGATCATTTAATACTAGGCTGGCATTCTACGTCATGTGTTTGTTGATTTCCATTATTTCTAGTAGGGTCATCTATCTGTCTTTTTTCTTTTTTTTTTTTTTGACGAAATGTAAAACTTCACATTCTAAATCATAAGGATGATTTTCTGCTAAAAGATGATCAGCAAAGGTCGAATCTCTCTCCCTTAATCAAAAATGTTCAAATGTGTTTGAATTCCTAAGGGACCAAACTGCTGAGGTCATCGGTCCCTAGACTTACACGCTACTTAAACTAACGTAAACTACCTTATGCTATGAACAACATACCCATGCCAGAGGGAGTACTCGAGCCTCCGTGACATGGAGGCACAAACCGCGCGGCCACTTGGCGGGACCTCCGTTAATCGTCAGCTTGTCTCGTGTTCTCGTAGCCTAATTGCCACAGCTCTACCTGACTGACCAATATACACGTTTTTACTCTCCTTGCAAGTGATTTTATATACATTACTCTGTGTCAAGAGTTGCATTTTGTATTTACTACTGAATAAAAATTTTGATTTGTTATTGGTATTATAAAGTGTTGGTCTGTAGTTGCGAGACATTAACTTTTTTTGCAAGATTGCCTGAAATGTTGCCAATATACGGAATTTTGCGCCAGTCTTTGAGACTATCGAGTGATTGCTGTTGGCTAGCTTAGACAAGTGGTGTAATTTTATTAATTTTCCTTTTTCGTAGAATATTATCAATCAGTTCAGAGGTATAGCCATTGCTGGAAACAATTTGCTTCATGATTTGCAGTTCTGTTTGAAAGGCTGATTTAGATAATGGAACAGATATGAGGCGATGCACCACTGAATGGAAAGCTGCATGTTTGTGGCTGTGTGGATGCTGGGTGCTTGCTAGTATTAGTGTCTCTGTAGCTATGTTTTGTGTAAATGATAAATACGTGTTTTCTTGTACTAATATAAGGTTCAATGAACTTACAGAAGAGCCTCCCACACCCACTGTAAACTGAATTTTCTTAAGTTGTGAATTTAAGTGGCGTAGTAATGCATCTACCTGTCCAGTGGTACCGGTCCACAAACACAGCACATCATCGACATAGCTGAACCGTACTTAATTCTACGACTCAATTGCTCTTTCTATAAGAAATTTTGTTCGATATTGTCCATGAAAATTATGGATAATATGGGACTAAGAAGTGAACCCATAGCGAGACTATCAGATTGGCTATATTACTTGTTTTGAAACTGGAAGTAATTTTGTTTTACTAGCATTTGAGTAGTATCAATTATGTATTTCAACAGCATTTACTTTGGATTTATGCAAAAGATCTGTTAATGTGTTTATGAATTCATCAGTAGGAACATCTGTAAATAAGCTAGTGACATCAAACTTGGTGGGATTTTCCTATTTTTACTTTTGTCAACAAGAGCCATAGAATTTTTGATATCCAGCTTGTGTCTGAAACTGGGTTTCTTTTTAATGATATAATCAAGTTCTTTCGCTCGTAGGTAACATGGAGCAGGAAAGGATGACACAACTGGGCGGTTGGAACCCTATCTTTATGTAATTTGGGTAAACCATATAATCTGGGAGCCATGGGATTCATATTAATTAGCATAAGGTTGTAGCTTTCGGATATGATACTTTTACGTGATTTGATGGTAGTTTTTTGTTAACTGAAAGCTGCAGTCGGATCCTTTTATATATGTTGGAAATTGGAAGTATCAAGGAACAGGTTCAATTTTGTAACGTAATCACTTTTGTTCGAAAGAACATGAAGTTTGATTTATCGGCTTTAGTTGCGATGACATTGTTGAAGATTATTTTCTTCGTAAACTTGTTTAACATACTGATTACATTGCGTGAGGGTTCGTTAGTGATAGCAACAGCAGTTTTTAATTCATGGGCTACCAAACGTTTCGTAGAAACGTCACCTAACGCGAGCTCTAGATCTACTTTTGCCACATCTACCGGTTTTTCAAAAACTGTGCATGGTGGACCATATTTAATACCTTTATTTAACACTTTGAGCTCATACACAGTAATTATTATGCCTAATAAGTTCGTTATTCGATCAGCAATATGCTGGCTGTGAACATTTATTGTCAAAGGTTTTGCTTTGTTAACTGCAACAGTTTTTCTTTTTGGCGTAGGTACATTCGATGGACAATTGCATTTACGTCTTCGCGGACATCGCGATCAAAACTGTCGAACTCCCACGGTTGTGAGATGGTCGTAATAAGCATGTGGCGAACTTTTAAATGTGAACTTAACGTTATCATGGATTCTGTACCAGTTTCTCCTTTCTTCTCTTATGAACATTCTCTCTCCGATCTTGATAGCTTTCATTCCAGCTGACGAAGTGCACTTTGATTTAATGTTGATGTATTTCAGAGTAACGTTCGACGTAAACACTCTCTGTTGAACCAAATATGTTGCGTGACCTTAGCCTCTGTTTCAATTAGCTCCAGTACGTGACGGTTAACTGCAATCTGTTAGCACACTTTATAATATTAACAGAATTGTCCGTTGGTGCTTAGGAGAACGTGATTATAATATTGAAAGAAAAACCTTCCTAATGTTTTGAAAAATAGTCATAAAATAGGGAAGAATATTCCACATTTTTAGGTGGGCACTCAGATTAAAACTTGAAATGGAAGTTTCATATTATATCTTAGGAAATAATTTTATGTATTAACTAATCACTAAATTATTGATTTCACAAAAGCGAGCAGTAAGAATAACACGAATATTAGGTGTTTACCTGCAGTCAACTTGTAGGTATCTCTTCAAGGAAATAGACATTTTAACTGCTAATCCAACACAGTTTTAGAAGCTTCGTCCAGCATCATGGCTGTACCTTCGCATAATATTAAACTTTCCACATCTACCTCTCAACTTCAGAGATCCAACTGTGGATCAAATTACCTATGTATCCTGCATCTTGTCCAAAACCACTCTGCATTCAAGAGGAAATTAAACCGTCATCTTTTGTCATCGTCTATCTTGTCGAACAGGGGCCAGTGCTTGTGTCACATTAAAATAACTGTATCTGAGTTTTTCTAGTATCTTTGCTTTTTTGTTTTCTCTTTTCCATCTCATCTTCTAATCTTACACTATTGTTTGTCGTGCTTCCTCTGCGCAGTCAACTTCTTCTCCAAGTTGATTTCTTTGTAATGTAGTCATTGATATCCGTTAGATGCCACTACCCACATTAGACAAGAACGATATGAAAAGAGTTTTTATTTTCTCTCTTGCGTCCACGCCTTCCCTATACTCAGCTTCGGCTTTCCCTATAAATCTTACTGCGTTCATAGTTTTTCCTTAACACGATCACGCTCTTGGATAACTTTAGAAGATATTCCCACTTCTCGTAGATCATTTTTCAGCTTCTATACCCCTTTCGTTTTCGTATCTCGAATGTAGGTTAATATCCTTTTAGATATTCTTCCTGGGCTGATTCGTGTCCCGTGTCCATAAAAGGCAATCATTCTTTTCCAAATGGTGTCACTTTTCTTCTCCAAGTGCATATACTGTATACACTGACGGAAAAAATCGTAACATCAGAGACATGTTTCTACATCTGGAAAACGATGTCTATTCAGATTTCGTGCCAGTTGCATAACAGTGGCGTTAGTAGCGCCACTACGAGGACGCAAATCAGGTTTGCTTCAAATACATGTTGCAACAGTGATGAACATTAGTCACCGTTGAGACTGGACGTGGTAAGTTGATGTTAATCAAGAATGCCTTTGAGGGGACAAAGACACCATTACCAACATCTCACAGAGTTTGAACGTGATCGTGTAAAAGGGCTACAAGAAGCTGGGTGTCGCAATAGCGACACTGCAGAAAGATTTGGCAGGAATGTAGCCACTGTACATGTTTGCTGGAAGCGGTAGTCACGAGAATGTACTATCCCAATAAGGCCGGGCTCCGGACAGCACTACCGGGAGGGATGATTACCATGTTCGGCTTATAGCTCTGATGCATAGATCTGCTGCAGCAATTCCAACAGCAGTTGGCACCACGGTGACACAACGAACTGTTACAAACCGACTACTTCAAGGACATCTCCGAGCCAGACGTCCTGTAGTGTGCATTCGACTGACGCCAAACCGCCGCCGTTTGCGACTTCAGTGGTATCAAGCGAGAGCTCATTGAAGGGCAGGGTGGAGGTCTCTTGTGTTTTCTGATGAAAGCTGGTTCTGCTCTGTGCCAGTGATGACCAGTGTTGGATAGAATGAGGCAAATTGGGAGCCTGCAACCCATATGTCTGCTTGGTAAACGCACTGGAGCTGCACCTGGAATTATTGCCTGGTGTGTGAGTTCATATGACAGCAGGAGCAATCTCATGGTTATCCCAAGCACCTGACTCATTATGGGGCTTCGACCTCTTGTGCTGCCATTCATGAATAGCATTGCAGGTAGTGTTTCACAATAACTCTCGTCCACATACTGCTGTTGTAACCAAAATGCTCTACGGAGTGTCGACATGTTGCCTTGACCTGCTCGATCACCAGATCTGTCTCCAAACGAGCACACATGGGACATCATCGGACGTCAACTCCTGCGTCATCCACAAAGACAGTATTGATAGTATTGGCCGACCAAGTACAACAGGCATGGAACTCTATCCCACAAACTGACATGTGGCATGTTTGCAAGCACGTTCAACATCTTGGCGGTAACCCGGTTATTATGTATCAGCATTTCACATTTTCCATGACTTACCTCGCCCTTACGTTAACCTACGATTTTGGAATGTTAATCACTTGAATATGTTACTTACACAAACGTAGTACTGAAGTCTCATTACTCTACAGTAATTATTTCTTGGTGTTCCCATTTTTTTTTCCGTCAGTGTATTTCCTGATTGTGATGCCTTCCGTACTCAATCTCTGATGAGGCTCAGAATTAGTCTCAAAACCTTTTTTTTTTTTTCTTTTAACTGTAGTTCCTACATTAGACCATTCTTGTTCACTGTATAAGTTTTTGCGGTATATACCGCCTCTGAATGAATAACGTGCAGTAGTGTCTAAGTATTATTATTATTCTTATTATAAGTTTTGTAATTGTTTTGTTCTATTACTGTTGTTTGTTGTTGATGTGTATTTAAACTATTTTCATATCCTCAACTTTCGTGTGTGTCTGTGTTGTAACGTGAACGTGAACAATACAAGTGATGTGCCTACGCAAAACCTATCCGAAAAAAGTTGCCAAATCCATCTGAAACTGTATTGTAGTTAACTTTTACCAAAACTAATTAGAAAACATAAAACTGTATACTAAATAAGCTATCCTGTGAAATTCTGTATTGCGTGGTGCAGGGACGCGTGACGTTACAGTGATTATCTTATAGTTCCAACACCCAAAACTAATAGAATAAAAATTCTACAAAGAATTACAGCTAATTTGAAAGGATACATGCCCAAAATGCTTCTGTGAAAATTCCCTGGATGAAAACTAACTAAACGGAATTCCAAACACTAAAGGCAAAATCTCCAAAATTGGCTATCTTTTACAGGATCTCAAAATTCAGCGCGCACTTTAATGCGAGATGCTTGTAATAGTTTCCACAATGAAACTTTGTCTCGAAACCTGGCAGAAAATCCAAAGAGACTCTGGTCGTACGTGAAGTATGCTAGTGGCAAGAAACAATCAATACCTTCTCTGGGCGATAGCAATGGAAATACTATCGAAGACAGTGGCGCCAAAGGAGAGTTACTAAACACAGCCTTCCGATATTCCTTCACGAAAGACGACGAAGTAAATATTTCAGAATTCGAATCAAGAACAGCTGTCAAATGAGTAACGTAGAAGTAGATATCCTCAGAGTAGTGAAGCAACTTGAATCACTTAATAAAAGCAAGTCTTCCGTTCCAGACTGTATACCAATTAGGTTCATTTCAGGGTATGCTGATACGATAGGTCCATAGTTAACAACCGTTCGCTCAACGAAAGATCCGAACCCAAAGACTGGAAAGTTGCACAGGTCACATCAATATTCAAGAAAGGTAGTAGGAAAATCCACTAAATAACAGGCCCATATTCTTAGATATGCAGCAGGATTTCGAAGATATTTTGTGTTCGAACATTATGAATTATCTCGAAGGGTCCGCCCCCAATAGCTGAATGGTCAGCTTGACGGATTGTCGTTCCTCTGGGCCAGGGTTCGATTCCCGGCTGGGCCGGGGAATTTTCTTCGCCCATCGTCAGGGATAACAGACGCTAAAAAAAAAAAAAAAAAAAAAAAAAAAAAAAAAAAAAAAAAAAGACCAAGCTTCAAGGCTAGATTTCATATTTATTTTAGTTCTTTCATAGATTACAAATTATAAAATGGCGATGTTAAAAAAATGTAACGATATCGAAAAGTAGAACTATCCTTAGAAAAATGGGAGGTGAATTCTTGAGAAATTTCATACGTAACTGGCTTTTCTGTGGAAAAGTCAAAGTGGTCGACGTAAAATGTATTTAGCCAGGTAACCCACGAAATGTTCGGTGCACAGCAGTGAAATTTATAATCGAGAGAGTCAGAAATATTCAGCTGCTGCAGTTTAAGCTGTTCTTTTAGGATCCTGTGTAACTTTTCCTATTTGGGTGTTCGCGCTAATTAACGGTGATGTTGCTATTTGCTGACTACATCACGTGTTCTATGCTCTGAATATCTGCTATTATCGGCGGGCGAGGTTACTCTACGTAAAATTTAACTGGCTGTCAGAAGCACAACGCGCAACACAATCTCGATTTTAGTACTTCGGAAGCTATCGTACTGCATTTGGCAGAATTCGTATTTACACTCTCGTAATACGAAAATACGCAGTATATGTGTTGCCGCGCATCAAATATGTTTCCAAAACGCTACGTTTTTTGGTCTATTTCGTTTCCTGAAGTGTCGGGAATTTTTGACACCTGTGTATAAAGTGCAAAACAAAATTTTCATGAATAATTGAAAAAAGATTAGCATTTAAGATTGTATTATGAGAGGCATTCCTTAATAATCATAATATCTTCAGAGAAATCACTTCTCCTAAAAAATATGACTCTGCTATGAAATTAGAAAATGAAATGGCTAAGGATTGGTGTATCCAAAACTATGAGTCCAACCTATCTGAGCAGATAAATCTGATTAATCACGTCTCGACAGTCAAACTAACTGGCCCGATCAACGAAGAAAAAAATCATGCTAAATATTTGCCTTTTTCTAACTCATGATAAATTACGCATCAGCGAGCAATGCAGTGACAACGTTAACCGGAATGCCTTCACACTTTTTCAATCGATCTTTTCAAAATCATATTTCCTAAAAGCATCGTCCTCTGCATTTGTATCTCAGTGTTCTGCTAGTTATTTCAACAGCGACTCTCTCTCTCTCTCTCTCTGATCTGTCAGTGAATGCTACACTGGCAACGACAATGTTACTGACTACCAAAGATAACATTACTTGTTCTCCGAACATCTGTGGCGTAATACAAAGACTGTTGAAGACTTCTGTTTGAAAAATATCGAGCGTACAAATATGAAGTCTTACACATCGGATAAAAATAGAGTTCACATCATTTTTATTGAATACCAAAAATGAGTTAGAAAGCTTACAGGTTCTCATGTGGCATACAAATGGCAACGTTTACTTACTGAGTAGTTATATGTGAGATAGGGCCTGAAAGCGTTAATACTAACAGATGAAATAAATATATAAACACATGGAGTAGTCAGAATAACTGTCGCAATTGGTGTCATAATGCTGAGTTTGCGCCCGTGTTTTATGTGAACGGGCTTGTTTCTTAGTATTTTTCATGTGATGCGGTCTACAATTTCTCGGCAGGTGCGATGAGATCAGTCCATTTGCTTTTATCTTTGCCTCTGAGCACTTTCAAAGGGGTGAGTAACATTGCGGGTTTCCAAAGATTTGCGAACACCGCAGATTTTCGGACATCGGAGAGTTGCAGACACCCACGTCTCAGCCGGTATTTTGCCTCTCTTCCCCGCCCCTCTACAACTGTGTGAACGTCAAAAACACAAATCCATGGGATCACAAATCCTATTGCTTATTTTGTTCCTGAATCAAGTTCAAGACAAGATGCTGTTCAACAGGAAGAAGATTAAATTTTCATATAATACTTCATCTTTTATAGTCTATAACTAACCAGAAAACATTTTTTGGCCTCAGAATATGCCCGAAGTAGCAGTATTCGCACCCACGAAATCAAAGCTTAGTTTCTCGGATGATATTTATGAATTGAATTTTAATACACAATTCGTAGGCAGTGTACTTTTCTGCAATTGAAATTGTGTTCAATATTCCAGAATGTAGTTAAATGATTCTCTGAGACGTGGCTTTCGCTTCAAATGTCGAAACACAGTTTCAGCTCGTCGAATTAAATCACAGCAGTGTTCCACATTACAGATACGGAAAACTGCTTCGCACGTAATAAATTCTTCGAAATGTCATTGTCGCAGACAAATTTATTTATTGTGGCGCTTTTCGATACATCTTCGTCAGAAAACTGTGGCAGCAGAAGACAATACAAAAAATACCATTATATTTCACGAACTACGAACTTCTATGTCACTGCTTACACTTTACGGTGTCTGTATGCAATAATAAGCTTTTATTCATGACGAATGTTACGCTATTTATAAAAACTGATGTTACATTGAAAAGGATTTTTAACATTGTTTCACAAACTGTGAACTTTATGGTGTCGCCGGCCGTTGTGGCCGAGCGGCTCTAGGCGTTTCAGTCCGGAACCGCGTTGCTGTTGCGGTCGCAGGTTCGAATCCTACCACGGGCATGGATATGAATGATGTCCTTAGGTTACTTAGGTTTAAGTAGTTCTAAGTCTAGGGGACTGATGACCTCAGATGTTAAGTCTCATAGCGCTTAGAGCCATTTGAACCATTTGATTGTGTCGATATGTCATGTTTTCGGCCTTTCATATCAACGCCATCTAGCGCCTTCTTCATTTTACTACATTCGCGAGGTTGCTGCTAACGGCCGTTTGGCATGCGGCGTCTCATGGGTAACGGGTTTGAAATTGCATTTAACGTGTGAATCTCAAATGAGAGTCTGTATTTTACTTGTACTGCTTGCTAGCGTGAGCACTTAAGACCACTCTGTAAGTACTTTCTGTTCAGGTCGAGTTTCGTTCTTGCTGTTACTTGATTTGTCTTTGACATGTATCCCAGCATGTTCTGTTTATTGTTTTGAATTGTCTTTTATTGTCACAGTTTTCTGAAGACGGTGCATTGAAACGCGCCACAATAAATAAGACTGTCTGCGACCAAGCTGCCTCCAAGAATTTATTACAGGACGAGTCAGAAAGGTCGCATACCTTAAACACGGATGAATTCATCAGTCAAATGGAGAAAGGAGTTTCCATTTCAAACACTTATCCAGAAACTAGTATAAAATATACGCCAGTTCACGAAACTGTCACAAATGTTTAAGAAACCTTGACCTTCAGCTGTAGCAATACTTAGTTACCTGTTAACAAAAATCTAAATCTGTATGTGTTTTAAGACTTTTGTCCCTATTTGTTCGTGTCTGCTATTGCTCTACGGTAGCACTGCTCTTCATGGTATACGAAATAATAAACACAAAATAATTTCTTTACTTTCCCTCGAAAGCTTAACTAATGCTGTGCAGCTTTTCGTATCAGTTACACTTCTGATGTTTGGTGATATAGCACACGAAGCATCACACGATCGACATTCCCGTCGTCAGAAATTCCAGTTACTACTAACCTTTTATTATCTTCAATTTCCTCTCTAATTACCATTTTTTCTTTCTCTATTCTGTCCAGTGACATCGTTAATAGTTTTTTTTAAGCCACAAGAGACATCGGATTTCAGTAAGCAAATTAAAATGAGATATATTGTTCTTTTTTCTTAAGTATTCATCTATCTACACTCCTGGAAATGGAAAAAAGAACACATTGACACCGGTGTGTCAGACCCACCATACTTGCTCCGGACACTGCGAGAGGGCTGTACAAGCAATGATCACACGCACGGCACAGCGGACACACCAGGAACCGCGGTGTTGGCCGTCGAATGGCGCTAGCTGCGCAGCATTTGTGCACCGCCGCCGTCAGTGTCAGCCAGTTTGCCGTGGCATACGGAGCTCCATCGTAGTCTTTAACACTGGTAGCATACCGCGACAGCGTGGACGTGATCCGTATGTGCAGTTGACGGACATGCGGGCATGCGGGAGGCCGGGTGGACGTACCGCCGAATTGCTCAACACGTGGGGCGTGAGGTCTCCACAGTACATCGATGTTGTCGCCAGTGGTCGGCGGAAGGTGCACGTGCCCGTCGACCTGGGACCGGACCGCAGCGACGCACGGATGCACGCCAAGACCGTAGGATCCTACGCAGTGCCGTAGGGGACCGCACCGCCACTTCCCAGCAAATTAGGGACACTGTTGCTCCTGGGGTATCGGCGAGGACCATTCGCAACCGTCTCCATGAAGCTGGGCTACGGTCCCGCACACCGTTAGGCCGTCTTCCGCTCACGCCCCAACATCGTGCAGCCCGCCTCCAGTGGTGTCGCGACAGGCGTGAATGGAGGGACGAATGGAGACGTGTCGTCTTCAGCGATGAGAGTCGCTTCTGCCTTGGTGCCAATGATGGTCGTATGCGTGTTTGGCGCCGTGCAGGTGAGCGCCACAATCAGGACTGCATACGACCGAGGCACACAGGGCCAACACCCGGCATCATGGTGTGGGGAGCGATCTCCTACACTGGCCGTACACCACTGGTGATCGTCGAGGGGACACTGAATAGTGCACGGTACATCCAAACCGTCATCGAACCCATCGTTCTACCATTCCTAGACCGGCAAGGGAACTTGCTGTTCCAACAGGACAATGCACGTCCGCATGTATCCCGTGCCACCCAACGTGCTCTAGAAGGTGTAAGTCAACTACCCTGGCCAGCAAGATCTCCGGATCTGTCCCCCATTGAGCATGTTTGGGACTGGATGAAGCGTCGTCTCACGCGGTCTGCACGTCCAGCACGAACGCTGGTCCAACTGAGGCGCCAGGTGGAAATGGCATGGCAAGCCGTTCCACAGGACTACATCCAGCATCTCCACGATCGTCTCCATGGGAGAATAGCAGCCTGCATTGCTGCGAAAGGTGGATATACACTGTACTAGTGCCGACATTGTGCATGCTCTGTTGCCTGTGTCTATGTGCCTGTGGTTCTGTCAGTGTGATCATGTGATGTATCTGACCCCAGGAATGTGTCAATAAAGTTTCCCCTTCCTGGGACAATGAATTCACGGTGTTCTTATTTCAATTTCCAGGAGTGTATTTTTTCTGCTGTTATTATTTTTGACACATATTGTTAATTAAATAGCAACAAACGCTTACCCGTTCTTAGGCTTCTTGAAATAGCGGTTCCAAGTAAAAGTAGCAACTAAAAATACATAACTATTGATGATGTGATGTGGCTCCAGTATATTGAAGAGCAATAGATTTCCTTAGTAATGGAAAGTCTCCAGGTGAAGGAGACTGTAGAGGTTATTAAGTATAACAAGTCTGTCCTTCTGAAACACCTACACTCACTTCTCACAACCAGCAGGGAAGGAGGTTACGTTACAGCAAGTTTACGGAATTCGAAGATCGATACTCTGCATAAACAGAAAGGGGACACAAGTAACTGCAGTAATGACCGAGGCATTTCATTGATAAGTTTAGCCAGGAAGGTATACGCGGTTACAAATTCTAGCTTTCAAAATCCACTCTTAATTTCAGTGCCACTTCAGACCTGGCTGATCAGCCGTGGGTATGATCTTCTTTCTATGACAGCTACAGTGGGTAGCAGAGGCCACTTCATATGGCTCTTATTGTCCTTGTTGAAGTATTTGATTTAGCGAGCAGAAATGGGATCTTCATGCTACTACAGAAGACTGGATGCCTCCTACAAGTAGCTATCTCTTTCCATAAGAAAACCCAAGCAACAATCTACTTCAACGGTAAAAACTTCGGAAGTATTCCTGTCAATAGAGGTGTAAAGCTGGGGTCTGTGTTAGCACCTACTCTACTTGGGATGTTCTTTTCCCTTCTGCTGAGATTTACCTTTGAAGACTGTGAGGAGGGAGTGCATATACATACTAGGTCTGATGGAATCTTTTCAACGTTTCCGCCTCTAGGCCAAGACCAAAGTAAATACAGTTGTTAGTTGTGAGTAGTTATGTGCAGCTCTAGTAGCAAACACAGAAGATGAGCTTCAGTATCTAATCACACGTATGTGAAAAATTTGTTCTTACCATCAGCCTCCAAAAGGCTAAGATCATGGTGCAGAACACAAACGACCTTCAATCCATCAGTATTGACGGCAGTTTTCTCCAGAAGTTGATGATTTTTCCAACCTGTCTGTGGACGCTGAGATTGCTAACAGAATCGAAAAACATCATCTGTCATGGCTAGATTGAAAACCAGAGTATGGAACAATTGACTTCTTACAATAAAAAATAAATTACAAGTATACAACGCCAATGTTACCAGCACCCTTCTATTTAGCTGTGAGACGTTGACAGTTCTTGCTAAACACGAATCTCGACTGAACAGCTGTCACCGGAGGCTCCTTCAGATGTCTCGGAAAGATGGTGTATCGTCCACCGAAGTCTTACATCTCGCATACACAACCAGCATTCTTGCACTCCTGAGCGTCCGACGTCTAAAGTGGCTGGGATGTCAGGCGCATGGGTCCTGAGCGAATACCGAAAAAACTGTTGTAAGGAGAGCTTGAGGAGGGTGTGCGGCCAGTGGGAAGGCCGCAAGGATGTCTGCAAGCAGGGACTGCCACTCTCGAACGGCACAACAGACGTTGTAGATTCTGAACCAAGTACGCTACACCATCATCCTCCGAGGGCGGACGGATGCTACCGTACTGAAGAACTGACAGTGTATTATTGCTGATAAATATCGAACGTCTGGTGACCCCTTACATACCAGCGGTGTTGGAAGGAACGGATCTGTACCCAGACTACCTAACAGAAATGGTTGTCCGCAAATTTCCGGCATACACTGGAGTCCGTGTATATCCGTGCTCGCTTTTTCTGGCGTTCAATATTTGTCCGGTGACGCTAGGCAGGGTTACGGTTAGGAAGACGGGAACGCGGGAGTACGAGCGAAGAGCCGCCGGCGCTGAAAGAGAAGCGCGAACTAGCTACAGTTTTGTGAGAGTTGCTGGGAGGGGGCGGGTGGCCGGATGTCGCGGGGCAGCGTGTGACGGGCCGCAGCTGGCCGCAGCCACGGGGGGTCCTCCTTGCGTTACAGGAAGGCAGCAGGCCCGACCGGCCGCACCCCGGCACGTCCCCGCCCTGCCCTGTTTACGACAGCCGGGGGTGCGGGGGGCGCCCCGGGTAGTTAGCGTCGGCGTCCCTCCCTCCCCCTGACAGCGCGCCCCCATCCAACCTCCCGCGGTTCGCCTCACTCGTCGAATGAAGCGTATCATTAAAACACAGTTCCATTTTCACTTTGGCTGGATTGCGATCGCTATCATTTACCTCACTTGATCAGCTAATTTCGGCGATTTACGATTTTCAAGTGTTTACTTATAGCTGTAAATCAGACATATACACATCTACATCTACATCCATACTCCGATAGCCATCTGACGGTATGTGGCGGAGGGTACTTTGAGTACCTCTATCGGTTTCTCCCTTCTGTTCCAGTCTCGTATTGTTCGTGGAAAGAAAGATTGTCGATATGCCTCTGTGTGGGCTCTAATCTCTCTGATTTTATCCTCATGGTCTCTTCGCGAGATATATGTAGGAGGGAGCAAAATACTGCTTGACTCCTCGGTGAAGGTATGTTCTCGAAACTTTAACAAAAGCCCGTACCGAGCTACTGAGCGTCTCTCCTATAGAGTCTTCCACTGGAGTTTATCTATCACCTCCGTAACGCTTTCGCGATTATTAAATGATCCTGTAACGAACCGCGCGGCTCTCCGTTGGATCTTCTCTATCTCTTCTATGAACCCTATCTGGTACGGATCCCACACTGGTGAGCAATATTCAAGCAGTGGGTGAACAAGTGTACTGTGACCTACTTCCTTTGTTTTCGGATTGCATTTCCTTAGGATTCTTCCAATGAATCTCAGTCTGGCATCCGTTTTACCGACGATCAACTTTATATGATCATTCCATTTTAAATCACTCCTGATGCCTACTCCCAGATAATTCACGGAATTAACTGCTTCCAGTTGCTGACTTGCTATATCGTAGCTAAGTGACAAAATATCTTTCTTTCTATGTATTCGCAGCACATTACACTTGTCTACATTGAGATTCAATTGCCATTCCCTGCACCATGCGTCAATTCGTTGCAGATCCTCCTGCATTTCAGTACAATTTTCCATAGTTACAACTTCTCGATATACCACAGCATCATCCGCAAAAAGCCTCAGTGAACTTCCGATGTTATCCACGAGGTCATTTATGTATATTGTGAATAGCAACGGTCCTACGACACTCCCCTGCGGCACACCTGAAATCACTCTTGCTTCGGAAGACTTCTCTCCATTGAGAATGACATGCTGCGTTCTTTTATCTAGGAACTCTTCAATCCAATCACACAATGGGCCTGATAGTCCATATGCTCTTACTTTGTTCATTAAACGACTGTGCGGAACACTGCTAGAAAAAAATTAGCACACCTGGAAAGACGACGTCGATTTTGATCCGATGGCAACAGATGCCACCTGGGGGATAGTAGATGTACTGATAACAGTTGCAACGACATCTGCCAACAGGTAGTGTAGTGGCATAGCTACCAGAACACCATCTGTGTTTGCCCCTTACTAGAGAATGCTCACAGCCAGGAGACTCAGTGCGGTGCCGACGAGTGAAGTAGGCAATCATGCTACGGAGACGCTCTCGTGCTTCCTACAACCATCTGAGCGAGCTTGAAAGGGATCGAGTTGTGGCCTTTTGATTGGCGGAATAGTCCTTTCGGAGAACTGCCACACAACGTGGACGTGCTCCGTCAGTTGTACAACGATGCTGGTATGAGTGGTTACGTGAAAATCCTCATTCCTGTAGACGAGGCCCTAGACGTCCGCGCAGCATAGATGCCCGCCAGGATCGTCGTATTGTAAGGGCAGCAGTGGCAGATTGTACAACTACCACACCACACAGGGACTGTTGCGAACCGGGTATGAGCAGTGGGACTACGGTCACGCACACCTCTAGCCCGTCTCCCACTCACGCCAGAGCACGGCTCGACTGGTGCTCAGAGGACCACTTGAAAGACGGAATGGCACGTCGTGCTCTTCAGTGATGAAAAAGGCTTTACCTGCACAAAAGTGATAGCCGTTGGCGTTTGCAATACAGCCCTGGTGAGCACTGTATCGTATAGTGCATTCGCCGAAGACACACTGCCCCACCCTAGGCCTTACGGTCTGCCATTCTGTTCACCATTGGTGTGTGTGGAGGGGATTCTAACCAGCGCTCGGTATATGCAGAACGTTGTTAAATCCTTTCTTTTACCTTTTTCTCAACAGGAAGGTGATACAGTGTTTCAACAAGATAAAATTCATCCACACACTGCCCATGGAACTCAAAGTGCTCTGCAAAACGTGCAGCAACTTTCCTGGCCAGCACGATCTCCGGACTTGTCCACAATCGAGCACGTGTGCGATAAGATGGGACTTGTGCAACTCTTCAGCCGACAACCCTTACAGAACTACGTGAATGGGTCGAGCACGCGTGGCATAACACACCCCAGGACAGTATTTGCCATCCGTATGACCGACTGGATACCAGAGTCAGTACTTGCATTGCCACCTGTGGAGGCTACACCACGTAATAATACGGGTGTTTCAGCATGGGTTCCATACCTGGTACCTCAGAACCGCTTGTGCTTTTGATCTGAAAATGTAATCATTTCATGTACAACATATCCATTGTTGCAACAATAAATCTCGAGTGAATTGGAAACATCTGAAAGGGTGTATTAATTTTTTCTCCGGCTGTTTGAAAACGGCATCTCCCAGGAAATTTGTTTGAAATCACTGGAACAACTCGGGACCAGAAATTTAAAATAGTGCACACGTACTTAATCGCAAAGTAACTCTAGTTACATAGTCTGTCACCATACAGCGTCAGACGAAATGGGGAGGAGAGGAGAAAGAACATGGCAGCCGTGGGGAGGAAGGAGAGAGAGGGGGGGAATGTTTTCCTCTTTATCTTGCATTGCTACCAATTCAGCTGCCACGCGCCGATCTGCTGCTATGGCACAGATGGTACACGGAATTAACGTTTCGGGAATTATTATATGGACGTTTGTGTTCAAATGTGTTGTTTATTTGTACTAATGAATATGAACTTAAATCAATCCAACTGTAATAAAACTCAGTGAAGAGAGGACAAACAAAATTTAAAGCATGTGCTAAACATCTAACTCCATGTCTCACGTCACATCGTGTTCTGGAAGTCAGAACTGCAAGCGACCCAATGGGCCAGGAATAGTTTCATCGTTATTCAGCGCTGAATGCTTTATTAACTAATACCGGACACACCACACGTTCACCGAGCAGCTACGAAGGAGCTGTCTGATGGTTGCGGCTAGCAGCTAGTTGAAAAAATAGTCACGAAGAGTATCGGCTTGTGCCGATATATATCGAGCAGAACGATGAAGCGCAGTGACAATGCCACAGGAACAGACGGTAGCACCTGTTGTTTGTATTAAATCTTGTGGTTTCCTTGTTTGGATTGTAAGAAATTATATTTTAAAATTTGAATTTCAGAACAGTATTTTGTAAAATATGATTTGTCATTGTAAGCTTTATCACAAGTTATCAAAAGTCGAAACATGTTATTTGTATGGCTGGCAAGGAGGGGGTCGTGACGTGTGAAAAGAGGTTGTATAGTTGAAGACGTGAATTGCGGCACCTAAAAGATTAGAAACTAAGCACTATATATCTGGTGTACTAGATTCGAACGAGATATTGATATCGCATTTGTAGGACAGTGTCAAATCAACCCATGGAGAGTGCTGTTCTGCTCGAATGTACAGGGTGTCCTTAGCTTAGTTGCCTAAAACGACGAGCTGTAGTCGCATGAAGATTCTACAGCATTTAAATCTTACGACGAGCTCAGCTCCCGAATGAGCGATTCACTATATGATAGCACCAAGTTCAATTTCTGGCTAATATATGGTTAAAATGGTTCAAATGGCTCTGAGCACTATGGGACTTAACTGCTGAGGTCATCAGTTGCCTAGAAGTTAGAACTACTTAAACCTATCTAACCTAAGGACATCACACACACCCATGCCCGAGGCAGGATTCAAACCTGCGACCGTAGCGGTCGCGCGGTTCCAGACTGTAGCGCCTAGAACCGCTCGGCCACTCCGGCCGGCTATGGTTAAAAAAATGGCTCTGAGCACTATGGGACTTAACATCTGAGGGCATCTGCCCCCTAGAACTTAGAACTACTTAAACCTAACGAACCTAAGGACATCACACACGTCCATGCCCGATGCAGGATTCGAACCTGCGACTGTAGCGGTCGCGCGGTTCTAGACTGAAGCGCCTAGAACCGCTCCTCCACAGCGGCCGGCTAATATATGTATCTTAAATGTATTATAGGACGTAGACAGGCCGTAGGTGTCGCATGGATAGCTGGTATTAGTAAACAGCCTCCGACGGTTCACCATTTCCTTACCGAATGCCATTCCTTTAACCACTTACGTTCTAAGGTACTTTTCCGTCTGAGTTATTGTCTGCGTTAGTGCACTACGTTCGGACTGTCGACCGCGTTTTACTTTTTACTCGTCATACCAACATGGCGAAGAACATTTGAGTTTTGGTTCGGGACCTCCGCTGTCTCTACAGCGTGTTTTATGGACCTTTCTCCACCAGGAAGTCCCTGTTCTTAGCTCGCTTTCCTTTCGTCGATTGGTCCTAACGTATAGTCGCTTTTAAATTATTTTATTTCTTGATGATCTAAGGTTATGACGTGGGTGCTTTTGACCTTCGTTGTTTTTGCACCTTAAAACAAGCAAAACAAAATAGCAACGGCCAGAGAGCGTGTAGCTACCTGAGCACTCTGTTCGCGGGCAAAATCATGGACTCATAGACCACTTCCAGTTGAGAAGAAAAAAAAAATCACCGAACGGCTGCTTAAGAGGCAAAAGAAGTGAGACGGCATGTCAGTGTAAAGCTTGTGGTTTTCTCTACATTTAGAAGATTGTTTTGAGGTCATCCGTACCCAACCACCATACTAGATATATAAAAGAATCATACTAGCCGATACGTATTAAAGCTGATTTCACGGCAGCCAGTAAGCTATTTAAAAGTGATGTCACTGGGTTACAATCCCGTTAATACTGCCTATTACATGTAGAGCATCGTGGTTTGTAAAACGTTTAGCAACTCTCAGAGCTTTTTTTCTATTATACCAGAATTTCAACGTGTGTCCCACTCGTAGCTCGTAGAACATAAAGGCGACAGTAGAGTTTTGCGCGTGTACAAGTCAGCATTACAGCATCAACAGTTGTGATTGCTTCATTGACTCATGCACGAGGGTAGAAATGTCACTGAGTGATGTGGTGCACACGAGATCCTTCTCACAAAAAGAAGTCTAATGACACGACATCGGGTGGCGCAGTGGCCGTGAGATGGGGCAATCGTGACGCCATCCACCTCGCAGAAAATGTGTCATTCTGCAACTTGGCTTCTGGGGGGCTGCATTGGAATGCGGCTTGCACTCTGTCAACACGTGGCTTCAGACACAGGGGGACAGCCACATAGAGGTAGGTCATCGACACTGCCTTTCTCTTTACAGTTTTTGAATCACACCATTATGCTTGTTTTTGTCGGCGATGCCCTCCCACTCTGGCTTAATAATTCCGATGTCAAGATCTGTGCTCTGCAGGTTATGATTTTTAGAAATGATAGCAGGACTTGCGGGCTTCTTGTATCGTGAGTTTTTGTCTCCACACACGAATTCCGCGGCAGCATTCTTTAAATCGTTGATGAGTGTGAAACGTTGTTATCGTTCGAGTCTACTTTTTTTCTGTATTGTAATTTCATCCGTCTTTCACGAGGTGTGCTGTCAGCAGTTATAATTCGCCACTCTTCAGCCATATTGTAAAAATTTTAAACATTGTAAAATTATTTAAATGGCCTTAAAATTCAAAGTTTTCATAGAAATAAAACACAGATAATGATCAGGGTTGATTAAAAGATAAAAGCCTGATTTTTTGATTGTTTAAAACATTTACACAGAAGAGAATCTTCTCTTTTTCTTCTGTGTCCTGGCCATATCCCGTGTCCTATAGTGTCTGCATGATATTTTGCACATGGCAGTGTTAGTAGTAGAGAGGGTCTCGCTGTTCTACGCCCCATCACCCACTCCACGACGAAATTTGTACCCCATCTCTCTGCATCTAATGTTATCCCATTTGCAAACGTTCCTGAATCGTGTAACTGAAGCGCGAAGTGAGTACCAGCCCGGTATTCACCGAGTCGGATGTGGGAAACCGCCTAAAAGCCACATCCAGGCTGGCCTGCACAGCGGCCCTCATCGTTGATCCGTCTGGCGGATTCAATCCAGGACCGGCGAACCTCCCCGAATCCCGGAATCGGTGTGCTAACGCGAATAGCTAGCCAATATTCTGAGACATTGCCATCGAACCTCTGTTGAATAAAATCTGTGACAATAACGGAACAAAAAGAGTGGTGGCATATGCTAACGACCTGCTGGTTGACCTGTCAACAAATTCAAGACTAGAATTAGAAACAAAGACCACAAGCATTAACAATTGGTTACAGATAATAAACTGTCTATAGCAGCTAACAAAACAGTGAATCTGTTATTAAAGGGGACTCTTAAAAGGAAGTGTAGAATGAAACTAAACAATATCTCATTTAAGAACACGGATTTAACAAGATATCTTGGAATACGTCTGGACGGTATATTAAACTCCAATGAAAATAAAACTAAACAATATCTCAGTTAAGAACAGAGAAGTAACTAGATATCTTAGAATACGTCTGGACAAATTAAACTCAATGAACATGCAAGACTAATTCCTGACAAAGCGATGACAATAGTGCATAAATTAGCTACACTTAAAACGACCCAATTTAGACTTCCACTACAGACTTCGTGGATCTATCACATGACACTCTTTGAGCAAACGTTTAGTTTTGCTGTGAGCACTTGGCTACACCGCCGCAGACTCAGAACATACAAAAACACTGTAAGAGAGGGACAAAGGACGACGTATCTGCTCTTTTTTCCCTAATATACGAGAACGCATAAGACCAAAATACATTGACCCCACAAGGGGAATGACCCATCTCCTGATGGGACATGGCCCATATGTTGTCTATCTCCATCGTGTGTGTCTAAAAGAAACGGACACCTGCGAATGTGGTGAATATGTCACCGCTGAACATGTACTTATCAACTGCAACACATTAACACACCTAAGACCGAATGTAGAATTACAAGACTTAGGAAACACAGTAAGAGATCAGAACAAATGGCACATCCTGAACAGACTAGCAGATGACGTATCTCAAACCCTTGATGAAGGTTACACACAAAATAGGTCATACTTAAGAACACCACAAAAAACACATGCACGACAACAAAACACGTGGTACGAAATAGACAGAGACACTGACACAGACACTGAATCGGATGAAACAACAGATACAGAGACTGAACGTGACGCAGACACTGATTCCGACACTGAATCGAATAAACAAAAGATATAGAAAGTGAACTTAACATTCAACTATTAATATAACGACCCATGAAAGGTAAAAAGACGGATGTGATATAACAGAAATTAACAACAGAAAAAATAAAATATTGTAAAAAATGTGTAATTGACGTTAGATTAGGATTAATTCATAGCACAATTAATGAAGCAAAACTATTATGTGAAGCAAAAGATATCAGTCGTAAAAGCAAATACTTGCAACGCTGTTTCAGTGACGACAGGCTCGAAGTTTTCCCGAGACCTCCTCACTGAAACAGCTACGACGTTAGGTACAAATTTTCTCTTTCGCTAACTTTCCTCACACCTTTCTTTATTATTTGTATTCTCTTTAATTATTATTTATTTGTTTTCAAACCTTTGTATTTTATTTTATGACTTTCATTTACATTAACAAAGAACTAAAAAGAAATTCTAATTGTTAACACACTATCGCAGAATTAATTGTATTAGTAATAATATTGCTCACAAACTGTTATATAGATAGTGGGCTAATTGTTTTAAATAAATAAATATCCCGCGGGGGGGGGGGGGTGGTACGCAGTGGAGAGTGATGTGGCGATTGTTTTGTAAACTGCCAATGTTAAGGGCATTATGAGGTTTGCGACTCCGAGTCATGAAAACTGGCAACGGCCGATAGAGCGCTATACTGACCCCACGCCCTTCCATACTGTATCCAGTGACGCCAATGGCAGAGGATAACACGGCGGTCGTTTGGTACCGATGCCCCCGCCAGGCCCGATGGACGGAGTTTTACGCTTAGTAGTATGGGCTTGGTGTGGGTAGATGTTTGGGTGTTCGGGTGAGGGATTTGCGATGGTGATGAGGAAGAAGTTTCGAATCAAGCCTTAGGTTGTGGGCGAAGGGGGATGGTGAGGACAGGAGCCCTGACGAAGGGAGTAGGGGCAGGTTCAGCTACATCTGGTACAACGGGTATATATCTGACAAGGGAACCTCCCCATCGCACCCCCCTCAGATTTAGTTATAATTTGGCACAGTGGATAGATCTTGAAAAACTGAACACAGATCAATCGAGAAAACATGAAGAAGTTGTGTGGAACTATGAAAAAAATAAGCAAAATATACTAACTGAGTAGCCCATGTAAAAGATAAGCAACATCAAGTCGAATGTGCTTAGGAGCGCCGTGGTCCCGTGGTTAGCGTGAGCAACTGCGGAGCGAGAGGTCCTTGGTTCAAATCTTCCCTCGCGTGAAAATTTTACTTTTTTTATTTTCGCAAAATTATGATCTGTCCGTTCGTTCATCAACGTCTCTGTTCACTGTAATAAGTTTAGTGTCTGTGTTTTGCGACCGCACCGCAAAACCGTGCGATTAGTAGACGAAAGGACATGCCTCTCCAATGGTAACCGAATACATTTGATCGCAAGGACATAGGTCAACCGATTTCTCCACAGGAAAACACGTCTGATGTATTCTATTCGACACTGGTGACGGCATGTGCGTCACATGACATGAATATCTTGTCGACCCACCTACCTTGTACACTTAGCGAATGGGTAAAAAGATTCTTCTACCTTGCCCGATTTAGGTTTTCTTGTGGATGTGATAAGCACTCCCAAAAAAAAGTGATCACATCGGACGGACAGATAATAATTGTCTGAAAATAAAAAATTAAACTTTTCACTTGAGGGAAGACTTGAACCAAGGACCTCTGGCTCGGAAGCTGCTCACCCTAACCACTATACCACGGCACTCCTGTGCTGCCATTAGCCTTGATGTTGCCTGTCGTGTGCATGGAATACTCAGTTTGTATATTTTGCTTTTTTTTCATAGTTCCACACAACTTCTTCCTGTTTTCTCGATTGGTCTGTGTTTAGTTTTTCAAGGCATGTCCACTGTGCCAACTTATAACTAAATCTGAGGGGGTTGCGATGGGGATATTCCCTTGTGAGCGGATATCATGCTCGGATAAGGAGAGGTGATTAAAATTTCGATGGGAGAGGCTGCGTAGAGCATGTAGGTATAGTATTGGGTGAATGTGTTGGTATAGGGATGGGGGGCTTCTGGGTTCGGACAGCAGTGGGGGAAACTATAGGGTGATTAGTGCCAACTTTCCGGTTAACGTAATACACTCCTGGAAATGGAAAAAAGAACACATTGACACCGGTGTGTCAGACCCACCATACTTGCTCCGGACACTGCGAGAGGGCTGTACAAGCAATGATCACACGCACGGCACAGCGGACACACCAGGAACCGCGGTGTTGGCCGTCGAATGGCGCTAGCTGCGCAGCATTTGTGCACCGCCGCCGTCAGTGTCAGCCAGTTTGCCGTGGCATACGGAGCTCCATCGCAGTCTTTAACACTGGTAGCATGCCGCGACAGCGTGGACGTGAACCGTATGTGCAGTTGACGGACTTTGAGCGAGGGCGTATAGTGGGCATGCGGGAGGCCGGGTGGACGTACCGCCGAATTGCTCAACACGTGGGGCGTGAGGTCTCCACAGTACATCGATGTTGTCGCCAGTGGTCGGCGGAAGGTGCACGTGCCCGTCGACCTGGGACCGGACCGCAGCGACGCACGGAAGCACGCCAAGACCGTAGGATCCTACGCAGTGCCGTAGGGGACCGCACCGCCACTTCCCAGCAAATTAGGGACACTGTTGCTCCTGGGGTATCGGCGAGGACCATTCGCAACCTTCTCCATGAAGCTGGGCTACGGTCCCGCACACCGTTAGGCCGTCTTCCGCTCACGCCCCAACATCGTGCAGCCCGCCTCCAGTGGTGTCGCGACAGGCGTGAATGGAGGGACGAATGGAGACGTGTCGTCTTCAGCGATGAGAGTCGCTTCTGCCTTGGTGCCAATGATGGTCGTATGCGTGTTTGGCGCCGTGCAGGTGAGCGCCACAATCAGGACTGCATACGACTGAGGCACACAGGGCCAACACCCGGCATCATGGTGTGGGGAGCGATCTCCTACACTGGCCGTACACCACTGGTGATCGTCGAGGGGACACTGAATAGTGCACGGTACATCCAAACCGTCATCGAACCCATCGTTCTACCATTCCTAGACCGGCAAGGGAATTTGCTGTTCCAACAGGACAATGCACGTCCGCATGTATCCCGTGCCACCCAACGTGCTCTAGAAGGTGTAAGTCAACTACCCTGGCCAGCAAGATCTCCGGATCTGTCCCCCATTGAGCATGTTTGGGACTGGATGAAGCGTCGTCTCACGCGGTCTGCACGTCCAGCACGAACGCTGGTCCAACTGAGGCGCCAGGTGGAAATGGCATGGCAAGCCGTTCCACAGGACTACATCCAGCATCTCTACGATCGTCTCCATGGGAGAATAGCAGCCTGCATTGCTGCGAAAGGTGGATATACACTGTACTAGTGCCGACATTGTGCATGCTCTGTTGCCTGTGTCTATGTGCCTGTGGTTCTGTCAGTGTGATCATGTGATGTATCTGACCCCAGGAATGTGTCAATAAAGTTTCCCCTTCCTGGGACAATGCATTCACGGTGTTCTTATTTCAATTTCCAGGAGTGTATATTCGTATGTCTACAAGATGGAAGAGAAGGATGGGTAATTTTAGGAGTTGATAGAAGATTTGTGAGTTACTGATGTTAAGCAAGAATGTTTGGAACAGACCAGGTACTGTGCAACCGTTGATGCTGAGAGCGAAAAGCTCATAAGAAGTAAAAGCTAAGAATAAATGTTGGCGATCAAGAAAAGAGTAATTAATTAGTAACAAAAATGAATCGCTCAAATTAGATGATGAATAATAATTTTAAAAGTCAAAGACATTGCCAACGGAATAAAATAACAAACAGTGAAATACAAATGAAGATAAACTTTTTGTCAGTATTTGTTGCATAAATGTATTAAATACATAAAACCAACAGGAAAAGGTCATCCACCCAATATGCGCACACGGCAAGCAGTCGTCAGCCCGCCCCCGCAGCTCGGCATTCGGCGAGCACTCGCATCGTGCTCTCACGTCTGGCTTCTTCTTAATAAGTGATAATGCCCGACTTTTTCACCTCAAGTGGCTTCATAATCGTTAAAGATATTTGTAATCTATTTTCAGCTACACTAATAGCGATCAAGGGCTCATCTAACACTCTCGTCTTGCACGATGATAAGTGCCGTATTCATAGGACTGCACACATACTTTCATAGTTTGACAAAATCTCACTCAGCGTATCGCACCTAGTCTGGCCATAAAAACACCCGATCTTAATCCTGCAGCCTACATCTGCGACTATTTTGAACAGCAGGTGAAACGTAGCAGTAGCATCTCCGCCATTTAGTGGTTCTTTGGGATCTAATCATCAATGATTGTCCGCAGCTCGGCGCGATAGCTGAGCGCGTTCGGTTAGCGTCGCTGTCTGTGGATCCTACGGTCCTGCGTCCGATTCCCGACCTGCCAGGAAAATTTCTTCCTTCGGGGACTGTGTATTTGTGTTGTCCTCATCATTTCGTCTCATCTTCATCGACGACCAAGTCGCCAAAGTGGCTTCAAATAGATATCCTTGCACCAGACAACCGAACCACCCTAGATGGAGTCCTCCCAGCCAATAAAGCCGTACGATCATTTCATTTCCTCAACGAATTACTTCATCTGGATATGGCACACCAGAAGAAACTTGTGGACCCTCTTTCTCGTAGAACTGAGGCCATTATCAAAGTGTTACAGGTAATTAGAGCGATGTCTCCTGCCGGTGACTTTCGTTTTATGCGATGTTTTGAGTACTATTATTTTAGACAACAGAATAACACTTAAAATCCACTCACTTAGAGAGCGGATTGGACACTAAATAATAGAACCTTTTGCGAGGAGCATCTCGTACCTTCCATTTAGTGCTGGGACGTAAAAACCAGATCGGGTTGACGGAGGAGATACAGAAGATCCAAAGAAGAGCGGCGCGTTTCGTCACAAGGTTATTTGGTAACCGTGATAGCGTTACGGAAATGTTTAGCAAACTCAAGTGGCAGACTCTGCAGGAGAGACGCTCTGCATCGCGGTGTAGCTTGCTCGCCAGGTTTCGAGAGGTTGCGTTTCTGGATGAGGTATCGAATATATTGCTTCCCCCTACTTATACCTGCCGAGGAGATCACGAATGTAAAATTAGAGAGATTCGAGCGCGCACGGAGGCTTTCAGACAGGCGTTCTTCCCGCGAACCATGCGCGACTGGAACAGAAAATGGAGGTAATGACAGTGGCACGTAAAGTGCCCTCCGCCACACACCGTTGGGTGGCTTGCGGAGTATAAATGTAGATGTAGATGTAGATGTAGAGACATTCGCATCGGCACTGTAGTCGGTCCTAGCAAGCCTGGATTTACCTCTGGAGGAGGTCGTGCAGAGACTACAACATAAACAAAGTATTGAAATATTTTATTAAAGCCTAAAAAATTTGAAATACGTAACTTGAAAGCAATCCTCGTGCACAAGAACGAAAAATTTATATGTTACTGACTCTACACACTAAAACATATCATTTGATGCAATGCAGAATGATAGCCATCTCTTAATGTACAGTTGACTAAAAAGTTCCTGTCGGTTATGACTTCTATTAAAACTGATGCTGCTGTATCTGACTACGGTGATGCTGTCATCACAAGCGATGATTGTACGCGGAGTTGAGCGGCGCTGTGCTCTGACGTAAGTAGTCTTCCAGAAGCAGCGGCGTATGGAACCTCTTAATGGCGTGTCTACGCCGACATTTCTCATACGTTACTGCGTGAAGCAGCGACTGTCGTTCTACTTGTGGTTCCGTCGTGAGGTACCAGCGTTTACATGGGATCTCGTCCTTTGGACGACACAACATATCGTAACATAGACTCAGTTTAGACGTAGGAGTGAAGTCCCAGTAGGTGTTTCCCATAAGGAATCATTGCTGTTCGAAGGAACGTTAAACTCGATAAAAATTGCTCCTATGGCACAAACAGCCAAGTGTCCTAAATCCTGAGAAAATGAACCTCCTCCCTCATTCTCCACACGATGAAACATGCAATAATCAGCTAGTTACACATATGTATCGGAACCCTACTAATGAACGGAGTGGTTGAAAAATACTATTTGTTTTCTTCAAAAATAAGAGAAAAAGTGGGTAATTAGGATTTATGGATTTATCGTCCCGTCGATGGCGAGGTCATTAGAGACGGAACACAAATTCAGGTTGCGCAAGGACGGTGTAGGAAATCGGGTGTGCCCTTTTCAAACAGATCATTCTCTTATTTGTCTTAAGCGATTCAGTGAAAACAAGAAAAAACTAACTCTGGATTCTCAGATGTGGTTAGTTAAACATCTGGCTAACCTGAAGCAGATTTGAAGAAGGACACAACATACATTTCTATATATTTACATTTACACTTCACTTTTCATATTCTTGTATACATACTCATATACTCTATATCTTCATAATACTGGGCTAAAATCAGTTGGCCACCTACGATATGTAGTGAGAACACTGTATTATCACGTTTTGCTATCCTAATATTTTTAAATTTTTTCTTTCAATGCTTTACAGTTACTCCTGCGTATATTGTATGTAATATTTTTGGAATGCAACATCCCTGACGTAATCATTTTACAACTACGAATACAGGTGATAAACATTTGCTACTTTTGATTTTTGATAGAGTTTTTGTATAATTTTGGAACTGCGTTTATTATTTTTGAATTTATTCCAGCTGATTTCAAAACCTGCCTCAGATTGACCTCTAGAATGACAATAATTACTTTTTTTAAGTTACTTCAACAAAGAAAGTCGGTTGCGTCCTGAGCTCCCCTGCGTTGCTGCCACGCTGCCTGAGGCGCTGTGCGCCTCACACCCCACAACTAAGCAACCTACGGAATCCTGAGTGAACTTGGGAGCAGATTTATTGTGGATGCGTGTTTATTCCCGCAGCTCCGCGCAGTATAAATCGGGGTTACTGCCGACAGGCGGCAGAGAAATCGCTGCCAGCCATCTCTCTCTGGCGGCCCGGGCGTAAATTGTGGAAAACAAACAAGCGTCGCGTCGCGCTCTTCGCTCTTCGATACGGATGTGCGCTGGCGTCGGTTAAACTGTTTCGCAGTAAATGAAAGGCGGCATTAGCTGTTCAGTCCACTGCACAGTTCCATTTTTACTGATATTCGTACTGTGTTGTTGTGAGCCTCAGTCCAAAGACTGTTTTGATGGAGTTCTCTCCGTGCTAGCTACCCTGTGCATAACTACTGCAACCCAGTACCCCACTGCACGCGATCTTTATAGAAAAATCAAAAACATTCGACAGTATCAACAGGAATATCCTCATGCACAAGCTAGAGAATATACAATGAGGCGACAAGAGTCAAACGATACCTCGTAACATCGTGTCGGACCTTTTTTTGCACGGCATTGGGCAGCAACTCGACGTAGCGTGGGCTCAACAACTCGTTGGGAGTCTCCTGCAGAAATATTGAACCATGCTGCGTTTGTAGCAGTCAATAATAGCGAAAGTGTTGTCGGTGCAGGATTTTGTGCACGAGCTGACCTCTCTATTATGTCTCACAAATGTCGGGCGATCTGGGTGGCCATATCATTCGTCGAATTGGGGCCCGGTGACATGGCGTAATATCATCCATAAAATGCCATTGTTGAATGGCTGCAAATGGTCTCCAAGTAGCCTAACATAACCATTTTCAGTCAATGATTGACAGAGTTGGACAGGAGAGCCCAGTCTACTCCATTAAACATAGCCCACACCATTATGGAGCCATCACCATTTTGCACAGAGTCTTGTTGAAGACGCACTCGAACCCTGCCATTACCTCTTACCAACTGAAATCAGGACACATCCGACCAGCTCACAGTTTTCCAGTCGTCTAGGGTCTATGTGTGCAGCTTAGGTACCTTTACTTTAGGACATCTGAATTCTCCGTGGAGCATGCCAAACTTTTATTGAGATAAACTGATTTGGTAGTTTTAAGGCCACAGTCTCCAAAATCAAATCACAGGTGTCTTTGAAAAAGAGAGCTTATTCTTTTTTCCGATACTGTCGCCTCGTCAAGGAAAATCAATCGTTAAGTAGTACAGAAGACTGAAGGTTCCTGAGCATTGTGATTTCAGCCTCCTTGAATGATCTTGCTATGTTTCCTAAAAGACACCACCATAGGCTGTAGCATGTTCCCGTAGCTGTGTTCTGAAATAGTGCAGCTTTCCACATCTTGTTGTTCCTTTTGGTGTAAGAGTGATCAAAATGTTAGTTTGAATAGTGCAGGTTTTTTCTAGGCATGATCCCTCAGGTAATACAACTACAGACCCTGCAATTGCCAACACGCCACTTCAGAGACGTACTTGTGAATTTGGCTGCCCTATTCTTCAGCTTATTTCTCATTTTGCCATACGACGTTGGGCAGATCTTTTGTAGTTATGTTTCCATAAAATGGTAGCCGCAGGGTCAGTGGCGGCTACCTGCACAAGGTAACGGTTTTGGTTGAGTTATGGACGTCACAGACAGAGAATAAGGTTGTTTCTACTGTTCTCGGGTCTCCAGCCAGGTGCAGTCGATTTCAAACCACGATATTTCGACAGCGTTCCTTGCCGTCATCTTCAGGAGATACCTGCAGAATGAGCGTCTCTGCTCTCTCTCTCACTTTTTAACTTTCCCCTTCTTGGGGAAGTGTTTTGAGGAGTGTGTAGCCTGTTGGCTTTTACTCCACTGTGTGCGTTTTGATTGTGTGATTTTCTTGGACTGTTTTATCTGTCTGTGTGCTGTGTTGGTGTTCTGGTGGTGTCTAGTATTTGCCTGAGGTTGGCGAGATGTTTGGTGTTTTAAGGATTAAGGGTTGGGGATAGGATCTGGGGATTTTTGGGATTTTCTCTTCGACTTAGTCGTCGAAGATCGTCATGGGGCGTTTGTGCTTGTTGCGGGACATGTCATACCGACCTAAGGATTGGATAAGCTTATTCCCAGATCTGGAACAGCTGCCATAGAAAGCCCTTGCCAGATCCTGGAATCTTTCTTTGAGGAGTGGGATTTCAGCAGCGGCGTGCAAATCGTCAGTGGGGAATCCCATGGGTAGGTGCAGTGCCCTCCTGAGGGCACGGTTCTGCAGCCTCTGGAGTTTGTCCAGGTGCTGCTTTGCCGCGTATCCCCAGACAGGGCAAGCATACTCAACTACTGGCCGTATGAGGGCCTGATAGACGTTTAGTCCAGGGGAGGAAGCTGGTTGTGTTGAGGATTGGGTATAGGATGGACATTCTGGAGCAGACCTTCCTGTGGATCTCGTCTATATGGGGTTTCCACGTTGGTCTCGAGTCCAAGGTTACGCCGAGATACTTGTCGGATCTGCGCTAGGGGAGTTGGGATCCATGTAGGTGCAGGTGAAGGGGGGGGGGGGGGGCGCTGAGGGGGTCCGCGTCTCCCGAGTCTTCGGGTGATCAACATAGCTTGTGTCTTTTCAGGATTGATGGTGATGCGCCAGCGACGGGCCCAGGTTTCTGTATTATCTAAAACTCTTTGTAGCCTACGCTGAATCTCCTCCCCTTTATACTCTGACCGCTCCCCACCCCTTCCCCCGCGTCCTGCCGCACGCGGTGCTGCGTGGAGGGGTGGTGGGGAGGGGCGGGCTGCTGGCTGCTGGATGCGAACTCTGGACCATCAGATGTCCTGTGGCCTCCGTCGGGCGCGGAAGTCGCTTTGGATGGGCGCTCTGCTTTTAGTTGGCTGAGTGCTGGGTCCCAGACTTTGCAGAGGTTGAACCCGGCGTCTCTGTTGATCAGCCCATCAGCTACACGTATTTCATTCGCCTCCTTCAGAACACAGTCCCAAAAAGACGAGGTCTGCCGTAAAACTTCCGTTTTCGCGTACTCCATAGTATCTCCAGTATCCATGTAATGTTCCGCAACCGCAGATTATGTAGGCTGCTTCAGTTCACTGTGCCTTCTCTGTTCCTGGCATCTTTCTTCGGTTGTCCGTCCAGTTTGCCCGATGTATACCTTACCGCACTTACACGGAATACGGTAACCACCCGGTTTGCGGAGCCCCATGTCATCTTTTACTGTACCTAGCAGGGCACGCGTTTTCGGAGGTGGGCGGAAGACGAATTTATGTTACACCGAGCCAGAATACTGCCGATTTTGTTGGATACTTTGTCAGCGTAAGGCAGGTACGCCATTGCCTTCTCGTCCTCTTCGTTCTCTCTCTGCTGGGTTTGTGCATTCTGCCTGAAAGTACGTCGAATTTGACTCTGTTATATCCGTTCTTCTTGAAAACGTCCTTAAGGTGGTTAAGTTCTCCTTGTAGGCTTTCCTCATCCGATATTGCGTTGTACCAGTGTTCGACCCTGACGCTGTGAAGGATGATGGCAGCTGGTAGCGTGGAGATACAGATCAGTGTGGGTTTATTTCTTGTATACACTGTGTCCCAAGGTGCCATCCGCTTTGCGCTTGACTAGGACGTCCAGAAACGGGAGTTCACCATTCTCTTCCACCTCCATGGTGAATTTGATGTTAGGATGCAGAGAATTCAGATGTTGGAGAAACTCTTGAAGTTTTTCTCTTCCACGTGGCCATATCACAAATGTGTCATCAACAATAAGGTTATTTGAAGAAGACTTTACTGGTGCCTGGTGGATAAATCATACGTGGCTAGAACTGAAAATAATTCCCTGTTCATTGTGTGGTTACTGTTTCTAACCAAGAGATTCATTCTCAAACGGCGGCAGAAGTTTCACTTCAAGGCTGACCAAGAGATGTCGCCAAGTTCTTGCTGATGTCAAAGTTTCTTAGAGTCGTGGGAACAGATCGATGTTAGACAGTTCATCAATTTTCGCAAGATGCGTACGAACTGTAACTACTGCGCTTTAATCGCATTTCTAGCTACACCAGGTCGACTATCGCGTCCAGAAACGCCCTCATACAGGCGAATGGTTGCTCGAAACATTCACTGCACCACGGAAGCAAGTCGGTGGGGATAATACTACGGTATGGGACCTGTGATGGTAATCGAAATCACCGTGACAGCTGTGGACTACGTGAGCACTATTGCGGACCAACTGCATCCCTTCATGCTTGATTTCTTACCTGACTTGACATCCTCCTACGGAATAACTGTTCGTGTCACAAGGCCAGAACGCCACTTCAGTGGTTTGAAGAGCATGACAGTGAACTTGAGTTTATCTCTGGCCACCAAATGCCACGATATTAACCCCGTGGAACACATTTGGGACGCTGTCAGACGCTAGCAGCTTTCGGAGATTTTTGTTAAGCGATCTCTATTACAGCAAATGAAACAGGAATGATTTAGAAATACAACAGGTGCCGGCTTGTCGGAAACAGGATGCGTTTTTAGTTATGCGGAAAACCACGAAAAATATCGTATTGCAATCTTTAGTCCCTGCATTTATGAACAAATCATCACTCACAATCTTCCGGATAAGAGTGCGTTGAAGGAAGTGGAACTCCATCCAAATCACTAATAATAGTGACTTAGAGCATTTTTAATATTGGGCCTACCCCGTTTTTATTTCCATGCCTATCTTCCGCAGTAGCTGTTATATGCTGTTTTTATTGTTTTCTTAGTGCAGGAAAACATTTAACACCAGATACAGAGAACATGTCAGAGTAAGGAAGTACAGAACAAATCACTTAATTTTTCCTGAGCACTTACACCAATATCAGCATAAAACTACTACTACAGACACCGACAAAGAAATAATAAGAATAAAAAAGGGTGAAATCTGTAGCCCAAGGCCCATGGACCGCAGCGCTAGGAGCCCGAGGGTGGTGGACCCATTGTCCCAGCCGTATTTTAATCCCGGTACTCTTCTGATAAGCTGAATTTACATGTGGATGTGTTTGAGCGATTGGAACGAGGAAAATTCCCCGCCCCTGTCGAGTGCTGAAATTGTAAGAATCAACAACATAAAACGCCTTCTCACTCTACTAGAAAACAACAGTCATAAAACCATAACAGGAGAAAGAAGTTGGTAAACGATCGGGCCAACCTAGCAAACTATACACTTTATAAGGTAAAAGACCACATACTGTAATATTAAATACGCTCGCGCTTCTGCCTTTGTCATCCAATCACTACCATCTTGCCATCCCTCACCAAACTACACAATTCCCGTTCCCCACTACCACCTCCTCCCAGTTGTTTTCCCCATGCTCATTGTCCTTCTCTCCCCTCCAACTCTAACCCCCAACGACGCTTCCTTCACTCCACATTCCACTCACATCTCTGCTGAAAAACTAACACAACTTCTCAATTTACTACTTCTCTCTGCTTGCACCCAAACAATTTCACTTCTCTCTGTTTGTCTCTCTCTCTCTCTCTCTCTTCCTCTCTCTCTGTCTTTCTTCTTCTCACACACACATACACACACACACACACACACACACACACACACACACACACACACACACACACATGTATCTTTGTATTCACACACTTGAATACAGAAAAGAAACACATTAACAAGATTGGTTGTAGTCGCAACGTACACACGAAAAGTAATGAAAATACAGAAACGCTGCACTGAGTGCGGCAGCTGCTGATGATGATGTTTGGGTTGTGGGGCGCTCAACTACGCAGTCATCAACGCTCGTACAAAGTCCCAATGTTGACACAGCCCAATTTTTACAAAGTCCAGTTAGCCACTGTCAAGAATGATGATGATGGCGATGAAACGATGAGGACAACACAAACACCCAGTCCCCGGGCAGAGAAAATCCCCAACCCGGCCGGGAATCAAAGCCCCGTGATCCAGAGGCAACAACGCTGGCGACTAGACCACGAGCTGCGGACGTACTGAGTGAGGAAAAGAGGAAACTGCAGTAACATTTCTATGAAGACAACATTTGTGAAGTTTTACAAAATTGAAGCGAAGTGTAGGAAACACCAGTCCAGCAACTGATAAAAGGCGAAAAGTCACGAAATGTCAAAGTCAAGATGCAACAAAGCTTTCTTCGACTTTAAGTGCCATTAACAACGAGGGAAGAAGCTATTGGCTACAGAGACGTAATAAAGAGAAATACACGGCGTAAGAATATTGTACACCAAATTTATGATCTATAAAGTGCAGAATGTAGAAACGAATTATGTATACAATCTATACTTTATTTACAGAATGACAACTGAAGATATTAGTCGAGCGGTCTAAGGCGCTGCAGTCATAGACTGTGCGGCTGGTCCCGGCGGAGGTTCGAGTCCTCCCTCGGGCATGGATGTGTGTATTTGTCCTTAGGATGATTTAGGTTAAGTAGTGTGTAAGTTTCGGGACTGATGACCTTAGCAGTTAAGTCCCATAAGATTTCACACACATTTGAACATTTCTGAACAACTGAAGATGCTTTGAAAATAAGAAATTGGAAATTGTGGTAAGGACTTATAGGACCAAACTGCTGAGGTCATCGGTCCCTAAGCTTACACACTATTTAATCTAACTTAAACTAACTTACGCTAAGGACGACACACACACACACACCCATCCCCGAGGGACGACTCGAACGTCCGAAGGGGAGAGCCACGCGAACCGTGACAAGACGCCCAAGACCGCGCGGCTACCCCAAACTGATGTAACTTTAAGACGGAAAAAACCATAGTAATTGATTGTTACTATCAAATATCGCACGTAAAGCAAATAGACAAAACTCGTAATAGTGAGGTTGTCCTTAGACTTGTAACCGCAAAGTAATTACACTACTGGCCATTAAAATTGCTCCACCAAGAAGAAATGCAGATGATAAACGGGTATTCATTGGACAAATATATTATTTTAGAACTGACATGTGATTACATTTTCACGCAATTTGGGTGCATAGATCCTGAGAAATCAATACCCAGAACAACCGCCTCTGGCCGTAATAACGGTCCTTGATAAGCGTGGGCATTGACTCGAACAGAGCTTGGATGGCGTGTACAGGTACAGCTGCCCATGCAGCTTCAACAGGATACCACAGTTCATCAAGAGTAGTGACTGGCGTATTGTGACGAGCCAGGTGCTCGGTCACCATTGACCAGACGTTTTCAATTGGTGAGAGATCTGGAGAACGTGCTGGCTAGGGCAGCAGTCTAACATTTTCTGTATCCAGTCGTGCATTATCCTGCTGAAATGTCGGGTTTCCCAGGGATCGAATGAAGGGTAGAGCCACGGGTCGTAACACATCTGAAATGTAACGTCCACTGTTCAAAGTGCCGTCAATGCGAACAGGAAGTGACCGAGACGTGTAACTAATGGCACCCCATACCATCACGCCGGGTGATACGCCAGTATGCCCGCATCTCGTGGTCGTGCGGTAGCGTTCTCGCTTCCCACGCCCGGGTTCCCGGGTTCGATTCCCGGCGGGGTCAGGGATTTTCTCTGCCTCGTGATGGCTGGGTGTTGTGTTCTGTCCTTAGGTTAGTTAGGTTTAAGTAGTTCTAAGTTCTAGGGGACTTATGACCACAGCAGTTGAGTCCCATAGTGCTCAGAGCCATTTGATACGCCAGTATGGCGATGAAGAATACACGCTTCCAATGTCCGTTCACCGCGATGTCGCCAAACACGGATGCGACCATCATGATGCTGTAAACAGAACCAGGATTCATCCGAAAAAATGACGTTTTGCCATTCGTGCACCCACGTTCGTCGTTGAGTACACCATCGCAGGCGCTCCTGTCTGTGATGCAGCGTCAAGGGTAACCGCAGCCATGGTCTCCGAGCTGATAGTCCGTGCTGCGGCAAACGTCGTCGAAGTGTTGGTGCAGATAGTTGTTGTCTTGCAAACGTCCCCATCTGTTGACTCAGGGATCGAGACGTGGCTGCACGATCCGTTACAAACATGTGGATAAGATGCCTGTCATCTCGACTGCTAGTGATTTGTAGTTATAGAGAATGTACAGTCAGAAGAGAAAAATAAAGAGGTAACTGCATCAAACGTGTGGAAGTAATAATAATAGTAATAAAACTAGTAGTAGTAATAATAAACAAAATAATAAGATTAACAATAAGTACATGACGTTCAACTAACCAAGGAAAAACAGACTGATAAAATAACATTGTTACAAACTTCTAAAAGTCATTTTACATCTCAGGAAAATGTTTTCCCATACTACTGTTTCACGCGTAAACGGATTAAAAAGTTGCCATCAGTGGTGTTTGAACGTGGGACCATACATACGACAACCGCACGTTCTACCAACTCGCCCACAAGGGTTTTACGATACTGTTATTGACAGCTACGGTTTTCCTGTGCTCCGTAGTTCTGGTGTTATTTTTAGTTACCATTTATGCGTGTTCTACTGGACGACAGCACATAGCACGATCTAAATTGGCGTTTTGGTTGACACTCTATCGACTTACAACGTTTGATACCGATGTGAGTGTCTGACATCTGGAGGTTTGGGTGTAAGTAAATTAGAGCGTGGGCGAATTGTTGGTGACCGTACGGTGGGTGCTGCCCTAACCAAGCGAAAGGAAGGAAGGAAGGAAGACTGGGTTTAACGTCCCGTAGACATCGATGTCATTAGAGAGAGAGCACAAGCTCGGATTGTGTCATGGGCTGGGGAGTAAACCGGGCGTGCCCTTTCAAAGGAATCATTCCTGCATTTGCCTGGAGTGGTTTAGGGAAATCACGAAAACCTACATCTGGATGCCGGACGCGGGTTCGATACGTCGTCTTAACCAAGCGAGCCGAAGTGTTTGGTATTTCAAGAGGCACCGTTTCGAAGATTTATGCCGCATACAGGGAAAGCGGAAAAACATCATCCGCTAAGTCGCAATGATGACGAAGGTGAGTGTTGAGTGATAGTGACGGACGGTCATACAACAGGATTTTGACTGGAAATAAGAGGACGACAGCTGAAAAAGTAACTGCAGAACTGAATATGACAGTCACAAACCCTGTCAGCACCAAAACAAGACGAAGGGAAGCAAGAACTGCACGGTGCGATGGGATTTCAAAACCATAAACAGTGATGCAGATGTCCGCAATAGGAAAACGTCGTGCCGGATCCATAAAACCTAGGTATTAGAGCATTAGAAGAAAATCATTTGATCGGAATGGTATTGTTTCACACTGTTCGCGACTTTTCGCCGAATTTACGTCCAAGAGTGAAACAAGGCGGAGGGTCGGTGATGATTTGGGCAGCCGTATCGTGGTGTTCCTGTGCAAAGTCGAACTACTATCATGGATTTTGTGACCGTTTTGTCAGAACAGGTCAGACTCATAGTGTAATGTGCCTCAATGGAGATGCTGCGTTCCAAGACGACAAGGTTCGCATCGTCGAGGACTGGTTTTGTGAGCACGCTTACAAGTTGCATCTCTCCTGGACACTACTTTATTATTGGGCCTTTATGATCTTTAAGTGATCGCTCTCCACGTCCATCATTATTACCTTAACTTACCAATATTTTGCAGGAAGAATGGTATAAGATTCCATTGAAACCCGAACAGTATCTGTATTTATCCATGCCAAGACAACTAGGAGCTGCTTTGAATGCCAACGGTTTTCCTGTACGATTAGGTATGATAATGTGTTGTGCTTTTGGTATTTCCATATTTCTGTCCAGCACCAGTATATCCTGCAGACGACTGCGTTTTAGTCGAGATAACATTGCAGTAGTTCCTGTCTTCTCAGCTCACCAGAAACCAACCAGACAGCAGCAAGCGACAGCAGGCAGCGGTATGCGGCGTGCGGTCTGCGCACAGTTGCGTCTAAGCAACAGACAATTGATATCGCGTGCCTGCTGCCGAGCTGGAGCGGCGGAACACGTTTTCCCTACCAGCTGCCGGCAAGGCTGAAGGGTCGTAGACGAGGAAAATTTCGTAGCAGATGGTAAAAGTCATTTTATACGACGGAGAAAGTAACAACTATTTTTACACGTCACGTGCTACAATCTAAACATTTGTGCAGTGAACATAAATACAGATGACTGCGACCAGTACTAATGAGATTTTATTTTTATTTCCAGAAACTATGTTACGAGTCTTCTCATGTTCGTCTTCAGATGGAGCATGCAGAAGTTAAATAACAAGTGTGCAGCTACTGACAGAGGTCCAGTGTGGGCTGTAATTATCGTATGGCAGCGAAATTTGGTAGATGCGTTAATGCAGAGACGATTTACGCTGGAAAAAAATGGTTCCAGTTTTGGCCACCAGGTGCAAATCTGGCGCTGTACAGCATCGCGTCGATGTCTCCAGTGCTCATACTGAACAAATTGTGTATATTAATACTAACGTAATGCCTTCCTCACTTGTTTGATATTTTCTGCCCATGTCCCGTGTCTAATCCATTAGGTATGGAAACATTTGTGTATATCTTCCTTGCATTCACAGCGTCAAATTTGCACCTGTTGGCCAAAATTTGAACTAATTTTGTTTCAGCGCAAATCGGTTCCGCATTAACGCATAGGAACATCTAACGTTGCCATACGATTATTATAGCCTGTACTGGACCTCTGTGGGTAGCTCCATTTTAACCACCCGATACTAACCTCCATAGTGTAGTGCTGGGCAGCAACAAGGTGGTTGGTACTGTTGCTAATACCCGTCTGGTAGCTTCCATTTTCATTAGATATTGCCCAAAGAATTAAACTCTGTGCTACTGAACACATAAGAATCGTTTATTTCACAGTGTGAATAACAGGGATTGAAAATATTGCATGAGTTTCGGGAAGCCAAATCCTTATATTAATCAGCGATTTCACACGATTTTGAACGCAAAGTGTAACGGAATATCTTGCAGCAGATACCTTAGAATGTCCGAAACACACGCATATGTTAATACAAAAAAATTAAGGATTTCTGAGTTTTACCGAGCAGCAAATCTGAAATTTGGTGTTAAAGACTTTTACTTGCACCGGAAGGCGCTTATTTTTAGTGAATAATTCTTTTTAACTATTTGGTTCTGATTCAAAATTTCGAGAAAAAAATTATGTGACTTGTTTTTTTTTTAGGGGAGGCGGTGTGAAATTGATTCTGCCTACACGTATTTACACAAATTTCATTTTACTTATTCAAGAAGAATAACTATAAACTAATAGGTGTCAGCAATTAAGTCCTTTCAGTAATTAAAATATTACTTACTTTATGTGAAAACCAATGTGAAGGGTTCATGCATATTGCACTGATTGACTGTTCCATCGGTTCTTGGTAGAATATTTCATACATTCTGAATGAAATAGACACAACACTGGTGTAATATTCTACAATATCTATTATTTGTTACAAGAACTGGTTTTGACTGTTACACCATCATCAGGTACAAAGACAAATATATGGTGCACTGAAATTTGTTGAATCAAAGATTTTAAACTAGTACACTCACAAAGTACCGCAATTTCCAGACAGGCAAAATTATGATTACGAACAAAAGAAGCGGGATTATTTCAATGTTCCCGCTTCAAGGAGAACCACAGAAGTTGGAAACTTAGAAAAGGAAGCTATGCTTTTGCAGACCTCCTGCTTAAAGAAGGCCATAGTTACAGGTGAAACATGAAGTATTGCAGCACATCCATAAAGGAAGGAAGACGAACTATCTTGAAATAATGTAAATTGACACACATAGTTCCATCAACCCGAACTCAATACCAAATGACCAGCCACAGTTCCCCTACTCGTCACTTCTAACTGCAGATACTACTCATAATCCCTCCCAGTCCATGCTGCAAATTACCCCTCTTATTCATATGCCCGATTTCCTTTATTTCAGTTACAAAATTTCTCTCGTTGTGTTAAAAGACTTTTACTTTGTATAATCACAGCTATTGCACTCAGCTGATTAATGCTACTATAATATATTATCTGTTTGTAATTTAGTATCTATTAACGACAAGACTATTTTGTTTAGCGCATCTTTGGAAGATATCAAAACTTTATTGTTCAATTATGTTCTTCTGTGCACAACTGTTGTAATTTTCTATAGTTCATCAGTTAATGAGTCACATATTATATTTTAGTGAAATAAACTTACATCGCATTTGCACTGAAATAATCCTGCTTGTTTTATTCCTAATTCTAACATTAACATTTTTCCTCTCTGGAAATGAAGGTACTCGGTAGACGCGCTGGTTTAATATTTTAGATCCAACCAAATTTCACTGTAGCACATGCCTATCTTTGTACCTGACGGTGGTGTAACATCCGAAAACCGGTTCGTGTAACAAATAGTAAATATTGTAGAATATTACACCAGTGTTGTGAGTGTTTCATTCATAATGTTCATGAAAATGTTTCATAAAAGTGAAGTAATACTTGTAAAGCCTGCAGTCTCCCCTCATACGTGATCAAACTAAAAACTTATAATAATAAATAAATAAAATAAAAAAAACAAGAAATGCGTCGTACTATCCGGACGCTGACAGTTTTCGTGCAACCCGCCTCTTACAGGATATGTGCTTTCTGGTGACACGTGCTTTCTGGTGACTACATACCACTGTGGAAAGAAAAGGCACCACCCTCCCCCCCCCCCCCCCCCTTTAATGTGCGTGGATTAAGCCCCCTTTTACACGATCGACTTTCTTGTCTCAACTGACTACTCGAGACAAGTGAGTCTACTGCAGCGCCCCTGGCTTTTCATTCTTTTACTGAGTTCCATCCGTCTCGAGTGGTCATTTTTGTTTATACGTCAGCGCCAAATGCGTATGTGTTGTGAGAGCTATCTACTGCGCAGCCTGGTACCTGAACGGTGAAAGAGAGTTTATGAGGAACCGTCCTTTTTACGAGAAGATCGAAATATAGCATCAAAATGTAGGCACAAGTAATCATAATAGAGTTTATTAGTGACCAAAGCAAAATCCACAGTTAAAAGTTCTTGTCAAAGGTCGTGTGATAAATTCTCTACACTCCTGAGAACTGAATGAATAGGAGAAGTCTCATCCAAATATTTCAAAACATATGTATTTATCTGTTCGAGAAAATATATATTTGCAAACATATCAAGCAACATCTAGAAAGTAGTAAATAGCACCGCTTTTCTTTAGCATTTATATCTGATTTTCTTGATAAGTGCCAAATAACATCGAAAACAATTTTTCTCGTCTTATAATTAGACTTTTTCACTGTTGAAATAATTTTCATTAAACCACGTTTATCTATTTAACTTCTTTATTTATGCAGAGTGTAGGTTTTTTTCTGTAAAACGAAGATACCTTTTTTCTTTCAGATATTTCGTCTCTCTTGTAGGAGATCGCTAGTTGGGAAATACCAAGACCTCCTCCAACCTTTTCAGTGAGTCACGAAAACAGAGAAAACAACGCAGTAATGATTAAGAAAAAACGAGAGCACATCAGTAGGCCCGAACAGGATAGGTAAACTTCTGATGTTAGCAGAAGGTGCCACATTCTGCTGTTCTGGGCATGCGTAGAGCGCAGCATTCTCGGATATTTAGAACTCCACAGGGCACAATCTATAGATCATAGATGTCAGAGGCACATTCGCGACGTGGTGGGCTGTTGATCTACACGTAGGCATACGGCAGGCACACACACATCGAGTAGTTGATTTTGACCAGAAAGTCACTCATGAAACGGCCTTAGGGAATGATCGATAGAAACACTGTCTGTTAAAATATGTTTTGATTATCAGTATTCGTACAATGATCATTGGAAATCTGTCTTACTTGAGACTAACGTTCTCATTGAAAGACTTAAGCGCTTTCGTTTTGCGTTCTGTCTATAAATAGTTTACACCTATTTAAGAAAACTGTAATGATAAAAATGAACGTGCTCGCTAAAATATATTCTTAATTTTTAAACTGTTAGGACGTATGTACGAGGAAGCGACTGTCGAACGGGAACTGTCGTCTCAACTTCTAATCCTACCGCAAGCATTTATCCGAATGCACGGACCGTTTGTACAGTGACATCAGTGCAGGTCGGTTACGCCATCCACTTAACGGCTATTAAGAAGTAATTATTGGCTAAAAGAAAAATAGACAAATAAAGAAAATAAAACACTCGAATTCTTTTCGCTGTATCAGAGAAGTTCTGCTGTTAAGAGTGATCGTCTGAGATCTGCTAACATATCTAAAATGGCTACAATTATCAATCACAAAGTGTTGTTATTTGTAGGTCACAACGAGGTCTGGCGCCTTCAATTCCGTCTCATAAGGCGCTTTTCTGACAGAACTTGAGAAAGAAATCGCTTTTACTAATCTCCGTAACATCTTAAGGGCGATTTGAAAAACCAAGAATGTTACGTGAAGAGTGATTACGAAATACGTGGTGAATCTAACCAATTTCGGAGGCTGTTCCATGAAATTTTTTAAGAAATCTGGGATAAGCTACCCATGGGCTCTGGTGACTCTCTACAGAGTAAAAACTGTGCTAAGATTTATTTGGTTTATTACCCTATTTACCTTCGTGGTGCTATTGAATGATGGGGGAAGGCTGTTGCCGTCGCTAAGTACATCCACCTTCAACGTTTTTAGTGACATGCTAGAAAATGGCGCCACTGTATTGACGCCCTCAAAAACTAGGTGTTCGCACAGAACACAAGCAAATTTCTCAAATATTGGAGCTATTGATGTATGTCGTACAACTGTGACAGACCTGTATTTGTGTGATATGTGGAGAACATGGTACTTTTTTATGTCAGTTGCCTCGACAAAGACAACTGTTAACTATGGTACGACGTTTTACTTGTTGGCCAGTAGAATCAAGATGTTTTAGTAAAATGTCGATTTGAATATGGTACTTCGTGCCCAAACTAGTTATCAATAGTCCGTTCACCAAAAGTAGATCATGGTGGTAACATAAATTTCATCAAATAACTGAAAGGACTGAATAAATACTTCAGGGAGTTGTTGCCGCGTTAGCTTTATCGGTCTCGAGCTTTGGACGACTTCCTCTGTCCTCATCGTCAGAAGAGGTAATGCGTTATGTACGTACTTGTGTGAGCCGAATTATGCATGGAGACGTCACGGAATCATGGAACTCCCATATGACACCAGAGTTTACGTCGATAGCGATGTTGATTTCATCAGATGGTGATGACTCACTTATTTATCTGTTGCCTTTCAGCATCAGGCGCCCGTTTCCAAGCAGCAAATAGAGTGCAGCTGCAGTCCCGGTTACATTTCTTGTTACACATTCTGATTTCAACAGCTCCAGTGTTGGCAGAAACGGAGTAGGTGGAAGCATGGATAATATTTCCTTTTCGTCAAATATAACATTATGTTTTTCATGAGCCTGTGTGTGGTGACAGCAGATTTATCGATAAGTGCAGAAAATCATGAAGCATTTATTAAAGAATACAACCATCAGCTGTATAATCGAATGACGACGATGAAAATTTGTGCTGGGCCCGGCCGGAGACGAGTCCCGATTTCCCGCTTACCGCGAGCGGGTCGTCTTACCATTAGATTACACGATCACAAGAGCTTGACTCACAGCCGGACCCAAACTTTCATAGGACTCGTGCATTCATTATGTATATTCCCGTACAGAGGAGACAGTTTAATTGAAATTCGCTTGCCCGGTGTCGACGGATAAATACGATATTGCGGTGCCTGTATTGTTCTTAAGTACGATGCAGTGCTCCTTGGCGCATTCATGCATGCATGTCCGAAGAAACACTGCAGCGTATTTCTGAAGAACACAGGCACTGCAATACCTTATTTATTCAAGAATGTCGCCACGAAGATTACGTTCGGAAACTGAAAGGATATGTCGCAACTGTCGTCGATGAAGTGACGCAATAACTGAAGACGTGAACTGGAAACAGTAGACGTAGAACAGCAGTCGAAGCGAAAAGATGCGGTGCTAGAACGGTGTGTGCAGCTCGTGGCGATGGAAGACGCGGGGCGGTACTGCAGCGGCCGTAAAGACGCGGCCCGCATTGTCTCCCGGCGCGCGAACCTGCCCCCTCTCCCGTCGCCCGCAGCCACGCCGCCGGTAATCGGGTTACGATAAAATTCAATTTAGATTTGGACGCGGCGCGCTCCCCTTCCTCGAGCGGTGCGGCCCGCCGGGGGGAGTGGCCTGCGCCGCGATTGGCCCGCAGCGGCAGCCCGGGGCGTGGCCCGCGCCGGCGCGGCCAACGGCGTGGCGCGGCGGGGCGCGGGCGCGGGAGCGGCCGGGCCGGGCGCGCTCAGTCGGTCGCCGCCGCCGCCGCCGCTCCACGGCTCGCGCTCGTGTTGTTGTTGTGTGACACAACAGGGCGAGAGCGGCGCACAGGCGAGGCCCAGGCAGCAGACGGCGACGCTATGCACGCGCTGTTCGGGGACCAGGGCGCCTACTACCGGCACCCGGGCGCCGCCTACCACCACCAGGCGGGCGCCGCGCCGCCCCCGCCGCCCACCTACCAGTACTCGGCGGCCGCCGCCGCAGCGGCCGCCGCGGGCGACCAGTACCCGCGCTACGGGTACGCCGCCGCCGGGTACCCGCTGGCGGCGGCGCAGCACCACCACCACGGGCCCGCCAAGGATATGGTCAAGCCGCCCTACTCGTACATCGCGCTCATCGCCATGGCCATCCAAAACGCGCCCGAGAAGCGCATCACGCTCAACGGCATCTACCAGTTCATTATGGAGCGCTTCCCGTACTACCGCGAGAACAAGCAGGGCTGGCAGAACTCGATCCGGCACAACCTCAGCCTTAACGAGTGCTTCGTCAAGGTGCCGCGCGACGACAAGAAGCCGGGCAAGGGCAGCTACTGGACTCTCGACCCGGATTCGTACAACATGTTCGACAACGGATCGTACCTGCGCCGGCGGCGGCGCTTCAAGAAGAAGGACGCGCTCAAGGAGAAGGAGGAGGCGCTGAAGCGACAGCAGGAGCAGCAGCAGCAGCAGCAAGGGGCGGCAGCGGCGGCGCAGCAGAAGGCGGCCCTGGCCGAGCCGCACAAGCTCAAGACGGAGTGCGTGGTCGCCAAGGCGCCCAAGCGCGAGCCGCTCGAGCTGAGCACGTGCAAGTACCCCGACGTGAAGCCCGCCGTGCTCGAGCAGCAGCAACAGCAGCAGCAGCACGAGGCGGCCGCCTTCAGCGTGGACAGCCTGATGACGGCCGGCAGCGTGGCCGGGAGCGCCGCCATGTACCCGTACCACCACCACCACCACCACCACCACCACCAGTACCACGCGCAGCCGCCGCCGCCCGTCACGGTGGCGGCGGCCGACCACCACGACCAGTTCCGCACGCCGTGGTACGGCTCCCCGGACGCGGAGGCGGTCGCCGTGGCGGCGGCGTCGCTGTTCGACGGCGGGGGCGGCGGCGGGGGCGGCGGCGGGGGCGGCGTGGTGTCTGCGGCGCCCAGCTGCCAGCTGCAGCCGGCCGTGGCGGGCGCGGGGGCGGCCTTCCGCGCCACCTACTACCACCAGCCCGCGCCCGACTGCCCGGCCGCCGCCAAGTACTGAGCGGCGCCTCTCCTTGCGGTAGGTCGCCGCGGCAGCCACAGCTCTCGCTTTTTGCTTCACGCCGCTAACAGCTCAGAGGCTCGACAGTTCTCACAAATATCGTGCACGTACACGTCGAAGATGAAACAAAAACTCTACCGCCGGTACCTCACTTAGAACCACCACACGAGACTGATTAACCTAAAAAGTGAAATGGTGAATTGGTGTGACATCACATTCTCCAAGCACTTCGAAATAGCAACACTATGTGCAAAATCGAAACAAATTGAAGAGGTCGATGGAATAAAGTGTTAACCCGAGAGAACATAATTTTGATTTATTGTCTGTTGTACGTTGGTTAAATTCAGAGACAAGATCGTAAACACGATAACAAAACTTAACTAGTAGGCAGTTCTCTCTAGCGATAACTACTTGTTACTAGCATGTGGTGTATTCTAAAACACGAAGGATAATGTGGTCAGATTAAAACGATATTGAGAGTTAGCAATTTTTACTGCCAACCCCTTTCAGTTCCTGTAACGGGTCGTCAATATACACAGTGCCCCCCACCCCCACAAAAAAAGAAAAACAATCGACAGGTTCCATATACAGAAACGTCTAGTAAGCATGCTCTCTAAAATGCATACCGTAAGAGATGTAAGCACTTGTTCATCTTCGATACTATGAAACAAATCTCCTCTACTGCAAGATCTTTCCTTTCCATATTTTGGGAGGAGGATGTATTGACCAAAACAAGAGAAAAAGTCCAGTAAACGTGGCATCTGAAATGCATACCTTAAGAGCTATGAACACTTGTTCATTTTCGTTAGTGTGAAAAACATCTGGTGAAGAAATTCTCATAGCTCTTAAGGTACGCATTTTAGACCAAATGTTTACTACACCTTTTTTCTTTTCCAGGTCAATACTTCCTCCTCCCTAAAAACAGAAAGCAAAGATCCTGCAATAGAAGAGAGTTGTTTCATACTATCGAAGACGAACAAGTGCTCATATATGACCATGTTTATTAGACTTTTTTTGTAATGACAGTCGCGCTGACATAGACTGCGTGAAATATAGACTGAAACGCTGAAACATTCTGAGTCAGGTCAGACGACAGAGTGAAGCTTCTTTATTGAAAATGAACCGATCCATTGCAGATAAAGTAGCTTGTTAATTAATATTGCCGTTAAAAATGTAATAACTTTAATCGCAGTACGCTCCAGCACAAACTAGATGATCAGCGGTTTCGATTGGCCAAGTGCGATCTGAAGATGGCTGTTGGTCAAAGAATACGGGTTATCTACTACTAGGCTCCACTGGATAGTATTGCGATCAAGACTATTAAAACTTTTAATGGTAGCCTAGTAATAAAAAAGTTATTTTACATCCAGTGGATTTTCTGTGCGTTTCTAACCGACTAGTCTTATAGAATGGTGGAGCGCTTTCACTGTCTGTTTCACAGCGAGACGATATATGTATAACGGGTCTCCTAAGAGGCGTCAGGCGCATTTCCTCGGGTATTCGTGGCAGATATTTGTAATCACGTTTTTGCTGTATGTAGGTGGCGTTGGCACAAACAATTGCTATGTCCTTCATGCGACGCACTGTGTCAACAAAAAGATTCGGTTTATTTCCGATTACAAGTAATATTATTTTTAAATAGGCATTTTACGTGCTCATTCGATAGAGCGCTCCCAAATTAGTCCAGTCTGATATTCGTTGCATCGACTTGTGTTAACAGGGTCAGCAAAACACGAAAAATTTAAACGGCAATCCAGCAGTGGCTCAGTAGTAGCGCTGCTTGCATGGTCGGGCCAGGATAGAGCTATCCCTGCTGGTGTACCAGCCATTCTTCTTGTTTTACTGTCACTGTTTGTACATCTCGATGAAACAAATATTGCACTAGACTAATGTGGGAGCGATCTGTCGAATGGGACGCAAAATTCCGCTTTAAAAGTCATTCTGTTTAAGAAGGAAAACAAACCGACGCTTTCCGCCGACACTGGACGTCGCAGGAAAGAGATGACGAGCACGAATTGTTTGTACCGACTCTAGATACAAAATGCAAAAGTAAATTCCAGATATCTGCCAAAACAACAGAGAAAATGCATATGATGTCCCTTAAGAGAAACACACCCACCTTATATATATCGACAAACTGCAACAGTGCGCAAAAGATTTCAATATTTTACGATGTGGAACAGGGAAACGGTGTAACACGACATTCATAAAACTATCCAGGATAGTGGTAATAATGAAAAAAGTTATTTTATCTGCAATGAAGTGGTTGATTTTCACTGAAAACCCTCTATGTGTGTCCTGGCCGACAGGGTTTCGCGTCCTCGACAACAAGTAGTAGTGACCAGAACATTTCAATATTTTTACCACGTGATATGTTCACAGCCCCACAAAACTTATGCCGATTGTTAACGTCCTGTGCTCGTATGGGTTGATAGAATGCCCATAACAGTCTATAGTAAGCGATGAAATAGTTATAAAAAAGATGCCTATTGATAGTTTCATTCAGTCAAGTAGATTTTTGATATGATGCCCATACTTAGTTAATTATAGTGCTTCTTTTGCATTTCTAGGTAGCTGAAAACGCAACAGATCTTTTCAGATGTGCGCCTGTCAGCTGCCATTACTGCACCATGCAATAAAAAAAGTGGTGTCCTTAAGAATTAACAGTTCCTTATATACACAGTTCAAAATGCAGAAAAGTATACATACACAGGCCTAAGGTGAGCAGTTCTGACTTTCATAGAGCATTAATTTTGAGCTGTAATTCCAATGCCACCCCTAGGACTCCATGCCACCTAGTGTGCTTCATCTCTTTGCTGTGAGACTTAAACACGAATCGTAGTTGCTAATGTACTCACAAGCCAACATGTGTTGGTAGACAAAATGCTATGCGTATTGGAATAACAGCTCACAATGAATGTCAAAAGGTGACTCCTTGAAAGCGAACTGATGGCAACCTATAGTCTATCGCTTTTTACCTAGTGTTGTGCCTTCGGAATTATATTCTGATTTAGTTCTGTGCATTAACAAAGGACATTCTTAGCTCTAAAAACGATCGTCACGGTGATATGTGCTGTCAGTTCGTAAGATTCGTGTAGGCGGCTGTTCTCACTTTGTAACTCTGCTATCCAAATACATACACCACATAGTTGGATCTGTGGTTAATAAATGGACTGTTTCGAAAGAAACGACACTATTCACTTACTGGAAACTAGTCATAAAAATTACTTGCTTCTCTGAGTGTCATTTTTTGAACATTTGTAAAAAAAAGTGTTCCATCAGTATGTAGGTTTTACTGTCAACAGGCCTCCAGCACTAAAAGAAAAATGTGAATGATAAGCCTTTAATTTTCAAATTTAAATTGGAAGTTTTGCTTGAGGTACACGCCTTTTGTAGTGTACAGACGTTCCTCGAAGTTGTGTAGAGACATTCACAGTGTTGTGTTACTCATATGTATATACAATATATTGTTTATCGTTGTCTTTTTAATCAGTATTGTGTGAAATATGTATGTATTAACTCGCTCTGTGAGCGAGTATCTTTATCTCAGATGGTTCCATGGAACCTGAGAAAATAAATAAAGAATAAGTAAATGAATCTTTCTGTGTTTTTGACTGTATATATAATGAACTGTTATTCCTACAAAAGATTAAGGAATGTATTCAATTTGACGTGTCTGAAGTTATGGTGATCTTACACGCATAGGGAACTGTTTATCTTCTCAGTTCTTGTTTCGTCGCTATTTCTTGTTCCATGTCACTTAAAATTAGTACTCACTTATTACCAATCATATTTTGTACCTGCCGCCATGTGCTTCTAGTATTATTTCCTTACAAAGTGTTTACAGCAAATCACATATTGTCACCTTATACAACTGTTGTGGAAAGCACTCGATTATATGCAAAATATATTACATGGTCCTCCGAATAGACGCTGTTGTCGCTAGCCAATTTTAGATTTACTTTACTGTACTCGGCATAACACGTCCGTGTATTGATTATCATTTTAAGGAGCTTAGCGTTTAATGTAAAATCCAAAATGCAAACACTTCAAAGAGACAGATCTCGAAACACATCATGTAGAGCATAATAAGCAAAAGCTGAAAAGTGACTAGTGGATATTTGTTGTGGTCAAAAACTTAATAACACATGTACAAGTACTTACTCAGCACACCTGGAAATTTATACACATTAACATTTTACGTTATAGAGTAACTCAGACGACTGGCGTGTCACTCAATATCATTTGGCAACCTCAAGAATGTTAAATTGATTATTGAATGTCATTTGGCAAACTTAAGAATATTAGACTGATCGAAGACGACTGATGATTTTATTTAAACGAATCTAACGAGGCGCATATGATGGAATATATTAATTTTTCAGTAGTTCCATACATGATTTTTAAGTAATTATTATGTAATAAGTAAAAAATAATATTATTACTTAGTCGACTTCTTGCATGACGTCTCGTATCAAAGCTGTCCTCCGAGAGACAGCAAATAAGTTTCAGTTATATTACAGTTTTGGCCCGAATCAAGGTGTCTTACGGGAAGTCTTAAGCATTACGGGCGCAAGACGGAAATCTTCAGTTAAATTTTTGCTCACATAATGGGCTGTTTTACTTCTCGAGTGATACTGAATATTAAGACACGTAGTTTCAGTGAGTAAGTGTCAATAATACTTTGTTTTCAAGCATGAACCTAATAACGTTTAGCATAATTTTTTTTTTACTTTTCCCTCTCGTCGCTTCTCTCTCCTATCTGTGGATTCTAATAAAATTTTCCAGCTTTTATTTAAAATATTGTAAAGATGAAAATCTGAAATGTCACAAACACTGCTCGAGCGTTTCTGTCCATTTGTATACATTTAATTTTCACGGAATTTTTAAAAGAAATGTTATTATTTTTTTCGTTGTCTGTAGCAGACACAGCAACCACACCACACCTGGTTATTTTCCCTGTAGCGAACACTTATCTCAGTTTTGGTCAAATCAATGAAATACTGAAATACACTTTCCTGAGGAGGGCCTAGAAGTCGAAAGCCGCTTCACACCTAACTTTAAAATGAATATTATTGTGAAACATAAATACAGTGTATTTTAGTTTTTAATATGTCTTGGTTTATCCAAGTATCGACGGAATATTGCGTACATGTTTAATCGCACCAGCACAACAGAAAACTTATTGAAAAGTAACATAATTTTTATAGCAAGGAAATTCGTTCTTCGAAGTATGCTGGAAGCAAAGGCAATGATCCGTACCTGTGGGAAATGATTTCCATGCGAATAGTTCATGGTACGTGAATAAAGGTTATGTTTTGTCAACACAAAGAATTAATTGAGAAGTGGGGTTTAGTGATTGCAGCCGTCGTTCCTCGCAGACGCTGATGTTTAAAGAACCTCTGTACGGTCTGAAAAAATTCTACATAAATATTCAGTCAGATTTTGATAAGATTTCAAAGGGGTAGCAACTCGATTCCAATTTTCAGGAACGTAAAATTATGCACTTCACAAAACGCAGGAAAGCAATGTCCGATTACTACAAAATCACTATTGGACTCAATCAACTCGTACTGCCACCTGGATGCAACAATTTGTAGGGATGTGAAATAGAACGTTCACATATAAAGTAGGTAGCAGTCTTCGGTTTGTTGGCAGGATACTGGCGAAATGCAATTTACCAAGGAAATTTCTTACGAAACACTCGTGCGATCCATCCTACAATATTGCAAATGGGATTACCAGGGAATATTAAACATATACAAATAAGGGCTGAACATATTGTCACAGGTTCTTTGGTCTACTGGAGAGCTTCTTGGAGATGCTGAAAAATCTGAATTGACTTTCGAATATAGTACGCTATCAATCTCACTAAAGGCAAAATTTTGAGGACTAGATTTAAGTAAGGAATCTAGTGATATACTGCAATCTACTACGTATCGATCCCTCAGGGCTACGGAGATAGGATTAAACTTATTGAGCGCGCACAAAAATATTTAAATAATGAATCCTTCCGCGCTTCACACGCGAATGGAGCGGCAAAACCTCTAATAAGTGCTGAATCGAAAGTATCCTCTGCCATGCACTTCGCAGTGGCTTGCAGAGTACAGATGTAGATCTCCCAACGCCAGTTGCGCTCCGGCACCCCCAGCACTTGAGGCCGCCTCGTGTTTGAAGAGAATGTGTGACACGCGGTAACAAATCGGTTAAGAAGGCTTACACGCACGTTGCGTCTTGTAAACGAGAGCATCAGGCCCCTAACTCCGTCGCGAGTTTCCTCTTTTTCTGTTTGTTTTCCAGTGGCGCCCGTCACGTCCCGACATTAGGCGTTAATTTATAACTGACGCCGTACTTGCCTTATTTTAGAAGGGTGCGATCCTTCATTTCAAGACACAGATCGTAAAACAACGAAGCCTCTGTTTCCGTAAAAGAATACATAATTGAAAAAGGAGGAAAGCCGCGCGTGCGTGGCTTGCAGCACTAACATATTAGCTCCAGTTCATTTTCTAGTGCAAAAATGTTCTCTTGTGCCTCATATCAATTTAATAGAAATTCTTAAACTTGTACTTTTTTCAAAATCTTTCTTTCTAAATGGTTGCAAACAGACTTATCGGGACGGTTGAAGGCGACAATAAAAGCATCACGAAAGGTACTCATACATTGAAACAAATTTCTTATACGAATATTTGCGGGACAGAGGGATTTCAGGCCGTTTATAATCTATTACAATCTTTGTATTCAGGTCAGTGATCAGGTTTCTACTTTATTTACGGTAAAAGTACGAAATTTGTAAGTGTATTAAATGAATGCTGCTGGTCTGTTTGTAACGAAGTATATTCCTCGTTTACATGTTGCGAAGGACCAGGACAGTGTGTATTTTGTCGAAAAAATTTGCTTGTTATTTGCCAAAACGCGCTGCTTAATTGAAACGGCGACACACAAACTACATGGATGTACGTTGGTTAATGCCTACATTATTTTGTCTTTACATGTAAGTAGAAAAAAGGAGGGCGTACGTAATTTCCCCTTTAGAATATTTTTGTCTGTTTTTCTCTGACTTGTATCATTTCCTTCACGCTATATAGAAAAGCTCACTGCAAGCTTAAAGAACGTGGAGTATCGTCTTATGCCTCTTAGTGGCAATGCTGGATTAACTATGACAAGTTTTACTGTCAACGTTATTAGTTTATATTAGTTGTTACTTGGTGTCAATACGTCAAAGAATAAATTTATAAGTAATATATGGCGCACTCGGATACGAACCCAGAAGGAGAAACATACTAGACCAGAATAAACTGAATAATCCAATACAGGACTGACTCCCTTTTTCAACTGAATATGTGTTACATGTCGCCAATTTCGCCTTTATCAAAGTACAATTTCTTGTACTTCAGTACTTACCCATATATGTTACTCATCGTAAACTATAAGCAGCAGTTTTCATTTTATTCTGCGACTGGTAATAACACGTTTAGTCATCCACGTAGCTGTCTGTGTATGTAATACAAGGATTATTTTCATGGATTTTTTGATTGTTGTGGTTGCCGGTTTTCAAATTGTCACAAGTTTGTGAACAAAGAAACCATCACCAACAACAGCAAAATTTATAAATGACAAATTGTATCAAAACCTTGTGTACAGAACAAGACAGGTACCAACATGAACAACCGAATGTGCTGTTAAGTAGAATAAAGAGAAATCCACTGACCATGAAAATACCGGAAACGTAAAGGCGATGGGAAAATAGTGAACAACAAGAAATTGTGTTTACCTCAAGCAGAATCTTCAAATTATAATTATTGATCAAGCAAACACTGACGAAGTTAGGAGCTTTCTGAAGAGAATTACCTCATCACGAATGTACTGCAGTAGAAAGTTACCGGTTGTAATACTCGGCGTTAAATCTGAGCGTACTTTCTAAGCCATGAGAGACGATTGTTATTAATAAAGAAGCTCTGTAACAATTTACTCACTTTAACCCTGAAACGCTTTTATTTTGTGAATTTTCTGAGATATGGTGAAATATTCCGACACAAACTGTCGACACATGCACAATGCCTCACAAAGACTCTTTTGCTTTTTTCAAATTTCATTACTTCCAAGTTCTCATATTGACGTAATGGATAAGTGTTTACACAAGCCATTAACAGCACGTTAAATACATGAATTTTGACGGTGGTAGTTTCTTACTTGCAGCAACTACAAGGATATGTAAAATGTCTGTGGTGGTACGTCAACTATCCAAAAATCACTGGTACTGAAAAACTGTTGCAGTCTTCCGACAGAGATCTCGCTCCAATTTAAAGCGCGAATGGAGAACGGGAAACACATATTCACGTTTCATTCCAAAACGTAACTCGTCCGACGCGCATTATGTTGCGGGATTGCAGAACAGAGCCGCGCTTAAAAAATGAGAACTGCTTTCGTTTCAAGACATATGTTTCTACAGAGAAACATTTAAATTCCAAACTAATACTACGTTGTGTGCGTTGTGTGTTTACAAATACTTTTACTATACATAATGCTGGTTTTTCTCATAGTACTCATTTCTACTTGAATAGTGACTCCTAGAAGATGTGCTAAATGTCATATTAACACGGTTACTGCATTAAAAATAGTGATTAGCGAGAAAACTTTCAAAATCAAACTGGAATTAAATGCGATGAAGTTGTTTAGCAACTGCGCAGTTTTAGAACACCACAATAGATCGCGAAACTCCATCGCGAGTTCATTGCAGGAAAAAAAATACTGGTATATTTTCTTACTTGCCCACAAGTAATACCGGAGTCTTACTAGTTAGTGTACCGAGCTGCCTGCAGATCTGCTGCATCAGGTATGTGATCATGGCGCGGAACATCATCTCTGTCAAGGTAAAACTTTAGTTTTGAAGTTGGGGGGACCGCTTTAAAATCCCATTTCCATCATGGTCATATAGATGGTACAGTTTTCTTTAAAACCATTGTGGGCTTATATCCATAAAATACCTTTATCAATATCACCAGAGACCGACAGCTGGCCGTCAATATAAACAAATATAATTCACTGTTCCTGAGTACATGGAAAATACCGATACTGTTTTATTACATTACAAACGACCAGTCTGGGCTTAGATTTTTCAAAAATGTCGTGGTATCTACACGGAGCCTTCTAAGGTTAAATGACTATCCCCACAAAGTCTTCTAAGGTTAAAAGAGCACACAAATGTAGTTACGGTACGGGAAATGTGTATACCACACTGAGATTCATGGGAAAATCCTTGAAGAATATAGGGATGTGAAAGATCAGTTACGAAACATTCTTCTGATCGATTCTGAGAATTGTTGGTCAGTAAAAGGGTAGGGAATGAAGACGGAACGAGTTAACGAGAAAAATGGCCTAGTAAAGAACGTAATGAAACGAAGTGTTAAAATGGTTGGTCATACGTTACGACATGGGTCGTGGTTGAATTTCCGGTTGGGAGACAAAGCTAGATTCGAGTACGTAATTTAGATCTCGATGTCATGAATATGGGAATGGAGAATTACATCAAATCATCCTATCCTTAGGGTGGATAACCACATATGGATCTTCACTACTAGAAAAGATAGCACAATCGGTAGCCAAAATTGATAAGAGTGAAAATATACGACATTAAAAACAAAAACGTCTGAGTAAACATGGGTCCAAGAAGCAGCCAATTACGTGATTATTGCGGACGTGTGATTACGAGCCACGACTGACTTATAAATGGTATTTATACTATTAGTTAGCAAAAATCAATTTGGAATGTAAACTATCTAGTTGGACTACAGTTTCATCCAACGGCTTACCTTAACAAGAAATGTAATGCAGCTTCAGCACAATACATATTTAAGTTTAATGTACTCTCCTATCTTTTAAAGCAGCAGTCATCAAACTAATCAAGTATTCGTGCTGCCCGCGGTTCTCAGCCGTATTTTCATAGCAATGTGCATATACCAAGTAATAGCCAAATCCAGAAAGTCAACTAGCTTTAAGAGCTTCTTAATTGTACAGTTTTCCTGCTCAGTAACAAACAAACATATTTACAGAGACAGCAGTGTTTTAAGATGTTATTAATTTTATGGTGAATTTTGCCCTGAACTAATTGAAGTTGGCCGCTTATATCAGGGGCAGAGGAGCAAGTACCACGGCCACTGCAGGGTGAGTGGGTGTGAGAGGGGGAATGTTTCATTGTTTGTCTTGCTGTAATGACAACTCA